>NC_035175.2:0-2748228 GCF_001659605.2 Manihot esculenta | reverse complement strand
CAGGCATGAAATGCTTTAAAACCTTCTTGTGAAGCGAGACTAACACCCGATTAGTTGGCCTGACATATACTCACCATGTGACCTGAGGATAAAATGCCTTATAAACTTTTTATAAAGTGGGACTAACATCTGGTTGGTCGGCCTAGCATAACCCGCCTTGTGGTCTAGGCATGAAACACCTTAGAACCTTATTGTGAAGCAGGATTAACACCCGATTGGTCGACCTGGTATGTACTTGCCTTATGGCCTGGTGTAAGATGCCTTGTTATGCGGGATTGACACCCGGATAACCTGGCGGAAGCTGTCTTATGGCCTTTTAGTGGGACTAACACCTGGATGGCCTAGTGGATTCCTGCCTTGTGGCCTAGTATGAGATGTCTTGTTATGTGAGATCGATGCCTGGATGGCGTAGTAGAAGCTATCTTGTTGGCATGAAATGCCTTGTTATGCAGGACCGACGCCCGAATGGCCTGGTGGAAGCTGTCTTATGGCCTTTTAGTGGGTCTAACACCCAGATAGATTGGAAGATTCCCACTTTGTGGTCTGGTATGAAATGTCTTATTATGTGAGACAGATGCCCGGATGGCCTGACGGATTCTCGCCTTGTGGCCTGGCATGAAATATCTTATTATGCGGGATCGATACCCGGATGGCCTGACAGAAGCTGCCTTATAGCTTTCTAGTGAGACTAACGCCCGGATGGCCTAGCAGATTCTCGCCTTGTGGCATGGCATGAGATGCCTTGTTTTGCGGGGCCGACGCCCGGATGGCCTGGTGGAAGCTGCCTAGTGGCCTTTTAGTGGAATTAACACCTGGACGGCCTGGCGGATTCCTGCCTTGTGGCCTTTAGTGAATGCTTTTTAATCTTTTTGAAGAAGGCAATCCCAATCGTTCATTGTCACTGAAGAACACAACACATGAAAAATACATCATTAACTGTTATTAATAAAATTTTCTCAAATATTTCTGGTGTGGGAAATGACTCGGCTATCTAACTTGGCCAACTTATAAGATCTTGGACGACTAACCTTCGGGACCCTAAATGGCCCTTTTCATTTTTCACCCAACTTACGAGACTTCACATCTGTTACATCCATTTTTTTAAGGATTGAGTCTCCTACATTAAAGACATGTGACTTGGCTCTACTGCTGAATTGCATTTCTTCGAGACTTCTTAAGATCTCGAGGTACTTGCATGCACTTGACATCGATGACACCTCTGGATAGGTTCTTTTGCATCATGCGTTATCATGGGTTAGTAGTATTCTTGTCCGAATGCTTTCTAGGCGATCATCCGAGCTCCTTTATGATCTCCACAATTACCTTCATGAATGTCTTTAAGGATTTCTCGGCCCTCATCTTCGATTAAGCATCGTAACCACGATTGAGTTGAGGATCTCCTATACAACCGACTATTAATTAGTGCATAATTAGAGGATTTCTTTATTACCTATTTAGTCGACCATTCATTGATTGACAAGTCATCTTATGTCAAAAACTTATACGCGGTGTCATCCATGATTTTTCTTCTTTTATCGTCGCCATTTTGTCCAAAAAAATCGGCTTTTTCGTTATCACCTCTAACTACCTGGTGAAGTTCACAGTTGCCCTTATTTGTAGTAATCTTAGTAACAACTCGTGAATCACCAGCCATTTCGAGAGAGAGAAAAGAAAAGATTTCTTTTTAAGAGAAAAGGGATAAGAGATCGGTATTAATCTAAATGAACAAAGAGAATTCAATAGTCTTCCTGGTAACGGAACCAAATGATGTGACTAGAAAATAGAGTTATGTTGTGATTGGTTAAACCTGCAAGAAAGAGAATGTGAGGTAGTTAGCTCCTACGGCAACCACTCCGATGCTCAAGTGAGTAAACTAGAGAATAGGACGAGTATAAGAAATTGCTTAGGACTCAAGAATAGTTGTGTAAGAATTGTATAGTTTTGTCTCTATAATCACTAGTTTTTATAATGTAAAAAGAAAGAATTAACTATAGTATTTTCTGAAAATCCGACGATGATATGACTGGTTAGTTAATAATGGATTTCACGATTATAGGTGTAACAAGATTTGTTGGATGATATTCACTAACGATAAATTTATGTGAAGACTTTGACCTGTTCATGAATGGAGGAGTCTCTATGAAGAGTCGGGCACCACGGTCGTCCATGCCTTCTTTTCTACGAGTGAGACCGCGTATTGATTTATGAAATCTTTGTCACGTGGTCCTGTCTTATGGTGACAACTCATTGCCTACTTTGGTGTATAACATCAATTTAATATTATTAGAACCCATTCTAAATCTGATTAAAAATTACTATAAATTATTTAAATCTGTTTCAAACTCGATTATTATTATCCGAATAAAATTTGTATCCGCTTAATCTAATTATTTTAATTAATAATTTATAACAAAAATATTTTTTATTGATAATTTTTATTTAAAATATATTTAAATTTTGATTTTTAAATTAAAACTTATAAAAAATATATAAATATTATTGTAAAATATTATTTTTATATTAAATTAAAAATTTATATTAAATAAAATTGAATAATGAATATTATAAATATAATTTGAATATATCACGAGTAACTCGAATTCAATTATAACTATATAATTCAAACTCGATTATTTTTTTGAAATGGGATCGAAAATTGGAAAAATAGAACTTAATATCTCTCAGATTTACTCAGATACATTTACCATCAGACTAAACATGTGAGTGCATTTGAACTCGATTATAACTATATAATTTGAATTCGATTATAATTATATAAATCCATTTATTAAGATTTGATTACATTAACCATTCATAAACATGTGACCCGTGTCATCTCATTATCAACTGCTCTCAAAGGCATCATATCTATTGGACAATGCATATCTAGGATTAATGGCCACTAGTAATTGAACATATTAAAAAAAGGAAAAATCTAGCTGCCACTCTGTTAGCTACTTTCGATTGAAATTAATTTTGCCATGAATGATAAGTTTAATGTGTCAAAATAAATGTTGCTGTCTTAAATAATCTCACTTGTCTACAAGCAACAATAAATACTTCCAACTAAAAAAAAAAGTGCTTAAACTATTCGTCACTCAATAGAAAAGGCTTAATATACCACAATTTTATTTTTTTTAAAAAAAATATTATTTAATTTTTATAATATAAAAAAATTAATAATTAATTTTTTAATTTTAAATAATTTATTAAAAATATCTCTTACATTTTAAAAGTTCATTAATTAATTTTTTTTATTAATTTTAACTATTAAATATTATAAAAATATCTAAAATACCCTTAATTAATAAATTTTTTTATAAAATTGATCCATCAACTAATAAATTGTTTTAGATTCTAAAAACTAAATAATGAAACATTTAACGGTAAGAATTAATAAAAAAAAATGACTCGTAGACTTTTAAAATCTTAAAATGTTTTAATATATTTTTCAGAATTAAAAGATTCATCAGTGAGTTTTTTCGTAGAAATTAAATAGTAATTTTTTAAATTTTTATTGAAATTTAAATTATTCTTTAATATAGTATTGCTTATAATTTCATTTTTCTACACAGAAAAGCTTTAAATTAAATTTTTATTATACAATTAATATAATTTTTAATTATTTCTTAAATAAAGTATTATTTTAAGTAATTGGTGGCTGTTTATTATTTGATTATAACTAAATAAATTAAACTGAAGTAATTCAATTATAGATATAAATATATTCAATTTAATTAGTTAAAATTTTTTATTTTTTTATTATTTCGGTTATCTTTAATTTAGGACTAGATTAATCAAAATAATTAAATTTTTATTAACTAATGTATTTTATTAAAGTTCTTTTAATAAGATATTATATAATTATTATATATTTTATTAATATTATTGAATTTATAATCATTCTTTTAGTACAATAACTTATATTTATTATTTTTACAAATAAAATTAGTTAGATTTATAATTTATTCTCTAGGTATTGTCATTATTAATAAATCAGTCCGTTTATTTTTAAAAACCTATTAAAACGTTTTTACCTTTTCTTTCGTTGCCATCCTCTTTTCCGTTAAAATTAGATAAAAGATGAGAGAGAAAATTTTTAAAATTCAATTTTACCTTCAAATAAAACCACTTATTTAGTCTTTGGATATTACTATTATTAACAAGTCAGTCCCTACATTTTCAAAAATCTATTAAAACGTCCTTATCGTTCCTTTCCATCAATGAAATAGTCACCTATCTTTTCTCACATCTATTAAAACGTCCTTATCGTTTATTTCCGTCAATGAAATAGTCCATTCTCATCATTTTTTTCCGTCAACGAAATCGTTCCTTCCTATATTTTTAGAAATTTATTAAAACGTCCTTATCTTTTCTCATATCTATTAAAACGTCCTTATTGTTTCTTTTCGTCAACGAAATAGTCCATATCTTTTCTCACATCTATTAAAACGTCCTTTTTTTTTTGTCAACGAAATAGTCCCTCCTCCTCCTCCTCCTCAAAAAAGAAGAAAAAAAGAAGATGACGATGAAGAAGAAGAAGAAGAAGAAGGAGGAGGAGGACGAGGAGGAGGAAGAGGAGGACGAGGAGGAGGAGGAAGAATCGATGAAAAAGAAGAAGGAGGAGGAGGAGGACGAGGACGAGGAGGAAAAGAATGGGGGTAATTTGGTTTTTTACTATATTTTTAACGGCAAAAATAGACAGAAGGACTATATCGTTGACGGAGAGAAAAGATAAGGACGTTTTAATATGTTTCTAAAAATATAAGAACTGACTTGTTAATAATGGCAATATTTAGAAACTAAATTGTAAAGCTCCCATAAAATTATTATATTTTTTTATATAATTAATTAAGTAATAATATAATAGATAATATTTATTTCATTTAATTAATTGAGTTATAAGATTAAGTTAAACCGTCAGTTATGTTTTTTATTTGACTTGATTTATATTTTAAGAGTTCGATAATTTTTTTAGTTAGAATTTCAGTTCAGCTAGCTGAATTTTCATATGTATATATATATATATATATATATATAAAGTGTAATTTAATTACAACCTTTAATAAGAAAATTATACAAAATTATTTTAAAAACTGAGAGTCTAATTAAAATCATAAAATTGAGAACTATACAGAGTCAGAATTGAAACTATTTAAAAACTTACTGAAATTTTAATTCAGTTCTTAGAGAGACCGTAAACTGAAATCCAAAACCTACGGCCGTAGTGACGGGTATCAGTTCACATGGTCACGGTCTTGTTAGACTGAACTGAATCAGTCAATCGACTACTGTTTCTGAATCAAATTGAAATCATAAATTAGGAAGGGCTGATTTTTCTTTTTGCAAATCAAGACCAGAATTAGCCAATTCGAACTGGCGTTTCCAATTTAATTCTGACTTAATTTTTATTTTTAAATAAATTATTTTAAAAAATCGTATCACTTAAAGATTGATGTGTAAACAAATTAAATCACAAATAATCATGTTTAAATTTATTTTTAATCTAAAAAATATTATTTACATTTAATTGCACAAAATAAAATGATAATATTGTCAGGGAAGAGATTGTGCTATGATTGATCGAAGCCTGCAAGGAAGAGAAAGAGAGGAGGTGGTGGATTCTTACGACAGTCATTTTGACGCTCAAGTTAGTATATCGGCAAGTAAAGAGAGAACACAATGAATTGCTTAGAACTTTTATATAAGAGAATAATGTACCTCTGTTTCTGGGATCGTTCTCTTTTTATACTATAAGAAAATGGAGATAAATATAGTGTTTTCTGAAAATATGGCGATGATGTGGCCGACTGCTCGATAATCGTCAAATAAGTTGGTAATCCCGCAATCGCAGGCACCCTAAATTGTGCCTAGTAACAGTAACTTCATATCGGGGCTCGCCTTGTGGGAGAAAGGGCGAGTCTTCTGGTGATGGTCTGGGTGTTAAGGTGTCTGAGTCTTTCTTTCCTTGAGCTAAGCTGCTTCGCTCACCTATCAAACTCCTGCCACGTGGTCCTACCCTATGGTGACAACTTATAATTTATTTTGGGTGATCATTATGTAGTATCAGAGATCTCCCGCCAGCCTTTGATTCTTTGTGTTCAAAGGTGGCGATTTGCCTTCTTTGCTTAATGTTGGAAAAATAGGATAAAATAATACAATCTGAATCGTGTTGGACATTGTGTTTTAAGGATTTATTTTGTAATCCCCTAGAATTAAACAGGTTTGTTATAAATTATAGGAAGTAAATATTGATAGATGGGTCAGCTACTTAATTTTAGGGATTGTATAATTATAGGTTTAATTTTCCTTTCTGTTTAGATACTGTCTCATGTATAAATAGGTTGTAATCTCTATCGTGAAATACAACAATAAATATTATATTTCTACATGGTATCAGAGCCTTACCAATAGAAATTTAAAGTTTTTTTGGAGACTTAGGCTTCTATTCATTTGGGTTACTCATAAAGAGTAACATTTGGAGACTTAGGGCTCTGTGGGTTACCCACAAAGAGTAATTTTTGGAGACTTAGGGCTCTTTATTTGGATTACTTATAAAAGGGTAATATTTGGAGACTTAGGACTTTGTTCATTTGTGTTACTTATAAAGGGTAACATTTGGAGACTTAGTGCTTTATTCATTTGAATTACCAATAAATAGTAACATTTGGAGACTTAGGGCTCTGTTCATTTGTGTTACTCATAAAGGGTAACATTTAGAGATTCAAAACTCTGTTCATTTGGGTTACCCATAAAGGGTAACATTTGGAGACTTAAGGCTCTGTTCATCGGGGCATTGTTCACGGAAATTGTTCATCGGGTACTGTTCATGGGAATTGTTTATCGGTACTGTTCACGAGTACTGTTACTGTTCATCGGACACTGTTCACCAGTACTGTTTACGGATATTGTTCTTCTGATCCTTTGTTTATTTTGATTATTTTGGGTTCGTTGTCTTTATGGCTGAAGTTAAAACCAATGTGATTCTTGTGATGACTAAAATCACGGAACACAAATTAAATAGATCTAATTTTTTGGATTGAAGTAAGACTATCCGTATTTATTTATGAAGTATTGAAATGAATGATCATCTTACCAAAAATCCTTATATTGATGAAACTCGTAGAGATTGGATTAGGGATGATGCTCGTTTGTTTTTGCAGATTCGAAATTCTATTCATAGTGAGGTGATTAGTCTTATTAATCATTCTGAATTTGTTAAAGAATTAATGGATTATTTGGAATTTCTATATTCTGGCAAAGGGAATATTTTCCATATTTATGATGTGTATAAAGCGTTTTACCAAGCTGAGAAAATGTGGTCTCCCGTCTAGTGCTGAACCTGAATGTCGAGTCATGGCAAAAGCCGTTTATAAAATTTTATGGGTACGTCAATTATTAGAAGAAATTGGATTCACAAATTCGGTGTCTGCTAAGTTGTATGGGACGAGTTGATTATATATGTAATAAGTTGCGCATGATTAATATTTATGCTCCAACTTGAGGGGAGTGTTATAGGTTATAGGAAGTAAATATGTTAATATAGGAAGTAAATATTGATAGATTGGTCAGTTGCTTAATTTTAGGGATTGTATAATTATAGGCTTGATTTTCCTTCCTATTTAGATACCGGCTCATGTATAAATAGGTTGTAATCTCTATCATGAAATATAACAATAAATATTATATTTCTACAAGGTTATTATGGAATTTAATTTTCAGAATCAAGACAACAAAGGTTTATTTCTAATTTATAATCCAGCAGAAAATATAGAAAAGAAGTAAAATGGGATTGCCTATCTTTGTAAAAATAGAGGCTATTTATAGTAAAAAAAAATGGCCGTTGTAAGCGGTTATAAAAATTTTTGAGATAATATAATAAAATTATAATAGTCAGATTTACATATCAAACCTGCAACAACAACAAAATCTCATAAATAAAATTTTCAACGACCAAAAAATCTTCAACGACCACAAAATCTTTTGAAATCTAAATTAATTTTACAACACTTAAGACACTTGGCATGACTTCAATTGGTTTTCGTCGTGGGTGTCGTTTCGCTCACCTTTGGCTACGCTGGTTGCCTTATTTTTTGTGTCATATTCAAAGTTTTGTCGGCTACTCCATTATATAAGAATCCTTCTTTCCCTTCTTTGGTTTACAACAATTTCCCATGGAAGAGATGGATGAGAGTGTTAGAAAATTCGAAAATTTACTGCAACCCAAACACGCAGCGGAAAAATTAAAATTTCTGATTTCCTTCCCGGGATCCGTGTGTTTCGTTTAATTTGAAAGGAATGATAAACTACTAACCTGTTAGACTCGACGAGAAGATACAATCTCGGACTCAAGGTGCTGCTTTTTTAATGAATACCCGCTATGGTATCCAGACGAACGTCTCTTATCTTTCTAGAGTGCTAGCTCTCTCTGATAGATATGCTATGTGTTTCAATCTGCAGCTTCAAAACGAATTCTCAAAAAACGTCTCCCCCACAACTCGTAACAGGAGTTATATACGTTTTAAGTCTTTCAGTTTTCCACACTTCTTTTTGCAAAAGAGTTGTGTGCATAACCCACTATCACAATCTCATAGATACTCTGATATCTTACGTGATAGTTTATTTTAATAAGGAAAACCGAAGAATCTTTTATCTATAACAATTACAGATAGACTGCAGATCTTTTAAATATTATTATCTCATAAATCTTTATTATTATTAATTATACTAATGGGCTTTTAGCCCATTAATGTAACACATCAACGACGTTCTTTTGTGTGTGACCCAATAGGCTCATATTAATTAGCAATAGGCCCAGTCTCACAAGACCCATAAATCATAAGCGGCCTCTAACAAGACATTATGACTACCCAATTAATATTAGGATCGATAGTCTGATAAAGCCTATTAAATAGAATATGTATTAATCCATTTGTCACACGATATCTAGTTTGAACATAAGTCATGGTCAATGTCAAAGTTACAATATTCAAACTTATGATTTCTCGATCTCTAAGTAGACTGATAAATTCAAATGATATTGATCACACTATCAATTCATTTGAGCTCGGCCATGCATTTCTCAGTCTCACTTATCGAGGGGCCCAGAAGATATCTCTCTCAAAGAGAGGGACAAATTCTATCTTGATTGTTCAATATCCTCTACATAATTTCTATTATGCTCAATCATAACCTTTATGGTTGTCCGATTAAAGACAATGTTTGGTTATATCAAAACATAACAGTCCTTATGTTGGAAACTATGACAATCTCAAGTCAAAGGATTAAGACATAACTACTTTGAGATTCACTTATGACAATAACCCATGTAGTGATCTTAGTGCGGATCCATTCAATACTTTGTTCTCTAACAAGTATCTATGATTATTGAATTATATCAACATATACATAATCATCTCATGATTATCAATCAATAACCATACTAGTTATATTTTATTATTATCAACATAATAATAAGTAACCATGGATGTTAATCATTATTATGTAACATGCAAACAAATAATAATGATAATAAAAATATCTTTTATTAATAATCAAAACGACATACAAAAAGGTCCAAGATAATGGCTTAGGGCAAATACACTAACAGAGAATCCTTTATTTTCTGTCCCTAAGGGGAACCGGATCTATATGGAGAATATCATCATGGTCTTCGAAGAGCGAAGGCAAGTCCTCATGAGGGTGCAAGCATATGGTTTTGCCCTGTGGACTACAAACAATTCGTCTAATGGTGCCAAACCAATTTCAAGCCTGACGCTACTATTACTGCATTACAACCTCGGGAGCAGAATGTAATACCCGGCTTGAGTCCGGCACCGGAATTCCTGTTGTCTGGTGGAATCCGGGGTGCTGGGATTCGATAAAAGGGTAGGATTTTTGTTTTCTAAGTGTTATGAGGTGTTTTAAGGTTTGTAAGTTATATAGTTTTGAGTTTGAAGAGACAATAGGTCATGGAGACTTCAGCCAAGTTCGGCCGCCGAAGATAAGTTCGGCCGCCGAAAGTGCCCAATGTTCGGCTTCCAAAGGTAAGTTCGGCCCCCGAATGTTGCATGGTTTAGCATGCGATTGGGCAGCCGAAACTGAGTTGGCCAGCTAGCTTTTGGGCATCCTTAGTCAGCATTTTGGACAGGTGTTATGTCCAATTTGTTGCCAGAAGTTGGCCACGTCTCCCCTGGTTTATTTGCTGAGTTTGAGCAGCTCATGCAGAGTGTTTTGATCATTCACAAGGGTTTGAATGTTTTGAAGCAAAAAGCTAAGTTTGTGAGAGTTTGAGAGTTTGAGGAGAGTTGGTCCGTTTTCCTTAGTTCAGAAGTGTTCAGCTTCTTGTTACAGGAGGTAAGTAATGCTCTTGAACCTGTTTATGTGTTTTCTGAAGGTTTTATGGAAGTTGAGAGAGAGAGATGCATGTTTAGGTGTAAATGGGAGTTTGGATGATTTATGCATGTATACATGTTTCTGTGTTATGTTTGATTTGTTGTTTGGGGTTATTAGATAGTTTTGGACCCCTGTGATCATATACGTGAGTATATGTGTGTTGAGGAGTTGGTGTATATATGGTTTGAGTGGTTGAAGGGAAGGAGAAGATGGTTTACCGTTAAAGCTGAGTTCTGGATGAACTCAGGTTCGGCAGCCGAAGGTTCATTCGGCCACCGAACCTCTTGCATGGTGGCTTGGCTGCCACAGCCTGTTTTGCATGTTCGGCTCTGTTTGAGGGATTCGGCCGCCGAAGGTGCCGCCGAAGGTGCTTGAGTTTCGTCTCTGGAGAGGACATTCGGCCGCCGAACCTGCCGCCGAAAGTGTCCTGTCCAGCTTTCTTTTGCATGCTTTGCATGGATAGTTGAGTGAGTTTAAGGGGATTCTTGGGGAAGTTTAAGAGAGTTATTTCTACGCTTGTTTGGTCCCTCATTTGAGTCCATCTGTATAGGTACAGACCAGAGGAACCAGAGAGAGCAGCAGTGAGTACTGCTCCAGAGGTTCAGAGCCTGCAGAGTCAGTCAGTCCAGATAGCCAGAGGTGAGTGGAACTAAACTTATGACTTTTAATTGAACCACAAACTGCTTTTAGCATATCTCATGCATCATGTTTATGCCATAGGTTGATTGCATTAGTTTTCACGAATATGTTGCATTGCATCGTTATTTGGTGATGTGAGTGAATGCTGAATGATCCAATAGTCTCAGACAGGAAGTCCAGGAGCCTTTGACTACGCCTTGGCAGGTATAGTGAAGTCCAGGAGCCTTTGACTACGCCCTGGCAGGTATAGCAAAGTCCAGGAGCCTTTGACTACGCCCTGGCAATGGTAAGTACAGAGGTGTTATATACACATATACATATATGACAGGAAGACCAGGTGCTCGATTCTACGCCCTGGCACAGAGTTACTGGGACTATGTGGTGACAGGTTTACTCTTGATGTGGCTTGTCTGTGATATGGTGCATTCCATGAGATCATATTTTCCTGAGATGTTTTACTGTTCTACTCACTGGGCTATAGAGCTCATCCCACTCCCTTAACCCCAGTTTTGCAGGTTCAGTGTGCAGGTTCAGTGTACAGTGTACAGGGACAGTCCAGCAGAGTACAGGAAAAGTAAAGAGATTTGTAATAGCTTAGAGTGGACATGTAATATTAAAGAGATGTCATAGTTGTTGCTTGACCTAGTGAAGTATGTTTTGTACATGATCTGTATATGTATATATGTTTTCCTGTATGTGAAAACCAGGCTTAACAGGCATGAGTTTACCCATCTAGAGCAAGCTCTAGTCAGGGATACAGAGTACAGAGTACATGAGTACAGAGTACAGAGATAGTGCATGCACAGGTTAAGCCTTGGTTCAGCAAAGAGTGTTATTTTCACAGAAAATGTATGATCATGTATGAGGTTTACAGGTACACAGAGAGTATAGCAGGCTTGCTACTGGTTCTGGCGGCCTTAAGCCGACCTGAATCCTAGCGCCGGTAACGGTCCTTTTTGGGGTCGTTACACAGAAGTTGGATTGTGCAAAATTAATTTCGAAAGCAAGGTCAAAAAGATAGTTGGAGAGAGTAGTACAAAGATGGGTGACCTTCTATAGTATAAGATAGGTTCTGATATAATAGAGACTTTATTCGAGTCTTTTTTTGTCACCGTGTAATCTTTTATAATGAAAATATGTATTTCGTATGCTTTTGTCTGTTCTCTTTGTTACCATCATGTTTGCCAAAAAAATGGTTAAAGTATATCTTCTTTGCAGAATTTTAAAGCCCGGTTTAACAGATATAAAATAATTTAGAGAATTTTCTAAAAAATAATATTAATATTTGGACATGTAGCCTGTCGAACTGTCGCCTTTTCATGAAATGCCTTGAAGAGATTTAGTGATAAGGGACTGTCACCTTATGATTGATTTTAGCCATTGTTCATTGGTACTGTTCACGGGTACTGTTCATCGGGCACTGTTCTTCTGATCCTTTGTTTATTTTGATTGTTTTGGGTTAGTTGTCTTTATGGCTGAAGTTAAAACCAATGTGATTCTTGTGATGACTAAAATTATGAAACACAAATTAAATAGATCTAATTTTTTGGATTGGAGTAAGACTATCCGTATTTATTTACGAAGTATTGAAATAGATTATCATCTTACCAAAAATCCTTCTATTGATGAAACTCGTAGAAATTGGATGATGGATGATGCTCGTTTATTTCTGCAGATTCGAAATTCTATTCATAGTGAGGTGATTAGTCTTATTAATCATTATGAATTTGTTAAAGAATTAATGGACTATTTGAAATTTTTATATTCTGGCAAAGGGAATATTTCTCGTATTTATGATGTGTGTAAGGCGTTTTACCAAGCTGAGAAAATGTGGTCTCCCGTCTAGTGCTGAACCTGAATATCGAGTCATGGCAAAAGCCGTTTATGCAGTTTTGTGGGTACGTTAATTATTGGAAGAAGTTGGGTTCACAAATTCGGTGGCTGCTAAGTTGTATGGGACGAGTTGATTATATATATAATAAGTTGGGCATGATTAACATTTATGCTCCAACTTGAGGGGGTGTGTTATAGGTTATAGGAAGTAAATATGTTAATATAGGAAGTAAATATTGATAGATGGGTCAGTTGCTTAATTTTAGGATTGTATAATTATAGGCTTGATTTTTCTTTCTGTTTAGATACCGGCTCATGTATAAATAGGTTGTAATCTCTATCGTGAAATACAACAATAAATATTATATTTCTACAAGGTTATTCTGGAATTTAATTTTCAGAATGAGGATAACAAAGGTTTATCTATAATTTATAATTCAGCATAAAACATAGAAAAGAAGAAAAATGGGATTGCCTATCTTTGTAAAAATAGAGACTATTTATAGTAGAAAAAATGGTCGTTGTAAGCGGTTATAAAAATCTTCGAGATAATATAATAAAATCATAATGGTTAGATTTAAATATCAAACCTGCAACAACAAAAAAATCTTATAAATAAAATTTTCAACAACCATAAAATCTTCAACGACCACAAATTCTTTTGAAATATAAATTAATTTTACAACACTTAAGACACTTGGCATGACTTCAATTGGTTTTCGTCGTGGGTGTCGTTTCGCTCACCTTTGGCTACGCTGATTGCCTTATTTTTCGTGTCATATTCAAAGTTTTGTCAGCTACTCCATTATATAAGAATCCTTCTTTCCCTTCTTTGGTTTACAACAATTTCCCATGGAAGAGATGGATGAGAGTCCTTCCTTTTCTGTTCCTAAAGAGAATCAAATCTATACAGAGAATATCATCATGGTCTTCAAAGAGCAAAGGCAAGTCCTCGTGAGGGTGCAAGCATATAGTTTTGCCCTGTGGACTACAAACAATTCGTCTAATGGTGCCAAACCAATTTCAAGCCTGACGCGACTATTACTGCATTACAACCTCGGGAGCAGAAGTTGGATTGTGCATAATGAATTTCGAAAGCAAGGCCAAAAAGATAGTTGGAGAGAGTAGTACAAATATGGGTGACCTTCTATAGGATAAGATAGGTTCTGATATAATAGAGACTTTATTCGAGTCTTTTTTTGTCACCGTGTAATTTTTTATAATGAAAATATGTATTTCATATGCTTTTGTCTGTTCTCTTTGTTACCATCATGTTTGCCAAAAAAATGGTTAAAGTATATTTTCTTTATAGAATTTTAAAGCCCGATTTAATAGATATAAAATAATTTGGAGAATTTTATAAAAAATAATATTAATATCTGGACATATAGTCTGTCAAACCGTCGCCTTTTCATGAAATGCCTTGAAGAAATTTAATAATAAGGGACTTTCACCTTATGATTGATTTTAGCCATTAACTTCTGATTTGACGCCTTTATCATTTGTCCTTTAGAGGCCGGTACACCCGCCTTTTTGAAAGTCTAGTGTAAACATTTTAATTTGTGGAATCAAAGGTTTGAATTCATTGATCTTGCCAAATCCATCTTGCGAACTTAATTAATAGATTTAACGCTCGAATGATTTATATTAAGATTTATATTTATTTGTTTATATTTTATTTTAAATTTTATTTTAATTTTTTAAAAATTAAAATCAGATTAATGGTTTGTAATTTAAATTTAATTAAAATTAAAATCAAAAATTCAGAATTGAAACTGCTTTATAATTAAAACCGTAACCGCGTTATAACTAGAATAAAATCATATTAAATTATTTTAAATCGAATTAATTTCAATACGAATTAAAAAAATAAATCGAATGGAAACTTGCCATGGCCATGTCTAGATATCAGAATGGAGGAATCATAAACATAGGCATACACATTCGCATTTAGCAATCACAAAATTATGAAAAAATAAATTCATTGTTTTTTATTTGCCGCTGTTGATAATTTAGCAAATTTTTTTAACAAAAAATAAAGGATGAGATTTTTTTTTTCCCTACAAATAAAGGATGTAATAATCCCTCTTGTTTAGAATAAAAAATTTAATGTAATATTAAAAAAATTACTTAAATTCAGTTCATAGTGAACTAAAATATAATGATATAATTATAGAATTTATATAAAAATAAATAAAATTCACTTATTTAAATATTTATTTCATCATAAACTAAATTTAAGTAAAAATTATATACATAAAATAAAAAATGTACAATAAAATTACTTCATTTCCCATCCAACGCTCCACATTTATTTCATTATCGTCACTGTTTTGGCCCTCTCTTGTCCATTTTCAGCTTACTGGTATAAAAATTCAGTGTTATTTGTATGTAAGATATTGAAGTTTCTTTTTTCAATTAAACTGTAATTACAATTTAACATCACAGTTTAAATATAATGTTAAAATTAAAATATACAAGTAAAATTACTATTCTAAATAAGTTATTTTTATCTAATAGGATTATTTAATCTAACTGATTATAAGAAAAACCCGATGCATTATTCAGCGCGGCTCCCGAATGGGCAGAGAAGTAAAATAAAAAACAGCGCCGTTTCTTTTAAGAGACAGATCAAGTGAGGAATTAAAAGGAAGATGCAAAGTGACCAAATTGACACGGTGGTCGGTGGGTCAGCAGGCGAAGACGCATGTAAAGACAGAAAAGGACACATTGTGAATAGAGGTCGGCAGATTTAAGAAGGGTAAATATGTAAAAAGGCAGGATTGCAATTAAACTATCCAACTGCAAACTGCCTATTAATGATTTATATAGATTAGAGAGCTCTGTAAAATTTATTTTTTTATTTTTTTAAAATTATTATTTATTATATTTTTTATATTATAATAATATATAATTAATTTATAACTCTATTTTATTTTAATTTAAAAATAATTTTTCATTAATTATTTTTTAAATAAATAATTAAAATATCTATTAATATTTAATAAAATTTAATATTTTTAAAATAAATATAATTAAAAATTAATAAAATAAATAAAAATTATAGGAAGAATAAAATATTAAAGTAAATTTTTTTTTTCTAAAAAAGATATTAATTTTTAATTACCACTCGATTATTTCACGCACGCGACCATTTTTAAAAAAAAATATATATTATAAATAAATTTGGAGTTAATAATGCTTCTTTGCCATCCAAATTTAACATAAAAAAATGGCAAATTATTGAAAAAAATGGCGAATTCAAGTTGTACTTCGGTTCTGTCTCCTCCTTAATTTGTTGTAGTTTCTACTGTCTCACTATATATATATATGATAATATAGTATTTTTATCATTTACATCATAACACGTGAATAAAAAATAATTTAATAAGTTTAACTCGCTCAATATATTTTAATAACAAAATAATAAATATTTAAATATTATTAATTAAAAATATTATATCCTTTATGTCATATGATACTTTCGAGAGTACTGAATAATTTCTCTTAAATTTTTTTATTTATAATTATAAATTTAATATTAAACTGAGTTTTTTAGACTTGAGTATATACTCAATCAATTAATAGATATTATACTAATTTAAAATTATGGTTTGTTGTATCTAAAATTATAATGGGCCTATCAAGATTATAATATATTAAAATTTTAAAATTTTTTATGTTTAAGTATTTATATTATTAAAAAAATTATTAATTAATTATTTTATTTTAAAAAATATATTAAATCATCTCTTAATAGAAAAATTAATTAGTAAGTTTTTTATATATTTAAAAACTTAAATAATAAATTTTTTTAAATTATATAAATTAAATAATAAAATATTTAATGATTAAATTAATATATTTTTTAAAATTAAAAAAGTTAATTAATGAATTTTTATATAATATAGTGATTAAATAGTATTTTTTAATAGGATAGATACACTCCCATCCTAGCATGTCCAATAATTTTTATTTTTTTATTTTTTATTTGAAAAAGGTACACCAACAATATATAAAGGCACCAACAGCTTGCACTTTCTCACATCAAAAACTGATCACTGTTATGAACTGAGGTTCTCTAAACCTTTATTCACAACTATATAAGCAAAGAAGACAGACGAAAACAGAGAAAACAACCCAATGTCAGTTGAAGCTTTATTTGAAAAAGAGAAGAAGCAGCAGCAGCCCAACCTCTTCTTATCACTCCAACTCAAAAACTTGAAACTTGGTTACCACTACTTGCTCTCCAATGCCATGTTTCTCTTGCTCATACCATTTCTTGGCATGATTCTGGCTCATTTTTCAACGTTCACTGTTGAAAATCTCACTGAGCTATGGAACTATCTCAGGTTCAATTTTAATATACTAGTTGCATGCTCAAGTTTTATACTTTTTATAATCACTCTATATTTCACGAGCAAGCCAAGAAAAGTTTACTTAGTTGATTATGCTTGTTACAAGCCAAAACCATCTCATAAGTGCACCAGAGAGCATTACATGAAGTTATCTGCAGGTACCCATGTGTTCACAGAGCAAAGTTTAGATTTTCTAAGGAAAATTCTGGAGAGATCTGGGTTTGGTCAGACCACATATGGACCCAACGGTTTAATGCGACTCCCTCAGGACCAGTCCTTGGCGGAGTCAAGAAGGGAGACAGAAATGGTAATATTTGGAGCAGTTGATGAGCTCTTGGCCAAAACTGGGGTGAAACCTATAGATATTGGAATACTCGTAGTGAATAGCAGCTTGTTCAACCCTCAGCCCTCTCTCTCGGCCATGATTGTTAATCGTTATAAATTAAGAGGCAATATTTTGAGCTACAGTCTTGCTGGAATGGGTTGCAGTGCTGGACTAATTTCTATAAACCTCGCCAAAGATCTTTTACAGGTTTATTGTTTTTTTACTTATTAAATTATTTTTAGTAATTATTATCCTAATAAATTTCAAATTCATGACCTCACTATATTGAGC
Organism: Manihot esculenta; assembly: GCF_001659605.2. Classification (NCBI taxonomy): domain Eukaryota; kingdom Viridiplantae; phylum Streptophyta; class Magnoliopsida; order Malpighiales; family Euphorbiaceae; genus Manihot; species Manihot esculenta. The sequence goes on along the minus strand of NC_035175.2, from coordinate 2,730,387 downwards.
AATTTTCGCAGTGCACGATTTAAACAACACTTCTTTTTTTTTTCCAAAGGCGAAGGGAATGGGTTTTGGAGATTTGTATGTGGGACCTTTCAAATTCAATTAAATGTTTAGATTTAGACATCGGTGTCTTAGTAATTGATGTGACAAGCCGATAGTTTAGTAGAAATTGTGAAGAAATTTTAATTTTTTTATTATATATCATAACATATTTTAAAAAGCAATTAATTTATATTTAATAAGATTATTAATTTTAAAAATATATATATATATAAATCTTTGTCCCATGTATAGCAAAGACAAGACTAGATCAGTAAATTAATTATATTATTAGTTAATATGCTAAGAGCTAAGAACTTATATTATTATTCATCTTGCAGGTTCACCCAGACTCTTATGCTTTGGTGGTTAGTACAGAAAATATCACTCGCAATTGGTATTGTGGCAATGAACGCTCAATGCTTGTTACAAACTGCCTATTCCGCATAGGAGCCGCTGCAATTCTTCTCTCCAATCGATCATCTGATCGTCGACATTCTAAGTATCAGCTCATGCATAGCATACGCACTCATAAGGGTGCTGATGATAAGTCCTACAACTGTATAATGCAACAAGAAGATGAGAACTTAGAGGTTGGAGTCTCATTATCAAAAGAACTCATGGTGGTTGCCGAAGGTGCCCTTAAAGCAAATATCACCAGACTTGGACCATTAGTTCTTCCATTCTCCGAACAACTATTATTTCTTGCAAATTTAATAATGAAAAAGATTTTCAAAATGAAAATAAAATCATATGTTCCAGATTTTAAGTTGGCGTTTGAACACTTCTGTATTCATGCTGGAGGAAGAGGTATTTTAGATGAGTTAGAGAAAAACCTTGGTCTCTCAGAATGGCACATGGAGCCTTCAAGAATGACTCTCTATAGGTTTGGAAACACTTCAAGTAGTTCATTATGGTATGAATTGGCTTACTCAGAAGCCAAAGGAAGGATCAAGAAGGGTGACAGGGTGTGGCAATTAGGTTTTGGTTCAGGATTCAAGTGCAACAGTGTTGTGTGGCATGCTTTAAAGTCTATCAATCCAGCCAAAGAGAAGAACCCTTGGATGGATGAAATTAATGATTTTCCTGTTCAACTACCTAAAGTCACACCCATAATCTATTAAACTTTTATTTCTCTTATGTATTTTATAGCTAAATAATCAAAAGCTGCCTCCTTTTCGTTTTAATTTTAGTGTCCTTGTAATAGTAATATAAAATATAATAATGAAAATCATACTTGTTTTAAATAATTCTTTTGTTATCAAATATTAATTATCTATATATATATGATTTTTTTTGAATTTGTAATTTTTACTTTATGAGGAATTCATTTTCTTGTGAGTAAAGAAGCACAACTAGATGTGTATAATAAAATTTTGATAATTAAAGACAGTAACTTAATAAATAAATTAAAAATCAAACCAGCTGATGGTATGTTTTGAGTTTTGACCAAGTCCTCCAAGGGTGGGGTGCCTTGGAGTACAATGTAGGAAAAATTGGTCTATGATAATAAATTATTTTATTAAAAAAAATTGAGAGAGTGGAAGCTTCAACTCAATTCTATTATATAAATTTTATTCTTTTAATTCAGACTAGATAATCAAATTGTTTTATTAGAAAAGCAAAAAACTTTACCTATTTAATCCAATGATATTATTAGGAAACATTACATGTGAACGACAATTGTTTAAAGAAACCAAATAATTTTGCTCTATTCAAGGGCAGACGAAAGGGAGGCCCCAGAAATTTAAAGTATCATATACTCAGTTACTAAGATTTTATTTTAAATAATATTTTAATCCTTAAAATTTTTAATAAAACTATTAGATACTATTAACTAAAAAACTAAATTAAATTTAGAAAATATAATTACAAATTATTTAATTAATAAATAACCTGTTAATTTAAAATATTTCTGTTTAATGGCCTGTAAAATGAAACTCTCAGAATAAAATATTTATGCCCATAACATGACAATTTTGAATATTATTAGTGTGATGAATCTGCAGAGTTGTAGCGAGACAGAGTGTGGAATTGTGTCAGTACATAATCATAAATAGTTTTTGAGGTGCAGATGAATAATAATTTCTAGCCATGTGCCTTCAATATTCAAGTGGTTCTGTCTTAATTGCTATGTTGGTTCTTACTTCTTTAACTTCCAAAACATTGAATGAGGAGCAGGCTAGGGCTAAGAGACTTGAGGCCTTGAATTGCACTGATAAGTTTTGAAACTCTGATTAGTATGGAGGTTATTTGATTGTGTGTGTGTGTTAAATTTTTTCTGTTCTTTAATTTCTGAGTTGCAAATTAATATGGTGGCAGACAAGCTAGCTAATCTTTCTCTTCCTCACCAGCTTACTGAGATCCTCAACTGAGATATACAAAGATATCAATATATTCAAGTGCTGAAGAAAAATAAATATAACTTTCTATAATAATATTGATGTATAATAAACAAATTCATCAACTGGATGAATTTATCTAACCACCAAAATAACTCTCAACTTCTCACAGTCAACCATATAAATGCAGGCACTAGTTTAATAATATTTTTATCTACTTGGAGGCTAGGGGACCTTGGTACGCCTATCTCGTCTGCTATTTTCATATCAAATATCAAATGCATGTGAGACTCGTACTGATGTTCAGAATCACAGGCTAATCTATATTATAAATATATATACTTATGAATTTAAACAAAACAAATGCAACTTGTAAAACAAGAAGTTGATATGTAACTATCAATTAATCCACTTGAAGTTTTGGGTCTACGTACACCAATAAAACTAAGCCATGCAAGTGGAGTTAAAAAAAAACCTAGTTGGTCTTGGAACTAATCAACGAATTAATATTCAAGTCATGAGAAAAGAGAGAAAATAATTATATAATCCAAAAACCATAAACACTGGCTTGTAAAAATAAGTGAAGATGGAGTGCAAGTTTCCATGCGATTGTTCAATGGAGATCGTCAAAAATAATTCATTTTATCATAAACCCATTTCTGTACTTCAACTACTTGTTGTTGGTAACATGTTTCATTTGTTGTTTATAAACAAATCTTCAAATTGTCTTTGGCATGAATGATCACAACACAACTATAAAAAAAATATATCTGTATATATTTAAAAAACAATTAATCCGACATAAAATATATGCTCAATTTAAAAATTATGAATTGGGAAGTGTGAGTATCTTTAACGTGTTGCTTAATATAATAATATATGCTATGTTATTAGATGGGATAAAGTCTCTGTCACTGTCAATGTCTGAGCATGCCAGCAAAGACTGAGCAGTCGGATTTGAAAGTTGGGAAATGTTTAGAATTCGGACATAAAATTGAAGAAGGATTGACATCATTGTGTGGCAGGGCCAGACTTCATGATGTCTTGCATTTCTGTTCTCTTGCTCATGCCCATACTCAATGGAAGGACTCTCATGCCCATACTTCACTTTTTGGTTAATTAATTTATTGCACCAATTTTCTTCCTTTTTTTTTTTAAATCGACTTAGAGGTTAGAGTTGCAAATAAAGTCTAGCTACTGAAAGTTAGGCATAGCTAGCTAATGTATGCACGGCAATTGAATGCAGTTAATTCAAACTCGTTATTAATTATTAGGTTTATTACTCAATTTAATTTACAAAGTAGAATATCGAGATTCAATTTATCTTCTATCTCAATATAATTAAGTTATTATTAAATTATGTATAGTTTCATAAATAAGCAATAGAAATAAGTACATTATCAAAGTAAAAATGAAAAAAACATAGGTGAGTTTTAGGGGTTTTGAAAAACTCATCAGTAGCCACCTAAAAATTTTTACAAAAAAAAAAAAAGAAAAAATAGAGGAGAATTCAAGAGAGAAGGCAGATCTTCTCTCTAGAATTTTAATGCTCGTTCCTTATTAGTACTTTGGTCAGCTGTAGAATTGTTTTTGATTGAATATGAATCTTAGTATAAATTTAATGATAATTTCACTGTACATTTCAAACCTAACCATGAGAATTTTCAATTGATGAATATATAAGGAGTGTCCAATTCTGTCGATACATATCATAGTTATCTTGCATAGTTTTTGCAAGATAAGGATAACTTTTAGCCATGTATATTAAATCTTGATAACATATAAATAATGGGTTTGCTAAAATGATGAGAACACAAGATTTTAAAAAATTTTATAAATTTAATTGAATGGTCCAATGAAGAGCTAGAAAATTCGATTTAAGAAACTTAAAAATCAAAACAACACTCGGTAACCCTATTAAAATTTGAAATAGACGAGCAAACCCCTAAACCCAATCAATCATAAGTAATTAGGAGAATTCACCTCAACACAAATCGAGCAAAGCATGACCTATAAAATTAAGATAAAATGCTGACCTTCTATGCATTGAATGTATCTCAGTGTGCCACCCAAATTTTAAATGTATGGACAGAAAGATAAACTGATATAATAAGCATAATAGACCGAGTATGTACTAATTGGATCTGTATTTATTAGTTAACGGTCCATTATTAATAAGTTACTTGACACACCTATAGGATGACACTCAATTCAGTTCAATGAAACATGATACAAGAAATGTCAAAATGAACGGTGATATATATATCACTAATATAACCCAAAAAGAGAACGATCTCTTACACTCTAGCATATAATTTGGAATACATTCTCTCTCTTGGTTTGAAGTTTTCTTTTTTATTTTTTACTCTGCTTTGTTTTCTTTTGACACCACCTTCTTAAGAGGTATCACTAGAGATATTCTGAATCTGACTCGAGCAACGAAGAATTTTTACCGGAATATCCATGGTAGACCTGTAATTTTTTTTTTTTTTCAATATCGAGTATAGGAGACTTATGTAAGATTTTAAAGGCATTCACTTCCTATCCAACCAATCAGAATTTATAAATCTACTCATAATGTAAATGTCTGCGTCTGGTAAATCTCAATATATTAATTTTTTAAATTTAAAAATTTGATTCCATAACTCTAAATACCCACTAAAAATAAAGTGGTTTTGTCTTAATTACTATGTTGGTGTGGAACAGGTTTCATCACTATCGTAACGTTTTTCTTGTTTTTGAAATTTATATTTTATTAATTAAATAAATTAAAAAACTTAACCTATCGTACCATAATTAAATTTCTAACTAACAGAACACCTAAAAACACTTATTCTTAAAATCTGAAAATATTAATTGAAAAAATATGACATCAGTAAAAAAATTAAAGATGTACAATTTGATTATTAATCATCACTCTTATAGCCTATGAAAAATTGAGTATTTTTAACTAATTATGTACTGTAAATACGTATTTATTGCTGAACAACTATAAATATTTGGTGCTACGCACAATAATGACATTTATGCAATGTCCTCTTCCAGCTTTAACAAGCAACCAACAATGGCATTTATGCATCGTACTCTTCCAGCTTTTAACAAGATTGAACATAATCACCTTCATCTACTCCATCAAGTATCAAACCACCACAATAACTCCTACCTGTACACATTCAACTCTCTATATAAATAATCCAAGAATTCAATTGCATGCATTCATTGAACAATATTTTTCAGCTACTCCTTGAACATGTATCTCGAACGATTCCTATCTTCATATCAAACCCATGTGAAACTCCTACTCATTGTCAACATTCTCATGCTATTATTACTCAATATCTAAGCCATGCAATTGGAGTATGTGAAAAAAAAAACATTTAAGCCATGCAAATGGAGGAATTAGGAAAAACCACTTGTTGAAATTAATCAACGAATTGATATATGTGTTGAGAAAAGAAGAAGAAGTTGGCTTGTGAAAATAAGTAAAGATGGAGTGCAAGTTTCCACGCCATTGTTGAATGGAGATGGTCAAAATTAATTCGTTTTTACCATAAACTATTAGTGCTTCAACTACTTCCTGTCGCTAACGTATTTTGGTTGTTGTTTATAGACAAACATTAAAGTTTGACAAGCATCATCACGACACTAGTCAAAAAGAAAATTATCAAACCTGAAATATTTCTAACACCTAGTCATTTTATTGAATGTTTGCTTTATTGATGTCCGCACATTTCAAGGACTCAGCTTTCAGAATTGCTTTAAAAAAAAAAATTGGAATTGATTTCTTTTGTTTTTTTTTCAATATAATTGAAGTTGGGAAAGTTTAATTAGAATTCGGACATAAAATTAAAGAAAGATCGGCATCGCTGCTTTAATATATGTTCATATATAAAAATAAAATTTTTTATTAATTTTTTTTAATTATATTTATTTTAAAAATATTAAATTTTATTAAATATTAAAATATATTTTTAAAAATAAAATAAAATTATAACAATCCATTTATATATTATTATAATATAAAAAAGAGAGTGAATAATAATTTTAAAATAATAAAAAAATAGACGAAAATTATAAAGAGAGAAAAGTAATAAAAAAGCCAAACTTCCCTTCGGCGCAGAATCTAAAACAAAGTAATTTATTTGATAAAGATAAATTAAATAGTTTAATTTTATAAAATATATAAAAAAATTAAGTGATTTTAAAATAGAGATAAATTAATATATTTTTTAAAATTTTATATTTAAAAAATATTTTATCTATTATTTGGAGGGAAAAAAAACTTGTTAACATATATTAAAAGGGAAAATATTCTCAATTTACTAATGTGAGGAATTGAAAATACAGCTTCTAGTAAGGTTTTTAAAACTTTATATTAAAAACCTCAACATTCTTCGAAAACAAGTTGGAACCTTAAAAAATTACTCATTTGGAAAATCTCCGATCAAACAAAAGCTTAAGGGCTAGAGCTGCAATGTTGAAAAATAAACCTAATTAGCCAGTTCACAAAATAAAAACCAATTTACCACGGAAATTGAATGCGGTTCAGCAATATATATATATCTTCAACCTCATTTTTTATAGGTTATTGTTAAACTAAAAGCTTGATTAATGGTGAATATCAAGCACTTGTATTGAAATGAACGGTTAGATGAAATAAATATATATTAAATTATTGGTAAAATTACAAATTAGTCCTTGATTTTACTTGTGTGACGCACTTAGCTTGATTATAAAATATTATCATCTCAAATTTTAATTAGAAAAACTTAAAATATTTTATTTAGAAAAGCTTTACATGCTTAAATTTAATTAGATTTATTTAATAATTATTGTAGGACATGTCAATACATTATCATCATTTAATAAAATAGTTATTTTGATATTATATGTTTGTTAAATATATCAATTTGAACTGAATTTGGAAAACCTTGTTAAAGCTTTATAAGTGAATATAATATGCATGGATTTCTAACTTTTATCTGTGTAGAGCTTCAAACATGGCAGGTAGTGTAGCTAGGCCCAGAATTCTAGGGTTGTGGCAAAAAGAGAGCCCAAATATAAGAAGAGGTTGAATGATGGGAGGCCCTATTTCTAATTATTGCACATTCTAAGAAAACACACACCACATTACACTTGCAATCAGAAATAGATTTTAACAAGAAAAAGACGAAACATAAACAAAATATGATATTACTATGACTAAATGAAACCTAATGTGTGATTAAATTTACAAGACCAGAGCAGACCTACTCATTAATGAAGTTTCAGTACAACATTCTTGTGAGTGAGCGATGTATGATATAGTGATGCAGGCTTTTAATCACATGCCCCAAACACCGCGAGTTGCTGTGAATTTGTAGTTTGGTCTAGATGTCAACTCATACAAGATCCTTGCAAACGTATCAGAATACCTGCTTTCTGAAAAGAGAATTTCGGTAAATGCATTCTCATAAACAAGCAGCAAGGCCCTGTTCTGTGGCTCAGAGACCAGGCTCTCCAGTATCATTGCTGCTTTCCTGCAGACTTCTGGGACTGGATGTGGCGTCTTGATCACTTTCAGCAGCCGATCAACTGCCCTGGATTTGATAAATTATACAGAGGAAAAAGCTTCATCAATAAATAAACAACAAAATCTTTTGCTGTAAAGATCTTCCTTGCACAATTTCTGATTTATGAAACCAGATAGAACATTACCATCGCTCATTAGCAAGCTTCAATCTGCAGTCCATATTAACTTCTGCAAGGTTATAGAGTGCACCAACAGCTGCTGCTTGTGCATCTAATGCCTGTATGCTCAAAAGATCTACTAAACGCTTGTGTATCTGCAGTATGCATTTAACACCAAATTACAGTTTATGCCAATTAAATATCTCAAATAAACAGTTAGTTGAGTGATATCAACCTGAGGAACAAAGGGAAGGAGGAACGTTTCGTTGTCAGGATTTATTATCATGCGCCCCAGTAATTCTGCAGCAGCACAGTGCCAGGCTTTAACTGCAGAACACAGCATCCCCATGATCGCTTGGATGGCACGCTTCTCACTGTTCAATGAGAGCAATTAGCAAATATTCAACTACCCATCGTAATCATTGTTTTAAGAGCAAAAGCATATAAGATTCGTCACCTTATTTTGATGAACGATGGCTTTGCTGAGCTGAAAATTCGAAGATCAAGCAATGGAGCCAAATTTACTATCGTCTCAAGGGCATTTGTAACAAGTTCCTCATCCTCTGTCAATATATTTTACCAGCATTGAACCAAAAAGAAAAGCAATAATTAAACATCCCATGATATCATTACAAATGAATTAATCCAAACCAAAAAAAAAAAAAAAAGAAAAATCACAGAAAGAAAGAAGGAAAGAACAATTAATCAGTTACCAGGTAAATACCAATTCCAAATACAGTAGGAGATGCAGTAAGTAAATAACATCTGACAATTGTTTTGCTTCACAACCATTTCACATGACTGACAAATGTAGGGAAAAAAAAGGGGAGAATATGACCATTTTCCTTTACAGAAATGAACAAGTATTCAATCCTTTTGTATGTAACTATAAAACCAAAGACCTTAACTTTGTAGTACGTTTGGAGAAATAAATCATACCAGAGGCAAAAGGACATTAAAACTTCAAGTGAAATGAAAAAAAAAGGTAAATTTTGAACAAGACAGATAATGTGTATAAGTAAACTTCCAAGTCTATATTCTAATGAGGGCACTCTCCTAGTCACTAATATCTTGCCCTAAGCATACAACTCAATGGATTTTCCATGTGGCTTCTCCTCAGACTGTGCATGGGTCAGGCATAGCCATTCCAGACCAACATAAGGAGAATTACATATGTTGTGGGCCAGTGTACAACAATTTAAGCCTCTATGGTCCAACAAGCATAAATAATACAAAATAAAACAACCATGCTCCATCTACTAAAGATCAACTGCACATTAAAATTCTATTTGCTTTCTGCAAACTTCTTACCAGTAATATGATCTTCTATACATTGAAATACAGTTTCCAAGCAATGCCGATGTTGGGCCATAATGACTTCATTCTCTGGCATGAAAGAGAAATTGCGTATGATATTTGAAGCAGCCACAGCACACTGCTGCTTTTCTGCTCGCCCCTCTTCATCTAAATTAAATAGTCCATCCTCATCAAACCACCACTCTGAAGGACAAACTTTGGCTGCCTTCTTCTGCCCAGAAACTTCAGTTACAGAAGAACCTGACCCTAATCTGCCAAACAGATATCATCCTTATTCACTTCACTGTTATCAAAGCCAAATTTTGATGCTTTAAGCAACAAGTTATACTCACCCAGAATGGGCAAGATTATTGTTTGATCCTAATGCCTCGTATTTGCTACCGAATCCTGTAACCAGAGAATTGGCACCTAATGTTCTGACCCTAGGCTTACTGCTGAGCTCTTTGGGAAGAGCTATATCACGCCAGTCATCTATCTGTTTTATTAAACACATAATAATTTCATCAACCCACGAAAAGAAAAAAAAAAAAGAAAAACTATACCGAAACTTTTAATCTTTAGCAACACTATTGCATAACATTCCGCACGTCAAATGCATGATTCTCTTCATATATAGTTAACTTCATACCAAATTATGCAATTTCAACTTACAAGGTGCAATTTTTATTGACTAATAGCAAGACATTCACCTATAATACAATAAACCCAAAACCCACTTCTCTGTGTGTGTTTGTGCGTTCTAAAATAAAATTTTCACCATATCTAAGCGGAAATGAAGCCTAAGCTACCCACAAATAAGATTATTTGCTGCTGATAAAGCTAAAAGCATGATTTACTATAATTACATACAACTTGGAGAAGAGCATCAAGCAAGCCAGGGATTTTAGCTAGAGAATCCTTTCGCATGTCTTCCTTTTCTTTGAAAGAGAGCATCGTAAGAGTGTTCAATGCCCATGTCAATTCGCTCTTTAATCCACTTTGTAAAGCCAAAACTATTCGCTTATTGTTTTGATCTGAAGACGACAAATATCACAAAAATAGGTGATTGTTAGTTAACGCAGAAGCGGACTCACGTGGCTGCTTAGGTTTTAGGTAATTTGATATACAACCTAAGAAGGAGGAGTGAACTTGAAGCGATGGGCCAAGCAGATTGGACGGAGCCACTATATCGCCGCCGAATGAGGAGGAGGCGATGTTGCTGCTTGTGCTGCCGAATGGGCGGCCCCTCTTGGCCGCTGGTCCAGTGGCGCCACCAGCTGAGCCAGCAGACTTGTTTTGGTCCCTCTTCTGCATTTCAGTCTCGGGGCGAGTTGGCAGTTACGAATCTACTTTATGGATTGTGTGACCCGGATCCGAGAAGAGCCGGTTTTAAAAATGTTCTGGGCTTTATACGGAGACGTAAAGCAAGCATCGGGCCCGAGATTTTCAACAATCGCAGCTAGGTTATTATATTTATAATCACAAAAATAAAATCGATAAAAAAAAAAATTTTTTTTTTTAAAAAGACCTTTTAAATCTTATGAGAACTGTAAAGTATGTACTTTTTTAACTTTGTATGCAATTTTTTTTCGGTGATTCCTTTATAACTCGATATTCTCGTATTTTTCTTAATTTAAACTTAATTTATTTTTTTCTTGTTCTCATAAAAGACGATCTGCATCAATTATTGTCTCTATTAAGAATTTTAGAGATATTCCGATCGTCACTATGATTTTTATATGGTCAAAATATTTTTCACATATAATGTAATCAATTTTCAGAATATGTAAACATTTTTAGCAGATTTATGACATCCTTTAGAGGGTATCTATTATGGAATTAGAGGTAAAAAGATATCTCGGTTTTTTAATAATGTTGATTTTGAAAATATAGTGAATGAGACTCTTAGTTATACAATCGATTCCTTCTTATTTGAGAGGAGATATAAGGTAATGAAAATCATATCCATATTTCTCTAACTCATTCTGATTTTTGAGTTCTAATTAAATACCTTCATTCTAGTTATTATAACGAGACGTTGACTAAATTGGTCAGAGATTTTGAGCTTGATGAGGAAAGTGCAGGCTGAATAAATGATGATGTTAAAAAAATGCAAAAAAACACTAAATATAACATTGTTACAGGTTTTCTTTCATCTCAACAAGATGTCTCTAACAACACCCTGCGAATGTTAATTTGACAGGCAACAGTGAAGCGGCTCATCCCGCCAAAGGTTGGAATAGCCGAAAACAACGATCGTCCTGTATTGAAACTACCGAGAACTCGACAATCCTCGGACAGTTAATGTATTGAAAGATTTGGTTACTAATTACATGTCAGACATTTTATTTTTGATGGAAACAAAAACTCTTAATTCTCATATGAATTTTTTTCGTAATTTTTTACATTTTGATGGTCACTTCTCAATCAATAGACAATGATTGGGAGGAGACTTTTTGTTAATGTGGAATAATTATGTGTCTGTTTCTGGAGTTAACTCTTTTTCAAATTTTATTTATTCAGTTGTTTTGAAAAGTAATGTTTAATGAATGTTTTCTGGTTATTATGGATTTCCAGAATCGCAATGACGATGTTAGTCTTAAAACCTTATTTGAGTTTTATCTCTTAGAAACTCTCTTCCGTGATTTTATTCGGAAAATTTTAATGATTTATGCTGGAGGGATGAGAAAAAAGGACTAGCGTCTTTGCTAAATTATCTTATATAAGGGTTTAAACAGAAATTTGAAAAATATTTTTATCAAATTATCTTATACATTTGATTTTAAATGATTATAAATTTTTGTTAGATTTTAGAATTGATATTTCTATTAGATAAATTTATCGTAATACTACTTTAACTCATTAGTTAAAAAATCTATTAGATATAATCGTCTCTCTATTTATGATGATATCCCTCTTTATTTGATAAAATTTTATTAATATTATTAGTAATTTTATTTTTAAAAAAATTTTTTATGAAAACTCAGGTTCAAACAAAAAATCTTATGACAATTAATTAAATACACAATTATATTAACAGTACAATGTTGTTTACGTTACACTTAGGCCAATGATAAAAGGATTATACATAAAGTAAATAATATATAATTTTTATTTTAAAATTTTTTAAATATCCAGCCACGTGGAAAAATCACACCTTTAGTATTAACAGTATGCTCGATATTTTCTTTTAAAAGAAGGAAGGATATACGTTTAAGGTCGGCCCACCGACAAAGAGATCCGCGACTTGTGGAGCTGAAACAAAAATTTTCTTAAACACATCATCGCATCATTCCCTTCACTTTCTCTTTATCTCAATCATTTTCTCTGCTCGCAAGGTTTGTCCACTACTCACTACTTGGGCATCAATTTCCTTTTACTTTGCCATGATTCTGTTTTGATTTAGCCATTCCTTATGTTTCGTGGCCCTGAGGATTCGACCATTAGAGAACATGTAGGCATGCAATTTTTATTTTCTTATTAACTTAGGTTTCTCTCTTTTATTCTTTATTTATTTATCCATTATCTGTTCATACTATTCGGAGTAAATTTCCTTTCTTGCATCTCTGATTTGAATTAAACTTGTGTTCCATGGTTGAGCTTAGCTTCTCACTAGTTTCAGAGATTCATTTTCCATCTTTTTCACTTATTTGATTGCCTCAGATTGCCTACTCCTTTGCAATTTTCAGCTTAAGGTTCGAAGTAGCTTGATACCGGAGCTAATATATTCCTGATCGTATGCTGCAGAATGGGGAGTTCTGGTGCAACCGCTTATGGTGAGTACACCTATGAGGACCTTGAGAGGGAGCCCTATTGGCCTTCAGAAAAGCTCCGCATTTCAATTACTGGTGCTGGTGGGTTCATAGCCTCGCACATTGCCGGGCGACTTAAGAGTGAAGGGCATTATATAATTGCTTCGGACTGGAAGAAGAATGAGCAATATGACAGAGGACATGTTCTGTCACGAATTTCATCTTGTAGATCTTAAGAGTGATGGATAACTGTTTGAAGGTGACATCTGGGGTTGATCATGTGTTCAACCTTGCTGCTGATATGGGAGGAATGGGCTTCATTCAATCAAACCATTCTGTCATTATGTATAACAATACAATGATCAGTTTCAATATGCTTGAGGCTGCAAGGATCAATGGAGTTAAGAGGTTTGTTACCTTGAATATACAATAGGACATCCATGGATTTATCAATTCCATTGACTTTTGGAGAATTGAATTATTATTTCACTTAACACTGACAATGCTGCCTTTCTATTTAACAGCATACTAGTCTACTTTGTTTTCAGTATTTGTTTAGAAGTTGACAACTTGTTCAAAATGTTTTGCACTGTTTTTAAGAGATATGAGTTGTTAATAGATGTATAATCTTGGAGAATGAGATTATTATAGAAATTTCACTTGAACACTTTTATGAGATATAGCAAACTCTTATTTTAGGTGCTGTTAGTCATTTTAAAGGAGAGAAAATTTTAGTTCCTAATCTCAAATGTATTCTGTTGTCTACCTATTGTTTTACGAATTGGCTTTGGTTTTAGTATGGAGCATGAGACACATCTGAAATCTTGGTGTCGCCAATTCCAGGTTCTTTTATGCTTCTAGTGCCTGCATTTACCCTGAATTTAAGCAGCTAGACACTAATGTGAGCTTGAAGGAGTCTGATGCCTGGCCTGCAGAGGTTTTTACTGTTTAACTAATTAATCCTCACTTCAGACTACTTGTATTCAGTTGTCTTCTCTAATAAGTATAACATATTGGCAATACTGATTTCGGCTTCTTTTCTAGCCTCAAGATGCTTATGGTTTGGAGAAGCTTGCAACTGAAGAGCTATGCAAGCACTACACTAAGGACTTTGGAATTGAGTGTCGAATTGCGCGATTTCATAGCATATACGGGCCATTTGGTACATGGAAAGGTAAAGTTCAACTATTTCCTCAACATGTTTTGCAACTCTTTTTCTTTTTGTTTCATTTATTATCATTATTTGCTCTAGGTGGGAGAGAAAAAGCCCCTGCAGCATTTTGTCGGAAGGCCATCACTTCCACCCATGTGTTTGAGATGTGGGGAGATGGGCTGCAAACATGGTCTTTTACCTTCATTGATGAATGTGTAGAGGGTGTACTAAGGTATGTGGATGACTCATACCTCTTTAAACTAGCAGAATAAGTTGGAACACTTTTTTTTCTGAATGAGGATGTGCCAAGTGTTTTGATATCTCCAGAAACCATTTTCAATGCCAACTTGGGAACTTTGCCGGTAGTCTCTTTGCGGTTTTGAGTCTTGCAAACCAGTTTTTTCTAGACTCCATGTTGCCTTGGTCCCATCTTAAGTGTTCCTTAAACATAACAACCTAATGTTAGTGGTATGGTGGCTTTATGCCATTTTTGGGTTTAAAGTCTGTTGGAAACAAAAATAGTTTGATTTCTCGAGAAGGTCATGGTGTAATGAACTGCCTAAAGATTTCATGTCTGTATTGCTGCATTTTGCATTTTTATTTTCAAAAACTTAATTAATCCCCTGACTTCATTTTAACTCTATATGTATTGAGATTGACAAAGTCAGATTTCCGAGAGCCAGTGAATATTGGAAGTGATGAAATGGTCAGTATGAATGAGATGGCTGAGATTGTCCTCAGCTTTGAGATCAAGAAGCTTCCCATCCATCACATTCCTGGTCCTGAGGGAGTGCGAGGTCGAAACTCAGATAACACTCTGATTAAAGAAAAGCTGGGATCGGCCCCTTCTATGAAGTTAAAGGTGCAGGAAAAGCGGTTTGGTTTTTCTCTCAATTCAATCTACTTAATTAATAGCTAATGCATGAATTTTTGTTAAACCTCGCAGGATGGACTTAGGATCACATACTTCTGGATTAAGGAGCAGATTGAAAAAGAGAAAGCTCAAGGTGTTGATTTAACCATTTATGGGTCATCAAAAGTAGTGGGAACACAAGCACCTGTGCGACTGGGCTCCCTCCGAGCTGGTGATGGCGAAGAATGAGGCTTATAGACTTTGAAGTTCGTGTATATATTGTGCCACCAACTCAGTGTGGCCTCAGCACCCTCCTAATTAGTTCTAGTGCTATCTTTTCTTTTAGCTGCTTAGATGGCTGTCTCTGTTTTCTATTTACTGTTGCTCCATCGTGAGCTTTTATAAGATATCTAGTCTCTGTTGTAGGACGAATGCAGTTGAGTTGTGTCTCGATCACTCCAGCGTCCTTTCTGATTTTTCCTAAACTATCTTGATTTTGCTGTTAAAAGTTGGATTAGGACAATTCATCGTACTGATAATGTAAAATGATAAAACGCCAATCTATTATACCAGGCTGAGCTCTGGACTCGTTGTCCCATCGAACCAGTATTGCTGTGCAAGTTAAATCCGCTACAATAAAATATTGGCATAATTGACCGTGTGGAATTTATATTGGCATTATACAATGGTCACCATTTTGTTTCAGTGTGCAACAACTGCCCAACTTACTTGATTGAACATGAGATGATATGGAGCATATTTGATCCAGCAGTGTTCATTACGCTGCTGTTTAGAGGACTTTGCTTGTGGCAGTAGTTCTAATTGTGGTAAGGAAAATGGGGTTGTGGTACAAGTAGATTCAGCGGTTGAAGACGATGTGCCCATTTGGTCAGGCATTATCGCAGGAGCTATTTAGGGCCCTGAAAAAGTGAGAAGGCAGGTCCATTTTGGTGCGGCACACTTTGGAGCTTAGCTTTCAACTCTTTTCTGAATCGGAATAATTAGGTTGGCCTTCATTTTTTGTAATGTACACTTGACAAGAGAGCCGTTTGAAGTATTTCACAGGCCAGCCTTTGTAAAAGTTGTGGCAGGCGACAGCCCTCAGCCCCACATGGCACTGCTTGGAGTTGAACTGAACAAATTTTCGGAACAAGGTGATGTACGAGATTGATGACACTGTTCTTGTCTGCATGATCACTGAAAAAATTTGAATCTTTTTATGATGGAATATAATTTATTAAAGACACACCCGAAAAAAAAAAAGAAGAATGATTAGATCACAAAATTTTGATGGCATTTTACCACTTTATAATGATTACTTCATTTGAAAAACTAATAATAATAATAATAAGTTGGTTATTTATTCAAATCTTATTCTCTTTTTAATAATTTTTATTATAAATATATAATACATTTTAATAATTAAATGGTAAATTCTGAAATTGATGAAATCTACCCTTCCTTTTACAGTTGATGGATGTTAATGTTCTACCACCAGACTAATGGATCAGTTTAATCTATTTTCCCTTGTTAATCTTATTATTCAACTACGAGTCTGAATTAGATATTAAAGACTGTTGCTTGCTTGATTCGTACTTCCCACTAAAACTGGGATTGACAATTAAATTAAATGCTTACTTGTTTGAAAAGTCACTAATCATTGGCTAATCATTGACTGTTAAATCAATGGTGTTCATATTTGAGAGAGAGAAGCATAATTTTGATTCCTGGGTACCAGAGTTTGTAGGAAAATAATAAGCCAAACAGTGGATTTTCAACTCTGGTTGGTGGTTAGGATCAACCAACTGCCTTTTAGTATCTATTTGTTCATCTTCAAATCCTGTTTGATTTTCAACAGTAGCAGCTCAAATAACCAACCTTTTTTTTTATTAAGCTTGTTTATGTTATAGGAAATAAAATCTACTATTAATTCAACCGCAAAAGCAAGGTTCCTCTTTAATATTTATATATTAACAGGTGATTTGCATTGGTTTAGGTGCTACTTATAAAATCTCAAATCATAAAAATCTGATTCTACGTGATTCTATAGATTAAAAAAATTATATATTTTTTTGAACGTTAACTCCAACAAAAGGAAAACTAAATGAAAATGGTTGGTCATGTGGCGAGTTTCTTCATCTTTCTTTATTGTGTTCCCTTATAATGCAAACATTCAACATGCAAATAATGAGGTCTTAGGTTTTATCACCAATATCTTTCTCTTTTGCATTTTCTTTCGGCGTTTCAATGAAAATGAAAATTTTTCTATCATGTGGTAGTGATTATGATATTTTAACCCATTGATCTAATCGAATGAATATACTCAATTTAATATTACAATATAAGAATTGGATAATTTCCTAAATCAACTTTTCTGTGTCAATTTTTAGATGTAATTTACAATATAAGAAAAATAGGGGAAATCTTATGATGGAAGATTTTCTGATGTGGCATTATTAGGAAGCATGATGGTGTAATGTAATAATCATGGGCATGGTGCATGGCATCTATAATATTTTTCATGAGAATTTTAGTGCATTCAAGAAAAAAGAAAAAAGGGGAAAGGGAGAATAGAGCCAAAAGAGGACCACATATCAACAAGTGGGGTGTCCATGTCGTACTGGATAAAAGCTTTGAATAAAGGAGAAACTGTAGCCAGGCATGTTATTTCATCATTGTATTTTAGGAACCCCTCTCTTTTACTTTGTTTTAAGATTATCTACACCCACCACCATTTTATTTTTTAATAACTCAAAATAACCATACACACAAAAAAAAAAATCTTACCCTCAATAGAATTTTTAGTTTTTACATATAAAATGTGATGATTGATGCTTTGATTTCGTGAAGGCTAGGCAAAATCTGTAAAATCAAATTTACACCTCACAAGCAATCTCTAAAACCGTATCTTAGGCCTCAGGGAAACATAGAGGAAGTGTAGGTGGTGGGTTGCTTTCATCAACCCATTATTATTTGGGCAAATTTGCTTTTATTATTTTAGGAGGAAGAGACCCCACCATCAGCCCTATCCTAACCTTATCATCCAAAAATAAGAAAAAGGAAAGAGACCCCACAACCCCTCAGAGCTTAGCGACCCGACCCGACCCCACAATCAATCATTGCTTCAAAATTTATTTTCTAAATTAAAAAAAAAAAGGAAAAATAAAAGCCGGAGAGTAGGGGCTGTTTTGTGCTAAATAATACCAGCAGTTTGGCCTATTTATGCAGAGGTCACACATCGCATTGCCCGGTGCGAACACTCAAGGGTTTAAAGCCTCCAAGTCTCGAACCAGTGAACCACCCGTCGACCATGACGAGCCCTTTTTTTTTTAATCAAGTTTTAAATTTTTATTCGTTTTAATTTAAATTAATACATTCTTAAAAGACAATTATGCCATCTTATATTAAAGGCAGAATAGGCACTTTTTTGTTTTTTACTTGTTACACGCAATTACACGGCCCTATCCCTAATTTCCTCCCTAATCTATCGACATTATCTCGTTTATTATTGCATTAATAAGAAAGTCGTTTCATATTCCTCGGAAAGGGCCCACGCTACTCCCTTCTTTCTTTCTTTTTTTCCCCTTCACCGTTCTACTTATATATTTACATTTTGACCCCTCTAGTTTTTCATTTTCTTTTTTCAACCTCATAAGTTGTTTAAATTCATCCCTTACACTTCTCTCCACTTTATTTTTTGTTTGTTTAGCCACTCAATTAGGATTATTAACTTTAGTTTCTTTCCTTCTCCAATTTTATTTTTTTAATATACCCTATATTTTCTTTTAATAACTAAAATTTATAATAATATATCTATTTTAAAAAATATTTTCTGTATATAGATGATCTTTTACAAAAATAAAACAAACAAAACCTTAGAGTGGATCAACCAACTGAAGTTAAAAAGTTATAAACTCATTCTAAGAACTGAGCAGTGGATAACCCTATGGAAAAACATTGAAATATTGAATAAATTCACGAGGCAGAGAGTTGAGGTAAAACTTAAAAGAGACGTTCCCAGTATTCTTAAAAAGAAAAGAAAAAAAAAAAAAAGAAAAAAGAAAGGGAGTGTGTGTACCAAAAAGCTTTTCAAACACGTGAAAAGAGAAGGGAATATCACGCCATTCTAATGAACGTTTTTGCCTCCTCCTCACGGCGTTCGAGACGGCACGAGCCACTGCCATTATCCACACTACCACCACCTCCTCCTCCTCGCCCTCCACCTTTTTCTTGTGGGAAAATAGGACATTATAAATTATAAAACAAAAATCCTCAAAGTAATGGATGAGCAATTAACTAAGGAAAGCTTCATCCTCCTGTGTTCCCCTTTTGACAAACATGGCCTCAAAAAGATTATTATTTTTTATGTTAAAAAAAAATCCACAACGCTGCGATTTAGGGAAACAAGGACTTTCCAGGAGTTCTATGATCTTCCAAATTTTAGATATTCGAAAAAAAAAACTTAATTTACCCTCTTATTTTTTTAAATAATTATAATTACTAAAATCTCAAATATTATAAATTATTAAAGGAGGATAAAATATATTATATAATTTTAATAAATATAAATTATTATCTCAAAATAAAAGTGAGATATATTCAGGAACTTGCTTAAAACTACTATGCATAGAGAAACCATCTGCATAAGGCTTCCTTGGTTGTATAGGCAAATCAAAATTTTAAATCTCCAACCAAATAATATTTATAAGTTCAAGATTTATCAAAGAAATAAATTCTCAAAAGATATTTTAAAATTGCAGGAAGAATTTTTTTTTTTTTTTTTTAAAAAGCGAAACAGAGTACTCCTCCCCCAGATCGGGGAGATCAGTTGAGAAATATTTTTGTACAGCGTATTGCCCTTACAATCTTAGTGGGGTTTTCGTTTTCTTAATTTTCCTTTTTGCTGTTCTATTTATATATAGAAATATAAAAATTTTATTACATTGATGATAGGTTCTCTGCGCCTACCTGTAGCTATTACAATATACACAGCCTTGCGAGCTTTGGGATAAAAGTGAAGTAAGAGAAAACAGGGTCGTACCTGTACCACTATCCGATGATACTTTTCAATTATGTAATTTTTTTTCATATTTTTCATCCATCGAAAATTAAAAAAGAAAAAATCCAAAATTTTTTATGGTTTCTCTTTGAGCAGAGATGCTAATCCAGTCACCATCTTCGCTCCTCTATCTACACTCTTCGGTTTGACTGCCGGCGGCTGCCACGTCCCCAATCCTACTTTTTCTTTCTCATCGCCGGATATAATCGACGGCGATGATGAAACGGTGTCCCGAGGCGCCGTTTTCTCACCAAAAATCAGCTCAAGTTCTCCGCAATCATCAATGCTTTCCGTTGCAACCAAACACTCGTCTTTCCCACTTTTGGGTTTGGTGTTTGAAATGGCGTCGTTCTGCCTGGTGAAAGGAGAGAGCCATTTAGCACGCATGTACTCCGCTCTTCTCCAAGGAGGAAAGTGCATGCCTTTCTTCTTCAAACTTTGGTTCGCTGCCTCCGATACGATTGATAAAATCTGACCTAGCCGATCCCATTTCCCGACGAAGATGTAAGGTAGCGATTGCAGGATTGCTTTGTAGGCACCAGTCGATCGAGCTATTTCGAATTCCGATCTGAAGTCAATATCGATCAAAAGTCTTTCTCCTCCTATATTCACATCCACATACTCATATTCACCTGATTGCCAAATTTAGCAGAAACAAATTCAGAAATTTCCCTTCCAATTTTGAAATTTTTTAATCGAAAAGAACAGAGAGGGAAGAGAGAGGTACCTGCAGGGTGAGAGGGGGATTTATCCCATTTAGATTTGCAAATGGAGGAATCGTAGCCGAGATCAGATAATCCATCGGCTACGATATTTCTCAAATCCTCCTTTCGCTTGTGATTCTTATTCTTCTCGACGATCATCGCAGTATCAGCTAAGAGGTTTCTCTCGTGAACACTGACACAGGGAATCAAACTCTGTTTTTAACATGCAGACATACACATTTGTTTAGCCATTTGACCTTCAAGGAGTCGTATAGCTTCAAAATCGAAAGGACAAATGCTCTTAAATTGGAATTTGTAATAGCTTAAGCCTAATTACCTTAAGAATATCGGAGGCATCGCCAGATGATCCATTGCTGATCGATTCGCCAAAACCACCACCACCAAATATATCAAATTCATCATCGGAGCTGTCGTTAACGTTTCCATTAAAGCAATTACATCGGTGACGGCCCCGAAAAGGTTTCTCGTTGCTCTCTTCGATGTAACTTTGCACCATTTTTGCCAAACATACTGAGCTCGGCTCAAATTCCGGCTCTGCACCTCCTCCGTCCTTGGTCACACACTGTGCTTCACCAATGTTCGGCTTTTCCACCGACGAAATTCTCAACACACTGGGGAACTGCCGGTCAAACAGTCTCTTTAGACGCGATTTCAGTACCGGCTTCACCGGCTCGGCCCGAGCTGGAACCGTAGGCCGACAGTCAATATCTATGGGTTGGATCTTCATAGGAAAAGGCATAACAGATATGAAGATGAAAGAAACAGAGAAGACCCGAGACTTAGGCTGAAGGATAGAAGTTAAAATGGACTGATTGCTCTTGTTTAAGCTCTGCGTGTCAGTTCTGCTCCATATTCAGAGCTCTCTCAAATACTTGGGTTGCACAGGCTCACAGAGTTGCACAGTGACTAATCAATGACTGCTGGTCCTGATTCTTCCAGTACATTTTACAAAACCCATGAACCAGACAAATAATAGGAAATGCTACAGATTAACAATCAAACATTCAAACTCCTGGACATTTACCCCCCCCCCCCCCAAATAGGTACAACAGCAACGCCTTGCTGAAAGAAGAAAAAGAAAAACAAGAAACCCCCAAAATTGGAAACCTCAACAGGATCCCCACGCCCAATCAAAAAGCCTCTGAAAATTTTGATCTTAATCTTACACACAAAATTTCTATGTAAGAAACATATGGTACCTTCCCACCGCAATTAGAAAGTCGAATAACTTGGAATATATGCAAAAGAAGATTATGGCTTTAAGCTTGGGGGTAGTTCGCGGAAGACGAGGCGGGGATGATTGGAAGCACGGACATTGCTTCTGGATGCAGAATATATAATAGCCGGAATATTCATATCTCCGGTCATAGCCGGAGCGGTTAAACAGCGATGGAAATTGAGGAAGGGGAAAGTGAAAAAAAAAAAGAGGGTTTGTTCCTGGTTTTTTTTTGGGTAGAGCTAGAGACTGGGGGACTGGAAGCTGGAGCAGAAAATGGATGGGCTTAGGGCATTTATAGGTGAAACGGCGTTGGCCAAGCTGACTAGGCATTGAATTGCCACATGGATTATGACATGGCAAAATTTTATCCTCATCTTTCAGTTTGCTAACTTGGCAGCGGTAGCGAGCAGCTGGTCTGGTTGCGGACCTTGCGCGTCTATGCCACGTGCCCAATATGAATTCATGGGTATTATAGTTATCGAAATTACAAACTTGACCTCCCACTACCATGCTGTGGTTGAAGATATGCGTGAAACAGTGGTGGATGATGCGTGGGGCAAATTTGAAATTTGAACAAAAGGCGGAGGGGAGAAGGGCTGAAGGGGTTGTGAAGACCAAAGTGAAAGCGCACGAGGCTTCCTTATGTTCAGAGGTGGGCACTGTGCGCCAAACATTGTGTGACACGTAGCGTCCCGGTGTGTATCAGTGACCTTTTTTTTCCTTTCACCTTTTTATATTATCTCGAGTGAGTAAAACAATTAATATCATATTAGTCTGTTTTAGTTATTGTATTCATAAAATAAAAAAAAAATTAATATCATTAATAAGGGTAATTTTATTATCTTAGAAAAAATTAAAATACAGTTAATATTAATTTTTTATTATTTAATTTTATTGTTTGATGAGATGTTGATAATTTATATTTAATTAATATAAATTTATAAATTTAAGTGTTGATTTAGCCAAACAAATCATACGCAAATCTTCATATATAATATTATATTGTTGACGAGGTTATTTAGAAGGCTCCAAACTTGCTATTATGATACTGAACCTCTCTTTTATTTTAATTATGAAAAATATACTTTTCTTTTGATACTTCATTATGCTTTTCTTTAAATAAAAAAAGTTACTTTGTTTTTTTCTTTTGTTTCAATTGATTTCATTTTCATTTATACTAAACTAAAACAAATAAAATGATTTTGTTTTCTTTACAATGAAAAATATTTTTAAAATTAAAAAAAAAAAATTTGGCCATTTAAAAAGAGATTACGGATTATACAAATGTCAGGACAGCACCTGAAATGGCATTATTTGATTTGGACTATTTCGTGTAGAGAGGCTTTGATCATCTGAGTTGACCCTTCCCATTGATTTGATTCAGAGTTGAAAGACCTATGTAAATTTATGTTTTTAAAAACATTTTTGAAGTGGAAGTTATCGAAACTCGAAAGTGGCTTATGCTGTCAACATGGGCTGAGTCGAGACTCGGTCAATTGGCAAACCCATCTTATAAATTACTGGCATTACGAACAAGATATAGGTTAATTTAGTATTTACATAAATATAATTTCATGCCAAATAAAACAATCTTTTTTTGTGAAAAAAGAAAGACAAAATTCTTAGTCAAAATTAAACTTTTTGACCAATAATAATAATAATTCACCATCATATGTAGGTAATAATAATTACTTTGATTACATATTGAAACTTTAAAAACAACCTAAATAACATGTTAAACCATTATCCGTCAGAGACTTAAATGAATGAAATGTTAGGTGTAAAGGGATTATCACGTGAAAAATGAAAAATAATTACCGTGGTGGTTGATAGAACCAAATTTAGATCATTTTATCATGTTGTTATTAATATTAATTTATATTTTTTTTACTTAATTATGTGGTTTTGTTTTTATTTTGTAGAAAATTGTATAAAGAGATAATTTGGTAAAAATATTTTTAAAATTGCTTAAAAATGAATAAAGGAAAACAAGTTTATTAACAAAGTCAAGTTGCAGCTGAAGTAAAGATAAATAAGAAAAGTGCTAAATAAAAAAAGTGGCAAATAAAGAAAATACATTTAGCAGAGTAATTTGAAATTCAAATTTCAAATTTTCAAAAAGTTTTTCTCTTATTTAAGAAATCAAATCTCAAGAAAATTCACATTCAAAATTCAAATTTCAGCTTGTTTAGGAAGTTAAATCTCAAGAATACATAATTGCCTCCAAAGTAATCAAGATTCAATATTCAATATTCAATATTCAAAATTCAAAATTCAAAAGAAGGCTCCACCTCATTAAGGAGACCTAAGGCAACACTTTCAACTATACAAAGACATATAAGGAGCCGCCCCATACCCTTTTTTCTCTCCCATGGACACACATTCGGAATTGCAAGTGGCAGCACATCTCCTTCCTCTCCAAGCGCCGATTGGTTTCTTTCCTCTTCTCTATCTTTTATTTTGTGTTTTATTTCAGCAATGAGTGGTTAAAACATCTTTTTCTAGTTAAAGATTAGGTGAAACTTTTGTTGTTTTATGAATTGGGAGATCTGACCATACATTGTTTGTCTTTTATTTTTCAATATTTATGCAATTTCATGCTTAATTTCATTGTTGCTTTGTTGTTTAGATCAATAGGGCCCATTAATTATTGATTGCAAAGTAATAATTTGTTAGTTTGGATAGTTTTAAGTCCGTAATTGCTTGAATTATTCAAATACAAGTAATTCTTAGTGTAAAAGTTAAGAAAATTGCACGATCTAGCTATATTACCGTGCTTTTAGGTAGCTAGAATTAAATATCTCTATTTCTTAATGCAATTGACATTTGTTAGATGCCAAAGACTCAATGACGTTCCTTGACAGCTTGTTGATTAGTAATTAGTTTGAGGACGTTCCCTGATTAATTTATGCTTAAGGAGTGATATGGTAGTAAGAAACGTCTTCCATCTCCATAACTAATTTATTGAATCAAATAAATGAATTTTTGTGTCAATAATCAATCCCAACAACTAAAGTGGATTCAATTTTTCAACTAGAGCTTTTCTCAATCTCAAAAATCCCTTTTTATTTTACTTTTCTCAATCTCTTTACTTTATTGCTTTTAATTCTAGTTCAATTTATCAATATCAAAAATCCCTTTTTATTTTACTTTCAGTTTGTTTACTTAGTTTTGATAAGAAAAATAGATAAATATAAATTTTATGTGAATTCGATCTTTTGTCACTATCTATAGTTGTAAAATTATTGATAATAAAAAATATTATTTTTGACCGGTTTCGACAACTGCACAGTCAATTGGTTGTCTTTTTTTACCAGAGTTAATTGGGGTAAATTAAGGTAAAAACAGTGAGGATGATTCTTCATTTGCAAGCATGTCATCATGTCCTGTCCACACAACTACATAGAATTATAGAGATTGAGATGTATGAATTAGGATCACAAGCTAATTATAAAATCATGTCCAATGGATTAAGCCCAAAAAGTAAGTTTCACCAATCTGTAGTTAAGTGAATTGTTTATTCTATAATCTGTATATAAATTAAGGGGTGGATTTGATTTATTCATAATTAATTGAAAAGCAAATTTTACAAATAATTGGATTTATATTTACATATTAAATAAAGAATAAAGGGGAAAAAAGAAAAGAAACAGAAGCAAGCTTAGCAAAAGCAAAGGCATAAAGAAAATAACAAGAGGCAAAGGTGGTGGGGCATGTAAGAGTAAAGTCCACAGAATTTTATCAGAAATCAATAAGGCCTATAAATTTGGTGTTGATGGAGTGGTCCTTCAATTCACAGACCCATATATCTTTTCTTCTTTTGTATATACATAATATCCTTTATTCATATTTAAAATTTTAAAATTTTAAATTTAAAATTAAAAATTTAGTCTATAAATATAAAAACTCATAAAATGCAGTGTATTGTGATGTGGCATTAACAGTGGTTAAGAATTATTTGGGTGTCATTAGTAATAGACATGGGAAATGATTCTTGAAAAGTAAAGCAAATTTGATGTGGTAGGAATACTCTTTTACATCATTTTCTTTTCTTTTCAATCTTTTCTAGGGTTGGAGTAATTTTTTTTCTAATATAAAAATCATGTACAAAATATCTTGATTTTATAATGGGATGAAGAGTGAATATAGCTGTCATTGAAATTAGACTCAGAAATTTGGATGAAAGGAAAGTCTACTACCTCACTCATGATTCACCCTATTATTTTCACTAAAAGACCTAATGGAAATCAATTACAATCTCTGAAAATTTTCATATCTATAGTACTTAATTTAGTGACTGAAAATATATTATTTACTATTGACCCTCCATCTACTAGAAAAGAAATTGGATGTTGTCTTTTTTTCTTTTTTTTTTTTCCATTGCAAAGGGCTGAGAACCGAAACTTAGGTGACCATCCTAAATAAAGAAGCTAATCATTCCAATAGTTGAAAGAAGGTATGAACTACACATAACCACTATGACCAAATATGGGCTAACGTCACTTCTTCCTAAATAACCTCCATTTGTTGGCCTACCCATACCCTTAATTTCACGCCAACAGCAAAAAAAAAAAAAAAAAAAAAAAAAAAAAACCTATTTGTTTTAATTAATAATATATATACATTCATTTGTACATAGATGGAATGTGATGAGCACAACCAAAACGACACAGTGGGTTGTTTTGTATTGAGAGGCCCATTGGTTAGTAAAACGGTGATTAATCATAGTGCAAAAAAACATGAACTCATGGCCTTAGGTCTATCGTCCATGCCAAGGAGCTGCTGCATTGTGGAATTCTTTTTGTTGAATTATTGTTTAATAAAATATAATTTCCATTTGTTTGAATCAATCACAACGAAGTTTGTGATTATTTTTAATTTAAAAAGGGATATATATATATATTTTCATGAATTGTATAATGGAGATGATGACTGATGAGGACATAAAGGTGTTTGATAAGGAAAAGCTAAATATGAATAACAATGGACATGTCCTTGTCACTTCAACACCAAAACCCACTCTTCTGTGACTATTGTGGTTGGATTCCTTTATTTTATTATTTTTTTCTTATATATATTTCTTTAAAAAAGTGGAAACTCCAAAATAGGCATCAATCTTATACTTTTGAATGCATTTGTTTGTGATGGATGAGGTTTAGGTCAGTGTAGCAAAATAATAATAACAATAATAATTAATTGCAGAGCTCAACTGTTGGATGATTCATTTTTTATTAATGCGTGGGTTGAAGGACTCCAAATTTGATGAGACATTGGGCCATCTATGGGGGCCCATAGAGTTGGACCCATTTGTTGATTTGACATTTCCACACACCAAAACCTCTCATTTTCTCCTTATCCATTCTGTAAAGTATAGAAAATTATGTGATATTTAATGAATTTAAAAAATTAATTTATTATATTTTTAATGTCTTACTGTGATTTTTAGATTGAACCCACCAATTTTTTAAATAAAATGGTATCTGTCAATTGATTAGGTACATACATTTTAATATAGATAAGCTTTGCATTGTTTATCTAAAATTATAAAAAAATTCATTCTAATTATGAGTATTAAATTTAATTAAAATTAGAACGGAGATCAAAGAACAATAGAATCAAGCTAAAGAGGTGGATGTACTAATACTGGTTCAAAGGTGAAGGAGGTGTTGAGTTTATTCAGTCTTTGTGGTTTGGATTCACAGTGGAGCATCAAAAGCTGGGGCCCATTCAATTATGTAATGCAACTATGATCCACACCCCCACTCTCCCGACAAAACTTACAAAGCTGATGCGTGAGACTTGCATTTTGTTCGAGGAAAGGGGGGATGGAATTTTCTCTCTTTTTTTTTAATATAATGAGATTAAAAATGACTAAATTGAAATCTTATCATCCCTCTCCCTGTGGATATTTTCAGAAAAATTGAAGATATTGTTAAAACTTGACAATGGTAAATACGCCCTGCTACTTTTATTTTATTTGGAATTCATGTTGCATTTTTCTACACCTCAGAAATTATCGCGAGAAATTGAATTTATTGTTTTCAACTACTTTCATGGACCGACATTCTATATATTTAAACCCATGTTTTCTTCGTTTTTATGAAGGGAAAATAATCAAGAGTTATATTTTTATTCTGTTCCCTGGCTCTGCCTACCAAGTGAAAGGCAGAGCAATGAACTAATTGATTTTTACTGTATTGTTTCTAAAAACACCCATAAACTCGTCAAATCGACGCATGTAAGTCATGTACCCTACAGTTTCCTGGGTTTGGGGTGTCTTGATCGAAGCTATTTCTGGCTAAGAGGTAGACAGCAGCGGCATTATTGTGATGTATTCTTTTGCTTTTCCTCCTGCTTAGACTAGCGTTACCCGGTATGAGCCCTGGGCCTTCTGATCTAGGTAGTTTGGTTAGGATGGTTCTTAGGATGATGACTCCATGAGCCAGTATCTAGTTGCGAAATCTATATCATATATATTAAGCTCAGGCCTTTTCAGTTTAACGGAATTATTATCTTTTGATAAAAAAAAATAAAAAAAAAATAAAAAAAACCATAGAAATGAGGTAGACAAAAGGTGAAGGGCACACTTTGACTGTAAAAAGCAATAAGTAGTTTTCCTTAGTTAATCATAGTTCTTTGTCAAGCTCCATGGAACCACATAGTAGGTTAAACGAATCTGCCAAGAGGGTTCGTTATTGTGCTTGGTTAAGCATTTGTGGGAACACAAAGTCGAGTTGCTAAACAACAAAATGCTAAATGGGTACCCTGATCGGAATTAAAGTCATAGCTTAACTGGTACATTTCGCAATATAACACTCTAAAATAAAATGAAAGTCGCTGGTTAAAATTGTATCAACTGCCAAAAGTCAGGAGTTGCTCATGCGGAACCTAATAGCGTCTTGCAGCCGAATAGGCGGGGATCTGCTCAGAGTAACAAGTATGAGGCCAAATGAAAGCTGGATGAACTCACTTCCACTCTCCTTTTCTTTACAGCAACATGAATATTCCAGCAGTAACCATATGGTTGACCCAGTAACCATGGACATAGCAAATAATATATAAAACACTCCAGCATGGAGAGAGCAATTTTAAATAAAATCTAAGGAACATTCATTACTTGAATCGACTGCAGCATGTCTGAAACAGCTATAACAAGGTCACCTGATTTGATCATTCCTCTAGCCTTAAGCAAGGAGAAGGTTTTATTAAGGTTGCTTTCCATATCATCTGAAAAGCTCAGGCGGAAAGGTATCAGGCCCCACTGTAGGTTCAGGCGCCTCCTTACCGATGCTGTGGTTGTGAAAGCAAAGATTGGACAATCAGGTCGGCAACGAGACAAAAGAGATGCCATGTGACCATTCTTTGTATAGACAAAAAGAGCATCCACCTCCAAGTTGTTAGCTGCAAAATGAAAAAACATACTGCATTATAACCATCCTAAGGAACATAAACAGATATAGATGCACATAAAAATACTGCCTTTAATTCTTAGGTTTTGGGGTACTCCTAAATCATGATATTAGCCGATAATTAAATCATGATCTTTTGGCTGCCAAGACATTATATATTGGTACTCTCGGTAATTTATAAATGCAGCGGTAGAAGGTGCCAGTTAAAAGAAACCACAACCAGAAAATCCACTTAGCAGTTTACATATTGCAGAACTTTCTCCTCGGTGAGTGGTTAGGAAGTCTCCCAAATTCTTAATGGAATTTACACCAGGACAAACAAATTTGACTATTTAAAAGTCTGATTCAGTCCAAAAAAAAAATTCTCTCCAATGACATCAATCCAGATCTTGCTTACCTCTGCTTATGTGCCAGAAATATATCATTTTGATCATAACATAATTTCCTAGATCCACCAATTGATATCTAGACTAGAAAGTACAAAAAGAGAATGCTTACCCATCTTGGCAGCAGAGTTGCAAATCTCTTCAGAAATACAGTCAGAAAGTGCGGATCCTACATCTGGAAGTTGCATAGCTTCATGGCGTTTTGCTTCTCTCCACCACTTCTCAATTCTAACACTGACACTTCTAAGAACAGCCAATGCCTTCTCTGGGTACTGGCCCATGGCTGACTCACCAGAGAGCATCAAAGCATCAGCCCGCTGCCTAACTGCTTCAGAAACATCAGCTACTTCTGCTCGGGTTGGTGTAGGGTATTCAATCATAGATTCAAGTAATTGAGAGGCAACAATGACTGGCTTATTTAGCTGCCTGCATAGCTGAACAATCCTTTGCTGAGCTGATGGTACCTGTTCCAATGGTATCTGTGCACCCAAATCGCCTCTTGCTACCATAGCTCCATCTGATGCTTGAATGATCTCCTCTAAGTTCGTCAATGAGTCTATACTCTCTATCTTTGCAATAACAGCTATGTCACTGCATCAGAATATTAAAATCTGAGTAAGTCCAAAAAGATTGTCACTGATGCTAAACATTTTTATTATGAAGGCAACTAAAAGCAAAACAAATGCAACACACAGAATCATTTATTTTCAGTAGACAGCATTTTATAAGTGCAACTGTCAATAGTGAAGATTGATTGGTTTCATATAATGATTGGAATGACACACAAGCAATACAAAAAAGTAATCAAACAAACTCAGGCCACCACTTAAACAGATCCATGACATAATAAAATGCTCAAATAATTTAACATGCAATGATACGCTAACTGGCAAAATAGTATCCAGCCATATTCAAACCAAGAATCTAGCTATTGATGAGATTCAAACATAATACAGCAAAGTTCAATATAATGCTAAATGTGCTTACGTATCACGAGTCCGAGCAGCAATGTAGCTTTTGAGATGATTAATCACTTCAGCAGACTTGACAAATGATATTGCAATAAAATCAACACCCTCCGCGATACCAAAATCAATGTCTAACCAATCCTGGAAATATGAAAATGGTTGAGCATTAGAAGATGTGAAATTTTTCACATTTTGCAAAAATGATTCTTGAAAAATTTAATGCAGGACAGTTCTAAAATGTGGATGCTGCATGCATGCCACTAGAAGTTTATGTAAATTGTATTATGATAATTGATATCCAGTATAAAATTGCAGATACAACTGAGTTAGCCATGTAACTCATTCGCTCATACTCAAACAAGGCACCATTTATATTTGCAAAAGTTTAATCAGGCAGCACATCCACCACAGTCAAGTCTGAAACTGACATCCGCCCATGTCAACTGAGAATAGAAAAGCCAAGCCATTAAGTTTCACTTAAGAGTACAGTTAACATTTTTTTCCTATTCCTTTTATATAATTCTAAATGGCATTGACACAGAAAATCATCTGATATCAAAAGGATGATTGCAGAAGCTTATCTACCAAAGAAACTCAGAACATAAATGGATCATGTCAGATGATATCTACGGAATTTTCAGAAAGTTCATCAAAGTGAAAATTTTTTAAATGCGTAGCATGGAGAAAGCTATTTATAAATCCCAAAAATATAATAGGAAAAACTGTCTCTTTAGACGACATTCAAATCGAAAATCACTATACTTTGGTGGGCATATCTTGTTTTGCAGATGTTTCCCCCTTAAACTTATTAGTAAAAGGACAAGAAGAGGATATAATTTCAATTTCGAGAATACATGATGACAGAAAAAGCTTCATTTAACAAGAAATTTTCCATCCAGCAGAAAATATTATGATCTAAAAAAGGCAAAAGGAAGAAAATATTTAAACCAGGGGAAAAAAGAAAAGATTAAGGCATCATCAAAATAAGATTCTAATCTAAGGGGGCATTTAGTACAAGGTTAATGAAGAGTCATTATATCTCTTGTAACTTTTAACCCCTTATTAGTATTGCTTGGATGCTAATAAGAGGATAGGTTAATTACTAACCTCCTTAATATTTACTTGTTTAGGTGTTCAATGTTAAACTTGGGGAAAGTAGGTTAAAAGAGCTCAACAATGCTAATATGACATCTTTTACTTATTCTTTATTGATATTATTTATTCATATCATCAAATTTGCAAATTATATCTTGTGTTAAGATTTATTTTGCACATTATCAAATTTACTCTTTTTCCAAGTTGCCCATATATATATATATATACATATATATATATATATATATAAGTTGGCAAGCTAATTATAGAATGTGAAAGATATTACAATCAATAATTTAAATGGAGTTAATATTTTTAATTAAATTATTTATAAATAATATCTTTTACATATTTTATTAAAAATATAATAATGAATGTTTATAATTTTCATTTCAGTTTTTTCATTAACATCCTATCTAACACCATTAATTGTTCCACCATTAATTATTTTTGATCCTTTAATAGTTACTTCCTTAAAACTTACTTACAAGAGTAACACCTAACCTTCAATCTTTTAAACCTCGTACCAAACACATCCAGAGGAAAAAAATTTTCATGCCACATCCCAATATTTAGCTCTCTTGTCAATATTTGAATGACAATGGGGAGACTTGAACTTCTGGCCAAAAAATAACAAAAGTTTACCATAAATCCTCTAATGCCTTGTGTAAATAATCACTTCCCTCAAAACATTAATTACAATTGAACTTGAAATAGTATGTATTTCATCTTAAAAATTAATAGCTACTCAAAGGTTTGACTTATAATTGCTACTTAACCTCAAGGATACAGTGGTGACACCTCCATTAAGCATTTTGAAGGTAATGAATACTTAACTGTTTGTATAACATAATTCACTGTTTGCAGATGCATGAAAATTAATATATTTTTTTACTTTCAAAAATAGGCAAGCAAAAAGAAGGGCTGAGGAAGGTTCAGAGGACATGCACAACCTTAGAGGAAATTGTGGGAAGCATGGCATTACGTTCTCGCACTAGACTCCCCTCCCTCCAGAAAGTCAAATTAGCCCGTGGTAGTAACAGTCCAGGATCAGTACATTGGCACTTGACATCTGGACCAATTTTCTCAATCACCTCAAACCTCACCATCCCACCATCCACAAGGAGTTCATCCCCAACTTGCACATCTGTCTAGCATGAACTACAGCTTAAGATTACTTGAGAATTAACATGCTTACCAGCAAAAATAGAAGAGAAAAAAAATACCAGCTCTCATAAAATTAATTTCCAGCCAAAATAATGTTGTGAAAATTACCCTCAGCAAAACCATCATAACTTAAGTTGATGGTGCGTTCTGGACGAGGTGAATCAACGGCTCTGACACTAAAAGTCCAGATTTCCCCATCCTGCCCATGCAAAGAGACTTGTTACAACAAGTTCCAAACTTGTCAACAACAACCTGCTTAATTCAACAAGATTTTTCTCGCAAGAACTTTTAGAAATGATTCATAACAATGCTAGATTTTGATAGCAGCACTAGAAATATCATTAGAATGTAATTCTGTCAGCACAGTAGTGCCGTCTGTCCAAGTGGAAGCTAATGAAAGATGAAACAAAAGCTGAATCTATTTCATTTCAAAAGTATTCCTTTTACAGTCAAAGCCACTTCAGAAAATAAATAAATAAATAACAAAAACACAGCAGAGCTGTATTCGTCAACAATGATAAGGTATCAAGTTAACCAAGTGTGCAAAACAAAATTTCCATACAATGCATTTATAGATGCCAATGAATGTGGGAAAAACTATATAAATATATATGAAACCACAGTGAACGAAGAAAAACCGAATGTCCTAATTAAAGAGATGATCGCTAGCCTTCATAGTTCATCCTAAAATGCATAATCATAGCTCCAAATGACTGAAAACAAAGGAATTCGATTGAGTCAGCCGTTCTTTATTTATTACTTTGCTAAACAAAATAACAACACAAAAAATCACGATTGGAGATAATAAGATATAAAACAATAAATACTCAAATGACTGTCACTCACAAAAAGCGTCAATGGAGTTCACATGAATATCCAACAAAACACACGCAACTAGGCACCGAAAAAAAAGAAGGCAATCTTTTGAGTCTAAAAGTCACCTCAGCTTTGGCAGAAGAAGCTCCACCAAGATCACCCATGTGAATCTCACTCCCTTCAGTATCCATCATAATAGCAACAGCAAAACCTTTCTCCTCATTCAGCCTCCTAACTCGCTCAATGACGCTCTTATGCCACTCGCGGGTGCCATGACACATATTAATCCTCGCGACGTTCATGCCTCCAACCGCCAGAGCTTCCAGCTGCTCGAAGCCGCAAGTGGCCGGACCGATCGTGCAAACAAGCTTCGTCCTCCTCGTGCTCCTAAATCCATTCTCCTTCAATTCTGCCTCCGTCACCGCATCTACCTCGATCGAACTCACATCTGCTGCTGCCGAGTAATTATACTCCGGCGCCAACAAGCTGCTTCCTGTACCATTACTGGAAACCAAGACCTGAGATGACGGCGCAGAGTTGGGATCTGTTGAAGCTGAGGACTTGATGGAGATAGATTTGGGCGAGAAAGTGATCGGGAACAGGCAATTGAGAGCTGTGAGAGGGGATTTAGGGAAGGTAAGATTTGGGGAGCGAGTTGCTGGAGTGAAAAAATTGAGCGACAGTGACATGGTTACCGGGAAATGGAAGGAGCGGCGGCCACTTCTCTGGTAAACGGACAGGGAAAGAAAGGGAAAGGCAGAGTTTGGGGATTTTGAAATGCGACGTATATATGAAAGAGTGGAGGTTTTAGAGAGACAATGGCGGATGGAACAAGAAACAAGCAGTAGTGAGCTTTGCACAAGTCGCCGAGAATAGGTAGCAGGCAGCTATGGACAGTTGGACACTATGTTGTGTGCCAAAGCCAAACAGATCTTTAAAGCTTGGAAGTTGGAAGGACATCGCAGGTGTCAACCTAAAATAATGATAAATGCGAAGGATTTATATATTTTTCATTCCTCATCGGTTCGTTTGTTTATTTGCAAAAAATAATGAAATTATTTTAATTTAATTTAATTTTATATACTATAGACATATAAGAAAAATTAAAAAAAATAGAAATAAAAACTGAATACATGGCTCATGACTACTTGGAACGTATTCTTTTTGGACAGTATTTAGATCCCGAATGCAATGCGAGTGAATTTGAAAAAGAAAAAAAAAAAAAGAAAAGCAAGTAATCTCCAAACATAGTGGTGGGGTCGGCCTTTCTAGGTAGGTAATCAGAAGACAAAAAGGATATAATTTTGATCATCTTGCACCTGCAAAATATGATACAACTCGCTTAAGTTAGGTGACAATTTTTTGGCAAGTATAGTTGCTAAATAGTGAAAATAAATCATTATTAAATTCAGGTGGTCATGATTTTACGATTTTTAGTTTGCTTTATTTTTCTTACAAACATTTATATTTTATTTTAGCAGTTAAAATTCAAAAATATATTTGTACATTTTTTATTATGAAAACACAAGTTAATTTTCATTATTTAATAATTAAAAAGTCCGTATAACGCTAAAATTTAATTTGATCATATATTGTAGGAACCATAACAACCTCAACGAGAAGCCCGCATAACCGTATGGACCCAAAATGAACAACTAGCCCATTTCATCGTGGCCTGCCGCGGCTGACGTGGATATCCACTCAACACCATATTTGGCATTTAATCGCCAACGTGTCACCGACAGCAGGCTCTCCATTGTCCACATCTCTCCCTTCCCTCCTGCGGAAACCATTCACGAACGAGAAGGGCACAAAAAAGAAGGAAATTATTTCTTTCTTTATTCTGAAAACAGATCCCCTAGTCCGTCTCTAATTTGGGTTGCATTTGGTCCTCTCCTCCTCCTGCAAGACGCTCAGCCACTTCCATCCTTCATCATATTCGTATCCAGTATCTATATCAAATCCCCTGATCAAAGGTTTGATCTTCTTTTTTTTTTTTTCAATTTCTTTTTACCATGTCAGATATAGATTTGTAACTTCCAAATCCCGATCCTTGACTAATTGAAATCTATTTCGTTTTATATATATTTAACAATCAATTTGCAAGCCTGTCTTTTTATTTTCAATACTTTTTTTTTCCTTAAATTTTGATTTGATAAATATATTGAAATAGGCATTTGCTTTTTTGATGTGAGATTAAGTACTTAAATAGAAGATGGGAGCGTTCATGTCGAAGTTTTGGTTCATGTTGTTTCCTGCAAAGGAGTACAAAATTGTGGTGGTTGGATTAGATAATGCAGGCAAGACGACCACTCTTTACAAACTACACTTAGGAGAGGTTGTCACTACTCACCCAACTGTTGGCAGCAACGTTGAAGAGCTTGTTTACAAGAACATTCGATTTGAGGTGCCACTTCTTGCTCAGCTTCTTAATTCTGCCCCCTTTCGTTTTAATTTTAGTGGGTTTTGCGTTTGTATAAGGCTGTTCCTGTTCTTGATGATTCAGGTCTTAATATCAGTTTATGAAAGTTTCAGTAGCTTATGAATTTTTACGTATAGGTAAGATGATATGCCTTGTTTTAGATTGATGTAGGAGCTACTTGTTTAATCAAAATTCAATGCCATTTTAGCTAAGTGATGCTTTGAATTTGTAATGTGCACATTTATGTAGCTATGCAACTGAGTAGGATAATTTCATTTCAAATCTGGCATCTTTGCGGTGGGTATTAGGTCAGAGTACAGGCACCAATCTATCTCAACCTTTTCACCACTTGAAATGATGCCCAAGGGTTTTAGCTTCTTATTGCTGTTGCCTATTTTTGTTGGTCTGACATTCTGTCCAGTGGCCGGAAAGTGTTCTAAATTGAAAAGAGGAGCATCATTTGCATAGGTGGATTCAATCCAACTGTGTTTTTCAAAGAGACTTTTTTTTAGTCATCTCTAAATTAGGTTGTCATCATCAGTTATTAGGATTTGTATGCATGTATTCAGAATTTGAGAAAAGTGACTTTCAGGAAGGGTAGGATCAGAAGCTAGTTTCATGATGCAACTTACCATATGGATGAATGAGTTGGGGATCAGGGTCCAAGTTTCATTATATGCAAATTCTCATATGGCAGAATAAAGGGACCCAGGGGTCTGGAACCTCTAAATGGATGGAACCTTTTTTGGTCTAGGACATGAAAGAAGTCAACCCTCTTACACCTTCAGCTTCTAGTTGGCCCAACCAGTCCTTCGGATAGTTTCCCACTAGCCATGAGCAGATCACATATGAAAGAGGAATATCATTTGCGAAAGGTGGAGAATGGTTTAGTGAAATCTCTTTCCAATATATATATATATATATATGTATGTATGTATAATTCCATTTCCAAATAAATGCAAATTCATTGATTGACAAAGCTTTAGAAAAACAAAAATCTGGAAAATTGCAAACAAATCCATTACACAATATGATATTGACAGCAAAATATGGTTGTCTTATCTTCTCTGTTCCATCTTTTTTGTTTGTTGAAACCATTTTGTAGAGTTCAGTAAATTGTAAAATGCAGTTGTCAGCATCAATGGTATGGATGTTTAGATTTTATTTGGTGGCTAGTTGCTGGTTCTATCAGAAGCTACTGACTGCAGCTTAATGTATGCTAAGTTTTCAAGAAACTAGGAAATTTGGGTTATGGATAAACAGGTTTTGGGCATGGAAACCCCTAGCATTTGGATGCTGAAGTTGACTGTTTTATCCCAATAAATTATTATCATCCAAGCTTCTTTTATTCCCTGGAACACTTGAAAATAAAAGTTTGGCACGACCCATGTGGGGGGAAGAAAAAAGGAAAAGAAATATGAGAAACTATGTAAATACGGCATATTTCACTCCTTGAAAAGAAACTGTTTCATATTGGTTGATTTTTGGTATCTTAGGTTAGTTGTAGAAGAGCCCTTGCTTGAGTTCCTCTTTTTGATTGATTTTGTAAAAGATGCTTGCTTCCTTGCTTGTTCATATGCTAATGTCATGATGTGGATCAACACCTGTTGTTTTAACATAGTGAAATTTGCCCTTCGTCATCAGGTCTGGGATCTTGGCGGACAAGATAGACTGAGGACATCGTGGGCAACATATTATCGGGGAACTCATGCTGTCATTGCAGTGATAGACAGTACGGATAGAGCCAGAATCTCCGTCATGAAAGATGAACTTTTCAGATTGCTTGGACACGAGGACCTGCAACATTCCGTTGTACTCGTCTTTGCAAATAAACAAGACCTCAAGGATGCCATGACCCCAGCTGAGATTTCTGATGCTCTCTCTCTTCACAGCATAAAGAATCATGATTGGCACATCCAAGCCTGCTGTGCACTAACAGGTGAAGGTCTGTATGATGGCCTAGGGTGGATTGCCCAGCGTGTTACTGGCAAAGCATCAAGTTGAAGATAAAACGGAGTAAAGTGCAAAAAGAAGCTTCATTTTTCAAATATTAATGCGGTTGAAAGATGATTTAAACTAAATTATCATTGTGTAATATCTAACTGTGCTCATCACCATTACTGTATATTGTTTCTTACATTTGAATTGATCTAAAAATATTTGTCATGTGTTGCACAATGAAGCATCGCATTATGGAATTAGCCAATGAAGAAAATATTGCTATGGAACTGTTCTTTTTTTTTTCCCCCTACACAATGAACAATACTTAAAACATTTGTCAATGGCATAGTGTTGTTGAAAAAGTTGCTCTTGAAGTTGAAGCCTCCACCAATAATTAACAACCAAAGTTTTAATGCTTGAAATCAGACATCAATGTCAGAGAATCCAGCACCTGCAACCTTGTGATTCTTGCGGGCCTTCAAACCATCGATCCCATGCTGGACTTAGGGGGCCGTTTGTTCTGTCAGACCACAACAATAGATACTTAGAAATGTCCAGACCATAGATAATGCTTGAATAATCGATGCATGAAAAACAAATCACAAAAGAGCATTTACAGCTGCAGTAGAGGGTCTGGTCTACAATCCACGTAACTCAAAATTCTGATGCACACAAAACGAAATTCAGCATCAAATAAAAATGATATAACAATTGGCATCAATTGTAACGCGATTACTCGATATTACGCCTTGGAGCGCATCTCTTGTTCTTTTTTGTTTCTTTTTTTTCCTCTTACTTACTCCTCGCATGCAGCTGTGGCATTTTCCATCTTATCAAGCTGCTCCAACTCTTCCTGTGCATAAATTCATTGCAAATATGAAATCCAGTCAGCAGTCTTAATCACGTATTTCTAGTATTCAAGGTAGGATATCAGATAATTGCTGCAGAGCATTTCCCGAACTTCTACCCATGTCATATCCTAATAGAAAAGGCAGTACAAAAACTTAAATAAACATTCATAAAAGTTCTCCCAAGACTTGAAAATCGACTTTTTCTGGAGAGCGGCTTCCTGCTATAAAGGCTATAAAGGCAATCCCTATATAAATAGAAATTTTGAAGTAGTTGCAGAAATATATGAGAAATCAACAAGCAACATTGTTGATTGAATATGTCTGGAATGTTTTGGACTGTTATTGAAAATATAGGTTTTGCAAAATGAAATTTTTGTAGCCAGCCACTGATCCTTTGATTTTTGCGATCCAAAAGTAACATGAAACACAATCACTTTATTTCGTTGCTGCAAAGCAAGAATAGGCATCTTGAATGAATCTTAGCAAGCAAAGTAGAGTGATGTTCATTCTAAATTACCGCATCCAAGAAACCAAAGAAAGAGCCACGGACGACAGGAAGCAGGTTTTATTTTTTTATTTTCGGAGGGGATGTAGGTGGGGTTGTACTTGGTGGACGAGGAAAGGGCTGTCACAAGCGACAATAATTCAATTGCGGGCTGGAGGCTGAACATGATATTATACATCTATAATCTAAAGAATAATGCGGCAAAAGCTATCATATTTGCTACAGTCTGTTCAAACTAGAAAGGGTTTAATCTAACAGAAATTATAAGCAACTGAGTGTATTACTATGTCAGATAAGTAAACTATTGGGACTTAGAAACTTTAGCATGAAATTTACTTCTAATGATTGACCAAAAAAATATCACTTCTAACCCTCGACAGTGAGCTTTTATCGGATAACAATCCACATATTTATAGTGCAGCAATCAGTTAAACAATTCACAATTGGTAATTATTCACCCCAAAACCACAAACCCTTTAGAAACAACCAGATCAATTTCTTTTTTGGGGTGGGGAGCAAAATCACAGTTCAGGTAAAACCTTTGGTTTTAACTATAGTCCTATCAGGACTGTTCTGCTGCTCTTTACAAGTGCATGTTTTGCTGCCGCTACATTCCGAATTTGCACAAATAGCTAGCCACAGAAACACATTTTACTTCATAGCTAGGAAGGTCCAGCATTGATAGCTTGAAACATTTGGAACTCAAAACCACAAAAAAAAAAAAAAGCAATTCCTTTGTTTTTCTTGTTCTAAGAAGAAACCCAATTAAGATTCGAATTTCTCATATAAGATATGCTCGTGTAATCATATAAAAATATAATCAACCAGGGAGGAAAAGAAAAACAGAACTAGTGGAAACTTACCTCTAAAAATCTAACTTCTTGCTCAAGCCGCTTGATCTCTGCTTGTATCCTATGCTTTCCTCTGGTATCAGTAGCAGACGGCAAAGAGTTGACACGTTGTGTTATCGGACCTGAAGAATCGGAGCTATCCGATTGCATTTCTTGCGGATACACAGTAATAGAAAAAGCCCTAGCTTTAGCTTAACTCCCCCTCTTGACAAAGAAGAAAGAAACAGAAGTTACATCACAAGAATGACGAAATTAGCGAGGAAAGTAAGCGTGACAAGGAAACCAGTATGGACCCCATGTACTGGAAACTAACTGACCGCTTCCATTAAAGGAGAACAGAAGGGATCTGTTCAATGACTCAAAGAAAGAGAGAGATAGAGTTGAGAGAGGTCGATGTTATTTGGCCTTTTCTGAAGCTTTTTGATCGAATAAAGCATAGAGAAAGAGAGTTTTATTCTTGTTGTGTTGTATGAAACCTGGAACTCTTTTTCTCTCTAATTTTCTGTCCTTTTTGTCTCTCTTTCACCCTACTATGTCTCTGCTTTCTAAGCTTTTTCCGCCACGCGTAAGTCTTCCCCTCATCATATTGGCAAAATCGAAACCTAAGATTTTCAATCTATTCTCGGTCTGTGTGCTTTGGAAAAAAAGGTCGAATATGTATTCCTATTGTTTCCGTTGACATTGAAAGATTCCGGGAAAAAAAGAAAACATATTGAAAGATAAACGCTCATATAGTTTTTCCTCTCTGGTTCTAGGACATTATCCCTTCTTTTCTACCATTACTTGGGCTTAATCTGTTCCTCTTGATAGGGATAGGCTTAGCACCTTCGTCTAGCTCGTGGAGTCGCTCTCCCTATGAAGACTATATGTAAGTAATGCTTTTGGGCTCTTTGGTTGGCAGCTAAGCTGTTTGCTTTGGCACTGTCATTTCTGTAATTTTTGTTGTTTTCTTTGTCTCTGCCTTTTGCATATGCTGTGTTACAAGTCGCTCTACCTTCGACGATGCTTTGTTGGTATTCTCAAAGACGTCCGCGACGTCGCTTTACTCTCTCTCATCCCACATCCCATGGTTATGCTCTGTTTGCTCCGTTGCCCTTTGGGATCTTGCTTCAGCTGCTCAAGTTCCCTGGGTTGCGCAGTCGAGATTTTCTCAAGCGGATCTTTGTGTGCTCGTGACTGTTGCCTCTCCCAGCATTGTTCGACTTGGCTGGCTACCAGATTCGTCCACAGTTTAGAATCCAGGGTTTTGATTGGTTGACCCTTGGGCCTTGTTACTTGGTCTAGGTTAGAGCACTTTGGATCTTAGTATGATCCTCTACCTTGTTTTTGGGGTTTAGGCCCATTTTCATCCATAAATCTTTATTTATTTTTGACAAAAAAGAAACACATTTTTCACATTTTTTATTTATTTTCTCTCTTCCCCTTCTCTCTTTTGTTTTTTTTTTTTTTTTGTTGAAAAATAAAATTGAAAAAAAAAACTCTATTTAACTATTAGCGAAATGAACAATTATCTTTCTTTTCCTTCTTTTCATATGGAGTACTCTTCTTCAGCAGCTTTCTTCTGCATTTGACAGAGCAGGGGAGAGGTCCTTTCTAACTTGAAATTTGTGGATTTCTCCCCCTCCATCTTTAGGCTGAGATGTGAACAAGTTTATAAATATTTTATTTGACGGTTAATGGTTTAAAGAATCAGCATTGCTTGCTTCCTCCCATAGTGTAGCCGTGGAAACTCTTGGATCTATGTGAAGGTTTGTTAGCTTGTATGTTCCATTGTTATGTCAATTATTGTGCCCATCAATGTTATTTTGTAATTTTTGATTTGCATGCACTTGTTTGTTTATTTTTTTGCATGGGAAGCGGAGGGATATCATAAAATTTTGATGGTGGTAACCCCGGAGTAATATTTAACTATTTTTTTATGAAATGTTAAAAATCATACAATTTAATAATTACATTATTAATATGAGTATATTTGAAACTATTTTTATAAAAATCCCTTAATTTTATAAATAAATATTTAAATTGAAAAGAAAAATTATCAAAAGGGACTCTTAATAGAAGGCAACTCTTATTAATATTAGAGTAATTATTAAGTTCTGCTGTAATATGACGGGACATGAATAATTTGATATTTTTAATAATAAAATTAAAATATTTATTATTTTATTATTAAAATATATAAGTGAATAAATTGCTTATTAATTTATTAAAATTTAAAAATAAAAATATAATTTATATAATATAAAAATTCTTCATTATATTAAAAAAATTTTAATAT
Organism: Manihot esculenta; assembly: GCF_001659605.2. NCBI lineage: Eukaryota > Viridiplantae > Streptophyta > Magnoliopsida > Malpighiales > Euphorbiaceae > Manihot > Manihot esculenta. The sequence goes on along the minus strand of NC_035175.2, from coordinate 2,687,593 downwards.
TCATAAGTATTTTAACTATTTAAAATATTTATTTTCTATAATCAATTTATTAACAGAATTACAAATAAAATTATTTTTAATTTAAAATAATTAATTATATAAAAATTTAATTATTTAATTTAAAAATATAAAAACTGATTTATTAATTATGTTAAATTTTATAAATTAAAATATAATTCATTTATTAAAAAATAAAAAATAATAATAAAGGAAAAAAAAATTGTGCAGAAATCGAAAATGAAGAAAGCTACGGCCTACGTGGTGAATTGAAGGACTCGAACACATTGAGGGACGTCAAATATGATGTTGCATGGGATACAAGTGTCCCTCTTTCTTCGAATTAAGCATGTGGTGGCTCAAGCCTTGGTTCCTTTATACGGTAGTGTCTATGGCCCTCCATAGTATTCTGCATCATCAATCCCTCCTTTGTCAGCTATGCTCACCATGAAAATGTCAGCTTCACTCTCTGTGATCTCATCAAACCTCAAGAAGAAAGCAATCCCGTTTTATACACCATTCGTTATCACTGCTAAAGCGCCCAACCCTACTCTTCTACTTTCCTCTGCAACCCCAAATAAACCAAATCTTGTATCCCTTGGGGCTTACTCGATACTGGTGAATGACCAATCCGATCACCTACCAGAATTTCCCAGGCAGCCTGATTATTCTCCTCCTCCAGTTCCACCCGAGGTCCCGGAACTCCCTAACGTTCCAGAGATCGAGACAACTCCACCTGAAGTCGAAACGCAACCTCCAAACATTCCAGAAGTGCCCACCCCGGGACCGGATTACCCTGTTCCACCACCGCCGAATCCGACGCCCCCTGACATTCCACTGCCGCCGCCGGGTATGCCTCGGCCACCGCCCCCTGATCAACTGCCACCAAGGTTGCCACCCGATCCAGATATTTTACCTCCGCCGATTCATCCACCGCCAGATATTTTGCCTCCACCGGAAATTAAGCCACCGCCTGGGCCTTTTCTTCTGAAAGGTGGAACGAGATGAGAGTACGGTGGCTGGAAGTTATCGAGGATACCTCTATTGAAATATCTGGTTTTCAGGTTTTGCAAGTGAGATTCTGAACTAATTCGGTGTTTTAGCTCTAACTTTAAACCGACAGAAATAGATCAGTTTGTTTGTTCACCATTCCCCCCACCCCCATGAGTCATCCTTTGGAGGTTCGATGATCCATGGGCCTTTTAACAGTTCACTTGTATATTGTTTGATTAGATTTGGGACAGACAACCATATGGAAAGCTTAAACCTGAAGATTTTTTGATAGAATTCGTTAGCTCGCAGTTGAAATTTTAAGTTTAAACTGGATTAAGATCTTGATTACTCGATATGCTGGGGTCGGAAGCTCAGCATTGAAAATTGAAGTCTGATGATTGAATTGGAAGGGTTTAATATCATTTTCTTAAAATGGTTCAGATGAAAATATTGAAATGGTTCAGACTTTGGAATTATTAATTAATGACGAGACATTTTTAATTAATAGAATTAACAAAATTATTTATGCGAGATAATTAAAAAAATAATTACTAGCGTAGATGACTCTCAACTAATAGGATTGTATCTTTTATTTATGTGAGGTAATTAAAAAAAATTACTGGCTTAGGTGTGACTCAAAACTAATAGAATCGGATCTTTTATTTATGTGCGGTAATTAAATAATAATAATTACTAGTCTAAATGACGCATAAACGGTGGGAGTATGATCCCCATTTCAAAAATAAATAAATAAATAAATAAATAAAAAGCGGTGGGATACCTGATCGTGTTCGGTGTATTATATAATATTTTCAGAGTTGATTCTCCTTTAAAATCTATATTTTTCCCCCTGTGAAAATAAAGTGTGATAAGGGGAGATCGTACCAAGTAGTTTATTAATTTGAACGAGTCGTCCAGAAAATTAATTTTCTTAAAAAATCTCTTAAATATTGATCTGTTGCTTTAAAAATTCATATATTTTGAAGTTTCTTTTTTTTGAAATAAAAAACCGGCCGTGTTAAGAGAAATGGAACTACTTATTAAGGTGACTTCTTATTCTATTCTTCATCGGTTTTGTGGAGTCGATTTCTCATCCTACTTATATTAATAACATTTTAATTCGATAAGTCTAGTGAACTTGATTAGTGAACTTGATAAGTGCATCATAATTGCATGCCTAAGAAGATAAGATTAAGATTGCATGTAGAATGCATGTCGTGCATATAAGTGCTTATGCATGCATCTGAATAAATTTTTAAAAAATAAGATATGTACACATTGCATGCATGTCGTGCATATATAAGTGCTTATACATACATCTGAATAAATCTAAAAAAATAAGATTTGAGTGTGCATACATCTGAATAAATCTAAAAAGATAAGATTTGAGTGTGCATACATCTGAATAAATCTAAAAAGATAAGATTTGAGTGTGCATACATCTGAATAAATCTAAAAAGATAAGATTTGAGTGTGCATACATCTGAATAAATCTAAAAAGATAAGATTTGAGTATACATACATATTCATATATACATGCATCTGAATAAATCTAAGATTTGAGTGACAGACAGTCAGATAAATAATAAATGCATCTAAATAAATTTAAAATTTGAGTGAATACTAAAATATCTGAATAAATCTAAAATTTGAGTGTCATATTGATAATAAGTATATCGGAATAAATTTAAAATTTGAATGAGTACTAAGATGATAAGTGTATCTAAATAATCATCTGAGTAAATTTGAGATTTGTGTATACAATGATAATAAATTTAAAAAATTTCAAGTTCTAATATCTTAATTTCTCATCTCCATTAAAAAAAACATTTTAATTAGCGGATCTTAACAAGAGATCATTTCTTCTACCTTTCCGTGAAGAGCTGGTCATGCATATCAACCGTCAAAATCAACGACTTCAAGTAGCAGATCCTCTTAGGAGTTAGTCTATTAATGAGAATAATGTCCATCATCAAATTGCATTAACTAAGTTATCACAGAGTTTGAGTAATATTCTACTTGTCTCGTTATAAATAAAAAATGTGAAAATACTTTTTTTTTAACGTTTTATATCATTGTTCTTTTATAATAAAACAATATTATTTTTTTCAAGATAAAACAATATTATAATAAAATTAATAAATTTTATTTGATTTTTTTTTAAATGAGAATTTTATTTGATTTATAATATTGTTTTATTTATATTATTTTACTAAAAGCAAATAATTCGTAATTAAGATTAAGAATTTTATTATGTTTATGAGGTGGAGGTTAGTATAATTATCAAAGATTTATGAACAGAAGAAGGATTTGGACCTGAGGAGTTCACTTGACACGTGCCTTCTAAAACCCCAAAAAATCCTCCATCTGTTACTATGATGCAACGTTTCAGGAAACCCATTAATTCATTTGAATAAATATCGACGTCATCATGAAAAGCGGTTAAATTCCGGTAAACTAGGAATAAATGAGAGATGGCGTCTCCGCTTTTCTGTTTCCTCTAATCAGACGAGTGTCCTGGCTCACTTTCACGTCCCAATCTCATTGATCGTACTTCCCCGTCTCTTTCAAACCAAAATGGCGTCCAAGCTCGGCGCTAGCTCAGGCTCAACCCTACGCTTTGTGAATTTTCAGAAAACCGGTAAACCGCTGTTCTTACCACTGGAACAATTGCTATTCGTCGATAAATCCAGAACTAGGAACGTAGAAAGCTCGAGAATTAGGGCTTCTAATGATGAGAACTCGTCCCTGGACACGTGGAAGAACGCCAGCGATCTCGACAAGAATATCGTTGAGTTCCAAAATCGCACCGAAGGAGTGGCCGGCATTGACAGTGGCGATAATGCTGATAATAATGGTGGCCACAGAGTGAATTTGAAGGAGAAAAGTGAGGACTTCAGGAAGAGTTTGGATGTTTCCAAGGAGGAGAGCGACATGATTCAACGAATGCAGGTCATTGATCGGGCTGCGGCAGCGATTGCGGCTGCTCGTGCCATTCTCAGCGAAAGATTGCCTGGGAATAGTAAGGCAAATGACGGAGACAATAGCAATTTCACCGGAGAAGGTGGAGGCCTAGGCGGAGGAGTGGAAAAGAAACAAGGAGGTAAAAATCGTTATTTATTTAATTAATTTTGTGTTTTATATATTTGTATTGTTTTATCATTCTGGGGCTTGGATGTGAGTGTTGCAAGTTCGAATTTTTCAAAGTTTATGATGGACAGCCACTATGGTATGGATTGAAGTTCTTCAGATTTTAATATCTTTAATCATTCAGCAACAAATAATGGAAGCACTTTTGTGTCTCGAATTGATCATTCTGGAAATGGAGTTCCTGGGCCAGATTTTTGGTCGTGGAGACCTCCTACTGATACTGAGAAGAGTCAATACGATGCTGACTTGCTGGAAGCTAAAAGATCTTTGATATCTCCTATTTTAGCAAGCCCTGTGGCAATGAAAGAGCGATGTTTGGATTTTCTCAATATTCCATTGGAGAGTAAGCTTTCAGAGACTAGTTCCATTCCTCCTATTCCTCCTCTGCAGTCGCTGATGGAGGTTAAAAAGGATGAGGTCTCTGTATCTGATCTGGATACGCCTTCTACTAAAGAGGAAGATAGCAAACTTAATCTTCTATGTCATGCACATGAACTAGAGATTGCTCATGTTCTTGATGAAGTGGATGAAGAATCTAGTGGAGTAGATCCAAACGGATCAAGGTGGTGGAAGGAGACAGGAATTGAGCGGAGACCTGATGGTGTGATTTGCAGGTGGACAATGACCAGGGGTGCTCGTCCTAACCAAGATGTTGAGTGGCAAGAGAAGTTTTGGGAAGCTTCTGATGAGTTTGGTTATAAGGAACTTGGTTCAGAAAAATCAGGACGAGATGCTACAGGAAATGTATGGCGTGAGTACTGGAGAGAATCAATGTGGCAGGTTAGTATTTTTATTTTGATGATTTGCACTTGCTTCCTGTTTGCTTCCGGCATACTAGATTCTGTTATATGCATTATTCAAATTGGTGAAATGGATATAATTCAATAACAAACATGAAAACAACTTAGATTGGCCCAAAATTTTGTTGGTTGTCAAGGATGTATGGAGTGATGGTCGAGCTTGGAATTGGAATGACCTTGAATAATGAGTCCATAGGTGCTTAATCGTTCTTTAAGCCCAAGATGTTACACAGCAGTCTCAACAGCTGAAGTATTTGCAATAAAACATTTGAAGTACTTCCTGCATGATAAAGAAAAATCTCTTTAGTAACAGGTTAGGAGAAGAAGTATTTAGCTTTACAATTTTTTTACGGAGATGATGACTAAGGATTTTCTTTTTGTTTAATTGGAGAAGAAAAATAATGGGAAGCACATTTGTTTTCTTTGTGAAGTGTATCTTGTTGCAATGTCAAAAACAGCATAATTAGCTTGTATTACCCTGTTTCTTATTTTTATGTATTTATTTATTTATGTATTTTCTTTGTGCCAACTGAAACTTGTCCGTGCGAAACAAACTCTGCACTAAACATTCAAGTTTGGATCTTATTCTCCATGAACTAAAATACTGTATTTGATGCTTCTAGGAATCTGGGCTTTTGCATCTTGAGAAAACAGCAGATAAGTGGGGGAAGAATGGAAGAGGTGATGAGTGGAAAGAGGAATGGTGGGAACATTATGATGCCTCTAATCAAGCTGAGAAATGGGCACATAAGTGGTGCAGCGTTGATCCAACTACACAGCTTGAGGCTGGCCATGCTCATATATGGCATGAAAGGTACCAAATGCTATATAGATTAGATAAATTTGCGCTCTTTCGCCATCTTTGAAACTTACTGTAATCAACAACTGGAATATTATTTTTGACATAGGCTAACTAATCAAACATCCTTTTTGCCTCAAAATAGGTTCTATTGCAAATACGCGAAATAGAGGTAGACATCTTAAAGCGAAATCTGAGAAATAGATATCTTATATGCTCTCAAGTCACAGAACCTCAGCAGTTCTTTAATAATGTACTGTTATAGTTTGAAAGCACAACTAATATTCCTTTTAGTTTAATTGGGTAATTTATTAGGAATTTTTGGAACATTACTGTTCTCAAGCAGTCTAACATGGATAACAGCTGGGTTATTTCAATTTATATGCCATACTAAGTTGTATTTTCAATCTGTGAGAGATACAGGTGATATGTAGAAAGTGATGGGTTTATTAACGCTGCTTCTGTGCTATACATACAGTGATATGCTTGCTATACTGAAAAGTGTTGTTTTGTGATAGTTCAATGTTCAATAATTTCAACTCTTGAAAAGCAGGTCTATTCTTAATCAAACCTGCTAGTTATACTTGTGTATGTTCGTATAGATATGGCTCTCTAATTTTGTTGTCTTTTTTTTGGATAATTTTAGTTGATGTATTGGGTACCTGTTGTAGGTGGGGTGAGAAGTATGATGGACATGGTGGCACACTAAAATACACAGACAAATGGGCTGAACGATGTGAGGATGACATGTGGACAAAGTGGGGAGACAAATGGGATGAACGTTTCGATCCAAATGGTCATGGTGTCAAGCAAGGGGAAACGTGGTGGGAAGGTAAGCACGGAAAACGGTGGAATCGCACTTGGGGTGAGCACCATGATGGTTCTGGATGGATTCACAAGTATGGGAAGAGCAGCAGCGGAGAGCACTGGGACACACATGTGGAGCAAGAGACATGGTATGAGAGATTCCCACACTTCGGTTTCCATCACTGCCTTGATAACTCAATCCAACTACGGGAAGTTCCGAAGCCATCTGACCGTCGTCAAGTGCTGAAGCCGTCCGACTAACATGAAGCATAAGTTTTTGTTTTCTATATGTTTTCTCTTCTTTTATCCTTTGTTTCATTAAAAAATTTTATAAAAATTCAATTAAATTTTTTTTAAAAAAATTTATTTTTTAATTTATAAACTTTGTTTTTAAAAAAAATAAAATCATACATAATTTTAATGAATTTTATAATTAAAATTATTTTATTATAAAATGAGTCATACCCAATAAATGTTTTCACAGACTAATTCAATGAAATTGTTAAATTATATAATTATAATAAAATTATTATATATACAAGTAACATTAACATTGCACATAAGTCGGCCGAAATCTTTTCGCATCAACTGCATAAAATTTTCTTAATATAGCTTAATTAGGCCGGCATTGAGTTTGATGCTTGTGAATGATCTGTAGTTGGACTAACATTAGCAAAGGTGGGAAACTCTATTTAAATTATTAAGAGTAGACGTGGCCAAGGTATTTTAGTTCGTTTTTAAATAAGTGGTTTTAATTAAACTTTTAGGGGGATTGAAATCAGGTCTTTCACATTTTTGATCTCAAATTTTGATAAGAAATTATCAATATGATAAAAAATATACTACAAACATAAGGGCCTAGCCCAGTTAGGCTGAGAACCTCATTTACACACGTCTCAATATTTATGATTGTCTTAGCATAAGATTTTGCTAAACATACCACATTTTTAAATTGTCCATACAATTAACGTTAGAATTTTTAAAAGTTATTTTTAACTGCAATAAAATTAAATGAATTAAATATACACTTGTTATAATAAAGGTAAAAACATTTAGACGAAATATACAATTTAAAAAGATTTCAATAATATCACTAGTAAAAGTTATAATTTAACACTATTTCAATAAAGAAAATTGTGATAATACTATTTTGTACTATATTGCATTTTCATTTTAACATTTTTTTTTAGTTTTTAAAATTATTAATTTAGTATAGAAAATTAAGGCTTTATCTTTCGTTATTTTTTTTAAAAAAACAAAAACTATTTTTTTGAATAGAAACAAAAAAACTACTTGGATAACACTATCAGATGTAATATTGAAGGAGGAACCCCAGGAGCTGAACGTCTTACTTGGACATCACAGAAAAGCCGATTTTAGCGTGGATTAGAAACCCATTTTAACATGGACCAAAAACGTCGTAACAAATTGCCGTTTCATGCAATTGACTAACGACAACAGAAGCTCTGACAACCACCATCCACTTATCTCTTACTACTCTACAGCCACTAGTTGCAACTGCCATTAATGTTTGTCGATTGTTATGTGGTGCCCTCTCTCTCAATTTTAGAAAAGTAAGTCCCTTGGATTTTGTTCGAGTCTGCATCTCCAAACCTCCTTCTCCTTCCTCGGTAAGCAATTTTTCTTGAGCTGTTTACTGTGCACTAGCGTCGATGATAATTTACAGTTGCCCGTTCACTGCAAGATCAACTTATTGTTAGAACGCGATTGACTTGTTTATTAAGGGTTTATTTTCTTTCTAGTTAATAGCTTTACATTGATGAGTAAATAGCTCACCACGCTTAGAGTTGTTTGTGGTTTTATCATTTTTGGGTATATGATGGTTGCTTCATTGCTCAATGGAGCTGAGAATCTCAAACTAATTAGTGGCATAACACCATCTGGGCTACGCTATGTAGGGTCAAATTTCCATATTAGTTGTTTCCCCAAGAAAAATTTAGTATCCTACAGTTGGAATACACAAGGCTCCAGAATCTTAGCTGCCAGATGCAGTATGTCATCCTCAAGGCCCGCTTCACAGCCGAGGTTTATACAGCATAAGAAAGAGGCATTTTGGTTCTACAGGTTCTTGTCTATTGTGTATGATCATATCATAAACCCTGGTCACTGGACTGAAGATATGAGAGATGAGGCACTTGAGCCAGCTGAACTTAACAATAGGGGTTTGATAGTAGTAGATGTTGGTGGTGGCACTGGGTTTACTACTTTGGGTATTGTTAAGCATGTGGATGCCAAGAATGTCACAATTCTTGATCAGTCACCTCATCAGCTTGCCAAGGCTAAGCAGAAGGAGCCCTTGAAGGAATGCAAGATAATTGAAGGAGATGCAGAGGATCTTCCTTTCCCTACTGATTATGCACATAGATATATATCTGCTGGGAGGTAATAATTAGAGGCACTCACCTTAATACTGTTATTGAACTTTATTTTGAATTTTTGTGTCAATGGATGAATTCTATACAGTCGAATTGGGAAATTATAGTAATTTCCCATTGTTAATACTTAATAGAGTTCAACTCTTAGTCCCTTTGTTAATGCTTAATACTTGATAGACTTCAGCTGATGAGATTATTCATATTTCATACGAAATTTGGTATGTAGTATGACTAAAAGAATTTGAAAATGTTCGGGCCAACAAGAATCATAAACTTTTTTTGAGAGTTCTCAGCATTAAACATGATGTTATCTTTCGTATCCTTGGTTTTTAAATGATGGGGATTCTAATTCTTAAAAAATAGTAGCGGTTAATTCTATTGCTCAATGCTCAATATGGTATTTCTCTATACAATCAAATACTGTGATTATGTATCTCAGCATTGAGTATTGGCCGGATCCACAGCGCGGCATCAAGGAAGCATACAGGGTACTGAAGATAGGAGGAAAAGCCTGTATTATAGGTCCTGTGTATCCAACCTTTTGGCTGTCTCGCTTTTTTGCTGATATGTGGATGCTCTTCCCCAAGGAAGAGGAGTACATTGAATGGTTTAGAAAGGCTGGGTTTACGGATATTGAATTGAAAAGAATTGGCCCAAAATGGTACCGTGGTGTTCGTCGACATGGCTTGATTATGGGTTGCTCTGTAACTGGAGTTAAGCCATATTCTGGAGATTCTCCCCTGAAGGTTAGATGCCTCATTGCTTAACATTTACATATTTATATGTGAAACTTTGCTGGGAGACCCCACTTTTCTTTTTGCTTGATGTCTTTGATTAATTACCATTTTTCCATTGGATTAATCTGTCTAACACCCATAATTGTGTTCTTGTGCTGTGTTTAAAATTTGGTTCTGTTCTTCTGCTTCTGCTGAGACTTGGTACATAATATGCATTTCTTATCAAGTTCTTTGATGAGAGAAATGCCATTTAGTGCGCTAAGGGAGCAAGAATAATATACATATTGGTTTTCTCTTGATCTAATCATGAGAATTGAATGGTTTTGCATTTAACTTTGACTTTTTTTCACTTTGAAATATATTTGAATGCTCTAAGCAATTCAATCTATTATGATCAGAACTTCAGAAATAAATATTGGATCAGATTAACTCCATATTTACACTTTTCCGTTTTAGCCTTTAGGCATAGAAGAGCACTGGGTTAGCATGTGCAATGCTTTCTTCTTTGATCAATTTTTTTTCCCCAGTTCCTCATCAAGCTTCAAGTAGAATGAATATTATGAAGTTTTACTTTTCAATGGGCCATTTGACTTTTAAATGTTATTAAATGTGAATGTGTCTTGATGCAGCTTGGTCCAAAGGCAGAGGATGTGAAAGAACCAGTAAATCCATTTACATTCCTTCTGCGCTTCATTCTTGGGACCATAGCAGCGACATACTTTGTGCTGGTTCCCATCTACATGTGGATCAAAGATCAAATTGTTCCAAAGGGCATGCCCATTTGAAATGAGCGGAAGCATGGCAATCAAGTTATTGATCACCATTCTGCAGTTGTCAAAATGACTAATTAGGGTTATACCACTGATTAGCCTGTGTTTTTAATTTCTTTATTGAAATTATCCCTGCTGTTGTATGCACAATGAGGAATCTTTAACATGTGGATGGATGACATGCGTCAGCTTTCGTTTCTATGTTGCAATTCTAATATTTTTTTCCCCACATATGGGCAGGAAAATTCATCAAGTAGATAGCATCCTCTTCTGGCAGACCAAAGGCAATTATGGCCAAGACGTTTTATTTGTAAGGTCTGCTTACCAGAACGCTTTGAACAATACAGAAGTGTTGTTCCAAACGCGTTGACACGAAAAGTGAAATTGAATTCACGGTTCTTTGCAGTGCATGGGGACCCAAATAATCGCCTTTAGATTATTATTGGCAAAATCTCATTAATCTCAAAACAACAGAACCATCTTGTGTTCCAATTCGTTCAATTTTCCGGCAAATTATCTGAAAAATTGTAACTCAAACATGGCGAATAATCCAAATCCAATATAAGATATAGTTGGTCACCTTGGCATTGGACTATTCACCAGTATATTGGACCTAGTGATTTTCAAATGATAAACTTTAACAATGTGAGTAGTCCAACGCCATGTTAGTTAAAAAGTTGCATTGTTCAGAATCCAAGTGCAATGCCAATCGTTGAGAATCCAAGTCCTAATTCTGTAGTATCTACGTCCTAATTCATTTATTTGTTTTTGTTTGTTTTTTTTTTTCTGCTGGATTCTGGCTTTTTAAATTAAAAAAATTCAAATATACTCGTTAATAAATAGTGATTCAGCTATTCATGTATATCTATAGTATAATAAAAAAGTTTTAATTGTTTCCACAAGTGAATCTTTCAAACGTAAACTCTAAGGAGCAGCCTACTATTTCTCCGCAATTAACCTACGAAAGCAACAACTGAGAATGTATTAATAATGAAACCATCCACAAACCCACATCTTAATTAAAACCAAATTAACAAAAAGGAAAAGACCCAGTCCACCACTTCTTTTAATATCTCCCTGGAATTAATTATAAAGTTTTACAGAATCAGCCCAGTTTGGCGACGGATACAAAGGAAAACTGTGCGTCATTATCTTAACAATCGTGTGTATGGGGCTGATGCTCAAAGCTAAGCTCAACGACTGGGTTGAAATGTATTTCATTTTCTTTCAAAGTAAATCTCATTCAGAATTTGGTGGTCAATTTGTCCGAGTCTTCACTCTCCAGCTTGGTTTGCTTTTGAAGCTTCAAAGTCTAACTTTTGGACCATGGCCCTGCCACTGTCACGTGTGAATTCCATCTGGACATTTTTGTTTTGCAACCATTAAATACTTAATTATATAAGATTTAAAATTTGTCTAACAAAACCAGGAAGACGGCCTTTTCATGTTTTTAAGGACAGGTTGACAGACTAGAGCTTATCTTGGGGAAGAGTATTAAAGACAAACCGCGTGGACAGCCTCTCACCCATTAATAAGACCAAATTTTGAAGCTTGTTTTGTTAATTTATGAGCCTAGTGTGTGGTTTGGTTAAGAGGACGGAGGAGAAAGTAACTTCTCCTCCTTCTACTCTCTTGTCTCCTAAACATTAAACCCTTACAGCTGTCTCTTTTACATTTTCGTGTATTCTATTTCTATTATTCACATCTCCATACGCTATTGGCCGTAGATAATTCTTAAATTAAATATATATATATATATATACAAAATTAAATTTATAATTAGATGTACTCAATTAAAGATCATGTTTCATACGTGATTAAATAAGTTTTAACCTCTAGGAAACGCAGACATGGACACAGTCAAATTACAAGGTTGATTTTGACTCTTACATTTACCAAAAAAAAAATATTTAAAAAAAAAATACGGCACTTGCCTCGTTGAAATTCTACATAAACCCAGCTCAGATTGAGCTATTCTCGACATATGCTTCCACCTCTCCTTCTCTCTATACACCTTTACTACTCATTACTCTCTCTCTCTCTCTCCCTTTTCTCAAGAACTTGATTCAAGAAATGGCAGAAATACTCACAGAGGAACAGATTGTTGAGTTCAAAGAAGCCTTCTGTTTGTTCGACAAGGATGGAGATGGTCAGTCTCACTTTCTTGTATTCTTGCTGTGCTCTTTTTTCTTTCATATATATGTATAAATGATATAATTAAGTTGAATTGTACAGGATGCATTACTGTAGATGAACTCGCAACGGTGATCAAGTCTTTGGATCAAAACCCGACTGAAGAAGAACTTCAAGATATGATTAACGAAGTGGATGCTGATGGCAATGGCACTATTGAATTTGCTGAATTCTTGAATTTGATGGCCAAAAAAATCAAGGTAAATCGATTTCCCCCAAATATCTATATTATAAAGATATAGACAAGACGAGAATGCACTTGTTAATGATTATAATTGTTGCAGGAGACCGACGCAGAGGAAGAACTTAAAGAAGCTTTCAAAGTGTTTGACAAGGATCAGAATGGCTATATATCAGCTACTGAGGTATTATTTTCTTTAGAATCTCCTTTTTCTCTTTTTTGTGAACAAGACTATTATTTTTAAAATAAAAAAAATAAAAATATATCAATGAGATTGGGTTCATGCACATCTCTCTAAATACTGAAGGAGAGTATTATATAATCTAAAATGGCCGTAAGAAATGCAATGTTGCTTCTGCCTCTGGTTAAAATCTTATATGCTCCTGATTTTTTAATACAACTTAGAAGTTTCGTTTATCTCGAGGTTTAGCGTTGACAAAATTCAGAATATTTTTGAATGTTAATTTGTGGTGATGTGCAGTTGAGGCATGTGATGATCAACTTAGGGGAGAAGCTGACCGATGAAGAGGTGGAGCAGATGATTAAGGAGGCTGATTTGGACGGTGACGGTCAAGTTAATTACGATGAATTTGTTAAAATGATGAGTACTGTGGGTTAATAATAATTTTGTTGACCATGCAAGAGCAAATATCTAATTAAGTGTTTGTATTGTCCTCTTCCATTTGTTGTCGTATTAGATAATTGACTTGTCAATCACCAAAACGTAGAATGACTTGAAAAGTCATCTTTCCATTTCTCCAATTATGTTTTGTATTCTTCCATTTTAATGTAATCTAAAATTAATTCTTATGTCATCTTTTCTCTGACAACCCATTTATTTCAATATAAATCTTTAATTTTTTATTTAAATTTCATTAATAAAGGATGTCAGTCACAAAAAGTTGAGTATCACATTAAAATCGACATAAAATTTGCAATAATGGCTTATTTAATTTCTTATTTGGTTTATTTTTAAAATTTAAAAGTTTCATTTTCATTCATTTTAATATTTAAAAGGTTCATTTGGAATAAAAAGATTTTAAAGATTTATATAACTATTACTCCATATTTTAAAATTTAATATAAGCTTTTTTTACCAATTTAAAATTTTAATTAATCCATGTTTAATACAATGATGTCAAATAACTATGAGTTCTCAAAGTTAATGATCAGCAATAAATTATAAAGATTAATTATTATAAATGAGGATTGAACCTAAGGCTTCATACATATTAACCATTTTCATTTATAATAAATAATTTCAGTAGAAAGCATAATGTTCAATTTTTTAATTTGAATTGAAGTTATTGAATTTAAAGTGCAGTAGACCATTATCTTTTTTTTTAATTTTTTATTTTGAAAAAGAGAGAAAATTTACTTTTAGTTGGCTAAAAAAAACAGACAATATAAATTATCTTTCATAATAATAAAAAGATAACACCTATGGTTTAATTCACGTAATTAACATTGAATGCATAAAGCTTTTACGCCTTGTTGGAAAAATTTCTTAGAAGAGAAAGGAAAATAGAAATATTTTATTATTATTTTTATTTTTATTTGAATAAGTGAAAATAAAAAAGAAAGGAAAATATATTTATTTTACTTTGTTTATTATGTATTTATGAATTTACCATTATACTTTTTTTAAATTTTTTTTATTGGTTATTGATGTTACTAAAATTAGTTTGGTGACATGATTGGAATAGAACTTTTATAGTGATTGGCTAAAACCTATAAAAAAGAAAGCATGAGGTGTTAGTAGGTATGTACAACAATCACTCTGACGCTCAAATCAGTATCGTGAAGGGTGAGAGAATTATAATATTTAAAATTCAAGAATAATTATATAAAAGAATAGCGTATATTTATTTTTGTGACAGCTCTCCTTTTATACTGTAAGAAAATGGAGATAAACATAGCATTTCTTATGAATCCGGCGATAATGTGGCCGACTATTTGATAAGGGATATCGCCAGCTAACAAGTTGGCAATTCCGTGATCTCAGGCGAGCTGGGAGTGTGCTTGATAATAGTAACTCTATGCCAAGCCTCGACCTATCGAAAGAGGGCGAGTCTTAACATCAAACCGGATGTTGAAGTGTCTGGGTCTCCCTTTCCTCATGTAAGACCGCATTTTCCACTTGTCAGATTTATGCCATGTAGCCCCTATTCTGCGGTGACAGCTCATAACTTCCCATTTGGCCTATCGAAAATTGCCTTATGGTCTGATCTAGCGAAAATTGTCTTATGGTCTTGCTTAGTGGGACCAATGCTCGGTGGTACTGCTTTGCGACCTGATCTGACGAAAATTGCCTTATGGCCTTGCTTAATGGGATCATCGTCTGAGTAGTCTAGTGAGAACCGCCTTGCAATCTAGCCTAGCAAAGATTTGCCTCGTGGCCTTGTTTAGTGGGACCAAAACCCAGGTGGTCTGGCGGGACCTGGCTCGCGATCTGGCCTGACAAAAATTGCCTTATGGCCTTACTTAATGGGACCAACGTCCGGGTGGTATGGCGGGACCCGCCTCGCAACCTCACCCAGTGAAAATTGCCTTATGGTATTACTTAGTGAGACCAATGCCTAAATAGTCTAGTGGGAACCGCATTGCGATCTGACCTGGTGAATATTTGTTTTGTGGTCTTACTTAGTGGGATCAACGTTCGGATACCCTGGTGAAAAACCGCCTTACGACTTGCCCTGGCGAAAAACCGCCTTACGACTTGACCTGACGAAAACTGCCTTATGATCTTACTTAGTGGGACCAACACCCAAGTGGTCTAGCGGGAACCGCCTTGTGACTTGGCCTAGCGACAATTTGCCTTGTGCTCTTGATTTGGTTGTGGTCTTAATTTATGGGACCATCACCCAATTAGTCTGGCAGAAACTGCCAAAAAACATACCATATATAAAAAATACTTCGTTGGTTTTATTATTAAAAGAATATCTTTCGTTTACATACAGGGTAGAACTAAATGGCTTGTCAAAACGTAAAAAATATCGGAACGAATACTTCAAGCTGATGATCCTCATGGGCGAATGTTTTCCTCAGTCTTATAAAATTTTTTACTTTTCTGATAATCTTGTCTATACCTCATCGGGTCCTTATGTTATCACATGTATGACTTCCATGGGACTTTTATTAGGAGTTGTCTTGGGGGTTATTTCCTCAGACTCAGATTTTAGCCCTTCTTTTCCTTTTCTCATGAATTTCTGGAGAGTGTCATCCCTTGTGAGCTTCTCATTCTCGACCTTTAATTGTCAACATTCTTCCGTTGTGTGGCCATGATCTTCATAGAAGTGACAATATTTGGTCCTATCCCATTTGTCCACCTTCTCGGGATTAAGTTTGAGCAGCTACCTGATTTCTTTATCATTCTTTTTTATCCATATTAAGATATGAGTTTATGAGTCATTTAGTGGGGTATAATTCTTATACTTACTATGTTCATCCTTCTTTCACGAGATGGGGTAGCTCGTGTGATCCTCTTCATGGACTCGTCTCTCGAACTTTTGACTTAGCTTTTGACTTGCCTTCTTGTCTTCTTTTAGCGTCTGGATTTTATCATCCAACCTGATATATTTCTGGGCTTTATCTATCAGTTGTTGGTATGTCGCCGCTGGGTTTTTTATTAAAGAATTCATAAACTTGACATTACGGGTCCCTTTCTTTAATGCCTCACATGTTATCTCATAATTTAAATCTTTCACCTGTGTGGTTTCAGTATTGAAACAAAAAATAAAACTCCTTAAAGACTCACCTTCTTCCTGGCGGATCTTCTGAAGGTCTGAGGAAAGTTTTTTTGGAGGTATGCAAGTGATAAATCTGGATTTGAATATCGTAGCAAACTGTGTAAAGTTTTGGATTAGACCTGGACGTAGATGTTGATACCATTTCCAAGCCAAACCCGTGAGTATCAATGGAAACACTCAGCATAACACAAAATCATTTACATATTGAAACTGCATGGTCGTCTTGAAAATGGCTAGATGACTTCGAGGGTCTGACATTCCATCATACTTATCCAAACTGGGCAACTTGAACTTGGCAGGAAAAGTTTCCGCTAGTATTTCTTCCGAAAGAGGTGAGACCCCATTCAACCTAAAAATTTTCTTCTTGTTCTCTTTGATATCTTTGTACGGCCCGTACTAGCTTTCAATCCACTCCTTTTGGAGTCTCATCCGATTCATCTTCATATTCAAACTTACCTTTATGTCGTAATTTGGCTGCCTCCATCTGGACCCTTGGAGTGTCTATGGAACTTCATCTCTTCTTATGGGGTCTATCTTAGATACCTCTTTTCGGGCCTTATACTGTCCGAGAGTAGCCTGTAACCTTTGGATATACTGGAGTTTCTGCTCGTTGTTCAAATTATTAAGGTTTGTTTCCTTGATCACTAGAGGCGTGTTCTCCCGATTATCTGGGACAGAGAAAATGATGACTCTCTCATTGATAGTGATATAGTCAGCAGCTGTAGGACTTCCAACGATTTCGAGTGAGGAAGAAACAATAGGGAACCAGTAGTGATCCAAAAGAGGGTTTAACGGATTCCTCCTGGCAGCGGAACCAAATGATGTTGTCGAGATTAGTTTGATAACGTGGCCGAAACAGAGCTTTTACTGTGATTGGCTAGAAATTGCAAGAAAGAAAGCATGAGGCGATGGTGGGTGTCAATGACAGCCATTTCGATGCTCAAGTCAGTATTTCAAAGGGCGAAAGAATTATAATATTTAGAAGTCAAGAGTAGTTGTATAAGAGAATAGTATATATTTGTCTTTGCGATAGCCCTCTTTTTATACTGCAAGAAGATGAAGATAAAGATAAACATAACATTTTCTATGAATCCAGTGATGATGTGGCAGGCAATTCGATAAGGAGCATTGCTAACTAATAAATTGGCAATCCTATGATCTCAGACGAGATGGGAGAGTGTCTAATAACGATAACTTTATGCCAAGGCTCGGTCCATCAAGAGAGGGCGAGCCTTGTTATCAAACTGGATGCTGAAGTGTCCAGATCTCCCTTTTCTCGAGTGAGACCGCGTTTTTCACTTGTCAGATTTCTGCCACGTGACCTCTCTTTTGCAGTAACAACTCATAATTTGATTTGGACGAAGATTATGTAATATCAATTATATAAGAATATATATAAAAATTAAAACAAAAGATTTATATTTTTTTCTCAACCAAATTATAGAGAATAATTTTTTGTAAAAAATAAAGGTTATTTCTCCGTCTTTTCAAACCAAAGAAAGTAAAAAAATTTGTCATTATTTTTTGTTCCTCTTCTAAACAATAGTGTTGTTGAACATTCTCCACAAACCAAAGACGGTACAAACATAGATGTGAAATTTCTACAACTTTCTTCTTTTTGGTTATAAAGATGGACTTTGAAAAAAGGAGGCAATGGATTGGTAGGCCTACCACTTTGTTTGATTTTCGTCCCTCCTTTTGAAAAGTACACAAAACATCTCACCATTTCATGCTTTTTTTTTTCCCATTGACCACCAACCAACCAACCCTGCGCTTTTCTTTTCCTTGAAAACCAGGGGATAGCTTTCTAGTCTTTCTTCATTTTTATCAAACGTCATGGCCACACCATTCGTCCTTCAAACTAATATAGAATTTAGACCATTCCTCGACTCCGCGTAATCTCTATAATATAAACCAAAACATGTGGGATAAAGATAAGTTGGAATCTGGAATACAAAAATGTTTGATTGCTTGACAGGAACTGTGCTTCGGATGTCACCATCTCCATGGGCCCTACCAGGTCTTCACTTGTAATTTCTCATCACATCACCGTCCTCTGTGTGTGGATCAGGACAGGCACCCTCAGGTCTGCAGCTCAGGACATGACTCAATTGTCTCCTGTTATTTTTTTATTTTTCTTATTCATTCTCAATTTCCATACAAATATATTTGAATACCACTATTCCCTCTCTCTCTGTTTTTTTTATTAAAAAATTAGGGTTTAAGTTTTTGGTGGATGCTGATTATGTCAAGCACTCAGGGATATTAATTTTTGTGATTTGTGATGGATTAATCAATGCATTATGGGATTACTGAAGAGAATAGCTATATATAATATAATTAGCTAAAAAATTACTAAAATCATTTTAGATGAAGGGTAAAATGAATTCTAAAATTATCTACCTTAATTTTAATCGAATTATTACAATTATATTAGATACAAGTTTGTCATGTAAGAATTGATATTTAGATTTATTAAAATTCAATTAAATTTAATAATATTATATAATTTCAATTCATGCACTCATTCACAACTTAAAAGAAAAACCCATAACAGGCAAAAAAAATTTTCAAAAATCATTATATGTGCAATGATTTTATTAATTAATCATTCATCATATTAAATTCCATGTAATGTAATCATGATGTACAATTATTATAAATATAATAATTGCATTAAATAACTATCTTATATGGCAGGTCTTCCTGGATTTTCCTCGAGATTTCTGCAGACCTGTCATCCAAAAACAAATTCGGAACTGTTTACACTTAACTGGATGATCGACTGATGAAGGGTGAAGACAGTGTTTTGGGTTGGGAGGAAAAGCCCGGAGGACTAATTAGCATTCGCAAAGGCATTTTGGGTTTGGGTATAAGCTTTTATGGATTCGAGCTTTAGCTAATCTAAGCCCATTCCCTGGAAAATTTCCACAAAATAGATAGTTATGAACTTACGGATAAAAGGCCCAAGGTCTGAGAAATAGCAAGCCCAAATAGCGAAGCTCATAACCTATTACAAAACCCAGGCCCAGCATTGCCACAATAAGCAAAGCGTTTGAGCTCTCCCTTGACTGCTAACTAGATAATTCTAACCACCACACCTTTCTAAAGGATAACCTGTTGCCATACCGTAAGCGAGAAGGGAAAATCATTAGACTGCGAATCATAAAGCAGGCTGACCCATCACGCCCAACTCTGTAACACCGTGTGGCAAAATACAGGGAAAATTATCACTATTTTAAAATTATTTAATTAAAATTTATTATATTTATTAAATCATTTTATTTAATCTTTCTATTAAAAAGTCTTAATCAACTTTTTCTAATATTAATCTAATAACTAAATAATATGGATGGTTAAAATTATAATAATTTTTTTTTATAAAAAGACCAACAAGTTTAATTTTACAAAATATTTTATTAAATAATTTTAAAATAAAATAAAACAATAAATTTAATAAAAATTGAGACTTATCTCAACATATAAAATAAAATTATGAGTTTTTTCTCTTTAATTATAAGTCTTATATTTGAACCCTAAATATCAATTTAAAAAATTTACGGAAGAAACATTCAACTTTTTAATGAGTTTACTTCAAATTAGT
The DNA here is from genome assembly GCF_001659605.2 of Manihot esculenta. NCBI lineage: Eukaryota > Viridiplantae > Streptophyta > Magnoliopsida > Malpighiales > Euphorbiaceae > Manihot > Manihot esculenta. Next base: position 2,667,417 of record NC_035175.2, on the reverse strand, counting down.
CTGATGATATTTAGCCAAAAAGAAAGAAAAATTGAGACTTGATGATAAATTACCCTGCACACCATGTACTCCAACCCGCGAGCGAGAAGAGGATGTCGACCTCGAAATGGGAAAGCCGACTAACAGTTCCTTGGCACTGCTGGGGGGAAATTCCGATTTAATGTGATTGCATTTATTGTTTCCCCGATAAATTCAAGAATCTAATCAAATAAATATGCATTCTTGATGGAAAATGTTGAAAAGGAATGTTCATATTTCCCACTCGTATAAATGAAAAGAAAATAATCAGTTGCTTATAAATATTCTACGCGTCTACAGTCCCACCTGCATTAAAATTCTCTAGTCGGCATTTTAATAAGTACAAAAACCCATGTTTACATCTGTTTACAGAATATGCATGTTAATGTCAAGCCAGCAACCAATAATAAATAAATAAATAGATGGAATCATGAACTTTTCTTAAAAGAAAAAAAAAAAAAAGAATAGATTACATAAATAAAAGGAAATTATGTGCACGTACATTGCGTGTGATCGTGGCAGCTTGTCAGCACACGGATAATACTTGTACATTCTGGGAGCTATCTTCTCTCATAAGATAATTTAGCTCCAAGTTTATCGTTACTGTACAACTTAGATTTCTTGAAAATGAAGAGAATCTCAGATCAATCACATTACAAGGTTGTGTTGCTGCACACACACAATGTCGGTTAAAGAACTGGTAGTTTCCTCTCTCATTCTTAGGCGCGTAAAAGACAACATATAAATCGGAACGAACTCGGTTCCCAAATTCCATCGAGTCTTCGCTTATTTGAATTTCTCATATCGAAATCTATTTTTCGATTCAAGCCCTCCGTGCTTTCTGTTTTCCTTGTTTAGTCCCTCAGGATTTACAAAATCGAACTTGCGCCAAAAACATGTCTGCTTTTTTGCGTTCGAGTATCGAGTACTTGCTTGATGTGCCCTCTACAATTAGCCAGCCCAAAAAAAGGTGGCATTTGGCATTTGCCACCATCTACTGTTCCAGAACCATATACTCTCTTGCCAGTGTCTCTAAACCAATAAAAAGTCCAAGCAAAATTCCCCCCTCTCGTTCGTTTGTTGTACTCGATGTTAATCCAGAAAACAGCTCCTTCAAGATCAAGCAAGCAAATCTCACTGTGCTTGTAAAAGAGAAAAATCACCGACAACTTCGACAATTAGGTGGCGTTGCAGGTATAGCATCTGCTATTAAAACCAACCTAGAAGGTGGCATCTATGGCGGTGTTCAAGACATTGCTTGTCGCCAAGAAGCATTTGGCTCAAACACCTATAAGAAACCACCGACAAAGAGCTTTTTCCATTTTGTGGTAGAAGCTTTTAAAGATCTTACCATCGCCATTCTTTTAGCCTGTGCAGCACTTTCTCTTGGCTTCGGCATTAAGGAACATGGTTTAAAGGAAGGTTGGTATGATGGTGGCAGTATTTTTGTTGCTGTGTTTCTTGTCATCGCTGTCTCTGCCGTAAGCAATTACAGGCAAAATAGACAATTTGATAAGTTGTCCAAAGTCAGCAACAATATCCAAATTGATGTTGTAAGACATGGTAGGCGACAACAGGTTTCAATATTTGAACTTGTTGTTGGAGATGTTATTTGTCTCAAAATTGGAGACCAAGTCCCTGCTGATGGATTGTTCATAGACGGGCATTCCTTGCAAATTGACGAATCCAGCATGACAGGGGAAAGCGACCATGTTGAAGTTAATCACAGCCAAAATCCTTTCTTGTTCTCTGGCACCAAGGTTGCTGATGGCTATGGCAGAATGCTTGTTACCTCAGTAGGAATGAACACAACATGGGGCGAAATGATGAGCCACATCAGCCGCGACACCGATGAACAGACACCTTTGCAAGCTAGGCTCAACAAGCTCACATCATCAATTGGGAAGGTCGGTCTGGCTGTTGCTTTCCTTGTTCTTGTGGTGTTGTTGGTTCGCTACTTCACTGGCAACACGCAAGATGAGAATGGAAATACGGAATTTAATGGCAGCAAAACAAAAGCAGATGATATAGTGAATGCTGTGGTGGGAATTGTAGCAGCTGCGATCACAATTGTTGTAGTCGCAATTCCAGAAGGACTGCCATTGGCTGTTACACTCACTCTAGCTTATTCCATGAAGAGGATGATGGCTGATCAAGCAATGGTGAGGAAGCTCTCTGCTTGCGAGACTATGGGTTCTGCCACCACAATTTGTACCGACAAAACCGGCACTCTTACAATGAACCTAATGAAGGTTACAGAATTTTGGTTAGGCCAAGAATCAATGGAGCAGATCACTTCTTCTATTTCACCATATGTTCTTGAATTGATCAAACAAGGAGTTGCACTTAATACAACGGGCAGTGCCTACAGAGCAAATCCAGAAGCCGAATACGAATTCTCAGGTAGTCCAACAGAAAAAGCAATTCTTTCTTGGGCCATTCTGGATTTGGAATTGGATGTGGATGAACAGAAGCAGAGTTGCATCACTCTCCATGTTGAAGCTTTCAACTCGCAAAAGAAGAGGAGTGGAGTTTTAGTAAGGAAGAAGCTTGACAACACAATCCACGTGCACTGGAAAGGAGCTGCAGAGATGATACTAGCAATGTGCTCAAGTTATTATGATGCTTCTGGAATAATGAAAATTTTGGATAATCAGCAAAAGGGTGCATTCAAGCAAATTATTCAAGGTATGGCAGCTAACAGCCTTCGCTGCATTGCTTTCGCGCATGCACAGATATCAGAACAACAGTATGAAGAAGGGATGGAAGAGAAAAAGCTCAAAGAAAGCAGCTTGACACTGCTAGGAGTTGTGGGTATCAAGGATCCATGCCGACCAGGGGTGAAGAAAGCTGTGGAGGATTGCCAACATGCTGGAGTGAATATCAAAATGATCACAGGTGACAATGTTTTCACTGCAAGAGCCATAGCCATCGAGTGTGGGATACTGAAGCCTGGTCAGGATATGTTCAGTGGAGCTGTAGTAGAAGGAGAAGAATTTCGCAACTACACGCATGAGGAAAGAATGGAGAAAGCAGATAAAATATGCGTGATGGCAAGATCTTCCCCTTTCGATAAGCTTCTCATGGTACAGTGCCTCAAACAAAAAGGCCAAGTAGTGGCTGTCACTGGTGATGGAACTAATGATGCACCCGCTTTAAAAGAAGCTGATATTGGGCTGTCTATGGGGATTCAGGGCACTGAAGTTGCCAAGGAAAGCTCAGATATAGTGATTTTGGATGATAATTTTGCTTCTGTTGCCACAGTTTTGAGGTGGGGAAGGTGTGTCTACAACAATATACAGAAATTTATTCAGTTCCAGCTCACAGTCAATGTCGCTGCGCTCGTAATCAATTTCGTGGCTGCGGTTTCAGCTGGTGAAGTTCCATTGACAGCAGTTCAGCTACTATGGGTGAACTTGATCATGGACACACTTGGTGCTTTGGCTCTGGCTACAGAGCAACCCACTAAAGAGCTCATGGATAAAGCACCCGTGGGAAGAACTGAGCCACTTATCACCAACATTATGTGGAGGAACCTATTGGCTCAAGCTTTATATCAGATAACTATTCTCTTGACACTTCAATTCAAGGGCGAATCCATCTTTGGTGTGGCAGAGAAGGTAAATGACACCCTGATCTTTAATACTTTTGTTCTCTGCCAAGTGTTCAATGAATTCAATGCAAGGAAGCTGGAGAAAAAGAATGTGTTCGAGGGGATACATAAGAACAAGTTGTTCTTGGGGATCATTGGGATAACAATAGTCCTTCAGGTGCTGATGGTGGAGTTTCTGAAGAAATTTGCAGATACAGAGAGATTGAATTGGGGTCAATGGGGTGCATGCATTGGAATGGCAGCTCTTACATGGCCAATTGGTTGGGTGGTCAAGTGCATACCTGTTCCAGAAAAACCATTTTTCAGTTATCTAAATTGGAGGAGATAGAATTCGGAAAATTGATTGATTCTTTAATTGTTGTTAATTCATTTATTAGGGTAAATAAATTATAGATGGCCATTTGTACTAAGTAAATAGAGATGATGTTCTTTTACTCAGCAGATATAGTGCATTCTGTTTGATTTATTGTTATTAGACCGTATATTGTATTATATATATATATATATATATATATATATATATATATATATATATATATATATATATATATATTTTATTGAATTCAATACTTGAGAAGAGAAGTGTGTCCAAGGAAATACACAACAGAAATTTTGTTATCGGGGATCAATGGGATGACCATATTCCTGCCACTGCTAAAGTTTGTGAAGTTGTCAAATACGGAGGTTGAATTGGGGTAGCTAATCCCACCAAAAAAAAAATCCACATATAAAATTTTTTTTCTATAATTAATCATTTTTAACAGATTTAATTGACTTTTTATTTGAAAAAAAAAATCTACAATGAAAAAGATGATTCAAAATTAAATTTACAAGATATACAATTTAGATAAATGTATTGTCAAAGAGTCATGAGACACCATTTACATACTTTAGTTCTCAAAACAAGAATATATATATACACGCATCATTATAGTCAATATCCTCAACTTATTATCTTTGACTAAAAAAATTCCGAATTAGTTTTTACACAATTAGATTAAATTTATTCTTTAATTCTTCATTTGTCATAAATGATTTTATAAGAAAAAAATTCAAATTAATTCTTGTAAAATTATTCATAATTTTATTTTTATATATAATAAAAATATTTGAAATAAAAAATTCAAATTAATTTTTATAAAATTATTCATAATTTTATTTTTATATATAATAAAAATATTTCAAATTAAAAAAATTTGAATTTTTTCATTCCAAACAGGAGAGATCTTAGAATAAATTAGATTCTTTTAATTATAAAATTCTAGAATTTAATTAAGTTTTAATTTTTTAACTATTATATTATGATTTATTTATTTCATCAATAAATTATAAATTTTACTTATGATTGTACGGAATGAAATATATTAAAAAATAAATTAAACTTATTTATTTGTAAAAAATAACATTTATGTAAAAATATTTATATTAAAAAAAATTAAAACTCCATTTTTTTGTGAATATTTGAAAAATATTTTCTTACAGGAAGAGAAAAATAAGAAAAATACTTTTTATGAATAATATTTTTTAATAAAATAATTTATTTTTTATTTAAAATATAAAATATTTTAATAAATTTATATATAAAAAAATTAATAAGATTCTCAAACGATAAAAAGTGATTTTTTTTTGTATTTTAAAAAGATAAAATTATTTTATGATTTAATTTTTTTCATTAAAAATATTTTTTTAATATTTTAAGTATCAAGAAAACTACTTAAAAAATATCAGAACCTAAATCATAAGAGCAAGTTGGAGGACTTTGCGGCTTGTCGATTTTTTTTCTTGGTGAGTACGGTATGGCCAAGGGATTTGAGAGGATGTTATTAAGAAGGTTCGGAGAGAAGAAAAGAGAAAAAAGAAGTGTGAGAGCAGAAGAAGGGGAATCAGCATTGGTAATATTTGAAAAGACAGATTTTTTCTGTTAGTATTTTTCGCTTTCTCTTGTTGATTTCCGTTTAAGTTTGTGTTTCGAATCTTTCTCTGCTTTTTTGGACAGAGGAATGTTCTTTTGGTTTCGTAGCCATAGTTCCAGCGCTGCGTTCTTCCTTATCTTTCTTTGTTTTTTTGGACAGAGGAATGTTTTTTTAATTTTGTAGCCATAGTTCCAGTGCTGCGTTCCTCCTTATCGCTGGTCTAGTCTTTACTTTTTTTTGTTTATTTTTTTCTCTGCCCTCTTTTTAATCGTTGATCTTAAATGGGGAGGGGTTGTTTTCTGACGATTGGATGATGGGCTTGTATGTTGTCTTTGGTTTGCTTGATTCAAGTTGGTCGGACTAGGTGTGGACCGGTAATAATCGTCGTCGGAGTTTTATGTTTGCCTCTTTAAAATGGCTCCCTGACTATATGAGACTGAAAATGTCAGGAGCTGGTCTGTTGGTAGAAAATCCTGATCGGCGAGACATACATTGATTCTGAGAAGTCCAGTTTCTTCTTGTATAACGATTTCCGGTGGTTTCTCTTCTCTGATTTCAGTTGGATTATTATTTTTGATTTTTGATTTTTGATTTTTGTTTGATTTGTGCTTTCTCTGTAAATTCTCCATCGAGTGGTAGTGGGTGGTGGTGTTTGTTTCGTCGTGAAGGGGAGTGTTTGACGAACCAATGTGAGAAATGACGCCCTTCGTTGATCCTTGCGGGATGTGGCGTGATTGGTTGCCGTCGAAGATGATTGTGGTCAATGGGTGACTATTTCTAGAGGTTACTCTTTCTGGGCTATCTTGGTTGGGTTGATTTTTGACTTTTTAGATAAATTTATATCTCTGATAATTGGGAACATGTCTGGATCTTGCAAAAATACCATGCATCCTGCATTTTGGTTAAAAAAAAATAGAAAAACTACCGCAATTTCGTGGACTGGTAAACGCGAAACATGTTTAATAACTTCTTTTCTTTTTTTCTAATTCTTGAAACTTGATAGCTATCGCTGAATCTGATGAACTTTTTTTTTATCACTCTGAAGCTTTTCATTTTCGTCTTCTTAAAATGTACGAGAAAAGGGCAAACTACAGCCGACTTGAAATTTCCAAAAAAATCAGCAAGAGCAAGAGGACACATGGACAATATCCAGTGCTCATTAGAGGATGTTCATGTGCCTGTCACTCAAAAGACTAGAGACAACCCCAAGCTCATGATATAAAATACCTTCCTCGAGTACATGCGTCCTTTTATCTTTTTGAATATATGGGCAATGAAAAGTCCAATGCCTTTCGCCCATTAAAATGACCTTACTCTTTCAAGTGTATGTCCACTCTATGGATGGTTTCGAAAATTTTGATTTACTAAACATAGGAAAACACCCAACAATCCAATTTCTTCAAATAAGTGCAGCACAACACAGTATGATACAAGGCCCCCACACTCTAGAGCGCCCAATGGGCAAACCTAATTGCAGATCGAGGCAACTCTTCTGCTCCCATACCAGTGCCTCGTGTTTTTTTTTTATTTTTTTATTTTGAGAGCTGATACATAATATTTACAACTTCACCAATCACTGGAGATAAATAAGTTTTTAATGTCTCTCCCAATCACATGGCATTGCTTATTACACAGCAACTCCATCTAAGCTGGAACAGGTTCTGGGACTTTTCCATTGTCTGCTGGAGCCAAACTGTCGTAGTATTCAACCAACACTTTCCAGCCACCAGGGCACATAAATCCATCAGGAGGGTTCTCTTTGTTCTTTGCAAGTGTTCTCATCTGTAAAATGCAAGCAAGCCTTACTTGTATGCAATAATCATGAATATAAATGAAACAATTAAATTATTATGTCTGTCCTGCTCTTATCAATCTCTGGACTCTGTAGTTTCTTTTTAGAATTTTCCCCCCTAATTTTGGACTATCACATATCAATTTTAGTTAGTGCATACCTTGGTACCCGATATGAATAGGAAGTCATGAGGTCTTGTGGGATCAAAGAATGCCATTTTACCCTGAGTCTTGTCATATGCAGCGACCTGCAATTAAATCCAGTTCAGTAATAACCTTGATTTTCACTGTTCTATTAAGAAAACGACTGCAACATTGTAAAGTTCTTACTTATGGCATTCAAAAAGTACCTTGAAAGGAAGGATGTTTAGCCGCTCCAATCCAGGAGCCATACTCAACACTTTTTTCCCATGGTCAGCATCATATAAATCTCTTTTCTCAACAGGATGGCTCATTCCAGCTGGATCTCTACCCACAATGTAAAAGTTAGCTCCTGCATTAATCCGAGCTTTTGCATGCCACTGCACCTCAGTTGGACCAGCATAGTGCATGGGAGATGGAAAGATAGAAACCACTGTAGTCTCTGGATCAAGAACTCCATCTTCAAGCACCTGGAAATGTATTATCATAACAAAATCAGTAATAGCCCAAAACATTTCTCCACATTGCTTCTTGGAAAACACAGATTTCTAGGGAAAATTTGATATCACAAAGGTGAAAGAAACAAATATAAATCATATGACAAGATGTCCTGGCATGGTTTTTACAAGCCAACAGCAAACAGGTCTTAAAGAGTCATAGTAAAAAAATGAAGGTTGAAGTCACCAACCTTCTCATGTTGCCTCATTCGCCAACTGAGTGGAACATCATCTACCTTTGTGTAGCCTCCCAATGGATGAAGCAAGAGAACAGGGTTCTTATAACCCATCTCAAGAAGCCGCCTCCGAGTATCTGTCATCAGTAAAGCATGGCCATTGTGCACAGGATTTCTAAGCTGAAAAGCAAAGACAGCATCTGCATTGCGCTTAGTGAATTCCTCACGGAGTTCTGCAGGTGACAATCGAAATCTATCCAGACCATCGTGGTACTTAATCGGTTCTATAACTTCCAAGTCCCCTCCAATCAGCCAATTGCCCGAATTGGCTATAGCTTGTTCAACATAAGGTAGACCAGGGGCAGTAGTTCCCCATGTTCTGGCAATCCGTTCTTCTTTGGGATGCTTGTAGATCTCGATACTGAGAACATTATAATTTGAACTCACTGATTAGTGCAAATGACTTCACATAACTATGAACTATTTTATTGGCAGATGAGAAATGGAACTATAAAATCACATGATAATATTGGCTACATGTCAAAATGTCAAATGTTGCTACTCTAAAAGAGTTGCTCAACATGTTGGGCTTTTGGACCAGGTATTAACATGGGAACTACAGCATTAGAACAAATACCACAATAAATGTCTACAATAGAACAGCATGTATAAATGCTGTTATCAACAAATTGGACGTTGGCAGGACTAGAGTTCATTCATTCACCGATTCTTCAAATCCATTAAGTAACAAGATTTGGATCTCTTCCAAAGGGAGGATGCTGGTACATTGTCAAAAAACTCCCAACATGAAACAACAAGAACAAGAATGGTGACATTGGCAACACTCAAGCAGCAAAACTTAAGCATAAGGATCATCAAATAAGAGACGAACAAAACTACAGCACCACTATACCAGCAAAAGAAATTGCAGTGAACTCCAAGTTGAAAAAAGAAAATGGATGGAAAATTTTAAATAGATGGCTACTACCATATCACAATTCTTTTAACTACTAAACCTTCTAGTTTCTAGAACTCCAGCTTTAAATTTTTATTGTGAGGCCAAAAGCTCCACAAAAATTTTACTGCTCTCTTACCACAAGTCTATGCATAATGAAGTCTGAAATGAGTTTCTTTTTGTGAAAGACAATTGAAAAAACAAAAATGAAAATGGAAATGACAATGCACAAAAACACAGACACCTTACTAAGCTAAATAAACAAGCACTTATAGGCTTAGCCAGGTGTAAGCCTAGTGGCAAGTGCAATGGAATAATTGGAGCAAACTTGGGTGGCCTCATGTTAAACTCCCCCATCCCCAATCCCCTTCTAACTTTGGCCAAGAACAGGGACAAATAGACAAGCCTCAAGTTTGATTGTCATGTCAAGGAGGGGGGTTAATGAGATTATGTTTAACTTTAACAGAAGGGTGTTTGAAATTGGCACGCACAGAATCGTAACTTATGATATGTTAGTATATATGTTGTAAGATTTCTTGCTTAAAATGTTAATATATCATACAAACAGGCGAGAAATAAGAAATGTTAAAAAGATCATACTCTATTGCAAAATACTAAAAGGGTCAGACCGTCAAGTTATACCATGAGTCAACAGAAGAATGAAACAAATCACATGACTATGAATCAATTATACTAATAACAACAGTCAATAAACAATTGCAAAAAGAAAAGGAGAAAAAAAAAATAAAGAGAACACCAAATTTCCAGGATAAGGGTGAAATTAGTTGCTCGACTGCATGCAGCACAGAACAACCCAAAACTCTTTTTGTTTCACATACTCTATATCATCATCATAACACTTGAACTCTATGGTCTTTAGCGTAAAACCCAATCATAACTTAGATCTCACTGGACAAAGAAAAGATCAAATTCCTTCTAAAAATGAACATTTTCAACGATCCCGTCTTCACCTAGGCGTAAAACTCATATTATTCAACTGAAAACGACCGAAGACTAATTTTTACAGGAATATATGCATTAATAAATAGAATGGAAGACGTAACATAAAAACATCAATACCCATCATCACAGCCACCATAAAAATCTAAAATTTTTATCACCAACTTTATACTTTGCATATATTTCTATCAGCAAAGCTCCAACATGCAAATTAAACAAAATTTTACAGAAACCTTATACTACGGAAAAAAAGGGACAGGACTAATGGTGTTAACTTACTCGCTCAAAATTGCAACGGTATTATCATCGGAGTCGACAAGGGCCACCCTATTGGACTCCCCGATCCGCTGCTTCTGCAAATCGTCGATGGCGAGCACAATCGGCACCGACATATTAACAACTGACCCGTCTTCCAGACGGAGAGAGTTGAAATGAAGAGTTTGGAGGAACTCGGATTGCTTCATGAATCCGTGAAGTGGGCTGGCCCACCCTTCGCTCAATACATGAACCCATTGTAAATCAATCTTCGTCAACTTAATCCTAGGCAATGAAATTGCCTCCCTTCTCTTAACATCCTTCTGGGACTTGTCAACGAATAGCTCAACCAGTTTGCCACCATCCGGTTCGATCAAACCGGCTCGAATTCGGGCCACCCTTTTCGGTTGAAGTTTGGGAGTGAAGGAGAGTCTGAGAGGAAGGACGAAATGGGTATTGGAGGATTTGGAGAGGGAGGCAGGAGTGAAAGGGGCTTTGGTAACGAGGTTGCTCATGGAAGCCATTGATGGAATATTGGAGAGAACCAGAGGGGGGCTCTCCAGTTGTTGGCTTTGACGCGGTCGTTTGGCTGGGAGGAGAATAGGCGTTTAATAATGGAAAACAGAAGGGTATTTTGGGGATATTAATGACAGTAAGGTTTATCAAACGAAACAGCGAGAAACTGATCTGCTGGCTGCGAGTGGGAGTTGAAGACGGTGACAGAAATAATAAACTGGAATTTATATAGAGGAATAAATCAGTAATTTGGGAGGATGAACCTGGACACCTCTTTGCTCCTTTTGTTTTTTTATTAAATTTTAAATTGCGACGCCTTTTCTTTTTCTTTTTCTTTTTTTAATTTATAGTCTAAACATGAAATTATGTTTTTTTTTTAAAGCAAAACATGAAATTATGTTAAATCTACAATTTAATTTTATTTTTTAATGATAAATAATTTTATTTTTTAAATTTTATTTGATTAATAGAATAATAATTTCATGAAATTTAACATCAATCAACTTAGTAAATTGTTGTAAATATTAAAATTATAAAACTAAATTATTATAATTTATTAAAATTAAAAGAACTATTATAAAAAAATAAATTTAAAAGATTAAATTATTATAATTTAACTTGTAAAATTTAATAAAATAATTATTTTATTAATAAAATGAAATTATTATTTTCATTAAAATGATTAAAGATTAAATTATAAATTTAATTAAATCTATAATATTTTTTTATAAAAAAATTGTTGTCATTTTGTTTTGTATTAAGTCCGTATGGCCTGCAAATAGGATAAATTATCTGATGGAATAGAGATTCCATACAAGCATCACGGATATAATAAATAAATAATATTTTTTTTTTTTAATATTTTGTTAAGTAATTAATTTTAAATATCATGAAATTAACTTTTTATTTGTGTAATTTAATAATTTAAATTTTATTAATAAATAAACATTATTTTTGTATTAATGTTTAAAATTTAAATTATTTTATATTAATAAATATTTTTTAATAAAAAAATACATACTTTAAAATTCTTTTTTAATCTTAAAAATAATATATAAAGAAATTCCGTCAAAATAAATGCAATATCACTAAAAATAAATAAACTACATAATAGAATGAATATAATATATAATTATTTTAAATAATTTATAAATAATTATTTTAAATAGTTTATAAATAATTATATTAATTTATTATTGAATTTAAAATAATATTTAATATATTTTAAAATAATTATTTCATATAATTGTTTAAATAAAATGTTAAAAAGAATAAATAATAACAAGTTTTTAATTTTTATAATAAATTTTCATCCTAAATAGAAAACCAAAACTGCCCTTTTACACGAATTTACGAAGTGGCCCTCCACCTTATTATTATTATTATTATTATTATTATTATTATTTCCGGAAGGCCCACGTTTTTTTAGTTTTTAATTGAAAAAAGCCGGTCTTGTGCCGGACGAAGCTTTCTTTTTCGATAAATGCATATTAAATTACATTTTAAGAGGCTTTGAGCTAGATATAAGAGTGAAGAACACAATTATTTTTTAATAAATTTTATTTTTTAAAATAAAATAATAAATTATTTTATTAAAAAATATTTTTTTTTAAAATGTTTTTTAAATATAAAATATTTTTCACAAAATAAACAGAAGATTAGAAAATTTTATTTCAAATTTCCATTTGTGATGCTTAAAATTTTGAAATATTTCTAATAAAAAGAATATATATAATGCCGAATAGGGTAATATTGAGCGAAGTGTAAGGTTGATTTTGTATTAAAAGGTCTACTTTTTAAGAGACTGTCATTAAAGTTCCTTTCCATAAAATAATTATTTTATTAATTAAATTGATTTATTTTTTTATATAAATTAAACGGGATATAATTTGAAGTTAAAAAATAAATTACATGTTAAAGTAATTTTTTTTAAAAAGTAATATTATTTTGTGAAACCGAGAGAGTGATAAAATATTGAGTTTGTGGATTTTGGCCCTGAAAGGATGAGGATGGTCGCACTGACCTGACCCTGACTCAGGCGTTCCAGGAATCTTCGTTATTGGAATTCAAAGATACTGGTAAGCCAGTTACTATTTTAAATGGAAAAAAAAAAAGGCCATAAAAATTGACGTTTTTATTTAAAAAAAGTCCAGCTCTCCACTTTGCAACTGAATCTGACCCATTTTTCCGTCTCGATTCAATTCAAAGTGGTCGTTTGAGACGTACTCAAAGCAAAATGTTATTCCTACTATGTTTTTCCAAGGAACAGCAGTTGTCGTTTAGAGAAATTTTAACTTCAAAACGATATTAATGTCTCATTCCTTTTAAACAGTTTGATTAAATTGGAATAATTAATTTATGTTTAATGCTAATCTGACATGGGCATTTACGCAAGTCACATCCCTTTTCAATTAATTTATGCTAATGGGAACAATAATAGTGTATTAAATTTTATAACTATAAATAATTACTTTATTTTAATGGGATTCATAATAGTTTTTTTTTTTTTCCTTTTCACAATCTATATAAAAGTAAACATTTGCAAATTCCCAATTGGTTTCGATTTTTTTTTATCCCTTGATTACAACAATGATTCGGATGACAAATGAAATGGAATAGATTCTTGTGATTTTTGTCGTTAAGGTTACTAATGTTTATTTAAATTATTTATACTTTTAAATTTTAATATACTGTAAATATTGTTATTTTAGTTAAACAACAAAATTTTTTAATTATATTCATTTTAGGTTTATTTTTTAAAAAATAATTTATATTTAAAAATTATTATCTGAAAATATATATTTTACGAAAAATATTTTTAAATAAAATAATTTATTTTTCTTATTTATATTTTAATTGTAATATAAAAAATAAAGTAACAATATTTTGAAAAAAAAATAAAAATTTATAATAATAAGTATGAAAAATACTCTTTATTAAATTGAAAAATAGTTAATGTCTCCGCCCACCACGACATCTTTTAGATATTTCATCAAACAAGAGATTTACATTACACTTACACAACAAAATGTAAATATAATCAAAGGAGATGGAGATCTGCGTACAACTTTTCAAAAAGCAAGTCCCACTATTTTCAGCAAATTGAAGAATAAAATTTGTTCCAAAAAGTGAAAATAATGTTAGCCAATAACATTTTTTCTAATTCAAGCAACAAGTTTCCCTCTGGCAATGGCTCACTATACTTTCTTAGAAAATTATGCAACCAACAGCAGAAGAGACCTCCAAATTGTTTATATGTCTCCGCAGCCTCTTGTGCACCCAAATTCATTTCTACCATTATTATAACAGGGGAGACTAGTTTATTTTTATTATTCTAATCAATTGTATCATATTTTTTAATAAACTATTGGATTAAACTTTTAATAGTTTACTGGATCAAATGTGGAAATTTCAATTCCACGCATTTCGAACTTCAATATGCCTAATACTCGAAAAACTAAATCCCAAGAGACTTTCAAATTTCTAAATTCAAACAACAGAAATCCTCTCTGGAAATCTTATTAAAATAATTTATTCCAAATCTTGGTCTAGCCAGTACTGGATATGTTAGAATTTCCAAAATGACCGTTAAATGCCTTTGAGCTTGAATTGAACAAAGAAATAGCTCAGTCCACCTTCAACCTTATCTTATATACTAATGTCTAAGTACCGTTTTTTTTTTATTATTACATTCATCTTTCCTCTAAAAATATAAATCTAAAAATTATTTACTCTCACGTAATTTTTATTGGGAGATGAAGCCAAAAGCTGTGATATTTCAAAATCGATAATGAATATTTAGGGTTCTTTTTATAGATTTAGGTTTATAAAAATATTTATATGTAAAATTAGGATTGGGAGAAAGAAAATTAGATGTTTGGAGTTGGAATGCTAGGTGGTCGTTCGAAAGGCTGTCTAGCGCCTCTTTAACAAGTAGCAGAAAAAAGCACCACGCTTAGCTATTTAAGTCCTGGGCAGTCCCTCCTACCCTCTTTCTTTTCATCTAATACTCTTCTCCCATTTCCTTAAAAAATTTACTCAAATTATTTTGCACATATTTACATTATTCCAAAAGTTTTACAAGATAAATGAGCTAAAGATAGAGCGAAGAAAATGTGGGAAGAAATTTATAAATTAAAAATGGATTGTCGGAGCAATTTATTCCAACACGTTGTATGGCTCAACTATTGTTTGCAATAAATAATTTGTTATGGTTATAACATGCAGGACATAAAAATTGTTAATATTTTAATTGAAACGGTTTCATTGTGTTATTTTAAAATTTTAGGTACTATTTGAACAAAATCCAAAGTAGAAAATTATTCTAATTTAATAAATTTTTATTTTCGTATTCATGAAAAATTAAATCATACACCTTGGATGCACTTGCAAAATAGTCTTTCCATTTCACACAAAAAATACTATAAGAGAGAAATAGAAAATTAAGAGTTACATATACAGTTTAATTTCATATTGAATTATTTATTATATAATTTTAAGAGTATACTGACTGACATGTTGGTATTAGGAGGAGACGAACGTACAAATTATGAGTGAATATGTATGATTATTTGAAACAAAAAAGGAGAAAAATATTTAAATTCGCTAAACGATCTAGTGAAGGGCGCATATTTGGGAGATGTAAAAAAAAAATAGTTAATTTATAATTTATGTAATTAGTTGTTAATATTTTGAATCGAGACACCGACGGATTGTTGGCAGTAATCCTCTGACCCAATCTTTATATTTTCATTCACAGTACATTGATCCAACCTTTATATTTTCATTCACAATATATGAGATGGTACAGAAGGATTGCAAGTCGGTGGGTGTCTCAAAAGGCATCAATTAGCGCTGTGATAACATTGTATTTCTTTATTAATTACAAAAATAATTACAATACTTAACTTTTAGAATTTATATATTAATAAATACATTTTACAGGAGAATGGTCTTGAGAACTGCCGCTTATGAGTGAGTGAAGTTCATCATCCGACAATGGATAAAATTGAAAATGCAGTTAATTTGATGTTTCATGCATTGATCGCATTCCCCAAATAACACCTCCATAGCTATCCCCACCTTCTCAACCACTTCTAGATGGTACATGAAGTGCCCTCCTCCTTGAGAAATCCTCTACGACATCGTCGTCAAACTACCAGGCCATTAAGGGAGACGAAAATTCCACGACCTACGCCAGATCCTATTGTTATGTAGATACCATCACTTGTTGCATTCCATTCATACAGCTCATACACAGAATTGAGCCAATCTTTACACATGTCTCCTTATGGAGATGATTATCAAAGTCAGTATATAGGATGGGCACCAAGGCTTTCTTCTGTACCTTTTCAATCATTTATTCTAATTTCTTACAATTACGATCAGACTGGAGGGAAATGCATGGCTAGTACGTCATTCGACTTCTTTTTCCCTACGCAGATACATGCTTCATCATAGTCTGTTTTTTCTGTATTCCCCCGACAATCACTGGATGATCTCTCAAGCCGACTTAGCTTATTTTCTTCAGATTTCCCTGAGTTATTTTCTACAACCCCTTATTTAGGGGATTTCAGCTTTGCAACTCAAGATCCAGTTGTTGGGAAGAGTTCAAGACCTTGATCTCAACCTCCACCTCCTAATTTAAATCTATTTATGATAATGTTGAAAATTCTCAAGAGACTCAACAGGAACCATCATTTGATAGGCATTGGTACAACACAAGGCGTTTTCAAGAAAGGAGATCACAACATTGTGACACAGACAATCATCTACATGGTTGTCGTTAGACATCATCAAAAACATTATTATTATAAATTTTGTATAATTGAATTTAATTGTTATTAATATCATTCTTATTTATTAAATTAAATTTATTCATATTATTATTTTCACTATTATTTATTTATTATAAATTATTAACTTCATCTAAACGTTAATAAAATTATGAAATATTTATAAATTTTAATACATATAAATGATTCATAATATAAATTTATGAGTCATTTATATTAAAATTTGTGAGATTTTAATAAATTTTATATTTAATAATAATTAAATATATTAAAGTAATAATTATATAAAAAATATTTTTAAATATATTGAAATAACAATTATATAAAAAATATTTTAATTTTATTTATAAAATTAATGTTGAATGACTGCTACTGAAAAAAATAATTCAATACTGAAAAAAAAATTCAATACTAAAATGAATTTTAATAATTCAATACTGAAAATACAAATTTTCAATATTAAAAAAATATTTAAAAAAATAAATATTAACAAAATACTAAAAAAATAAAAATTTATGATATTAAAAAATTATTTAAAAAAAAATTAAAGTCTGAGACGTCAGCCGTCACTTAACAACTCAACCTCAAATACCCGATTTTCTTTTTTCCATCTCCAATTTTATAAATAAATATTTTTATAAATCTAAATTAAAAAAAAAAGCCCGAATGTTTATGAATGAAAAGACAATTGAGTTGGTGGATGTTGCAGGCTCACTATCAGTAATGAGTGCGTCTACTTGTTGGATCCCATCTTCCATACTTAATGGATCCACTTTTTAATATCTAATCTCTTTTAATGCCAATTTCTGATTTTGTTATTGAATGTTTCTGACTGTAAAGGAAACTTTTATGTAGCCTATTGCTTGAACTTTATAATGTTAATTTATGAGAATGGAGGAAAAAAGATTTGAATATCTAAAGGATTGGCATGATTATACTTCTGATCTAGGCATTTTGATGATCCCATGATGGTTCATCAATTTCCTTGCTTTCTTCACATCTTTCCAATTATTAATGCTTGCGTATATATTTGACAAAAAGCACATGGTTGCGGCTTTGGTGCTTGATTTGATTGCACCCTCACAAAATCCTGATAAACTCTTGCTGCCCCAGTAAAGATCTCCAAAGTAATCACTTGGTTTCATCGGCATTTTCCTTATGTTTTCTTCAGCTTCCCTGAGTTGCCGGGCTCTGACTTAGGAGATCAATTAAGCATACATTAATTACTAAAGTGCTCAATATAATGAACCTTTTTCCCAAAAATAAACGTCTTGCAGCCTTCATCTACTAAGCCAACATGCGAGCAAGCAAACATCGTTACAATAATTTTAATTTATCAAAAACTAGACATTCAAATTTCATTTTACCGTAATAGTCTAACGCTGTATATTCAAATCACAAATTATCAAATTGTAACATAATGTGTCCCTTTAAAGCAACTAATCAAATAATTGATATGCTAAATTTATACATCCACATTTTGAATATAATTTAACAAAAGCCGTATAATATAATAAATTTTTACAAAAATATTCATATATTTTTTAAATCACATCTATTTAATTTAATTAATTTTTTTATTCTTATTAAATTTTTACGTTTAATTTTAAAATTTTTAATTTTATATTATTATTTAATATTTTTACTTATTTTTAATGTTTTTATAGGTCAAAATAAATCAAGGAAATACTCTAGAGAGAAATTCAAAGAAATTTAAAAAAATTTCTAATGAAATAGAAAAAAATTATAGTATTTTGCCTCTATACCCCATGTTATTCGCTTGACGAAAATTTAAAACTGAAATGAACAGTGAAAAATATTGGATAAATTCATATTTTCATAATATATTTTATGTTTCGCTTTTTTCTATATGTACCGCCCTATACTTTTATTAAAAATCACAATTCTCTAATTTTTGTTTAAAATTCATAAATTAAAAATCTTAAAAGATTATAAATATATTATTATTGAAAAATTTAATAACTTTTTATCCACGTTTAAATATATATATATATATATTTAGAGTTTTTTTTATTTCATTATTGATAATTATTTTAGGATGAGTTTGAATAATTTTTCAATAGTGTTTATTATTGAATTTTTGAACATGAAGAATTAATTTTTTTTACTATGAGATTTAATATCTCAATGTAGTTTGAATTATTAAATTTTTTAAATTTATTTGAGTTGATTTTTATTAGCCATTTATTATTCAATTATTGATATTAATGCCAGAATGATTTTATTTCCGATTGCTAGGAGTGAATGTTTTAGGTCTAAATTGATAATTGAATATTATAAAGAATGAGAATGAAAATTTAATAATAGAGTCTTAGATAAAAAGAATGATAATTTTTATGAAATTAATTAAAAAATTATTTCCTAATATATGATAATTTTAATAAATTATCTTAAAATTATTTGCTCTAAATTTAATAATTAAAATTAAATTATTAAATAAATAAATTAATTGAATCGAGTGGAAATGAAATCAAGATATTTTAATATTTTGATATTAATTATTTTATAAATTTTATCTTAAATATTTAATTTTAAATTTTAAAAACATGATCATTATTGGTAGGGTAGATTTTTGCATTTTTGAAGAGTTGCATGGTAACACTGGGCTCGGAGATCTCATGCATAGGAAGGAGCTTGACGAAGGATATTCATTTTATGCCTAAGACACAAAAGCACATTTATGCAGTTCAAACGGGCTTTGTTTCGGCAGGCTTGTGTTTAGGCCTTTTTACAGATTAGATTTTGAGTTGGGCTAATAGGAGCCCGTCTTAAATTTGGATTTTACTTGGGCCCCATCTTTTCACAAGAAGTATTTTTACCTTATTAATTTTATGGTTATTTATTTATCCAATAAATTTATAATAATTTATCACTAAAATGCATATGGTTTAACGCTGCTATAAAAAAATTATCTAAATTATTTCTCTTTTTAAGTTTTCGCTCTTTGAAATTTAAAACTCAATGGGAGATTAAAAGAAAAGAATGTGGGTCCATCAAAAAGATAATAATGGATGTGTAGGTCATAGCACACGTTCACGGTTCATTTTATCCATTACCAGTCAATATAAAGCTATAAAACTATGATGTCCTGTCCTTGATACATCATTTCTCACTTTGGTCTTTTGGTCCAAACAAACAACCAACCTTCCCTTTTCTCATCTCCAATGATATATTTTTTTTCCTTTTTTTCTTAAAAGAAAGAAGGAAAGAAAGTGTGTAAGAAACACTTTAATTGCTTTTGAACCTCAAAGCAAAGCCCACTTAATTTGACGAAAATGACGTAACCAATTTTTACTTTGCCTTTGATTTTTATTTTTTAAAATCAAATCAAATTAAAAAAAAAAAAGTAATTATGAGGTGCTACGAGTATCGGATACATCGCTGTCAAGAGAATCAATGGGCAGCACTGGAGATGGGCAAACAAAGCTGCATATTGAATGCGAAATATTGGTCAAAAGTAGAACAAAAGAATCCCACGTATTCTCTCTAAGTCTTAGCCAACCAGGAAGAAACCCACATTATTAACCTAGCCCATACAACCGTACGGACTTCTGTGCCTCGATTGCAACATAGACTCTTTGATTTCCTGAGGGGCCCAATCAAACAACTACAAGCCAAAATGTTTTATTTTTCTTTTTTTTTTTTTTAAATTAAACATAAGAGTTGTTCTATTTTTACTTTCTAAAGATTATTATTATTATTTTTTTTTAAAAAAAGGGTGATCATTAAATTAAAGTAGGATACTAAAGAGGCGTGGTGGTTTTTTGAGATGGGGTAAAAGGTATATCGGTGGCTTTTGATGCGGACGTATGAGTACAAAAGTTGTTTGAAAAAGTTAAAATTTTGCCATCCACGTTATAATGGCTAAACGACAAACAATTACTTAAAGCTTCTTTCGTTTTATTTGTATTTGTATTTGTATTTTGATTATTTTTGTAGAAGGACGACACAAAACCCTAATCCCCCTCTATCTATAGCCCATCTAGGTTCAACCGGCAGAGAGCAGACTATTGATTTTCAAAGATTTGTGGTTCCATTTCTTTTAGTCATAGCATCATGTAGTTTATTCGTTACTAGTGAATTTTTTTTTCTTTTTTAACATAAATTGAGAAATTCAAATTATATATGCTTAATAAAAAGCGATGTTGCTTTTATATCAATTTTGTTTACATTATATTATTTAAATTATTATTATTATTATTATTTATTTAACTTTCTCGATACAATAAAAAATATTTCAAAAAAAATAGAGAAAAAAATTTAATTTTATTTGTTTCTTTTAGAAAAAAATATTTTTATTTGTTGGAGTAAACAAATAAAAAAAATCTAATTTTATTGTGCAAATCATTTAAATTAATTAATTTTAATTTAATTCAAAATAAATTTTAAATAAATTAATTTAACTAAATCGGACCATGGCCAGGTTAACTTATTGTAGCAAGCGATAGAAAGGAGTACTGATTACTGAGAAGTAAAAGAAAGTGCGGAACGAAAAAAACTTTTGGTAATAATTTCCGGCGATGCTGCTGCTAGCCAAATGGGCCCCGTTCTCGACTAATAATTAGGCCCTTTAGAAGTTATCATTCCTTTTTACATCAGCTGGGAGTGGGACCTCCCCTGACCTGTGCCTCTGGCCCAATATTCCTTATTTAGACCGCTGCCGTATTGGGCCTTTAGGCTACTATATCCTGCATGAGACCCTCTACTCTAATTGTAAGCCATCAAGTCTTTAGCATTTGGTAAACTACACGTGGAAATATCTTATATCCTGATCAATCAAATGGAGACCCAAGTTTTGAGGACTTCTTTTGTCTGCAGGCTACCAGATCTGATTATCAGATGTTTTGGAACAACTGACAATTGCCCAAGTCTAAAAATCAAAGCTTTGCTTTAGTAGCCGCAGCAGCTTTAATTTAGTGTTGGTAAATGGTAATTACTATTTTCATGTGAAAGTGTATATCATCAACTTTTGCCTCTCCTTTAGGCTTTATTCCTAAGCCCTCTTTATGGAAGCGAAAAATTAGATATTGGTTCTCTTTAGTCTTTACTTCCTAAATATGGCAGATGCCTGTCTGCGGTAGCAGCAGCTTTCACTATATTTCTTGGTGGCATGGAACATGCATAGCTCGACTTAGAGTCGAATTTTGAAAATTTTAACTTTTGATTTATTATTATTATTTTTTTAATTTTAATTAAATTTAAAATTGATTTATTTTGATATATAATTAAATACACATAATAAGATAAGATTTCATTTAATTATAAAAAATAAATATTGATAAAATAAACTGGATTTAACACAAATACAAAAAAAAAAAAAAAAAAAAAAAAAACCAGCTTATAAGCTGGGGAGAGATTGTTTCCACATTTATAGGAAAACATTAGATTATGGAGTCAAAGTCAGGTAGGGCAATATATCTGCTGGGGAATAAAATTTTGGCAAGGCAACTTAAAAGTTGACAATACCAAAAAAGTCCAATCTAAAGAAACCTACAAAACCCTAATCTTTCATGGCACCTTTCTTGTTAGGTCAATATATGGAATATGCATGCATGTATATATATATATGCCAACAAGCACTTGAATTTTTAGCACAAAACAATTATATTTTACTTAATTTATTTTATAATCTCTTTAATATAAAAATATTAATGTCTATGATAATAAAATATATGTTCAATATAATAGAAATAAATAAGAAATTTAAAATGGGTATGGTGAAAAAATTATTATATAGCCAACTCTAGTTAGTTTGAGAATAAAGTGCAGAAAAAAAATAATTTTATGCAGCTATGATATTCGTTGTGTCCACATTGAGTGAACATCAACTTAAAAAAAAAGAAAGACAAAAAGTTAAATTTTTGCCATACTAATCTCCCAACTGCTTTATTTTAATTAGTCTAACATCAACAATATATAAAGAATAAAAAATAAAAGCCATCATAGAAGGGAAGGCGACGGCCACGCGTGCACTGGCAGACTCCAAGAAGATAATTATACAAAGTTAATAAACAACGCAAGAAAATCTCAACAGGAAACGAAATTCAAAACTCATGAATGCTTATATTCCTTGTTATAATAGCCATGGGCATGGCCTGCTTGTTTCTTGGTGGGGAGAGATTCAATATTCTATACATTATTTTTTTCTATTCCTTTTACCATACCCTTCACTGATGTCCACCACTTGCTTTTGCTAATTGTTAGTAGTTTAATCAGGAGTTGTATGATCACCCAATATGCATATTCTAAGGTAAAAAGGAAAAATATGAAGAAAAGAATCAAAGGGATTCTAGTGGTGATGATTTTGGTTTTCATACATCTCATGTTTCCACTTAATTATTACTGTACATGGGCCTCACATGACATGATATTAATGATTGGTCGTGCTCTAAACGCACTTCGAGGATGCGTTTGGATCTCCACAAATTTTCTTTTTCACATGAACATACAAATGGGGTGGAATATGGAAATACAATCACCACCACCACAAGCAAATAGTGCAGTGCAACTGCAAACAAAGCTTGCACAATTTCAAGATATGTATTTTTTATTTTGTTTATTAGTATTATGGGCCCACCCACAGGCAATCTCTACTGCTAATGGGCGAGGCGAGGCGAGGCGAGGACATGTACTTGGGAAACACCACCCCATTCCTTCGGCCACCTCTTCTCTCAAATATGCCTATAATTTGTCCACTATATGACACTAAACACGGTGAAACATGCCCTTTCACTATTTTTACCTGGGTATAAAACAAATCCCTAAGTGCAAACACCAACCAAAACAAAACAAACACTGTCCATCTATCATAGGATCGCTTGTCCCCAACCTATGAATCTATGAGTCTGGTTTTTGGTGTAGTTAGGCACTATCCAAAACCCACCTGCATGTCAAAACAAAAGAGGCCCATACACCACTCCCAAACTCACCACCTTCTGGCTCCTGCCCCTGTGCCTGTGCCTGTGCCTGTGCCTGTGCCTGTGGAAGTAATGATTTGGGTGCATTTATGGTGATGTCGGATTAGTGTATTCTTCTAAACCACAACCGTCCAACAAAAGGGTACATTCTCATTTATGCTGTTGTATGTCGTGGATCGGCGCCATGCCATTCTCATTACAAAATCTTCTTGTGATTCTACTCAATTTTCTGGCACTTAATCTTTAGACTTTCTCAATTGAATCCTATGTCATGTGGTCCTATCATCCTTATTAAGCTTTTCATCTCCCGCATATGATTTTTCCCTGCTTGAGTACTAGCCAGTATCATTGATTTTCGCTCAATTTATTTTCAAGTATAGTCTTTTTTTTTTCTTTTAAAGAGTAGATAATAAAAATATATTTATTTCAATATTCGTTGATTTTAAAAACATATGATGAAATAAAAATAATCAATTACACTTAAAAAATTAACAAAGAGATATTTTTAATGCGAAGGGTAATTTGATATTGTTTCGGTAGAACACATCAAATTATGTTCAACAAAGTAATAATCACAAAACTACCAAAAAAGTTTAGTTTTTCTTATTAATCACAATATAATTTTATCTGTGCAGAAGATATTAAGTCATGTAATTTAATTTGAAGGTTTAATTTTGTAAATAAAGAGAAACGGCTTTAGTTTGATTTCCCCACTAAGAATAATATGTCCTCTTAAGTGGGACCCAATTTCCGCCTCCTCCTAAGTCCAGGATGTCATGATATGCAATGACTACTCCTTTCATCACCCTATTGCTTCTTTCTCTTTTTTTTCCTTGTCCTCATTCATCACAACTATTCTCTTTTTATATTTCAATATATATTTTTAAAAATTTAGTAAAGAAAAATCCAAGGCTAGCATCAAGTACTTGTCTACCCACTTAACCACCCTATGCCTATGATCATGACTTATCTCCGTACCTTCTTAATGTTTTGTTTCCCAGACCAAATGGGAAAAAAATGCTGGTATTACAACCTAAGAACTCAACAATTATTAAAAAACAAAGCAAATCAGGTTTAAATGGGTGCATGCAATGCATCATATACATGGTATGGCAGGGTCATGAAGTGAAGTACCAACCTACTTGATTCATCATCAGACCATTAATACAAAAAGCCAAATGGGTCCATAAAGAGAGAATTTTTTTTTTTTTTTGTAAAAAATGTGGACCCGGAGTTCTAAAGGACCCATTGAATGGACCGTTAAAGAACTTGGCAAAGGGTGAGGTGGGTGGTGGAGGCATACATAAAAAGGATACATGGGAGGAGGAGCTAAGCTAGCTAGCATTACATGGGGACTAGAGAGAGACCATTATAAATAAAAAGAAAAAGAAAATAAAAGCACGAGAGGAAGGGAAATGTAACATATGGAGAAGTCTGCGAGAGAGAGGACTGCAAGTTCGAATTATTCTTCTACTGTGCATGATTGGTTTTTATAATAGTGAGAGATGGCTGTTTTGGAGCATAGTAAGACGCCTTCCCCACCATCACTTTCCCTTTCTCTCTCTCTCTCTATATATATATATACTCTTTAAATTACGTTATATACTTGGTCATGGTACTTCCCCGAGGCTGCGCGATCAGTCAAGAACACCGTAGAGATAGAGAGAGGCTAATTTATAAAAGCAGTGGAGGGGAAGGGGGAGGGGGGGTGGCAGTGGCCTCAAGCCTTTTACACGTGATAAAGAAAACACCAAAGGCACTTGCATGCGTGTATTAAGATTCATCATCATCGTCTCTCCTTCTCTCCTTTTCTTTACTCTCTCTGAGAAATTAACTCTTGAATTATTATTATTTTTTTGTTTAGAAAAAAAATACCAACTTTATCTCCACTTTTGCGTCTCTTTTAATCCAATCACGTTCTTTGCCACCCATCTCTGAAATCTCAGTGCGCGTTTCTCTCTCTATCTCTCTCTCTCAAGCTCTTTGATTCCCTTCATTTCATGGTTACTGAGTTAGGAGTTGGTCGACTGTTGCGAGTTGTGAAGTTGGTATTTGTCGTTGCTTCATTTCTATCCAGGCAATAAATTTTTGGATATCCTTGGGATAGTGATTTTACTTCCCTTTTCAAGGTTTATTCCTTCTCTTTGCATATACCTTCTTCTTGTTGCCTTTTGTTTTCTTCTGTGTAGTCTTGTGGTTTCAAAAATCTATTAAAAAATAACTCTTTTTTTTTTATTATTTTTGTGCTTTCTTGTGTTTTTATCTGCTTGGTTGTATTCATCTTCTGTGTGATTTTTTCCCCTCACAGATTTTCAGTTTGGGTAGGGACAGATTTTAAGAATATGGTTTCGTCAACTGGTTATATCTATTTCTTGGCTTTCTACCAGCATTTTTTTTATTTTTCATTTTTTTTTTTTTGCTTTATTGATTGTCTTTGTCTGTCTGATTCATGGTCAGTCGTTTGCTAATAGAATCATCTAAAGGAAGATTTTGGGTTTGTAGCTGGAGATGTTGAGTTATTTCTTTGCATTTTATTATTACTCGAGTTGCAGAGCTGATTGTCTTGTTGGGATTTCGAGTTTTGATTTCCTTTCACTTGGTTTTTTAGAATTTGAAACATAGATTCAAGGATAAGAATTACTTACTTCCAAGTTTCTCCAAAAATAAAATATACAAAACTAAAACTTGCCTACTCTTTTTACACTACTTGAAAATCTTCACTCAAGGGTTCTGCAATATGACCAGTCAGATGGGAACTGGGACTCTTTGTTTTTGGGTTTTGGTTTGTTTTTAATTTGTTTCTGTGGGTTTATCTGTTGAAACAGAGGTCAACATTTTGGGTTCCAAAATTTTCGAAGGAATAGTAATGCTTGTAATGTGCAACAAAGGCCTAGACAATCTCCAATACCCTTTTACTTGTGGTGTGAACAACTATGCTTCATCATCATTAGTTGATTCCTATTTCTTTACATCATCATCATTATTATTCCTATTTCTTTACACCTACAGTTTTTGGTCTCTTGGCTGACATGCATTTTCCTTTTCTGTGTTTATGTTTTTTCCAGCGAAGAAAATAGCCTAAAATCTTAAATCTGTGAGGCAAATGTGGAAAGGCTAGAAGGGAAAGAAAGTATATTTCTGCCATTTGCTGAACCTTTACTGTTTTGAACACCAGCTTTTGGGCTTTGCGTGTAAGTTTCAGCGAGCGAAGAGCGAAAGGAGGGGGGGGGGGGGGAAATCCGCAATGCCTATAAGGCAAATGAAAGAGAGCTCAGAGCAGCACTTAGTGATTAAAACCCACTTGCAGAACACTATGAACCATCCTCAAAAACACCCTAAAACTTCCCAAAATGGCAAGGGACCTCCACCTCAGGAAACCCACAACAGCAAAACTCAGAACCAGACCTTACCTCCAGCAAAAAACAGAGGAAGGAGAAGAGGCAGAGGTGGTAGAAAGTCTGACCAAGGAGATGCCGGTATGAGACCCAGTTCAAGGCCGTGTACTTTGGCACATAAGCCTGTGAATCCAGCAGGTGATCTCTTGGCAAGTGCTCCAAATGGTTCTATTGGAAATGCTGGAAGTACTTGTGAAATAGAGATGGGTTTGGGGTTCCCTACTTCTAGCAAGTCTTTGAGTTACGCTGCTAGGCCTGGTTATGGTCAAATGGGGACAAAGTGTGTTGTTAAGGCCAACCATTTCTTCGCAGAATTACCAGACAAGGACTTGAACCAATATGATGTAAGTTACTGTCCTCGATGGGGTTTTAGTTTTTACATTAACATGGCTGTAAATATACTGAAGAGGATTCGCTTTTCTTTATTTTTCTAATTTTGTTTTTCTGGTATACCAATCGGGGCCCTTAATCTGACATTGAACATGAATACTTCTTATTGCTCCCTCTCTCTCAAGGGTTCTTGCATTAAATACGGCTGTTAATACGCTGATGCAGAGTTTTAAACTTGTGTTTTCTTTGTTTCATCCTTTGGCCTTTTTTTTTTCCCTTATTTTCCTTTGTATAGAAAATTTATGTCCTTGCAAATTTGTGGCCATTAATCTGACAGTGGACATGTTCATGCCATTGGTCTTACTTTTGCTGTACATTGCAGAATGAATTAAATAGGGTTCTGTTTTATCTCATAGACGGTAGTTTTTGTTCTTATTGTTTATTTCCCTTTTTTCGTTCTCTTCTGATTCCTGCAGGTTACCATAACTCCTGAAGTGGCATCAAGAACTACAAACAGAGCTATCATGGCAGAGCTTGTGAGGCTTTACAAAGAATCTGACTTAGGAATGAGACTTCCTGCTTACGATGGCAGAAAGAGTCTGTACACAGCTGGGCAACTTCCCTTTGCTTGGAAGGAATTCACGATTAAGCTAGTTGATGAGGAGGATGGAATCAATGGCCCTAAGTAAAATTTTTTTTAATTAATTATGCTTTGGCTCCATTCATTCCCATTCTGAATTTTAATTTTGCAAGCTTCTTTCACTATGCTCTATTGAGCAAGTTCGGTTTCAGTATATAATTAAGATCTAATGGAAAACAGTAACAAAAAGAAAAAAGAGACAGAAGGGATAAATTCTCTGTACTGTATATAATGCATGCCAATTTTTTGCTTTGATTTTATCTCCTCATATAATAAGTAATTCTACTGGACCAACATTCAAATTTTCAGGAGAGAGAGAGAGTACAAAGTGGTGATCAAGTTTGTAGCAAGGGCCAATATGCATCATTTGGGTCAATTTTTAGCTGGTAAACGTGCTGATGCTCCACAGGAAGCTTTACAAATTCTTGACATTGTATTGAGAGAGCTCTCAACAAAGAGGTATGATTTCTCATGAAGTTCTATGATTGTGTTGGAACTGTATAAGTTCTTAATAAGCAAAGCATAAGCTAAAATTTAAAGCTTTTCTACTTTCTGTAAAGGTACTGTCCCATAGGAAGATCCTTCTTTTCACCAGATATTAGAGCACCACAACGGCTTGGTGATGGCTTGGAGTCTTGGTGTGGGTTTTACCAGAGTATAAGGCCTACACAAATGGGCCTCTCTTTAAATATTGGTAAACGAATGAATAGATATTAAAATATCTAATGAACTTTTTTACAGTATCCGTAAATAATCTTTCATTTTCTTTTACTTTTTCCCACTTTTTTACTTTGTTGTAATGTAGATATGGCTTCTGCTGCATTCATCGAGCCTCTCCCTGTAATTGAGTTTGTTGCCCAGCTTCTAGGCAAGGATGTGTTATCCAGACCATTGTCTGATTCTGATAGAATCAAGGTACTTCAGTTTATAATCCTGAACAATCTTATCATTTTCTTGTTATTTAATATAACATGGTATGTTACTGGTGATAAATTACCAGATTAAAAAGGCCCTCAGGGGAGTGAAAGTTGAAGTAACTCATAGAGGACATGTACGGAGAAAGTATCGTGTCTCAGGATTGACATCTCAACCTACAAGAGAACTTGTGTAAGTTTAATTCTCTCTTAATTATATCTAATCCTTGAAGATACGGGCTCTTCTTAATAAGGAACAATGAAAACTTTAAACCTTCCTTGGTGGTCTGATTGTAAAAGGCTGTCTTGTTTAGATTTCCTGTTGATGATAACTCCACTATGAAGTCAGTAGTTGAGTACTTCCAAGAGATGTATGGCTTCACCATTCAGCATTCTCATCTCCCTTGCCTTCAAGTAGGAAACCAGAAGAAGGCAAACTATCTCCCGATGGAGGTAGGTGAAGGTTACTGAACCATTTATTTTTGGTTTCTTCTTGTTATTTTAGTTTTAGTTCACTTTCCGCATTCTTTAGATAATCCTCTATGAATATACATTGCTTTGCTAGGCATGCAAAATTGTAGAAGGTCAACGATACACTAAAAGGTTGAATGAGAGACAAATTACTGCACTGTTGAAAGTTACATGCCAAAGACCGAGGGATCGAGAAAATGACATTTTGCAGGTACTGGTGATTTCTGATAATTTCTCTTTCTCAGATTGGTAATTTCGTGAACTTGACGTGGTAGATCTGTGAACCTAGTATGCTATGCAAACTGTTTAGGTGAAGCTTTGTAAAATCATGGATCATGGAGCAAATGACAAAAAAAAAAAGGAACATTGGAATCTCATTATGTTGAAGAATCTAATTTAATTAAACCATCACTATAGTTAATGGAAACAATGGAAAATTGCCTCCTTAAACTGGTTGCTTTTTTTTTTTCCCTGATGAGTAATTTATGTTCCTATATCTTGCATGTTGTGCTCTTTTGGTTTTTATTTGTTTCATGACCTTTTATCTCTAATGCATGTTGAAACACAAGCAGACAGTTCAGCATAATGCTTATGATCAAGATCCTTATGCAAAGGAGTTTGGGATCAAAATCAGTGAAAAGCTAGCTTCTGTTGAAGCTCGAATTCTACCTGCTCCTTGGGTAATGCTGCATTTATTCTCTACCTAGTGTCTATACTAATTTAGGAAAGGATAATTAGCATATTCATTTTCATCCCTCATTGCACTCTTTCTGCAGCTGAAATATCATGAAACAGGAAGGGAAAAGGACTGTTTGCCACAAGTTGGGCAATGGAACATGATGAACAAGGTATTGTACTCACAAATTGCAATCTCCCTAAAATTCTAGTAGACTGCATATGTTGGATTCATGTGAATAACTGGTACTAATCAACTTTAGCTAAATCTTTACTGTTTCGTCTATGTATTTAGCAATTAGAAACAACCTGCTTTTTCTAATTGTTTTCTTTTGTTGGATAAACTAACCAGGGCATGTCTTAGGAAGTTCTATGACTTCTCGTTGTAGAATTCAGAATTCTAGAATTACTATATCATATTTTGGTCCGATATGATGGTCCTGTAAATCAGAAATTTTCTCAGTTTCGAAATTTTCTCAGCTTCATTTCTATTTACCCCTAACTGTATATGCAGAAAATGATCAATGGGATGACCGTAAGCCGATGGGCTTGTATAAACTTTTCAAGGAGTGTTCAAGAAAGTGTTGCTCGTGGATTTTGCAATGAACTTGCTCAGATGTGCCAAGTATCTGGCATGGTAATTTTTCTACCAAGTTGCAATTATGTGCACTGGGCTATATCAAAACGTTCTTTCTTCCCTTTCCTACATTTTATGATATTGTTGATTTGTTCCTGTTATGTAGGAATTCAATCCAGAGCCTGTTATTCCAATCTACAATGCCAGGCCAGATCAAGTAGAGAAAGCCTTGAAGCATGTATATCATTCTTCTATGAGCAAAACCAAAGGAAAAGAACTAGAGCTTTTATTAGCTATTCTGCCCGACAACAACGGATCCCTTTATGGTATGCCATATGTTTTCGCAAATTGGTGGTCATTGTTATTTATGCTTATTTAAGTTTTTAATTCAGTTTGGGCCCAATTTACTTCAAGTGAGGTGAAGAAATGAAGAGATCTAGAGCAGACATTTTTATTCAACATGATTCTTCCTTTTCAGGTGACCTTAAGCGGATATGTGAAACTGATCTTGGTTTAATATCACAATGCTGTCTTACAAAACATGTCTTCAAGATCAGCAAGCAGTATTTGGCTAATGTGTCACTGAAGATTAATGTTAAGGTTAGATTACCTCTCTTGATCTTTGGGATAATACTCTTTATACAATGATTGAAGAAGTATTCTATAAGTGATTGTCATTTGGTATGAATACATACTTCTACTTGCTTCATAAAGTTGCTAGAACTACCATGTTAACACATTCATCTATTTGGTTATTCCAGGAATATACACCATAATTGTGGGCATCTTGAGCTTGTTTTCCTTTGTCTAAAATTAATCCTTAATCATTTTTATTTCTGAATCATTCATACCCTCAAAGTGTTTAATGTTTTGAATTTCCTCCACCTCCTTATGCAGATGGGTGGTAGAAACACTGTCCTTTTAGACGCCATTAGCTGCAGGATACCATTAGTTAGTGACATACCAACCATTATATTTGGAGCAGATGTGACTCACCCAGAGAATGGGGAGGACTCAAGCCCTTCAATTGCAGCAGTATGATTTCTCTCAAATTGACATTTATCACTCTTGCCCTAGTAATTGTGGAGGTCCCAGTTGCTTATATTTGTCTTCTTACTAGGTAGTAGCTTCTCAAGACTGGCCTGAAGTGACAAAATATGCTGGATTAGTTTGTGCTCAAGCTCACAGACAAGAACTCATACAAGACTTGTATAAAACATGGCAAGATCCAGTTCGTGGAACTGTTAGTGGGGGCATGATCAGGTATAGGAATTTTATCTCTGGAGTTGGCATCTGAGTTCTTATTTTTTATTTTTATTTCTTCTATCATTTTTTCTAGTGTCGCTATTTGATCCATAATATATTTCTCCTACAGAGATCTTCTGGTTTCCTTTAGGAAGGCAACAGGACAGAAGCCGCTGAGGATTATATTCTACAGGTTAATACTCCCAACGCAAAGGCAGAAATTTCCATGTTGACACAGAACTTGCACAGATCTATAATATCCTGTGGTTTCAGCACTGTTTTACTCATCTTAAGACTTTTTGCACTTCAGTTTTTATGGTGATGCTCATGCCATTTAATTTGAACAGGGATGGTGTTAGCGAAGGGCAATTCTATCAAGTTCTGCTTTATGAATTAGATGCAATCCGGAAGGTGAGAATATAATTTTATGTGTAATATTCCCAGTAAACTATGTGCAACAAATGGAAAGATTGTGGTTCTAATAAATATTTTTTCTTGCAGGCTTGTGCCTCTTTAGAACCAAACTATCAACCACCTGTGACTTTCATAGTTGTACAGAAACGGCATCATACTCGATTATTTGCTAACAACCACAGGGATAGGAGTAGCACGGACAAAAGTGGGAACATATTACCTGGTAAGTTTTATAGTTTCTTACTGTTACCATTCTACTTCTTTTATTTCTGTAATTTGAAATATTTTTGTTTTCTTTTCTGATTACTTTTGTTTTAAATTTTCAGGTACTGTGGTTGACTCTAAAATCTGTCACCCTACAGAATTTGATTTTTATCTCTGTAGCCATGCTGGTATTCAGGTAAACCTCTCTCTGTCAATAGAAGTAGACCAATGGACAAAACAAATACTCCATCTAAATCCAACATAATCCAATCTAGGAAAGCCTTTTGGTCATAGGAATGGATGTAAAATTTGAGATTTGAGTAAGCCTATAACTTCTATTAATATTTTGTTTATTGCGATTGCATGATGCTGCACTATGGTATTAGGTTTTAGATTATTTCTTAGTTGAGGAATTATTTGAAATGAAATAGGGGATAAATTGACGAGGATTTAGCTGGCATATACAAAATGTTATTACGTTTACAAATATAGAGACGGTATTGTGGTGTTGCTGCTTTACAAGTTAATAAATTTGTTCTTCATTCTAATGTGACAGGGAACAAGTCGGCCTGCTCACTACCATGTTTTGTGGGATGAAAACAACTTCACTGCTGATGGAATCCAGTCATTGACAAACAATCTATGCTATACATATGCAAGATGCACTCGCTCTGTTTCTGTCGGTATGTCTTTTATCGCACAGTATCTATGTTCACTTTGAGAATTTATCTGAGCTTTAGTTTAATGAAACAGCAGAATGCGTTCTTTTAAGATCGTAGGTTTGAAATTATATGGAGCTTTTAGAAAGTGTCCCCCCC
This sequence comes from Manihot esculenta, assembly GCF_001659605.2. Lineage (NCBI taxonomy): Eukaryota > Viridiplantae > Streptophyta > Magnoliopsida > Malpighiales > Euphorbiaceae > Manihot > Manihot esculenta. Next base: position 2,634,166 of record NC_035175.2, on the reverse strand, counting down.
ACCTAACTGTGTCTGTGTCTAATTCAAGTACAGAAAATCATGATTGTAGCTTCAATTTTTCTTTTGGTGGGTGATTGGCGGTTTTCCATGCAGTTCCTCCAGCATATTATGCACATTTGGCTGCTTTTCGCGCTCGATTTTACATGGAGCCAGAAATGCAGGAAAATGGTTCGTCAGGAGTTGGTTCTGGGCATGGTAGCAAGGGAACACGGGTAGGAGAATCTGGAGTACGGCCATTGCCTGCCTTGAAGGAAAACGTGAAGAGAGTAATGTTTTATTGTTGAAGAGCAAGGAGGGTAGCAGGAGAAGCAATTACAAAAATTTCCCTTGTATATGTGAAAGGATACACGGAATGCATGAGTGCAGATGTTCCATTTTAGATCAGTGAGTACAATGGTTCCTAGAAAAAGCTTATCAGAAGTGGGAGAAACACCCGAAATATATAGGTCATAGTTGTAGTCGTCTCGAGTAACCATTCATCTTGGAAGAATGTCAAAGTTAAGCCATGTAAATTAATGTTTATTTCTGATCAATCTTATATATGTAGGAAATTTTACCTCATTCTGTATCAGCAAGAGATCAGATCCGATTATAATGATAATTTTAATGTTATTATTACTATAAAAAAATTCAACCAAAATCAAAATTGAAAAAGAAATGCAACGAGCAGATGTTATATGTTAATCTTCTCATATTTTACAATGTCTAATAAAATGTGATTATGTTTTTATAAGCAAAGGTAGTAAAATTAAAACCTCCAAATCTATCATATCAAAGCAAAGTTTTTTTAATATAATTACTAGTAAATAAATAAGAAACGTAGAAGTACATAAAGAAGAGAAAATACACAAATTTTAATTTTTTTTAAAAAAATATGATATATTTTTAATGTCTTATTAAAAAATATGTAAATATATGTATTTTACCCTCTTTCATTATATTTTTTTAATAAACTATTTTTTCTATCAAAACACTTCCTTAAATCTCTTTATTTAGAATTTAATTGTTTAAGAAAACAATTTAAATATAGTAGCTTTGAGTTAGCTTGTAGATATATTGAAATGATAAAATTTAAACAACTAGAAGCACCCAACCTGTTGGTTTTTTTTTTTTTAGGAGCTTAAAATATAAACCTCTACAGCTTTTTCAAGACATTTACCTTAGCTTATCCGATGGACAAAAAGATTTTCTCAAGCAACCATAAATCTCAAAGTGCACTTTTGCGATTCAAGTCTACTTGACTTGATGAACAAGACAATTTTCAATTATGAATATCAAGATGAACTTGTGTGATGTCACCATTCTGTAGACAGTAAGAGAAGCTTTATACCAATTTACTTAGAGATTAAAATCATTTTGCCCCTTTATACTCCCAAAAATTTCAGTCTAATAAATATATATTAATTATTAGTTACGATAGAATTCACATGAAAATTAATATTTTATTAATTACTATATATGTATAAGTAAATTGACGTTATTTAATTTATGAATTTTAAGTTTTTTTTATTAAATAAATAAAATTTTTTATTTTATATAATTAATAAATCGGCTAAAATTAATTTTTTAATTCATTTTTATTTGATCTAAAATAATTAACTGATATTATATATCTTGTATCAATTTCTTAACTTGTCTACCTGGAATTAAATTAATGAGGAAGCATGTAAATTTGTGCACCGCAATATGTAAAATATATCTCCAAAACCATATAATCTCCTTGTCCTTTCTCTCTAATACACACAAATTTTTAACTTTTTCACTGAAATCTCACTTTCAAGTTTCAACAATTGAACGCGAGCGATTCCCGGGTTCCTTGCAGAAAACCAATTAATTGCATTGCCATTGTCAAGCATAATGGGTCTCCCATAAATGGAACGTAACAAGCCCTTGTCAATGGATTCTCTACATCACGTCTTTCATTGATGATAACTGACAAATGCAATCCCTGGAAAGAGTTGGGAGAATCAAACAAATGACGTTTTTGCTTATTTGGGTGCCAAGCAAAAAAGAAAGCTATATGGAATCTTCTCCATTCAGAGCTTCCTGCCAAAAGAGAGGGGCCAAACCCCAACAACCAAGCTTGATGGAAAATCAGACTTCAAATTTGCATAATCATGTAATATTTTTCTCTCTACACTCTACAATCCATGTGCATATATGTATATGTCCTTGTCATAAAGAAGAATATGTAATCTTAAGTTTCTTATGAAAAACAGAGTTACATATGTAAGGACTTGCAGGTTCTTATGGCTATTTATTTCCTTTTTACAACTGATTTTCCAAAACCTTCTTCACAGCAGGGTATGTGCCAAGTTCTCGGTGAAGAAGCAGCACATTTGGGCATCTTATGGCAAAGTTCATCAAACAAAGGAGACTTAAGCAAGTTGTTTTATAGTAAGATGTGAGGTCTAAAATCTTAAGAGAATTAGGATTATAGTTATTATGAAAATAGAAATTTATAGAGATTTCAAATATTTAACTTCACCCTGGAAGTTCCGAACAAAGCTTTCCTTTTATTCACATGCAGCAATTGTGCTCATCTCAAGGGCTCCAAGTCAGCATTTCTCTTAGTTTGTGACAGTAAAATAACCATTAGCAAAAAAAAAAAAAAAAGACTGAAATGTTTTTACCTTCTCATTTTTAACTGGTTTCACCATCGCCATCTTCTTCAAAGTTCAAACCTGAAGAAACAAAAGAAGGTGAACAGGAAAAGCAAAAATGACACAAAGAATAGTGAGATTCTTGTCTGATAGATTCTTCACGGAGTAAACTTCTAAAATGGGACAATATATATTTTATATCTTACTGTTCTATTGTCATAGTAACTTAACATCTCCATATGTCATGGAGTTCCTCCACCTTATTGTTTTCGAAAACGTTTTTTTTTTTTTTTCGCTTTTTTCTAATTGACATATTAGTTATGACAGCTGGTTATACATCTCAATTACTATATCAGGAAATTTAAAGATTATATATATATATACCTTGGACATTGAGCAAGCAAGATCCAGCTCACTATAATTAGAGCCCGAACGAATCTTCCCCATAAGATCCTGAAATGCAAGACTCAAAAACCTAAGGGGGAGGAAACTACCTGCTTTCTAATTTCCCAATTTATGAGTTGAATTGGCTGGAAATATTGTTGATCAATTAAGTGATGTTAGATCATAATTTTAAGGGGTGCAAAAGATTTTTGGAATTATACTTCATTCGTTTACTTCCCTTATCTCATGAAATTTTAGGGCTAATTTAATTCACTGTGAACCATAAACCCACATGTAAATCTCATCCCTTCTCTTATAGCCTTCACCTCTCTCTCTCTCTCTCTCTCACACACACAAACACACACACACACACACAGAACCCTAGGCTTTAGTCCAACTCAACTGAAAAATGATAAGTTGTCAGATGCATCATGTAACAGGATTTATAGGTATGATTATCGATACAAGTAGTCGCTAGTATTATTTGGAAACCTGGAGCAGAATTTATAGGTCCAAACCGTACAGAGTATTATAAAAACCCTAAACTAAAAGATATAAGATTGGAAGATCGTAAACAGGAGGAAAATTCTTTGCTAGAATCCTACCCAGGAAAATAGAAGATGCATACCCAATTTATTAACAAAATTAATATGTACGGCAATTTAAAAGAATGTCAAGGCTCAATCACCGAAGCATCATGGGAGATCTTGAAATCATTAAACTGCACCGAGACGCAAAAATCCTGTCACTGACAGTCCTAACAAGCCAAGGAGCAAACACTTTTCTGCGTAAGTTAGAGTACTTGACAAAATAAAAATGAAGAAACATTAAAATCAATGCACCAAATACACAAAAGAAGCAATAAATTGTACAAACATACATGAAAAGGCAAACCCAAAAAACCCAGTTGCGGCTATATCATGTACAAGAAGATCACATACCTTTTCTAGGGATTGAACAAGGAAAACCCTAATAGCCCTTGTAAGTATAACAGTGGAAATAAGGGTTATGAGTGGAATTAGGGTTTCTCGTACGACCAACAACGGGTGAAACTGCCACATGATCTGATCTTTTCTCAACGAGGAAGAGAAGCTAAGATCATGCTGGCAGCTTCAACTGATAGTGGTGCACGATGATAAGACGCATAATACACTTAGTTCAGAGTGTATCCCATAGATTAATGAGAAAGGCCTATTTCAGTATCAGTACTTGAAGTAGTCCTTCATCTGGTGGTTATGGGATATAGAGAAGAGAGGATAAAGGAGTATAAATAGAAGAGGAAAGGAGGAGATTTAAAGGGGATTTTACGAAATTTTTATTTTAGTTGGAGATGGAATATATGAAGACTCTGAAAAAGCTATGAATATAAAATAAACTGCAAGATGTAAGGAGTGGTCCCTAGTGATGCAAATTGAATATTGTCACGCCAAGGCTTGGCAACATGCAGTTTTGCAGACAAGTTAGCAAATGTTTTTATATATAAATATTGTAAGAGCATTAATAACCTTTTTAGGTTGGACCCTAAGAGAGTGGGGGACCCTTCATACGCTTCAATTCTCTCCCACTGTGACTGAGAAGAAGTGTAGAGGGCACCAACACATCAGCCAGAGATGAGCTTAAACACTATATAGTAACAGTAGCTTATATGAGGGGACCATTTTGCATGGTTTCATAGGTGTTGCATAAGGTTCACAAATAAAACTATAAAAGGATAAAAAGCATCTCGCCCAGAGAAAAGAAAATGGATTTGGATCTGTGTGTGTGTGATGTGCATTTAATCCAATTCCATATAAGCATCTTTGCTTTGCCCACAGACGATAGCCTTTTCTTTGCAAACTTGCCATATCTTGATTTCTTGACAATCCCACATCTGATTAGTGCCAGCTGCCCATCAGTAGTTATTAGTTACAATTGATATGGACAATGAAGAAAATGACTAGTTTGTTATTTAGAAACTTTTCTTGCTCCTTTCAATTAAGCATTGGTCCTTTGCACTAGCTGTGATGATGGAATCAAATTATGCAATTACTCTTTTCTTCGTATCATTGGAAATTGAGTTCTCTCTATCCGGGATGAAGTGGGCCAATGAACACCTAACACTTCAATTATAAATTTGTATGAGTAGTGCCGTGGGTCATTGGACACTTAAACACCCTAATTATATATTTCTAATACCTTACATCTTATGCAGACATAGGTTATATAGGTTTTATAGCTAATATGCTCAGCATATAATATATATATATATACTTATCCTGATAGTATTTGCCAATTGCAGATTGTTTACTTGCTTTAATTACTAATTACCTATATAATAATCAACGAGTTGTGGTGATTTTCCAAGCTTTTAAAGGTACATTGAAAATGAAAATATAACTACCCATGTTTTCTAAATATGTTATTCTTATGGCTTAAAGCTGCATAACCTTTCCTAAAATTCAAAATTAAAAAAAAACATGCATATTTGAGATACCTATATTACTTTTAAAATTTAATTTATATGCTATATATATATATATATATATGTTACATTATTATTTATCTTTTATCATACTGATTTCATATTCATATTATTATCTTTTCCAAAGTAATTTACTAGCACATTTGTATCTGTAATTTGCCAGGTGCCGATCCATAGGGCTGAGAATTCGGTCGGTTCGGTTTTGATCGAATCGAATTAAATAGACCGAAAACCGAAATTTTAGTATTTATGAAAATTAAACCGAACCGATTTTAGTCGAAACCGAATCGAACCGAACCAGTTTGATTCGATTCAATTTGATCGATTTCGATTTTAAATAAATTTTTTATTTTTTAGACTTTACTTTTAATATTTTAAAATTTAATTAAAATATTTTAATTTTAATATGATTTAATTTCTCTATATTATTGAAAATAACATATTATTATTACTAATCAATTCAATTTGATTTTTTCAATTTTTTCTCATCAAAATCGAACTAACCGAAATTTCTGAAATTAAAAATCGAATCGAACCGAATTAAATAAAAAAATCAAACTAAATTTTAAAATTAATTCAATTCGGTCAATTTTTTTAGTTTGAACCGAATACTTAACTCCTACCGATCACCACCATTATTTTTGCAAAATTTTATTATATAGAACTCACGCTTGAACTAATCCATCGTTCAATGGGTTTTTTTTTTTGATAGGGCTGTTTAATGGGAATTATATCACTATAGTTGACAAGTATAAAAATCAAGCAGAATCTATTCCAAAGTAAAATGATTTCCTCGCAGAATTTTAAGATATCAAGCATGGATTCAAGAGTTTCTTATTTGATTTGATGCAATATGCAATGCCCATATCTTCTCTTCCTAGTATTCTTTCTCAGTATGATATTATATAAAAATTTCCTATATTCCCATTTTGGGATTTTAATTACCTGGGAATCAATTAATTAATAAAGATCTGGAACGTATTCACCAAGATTATGGGTATTTTATTACGTAACACATCCTATTTTTTATGAATTATTACCAAGTATTTATGTAACTAATGTTCTTCTGCTGGTACAGAAGTAGCTTTTTTGAGAAGGAGCCGTAGCCTAGCTAGTTTTAATATAATGGTATCTTTAAAGTTGTGAGTACTGTTCCAACGAGCAATGCTATCACGTAATTGCAAAGCCACAGGATCGCAGGTCGAATAATTCAAGTCTAACATTTTTTCCTCTGAGAACTACAATCTTGGATTCACCCATAAAATCTATCATTTAATTTTAGCTTTTAATCTGCAAGTTCAACTCCTTAAAAGTATCCCTTTAATGAGAAGCCAGCGCTGGGCTACCACCCGGTTACTTCTGCCACCAGCTTAGGCGTGCTGAAGTTTGTAGTTTTCTAGTGTAGATTAGGCCACTTATCAATTTAGCCCTCAAAACATATGAACCATAGCTCTTATAATTTTTTAAAGCAGATAGTTGGAGCTAGCATATCCTCTCCTAGTCTCCTAAGACTCTTGTACGTACGGATAAAGTAGGAGAAATGGTTTAATTCATAATCAAGCAGCACATGAAATACTTGGTCAACAGAATTTGGTGAATAGAGCTGTGAGTCTCTTTATGGGATTTCCATTAAAGATGGATCATTAAAGTCATATGGGAAGTTATATGGATACCCAAAAAAGATTGTAATTTGCATGATAGAATTATGAAACCAAATGGCACATAAATCTAGCGGGGCCATGCAGCATATGATACCACAAGATATGTCAAAACACGCGTGTGACCAGCTACACAAGGGACAGATGGTCCCCTGCTGGGACCGAGAGAGAGAGAGAGAGAGAGAGAGAGGTGCCTTTGTTGAACATGTTCCCTAATAAGCACCCCCTACGAAGCATAGCCTATTAAAAACTCGGGAAATTGGGTTGACGGTAGCCACTGGAGGTGGGCTAGGTTGGTCCCCTTGCACTGTAAACCAGTGTAACTCTAGTGTAGAGGAAACATTTACCTCTCTCCTTCTATTTTTAGCAAACTTAACACATCAACACGCAGGCAACATCTTATGATCACCGAAAATGTAACAAACGCACCAGGGTGCAGAGAGGACATACAAACAGCTGGTAGCTCTCTTTATCTCATCAACCAGTCAATGTCTTTCAAGGGATATCGCATGGATTGCAGGCAAACAGCGACTCAGTAACCCAACCCCATGTTCCATAAAAGCCAAGCTACAAACCAACAAAAATTAGTGATAGTTCCTTTCAAATAAAACGTTTTGCAGTAACAAGTCAGCATTGCATCTCGTACACATATTAACTTAGAATAATTAACTTAGTCTTTAAATTTTAAATTATGGTTATTAGGCTAGATTAAATTATTAAATTTTAAAATTATATTGTTAAGATTTTAAGTTTAAATGATTATTTATAGTTTTTATTTGAATTTTCAGTTACATTTTAATATACAGATGCCAACATATTAATAAAATTATTAAATTATTTTCGGTCTCATTTATATTCTTATTTTTTTAAAAAAAAAATTAATAATTAATATTAAAGTAATTTTATCGAGATCTATACGTTAGATGAAAAAAACAAAAAGACATAAATTCAAGATAAAAAAGAAAAAAAAAAAAGAGATTATGGAACATGAGGAAAACCAAGCCAAATCTAAAAATATAATACAAGCCTAAAAATACAATACAAGCCAACAATGTCTGAGAAGGAAATTCTCTCACATCCAAGGACAAGAGAAAATTTTTTTCGCTCACATTAAGCTCACATTCATGTTCAAAAGCGGGTGAAAGTATAATACACAATATTCAAAATTTACAATTTTTAAAAGCTAAGGAGGAGTATTAAAATAATTAACTTAATTTTAAAATTTTAAATTATAATTGTTAGATTAAGTTGCACTCACAGATTTAGTTTGATGGTTAATGCATTTAAATAAATTTGAAAAAGTCTCATATTCTACTTTTCAATTCCTAATTCTCATTTCAAAAAAAAAATTTGTTAGATTAAGTTATATTATTAAATTTTAAAATTATATGGTTAAGATTTTACATTTAAATTATTTATGATTTTATTTAAATTTTCAATTATTTTTTAATGCATAAATGTTAACAGATTTATAAAATCATTAGATCTTCTCCTCCCAAAAACACTAACATATAAATGAAAGAAAAAAAATTGAAAAGGGAAAAAGATAGACAATCTTTTTTAGAAGGTTTAATGATTTCGAACACTGGATTGCAACAAGTCAGAGGACAACTTGTCTTTTTCTTTCCTCTCAATTTTCTTCTTAAGACTTCCCTAGCTAAGTCGAGTGTAGATATATTTTTATCAATCTTCGCAACTGAGTTTTATGGGTATGAAGGACTTCTATGCTATTCGATCTTTGTATTTGTGTTTGTTGTTGCCATGTTTGTGGCTACGTTCTGTGCAGGTCGAGAAAGAATCGGATCGTTAGTCCTAGCAAGAACACATGAGAAATTTTATAATAAAATGATCGTATGTACAATGGTTGTTACATACAACAGTCCGTCTTTACTAGTACTAGGACGATATGAGGCGGCCTCCTCATAGTTCTAAGATTTTTCTCTGTTTCCGTTGGTCGATTTCCTATAGTGGAGCTTGGATCAGTTTTAATTTTGGCTCCTTGTCCGTCTCCTTTCTGATGTCTATAAAGCAGACTGGGAGGGCGGCAGCAGATGCAGCGAGCGATGCTCTCCTTGTTGATTTTTCCGCCCGCAATCGAGTTTTTCAGAACCATGGGCCTGTTCTTTTATTGTTGCTGGACCTTCATCAATGAGGCCTCGGGCTTTGTTGTTAACGCGAACTTCTATCCTTAAGAAAAACAAATAGAAGAATTAAGAAAAAGAAGAAAGAGAGGACGCATTTTATCACAGAGAGGGAAAATATAAAAGCAAGAATATAAGATTTTTTTAACACTTTTAAATTTGATTCTCAATTTATTTTCAGACATGTAGTATGCTAATATTATAAAACATGATTGCAGTTTTCTAAATCTATATCTTCCTCTTAGACCATGATGGAAAGCAAGCAATAACAACCTATTGACAATAAAAGACTTGTTTCTTGGGTAATGCGAGTCTGTTATTATCGGCGATGAAGGGAAAGGAAAAGGAGGAGAATGAATTAAGAGCAGCGGATGCTGGGATGAAAATAAAAGCATGCCTATTCTCCCAATGAAATCGCGTTGAAGATGATGGAATAGATTGATTCAATTGCAAATTTCTCCCTTCATTGAGTATTTTATTTTTCTCTCTCGTTTTATTTAATTTATATAAATACGTCATTCACATTCTTGTTTTGATTTTCTTGGGTTTCATTCAGGAAGAGAGGGGGTCAATTGGGCAGCAGAGCCAGATAAAAATCCCATTAACATGCAGCTGGTGAAAGTTTTAGTAGTAAGCAGCAACAATTTTTGTTATCGCACAGGAAAATGGCTTGCAGGTGGTAACGACTGGCCAAGATAAGTATAGAAAAGAGAGCGATGGAGGAGAGGACGAGAGACAGAGATAGGGAAGCGAATCTGAATATCAACAGGATTCCAATTACTACAATCAAATAATTGCGAATCACTATGCCTAAACTTGCTCATCTCTTGGTAGTATAAATACAAAATATGGAAAATATTTCTTTAATTTTTTAATTATAAACATATTTTATTAAAATATCATAAAACCATGAATATCTGAAATTTAATCAATCTCAGTTAAAGGCTAAACAAAAATATAAATTTATATCATAGAAGTCATTTAGCCTCCATGTATTCAAGTAAAAATTATAATTTCAAATGATAAATTAGAAATGCCTAAAGGTTTTGCTTTTCTAGATAAGGACAGTCTGTAGCAGTTATAATCGCCCGTGTGGCTTGGGGGATGCGAATAGGTAAACAACTTCGCTGCTCAAGAGCCATGGCCCCCGACTCAGATGGAACCAGCATAGCAAATTTGCAGAGGTCGAATGCACGCGTGACCCTCCCGTTGCTTCCCCCGCCTCTTAATAAATATTTGTCCTCGTCAAAACAGACAAAAATAAAGGTGATACTTCGGCCTCTCTCAGCCGTTCATTCCAGCCGACACGGTTTCAGCCCCTTCCAATTTTGTCAACTGCTTCCACTTAACCTTCAGTATTCTGTTCCTCTCATCGTCCCCCACCCACCAACAACAAAATATATATATATATATATATAGCTTTTATATGGTCCAGCAGCCATATACGAAAAATTAATTCACTTCTATGTTGGAATTTTATATACAAAAAAGATAAAGACTAATGTATAGAGAGAGGGGAAAGATATCAGGAACTCCCCTAAATAAAATATCCTCGACTACAATTATCATATAACCAAATAATTACGCACGATCATTATCCACAGCTTCAAAACAAATAAAATTTGGGGAATTTAGAAATTTAAATAGGTCAACTTACAAATGCACAAGAATGACGACGCCTAGCATTGCACAACCCATACAAAATTTACAGATAACAATTAGATTACAGAGGCAGAAAGTGCCCAACGGGAAAAATTGATCCTGAAGAAAGCTTAAAGAAAATGCTAACTTCTATACCTAAAACTACAATCATGCTATTAAGAAAAAAAAAAAAAAAAGTTAAAAGGATGAGCACGAGTACTAGATACTAGAAGGAAATACATATTAAATATAGTAATACAACATTCTAGGGCTACAAAAATTTTAGACTGGGAGTGAGTTGTTACCTAAAGGTTAATTACACATGCAGCTAGCTCCTTCAAGTATTTGTATGCACCATCAACAATTCATAGATTTCAGTTGCTGCTGGCCGGTTAGATGGATTTCCTTCTGTGCATCGAAGGAACAAATCAACAAGGAATTTCAGTTTTTCCAAATCAGCCTCAGGTCCTGCCACATCTGAGTCAGAGTGAGTGCCTCCGGACTCGTTCATTGATACTAATGTCTCCAGTTCATCAGTTAGTGGTGGTCGTTTCCCCATCTGTTCAGTTCAGGAAGTAAAAAGCAAAGCACTTAAACCAAGGCATAAAAAATACTTATTACAGAATAAAATGAAATGATAAAAAAAAAAAGAACTGTTTCTACATCTTGAACCTTGTGACAACTGTAACTAATTTTAGCATTTTTTTTCCAGGAAGATAAGCACCTGAAGGAGGTCATTGATGTGGAATTCAGATAAGCCAGAATATGGAACTCGCAGAGTCAATAATTCCAAAAGCAGGCATCCATATGACCAAATATCCACTTCCTACAATCAGACAACAGAATCACTTAATTCATTACTCAAGGCATGCCGTTGAAATAGCCTGTTTCTGCTACGATGGAGAATCTTCCAATAAACGAATAAATATACGTCATCATCCACCAACACAGTCATCCTGAAGATTTTATAAACTAGTTTGCAAAAGATATCAAAAGAACATCTGATACGAATTAGTCTGTCGCTTTCAAGTAAACAAAATTATAACACTAAATAATTCACACATCCAAAATTATAGAGCACTTTTTCCCTCATGATGAAGAGCATGGATAACAATATATTTTTTTTTCTTCTTTAGGTAGAAAATGGTTATTTGGTTGTACTTGATGATCTATATAGACTAATTATTATTTTACATAATTTTACATTTTTTTGTTCTGTTTTAATTTATATAACATATTGTACATGTGTCTAAATTTAAATCCATATCCCCGTATTTTCCATTTAGAAAGTTAATAAGTCAGATACAAGGATATATACCCATTTCTGACACTCATATGCGAGTTCAAGTATGTATTTGCCTGCTGTTCAGAATTGCATAGTATAACCCAACTGATTTCAGTCTTATACTAGCTTTACGGAACCTTACAATAGTTACATAGATAGTAATAGAAATGCAAGTTTTTTGTCATATAATGGAAGAAACATCATACCAGACCATATAAGTTACGTTTATGCATTGCATGCAGAACCTCTGGAGCCATCCAGCGAGGTGTTCCAACACAAACATCAGGTGGCGGTATTCCTTTATGAGCAATACAACATGTATGCAAGAATGACCTGAGAGGTACCGCTCTATCAAAATCGCAGAGCTTCACCAGAGGCATTGCATCAGCTCTTGTACTGTCCAGATCAATCAGAATATTTTCACTTTTCACATCACGATGAATTATGTGTTTCGAGTGCAGCTCTGCCAATGCACATGCAACATCTCGAGCAATACACAATGCTAAATCAACTGGTACATGCTTCTCACCAGCTTTTGACATCTTCTCTACGTAACTCTGTTGCACGAAGTGAATAATAATTAGAAAGGAATGCATGAAAAGATCAACCACATGATAACATTATCATTGCATCTAAATAAAGACCTCTTACATCCTTGCCCATTGTTCTTTCATTTTCCCCCTCTTTTTAATTTCTCACAATGCCTTACCATCACAACCACCTCGCAGCCTGCACATTCTTTCCTTTCCTTTTAATTACTCTTATGTGAACAACTAGCTTAACAAACACCTGCCCCCCTCTTTCCTCAAACACACATACAGCACATATTATTTTTCTCATTTCATTTTTTTTTAAACTTTAATTTCAATTACTTTAACAGTTTAACCTATTTAATTGGTATTACTTTCATTAAACTGACTTTAGAATAATTTTATTCGTTATAAAGTTCAAATCACTGTTCTTGTGATCATGTTATCCTGTTGTAATTTTTATATTTAATGTGTTTATTTTTTATTATTGTTTATTTTATTACTAGAAAATAGAAATAACTTCCATTTTAATTTTTATGACATATTATTAGATTATTTGAGTAAGAAAGAACCTTGGAGTTCCCTTCAAATTTTTAAGTGTGACAGACATATATCAAAAGAGAGAGAACTGTTACTGTTTACAATTTTAACTCCATTACATTTCAATTTACTAATACCAGAGATGATAGCCTCCTTAATTACTTTTTTACCATTTCACATTCTTTCACTGTTTTTTGAAATTCAATATCTAATTATCTAACTGACATAATTAAATAGATTATCTTAATAACATATTTAACAAGCGAGTTCATTCAATAATTAAATTAGCATATTAACTTTGATAAAATATCTTTGAGATTTCTAATATTTTTTTTTTGAAGTAAATAAACTATCTGAAATATTTTTTATTAATAATATCGCAATTTATTGAAAATATTATCATAAAAAGAAATAAGAAAACATAATGAAGCATAATAGTAATATTTATTAATTAAAAAAATATCAAAATCATAGACATTCAGAATTTATTTCAAAGGGCATTGAATAAAAATTTATTTACATAAATTTTTATGCTAATAGTATTAGAATTTAAAATTATTAAATAAAATATGAAATTATAGATATTGATACAGCTAGTTACTTATGCTTGTTTACCCACTAAAAAAGTTGAATTATAAATACCTTTAAAGATCCCCCTTTAACATGCTCCATAAGAATCACAGACCGTAATATCTGGCGCTCTGGTTTCCCATCTTCTGACTGAACCCACTTCGAAGATATCTGGTGTCCATACAATTCAACTATGCAGGGATGTTTCAAGGCACCTAAAATTCTTACTTCCCCGATGCAGTTGTACTCAAAACTCCTAATTTCATCTGCTGAAGTCCCACATATCTCTAAAGATCGCACCTACACCAACAAATAAGAAAACCTTATCAACAGTTCGCTAGGCATTTCTAAGCTGTGATTTAATAAATAAATAAGAATAGAAGTAAAAGCTTAAAAAGAAATAAGAATAGTGTCGACATACTCCAAATGATAAAACAAAAAAATTTAATCAAATAAAATACAACAAAAAGGAATAGATGCCTTCTACCAAAAAAAAAAAAAATCTCTGAGTGCATTCTCCAGGTGCAAGAGAGTATATAAGCTTTTAATAAAAAGCCATAAAAATAAAAATCAGTACTTAAATATTTTGCATCAGTAAAAATATCATGAGAAAAAGCACAAAATATTCACCACAATCAAATGCAAATGCCAGAAATCACTAGATTTAGTAGGCAGAAATAATAAGCGCATCTTATACTTGGTCACAATGGAAGACTGGAAAAAGAATTAGTAAAACATGCCTTTGCTGCAGCTTCAACTGATCCAAGCTTGCATTCAATGATGGTACTAGAAGCTGTTTTTTCTAACTCATCGCACGTGGAGAAAGAAGTTATGGAACAACCAGGTCCAGGCTTGTCCTCAGTTGAAAGAGAAATTTTAATCCGACTGAGTGGAATGTACCTGACAAAAAAATCCATCAGATAGATGATCTTAAACTCAGGCAAGACAAGCCAAAAAAAAAAAAAAAAAAAAAAGGCATGACCAATTAAATAATCTTGGATGATGATTGTGAGAGAAGAGTACTTGAATTTCTCACACTTCTGTGTACCAAACTATCATCTAACTGACCTGCAAATATACTCTGGATCAGTCTCTTCCCTTATGTCAAGAGGACGGCATGCATCCACCAACATGCGGACCCATGAATCCCCCTTCTTTATGAGAATGGTATTCCAGGCATGCGGCACAAAGTCCAGATAACCTCTAACAAGTTCACAGGGTACTGGTGGCTCCATTCGGTCACATAGATACTGGAGCAATTTAAGTTTCATTAGATTTTCAATTCATGTATACATGAACATCCAAAGAACATAATAGAATGAAAGAAAAATTACCTTCATTAGCAAGGCTCTGTGCCTACAAACACCAAACTGCAAATTCCCTAGAGGTACAACAATGGAATTTCTTCTTGCTTTAACAGAATGTAAAGATTTCTCACAGAGATCAGAGAAAATAATATCTTCTGAAATGCCCAGAATATGTTTTGTTGTTGCATTCATATCGTCATTGTTTCCAGTTGAACACGTGCAAACAAATGGTTTCCTATAGTTTGAACCAGACACATCTTTTCGTGTCCTTTCAACAGTAGAAGTTCTGTCACTGCCTCCAAAATGATCAGACACAAAAAGTGCAAGCAGTGATGCAATCTGCAAGTTATCAACAGCAACCTTATTCCTCTCCTTGACAAAACCATTTAATCTCTTCAAGCGGCAGACCAAAGCTTGGGCAGATAGAACTGTTGCATCTAACTTTTCATCCTTCTCCCTGTAGGCAAAAAACAAGAAGCAATAAATCTTTTACACTGAAAAAGCAATAAGATAAATTTTAAAAATTCTAGCATTATGATTAAGCTGATATTGACGTAAATTGACATACAAAACAACCTGTCCAGAAGAATGACCTCGCGAGAATCAAGATGCAAAATTTGTTCATAGCTCCCTAGTGACATGAAAGGCCGGTCACGTCCCGCATCATAAAAGCCATCTGGGATATGGTCCTCAATGCTACAAAATGATAAGTTACTATACTTGCGGGATAAACATGCCCCATCTCCTGTTGGTCTTTGACACTTGCATGGTTTTGGATTATCAAGATCCCTATCAGAATGCCTCTTTGACTTGAAATTGAAGTTGGGCTTTTCTGAAGATGACCCCTCATCTTCCCCACCAGCCCCATTCCGTGTCAAGGATAAAGAATTTTCATGCACGCAAGATTCATCTTCCCCACCTTTACCTATGGTTTTAAGGTCACTTGAGCAATTTTCAATGTGAAACCCCCTTTTAGAACAGATTCTATCACTATCACCACTAAGATGTGAATTTGCAGCTTCAATTTCACCAGAATTTACCACTTTATCTTCATTGTCATCATCCAGACCTATGACATCTGAGGTACCTTCTTCACAATTTTCAGAAGGCAGCAAATTCAGGTTATTTGGATTGCAATTATCACTTTCCTTTTGAGTCAATAGTTCAGCACACGAATCACCCTTCCATTTCCTGCTGTTGTTCAAACGTCCCTGACGAGCTCTTTGTTGCAAAAAATGCCGACGTCTCCACCGCTTACATGATCTCCTAGTTGCAAAGCATCTGCTGCTCGACAAAGATCCAGTTAATATGCTTGATGTAGGATTAACAGAACCTGCAACATTTTACAATGACTAAAGTTGGTTACAAGTTAAAGAGCCAATGGAAAACAACAAATAAAAATAAAAATGTCACCTGCAGAAAGCATTTAGAAAGAGTGACGTTAAAAAACTAACCATTACACTTAAAGGTTCTATCATCAGATTGAATGGAGGTTTCATATACATCCATTTCAACTGAAGAACTGATGAAATCATCATTAGACAAATCCTTGCCATTCCCTTCCAAATTGCAACATATCCATGCTGGTATTTGAGAACAACTGAGAAGCTTGTTGTACTTGAACAGTGAACATTAATTAAAAAAAAAAAAGAATTAGATTTATAGAGGCAGACATAAATATGCAAGTAAAGTAATTTAAAAAGATGAACAATAGAATCCATTTCAAATGACAAGAAGTTAAAAATCATAGATGCCCGGCATAAAAATGTTTGGATGACAAGTTAGAATAGAAGAGGCAATATATATATATATATACAAAAACAACTAAAACTAAATTATTTTAGGAAATATCAATAGACAACACAACTTTCAAAATCAGTCAGAACTCAGACGCACAGGAGACAATAATGATGAAAAATGGGACAGTGCATAAAATCTCCCCTTAAAGATTAGGGAAAATAGATGAATCCTTGTTTATTCAGAGAAAAAAAGTACCTGAAGATTTAAATTCTGAAGGTTATGCATTAAGTCCAGCTGAAGAGACCCCAATGACGTCAACCTATTACTTGACAGGTCCAAGTTCTCCAATCTTTGCAATAAGGACAACCGAGAGGGCAGTTCAACCAATTTATTATTTGCAACTATCAATGATATCAATGCATTTAAATTACTAATTTCAATAGGCAAAGTCTTTATTTTGTTGAATGAAAGGTCCAAATACTCCAGGCCATTTAAGCATCCAATTTCTGGAGGAAGGTATCTGCAGGAAAAATAGCATCAGCATCAAAATTTTTGTTTGCAAACTAATGCTTAGCCATTTAAAGCTCTAAACTTAAATCATGTAAACATCATTGCAGTTGGAATGCTTACAGCCTAAAACAGAGTGTGCCTTACGAGATTGATATTGTCTTGAACAAGCAAATGAAATAGGAGAAAATGTATTCTGTAGTTATTGTATGGCCAACGGGATGGATAGTTTGAAAATTTGTCAAACGGTAACGCAAAGGGCACGCATTTTCCTCAATCTTTCACAGTTTTCATGCAATAGACAAACATAGTCACACAAATATCATAAATGAATTGCTTTCTGCTTCTTCAAACCACATGATGCATATTAAATGGTCTCTCATATTACTTAGCGTCAATAAAATTCCTATGTACTGTATATATTAGACCTTGAACCAAAAGAAAGAAAGAAAGAAAGAAAGAAAAAACTTTCGCTTCTTTTGTAATGCCAGCGAAAATACTCCTCCCCCCCCCCCCCCAAACAAAACAATTGTTCCACGATAGCATTCTGTTTGCCTACCTAGTAAAAACCCTCAGCAAGGTCAAAAGCAAATCACAGCCCAGCGTTCAAAAATTCAATTTTTCGCATTCCTAAGTAAACTCTATTCAAAAACACTTACATGCTTACCTTATGGAGAAATGACAAACAGAAAGCTTGGTCAAGCACTTCAGCCCAGCAATCTCGCTCAAAATCGTGAAAACGGAGGGTCTCGGGGGAGCTTTTGACAGCTCAAGCTCCTTCAACCCTCTCAACTTATTCAAGCTTAACCCATTCAGCTCCGGCGATGAAACTTTTACTTGCAAGCGCTCCAATCCCACTAAATTTCCAAATTCCAGTGGAAACAAATTCAACTCATTACCAAAGAACTTCAACGTTCTCAATTTCCCCAGCCTTCCCACAGATCTCGGAACCAAACTAAATGCGTTCTTGTACAAATACAACCCCTCCACGGAATCGTCGACCTTCTCTAATAAATCAAATTCCAGGGTTTTCCCTCTAACATCGAGAACCAATTCGTCAGCTAGATTATCATCCGTTTTATTGTTGTCCTCATCATCCGCCGCCACCAAAGCTGCAGTTGCGGAGGAAGAATTAGCCTCTGCCAAAGTAGATTTTGGGGATCCAGGGTCTTCGAGGTTTTGGATGGCATTTGAATTGGTTTCGGTGCGGACAGAGAGTTGCATTGGATAATCGTGAAACTTACTTGGGTGTTTGTCGGGAGGGAAATACTTGTGGATTTTTTTAAAATTTTCTCTAGAAAAAGGCTTGGGGATATGTTGTGATAGTGAAGATAGAAAGAGATGTTCTCAGTGGTGTAATGCGAGCATGAGATTGCATGAAATGAGAAGGAAGGTGAGGAGAAAAATGGACAGGAGCGGTCGACGGAGAAGATAGAGACGAGAACCGCTCCCTTTTTAAGTTAAAAGAAGAGAAAACCCTAGAATGCAGAAAATCAGTGCAAGCTATAATTTAAAGAGGCGGGGGGGACTAATTTATATGAGGGGCAAAAATTGAATGGCCCCTGCAGCGGACAAAAGATTGTAGATTGTAGTGATTATAGAGAGAAGACTTTGAGCTCATTTGGCCTAACTTCAAAAATTATTTTATAATTTATAAGTTCATTGGAATTTATTTAAATTTCTAAGCATTTGAAATTAGCAGCTTATAACTACTAAAAAAAATAGTAGGACGCAAGTAATTAAATTTTAAGACTAATTTATATTTTAAAAAATATTTTTCATGAAAAATACTGAGATTATTTATTTTTTATTATTTAATTTTAATTTAATAATTAAAATTTATTAATAAATTTATACATGCGTGTTTTAATATAGATTTCAAAATATAAAAAAATATTTTTTTAAGAGAAAATTATTTATTTTAAAATAATTTTTTTTATTTATAATCACTACAATTAAGTAAGAGAGCTAACAAAAGGCTAACTCACGTCCGGTAGCCATGCATCCTTCCATGCTGATATGGATCGTCTATTACCAACCTCCAACAGCAACCTCTATATACTAAGAAAATTGTAGTGATAATACTTGGCAGGTGCTCCTCTTACATTGCAAAGTGAGATAAGTCGGAGGTAAGATAAAAACCGAATAATTTTCTTCTTAAGGATGAGAATGAGCAGCATTTTGTTTAAATCATGAGGCAGATAGTTGTTGTTCAAACAATCGAGGTAAAGTTCTGTAATCTCGAGTCCAATAGTGCTCTAGAAGTGTTGATAGAAGATTGGATTCATGTCGTCCGAACCTGGTGATTTATCTAGGTGCATAAAGAAAATAGCCGCACGAATCTCATTTACTTAAAAAGGGGCCGTGAGAGAAGAATTTTGTTTTGATGTCACTTTCAGAGAGATGTATCTAAAAAAATCACTTCTTACAGTACTCTTCGATTAGAAAAGGGCCAGAAAACATGAGCTTCAATCAATCCATACTCCTCTTCCATTCAAAACTCTGGATAAGGAATTTGTGTGGTGTCTGATCGTGGCTTGTGCATGAAAATACTTGGAATTTTTGTCTCCCTCTCAAAGCCAAAAGTGCTTTGCCTTTTTTTTTTTTTTTTTTTTTTTCCAGTAAGCTTCTTAAACATGTAGCAATTCCATAAATTCTTGTTGAGAGATATTAGAATTAGTGACATATTTCCTTCTTCCAAAGGACTCCATTCTTCTCTGGTAGGTTTGTAATTTCTGAAGAGTTTCTTTAAGAAAGCTACCTCCCCAATTCGAAAAAACTTCTCCACATGTTGTGAATTTTGCAATCGTAGGCAGTTGGTTAGAGTTTCAAAAAATGTCCACTATACAATGACAATGAATTTCTCTCAACCAAATATTCTCGAAGCGAAAGGGCCATATTTCTTTTCTATTTTGAATAGGCTGAGTGATCATTAGGATAGGAGAGTGATCTGAGTGAGACAGATTTTCAAAATTTAACACTTTACAAACTGAAGAGAAAGAGCCAAGCTGAAGAGGCTTAAGGCCTATCGAAGCAAGTAAATATTGTATGTGTGAATAATTTTCATTTTCTACTTTATAAATTTTTTTTTTCCAGGTAGCCCTATAAAAAGATAATAATAAATAGCAAGCTAGCGTGAGATTTTCATATCTAATGATATAATAATAATAAATATGATTAGATCACCAAATCACAATTGATTATAAATATCTACTAATTTTGAAATTTTAAACATATTAGTCTATTAATTTTTTAAATTTTAAAAAATATATTAATTGAACTGAGCAACGGATATAAAATATAAAAATTCATAAAAAAATGTGAAACTACATAAATTGAGGCATTAGTTTTTTATTTGCTTTCATATACATATATAGAAAATTTTAATATTGAGTTCAAAAAACTAAATGATATCATATAGAAATTTCAAATAAATAGACATAATATATATAAAATGTAACAAACATTAGTTTCTATTACATCCAAAATTATGCAACGATAAGTAAATATATAACGACAACACAATTGTCTTTACGTTTTAAACAGAAATATTAATAATCATGTCTAATTTCGTTTCATAAAATTTTTCACTTCATTTTTTATAAAAAAAAAAAAAAAAACAAAATTTTCCATTAATTTTCAACTACACTTGTCTTTAATATAAAATTAAAATATTAAGTCTTATTTAAAATAATAAAATTATTATTAATAATATAAATTAATCATAATGTGAAAAAATATTTTGAAATAACCAAAATTGAAAAGGTCAATAGGACAGGGAGTAAAAATACTGATGGATTTATTATCCATAGGCAACCTGGGGAACAATAGACCGTATGCGCTAATCAGAGTCAACTTCAGTGCTGAATGGATTGCGCTCAGACAACAGACATGGATGTCGGGCACTAACCTGCTTGTGCTTCTTTATCACATGCTGTACGCATTCTTACTGATTCACTGAAGCCAACTGCTCCAATACGCTTTGCTTTGGTCGGAGAGAAGTTAATTTTTGTTTACGATAAAGCTAATAAAACAAACAAGGGGCCCATCCAACTGCAGTTGTATCCTTCTCCTGAAGTAAACCGGTTATTTACGTGTTCCTTAGCTTAAAAATAGCAATCACAACCTCCCACTAATAAGAGCTAAAATATAAATCAACAAGTCATATGCAAAACATCCATGCATGAGAGAATATATGCGAGGTAAATCTTATTTTATGTTATGCCCCAAAAAAGTTCGGGCTCAGCTGCATAGTAAGCTAACATTTACAGCACTGCAAACTGATGTCTTGTTTTTGGGAAATGCTAACAAGTAACAACAATATATGGTTGGTATATTTTTGCGGCAAAATCATCAAAGATCCCAATCAGCTCAGGAAAAGATATTGCAAAACTAACAGACAGCCTAGTAATAACCAGAGCCCTGGTGAGAAAAACTTTGAAGCTCTTTAGTAGCTTGAGGACCAGTCATAAGCACTCCCAACTCTTGGCATGCCACCACCTTCCTTCTTAATCTCTGCATCGACCTTGAAATTTGCACCACATATCTGACCTGAACTGTCCACTCTTGGAATTGGCTTCAACTCATTCAAAGGGTGCTCAAAGCTCCTCAAGCCTCCAGAAGTTGTATGGAAGCATCCTGAGGTAACAACAGAAGCTCATAGATTGAGCAATCTAATCCTTGCAGATCATCATTTACCTTACACTTGCCAATTCCTCTTTTGCAGCTTAAATGACTATCTAAAAGTTCAAGGGTTCCATTGCAAACAAGACCTAACTTTAAACTCAAAACTTAACATGCAAAATGAATATGTTTAAGAGATACAGAGTGCATATATTGTGTTGAAATTTAGGGCACCTGATTATCCCCATTTCTGGGGTTTTCAATTATCACTTATCCCTGACCAACTTAAAGTAGATTTTTATCCTTATCCATGTGCCCCTTAAGGTTTTTTATTTTGTATTTTATTTGCTTCAAAAAGAGCACCACGAAAAAGATTTCTATATATCACATAGATGGCAGTTGACTGTCACCTTTGCTTTTCCAATATACCAAAAAAGAAAGTCACCTTTGGGGAATGGTGCAAATGATTTCCCACAGGCCTGCTGCAAAATCTGAACATCATCTGAAAGGACAAGATTATCTTCAGAATCAGCTCCCCAGAAGAAAGGTACACTTCCATCAGCATCCTGCAAAGGAAATAAAGTTAATATTGATCAAGCAGCTGATGAGATAAAAGTAAACAGACTAAGCATAAGGCTTTACTTACAGCAGCTATAAACGTGGAATTTGAAGTCTTATCATAGAGCATAAAAGCAAATTTCCCTTGGATATCTCTGACAACCTGATCAGCAGGATAAGGTCCTCGATCTCGGAGGGTTCTATAAGCTTCAATAACAATGATCGCCTCATTGGCAGTTTTACTTAAGCCATATTGCTGCTTGAGAACTGCAACATTCTCAATGTGCCCTTGGAACAAGCAGAAAATGTCATCTACAACTGCAAATAATCTAGCAAGGGACAAGAAGACAGATGAGACTAGAAAAGACTGAAGATTTATTTAGGATGAATCTGATGGCAGTGTTAAATAATCTTCAATAAAATTCAGCAAAGAAGGAAAAAGTGGTTTTCGCTTTTCAGTTTCCTCCAAAAGGTTGGATTTCAGGTTGAAGCACGCACGCCCTGATTTCTTAATTTCAACAAGGGAGAAGCATGTTATATTTTGTGGCACCGCAATTCATAATTAGCCAACAATATTGTCATACAACGAAAAGAAAATACAGACACTAAAAAATACCCCAAAAAAAGAAGATCCTATACATGGGATACATTGACTATTTGATTATGGTAAGAACATTGCAAATGATACAAATGATATTCAGAACAGAACACGATCACTCCAATAAATGAAACATCCAAATACTTCCAAAAAGAAAAACACTGAAATGACGTAATTAGCCACTGAACTAGATTAGATTTATACTTTGTCTAAATTGAAACAATGGAAATTGAGAGGAAATCATAAAATCATCAGATACAAATTATTCTGTACTAAGCCCAATCACCAGGAATCAATGATTAGATAAACTCATCCTTTACAGGCAGCTGGAAATTATATTAAGAGGCTAATAAAATATGAAGGAATAACTTTAACAAAAAATGACAATGAATTAACCACGGAAGGAACGAACACGACTGGAAGTTTCCGCAAAAGAAAATAGCACGAGATCATAACAAATCCCTCCAAACATAAAAGCAATTATTACAGGTAAAAGATCCCATCAACCATTTTTTTTTTACCTTGATCACTATAAAAGTAAAGTTGACGGTCAATGAGCGGTACCATAAATAATACAAATAAGCGGTTCTCAACTTCCATCTCTTGTGATTCTCTCAGCAACCAAACACCCCAAAAGCCCAAATCCCAAAACGAAATAGCAGCCAAGCGATCAATATTAAATCCACAGTCAAGAAGAAGGGAAAAAAAAGATGGGTATCATTGTTTAGGGCAAAAACAAAAGTACCTAGGAAGGAGAGGGTTTTGCTTGTCAAGGGAGTAAGCTATAACACCAGCAGAGCCTAGATTGACAGTGACAGAAGCGGGGTGGACCGATGCAAAATGCTTGGCCAAGAACCCATCTTTTAAAGCGGACTTAGAGCCAGAATGCGGGCTCTGTAGCGCCTCCGGGCACTTGGCGATCGTTTTATAAAAAATTGCCAACATTTTTCAGTTATTGTTTGGTAAATAATTGGTGCTATGGAATCTGTACAACCCGAGAGGGAGGAAGTTTTGAGGTAGTTATACGAGCTTGGGGCATTCCAAATTTTTACTTCCAATATTGCCCTTTCAATTTCTACAAATTCACACGATTTGCCTAATTCGACTCTTCTTACCTTTGAATTTCATTTTCTTTTAGAAGGAATTTCAATTTTTACAACTTCGAGGTACAATTGTTGTCGACCACCATTGTTGAAAGGAAGGCACTGGAATATAATCTTTTCTATCTAGGAATGTGCTTTTGCACTATTGGTTACAAAACTTTGTTTTCAATTGAACACGTGGAGGCTCCAGCCTCCAAGTTTCAATAATCATTTACTAAAATGAAAGCTGATGTTGGAGTGATAAATCAGTCACACTTTCTATAATCATTTTTCATTTTACAATCATAAAAAACTTCGAGCGAAGGGAGTAAAAATGTTCCGTTGCCGGGAATCGAACCCGGGTCTCCTGGGTGAAAGCCAGATATCCTAACCGCTGGACGACAACGGATTCTTGCTGTGTAGGTTCTTGTTTGTACTTTAGTATATTTAAGAATTCATAAGTTTGGAGAAGTTGCACAGTTCTCTGTCTGCGGATCAAGTTGGTAGATGAAGAAAAAATAAAATAGCAGTAAGAGAATTGATAACTGCGACTAGTTTTGAACATGATTCAAGAATTGTAGTGATCGAAATTTTTGTAATTGTCGAAACTATGCAGGAACAACCAAAGTTGAGAACCTTGATAATAATGTTGGATCCTTGAAATTATATAACACTTGCAGAAGAGGATTGAAAAGAAATTACAGGTGTTGTGCTCGTTAATGGCTCAAGAGAAGTGCTTGTTCTAGCTAAATATGCCTGGAGGTCTGCAAAGGTTCCACCCAAATTAATTACCTAAAATGTATACTTTTCTCACATAAGAGCAGAAAGAATTGCTTCCTGTCTTTTCACTTTGATTACTGATTAATCTCTCCTTCTATCTTATATGAAACATTTCAATGAACTTTATTCATTATAAAAATCACTACTGTTTAGCTTTTAAAAATACACTCCTGTGTGAATTGTTATTATTATATTTTCTTAATTTATATAATGGATAAATAGAGAATTTTTCTTATCCACTCGGTTGTTGATGTAACATTAAAAAAAAAATCATGTTAGATGCTTCATTTTATTAGAACTTATATAATTTTTAAAATAATAAAAAAAATTTAAGATTTAAAAATTTAGTGCCCTTAAATTTAAAGGAGATTAAAGTTTTATAAAGTAAAATTTTAGAGTTAATTTGTTCAATTTAATTGGCAATCTGTATAGTTTTTATTTTAAATTCAATTGACTGTGATTTAACGTAATATTATTATATTGAATCACCTCAATCATTATTTTTTTTTGTTTTAGTAAATGCATATAGGCTTTTCTGATTTTTTCTTGAATCGCATAAACGTGATTTTTTTTTTAATTGTTAACACTCTTAGGCTTTAATTTGCTAAATATGGCCGTACCGATTACGAATAAAGGAGATTTCTTAATAGTTCATAGCCTTGTTTCTCAGGCGGAGAGTATATCCATAGAAAAGGAGCGATGCTTCTACTTGTGTCCATCAGATCTCTTTATTCAAATTGAATATGCTATCGAGTAGGACTTTTGGACTTTGCTAAATTTCTGTTTGGCATTTTTTTTCTTTTGCTGGGCTAGAGTTTGTTCTTTCTGTTTGATATATTATTTTGGGCCTTGGATCCGTTTCCATTCCTTTCTCTTTTATAAATGAAAATACTTTCACCTTCCAAAAAAAAAAATAGAGATTCTAGATTTCTCTCTTCCTCTAAAAGTAAAATTTTAGAGATTCTAGATTTCTCTCTTCACCCCCCGGAAGATTCTAGATTTCTCTTTCTCTATACAGATTATGAAATTTGTTAATGTTATTGTACCTTGCAGTTGAAACGTGTCGAAATGATGTTGTAAAATCGTGGCAAAATTTGAGATCGCTAAGTAGAAAATCCTGGCTCTGCTCAACGCGAAGAACACTAGTAAGTAAAAGTACACTTGGCCTCATCTTCTTTAATGGATTTGGCATCAACTAGTGGATCCGCATCTACCCACGTCACCAACTTCCTTAAATCAGTAGACACTGGGACAATCAAACCCATGTGGCCCATTAGCATTCTTGAACTAAATATAGATGACGTGGATCAAAAATATCCTCTACTTCTCTTGTCCTCTTGGTCTATATATACCTGCATCCCCTCACCAGCTTCGATCACTACTCATCGGAGAATTGTAAATTATACACTTTCTTCTAACAAAAGCTCTCTTTCCACTGTCTATAATTTGTTAACATCATGGCCGGAGCAACAGCATTGCAAGCCGCAGTCCTGGCAAGCCCAGCATTCCGTATTTCTAATCGAGCCAGGGTGAGCCACTTCTTTCCAACACCATACGTGCCTCAACTGCGACGAAGCTCCTACAGGATCAACACTTCAATAAAGTGCATGGCAGAGGTAAGCTTTAAACTTTTACGCTTCGTATAGGTGATATAGTTTGAGAGTTTATCAACCGCCTCATATGTTAATTTAACTCCATTACAGGGAGATGAGAAGTTGCAAGAGAAGCAGAAGATACAGCAAACTCAACCTGAACCTGTAACCACACCCCCTGCCTCTGCTGCTGCTGCAAAGGTACAGACAGGATTTCATTTTAATTGAATGGATATACCCTAAAATTAATATGTTTTTCTTATTTTAATTAATTGAGTAAATGGAGAAGATTACTGTAGTGATTGTATGCTAATGATCATTTGGCAGGTGAGCACGAAATTCTCGGACGTGTTGGCATTCAGTGGGCCAGCTCCAGAGAGGATTAACGGGAGACTGGCCATGATTGGGTTTGTTGCTGCCTTGGCAGTGGAGTTATCCAATGGCCAGGATGTGCTGGACCAGATATCCAACGGTGGAATCACATGGTTCTTGGGAACTAGTATCGTGCTCTCTCTCGCATCACTCATCCCCTTGTTCAAAGGCGTGAGTGTAGAGTCGAAATCAGATGGATTCATGACATCAGATGCGGAGCTGTGGAATGGGAGGTTCGCTATGTTGGGTTTGGTTGCATTGGCCTTCACAGAATATGTCAAGGGTGGGGCTCTTGTATAATTCTTCATCTAGCATGTATAGATAGCAAAATCAATCAACTAGGAGACGTTATTTTGTCTGTTTCCTTTCCTTTTTCTGTTCTTTTTTAATTTGGCTTTCATTTTGTAAGTGTAGCGTGTGTTGATGCGCAATAAATTTTCAGATAGCGTAACGTATATATAGTTAAATTATATTTAGATTAATTTTAATATTTTAATATTTTATAAAATTTATTTTAAATTAATTTAATTTATATTAAAAGTTAAATTCGTATAATACATTTAAAATTCTTCAAAATAATTAAAAATTTTGTTTAATGTGATTTAAATTCCATTATTTGATTATATATATTTTTATATTGTAATTATATTTTTTATTTTAAAATTAAAGTTTAGAAATTATAAAAATATTTTTAAGGTGGTTTTTATAATTAAAGATGATATTATGAATAATATTTTATTTTTTTATTATTTAATAATTTATTAAAAATTAATTTTTAATATTTTAATATAATTTTTTTATTTTTTTTAAAAATATAATTTTTTATATTTAATTTATTTATTAAAAAAATTTTATGTGGCTTTAAATTGAAATTGATTGAGCATTTATATTTTTAATTATATTAATTGATTAAAGATATAATAAAATAATTTTTATTTTATTATTTATATTTTTAACTACATTAATTAAATTAATTAATAGTATAATAAAATAACTTTTGATGTATTATTCTTTTTAGTAATATTTGTAAAATAAAAAGTCGACATAACAAGAAATTTTTAAATATTACAGTACAGTCAGTATTATATATTAAAATAATTTTTTTTATATTTTTTAATAATTAAAATATTAAAAAATTTTAGTTAATAAAAAATATTTTTAAAAAAATATTTTTAAAATATATTGTTTTTATTTTTAAGTTTTTGAAATTTTTATTACAAATTTTATATATAAATTTTTTGATAAATTTTATTTTTCAAGTTAAAATTAAGTAACATAAAATAAATTTTTTAAAAATATTTTTTAAATAGAAATTATTTTATGCAAATAATCTCCAAATTTTTGTAAAAATAGTTTAAATTGTTCTATAACATCAGAATTCTGAAAAATGATATACAAATGAATATTAATCTTCAATTTACCGTATGTTCGCTGTAGCCAATCTCCATACACTGAAATTTGTTTTTTTTTTTTTTTGAATCAGATTACATAACTTCAATAGAAACCTAAGTTTAAAATTTTCAATACAAAAATAAATTTTCTATTTAATCTATTCAAATATTCAGAACCTACTAGCCTATTCATTTGCATCCACACAAGACAAATTCAAGAAAAGAGGCTAAATTCTTTTTAAGTTTTAAAAGATATGGCATACCCAATTTTTGAATTTAACAACACTAATTACAAAAAACACAGTATTCAAAATTGATTTTAAAAATTCACTTATTGTTATGTTAACTTTTAATTGAAACGATATGCATCCTAAATTTCCACACCAGTCCAGGAAAGTTAATGTATGATACAACTGAGAAGGTGAAGTATACTTGAAACATAATTATATTCTCGAGTGTAGATAACTGGTTTTTCAATAAATCAGTTACGACATCCATTTTTTTTTTCAACTACGACTCTAACTCAAGTCCATAAAAGTTTACAACGAAATATTTTGGCCTGTCTGTCGGCAAAATACGGAAGTACCCAAAGCAGACATTTCTCAACATTCAGCAATCATTAAGGATAAAAGTACAAGGATAACAAACCTCGAAATGCATCCGCTTTGCATCAGGGTTGAAGGCTTAATCTACCAAGGTAAAGAAGAACCGTGCCAGACTGAGCAAAAGAAATGTAGAATCTGTAAACTGGAATTGCATTCTTATTAATACATTTTTGAGTCCTCTACAATTTTCCAAGCATATAAACAGGAAAGAATGAGACAAATACCCTTTTCCACTTATACAGAACAATGGAGTATGAAACGTATCTTTGGCCGGATGCATTTCACTGCAACAATACACGTCAAGCAACGCATGTTGATCCAACTTTCCATTTTGATGCTTGTCAAACTCCCCCGGACAACCCCACCGCCCAAAGTCATTTAGTTCTGCAGCAAAATAGCTCACTGTAAAGAAATAACATCACAGACGAGTGACGACAGGAACAATTAACACACACAAATCAAAATAATTGAGGTCTGCTTAGCTTCTGGAGGTAATTCCTGGTTCGGATTATAGGTTCACAATTACACCATTCCCTTGGTGTTAAAAAAATTAACGATAATATGATTAGGCCCACAATGACTACTTGGCTTACAGCTGCCAAGAAACGGATTTCATAAGTAAACAGATATACACAAAACCATCCTAGTTGTTTCCGGTGGCCCATGCTGGGGAGGCAGCTCTATTCTTTTAGCAACCCATCTTCCATTAGTCGCTTGAGAAATTTTAGTTCATTGCACAGTGCTGCTATGAGTTTATACTCTTATATTTTTCGGTATTCTAAATTTCTATAGTGAAGCAGCTGAGGCGAATTGAGCACAAGTGCCTGAGATGGCAACATGGTCTACACATAGCAGCGAGGAATTACTTCACCAAAAAGAAAATGAAAATTACTTGACCACAAATATAATAACGCCTCATGTACCCTTCACTCTGATGTCAAGTTTAGAAAATTACACTATTATCATTCTTGAACTTACCCAGGACAAGTCCCTTTTCTGTTTGACACCTAATTCAATAACTAGGGGTTCCAGCTGCTCCACCTGCTATCTTGTACAATTTCACCGAGCACCTGTCAAGATCTCATGATTTGTCTCTGCGAGCAGGTGTTGATTTCACAAATTTTAGTTTATTCTTTCAATGGATTAAAGCTGGTTTTCAAATGATTG
This sequence comes from Manihot esculenta, assembly GCF_001659605.2. Classification (NCBI taxonomy): domain Eukaryota; kingdom Viridiplantae; phylum Streptophyta; class Magnoliopsida; order Malpighiales; family Euphorbiaceae; genus Manihot; species Manihot esculenta. The sequence goes on along the minus strand of NC_035175.2, from coordinate 2,604,031 downwards.
GAAGAAAGAATCAACAGAATTGGGAACCACATCCAGCCCATTTTTTATTAATGCAATCCAAAAATCCTGCACAAATTTGGACATTTGCTGCAACAACAATTCAGTAATGGGACAAAAATAAGGACTCACATTTGCTGCTTCCACAAGGATTCACATCTTTTTTATAGTGGCTCAATGACTGAAACTAAGTGCAGTAAGTATACAAGTTGTGGCAATGCAACAAAAAGTGAACTAGAACTTCAAGATTTCTTCCTTCTAAAGAATATAAAGCAGATCTAGACACTTACTTCCACTGATAAGTCAGCAGGAAACAAATTTATGGTACCGGGATAAAAGCTGAATCCACTGAAGAACAAGCACACAGCAAAACATCGGCATTAGTGATGTAATAGGAACCATACGTACTAAGCAAAATAGTAATTGCAACAACTATTGCCAACAAGCATATAGGGAAAATGGCAGATTACAATCAAATAAAGTTTGAGTCATAAGCACACAAAATATCTGAATTTTGTTTTCTCCTTTATTTATTTATTTATTTTCCTGTTTTGGGTTTGGGGTGAAAGAGAAGGAAGGAAGGAGATGCAGGAAAAATTACCAGTAGGTCAAAGCCAACCGCCAAATGTATGGAGTGAAGAACTCCTCTGGATGAGTCTCTTCTTCATATGAGAAATGTAATTGAGTTAACATCCGTCCAAATAAAATCATCTGAATTTCATAAAAATGACAAATGTAATCCCTAAATATAATACATCCAGATTCTCAAGTCAGGCAAAACTGCTAATTTCCAAAATGATTTTGCTTTCAACTTCATTCCTTCACCTCGCCATAGTCGACAATTAATAATTACAAGCTGGAGGACTTTCTCTACTGACCATTCCCCATCTTCAGCGTGTCCATCTATGCGACTATTGAAAAAATCTAAAACCTGTAAAGTCACAAGTTTCAAAGATAATTAAAAACACAATAAAATAGCATTATTGAGGTATTGGAAAAGCTAAGAAAACAGCTATAACAATATCTACTTCAGTTTTGCCTGAATAATTACATTAAAAGGAGATGAAAAAAATTTATTTGGAAAAAAAAGAGATAGAGAGCGGGCAAGAGAACATACCATGCAAATATTTTCAGTCAATTCATTGAAGCGTGGGTGGTTCTTGAATGGCTGAAAAACCTCCTGCCTGTGCATTATAGCATAAACAACCTGCCACAAAACATAAAATAAGAAATGTTGGAATATTTAACATGATTTTGAGCTTACAAGGAAAACAAATACAAAATGCGGAGTCTACCCATGAAACGATACCTCAGATTGCATGGCAGTGCGTAAGCCAAAATTGCATTTAATATTTCAAGGACGATTCTCAGGGAGTCAATGTAAATGTGCAACTCAGCAGACTACGAGAAAAAATAATCCAGCAAGTTTAATAGGAAAGAACATAAGGGGAGATCCAAGTAGCATATTAAAACTACTTTGATAATACCAAATCACATAAATGATCAAAATGACTACAAGATCTTCAGCAACGCTGCCATCAACTAAACCACTCTTTCCTATCTTGTCATCTATCCTTTCTGCAAGCTTGTTGTACCTGAAAATGCAACATCACTTTGAAGAAACAGTGAAAGGATAGTGCCAGAAAATGAAAAGCAACAACAGAGTGAAGAAGTCATCATGATTGGTAAAAGTGCAGAAAAAGAAGCCAAACAGAAGTAACATGCTTGCGAGACAGCATCTAGAAAAGGCTAACTAGTCTCTGTGATGCATAAGCACTCAAACAGTGGACATGAGGAGCCACGTTTGCCAAAGTTGCTAGACAAGTTGAATGTAGATAGAGATCCTGTCATAAAATTTAGAGTTTCAAAGAGCTATGTAAATTTACCTAACAAGAATTCAACCTCTGAAACTTATGTACTTCTTATATGAGAACATGATCGACATCCACCATATCAAGATATAAATTGTCATACCCTCAGCTTAGACAGGTTATATTTCATAATCCTTATAAGAATTATGACCATTAGGGAACCAAGAGATGTCTAATGAAGAAGGTGCTCTTGATACCATGGAACACAAGGCAGTATCTGGAGGAATTGGCAGAAAATAAAGAAATATAATACAATCCTTGACAATAAGTCAAACATTGAGCAACAGAATTTATCCTTACCATCTTGTGAATGCTTGCATTAAAAGAAGAATCTTGACTCAGTATAATTAGTATAATCAACGAGATGTATATATGATTCAACGTTCTCTTTGAAGTACTGTATATTGTCTCTGGAATGGGCATCAGCTGTAGGTAAATAAGCCATTATCAGGCTACACTTCACTAAAGCAATCGCAAAAGTAACTAAGATATTCCACATGATCAACAAATCAAAGAATTTTGCTGATCTCAGTTACATAACAGAACCACAAATATCTAAGCTTCACTTAACAGCCTCCTCCCGAAGAGGCATCCTTTTCCACACTAATCTAAATTTGAAATTTTAAGAAAAAAAAAGAGGAAAATCAGGGAAATATTCTGTTGGTTTTTCATACCAATATATCCATATCTGTTCGCACTAAAACATACTCCAAACAGTCAGAATTTCCATGCATCAATGTGTGAAGTAATAGGACTCTAGTTTCATCACACAAGCACCTGCATAGGAAAATTTTCCATGCAACATTATAAGAGACGGAACAGAAAGTTCAAAACATATTTGTGAGGCAACCAACAAAAATAAGAACAAGAAACAAGTTTAGTAGCTAGGAATCCAAGAAAAATGCAAATATAGTAGTAGAAGCAGCTAAATAAATGTTAATTAATTTATTTCTTCCACTTCTCTCTCTCTCTCTCTCACACACACAAATGGGAAAAAAAAGCTAAGCAGATAGTAGAAATCAACTTATTTCTTCTAATTCCGCCACGTTTGTGTGTGTGTGTATTACCATCCAGGATCCATGAAGATATAGAGAAGCATATATACTATCATGCTATAACTAAATGTAAAACTATACAAAGATGATACTTCAATTCAAAATTAAAAAAGAAAAAAAGGAGAAAGAAGGAGATGCTGATGCTGATGATACATACATGCCAAGAGTATCAAATAGAGATGCAAATGGTAATCTCACAAGCCACCCATTGTGTGTTTTCCCCTCAATATCTACACAATCGACTGCAAAGAAGGTACTTCAATAGAAACAAAGCTTAACATGCCGGCAAAAACTCTTAACAAAAGAATTTAGAAAGATAGAAGAGGGGAGAGGATCTCACGTTCAATATTCCTTGCATTTTCTAATGCTTTGGAGTAAGGAAGGTCAGAGAAATATGTATTTGCTTTGGGAAGAGAATCTGACGCAGCACTGTCATCACTTGTGTCTGTTATAGGGTCGTCACCAACCATGCATTTATGGTAATAATTAAGTATAAGCAAGACTTGAAGACTGCAGTCAGCCAATGGATTTCTTTTGCCTACAACATTTGAGCTGACTAAATAATTGAGTGGCACTGGCAGGAACATAAAAGTAGCTGCAAGTCAAACGTACAATGTTAATGTAAGCATCAAAGACATTAACAATTGTACCCAAATTTTAAAGTTAGTAATATAAGAAGCATCTACGTAGTGCATGAAAGCTACCAACAGAAGGAGATTGTCATGGGGGAAATGTCAGAGAGATATATGCTCAACTTCAATTCTAGGAATAAAATACATGAAATTCATATAGATGCATTGGACGAAGGAGATCTTTTCATCACCGGAGTTTTCACTTTCACAACCCACTGAGATCCACGATAGCAAACCACCAAGACAGTAACCTTAATATTCCAAATGACCTGAGCTCTGCCCAAGATGGGCAGCAGTTCTCCTTTTCTAGCCCTACAACGTTGAATAACCAAACACCTATCTCTCTTAATCCCTCGCCAAGCCTGGCAGGGAATACTCCCACCATGACCCTGTCTAACCAAGACATTCAAACCATGGCTCTCCAGCTACAAACCACTGCTCACTGGTTGGGGCAGATAATGCAACAAAGGGGACTTAGCACCCCAGTAAACGCACTCCCAGTAGTGGAGGAACCCAGAACCGATGAACCCCAACCTACCTCTGCCCGCCTCCAAACTAACAACCACAATGCCGGAGAAGGGGAAGAACCGGAGGCCCGAATCCATGGGAGAAGGGCAAGAGAGTGGATAGAAAATGAAGAGGTGAATGACTATTCTGCTGAAACAACCAAGGAAACGGGAACTGAAACAGAGGAGGAAGAATGTAGTTTGGGCAAAAGATCCAGCCCGGAAGACGAGAAAATGAACCAAAAGCTGAAAAGGTTGAAGGAGCAGCTCCTAGCCGAGCTAGGTAAGAAAGATCAGAGTCAAACCTCCTTGCCTACTTCTTCTCCCTTCTCAAAGTTAATGCAGCAGGAGACCGTTCCCAAAAAGTTTATGATGCCGCCGATGGCGGCCTATAATGGGGCTGGTAACCCGAGAGAGCATGTCATGAACTATAAGACCTTCATGGAGTTGCAAACTCTGTCAGATGCTCTGATGTGCAAGGTGTTCCCAACAACGCTCTCGGGACCAGCGAGGGCATGGTTCAACAGCCTGGAGGCCGGAAGCATTCAAAGTTTCGGAGATCTGGCCACCCGCTTCATTAGCCGGTTTGTAGCCGGGGTGCCAGCAGATAGGAAGACGAGCTATCTGGAAACAGTGAGACAAAAAGTTGGTGAATCCCTCAGAGAGTATGTCGCCCGTTTCAATACGGAGGCCCTGCAGATTCCTGAGCTTAACGAAGGAAGGGCGGTAGAGGCCATGCAAAAGGGAACAACCTCTGCCGAGTTCTTTGGCTCTCTGAGCAGGAAACCTCCGACCTCACTGGCCGAGTTGATGATGAGGGCGGAAAAGTATATAAGGCAGGATGACGCCTTAGTAACGAGTAGATTTGCCAAAGGGGTGGAAGGAAAAGAGAAAGCCCCGGAGGAAGGGAGGTCGGAGAAACACGAGAAGAAGCGTGGAAAGAGGCCTGAGCCGTACAAGCAGGCCTAGGAAAGAAGGGATCAAAGGCCTCCTCCTCCTCGGGTTCTCGAACCAAGAGTGCTCCCTCCTTGGGTCCCGGAGAAACCGACTCCATTAAATGCGTCCAGAGCCGAGGTGCTCATGGCTGTCCAGGATAAGGAGTTTCTCCAGTGGCCCACACCTTTGAAGTCGGAAGCAGATCAGAGGAATCCTGATAAGTATTGTCAATACCACCGGACGCATGGCCACGATACAAATAACTGTTTTCAGTTAATCGCGGAGATTGAAAGATTGATAAAAAGGGGGCATCTCAAAAATTTTGTGAAGAAACCGGAGGGGCAGAGGCCTCAACCCGGTCCGGCAGCCCAGATGCCCAGGAGAACTGGAGCTGGACCAGTGAATGATGGGTCCAGTGGGACTATTAATATGATTGTTGGAGGAATTGGAGGACGGATGAACCGTCGAGGAAAGAAGAGAAACCGGGAAGGGGAGACCAGCAATGGCGAGGTTATGCAGATCGTTGAACACTCTCCCATGACCATCGCTTTCTCTTCGGAGGATGCACAGGGCATTCAGATGCCCCATGATGACGCGCTTGTCATTGAAGCAGTCATTCATAATTTTCGGGTGAAGAAGGTTTTGGTGGATGATGGGAGTAAGGTCAATTTATTGCCATATCGGGTTTTCCAGCAGATGGGAATCCCAGAGGAACAGCTGGTTCGGGACCAGTCACCCATCAAAGGGATAGGAGGAGCACCGGTACTTGTGGAAGGGAAGGTGAAGTTGGCCCTTACCTTGGGAGAAGCACCCAGAGCTCGCACCCATCATGAGGTGTTTTTGGTGGTCAAACTCCCACTAAGCTACAATGCGATTTTGGGGAGGCTGGCGTTGTTCAACTTCGAAGCTGTCACTAGCATCAGGTATCTGGCACTCAAGTTCCCAACGGAAGGAGGAGTGGGAATGGTCCGGGGCAGCCAGGAAGAAGCAAGGGCAGTATACTTGGCCACAGTGACGGAACCGAACTCAACCGGAGAAGCGCTTGATTTGGAAGTTTTGGAGGTCAGGGATGAGACAAAGGAAGCCCGGACAGAACCCGTAGGAGAGCTGGAGACCTTCTCTCTATCAGAAGAAGAAGCGAGTAAGGTCTTCAGTCTCAATGCCGGCCTCACCAAAGAACAAAAAGGTGAAGCCATGGCCCTGATCCGAAGTCACTCGCCGACCTTCGCATGGAAGCCCTCAGACATGCCGGGAATTGACCCCAAAGTGATGACACACCGATTGAATGTCCTCCCCGAGGCCAAGCCTGTAAAGCAGAAGAAGAGAGTAGTGGGAAGAGAAAAGCAGCAAGCCACCCGGGAGGAAGTGCAGAAGCTAGAAGAGGCAGGTTTTATTAGGGAAGTTATGTACCCACAGTGGTTGGCCAATCCTGTGTTAGTCAAAAAAGCCAATGGCAAATACAGGATGTGTATAGATTTTACCGACCTGAATAAGGCCTGCCCTAAAGATTGTTACCCCCTCCCCGATATTAATAAGATGGTCGACTCGACGGCCGGCTTTGATTATATGTCTTCTTTGGATGCTATGTCTGGTTACCACCAAATCCCAATGGAAAAGACGGATGAGGAGAAGACCTCATTTATAACTGAAGACGGGACTTACTACTACAGAGCTATGCCCTTCGGATTAAGAAACGCCGGGGCAACTTACCAACGATTAATGAATAAAATCTTTAAGAACCAGATCGGTAGGAATGTAGAAGTGTATGTGGATGACATGGTGGTTAAAAGTTCAACTTTTCAACAACACATAACGGATTTAAAGGAGATATTTGGGGTATTAGATCAATACAGGATGAAGTTGAATCCAGCAAAGTGTGCTTTCTTCATCCGGGGAGGAAAGTTCTTGGGATACATGGTGAGTGGAAAAGGCATTGAGCCCAATCCGGAGAAGGTGGAAGCCATATTAAATATGCCAGAGCCGACCTGTGTAAGGGACGTCCAGAGATTAATCGGGAGAGTGGTGGCGCTTCACCGATTTATGTCAAGGTCGGCAGAAAAGTGTTTGCCATTCTTCAAAAAATTGAGGAAGGTCCCGAATTTTGAATGGACAGAAGACTGCCAAAAAGCCTTCACAGAGCTTAAGGAATACCTCAGCTCGCCTCACGTGCTCAGCAGCCCCATAAAAGGGGAAGAACTCCTGATATACTTGGCAGCCTCAGAGCAAGCAGTCAGCGCAGTACTAGTAAGAGTGGAAGAAGGGGAGCAGAAACCTGTTTTCTACGTCAGCAAGGTACTCAGAGACACTGAGGTCAGATACTCAAACATTGAAAAATTGGCGTATGCCTTGTTGTTAGCAGTCCGAAAATTCAAAGTTTATCTGGAAGGCCACCAAGGAGTTGTGATGACGGACCAACCTTTAAAGAAGATCATACGTAGGCCGGAAAATTCAGGACGGATGTTAGCATGGTTCGTGGAAATCAGCCCTTACTGTCTGGAGTACCGACCTCGGACAGCTATAAAATCTCAAGCGCTGGCTGACTTCATAGCAGAATGCTCATTCAACGAGGAGAAGGAAGGATCATCCTCGGAGATACCAAGAAAAGAAGGAGAGGGAGAGCTTTCCCAAGAGTCCAGCTGGAAGCTATATGTAGACGGAGCATCAGGCTCTGAGGGCAGTGGCGCTGGGATAATACTTAAGGGGCCAGAGGGCTTTAAAGTCTGTTATGCCTTACGGCTAGAATTCAAAGCTTCTAATAATGTGGCCGAATATGAAGCCTTGGTGAACGGAATGTTGGTAGCTTTGGAAATAGGGGTAACCGACCTCGAAGTAAATAGTGACTCTCAGCTGGTAATCAACCAGGTGACGGGAGTATATCAGGCCAGAGATCCCATCATGCAGAGTTATCTTGATAAAGTAAAAACGGTGGAAGCCGACCTCACGAGCCGAGGAGTTATTACGAGATTTCAGAGGATACCTCGAGATGAAAATGAGGAGGCAGACCTGCTTAGTCGACTGACCAAAGAAGAGTTAGAGCAGCTCCCTGATGAAGTATACATACAGCATGTCAGCACACCTGCTTTCAAGAAGACAAACACAGTACTGCAGGTGGAGCAGGGCCCAACTTGGATGACTCCATACCTGAGATACTTGGAAAAGGGTGAACTCCCCGAAGATACAGTTGAAGCCAAAAAGATAGCAGCTCGAGCTGCCAATTACCAAGTAATAAGGGGAACTTTATACAGAAAAGGGAAGTCCAGCCCATGGCTCCGGTGTGTGAGTCCGGAAGAAGCTGCAAAGGTAATGGAGGAAATACATAGAGGCCTATGTGGGGCTCACGAGGGAGCAGGGACATTAGCTAACAAAATATTCAGGCAAGGATACTACTGGCCCACTGTTAAAAAAGAAGCAGAGGAGTTTGTCCGGAGGTGTGACGTATGTCAGAGATTTGCTAATGCCATCAGGACCCCTGCCACTCCTCAAGCAAGCATATCCAGTCCATGGCCTTTCTCACAATGGGGAATTGACATCCTGGGACCTTTCCCCAAGACTACGGGGCAAAGGAAATTCGTAGTGGTGGCTGTGGAATATTTCTCGAAATGGCTAGAGGCAGAAACAATAGCCACAATCACAGCTCGCAAGATGATAGATTTCGTATGGGGACATATCATCTGCAGATTTGGCATACCAATAGTACTTATCTCAGACAACGGCAGACAATTTGACTGCAGCACTTTCAGAGCCTTTACGACGAACATGGGCATATGGCATAAGTTCTCCTCCGTGACTCATCCCCAGACTAATGGCCAAACGGAAGTCACTAATAGAGCTATCCTTCAAGGATTAAAGAAACGGCTGGATGGCGCAAAGGAGAATTGGGCAGAAGAACTCAATAGCACTCTATGGGCACTCCGAACTACTCCCAGAGTGCCCACTCAAGAAACCCCGTTTGCACTTGCTTATGGCACAGAAGCTGTAGTCCCAGTTGAGTTGCAGATCCCCACTCATCGAGTTCAATTTGTTAGTGAGAACGCTAATGGGGACAAATTAAGAAGCAACCTAGATGCTCTTGAAGAAGTTAGGGAAGAAGCCCAAGTCCGAACTGCTGCTTATCAACAACTAGCGACAAGATATTACAATCAAAAGGTCAGAGAAAGAAGCTTGAAGGTGGGAGACCTGACTTTAAGAAACCTGGAAGCTACAGGAAAAAGAGCAGCCGCAGGCAAGCTAGCACCGACCTGGGAAGGTCCATTCAAGGTGACAAAAGAGGTTAAACCCGGGGTATACCGAATCGAAGATATGCAAGGAAACCCCGAGCCCCACGCTTGGAACATCCAGCACCTAAAAAGGTATTTTCCTTGAAATATTCGTAAAGAAAAACGTTGTATTTTGACAGACATGAGAAAATAAAAATTGTTTATACAATGTGATTATCTTTATGAATAACGTTCTACATGAAACAAGGCCTCAGCTAGGCACAAAACCAGCTGAGAGGACGAAGCGACAGTAAGGCCAATGAGCCTGAATTTTGTACAAACAACCGGCGAGGCCCCGAGGTCGTCCCGGAAATTCAAAGAAAAACAGGATCCCGTAAGATCTCCTGAAGTCAAAAACAACCGGCGAGGCCCCGAGGTCGTCCCGGAAATTCAAAGAAAAACAGGATCCCGTAAGATCTCCTGAAGTCAAAAACAACCGGCGAGGCCCCGAGGTCGTCCCGGAAATTCAAAGAAAAACAGGATCCCGTAAGATCTCCTGAAGTCAAAAACAACCGGCGAGGCCCCGAGGTCGTCCCGGAAATTCAAAGAAAAACAGGATCCCGTAAGATCTCCTGAAGTCAAAAACAACCGGCGAGGCCCCGAGGTCGTCCCGGAAATTCAAAGAAAAACAGGATCCCGTAAGATCTCCTGAAGTCAAAAACAACCGGCGAGGCCCCGAGGTCGTCCCGAAAATTCAAAGAAAAACAGGATCCCGTAAGATCTCCTGAAGTCAAAAACAACCGGCGAGGCCCCGAGGTCGTCCCGGAAATTCAAAGAAAAACAGGATCCCGTAAGATCTCCTGAAGTCAAAAACAACCGGCGAGGCCCCGAGGTCGTCCCGGAAATTCAAAGAAAAACAGGATCCCGTAAGATCTCCTGAAGTCAAAAACAACCGGCGAGGCCCCGAGGTCGTCCCGGAAATTCAAAGAAAACCAGAATCCCGTAAGATCTCCTAGGTCGGTGAAGGACTTAAGAGCCTCCCGAAAGGAAAAATTTCTCCACAGGAACAACTTATAAAATCCAATTCCGACCTCGGAAAGAGAAGAGCCCAGAGCTGTAAAAAAAAAAACAAAAAACAAAAAAAAAAAGGGGGTCGAGCTCCCAGCTCGGATAGACTTATATTCTTACAAAACTCAAGGTTGAGCTCTCAGCTCAGACCAGTATTCACAAAGGCCCAAGACCGAGCTCTCAGCTCGGATAGACTCATATCCTTAAAGGATCAAGATACGAAGGCCAAAGAGAAAGGCCGAGCTCCCTCCATAGAAAGACTCGTAAAATCCTTAGGAGGATAAAAAGGCTATAATCAAAGCCTAAATCAGTTTATCCGGAACAAATATACGAAGTCACAACCAAGAACGAAGGACTAAAAACCAAAAACTGACATGATAGTTGCCATTAAAACGGTATGAGATTTGATCTCTCAGACTATCAGCTGAGAGCTAAGCTCACAACTTAAGATTAATTCAGAGCTTATGAATGAAAATATGTAGTTTACATCACGAATACGAAAAGTAGAGATAAATGTCAAGAAATATGAAAAACAAGAAGGAAACTAATATTTCATTAATAGCTATTATAATTTATCTCTCCGGCGAGGCAGGCGGATAAATAGTCCTTAAAGGACTTACATCAGTAAGAACACCCTCGCCTGCATTATCTCTATTTACAACCACCTCCGAAGGAAGCTCGGTGTCCCTTGGGCCAGAGCTCTCAACATTAATAGTAGGGGCAACTTCTGACCCAAGGTGGAGGCCGTCTTTCTCAGAATCAGGATCATCCTCCTCCGACCCTATCTCGGATTCCCCTGATGAAGACTCAGCTGGCCGGTCTATGTTCCTCCGAGAATCTCCTCGGGGCAAAGGGAAATCATCCTCCCCGTATAGCACTGACTCGCCATCTGAGTCCACTTCGCGCCTACGAAGCTTGGCCAAAGGAATATCAGGAGCCTGTCTAGCTTCTCTTAAACCGCGATTGTAGCCAGTTACATACATGCGGTAGGCCTTATCAATGATAGCCTGTTTCATTTCACTAGAAGCTTTATACTCATCAAGATGTTCTTCACAAGCCTCGGCTACAAATTCCTCAAACTCAGAAGAGTCTTTGTAGTCCTGAAGATGAGCTTCACAGGCCTGATCAATTTTAACCTTCAGCTCATCAGACTCCTGATACTCCACTATATACTGTTCACGCTTCAGCTGAGCCTTCCCTTCGACATACTTTACCACCTCAAGCAGGGCTAAACATTTACGTTCCAAAGCCCTTACTTCATTTTTCAGCTGTTGTTGGCGAAGGTTGAACTCTTCAGCCGATGAAGACAGATCTTTGATACGTTCAGAACTTGTGCCTAATTCCTGCTCAAGGACCTCCACCCGGGCTAGGGCACTTTCCCTCTGAGCCTTCACCTCATTCAGGTGAGCTTGAAGCCCCTCAAAATCAGCCTTTAAGGCCTCATGTTGGCGCTGGACCTCGGCTTTTTGGCCAACAGCCTCATCCCTCTCCTGAAGGGCCGTTGTCATAGAGGACAGCTGTTTTACAACCTCTACACAACGAGCTTCCACTTCAGCTGCCCTCTCATCAGCCTCCTGGAGAACCCTGCGAGTACGAGACAGCTCTGATTCCAGGGATTTGCTATGCCCTGCCGCCTCAACCGCTCTGTCCTCAGCTTTTTTAGAGGCCTCCAGCGCAGAATGTAACTCCACCTGGAGAGACTGGATCTGCTCCCGGGCAGCTGCCAGGTGGCCCCTCGCGTCGCTGGTGGCAGTCAGGTTTTCATCGCGGCGCGCTTCTTCGATCCGGCGGTCCACGGACTCCCGGAGAGAGAGGTCACGGGCATCCACCTCCATAACCAGGCCTAACATCTAGTACGGAAGAACAATTGTCAAGAAAAGAAACGAAGCAAACTCAAAGAGAAGTGAAAAGAAAAAATAACTTACCATCAGAAGCATTTCTCCAATCGTAGATCCGAGCTCCTCACGAGAGCGAGATTGGAAGGACACCTGCTCCTTGGTAGAACTGGCCAAGTGACTAGTCAGGGCCAGAAGACGAGGATCTGAAGCCTCTGTTATCCCGCCGAACATCCGCTCTCGGAGAAGTGCGGCAACAGCAGAGGCCGGAGACTCAGAGGAAATGCTTGACAGGTCCAGAATGCTGTCAGTGGGGGACGACGAAGGAACAAAAGAAACACCCTTCCCCTTCCCAATGGTAGAAAGAGGTGGGGAAGGACCCGCAGCAGTCTTGGATTTCTTCCGAGCAGGAGATAGGACAGGCGTTCCAGAAGGGGTCGGACGCTTGCCCCCGGTCTTTGAGAGGACACCCTCAGATCCCTCAGGCTCAGTCCCCACAGGGGCAGGGGCACCTTCACCAGAAACCTCTGGGCTTTGATCCTCTAGGAGGATGATCTCCATCCCTGTTCCAGAGGTCTCCTTGTCTTCAACAGGGGACTTAAATTTCCCCCCTAACACCCCCTCAGTAGAATGGACGGCACCCTGCCCCACTTGTTCAGTAGCTTGGGTCTGCTCCACAATAGCTAGGGAAGTTCCCCCCACGACCTCTGAGGAGGCTGGAACGGATCTAGATCCTTCAGCAGGCGTCGAGGTTGAGCTCGACCCACCATGGCTAGATGGCCGAGCTGATTTGATGCTGCGAGAGCTCGGCTTGGAAGTTCGAGAAGAAGCTTTGACGGGAGGTCGGCTGACCTTCTTGGAGGAGGCGGCCTGAGCCAGCTCTGCAGCAATCTCAGTTACAGAACGCCCATCCCCAAAGGCGTCAAAAATTGCATGCATGTTCTCCCGAGACAGGTCAAAATTCTTGGGGAATTTGATGCCATCCATTCTAACCTCAGAAGCTGCAAGAAACACGAAGTTATAAAGAGTCAGCATACTTCCTGATGTTATGAGCAAAGAAAAAACAAAATAGCCGGACAAAGCACTATACCCGTGTCCCGGATATCCCTAAGGTTGGACGCAAACATACACTTCTCGACATCATACTTCCTCTCAACGGAAGTCAGCCGAAGCAGCCCGACCTGCTCAATAAGACTCAATTCGGGCAGATCGTTGCAGCCTGGATAGATCTCCCCCCACCTTAGGTCCACATCCCACGATCGGCAGGACCCTAGTTTTAACTCGGCCACAAGGAAATTCTCTACCCATCCCTTTATAGAATCCTTGTAGCCCGTAAGAAGAGACAGCCCATTACGAGGGGAAAAGTAATAGAAGTTTTGCTTCGCCCTAACCAGGCGGAAAAAAGTGACAAACAGACAGGCCGTAGGTGCGAAACCCCAACCTAGACAGATAGACTCGAAACAGGACATGAATAAAATGGAATTTGGGGATAACATTCGAGGAGTTACCCCAAAGTATTCAAAGACCTCAACAAAGAAAGGGGTAAAAGGCAACGGTAGACCAAATTCTCTCTGCTTCAGGAAAAACACTATGCTACGAACCTCTTGGGGATCCACCAAACCAGGAGGGCGAGGGTAAGGAAGAACTATCCTCTCATTTGGAAGAGGTGCTCGAATAAGATACAAAGGAGTATCTAAAAGCCTCCGGGAAATGTGATTAGTTATGTTGGAAGGTGTAATATGCGACTCAAGGTCAAAAACATCAGGAAGCTTTAAACTTGCCATGGAAGAACAAGGAAGCGTACCTGAAAATGCAATAAGGTGAGAAAAGCAGAAGGAGTTGCAGGGAGACAGAGAGCAGAAGAGAGCTAATTTCTTCGGAAGACAGAAAGAATTCGAAATGAAAGGCAATGATGAGACGGAATGTTGATCTGAACAGTTTTGTCTTGGAGCGGTGCGACCATTAATTGCTCTCAAAGTTTACCCTCTCAACGGTTAAGTAATAACCGGAGAGAAGGTAAAGGGGCAAAAGGATGATCGCTGGGCTTGTCTACATCTATCAAGGGCCAGGTCCACAATGATAGCCCATCACTTAAAAGCCATGGCAAGTCCAACTTGTTCGGACCTGATTTCCAGCCAAGACAACTTAACCCACAAGATTCATCACTTCACCACATCCGTGGTAAGTGTCAAGGAAATAGAAGGAAAAACTCAAAGATGCAAGCAGATGAAAGCATGATAAAGGTTAGACCTACTCATCACGTAGAATACATATAAGATTTGACTTGTTGTTAAAACAAGGGTTACGAGATCGGAAAGAGACGACAAGGATACCTCGGATCCATACTGAGCTGGGAGCTTAGAGTTTAACTCATCAGAAGCCGAGCTCAGAGGTTGGATTAGTCCAGCTCGGACAGCATGACTTGGGAGCTCGGCCAGCTAAAGGAAACTCAGAGCTCATTTCACTAAGCAAAGACAGAACTCTCGGGTCGATCAGTCCAGCTCGGACAACATGACCTGAGAGCCCGGTCGGACGAAGGAGACTCAAAGCTCAATTCATCGGAGTAAAGACCGAGCTCACAGGTCGGTCAGACCGTCCAGTTCGGAAACTTGAAAGTCCAGTTGGCTAAGTGGATCCGGAGTTCAACTCATCAGAGCTCGCAGATAGGTTAGATCAGCTCGGAAAAAAAAAAAAAAAAAAAAACAGGATAGAGCTCAGTTGGTTAAAATTATAAGGCGAGCAATCTAAAGTATTTCACACATGATAAAAGAAGAACAGCTTAAGCATGAGAGCAGAACAAGAACTTCATTAAAAGAAAAGTACATTACAGCACGTTACAAAGGCCTACACTACGGGATGAAAGACTATCCTTAAAGGATTTACATAACCACATACATCATCATCTACGATTACATCGTTATCACCTATCCTACTACTCTGGTCTTCAGCCCGGAGGAATTCTCACAGCTCAGAATGTGAGTTTGGCAGAAAAGGCCAAGATCTGTCCCGCTATTATAGGGGAACTGAACAAGTTGATTCCCATAAGCATTTCTCACTGTCCCCCTGGGCAAACGTTCGGTTACCCGAGTGTGATGCACGGTACATTCGAACAAGCTCAGATATTGTATGCCGGCCGTGCACCACACATGAAAAACATAAGTCTTCGAGGCTACGGCCCCGAAGAGATCGCGAAGTACACATTCGAAGAAATCGCTGGAGACCTGACTGAGTGCAGTAGATCCCAGTCTCACGTAATACTGGTACTTCACACCAAAGGGAATAATAATACTGGTACTTCACATCAAAAAGAACAACAAGCTGAGCGCCGGCGCCACTCCCATTTATATCAAAAGAGGACAACAGGGGCATCGAGGAAATTCCCTGTTTCTCTGTGGAAAAAGGCGAAGTTAGAGCAAACCCCTCAACAGCCCAGAACTTCTCTGGAGCCCGGACAACAAGCAGAGGAGGAGGCCGGCCAGACGACCTGGGTAAAGCAGTTTCAGCAGCTTGCCGAATGGTCCCACCCTTCGACTGCCATACCCGAAGGATCTTCAATGCACCATCCAAACGCCTTAGAGGTAACATCAAATTTTCAAGAATTTTGAACTGACCCATTTTTATTTCAGGAACTGCAAAAAGTTTCAAAACAGGGACAAGTCAGAAACAGCTCTCCCTTAAGATGATAAGAGCACAATCACGGCAAACCTCTGGGGCACAAGGCAATCAGTTTGAAGAAGGCGTCGGATAGACCTGCCACAGATAAAACAAGAATTTCTCGCTTCAACAGAAGGCTCACGAATGAAGAAAAGCTGGCGCCGATATATACTCGGAGCCTGAGGACTTAGCACGGGGCAAAGCTACACTACACTCTAAGCTAATGGTGTCAGATTTCTAAAAGATATTCACAGAAAAGGAAAGAAAGGAGATGTCCAGATAATGATGACAAGAAAGTAAAGGCGGCAGAGGACAAGAAGAATAGAGAAAAGACAGAAAGAGGAAAGAGCAGATAGAATTCAGAAACTGCGCAACGACTGAAAGATGAAAGGATGTTATTAAGGCACCTGAACCCGAACAGACGCGATCATAATAGTTCTTGGTATTCACCCCCTCGGCAGTTGGAGCAATAACTGCCGAGAAGGTGAAGGGGCAATTGATGACCGCTGGATTCCTTCACCCCGGACCAGGGGCTTGACCACAGCCCAAGGCCCATGACGTAGAGGCCCACACACCTGATATACATAACAAGCCTGGCTCATCCAACCTTCAAGGCCGGGCTCGACCTATCTTCCTCACTCAAGCCGGCCCGGTCCGCACGGAGTAGGCCCTCTCCACTCAGGCTTAGCATCCGGCCCAACTCTCGGTCCAGCCCAGGATCCAGAAAAATATTCACCAGACAACCTGGCAGATCCGCTCGAACGTACGCACGGGGAGAATCAGAGGCCGTTACGCATGGAGCAGGCGGCTGATACCCCAGTACCTCCGAATCCGCATGACAGAGACGCGTGGCCCAATCCTGGAGAGACCTTTACACGTCACCAGCAAGCAAGACAATGTATAAAAGAGGAGTCCCCTCCTCGGAAAGCTTAAGCCTTATTCAGTAATACAAAAACCCTTGTAAAACCCTATTCCATTGGATCTCAGATCATCACTTTCCAATTTAAAAATATATAGAGCAAAATTGTAAATTTTTTGTAATTTTCTCTTATAAACAAAGATTATTTTATTTATTATCTCAAATTCTTTTATTTAAACAACCATGTAAAATGTAACGTTAGGAAAATATCTTTTATTTTTTATTTTTCTTTTTATGTAAAATAAAATTTTCAAATAAGCCTAGGAAAATACAAAGTTAAATATATTTATAATTAAAAAAATTTATTATTTAATATTTAAATATTATTATTATTAATAAATTAACCTCTATAGTTTTTAAAAATTTATTAAAACGTCTTTTTATCTTTTTTCTACGTTAACGAAATAGTTATTGATGATCTGAGATCCAATAGAATAGGGTTTTACAAGGGTTTTGGTATTGAAAAATAAACTTAAACTTTCTGGGGAGGGGATTCCCCTTTTATCCATTTCGCTATGCTTGCTGGTGACGTGTAAAGGCATCTCCATGATTGGGACACGCGTCTCTGACATACAGATTCGGGCGTACGAGGGTATCAGCCGCCTGCTCCATGCGTAACGGCCTCTGATTCTCCGCGTGCGTACGCTCGAGCGGATCTGCTAGGTTGTCTGAGTATGGCTCTGGATACTAGGCTGGGCCGAGAGTCGGGCCGGACGTTAGGCCTGAGAGGAGAGGGCCTGCTGGTCGCGGACTGGGCTGATCTGGGTGAAGAAGCTTGGTTGAGCCCGGCCTTGAAGGTTGAATGAGCCAGGCTTGTTGTGCGTATCAGGTGCGTGGGCCTCTACGTTATGGGCCTTTGGCTGTGGTCAAGCCCCTGATCCGGGGTGAAGAAATCCAGCGGTCATCAATTGCCCCTTCACCTTCTCGGTAGTTATTGCTCCCACTGCCGAGGGGGTGAATATCAAGAACCATTATGACCGCGCCTGTTCGAGTTCAGGTGCCTTAATAACATCCTTTCATCTTTCTGTCGTTGTGCAGTTTCCGAATCCTATCTGCTCTTTCCCTTTTCTGACTTTTCTCCATTCTTCGTGTTCTTTGCTGTCTTTGCTTTCCTGTCATCATTATCTGGACATGTTCTTTCTTTCCTTTTCCATGACTATCTTTTAAAATTCTGACACCGTTAGCTTAGAGTCTAGCATAGCTCTGCCCTGTGCTAAGGCCTCAGGCTCCGGGTATATATCAATGCTAACTTTTCTTCATTCTCAAATCCTCTGCTGGAACAAGAGGTTCTTCCTTTCCACTTCTCTGTCTGCTTCTTTCCTCCAGCGAGATTGTTCTGTTTTATCTGCAAAGGATCCATTTGACGCCTTCTTCAAACGGAATGAGGTGAGCTTGAGTTTGTATTGCTTTGTTGCCCCAGAGGTTTGTTTTAATCTTGCTTTTATCATCTTGATGGAGAATTGTTTCTGACTTGTCTCTGTTTTGAAACTTTTTGCAGTACCTGAGATAAGAATGGGTCAGTTCAAAATTCTTGAAAATTTGATGTTACCTCTAAAGAGTCTGGACGGTGCTTTGGAGATCCTTCTGGTGGGGCCGCCGATGGGTGAGACTATTTGGCAAGCTGCTGAGACTGCTTTACCCAGGTCGTCTGGCCGGCCTCCTCCTCTGTTTGTTGTCCGGGCTCCAAAGAGGTTCTGGGCTGTTGGGGAGTTTGCTCTAACTTTGCCTTCCCTCAAGAGGGAGAAAGAAATTTCTCCGATGCCCCTGTTATCTTCTTTTGATATAAATGGAAGTGGCGAGAAAGATCAGCTTATTGTTTCCTTCAGTGTGGGGTGCTTACGTTATGAGGGACTGAGATCAGCTACACTCAGTCAAGTCTCCAGCGATTTCTTCGAATGTATGCTTTGTAATATCTTCGGTGCCGTAACTCGAAGACTTATGTTTTTCATGTGTGGTGCACGGCCGGCATATAATATCTGAGCTTGTCCGAATGTACCGTGCATCACACTTGGGTAACCGAACGTTTGCCCAGGGGAACAGTGAGAAATGCTTATGGGAATCAACTTGTTCAGTTCCCCTATAATAACAAGACAGAGCTCAGCCGACCTGTAGAGCTCGCTTTCCGTACTAGGATAGTCCCCGGAATTAAGACTAAGATAGCAGAGCAGATGTCAGTGATGTAAACGTAGATGATGATGTATGTGGTTATGTAAATCCTTTAAGGATAGTCTTTCATCCCGTAGTGTAGGCCTTTGTAACGTGCTGTAATGTACTTTTCTTTTAATGAAGTTCTTGTTTTTTACTCTTACTTGTTCTTTCTCTGTCATGGATGAAGTACTGATACTGCTTTTCTTCGTAGCTTTAGCCAACTAAATTTTGTTTTTGTTTTTTCCGAGCTGAGCTGACCATATTTCGTGAACTCTTGCTTTTAGTCGATGAGCCGAGCTCCGGGCCTACTTAACCAACTGGACGGTCGGTTTACTTTTCCGAGCTTGACTAACCGACCCGTGAGCTCGGTCTTTAATCCTTGACGGGTTGAGCTTTGAGCCTCCTTTAGCCTCCTTTAGCCGACCGAGCTCTCAAGTTATGTTTTTCGAGCTGGACTAATCCGACCTGTGAGCTCGGTCTCTAATCCTTGAGTTGATTTCTGAACTCTCAGCTCTGTATGATTCCGAGGTGCCCTTATCGCCTCTTTCGGATCTCGCAGCCTTTGTTCAATAACGATAAGTCAAATCTTATAACTTTTTAAACGATGAGCAAGTCTGACCTTTATCATGCTCCCATTTGCTTGTACTTTTGAGTCTTTTCATGACTTGCCCCTCTGTTTCCTTGGTATTTACCATGGAGGTGGTGAAGTGGTGAATTTTGCAGGTTGAGTTGTTCTTGTGGGCTAAGTTGCTCTGACTGGCGAGTTGGGCTTGTATTATGTAGGTGGCGAATGGGCTTTTGTTTGATGGGCTGTAATCACGGATCTGGCCCTTGACGGATGTGGAGAAGCCCAGCGATCATCTTTTTGCCCCTTTACCTTCTCACCGGTTATTTATCTAACCGTTGAGAGGGTAAACTTCGAGAGTAATTAATGATCGCGCCGCTCCAAGACAAAACTGTTCAGATCAGCGTGCCATCTCATTATTGCCTTTCATCACAAATTCCTTCTGTCTTCTGAAGAAACTAGCTCTTTTCTGCTCTCTGTCTTCCTGCAACTCCTTCTGCATTTTTCACCCTATTGTGTTCTCAGGTACGCTTCCTTGTTCTTCCATGGCAAGTTCAAAGCTTCCTGATGTTGGTAACCTTGAGTCGCATATTACACCCTTCAACATAACTAAGTATATTTCCCAGAGACTTTTAGATGCTCCGTTGTATTTCATTCGAGCACCTATTTCAAATGAAAGGATAGTCCTTCCTTACCCTCCCCCTCCGGGTTTGGTAGATCCCCAAGAGGGTCGTCGCATAGTGTTTTTCTTGAAGCAGAGAGAATTCGGTCTACCGTTTCCTTTTACCCCTTTCTTTATTGAGGTCTTTGAATACTTCGGGGTAACTCCTCGGATGTTATCCCCAAATTCCATTTTGTTCATGTCCTGTTTTGAGTCTATCTGCCTGAGTTGGGGTTTTACACCCACGGCCTGTCTGTTTGTCACTTTTTTTCGTCTGGTTAGGGCGGTTCAAAAGTTCTATTATTTTTCCCCCCGTACTGGGTTATCTCTTTTCACGGGGTACAAGGACTCCATAAAGGGATGGGTGGAGAACTTCCTTGTGGTGGAGTTAAAATTAGAGTCCGCCCGAACGTGGGAGGTGGATCTAAGTTGGGGGGAGATCTTTCTGGGTTGCAACGAGCTGCCCCAATTGAGTCTTATTGAGCAGGTCGGGCAGCTTCGACTGACTTCCGTTGAGAGGAAGTATGACGTCGAGAAGTGTATGTTCGCGTCCAATCTTAGGGATATCCTGGACACGGGTATAATGCCTTGTCCGACTATTCTGTTTCTTCTTTGCTCATAATATCGAAAAGTATGCTGATTCTTTATAATTTCGTTTCTTTTGCAGCTTCTGAGGTAAAAATGGATGACATCAAGTTCCCTAAGAACTTTGTCCTGTCTCGGAATAATATGCATGCCATTTTCGACGCCTTTGGGGATGGGCGTTCAGTGACTGAGATTGTTGCGGAGATGGTTCAAGCTGCTTTCTCCAAAAAGGTTAGCCGACCTCACCAAAGCTTCTTCTAGAGCTTCAAAGCCGAGCTCCCGTAGCACCAAGTCATCTCGGCTGTCTAGCCGGGGTGGATCGAGCTCAACTTCGAAGCCTGCTGAAGGGTCTAGATCTGCTCCAGCCTCCTCAGAGGTCGTGAGGGAAGCCTCCCTAGCTATTGTGGAGCAGACCCAAGGTGCTGAACAAGTGGAGCAGGGTATTGCCCATTCTCCTGGAGGGGTGTCAGGGGGAAAATCTAAATCCCCTGCTACTGAAGACAAGGAGGCCTCTGGGACAGGGATGGAGATCATCCTCCTAGATGACCAAATCTCAGAGGTTTCTACTCAAGATGCCCCTGCCCCTGCGAGGATTGAGCCTGAGGGATCTGAGGGCATTTCGTCAAAGACCGGGGACAAGCGTCCAGCCCCCTCCGGAACATCTGTCCCGTCTCCTGCTCGGAAGAAGTCCAGGACTGCTGCAGGATCTTCTCCAGCTCTTCCTCCCATTGGGAAGGAGAAAGGTGTTTCTGCTATGCCTTCGTTATCTCTTACTGACAATGTTCTGAACGCGTCAGGCATTACCTCCGAGTCTCCGGCCAGTGGTGTTGCCGAACTTCTCCGGGAGCGAATGTTCGGCGGAATCACAGAGGCCTCAGATCCACGCCTTCTTGCCCTGACTGGTCTCTTAGCCAGCTCGACCAAGGAGCAAGCATCCTTCCGATCTCGCTCGCGTGAGGAGCTCAGATCCATGATCAGGGAAATGCTTCTGATGGTAAATTACTTTTTTCACCTCTTTTCAGTTTGCTTTGTTTCCTTTTCTTGACAGTTGTTCTTCCGTACTAGGTGACGGGTCTCTTTATGGAGGTGGACGTCCGTGATCGCTCCCTCCAGGAGTCTGTTGACCGCCGGATTGAAGAGGCGCGTCTGGATGAGAACTTATCTGCAACCAATGACGCGAGGGGTAATCTGGTAGCCGCTCAGGAGCAGATCCAGTCCCTCCAGGTGGAGTTGCATTCTGCGCTGGAGGCCCTTAAAAAGGCTGATGAGAAGGCGGCTGAGTCAGCAGAGCATACCAAGTCTTTAGAAGCAGAGCTGTCTCAGACTCGCAGGGTTCTCAAAGCGTCTGATGAGAGGGCAGCTGTAGTGGAGGTTCGTTGTAAAGAAGTTTTGAAGCAACTGTCCTCTATGACGGAGGCCCTTAGCGAAAGGGATGAGTCCGTGAGGCAAAAAGCTGAGGTCCAGCAACAATATGAGGCCTTAAAGGCTGATTTTGAAGAGCTTCAAGCTCAACTAAAGGAAGTGAAGGATCAGAAGGAAATGGCCCTAGCTCGGGTGAAGGTCCTTGAGCAGGAATTGAGTACGAGCTCTGATCATATCAGAGACCTAGCTTCATCGGCTGAAGAGCTCAAGCTTCGCCATCAACAACTCAACCATGAAGTCAGGACCCTGGAAAGTAAGTGTTTAGCCCTGCTCAAGGTAGTAAAACATGTTGAGAACAAGGCTTCGCTGGTGCGCGAACAATGTATAGCGGAGTATTAGGAGTCTGACGAGCTGAAAAAGAAGATCGAGCAGGCCTGTGAGGCTCACCTTCAGGACTACAAGGACTCTTCTGAGTTTAAGGAGTTTGTAGCTGAGGCCTGTGAGGAACATCTCGATGAATATAAAGCTTCTGGTGACATGAAATTGGCTATTCTTAAGAAAGCCTTCCGTATGTATGTGACCGGCTACAATCGCGGCTTAAGAGAAGCCAGACACGCTCCTGATACTCCTTTGGCCGAGCTTCGCAGGTACGAAGTGGACTCAGATGGTGAGCCAGTGCTGTATGGAGAGGATGATTTCCCTATGCCCCGAGGAGATTGCCGGAGGGACATATGCCGGCCAGCTGAGTCTTCCTCAGAGGGATCCGAGCTAGAGGGGGAGGACGTGGAAGTCCTTGGGTCAGAGGAAGATGACCCTGACTTTGAGAAGGAGGACCTCTACCTTGGGTCGGAGGTTGCCCCTGTTGTTAATGTTGAGAGCTCTGATCTAAAGGATACCGAGCTTCCTTCAGATGTGGCTGTAAATAGAAATAATGTAGGCGAGGATATTCCTACTGATGTAAGTCCTTTAAGGACTGTTTATCCTCCCACCTCGTCAGAAAGATAAATTGTAATATCTATGTTAATGAAATATCAGTTTTCTTTTTCCAAACTACTCTTGTTCTTTCATATATCTTGGAATTTATCTCTACTTTTCGTATTTGTAACGTACACTACGTATTCTCATTCATAAGCTCTGAATTGATCTTAAGTTGCGAGCTCAGCTCTTAGCTAATAATCTGAGAGATCAAATTTCATACCTTTTAATGACGGCTCGGCCTTTTGTTTTGGCCTTCATACCTTGGGCTTTTGAGGATGTAAGTCTATCCGAGCTGGGAGCTCGACCCTGAATTTTCGGGGATACAAGTCTATCTGAGCTGGGAGCTCGACCTTGAGCTTTCGAGAATATATTTCTATCCGAGCTGGGAGCTCGGCCTTTTGCTTCGATAGCCAAATTTCTAGCGTTAGCATCTGTTTCGAGGTCGACGCTTCTTGGCTATTGTGCCCCGAACCTCTACAGGAGGTCAGAACCTGATTTTGCCTTGGTAGCTCTGGGCTCTTCTCTTTTTTGTGAGGTCGGAACTGTATTTTATAAGTTGTCCCTGCATATGATATGGGAAATTTTCATTTTGGGAGGCTCTTAAGTCCTTCTCCGACCATTTTTGTTTTCAGAAGATCTTTACGAGACCCTGGCTGTTTTTGTTCCGGGGTGACCTCGGGGCCCGCCGGCAGTTTTTTGTTTTGTTTTCCTGGGAGTTATAGGGGATCCCGGTCTTCATGCTCCGGGAGGCATCTTTAAGATCCTCACCGGCCGTTCCGGGGTGACCTCGGGGCCCCGCTGACAGTTTTTTGTTTTGTTTTCCCGGGAGTTCTAGGGGATCCCGGTCTTCATGCTCCGGGAGGCATCTTTAAGATCCTCACCGGCCGTTCCGGGGTGACCTCGGGGCCCCGCCGGCAGTTTTTTATTTTGTTTTCCCGGGAGTTCTAGGGGATCCCGGTCTTCATGCTCCGGGAGGCATCTTTAAGATCCTCACCGGCCGTTCCGGGGTGACCTCGGGGCCCCGCCGGCAGTTTTTTGTGTCTTCTTGAGGTGTTTGCACAAGATTTAGGCTCATTGGCCTTACTGTCGCTTCGTCATCTCAGCTGGTTTTGTGCCTAACTGAGGTCTTGTTTCAAGGGATCTTTCTGAGCCTGTTCTTTCTTTTTCATGGAAGAATGTTATTCTTTTTCATGGAGGAATGTTATTCATAAAGATAATTCATATTTGTATAAATAATTTTTATTTACTCATATTTGTCAAAATACAATGTTTTTCTTTACAAATATTTAAAGGGAAATACCTTTTTAGGTGCTGGATGTTCCAAGCGTGGGGCTCGGGGTTTCCTTGCATATCTTCGATTCGGTATACCCCTGGCTTGACCACTTTTGTCACCTTGAAGGGACCTTCCCAGGTCGGTGCTAACTTGCCCGCGGCCGCTCTTTTTCCTGTAGCTTCCAGGTTTCTTAAGGTTAGGTCTCCCACTTTTAAGCTTCTTTCTCTGACCTTTTGGTTGTAATATCTCGCTGCTCATTGTTGATAAGCGGCAGTTCGGACTTGGGCTTCTTCCCTGACTTCCTCAAGAGCATCCAGGTTGCTTCTTAACTTATCCTCATTAGTATTCTCACTGACGAATTGGACTCGATGAGTGGGGATCTGCAATTCAACTGGGACTACGGCTTCTGTGCCATAAGCAAGTGCAAACGGTGTTTCTTTAGTGGGCGCTCTGGGAGTGGTTCGGAGTGCCCATAGTATGCTATTGAGTTCTTCTGCCCAATTCTCCTTTGCGCCATCCAGCCGTTTCTTTAATCCTTGAAGGATAGCTCTGTTAGTGACTTCTGTTTGGCCATTAGTCTGAGGATGAGCCACGGAGGAGAACTTATGCCATATGCCCATGTTCGTCATGAAGGCTCTGAAAATGCTGCAGTCAAATTGTCTGCCGTTGTCTGAGATAAGTACTCTAGGTATGCCAAATTTGCAGATGATATGTCCCCATACGAAATCTATCATCTTGCAAGCTGTGATTGTGGCTATTGCTTCTGCCTCTGGCCATTTCGAGAAGTATTCCACAGACACCACCACGAATTTCCTTTGCCCCGTAGTCTTGGGGAAAGGTCCCAGGATGTCGATTCCCCATTGTGAGAAAGGCCATGGACTGGATATGCTCGCTTGAGGAGTGGCAGGGGTTCTGATGGCGTTAGCAAATCTCTGACATACGTCGCACCTTCGGACAAACTCTTCTGCTTCTTTTTTAACAGTGGGCCAGTAGTACCCTTGCCTGAATATTTTGTTGGCTAATGTCCCTGCTCCCTCGTGAGCCCCACATAGGCCTCTATGTATTTCTTCCATTACCTTTGCAGCTTCTTCCGGACTCACACACCGGAGCCATGGGCTGGACTTCCCTTTTCTGTATAAGGTTCCCCTTATTGCTTGGTAGTTGGCAGCACGAGCTGCTATCTTTCTGGCTTCATCTTTATCTTCGGGGAGCTCACCCTCCTCCAAGTATCTCAGGTATGGGGTCATCCAAGTTGGGCTCTATTCTATCTGCAGTACCGTGTTTGTCTTTTTAAAAGCAGGTGTACGGACATGCTGTATATATACTTCATCGGGAAGCTGTTCTAACTCCTCTTTGGTCAATCGACTAAGCAGGTCTGCTTCCTCATTTTCATCCCGAGGTATTCTTTGAAATCTGACGATAACTCCCCGACCCGTGAGCTCGGCTTCTATAGTTTTTACCTTATCAAGATAGTTCTGCATGATGGGGTCCCTAGCCTGATATACTCCCGTCACCTGGTTGATCACCAACTGGGAGTCGCTATTCACCTCGAGGTCGGTTACCCCTACCTCCGAAGCTACCAACATTCCATTTACCAGGGCTTCATATTCGGCCATATTGTTAGAAGCCGTAAATTCTAGACGCAAGGCATAACATACTTTAAAACCTTCTGGCCCCTTAAGCAGTATCCCCGCGCCACTACCCTCAGCACCTGATGCTAGTGACAGCTTCAAAGTCGAACAACGCCGGTCTCCCCAAAATCGCATTGTAGCTCAATGGGAGCTTGACCACCAAAAATACCTCATGATGGGTGCGAACTCTAGGTGCTTCTCCCAAGGTGAGAGCCAGCTTCACCTTTCCTTCTACGAGCACCGGTGCTCCTCCGATCCCCTTGATCGGTGACTGGTCCCGAACCAGCTGTTCTTCTGGAATTCTCATCTGCTGGAAAACCCGATATGGCAGCAAGTTGACCTTACTCCCATCATCTACCAGAACCTTCTTTACTCGAAAATTGTTAATGACAGCCTCAATGACGAGTGCATCATCATGGGGCATCTGAATGCCTTGTGCATCTTCCGGAGAGAAAGCGATAGTCATGGGAGAGTGTTCAACGATTTGCATGACTTCACCATTACTGGTCTCCCCTTCCCGGTTTCTCTTCTTTCCTCGACGGCTCATCCGTCCTCCCGTTCCTCCCACAATCATATTGATGGTTCCACTGGACCCATCATTCACTGGTCCAGCTCCTGTTTTCCTAGGCGTCTGAGTTGCCGGACCTGGCTGAAGCTTCTGCACCTCCGACCTCTTCACGAAATTCTTGAGGTGCCCCCTTTTTATCAGCCTCTCAATCTCCGCGATTAACTGAAAATAGTTATTCGTATCGTGGCCATGTGTCCGGTGGTACTGACAATACTTGTCAGGATTTCTTTGATCTGCTTCCGTCTTCATGGGTTTGGGCCACTGGAGGAACTCCTTATCCTGGACTGCCATGAGCACTTCGGCTCTGGAAGCGTTGAGGGGGGTTGGTTTCTCGGGAACCCAAGGAGGGAGCACTCTTGGTTCAAGAGCCCGAAAAGGAGGAGGGGAAGGTCTTTGATCCCTTCTCTCCCAGGCCTGCTTATACGGCTCAGGTCTCTTCCCATGTTTTTTCTCGTGTCTCTCCGGCCTCCTTTTCTCCGGGGCTTTCTCTTTTCCTGCTATTTCTTTGGAAAATCGACTCGTTACCAAGGCATCATCCTGCCTTATATACTTCTCCGCTCTCTTCATCAACTCAGCTAATGAGGTCGGAGGCTTCCTGCTTAGGGAGCCAAAGAACTCGGCAGAGGTTGTCCCCTTCTGCATGGCCTCCACCGCCCTTCCTTCATCAAACTCGGGAATCTGCAGGGCCTCCGTATTGAAGCGGGCGACATATTCTCTGAGTGATTCACCCGTTTTCTGTCTCACTATTTCCAGATAGCTCGTCTTCCTATCTGCTGGCACTCCAGCTATGAACCGGCTGATGAAACGGGTGGCAAGATCTCCAAAACTTTTAATGCTTCCGGCCTCTAGACTGTTGAACCACGCCCGTGCTGGTCCCGAGAGTGTTGTTGGAAACACCTTACACATTAAGGCATCTGACAGAGTTTGCAACTCCATGAAGGTCTTATAGTTCATGACGTGCTCCCTCGGGTTACCAGCTCCGTCATAGGCCGCCATCGACGGCATCATAAACTTCTTAGGAACAGTCTCCTGCTGCACTATTTTTGAGAAAGGGGAAGATGTGGGCAAAGAGGTTTGGCTCTGGTCTTTCTTACCTAGCTCGGCTAAGAGCTGCTCCTTCAACCTTTTCAACTTTTGGTCCATTTTCTCGTCTTCTGAACCGGATCTTCCCTCCAAGCTGCATTCCTCTTCTTCTGTTGCAGTTCCCGTTTCTTTGGTTGTTTCGGCAAAATAGTTGTCCGCCCCCTCATTTTCTATCATCTCTCTTGCCCTCCTCCCATGGATTCGGGCCTCCGGTTCTTCCTCTTCCCCGGTATCACGGCTGTTAGTTTGGGGGCGGTCAAAGGTAGGTCGGGGCTCATTGGTTCTGGGTTCCTCCACCACTGGGAGTGCATTTACTGGGGTGCTGAGGCCCCTCTGTTGCATTATCTGTCCCAACCAGTGAGCAGTAGTCTGTAGCTGGAGGGCCATGGTTTGAAGGTCTTGGTTGGATAAGGTAGCGATGGGAGCATTCCCTGCCAAGCTCGGCGAGGGATTCAGGGGAACGGGTATTTGGTTGTTTAGTGTTGTGGGGCTAGAGAAAGAAAACTGCTGCCCTTCTTGGGCAGAGTTCAGGTCATTGGGGACGTTAAGGTTACTTTCTTGGTGATTTGCCATCGTGGATCTCAGTGGGTTTTGAAAGTGAAAACTCCGGTGATGAAAAGATCTCCTTCGTTTCCCACAGACGGCGCCAATTGATGATCTGAGATCCAATAGAATAGGGTTTTACAAGGGTTTTGGTATTGAAAAATAAACTTAAACTTTCTGGGGAGGGGATTCCCCTTTTATCCATTTCGCTATGCTTGCTGGTGACGTGTAAAGGCCTCTCCATGATTGGGACACGCGTCTCTGACATACAGATTCGGGCGTACGAGGGTATCAGCCGCCTGCTCCATGCGTAACGGCCTCTGATTCTCCGCGTGCGTACGCTCGAGCGGATCTGCTAGGTTGTCTGAGTATGGCTCTGGATACTGGGCTGGGCCGAGAGTCGGGCCGGACGTTAGGCCTGAGAGGAGAGGGCCTGCTGGTCGCGGACTGGGCTGATCTGGGTGAAGAAGCTTGGTTGAGCCCGGCCTTGAAGGTTGAATGAGCTAGGCTTGTTGTGCGTATCAGGTGCGTGGGCCTCTACGTTATGAGCCTTTGGCTGTGGTCAAGTCCCTGATCCGGGGTGAAGAAATCCAGCGGTCATCAGTTATTTTTATATTTTTTTCATGAGAGAATTTTTAAAACTCAATTTTGCCCTAAATAAAATCTATTATTTAGTTTCTGAATATTGTTATTATTAACAAATTAATTTCTATATTTTTAAAAATTTATTGAAATGTTTTTATTTTTTTTAAATCTATTAAAACGTTCTTTTTGTCTCTATCAATAAAATAGTCTTTTATTCTCTTTCTCTTCTAAAAAGAAAAAATATGAAAAAAAAGGAAGAGAAGGCATTTAGAAAAGAAAAGAATTAAAAGAAGAAAGAAGATGAGAAATGGATAATTTGATTTTTTGTTGTATTTTTAACTATAAAAATAGATAAAAAGATTATTTTATTGATGAAAATAAAAAAATAATAAAATTTTAATAAAATTTTAAAAATATAAGAATTGATTTAATAATATTAAAAAATTAAATAATAAATCTCTCATAAATTATCATTTATGAGAATATAATACACAAAATTATTAATTTTATAATATGTAATTAAAAATTTACAATTTAATAAATTTAAATTCAATTTTATAATGGCATGACTTGAGATGTTTAATCAAATGGCGGGGAAATGAAAGAGACGAGAGTGGAAAAGAAAGACTGAGAATTTGGGCATAGAATTAAAGAAAGATGGGCTGTAACGGTGGTTGAATAGATGGGCTTCCATTGCTGATGAGGTCCTTGTTTAGGCTCTGTCTGAGTATGGGCTAATAAGATTTGGACGCCTCTACTAAGCCTTTGCACAGTTTTACTGTCTTCTACCTAAAATGGAACTCAGATTTCAAAGATGCCATTTGATGATAAGGTCAGAAAATGACCACACCGCTGTTCTATTTCACCCCACAAAATCACAATACATTCACCTTGAAGCTCTATTCGCCTAGTTTCAACTACTCTTTGATTATCACATAGAATAATTCAGCACTAATACATCACCCAACTTCACCTTTAAAATTAAAATATATGTGGTGGACTTACTCTAGATTATTACCATTTACCAATTACGATAGATGTGAGATCAAACAAAATCAACCTACTTGTGAAAGAGACAATCTTCTCCATTTCTTTATGCTGTAAATTAAGAGCTCATCTTCATCACATCATCCGTTCAGATCCATAACTCAACAATTCAGATTTGTTGTTCAAACTGTATGATTATGAATGTGATTTTCAGCTTCTCCAACCGAAAGGCCTCCAAGCCCAAGCTTCCAATTCCCGAGTTACATCACCTAAATGAAGCCTTCCAATTTTACAATTTTTACATGCACACAGACACAGTGCCTGCTCTCTCTACATTGCTTTCTCGCCTTATACAGTATATTTCTTCTCAGTCAAGCATTTTATTGAAGCACAGTAGACGAGCTAAAACTAGAAATCTAGGTCTGTTTTATATATTTTTCCCATTGGCAACCAAAGAACTACAATTGCCAGACAAAGAAATTAAGAAACTAATTAAACCCTAGATGAGAAGAAAGAAACTAGCTATAAGGGAGTTTCAATTTGAACTTGTTCCCATACTCTATACATGCCACCTAAACTCATGCGCAGCATGTGAAACCCTATCTCTTTGAGCAGATATGTGCAAATGCTTAATGTGATCCAACTCAATTCTGATGGTGCACGCCTTAAAATTCCACGACTTAGGTAAGCTCGTGATTTAGCTTTCTACCCTTGTGCCCATGCATTACCATACCCTTCTTTGATGGCTGCACATGTAAAATAATAAAAATCACTGATGTTAGGCTTGCTGTGCAGTTGGTCCCCCGTGGTGTCCCAGAAAATAATGGTGACTGCCTTATTATTACATCCTGGTTATTTTTGTCATGAATCTTAGATAATTTTCTGTTTAAAGTCATGACCCAATAAAAAGGATTTTATCTTGTTCATAATTCATGACCTGTCTCACCCTTGTATATCTATGCCTGTAAACCCTAGATGAGAAGAAAGAAACTAATTAAAATTTTAAATCCACGCTACGTGCTGCAGGCATCTGTCTGTAGCAGGGGGAGAGAGAGAGAGAAGACAAAGGAATGAAAGAATCTGTGTTACAAAAGGATTCCCTCGGAACTTACTTTCATACTGGAATATGCATGCTAGATCGGATGGAGTCGAAATGTTGTTCTCTATTTAGAGAATATAATATTATTTTAATTAAAGAAAGTTCAGGAAAAAGATATTTTGTAATTAAATAATTAAAAAGAACACAGATCTGAATAGTGTTATGAAGTTTCTACGGAATGCTCTAAACGACTTCAAGCTTTAATCATTTTGGTAACATCGCCATCAGCCCACCACTTCCTGACATAAATTGAATGCGAAATTATTATTTACTCTAGAACCATGTAGAGCACAAAAGAAACAATAGTAAGGACAACGTGATCTTTGGGGTAAAAAAAAAAAAGGACAACATGATCAGAGACAGAGTGCAGCTACCCTTGATTTTAAGACAAAAAATGATCCCAAATGCAATGCAAATTGAGTACAGTGAGCAAAAGCAAATGAAATTAGAACCCAGTTATGCATATGAAACAATCACAACAACAACTCCAGCTCAAGAGCTCACATGTTTGAATTTTAAGAACAAGAATAATATACAAAACAATGATAAGCTATTCCAAGAACAAGAACGATTTCAGATTTTAGGAACAAAAAAACTAATGGTAGCATGTAGAATCAAATGAGAAAACAAAAGATTAACATCATATTAGAGACAATAATGTTGATCTAGTGATCTTGTTATATGTTTGAACCTACGATCCACTATATCAATGTGAATAATCCCAGAAAAATAAGCTGCATTCTTTTGCTTTTCTTATGACTAATTAATTCTCTCTATTTTGGACTAGAACCCAGATAAACCAGCTGCTCTACCAACACATCTACGTCCTCAGCTTCACCACACATAACCATTTCATCCCCAATATCCTGATTCAATAACTCATCCCAGAAACCCTCGTCAAGGTCCTTACCTTTATCCTTATGTTCCTCTCCTCTCTCTTTACATTCTTCCTCCAAGTTTTGTTGGCTTCCACTCACATCTTGCAAGGTCATAGCCAGTGCGCCCAGCTCTGAAGCTTCAAAGTCAGGAAGGTCATCAAATTCCTGAAGTTCAATCTTAATACAAGTGTCCACATCCCCACCAATATGGTCAAAGTCCCTGAATTTAACATTATTATGCCCTTGGTCAATAGGTCCCCTTCTCTTTTTATTAAATGCTTCTTCCAGTTCCTTCCTTCTGTCCTTTTGTTGGATTAGTTTCTGAACAAAGTTGGGATTCTGAATTGCTCTAGGTAAGAAACCCATCAACTGTTGCTGTTTTGTCTCTGTCCTTTTGAGTTTGTGTTCCATTAGTTGAAGACAAGCTTTAGTATTCTGTTGTTGCTGCCTAAGCTTCAGCAACTCCATCATTAACACTTGTTTGTCTCGCCTTAACCGATCAACTTCTCCATCTACTCCAAACCTTTCAACTTCAACACAAGGGTCTAGACATTGCTGGCAAGACTGAGGCTGGGGAGCTTTTCGCCTTCTTATATCCTTGAGAAGATGTTTTTGCCCTCTGAGAAACCCTCCATTAGCAAACTCCCATCTGTCTGGATCAACCTTTCTAAACCCCTACATAAACCAAAATTTCCTTCCTCAATGATCAAATCGAAAACAAATTAAGCTCGGTTGATCTTTGAACTAAAAACTCTTTCCACAACTACATTTAAAAACGACACATCAAATATCAAACAAGTTCTAACAAATTAAATGTCCAGGCACTGTGGAGGCTTAAGCAACCAAGTAATAGGGTTTCTATATATTCTCTATTTTCATCGGCAGACTCCCACTCTTCTCCAACCATGAACTAACAAAATGGCTTTTTAGGTCATCCAATAGGCTGGAAAAGGGATCAACCAGATCTTACTGAAAAGAACCAAAAGTTCTTTTTAAACAAAAAATGAATAATAATACATTCTAGCTCTTTCATGAACATTGGAGAGAATTCAACACAACCAGCATGAAATTACACTGGATCTATTCAAAACAATGTTCACCCACTTTCTTTTAATTTTTTTTCATTCAGAATTGAAGATCTATTAAGAAAAAAAACTTACATATGTGTTAAGCTGCCTAACAAAGCTCGAGAAATTATTGTGCTTGAAGTATCTGGGCAAAAGACTCATGGAAAAGGTCTGTGGATCCCAAACAACGAAGCTATTGTTGCCACGACTCCAAGAAACTATATGGTTTGTGGCAGTGTCCTCCACGATGTCGTAGGTTTTTGTGAGAAAAGGGGGAGGACCAGCGTCATGAAGTCCCTCCATTGGTTGAGGAATAGCTGTAGATGCCATGCCTGAGTAAGATGAACTAGCTCCCGCATACTCTTCCTTCACTTGGCCCAGATCATGATTCATGATTGGGAACTGAAAAAGAGGGCTAAGATTCAATGTGGGTTAGATGTCTTTTTCTTGAATGAACATAAAGATAACTGTTCGTTGGGAGAAGTGAGGAATAATAGATGAATTGGGAATTGACTATGAAATTATCTCGAGAGCAAAGGGGAATAACAAATTGTTAGTAAATGTTTGGTTTGAATATGGAAAAGTGAAGTTGAAAGGGAGAGATTGGATTATCTCTTGAGCTTGAACGAATAATCAGAAACATGAACAGAAGATG
Organism: Manihot esculenta; assembly: GCF_001659605.2. Taxonomy (NCBI): domain Eukaryota; kingdom Viridiplantae; phylum Streptophyta; class Magnoliopsida; order Malpighiales; family Euphorbiaceae; genus Manihot; species Manihot esculenta. The sequence goes on along the minus strand of NC_035175.2, from coordinate 2,570,694 downwards.
CATAACTGGAGAATGATATTAAATGTTGGAGAACAAAGTCTAGAGATATGCTAAGGAGCCCAAGAAGAAGCATATAGAAAGCAAGAGCACATGAAAAATAAGAGGCAACATATAATAAATAGCTGACAATATTTGGTGTTTCTTTAAGGCAAAAGGGCATTGGTCATAAGGCTGAATGGCTGATCAGATATTTCCCTCGTTGGCTCTTTCTCCTTTGGGAAAGTTATTATTATGCCTGCACAGGTAGTCTGGGACACCTCATTTCCATTTTCCCCCCTATTTCTGTTCAAAAGAAAAAAGAGAGAGAGAGAGAGAGAGAGAGAGAGAGAGAAATGTTTATTTAAAGCAAAGAGAAAAGAGAACAAACATTTAGAAAAACTAAATTCACCACAAATAGCTAGATTTTTTTTTTTGCGATTCTATGTCGGTTCAATAACAGAAGGTTGTACGAACCACACTTTTTTTCTTGCGGTAATGAAATTGAGATTCAGAAAATTTTGGACTTTCTATAGGCGATCAAAGGAAAACTGAACACTGGCTGTGGTGAAATAAAATGAAAAACGCAAAGCAAAGATAAATGGATGAAAGGGTATTTGATTTACACTTTTCATTTAACTGATAGCTGAATAATTAGTTTTAATTTTTTTTTTTCTCTATCTGCTGAATGTTGATAAGATTTTTTATTTTATCTAAATCATATTATTCTTATAATACTTATTAATTATCTTAATAAATTATTTATAATTAAAAAAATATAAATATTATAAAAATAACTATTTTAGTTATATATTGATTTTTATTTTATAATAAAACTATATATATATATATAATTTATTTTATTAATAATAATAATTTTTAAATTATATATATTATATGATAAATTATTAATTTTATGTATATTTTAATAGTAAATAAATTATATAATATATATACACCCATATTCATCATTTTACGTATAATCAATAACAACTAAACATAATAATTTATCGAACACTTAAAATATTTTAGTTTCAATTAATTAACCATAAACTATTAATCATGATGATTATTAATATTAATTATTTACTATCAACTATTAGATGTATTTAATAGTTAATTTGAACGAACTTTAAGTGTTTATATGTAAAATGATAATATATACTATATAATTTATTTATTATTAAAAATAAAAAATTATTTAAAATAATATAATGATTATTTTTTATTTTTTCAGGGAAATTTATTTATTAATCATATATTTATTTAAAAAAGATTAAAAAAACTTAAATGATATAAGTAAGGGCATATATATATAGATATAGAGAGAGAGAGAGAGAGGGAGAGAAAACAGCGATATATTTAAGCATAGCGTTTAAAGGAGTTGTTTAGCTTTGTTCACTGAGCTCCTCAAATCACTCAACCGGAGCCCACCCGCCCATCATCCACCCAGGCCCAGCCAAGAGACTTGCAGATTGGGGTGGACATTCGGTTCGGTTTAATTTTTTCGATTTTTTTTATTAAAATCGAACCGAATTAAAATAACTGAAATTTCTGAAATTAAAAATTGAACCGAATTGAAATGTATAAAAAATCAAACTAAATTTTAAAATCAATTCAATTCGATTAATTTTTTTTATTTGAACCGAATATTAAACGCTCTGCTTACCGTTTCCAAACTTAAATATCTTTAAAGCATTGTGCGAGGAAAAATATCTAAGAACCAAGATATTATTATATATGGTTGACTGCAAATAATTTATTTTATTTTATTTTATTTTACTTTTTTCACTTTATATTTGTTTTATTTAATATATAAGTAAATTAATATACGCCACTATCACAATAATTAAATAATTTTATAATTTAAAAATTTAAAGAATAAATAAAACAAAATGATTTTAATAAGAAATAATAGAAAATTTATACACTTCATAAGTTAATATAATAAGAATAAATAATTCAGTTATAATAATTTAATAAAATTTACACAGTAGTTAATTTATTTTTTAAATTTAACTGTTTTATAATTAAAAAAATTTGAAGAAATAGTTAATTCACTATTATTATATTATTTATTTAAAATTAATTTACTACATACTTTAAAACTAGGATTATATTGTAGGAATCTATAGAATTATACAAATTAAATTTTAAACGAAATAAAAAATATTAGCTCTTTTTTTTTTACGGAAAGATTAATTCATTAGTTTTTAAAATTATAAATACGTAGATTTTATTAAATCATAGGGCTAAATTGTCTCATCTTTATAATAATTGGTCCTCATAGACCTTATTCAACGGCGTTGGCCCATAGCAGCATCGACATTTATTATGTTTAGATGAAGGTAAATTAAGGGAGGGATAAAAATTTTTTAAAAAAATTATTATATTTTTTATTTAGTTAAAAAATAAATTAAAATGGAGAAAACCCAAGGGAAAAAAAATTCATTTTTTTTTCAAATGGAAACAAGTGAAAGGAATATTACAATGTAGCTTTTAGATTTTTCTTTTTTTAATTTAAGGATAAATTGGTATTATAACATTAAAAGTGTTTTTGTTTTATTTTTCTTTATATATCTAAGTCAAATAAAATAACTTCCTTCGAATTATTATCTTTTCTTTACTTCCTCCATTCAGACAGTGTACTGTCCAAAAAGAAAAAGGGATTGAGAACATAAATCAATGAAAAAAAATTGAGAATCTTTTTCAGGTTTATAAATAATTAAAGATTTATTCAACATCTGTAATTTTAAAAATTACAAGAGGTTAGGTAAAAATTTAAAAAAAATATAATTTATTTGCTCAATTTTAAATATAAATATTCTAATTTATCATAATAGAAAATATATATGAATAAATTTAAAAAATTTTATATTTTATTCGTAATTTCTAATTTCTAATTCTCGATGCCATTTCAAAAAAAATAAATTATATTGCTGAAAGGGATAAATCTATCAGCTTTTGTTTGCGTCGCTAAGTTTGGCACAGTAATTACCCATTGCCGTTGGTCTCAAATATCGGCTGTAAACGGCTGATCAAATCAACGAATCACGAGTTATGGCCCCCCTTTTCCTATCTATATAATTATATAGAAATAAAATTGTAATCATTATACTATATGTTTATAATAATGATTATATAAATTTAATGGTCAAAACAACGAAATTAACATATTATTTAAAATATAAATATTTAATTTAATAACTAACAATTTCATTAAAATATATATACATGCGTAGTTATAAAAATAGAATAATATTTAATTTTTGAGATCTAATAAAAAAATATACCAATAGTTTATTTTGATAAATTTAATTTGTTATTGCTCTCCTCTATAGTTTTTTTTAATGACATATAACTATTGTTTTATGTTTATACCCTTCTGTTATAATCATATTAGCAATATATACAAACATTCACGACATTAAAGTGAACATTTAGTCAGTTCGGTTCAAAATTGAATCGAACTGAATAAACTGAAAATTAAAATTTTAGTATTTATAAAAATCAAACCGAATCGAATTTGATTAGAAACAAAATCAAACTGAACCAATCTGATTCAGTTTGATTTGATTCGATTTGAATTTTTAATTTTTTTTTATTTTTTAAACTTTATTTTTAATATTTTAAAATTTAATTAAAATATTTTAATCTTAATATGATCTAATCTCTCTATATTATTGAAAATAATATATTATTATCACTAATAGGTTCGGTTCAGTTTTTCATTTTTTTATGATCAAAACCGAACTGAAGCGAAATAATCAAAATTTTTAAAATTAAAAATCGAATCGAAATGAATAAAAAACCGAACTGAATTTTCAAATTAATTGAGTTCGGTCATTTTTTTTATTTGAACCGAATACTACTCAACTCTAACAGACGTACCGCATTCTTTTCTATAATTAAGTGGCCAATTAATTCCACTCGATGCCAAGTGGACATGAGTCCAGACATTACGCGATTTGTTGTCCCACAAAGCTAACAAGTTATTTGTGACCTAGCCACCTAAGTGTAGACTTGCACCCAGTTCGGCTCGTCAAAACAAGTCCAGGACAAATCCAAGACTTGTATATGGAGTTAGTCCAGGTATTTGATCCTAATAGAACTAAGACCAGACCTTCCTAGCATGAGTTCAGTCATGATCGGGGCGTACTGGACCCTTCGTCATTAAGTGCCTCTTTACCCGCTTATTAATTATTTCATGATTAATAAGGGGATAAACTTCAAGATCTCGATTATTACTATGTGGCTTTAGGGAGCTCTGTCAGAACGTCTCTTCTTCGCCTTTATCCATTTTCACTTGTTACTTTGTTTCTTGTACTGCTTCTGCTACTTTGTTCTTTCTCTTCTCTATAACCCCTAATTTTCTAATATAAGGTACGTTTTACTCTCATTACTTCTATTAGGATTCCTGATATAGTGGGTCTAGTGTCATCTATTACTCCTTCCTCCTTCTCTCACTAGTTTTTTCGCAACTATTCTAACACCACCATCTTTAGAACCAGGGCTCCTTTACCTAATGAACGAATTGTTCTCCCTTATCCACCGCCAACAGGTCTGGTAGACACTCAGCATGGGCGTATAGTTTCTAAGTAGCTCATTTTTCTTTCTGCAGGAAGCCGGCAATGAACCTGCAAATGAATACATTAGCTAGGTTTATGAAGTTTTTTATGCCTGCCGACTCTAAACTATTAAACCAAGCCCAGATTGGTCCAATTAAGGTTGTAACGACTCGGAAACCGGACCGCTACTGACGCTAGGATCCAGATCGACTTAAGGTCGACGGGACCCGTAGCAAGCCAAACATACATCCTGAATACCTGTCAAATCCCATACATGATCACACATATACATAAACATGAGAACTTTTTCTTTTCTTTTACCAAGCTCAACCTGTGCATGCACATAAACATAAACATAAACCACACACTGGAGCCTCATCACATACTCCAATGGGGTATCTCATCAGACATCAAGCTTGGTTGAACATAAACATCATAAAACATATATCATGTATATACATGGGATTATCCAAACATACTATGGTCAAGCACAATTCTAATCCTCAATATCAATATTACATAACATGACTGCTCATATTCTTACATCATTTTACAATTTATCATGTCCACATCTAACTATTACAATCACATGACTTTACTCTTCTTGATTCCCTGAACTAGCCCGTACCTGCAAACCTGGGGGATATAGGGAAAGGGGTGAGCTACTAGAGCCCAGTAAGCAGAATACTAAAACATTTAAAACATATGCCATCATGTAATGCATCATATCACAGACAAATCACATCAAAGGTGAACCTGTCACCAAATAGTCCCAGCATCATATCCGTGCCAGGCCGTAGAATGGGGTCCTGGTCTTCCTGTCATATCATAACATTACTTACCATTGCCCCAGGGCCTCATCGGGGCACCTGGACTTCGCGTTCCATACCGTGCCAGGCCGTAGAATGGGGTCCTGGTCTTTCCTCAGGGACTAATTGGATCATACAGCATTCACCCACATCCACAATAAAGAATGCAGTGCAACATATTCGTGGATTCTAATGCAACAACCTATTATATCACATGGCATTTGTGATGCATGATTCATGCTAAAACTTGCATTAATTTAAAACATAAGGTTTACTCTACTCACCTCAGGCTAACTCTGACAATGAACTGAAGCAGCTGACTCACTGCTGGGGTCCTCGGTTCCTTGGGTCCGAACCTACTCAGGTGGACTCAAATAAGGGACCAAACATACTAGAACATGACTCTAAAAATATCCCCCCAAAACCCCCTAAAACACCTCAAAACAATCAAAGAATTCATGCAAAGGAGGGCTGAACAGGGCACTTTCGGCGGCAGGTTCGGCGGCCGAAAGTCCCTCCAGAGCCGAAAGTCATGCACCTTCGGCGGCCGAAGGTTCTCTCCAGAGGCGAAACTCATGCATGTTCGGCAGCACCTTCGGCGGCCGAAAGTCCCCTCCAGAGACGAAAGTTCACTTTCGGGGGCAGGCTTCGGCAGCCAAAAGTTTGCCTCCACAGGCAGGTTCGGCGGCCGAAAGTCCTTTCGGCTGCCGAACCTGAGTTTCTTCCAAAATGGCAGAAACTCGACTCTTATGCACATTTGCCCCCCAAAACCCTTCAATCATGCATACAACTCAACCAAAACATGCATAAACACATACATAAGCTCCTAGGGGCTTCAAACTATCCTAAACCCCAACTACAACACATCAAAAGCAACTCAGCAACCTACATTGTCCATAAACACAACTCAAAACCTAACAAAGCTCAACTGACCTAAGCATGCATTTCTACCCCATGAATCAACTTGGAACTTGTTTAAAACATAAACTGAGCTCAAGATCGGCTCTTACCACTTGAAGATCGAGAGGAAAAACGATCCTAGCTCGGAGATGGGAGAGATCGAGTTCCTTGAACCTCCAAGCTCCAAAACTTGCTATTTGCTTAAAAATCTTCAAAACAAAGGTGAAAACTCATAAAAATCATGGAGGATCTGAAGGAAGAACTCAAGATCGGCACGAGGGCGGCAGAGACTCACCTTGGCCAAAAATGGGGAGAAAAAGCTCACCCGTTCGGACATGGGGACCCCTTTATAAGTGGCTGGCCAAGCCACTTTCGGGGGCCTAACATGCCTCCGCATGCATGCCATGTTCGGCGGCCGAACCTGGACTTTCCTCACTTATGCCTTCGGAGGCCTAAAGCACTCCCGAGGCGCATGCATGTTCGGCGGCCGAACCCGAGTTTTCCTCCAATGCCATTTTCATGCAAAAACTCATTTTCTTTCTTGCTTAAAAACATAAAATGCATTAAAACATTTTATAAAAACATGGTTTTACTCTTCTAGAAGTCTCCGACACCCAAAATTCCACCGGACAGTAGGAATTCCGATACCAGAGTCTAGCTGGATATTACAAAGGTGGTTGAAAAAACCTTACACATCAGAGCGTCCGAATGGATCTGCAACTCCATGAATGTCTTATAGTTCAAGACGTGCTCTCGAGAATTTCTTGTTCCGTTGTAGGCTACCATAGTTGACATCATGAACTTCTTTGGTATGGTTTCTTGTTGAACCCATTTCACAAACGGTGATGAGGTTGGCAATAGGGGACTGCTATTGTCTCATGCTCTCAGTTCCGTTAGCGATTGTTTTTTTAGTCTTTTTAACTTTTGGTCTATATTTTCGTCTTCCCTTCTGGGCCTCTTTTCCAGGCAGTAGTTTTTTTCTATCTCTTCACTCTTCGACCTCTCTGTTGACTCAGAAGAGTAGCTCTCAGCCCCATTATTCTTGATAAGCTCCCTCACTACCCTGCCTCTAGCTCAAGCTATCGATTCGTTTCTTCAACTGGCTTTCCCATCTCCATCGTCTGTCCTCATGTTGTTCTGTTGAGGGATATGATAGTTCAATGAGGGTTAGGGCTCATTGGTGTTGGACCCTTCAGCTATAGGTGGTATTCTCAACGGGATACTGACACTCTCTGTTGTAACATCTGGCCTAGCCAGTAGGCAATGGTCTGTAACTGGAGAGCCATGTTTTGCCGTTCTTAGTTTGATAGGGTGGTTCGATTCCCAGTCCTGGCTGAGTTTAGTGAAGGATTAAACAATATGGGTAGTTGATTTACTGGGACAGTTGAGCTAGAAAACAAGAATTGTGGACCTTCCTAAATTGAGCTCAAGTTGTTTTTCCGATATAGTTTTCGTTGTGATTGGTCATGTCGATCTCAGTGGGTGAAATGATTATGAGAACTCCGGTGATGAAAAGATCTCTTTCGTTCCCACAAACGACGCTAATTGATATCTGAAATTCAGTAAAGGGTAGACTCTGTTATAAGTTATAGAAAGTAAATATGTTAATATAGGAAGTAAATATTGATAGATGGGTCAGTTGCTTAATCCTAGGGATTGTATAATCATAGACTTGATTTTTCTTCCTATTTAGATACCCTCTCTCATGTATAAATAGATTGTAATCTCTATTGTAAAATACAACAAATATTATCCTTCTACATGGTATCAGAGCCTTTCTCGTAGAGATTTAATTTTTCTCCCGTCAAAGTTTTTTTTAAGAAAAAAAAAATTTTTTTTTTGGAGACTTAGGGCTCTGTTTATTTGGGCTACCCATAACGGGTAATATTTGGATCTCACCATCGCTGGAGTCGCCACATCATTCCCTTGTCAGATCTGAGGTTTATTTGCCGTTCGGGTTTTGGGGAGGTGTTTTTATCGGTACTGTTCATCGGAACTGTTCACGGGTACTGTTCATCGGTACTGTTCACAAGTACTGTTCATCGGTACTGTTCACAAGTACTGTTCATCGACACTGTTCACGAGTACTGTTCACGTGGTACTGTTCACGCCGGGTACTGTTTTCTGATTCTGTGTTTCTTTTGTTGCTGTCGTTTTGGGTTTGTTGTCATGGTTGAAGTGAAAACCACCACCGTAACTGATGTGATTCCTATGATGACTAAAATCACGGAACACAAATTGAATGGATCTTCCAATCAAGGAATTTTGATATCTGCAGATGAGTATGCACAATTCGTCCAATACCAGACATCTCTAAAATCCTCTAATTCTTCCTCTATCACTGCAATTGCCGAGTCAGGTAACTCTACTACATGTCTTGTGTCTTCATCCTCAAAATGGGTTATTGATTCTGGTGCTACCGATCATATGTCAGGTAATTCTACCCTTTTGTCCAATCTTGAGTCTCGTACATCGCCTTCTTATGTTACTCTTGCTGATGGCACTAAATCTTCTGTCATTGGTTCTGGTCATGTCAACTTAACCCCTTCTCTTTCTGTATCCTCTGTGTTATGTCTTCCTAAGTTCGCATTTAATTTGCTTTCCGTTAGTAAACTCACTCGTGCATTGAATTGTTGTGTCTCATTTTTTCCTGATCACTGTGTTTTTCAGGATCTTTCGACGAAGCAGATTATTGGTAGAGGGAGCGAGTCAGAGGGTCTTTACATCTTGGATCAGCAACTACCTCGATCTCCTCGATCTCTGGTATGCTCCACGCGTTTAACACCTTTTGATGTTCATTGTCGTTTGGGGCATCCTTCCCTCTCAGTTTTAAAGAAGTTACATCCATAGTTTCATTCTTTGTCTACTCTAGATTGTGATTCTTGTCAATTTGCCAAACATCATCATTTACCTACACTGCCTCGAGTCAATAAACGGGCTTCGTCCCCCTTTGAGTTAGTACATTCAGATGTTTGGGGTCCTTGTCCTGTTGTGTCTAAGTCTGGCTTTAAGTATTTTGTTACTTTTGTTGATGATTTCTCTCGTACTACTTGGTTATTTTTAATGAAGAGTCGTTCAGAATTATTTTCTGTTTTTTGTGCATTTTATGCTGAAATTCAAACCCAATTCAATACTTCCATCCGTATATTGCAAAGTGATAATGCTAAAGAGTATCTCTCTGGGGAATTTCAATCTTATTTGTTACAAAAAGGGATTCTTCATCAGTCATCTTGTGTTGCCACTCCTTCACAAAATGGAGTTGCTGAAAGAAAAAATCGACATCTTCTTGAAGTAGCCAGAGCTCTCTTATTCCAAATGAAGGTACCTAAATGTTTTTGGGCTGATGCTGTATCCACTGCTTGTTTTTTGATCAATCGCATGCCTTCCTCCATCCTTCATGGTGATATCCCTTATAACATTTTGTTTCCCACTAAATATTTGTTTCCTATTGAGCCACGTATGTTTGGTTGTACATGTTTTGTTCGTGATGTTCGTCCACAGGTTACTAAATTGGATCCTAAATCACTCAAATGTGTCTTCCTTGGCTACTCTCGACGTTAGAAAGGGTATCGTTGTTTTTCTCCTGATCTGAATCGGTATCTTGTGTCTGCGGATGTAACATTCTTTGAGTCCACTCCATTTTTTCCGCCATCATCTGTTTATAACACCGAGGGGGAGGAAGATGACCTCTTGTTATACACTGTTCGCTCTTTGTCTCCTCAGACTACTCCTACACCTTTCGCTCATGTGCCAGGTCGCCCTCCCATCTTTCATGTGTATTCCAGACGCTTAGAGGACTCTGACTCCATTCCGCTACCTGCTTCTTCGTCGACAGATCCTGCTCCCACTGATCCTTCACTGTCTGATTTGGATTTGCCCATTGCTCTTCGCAAAGGTAAACGTACTTGCACTTATCCTATTTCATCTTGTGTCTCTTATGATCAATTATCCTCCTCTTCTTGTTGTTTTGTCACTGCTTTAGATTCTATTTCAATTCCCAAAACTGTTATTGAGGCTTTGTCCCATCCTGGTTGGCGTGCTGCAATGGAAGAGGAAATGATGGCCCTTGACACTAATGGTACTTGGGAGTTGATGTCCTTGCCCCCGGGAAAGCGGGCTATTGGGTGCAAATGAGTGTTTGCAGTAAAAGTAAACCCTGATGGATCTATTGCTCGCCTCAAGGCCTGTTTAGTGGCCAAAGGTTATGCACAAACTTATGGAGTTGACTATTCTGATACATTCTCTCCAGTTGCCAAGCTCGCATCTGTCCGATTGTTTATTTCCTTGGCGGCTACTCATGATTGGCCCTTGCATCAACTGGATATTAAAAATGCTTTTCTTCATGGTGATCTTCAGGAGGAGGTTTATATTGAGCAACCACCTGGTTTTGTTGCTCAGGGGGAGTCAAGTAAGGTTTGTAGACTTCGAAAATCCCTTTATGGCTTGAAACAGAGTCCTCGAGCATGGTTTGGCAGGTTTAGTGAGGTGGTCCAACAGTTTGGAATGAAGATGAGTAAGTGTGATCACTCAGTGTTTTATAGAAATTCTGATAGTGGAGTAATTCTGCTTGTAGTATATGTGGATGATATCGTTATTACAGGAAGTGACATTGCTGGCATTACATCCCTAAAAGAATTTCTTAAAACACAGTTTCACACAAAGGATTTGGGTTCCTTGAAATATTTCTTGGGAATTGAAGTTATGCGGTGTAAGAAAGGCATCTTCTTATCTCAAAGAAAATATGTTCTTGATTTGTTGGCAGAAACAGGAAAATTGAGTGCTAAGCCTTGTAGTACCCCAATGACCCCTAACCTTCAACTTACCACAGAAGACAGTGAGCCATTTGCAGATCCTGGAAGGTATAGAAGATTAGTTGGTAAGCTGAATTATTTGACTGTGACTCGTCCTGATATTGCATATTCAGTGAGTGTGGTAAGTCAGTTTATGTCCTCTCCTACTGTTGCCCAGTGGGATGCTCTGGGACAGATTCTTTGTTACCTTAAAGGGGCCCCAGGGCGAGGCCTATTCTATGGTAACCATGGGCACTCAAATATTGAATGCTTTTCTGATGCTGATTGGGCAGGCTCGAAAGTTGATAGGAGGTCAACTACTAGGTATTGTGTTTTTGTGGGAGGTAACTTGGTCTCATGGAAAAGTAAGAAACAAAATGTGGTCTCCCGTTCTAGTGCTGAATCTGAATATCGAGCCATGGCACAAGCCGTTTGTGAAATCTTGTGGATACGTCAACTGTTGGAAGAAGTTGGGTTTTCAAATTCGGTGCCGGCTAAGTTGTGGTGTGATAATCAAGCAGCTATCCACATTGCCTCCAATCCAGTATTTCACAAGAGGACCAAACACATCGAGATTGATTGTCATTTTGTTCGTGAAAAGGTTCAACAAAAGATAATATCAACAGAACATATCCGAACTGGAGAACAATTAGGAGATATTTTCACTAAAGCTCTAAATGGGACTCGAGTTGATTATATATGTAACAAGTTGGGCATGATTAACATTTATGATCCAACTTGAGGGGGAGTGTTATAAGTTATAGAAAGTAAATATGTTAATATAGGAAGTAAATATTGATAGATGGGTCAGTTGCTTAATCCTAGGGATTGTATAATCATAGACTTGATTTTCCTTCCTATTTAGATACCCTCTCTCATGTATAAATAGATTGTAATCTTTATTGTGAAATACAACAAATATTATCCTTCTACAGACTCAAAGTGTATTTTGGTAAACTTGATTTGTTCCTCCCTTGCTTCCTTTTATTCTTTTTCTTTTTTGTCATTTAGTAACGTGTAACCGTCGTTTTACGTTCGTACCCTCCTATCATAATCACGTTGGTCGTACGTACGGACATACCACATCTTTTTCTATCATCAGGTGGCCATTTAATTCTATCCAGCGCCAGGTGGACATGATTTCAGACATCACGGAGTTTGTTGTCCCATAAAACTAAGGGGTTATTCATGACTCGGCCCCCCACATGTAGGCCTGCACCCAGACAAGCTCGTCAAAGTAAGTCCAGCACAAGTCAAAAAGCTTGTATATAGAGTAGGTTCGAGCATTAGACCCTAATAAAACTAAGACTCAACATTTCTAACATAGCTTCAATCATGACCGGGGTATCTAAGCCTGATCGTCATCAATATTTTATAAACAAATAATTAATATATATATATAATAGAAAGTCAATTCTAAAATGTAATATGTGAATTTTATTTTATTTTTTTTATAAAAAATTCACTTATTTATACGTTACAATTTATTTGATTCATAGTAAATCGGATCTAAATAAATATTATATATATATATATACCTTTACCATCAGAAAATAAGATAATAATTCACAAGCAAATGAAATGTCTACAACTCAGAAAGAAAGATGATAAGTTTATATTTGTTCATAAGAATGAATTTATTACCCTAGCATATAATAATATTTATGCACTTCTCCAATCAGGGTTAATTACCGAATAGGAAGGTGCGGGTAGCTAGCTTTCTTTTTTCTTTTTTTTTTTTTGTCTCAAAAGATATTTTATTGAACACGACTAAGGAGCATTTGGCACTTAGAAGACAAATTATATACAGAGAAACAAAGATATTTACATATTTACTTGTGGTGATGGAGCAATATAGAGGATGATGGTATTCAATTAAAGCAAGTTGCCGAGTTGAATTAAACTAATGCGAATAAAAGAAATAAAAAATATAGCAGCTTTAAAAAGTCTTGGGAGGAAGAGTGTAGAGCCGCACCGTATATACCCGACACACCCAAATCTAACCAAGATTTTTATAAAGAGCTGCAACGTTCAAGAAATTGTTTGGGGCCCACACTGACCTGAAGAGATATCGAATCCTATCTCATCTCCCCTACCCCCGACACCTACCTTTTGGTTTTGAAGCGAATTATTTAGCCCAATATCTGCGAAGCCCAAAAAGAGCCAACCTCTGGACCTAATGCAGCCACCAATTGCATATTTGCTCCCGCCATGGGCAAGCTGCACAAGCATGACAAGTCATCAATGGTATAGCCAAGGGTAGCAAACATCAAAGGGGGCATTCAAAACATAGCTTTTTTTTTCATTGGAGCTAATAACGTTCTTAATTTTACTTTAGTAGCGTCGGAAGATTTCATGCAGCAGCATCAACAGTATGATTGCCAACTTCCTTATGCACAAAAGCTTTCAGATACTCTTTCCTGCAAACACGGATCCCCATCAAGACTCGACAAAACAAATTGAATTTTCTATTAGCAATATGTGTACAACTAAATATCAATAACAATGAAAATGAGAAGGAGCATACCTTGCGTGTAGATGATCAAGTGGACAGTTGAATGGTGTCCAAATTGGATCACCCACAAAAAGTCGCATTGCCTACACATATTTGTATTAACAGAAACTAATTATATGATGAGGGAAGCGGGCGTTAAGTAAAAGATGAATAGAACTCCAAAATATGAATGACATATGCCAAGCATCCAATATCAGACATGAGCATGTATAAACAACAGAACTGCTGTATGCCAACTTCGAAATCATTCAGCATATTCATCTTCACATCTACAGAACCCCAAGGATATCATGCCAAAGGAGTCCCACATCAAGAGATGAAGAAGCACTAGTGGAACTACCTAGGCAACCCAATATTTAATGCCTAATTGTCCTTGCTCTCGCATAACCAATAATATTCCCTACGACAGGAAATAAGACCTGGTTTAAAATTCCTCAACCTTCACATGATATATGAACTTATCCATCCCAAGCATGGTAGCACGTAGAAAACCCATAAAGCATTCACTCTGCAACTAAGATCTGTGACCTGAGTACTTGATAAGATGTCGCTCAGTACTTTTTATGTAACAAAATTATGGCAGCCCATATTTTAGAATAAAATTAGTATTCATGTCCCAAGCAACATCTTACATCAAATCCATCCTACATCACGCAAACCAAATCTCAAAACAATAGTCCTCAGGCACTTAACCCAAATGACTTTTGAATGTATCAGGTTGCTAGAAATTATAGCACAGTCTAAATAACATCTGCACAGCATGACACCACAAAGCCAAACACTTCGGTTGAAAGTTGTACTAATCAACGGCAATAGCAATAAGCAATAAACAATAACCATGCATTACATGCCATGTCTTCTTGTAAGACAGATACAGCCCCATACTTGACGTTGTGGTAATAGACTGAAAGCAACAAGACTACCAACCACATAATCATGGGAATATTGGTCAGCAAAATTACAATCACTCTGTGCAGAGTTAATAATGGTATTAGTTATGGTGGCACAATGGCATTAGAAGTCATCGTTATGCTTCGACATAACTCATAAGGCTCCAGACCAACATATAAGCATCAAAAGAATGAATTTGACTTTCATGATTATCTTCCAATTACCAAAGAGGAGGGAGGCGGAAAAGGAAGGACACTTCAATTACACTTTCCCCTCCAATAAAGAGACACACTTGCAAACAACTCATATTCTTACATATATAATTGAATATATTAATGTAATTATCTGTATCCAGTGCAAACCGATGATAATTTCCAGCAGGCAAGACAATTATTTCCCCTTTCTTCATTCAGACATGAATCCAGCAGTCAGTTATGATACCTGACATCAAAACAACCTCAACAAAGTGGAAATTCCTATCAGGCCTGAACAGAGAGGTACTAGTCAAATAACACACTTGCACACAGAGGTCTTACCACTTCCAGCCAGACAGTAGTGGATCTCCTCATCAGTGTGAAGATGTTCTTCCAAGAAGGTTTTAATCTTTTCATCACATTTTAGCAGATTGTCTGGGCAAATCTCAATATTGTCCTGATGATAAAGTCATAGTGATCAAAATTACTTGTCAAACATAAAACCAATTGAGTTTTTAGACATTGAAAAGAAAATGAAGAATAACACCTTTGTGAGCAAACATCATTCTGGGTAGGCCCAAGAACTACCCCTCTAAAATTACAGGGTCTAAATCTTATTGATTTTTGCTTCTTTGTATAACATTCATTTATTACATCACTTCATCAAAGATGGCAAAAAAATCAAGAGAAACTTAACTGTGAAAATTTTGCCCAAATTGGCATTCCCATATCAGAGAACAACAATTTCTTGGTCATTGTTAAAGCAATCGTTCCTGACCCTGAAATGAATAGCCTATAAGGAAAAAGTGATAGATATGAAATTAACTAATAAGTTAGCAAAACAAACCTTATAAGAATATCCACATTCCTCATGGATTTTCTTCAATTCTTCATCTGTTTCATGTTTGTCAGCATCTAGTTTCCAACCAAGCACTCCGAGCTCTGGAATGCAAGACAATTGTCCAGTGTAGCAGAGTTGAATATCCTTAACTACTTGATGATCACATAAAGATAAGGTGTGTTCTGGTAATGCTTACCAGCAAGTTGGTCCAAGGATACAAATTCCTTAGGGTCCTTGTGATGTCTCTGGTCCTCATAACTATTATCCATGTCCCAAGCCTGAATGACTTCTTTCCTAGTATCCTGGTGGAAATTACAAAACAAGAGAAAAAACTCATCACAATATTGCTATACTTTCCTCTTTTGGAAACTAATGAAAACCAGGGAAACCTAGGATTTAATTAAGTTTATGCATCTTTTTGCAACCATTTAAAGAGAAAACAAAAAAATAGAGCCAGCCTTCAGAAAATTTTGAGCCAATTCCACTCTGAATAAAAAACTGCTCGCAGTCTACATTAAAAGTTCAAAGAAAGAACTTCAGAAAATGATATCAATTTTGGAGATAAATAGCATCAGATGCTCAGAGGCCAATCTAGCTCCTTGTACTAGAAGTTCTGAAGGTTCTATAATACATTTTAAAGAATATATATATAACTGAGAGTGAAAAACTACTAAATCAAGTTTCCCAAACCATAATTTGAACACCAGTTACAGAAAGAATAATACCTATAGCACCAAATGGATCTTAGATTAATCATCCTGTACAGCTATGATATAAATTTACCACATCAAGTGCACACCTGGAGAGTAAAAAAAAAAAAAACGTAAAGAGAGAAGGCAAAAAAGATACCCTTGTTCCAAAAGCATTCTTTTATTATTTTTAATAGAGCAGCATAAACCCTACCACTTGCAAAATCCTTGCTGAATATTTCCCTTACATTACATTTAATATTTTCTTTTAAGCTATACAACTGACATTTAATGAACCAACGAAGCATTACTCACTCCAACTTGAGCTCCAATCCAGGCGACACTTATTAGTCGGTCCGCAAAAAAAATTGATTGTCACCATCTACATAGACAAGTTAAATAATCTATCTTAATTAAAATTGCACTGACCAGAAAGTCAAAATTCAATTAAAAAATGGAAGTCACATTGAAAATAATCAAATATGTACGAGATTCTGAAAAGCAAATAGGGTTTGTCTGCGTAAAAGGATAGTACCTAGGAACTTGGACAAGCTGTGACAAAATATCAAAACGACTTGGCGTGACTATTCATTATTATGAATTTATGAATATTAAGAAGAAGAATTTTCTCGGAAATAAGTTTTCTATGAAAACAAAAGGATAGCTAAATATATTGCAAAGGAGCTTAACAATTACCTGGTTCGGGGCAACCATTTTTCCCTTGCTCGTTTTCGCCTCTCTGCTCTCCCCCTGTGGCTTTTTTCCAGAGTGCACAAGGAGAAATGTAGAATGGCGCTTGTTTGCAAACAAGAGCAAGCGCGGGGTTTGTTGAAAGACTACAATGCCCTTAGATGTACAAGGGAATGAGAAAATATTTACGCAGTGGTTGCACGTGCAACAATTGTATACTATTATTGTATTGATTAAATACAAAACATTATTATTTAGATCTAAATGGGCCTTCATACAAGAACCCGGCCTCAAAAGGGCCCTCATCTTCCGGCCTTAAAATCACTGCAGCAGCAACTCTTTATGCATTTTATCTTCTAACTTGAAAGTAAAGGAAAATTATAAATTTAAAATCTTTATATCACAGCATAGAGAATTACCATATGAATAGAGCCGAACTATGGTTTGCAAAGTAGTTGTTGATGGCATTATCATTTCTTGTATGGTAGTTCTTGCTGGTTTGCTGATAGCTACTGTAAACAAACTAGGGTTAGATGAAGTAGTGCAATGGATTTCTTTTTTTGAATCTCTTGACATGGTCAAGAACAAGGAGCTGAAAACAACAACTATGTATTGATTGATCATTACATGTCTCTTAGATCTTTCCCCTTTATTTTGTCCCCATGTCCTTGGGAGCTAGCTAGTGACTATAGTCTTACAGTTCTCAGTAGGGAATATAATTAAAATGAATAATTGAAAACAGCCCTCCCTCTCTATGATTATCATTTTTCCAACTATATAGTACAGTTCAGCTCCTAGATAAAATAAAACTAATTTAGTTGCGCCAGATTCAGAGAAAATTATAGTTATTAAGAGGGTTGATTTTTGAAGTGAATTATTGAAACGCCTTTGGAGTTGGAACTAAAGATGGTAGTCCTCATTCTTGAGAAGAAGTCTATGGTCCTATACCACCTAGTCCACCGGCAACCCCAACAACACTGTCAAATCAAATATCACTTCAAATATCATTTCCCCTTTATCTTTGATAGATCTCTCAGAACCCAAGAGCAAAGCCAAAGGCTACCAAAGAAATGGGCAAACTGACTCAGAATTCAGACCTTTAATATTCTATTTAGAGCCATCACACCACTCAACAAGCCGCCTAACCTCTCCCCTTTCAATTGCCCATTGTCCTTCCTCTCCTCTCTTGTCATTCTGTCTAGCCCAATCCAGCAAATAATTATACCACCAAAATAATATATGAAAACATTTTTTTTCTTATATAAACTATAAAATTTTAGTATTTTTAGTATATCGAAATTCCCATTATTATCATGATCATACTCTTAATTTTTACAAGAAATTGAAAAAAGGAAATGCTAGTGGTCTAGTGGGCAGATAACAAAGACACTGTGAGGAAATATAGGGTGGAATTTCATGACCACTTCCATAAATATCATCTCATTGATTGATTGATTGATTTAAAGTTGGGTGGGGCCATATGAAGATAGAGTACGTGAGGGCTTTTCTTTTTACAGTCATCTTTTTTTCTTTTCTTTTATTTATTTTACCTTATTCAATATAAACAACACTGCTTTATGCAAACCCACAGGAAAATATACGTTCAGCTTCAAATTGTATGTGCACAGGAAACTCAACAGGCCCCTCGTGTGCCCTGAAATTTCGTAAAGGTTCCACCACTTAAACTCGGAGTGATAGATCAACTTTAATTATCATAAAATTAACTGATTTACTTAATTAATCATATTATAAAGCTTTTATAACACATGGGCAGTGTTCAAAAACTACGAAACAATTGACTAACACTTGATAATGCATTCACAATATAGAAATGTAAAGAGAGATGATGAAATTTGCTTATATTTTTTTTTTAAATAGGGATTGGGAGAGTCGAACCTTAAAACCTCTCACGTTAAGCCTATTTATTTATACTTTTACTTCCTTTTACCGGCTAGAAAATAGTATAGATTAAAAAGTACCTGTATTCACTTGCAGGAAAAAAGAAAAGGACAACGTATTATTATACTATTCAGACATGGTTAAACCTGAAGGAAAAAGACCAAGGCAAACTGGGTTCATATTTGAAAGAGAAACTTTGTAAATCTGTTTCAGGTGAGTCTGGAAAGCAATTTGTCTCCCAGTCAATGAACATTCCACATGCCAACAGTCTATACCTCATCACAAATATTAATTGCCTGCTACCATTTAAATCGATAACTCAAATTTTTATTGCACATACCATAAGTTTATTATTATTAAAGAAATTTATGGATTTTATCAGGGGTAATTTGGGGATACGAAATTGATGAGACTCTCAGGTATAATATGGAGAAAAAGAGGGGGGTGGGAAGGGAGATTAATCATTTAGAATTTTTAAATAATGGTAATAAGAACCAATTTCAGACTGCAGACAAGAAACGAAAAGAAACAAACAAAGAGTAGTGTCCCCATCGTTTTTCCTTTGATGGCTCACTCTCCCGAATTTTGCTTCATAATACTATAATTGAAAATGGAAACCCATGTTTTTGTTCACATGCCAAAGCTTTCAAGGGCTAAGTTTTCATCAAAACATCTCCGTTTTTCTCCTTCTGCAAAACTGCCCATTTCTTCTTGTTATTGCTACATAGTCTGCAAAATACATTTGTTCACTAGTGGCATTTAGATAGAGAGAGAGCAACCCAGCGCTCCAGATACCCTTCTTAGAACAGAAACATTATAGCTTGTAAATCTATAGTTTAGGTCACTAAAAATCTTTTTTACTCAGCTGCTTCTGTCCTACTTGGAAGTAAAACTTCCTATTTTCATTGTCAGTAAAAACGAAATAAGAGAGAGAAGGCTTTAAGCATCGCAGGCTCGCAGCTTCTGTTCTTATGTAAAGAAACTCATCTTAATTACAGCTTTTACTCAGTTCCATCTGTCTCTTAATGAACTTTGCATCAATACAAGTGAGTGAAAAAATAAAAAAAGGAAGAAGAGATCATTAACACGAGAGGGAGAGAGAGAGGAGATCTCTCTTGGTAATCTCACCTCTACAACTTACATTCCCGGAGTTCCTTGTCCGGAGTCAAAATCATCATAATGCAAAGCATGGAAAGGCACCACAAGACCACCTCCTTCGAGCTTCAATAGTTAACCAAATAGTAACAGAACAAAAAACCTTTTTTTTTTATATCAAGGCATGAACAGCTTGTTTCCACACTTGCATCTCCAAGCCTCTGGGTAATACTCTAATGGAATACTAAAACCAGGTTGAATCGGCACATGAACCGGTTTACATGGTGAACACTTTCCGCACTTGGATCTACACGTGGGTGGTGAAGAACCTGGTCCACTAAGTCGTTTCTGACTGAGAACTCTGTCAAACACCCTTAACGCTCTTCTTCTCTCCCCGTCGTTCCTCTCTGAAAACCCATTACCTGCACAATAGAGAAGCTAATTAAGACTTGAATTAACAATGGAAGAAGAGGGTGTAGCTTAGTTAGTGAAGTGAAGTGAAGTGTCGGATGATTGATTCAGAATCCTACCGTGTAAGGAGAAAGTGGTAACCGAAGAAGATAAGAAAAGGAGAAAAGTGAAGGCAGTGAGCAGCGTTGATAGGTGGCGGTGGCGTAGGAGGGCCATCGCCAAGGTGGAGGTGAGGAAGCAACAAGTGTTGTGTACTGAAAAAGAAAGAAAGAAAAGGGCCTAAGACGGGAGCATAGGTTTAGTGAGAGAGAGAGAGAGGTAATTGCAAAAGTTTTTGCGTGTGAGCGTGTGGGAGGAGAGGTCTAAGTCAAAGACATATACCGAAAAGATTAGAGAAAATGTGAGGAACAGGTGAAGTTTTGTTTTATTGTTTGGCCAAAGGGAGAGGGGTGGGCTCTACCCTGAATGATTGGCACGTAGTTGCATAGTATTATAAATCAGACCATCCATTTCCGCCGGCCGGATTCTGATTTCTATACCTCGGATTTCTCCCAATTTTCCATCAATTTTTAAATACTTTAATTACTTCCATGTCGTCATCGGTTTAAGGGCTTAACAAAATAAACAAGGACAAGGGCATTCCAAAAATATTGATGATTTATAAAAAATGTCTTTGAAATTATTGCAATACATGGTAAATACCATTCAAAAAGAACATGTAGTACATAAACTAAAATATTATTATTGGAAGTATATAATTCACATATATTTATCTCGAAAATAGAGGATTATGGATGTGATTATATAAAATTAAAAATTAAAATTAAATTAAAATTTTATTTAATTAGAATAAATAGATTAAAAAATATAAAAAATTCTCTTATTTAATTTATATTGTTAAAATATATTTTTAAAAAGTAATTTAGTTAAGTAACCCTTAGTAAGTAATTACACTTTTCCTATTAATAAATTACTTATTTATTATTTAATTTATTATATTTTAAATTATATTATAAATATTGTTATTGTTTATAAATTAAAAATAAATTTATCTTTTTTAAAAGTAAATTTAAATATCAAACACATTTTTATTATACCTATTCATCTTATAATTTTTATTTATATTATTTTTTATATATTAAAAAATAAAATTTATTTTATTAGTTTTACAATTATATTTATTTTAAATATATTAAATTTTATTAAATATTAAAAATATTGTAATAGATTCCTTAAAAATAAAATAAAATAAAATAAAATTATAATAATTAATTTATATGTTATTATAATATGAAAAAAAGTGAATAATAATTTTAAGATAATTAAAAAATAAAAAATTGATAAAAATTATGAGATGGTGGAAGTATTATTTATAAATTTATATTTATTAAAAAATATAGTTTTTAAGAAATAAAAAATTTTGAACCAAACGAATCTAAAGTGATCCAATCAAAATTAAACACTGAAACAGTTATTTCTGAGTGAAGTCTAGTTAGGATTGAACTTGATGGTTCATGATCTCTCGTTATCAGCATATGAGAGAGAGAGAGAGAGAGAGAGAGAGGAGGAAGTAATGAGGGTGTAATAAGAGAAACATGGCAAAGGAAGGCTAAAAGGTAATATTTCCAAAAGAAGAGGGTGTTCAGGTGGAGGCTACAGCACCCGTGTGGTAGCGTACGTGTGCAAGGGTAGGGAGTGCTGTCTCGTACGAGAACGAATATCTGCGTCAAGGACTCAAGGTTTAACCTTCCCCTCTTCAACAACCCTTTCATTTTACCTCTCACCCATTATTATTATTAAATTATTATTATTAAAGTTTAAACCTCTCTCTATCCCTCCTTCGAGTACTATGGGCTAATAAATATGGGATGGACCCACTGAATTGGGACCCATCAAGCGAACAGCAGACCGAACGTGTTTGACAGCGTTACTTTACTTGCAGATATGGTAAAACTATATAATAATAATTATCATAAATATTAAATGAACCCAACTCAACCCCTCCGTGATCTTTCTGTGAGTGCGGGCCTAAGCAAAACCTACCACAGCTTCGCAATTGGGTTTGAAATTTCTGCTCTGCAAACAGTGATCAATGGAGTTTTGGGTTCGGTGGCTTGCATTTAAGGCCGGAAGCTAAGCTAAGTTCAATACTTACACATCACTGCCTTGCTCAGTTCCCGGTTTGTGTCTGATAGAGCAACCACCAAGATTAGCACGCCACATTTAACCTTGGAAAATAGTTAATTCTTCTTCTTTTTTTTCATCTTTCTACCAGTTAATAGCTTAGACCTGAAGATGATTAAATCAATAATATATAGATAGACACAAATAGAACTTTACTCGTTAAATGGAAAGCATCAGGATTAGGATTAGGTAGTACGAAAACAATCAGCGAAGCATTTTGGGTGCAATATTAACGTCATGAGAGAATGATGGGAAATGGTAATATGCATGGAAGAGGAAAACTCCAAATAATTAGGCCTCGTAGCAAGTGGGAAGTGGGCCTGACACTAGATTGTAGCAATCCGAGAAGAGAACAGGCCTTCTTAAATGATACTGTAGAGGCCCTGAGGAGATTTTGAGCTTCTGAAAACAAAAGCTTTTCTTGTTGAACAGTGTGGACCTACGTCAGAGACAACTATGGCAGCATCAGCAAGCAACCCCTTGCTTTTCTAGGGTTTGGATTAGATACATCGGGTATACAAATTTGAAAGGGACTCTTCATGCTCCGATAATGTATAATTATACAATCCTTTTTAGTCTGATTTATGTTCATTTGTACATTTTCTGGGCTGGAATTCAAAGCTTTTTCTATTGGGGATGTGTTTTCCTTTTCACTTTTGGGACGGAACGGGAGCTGCCTAGTGGAGAACCCACCAAATCATTTAGCTTTTTCTTTTCTTTTTTTTCTTTTTTTCCCATCAGTGGCCTTGCATTTAGAGAATAAGTTGCTGTTAATCCACCTCGCTTATAGTTAAGTCTTCTGTTTAAATGTTATTAGCCAATTAAATGATTAGTGTATGACCCACCTGATTCCGTATATGCATGAAACTTCTTATCTTCTTATTGTTGAAGAATGGTGGAAAATGATGCGTGAAAGCTAGCACGAAAAAGCCACATTTTTTATGTTTTTTTTTTGGTCATCCAGTTCTATTAAATTATAAGATACAAGACTTAAATTTCACATTAAAACATGGTATTATAATGAGGGTTTATACACTTTTAATTAAACAGACTTAAATTTAAAATTAAAGATTTATTTAAATTGTTGAGAGTAAATTTATAAAGAAAAAAAATAATGAACTTTGATTCTAAAGCATCCTAGAGTTAAATTTATATATTCAAATTGACAAAAAAAGTCAATAAATAAAGATAAATTTGTAAATTTCCTAAAATTGGTAAAATAAAATTAAGTTAATTTTGAAAGTACATAAAATTATATTTCTTGATAAATATTTTCTTAAAACGTAATAATAAACAAATGAAAGATTTTTCCGATTTATTTTAAATAAGAACTTTTATTTTAACAAGCATGTCCGACTGACCATGTGCAACGGAAACGGTAGGCAGAGGGTTTGTGGGAGCGGAGAAGAGGAAACAGACAACTGTGTGCGTCACGTGTTTAGTGGCATAAATGCAATTTGTTACCTTTTAACAACCCATTAATCTAGCGTAAAAACAAAGTTAATCCACCATTAACTTTGACTTTCATCTACGTGGCAGTATAGGGTGCATCCCCATCCTCAAAAAGCTCCCTCTATTCCCAAGCTTAAAAAGAGAGAAAGGGAGAGAGCGAGAAAAAAAAAAAAAAAAAAAAGCGAGCGTAGCGTCATCGCCTACACTCACTCACTCACTTCCTCGTCTCGTCTCTGCTTTACCCCACTTTTCAACGCGCCCACTCCACCACTCCACGAAATTACAACCGCCTGCCCTCGACTGTCCTCCGGTGAATCCGACGGCATGGACGCCGGTGTCACGGCATTCCGGTCGATACTCGACAAACCCCTCACACAGCTTACTGAAGAAGACATTTCCCAGCTCACCCGCGAAGATTGCCGCAAATACCTCAAAGAAAAAGGTACTTCCTTTCTATTTGCTATTTTCTCTTTTTCATTTTCTTTCTTCCTTTTTTTTTTTTTTTTTTTTTTCGTTTGTGGTTTTTTTATCCTCCATTTCATTTCCATAATTATCCTTGAGTTTCGCCATATTTTCCGGTGCCTGTAAATTTAGAGGCAGCTGACACGTGTCTTCGTTTTGTTTCGGTTTTCTGATTATGTCCGTACAGGAATGCGGAGACCTTCTTGGAACAAATCACAAGCGATCCAGCAAGTAATCTCCCTCAAAGCACTCCTTGAAACTAGTGAAGATTCCGGCGCCGGTGCTCTCCGGAAAATCTTAGTTTCCAAACCACCGGTGAGTCCCAACTCCCTCGACTAATGGTGAACTGTTGCTGTTGTTCCTTTTCTTCTTCTTCTTTTATTTTTATTTTTTATTTTTTTAAGATTGCATATATAAGTACATCTAATTTATCTGTAGGCTACTTCAATTTCGATTGATTCAATTAAGGAACCGAGTGATACAAATAATATCGCAATTTCGGGGTCTGCAGATGAGACGGCTCCTTGCCGGCAAAATGATTCTCCAAAATCCCCTCCTCCGGGACCGTTGGATTGCCAAGCTGAAGAGGCAGATAATAAAGCCATTGCTTCCAGGTTAACCTGTGCTTTTCTATTTTGGCTCTTAACTTTTTTTCTTTTTGTCGTTTTTGCTTCTATTATGTTAGCCGGATTAGTTAATGACGAATATAAGCAACTCACTGATTTATATCAATTGATGTAGATGGACCTTGCAATATGGCTCCCAGTTTAATGCTTTTATTTAGCTGCACTTTAATACTCTAAGAAATGGTTATTCAATTCTGGGTTAGGTTTGATTCTTCATGAATTAAATTGCTTCATGGGTTTTACTATAGGCTGCATAACTCTTGATATTGGTATGTGTAGTTTAGTAAAAACGTGGCTCTTAGTCTCTCCTTTAAATTTAGGGATTAGCTGATTTGGTATTTTTTGGTCAGGTTTTCTTTTTACTTCTTATTTAAACTCCATAATCTGCTTGTAGGTTTTTTTTTTTTTTTTTTGTGAAAGTATGTTTTAGAGATGATGCTATATCCTTTATTCTTTTTATTCTGTGGCCCAAATGATTGGAACTCGATACTGGAAATGAAGAGAAGAATGTTCTGGTGAAGTATAATGGGTAGCTTGGGAGCACCTATTAATTGAGAATGGTTCGTGAACAGTACAACTTTGAAATGCGTTACTTCAAGCTTGCTATATTTTGTTTCTGATTGCATATGCAGTCCTGTTTACATAGCACTTTTTTTTTTTTTGAAATATGGTCTGAAATGTAAATTGGCACAAATAGAACACACGATCAAAGCTAGGCCTTAGGCAATCCTATTAATCCTGGCTAGCTATAGTTATCTCCAACTTGACCATTTTAATGAATTATTTTAAAATGCGGCCACAGAAGTCCTGGTGCAACAGATGGATTGGTCAGGCAAATGACAATTTTCTATTGCGGCAAGGTGAATGTGTATGATGGAGTCCCACCTGATAAGGTAATGAAGCTCCCCTTTTGCATGGATACCTGGAGATAACTATGATAGCATGTTGGCCTTCCAATGCGTCCAAACTATGGATTTGCAGGCCCAGGCAATCATGCATCTTGCAGCAAGTCCAATTCAGTCTCATCTGGATGATCCAATTCATAGACCTGCATTTTCATTTCCATGTCATTTTCAGACCCCAAGTGACAAACATGGCTTTCTTCATCCTAATGCTGCATTTGTCCATGCCACTCTAACAGGTAAGATTTCTATCATTTCCCTTTAAACCTTGTGACTTTGGGTGCTGAGGTTGTGTCTCCTAGAATTACTAGGTGCATTGGATGTAGCTAGAGCTCGAGGTGTATTTAGTAAATGGAAAGGTATATCAACACGTGTCAGCATGACCTTAACACGAGAAAAAGAAATTGTAACACTGGTTATTATTGTTTTTAGAAAGAAATGTAGCAGTTCTCCAAAGTTCCATAACACGTCACTTTTCTAGATCTTCATTACAAAAGCCCCAAATAGAACCTAATGTGAATCATTTGACTAGAGTTCCACAAGAAGTAAACTCATATGAGATCTAGTATAAAATAACTCATAATTCAAAACTATAATGTTCAAAACATAAGCTCAAGATTAGGGGCTTTTCATCAAGCAATACTGAATCAAATGCTCTGTGTAAACTTTACAGAGAAGTCGACAGAATATTCTCATCAGTGTAGGGAGAAATTGAACACGACTCATGACCCAGGTAAGGACTTGCCCTTAGCTTCTTGGTCTGTAGATTTCTTTTACTTGTTGGAAAACATTGTCATAGTTCTTTGATGAGGATGAGTATCTTTATTATGCAATAGATAAATTCTAGAACATTACATTGGTTAAAGTTAGCGGCAGGGAATATTCACATTTCAATAATGTGCTTTCTTATGCTAAATTCTAAGAATTATTGATGCTTTAAGTTTCTGTGTTGATTGATGCTTTATCAACCCTTAACAAAGTGATTGAACAAATTATTGGCATCAAGTAATTTTAACTGTTTTTTCTATTGCTTTGCATAACAATAGTGAAAAATATAAATGAAGGACATTTTCCTGGAGACTAATTATCTGAAAAAGAAAGGGTTATTCATTGCATAACATGCTGTTGCTGCCACCAATAGTGCATCCATGTCAGCGTTGTCAGTCATGATTCTTTTTTCTTTCTTTCTTTCTTTTTCTTTTTTTGGTGTGGAAATCTTGGAGACTAACCCTTGTGATGTCATGCTTCTTTGCATTGCATGTGTTGGGATCCACTCTATTTACATCAGCACCTTACACCATCAGTATTAGGTGCAACTACAATTATCTTCTCAAGCGCCAATGGGGTTAGGTAAAACCATACCAAAGAACATAGGGAAAATTTTTATTGAATGTTGATAACCTTCTGTAATTCAACGGCTCAAACACTAATTAAATGTGCTATTTATATAGCACTAAGGACTTAACTAAATAAAATAAAATGCCATCAAAATATCAATAACTAGATAAGATAATGATCTTTACTTTAAAAATTGAAATACAATAACCTTGAAAATATAAATCTAAAATCTTATATGATATTCTAAAGACAAAATCAACTGCGATCGAAGTAGATTCCATCATTCTCTCCCTCAATTCAAAACTCGATTTATTAGTTTTTTTTTTTTTTAATTGTAGTTCAAGCACTTTTCTTCAGATGAGAATTTAATCGATTGGAGCACTTTTTCGGTTAGTAATTTTGTGTGTTGGAGCGCATCTCAGCAATTGATAATTTTGACGCTCTTGTCACCAACTTTCTAATTGTTCATTATCTTGGAACACTTTTCTACAAATCACCAAACTTCTTTTGTTGCTTTTTTTTTTTTTGTTGTAGCGCTTCTATCCAAACTTAAAAAAATGAATCTTTTTGTTGATGTACTTCTCTTAAAATATTTCTTTGGAGAACATCTCATCAAACACTTGCACTTCTCTCTAATAATCCATAAAAATTTTGGCGCACTTCACCAATGAAACTCCTTTTTCTTTTATCTTTTTTATAACTCTCTAATAAAACCTCTTAACTTGTGCATACATATTTACTTGAGTGTTTCTCACAAGTTCTTTCTTGTAAGTACTTTCTTTTTCTCATAAATTCCATAGGATGATTAAAGCTCTGATAACACTGTTAGGAAAACCATACTTAAGAACATAGGAAAAACTTTGATTGTATGTTGATAAACTTTTGTATCTCAATGACTCAAACACTACTAAATGTGTTGTTTATATAGCACTAAAACTTAACTAAATAAAATAAATTCCACTAGAATCTCAATAAGTAGATAAGATAATGATCTTTACTTTAAAAATTGAAATACAATAATCTTGAAAAATATGAATCTAAAACCTTATAGGATATTTTGAAAACCAAATCAGCCATGTTTGAATTAGGTTCCAACAATCAGCACTGTCTCCTTGTCCTTGACACCGATTTCCCCATCCAGCTTCACTTTTCAAATGTGGTGCCACAGCCAGTCTGATTCTTTGTGCTTGCTCTACCGGTGCATTTGTCGTGCATGCTATTTGCTTGTGATTTAGCAGTAAGAAGTACTCTGACTAGATTATTAAGTTACTAAAAGTACAATGTCTACATAGTCAGTAGGGGTGAGCATCAGCTGTTTTGGCTGAAAACCGCAAAAACTGAATAATTCAAGCTTAATAGGAGCCGCACTGAACCTATCCAAATGAGCCTACGAAATCCTTCAAATTGTATCCGATTAATTCAAGGCATTGTAGACATTCCCTCATTTCTATCCCTGAGCATTTTCATTTTCCTGTTACAGTTCGATTCATTGGTTTTGGGCTTAATTTTGGGCCTTCTTAGCAAGTCAAACATCTTCAAGCATCTATATTCAATTTGCA
Organism: Manihot esculenta; assembly: GCF_001659605.2. Classification (NCBI taxonomy): domain Eukaryota; kingdom Viridiplantae; phylum Streptophyta; class Magnoliopsida; order Malpighiales; family Euphorbiaceae; genus Manihot; species Manihot esculenta. Next base: position 2,541,903 of record NC_035175.2, on the reverse strand, counting down.
ACAGGTAATAAAATGAGCTCACTTTCTTTTTCAGAAGCAGAATTCGGTACTAGGCTCAAAACCTCACTGACATAACTAGTTCCAAATTTTCCATATTCACCAATAGTTAAATTTGCTCAGTTAGGTAGAGAGCTCAGCCAAGACTTCTAGAGCTTGGATCTTTGCAGCCATGACTTGAGAGGATGAGGAGATTATTCAGCTTGGTGTTTGGCTGCTAGAGAGGAAAACTGAAAAATCAAAAGAATGAAAAGGATCAAAGAGGATTAGGAAATTGAGAGTGATGAGAGGATAGAGAACTCTGTAGGAGAGGGGAAAGAAATCGAGCTTTTTTTCAATTCATGCATCATAATGAAAATATTTATCAAATCACGCAGAATCCGAAAATATTTTCGGATTCTGTGTGTCAAAAAAGCGTGTTCGACAGTTATACTGCCGAATACGCTTGTTTGACACCGATGGTATCGAACAATGGGGAGTTCGACACCATGGATGTCGAACTGACACGGGGGCATGTTGTTCGACACTATTAGTGTTGAACAAACTGCTCCCTGCCACAGGAGCAATCTGAACTGCTCCCGTGGCTGCAAGGTGCCGAACACGCCTGTCCAGCACTCTAAGTGCTGGACAAGCCAAGGGGTGCAGAGATTCTGTGGCTGCAAAGTGCCGAACACGCCTATCCAGCATTTAGAGTGCTGGACAAGCCAAGGGGCGCAGAGATTCCCCCTCTGCAGAGGAATCTCTGCACCCCTGTGACATTACGTGCAGCGGGTATGTTCGGCAATTTGTGTGCCGAACATGCCCCTGCTACGGCTAATTCGGCAATCTTAATGCCGAACTACACCAACGGCCCAAAATTTCCAATGGCTGCCCACCCGCCCGCATCTCTATAAATTGTTATCTACTTACCCAGTTACAATCAACCTCTCATATCTTATCTGACTTATTTTTTACACCCTCCCATCTCTAATTTGCTCTCTGCTTTTATAATCTTGCTTATTTTTTACTTAATTAAAACACATTTTTATATACATATTCAGTCAACATGTCAATTATGATCACCAGTCCCACACCCTCGATGTCTCCTCTTATGTGGAGCCCGTAAACAACCTTGCCATGGTTCCGGCGCTAGGAATTGTTGAGGATCCAGATCATCCTATGTCGTTGGCGCATTAAGATTTGGATTTTGCACCTCAACAGCAGATAGATCGGACTGACCAAACAGACCGACACCAGTATGGCCATATCCCAAAGCATTATACCCTGCAAACATATGCTCTGTAGTGCCACCTGACATGTAATACTGCTTAGAGGTAGAAGGCTCATGTACAGGCTTTGATGCAAATGAAGGAAATATCGATCCTATTGGTGTATATGGTACACCATAAGCACCGGTCGTAAATGAAGGCATTGTAGTCGGTATCGAAGGTTCAAGTGTCCATCCCATGAACTGACTCTGAGAAGGATAATACATAGAAGGCACATGAGATGAACTGGGTGGCACATGAGATGAACTTGGTGCATCTTCATCATGCGTGGACTGATGATACTGTATCGGGGGAGGCATTGGATGCACATCTCTCTCACCTTGTGATGCTTGTGCCTGATCCCTTCTACGACCCCTAGCATGACCACGACTCCTACCCTTACTACCACGTGAAACTGACTCTAGAATAGGTGGGTCATCTGGGTCAGCCGTGCTAGGCGGTGCAGCAGGTGCTGAATGTGGAGCTGGCAACTATGTCTGCCGTCTCTCTTCCATCATACAATAAGAAACGGACTGTATGAGGTCGCATATAGCCGTCATGCTCCCAGTGGTCGGGTTGATAGTAATAGCGTACATATGCTCCAACCATTCTCCTGCAATACATATATTCAATTATATTATTTAAAATATGCTATTATTATTGAAAATGATATAAAAATTATAATTTTTTTTACATTTGATCCCATTGCCGCTCGTTTAATAGAAATCCAGCGTCTGGATACCCTACGGTACCACTCCATATACTCTGAATGAAAATGGAGTGGCTCTGTTGCTGGCGGGCTAGTAATTATTCTTCGATCTCGGGTGTTCCAGCGCGCGATCCAATGTGAGTGCACTTCTGCCCAATTTGTGTCGCTCTTCCGCAAATCAAAATAATGGAGTGCAGCAGATTGTTGAGGTTCAGTTGGAATATGCTGTTGCATGCCAAACTGTCGCATGACCCGATCCGGCTGATGCCACTCTATAATATGAAAGCAGACTAGTGGGACAACAGCTCTCCAAATTTCTCGTCCTTTGCAACAGTATTCGAGGAGCGACTCAATAAGGGCATCAGTGTATGACTCTCAAATTACCTAAAATCAACATTTAAGTGTTATATACAAATTAATGTAGCAATAAAATATTAAATTTATTTTACAATATTACCTACTCAGGTATTAATCGATCAATCTGATAATGCAGCGCTACTAGCACGTGGGTGACAACCTCAGTTATCTGTTTGGCATTACTCCACCTGCAGAATATATTATATTAGCAAATATTTCTTTAAATATTAAATTTTAAAAAAATAAATTAACAATAATATAATATCACATACCTGCTGCTTAGTGGAGCATCATGATGTGGTACTCGGCTAGACAGTGTCGGCAATACCGCTGTGATATGGTCCCATGCCCATATCTGAAGTATAAATAATGGATCAGCCATCTGCGTTATGTTGGAATTTGTCGCCTTACACAATTGTTTGTACAACTATGCCAGACATGCCCCACTCCAGCTATAATTGCCGATTTCTTCTAGATCGACTAGCAACAGTAAAAACATTTGGATCACACGCGAAGCAAATGTATCACTGAAAATAGATCTAATGACCCTCATAATATATGCTCGTGCGAACCTCTGTATAACTTCCTCATCAGCATCATCTGGAAGTTGACTAAACTCCTTAGCTAGCTAGATCATCTTCAAATAGCACCCTCTTATGGCATTATTAGGTGGAATGACATCTAATAATGCCTTACATACTGATGGCCAATGGTAACGTGATAGAGAAAAATGGAACCTATAGCAGCGCCCACTGATAGAGAAAATGTGCTAAACATTTCGAGTAAAGGCACCTCTCCACCCTACGCCATAAAGAATCCAATTCAAGAATACACATACGTGGAAACTCGATTATAAGAGATAGAGGGAAGCAATTAAAACATACCTCCATTTGCCAATAAAATCTATAGTAACAAGCCATAACAGCCATGGAAGTAATCCCAAAACTAGACATCATAGCGGCAACCAAGTAAGTGAACATCTCCGATTTCTTCCTCGCCAATCTTTCGGCCGCAAGAGGCGTCAAGATCTAGTAATTCACTTCTTCGAACTGTTCCGACTGGAGATTATCAATCTGGACACTTTGTTTTGTAAAAGAAAGTGAGGGACTTAAGTGTTGGGATATTTTATTGCTACATTAATTTATGTATTAACACTTAAATGTTGATTTCAAGTAATTTGGGAGCTATACACTGATGCCCTGATTGAGTCACTCCCCGAATACTGTTCCGAAGGACGAGAAATTTGGAAAGTTGTTGTTCTACTAGTCTGCTTTCATATTATAGAGTGGCATCAGCCGGATCGGGTCATGCAACAGTTTGGTATGCAGCAGTATATTCCAGCTGAACCTCAACAATCTGCTGCACTCCATGATTTTGATTTTGGGCAGAAGTGCACTCACATTGGATCGCGCGCTGGAACACCTGAGATCGAAGAATAATTATTGGCCCGCCAGCAGTAGAGTCACTCCATTTTCATTCAGAGTATGTGGAGTGGTACCGTAGGGTATTCAGACGCTGGATTTCTATTAAAGGAGCGGCAAAGAGATTAGGGTAAAAAAATTTATAATTTTTATGTCATTTTCAATAATAATAGCATATTTTAAATAATATAATTGAATATATGTATTGCAGGAGGATGGTCTGGAGCATATGTACGCTATTGCTACCAACCCAACCACTGGGAGCGTGATGGCTATATGCGACCTCATACAGTCCGTTTCTTATTGTATGATGGAGGAGAGACGGCAGACACAGTTGCCAGCTCTACATCCAGCACCTGCTGCACCGCATATCACGGCTAACCCAGATGACCCACCTATTACAGAGTCAGTTTCACGTGGTAGTAGGGGTAGGAGTCGTGGTCATGCTAGGGGTCGTAGAAGGGATCAGGCACAAGCATCACAATGTGAGAGGGATGTGCATCCAGTGCTTCCCCCGATACAGTACCATCAGTTCATGCATGATGAAGATGCACCAAGTTCATCTCATGTGCCGCCCAGTTCATCTCATGTGTCTTTTTATGTATTATCCTTCTCAGAGTGTCAGTTCATGGGATGGACGTCTGGACCTTCGATACCGACTACTATGCCTTCATTTATGATTGGTTCTTATGGTGTACCATATACACCAATAGGATCGATGTTTCCTGCATTTGCATCAAAGCCTGTGCATGAGCTTCTACTTCTAGGCAGTATTACATGTCAGGCGGCACTACAGAGCATATGCTTGTAGGGTATAATGCTGGATTGGGATATAGCCATACTGGTATCGGTCTGTTTGGTTAATCCGATCCATTTGCTGCTGAGGTGCAAAATGCTTATCTTAATGCACCGACAACACAGGATGATCTGGATCCTCAACAATTCCTAGCACCGGGACCATGGCAAGGTCGTTTATGGGCTGCACATGAGTGGAGACATCGAGGGTGTAGGACTGGTGATCATAATTGACATGTTGACTGAATATGTATGTAAAAATGTGTTTTAATTAAGTAAAAAAAAGCAAGATTATAAAAGCAGAGAGCAAATTAGAGATGAGATGCGGGTGGGTGGGCAGCCGTTGGAAATTTTGGGCCATTGGTGTAGTTCAGCATTAAGATTGCCGAATTAGCCATTGCAGGGACATGTTCGGCACACAAAGTGCCGAACATGCCCGCTGCACCCCTTGGCTTGTCCAGCACTCTTAAGTGCTGGACAGGCGTGTTCGGCACCTTTAACACACAGAATCCGAATATATTTTCGGATTCTGCGTGATTTGATAAATATTTTCATTATGATGCGTGAATTGAAAAAAAGGTCAAAGAAATCAAGAGGGGGCAAAGGGAATTTTGCACACAAGCGTAAAGTAGTAACCTAACTTGCGGAGTTTTGAAGCATTTTGGTTCAGTTTCCTAATCCTTTTCCTTTAAGAACGAAGCTGAACTTGATTGTGTTTCAAATTGACTCCAATCAAATTACTTGATAAATTGAACTGAATTTCTGAGTTAAGGTTGTTTAGTTTAGAATTTTGGTTCAAATTGAATGGCACTAATAGGGATAGGAATGGGTAAGCTTCAGAGTATGGAGAAACTTCTAGAATTGAGTGAGCTGGAATATTTTTCTAGAGTTGGGTGAGCTGGAATATTTTTCTATTAGAGAGAATTCCGGAGGAAGATACATGGAAAGGAGCCAACTGGAAAAGAGTATAAATAAGGAATGAAATGGGGAGTAGAGAGGTTGGGTTTTGAGTACAAATTTCGCTGTTACAGAGGGGCTTCTTGCAAAGACATTGATCCTTGGGGTCCTTATGAGCCATTTTAATTTCCTTGTTTGGCTCCTTTTTATTGTTCTTATTTTTGGATAGGGATTGTAAATCTATGAAAAGGTTATATTGTTAGAGTTGTATTGTTTTTCATTATCAATCAGTACAAGTTCTCAATACTATTTTAGATTCTCTCTATTGTTCTTTCTATTTTCAAGTCTTCTTTGTTCCTAACTCTACCAGGCTCTCACCCCTAATTTTCAGTTGTTGGTTAATGACTGTGTGGTTGTCGAAACCGGTCAAAAATAACCTTTTTGGTTATCCACAATTTTATAACTGTAGATAGTGGTAGAATGATCGAATCCATAAGGAATTGATACTTACCTATTTTTCTTATCAAGACCAAGTAAATAAACTGAAAATAAAATAAAAAGGGGGGGTTTTGGAATTAATGGACTAAACTAGAATTAAAAATAGCAAAGGAAAGCAAATAATAAAGTAAAGGTAGTTCAATAATGAGAAAAGTCTAGTTGAAGAGTTGGATTCACTTCAGTTGTTGGGATTGATCATTGACATTTATATTCTTTAATTTGACTCAATAAATCAATTATGGAGGTGGAATACGCTTCTCAACTCCATATCCCTCCTTAAGCATAGATTAACTAGGAAACGTTCTCTAATTAATCATTAATCAACGATTTGCCAAGGAACGTTCTTGGGGCTTTTAGCATCATACAACTGTCAATTGCATTAAGAAATAGAGAGACCTAATAAACGTATGGTGATCTTGCTAGATTATGCAATCTCCTTGGTTTTTACACCAAGAATTACTTGTGTTTGAATAATTCAAGCAATTACTGACTTCAAACTATCCAAACTAACAAATTATTACCTTACAATCAAGAATCAATGGGCGCTATTGATCTAAACAGCAAAGCAATAATAGAATTAAATATGAAATTGCATAAATATTGATAAATAAAATATAAACAACATGTGTTCAGATCTCACAATCCATAAACAAACTGAAATTTCACCTAATCTTCAACTAGAAAAAAGGTTTCAGCCACTCATGGCTGAAATTAACACAAATATTAAAGAAAGAAAGCAAGAAGGAGAAGAGGAAGGGTCGGCTGCTGGTGCGCGGCTGATGGTCCGTTTTCCCGATGAAGCAAATCTTTTTCTTGCTGGTTTGCTATCCTTTTATAGCTGAATAGGTTGCCCTTTGTTTCCTTGTTGAGATGGGGTTCTCTTTCCTATTTGGATTTGAATTCTTGGAAGGCAATTGTATCTTCTTGAGAGTTGGCTTCCTAGATATATGGGATAGAGTGCTGAGATGTCTTGAAGACTTGTTGAGCTGTCCTCGTGTGTTTGGGGAGGGAAAGACTTCTTGAAAACTTGAAATTTAAGTTTTCCTGCGTCTGTGCTGTCTACTGTCGCAGGCCCTGTTTGCCCGGGTTGTGTGGGCAAACAACTCAGTCTTGGGTGCTGTCTGCACTCTGCTTTTGTCCTGCGTGTCTGTTTGCCCAGTTTGCTTGGTCAAACAACAAGTCTGTAGCTTTCAGTTGTAACTTGGTTTGGGCAAACCAGGTTTGTTCTCTTTTACTCTCTTTTGGGCAGTTTTAATGTCATTTTTACCAAATTATTCTTTTACATCATTTTCTGCAAAATAAGATCAAAACCATAATATTAGGTAGAAAATGTGTGATTAACATAAATAACAATATGAAAAATGGGTCTAAATTTGGCTTGATCACTTAACCTTTTAACATTGTTTGCTTTTTTTAAGATGTAGAGGGTCAAGCAAATCGAAAGGTATCATTGCGAAGATATCTGGAGAAGAAAAAAGATAGGTACTGTCGGTGGCAAAGATTGTTAATGAGTTGCGTTAACTTCATGTTTCATGTATATTACAGTTATTACAACGCTTGAATCAGACACCATGGTGTTTTCTTTATTTGTACCGCATATGTTGCTGCAGGGGGAAATTTAAGGGAAGGAAAAGTACAGGACCTACCTCTTCAAGCTTGGAGTTTTATGTCAACCATCATGTGAGGACACATACCTCAAATGGACAATTAGCCAGGAGCAGCACAAGCTCTCCACCTCTGCCTGGAATGCCACATGCCTTGTGTAGCTCAGCTGATGATCAGCCGAAGATTGCAAGTTTTTCTGTTGATCTTAATGAAGGTAGGCCACAGAATTCTTTTCATTTTTTACGACTTGGAATGTGCATAGTATCTATGTTAATCACAGTTGTAGAGCTCATTATTGAACTGATATCAAACAGTTGATAGATGGGCTGTCCCATCTTGTTTTGGTTGCTGGGAATCTGAAGAATGCCAGTAAAAGATATGTTTCTGTAATGATTGACAGCCTTTGTATTTTACTGTGTATTAGTATGCCATTGTAACCATTACTTTTGGTTATACCCATGCCATGGTTTGGTAGAATTCCTTGTGTCCTGCTCAGCGTGACATTGCTAACCTTATGAAAATAGTTTATCATAATATTCTAATTTGTGATGCAAGTGATATGCAGTTGTGAGGTAATTCTATTGCAGCTTCTAGGCAAACTTTCAATTCTTCATATACAAGTTATGTAAAGTGGGATTCTATGATAAATGAATGTGAAGGTTGCTTATGTATTATTGGTACTCGCAGATGTCCAAGAACGTTGACATGCTGTTTGTAATATATGGTGTACAGACAATTCCCATTGTCAAAGATGAAGCCAACCGAACAATCTTCAGCATGTTTGCATCTTTCATGATCTGAGCTCGTTCCTGATGATGAAGGCAGTTTTATTTTTATTTTTCTAGGTGTTCCCGTGTCTAGAGATCCCTATGAGAGAATTACTTGTTGACAAGGGATAGAGATTTCATTCTCAGCTGCTCAATTTTGTGCTAGGATCATGGTCCTGAGAAATTCTCTGCTTCTGATTGTAATATAACCCGAGTTAAAATATACCGCCATGAGCAGCTATGCGCTTTACATGATGTAAACTTGAATGTATGCTGCCATTTGACTAGCTTGTAGGTTATCATCCTAGTTGTTACTGATGTTTATCCTCTCCGGATGAGTACTAACATTGCTCGCAACTGTCAATGTACCTGGAGGTGGAGTCATAGTTGGTAAGGATATGCTGTTAAGCGATCACTAGATTGCCACCGTTCTCGGATGCCCAAGGACGTTGTGTATGTATTTGACGAGGACAAAACTTAGAATGTTTATGCTCTCGAGCCTCGTCTACTCTACAGCAAGTTTTGAATCGCGACCCGGTGAGGAAGACCTAAGGCTCCCACATCACCGCAACCCACAAGACGAAAGTTCGTTTTTCTTGGATCACTTCTCTAGTCTTCTCTCTTTCTGGGTTGTCCTTTTTGGCTGTGTTCTTATTTGAAGTTACGAGCATTTCTATTAAGCCTAGGACTACGAGGAGTTGGGAATGTTATGTTGATATTTTGTTGTTTCCACTGGAACTATGATAATTTTCTTGACAATGAATTCCACTTGCTGTTTCGGAGGTTGACTGGTTTTTGCGTAAACAAATATGGAATAAAGAAGAAATATTCCTGCTAATATACACCAACATTTGAACAGGATATGGTTATGACTTCGAAATGAAGTCACCTGTCGTAACAATAGCTTACAACGACCTACCCGTTCAGTTCCTCATCAACTGATCTTCCTATTCCATCACCTGCTGCTCCATAGCTTGGAAGCTGCGAAACATTTTCAACTCTTTTCTTACCAACGCGCCCCTTTAACCAATGATGCGTCTCTTAGTTTTGGAGGACTGGGCCACAGTTCACGTCCTCAAGCTACATAGATCTTGTTTCATCCCCGGAATTTGAAGTCAGGGAATTCTATTAATCTCGACTCTAATATCAAAAAATCAAATTGTTAGGAGTATCGACTATGTTACGCCGTACTTGCTTGAAAGTACTCCCTCTTCTAGGAATTCAATTGATCTGAATTTAATATCAAGAATAAAAATTGACTATTGGATCAAGAATTAACAATCCTTTTTTAAGACCCATCTCCTGAGAGCATTCACCATAATAACATAATAAAATAATTCCCTATATTCCTCGGACATTGAGGATCCAATCATACTTTTTACATTAATTAAATATTTGCAAAAGCCCTTCCATTCACCTAATGCAGTCAAATTATTTGATAAAGTGAAAGATAACAAATCTACACAATCATGCCTCCACAGCAAAGTACCCAGGGCCCTATGACGATATTGGGGACAAAAACCAGGGCCACAGATAATATAAAACAAAAGCACATAATACCTTTATCTTGTATTTTAATTCTATATTCTACTATCATCAACGTGGGCTCTTCGTCCTTTAATTCCCCCCTTTTGACCACCCCAGTCCAACTTAACCCTTTCATTTACTGTTCACTGAAATAAACAATTGCTTTCATAACATGGTTCCTGCTTTTCTTTGATTCAAACCGCCATACTTTTCCAGTTCAAAAACAAAAACACATTCCCACTCCACTAAACAAAAAGAGATGCCCTAATATGAATATAACTAAAATCTATCATTTTTCCTCCTCCACAAAATATAGGAACAAAACAAATATATATTTATATATATATAGCCCAACCAACACTATAAACATTGACGTTCAAAAGGGCCATATATTTACACCAGTTATCCCAGTATTCCCTTTCCCAATTCCCAAGCTTTTGCCCCTCATATGGAAGTTAAATTCTATGTCTATTGTTCTTCTCTTCTGCTATGGCCAGAAGCCTCGACACACCCTGAGTCCACATATCATATTCCTTCTCATTCGGGCACTCGAACTCGACAACGCCCCGCAATATAGTTTTCAATCCGAAATATCGCCTATTCTCGCCGCCCACGAGCAAGTGGCGTCCCGACCAGGCAGGAATATCTTTGATCACCTCCAACACCACATCTGCAAGTTCAAAAAGCCAAAATGAGGAATTTAAAGATTATCCCTTCTCATCTTTTACACTTTAATGCCATTTCAACTTTCTCAAATCCCTAAATGGAAGAAGACCCACCCATCCAATTCCGTTTTTCCCTTTACTAGAGAAAAAACAAGCAATGATACTTACTCTTTTTCTTTTTGGTTATGGTCCCAGCAACGTGTCTGCTCTTCATCTTCAACATAACCTGCACAAAAAGAAGTTTCAAAAGTTAAAGGTTGGTTAGAGAAGAAAACAGAAATTAGAAACAAAGCAGATCCATTTATTTCATAGTAATGATCAGAGAGCTTTAGCTTTTGTCCTGATCCCTTTTTCCTCATCAGATTCACATTCATAACAGCCATCATTCCCAAATAATTAAACATCATTTCATATTTCTAAACAACACCCTGAGAATGATTGTTCGGATTTAGAGGCCTGTACCTGATTCGTTCTGTTGATATAAACAGAAACTATTTTCCAGTGAAGATCACCTGCATTAATTACAAAAAAATAATCAAAATCCCCTTCTTCCATAAGTAACAACATCAAGTTCAAAAAGAAAACAGAAATTTTGAATTGCTCAACAATATATCCATTTCATGTCAAGAAAAAGAAGCTAACAAGGGAATTGCAACAATCAGAAACATTACTCACCTTTACGAGTTCGCTTGAGGAGTTCACAGCCTCTGGCTAGCAATTCCCTACTACAGATGCCCAGGAAATTTTCTTCAGGCACAAGTTCACCACTGAAACTGCCATTAGAACTACCATTTCCGCTTCCAAAACCTAATCCTTTATCCACAGGAATAACTGCTGCTATGTTCCACACCTCCTTCAATGCCCTGGCCTTCAACGTTGCCGCCCCACGTAAAGCTGCAATAATATAACATGCACAAGATAAAATCTGTCGATATAAATACATTCACAAAGTCCCATGAATGCCATATAATATGATGGCTTTGGCGTAGATTAATTGAAATTGAACAGTTAAACAGGTCAATTTACCCGTCGCTGCAGCGGCTGTCAATGTCATTATATCGCCCGGAGACCGCACATTTACAGCAGAATTTACAACGGAAGCTAGGTGGTCGCGTTCCGCCCCCATGGCCTCCGCAGCCTCCACGCACTGGGCTGCAACCAATGTGGCAGCAGACGCCACCGCCATATCAGTCTTCGCCATTTGCTCATCCTTCCCATTCCCAGAAGAAGCTGCGGTAGCTGCAGCAATAGCTGCAACAGCTGCAGCGACGCCAGCTACAGAGATAGCAGCGTTAAGCTGGGCATTTTGGGCCCTGGCCTCCTCCTTTTTCTTCTCTCTCCTGTCCTTCAACCACCTACCAACAGTCTTACCACCACCACCACCTCCGACGGCACTAATGGCAGCACCAGGCGTTACAGAGGGCGTACGAAACTGGGTGTTAACGTTATTATTTGGACGGGAATACTGCCGAGAAGAAAAGCAATTGAATTGTCTCATCAAATTACCATTTGGACGAGGCAAAATTTCCGATTTGTTTCTCTTGTGCATCATGATAAACCATTGAAGAATCGAAAAACAAAATTCACGGGCAACAACAAAAATTAATTAACCAATAATTAATCGTCCCAAGCAGGTATGTTTGATGGGGAAGGTACATAAGCCATAAATGGAAAGCTCTGTAATTGTTTTAACAAATTCGGATAGGGAACTAAACATAACCACGTTTTGACAGAATCAAAGGTCCACAACAGATTTCTTATAGGCAGTTTCTATTTTCTTCCATCCTTTGGACTTGTGTCAAAAACCGCAAGGTCAATTAGGTAATTATATGCTTCATCAAAATCAAACAAATAACGTCCTCCGAATTTTCGCTAAAATTAAAAATATATATATAACTAGAACTGGGCCAGATATTCTTTCCACCGAAGGAAAGCATATTTTAAGAAAAGGAAACAAAACTATTGCTTCCGGAGGAGATTAAAGGGAACATTGGTTATAGAGAAAGCCTGAGATTTGTCTTCTTGGGCATGAACGAGTCAGTACTCAGTGTAGCTCAGTAATCGTGCTTTGTAGAAGCCAAAAAGTGCTTAAACAACAAGAGGATACACACAAAATTTATGTACCTTAACGTCGTCTATCTCGGACGGAGAGACAGGAGGGCTGTCGGTTAAGGAACCATTAAGAGGGCCGCTGCTGTGTGAGAGCCTGCCCGAAGTGCGTGGGGACACCTCCTGCTGCATTAAGAGGCACAAAAGAAGGCGCGTTATAAATTTTGAGGAAATCCAAGGTGGCGATAATGGAATTTACTCTTCAGTAGTGAAATGGAGAAGAGATTATTGAGCAATTTCATAACAGCGGTTTGATTTCCTTGGAACAAAAGACTGGCAGGAGTGAAATAAAAATGTTACAAATCTCACTTCAAGTTTCAATACCAGTTGAGTTATACAAAAATTCCACTATGTTTACTTCAAAACCAATACCATAGGAAATGAAATGTTAAATTAGAAAACAATTTGTCAAAAATATTCAAACCCAGCACCCAGAAGAGCCAAAACTCTGCAACAACACCACCAAACTAAATAAGGGACAAAACTAGTCAATCAACGAGAGAGAAGAAAACAAAACATAAGCTAGAACTTTAAGACCAAGAGCCAAACAGCAAAAATCCCATAAGTTGTCTTTTAACTCTTTATCCTCTAGCTCTCTGTTTCGCATAACTCACCGACTGTGACATGATTCTTTCCATGACCATTTGAGAGGTCTCAGAGGAAGCAAAAGAAAATGGGTTCCCAGATACAGTAGCACTCTCCTCTAACTCTCCAGCAATGTCCTCCTGTATAGTACAACCACTCATGGTCTTAGCAAGAACCATTTGTGGCGGCGCAAGGGCTTTTGAAACCTCAAAGGCCGACACACTCCACGAACGAGATAGGAACTCCATGGGTTCACTTGGAGTCTCCGGAGGACGGAAAAGAGCCAAGTCCGGGCGCCATGGCTCAGTCATGGGTTTGTCCATTCTAAGAGAAGAGAGAGAGAGCGTGTGTATTTTGCTGAAGTGGCGTCGTTACTGGAGAAATGGTTGGGTGGCTGCTTTTATAGAGGAAGGTGTTATGAGACAAATCTGACTAAGATGTCAGCTCCTATGTGCTTTCTTTAAGATTTCGATCAAAGATAATGATAAAAAGAAGAAAATAAAGATCCCATATGTGATCTCATAAACCTTAATCTATTTCTCATTTAAAAAATAAAATTAATAAATATCAATCCGTTCGGATCGAATTCATTATACATTTAATAATACGAGTTTCACTTACATTTTATAAAAATTGATTTGTCTAAATAAATATATTTTTTATGCATTATATTTTAAATTAATAAAATTTTATCATCAATTCAATTAGAAAATAAACTTAACGTACTTATTTATAAATTTAGTCTAATTGGTCCATACTTTTTTTTTATTTTTTTATTTTATTTTTTAATGATATATAATCACTGTTCTATTACATTATATTTTATGTATGGATTTACTATATCTTATTCCATCGTCAAACGACTATTTAATTCTCTCCGGCGCCATACAAACACGATCTCTAATATATAGAAGTCTGGATTTCACTGACTCATCAAGTCAATTAAGCTGAATCTCTCTCTGATAGGCTCAATGTAAACACGATTTCCAATATATAGGAGTCTGTATCCCACTGATCCATCAAGTCAATTAAGTTGAATCTCCCTCTGATGAATCCGAATCCTACTCTATCCGGCCTATTTGCCCAAAATCAGGATCGTGCACTATTGGATGAACTCACATGGTGTGCTTTGATGAGGTTACGGTTCGGCCTTTCTACATGGGCTTAACTGTGGCCAAGATATCCGAGACCCAATAGTTATTAAGTGCTCCTTTATCCGGGCTGAATCTCCTTTGTTACTGGTAATATGCTCAATAGGGTACTGAGTCCCTTTTGTTGTAATATCTGCCATAACCAATAAGCAGTATTTTGGAGTTGGAGAGTTATGTTTTATAGCTCATGGTCAGATAGGGTGGTTCGAGGCATGGTTCCTGTTGAGTTTGGCGAATGGTTAAACAACACAGGTGATTGATTCAGTGGGGTGGTAGGGCTGGAAAATGAAAACTGTGGTCCTTCCTGAGCAGAATTCAGATCATTTAGGATGTTTCTGGTATAATTTTTGTCGTGATTGGCCATGCGGATCTCAGTGGGTATGGTGAGTATAGTGAGTATGAGAACTTTGGTTATAAAAGGATCTCCTTTATCCCCACAAACGACGCTAATGGATATCTTGATATCCAATAGAGGGTAGATTCAAGATATGTATTTGTGTACTTAGTCTAACTGGTCCATACTTTTATTATTTTATTCATTTTTATTTTGTCCTTTAATGACTTGTAACCGCCGTCATACTATAGTATATCTTGTCAACATCACGCTAGACCGTACAAATGGATGTACCGTGTATTTTCTCATTGTCAAACGACCATTTAATTTTTTTCGGCGTCATGTAGACACGATACCAAATATATAGGGGTTTGTTACCATACTAACCCATCAAATCATTTGAGTTAAATATCTCTCCGATGGATCCAAATCCTAATCTGTCCGGCTTATTTGTTCAAAAGCGCTAGTAGACGAACGATATAGTGGTATGTGATAAAACTATGGTGTAATACCCGGCTAGAGTCCGGCATCGGAATTCTACTTTCCGATGGAGTTTCGGATGCCGGAAGTCTCTAGAGGGTTCGATTTATGTTTTTCTATCTTGTTTTGATATGTTCATAAGTTTTAAAGCATAAGGAAATGAGTTTTTGAGTGAAATGAACCAAGGCAGAAAAGCCAGGTTCGGCCGCCGAAGTTGAGGTTCGGCCGCCGAACATGCATGGCTTTCGGTTTCACGTGTGGCCGCCGAAGGTGGTCTGGCCAGCCACCTATAAATGGCCCTCAGTCGGTTGAAAGGATAAACATCACAGTTTCTTTCACGTTCTGAGGTGAGACCCTGTCCTTTGTGAGTATTCTTTCATGTTTTTCATCCAATCTTGCAAAGATTTGATTAGTTTTTATGGTATTTTGAAGGTTTTAAGCTAAACACTCAAAGTTGTGAAGTTTGGAGAGTTTGAAGGAGAGTTGCTCCAAAACTCCACGTTAGGATCGTTCATCTTCTTGGTTTCAAGAGGTAAGTGAAGATCCTGAGCTTGTTTTTATGTTTTCTGAAGGTTTTATGTGGTTTTGGGGGAGAGTTGCATGAATAGGGTTATTTGTGAGGTTTTGATGATTTTGTGAGTAAAGCTTATTTTTGTTTTGTATGTGTTGTGTGTTTGGGGTTGTAAGGTAGTTTTTGACCCCTTTGAGCATATACTTGGGTATATGCAAGTTGAGGAATTGAGGTGGTTGAGATTGAGAGGGTTTTGGTGCTTTTGGCGAGAGGCAGAGCAAGTTTCTGCCTTGCGGATGAACTCAGATTCGGCCGCCGAAGGTACATTCGGCCGCCGAACCCATGAGGAGGTGGCTTCGGCTGCCCAAGCTTGCCCCCGAGCTTTTGGACTTTCGGCTCTGGAGGGAAGTTCGGCCGCCGAAGGTCAAAGACTTTCGTCTCTGGAGTGCCTTTTGGCCTCCGAAACTTGCCCCCAAAAGGGTTCGGCTGCCGAAAGTAGAGCTTCAGCTGCCGAAAGTAGAGCTTCGGCCGCCGAAGGTGCTTGAGTTTCATCTTTGGAGAGGACTTTCGGTCGCCGAACCTGCCGCCGAAAATGTCCTGTCCAGCTTTCCTTTGCATGCTTTGCATGGATGTTAGAGTGAGTTTAAGGGGATTCTTGGGGAGTTGTATAGAGTTGTTCATAAACTAGTTTGGTCCCTCATTTGAGTCCATCTGTATAGGTACAGACCAGAGGAACCAGAGAGAGCAGCAGTGAGTACTGCGCCAGAGTTTTCAGAGCCAGCAGAGTCAGTCCAGTTAGCCAGAGGTGAGTGGAACTAAACTGAATACTTTTAATTGAGACATAAACTGCTTTCAGCATAGTTCATGCATCATGAATATACAGCAGGTTGTTTGCATTAGAATTCACGAATATGTTGCATTGCATAATTAATTGTTGTTGTGGGTGAATGCTGAATGATCCAATAGTCTCTGAGAGAAGTCCAGGAGCCTTTGACTACGCCCTGGCAATGGTAAGTACAGAGGTGTTATATACACATATACATATATGACAGGAAGACCAGGTGCTCGATTCTACGCCCTGGCACGGCAGAGTTTCCGGGACTATGTGGTGACAGGTTGACCCTTGATGTGGATTGTTTGTGATATGGTGCATTCCATGAGATCATATTTTACTGAGATGTTTTACTGTTCTACTCACTGGGCTATAGAGCTCATCCCACTCCCTTAACCCCAGTTTTGCAAGTTCAGTGTACAGTATACAGAGGAGATCCACAGAGTACAGAAAGAGTAAAGAGATTTGTAATAGTTTAGAGTGGACATGTAATATTAAAGAGATGTAATAGTTGTGTATAAAATTAGAAATGTGCTTGACTTAGTGATGTTTGTTCTGTACATAATCTGTATATGTATATATGTTTTACTGTATGTGAAACATCAGGCTTAACAGGTATGAGTTAACCCATCTAGAGCAAGCTCTAGTCAGGAGTACAGAGTACAGAGATAGTGCATGCACATGTTAAGTCTTGGTTCAGAAAAAAGTTTTTATTTTCACAGAAAATGTATAATCATGTATGAGCTTTACAGGTACACAGAGAGTATAGCAGGCTTGCTACGGGTTCTGGCGGCCTTAAGCCGACCTGAATCCTAGCGCCGGTGACGGTCCATTTTGGGATCGTTACATATGGTCCGGTCTTCCTACACGAATTTAGTAGCCTGTAAACAGATATTCGAAACTCAATAATCATATTTTTTCACTTATTAATTTTTATTATATTAAATTAAATTATCTACTCCCTGAATTTCTTATTAAAAGCTAAAATATATATTTTAAAGTGTTAAATATTATTAATATTCAAAATTATCACTAATGTCCCACCAATTTAAATATAAAGGTCTTCTTGCATCATTCTTTTCTCTTAAAAAATATGCAAGTTATTAAAATAATTTATTTTAGAAACTTAGAATTTACATTTAAAAGGCTTTTGTTGTGATTAAATGGGATTTGGAATCTTTTGATTAGTCCATTTAGATGACACTTACAGCTAGTTGATTCGTCTATTTAGGGCATGACATGCATCCATGTGGACTTATTTAGTTTTGCTCATGGTCCGATTTGGATTTGATTTTAGATTTTGTTTTTAGCCTCCACGGTTTGAATCATTTTTTTTATTTAAATTTAGTTATGGTCGAACGGTTTATTCGAAATAGTTTTAATTTAATCACAATTACCATAAAATTATTCATTTATATAGTAAGAAAGTGGTTATGTCTCGCACCATAATCCACTAATTATTTTTCAGTTATTAAACCTCTGATTAAAAAAAATCAGAAAATAAAAAGTCAGCAAGAAAACGGTGAAATCTGCGAGGGTGGGAGATACGAAAGTGCGGTGAGGATGCGGATCAGCGTTTGCAGTACATTCTGGTATTTTAATGATGTGGAAGGATTTGCTGTATATCCTCAGACACAGCTCGTCCTGGATGTTTGACTTGTATCTCCCCATCCCGATTGACTTTGACTCTCTCCTTCCCTTCAACTTATATCTTACAAGTTACAAAGCAACCGCAAACGCCCGTGTCAACAACTCCCTCCCTCATTTGCTCATATCAGCTTTTGGTATGAATTATATTAAATTGCCACTAAATTCGAAATAAGATCCAATTCATATAGCTGATTGAAAAAAAATAAAGAAATTATTGATTAATTATTTGTAGGGACTCGAATATAACCTGTGATCTGTAACCATGTGGAGTAATTAATGAAAAACTTTTTCTGAAGAAAACCTGAGAACAGCCACCAGTGAATGGTTACCATCAATCATTGGCATGGGAGAAAGCCACACAACTTCCACATGGCGTTATCAATTGAGACCCATGCTGGTTTCTTTCTTTATTTTCTAATTCTTTTAATTATTTTTCGAATCTTTAAAACTCATTTTCCTTAAAAAGCAATTACCTCCGCTTGGGATAGCATAAACAAATTTGAATGTTGTGGTCCAATATCGACTATAAATGTGGTAAATAAAATCTTTCACCTCAATTATATTGTTCATGTAACAGGGAGGAATTCCAGCTATCTTAATGGATTGATGGCAACTATACAGGCCTTGCATTCATTACTCATGTCATAGCCTTTTTTCAGAAAAAAAAAAAATTAAAGAAACCAATGAATTTTAATTTAATAACAATAAGTTTATGTTTTAGCATTGTAAAACTTCAAATTATCATTTGTAAAGTTTAGATTTTTAGCATTTATTTGCTATCATCTGTGGTAGTTATGAGTGCAATGAAATAATAAATGACATGCATGCAAATGGAAGGAAAATAAAAAGGATGTCGGACAAGGTAATTCCATGTCTTTTGGCATCTACATGAGGAAAAACACAATTTTGTATATGTAACATAGAAAATCCAAAGGAGCTGAGCTTTCATAAAACGTACGGCAGTAGAGAGTGAATTTGCGGGGTAGGAGAGGAATTCTGGAATGGGATAGAAAGAGGCGATAGATATTGACATTCCCATCTAAATTAAAGTTAGAAACACATTGGACGGAGTGCAGAGGATGGCGAATAGGACGATGATGGTGGAATCAGAGGAGCAGGTGAAGCTAACGGGACTGTGGTCTGTGAGAGCGTACTCTTACATGGAACCAAAGACTGAGGCGTTGGCTTTTTCTGAACCAGACAACCCAACAGACGATAGGAGAGTGCCCTGACAATTTTAACATCTTCTTTCTCTCTTTTTATTTCATGCAGCCACCACCCTGGATTTTCGTTTTTTTTTTTTTTTTCTTCTGCTAATTTGCGCGTGGCTTTGTGGCATGCCTGTGCTACGTCATCATCTTCCATTCCCTCGTCTGTCTCTATGTTTATTTATTCTTATTTCAATTTATATAAAGTTTGCATACATCGCTAAATAAATTTATCATAAATACATGATACTGCATATATATTTATATAATAAAATTATTATTAAATAGTTAATAATTTAAATTTAGTGTACTCATAAATTTAAATAGATTTAATTCGATGATAATATATACGTTTAAATAAATTTAAAATATTTTAAATTTTATTTTTTTAATTTTAAATCTCTATTTAAAAAAAATAAATCTGATATTTAATAAACCGAATAAATTGCTTTTATAATTTTTTAACTCGAGTAGACTAAGTACTCCATAATTATTATGGAAGAGGGCGCATGCCCAAAATTAAATGAAGGTGGCCCTTTCAGTTGGCATATGAAGGTCCATGCATAATGATACCCACCAAAGTTTATCCTGAATGCTTATTTGTCATTTTCTGCATTAAATTATCTTTTTGTATCTTTTTAAGTTATATGAAAATAGCACTAATTATTTTGATATTTATTTGCATAAAATAAATATTTATAAAAAACACTTTAATTTTTTAATGAATTAATTTGATATAAATAAAATTTAATTTCACTTTGTATAATTTAATATACAAAGTAATACAATTAAAATAAAATTGAATTAAAAGAGTTACGTAATTAATGTTTATGAACAAGTCATCCTATATTCAAATTAATAATCTGATAAAATAAATTAATATAATATATTATTTTAAAATCATAATAAGCCTGTAATAATATATATTTTGATTTTTATACACATTAAATTAGTTGAAGTTTATTATTAAATTTATTAAAAATTTGACTAGTATCGATTAATAGGGGTAAATAATATTATGTTTAAATCGAAAAAATAAATCGAATTGAATTAATTTAACATAAATCGAAAAAATTAATCGAATTGAATTAATTCAGAAATTTAGTTCAATTTTTTATTCATTTCGGTTTAATTCAATTTTTAATTTAAAAAATTTTAATTAGTTTAATTTAGTTCGATTTTAATAAAAAAAATTTTAAAAATCGAATCAATTAGTAATAATAATATATTATTTTTAATAATATATAAACATTAAATCAGGTTGAATTATTTTAATTAAATTTTAAAATATTAAAAATAAAGTGTAAAAAATAAAAAGTTTATTAAAAATTCAAACCGATTAAATAAAATTGAATCAAATCGATTTGATTTGATTTATGTCTAAAATCGATTTGATTTGATTTATATCTAAAATCGATTCAGTTTAATTTTTATAAATACTAAAATTTTGATTTTGATTTTTAATTTATTTAGTTCGATTCAATTTTGAATTAAACTAACCAAATACTCACCCCTACCAACCAGTGCATAAGAGATTCAGTAATTATAGGTGTAATAAAAATCTGCTAGATTAACTAACGGCAACTTTTCATGAATTATCGACCTACTCAAAGAAGAATAAGTATTGATAAAAAATCAAGTGTTACAGGATTCGGATATTCCTTGTCATGAGTGGAATCGCATATTAGTTTATTAGATTAGATCATTGTCGCGTAATGACAATTCATAACTTTTTTAAGTGATTAGTAATTTTATTTTTTTTCATTATTTTTTTTCAGAATATTCAAAAGCTAAGCTAAAACTATTCTAATACTCTTTTTCTCCGTGCATAAACTGAACTAACAATCAAGATAAATATGATTGGATTATGATAAATGATAGGTATTCTTAATAACTGAAAATAACCCTTCCTCCGAATTCTTTCGGATAGTAAAATACATTAAAATTTAATATAAATCTAAGTTCTCAAAATTTAAAATACAAATAAAGAAAATGTAAAATATAAATAAAGAAAATAAAAATTTAGAGGGAGGGTCAAACTTGTAAATGTAATTAAATGTA
The DNA here is from genome assembly GCF_001659605.2 of Manihot esculenta. Lineage (NCBI taxonomy): Eukaryota > Viridiplantae > Streptophyta > Magnoliopsida > Malpighiales > Euphorbiaceae > Manihot > Manihot esculenta. Next base: position 2,520,497 of record NC_035175.2, on the reverse strand, counting down.
TCACTCAGAAGACCTGAAATTATATATATAAAAAAATAGTAGTAATTATTTGACATCTACAACTCACCTAAACGCAAGCCATTAATTCACATACACTTACTAATTCAATTATTCATATAAATAATACCTTATTTCATTCACGTGGACCCTAAATGAGCCAGGGAGAGTAGAAACTGCAAAATAAAAAATAATTTATATTTATTATTATTTTCTTCAAAAATAAATTTTATGTGAATGAAATAAAGATTTCATCTTCATTTGAGAGGACAGAAATGTTCTAGGAGAAAATATTTTAATATTTTTATAACCTTATTCAATATATTTTAAAAAAAAAACTTTTGGTATATTATTTTATTTTTATATAAACTACAGTATTTATTTGCTCTTTCTCTTTTACAATTTTTGTTTTTAATTGAATAGATAATAAAATTGTTTTATGTTTAATAAAAATTTAAATTATTAAATATTATAATGTAATTATACGATGATTTTGTTATTGAATTAGTTTTCCTAAAGTCGGATTTAAATTTTTGGAAAAGTCGATATTGTTTTTAGAAAATAGGAGTAAAAATTCACAATTATGTAAAATTAAGGGGTTCATCAGTAATTAGATTGATTATTATGAAGTTTTTTAATTATACTATTGATTTATAAAATATTGGCAATACTAAATTTATTTTTGAGATTATAAAAATATAAATATAAAACTCAATTTAATTTTAAAAATAAATGATGGTATCTAATTAGGGCTGAAGCCTGTGCCTGTGCCTGTGCATAAGGAAAGAGATTTAAAGACTGGGGTTGCCTCAGTTGGTAGGACACAAGTATCTCACCATCATCATTAATCTCAGATTCTACGTGTTCCCTTTCTGACCCTAACCTCCCTCTATGCTTCCTAATTTATCAAATCAATCATCCTATTTCATTTCCAATTTTTCAAAAAATAATAGGATCTCAACCCACTTGTTGAAGATTTCACTATCCTCATTAAGATTTCAATTTCAATATCAGTGGAATCTTTGATTTATATCAACAGCACCACCATGACCTCCCACCAATCTAATTTCAGGTCAGCAACCATTAATTCTCAATGTGTTGGCTTAAAATGACCTTGAGATGACAGCTCCTTGGTTGTCCATTCTGCTCATTTCACACTGTGTTATCGTGTATTTAGATTAGGCCCATCAAAAGATTAGATTCTGACCCAATCTGGGGAACATCAGCTGAATCTTATTTCAGTTTTTAAAAGAAACTCCGCTCCCTTATTATCAATTATCCCATCTGATAATTGATATCATCTTTGTCCCTGTTCTATGTATAAATTACGGCTATTCTACAGCAAATTAGTTTAAGAGATTAAATTTGGCTTAGTAGGCAATTATGAGAGGATATGGGATCATGACATTAAGCTATAATTACAAAAACAGGAGTTGGGTTACCGACAGAGTCCCCATGCGTTTGCGTTTGGTGATAGGCACCATCAAAGAATGTGACTTCTCTCGCTGTTCATTGTTGACATAAATGAGCTAAAAAACATGAACATTTTAGATGCAGCTCCAAGTTCCAAAGGCTCAAAAATGGATCAGAATCCAATATATTTTATATTTCAGTCTATGAGTGTGATAGGCATCTACTCATGAGTCTTCGTCACACAAGGGCAAATCTACACACAACAGGAGCACAAAAAGAAAAGAAAAATGGGAGACCTGATGGACCATAGGGCACCACTTTAGGGCATAAAGAAAGCCAAAGCAGGGCTGAACTGGATGCGCCCATTTGTGGCAACTTTGAAACAAGGAAGGGGAAGCTTTTTGCGAGAAACGAACATCGATAAACGAGAAAGTGAAAGATGCAACTGGAAAGGGCAAAAGCAGCAATAATTCATACGCAAAACCCAAAGATCACAATAGCCACTCTCCCTGGTTCTCTGCTACTAATAACTCCTGCCTCCACCTTTCTATCTATGAGAGTTTAATGGGTGCTTAAGAGAGAACTGCCTAATCTTACCATAAAGTAAACCAAACTAATCACGTTACTAACACATTACCAAAAAATTATTAGTAAAAAATATTTAAAATTTAAATATTTGATAAATTTAAATTCGAATGAATAAATTCGAGATTATATTATTAATAAAACTTATTTAAATTTACTTATTTAACTAATTTAAATTCACATCGAATAAATTTATTAAAAAAAATTAAACACTCTCATTCAATATAAAAAATAAATAAAGGGCTATATTAAAGGTAGAAAAAAAAAAGAAAGACAACACTTATTTAGAGAAAAAATAAACTTCTAAAGTCACTGTTAATAGAGAGTAATAAATAGGAAACTTCGGGTTGGTCTTATTTTTAATTAAGAAATAAAACATATAAAAGAAAAAGTTCTCGACGGACCGTTCAATCGTGGAGCTATACATGCCTACAGAAACAATGCCCAAAATCTGGGCCGTACGCAGCCGGAAAGAGGCGCCGTACTGAAAGCCGGGGGGGGTTTGAGTGGGAAGTGATGTGTACTGGAGGGTATAGGATGGGACATTTTAGCTCTCTAGATTAGCTTTTTAGGGCATTTTATGTGCAGGAGCTTTCTTTTAAGGAGGTTTTTGACGAGGGATCGATTGGTGGACGTGTGTGCGCGACCTGATGCAGAGTCATAGACTCATAGTGTAATTAGTAATTAGTATTAGAGACAGATTGGAGGTGGGTATCCTGTCAGCTGGATCAATCATTTCTATCAATCAGGGTTCAGGACGCCAAAATTTTCTCAAAGGAAAACCAAATCCAGTGACAATTGGGTTTACAATAAAAACCTAGCCATTTTGGATAATAGCTGCCGTGTAAAGCCTGGACCTCGCCGAAAACAGCAGATATGGGCCAAGACATTTGAGTCCTAGATGGACTTGGCCCAACATGTTCGAGTCCTGGATGGGCTTGCGATGGGAAATTTAACAGCCTCACAGTTCGATTGTGCAGTTTATTCAATTTTATTGGATTCAGAACTCCATATAACTATAAGCTACAGGTATAAACACAAACAGCATCTGGCATATATATGTGATAGCATGTTCTGTACACCTCTGTGAAAAAAACACCTCTCTGCATCATGTGCTATCCTAATTCCTGCAATAGGAATTCGTATTCATATAATATGGAAATCTACATACGGAAATGCAATTATTTAACTAAAATGAGGCATCAAACACTAAATCAAAAGCAGATGATCAATCTAACTGGAATGTGGCACCTCCAGTTCTATGTCCACTGAATCATAGCCAGAGACATGATTAATACCATCAACCAAGGGAAACTTTGTTTAAGACTTGAACCACCTGCAAAGCAAAGATGTGGCACAAGAATGTTAAACGTAAAAGCAGAAATTTGCAGGCAGTATCAAAGCTTAAATTGACGACCTCACCTTGATTCTGACTGCTATCAGTTAATACAGGTGCTGGTGCAGCTGACCTATTTGAAAGTGAAATCCCAAGTCTTGAACAGTCCATTCCGATCGAGCCTTTTATTAGCATCAACACCTATGTCAGTACTCTAATATCCTTGACAAATCAACTTAACATTTAAACAAGCATTAGCAAACTAGAGTCTCTTACATTCTCTGAAGCATGGAAAGGCAGAGACATTGAGAAGGTTATAGTAACCCTCTGTACATTCGCATCTATAAGTGAAAGTAGATGTCTTGTTACAGGAACCGCCTCCACAATCAGTCCAGAAACAGGCTACATAACAGAAAGAACATAAACTTCAATCATTTATTAATGAAATTACCAAATGGAAACACAGCGTTTTGGCTATGTCAGGCTTACGATCAACAATTGATGCATTAGATTTGGTTGATTTATCTTGAACCGGCGAGGGAGCTGCCTGACATGTGTAGTCCAGTGTACCTAAAGCAACACAATCAATCAGCAATGCAGAAGAACTATTGCTTAAAAATGACTTAATTATATAAGGAAAACCAGTCCATTGTCCAGAGTTGGTGAGGATAATCACACAACCTAATCTTTAACTTGATATGGGTAAAATATCACCATCTAATTCTGACAAGTGTATTTGTTTGTGTTTCTTAATGAAATAGAAGTTTATCACGACAGGGTTCCTTGATAAGACAGTGATAACTTGCATTGACAACCTAAATAGAAAATATTATATTATTTTTGAAAGAAAAAGAAAAAATTATCACCTGAGTAAGGCACAGGGGGGTGCAGATATGATATGGTCATATACACTTTTGACTCCAGATATTATATTTAAATACATAATATATATATTTTTTCATCCTTCATATTCTTTTGCTGACCACGAAACTTAGAATCTTCTGGTAAATTTACCATCTCTATTCTCACACATAATCCTCTTAATTTTCTCAAACAATAGGAATTCCCAAATGATACACTTGGCTCTAGTCAGCTTTAACCAATCTAAAAATGCTAAAACTCAAAAACAAAAAGGAGGACAAATGCTTTATAGATAGAATCACTAGCATGAGCAAGTGAAAACAGACTTGGTAAAGTGCGTACATCTAGAGGATCCATGTGATTTAATTCTAAATATAAGGAGTAAACAGAGAGAGAGAGCTCACAATTGGGTACTATGCAAGGAAGAAACTTGAGATTATCATCATGGTCTGAGCGAGTCTGCTTCCAGCCAGAATCACATTCACATTCATAAAACAAAGTGCTGTTATGGGATGGCTTGCAGGTTCCTTTTCCACATTCCACTTTCTTGCACACATCTTCTGCAGGCAAAAAACCAGATCAAGGAAGAGAGACTTTAACCTTTAAGTCAATAATAGAAAAAAGAAAAGGTCAAGTGAAGGAACAAAATAAATAAATTTATGGAGGCAAATCAGAACAGGCTAGGTCATTGAAGGATTGAAGAACAAACCAAACACAGGAGAAAGAATTGGAGATAAGAAGTCACTCCTTGCAATCATAGGTTGCAAAAGAAGAAGAGCTGCAAGGGCACAAGCATGAGCCATCTCTGGAACAAACAACAAAGGAGAGAGAGAGAGAGAGAGAGAGAGATGATGAGTGGAGTAGCTGTATTTTTAGGAGTTTGAAAATTGGGGACGATCGTTAAAAATGGAAGCTACTCCACTGTTGAGACATGGAAGTTCAAAGGTTAACGTGGCTGACTTGAAAAAATGACATATCGTTTGAACGGGGTCGTTGGCAATTTGCTCTGGGAGTCGGATCCTCTCCAATGCCCCCTCACATTTTTAATAATCCACGCACGACTCTCCTATCTTCATTAATTAGATAATTTTTATTTGGGCGTATCTAAAATCAGAGATAAATATATCTCACCACGTGAAGCCAGGATCTAAAATAGAGGCTTAGGCAAATTGGGTATGAATTCATTCACACTTCACCTTCAGTGGATTAAATACAATGGTTGACGGAATGCATCTTCATAAATGCAGCTGATGATGGTTGTGGCGATGTTCAGTTTCTAAACTGGGCGGCGGACAACTAACGCCGATTCATCTCTTTCTAGTTTCCATTTTCTAAAGTCGACACCTACCTTCTTAATTGGGACTCGACCAAGGGATATTTATGATTAAAAAAAAATCAAGGGATATTTTATTTTCCTATACATATCTCTTATTTTTGTAACAAAAATTATTTAAAATATTTAAATTAACTTAAACTATATTCATATTTTAAAAAATACATTTATTTTATTATCATATAATTGAAAAAACAAATTTCATTTATATTTAATATCTACTTTGTTCATTTTCCTCATTGAAAATTAACTAATTAATTAAATTAAATTAATACGTATTATAATAACTTAATAAGTAAACTATTATTTAAAATAAAATAATTTATTGTTAATTATATATATATATGCTGAGACAGGGAATATTATTTATAATAGCAATTATTTTTTAAATAAAATTAAATCCTGAATCCTTTTAACGAATTATGACACAAAAATTAGGCACCGTTTTGGTGGATGTCATGATTTGAAATAATGAAAAATTGAAGAATTCAGATATTAGAAATTAGGAAGGATGGAATTTGTGTTGGGTCATGTCCAAGTGGAAGGGAAAGTCAATCCCCATGTCTTCCAGTTTGGAATTTTCGCATTATCGACAAAACATCATTTTCTTTTTCTATCGCAGATTGAGCTGAACATGAAAGCCCAATACCAATATTCATATCACGTGTTTGCAGCCCAAAGTACTCAGTAAAGGAAATATGAACAATTTCGAAATTATTCATGTCGGGGAGTGAAAATAGCTGTTTTACCGCGTCTAGTGAATGTAAAAGAAAAACAAAGTGGTCAAAACCTGACCGACATGATCCAAGAGCATCGGCTTATAATGACCTTCTTGGAGGACACTTTGTTGCTCAAGGACTATGTGGTCCTCTTACTTTCTACAAAAACTCAGCGATGGACCACCTTGGGCTTGGGGCCTTCCCAAAACCATTTTTTTTTTCTTTTAATAAATTGATCTAACCTTCTTTTTAAATTGACCCCTTTTATTTTCTAAAAAATTAATTTAAAGTTTTAATTTATTCAAGTTATTATAAATCTTAAATTTTAGTGATTCACTTTGTTAATTTATCTCTAAAAACATTTATCTAAATTTAGAACTAAGAATTTTACCAATTTAATTTTAAAATTAAATATTGTAGAAATGGATTTTTTTTTTGTAATTTTCTATTTATTGTTATCTCTATTGAGCTATTTTATTATTATAATAATAAATGAAAATTTAAAATTATTTATTATTTTAAAGTCTCAAAATATAAATTTGTTGTTAAGAACTTGAATTTATTTCTTTACTAACATTTAACAAAAAAAATTTTATTATTATCATCTAATAGGTGTAACTTATAATTTCTGAAAATAATTATATAGCTACTTAAATTTTAGTCGTTTTATATGTTTCTTTCGTTGCAAAAACTATTTTTAATGTTCCTTTTTTATAACAATCTTTATTAGAAAACAATCTAATTTTATAATAAAATCATTTAACTTTATTTAAAATAAAAATTTTTATAAGAATTTAATTAATTTTTTTAAAAATGAAATCATGTATGACTAATAATTTTATAAAAATTTATTTAAATTTTTTTCTTCGAAAATGAGATACACAGAGGTTAATTTTTTTAAAAATAAAAATTACTTCTTTCAAAATGTAGGAGATCGAAAATCCTATTCTTCTAAGCTCGCTGATTATTTGATTTTGAATATCATTTTCTTCGATAAGACCAATGACTAGTACAAACAAAAAGAGGGAAAATCAATCTTAAAAAATATATATGTATTCCACGTGGCATGAGACCTTAGAGAGAAATTTCCAATTCCATACCATTTTCTCAACAAACAATAATTAATCACATAATTAACATGTCTGGTATTGTAAGTGTCAGTGATAGATTAACCAGACTGTATCAGTCATTTACAGAATGTCTTTGAAAGTATATGAAGACCATTATCACATGATTAACATTCACCTGCGACAAAACATAGAGATCATCACCACCTTCGATGCGCCAGAAATGTATATCAATAAAAATTAATTGCATCATTTGAAAAAAAAAATACTTAAGCTAACGTGATTATATATGTATGATGTATTATTCCTGGACACCTAATTTTGGTTGAATGTGCAATGCCAACATGTTGACAGTATCTTTAATTGAGAGATTAGAGCTCTTATAGAAAAGGAAAATGGACAATCAAACCACCACGTCAAATGGGAAGCATGCACACACACACACACCACGTGACTGCCAACTAATCTTTTCATCATCTGCGATATTTTTAATAATGTCCCAAAACCATTACCATTAATACTCCTTCACCACTAGGTCCAATACCATTACTGCAGTCAGTGCTAAGTAATAAAAGATTTTGATAGAAATTTAATTTAATTGGTTTTTTATAATAATTTTTATTTAAAGTGAAATGTTTATTTTTTAATTTAAAAATTTATTTTTTCAAAAAGTTAAAAAATAATATATAATTTCATGAGAATTTATTTATTATAAAATAAATAGTTATTCCAAACAAAATTCAATATTGTTTTCCTTCCCTGAAGATGCCAGAGTTTCCAGGATTTGATGTGTGCTGGCAGTGGCCCTTCCAATATAAGCTCAGGCTAAAGCCAGATAGTAACTGTGATATAAATTGTGTTGTCACCCCAACAACTTCTCTACAATCTCATCAGCATCATCATGTATGGCATTGTCTGTAGACTGTAGTACAGGATTATCAAAGCATCTTGACCCCTACCCTTTTGGAGATGGAAAATGATGGAAAGGAACTTCCCTTGCAGTATGTTTGGATACAAAAAAGTTGAAAAGAAGGAAAATAAATTAAGAAAAAAGTAACATTTTCCTTCATTTGAAAAGTTAAAGAAAATAAAATTGTTTTACCTTGGTTATTTTCTATTCAAATTAACGAGAAAATAAAGTAAAATCATTATTTCAATTTAAAATTACATATATATCCTTTAATTTTTTAAATTTTATTTAGAATAAACTGTAAAGTTGTAATTTCAGAAAAATAATAATATTTTTTATCACTTTTTTCTTTTCAAATAGGAAAAAAATAAGTTTATTATTATTTTCCGTCAGTCCAATAAGAGAAAATAAAAACTGATATTTTCTTGTTATTATCGACTGTCAAAGGCGACCTTCACTTCGGATCATGAACAAGAAACTTAACTTAAAAGACAGTGAAGAAGAATCCACCGGCTAGGATAGGATAAGCACGTGCACTCCCTTACAAGTACACTCCTCTAAGGACCCCACAAGATGACATGAGGTCTAAAATCCATGACCCCAGAATAGACCTCAAGTGGACAAGCACCCCCCTATCCCAAGTATTGACATGAGTATTTTACACGGATTCTGCATGTTCGTGACCCATTTTCACATGGTTTCTGAGCCTCCCCCATCTCACCATCAACTCATTAATAAACAGAAGATCATAGAGCTTTCAATTACTTTTAACTCCCTTGCTAGCCCACATGAGAAGCAGCTTAAATGAAACGACAAAATTGGTAGCTACGAAAAATTACATCAAAGGCAAAGAATCTCTCCCAATAAGATGGCAAGTGGCTCACTGGGAGCTTCCTCTCAACTTATTTGTTTTCTTGCAGGACGTACCTAATAAAGATAACTCAGAACCTATATCATCCTTTTGGAAATGGTGGGCATATAACAGTAAGATTAGGCAGTCAAAAATAAAGAAAGCAATTAGATTGTGGATGGAGAACTGTAGTGTTGAAAGCCACTTATGAAATATAGACAACAAGTCATTCGCATCTCGTTTGTTTCTATCTTTACATGCGCTTGCCGTGATACTATCACTGCTTAATTAGAAGGGCCAGGTAGAGATGGGGAAGACAGGCAAATGGCTTCGAAGTTTCTTGGCAGGAAAGAAAGACAAGGAGAAGGAGAAAGAAAAATGTAGAATTGATCAGAATTCAGCAACTAATATTGAGAATCCGCTCACCCCAATTTCGATCCCACCAACTACTCCAAAAGAAAAAAGAAGATGGAGTTTTCGCAGGTCTTCAGCTGCAGCAGCAGCTCCCAGCAGGGACATGAAAATTACAGAAGCAACCGCCTTGCCACAATCAGAGGTTCAGGCTACATTGGAATCAGAAAATGAGCAGAAGAAGCATGCCATGGCAATGGCAGTTGCTACAGCTGCTGCTGCTGATGCAGCTGTGGCAGCTGCACAGGCTGCAGCAGCTGTGATCCGGCTAACTGCTACTGCCCCTGGGAGAACAAGTTCCATTGAAGAGGCTGCTGCCATAAAGATTCAGTCTGTCTTCCGTTCTTATTTGGTAATGGAATTGAATTTTCCATCTGTAATAAGCCAATTAGCCCAGCTTGTCCAAGATGCAAGCTTGATCTTACGAAAAAACTATTCTAAGAATATGATAATGTGAATTGTTTTGTTGGTCTTGTTAACAGGCAAGAAAAGCATTATGTGCATTAAAAGGACTGGTGAAGTTGCAGGCCCTCGTGAGGGGTCACCTGGTGAGGAAACAGGCAACTACTACACTCCGGTGCATGCAGGCATTGGTGACTGCACAGGCTAGAGCTCGGGCTCAGAGAATCCGGATGACTGAAGAAACAAAGCCAACTAGTCAGAGACAATCGATCCACATAAAATCAACACAGGAGAACAGATTCAGGCACACAAATTATGTAAGCAATTTCTGACTCCATTGAAATTTCCAGTTCAAGATACATTCTCTTATCAAGCTGGAAAACTATGTAATTTAAATCCTAAGCGACTGAGACTTGATACGAATTTGCTGCATGGACTCTGGAGGATATTGATAGAGGAATGGAGGATAACATCAAGATTGTGGAGATGGATCTTGGACAACCGAAGGGAAACACAAAGAGCAGAAATAGCTACTCACACCAACCACAAGCAGAAAGAGTGGAGCATAGATTTTCCACACGTTATGCATCATCAAATCGTGCATACTCAAAGCCAGACTACTGCCAAGTCTCTCCAGCTCCATCAGTTCTTACAGACATGAGCCCCAGAGCTTGCAGTGGGCATTTCGAGGACTACTCCTTCAACACTACACAGAGCAGCCCCCAGTACTACTCTGCAGTATCAAAACCTGATCCATCAAGAATTCCATTCTGTTTTCCTCGACCAGAGTATGCAGAATCATTGTCCTATGATTACCCATTTCCAAACTACATGGCGAATACAGAGTCTTCCAGAGCCAAGGTTCGGTCACAGAGTGCACCGAAACAAAGGCCAGACTCATTCGAGAGGCAACCGAGCAGGAGGAGGGCGTCAGTGGAAGGAAGGAATATCCCAAGATCCAATCGGATGCAGCGCTCGTCCTCACATCTGGGAGCAACAACTCAGAATTACCAATACCCGTGGTCAATCAAACTTGACAGATCAACAGTATCCCTCAAAGACAGTGAGTGCGGATCCATCAGCACAGCGCTCACAAACACCAGTTACTGCAGAACTCTTGTTGGCTTTGATGTGAGTATGAATCAACTTTAAGTTGATTTGATTTGACAGAAAAAAAAAAATACTGAAAGAGTATTATATGTAACTGATCATATAAGATGATCTGATTAACAGAACTTGTCAATCCGAACTTAATTGAGTTGTATGTTTTGACCCTGCAGGTTCAAGGATATAGGTACTAACAGTGCACAACTCTCCATCACTGCAATGGATATTTGGTGTCTCATCTTATTCAAGGAAGCAATGTATTGCACTGATAGCTATTAAAACGTTCAACAATAAAGAGCTGCCGACAACTTCTTAATCCTCACTCTGTTACTCATTGCAAGGAAGCGGAGTATTGCAAGCCGTAATTGTAGATTATTTATTTTTTACTTCTTTTTAATGATTTGGACAACTATGTTCCTGATGGAAGCATTATGCTAAGAGAATTAACCTCATGAATGACCAAGAAAGTTGAGGAATGCACATTACTTTTTGTCTCTATCAATATAAATTCATTTGGGTGTAAATTTTTCTCATATTGTCACTCCTTTAATCTTTGATTTCTTGTTAATCCTGCAACTTTCATGAAAATCTTCTAAAGTGTGCTTCTTTAGAACCAGAATCCAGTTTCTACCATAACCTACCTACCAAGGGATCCTAGAATCAAATCTCTGCAATGTGCTGAAAAATAAGGATCATATTTCCCAGAGCAGATAAAAGAGATTAGAAGAGTTGCCCAGCTTTTTCTAACATTTTTAATTAGAATAATTTACTTTTATGTTGTTGGTTTATGTAAAAATTAATAAGTATATCTTATTATTTTTATAACTTAATATTTTTATATTTTGATTTTGTAAAATTGAAAATTTTTTCGTCAAAATAATTTTTTTAATTTGATAAAATTAAAATATAAAAGTTAAAGTATTTATTTTTAAAAATGAATGGCATAAGTATTAATTTCCATATTATTCAAAAGGCATAAATTTTACCATTTTCACTATGCAGGCAAGAAATGGCTAGTTCTGGATATTTCGATATAATTTTGGACTTCGGATAACGCGAAAAAGAGTAGAAACAAAAGTTACTCGAAATGAAGGAAGAATACAACTAGAAGCCCTGTGACGCATTGCCCAGCTCTAAGTCTCTCACTGGCTATGGTCCTATGGATGGCAAAACTCGGCCCACCAAATTTATCACTTAGTTTTTACTGTATTTTCTCCAAGTTGGTCCATTACAGATGTTGAAGTAGCGGATTGGATTATCAATCGAGCCCAACCCAACAGCTCGTCCAAACAGGAGTTTTCACTGCTAGAAGCTAGATTAGAAACTGCTTGGTCGGAGGCATTTTGGCAAATGATGTTTATTCTGTATTGTAGTTAATATAATCTGACTTTTCGTTCAGGAAAGAAAAATCGTATAAAAAAGAGTACAATAGATTATGAGTTGCTAACTGAAAATCTATACTTTTGGATGAAAACTAAAATGAAGAGACAGAAAATAAATTGAAAAAAAAAAAAAAGACTATTAGGAGCTGTTGATGGGTCTTGGAGGGCAAAAGATAACCTCGTCGTCGTTGGTGCTTTCTTTCTTGGAAAACGAATGAAATGAAAAAAAAGAGAAGCACGAAATAAAAGTCAAAGGCCAGTCCATTTCCAAATCCCACTTTCCCTTCAATTATTTGAACAAGTCAACTGCATACTGCACCTCAATAGTAGTTCTTGTTGCTGATCATAGTTTTTGATGTTCTTATATCCAGAATAATAGGATTTACGGTAGTTAGGTGAGTTTAGATGGAGTGGAGGTATTTCTCTCATTTTATTATTTTCCATTTGTCTATCAGTGACGCCTAACAGTTTCTGTGCTATAGTGCCACCTTTTTCTCTCACAAAGATAAGATACGTTATATACGGAAGTGTCAAACTCCTTTCCATACCAAACAATTATTTAGCTATCTTCACCGAGTTGGGTTTCTTTTCATTGGACTTCGGTTTACATGTGACACGGTCTGTCCTGTATTTCTGAGTTGAGGCTTGAGGAGTCGGGCTGTTAGGTTTAAAGGACTATGTGGGCTCTATTTCCTTGGTCCTGATTCAGGTGGATGAAGTCCAGCGATATCGGTTCTTAAAAAAAAAAGAAATTTCAAATGGAGCTGGAGTGGTTTAATTTTTTTATTGATTAAACGTTTATATAATCTAGTGCAATTAAGAAAATTCCAAAATTGAGTGTAGGATCACAAGTGTTGCAGGAGAGGAGAGAAATCATGGGTGGAGACGTAATATCAATTTGAAAGGAATATTTGATGATTGTGAAAGAACAAAACAAGAAAAATATGGTATACGTGTCAAGGAAGTTGGTTTGAGTGGATTGTCGGCAGTTGACGAAAGAGAGGAAAACAGAAAAAGAAAAGGACATTCCAATACCATTCTTCTTCCTGCCTTCCCTTTACCTAGAAAATGTCAGTTGTTTTGGTCTCAACTACTGATTATTATTTCAGTGAGCAACCATTTATAGAATACTAAATTTTATTTTGATGCATTTTAGAGAATGTTCTCATTTCTGATTAATGCTTTCGATACAGAATAGTTGTAAAATATGGTGTTAAAATTGAATCAGCCCATCATTTTTTTTTTAGTTATGTAATCTTACTCTCAAAATACCGGTTTGAGTTGAACCTGCAACGGTTTTTAACAGAATAATAAAAATCTCATAGCATGAGCAAAAATTGATTTAGGTATCCTGTACAACTTATATAATGATAGGTGGTCAACATTCTATACCACCTTAATCACTTTTCATGGCTCTGCTGTTTGATTCGAGGTTATACATCACAGGATATGCTCATGAAGTATTCTGTACAGTCCTAAATCTTTATATTATTCAAAAATTCATCATGTCTTATATAGGGCAGCCATGAGTTACCATCTTTTGCTTCCAACTAAAACTTATTATTATTTACGATGATGCTTACAACAGTGCTTCCCACAATCCAATGGAAAGAATCTTTCACATTACTCGTGGGTTGTCTCTCTCGTTCATAATCCAAATCAATGGATTTGCAAGTGGATAGTCCCTTCAAGCCCCATCAAACCATGCTATATGAAAGAGAAATCGAGCTATATTAACAAAGTACGTGAACAAAACACATATAATACATAAATGTAATGCCCAACAGATCTGAGTCTTGAATCTTGATGATGCAGAATAGAGGATATATAGCCACTAATTGAATTAAGGGGATCCAATTTGAGATCTTGATGATATATATGCATATCACAAATTCATTACCACCACAAAATCATTCAACTCGTTAAGATATTATTTGACGATGTAAATGGAGGAGGAATGCCTGATCCTTAGTCTCTGGTTCAGAACACTTGCCAATACATGTATATTATATATGGATAATGTACGAAATATTAGTGGCAAGATTGCATCCAGCTTTATCGATCCATAATAATGGAGGGACTGCATTATTTGTGGAAAGAATATTCTGTTTCTCAGCACAAAGACAACATCTTGGGAAAAAAAAAAGAATAACATGGGCTGCGTTACAGGCACTTATGTTCTCACATACGTGCTGTATTTGTTAACTATATTAAATTTCACACCAACCATTCTGTCTTAAAATTAAAGTTGTCTGTGTAGGAAAGCCCTGAGAACTCTCATCTGGCCGTGCCAAGCTCAAGCTCTTATTGTTCCTTAACGTGTGACAGCAATTTCAGCACTTTCAATTAGCTACTAGTACTTCCATTAACATGCAAAAAATCCTTAATATTCCTCTCCCCTGGGAATCTTAATTTGGGATGATGAAGGCTCATTGTCACCCAGCACCAAGTAAAGTATTTGCTTCCTCATTCATTAGTAATGATGAGTTGTTGTCTTAGTGATATAATTAGTGAATACTAGTGGATTAATGATATATAATCTTTACCTTAATCCAATAATTCAATCTACAAGTAGAAGTTAGAAGTTTCATCTGGTGAAATGCTCAACTGATCCAAATTGCACCTCGTAGCTACATCATTACCACGAAATATTTTCAACCCTCCCTATTTTGTCTAGTAAAGTGCCTAGCTTTGCCATCTTTTTTCAGGAAATGATCCAGAAATGGTGATGAGTGAATTCAACATCATTAACATGAAAACTTTCCAACCCTTTCTGTCCAAGAGAATTAGTTGAAGAGAGATGCATTATTGCATAATATGCTTCACTTTTATTTACTTTCTTGCTTTTTCAGATTATTTTCAATCCTGTAATTATGAGCATGTCTTCAATCATGTCTGGTGATTTGCTGACACTTTCGCAAATGATAACTGCCATGGCACTACCAATTTAACGTATATTTAAGAAAAAAAAAATTAAATATCAAGGAATTGAATAGCTAGGAAGTCAGTATGCAGATTTTAATAATCATCCACCGTGTCATCAACTACTCTTTTGCAATTCTCTATTCGATCTAAATACGTTGCTGTTGGTTGGATTAGCTTAATTCTTTCTTGATGAGCATTATTACTGTCGAATAATGCAATTAAGCACAAGGAATTATATGCCTATCCTATATATTATCCAAACGTTAGATATAAAGAATCTAATATATAGTGATATCTGAGATAATGGAGCACAGAAATCAATAATAATAACTTAATGTTTTGAAATATTCTCGTCAGATTTTTTTTTTATTATAATTAACTTTAACTAAGATTTGAATTTAACTTTATAGTTTTTAATTTTGTCACTATTAATATAAATAATTTCCAGCTGTTGGATAACTAATTAAAGAGAAAGCTTTTCCAGTTATTGTAAAAATCTCTTAGGGATTAAATTGTTATAAAATAAAAATATCTAACTGTTCACTATGCTGCTTAAGCCTAACTAGTGTTGTTAGGCATAAAGTAGTGAGATTTTGAGAACTTCCATGCCAAAATATATACAATAGACCAATTCATATTATTGCAAAAGAATAAAAAAGATATTAATGAGTAAGCAATGAAGTGGGTCTAGAAGAGGAATATTTGTCATTGTGGATGCTTTTGCAGTGATGAGCAAAGGGGAAAGAATGGAAGAAACCAAAAAAAAGCATAGACACTTTATCGCTTTTTTTTATTGCTTTTTTACCAAGTCAAATTAGATATCCTTTTCAACCACCACTACTACTGCTGTCTACTGATTGTGCATTTTGTTGATGTGTGCTCACATGAAACACAATTCCACCATCTCATGTATTTCCATGAAACATGGATCCTAGTTAAATCCTTTCACCTGTTTGACAGTTCCTGCTGTAAATGTTACACAAATTTAATGGATAAAAAAAAAATGTCTATTCTATCTTTGTGGGCGTGTTTGTCAAATATCAATAGCTTATTTTTATCCATCGATTATTTAATAAAATTAGACTCGGTCTAAATTTATATTGGTGGAAGAGTTAGACTCCATAATGAAACTTAATTGAGTTTAATATGGTAGTTTTCTTCAAAATGTTAGTTTGGGAAAATTTGAATGAGATTTATTTCATTTTATTAATTTTCTTTATTTTTTTTTGAAAGACTGCTGATTAATGGTTTTTTTTATTAATAATTCGGTGTAACAATTCAATTAGATGGCAAAGCTGGAAGGATACGCCTTTTCAGCTTTTTGACCCATAAAATGAAAGCGACGAGAAAATGGGTCGAGTTGTGGAGCCATAGAAAAATAATGGGAATAGCAATTGAATTGGAGTCGGCATGATCTGGCTTCATGACAAGTGTATCTCTTTTAAAATTTCCCACTATCTTTTCTGTTCTTCAACACTCCATTCTTGAATTTTCAGTAAATCTTCTAACTTCAGCAAGTTAATAATTTAATATAAAAAAAAAAGTGAATTTCGTGATCTAGTATATGTATATGCAAACATAAAATTTTTTTTAACAAGTCTGAAAGTAGTGAATATCAAGATTTAACTTGTCTGTTTTCAGAATAAAAAAATAAACATAAAATATTATTTGCTTTAAGACTTAGAAGGAAGACTAGGATAATTCCTTTTGTTTTCTGAGTGTTCCTTTCCATGGATTGGAACTCAGGAATTATCTGGATCCTACTTATGAGAAGTTGTTGAGCCCATATGATCTCATAAATTGTACATTAATACTCGGTGTCAAGATTCTGCATATCTTCTTCAAATTCCTAGAATTTTGTGGGGTCCGTTTGATATATCTTCTGGTTTTGATGCCCTGGGCCAACAAGAAATTACCACGTGTTAATTCAAAATGCCATGTTGGCACTGAGGCAGCATGATATTAATTCCTTCATTAATTTATTTAGGTAGGTTAATTAGATATATATAAAAAGAAAATATTTTAATAATCCAAAAATAAAGAAGAAATTAGGAGAGATTAAGTAATATACGTGTTCATATCAGCTTTAGTTTTCCGCCAGAAGTCACCCCATGCATAATCAATAACTGAAATATTAATTTTTATATAAACATATATATATATTTTTTATTTCACCTAAAGAATTTTTATAATATAATTATTGCATATAATTATTATATTATAGCTATTAATTATTTATTGTGAATATCATGGAAGTAATTTTGCCAAATAAAGAAATTAATATCTGATTAGACGAAGGTTAATTAAGTTGATGAAATATCACATGTGAGGTTACATGTGGGTCCCAACAAGCATAATCCTCACCCACCTCTTTATATAAGGCAGCAAGCAAGCTAGCTTCTCACAACCATCAAGTTGCTATTAATACTAGCAAGTTCAGCCCATTACTTTGCATTATACAGGTAGCTACCTATCCCACAGAGCTTTGCTCACTAGTAACTCAGTCCTCCTGCATAAACTACCACAATCTCTTACCCTTGCCACCTCCTATACGCAATTTTAATCTTGAGTTTCAATTCTAGCTTATAGTTAACGCCATAATCTGATTTACCAGAAGTTAGATGGGCAACGCCGATTTTGAACGTCCACATCCTGTTGTAATTCCTCCTGCAAAATCATTTCTCCACTCTCTAAAGTCAGGTCTCAAGGAGACTCTTTTGCCTGATGATCCTTTCAGGCAATTTAAGAACCAGTCTGCATCTAAGAAGTTCATTTTAGGACTGCAGTACTTTGTGCCAATACTAGAATGGGCTCCCCGTTACACCTTCTCCTTCTTCAAAGCTGATGTTATCGCTGGAATTACTATTGCCAGTCTCGCTGTTCCTCAAGGGATAAGTTATGCAAATCTCGCCAACTTGCCTCCAGTTATTGGGCTATGTGAGTAGCTGCTTCTTATTTACTTATTCTATTCTTCAGTTTTTTTTTTTTTAATGAAATGGGAACATATGGTTTGGCGAATGCAGATTCAAGCTTTGTGCCGCCATTAGTATATGCCATGTTGGGCAGCTCAAGGGATTTGGCAGTGGGAACTGTTGCAGTGCCATCACTTCTCATATCTTCCATGTTAGGGAAGGTGGTTAACCCTCATGAGGACCCTAAACACTATATTCAGCTGGCCTTAACAGCCACTTTCTTCGCTGGAGTTTTCCAATCTGCTCTTGGCATATTAAGGTCAGTTTGACGTTATTAATTAATTAATGCATAAAGATTTTGCAACAAAAACCGTTCATATGTTACGCAGTTATTAAGAGTTGCGATTTCTTTTATAATAATTTTTATGTAATGAAATACAGGCTAGGGTTCATCGTGGACTTTTTATCTCATGCAACAATAGTGGGTTTCATGGGTGGAGCAGCCACGGTTGTCTGTCTTCAGCAATTGAAAGGGATTCTTGGGTTGGTTCATTTCACTCAGGGAACCGATCTTATATCAGTTATGCAATCAGTGTTTAGCCAAATGCACCAGGTAATTAATTTTCATATTAATTTGCCAGACATATATAGCATTTTCTATTTATCTTATTAGATATCTAATATTATAATATTGCTGTTTATTAATGGTTGTGGCGGTTTGCAGTGGAGATGGGAAAGTGGAGCCTTGGGTGCTTGTTTTCTTTTCTTCCTACTCCTCATTAGATACTTTGTAAGTAAATGGGAATCCTTATCATTTCTCGTACAAGCTTGGACTGTTATCATTGATTAATGAAGAAATTCAAACATTTTAGGAAAAAGGAAACTTATTACATGTCATCTGCCTACCTATTGCTATCAGAATTTAAGGAACATGTCAATATCTGCACCAATAACTACAATTATATATGAGACTGTGGAACAGGTTTCTTTAAAAATAAGGTTTTATTTTGAAAATCATAAAATAATTAAGAATTTCTAATTTCATGTAAATGATAATGATGCCATTAATTACCACCCACCACATGCACAGATAAGGGTTTTTTTTTTTTTTTCATTTATCAAATATAAATAAAATTAATTAAAAGGGTGTACTCCAAACTATAACATCTATATTTGTAACCGTTAACTTTTTTAATAGTTAATAATAATTTTTCGACATTTATTGTCTCCAAAAGCATAAAGGTTTTTGCAGCTGAAATGTATATACGCCCATCAAAATGGCAACTGAAAAATGTCTTTTAACGAAACGGCAGCCATGGGTAGTGAGCTTTTGCTTCAAACAGATGTGACTATCTACCCAATAAAGTTAAGGTGGTTTTTTATTATTTCATAAATTCAAAGTAATTAAACACGTGGCTAATTAACTAGATGATCACATATATGAAATCACAAGTTGAAGAATATAATATGAATTGAGTAAAAAAATCATTGTTTTGTTGTTCCTGATTTGAGACGTACTTAGTTTTTCGAACTTTTTCTTTTTAATCTTTTTTAACATGAATTAATCTTTGGTTGTGATACGTAGAGCAAGAGAAAGCCATGCTTCTTCTGGATAAATGCTATGGCACCTCTGACGTCTGTTGTTCTAGGAAGTGTTCTTGTCTATCTGACCCACGCTGAGAAACATGGCGTTCAAGTGGTGAGTTAAAAAAAATGAAAATAATATATATTTATATTTTTTTAAAAATCATTATTAATTACACCACACAATTATATGTGTTGGATGCATTATCAATTAGGGTTACTGTGGAGGAAGCCTCCAAATACCTACCTACCTACCCCATCATGATCATATTAGATGAAGCATTATTTTCATCCAGCTAATTAAGTTTATGTAATGATCTTATTATAATTATGTTAATTAATTTATGAAAATTTTGTTGTTAATTAGATTGGGCACCTCAAGAAAGGGTTGAACCCACCATCAGTGTCTGAGTTGGCATTTGGGTCTCCACATCTGATGACAGCTGTTAAAACTGGAATCATAATCGGTGTTATTGCTCTCGCTGTAAGTCTTCTACTTCTCACATCATACTCCTCTCACATGCTCCCCAATATGCTCTTAAACACTCACCACTAGGATAACAAATATATATATATGTGTGTGTGTGTTAATTTATAATTTTATTTAAATATTTTAATCATTTTACTAATTATTCAAACCTTTCTATTTTGAATAAATTTTAAGTAAAATTAAAAATATATCGATCATGACAACATCACACGTGATCCATATATTTATAACGTAACACTCTTAGATCATGTCTCACAATTATTATAGTATATGTATTATTAATAATAATAGAGTAAATAAATGGAAAAGGGACATCATGAGTAAATAGAAATTCTGTGGCTCGAAATTTTCACATATAAAGACGTATAGAGGGAATATGGATTAAAAAAGGATATACTGTAGTTAACTTTTTTTAAAAAAAAAGGAAGAGAAAAAAGATTAACACAGAGATGGATGTACAGGAAGGAGTAGCTGTTGGGAGGAGCTTTGCCATGTTCAAGAATTATCACATCGATGGCAACAAAGAGATGATCGCTTTCGGGATGATGAATATTGCGGGCTCATGCACATCCTGTTACCTAACCACAGGTACTACGTAGTGCTCGAGTCCCAATCCCAAACCCATTGGATTAATTTAAACCCCAATCTAACTTTTGGGCTTTGGAAAAACAGGCTTTCGCCTTCTGTAATTAACACATAATCTTAATAACTGTGATTCAGGACCATTCTCTCGAACAGCAGTGAACTTCAATGCAGGATGCAAGACTGCAGTGTCCAACATAGTCATGGCAACAGCTGTGATGATTACGTTGTTATTTCTAACTCCATTGTTCTATTACACTCCCCTGGTGGTGCTTTCCTCTATCATCACAGCTGCTATGCTCGGCCTTATTGACTACGAAGCTGCTATTCACCTGTGGGAAGTCGACAAATTCGACTTCTTTGTTTGCATTAGTGCCTACGTCGGTGTTGTCTTTGGAAGCGTCGAAATTGGCCTAGTCGTTGCTGTAAGGAACTCACCTACATGTGTCATATCCGAAACAGAGATAATTGATAAGTTGAACATTACTGATGACGGCCAGAATTTTTCAAATGCAGGTGACAATTTCCTTGCTAAGGATGCTTCTGTTTGTAGCAAGGCCAAGGACTTTCCGGCTAGGCAACATTTCCAATTCCATGATTTATAGAAGTATGGATCAATACCCAACTGCTAACAGTGTTCCTGGAGTTCTCATTCTTCAGATTGATGCACCCATCTACTTTGCCAATGCAAACTACTTGAGGGAAAGGTATGCGAAACAACAAATCCAATTTTTTACAACCCCAATAAGAAACCTGCAACAAATTGGCTTCTTTCTTTTATTTTAGGATTTCAAGATGGATTTGTGACGAAGAAGACAGGCTAAAATCTACAGGAGGACCCACTTTACAGTATGTGATACTAGATATGAGTGGTAGGTGTCTTAATGCGTGAACATTTTAGCACAAATTTACTGTAAAGATATACGTTTAACTATTTTCCCTAATGTTTCATCTCGTCCAATCACAGCTATTGGCAGCATTGATACGAGTGGGATCAGCATGCTCGAAGAAGTTAAGAAGCACACTGACAGAAGAGGTCTAAAGGTATATCCAAAAAAAAAAAAAAGAGAGAGAAACTCATCCATCCTTTTCCATTGTTTCTCTGCAACTTAACTCGTGTGCTTATTAATGTAGCTGGTTCTGGCAAACCCACGAAGTGAGGTGATTAAGAAGCTGGAGAAAACAAAGTTCATTGAAACAGTTGGTCAGGAATGGATCTATCTTACGGTGGGAGAGGCCGTAGCATCATGCAACTTCATGCTACACACCTGCAAATCCAAGAGAGCTTCAGTTCAAGAATCCGATGCACAAGAAAATGTGTAATAGTAAAATGGAGAAAGGAGTGGCAAGTTTAATTTTGATGCTCACTGGGTCCAATCACAGCTAAGTGGTGGTGATGTTTTCCCCCCAGTTAAGCAGCATTCAATCTAGCTAGACCACACAAGTAGAACATAAAAGATGATTTTTTGGGGCGCAATCAATGTCCCTTTGAATCAACTTTTGTATGTAATTTCATATATGAAATATAATATATAGAGTTGAGTGCTTCAGTTTTCGGTGGTTTCTCTACGCATTATCAAATGAACAGCACCAAATCCAAAAGCATGCTTTGTTTTCTGACAGTAATTTGAAATGACACCAGATGACATTCTGTCTCTAGCACGCAAATAACACATTGATTCTCTAAAAACAAACGACCTCAATGACGGTAAAATGGAGAAAATAAATTCTCATAATTTTAACAAAAACGACAAAAAAAATGAGTACGAGGTGGCTTCTATATTTCTTTTACGTGTGTCGTTGTAGATATGATGACAGATATGGGCCGATTCATTGAACAATGAAATACTATCCACATTTCTATCTGCATCTGTTGACTATCATTTGTGATTTCAACAATCTATACATCACGTTTGCTTGGAATTTCTTTGTTTCAGGACAAGAATATTTGCCCATTCATCATATTTTGTACCTCTAGCAGCATATATAAAAATACATTCTAAAAAAACATGGTGGAAAAAATAAATAAAAATTATGATGAGCGCCTGATGCAACCATGAGTGGGATTGTTGAATCTGTCAACCAAGGTGTTGAATTGCATCAAATCAATCAACTGCTACAAGGAATTGCCAAAACCTACCACACTGCTATTTCCTAATTCAATAAATAGATTCAATGCAGAAAGACCTAACACTACTATTAAAATCATCTACTAAAATGCATTTGTCCCTGTTTGATTCTAATTAGATTTAGATCGTGTCTTCTTCAATTTGACTATTTTTTTACGTATGATATGCCTAGAATTTTAGTGCGAAATAATCTTTTACAGTGATCTTACCAGCAAGTATTAAGCAAAAAACACACTGATATGCATGTAGACCAGAATTATCATCAGCATCCCCCAAAAGGTATGTAGCAAGGCCAAAAAATACAAGCCAACAGTAACATTGTACATCGAGACGCTGTAAGCTTCAGCGACACAGATGCTAGCATTTTATAATTGGGACGGGGGAAAACCTACCCAACATAGGGGCCAAACCAAAGCCCTTCTCGGAAATACAATAATGGACAAGCAAATCATACATTAAAAAAATGCAATAACTTAAATAACAAGCCTAATATCAAGAGTGATAAAAAATTGAATACATGCGTACTTTGGCTAACAAAAAGCACCTTGAAATTGCTTATATCTAACCATGATCTCCAACATCATAGAAAATTCTTTCATGGGACTGGTTTGTCTTCTTGATATGCAACTCTGTCAAAATGCACATTCTGTTTCCCCAGGTTGATACCATACTACAGACGCGTGAATCCGCTAAGAGTTGGGCAGCTTCTCTTTGAACACGCGTGGAAGCACTTCATGTGAGCTGATGTCTAGAGGCTCTGGATCCCTGGGTAAAGGATTGAAAATTGAGTATGATAGAAAAGAAAAACATTGTGGTTGTTATGTGGTGATAGTTCAGAAGTCAAAACGCAACGTTTTGTATCTACATTGAAAACCAGCATGGTAATTGCATGAGTTTCATGAAAAGTGCAACTCCTTAAAGTAAAAGCCAATTCCAATTCATGAAGAATGATCAGTTTTAAACAACAAAAATATCTTTCTGCTATACCAAAGTATTCCATGATTTTGCCCATTAGAAAGTCGTATTACATTTTTCATTTGATTTTTTTTGCAATTACAGCAACCACACATTCTGAGTACTACAGCTGAAATTAGTCTATCATTAATACTACTGTTTAGCCGTCAATAGTACCTGTGCCTTTATTTAATATAACCAATGCTTTTCTAATGGACAAAAATGCAAGCACACACATGAACAAGGAGAAATTAAAGGGAAAAGCTACAGAGAGAGAGAACCTGCAGAGCGTTTGACCCTTCTCACTGGTACTAGGAATAAACCATAATTTTCGTAAGAAAGGTGATTCCAATTGAACAAAGAAGCCATCGTGTTGCCCATGCTTCCATTTCCTTGATCCTTGACCTTTCCACACCTGCAAAATGCATGCAATCAATAAGAAATTGTCAATGTTGAGCATATGCATATCAAAACTGAATTAAATGAACTACCCCAGATTTTTATGTCATTGCATACCAATGACTATCTATATAACAGCAACCAGCTACATCAAGCAAAACCTAAACCAGACCAAATCATGTAAACTCATAATGTGAACAACCTTAAACAGATAAGCGATCAATATGCAACTTAATTATAAGTCAGGACCATCTTTGGTCTGGAAGCCATTAAATTAGTTTGCTACTTATATGTTTTTTCATCATTTTAAAAACGTTGATTACAAAGAATGACACTTACTGTTATATCTTCCAAATTTGCCACTAAAGGGTAAACTAAAGCAACATCATCCTGATTTCATGAAGATCCATTCAACTTTGACCGAATACACCTATTTATATGAAATCAAGGATCTTTTACAAACCCAAGACATATATAGATATTATAATGTAAGAATGTGAAACCATGAAAAGGACAATATGTGGCAAGACAAAACAAAGTAGCACCCAGTGAGCAGTACAAACAAAGTTGCTTCTCCTCGCACAAACAAACTGCTAAACCTCATAGCCACTGCATCAAGGTATTCAAAGCAAACCCATCAGAAGATCTCCAATTCTTGTCTATCCAAATGCCAATATTTCACAAAATTTTCATTCACAAATGGAAAACCTAGGGGCAATTGGTTTCCAATAGACAAACAATTATGTCACCAGGTGAAGACAGATGGAGAGCAAGGCTCTGGTTGAGTTCACACCTAAACTCCAATTGTAAGTCTCCTAACAGACCTTGCCAACAACTCAGTTAAAAAGTTTCTCTCTATATGTGCATCTTTCTCTCTATATGTGCATCTTATGCCCCTAAAAAGAAAATATTTGTCCTCTCAAGAAGACATATCACCTATTCTTATGCAGAAGTCAAACATTACCTGTGGGTAAGATATGATACTTTTTGGCACAACTAAGCAAGCTTCTTTTGAGAACGACTCCTCAGCATACTGTCTAAGAAATGTGACACAGCTGCTGTGTGTGTGGGGTGATTCAAAGGCCTGAGAAACCAAGCAAGTCAGAGATCATCATAAAAAACCACCAATAAATTTTCAATATGTAAAACAGACAAGATAAGATGCAAAAGAATGAACATGTCCATCAGAAATCAAGCACTTAAAAGGAGCCAAACCTTATCAATATTGACAACTGGAGCATATTTATCAGTCTGTGTCTTTTCCTTATCGAGAAGAAAGTATACTCTAGGATCAACTTTAGAAGTTTCATGCCATGATTTTACAGCAGTCTCCATTGTCTCAACAAGGAAAGAGAACATTTCTTTCCAACATTCTTCAGACGCAATCTTCTCAGACTGCAAAGGGAGACAGCCAAATTAGTCCTGAATCACCGAGATATTAAACAGAAACCAATCTGACATAGTTCAGGAAATTAACCTTCTGTATGAAGTGGAAAGACAAAGATACTAGATAGAGAAATTGACATTTAAGGTAACTCGTCGAATATAAGAGTTTAAAGAAAAATAAAAATTAAAAAAAAAAAAGGAGAAAGAAAAGAGCCCCTCCCAAAAATGCATCTTGCATTCATACACATCTTGTCACAACCATGGTTCATTGCTTAGACACACACCATTTCAGATTTCAATGTATCCAAGTGCTTTGCCATGTCGACATTGGATCGTTTGCTCTCCATTTCTTGAGCTCGTTTTTTTTCTTTTGCCAACTGGGATATCCTCTTAATCTTTCTTGACACCTCAGTGCTCTGTGGATTGTACTGTAAAGACGTTTGAAAAGCAGCCAAGGCCTGTACGTATATTAATAGTAAACGTCAGCAGAACTAAACCATAATCATATGCTCTAGCATAGAAAAAACCAAATAATCTGATAAGAGAATAAGATCTTCAGACATACATCATCATACTGTTCCATGGCCTCTAATACACATCCTTTCCTGAAATAACCCTGGAGGTAAGCACATGGCAATATGTAAGAACAACTTAGCAAACTTAAGTAGAACTCATGCAAAAGGGAACATCTATGTTTGCTTACCTTTTCCCATTGGGGGTTTAATGTGATTGTTGTCTCTGCGTCAGCAAGTGCTTTATTAAGCTTAACCAATTGCAGAAATGCAGCAGCACGATTGCTGGGAAATAATTAACATTATGCAGCGTTAGACACAAAAATAATTTGTTAGCCAATATACCTAAATTTTTTGAAAAGGTAGTTAAAGTATCTGCAAAACCTTTATTGGTAGCAGGCTGCCAAGCAAACATAGATAAAGTAAAATGCACACTAAAATGTCTTAGGACTTAACATGGAGAAACAGACTTGCTTATGTTAGTTCAAAAGTAACGATGTCTTTTCAACTGTCACACCACTTTCTGCTGCCTGGAAAACTAAAATTTCCATACCTATCGCGACATGCTAGAGATGAACTAACCTCATAAATGGAACTTTCACGCTGTTATTGACTCTACGTACTTTTGTGGTTAAGTAGATATAAACTGTAGTACATTTTCTTTGCATTTTTAAAGATAGATGACTTTGATTCTCGTATTAAATGGGAAAAAAAAATGTTACAACAGTTGATCTAATTATAAAAAAAGTGAGAAAAAAGGCCAAAGTTGACACTTAATAGCCTAACTTTCATGCCTGTACCATAAATGTTTGGAACTAGAAAGTGCATTTCTTCATCATACATATGCCATTCTGTCGCAACTCTTAGCTCAGGTCAAGTCCGAAACTCTTGCGTCAGTTATGTTAAGACGTATACAATTTCCGAAAAGATACAGTATTAGGCGCACAAACAGTTTAAAATAACTAAGGCCAATTCCACAAGTGCAAAGCATCAAGCAATTCCTAATGAGAGGTAATCCAGAAGAAGAGAAGGAAAAAAAAAAAAAAAAGATGAACAAATAGAAGGCTAATCTAAAACAAGAGAACGCACAATTCAAACACTCAATCGAACTATTTCAATAACCTATCAATATTTTATTTTTAAGAACATGAAAATGCTATTAAAAAAACCCTAATTTGGTTCACTTACCTATATAGAGTGGGATTTGAAGGGTCGAGCTTGATGGCCTGAGTGTAAAGAGCAGCGGCTTTAAGATAGTTCCCTGCTTTGAAGAATTCATTACCCTTATCTTTCAATGATACCTCCTCCCCGCCATTGCCTTCCATGGAGGCCGCAGCTGATCCTGCCATTGTTATTCAATAGAGAAGATGATCCTCGTGACCGCTTAGTGTTCCTCCGGAATATAATTGCTCCTGCCACTTGCTAGGGTTTGCGAGAGATCTCGTTAGGGGTTTTTGGGTTGTGTCGTTTTGAGGTTAAGCAACAAAATCACAGAAGGCACCGAGTTAATCAGGCAGCCCGTTCCCGGATGCTCAATGTGCAATCCTGACCGTTTAACTGCAAATTGTGAATAAAAAATTTATAATTATTGTATTTGTTGTTTTTAGAATATAATTATTAATAGAATAAGAAAACTATTCTATATATTAACAAAAAAAAATATTAAAACCAATTTTAATCATCACAATTTTTAAGATAATTAAATTTATTTGTTAACATTAAAAAGTTATCTTTTTTAAAAAAACTTTATTTTTAATTTTAAACCAATCAATCGTTAATGAAAATGGATTATTATATTTATACAGTTTGATTAACCTATTAAATTTCAAATTATAAGAAATAGCATGAATAAATTTAAACCGGACGATTAACCATCAAACCAATAATCCAATCAAGTTTAAGCTATTTCTTCAATATGAAATGTGTTTGTATAACCTCATTATACCAGCCAATCATTAAGCTACACATATATGTTCATTATTCAATCAACTTAAAAATATATAAATGATTTCTATAAACTATATATTATAATAATAATTAATAACTATTGATGATCGCTGGACTTTTTCACCTCTGTCTAAGGCCAGATCCAGGTATCAGCCTATTATTTGGAGGCCTTCAAGTATCCCGCATGAACCAGATCCGGTCCGCTCAGTTTTAAGGCTGGGCTCCAGTTATCTTCTTTAATCGGATCGATCCAGTCCATACGGCCCATTAAACAAATCCTATTTGGCCTCAGCTTTAATTCTATCTTCAGGTCCAGTTCAACATCAGGAAGGAGTTCAGCTCATTCGCCTTATGGGACCATTTGCATGCGCACCCAAGAGAAAATCAGGGGCTGTTACGTATGGGGCAGAAATCTAATATCCTCGTATGATCATATCAGTGTGGCAGAGACAGTGGCCCAATGGAAGTCAGACCGTTACACATCACTGACAGACAATGAAAATAGATAAAAAAAAGAAACATTCTCTTCTCAAAGGACTTTTGGACTAGGTTTACAGGACCCTTGTAAAACACTATTTTCTAGATTTCAGATCATCAACTATTAACTATTAACTATTAGGAAAGACAATTAAAAATTCATACATTATATATTAATTTAAAAATAAAATAAAAAAACAGGGAGTTTGAGTAAGAGCTGCTAGTAATTGGGCCATGGCTTTTCTAAGTAATGAAATGATCTCTAGCTTTGAAAAGAAAATGTGGAATAGTGGCTTAAAATGAAAAATTAAACTTTAAAAGAAAAAAATGGCCCAAAATCTTACTTCAATTATAAATCTCCAACTACTTTGCCATATGCATATAAAGCAGACAACAAATAGAATCATCCTTACTAGAGTTTGGCATTCCAGAAAAACACTTACAAAGACACCATTTATGCACTAACTTAACTGTATATTCTAATTCTTTGAGAAGTTCTTCTTCTCCTTCAATTCATTTACTTGGTAAACACTTCTCACGTCTTTAAAATGATTAAGAAAAAAGAATACCAGTTGGAAGTATTATTAAGACTTGCAAGTCTTTCATGACAGCTTGATACTGTCTTATCATGATTTCATCTTAAGAGTTTGGTGCATCACTCTTAACTTTAAAATTCACCCCACCCAACTTCGTACCCTCTTTATTTAATTTTTTAATAAATTAGTTTCAAGTGTTTGCTTTTTGAAGTTTTTCTTTTGGAATCGTTAAAATTAAGATTGGTTTAATGATGATACGATGTTTGTTCTAACTAGTTTAAGATAATGTAAATATATATATCCGGTTGATCCTTTCTTCTCCATTGCTTCCTCCTTTGCCTTCTTCGTCTTCTTTCCTCCCATTTCTATTCATATATATATATGAGTGGTTGCTTGCTTCACTGAAATTTTCTTTCTTCTTTGTGGGTTTTCGATAGATTTTCCCTCCATCCAAGCATCTACCTATCCTTTCTCTCTCAAGGAAATATTTTTTTTTTTTTTTTGTAGATTTAATGTTTGATGAAGGTTTCAATTGCAGCTAACTTTATTATGCGGGCTTTAAATAATGTATTGTCCCCCATGCCGTATCCCATGCATTGTGTTAACACTCTTGGCTTATTTGGCTACCATATGAAAAAATGAAAAAAGAATAACCAGCTCTCCAAACCAAATTCATATTCAAAAAGTGATTAACGGAAGATGAATTGCTTAATTTATTCTTCATTTACTTTGTCAACTTGGACTAAATACGTATTGTTTGAATTAGAAAACATTCGTGATTTGTGATAATTGAAATATTAAAAAATTTCTAACCACCTTGATTTTCATAATCTTTAGATGGTAAGATTTGTGGATAACCAAACATTTACTAAAACGGATTTGTCCATCCTGTGGTTCCACAGCAAACACACGAAAACTCCAATGCGATTTTGACATATTCAAATCGCAGAAACAGAAACCTTACATAGACAGTATCATAAGAAAAACTTTTTACTTATTTCTTATATACATGATGATCATAACCCTCTTGCATGCAAAAGCCAGAGAATCCAAAAACCTCTTTTTTTCAAATCAAGGCACCAAATTCTCTCCATACAATAAGAAACTCACCTGCCGGAGAAGGGAGAGATCTCGTTAATTTCTTGATTGATCAACTCAAATTATTAAACTATGAAAGCTATCTCAGCTATAAATTAATTAAATTGAAAGAAGGAAAAGCAAAAACGAAATATATCTACGAGTAGTAGTCATCAGTGTCAGGAGTCATAATTCTTTACATATATATACAAATTATTTTTATACTAAATCACTGATTGGACCATCCGACCTTCTTCGGATAATGTAGATATAAGTAATTGTCAACCTCACTTTCCGTAAACATCAAACTACAACATCTTAATTAGTATATATAATTTGTCATGGGATTTTCTTCTCCAAATTACATGATGAACCCATATCTCACACTAGCCCTTTGCGGCATCCTCTTCGTCTTCATTAAACCGTCTCATCAGCAAGCTTCTAATTCTTCAGTTCCACCCATCCTCAACCCTAGACTCCTGGATGCGTTTATAGCTTTCCAAGCTTGGAAACATTCAATCATCTCTGACCCTAAAAACTTTACGTCAAACTGGTGTGGCCCAAATGTCTGCAACTACACCGGAGTCTACTGTGCACCACCCCCAGATGACCCTCGTACCATAACAGTTGCTGGTATAGACTTGAATCACGCCAACATATCTGGTTCTCTGCCAGAAGAGCTTGGCCTCCTCACTGACTTAGCTCTATTCCACCTTAATTCCAACCGCTTCTATGGTTCCATCCCTGATAGTTTTCGCCATCTTCGCCTCCTTTATGAGCTGGACATCAGCAACAACCAATTCAGTGGTGAATTTCCTTCTGTTGTTCTTTATCTGCCTTCACTCAAATTTCTTGATATTAGATTCAATGCTTTCCATGGAAAGGTCCCTTCTAAACTATTCGACATGCAACTTGATGCACTTTTCATCAACAACAACAGATTCAATTCATCTTTGCCTGAAAACTTTGGCAATTCTCCAGTATCAGTTGTTGTATTGGCCAACAATAACATTAGTGGTTGCTTTCCTTCGAGCTTGACGAAAATGGCAGGGAATCTTACCCAGATAATCCTCGTGAATATGGGATTGACTGGTTGTCTAAAGTCGGATATAGGGTTGCTGAACCAAGTGAAAGTTTTTGATGTAAGCTTCAACAACCTTGTGGGCTCATTGCCAGATTCTATGGGAGAAATGAAAAGCTTGGAGCAGCTAAATGTGGCGCACAACAATCTATCTGGTGAGGTTCCAGAGAGTATATGCTCATTGCCAAGGTTGGAGAACTTCACATACGCTTATAATTATTTCTGTAGTGAGCCGTCCGTTTGTCTTGAGTTGTCAGCCAACGACGACCGGAAAAACTGCATACCTGATAGACCTTTGCAGCGATCACCTGAGGAATGCAAAGCATTCTATGATTATCCTGTTAAGTGTGATGCATTTGGGTGCTCATCTAGTCCACCACCTTTGCCGCCGCCTCCTCCGCCAGTGCATTATTATCATCAGTATCCTTGACTAGTAAAGAGATTTATATTAATAAACAAATTGATTTTTCTTTCAATTCCAGTCCCTTTCATGACAGGAAAAATATACATTGTGAATTAGATTGTTTGTATTCTATATTCAACATTTTGTCCGGAGAAGAAAATTGCTTGACTTTTATCATTTGTATGTTTGTAGATACTTGTGGATTTAATGAAATAATGTTTCTTCTTCGATACAAGTTGGCTAGAAAATTGATATTTTTGTTGAGTAGTTTCGATCAGTCCAAGAATGGTTGCTTTCTTGTTGATATGGTTCACATATATAATGCAGGCTTGGCATTTTGAATTGCTAAAATAAAATGAACAAATCGACTTAAAAAATGTCACAAATTATATAGCTAAATTATAAAAAACATTATATTAAATACGAAGAGAAATAAATATTATCGCCAAGGAGAGTACATAGTCCCTAGCTAGCAAACCAAAATAATAAATATATCATAAAATAAATAAAAGATAGGACCATATATGCCCCGCATAAGGTTTTAAATCCCACATGCCGATGCCTGTGACAATATTAACCCAAAATGTTGTATTAATTTCGGGCTCCAACTTTAATCGTGTGCTGTTGTAAACTACTGTTTGCAAGAGGCATTGTGGCTTTGCTTCCTGATAAACTATGTAATAACAGACCGCTAGAATCAAGATAATCCGATCATATTTAAAGCTAATAAAGAAAATCAATTTTAACAAAACAATTTTGGCAAAAGTCGAGCAGGTTGCATGATACGATCAAGGAATAGATACAAGTTGTCAGCATAATGGTCTGCTCTCTAGCCCCTTCGAAATTTTTAATGCGCATATTATACATCCGACTGATATAACGCGAATGAATAGATAGAGTATGGACTAATCGACTCCCGCATTTAGTATTTATTAATTGACAGATCACTATTTATGAGTCGCTTGACACACATATCAAAGAGTATCCACATACAATCTTATGGAACTTAGAACTTGAGGTCGTCAAAATAGTCGGGGTATATATACTTTAGAACCAACCAAAAAAAGTTAGCTTTTATTCATACCCTCATGCATACTCTTTAAAATTTTCTCTTTCTCTTCACTACTCTATTTCCATTCTCTCTTTGCGTTAACGCATTTTCTAAAAAAATTCTAAATCTGATTTGAAGATTGTAGGGTCTCTAGCAAGATATTTTCGGTAGACTGTATGGAGGAACCTATATAAAATCACCAGTATGATGATCGACCCCTCTAGCCTTTTCGAAGTCTTTAATGTGCATATTGTACATCTGACTAATGTGATGTGAATGAATGGACAAGATATGAACTAATTGGCTCCGTATTTAGTATTTAATAGCCTACTTACCACCATTTATGAGCCGCCTAATACACCTGCCAAAGGGTGCTCATGTTCAATCTTATGAAACTTGGTAGTGGATGTCGTTAGAATAATCAGGATATATATACCCAAAACCAATCCAAAAAAAAGTTAGTTTTTCTCATACTCTTACGCATATTCTCTTAAATTTCCTCTTTCTCTTCACTATATTTTTATTTTCTTTTTGCGTTAATGCATTTCTTAAAAAAATTCTAGATTTGACTTAGGTCTTCACCGGGGTATTCTCGGTAGACCCCTAACCGTCTTCTCATATTTTACAAATCCATTTTCTTAAAATGAATATGAAGAGACCTATATGAAATCTCAAAAGCAGAGTGTAAACCAATCGTACCAATGATCAACGCATCAAACCAATCTACTGTTTAGACGTCATTGAATTTCAATTCATAACTTTTTAATTTTTTTTTCTTCTTGGGCGAAAACTTTCCAAGATTTCATTACTCGGATTCATGCGATTCTCGACATCCCATATTCTTTTATACCATAATTTTTATGGTGGTCATGCTCGTGCTCACAAATTTATCATTTAGTTTGTGAGTTGGAAAAAAAAAAAATTAAGTTGCTAATGCTGGATAAATATATAAAGTAAACACCTTGCCGTAGAAGGAATATTCCAACAAATCATGACTACAAAGTATAAAACATGCAAATCATAGATAATATGACCTTACATAATATATTAAATATAGCATTCACAAATTTAGTATGATAATAAGTGCATTCAAGTAAATCTAAGAGATTTCATATTCTATTCTTCTATTTCTAAATCTCTATTTCTAAAAAAATAATATATTAAATATAAAATTTTACATAAAATATCTCATTAAAAAATATATATTCTAGGAAATAACTTATGAAAAAGAAAAAAAAAATCTGTTAGTGAGAAAAATGACATAAAATAAACCACATATAGTTTTTTTTAAACAACACGTAAAATTAAATTTAAACATTGATTGTTTTTTTAAAATTTAATCCATATAAAAATGATATTTTACCATTAAAAAATTCACGTGGTTGCATTAAATATACTGCAGAAGAAGCTATTCCATTCATGTTGATCTTATCTTATTCATTATTATGCATATTTATCTCCATTTACATATATAATCAATAATTAAAAAAAAATAATACTGCTATGAGGACATAGTTTTTTAATTCAGATAAAAAATTACTGTTTATATTATAATTTTTTCGTATTTCTTTTTTCATACATATTTTCATCGTATAAAAAAATTAATTCAATTGACTTTTTTTTAAATTCTTGTTTAAAATAGAAAATTTTAAACTTTTTTAACTTTGAAATTTTATTATTATATATAAAAATGAAATTATGGATAATTTTATAAGAATTTATTTAAATTTGTTTTACAAAATTATTCATACCAAATGAAGGGATTAAGAAAAATAATTTTTTTATTATTTTTAATTATATTTATCTTAAATTATTAAATTTAATTAAATATTAAGAGAATTTTTGAGAAATTTTTTAAATAAAATAAATTAAAATTATAATAATTAATTTATATATTATAATATAAAATAATAATAATATTAAAATAATTAAAAAAAAAGATGAATAAGGATGATGCGAGAGAAATCAATAATAAAAAAAATAATGTTTATGTGAAAGTATTTGTAATACCCGGCTCGAGTCCGGTATCGGCATTCCTGTCGTCCGGTGGAATCTCGGGTGTCGGAACCCTCGAGAAGGGTAATGCATAGGTTTTCCAAGGTATTTTCACTTGTTTTCATGTTTTGAAGTGTTAAAAGACTTGAGTTTTGAAAGAAAAGTAACAAGGGAGAACTGCAAAGGTTCGGCCGCCGAAGGTCACTTTCGGCCGCCGAACATTGCATGGTTGCGGCTTCACGTTCGGCTGCCGAAGGTGGTCTGGCCAGCCACCTATAAAAGGGTCAAGGGTCGGTGGAAGGAGGTTATTTCTCCTCCACTTGCAGCCAGAGGTGAGTTTCAGCCTCTCCCACGTTGACTTTCATGTTTTCCATGATTTTCATCAAAGCTTTCAAGAGTTTTAAGAGTTTTGGTGACTTATGAAGGTTTTGAGCAAAAGAACCAAGTTTTGAAGCTTGGAGCTTTGGAAGAGCTTTTCTTCATATCTCCACGTTAGGATCCTTCATCCTCAAGTTGTGTACGAGGTAAGTGAAGATCCTGAGCTTCTTTGATGATTTTGAAAGGTTTTATGAAGTTTGTATGGGTAGTATGCATGTTTAGGAGGTGAGGGTTTTGATGATTTGTGGTGTTCCAACATGTTATGTGCTATGTTTGTTTGGGGTTTTAGGGTAGGTTTAGACCCCTTTGTGCATATATATGTGTATATGCTAGTTGGGAGTAGTTGATATACATGTTTGTAGGTTTTTGGGCAAAGTTTGCATGAAACAGAGCAGGGTTCTGCCCTTCGGGCAAAACCAGGTTCGGCCGCCGAAGGAAGGTTCGGCCGCCGAACCCCTTGTGGAGGTAGTTTCGGCTGCCAAAGGTTGCCCCCGAAAGCTAGGCTTTCGGTTTAGAAAGAGACTTTCGGCCGCCGAAAGAGGGAGTTCGGCCGCCGAAAGTGTGTGAGTTTCGTCTCTGAACGAGACCTTCGGCCGCCGAAGGTGCCGCCGAACATGCATGAGTTTCGTCTCTGGAGTGGGGTTTCG
Organism: Manihot esculenta; assembly: GCF_001659605.2. NCBI lineage: Eukaryota > Viridiplantae > Streptophyta > Magnoliopsida > Malpighiales > Euphorbiaceae > Manihot > Manihot esculenta. Next base: position 2,484,659 of record NC_035175.2, on the reverse strand, counting down.
GCCGCCGAACCTGCCGCCGAAAGTGCCCTGTCCAGCTTTCTTTTGCATGTTTTATGTGATGGTTTTAGGTGTAACGCCCCGGAAATCCGGACCGCTACCGGCGCTAGGATCCGGGTCGACTTAAGGCCGCCGGGACCCGTAGCAAGCCTGACATAAAACCTGTAAACCTGTATAAATCCCATACATGATCAACAACATGCATAAAAATTAAAACTTTTCTTCATACATACTGTCATCAACTAACTCAACCTGTGCATACTCTGATCATATACATAACATAGTCCCTCTGTGGGATCTCATCAAGCCTTAAAGGCAAAACAACCTGTGTTGAGTTAGTTTACATAAACATCATAACATAAGATCATGTATATACAAAAGGGATTAACAATATATTATGGTCAAGCACAACTCTATCCTCAACAACCTCATTACATAACATCCTGAATATTTTTACATTTCATCATAATACAATTGTCATGTCCACAAACTAACTATTACATACATATGACTTTTTCTCGTCTTGCCTTCTCTATCTATCCCGTACCTGCAAACCTGGGGTTAGGGGAGAGGGGTGAGCTAGATGCCCAGTGAGTAGAACTGAAAAAAAAGAATATTTAAAACATGCTATCATGAAATGCGTCACTGCACAAACAAATCACACCACGGATGGACTGATTCAAAAATCCCTCAACTCCATGCCCGGCCCTATTATGGGCACCACAGGACTTCGTATTGCCCGGCCCTATTATGGGCACCACAGGACTTCGTACTCGGAGTTATTGCCCGGCCCTATTATGGGCACCACAGGTCTTCGTATTGCCCGGCCCTATTATGGGCACCACAGGACTTCGTATTTAGAAGGCTAATGAATCATCCTAATGTCCATCCACTATCATCTATCACAACAATACAATGCGGCATAATCGTGAATGCTAATGCAAACAACCTATAATATGATCATGATGCATGAAGCATGATAAAAGCATTTCATTTCTTAATTTAAAAGGTTAAGCTTAGTTCCACTCACCTCTGGCTGACTCTGACAAACTCTGTAGCAGCTGGCTCACTGCTGGGGTCCTTGGTTCCTCAGGTCCGAACCTACACAGGTGGACTCCAATGAGGGACCAAACATACATAAACATAACTCTAATATATTCCCCAAAAACCCCCTAAAACATCCTGAAAATATCACAAAGAGATATGCATGAAGTGGCTGAACAGGGCACTTTCGGCGGCCGAAAGTCCTGGACAGAGACGAAACTCAGGTAGGTTCGGCGGCACCTTCGGCGGCCGAAAGTCCCAGACAGAGACGAAAGTCTCTTTTCGGGGGCAACTTCGGCAGCCGAAAGGCCTGCCTCCCCAGCCATGTTCGGCGGCCGAAAGTGCCTTCGGCTGCCGAACCTGGTTTCTGCCAAAGGGCAGAAACTTGGCTCCTCTGTGCATTTTCGCCTCCAAACTCACCAATCATGCATATATCTCAACCAAATCAAGCATACCAGTTCCTAGGGGCCTCAAAACATCAAATACCCCAACTACAACACTTCAAACACCCACAATCAACACACATTGACCAAAACATCAATATTAACCCATAACTCAAAATATAACCTAACATGCATTTCTACTCGTAGATCTAGCATAAAACTTACTTAAAACATATAAGGAGCTTAAGATCGGCCCTTACCTCTTGAAGATCGAGAGGGAGACGACCTAAACTTGGAGATCCACGAAAATGAGCTCCTGAGTTCCCAAAGCTCCAAAACTTGGTTTAAATGTTCAAAACTTGCAAATGTGAGTTTAAAACTTAAGAAAATGGAAGAGATTTGGAGGAAGAGCACAAGAGTTGCAAAGGGAAGGTCGGAAACTTGCTGTGGCCGGAAATGGGAGAAAGCTAGCCCATTTCGGCTAAGTGCCCCATTTATAGGTGGCTGGCCAGGCCACGTTCGGGGGCCGAATGTGCCTCCGCATCCATGCAATGTTCGGCGGCCGAACTTAACTTTCGGCGGCCGAACCTGAACTTCCCTAACTCATGCTTTCGGGGGCCTAACGTGCCTCCAAAACGCATGCATGTTCGGCGGCCGAACTTGACTTTCGGCGGCCGAACCTGGGTTTCCCTCCAATGCTATTTTCATGCAAAAACTCATTTAGTTTCATACTTTAAAACCATTAAAAACATGAAAACATTTTATGAAAGCATGGTTCTACCCTTCTAGAGGTCTCCGACATCCGAGATTCCACCGGACGGTAGGAATTTCGATACCGGAGTCTAGCCGGGTATTACATTAGGATTGTTTAGAGGGGTTTTGGGGAGTTTCTTAGAGATGTTCTTGAGTGAGTTTGGTCCCTCATTTGAGTCCACCTGTGTAGGTACGGACCAGAGGAATCAGGGAAGTCAGCAGTGAGTCCAGTGTCAGAACCTGCAGAGTCAGTTCAGAGATAACTAAAGGTGAGTGGAACTTAACTTAATGTTTTAATATGAGAACTGAATCTTTTATCATGCTTCATGCATCATGCATATGCTATAGGGTGAGTGCATTAGTGTACACAAAGATGATGCATTGCATTTATCCTTGTACTTGGCACTGCTCCTTGTACATTGTTTCTATGAGACGGCACGGACTTCGTGAGGATTCATTAGCCCTCAGAGGAAAGACCTGGAACAGCCCTACGGGGACCAGGCACATGGTACTCCGGTACCCCAGATGAGATAGAGGGAGTTTTGATCCGTCCGGCCGAGGTGATGTGATTATGTGTTGCATTCCATGAGAGCATGTTTTAGCACCTGTGATTTTCTTTCTATTCTACTCACTGGGCTATAGTAGCTCATCCCTCTCCCCTAACTCCAGTTGTGCAGGTTCAGAGGTCAGAGAGAACTCAGCAGGGTACAGGAAGAGTACAGAGTAGTGTAATAGCTAGTGTGGACATGTAAATGTAAATGTATAGTGTATAGAATGGTGCTTGACTTATAAGACTTGTAATCCCTTTGTGGAGTCACATGATCAGTTTATGTATGTTTCTTTATTGTTGTATGTTTATGAGCAAAACCAGACTTAACATTATGAGTTTGATCCGCCTAGAGCCATGAGGAGCTCTAGTAGGGATTAGTAGAGAACAGAGAGAGTGCATGCACAGGTTAAGCCTTGGAATGAAGAAAAGTTTGATGTTTTTACAGAAACTGTATGATCATGTATGGGATTTCACAGGTATATAGACAGGATAGCAGGCTTACTATGGGTCCCGGCGACCTTAAGTCGATCTGAATCCTAGTGCCGGTGGCAGTTCGGTTTCCGGGCTGTTACAATATTTTTTTAATTAATAAAAAATATATATTTTTAATTTTATTGTAATTATGTTTTATATTTTTTAATTAAATCTTAACATATTAAAATTATTTTAAATATATCCGATTGTTATTTATTTGGTTAGAAATTAACAAATTATCACGTTATTATGTATAAAAATTTATAATTAATTATTAAAAAATTTATATTTTACTTTTATTATAATTTCATTCTATATTTTTTTAATAAAATTTTATTTTTTAATATTTAAATAAATATACTCTATCATTATATAGTTGAAGATTTATAAAATTATGAAATATATTTAATTATTATTATTTATATTACTATTTATTTTTTATCAATAATTTTATAATAGTGAATTATCTTAATTTTATTTTAATTAAAATCATTATCAACTACCTTTTTTTGACTTTATTTAATATATTTATTATTTAGTATTATTTTTAAAATTATCTACAAGAAAATAATTTTATTAAATATATTAGTTATAAATATTAAAAAATAATTTAAAATAATATTTAATATAATATAATTTAAAAATATTAAAAATAATAAACTAATTTTTTATGATATTTTTTAATTATTTTTTTTTATCTTTTAAGTATAATGCTAATGCGTCACTTATTTCTAAATTATATTAATATTTAGATTTAATTTTAAAAATATTAATAATATATGAATTAAGTATTTTATTTTCTAATCTGATTTGATTAAATAGTTAAAAAAATATAATTTTTATGAAATTATAGATTTGAATCTCAATTCCTTTATCTCTTAAAAAATTATTAATAAAATAGATAATTATAAAAAAATTTATACTTATAATTTTATTTTAAAATTTTAAATTATTATTAATTTTATTTTAAAATTTATTAACGTGAGTGATATAATAATTTTATTAGTTTTTAATATGTTATTTGATAAGAGATAATCAGAATAATTTTAAAAAATTAAAATTTAATTAAAAAATAAAATATAATTATAATAAAATAAAAAATATATAATTTTTTTACCATTAACTTTTTTTTTTCATTTTTTAAGTTCGCACCAAAAGAAATTAATGAAACATATGAGACCTAAAAGCCAATAACACATCCATTATTGCTTATAACTAAATATATACATATACGTTATTGAACGTTAGCCGACAATGGCTGACCTCATTACTTTATTTGTCTTTAAATTTCCAACTACCAAGATTTATTGCCTTCGTTCTAGATGCTAACTCATGTGATACTAACCATATATAGTTTTAAAATCCATGCCTGCTACTTCCTAGTTTAACCTTTATAAATAAAATATTTTTTTATTTTTTAATAAATTAATTCGGTGAATAAAATAATATTTATAATTATAAAAATAAAAAAATAAAATCCATGCACCCCTACACTTATACTGTTTTGTCACGCTGAAATTGTATGAAAACTCAATTACACATTTGTGATACTACCATATTTTATCGTTTATCTATTTTTAATTTTTTTTAAATTAACTTTCAGATTTTTATTTAAAAAATAATTAATCAATGGCTACTATAGTATTTAAATAATAATTAATATATGTTATTGATATGGCTAGTCCCATATTTTTCAAATGTCAAAAACTCTTATATATCCTAAAAATTTTATAGATTATATATAATTTTTAAGTATTAATGTTCATATGTATTAAAATTAGTTTTAACGGTTGAAGATGTAATTTTTATTATTTCAATTTTACTATAATAAAAAGAAAAAAAAAAGCAATGAATTTATAAAAAAAAATTAGTTGGTAAAATAAATTATCAATTTTTTTATTAACTATTGAATTATCAATCGTTTATTAATTTTTTTATCAATATATAATTTGAGATTTCAATCCTAATAATAGGAGCAATATCTAATTTTATACTAAACGCATGATTTTGCATGAAGAATAAAAGAAAAAAAAATTGGTAAGACCAATAAAATAATATATAAAAATATATTATAAAAGACTTAACATTTCGGTCACCCTTGATTAATGGAAGTCAACAATTTTCAATGCCCATTAATCCTCCACTAATCCAGTTATTTCCTCTTAAGCAATTATAAAATATGAAAATTGAATATTGTTAAAGATTTTATGTAAAGTTTATATGTTAGTTCGATGCGTTTCGCATTGAAGTCAGATTTTATTCTCTCAATTTCTATTTTAATTTAACTAAATATGTGAAATCTCATATTTTACTTTTTTAATTTTTATTTTAAATAAAATGTCTACATAAAATTAATTAATTATTTATTACATAAGTCTCATGAAAATATGAAATTATCCGAACGATTATATAAGCCTTCGATGAACAGCTTTGTCCATCAACATCATTATCCAAAATGAAGAAATCATCGTCATGTCTCAGCCAAGTTCTTTGGGTTGTCTTCACCATCATGCTATTCTTTAACCAATCTCACCAACACTTTCCCCCTCCGATATCCATTCCAAATCCCAGATTAATGAATGCTTACTTCGCTCTCCAAGCTTGGAAACAAGCAATCACTTCTGATCCCAACAACTTTACTGCCAATTGGAATGGTCCTGACGTCTGTCATTATAATGGCGTTTATTGTGCAACAGCTCCAGATGGCTCCCATACCTTAACGGTCGCCGGAATAGACCTGAATCACGCCAACATTGCTGGATGTTTGCCGGATGAGCTCGGCCTCCTCACGGACCTTTCTCTCTTTCACTTAAATTCTAACCGCTTCTCTGGTACTATCCCTGCTAGCTTTATTAATCTTCACCTTCTTTATGAGCTTGACGTTAGTAACAATCAATTTAGTGGTCCATTTCCTTGCGTTGTTCTTTATCTACCTTCACTCAAATATCTAGACATTAGATTCAATGAGTTCAATGGGGATATCCCAGAACAACTGTTTGAGCTGGAACTCGATGCACTTTTCCTTAACAATAACAAATTTGAGTCATCTTTGCCTCAAAATTTAGGCAACTCTCCGCTCTCTGTGTTTGTCGTGGCCAATAATAACATCAGGGGTTGCATCCCTCCAAGTTTGGCAAAAATGGGAGGGACCCTGGAAGAACTTATTCTCTCAAATTTGGGATTGACAGATTCTTTACGTCAAGATATAGGGATGTTGAAAGGTTTGAAAGTTCTTGATTTGAGCTTTAACCAGCTATGTGGACCATTGCCAGAGTCTATAGGAGAAATGAGGAACTTGGAGCAGCTAAATGTGGCTCATAACAAGTTGTCTGGTCAGGTTCCTAAGAGCATATGTTCCTTGCGTAACTTGCAGAATTTCACTTACTCGTTCAATTACATCGCCGGTGAGCCACCTGTGTGCATCATGTCGCCAGCGAAAGATGATAGAAGTAATTGTATTCCAAGTAGACCTTTGCAGCGATCTCCTGAAGAATGCAGGTCCTTTTACGCCAATCCTATTAATTGTGGTGCCATTACGTGCTCACGCAGCTAGAACCCCACCTGCAATCACCAGCTATACATCATTCACTCGGCACAACTGGCATTGCTATTGGTGGATCACTTCATTGGTTTTTCAACTAATGATCAAAGTAAAATTTTTATTAAAAACTCATTACTTCCTTTCTTTTTTGTGCAAGTACTGTAATACCATACTTTGTAAAATTCGTGTAATTGACCGATGAAACTGTATTCCATTATTTAGTTAACCCTGTTTAATATGTCTCTGTCTTTCCCAATCCAGCTCTAACTATGTATAAATGCATGCAATCATTTCATTAAAAAAAATAATTTAAATAAATTCTTATAAAATATAAGTAATTTTATTTTTTTTTTCAAAAAAAAAAAAATGCAGATAACTCGTTTCAAATCACCTTACCATGAACCACTCTGAACCGCTTCAAAAAGGGGTTCAAACTGAAATCGGTAGTCTCGAAACCATCTTTCCGACGGTCGTATGTAGGGGTGAGCATTCGGTCGGTTCGGTTTTGAACCGAACCGAATAAACCGAAAACCGAAATTTTAGTGTTTATGAAAATCGAACCGAACCGATTTTGGTCAGAAACCGAACCGAACCGGTTCGGTTCGGTTCGGTTTGATCGGTTTCGATTTTTAATAATTTTTTTATTTTTTACACTTTATTTTTAATATTTAAAATTTAATAAAATATTTTAATCTTAATATGATTTAATTTCTCTATATTATTAAAAAAATATATTATTATCACTAATCGGTTCGGTTCGATTTCATCTGATCAAAACCGAATCGAACTGAAATTTCTGAAATTAAAAACCGAACCGAACCGAAATATATAAAAAACTGAACCAAAATTTTAAATCGGTTCGGTTCAATCGGTTTTTTTGGTTTAAACCGAATACTGCTCACCCCTAGTCGTATGACAGTTTGATCGATAGTTCAAAAACCAAAACCGATGGTCCTGAACCGCGGCCAATGGCCACCCCAATATTTAGATGCGAGGACTCATCTTTGGACCTGCTTGGGCTGAGTTTGAAGTTTAGACTTCGGACGAGGCTAAAATGGCCCAGTGGGGTTTATGGAAACGACGTAGTTCACTTTCTTCTCGGAAAAACTCAAATGACAAATTTGCCCTCAAACTCCATAAAAAAGGACCAAATAACCTCAATCAATTTACAGAAAAAAGATGTCACACGATCAGTGATACCTATTTAACACAATACCGAAAATAGGGTTTTGATTCTCCGAAGGTTTTTGCGCGAGAGCCGTCTTCTTTTCACTTCCCTTCTAGGCTTCTACAGCTAAAGCTGAGCCCTTAGCTTCTCACCCCCATCAACCATGGCCGTCGGGTACAACCCTCTCTCTCTCTCTCTCTCTCTCTCTCTCTCTCTCTCGTCAAACTAGTTGATCTGTAATTTGGTTTTGCTGTTTTTATGCAGGAAGAACAAGAGGATTTCAAAGGGAAAGAAAGGAGGCAAGAAGAAGGCGTGAGTATTTCTATGAGTTTCCTCTCTGTTATTCATCAATATGAAGGTCTCAGAAATTCCAATTTTAATGGCATTTTGATATCTTATTTCATTTTTGTTTTGTTGGATAGAGCGGATCCATTTGCAAAGAAAGACTGGTACGATATAAAAGCTCCTTCTGTTTTCCAAGTGAAGAATGTGGGCAAGACTCTTGTTACCCGTACGCAGGGTACTAAGGTTTGTATGCCTTACATCTACATTTTGATATTTATCACCTCCTTATTTTATTTGGTCGTTGAAAGAAAAAAGAGGAAGGTTGCCATTGTTATATTGAATCTAAGTTTTGTATAATTGAGTCTGCTGGTTAAAATTCAACGACTATTTAGTATTAGTACTATTTTTACCACTTTGGTTGTTCCTAGCTGTGACGTCAATTTGCTCTGTTTGTTAGATGCTTATGTCTGCTATTGAAGTAGTTGAACTTGAAATTAGCCATGGGTCTAATAGTGGCTACTCTTTGTGTTAGTTTATTCTCGGATTTATGAGAGAAGTGTGGTGATGGATGAAATTGTTTAGAATCAGCTTTCTTTTCATGTCTTTTTTTATGGCTGAATTAGATTTGTGTTATGGATGATATGTGGTGTACGTGTTAGTTTCAGTCAGTATGAGACAGATTAAATCTTCAGTGCAACCATTATATACTTTAATTTTGTTTTGTTGTAAATATTGAATTTCATTGATAGTATCAACAGAAGTTTATCTAATTGTTCATGGTAAAGAACAAGTACGATAGATATAATGTTTTCTGATATACTTTTTGCTCAATATTGAATTTCCTTTTTCTGATGTATTTTCTTACAATTGCAGTGCACATTCTCCTTTTCTGTACCTCTCTCCCTTTTTCTGTTTGCAGCCCTGTTTTTAACTTGTTCTGTGTTATATTTTTGTTATGGTGCTTTTAATTGTGTATTAGCCTGCCATAACGACTCTTTCCTTATCTTTCAAGTTTATTCTTTGTGCTACATGGTATAGGTTTGTGTTCAGTGTGTAATGAAATGCACTATATAATTACTGCTTCCATGATATATATATATGTATATATATATATCACTAATCCACATTCTTTTGTAAACGTTACATCTCTTCTGGTTTCTAACAGATTGCTTCTGAAGGACTGAAACATCGTGTGTTTGAGATCTCTCTAGCTGACCTTCAGGGTGATGAGGATCATGCTTACAGAAAAATTCGGTTGAGAGCTGAAGATGTTCAAGGAAGGAATGTTCTGACAAATTTCTGGGTACGACAGATTGTAGAATTTTTATGCCTCTTTGTTACGGTGTTGTTTGAGAATTTAAAGAGTCTTGTTCTTGTCCGTTCCTTTTTCTTATTTTCTGCTGGTGCATGATATAGGGAATGGATTTTACAACAGACAAGTTGAGGTCTTTGGTGCGGAAATGGCAAACTTTGATTGAAGCTCATGTGGATGTGAAGACAACTGATAATTACACCTTGAGGATGTTCTGCATTGGGTTTACCAAGAGAAGACCAAACCAGGTCAAGAGGACTTGCTATGCTCAATCCAGCCAGATAAGACAGGTGAAGCATGACATTGCCTTAGAAGATGAATCTTCTTTTCTGAGTGTTTTTATTTTGGTTTGCTTGTAAATGACAATTGACAAAATTCTTCTTTTATTTACCAGATTCGTAGGAAAATGAGGGAGATCATGATAGCCCAAGCGTCGTCTTCTGATCTCAAGGATTTGGTTCGCAAGTTCATTCCTGAGATCATTGGCAAAGAAATTGAGAAGGCAACTTCAAGCATCTATCCTTTACAAAATGTCTTCATTCGGAAAGTAAAGATTTTGAAAGCTCCAAAATTTGATCTCGGAAAACTGATGGAGGCATGTCTTCTGCACTTCCGTTTGCTCCAATATTTACTTTTTTGGATCATGAGTTGAATGTGTTTTGATAATGTGTGCTGCTTCTGATGATTTTGCCATGTAAATAATGCAGGTTCATGGTGATTATTCAGAGGATGTAGGTGTGAAGTTGGAAAGGCCTGCTGATGAAACAATGGCTGAGGCTCCTGCTGAAGCTGCCGCATGAGCTTGAAATGATTTTGTTTTTGCTATTTTTTGAGTTACTGTTGATCTCCCTTTTTTCTAAATTGCAGACAATGCTTTAAGTTGCTGCACGTTTTTGTTTAGCGCGTCTTTCATTTAAATGAGATTCAGAATGGTTCTTTCTAGGACATGTTTTTGCACTTTTATCAAATAGTTGGCTACTTGTTGCCCAAAATTATACACATTTACATATTTCCCATTATTTGATTTGGAGGTGACTAGGACTTTTCACTTTTGTCGATTAGGGAATTTATGGATTCCATCTGTGATGCAAAATCGCGGATGTGTGGATAAAACATCGGTGTTCAAGCATTCTCTTGCTTTTTTTTTCAATTGTTGGAATTTTCAATTTTTCAAGAGCAGTAATATGCTAGATAAATTTTAAGCAATATATTTTGAATTTGTAAATGGAGATGATGAAACTGTCTGTTTAATTTGGCAAAAAGTTTTTCTTTAGCATTTGATAATTTCTTCACTTTCATGTGGAGGTGCCTTGGGGACATCCTCCCTACTAGTGCTATGCTTGCTCAAAAGTCTATTGATATTAGTAATCAGTGCTTATATAGTCTGGTTCTATGGGATCGCTATTCCATTTTCTTTGCCTCTCCCCCGAGGATCGTTCTTTCTGGTTTCTGCTGGGATTTAGATTGACGAGCCAATTGATTACTTTGTTGAGTTCTTCTCCTCATTGCTCTAGGCAGAGATGGTCAGTTGATATCGGAAGGCAGTATTGTTGCTCGTCAGCTTTGAAATCACCTGCTTTGACGGGGTAAAGATTCTGATATGCAGTGTGTTGTGGCTAATGGAGGACTGGCGACAGTTAGATGGGTTGCAACACCCAAGTGGGCTCCTTCGAATGCAATATCGATGCGTCCGATCATCTTTCCTAATTTTGTCTCTGCAAGTTTTGGTGCTGTGACCAGAGGATCTTATTCTTTTATTACTCGCATTTCTAGGACGCCTGCGGGGCATTGGAAACCCGTGGAAGCAGAAACATTGGGCCTCCATGAGGGCAAATAATAGGTCCCTCCTCTTCAGCTTCCATCTGTTTCCATTGAGATTGTATTCCATGGAGGTGTTTAAGGCTGTTAATTCCTCTGATGGCGACTTCTCAGAGTTGGAGCTATCATTAATGATTGTAAACATTATATTTTACACTCTAATTCTCTCTCCCTGAAGTGGGTTAGTAGGAAGGTTACTCGTAGTTGCCCACTCTCTAGATAGAGCTTCCCCCTCTTTTGGCTCTCCGTCTGTGTGGGTTAATTCTTGCTGTTGACTCGAGTTTCTAATATATTCTACAGATTCTCTTCCCAAAAAAAAATGAAAAATTTACGTGTTACTAAGAGAGATTGATGTATGGGATAAGAACATGCATCCCTCTAGGGAGTTACATGGAATAAGCTACCCTAGGTCATGGTACCCTGTCTTTTGGTGAAGTAATCAAATGCCAGATCCACATTGCAGAACTTTTCTGAAAGTAGTGAAATCGACCAAAATCTAATGGTCAGAATGGGATTTAACTCCATTCAGAAGGTGATCAAACCCATGGATACTTTTGGAAGAAAAAAAAAAACCATGGATACTAGGGCTAAATATTTTTAAGTTGTCCTAGCTGGGCCAATAAATAAAATTCTAAGTAGTAGTTCCGGTGAAGTGGAAAAGTAATCTGTTAGGCCATGAGTAAATTGCATAGCGTACTGTAGTATTCAGGGGTTGCGGCCCCAGCCAACTCCTGATCTGCTAAATAATTACTCTAGAAAAAAAGCCATAATGAAGAGCGATTGTCCAATTTGTATTCTCATACCAGCCATGTAGAGGTAAAAAGGCCGCACATGGGAGAGAGAGAAAATACCATGGCACTTCCTTTTCAGTGTGACATAATTATGTGGGTCAAGTGGCTGCCCACACTTCACTTGCTAGGACAAAACCCAACAAATTTTTGTAATTCTTTCCATCAACTTTTCAGAATCTTTGAAGGGAAGGGGTAGCATTGGCGCATAGCTGGCTACTACACTAAAAAACAGAAACAAAATATGGATCTTTATCTCTTTTGAATTGCTGGTCCATTGCTTTTCAGGATTTTCAAAGACAACTTGTCCTTCATGGTTGGTGCGAATTAAGAGTGGTAGACGTATCATACATAAGTCTTCCTCTTCCACCATAACATAAACATCCATTCACATACATATTGCTTTATCTACTTTCCTTCCACAATAATTTAAGAGAGAGAGAGACAAGGAAATCACATCACTTTCGGTCGGTGATTTTCCTGCTATAGTGCCTTTAAAGCACAATAGCTTGGGGCACAATAGCTTGGTATGCAGTAACCATCAAATTCTAGTTCGACAAAGAAATGTGAAAATGGCAATACAGTTCCTGCCAACATTAACTAGCCTTCATCTTCTTCAAACCCTTCATTCTTAAATCTCTATTTCACACATTAAGCTTCATTAGTCTTGGTTATCTAGTTATTAGAAGATGAAGAAATCCTGAGATTCACGTGGGAACAGTAAGTGAGTGCATAATACTGAACTTTATATTTTATATATAAAAAGTAGGTTGAAGAGTTGCATTCAATAAATATATTTTTTTAATAAATACGAGATCTCAAAACCTAATCTTCAATTTCTTTATAACTCTCTACGATAAAAAAATAAATAAAAGAGTTTTTCTTTCCAAATTTAGCTAAATGATTACCAACCTAGCTAATGATCTAATTAAGAACCATGGATCAATGTGCTCAGTGCTCACAGACCAGACAAGGTTTTGAGGTTTTTAACAAGGCTCGGCGAATTACCCCATGTGAACCCTGGGTCCATGCTCAACTCATCAAATCAACGGTGCAGATACAAAGGCCACCCATGTTGGAATCTCATATTACGTTACTGTACAAGAAAAAAAAAACAAGTTTCTTTCTGGAACTAATCCCTAGTTAACTTAATACAGTTAGTTTCATATGATTAGCCAATAGACATTGATGATGTAATCATAATTATGGCCCTTTAATCACTTATCTTTCTTCTTTTTGGGATGGTTAACCATGGCTCTTATCACCTCATTACCATTTTTGGCATTGATTAGCAAAGTTAAAAATGGAAAAAGTTGCCCTTTTTTTTTTTTAATCTCGGTAAATGTACGTATAGAAAGAAGAAGAATCTTTAAATATTTGCATCCTCTATCGAATTGTAGGAATACTATACAACGTAATAATATCGAAAAATAAATGAAAAACAATAAGATTTTTGACCAACCATTAATAAATAAAATTTAAAATAGTCTCTAAATTTAAAATAGTTTTTTTTTTATATATATTTTCAATCTGCCCTATACCACAAATCTCTTTACTTTGAAATTTAGCATAAGATTATAGATTTTTTTTTTTTAATTCTTTGTCTTGGAAAGCATGAGAAAAGGATCCATTATGATTTTCCTTCCATATTAAACAAAGTTCTCTTCCATTTTTATCTTTACGTATTATAAATTATTAATTGTTAAAGAAGGGCCACCATGCTTCTTTACAAATTTTCTCATGCAACCCTTATTTAATCAATTGGAAAAAAGAATATTATAATTTTTTTCTTTCTTTTTATAAGAGTTTAGTATGTGTATTATATATTTAAGAATATTGCTGAATAAATTCTCGTTAATGCTAGTAATTTGATTCAAAAAGTTGAATTCAATCCTAAAAATGTTTCCTAATAATTAAATTATTGAATAATTTTTTTCTGAATTGATTGAATAATGATTGCAAGAGAAAATTTGAAAAAGAAGTCATGATGGCCATTTAATTAATAATTAATAAATTTAATACATTAACAAGGAAAAACAAAAATGGAAGTGAATTATATTTAATATAGAATGAAATTGTAACGGATCATTTCTTTCTATTTTCCAAAATAAAGAATTAATAAAATATATAATTTACGCCAACTAGTTTATTGTATATTGACACATAGTGCATATTATTAATTAAAATTTAATTATTCTATAATTTCTAAAATTTCATATTTTTTTAATTATTTATGTTTTATTAATAAATTAACGGAAGTAAATTATTTAAATTTGTATGTGAAATAATAATTTCATTATTATTGTGTAAAAATTTTAAAATAAAATAGTACTCGGAAAAGTTAAATAGAGTAAAATTATTTTCCAGCATGTGTCCATTTAATCATGGTTGGTGCCGACACGTCCTCTACCAAGATGGAGAAACTTGGAAGGAACTTTTATGAATTAATGTGAGCCTCAATTTATCTGATTAAGAGATGCTACCATCTTAATTATTAATTTATAACCTTAATTTTATAAATAATCTAAATAAAAATAGGAAGAAAAATAAACCCAAGATCTGAATTTTTTTTTTTAAGGAAAAAAGAAATCATATAGAAGCTTCCTTTGTGTTTTGTAAAGGGCATGTGATGGCATGATTAAATAATTAATTTAAGAAATTATTTTACTAAAAAAATTGTGATAAAATCAAGCAGGGACATGGAATCAGAATCAAAATTATATTTCTTATAAAGAAATATTTAATATGTGAATGTGCTGGAAATTAAATTGCATGCTGATCTATTAGGACAATAAAGTCAACAGTCAACAACTTGCTAATGTGGCAGTTGATATTCTCATGCCAATAAAATTAATAATTAGATGTATTTTATTTAATTTTTATATAAATTTTATGACTAGAATTTTATTATAATAAATTAAATATTTTAAATTTAATAAATACATAATTCTATAAAATAACTAATGAACAATATTTTATTTTGGATAATTTCAAATTTTTTTTATAAATCAATAAAATGATTAAATTTGAAATTCATATAGTATTAGATATATCATGAATCAGGAAGAATTGTTCAAAGATTGAATTTCCATTTTCCTTTTAGTGAGGATTAAGTTGAGAATTCCATTTTTGAAAAAAAAAAAAATGTAGAATCGGTTGCAGAGAAAGAGAAGTCAGAATTGGGAACCCAAGAAGGAACATAATTGAGATCTTAAGCAATGGCAGATTAGTCATTTGACTTGCTTTTTCATGGTCCTCTGCCTGTCCCAATTTCAATGGCAACGACAAGAAATACTCAAAAACTGAAGAGTGTGACCGTTTATCAGTATCTCCACATTAATCAAATTATAAGACTCATTAATCCCATGCTCCTGATATGAACCCACATGTGTATATGCTGTAAAATATCCTCTTCTACCAAAAATTTCTCACTTTTATCTTCCTTTTGTCAGCCTTTTCACAGTAAAACTCACCGGTTTTCAGAATATAATGCTGATGCCTCATTGTGGAGAGAGAAAGGAGGACGCTATGAGTGAACGTTTCTGAGTTTGTTAGAGAGAGAAAATGGGGTGACTAGAACGATGTGCAGCTGGGAGTTTAGCATCGCAGCTGCTAATCACTACCCATTACTGGGTTCCGTTCTTTGGGTAGGTTTTTGATCCGCAGTGGCCAAAGAGTAAGCCCTTTTTTTTTTTTTTTGCAGTTCTGTGGGTACCCATTTGGTTGAAGTTTCATCTTTTTTATTTTGTTGTTTACTTGTTTTGGATGTTAGTCGCTACTAGCGGATGCATACGAGATCAGTTTTTGTTCATAGTCGTGGTAGTTCATTCGAGATTATTATTTTTTCCATAGGTGTTTCCACAAAGATTGCGTTTTTATACTCCTTTGGATCATCGACTACTAGATTTGATTTCGCTGAATTTTTTTTTGGAAAAAAAATTAGTCACTGTGTCTAGGTGTTTTAATGTTCCTTTCTTTATCTGCAAAAGGACTTCTCTGGAGTCATACAGGCAGTCATTTTTAATGATGCATATTACTGCTTCTTGCCTAATGGACTTGGGAGATCTAAAGAATACATGATTCTTCAATATATAGCCCCCTGGTTTCTCTTTGATTGATTTGTATTTGGTTTTGTTTTCACATTGTTTGACTATATCTTCACTGTTTTTTGACAACTTACAGGTTTGATGATCTTACTTTTCATTTCCCTTCAATTTACAATTTTAAATTGACTGAAGCGAGTGAGTTCCTTTGGCTGGAGAAATAGTGGTCTGTTGTTCAATTGAGCAGGTAGTCTGCATAGAATTCTGTAAATTTGGAGCATATCTACTTGAAATGTTAGTAATTTTATGATTCTCGATGTTCTAGGCGTGCAAGAAGTGAAACAAAGATCTTGCAGGCTCTACAAGAGTTTTAAGTGAGCAGCTGGAAGCAGTTAAGTACCAGTATAAGTCTGGCCTGGATCCAATACTTGGGTTTCTATTACTGGTGCAAGGACCCGACCTTTGCAAAGTCCATACCAGTAGCTTTGTTGCTAGCTGGAATCATGGCAACCTTGTCACATTCTGAATCCAGGCGATTGTATTCCTGGTGGTGGGATAGCCACAATAGCCCCAAGAATTCGAAATGGCTTCAGGAAAATCTCACAGGTCTCTGTTCTCTTCCTAGATCTTGGTGAATTGTCTTGTTGTGTAATGAGCTGGTCTTTAGTGCATTGTATTCTAGAAAATGTAAGATTATATATTTACATGTGTTACTAAGAGCTGGTCTTTAGTGCATTGTATTCTAGAAAATGTAAGATTATATATTTATATGTGTTACTAAGAGCTGGTCTTCCAAAGACTTCACTACTAAAATTAGTTAACAGCAGTATCAATGTTACTGGCTTTAATATAAAATCGATAGGTGAGCCCTTCTGAAAAAAAGAAATGAAGAATACGACAAAGGAAAAAGGGGAATGAATAAATGAAATTTTCCTGTCTACTAGTGTTCTGACTTGACATTTGGTAGATTTGGTAGTATGGAATCATATTTCAGAGAAGCTTAGGTTGTCATAATTGATAATGGGCTCAAACGTTTGATAATGGTAGTACTGAATGTTTGTTCAGGAAACAATAAGATATAGATTAAGCTAACCCTGGAGCTTTAGTTTTATGAGATGAACCTTTTGCAGTATCAAACCATGAAAACCTTGGTTCAAAACAACTGCTCTTGAATTTTTTATCTACAAAACACTTAATTGATGGGTTTTAAGATTTCCAACCTGATAATTTCAAATGATGAGTTTTCCTTGCATAATAGTTATAAGATAATATCAATCCTGAACTTCCTATGTATATTATCAATTTAAGGACCGGATTAACTAAATAATTTCCTGAACTTAAAGTTTCACCCCTGTGATAAAAGAAAACCACAAAAAAATTCATCATTCTTTTATAAAATCCTGGTATTTTAATTGATTGGAAGGAGCTATTATCTTGTAAAGTTTAAAAAAATGTCTTTGTAATAGTAGTGGCTGGCATTCAGCAGTAGTGTAAAAAACCATGAAACTTTTATCTATTTACAGATTGTAACAGCATATGCAGGATTTCAACAGTTTTGCATACTGATCCATAGATGCTAATACAATTTTCCTGAAATTTCATATGTTCTTTTCTTTTTGTTATTGTGACATTTATGCAGAACATCACAGTTAAAGACCTTAAACAATGCATTTGTGCAGCATATACATATGGGCCATGTAGCTTCTTCTTGATCAAGTTATATAAAATTTTCATGTGTGTGAGTGCACTTTTGAGTTATCCTTCACATCTCGCTGCTGGTTGAGACCAACTTAAATGAAATCTTTTTCTCTTTTAACTAATTTTTGGATTAGAGTTCTGCAAATATATTTTATTGGTTCCTTAGTACACGTTCTTTCAATAGAGAAATAGATGTGGATAGTTCAATAGAATATCACCCTCTCATTGTACATCATGAAAATTATAAAAGCTCTTAATCTTATTTGCTATAATTTGCAAGAGGTAGTAGAGCTATGCTAAGTTTTCACTGGTTAGCTCTTAGTAAGAAATTGAACTGTTATTTACATATATTTTTGCAATTCATGGGCCATTCTCTCAATGAACAAATAAATCTGTTTAAACAGATATGGATGCCAAAGTAAAAGCAATGATCAAGCTTATTGAAGAGGATGCAGATTCATTTGCAAGGAGAGCAGAAATGTACTATAAAAAACGTCCAGAGCTGATGAAGTTGGTTGAGGAGTTCTACCGTGCTTATCGTGCACTAGCAGAGAGGTATGATCATGCAACCGTGGAGCTTCGGCAAGCCCATCGAACCATGGCAGAAGCATTTCCAAACCAAGTACCTTTTGTGCTGGCTGATGATTCCCCATCAAGCTCTTCAGGTCCTGAAGGTGAGCCTCACACACCAGAAATGCCACATCCAATTCGTGCATTACTCGACCCAGATGACTTGCATAAGGATGCCCTAGGACTCTCTTCGGCCAACCTACACACAATGAAAAGCAATGGAGGATATTCAGAAGGATCAGATTCTGGAATTAGCAGAAAGGGATTAAAACAGCTCAATGATATGTTTGGGTCAGGAGTAATGATTTCAAAAGTTTCAGAAGGAAAAATGAAAAAAAGCCCAAACATCCATGAAATGGTGGAAGATGAAACTGAAGTTCAGAACTTGAAGAAAACTCTTGCAGAGATTCAAGCTGAAAAGGAAGCTGTTCTTCTTCAGTATCAGCAGAGCTTGCAGAAGTTATCTGGCCTGGAAAAAGAACTTAAGGAAGCTGGAGGACTTGAAGAAAGAGCAAGCAGAGCTGAAATTGAAGTTAAAATCCTGAAGGAAACCCTTGTGAAATTAGAATCTGAGAGGGATGTTGGTCTTCTTCAGTACAACAAATGTTTGGAAAGAATTTCTAGTATGGAGAATATGATCTCTCTGACACAGGAGGATGCAAAGGGACTTACTGAGAGAGCAATTAAAGCAGAAATAGAAGCTCAAAATCTCAAGCAAGAACTTTCTGCGCTGGAAACTGACAAGGAAGTTGGTCTTCTTCAGTACAACCAGTGTCTTGACTTGATATCAACTTTGGAGAATAAAATCTCTCTTGCAGAGGCAAAGGCAAAAATCCTTAATGAGCAAACTGAAAGAGCAGAATCTGAAGTTAAAGCATTGAAGGAAGCTCTTGCTAGGTTGAACAAAGAGAAAGAAGCTATGGAAATTCGGTATGAGCAGTGTTTGGAGAGAATGGCTAAAATGGAGTCTGAACTTTCTCATGCCCAAGATGATGTCAAAAGACTCAACAGTGAAGTTCTGACTGGGGCTGCAAAATTGAAAGATGCAGACGAGCAGTTTTTACTGTTAGAGAGATCAAATCAGTCTCTGCACTTGGAGGCAGATAGTCTGGCAGAGAAGATAGCAACAAAGGATCAAGAACTTTTGGAGAAAGAAAATGAATTGGAGAAACTTCAAACTTCACTGCAATATGAGCACTCACGGTTTGTTCAAATTGAAACTGCATTGCAAACTTTGCAGAAGTTGCACTCTCAGTCTCAAGAGGAGCAGGGAGCATTGGCGCAAGAACTTCAGAGGAAGCTTCAGTTGTTGAAGGACTTGGAGATATGCAACAATGACCTGCAGGAAGATCTCCAATGGTTCAAGGAAGAGAACCAGAGTCTTGGTGCATTGAACAGTTCTTCAAGAACTTCAATAATGAATTTACAAAATGAAATTCTAAGCCTGAAGGAAGTGAAAGAAAAACTGGAAATGGATCTGACCCAGCAAGTGGCCCAAAGTAATTTTCTGCAGGAAGAGATCCAACATTTGAAGGAGGAGATTGAGGGTTTGAATCAGAGATATCAAGATTTAATAGGACAATTGTGCTCATTAGGTCTGGATCCTCAGTGCCTGAATTCAGCCATCAAGGACATCAAGGACTTGCAAGATGAGAACTTGAAGCTGAAAGAAGTTTGCAAAAAGGACAGAGATGAAAAAGAAGATCTCTATGGGAAGTTGAGGGACATGAATGAGCTTCTGCAGAGGAATGTTGCTCTGGAGAGATCCCTATCAGAACTGAATGGCAAGTTGCAAGGATCAATAGAGAGGGTTAAAGAATTTCAGGAGTCCTGCCAGTTTCTTCAAGGAGAAAAATCCAGTCTTGTGGCTGAAAAAGCCATCCTGCTTTCTCAGCTGCAAACTATGACAGAGAATATGCAAAAGCTCTTGGACAAAGATGCCATGCTGGAGAATTCACTCTCTCATGCAAATGTTGAACTTGAAGGTTTAAGGGAAAAGTCAAAAGGTTTGGGAGAATTCTGTCAGATGCTCAAAGATGAGAAATCCAATCTTCAAAATGAAAGAAGCATCCTCTTGAGTCAGCTTGAAAATGTTGAACAGAGACTGGGAAACCTAGAAAGGAGGTTTACAAGATTGGAAGATAAATATACTGATCTGGAGAAGGAGAAAGAATTAGCACTTTGTGAAGTAAGAGAATTGCAGAGTTACCTGGGTGTAGAAAAACAAGAGCGTGCGAGTTATATACAGTCTAGTGAATCCCGATTGACAGATCTGGAGAGCCAGGTCCTTCTCCTCATAGAAGAAAGTAAGTCAAGTAAGAAAGAATTTGAAGAAGAACTAGACAAGGCTGCAAATGCTCAGGTTGAGATCTTCATCTTGCAGAAGTTTATTCAAGATTTGGAAGAGAAGAATTTGTCTGTGCTGGTTGAATGCAAGAAACATATTGAGGCATCCAAATTGTCGAACAAACTAATATCAGAGTTGGAGTCTGAGAATCTTGAGCAGCAAGTGGAAGTAGAATTCTTATTGGACGAAATTGAAAAGCTGAGGATGGGAATACATCAAGTGTTCAGGGCTCTTCAATTTGATCCATTCAATGAGCATGAAGATGGGATTGAAGAAGAGCAGATTCCTCTTCTCCAGATTTTGGATAACATCAAGGACCTAAAAGGTACACTTCAGAGAAATGAGGATGAGAAGCAACAACTGGCGGTTGAGAACTTAGTTCTCTTAACTTTACTTGGAGAACTAAGATCAGAGGGTACTGAACTCGAGTCTGAGAAGAAACTCCTTAAGAGGGAGATTGACATGATGTTGGAGCACTGTAATCTTCTGCAAAAGGATAAGCATGAACTGCTGGAGATGAACAAGCAACAGAGGTTGGAAATAAGTAAAGGAGAGAAGCAGCAAGAAGTATTAAAGGCTGAATTGGAAACTCAACATTGGAATCTTGAGAGTTTTCAGGGTTCTTACCGGGCATTGCAAGAAGAAAACTTCAAGGCACTTGAAGAAAACAGATCTTTACTTGAGAAAATTTCATATCTGAAAGAGGAAGTGCATACACTTGAGGAGGAAAACAGTGAATCTCTCCGGGAAGTACTGGCTCTCAATAGCATATCATCAGTTTTCAAGAGCTTTGGGAGTGAGAAAGTTGAGGAACTTGGAGCACTTACTGAAGATATCAAATGTCTCCATGTGCTTAACAATGACCTCAAGAAGAAGGTCGAGATGTTGGGGCAGAAGCTGGAAGCAAAAGAAACCGAAAGCCTCCATCTTAATGAAACGATTGAGAAATTGCACCAGGAGCTTCAAGAAGGGAAAGACTTAACTCATCAATTGAACTATCAAATATTAATTGGGCAGGATTTTCTCCAACAAAAAGCTGCTGAGCTTTTAGAAGTGGAACGAAAGCTTAAGGCTGCGCATAACTTGAATGTGGAATTGTGCATAACTGTTGAGGAACTGAAGAGGGAATGTGAAGAATCAAAAATGGCCAGGGAGAATATAGAGAAGCAGATTATTGAGTTTTCCAATTGTAGCATAATTCAGAATGTGGAAATTGAATGTCTTAAAGAAGCAAATGAAAATCTGGAGTCAGAAGCAAGTATGTTATGCAAGGAAGTTGCAGAACGAAGAACTAGGGAAGAGAACTTGAGTTTGGAGTTACAAGACAGGAGCAACGAGTTTGAGCTCTTTGAAGCTGAGGCTTCCTCATTCTATTTTGATCTTCAGATATCCTCCATACGTGAGGTTTTTCTTGAAAATAAGGTTCATGAACTGACTGAAGTTTGTGAGAATCTTGAAGGTGAAAATGCAACCAAGGATATCAAAATTGAAGAGATGAAAGAAAGATTTGGCTTCCTGGAAACTGAAATTGGAGAAATGAAGGCTCAGTTGTCTGCATATGCTCCAGTCATAGCTTCTCTAAGAGATAATATAGAATCCCTTGAGCGCAATGCCCTTCTTTGTACAAGATTTATGGCGGCTTGCAATCAAAGGCAGATGGTATAGTTCTTGCGCCCCTTAAGGATTAACCTTGAAGCAATTTCGTAGATCAGAGTCCTTGTTTTCCTCTCTTTTCAATGGATAGCTCAAAAAGAAGAAACTGATTTTATAGGACATGACATAAGTTTTTTTGCGCCTAACCATCCAATTTACGTTCTACTTAGAGAAACTTGCTTATCTGATTTGACAGCTTTAAGATTTAAATTTCTACTAGCGATTGCTTTACTAATTTACATATTTTTAAAATGCCACGTGAATGATGAGGATTTTAATGGGTTAGTGCTCTTATGCTTTGCAAATTTCACTATGGCAGAAATATATGTATTTCAGAATTCCAAGCGAGTTGCGCCATCAGGCCTAGTGTTGTTCTATACAGAAGTGTGCATTACTAATATGTTATATTTTCTTGTTGTGTCATCAGAATGTGGATTCTATTCAACTTCAGGAAATCAGCAAACAAGAACTCATATGCGATGAAAGAGTGCCAGATGGAATTTCGGATTTGCTCTACATACAAAATAGAATTAAGGCGGTTGAGAAGGCAGTAGTCAAAGAAATGGATAGGCTTGTAATACAGGGAAGAGAAACTACCGATGTCAAGCTAGAATCTTCCATGAAAGGAGCTCAACAGTTGGAATTTAGGGTACAGAAGGAAGAGATGGAGCTTGAAAATGAACCTAGTAAAGCTGAAATTTCTGAAGTGAAGATTGGGATTTCGATGAAAGACATTCCACTTGATCAGGTTTCAGATTGTTCATTGTATAGGAGAAGCAAGATGGAGAGTTCTGAGCCTGATAATCAAATGCTCAAGCTATGGGAATCTGCTGAGCAAGACCGTAAACCTGATCCAGTGGCTCGAGTCGCACAAAAGCAGGCAGCTGCACAGTTGGAGACTGTCTATGCACATCGTCAGTTCCAAGACGCCAATGAGAAGAATAAGAATCCCACATTAGAGTTACAGGTTGAGAGGGAAGTGGGAATTGATAAGCTAGAGGTGTCCACAAGAATCAATAAAGAGCCAAATCAAGAAGGCAAGAGAAGAAAGATAGTGGAGCGACTTGCTTCTGATGCCCAGAAATTAACGTCTCTTCAAACAACTGTATCAGAATTGAAGAAGAAACTGGAGATGAAAAGGAGAAAGAAAGCTAATGATGCTGAATTGGAGAGAGTGAAAAGACAGTTACAAGAAGTCGAGGAGGCTGTCTCGCAACTGGTAGATGCTAACGATCAATTGACAAAAGACATTGAAGAATGTCCCTCATCTTCAGAAGGAAGCACTTCAATAGCATCAGAAGAGAATGGCAATGCCCACAGAAAAAGACTGACAGAAAAAGCACGGAAAGCATCAGAGCAGATTGGACGGCTACAATTTGAGATACAGGGCATCCAGTACAGTCTATTGAAACTGGAGGACGCGAAGAAAAACAGAAGTAAACTCAGGTTTCCTGGAAGTAAAACAGGTATCCTCTTGAGGGACTTCTTCTACAGTGGTAGTAAGAAAAGTATCAGAAAGAGGAAGAAGGCTCGTTTCTGCGGTTGTGCAAGGCCGTCTTCCTATGAAGATTGAGGCGACCGCTCAAGGAGAAGCGATTGATTTTGTTAACTAAAATTTCTTCAAAATTTCATGATGTTTAAGAGAACATTTCTTGTAATAGTTTGTTTGATGTCCCTTTTAGCCTAGCCTAGGAGAACAGTAAGAACTAGCCTTGTCTAGCAGTAATAAGCTGTTTCTGTCAGCATGTTTTAATCGTGTTAATTCAGTTGAACAGTATCGATGTAGCATCAATTTCTTGGATATCTATCCGGAATGCAGGAATTTTCTTGCTGCCAAATTGTAATTGAAGCCGAAAGGTGTGAACAAGGCACTGTACTTCTCATCTTGAGAGATGAAAATGAATACAAAATCAGCATATAATAGTTTCATATTTAATGTGGTTGTGCGAATCTGAGTTTCGTCCATCTCAGGCAAAAGCCAAAACGTACACCCGCCCTCTTCCTACTAACGGAGGCCGGCCCAGCAGTGTGCAAATCAAAATAAAAAATTTTCAGATAAAAGCGAAAAACTGATGGACTATATTCACTCATCAGCTTCCTTGAATATGATTTCGCATCAGTTGGCTTGCAATCAAACACTTGCATGTTGAACTAACCTACGCTTGATATGATACTTAAACCAAATAAAATCTCTGTAATAAGCACCATGTTCAAAAGATTACTGTTTATGTGCGTAGTCTAACACAAGATTGGGAAATAATAATGATGCTATTGATCTTTAAAAATGAAGATAAATTAAAAATAATAATAATAATCAGGAAAAGTGTATTGCCATATTATACAATGATTTGAAGTGCTTGGACATTACGAGAGCGAGAAAGGATATTATTGTACAAGAGCTGAACTAACCTTCAACTACTACATCATCTCAACATAACTAAGGTTTAAAGAATATCATCTAAACTTTATGGGGAAGGTTTCATTTCAATGCTGGGGAGTGAGAGAAGGAAATGAAGGTATGGATTGCAATATCAACTTCCTGCCAGTCCTCTGACCAGTTGATGACCCTAAAATACTGTGAGGAGGAGAGACCCTCTTGCTGTTTGGAGAAGTCTTGATGCCGGTGCTTGGAGAGTAGTTGCCTCTGAGGATCTCAGGCATATCATCATCATAGATGGTTTGTGCTTGTGTCTCAAACTTCGTTTGAGGTTTGAGAATATTTGGTTTACCGTACTTTTGGCCAGTACACAATCCAGAAGATGATCCAATACTGAGAAAAGATCTTGGTGGTTTGCTCTTTGATGAAAATGGCAGTTGAAGCAGTGGTCTGCATGAAAAACACCATAAGGATCTAAAACGAAAGAAGTAAACTTTACAAGACAAAAAATAGCTCAGGAAAAAAAAAACCTGCAAATTGCTAATGGTGTGATAGGAAGAGCAGAATTTGGATGTTGCTCTTCCTTATTCTGGATTTCAGTTTTCTCTGAAATTTTGTCTACTCCATTATTTTCACATCGTTCAGTATCATCTTCTGGTTCTGTTTCTGTTTCTGTAGGAGCAGATCCTGAACTCCAAAAATGTACGAAGGCTTAAAAATCCTTTTTTCCTCATAATATCAGCATTAACAACTAGACTATTTTAGATTAGAAAACTATTGAGGTAAATTAGTGATGGTTCCAAGTCTCCCTAAAGCAATCATGAAAACTCACCATCCTTTCTACCAAAGGCATTCTTACACCCTTCACATCTGCAGTTAATGGAGCATCCAACGCCACCCTTCACGAGAAAACCATGATAATTAATTGATCTATATGAAAAACAAAAAGCATAGAGATTAGGGTAGAGAAAAACCTGGTAGCATTCACAGTATTTCTTCAGGCAACTAGATTTCTTGCAGTTGCATCCTCTTTTATGCCTGGCTGAAGCAGGAGTTTTGCTGGACTCATCCTGGTTTACAAAAGCAACAAATTAAAAAAGAAGTCTAACACAGTTGACAAGGGAACCAGGCAAGATAAAACTTAAAATTCTAACCCCAACTTCGTTTGCAGTTTCAGAACTCCTAATCACTTTCGGAGCAAATGCAAGTGGGTTGCGAGATTCAATTTGTTTGCGAGTTGCAAGAACAGTATCTTCATGAATAGGCTTGTTAAAGCATTCTTGACAAGAACATGGTTCTATGCAGTAGACACCAGCAGCAAAACATTCACAGTAACTGTAAGGAAACCATTAAATGTCAAAATATGGTCATTACCTAGAGTGTGCAATTTCTTTTTAAGGGCTGAACAGAGAAGAGCAGCCAAACAAAGCATTCAAAGACAATATAGACATGCAGTATTTGCAACTTGGATGTGCTTAATTAAGTGTTAAAGATTGATGTTAAAAAAGGTCGACCCACTGAAATCTACCCTAAGGAGTAGCATATGCATGTTATGCTCACTAGTTGAAGTACATGTCTACAGGCAATCAGGCTGCCAGTTCATAAAATCTACAGTTCCTGGTCAAATTTAAACTTTTAAAAGAACAACTTACAGTTTCAAACACTTTGACTTCTTACAGTTACAACGCTTGCAGGCTTCACTTTCTCCTTCCAACTTACGCCTGAAAATAAAATTCAAAACCACAATTAATTGTGAGAATGGAATATAATAATAATAATCTAAAAACACTTTTAAGTGATTAAGAATATCTACTGATAACCATATGTGAGTTTTGTTAATGTATATACCTCTTCTTTTTGGGGCTACTGGGATTGAACTCTTCAGTAACTAAACAAGCAGATGCCTGAGGAACGTCTTCCACAAGTGGAACTTCATTTTCAGTTGGATCTATGTCAATTTCAGTGGAGACTAAAGACAATGATTCATTAGGTTCTTGACCATTATTTTGGGAGTGAGAGGAAGCAACAAAGCTAGACAAACTTTTTCCAGAAGACAAAGTTTCGTGCTTCACATTTTTGCTATCCTTGCAAGAAATTGCCAGAGCATTTAAGTGCAAACCAATTCCAGGTAAAACACACCTTGAAGAATCACGGCCAGGCTTAAAAAGAACCAATTGCTTATCTTTGGGGGCAACCTTCTCTTCAGATTGCCCTCCTCCAGAAGTACTTGAATTTGAACTATCATCTAAGTCCTTCCTATGAGCTCCTACTGTCTCAAAATCTAGACAACGCCTTCGCATGCCTCGATACAAAACAGAGATACCCTACAAACAGCAAGCCAAAGAAAATGTTATTAGACCATCCAAATAGAAGAATTTGTCCTATATTAAAAATAGGAAGCAAACATAAGAATTCTCCACATGTAAAAAAGTATATAAAATTACAAAAATATAATAACCAAAGAATCAATACATATCAGAATTTTAGCTGGAGTTGGATGGAGCTTTTATGAACTATGAAATTGAAAATTCAATGATATATGCAGTACAACATATGATAATCATGCAGCTATCCTATACAAACACCAAATCTTGGTGGAATTTTTTCTTAACCATGGAGTAATTACCTATGCTGATTGTAAGACAAAGCATATTTGAGTGTCTTCCACAGTCCCCACTGCTACTAGTCTCTATTCTACAGTTTATATTGTAAACCCATGTACCTTCCAAGTTATATATATATAGTAACTGCTTGGACAAGGTGAATTCAATTAAAAGTTATGTTAGCCTAACATTGAATATGAGCTGGAAGGATATACATACAACTAAAAATAACAGATGGTAAAGGACTCTATTCCCCTAACATTTCCTGCAGTTAGGAGAGAACCTAACTGACAATCCATCATTAGTGTGCCAAATAAATGACTAGTTTATGCTTTCCCAGCTCCTCTAGTTGGTAGCAAAGTATGGGGGCTTACTTTGGATGTTCTAACATTTGAAAAAGTAACCCAAAAATCAGGCCACATCAATGAACTTCATCCAATTGTGAACAAGTTACATTTTTACCTTGGAAAGAACCTTAGCGGACATTCCCACCTCATTATCCACGTCCACATGTTCATTAAGGTTTTCCTGAGTCTGGTTTATTTCCATTGGTACACCAGTTTCTCCAGGCTGGGTTGAAGGATCTATTCGCACTTTTTGCACCTCATCAAGAGAAGGCGAAAAGCTTGCATCAAGATCCAGTGATTTCTGCATTAACCCTTTAAAAGCCTCCGTATCAATTGGAGAATGAAAAATTAATAGGTCAGTATCATCTGACATCAAATTCTCCCAGACACAATCTGTAGCTTCTTTCTTCTGCTCAGTCTGGTGTATCCCCTGTAGATGCAGTTCATGTTCAGGGGAACACTTTCGAGAGATGCCAGGCAATTCTGATGTTTGATCAGTTTGTGGACCACAACTAGGTGTTGTTCCTGTTGCCTCATATTCCGGGCTACCACAATCATATCTTAACCTCCGTGGCAGCTCAACTGCAAATTTCAAATCTTCACTAGGAGGTTCGACAGAAACTTCTCCTATAGACACTCCTGGATCAAAATTTTCCTGTAGCTCATCTGAGTTATCATACAGCTGAGCAACATCCAGATCTGCCTCTTCCTCACTGCTGACTTTATTTCCATTTTCAGATGAGAACCCTGATTTTGAGGGATCTGAGTACTGATGCCTGAAAATTAAAGGGAATGAAGTTTTTGGAATAGCTTACACTACATCTGATCTGAATTAATCAACAAAGACAGTCTATTACCTTCTTAAAAACCTAGATTCCTTGTTAGAGCTAACATGGGGAGAAGTAAAAATTGATGGAAGAGATGCAAAACTAAGTGAATGGAATGCCTGAGTAATGTGTAAGGACTTCACTGGCTTGATAGGAGAAAGACTATTGATGTAGTTGAAGACCGGGGAATCCTGCAAGAGCAATAGAGATTCTTCTTAGATGATGGAACAAAAAGAAGCAACTCAATTGAGAAAAAATATAATCTCAAATACTATACCTGAGCTAACATGCATACAATTTCACTTACAAATATAGAGATTGTATATATTCTCAAAGCACCAGCTTCCTATAAATTTATGGCAAAAGATTATAAATTTTACATTCAAAATTAAGCAAAACAGCGAAGCAGCAGTTCGACAACTAGTAAACGTTGTACAGCCCCTCGAAACTGAAAGAAGACCATAATTAGGAAAAAGAGAAGTATAAAACGTAAGGCAATCTAAATGTGCTCAAAGGTAGCTTCAGTGTGTACAGCATAATTTTTCACTTTAGGTTGGAAAAAAATAATGTATTGATGAATCAAAAGATAAACCACAAAAAAATAAAAATAAAAAAATAAACGTATCCTTTTGCATTGATCAGCATGAGCAAATAACAAATGAATTCAGTTAAATGCTTGCGAGAAGAAAAATATTTTTCACGGAAACATTATAATCTAAGATCTCAAACATGAAAATTTGGTTCCAATTTTCAGTCAACCAGAAGTTGAAAGGGACCTGGGCATAGATAATTCAGCAAACACCGAAAACGCATTCAGAGATTTAAAAGCACAAGAACCCAGAAAAGCCAGAACGCAAAGATTGAACTTCAACTACGGATCTGTTCCTTTTTGGACTGAATTTACGCAGAAAACTAAGTTCGGGAAACTACGAAGCACACATCTAATTCAGGAAACAGCATCTTGACCCGAGAAACCCAGTAAGTGAACCCACTCAGAACCAAAATCAAGCACATGCAAATAAAACAAGATAAAACTCAAGTCAAACATCAAATCCACCAGCGATAAACAGCAAAGAAAATCCAATTAATTCACCGAAATGTAGGAAAGAGATCAGAAGAAGAAAAGAAAAATAGCATCACCACAACCTCGAATTTAGAAAGGGAAGTGGTGATCTGGGTCTTCTCAGGGGTGTCCATGGCCAGTGAAGAAGCAGCAACACATAGCTAGCGAGCAAACTATTAACTCAGAGAACAATCACAGTCCACAGGAGTGTTTAGGATAGACTTTCTTGGAATGCCACAATCTAAAGATAGAGGTGAGATTCTCTCTCCAAAGGAAGTATAGAAGAAAGAAGATAGAGATGTAAGAAGAAGAAGAAGAAGCGGGAAGGCGAGAGGATGTGGATTTTCTCGTGAGGATAACCCCAAATGACCCACCATCGCCAGCCCCACACTCAGCAACTGTATTATATAATCCCATTTGTGATCTGCGTATCCTCTCCTCCATTAAAACTACCGCTCACCTTTTGCTTTTAAAAAAGTAACGTACTCTTCATTTTCCTTTCTTTTACTCTCTCCCTCCCTCATTTCCTTTTACAGTTTACAGGTACAGAGCAAATTTTTTTGATTTTACAGATACAGAGCAAATCTTTGATTTTACATTTACTACAAAAATCATGCAAATTTTTTTCACAATTAAATTAAAGAAATTATTTTTTTTCTTTAATAAATTTGACAAACAAAAAAAAAATTTAAATAGGATTTTTTTTTTAATTTGAAACATTGTATCATATCATCATAATTGTACCAATTCAACTGTTATTATTATCATATCACTCTAATAGTAATCATAATCAC
The DNA here is from genome assembly GCF_001659605.2 of Manihot esculenta. Taxonomy (NCBI): domain Eukaryota; kingdom Viridiplantae; phylum Streptophyta; class Magnoliopsida; order Malpighiales; family Euphorbiaceae; genus Manihot; species Manihot esculenta. The sequence goes on along the minus strand of NC_035175.2, from coordinate 2,454,224 downwards.
AGCTAATTGATTTAGATTTTTGGACATGGCAATATGTGCATGACATGTTCAGGTAATGAATGTGTCATGCCACGCCAATAATTTTAGGACAAAGGTGATTTCATGGGTTACCCGTGACCCTTAAACACAAAATATAATAATATCCACGCTTATCCCCTTGCATTTTAATGTTTCATATTTTTCTACTATTTACCTTTATGTCCCTCATTTGGCTATCTGAATTTTTCAACCCACGAGGCTATTTTAGACAAAACAACCGAAACGTTCCAAAATATAAATAAATAATTACATTGTGGGTGACGTGTAGCGATTTCAATTTTGGCGCGCAAAATTTTCAAAAGGTAGGTTATATAGTAGGTGTGAGGACCACCAAAACCGATGGACCTCAACTAACGCCGTACCTGTAGTCAACAGTATGAAAACTTTTTAACCTTCTGATTAACATCAAACCAACCAAATGCATCAGGGAATAATGCCAGTAATTAAATTCCCTAGCTATAAGGAAACCAACATCAAGTAATAGATGAATATGCGTTTGTTGGGCATTCACATCAAAGTTTAAAAACCCTTTATGTCTACATCACCTATTCTTTTGTCCTCTTAGGGCAAGTTTGGTATCACTTTTAAGTTTTTGTAATTAATTATTCAACCTTTTAAGGATATTTCTTTAATTCTTTATGTAGTATTTCAAAAGTTCATATATTTTAATTTAATAATAGAAAATCAAAGATATTTCTAAAGATAAAATTAATTATTTCTAAATGGGCTAACTGTTGGGAATACTACTACCCATTAATTAAGGTAGATAATGTGGGATAAACACAGCGGAGGGTGTCCAATGGAAGAGGACAAGTGGTCCCTTAAGCATAAAGGCCGGGTTGTCACGTGAGACACCGTGCCTTACATTAGATAGAGTGAATGAAAGCAAGCAAGTAGCAACTCTAGAAATAATGATATAAATTTTAAAAAAAAAAAAAAAAAAAAGTTCTTTATGGGCTTTCCCAAGTCCCCACATTCTCTGGAGTATGAAGTTGATGCCCAAATCATAGTGTCGACTGTCCTTAATAACATGCGCCAAACGTAACCACACAAACCCTCATTTCTTTTCACACTTAACTGACACTTTGACCTTTAAGAGATAAAATATATAAATAAAAAAAACAACTGACACTTTGACAATGTTACTCGAAACTCCTCGGTAATTCAACATATAAAAAATAAAAAATCAAAGAGTAATTAGCTACAAATAAGCTGTATATGGGTAGATTGATGTTACAGATTTAGTTTGTAATGTAGTTTGTGTCAGATTGGAGAGCAATAGAAAATTGTAGTTTAGTTGACCAACTGCCACAGCAGCTTATTTAAAAGTAATTTTTAGTTTGGGATTACGTTCTGAACGAAATAGAAATTAAAGTTAAAAGAAAATAATGAGAATTGCAGTGTGGTGTTAGCAGTGGCGGAAACCGAAGTTTCCTTTTGGTACGACACCGACTGCGTCGTTGCGGCACTTTCATCCCCTTTAAAATATTTTTCGGTTACCGGTACGGCACGTACCCCCTTACTATACCTTCCTTCCGTCCCTAGGTGTTAGTTTTAGCCTCCATTTATTTAATAATTTTATCGATCCCTGCCAAACATAAATAAATATTCTCGCACTGATATGGAAGTCCATTTAACTTCGGTGCGAATAAGCTTTATTTTTTTTTAAATGAGATCGACCAATACTTAATCAGATTTTTACTTTAAATTTGAATTTAGATATAATTAATATTTAATCAGCTAACCTAATTTTTATTTAAAGCACCAAAATTGAGTAGATAAAAAAAAAAAAAGGAGTTATCACGTGACGACATTTTAAACATTCTTATTGAGTTAGGCGAGAAACATGCTAAAATAACTTTTAAGAAAAAAGAAATGAAAGTCATGGAAGTGTCAGCATGTGGAATAAAAATTGATTTGAGATACAGAATTACATCTCAATGAACTTTTTACCTATAGGCTATAGCATAAGTAATTTTGTTAACGATCTCTCTTAATCCAAGAGAAACCTACCAATTGAAAGGAATTTGCAAGCTCCTTAGAATCTTCAATCATATCCTTTCACCACAATCTTAATCAAACCTTTTTTGAAAAAAGATTAAAATTCTATCAACTTTATATTTTTTTTGAAAAAAAATTGATGTACACAATTTTAGATTTTAATTAGGTAGACATTGTAGACATCTTATCTAATATTTAAATTCAATATTAAAAAATTAAGATTGAAATAATTTAAAATGTAATATGTCAATAAAATTTCATGATAAATAATAGTTATCCTGATTTGATAACTTTTTAATGGAATTTGACATTTTATTTTACATTAAATTGAAAAAAAAAAAGTAAAAACGAGGGCAAAATAGTCCAAGCAAAGAATACAGGTAATTTCGTTAAGGAAAGAAATCAAGAATAGAAGGCACACGAGGGAAAGGGGTGGCAGGTGGCTTTCTTCTGGGATGATTGAACTCATTGGCTCAAAATTCTAAGTTCCTTGGGCTTGTATGCCCTCTCGTTTTCGAGTTTGAAGCAGTCGCTCTAACCAGATTCTTATTATAGATACAAATCCCGCATTCGTCTCTCTTCGTCTTTGTTTGGCTTTTTGGTGGCTTGCAAATCACAATCCCAATTAAGCATCTCTATATTTTGTGTGTTGTAGCCGCAAAATCTCTCTTCTTTCCATTTCAATGGAGTGCTAAAGTAAAAAAAGGGGGCGATGACGATGACATATATGAGCCACCACCGATTCTGTATTTTGTCTCTTTCTTTTTCTCCTCCTGCTCCCCCTCCTCCACTTTAAGAATTCAAAGTCAACTTTTTTTGCATAGTCTCTTCTCTCTCTCTCTAACGAACTTGTTTCTTTGAGAGAGAGAGAGAGAAAGGTGAGATTTGGGTTTATGGGTTTTGCTTACATGCTTGTTGCTTTTCATTCTGTTTAGAGGTTTGTTCACTGAAATTTTTTGGGGGTTTATTTTGAATTTTATTTATTTTTAAAGTTATTCGGTCAATTGGGTCGTTTTCTTAGGGTTTACTCTTTTTTTTTTGGATTTATTTAAATTAGTGGATGGAATAAAAACATTGATTTGGTGATAGGGATTTTGGGAATTCCACAGTTCAATTTCTTCAGAGTAGAGAAAGTATTTTGCTTACTCATTTTCTGATTGGTGAGCAATCTATCATATAAGGTCATATTGGAGGTAAGGATTTTGGGTTGGTGAATTGAATTTCTATTTGCTCAAAATTTTCACTACAGTTTTTGATTGGTAATTTTATTGTAGGTGAAATTTGTTTTTTGAAATTTCATTGCTGACTGCAAATTGCTGGGTTTGTTTGAATTCGACCAGCGTAATAAAAAATTGACTATAGCGATCAGTTCCTTCTAGGATAGTAAATAACTTTATCATTTCTGAGTTTTGTCATTTCTTTTATCACTGTCTGGGGTTTAAGGCTCTCTTTGGTACTTAAGGAGTTGTGTTTGTGTTTGGTTCTTTATAATGGATTCAAAAACAAGTGCAAGTGGAGATGCCGGGGTTATCGTAGCGGGAGGGAAGTCTTATAATTCAAAGGCGAAAGGTACAGGAAGTATTAGCTGCAAAGATATGATTTTTCGGGCAGATAAAATTGATCTTAAGAGCTTGGATGTACAACTGGAGAAGCACCTGAGCAGGGTATGGTCAATGAATATTGAGACCCAAAGGCCTAGAGAAGAGTGGGAGATCGATTTGTCCAAATTGGATATAAGGCATGTGATAGCCCACGGCACTTACGGGACTGTGTATCGTGGTGTCTACGATAACCAAGATGTTGCAGGTGAATTTTTTCTCTTTCCCTTTTCCCCATTTTGTTTATTTTTGCAATTTTCTCGTAGACCTCCGGGTTACTTTAGGTTTTTGTAGAGGTCTTGTTGGGAATTTATACATTTTAGGAGCTGAAAAATCTTGTTATTATTACCTCTAATTTATTAGTTGGTCTATTTTTCAAACCTTGTTCGGTATGTATTTAAATGAATGGAAATTATAGTGATCCTGGAAAACCCAAGCTTTGGATCATGTGACATTTCTCCTGATACAACATATACTAAAACCAACCCATTTAAAAGTTCAACCAGATTAACGATTAATCTTGTTTAGTATTTGAGGTAACAACGTATATATGGAAACCCTGAGTGGATTAGTGTCCTTATAAGAAAAAGCCACCTTGTTGGTCAGTTGGGGCCTTGGCGGACCTTTTGATTTTGGGATTGCATGGAAGAGGTGGGCGTTCCTTTTTAAGAAAAAATATATATATACTTGTGATCTTCCTGGCATTAGATAATAAATCTTTTTTTGGTTTTTTAATGTGAGACTTTTGAAATTGGTATAATGAATATAGTGATCACGTTGTATTGGATGTATATACGCTTATCCAGAAAATATTTCCATTAAGATTCACATAGCTTGCTTGAATTTGTTTATTTGATGTGTAATGCATGACAGGATTACAAAGCTAAATCACTGTGTTTGTTAATGTAAAATGCTTACTGCAATTTTTTGTTGGACATTATAGTGAAGCTATTGGACTGGGGTGAGGATGGTATTGCCAGAACTGCTGAAACCATTGCTCTGCGGGCATCATTTCGGCAAGAGGTTGCTGTTTGGCACAAGCTTGACCATCCTAATGTCACAAAGGTACAAACTTATTCTCATATTTTTATTCCTTTCTTTGTCATGACACCAACACAATTTTAACATATAATAAGTTGGCATTATGAGCTGTGCAATTGTATTACAGTTACACAAACTTCTACTTTAAAACATTGGATTTCTCGATGCCTTTTGATATATGTGTGATTTTGTTGTGATGTTTTCTCAATTGTTATGGCATTGATATTTCAACAACTAACATTTTTTGTGCATGCTTGAGCCAGTCCTATCAGTTGGAACTTGGATTTCGTACTTAAAAAAGTATCTGCCATTTTGGCTGTTAAAGTAGGTTTTCTTTTCTTCTTATTCTTAATCCTTTGGGTTACAATTTTGTTAACAGTTTGTTGGAGCATCAATGGGAACTTCAAATCTCCAGATCCCTGCAAAAGACATGTTTGATGGTCAAACTTCCATCCCTTCTAGGGCATGTTGTGTTGTTGTTGAGTATCTCCCTGGTGGGACACTAAAACAGTACTTGATAAGAAATAGGCGAAAAAAGCTTGCTTTTAAGATTGTGATACAACTGGCTTTGGATCTAGCTAGGGGGTGAGTTCTGGTTGTCATTTTTGGCTAGAATTTTTTTTAAAAAAAATAAGATGATCATCAATTAGGATTCTACTTTGTCTATTTGCTTATTTGCAGACTAAGCTATCTACATTCAAAGAAGATTGTACATCGTGATGTCAAAACTGAAAACATGTTATTAGATGCTCATCGAACTCTTAAAATTGCTGATTTTGGTGTTGCCCGTGTTGAAGCTCAGAATCCCCGGGACATGACCGGTGAAACTGGTACCCTTGGATACATGGCCCCTGAGGTATTCATTCCTTGCACAAAATTTGATATGGTTCTAGTGAGGAAATATTTATTAACCATATTTGTGTGTGTTATATTCACCTAATAAAAGTTTCAAAATGAATGGCTATTTCAAGAAGTGCGAAGAAAATAAAGAGGAAAAGAAATTCTGAAGTCTCCTATGTGGGTGCATGTGGTTGCCTTCATTGGTAAACTAGTGGACAGAAAAATGAAAATGCTTGCATTTTGGCTGTAGTTGGATGCTGTCTAAGTTCTAACGAGATAATTTATGCAGGTTCTTGATGGCAAACCATATAATAGAAGCTGTGATGTCTACAGCTTTGGCATATGTTTGTGGGAAACTTATTGCTGTGATATGCCTTACCCTAATCTTAGTTTTGCTGAGGTGTCATCTGCTGTTGTTCGACAGGTTAGTTCACAAACCAGAAATCATGTATGTGCACTTGCATAGTCTTTGCTATTTATTAGATGTTGGTGTTTCAATCTGCACCGTTATGACCTGAGGAGACCTAATGCAATGCATCGTATACAGTTCTGATGTATACCACAAAGGATCAACAATTTGTCAATATTGCTTGCAGGAGATGCTAATATGTTTCTTAGTACATATTTTATGTCTGGCTGTCTTACACTGCTTAAATTTGATATAATGTTAAAATTCAATTGTATTGGGAGTTCAATTGTGCATAATTTTGTGGGCAGAATCTAAGACCAGAGATCCCAAGATGCTGTCCAAGTTCTTTAGCAACCATCATGCGGAAGTGCTGGGATGCAAATGCAGAAAAACGTCCTGAAATGGCTGAGGTGGTGAGAATGTTAGAAAAGATTGATACAAGCAAGGGAGGAGGGATGATTCCTGATGACCGGGCACCCAGCTGTTTCTGTTTTGCCCTTGTTCGGGGCCCTTGAGTTCTCTCCGTTTTCATTTCCTTTGAAAGCACAGATGGAATCTTGTCAAGTGGCTGTAGGATCTTTTTCTGCCTGTCATTTTCTCACGGTTATGAATTCATAAAGTTCACCTCTTTGTGCATCTCAAATTATGTTCAAGCCTCTCATAAGACGGCAAAGTAGTGATGCAACGCATGGTTTTACGTGGGAATTGTGAATGAACCATTACATGGGTGCATTCTGAAGAAGAAAAGCAGGAAGAGTTCTTTACACAAGCCACAAGTCTTCTTCTTTTCCTAGCCAAAATTGAACTTCCAACCTAGGAACAAATTTTTCTGGGAGTTATATATCCCTAATAGAAATATTTTGTAACATAAAACCGGTCTTAGGTTTTGAATTGTTTTGATTGATGGTTTATACATAGTATCGATGAATTATCATAAAAAGGAAAATCTGATTTTATCAATTTCAGATGTCTTTGTTACATTACCTTCCAGTTGTGGACAATAAATATATTTTATGCAATGCTTTATGAATGTCTTCAGGTTGCAGGTGAGATTTGTCGTTGGCCGAAAAATTCATGAAACTCACCCTCAACCTCTATCAAAGCTATTGGCCGGCGATCTTAACCACTTTTTCCCCTCATCCTCTGTCAAAGATATAAACCGAGGAACAGGGCGGGTTCTAACTTTTGGATCTTCCCATGAACAGTTAGGATTGGCCCATGTCCCTAAGACAAAATTTTGTTATATCGATTCATTATTACAATTTTTATTTAATCCTATCCACTAGCTGAATAAGAAAGATGTAGATGAGTTACCAAACAATGTCAGAGAAAAAAAAGTACCAAATAATGATAAATTATCTTTAGTGAAGCACTTTATTTATAAAATTTAATTTTTTTAATAATTATTCTCAAATAAGAAAACCAACAGTGTAATGGAGATGACACCAAGTAAGAGAATAGTTGATGCCACAAATAAAAAGTTGGTCCATAAGATAAGCATAAGCATAAGCATAAGCATGTTATGATGTAGCAAGCCATGCCATGTACCACTTTAATGTATTATTGTGGCCTCCATCCTCCTAAGTGGATTTATAGTCGGATGGATCAGATTTATGTCGTTTCTCCTACCCCACTTTTCTTCCTGTCTTTGCACTTTCAACCTCTCAATTATTACAATTTGTTACTGCATATTTGATATGCGTGGCAGGTTTTTAATCTCGTTATATTTATTTTATACTTTTATTTTTTAATATTTAAATGTATTATTTTAATAAGTTTATATTATAAATTTATTATAGCTTTAAATTTAAATTTAATATAAAACCATTACCCACTTAGAAATTTAAATATATAAAACTAAAATTTTATTAACTTTAAATTAATTTAAATAATAAAATCCTTATTTATTTTAAAATTTATGTTTAGTTATATACTTGTAAATAATTAGATACATGTAAATTACATAATATTATTTATAATTAAAATTTTAAATATTAAAAATTATTCAAATTCAGTAATAATAATATAATAAGTAATTTAATTCTTCTAAATTTAAAATTAATTACTATAAATTATTAATATTATCTTTATATTTTATATTTAATCTAATAAATAGAAATATTATTCATTTTAAATTTAAATAAAATTATAAATAATCTATTTTAATAGTATAATTAATTATTTAAAATTTTTATTTCATTAATATTTTAATGTCAATTAATTAAATTTAAATTTTTTATTTTTATTTTGTGCTTAAAAATATAAAATAATTATTTTAATAATCTTTTTAATATTTAAATATATTATTTTAATAATTCTTATTTTCCAATCTAGTTTCAGATTTTTAGCAAACTTTAAAATTAATTTAAATAATAAAATTGCTATCTAATTTATATTATTATTTAAGAAATTTTAATTTTATTATATTTTATATATTCTTTATAATTTTTTTAACTAATTTTAAAATAATTTCAAATAATAAAATTATCAAATATTTTAAAATTAAATACTATTTTAAATAATTAAAAGTTTAAGAAAATTTTAGGCATCCAATATTTCCACTTTTATATACAATATAAATATTGATATAAATTTTAAAATTTAAATTTTTAATAAAAGATAAATTTTTTTAAGTGAAATATTTCTTAAATTATTAATTCAGTGTTGTTTTATCAACTAATATCTTAAATATTTAATTTTATTGTAAGTATATATATATACTATAAAATAAAGTAACCTATAAAATATAAAAGAATTATTCATAAAAATAATTAAAAAAATAAAATTCCAAAGGAAATAAATAGAATATCAAGCATTACAATGGTATTAAAATATAAAATATTAATTATAAGTATAATAATTTCATAAAATAAGAATAAAAACGAAATGAAATATGTAAAAAAATTACTAAACAACCTACACTAATTTAGATCAATTAAACTGTAATATTGTGAATTATATGAAATTTTATATTTTCAAATTGATGCACTTTCAACACTTTACAAAATCTTAAAAATTATTTTTATCATTCTATTTTAATCATGGCTAATTTAAGTATTGAAAAAAAAATTGAGCAAATAAAAAAAAGAACCATGAGAGAAAATGAAAAAATTCTATAATTTTATATATATTGATGATCTGAGATCCAATAGAATAGGGTTTTTCAAGGGTTTTGTGTTACAGAATAAGGCTTAAAACTTTCTGAGGAGGGGACTCCTCTTTTATACATTGTCTTGCTTGCTGGTGACGTGTAAAGGTCTCTCCAGGATTGGGCCACGCGTCTCTGTCATACAGATTCGGGTGTACTAGGGTATCAGCTGCCTGTTACATGCGTAACGGCCTCTGATTCTCCTCATGCGTACGTTCGAGCGGATCTGCCAGGCTGTCTGGTGAGTACTGTTCTGGACCCCGGGCTGTGCCGAGAGTTGGGCTGGACGCTGGGCCTGAGAGGGGTCTGCTGGTCAGGGATCAGGCTGGACTGAGTGAGGAAGCTTGGTCGAGCCCGGCCCGAAAGCTGGAATGAGCCAAGCTTGTTGGGGGTATCAAGTACGTGGGCCTCTGTGTCGTGGGCCTTTGGCTGTGGTCAAGCCCCTGTTCTGGGGTGAAAAAATCTAGCGGTCATCATATATATATATATATATATATATATATAAAATAATAAAGTAGATAAAAAAAAAATTAAAGTGTAACAACTTGATGGGTAAAAATTAGCCCTAGTAATTTAATGTTGTTTGAATTCTCCTAAGAGTGAAAGTAATGGTGGTGTCGCAATCCCCTCCTTATTTTGCAGGTCACAACAAAACAAAACATAACACCTATAAAGTAAGGACTTGGTGCTCTGTTGGTGTTTGGTCCAAAAGCTTGAAAGAAAATTAAAGTAAATAAAACCTTATTTACTTTTCAACTTATCCAATAATAAACAGACAGAACCTAGACGTTATCCACGCCACATTCAATCACTTGACAATGATATGAGCCGGCGGTGCTTTGGACATTATGCTCACTGCTCTCCCGTTTCTATCCAAATAATAACATCATCCCTGAATTTAACCTTTCTTATTATCCCCATTTGCTTTCTATTTCAGATAATTTTTTGGTCCAATTTAATGGAGTGGAGTTCTGTCTTCCCTTCCACCTTTTTTCTTACACTAATATTTCCCTTTTTCTTTTCTTTTAATGATATAAATTAAGAAATTCTTGCGTATATATACTTTTAATTCAAAATTATAACATAGGTGAAAAAGCATGTTTTCGAGTCAGCATTGATCTTTGCCCTACGAGAATGAATACTAAACTGAATTGGCCAACTCGTAGCAGATAATGGAAACTTACGTGACATACGAGAATTCGGAAATTGGATTGGAATTTTGTGCACGGCAAAGGGATGGCATCTACAATAAGCTAACCATCTATATCTTATCACTCCTAGATGTCTCCAAGAATAATTATATATTGTCAATTGCTTCATCCATAGCCTAATTTCTTTTCTTTCACTTCATTTCATATCCTACGTGGCCCCCAGTTTCACAGTGTAGGTACCTCACCAGTTTAGCCCTAATATTAAATAATTAATACCCTTTTCCCTTAACCCAATAACATTGAGGGGGTAAAATTGGCAAGTTGAAATTGGGAGTGGTGGTCCCTCCCTTTCCCTTCCCTCTATAAAACCAAAAATGCTTGGGTGAAGTTTGGCAAGTGCAGTTTGGTGTTTTCAGTTTCAAAACCGAAAACATTTTGTGTGAAATAATTGTAACGGTGACGTATATCTAACTAGCAAGTCTCTTCTCTCTGCTTTTCCCAACCTCAACCTGTGCTTCAAACATATGGGACTGGAAAGCTCCGACATGTCTTGTTTTATTTCAGATTTCGTGCAAAAGTACGGTGGCTACGCCGTAGTCGACGGCGGCTTTGCCACTGAACTCGAGAGACACGGTGCTAACCTCAACGACCCCCTATGGAGCGCCAAATGCCTTATTAGTTCTCCTCACCTCGTCCGAAGGGTACTCTCTCTCTTTTTTCATATCTTTTATCATCTTATTCATGTTTATTAAGTTTTAAACATGAGCTCATAGCGTTATTGTATTATTCTACTTTTTATTTCAACTTTTTTTCTAGCTTTTGATGAGTTTGAAAATAAATTTGAAGTAGATATTTCAGGTTATTGAAATTTTCTATTTTCTAAATTTCCGTATGTTTTTTTCCCCCGATACATACAAGATGCCGAAAGTTGCGTCGTATTATAACCGAAACACAAGTTACTGATGAATCCAGGTATTGTAAGCAAAGTGAACGTTGTTATCTTCTGACAAATACGTGGGCAAAGCCTATCTTGTCTAGCTTATGCCCTTTTTTTATGGTATCATGCGGGGTTTTTGCGACACTTGTCTTTTTCATGCAATTAAAATATTATAAAATATAGAAAGTGAATTTTTAAAAATAATATACTGTATTTATTGTGTAATTTTTTTATGTATAATGTATAAATATACTTTTTACATGCCTTAGATTATTTTGTGTAGAAAATATTTTTTATAAGAAATGCTTTGTATGATAAATATTTTCCATAAAATAATTTATTTTTTATTTTAATTTTAATTTTAAAATATAAAATATATACATAAATTTTATTGCTAGAAAATATATTTTCTTTGATTTAAAAAATATAAAAAATATTTTTTGTTGGTTATATTTTAGGAATGCCTCAAACGTAAATAATTAAAGAATATGTTTTTCTAGCAAAGATTTTTCGTGAAACAAATCTTATCTTAAAATAAGATTTTATTTCAGCCATCAAGGAGAAAGAGATTATCATACTAAGGTCTTAAGTAAAAATATAGTATTAAGTAAAAAATTTATATTTTTTAATATATATAAAAAAAAAGATGGAGAAGAAATAATAATTAATTAATTTTTGATTTCATTAACACACTAAATTAGACTTTATTTACATGTGATAGGTACACCTGGATTATCTAGACGCTGGGGCAAATATCATATTAACAGCATCCTACCAGGTATTTTTTTTTTAATTATTATGTTGATATTTAAATCACACCTATATGGTCTCCATTTTAATATATAGTATTTAACTAGTTCAAAACGACGTTACAGGCTACCATTCAGGGTTTTGAGGCCAAGGGGTTGGCTACAGAAGAAGCGGAATCATTACTTAGGAGAAGTGTCGAGATTGCCTGTGAGGCAAGGGAAATTTATTATGACAATTGTACCAAAGGTTCTTGGGATCTTGTGGAAAACGGAAATACAACAAGGCGTCCAGTTCTGGTTGCTGCTTCCATTGGCAGCTATGGGGCTTATTTGGCTGATGGCTCAGAGTATAGGTAAAATTAAAGTCAAGCTCCAACTATGTTATTTGTCCATGGTTGCATAGATCAATGTCTTTATTCTAGGTAGAGATTTACTGTCCAACTTCTGCGTCTTTTTACAAATTACAGTGGCGACTACGGCGATGCGGTTACTCTCCAAAAGTTGAAGGATTTTCACAGGAGAAGATTACAGATTCTGGCCGAAGCAGGAGCTGACTTGATTGCATTTGAGACGATTCCAAATAAGCTTGAAGCAAAGGTATGAAACTAGCTAACTGTAATTAAATTCTTTGTTCCTTTCGGTCATTATTGATTAGTTGAACAATTACTTTATGATTCTATGACCCAATTGGATAATGTTAATTTGTTGTTAGGCATACGCTGAGCTGCTTGAAGAGGAAGCCATAAATATTCCAGCATGGTTTTCTTTCAATTCCAAGGATGGAATAAATGTGGTTAGTGGTGATTCGATATTGGAATGTGCATCCATTGCAGATTCTTGCAGGCAAGTTGCCGCTGTTGGGATCAACTGTACGCCTCCTAGATTTATCCATGGACTTATTCTCTCCATCAGAAAGGTATATAATCCCTCCTTCACATCCAACAGCTTTATTCCTCTTCTCCTTAGCTAAAAGAAAACAAATGCTTCTTGGCAAATTGATCTCGCAGGTTACAAGTAAGCCAATTGTCATATATCCAAATAGCGGTGAAACTTACGATGCCCAGCTCAAGGAGTGGGTGGTGAGATTCCTGCCTTGATTCCTTGTGTCCTTCATATGATTACGACTCTTTCTTGGTGTCTACTGTGTGTCGTGTCCAGTTGAGCAATAGCATTTGCTATTGAGACCAGAAACATGTTCTTTTCAGAAAATCCTATATGCCCTTTATTTGGATCAACATTTATATAGTTTCGATGGGCTAATTTTGCTGCTGCAGAAATCAAGTGGAGTATCAGATGAAGACTTTGTTTCATACATAGGCAAGTGGCACGAGGCAGGAGCTTCTCTTTTTGGTGGATGCTGTAGGACTACTCCAAATACTATCAGAGCTATATCCGGAGTTCTCTCCAATAAATCCTCATCCCCTTTTAAGAGCTAAACTGGAGATTTGAATGATATGAAACCGAGTCTGAGGATCTGATGAGATCAGTCTTTTAATCAACAATAGCCTTGTAATCCAATGCCATCTCTGTTTTGAAGTCCCTCCAAGTGGATGCAACTTAGTCCTGTACTCTTATAAATGAAATAAGAATTTCTGCTTTCTTTTCGAAGGTTGAGATGTTGAGAAATCAAGAAAGTAGAGGAAATTTTGCTGGGTGAATCACTTATTGAAGAAGGTGAAGAAATAGCTTTTGTTTAGGCTGACATGACAATGCATAATCAAATATATATTATAGGTACATGTTGTCTCGAATATATATTATAGTTAAGCCGTATTTTAATAATTATACACAAATAATAAAAGCAAACAGTAAAATTTTATCATTCATTCTTTCAATATCAGATTGCATCTTTATGCATTTAACGCATAAAATGATCTATCTATTAATTTAAATACATTCAATTAACTTTTTATAATAACTGATAACATTATGCATCACAATGTGTAATCAATTCTTTGGCAAAATCTTTCTTCACTTTAGACTGAAATACGTTTCTCGCTCATGGAACTATACTGCATTAGGTAAAAGACAAAAGCCATTCTAATTAAGTAAAAATCTCGCACTGTAATAGACAAAAAAAACCCTTCACTACAATAAATAAAAATCAGTATTTATAATTGGATAAAATCAAATAATTTCTTTATTATATTTCTATTTAAAATATTAAATTATTTCGATCATAATCTAATTAAGAAACTCATTCAATTTAAGAAATCCAAAGCCACCACCCATTGAGAAATAGATATTCTACTCTAATTAGAAATCATTAATCACAAATTTAACATGTCAATTAAACTTATAAATACAATGACCTCCTGATTCCAAAACATCAATGTTTTTCTACATTAACCACAACCATCTGAGCAAGACTTCCAACCATCAAAGAGTTTCAAATTGTTCCTGATACTGATTCTACATTTCCAAACCCATACCTTTTTTTCTTTTGCGGAGAAGGGGGGAAGGGGGGTTGAGCATCGGAATACTGCGTCAAAGTTGTGGGAAAATGGAGTCGATAAAACGGCGGTACATTGGGTCCAACAGCCAGAGTTTAGCTACATGATGGGGAGATGAGGTACGCCTGTGGACTTCTTCAACCAGCCAAATGGTGGCTTCAGCCTTAGAAGGATGAATCACGATATCCAAGGGCTTTTGTTCATCCTCACCGCCCATTCTCAGATGATCCCACTGCCTTAGAAGAACGTTAGTGAGGTAATGCAAGGGTTGGCCATATAATTGCTTAATTGATTGGCCTAACCCCACCCATGATGAAAATGGAATGAGAGAGCCACGACATGCTGGGATAGGGAGCTGCCTCATATATTCTTGATACATTTCTGCTCTTCTGATCACTCCACCTGGAATGTAAAGCACATATGCTATGAGATTAAAAAGCACTAGAGGAATATTTGGGCACAAACAAATATAAAATGGAAGTGTATGATGTTCCCATCCCTTCACTGATAAGATGCTGAAACGCCAGAAAGAGAGCATAACATTGTAACATTTTCAACTAGATCAGAAATTCCTTAAAGCTACTAAAAGAAACTGTGACCACTGACCAAGTTGCTTTCCCAGGGAACGAACAAACAACAGTGTTATCCAAAATAAGACACAACAAGGATCCAAATCCAAATTGGAATTACTAGTATACCCTCGAATGTCATTTCCTTTATAGGTTGACCAAGTGTACTATCAAGAGACAGTTGCTGCGCATCAGCTCCATCATTAATCTTCGTATCTCCATCTAAGGAAGAAGATTCATCTGATGATATAACATCAATCGGCTCAATCCCTGGCATTGTTCTCTTCATGGAACATACAATTTAACCCTGCAGACTCCCTGTTCCACATCAAAACAAGTTCGGGTAGCAAGCAATCAAATACATATGGTAAAGTTAAAAGACATTGATCACATCATGACAATGCAAATAACATGACGGGAAAAAGAGTTAGAACATCTGTATTAATACTAACGGATGACATTCTTAAAAGAATTGCTATCCAACACTTATTAATGGTAAAAAATCTGTAGAGATTAGTAATATGGTGCGCATCATTCTTTAGTAAAACGGTGCGTTTTATATTAAAAAGAATAGTTGGTTAAAACAATAAGTCATAAGGGGCGTTTTATTGTTTGTATAGCTGTTACAATAGGCGGGAAAAATAGTTACGAGTTTTGCATTTCTTCTTCCTTATATCGTGTATATATAGTAGAGAGCTGATGAAAAAAAAGCACTTTTTTGACCGCCATTTCCTTTCTGTTTTCATCTTGCACAAAATCACTTCACAGAATCCTACTCTTTCAAACAAATTTCTACTTTGTTTTCCTTGAAAAGTTGTGCATACGAAAGAAAATAAAAGAGAATTTTGAAAAGATTTTTACCAGAATTCAATTCAGTTTTTTTAATCAATTCCAAAGAATTTAAATAAAAAAAGACATTTATTTTAAAAGAAATGAACTCATATATGATTCAATGCATATGACTTTCTTCTTACAAAATAAATCCCTAAACCATTTGGGACGCTAGTCCTTTGGAACTCAAAATGAAAGGATTGATTTGAAGGAACAAATGAAGAGGGGCATGAATAAAGACACTTAAATGTCACAGTACAATCATTCAAGCTTTATGATTTCACTTCGCATTCAATCAAAATTCACATTGAAAATGAAAAAAATTAATTTTTTAATTCAAAAATTATTATTTTAAAGAAGATAAAATCATTCCTATTAAATTTATTTGAATTCTTTTCCTATGCAAATGAATGGAATGTAAACTATATGGCACACTAGTAAACTATTTGGCACACTAGTCCTTTAAAACTCAAACAGGAAAGGATTAGTTTGAAGGAACAAATGAAGAAGGGAAGGAATAAAGACACTTACATTATCACCATAAAATCATTCGACCTTTATCATTTCACTTCTTAAATGCAATTCTTCAACCTAATTACTTGAAACGAAATCCCGTCGTCTGCAAATTTGGTAAAAAGGAAAGGGAAAAAAAAAACTGAAATAACCAATTCCTATATAGCTGGTATGATGTTTCTGTGTTATAGCCTACATAGTATTTAGACATGCCAAATTTTGTGAGACAATTATCCAATCTGCCAGTTGGAAGAGAGAGAGAGAGAGAGAGAGAGAGAGAGAGAGAGAGGAACGTACAGGCCACAGCTTGGCAGGCAGACGCACAGACAGAAGAACTGAAGGCGGGGCAAAGCGCAAGCCAAGAGGTGCACCGAGAAATTGCGCCTAAATTTTAGGTTTTCTTGAAATTAATAGTTTACTGTACTGATGGTTCGTGTGGGCGTGAGATTGACCCAAGGTCAAAGCCCATTTCCAGAATTGGGCCTCCTTTAGATTACTTTCTCTCAAAGCCGCGAGAAAACGATACTCGATTGATTGTCGTTTAAAACCTGCTTGTGCAAACATAACCAAATATCTATTAAAGCCCAATCTCCACATATATGAATATTAAACTTTAAAATATTAAAAGACTCGTGTTTTAAAATCTGTAAATTTAATATTTTATTTTTAAAATTAATATCAAAATCAATTCTACTATTACCTGGTTTGATTTGATCCCATAGACATTTCACACGCTTGATAGATTTATGTTTGAGTTTTCCTACCATTAATCTTCTAGTTAATCAAAGTTTCCTAAGGATAAGTTAAATAAGATTATCAAGATCTTGATTATTGTGAAATTGACATGAGAATGACAAAGAAGCCTCAATTAACTACCATCTGGCCCAGACAGCTGATGTGGATGCACGGCAACTTTAAAAGTCGGCTATGCTGTATAGTGAGATGGCCACCATTGAAAATCTGTTTCATCAATCAGTTGTCAATAGATGCTAACTGGAGGAGAAAGCTTGCTTCAGCACACCTTCATGGAGGACAATAACTCAAAAAAAAAAATAAAACCTTGATGATTTGATAGCCAATATAAAAGGTTATATCATGCCCTTACAAAAATAAATCAGGATCAACCACCACAAGTAGATATCAATGTAAGTGAGTGGTGAACGTCTCTTATGTCCCATTTTCTGATTGTTCCCTTTGTGCTGTATGAACCAGCTGTAATAATCCTATCCCATCTCCATTAATATTAATTATATCATTCAAAATAAAAATGAAAGTATATACAAATGAAAATGAAGCAATTTTTGTGGGAATCAATAGGTATGGTTGATTTTGCTTGGTGTCCTTGTTGATCATATTTATAGCTACAGTCCTAATTAGAGACATTCTCCCAAAGTCTAGACCACTGAATAATTATATATACAGTTGTACATAGTTGTTGGTGAAGAATAGCGATCATCTATCTGACCCAATTACACTTCTTGAATAAATGTTCAAATTTTTATTTTCACATTGATTTATTAAAAATCTTTAAAGAATAATTATTAATTTACATACACGTATACATGCATGCACGTATATGTCATGTATATGTGTACATGTATAAAATAGCATATGTGCATGGATGTTGTATATAATTATTATTTAGATCAAATTTACATTAACATATATTATAAATATATGATGGAGTCTATATAAATTTTATATATTAAATACGGTTTAAATAAATATTTTTAAATCTTTATATTGCAAATGGGCACGATATTGAAAGTGACATGGAACGCTCTATGGTCCATATTGCATGAGAAAGGAGGTGCCCAACGTTGAATATTAACACACATCATGCTTCAACTAGCTAGACTTGGGATTTTCCCTTCTCTCAAAATTTTTTCCTTTTTTAGGAGAAACTGAAATGGAAATTAAGAAAGAAAGGGTAAAAAAAAATAAAAAAAAAAAGAAGGGAAATTCATGATTTGGGAGTTGAATTGATGAAGGTGGTGTTCCCTGAGATTAGATAGCAGTTGATGGGAAATGGGGGTACCAAAGTTTCCGAGAAATAGACAATCCTTTACCCTTCATTCATTCATTCATAGATAGATAGATAGATGTAGGCCCTCAATTTATTGTTAACCAACGCTCCATCATTTCGCAGCTTCTAATTTCTCCACAAAAGTTCAAACTCCAACTTTTTTTCAAAATATTAATAACAGTCAAATTTTGGAGATATATAGAGTTTTTGTCATCATTTACACAAAATCAACTCTCTCTCTCTCTTTTACTGTTGTAAAACTCCCAAAAAATTATTAAAGATTCAATTAGATTTAATATAGTTGATAGATCCAAAAATAAATATTTTTTGTTGTAATTAATAATAAATAGTTTTAAAATTCAAAACCGGTATTTTTTTTTTCTTTTTCTTTCTCTAACGGTATAAAAAAAAAGGGAACATTCAGCAGAATCCATAGAAATGGGCTTCTTTTTTCCTCTCCTTACAATGAGGCATGAAGAAATTAAGTATCCAAACTCAACTTTTTCATAATGTCCTAATTGAATCCAGAAACAATTGGTTTCTCTTGGTACCATTCAGCTGCATCAAGCCTGTCAAATGGTAATAAAAAAAAAATAAATAAATAAAAGTGAAGATGGGCCCAGTGGGTGTTTGGGGTTTGATACAAGACTAGTCTCCACTTTACAAGTTTCTTTGTATTATTCAATCTTCACTTTTTTGCACCTTATTGCTTGAAATGATTTCTAAAGCCCCACATTAGATGAATCAAAAACCCCATTTCTCTTTGTCTTTCTTAATTTCATACAAAAGCAAACCCACATTAACCCAACATCTTCGTCTTTCCTGCTGATTAGATTACCTTGATTTGAACGTTTTGGAATGTCCACTCCTTATAATTGTTAAATTTATTTATAAATCCAATTGATTTTAAATAGAAATTTATGAAATATTTTGTTTTTTCATGAAATAGAAATTGAAAACATCTTTATAGGGCCTCTGACCTTTAATTGGGACCAAATGGCAATAATGCCAACCAAAAACTATACTTAGATGTGGTTTAGTGATCATAAAAAGTATTTCCATTTGCAATATGGAGGTTCCAATTTCTGGCTTATAATACCGCAACTGCTAATGGCTCCGCCGTCAAGATTTTTTAATTTATTTCCTTTTAATCAAGGACAATCATGAGATAAGCAACAACCCGAATATAAGATCATCCCCACTTGGATTGATAAGACTAGTCAATAATAATTTCAATTAATTTTCTTTCTTTGGTTTACATTTTTATAATGGTTTTTAATTTAGGAGCCATTAGAGTTGACTGTCTCTAAGGAGGAGCCACCCATAAAGGAGGAAGCATTGGCGGCGGGCGGCGGAGCTCATCTCTCTCTCTCTCTTTTTCTTTCTTTTTTCTCATTTAAGCTCAACCATTTTTATGCTATTTATGCAGAACAAAGATCCGCCACCTATAAAATGAAGCTCCTCATTACTGAAAAAGAACGCTAACCCAAAACCGCACATAACCAAGAGCCATAAAATAGTGCTAGACTTTAAGGACAACAGGGCAGATAGACCTTAAAATTGGGACAAGTGCCCTTGTTTTCTAGGACAATTCTTAGGCTGAGCCAAAAGAACATCCAAATTTGTTAACAACATTCCCTACATTCCTTGCCAACACATGCAATCAATTCTACAAAATGCTCTACAAAGCAGAGTTAAATAATAAACAAAATATAGGAGCAAGGCTTAAACAAATACAAAATCCCAAAAGTCCATGCAGGAGAGGCATCCCTTTGTCAATACTCAAATACACAATACCCTTGTGCAAAACATTCCTTACCAAAGAAAAGAAGAAACACAAAAACCCAAAAGAGAAAGATTAAAATCATGGAAATTATAAAGAGAAAGAGAAAGAGACAGATGGAAACAGAAACAAATATAGCAGTATTATTATACATTCCCTTTATCTTTTTCCTTCTTTAACTGCTTTTTCACTTTGATGGAAGACCAGAATGGGTGGAAATTGACGGCAAGGCCCAAGAGCAAGGGCATAGCTACGCAACTCACCATCTCTCATTAGACCTCATCTCCTGCATTTTCTTGACCACGGGCAGGCTTTCCTTATCTGACCCTTGCCGTTTTATGCGAAGGTGTCAGTACTAAACGACCTGCCCGTTTGCTCCAGCATGCGGGGCCCGCCTTGAGATCTGAAGAAGGGTACTTAAAATCCTGAAAAGAAATTTGGAAAAAAAGAGTTATGACCGAGTCTTGTGTCTCTCTCCTCTCTCGCTGCACTTTATTCTGTTCAAATTCGATACTTTGCTGTTCTCTGAGAATGAAGGCTCCTTGTTTCGAAGGGGGATCATAGAGAGATAGAGAGAGGCTTATAAGCTTTCCGTCTCTGTGCTTTCTCCGTCTAAAACTTGCTTTCCTTTTTTCTTTTTTCTCTCTCTCTTTCCATGTCTGCTACATTGTCTTGTTCTACTTCAGGAATCTCATCTCACTTCCACGCATTAAAGTGTTTGCCTCCCTTGACTAATTGCACACTCATAGTTTGTGGGTTTTTGCTTCTTTGCTCTTCCTAGTGTTTCGTATGCATAATAAGCATTAGAAGTGGAAATCGGGAAAACCAGTCGGCTGTTTGGTTCCTTTGGTCTATTAGAGCTTTCTTTGGTTGGTTCAAGAGTTTTCAGTCGTTAGCAAGACACCCATTTGTTGATTGGTCTCTTGGTTGAGTTGTTGTTTTGGTTGCATTGGGTGGTTTCTTGAGTCTATATAGAGCAAAGAGCTGTGCTTATTGGCCTCTTCTCGTTTCAGAACTTGTTGTAGCAAAGACCAGGAATTGGGGAAGGAGAATTTCTGATATGGGATTCTACTCCTAAAGTTTCTGAAAATTTTTGGTGATTATTAGATAAAACCCATAAACTGGGGAGTCGCGGAAAGTGCAAGAAGTGCTATATGAAGTCGTGCTGAAAAATGAGAGATGGGAACTCCAAGAAAAGCAAGGTTTTTTTTTCTTTTCACTTTGTTTGCCTGTAAATCAATGGAATTTGTTTCCTTTTTTTTAATTGAGCAATTGTGATATTTTTGGATGGTGTTAATTGGGTTTTGTTTTCTTTTTTGTTTGCTGAAGCTCTCATGGTCCAAAAAAATGGTCAGAAAGTGGTTCAATATCAAGAGTAAAACTGAGGACTTCCAAGCAGATGATGTTTGTGGAGGTTGGCCTTTTTCTTTTGGGATTTGTTAGAATCAAAGGCTCAAATTTTATTTCTATGTGATACACCTAAAGATTTCTGAACGCCTGGTTGGTTGCTGAAAAAATAGAGTAAAGAAGAGGAATATGCTTTTGAACTTGGTGCTCAATGATCTTGTGATTCTCAAGTATCAATCACTTATCTTTTTTGCGAAGTAGTAGAGCTAGCCTGAGTTAACTGCAGGCATGAAGCATCCAACCAGTAAAAGAAAATAAGATTTTCCATAAATCTGGTTTCTTGATCCCCACATATTCTTAACAATGGGCTTATTTTATTTTACTCAATTTTATTTTCTCTTGTAACAAATTAGCGAATGCCATCTCTCTTGCTGTTTTGTTTCTTTATTTTTTAGTACTAATTTAGTTTCCCATGTTCATATTTTTGAGTCTCAGTAGATTGACGCTTAGCGTTGATTCTCTTTCTTCAGGCGTTGAAGTGGAATACAGGACTAGCTTCTCTGAAAGGGAGCCGTGCACTATCAAGAAAAGTAAAACAGGTGCAGCAGCGAATTGGAGAACTTCGTCATAGGATATGCCCCAATTTAAGTTTGAAGTTCCTTCATGCATATTTTCCTAATATTTACACCGACTTTGATGCAGAGAAATTTAGCAAGAATCCTGAGCAGGTCCGGCTGGGAAGAATGAATCTTGACCATCCTCGAATCATAGACGTGCAAAACTACAGGTGTTTCGTCGTAAAATTATTTTTTTCCCCAAATCTTTCATAGGTACTAATGGAAATTCTGTTTGCAATATGGCGCAGCATTTTTGTAGCTACATGGAATGTGGCAGGAAGATCCCCACCACGTAATTTGAGTCTCGATGACTGGCTTCATGCCTCACCTCCTGCGGACATATATGTTCTTGGGTATGATTCCACATCTATAATCTTCTCGTATTTTGTTGCTTAATTCTTTAGCTCATAGATGATCAATAATGGGAAAATGTCTGTTCCCTTTGCATTTCAGATTTCAAGAGATAGTTCCTCTGAATGCCGGTAATGTTCTTGGTGCAGAAGATAATGGCCCGGCCAAAAAATGGCTGGCCCTTATTAGAAAGACTCTAAACAATCTTCCAGGAACTAGTGGCAGTGGTGGGTGTTATACGCCATCTCCAATTCCTGAACCAATTGTAGAAATGGATGCAGATTTTGAGGGATCATCTAGGCAGAAGAACTCGTCGTTCTTTCATAGGCGATCATTCCAGACACCTCACAGCTGGAGAATGGACAATGACCCTTCAATTCCACAACCAAGACTTGATCGGCGATTCAGTGTTTGTGACCGAGTTATATTTGGTCACAGACCGAGTGACTACGATCCCAGTTATAGATGGGGTCACAGACCTAGTGATTATTCAAGACCTAGTGACTACTCCAGACCTAGTGATTACTCAAGATGGGGTTCATCAGATGATGATAATGGCCCAGGGGATTCACCCAGTACTGTATTGTACTCACCAATGTCATATGGTGGTTCCTGCAGTGGGTCTACATCTATGGAAGATGGATATAGGAGGCCAGGGTATTCAAGGTACTGTTTAGTGGCAAGTAAGCAAATGGTTGGCATATTCCTCACAATATGGGTCCGGAGTGAATTGAGAGATCATGTTCGCAACATGAAAGTTTCTTGTGTTGGCAGGGGCTTGATGGGTTATCTTGGAAATAAGGTAACTTTCAAGTGAAATATTTAGTTCTAGCATTTTCTTTATTAGTTGGCTCTCCAAGTTATTCAGATCTAATGATAACTAAGAGAATTATACCTTTCCTTCTGCTCGGTATTGCAGGGATCTATTTCCGTCAGCATGTCCTTGCATGAAACAACCTTTTGTTTCATCTGTAGTCACCTAACCTCTGGACAGAAGGAAGGTGATGAGCTAAGAAGGAATGCGGATGTGATGGAGATTCTGAAGAAGACAAGATTTCCACGTGTTAACAGTGCAGCTGATGAGAAGTCCCCAGAAACAATTCTTCAGCACGAGTAAGATTCTTTTCTTATCAACTGTTAAATACTTGCAACCAGCAAAAGTTCAGTTGAGAATATTCAACCAGCAAAAGTGGCCAATAATAAAATAAATGAGAAAATTATGGGGATCTAAAGGACATGGAAAAGAAGTGGTCTCCCTTCACATGAAAATTGATCTAATTCATGCATATGAAGTGACCATGTTGTGCTTTTTATGGCCACTGGTAATGATATATTTGTTTTCCAAAGATCTGCATGAGAATTCTAAACACCCTTTTAATGGTTAATCCTCTGTTTATCTTCACTATTCCTTTGTTCTTTTCTTTTATCTAATTTGATGTACATTGATGTAGCCGAGTTATTTGGCTTGGGGATTTGAATTATCGCATTGCCCTTTCTTATCGATCTGCTAAGGCGCTAGTTGAGATGCAAAACTGGAGGGCATTGTTGGAGAATGACCAGGCATGTTTACGTAACTTCACCCGTCATTTCGCCTTCCTTGAATGTCATTTTCTATTAGTTAGAAATATTGCTTTCATCTGATCTGGTGATGGTCATTTTACAGTTGAGGATAGAGCAGAGAAGAGGTCGTGTTTTTGTAGGGTGGAATGAAGGGAAGATTTATTTCCCACCCACATATAAATATTCAACTAATTCAGACAGATATGCAGGAGATGATATGCACCCAAAGGAGAAGCGTCGAACTCCAGCTTGGTAAGAGCATCTACTACTATGAATCTTGAATGAACAATGGAAGTTAAAAAAGAGAAAATGAAGGATGTGATTAAATGGTGTTATATGTAGGAGTCAGACAGTTATAATAATTTGTATTTCTGATTGGCTAATTTTATGTGAAGGTGTGATAGAATTTTATGGTATGGAGAAGGCATCCAACAATTATCTTATGTACGTGGGGAATCTAGGTTCTCAGATCATAGGCCAGTTTATGGCATATTTTGGGCAGAGGTTGAGTCTAGCCATGGCCAATTAAAGAAAAGTACGAGCTACTCCAGTTCCAGAATTGAGGTAGAGGAGCTCTTGCCATACTCACATGGGTACACAGAACTAAACTTTTTCTGATGGATAAGGAGATAGCTATGACCCACATTAGGTATGCTCTCTCTTCCTGTTATATTTGCATGTTATCACTCAAATGTAGTAAAAACTTGCTCCTTCATGCAGCCACACACAGATTTTTTCCATGGACTAATTAGTTAGGCCTGGAGATGCTTTGCCTGTGCCCCCATCCTCTTTTCTTCGAACAGTTCACAGAAGAATTATTCAAACATATAATTGGCATATTCATTCCTATTTTCCATGACTGATTGATTCACATGCACTATAACCATGTCAATAGAACATTTCAGAAGATTCCAGTGGTTTTCTGCAAGTCTATAATCCATCAGGGAAATTCCCATTGACCTTTTCATCTGTAAAATGTTTTTCTCTTTTCACCATCTTTTCCCTCTCTGATAGATGGGGAATACCAAAACATGAATTAGCAAGCAAGGGTCCATCATTTTAATGGTCCTTTATTATAGCCCATAAGAACATTAAGGTGACGCCAAAGGAATATCTCACTAGAAACTTAATATTTCTGCTTTTGGTAATTGGACACATGGATTTTATTTATATAAACCTATATGAAAATGCAACTCTAGAAATAGAATTTTTTTTGGCATATTATTAAAGTGTTATGTTGCATAAGATTCATTGATATTCTCTTTCCCTTGGTAAATGTTCTTGAGATAATGTTTTGCTTTCTTCCTATTCTAATGTTTAATTTGGTCCCCAATTGCAGGCGGTAATCACTTTGAAGAAAAATTTTCCTTGAAGGGTGATAAAGGCATTCTGTTGCCCACTAACCGAAAAAGGTTGGTGTTCTCTCTTTAACTTTTCTTGGGCTTTGCAGTACATTTTTGTTTCTTTTTCTAACTTCTCTCCACTTTCTTCTTCTCAGGTGTAAATTTTTGTAATTTGGTCAGTCAATCAACTCCATACATCATCAAATCATTGTAACTTCAAAAATCAAATGTAGTTAGCACTAACAAACCAGTTTCTGTTTGGTGCATGATTCACTAACCCAATTAATGAACACCCGACTTTCTGGCAAAGTTTGCTGCTGTATTTCACAGTCCTTCAATGATATGATTAGGTACTGTATTCTTATTAATTAGTCTTCACTTTTGTTCTTTAACTGAAGCTTAACCGAGCCATAGTGAACAACATATTTATATGTTTTGCAGGATGAATGTAACTGTCAGGAACTGCCAAGTGGGTGTCCAGGGAATAAGTTACTAAATTCTTTCTTAGTTTAGGGAACTTTTTGGTTTTTTGATGATTGAAAGAAGAAGAGAGATGATGGTCAATATAATCATTTGGGTATTTTTCTTTTTGTTTTATTTAAATGAGAAGTCAAGTAAAGATTTGATGGACATTCATTACTAAAGTGAGAAAAATGGAAAGAAGAAATATGAAGTATTGAAATTTATGACAGATTCCAGAATGCCTCTTTGCCCTGTGTTGTTGCCAATGATCATGATTTTACTGAAAAAGGCGTTTGTATTGATAATCTACAGCTTCACTGCTGCTTTACTTTTTCTTCTTTCGCTGTAGTGTTAATAACGAACTAGAAAAGCAAAAGACAGTTTTACAGCTTTGGCAGGCTTATTGAGAGCCATGATTTAAAGAATGCTTTTGGATTTTGATCTAGATCATGAGTTTATTCCACCATCTTTTTCCTAATATCGACTTATCTAGAGGCCTCTCAGATCTCATATTGCATTTGAAAGATTGTGCACAGACAGCTGTTGAAATATAGTCCACAAGAAAAGAAGAGTGGAACTTAGATCTCATATTGTATGTTCAAAGCGATATTGTAAAAGTAGAAATCTCCTTGCAGCTTCCAAATGAACTGCTGTCTGCTTGGATGAATTTTTTAAAGTAATGCATATTATTTTCTTCAAGATGGAAAATAATGGAGCAATCTCTGTCATTGAAATAACTATTATAGAAAGTAACTGGAGAAAGAACATTTTCTGTCAAAGTACGGCAAACTTAGGAAAATATTTTTTGTATTTTTTGGCATTTAGAACATTTGAAAAATTTAGTATGAAAAATATTTTCATAGTTAAATAAAAACGTAAGTCATTCTAAAGAGAATGATTTTTTTTTTCATATATAAAGATCTTTATTAAAATTTTTATATGTAAATTTGTTAATAAATTTTATTTTTAAATTAAAATTAAATAATAAAAAATAAATTATTTTATGGGGAAATATTTTTTAAAATAAATTATTTTTATACAGTTAGTTACCTTCATGTGATTAGCCTTTTTTTATTTTTTATTTTTCTTTTGAAATGCTGATAATGCATTAAACAAAACTAGCCTCCAGTGTACAAAATATCCTCTGATTCTAGAGGAGGAACAAACAGCCAATTACCAACAACATTGGTTTTTAAACAGAGTTTTAGCTATAAAATCTGCTGCTCTATTAGCTTCATGTGATTAGCCTAATTAACTGATATTGCAAGTTCTAAATTTGGTTGATTTAGTCAGTCATGTGACAGAATCATCCAGATTTTGTAAGTCATCATCTCAGCCACGCCTTGGATTGATCATTTCAGCCAATTTTCTTAGCATAATTTTATAGGAAAAATAATTAATCATCAGTTTTTAAGACTCAGCTCATTAAGTTTCAGATATGTAAACTCAAAATTAACACCAGAACAAGGATATAGATTTCTTTCACTTCACAAAAACAGACAGGTCTCCAACTACAGGGCGGCAACTGTGAGTTTTATCAGATAGTCACCAATCATTTTCAAATTTCATTCTCATAGTTATGAATAAAAAGAAATCCAATCTTCCCATTTGAATACAACAAGAAAAAAGCAAGGATATTCCTCAGAAAATGAAACGACTATGGAACTTAATTAATGTTTCACAAAAATAGTAAAAAGAGGCAATTGAATCTATTGCATTACAGGCAGGTCCCTTATTTCACTGGTCAATTGCAAATGGTCCCCATTTGAGGGTAATATTTTGTCATGTTCCAGTCATGTTTCTATCATGAACCAACTGATGAAGAATATGCCCTCTGTTTTATCTCTCTCTCTCTTTTCTGCTTTTCCCTGGCACGTGATATATATATATATATATATTGCCAATTTCTTTTAGATGTCTGGTATTATCTAAAATCAAATCCTTTGGTTGCAGAATTCAAGTAAGTTTGTTGGATAATCGATTACCTCTCACATGACATTTTGGTTTATAACCACATAATTCAGCTGATTCCTGCCTTACCAAATTGATTTAATCAGGCTCTGCAAAATGAATTGACATCTCTATGGAATGTGCTAGTCCTGCACAAATGCTTTAACTTGTACTCATTGCAGAAGCAACAGGAGGGACATAAAAATGTATTGAAGTTTATGATAAACATCTGCAGTCCCATGCTTACTCTGTCTGTGCTTGTGGTTTACTGAAAAAGGGAGCATTCTTCTCTTTTCTTTATCTGCAAGGTAATGGTGATAAATGTTCTTCAAAAGCGTAAAACACAGGTTACAAACCTGACAAATTGGAAAGTCATCATGTATGCTACTTCTACTTTCATCTCTTGCCTTTTAAACATGTTTCTTTGTTTCAGTTAAACAAGGACAATTCTTTTTGTAAACTGAAACATGGTAAAATCACAACAAAAATACTTATATAATATTCTGATAACCAACTAGATCTGCACATCTTAACCACAAATTTTGGACCATGGTTTTGTTTTTGATGATTAGAATAATCCCTATATGAGCATTAGACAACCTGAGGGCTGATAAATTTGCATACAAAAGTTGGGGTGTCTACATCATCTGTACCCTTTTCATCAGTGGAAGGTGAAAGCAACATTGGCTAAATATAGAGAACTAAAGGCAAAAGCACGAGTCTTTCTGTTTGTCTTTGCAGACAGAACATGCCAAAGGATTGGCGTTGTTTCTCTGCTACTTAAATCAGTAACAACTCACTCTGTCAACTAGTTTCTTTATGATATTTGGCAAGCAAACGAACAGCAGGAATATTATTTGTTTTCAGTAGATTCTTGACAAAAGGCATCTCCTTTTCTTTTAAAATGACATCTGCATACAATCACTATGCACATGAAAATGAAAAACCTTAGAATTTCAAGCAAAGGATATTATAGAAGTTATTATTAGAACTTAAAATACCATGTTGAAATTAAAAGAACAAGAAAATTCATCTGCGGTATTTTGAAATTGAGTACAATCCCACTCGAAGAGCCTAAAAGAATCTGTCTGTGACGTAAAAAGGAAATTGAAAAAATTTACATGTCAGCTACTAGGAAAATTATATTCCCAGAGCTCTTTTGCTAAACAAAAGTGAAAGCTGGACACAAAAACCTGACAGCTATGCACTTCTGCAACTAACAAATGGACTTTCATTCCATTACTTTAAAACTACTAATTAACGGCGAAAACCCAGTTTGGACACATCATTTTATGAAGAGCTTTCCTGCTGTTTTCAACCTTGTTGATGATTCTCTAGCAATTTCTTTCTCAAACCCATCCAAGTCCATCTGATCTTCTCTGCATTCGGGCGAGCAAAATGCACCTAGGTAACTGCAGCAATCAAAGAAATAATATTGAACTAATTGGCTTTAGCTCAGTGCTATTAAGTCATCTCCCCTCCACAAAAATAAAATAAAATAAAAATCATCACGTTGAAGGCAAAATGATCAAATGAATGAATAAAGATACGGTTTTTATATATTGCAGAGAACTATTATAATCAGTTGGAGGACTTCCAGCCTCCAGGGTAAGAGGGAAAAATCATATAAGGGTAAAATGACCTCCAGAGGCCAAATCTGAGTGTAAAAACTAAAGAATTAACCAGTAACCAGAAGACGAAAAGGAAATTGCAACAGCCAAGAAAACTACATCTCTTAACTAGCAGATACTGAAAATTTGAAAAACTATGGAGAGAAGAAAAGGTATAGATCAGCTAGTCAAATAATTAATTAGCAGATATTCTTCAATTCTGTAATAGATTACCATTTGAGGTTTTTAGGCGTATAGATCTTAGATTATCCTCTCCCATTTCTGCTTGATTGCAGATCAAGCTATTGGATCTTATATACGGGTACTGTCACCTCCTAACAGAGAAGAAAGAAGCATATATATAAATATATATATATATAGGGAAAGAAAAGAAATCAAGACTCACCCATACATGTAAAGATTCTGGCCAACTTGTAGTTTCTTCTTGCACAAGAAACAAGCGTTTAGAAACTCTCCAAACCCTTCACCAGGCTTCTTGTTCTTGGGCAGTGCATCATTCTTCTCCGTAGCAGGCGATCCAAACGTGAACATGCGACACTGCTGCTTATCTGCCGATAGTGGAGGCCAAGAGTCTTTAACCGTCGTAGAGTTGGAGATAGTGATGGGAGCAGGGCGTTTCCTCTCCAAAAAAGATACTGGAGATTCAATCGGCTGAATATGATTGAAAATCCCAATCTCTCCCTGACTGGACGACCGAACATCACGAGAACGTTTGGAAGACATTGATGAAGAACGTTATAGATTAAGTATTAATTGGGTTTTAATTAGGGTTTTGTGATTAATGTGGTAAGAGAAGACAATTAAAAGCTAGCATTTAGGATTTGTCTTGTATACTAAATCTTGGGGGAGTGAAATTAAAACAGTATTGTTGAGGAAGGGAAAAGAATTCTTGGTTAGGGTAATTGATGATGAATATTAATGACGATGAGGGTTTAGGGAGGTTTGAGAGATCTTTGGAAGTTTGATTTAGTTTGGATTTGATTAGTTGGCGACTAAATAGGTTATTATAGGATATGGATCCCTAAAAGGACGTGATTCGCATCTTGGGATTGTGTTATCTTAGTGTGGCATTTGAATCAACGTCAGAATCTTTATTATGTTTGGTTTACAAGATGATCCACCAGAGCTTCTACACAAGAAAGGAGGGCACAATCCATCGGCGATTTTAGTTCCGCCATTAGGAACGCTACAATTGCTGTGCTGGACGAGCGGTCGGGTCTAGCCGCGTCTATGGGTCGCAGTGGTGCTGGATCGGACCCTGGCAGTGAAGGTGGAGAAGAGAGACTTGGTTTGGTGGTGGTTCTGATGTAGCTAGATCCATAAATCAATTCAGCTAATGGGCTTTAAATTCGGCCTATTAAGATGCAATCTCGATTGGAGATGGCTTCGTTCTCTCCGTTTAACAGAATAATAGTAACAATGATAATAATTTTTGATGTAGTAGAATATATCCATTATTTATATTTTAAGAAATAATTATATTTTTATGGTACAATTTTTTTTTTACTTAACTTGTTTGAATTGAATTTTTTTAATAAAATAAACTTACTTTAAATTTATATTTTTTTCCAATATAAAAATTATGCATTTTATCATGGCTAGTATGCTAGTACAAATATAGTTATTAAAAGAAATGATAAAATAAATAGTCCAAATCCAATCTACAAAACAAAGTTTAAAAAATGAAAATGAAAAATAAAGGTGTTATAATCTACTATTTCATTTACAATATCTCGATCGACTGTATCATTATTAACAGACACGGATGCCGAGTCTGCTCTCCTCTCTCTCTCACCACTCACAGGGTCTTAATTCCCAACTTTAAATTTAGATGAGACCACAGAAAGCACATATTCATAACAAGCTTTCTATATATATACTGAAAATATGCGGCTAACTCTTTTAAAATATGGATATTCTAAGGTTTTCATTTTTTTTTATAACTTCTTTCATTAATGACTTTTTATTGTAAAATATATAATAAATAAATACCGTAAAATGAAGCCTTAATACAATCTCTGCTCATAAGTTTTTTTTTTTTTTACCTCAAAGATATAATAAAATAAAATAAATGAAATATATATCTTCATATATTTTTTCTTGTTTAAATAAAGCTTAAATATATTCACACTATTTTTATTAATTAAAATTGGTGATGGAATTTTAAAATATTATTATTTTTTATTTAATGCTTTCATGATGTTTTTAAAACTATTTAAATATTTAAAAAATATTAAATTATGGTAACACTATTCCTATTTTAAATATTTATAATTTTTTTTATAAATATTATTATTTTACAGATATGCAAAAACTGCTCAAAACTACTTCAGTTTTGTTGAACAGGAAACAGTGGGATTAAAGTATCGTTGTTTTCTTTTTTTTTTTTTTTTCCTATTATATTATTATACATTCTATAATTGGAAAAAATCACTAAAGAAGTTAATCGAAAATTAAAACATGCACATATTCCTATATTAGAAAAAATCTAACTAAGGGTGGAAACTGTAGCTTCACTCTTCAAATTTTAATGTATTTCCATAGTATATATAAAATATTAATAATTAATATATTTGATAAATGAATAAATCTTTATTAAATTGTATAATTATCATAATATTATTAAATTTTATTATATATATGGCAGGTGAAAAAAAAATGGTTATACGTACAACTTCAATTTTATCAAAACTCAATAAAATAAAAAAGATATATATCACCAAGGTTTTAACTTCCATATATGGATCCTTCCAAAATAAACCGTCTAAATAATAAATGTGATAATTTTTTCATGACGTAACCATTTCAAGAAAAAACAAAAAATTACAACTAATCGTGGGCTTTATAAATACCCACAAAGACCACTGCAAAATTACCGACCACCGATCAGTTTTGCCGATGACCACCTCCATGGCAAAGGGTTCAGCATCTTTATTCTTCTTGCCTCTGTTCTTCCTTCTGTTCCTCTCAGTCTCAGGTCACTTTTTATCATTTACCGATGTGATTATTTTGTGTGTATGATGTATATAGTTGTGTGATTTCCTGAATAGTTGCATGCATGCAGGGAAAACGAAGGGTGAGTGCCAGTACGTCTCCACCATTGGCGGTGGATGCCCAGACAAAAGTCAGTGCCTGGAAACATGCCGGCCTTGTTTCAGAGGTGTCGGTCATGTCGTTGCCTACTGCGTTGGACCAGATGGACCTTTTCCTTACTGGGAATGCCGCTGTGCATTTCACAATAATGCTCCGTGTCCGCCATTACCTCCGCCGCGGTGCCCCAGACTTTGGCCTCCTCCTGCAGCCTCCAGCAATCACACCAGCCTCCCCCCTAACTGACATTCGTGTTTATCAATTTCCCGTATACTTGGTATAATGAAACAGAAAAAAGGCTGATAATTTGAAATTATCATGTACTTTTAATTAATAAATCTTACCTAATAATAAAGTTTAAATTTCAGCCAAAATTATTTAATTTTTTTAAAAAGCTATTATTACTTATTCATGAAAATCAAAATAAAATATTCTAATTTACTATACTGAGACTTGTTGTATTTAAAAAAACTGCTACAGTATGTTAGTTTTACGGTTACTCATTAATTTAGCATCTGCTCTGTCTGTACTCATCACAAAAAAATAAAAGAGAAAATAAAAAAATGGGGAAGAAAAAAGTTTGGCAGATTATGTAATTTTCTCAGAGATGAGAAAGAATAAAGCTATGTTTAGGAGAACTGTGATAGCTACTTCATTTTGAATTCTATTTATTTTTTACATTAACCTTTCTTTTCTTTTCTTTTTTGTAATTTTCCCAGAAAAATTCTTTGGTACTCATAAATTAACAGTATTTACCGTAATTACTAAACCTCAAACTTTTCATTTTACAAGTGTTTACGCTTGGATAATTAAACTAATTTAATTAATTGGTAAAATCCTTCATAAATAACAAGAAATATGAATGGACCTATCTATATTTACGATAGCAAGATTGACGTAATTTATGGCTGCATTTTTAATCGAATTGAAAATATTATAATATATAAAAATTAATATGTAATATTATTTTATAGACAAAAACGTGTTCTCTTGTTTAGACAGATACATATCCTAGATTATTACAAGTTAATTCATGTAAAAAAATCTTTATTTAAATTCCTTTTATTATAAATTAAATATATAATATATAATGGAATTTTTTTTTTTGAAATAATGAATTTTTTATTTAAAAAATGAAAATTTCATACTTAACAAGTATCTATGCCTTACGGGGCCGGATAGTTTTTACAGATGACATATGGGCTTGATCCACCAAATATTCCCCAATGGAAGAAATTGAATGACCAAATTACCCTCTCCATAGTCCAAAATTTCTTATGCTTGTTCCTCAAGAAGACATCCATCCGTTGCCATCTTCTTCGATTACCAGAGCAAAATCAATACTGAGAAGGGTTAATACAATCAATAAAAATCAAAGCACGCTAGGGAAGCAAATAGATCAACAAGAATGGAGTGCGTGTTTGGACTAGTAGGCAATGGTTTCGCGATAGTAGCGGCTGATACATCGGCCGTACATAGCATCCTCGTACACAAGTCCAACGAAGACAAGATCATGATCCTCGATTCCCACAAGCTCATCGCCGCTAGCGGCGAGCCTGGCGACAGGTCTCTCAATCACTACCACAGTATACATTTATAAACAGTCTCATACTCTATTTTATCAATTGAAATTTTTGGATTTGTTGCAGAGTTCAATTCACGGAGTACATACAGAAGAACGTGGCGTTATATCAGTTCCGTAATGGAATTCCTTTGACCACTGCAGCTGCTGCCAACTTTACTCGAGGCGAGCTCGCTACCGCTTTGAGGAAGGTAATTTTGTTGCTTTTCTTTTGTGCTGCAGATTTTAGGGGTTTAGGGTTTCGCACCATGCTTGATTCGTTAGGTAAATTTAAGGGTTTTCGTTGCTTTCAGTGAGACGATGTTAGGTTTTTTGCTTTATTTGTGCATTGATGCGAATTGAAGAGATTGAATTTTGTGGTACATTGCTTTGGGTGGTGATTAAAATGAAATGCTGACATGTGCTGACTCGTTTTTCCTTGGCTTAGGCATCCTGGTTGTCTGATAAGAATAGTTTGTCTTCATTTCTTTTTAACGATGGTAGTGTTTCCTCTGAAGTAAGCTGTTTTTACACGGCATAATACTGAAGGCCTAGTTCACAATATTAAGAATGTCGCATTGTTTGGACAGTAACTAGTTCCCATCATGCGATTGAATTCTGTCCCTCATGCCGTTTTATATTCTTTCTTTCATTTGCTTTCATCAAAGTGTTTTCCATTGCCTAAGGATTGTGAGATTTGCAATGAAACACACTGTGACCTTGCATTTGCTGGGATTTGTCTGAAAGCATGATTTTGATGAATTGGATCTGTGGCTATCATAAACTGGTTGAGAGGCCTGGTAAAAAGTAGGAGTCTTCAATGCTGTGAGAGCACATAAAAGTAAATGTGTGTATTCGTTGATCAGCTTTGTAAACAACTGGTTTAATGTCTCTGCTTTTGGCAAAGCAGCCTCTCTCGCCTTGCTGCTGAACAAGCCTTAGAACCAGTGGTGTCAAAACACCACTAACTTTCCTAGGTACTTCCTTTTAAGTTTTATTGCTTGTATGCTTATTGTGAATAGTTTGGACGTAATTGCCTAGCCATGTCAAATCGGTTAGACATAATCACAAGTGTACTTTAGATTCCAGGATAGAAGCTGTAGGAAATTGGGAGGTGTTTTCTAGTGAGGTGCTTTCTAGTAAAGGATTGTCTTCTCCAATGAATAGATAATCTTTCTTTTGTGTCAAGGGTTATGTCCCCATCAGGCATATACTAGTTTCCCATGATTTCCCTATTAGGCAACTTGGCGAAACATCTACTTTGCAATTTTGTCTTTAGAGGATGGTTGGATGCACATTTCTCATGTGGATTATCTGACTGCTTGTACTCTTCTGCTCAATTCAGACTTGCGTAGCCTTTTTGGTTGAATCTCAAGTTTGGGCATGCCTGTTTGGCATTTTATGGAGCCTGAGATCTACTACTTGCATGTTCTTGTCATTTTTGCTCTATAAGGGCTAGGCTTTTCTAGTTCCCTATATGTTCAGATAATATACTAGGTTTTCCTGTTTCGAGTTTGCAACTTTGTCCAGATGTGCAAGGATCTTTGCATCTGCCCACTTGGATGATATTATATAGGCTTGAGAAGGCATAAGCGGCTTGGTACTGTGGCAGAGGCATGCCTGATTACAGATATCAGGATTCGATTGAACCCAAGGCTTGTTGAAGCATTTCAACTTTCATCACTGCCCTATAAATCCTGAAAAACTCTTTTATATTGGGAAATTCCTTAATGAGTGACTTCCTTGTTGCAAGATAGTCTAAATGCATGAGCAGTGCACCGATTCTTAATACACATGAATGTTAATCTGTGTTTTTTTTTCTTTTTTTTTTTTTTTGAGAGTAAATAAAGAAAAATATGACTAGTGCACCAATTCTTAACTATGTATGTTGCTTTTCTTCCTTGTTATCCCTTGTGTTTTTGGTTTCTTGTTCCTCATTTTATGTCATGCTCGTTCACAGTCACTAGCTTGTGAAGTGACCTACTGATTGAGCCTGAGGATTGGTCATATTGAAGTTGGCTTGGATAGTGGTTTTTGTCCAATACCTCATTCCAAGTAAGGTCGGCTGTTGAGATTGGCCAGGATTTGTAGTTGTATTTATTTGATTCTCACTTGAAGCAGCCAGCACGATTAATAAAATTATAAAACTTTTTTATATATCTGGTTCTAGTCTGGGCCAGTCCCAGCAAATTAACTAGGTCCAAACAGGTTGAGATTGGGCCAAGGCAAACAGATTGATTGGACCCAACCAGAAACCAGTTCAGCCTGTTGGATCACCAGGTCTATTTTGAAATGCATTCTTTAGCATATTTTCATGTGCTATTACTATATTCACCAAGCTTCTTTGAAGTAACTATAACATATTCATTATTAACATATAATTGCAATGTTTGGCTTTTCAGAACCCATACTTTGTGAACATTCTTTTGGCTGGCTATGACAAAGAGACTGGTCCTTCACTCTATTACATTGACTATATTGCTACCATGCACAAGGTTGAAAAGGGAGCATTTGGGTATGGGTCCTATTTTGCTCTCTCCATGATGGACAGACACTTCCACAGTGGCATGTCTGTGGAAGAAGCAATTGATTTGGTTGATAAGTGTATATTGGAGATCCGATCCAGGTTGGTTGTGGCACCACCAAACTTTTTGATCAAGATTGTTGACAAGGATGGTGCAAGGGAGTATGCCTGGCGTGAATCTGTCAAAAATGATGTAGCAGCCTGAATGTTTCTGGCTTTGGACTAGCGTTTCATGTTTATGTTTAATTTGAGTTGTCAACAGTAATGCTACATTCGAGTAGTCGACTGCCCAGAACTAGTTTAATGCGTTTGGTACTTGCCATTAAATATTATTGCTTATTTTCTTGAGAGTTTATGATTTGGAATGTCCATACAACCTTATGATCTTCCCATACCCCGAAGCAGGAAGTGTATTAAATTTAAGAATTACTTAATTCGATACAGATGACTGGGTATGATTTCTTAAACGAAAATTTTGGTAGTGCATTCTGCTATGAGAAATTTTCTTATGCTGCAGAACTGGGTTATCTTCCCAGATAAAATCAGAATGCGGATGAGAAGCGATAACTAGTATTTGGAGATTTTTTTTCAGTTCCAAGGAAAAATATATGATAAGAAATGCGCTGTATCAAGAAAGCCTAAAATCCTGAATTCCTGCCATTGGAAATGTATCAAGCAATTTGCTGGCACTGTAATAAGCTGGGTGTTACTATTAAGTTTAATCTGAATCTTAACATTAATTTTGATGAAAATATCTGCTAGAAAGAAATGTATTTCTAAATAATAATTGCTGTAGCCAAATTTCAACTATGTAAGGATTTGGTCTATTGAGTAATCTCTTTAATTCACAAACAGAAATTTTTTTTTTCTTTTCCCTGTTTGAGAAGATAATTTAAACCTGTGAGCCCGTCTTGCCATCTGGTTCAAATTGGTCCCCATCTCCCACTATGCGCTTCCAGAACCAGTGATTTTGCCAGAGCAGATATACCTCCTCAATTGGCACTTGCTTCGTTTCTGGCAGGAGGAAGAATATGAAGCTACTCATTATCACAATCAAGCCAGCAAACAGCAAGAAGATTCCGTATCGTAGGTGGCAGAGGGACACCAGGAAACACTGTGCTATTAGAGCTGTGAAGAGCATGTTGACACAGACCACCATACTCTGCCCAGCTGATCTCGTCTCCAGTGGGAAGATCTCGCTTGGAACTAGCCAACCAAGAGGCCCCCAAGATCTTCCGTACGCCAAGACAAACAAGCAAATGATTACCACAAGGAAGATGCCGATTCCTTTTGGAAGTGTTACCCCTTGTCCGAACTTCAAGGCCAAAGTTATAGCCACAGCCACCTGGAAAACAAGCAGTGAAATAATGACTAATCAGTATTTAGTATTTAATTGCTTCACATAGAGTATTTAGCAGTTACCATGAAGCAGAACATCTCGGTTCCAGCCTCCAGAAAGAAAGCTCTTCTTCCAAATTTGTCCACCAAAGCCATTGAAATGAGGGCGCCAAATACGAGTGCTCCACTGGTTATGACCGATGAATATAGTGATGCTCCAGAACCAAAACCCAGACTCTGAAATATTACAGGAGCGTAGAAGAGTATGGAATTCATGCCAGTGAGTTGTTGGAATGCAGGGATTCCTAGAGCCCCTATTATCAATTGAGGGCGATTCTTTCGCTTGAGAAGGTTCTTGAATGGGTGCTCTATTGCTCTTGCTGCATTGCTTGCATCAATAAGATCAGCAAATTCAGCATCAACTTTTGTTGTACCTCTAACTTTCTCCAATACTTTTCTTCCTTCTTCTAATCTGCCTTGTTCTACGAGACTGTTGGGAGTCTCAGGGAGGAAAACTCCCCCAACAAACATTAGAGTCGCAGGAACTGTGGCTAAACCAAGAGATAACCTCCATCCCCATGGATGAATTTTTTCAGTTCCATAATTTATGAGGTTGGCAATCAGGATTCCCAAACAGGTTGTCAGTTGGAACAGTTGGTTAACTGCTCCTCGCACTTTTGCAGGAGCCATTTCTGAAAGATACAAGGGAACTGCCTGCAACATCACATCAATAAAAGAATCAGCATAACAAATGAAGTTACCATAGGATTTTTGTTTTGTTTGAAATAATTGGACTCACTTGGTTGCCAAATCCAATGCCTACACCAAGCAGGATTCTTCCTATGATCAACATTGAAATGTTCACTGCAGCTGCATTGAGGACTGCTCCTAGAAAGAAGCTTATTGATCCAACAATAATGCTGGCTCTTCGTCCTTTGTTTCTAGTAACATGGGAGGCTCCAAACGTGGATACAAGAGCAGCAAAGTACAATGAAGATGTAAAGAGTGTGAGGATTTGGCTGTCGTATTTGCAATAATCTGTCTCATGGAGATGTTCTTGCTTCCTTCTATACACTTTCGGGAAGAAGTCCTTCAAGAAATCATCCATGGAAGTGACGCCTCCTGAAATAAGCACGCAACATGTGTAATCTTAAATTCAACAAAAGATTTATCTTCCATTGAAGAAGCCGTAATTTTCTCTCTCTTTCTTCTCGTAGTAATGAAATAAAAATCAAAGCGTTAGAAAATTTCCTGTTTGATAACTTAAATAAAAGAAAATATTCTCATTGTGATCTAATCGCATAAATAGCCGATCTATGATATCATGAAGCAGACGTTTATATGAAGAGAAGTTGAGGCATCGTTCAAAGTATTGATTAAGGAGCTTGCAAAGGTGAATAAGAAGCATAGCTTCAGATGAAATTCATAAATAAAAATCATCATTATTCAAAAGCTTTGACGGTACAAAGTGAAGAAAACTAACCAGAAACACCAAGATCATATCCAAACAGGGATCCTCCAAGAGCTGCAACCATGCAAGCGAATATGAAGTAACCGGTGATCTTATATTCGTAGAGATGAGCCCTTTTGAGGGTTCCGCCATCTGCAAATCCTCCACCGGCCATTAACTCTCTCTCCCTCCCTCCTTTTAAAAAGTTTTTCCGATTAATTTCGGAAACGGGACTGGAGAA
This sequence comes from Manihot esculenta, assembly GCF_001659605.2. Classification (NCBI taxonomy): domain Eukaryota; kingdom Viridiplantae; phylum Streptophyta; class Magnoliopsida; order Malpighiales; family Euphorbiaceae; genus Manihot; species Manihot esculenta. The sequence continues at coordinate 2,414,671 of NC_035175.2, read as the reverse complement.
TTGCAGGAAAGAAGTCTGAGTACAGACTGTACAGAGGATGTTATAAAAGGAGCAGAGTCAACCCCAAATGAGGTTGGACTCTAGCGAGTCAGGACAAAATAGACAACAACGGATATGACAAAAAGCTCTTTTTTCTAACTATTAAATCTTTTAAAATAAAAATATATATTATATTAGATAATAACTTTATTTAACTATTAAATTAAAATATAAATTTTTTTTAAAAAAAAAAGAATAAAAATATATAAATTTATTTTTAAATAAAAATTGGGAGCAAGTCATCAGTGCAATGTTGAATGTTGACGGTGAGGCCAAAGGGCATTTTTTTCTAGTTGAAATTGTAGGTCAAAAATAAAGAGTAGCTAAGCTATCCATGTCATTCAGTTGAAATTGTGGATTTGGATATACATTCACTTGCATTTTTTCTACTCTGAATATCCACTTGCTAACTTACGCACGCAACATCTCACACGTAAAGGGGAGGAAAAAAAAACATTATCAAATTTGAAAATTTTCTTATCTTAATGTACAAAGTAGGACTGGCAGTTTGTGTTGAAAGTTTATTACGTGTTTATTTTTATTTCAATAAGTTGTATTTTCAAACTAATTTAATAATTATTTTTAACTGATAACACTAAAAAAATTAATTATTTAAAATTAAAATAATATAATTATTTAATCTGAAGGCCTTGCATGGTATGTTATTGCAGCTTAATTTAAGGACAGGAGAATTCACGCGAGACACCAATCAAACTTTCCCTTTCTTATCCAACACGAAACTAACCAATCTCTGTATGTATATATGGGATTAAATATACGTAACAACATATATATATATATATATACAATGTTAACTCTTTAGATTAAAAAAAAAAAAAAAAGACAAAAATGAAAACTACGTTATCTTATTTCTTCTAAGCTTTATCACTTATCCATGCTAACGTTGATATTTTTTTTATTGGTGGCCACTTGCCAAATTGTTCCTACTTATGTCCAGCCCTTATTATCCTAATTATTTTTTATTCTCTATATATATATATATTCATCCATTCCTTTAAAGTCGATGACCCACTAAATGTTTCCATTGTTTACATTATGAGATTGAGAGTTACTTGTAAAAGAAAATAAAATTAACACTCTAAAAGGAAATACTTTTATAATTGGAAGCATTAATTCATATGAGATTGGGATTATATCATTTTTAATTATGGTTATTATTTTTTATCTAACTTATTAAAATACAATCTAACCACATATTTTTAATTAATTAAGATTTGCTTATGTATTATAATGAAATCCACTCTCAATAATAAAAAATAACACTATGTGATGATATTTTTTTATTTATAAATTCGATTCTCGTTGCATTTTTTTACACACGATACTTTTTCTAAAAAAAAAAAAAAAATTATAACTAAAAAAATATATTAAATTTAAATAATCTAAATAAAATTATAATCCTAACCCTATAAATAAAAAGTTTTAAATTATTAAACGCATTACCACAACTATTTTTGGTTATGCAAAAGTTGACCTTATATAGCAGATAATCTTCGTCATGTCGATGAATTTAGTAGTAATTTTGGTGCGCCGTATTCGGTTCAAATTGAAAAAATCGATCGAACCGAATTGATTTAAAAATTTGGTTCGATTTTTTATATATTTCGATTCGGTTTGATTTTTAATTTCAGATATTTTGGTTATTTCGGTTCGGTTCAGTTTTGATCAGAAAAAAATTGAAAAAACTGAACCGAACCGATTAGTGATAATAATATACTTTTTCAATAATATAGAGACATTAAATCATATTAAGATTAAAATATTTTAATTAAATTTTAAAATATTAAAAATAAAGTGTAAAAAATAAAAAAGTTATTAAAAATCGAAACCGATCAAACCGAACCGAATCGAACCGAATCAGACCGGTTCGGTTCGGTTCGGTTTCTGACTAAAATCGATTCGGTTTGATTTTTATAAATACTAAAATTTCGATTTTCAGTTTATTCGGTTCGGTTCGATTTTAAACCAAACCGACCGAATGCTCACCCCTATTTTTCATCACCAAATTAATCATTCAACTATTGTACATGATAATTGGTAGGATACTTATAGATTTTTTTTTTGGGTAAACTATAATTTAGTCCCTCTGGTTTAGTGAAATGTAACCTTTCGTCCCTCTATTTTAAAAAACCTTCAATTTAGTCACTGTGATTTTTAAAAACTATGCCATTAGTCCCTCCCGTTAGATTTTCAGTTAAATCACCGTTAATTTTAGTTAAAAAGACTAAAATATCCATTCTCTCTCCTTCTCCTTCCCCTTCCTCTTCTTCTTCTTCTTCTCCTTCCCGATCTCCTTCTTCTGCTTATTTTTCTTCTTCTCTTTTCCGATCTTCTTCTCTTTTCCGATCTCCTTTTTCTTCTTCCTTTTCTTCTTCTTCTTCTTCTCCTTTCCGATCTCCTTCTTCTTCTTCCTCTTCTTCTTCTTCTTCTTCTTCTCTTTTCCGATCTCCTTCTTCTTCTCTTTTCCGATCTCCTTTCTTCTTAAGTTCCTTTGTGATGAATTACTCAACTCTGCTCTTGTTCGTCAGCACCTTGAGCAGTGCGTGGAAACTACAACTGAATTGCAGCAGAAATTGCGGTCATTATCAATGGAATTGAAAAATCTTAAGTGTAGGGAAGAATTTCTGGCTGCAACAAGTAACTGAGCACACGGGTGAAATTTGCCACCATAATAACATGCAAGAACATGTTGGGAAAAACTCTTCAACTCCTTTAGATCATCCAGGACCTTCTCTCTCATCAGACATAAATATTCAGGATGTGGAGAATGTGCCTTCTGTTGCTTTGAAAGAGTCACAAGCATATTGTCCTGAGTTGAGCACCATTAAGGATGACATTCTTCATCTGCAGAATCTGATTACCAGCATAGAATCACAACTTCTAAAGCAAGCTACGCGGAGGGAGTTTCTGGGCAGTGATTCTATAGGTCGTTTGTATTGGGCTTCTGCTACACCTGCTGGGCATGCTCGGGTTGTTGCTGATGGGAGTTTGACTTTGCGGCTCAGGAAAATATCAGATCATAAGGGCCTATCAGACAATGTTTCAATTTTCAAGCATTCTGCTTCACTTGGCATGAACACTTTTTTGGATTCGGAAGGGTCAAGAGCTTGTTTTCCATTCATGTTTAATCCAAATGATAGTATTCCTACATGCTCACCATGGGTTTCATATGAAACTGATTAAGAGTTTGAAGAGCTTATTGGTTGGTTGGGAGATAATGACCAAATGGAAAGAGAACTGAAAGAGTCTATTATCCAATGGTTAAAGCTACGATTCCATGAGACTCAACAAACTAGAAACACGGTTCAAGAAGAACGACAAGCAGCTTTGCCAATAGTCATGAACAATGACAAATCTCCATTTTCTAATTGTCTTGTTACCAAGGCTGCATTGTTTCTGGAGAAGAAGTACGGTGCTTGTGTTGAGCATGAGACCATTAACATGTTGAAGAAGAGAGGAAAGAAAGGCAAAGGAACAAGTGAAGAAGAAGAAGAAGATCGGAAAAGAGAAGAAGAAAAGCAGAAGAAGGAGATCGGGAAGGAGAAGAAGAAGAAGAGGAAGGGGAAGGAGAAGGAGAGAAAATGGGTATTTTAGTCTTTTTAACTAAAATTAACGGTGATTTAACTGAAAATCTAACGGGAGGGACTAATTGTATAGTTTTTTAAAAATCACAGTGACTAAATTGAAGGTTTTTTAAAACAGAGGGACGAAATGTTACATTTCACTAAACCAGAGGGACTAAATTATAGTTTATTCTTTTTTTTTTTGTAAAAATACGATAATAAATAGGAAAATTAAGCTAAAAATAATTAGATAAAACTCTGAAAACATGTAAAAAAGATGTTTGATGTGGAAGTCTCCATTTTATTAATTTATTAATCATAAGATTAGTCGAACGGGAAATTTAACTGAAAAAAATAATAAAAATGCACAATAGAATTAAGAGAACATATTGAAACTCTAATATTTTAAAAAATATAGAGAGGTGGTTGAGACAAAATAAAAAAATAAAATAGGAGAATTAATCTTAATTCATTATTAAACAAAGAAATTTCAAAGCAGCCACAGGTTGACTAACATTAAAACTATCTGACTAAACTATTATGGTTAGAATTACTATTTATGAAATTTAAATATATTAGTTAAAATGTTAAAATCAATTTAAAATGAATTCCGTATATTTTAACGGTAAAGAATTCAAAATAATAAAATAATTTTTAAACATTTTGAAAAATACTTTTTCTACGGCTAATTCTTAATACAAAACCAGCTTAAATAACTCAGAAATAATAAAAATGAAATATTTCCAAAAATCTTTCTTTAATTGGTTGCTGAAATTACCAATTAGGTTTGGTTTAGGAGCCTTGTTGACAGTGTTGATTGAGTTACTATCGAGAAAAATATATTTTTTTAAAAATATAATTGTTAAAATTTGACTTAAAATTATTTTTGCTAAAATTTATTTAAAGAAATGTCAAAATAAAAAAATAATTTTTTCAAATTATTTTCATCAATAACAATTAAAATGATACATTTTCTTAAAAAAATTTCAAAACAAGAATAAAGTATCCTAAATTAAATTTTTATAAATCAAGAGATTTTATATTCAAGAATTGGCTTTTTTAAAAGTGATTTTCTATTATTATTATTATTATATGCTTACTTGTTAATGTATTTTTATTTTAATTGGTTTTAATTAAATTTTTTATTTTTATTTATATTGTTATTTATTTATTTTTTAGAGAAGGAATACTAGAACGAATAATAGCATGTTTTAATCAAAATTTTTAATAATTGATCGAGTTTAATAAACTTTTCTATTATTTTTTTTATTTGTATTATTGTTATTTTTAAAGAAAGATCAATGGTTGGATTAACAATTTTTTATAGCTCTACAGTGGGAAAGTATTTTTTAAGGTAATTAGAGTCTTTTAATATTTAAAATAATTGAATTTATATATAAAAAAAAATTATAACTTTTTATATTTAAGTTTAAAAAATTTTAAAATCTATATTTTTCTAATTATAATTTTTTTTATCAATGCTCACAGAGCATTATGTGTCGACTGCACTGCGCTGAAACGTTCGCCAGATCTAAATAACTATCGAAACGCTTTCATAACAGTGAACGCAGAGATCAAAATAAATAAAATGCAAACCAATAATTAAATTTTGAAAAACAAAAATAAAAAAAGAAAAACTCTTATCTCTATCTCCTTTTTTACTGTTTACAAATCCTTCTTCCTCATCTGTTGTTTTGCCTCTCGCCCTTTAATATTTCATTTAAAGCTTTTGAAAAGTCTTCCTGTAAAAAAATCAGAGATTTAACTTTTTTTTATGAAAAAAATTATTTTTTAATTAATTTCAACCATGGTTGCGCTGGCTAATAAAAAATTAACTTTGGCTGCTGGCTGAAAATTACGGTGTGGGCCCGTTTTCAAGCTCACAAATGAACCTGTACTTGGGCCTTTCGTTTTGTTTATTTATTTTTAAAAATAACTTCTTCTTTTTTTCCATTCAAAAAATAATTTTATAATCCACGTGTTTCAGTTAGAGCATAATTCCATTTTGTGTGTAATTATTTGGATTAAACTGATTTAAATAATTATTTAATCTATTTTTATTTAATAAAAAATAATTAATTATTTAATAATTTTTTTACCAACTATTATATAGTATTACAAATTTTCATATACTTAAAAATTTGGAGAGTTCCCACATCATGTCTTAGTCTTTCACAAATGTCTTAATTTTTCTACTTTCTATGGTTTTCTTTAGTCATAATAATTTAACTTTCTTTTTGAAATCTAGTCATAATAATTAACTTAAATTTACAAAATAATATTGTAAAGAAATATCATATTTATTTAATAAATGATAACCCAATATGGGTCTGAATTATAATGGGAATAATCCTAAATCAATAGAATATTTCTTAACACAATGACAGAAATGGAGCTAGAAGAATCTAATCGTATTTCACAAATACAAATCCAATTGCAAATAGTAGAAGAGAAGGTGAAAAGCTATAAGAGGAGACAGCAGCCGATGACGGAGGATTTACAACTGGGCGGTTCCCGGTAGACGAAGTCGGGGCTCCAGTATCCACCGTAGGCACTGATGGAGTTGTGCTGGATTCTGGTGGAAGAGTAGATGGAGTGGGCTCAGGAACAACAGAAGCTGCTCAAGGAATATAAATTTCAGTATTAGCATCAGAAGTCTTGAAACTTAAAAGAAATAGACGCGACTAAAACAAGATTGAAGCAAGTTACCTTGAGGACTAGCAGAGGGAGAAACACGAGGTGAGGCAGGACCTGCAGAAGACAAAGTATATGTAATCAGCTCGACTCAAAAGAAAATTATTCTTTTTTACTTGTCTGGCATTATAGGTTGTAATTAAACAGAACTCAAAGATCATGATAAAATTCAGAATAGTGAATTATACCTGGAGCAGGAGTTGGTGAAACAGAGGCTGCAAGACAATAATATATTAGTATTTTGATGCAAGGACGACCTAAAGGAATCTTTCATGCTAATAACTCGTAAAATTCATTACCTTTGCATTGAACTTGGACGCCCGGCATGTTACAAGCACGAGGGAGAGAGATGGCTAAAGATCTATTGATTGGAATCTGGAAGGGAACACTTCCTGTAACAATGAGACATAGGCAGCCCATGCCATTACTTGTAAGGTTCTTTAGTGAATTGCAACAATTTTGACTTGGGGAAGTGCCATTGCCGCTGCTATTTGTAAGAAAATTCATACAAGGGGAGATGCTGGAAAGCGACGAAGGCGTGCATGGGGTATTGATTTGGCCATGAGCAGGGTAGATCAAGCCTATCAAAGCTATTGCTAAAAATGGAGCCATTCTTGAGAAAGACACGAGAAGGGCCATATGGGATTGAAAAGAGCGTTTAGGTTGAGGGTTTTCTTGGTAAGCTAGGAGTTGTGGAATCTGAAGAAAGAATTGAAGATGACTGGATTGGGAGGGAGAGAGATAGGGAATTTATAGGAGTTTTCGTATGGAAGTGAAAGTAAACGTGGGTAGATTTGTTGGTTTCGAAGCTCAACAACCTTAACTAACCAGTTTGTAACAATGTCGTTTGGGTGAGCTACGTGGATTATCTTTCGGACCAGGTGGCCTTTCATTCATATCATGATTATGACCTCAGCTAATAAGAATCATCTCATCTAGATATCTCTTACCGTCCCTATTTTCTTTGCCAATAACCATGTACAGTACCGTTAAAAAGTCTAGTATTCTTTAAGAATGCTGTATTTCAAGTAGTCAAGTCATTCCGGAAGAAGAAAGATTTTAAAAGAAGACAGATGCTCATATCAGAGAAGTTTAAACTTAATATCATTGTAGGGGTTTCAAATTCATCCAATGGTATTAATTTCCTGTTTGAGATGAGCTTCTTAATTTTGACAAATTTAAGAAAATCTTTCGTGTACGAATTGCAACTCCATATCAGAAGATATGATCAATTTGGAAGTTATTTCATAACCATCCCCTCCTTTCACTAAACTTCACACAATCAGTCTATTACTGCATAATTCTGTAGACCTTATGATTTTTTTTTTAAGAAAATTTTTATATCCTCCGCTCTTATTTTCTTTTTTTTTTTTTATTTTCTTTCCATTCAAATATGGTGATAGTTATTAAATTCCCTCACCAACTAAGAACCGCCAATTTTGAGTACCGAAATAAAATATTTTTGTGTTTCAATTTTATCGTGGGACACGATTTAAGTCATTAAAATAGAGTTTTTTATAAGAAATAAATAGATAAAAAAAAATAAAAAAGAAGAAATATAAAGAAGAAAATATATTTTAAAAGTATTCACTAAATTTAAATATTGGTATTTGGCCATATAGATTATTATTTTATTAGTTAAATCTTAAAGTATTTTAAAAAAATAAAAATATTATCAATTATTAATTATATATTTAACTATATAAACATTATTCCATTAGTTGATACTATGACTTAAGAAAACCACAATCCAAGTAACTATATTCTGCAATATTTCCAAGAATCATCTTCACTATCCAGCTGCGCCTCAAGGGGAACCTACAGTACAGGTCTAATTGTTCTTCCTGTGGCTATGTTGTTGGGAAGGGCCGAGGCTAAATTTATCATACCTGGCCCATTAAAAAGAAAAAAAAAATTCATAAATTTATATATATAAAAAAATTATTATTACAATAAAATTAAAAATAAATAAATAAATAAAAATAAAATTAAATTAAAATAAACGTTAAAAGCTCTGTTTTGAAAAGGGTTGAAACCAGAGCACACCATCTTTATTCTCCTTGAAAAAACGGAGCTGATAAATCTTTTTCTCCTCCGACTCTATGATAGATCTGGTTATTTTCTTGATTCATCATATGAGTCCATCATATGAGTCCATCAAATGGGCCTCTCAATGTTCTGTTTGATGATGAGACCTGCAAAATAAGGAAAAATGGTAAGGAGTCTACCGGGGATGCTCCGGTGGAGACCCTCCGACGTTCAAGTCAGTTTTTATGAATTAGAGTAGTATATTTGGGTAAGAGTTGCCGAGAGAAAAATAAAAAATGGAGTTCCTCAAGGAGAAGAGAAGGAGACCCTTTTGAAAGAGAAGACCCCCCTTTTTTACCTGCCCATGTTCCTGCCATTATGCTACCTGTCTATGTCACTCAGACTCGTACGTACGGACGTGTCAGACCCCCTCTCCACGCCAGGCGGCCATTTGATTCATTTTGAGCCTTCTCGTTAATTTAATGCTTTGTTAAGAACACTTGCAGAAAGCCTTTATTGCCAAAATTCAGTTAATAACAGACCTTAGATGTACAGATCTAAGAGAAAAACTACACAAATTAATTTAAAAAATTTAGCACTTTATTCCTCCCACTGTGAGAGAAGAATTACAATGTCATTTTATATGTTCGTCAAGCATATAATTAAGACAGTTATCAAGTGTTTCAACACTTTTTCATGCAAATATCAATGAATCAGTTACAATAATTTTTCAGCAATATACGATTAACTACTTGCAATGAAAACATTATCAGTAAAATCCGAAATGAGCAGAACTCGCCAATTGAAGTGGACATGACTTACAAAAACAGCCTCCAAATTAGAGCTAGACTGGACAACATAAATTCTCATAATAAATTTCACTCGATTCCTATCATAACTGAAGATTTTTCAAAACTCATACAAGTTTATGTTTTTAATGCATTAGACTTGCAAGAATAGTCTGCAATTCATGGTAAGATCATAGAAAACATAATTTCTCATTTTAAAATTCACTGGCACATCATAAGAGAAATTTGTGGCAAGATATTTGACCAGACATAATGGAGAGAAATTAAGTAAACATCCTTTTTGCTGTTGCAAAGTTCATTTTTCTCTTCCAACCCATTTTGGCTATAAACAGATTTGCAAATTAACATGAGACGTTCAAACAGCTCGTCTTATGAGGTTACAAATGCAAAGGTTTAATTTACTGCTTCAAAGTTCAATTAAAGAACAGATAAATCAAAAGCAAAAGTGTATACAGTAAACCAAAAACTTCAGTGAACACGATAATCAAAACCAACCACGCATTGAACTCCAAAGCAAATCACAAACACAACCTATTTTGGTTCTCTTCTCTTCAATAATATAAAAATTACAACTAAACACATAATTCAAGGGGGAAAAGTTTTTTTTTTTTAATTTATATTTTATTTCCTCCGGGTTATCGGGAGACAAGAATAGCACGCATTGAATTAAGAAAAGCAAGTGAAAAAGAGAAAGAAGCAGACCTGAATTGAAGAGAAAAGCTTGAAGGTAAAGACTAGGTTTTCAGAGATAATCCTGAGGCTTAGCAAAAGAATGCAGTCTTTCGTCGGGGTTAGATGGATCAATAGGAGTTGGTGATCATCCAGAGAAGGCATTCCCTGATAAAGACAGGCCATGAAAACGCAAGGGAGTGACTCCTCCACACAAGTCTGGACACCCTCTTGTAATTGATATAGAGGACGCAATACACCGGCCACCGACAAAAAAGAAACCACCACTATACAGCTACAGGCCTCCATCATCCGATTAAGCGCCCAATGCTAGAGCTGGTCTATTCAATCAGAGGTTGAAGGCTTGCCGACCTGGTAACCTAATCGACCTGTCCAGCTCTTGAGTGTCCGACCTGCAGACTTGACCATGCAGATCCCTCGATGCTCTAATCGAGCATCCTTTCGATACTTCGACCAGCGAAACCATTGGTGGTCCTACCAGTGGTGCTTGATCAGTCGTCCTCTCAACGGTCAGACGAACTAATGCCGACCATGGTTAATTGGGACCTGCTCTAGTTGAGCTCGCGAGCTAGCCGACCTGGTGAGTTCCTTTGCCGACTCGCTCTGTTGGTCCATCGAGGTCGTCATGCTCGATTCTTTTCACTGATCTTCAAAAAGTGACTAGCCCGAGCTCTTTCACCGATCTTTAGTTTGAGCCTTTCTCCTGACCTGTCAAAGGTTGCCAGGTCTGGTTCTTCCTCAGATTTGTTAAGGAGTCCGACCGAGCTCACCTATTTTTCATCATTTGTTTTGCAGTCCGACCTTACTTGTTTGTTGTCCAGAGCTGTCTAATTTATCCGACATGCTTTATTTTTCCTCCCGAATCTCTTTTTTTTTATAGAAAAGATTAAAATTCTATACTCATATATAAGTATTTCGATCTGAAGTTTCACCTCGTCCGATCTCAAAGAAAAAGTTAGTAGTAATAAAATTCAATAAATATTAAAATAAACTATCTAAAAGACTATCAAAATATTCTTGAACCAGCTGGATCTTTCTTTTCAGCTGGGTTATTGTAAATCTCCAACTTTCTTTTCGCATAAACTTTCATACCTTCATGTGGATCTCAATGGGTGGATTTAGGGACTCCGGTGATGAAAAGATCTCCTTCGTTTCCCACAGACGGCGCCAATTGATAAATCTTTTTCTCCTCCGGCTCCATGATACATCTGGTTATCTTTTTGGTCCATCATATGAGTCCATCAAATGGGCCTCTCAATGTTCTGTTTGATGATGAGACCTGCAAAATAAGGAAATGTAACAGCCCGAAAATTCGGACCGCTACCGGCGCTAGGATCCAGATCGGCGTAAGGCCGCCGGGACCCGTAGCAAGCCTGACATATCTCCTGTAAATCCCATACATGATCAACAAAACTTATAAACCTGTAAACATTCTCATATAACAACCAAGCTCAACCTGTACATAAACATAAACATATCATAAACCTCCACTGGAGCCCTCATCAAAAGCTCCAATGGGGTAACTCATCATACATAAGCTTGGTGGAAACATAACCTCATATCATAAAGACCATGTACATACAAGAGGGATTAACATTCTGTATTGGTCAAGCACAACTCTATCCTCAATATTCGAATTACATAACATAACTTAAAACACTTTACATTACATCATAATACAATTGTCATGTCCACAATCTAACTATTACATAACATCACTTCATACTCTGGCTAACCTCCTGGTCTACCCTGTACCTGCACATCTGGGGTTAGGGGAGAGGGGTGAGCTATAAAGCCCAGTGAGCAGAATAGAAAAAAACATATATTAAAATATTTCATGCTTCCATGAAATGCAACACATCACAAACATATCACATAAGGATGGTATTGTCACCTATAGTCCTCAACATAGTCCAGTCGTGCCAGGGGCGTAGAATGGGCCTCACTGGTCTTTCTCTTACATACATAACATAACATAACATTCCAATATGCCAGGGGCGTAGAATGGGCCTCACTGGTCTTTCTCTTAACATAGTCCAGGGGCGTAGAATGGGCCTCACTGGCAATCCATACCGTATCATCATCATCATATCATACCATAGGAGGACTAGAGGATCATCCAATAGCCAATCCGCATCCACATCATATTATGCAATGCAACATATTCGTGAATACTAATGTAAACAACCTAGAATATCACATGGCATATATGATGCATGAACATGCTCCAAAAAGTTATGTTTCATTTATTTAAAAACTTAAGGTTCATTCCACTCACCTCTGGCTGAAGCTCTACAGACTCTGAAGCAGCTATCTCACTGCTGAGGTCCTCGGTTCCTCGGGTCCGAACCTACACAGGTGGACTCCAATGAGGGACCAAACATACATAAACATAACTCTAATAAACTCCCCAAAAACCCCCTAGAACACCATGAAAATATCACATAGAAATATGCAAGAAATGGCTGAACAGTGCACTTTCGGCGGCACCTTCGGCGGCCGAAAGTCCTGGACAGAGACGAAACTCAGGTAGGTTCGGCGGCACCTTCGGCGGCCGAAAGTCCCAGACAGAGACGAAAGTCTCTTTTCGGGGGCAACTTCGGCAACCGAAAGGCCTGCCTCCCCAGCCATGTTCGGCGGCCGAAAGTGCCTTCGGCTGCCGAACCTGGTTTCTGCCAAAAGGGCAGAAACTTGGCTCCTTTGTGCATTTTCGCCTCCAAACCCATAAATCATGCATACCACTCAACCAAAACATGCATACAAGCTCCTAGGGGCCTTAAACAAGCATATACCCCAACTACAACAATTTCAATAACACATAAACAAGCTACATTGCTCAAAAATCACATAAAACCTAACATAGCTCAACTAACTTAAACATGCATTTCTATCCCATAAAACTTCTTAAAACTTCTTTAAAACATATAAGGAGTTTAAGATCGGCCCTTACCTCTTGAAGATCAAGGGTTGAGGAGATCTAAACTTGGAGATGGGAGAAGTTCCAACTTTTGGTCTCCAAGCTCCAAAACTCGTTCTAAGCTCAAAGATCTTCAAAACCAAAGTTATAAACTTGTAAAGATCATGGAAAAAGGAAGGAAAAACTCAAGATTGGGGAAAGATGGCGGAATGCTCACCTTGGCCGAAATGGAGAGAAAAAGCTCGCCCATTTCGGCTAAGGGACCCTTTTATAGGTGGCTGGCCAGGCCACGTTCGGGGGCCGAATGTGCCTCCGCATCCATGCAATGTTCGGCGGCCGAACTTGACTTTCGGCGGCCGAACCTTGACTTCCCTCACTCATGCTTTCGGGGGCCTAACGTGCCTCCAAAACGCATGCATGTTCGGCGGCCGAACTTGCCTTTCGGCGGCCGAACCTGGGTTTTCCTCCAATGCTATTTTCATGCAAAAAACTCATTTTCTTTCATACTTAAAACATTAAAATACATGAAAACATTTTAATAAAACATGTTCTTACCCTTCTAGAGATTTCCGACGATCGAGATCCCACCGGACGGTAGGGATTCCGATACCGGAGTCTAGCCGGGTATTACAGGAAAAATGGTCAGGGGTCTACCGGGGATGCCCCGGTGGAGACCCTCGTCAGATTTTATGAATTAGAGTAGTATATTTGGGCAAGAGTTGCCGAGAGAAAAATAAAAAACGGAGTCCCCAAGGAGAAGAGAAGGAAGCCCTTTTGAAAGAGAAGACCCCCCTTTTTTACCTGTCCCTGTTCCTGCCATTATGTTACCTGTCTATGTCACTCGGGCTCGTATGTACGGACGTGTCAGACCCCTCTCCACGCTAGGCGGTCATTTAATTCTCTCCAGTGCACATGCGGGTAGGGCTGCGAGCTATTTGGGCCTACTATTCTCTCCCGCATCACTTCACTGGGTTAGACTTCTTCTTATTGGATCCACGCTCATGGTGGATCTGGCCTACCCCGCGTGTCCGGGTCGAGACTTGAAACGCTGGGTCGATCTTGCTTAGGGAGGACTTGATGAGTTTTGGGCTATTGTTCTCCTTTTGGGTCCGGCCTCACTCAGGGCAAAGGAAACTCGACGGTCATCAGGAGCAAAAGTTTGTTATTTAAAAAAAAAAAAAAAATTCTTTTTTTAATCCAAATCTTTCCCTTTTCAACTTAATCAATCCATAAATCTTCAAAATTCTTCTTCTAAATCCACATTTGAGTCAATATCCTAATTAGAAATTCAATAATATCTTCCATAGATTTCAATATTTGTACAAATGAGTTTTATCCCCTTTATTCGGATTATTATGATTGTAATACCCGGTTAGAGTCCGGCACCGGAATTCCTATTGTCTGGTGGAATCCGGGGTGTTGGGATTCTATCTAAGGGTAGGAGTTATGTTTTCTAAGTGTTATAAGGTGTTTTATGGTTTTACAGTTTTATAGTTTTGAGTTGAAATGACCTAAGGCAGTTGAGCCAAGTTCGGCCGCCGAAAGTGTTTGGCTTCCGAAGGGAAGTTCGGCCCCGAAGGTTGCATGAGTTTGCATGCGATTGGGCAGCCGAAATTGAGTTGGCCAGCCAGCTTTTGGGCATCCTTAGTCAGCATTTTGGACAGGTGTTATGTCCAATTTGTTGCCAGAAGTTGGCCACGTCTCCTATGCTTTATTTGCTGAGTTTGAGCAGCTCATACAGAGTGTTTGAATGTTTTGCAGCAAAAAGCTCCGTTTGTGTGAGTTTGAGAGTTTGGGGAGAGTTGGACTGTTGTCCTTAGTTCAGAGTGTTCATCTTCTTGGTACAGGAGGTAAGTGATGCTCTTGAACATGTTTTTAAGTTTGCTGAAGGTTTTATGGGAGTTGTGGAGAGAGAGATGCATGTTTAGGTTTTAAATGGGAGTTGTGGTGATTTATGCATGTATACATGATTATGTGTTCTGTTTGTTTTGTTGTTTGGGTTATTAGATAGGTTTGGACCCCTGTGAACATATACTTGAGTATATGTGAGTTGAGTAGAGGAGGTAGGCATGTTTGGAGAGATTGAAGGGAAGAAGGAGATGGTTTGCCGTTGAAGCTGAGTTCTGGATGAACTCAGGTTCGGCAGCCGAAGGTTCATTCGGCCGCCGAACCTCCTGCATGGTGACTTGGTTGCCACAGCTTGCCCCCGAGTGTTTTTGCATGTTCGGCTCTGTTTGGGGGATTCGGCCGCCGAAGGTGCCGCCGAAGGTGCTTGAGTTTCGTCTCTTATTTTACTGAGATGTTTTACTGTTCTACTCACTGGGCTATAGAGCTCATCCCACTCCCTTAACCCCAGTTTTGCAGGTTCAGTGTACAGTGTACAGGGACAGTCCAGCAGAGTACAGAAAAAGTAAAGAGATCTGTAATAGCTTAGAGTGGACATGTAATATTAAAGAGATGTAATAGTTGTTGCTTGACCTAGTGATGTATGTTTTGTACATGATATGTATATGTATATATGTTTTCCTGTATGTGAAAACCAGGCTTAACAGGTATGAGTTAACCCATCTAGAGCAAGCTCTAGTCAGGGATACAGAGTACAGAGTACATGAGTACAGAGTACAGAGATAGTGCATGCACAGGTTAAGCCTTGGTTCAGAAAAGAGTTTATTTTCACAAAAAATGTATGATCATGTATGAGTTTTACAAGTACACAGAGAGTATAGCAGGCTTGCTACGGGTTCTGGCGGTCTTAAGCCGACCTGAATCCTAGCGCCGGTGACGGTCCATTTTTGGGGTCGTTACAATGATATAATTTATTTTCTCCATTATTTAGATTGTTGTGATTTAAAAATTAAAATAAGATAAATTTTAGTTAGACCGATGATGATTTTATCCAAAATAAGATAAAAGTTTGTAATTTTGGTACGACTAGTTATATCGAAATATTATCGAATTCTTTTTAAAAATATATATATTTAAAATTTACATTTTACTTTTTATATTTTTATTTTAAAATATTTATTTATCACTTGATACATTATTTTTTTTCTTAATTTTAGAGGAAGAGTGTTCAACTTTCAGTATAAATAATAGGGGTGTTCATGTAATTTAAGCTTATTTTATTCTGTATTGGTGAGTGGATAAATATATAATATTAATATTTTTTTTAATATATATATATATATTATTTTATTTTATTTATTTAATAGTGAAATAGATAAAACGAATTCATATTACTTGAATTAATGAAAATGGAATTTAAAACACACCTAAATAAATAGTCGAATATACTTTATATATACACCAAACAGATAATACTTTGATAACAGGTGATTTATTTTCAGCCTAACATATATTTATATTGTTTTTATGACAGCGCTTAATATAGACAACTTTTGGGGTATATGTCAGGTTGTACTCTTGGAGACATTCTGTATACTACTACTCTAAAGATGACATACGCTCCAAAAGTTGTTTATATCAAGCGTTGTCATAAAGACAATATAAATATATGTTAAAATTAAAATAAATCACTTGTGATCAGGGTGTTATCTGTTTGGTGTATATATAAAGTATATTCAGTTATTTATTTGGGTGTGCTTTAAATATGAATTCATTTTATCTATTTTCGTATTAAATAAATAAAATAGCATATATATATATATATATAATTAGACTGTAAGAACACTCCTATTATTTATAATGAAGATATATATATATATATAATTAGACCGTAAGAACACTCCTATTATTTATAATGAAGGCTAGATTCTCCTCTAGAATTAAGAAGAAAAATAATATATTAAATGCTAAATAAATATTTTATGATAAAAATATAAAATGTAGAACGAGAATTTTAAATATATATATTTTTTAAAAAAATTTGATAATATTTTAGCTTTTAGACTCAACAAAAATACACAATAAACTATAAATATTATTTGAATTAACTTATAAAAATTATCAATTTAAAAAAAAATAAAATTTCATTGATCTAACTAAAATTTATCTCATTTTAATTTTTAGATTATAAAAATTATTGTTTAACGGTAGAGAAAATAAATTATATTATAATAATTTAAATAAAAAAATAAACCTCAGCTGTCTAAATATTGAAGTTTCTGAAAAAAAAAATTGAATTTCATATGAGGAGAAGAAGATTTGTATTAAAAGGGAAATTTTTTTTTTTAAATAACAGAGCAAAGCTCTGTTTTCTTCGCGAGGAGGAAGACGGGGTGCTTTGGTTTCGGGGGTACGATACAATTATTCTGCACCAATGTGATCATCGGTCTGTCTCCATGCCTAAACTATGTTACAGCAAGCTCACCAACTCCATCTGCTTCGTGCTGCTCCCAATTGGCTAGTGTTGTCTAATCACAGCCCCGGTGCCGCTCACACTACTAAATGGCGGGGCATCATTGGGCGTTACTATCAACCAGACGCTTGCTCTGGCGCCTCCTGGTTTGCAATGTGACAACTCCTATCAGCAAAGACAATGATGGCAAGGCTAAAATTTAAACGTCCATGGATGTGCTTTAATATCGCTGAATTTGAAGCTTGATGGTTTGATTTTTGTGCAGCTGCTAATGTACCTTCAACGTCTGATCTTCCAGTAGGTTCTCCTGAAGGTTTGCCAGCTGATCCTTCAAATTCTTCCAACTACCCCTTCACCAACACGTACCTTTAAAATGTTTAAATCCTGTAAAATTTTTTGATTGCTTAATCGGTTTAGAATGTGGACTTTAATTGATTTGCATTTCCATTTTAGTTTTCAAGGCAAAGCAACATGCTCTAATAGTTCACTACCTTCACGTATTGGCGGCTCAGGAGGGTCTGAAAACAGTTCCAGCGACTGGGGCAAGCTCTGCCAATGGCCTCAAAATGGATAATGACTCTTCGGCTCGTTCTCTTTGTTACGTTCATGGCGTCATGTGCCTCAACTTTTAATAGCTTCTGAGTTCTAGTTGCTCCTTCCATTTTATGTTTGGCACGCGCTTGTTTTTACTGCGTTGTATTGTACAAGTGATTTGTGCTTGCTAATCTGCTGTTACACTTGCTTTGGAGTAGATTAGCATAGTAAAAAGAGCTCTAGGCTCCGTATTCTTTAGTGGAGTTCTCAGCAGTCGGGGATTGAATGATCAACTTTAGATGTTTGACAAAATAGATGTTCCAAATAACGATGTGAATCTGATATATTTCACTGATGTATTTGAACTTTACATCGTTACAATGTCTCCTCATATTCATGGCTAAATTAAGTGAATGCGAGTTTTCTATGCCTTGCTCGATACCACCATTACAACCGTTTCCTATGCCTATGCGGTCATAAATTCTGGGTACTCGAGTGTCCAGAATTGGTCATCGTCTCACCCGGAAAACAAGAATAGCTCACCCATACTTATGAGACAAGTTTGACCCTATTCCTTGCGGACAAATACCGTGGTTAAATTTTTCTTAGGTTTGAAGCAACAGGACACTGTCAAAGGCAGCAACTCCTTTAATCTTCTTCCACCAGAATTTTCTGCTTTCTGAACCATTTCACTCGGATTCTAAAAGAGATAGGTACAAAGGCAAATTCAAGTAAAGGTGGAGTCAGAAATACGTTATGCTTCTCCTGATGGAATCGGAATTTCCAGAATTCTTCCAGTTTGAACCCTTATATTACCCTGTACCTAAGGCCCACAAGTTGGTCGCCCACACAACCGACCTTCATCGCCTTCCCAGGCAAGCCACGTATTGCAAGTCTCCAGGTTTGAACACCTTCTGCAGTTTAACACGAAGCCGTTAAGAGATTAGGAATAGTTGGTCACCTACACAATCCAATTCTCGTTCGTCAGCCCTGGCCTCAACGTTCCTATAAAAGCCACACTTCTTTCTCCTAATTCCAGCAAGCTAATCAAACTAAAGAAGTTGCAAGATATTTTCACCTTCATCAGGCATTTCTAACGACCCAATGGCACGCAGAGAGATGGCGTTGAATTTTGCTCTGATCTTAATGAGCATGCTATGGGCAGGAGCCATGGCTCAATCTAGTTGTACAAACGTCTTAATAAGCATGTCACCATGCCTGAACTACATCACAGGCAATTCTTCAACTCCATCTTCGCAGTGCTGCACACAGCTTTCTAGTGTAGTTCGCTCTTCCCCCCAGTGCTTGTGTGAGGTTCTAAGTGGTGGTGGCTCATCACTCGGGATAAACATCAATCAGACCCAGGCCCTAGCCTTACCTGGTGCTTGCAATGTTCAGACTCCTCCCATCAGCCGCTGCAATGGTAAGAATTCTCTCATCAATCAATCTCAACGTCCTACGAATTTAAACTTTCATGCCAAAAGTCAATTGCTTCCCTGATTCTGAAGGTGGATCCTTGATATTTAGTTTGAACCAGGAAATTTGCTAAAATGAAATAAGAAGCTAAATATCCACATTAACTTTGATGATGTCACCGAACATTAAAAATCTCAGTCCAACCTAATTCTAACTTGTACTACCTGTATCTGGACAGCTTCTCCTCCAGCCGCATCTCCAGCAGGAACGCCAGAAGTTCCAAGTACACCTTCAGGTACAGCACAATTCTTAAACTGCAAAATTGCAAATTTCATGTAGAATTCATGTAATATATTAGCGGTATTATTCAAACTTAACTTTTGGCGAGTATTCACTAACATGTCAGAGATAGCTCACCGATAAGGAGCCTTGCACAAATTCTTCTCTTTGTTCTCGTCTAACTTGTTTATTTTGTTGCTGTAGGAACTGGATCTAAAACTGTACCATCAACAGAAGTAGATGGCCCTGGAACCTCAAATGGAAGCCTCATCAAAATGTCAATCACACTGCTATCATTCCTTCTCTTTGCAGCCTCATATGTTTCAGCCTTCATGACATACTGATTCTCTGATCAGCTTGTCCACCTTTTACTATTGCCGCATCTTGATACTCCCAGCTATTATTTTAAGTATAGTTTATTTATTTCCCTTTGGATGGGGTGTATCTATTATTTATTTTTCATAATCTCCTCTGAGGTTGGTGTAGTTTTGTATTACTGAAGAGACTTCTTGCTCTCTTCCCTTTGCAATAAAAATATTTAGTGTATGCATACCACAGCCAAATGCTCAAGACACATCAAGGAATAATAGAAATACATTACAGATGAAAGATGGGGGGAAAAAAGGTACCAAAATGAATAAACAAAAATTGCCGTGATGGCATTTAGTTGGCAACTACCAAGAAACCAAAATTTTGTACATCTTTAAAGATATTCTCCATCTCCTACCATAAATTTCGACCATTAAACGCAAAAACATACATGGAAGCAAATTATCGTCAAAACAGACCTTATTCTGCAAATTCTGTGGTCTAAACACAAGTCAGTTCCGTAGGAAGCAGAGTATCAGCTGCAACACGCCATTGGCATTTAAATCCACCAAAAGACGAGCAATGGGGTGACCATAGACATCTCCATAGATACAGAACAAGGCATTCCCATTACTCCTCAACAATGTCCATCCAATTACAGCTCAAAATTGTCATGATACAGTTTCCATTTTCATAACTGCATCAAAAAGAGAAAATTTCTATAGTTCACCATCTACCCATGCAAATTAGTAGTCTTAAGAATAAATACCAATTACTGGGTGCAGAAATGAACGTAAGGAAAACCATCAGCTACCACAAGTTCTAACTTTGGAAGCATATTAGGCGTTGAAACATACCTCTTAACTAACCATAAAAATAAGTATCCATAAGCGGACAACTGAAAATCCTAACACCTTACTAACCTAAATATGCGGATAAGAAGAACACATATAAAAAGATTATGGCATTTGAACAAAAGTGTGTCGAGAGATACCAACTAATATGGCAAGATATTAAGCCATGGACTAATATTTCCTATCCATTATATGAAGAATCTGCTATAATAAAAATAACCTTAATACAGATGAGAAGAAATAATGGCTCTTCACCAACTAGAATAGATGACAACGCAAACAGAGTGCCTAGGATCATTGTTCTTTCCTCAGGAAATGCAGATTAAACCAAAGCTTATAGTACAGTATACAGAACCCAAGTATAGGAATGACTCCTTTTTATTTTCAATCTTGTGTACATCAATATGGCTACACACACTTTTTAGTTAGATTATTAAATCCACTGAACGAGTAAGGATGATGCCACAGGAAAACTGTGAGGGTTTAGCTCAAGCCCATAGTTGATATATCATTCAAATCAATATAACATTCAGAAAATACAGAATGCCATGTGTGCAGGCATGTGATCTAATGGGCAACATTATATTTTATTCCATCCATAATCTTCATGATCCTAACATCCCAAGGAAAAATTGCTACCTCACAGGCTGATTTATTTCGAATCAAATCCAAAGGAAACAATTATTCAAAGGTAACACTATATGTTTCACACTAAATAAGCAAATCAAAATCCACCAGAAAAGGATAATATATTCACCATATGTCAGAAAACTACTAATAGATATCGTCAAGTATATATACTTTCTTTTAACAAACTGGAAAAAATGTGCAAGTCTAGATACGAACTTCATGAATGTGACCGTGAGCGCACAAACTCTTCTAGTCTGTCCCACACCTCCAATGCTGCTGCCCTATCCTGGTGTCTCTTGTTCTTGCTAATCTGCATGTTTTAAATAATTATTTACATGTCAATCATCACAACACAAACCAGGAAGAAAAAATAGGGAAAAAGAAAAACTGGCGACCAGCAAAGCAAAACCTAAATAAAACCAAGATTTTAAGCATGAAGAAACTGAAGGACGAAACAAATGCTCACCGAGATAATCTTTACATTCCATTGCTTCACAGTCTTGGCTGATTCTACACTGTCATCTTCAAACCGCATGAAAAATCCAATTACTGCATCAACTAACTTTTAGTAAAGAGCATTGTAAAAAATTCAACCCAAATATTCTTCAAATTAATTGATAAACAAGGGTATGTAAAAAGTCCATACGATTTGTTCATCGTGTAACCAACCATCCTCCTAAAATCTACACGATCAAAATTATAAAATGGAAAACACAAATCCAAAAATTGAAGCACCAATCCTATGTAGCACTAAGTTCACTCACTTTTATTAAATATCTCCACATGATCCTTAAACGGCCAATCCTTGAACTGCCACTCTTTTCCCAACACGAAGACAGCCACAACCCGATCCCAATCCTCAGCCTTCAGTGCAGACGGCTTGTCCCTGACCTCATACGCAGTCATCACCCTATTTCTATCAGTACTAAACTTCTTCTGTACCGTTACACAGTCTGGCTTCGCCCCTTTCATTTGCTTCACCTTGACATCCGTGGGTATATAAATTCCATCCTCCAAGAACTCCTTAACATTATAAATAGTAATCAAAGTCTGAAAAGCGCTGGGAACTAAAATTATGGGCACTCCCTCCCCAAATTTGCCTCCTTTCAAATGCATTTTGGGCTTGGGCGTCGCATCATAACTCAGTTCATCACCATACCCAATTCCTCTATCGTCAGCCCCCATCAATCTACTCTTAGCCACCAACCCATCTTTCCTTTGCTGAGATTCAATTCTCTGCCTCTCCTCTTCCCGGCGGGTAGAAGCCACCAGCACGCTATAAAAATCTCTATTCTTGCACTCCAACAAAGACTCCCTATCCTTGAGAGGCCTCTCCATGGCGTATATCATAGTCACAGGATCCTCCTCTTTACCATTGTCAGCTCCTGCTGCATCAGCATCATTGGAATCGAGGATAGCGGGATCGTCGGGGCGGTACTCATGGGCGAGATCAGCATTAGGGTTTTGCTGGGGCTGTTGAAGCTGCTGCTGCTGCTGGGGGAGAGGGAAAACGATGGAGTCGGTGGAAGAGAGCTTTCCGGTAAGGTAATCGAGGAGAGGCTTACGGTCGATAAAAGTAATGGCGGGGAGGCCGAGGGCGCGAGCATTCTGGAGGTAATCAGTGAACTTGAGATTGGCGTTCTGGATGTAGTAAACGAGGGTTTCGAGGGTGTAGAGATTCCCCTGCTTGGAGCGATAAGCAGTCTTTATCGCACAAGGGAAGCTGTAGTCGTTGCCGAAACGGAACTCGTCGTTAACTCGGACGATCTTGTCCACTTCGCCGCGAATGGTAAACTCACGGAGAGCGGTGAGAGGATCCATCCGTAAGATAGTTGGGACCTTGGACTATAGAGAATAAGCACAGAGAGGGGAATTGAAAGAAGTTATAAGACTGATGAATAATGACGCAAGATACGCTATGGAGAGGAGGGAAACACAGACTTCACTGAGAATTGGATTTTGCTGAGGAAGACGGACACGCATGTGAGCATGCCAGGGACCTACAATTTATATTTTGTTCAGATTTTTGGGAGGATTGGGATTTGAGAAAACGATATTGGGCTTCATAAGGAATTAACAGTTCAGTTTTGTCTGCTTAGCCCAATGAACCTACGACACTTCTAATTCTACGTGGGCTTTCAGGGTTCGTTCATAAATAGTAAGGAGTTCTTGAAGACAGGAGCTATAAAACGATGTTCAATTGTTCATGGGAACCAAGCTATGGAATTCAACGATCGATCCAAAGGCAAACACATACATATCCAGTAATCGTCTCTAAAATATGTCCATGGGAATACATAAGTTGTCACAATATCTTTCACACATTAATTACTCACTCAAGATGTAGACAGATTTGCAAAAACAATTACAATCAATTTACAGGATCTGTAGAAAGAAGACTAAAAATCACCATGTCTCTAGACCTTCCCTTCAGAATACAATACTTTCTTAGAACACCTTCTCTCATGAAGCCAGCCTTCTCTAGTACCCTTTGTGAACCCACGTTTTCTACATCTACCAAGGCTTCAAGTCTCTCCAGTTCTGGCCACTGGTTAAAAATGGTTTTGGCCACCATTTTCACTGCCTTTGTCGCAATCCCCTTTCCCCAGTATTGGGCAGCCAGAACATAGCCAAGTTCTCCTCTGCATATATCAATACCTGAATTCTTTGTCACTGAAATGGAACCAATAGGCCTGTTGTTAAGGCATATTGCCCTAAACCAAGGGTGGGGTACAGCAGTGTTTTTGATATAGTTTATGCCATCTTCTTTGCTAGTGTAAGGACAGAAACGACAAAAACGAGTCACTCTCTTGTCAGAAGCCCAGACCATGAAATCATCGATATCGGAGACTTCCAATGGACGAAGTGAGATGTTTGGTAATTCGTTACCCCCTTCATGCAAGTCTGTTATTGGTGCAGAAGAACCACGCTCCATTTTGTACAGTTAGAGAAGAATATATGAGTAATCGGAGAGTTAATACCAAATACAATGAAATTTAAATGAAGAATAGCTGCAAGAAACTACTTCGAACTGAAATATAAAAAGACAATTGGGTTCAAGCTTCTAAGGTAAATTTTGCTTTACTTTGCTTGGAGTGGGTTTTTTGCTAATTTAGAGTTAGAAAATAAAGAAAAAATTATCAATTTAAAGTAAAGATAAAATACAAGTAGATTTAGAGTTTGATGGCAGCCTGTAGCGCTAAAATATATTTTTTTTAAATAATAGTCTGGTGTCACTTTTTTTAATTATTAATATATTATAATAATATATTTATATTATAATAATATATTTATAATAATAAATATTTTTTATAATTTTAATGTATTAATATTTAATATACTTGTATATTTTATGTCATCGTACATGCATTTAAATAAAATTGAAAAATTTTAACTTTTATTTTATAATTTTTATTTCTTTTAAAATATATATATTAATATTTAATAAATTTTATTATTAATATTTAAATAAAAAATTACTGATAATATATAATTTTAAAATTATAAAATTAATATTACATTATAATTAGATATGTAAAATAATTTAGTTGCGATTTGATATATAAAAATAATTTAAAATAATTCACTTGCGATTAAATATATAAAAATAATCCAATGATACAATATCATTTATTCAATAATAAAATTTTGTATTATTTTAAAAAATTAATATATAAATACTATAATTAAATAATATTAGTACACTTTTAATGTTATTTTATAATTTTAAAAGGTATTAAAACCAATTATAAATTTATTGATACTAGTTATTATAACCAATTATAAATTTATTGATACTAGTTATTATATTTTATAAAAATATTTTTAATATATAAAAATATTATAAAAATTAATAGTGAATAACTGCACATAAAAATATTTAAAATTATAATATTATTCAACATTGAATTAATTATTTAATTTATTTATTTATTATTTTTAATAAATTATAAACAACCCAATAATTACGAACAATGTTTAAAATTATTATATTATTTTATTATTAAAAATTATACCATAATATTGAGTTTTTATAATTTATTAAAAAAATTAATTAATTAATTAATCTAATTATAGTATAGATTAATTAAATTTATTATTTTTAATAAATTATAAATAATCGGTTAATCCATTTTAAAAAAATAATCGGAAATCGCATACAATATCTAATTACAATATAATTTTATTTCATAATTTTAAATATTAATATATTTTATATATTGATATTTAATATATTTTATGATTAATATTTAAATTAAAAATATTATTAACCCTATATAATTTCAGTATTATAAAATTAATATTATTCTATAATTATATAGAATACTATAAAATTAATATTATTTTGTGATTATGTAGGACCGCATCAGTCCAATAAAAAATATATTTAATTTTTATAATTTTAAACATATATATTAATTAATTTATTTATTTATATATATTTTTTAATTAATTATTTAATTCAGTGTTTTTATATATATATTTAATAATATGATAATATTATAATTTTAAATATTTTTTATTTTTTTAATTAATTTTTATAATATTTTTATATATTAAAAATAATAAAATATATAAAATATTATAATTACGTATCAATAAATTTATCACTGATAAATAAATTTATAATTAGTATTATTTAATTATAATATTATTATCATAATATATTAAAATTAATAAAATATATTATTAAAATTTTATTATAATAAAAAATATAAAATAAATAAAATTATTAAATTAATATAATATAAAAATAATATATTAATTAATATAATTATAATATTTTAATAATTAAAAAAAAATTAAACCATGATTTAGGGACACTGTAAAAATAAATAAATAAATAATCACTTGAGACTACTATATTTTATCCTTCACTTGACCATTAAATTTCAAATCTATAAATATTTTATTTTTATTTTAAATTAGTAATTTTTTCATTTTCAATCCTAAATTGATAAAAAATCCCAACATTTGTGAGCAAGCTAAAATATGTCATCGCACGAGAAAAAGTGGGGGCTGATAATTCTGCTAATATTACGGTTTCCGGCCGCCCTGTTTGACCCATTAACTTAGACGATCAATAGTTCCATGGAAACACAGCACATCTTAGTTTGACACAGAATTCCCCCCTTGATCATTTGATCATTATTTGTCAAGTCATGGATGTTAAGGACCTCTGACTTTGCCAACAATGAAAATAGTTTAACAGGATTACATATATGAACTTTGAACATATGTATCCAACAAGTTGAATCATTTGATAAAAGATTAAATTATGGTCATGTAACACCCCTATCCGGTTATTTAATTAACCGAACCGGAGATATTACATTTTAAAACAGTTTTCGTATTTTTTCTTTATTTTATATATGTAAATCATGACTCTTTTTTTTTTACTGAAAATCCGGCACAGTTTCCTTTGAAATATGAACTTAATTTCACTTGTAAATAGTAATATCACACTTCTATAAACTTCAACTTTAACCCCCCAAACTTCTTTTAATATCAACACAAATTCAATTCAGATCAAATAATTCATAACCATCTCATTCATCTCAACAAGATCTTGGGAAGGTTTGTGCTCAACCCTATTTTAATAAATTCAAAAAATTGTTATTTATATTCTATTTGAATTTTACTACCCTAATAGAAAGACCAAGTGAATAATAGATTTAATAGATAAAAAATTTTAAAATTTATATGTAATTTAACCAAAATTTAAGTTATGGATATAATGAAATGACTCTATTTTCTTGATAAAAAAATAATTTGGTTAGATATAGTAACAAGAAAAAAAAAAAGAAAAAAAAGAGATATTAGATTAGATGAAAAAAAAAACAAACAAAAAAAGAAGAGATATTGGATTAGATGAAAAAAAAAAAGAAAAATGAAATAAGGTATATAGTGATAAATAAATAAAAAAATATTATATTAGAAAAAAATATAATAATAATAATAAAAAGAATAATAGTTAATTCATTAAGGATTAAATGATGAATTTGTAATTTATGAGGTCAGATCCCTCTCATATCGTCCCAGTAGAATTTGTGGATACACAACCAAACTTGTCATATGAAGAAGAACATGTGAAAATTCTAATAAGAGAAATAAAAAAATTAAGAAGCAAAAGAATTCCTCTTGTTAAATTCCTAATTTTCCTTTTCTTTTCCTTTCCCTTCCACTTCTTTTTCATGAAAAAAAAAATCAATAAATCAAATTAATACAATATTTCTCATAAATCTTCACATAAAATAATAAGAAATATCTCTATAACAAAAACCCCTAACTTACCTTTAACTTTCCCAACCCTTAGTTACTATCCACTCTCCCTCAACTTTGAATTTTCTCTTTGATTTCCCTTCTTTTCTTCAAATTCTTCTTTGGAAATGTGTTGGGAGAAGATGGAAAATTAATTGGAGGTGAAATTTTGAAGCAATTTTGGTGTAGAGAAAAAAGATGAAAAATGGGCATTCCCTTAGTAGTTCACGGCAGAGAAAGAAAATGAACAAAATGAATAATGGTTTTCTTCTTCTAGCATTTTCTTTTCTTTCTTCCTCGAGCCACTTGTCTTTAAATTGTAATTTAATTTCTCTATCTTTTTTTTTCCTTTCTCATCTTGTTTTTTTTCTTATTCTTTTTATTTATTATTTATTTATTTTTATTTTATTATCCTTATTATTATTTTTTTTAGGATGTTACAGGTCAGGTCGGCAGGTCCTACATGATAATGTTTTTATTCATGAAAATAGTTCTATATAAGGATCAAACTTTGCTTAATGCATATATACTTCTATCGTCAGCAAGTCCACCTAATCATCCATAATTGAAGGCTTCAAAGTTGAAAATATTTTGTATAGATAGGCCATCGTCCTTAGCCTTAGTTTCTAACCACACTTTCCATATCCATCTTGTCCAACTCAGATTAATTACTAGTCCTTTCTGTTTATGGACCCAGCAAGAATTTCTCTTCGTCCCTTCAAGCTTTCTGATGTTGACGATTTTCTGAAATGGGCCAGTGATGATAGAGTAACCTGGAACCTTAGGTGGAATTCTATTACCACTAGGGAAGAAGCACTAGATCATCTTGAAAAGGTTGCCATACCCCACACATGGCGTCGGTCTATATGTTTGGATGATCGGTCAATTGGATATGTCTCTGTCTGACAGTTTTCAGGAGATGATAGGTGTAGAGTAAATATCAAATACACGTTAGCTATTGAGTACTGGGGACATGGGATAGCGACAATAGCAGTGAAGATGACCGTGTCCAGCGTATTTCAAGATCTACCTTACTTGATAAGGCTTGAAGCTCTGGTAGATGTAAAGAACAAGGGATCTCAAAGGGTAGTAGAGAAGGTTGGATTTATAAAAGAAGGTGTGTTAAGAAAATATGCATATTTTAAAGGTGAATTTAGGGATTTGGTTGTCTATAGTTTCCTGTTATCGGACAAGATTTTGTAATCCACATGGTTGAAGCGAACCTTTTCAGTGAAATATTGTTATTGCTTGTTATCAACTCCAATTTATTTCATTCATGAGATTTATGGAAATGATTTACGACGGCTTATGAATTTTCTGTTTTCAGCTTAATCTTTAGGTTCACATGGCTTTTCTTGACCTTCAATGAAAGCCGGTCTATAAAGGTCTCATTATGCATAAATGAGATATTTACAAGGAAGACATGAAATATGATAAATAGAGTCAGCCTTTCATTGGATCAATTTTTTGCTTTGCTTTGCTTTAATAAGAACTGATAACAAAGATGGTATGGTAATAAAGATGGTATGCTTTAGTAAGAACTGATAACATGAAATATGATAAATAGAGTCCACCTTTCACTATGGATTCGTCGCTAGGCCTCGTTTGACAATTTCATTGGAGCTAACAAAGAGTAGAATAGACACCAAGCACCATCTTTCCGAGACATTTACCATTTAATTAAATGTCTGAAGTGGAAATGGAAAAAAAAAAATAATAATAGAAATGAAGGTTTTATTTGATTAGGGTAATTCCATTAAAAAACTTAAATTTTTAGAAAGTGTTAAAATTGTGTTTGTTTAATTGACATTTTTACTTAATTTTTTAAACCGTTAAAAGCTTTTTTTTTTCTTAGTAAAGGAGAATTTTTCTTATTTACTCCCTATAAAATTCACTTTTTATAAAATAATTATTTTGAATTAAATAAAACTGTGATTTATTTTATTTTATTTGATTAAATTATTAGGACAGAGAAAAATATAATTTTATAATATATAAAATAATTATTATATCCTCACAAGTTAATAAATAAGGGTTTAAAACAATAGAGGACATTTAAAATATTTTAATACAGCTAATTCTCATTTCTCTTGTTTTTCCCGTTTTTCACCAATACTTTACACAAAATGACTATGATTTCTCCTTTTTTTTTATCTACATTTCTCTTTTTTGTAATTGATGTCTAAATAAAAGAAACTAGGGAAATCAAATTTATTTTCTGTCTTCTCTCCATTTCCCCAATTCAAACATAGTATTAGGTTGGTAATCAAAGGTAACATGGGGTTGCTAAAATCCTCTGGTCTTGCCAAAAAACAGATCCCTAGAAAGAACTGTCCTTGGATTGATAATTGTAGAGTCAGGTTAGTCAGAAGGAGAAATTTGACGAATAACGTCATGTTAAGACAGGATGCCGTAACCTCCTGGGAAGAATATCTTGGGAAGATGATCGTGGCTTAATTGGACTTGTCATAGGTTTCCGGTGGGTGTCAGCAAAATCGGATGGCCCATTAGGGTTTTACTAAAGTGCTAATTCACCCTCTAAACTCAACAGCATGGCCCAGCCCTATTTTTTTATTATTATTGTTAATATGTATTTATTGGGGGAAAGAGAGGGGAATTAAATTATGATTATTAAAAAAAATTTAAATATGTTTTTTCAACCATTTAATAGATGGGAGACGTCCGACCCTAATTTGAGTATACCAAATTGGATACAAATAATTTTTTTAAATCTAAAAAGTAATTCTTTTTCTTTTGTAAAAATAAAGCTGTTTTTTAAAAAAATTGCTTAATATTTTCTTTTGCTAGACAAATATTTTATATTGAATAATTTTCTTAAGTAATCTAAACATTAAGAAATATTAAGAAATAGTTTTCGTGAAACTGATAAACCTTAATTTCATGAATTTTTTTCCCTGAAAGGACTCAATTAGAGGAGATTATACTGTGTTAGTTTATCATTTAATTTCATTGAATGGAAACTTTAAATTTTTTACTAGTGACATCACTTGCTTTAAGCATTTAAATTTAATAAATTTTTTTATTAATCATTCTAGTAGGCATTGAAGTAAATTGGAATAAAAGACAAAATATCATTATTTTATTATTATTATTATTATTATAAATATATCATTTTATAAATTAGGCGGATCATCATCATTGCTGATTCCTGACTTAAACATGGAATTACACGTTGCAGTATACGAATATATATTTTCAGCTCAATATTTCAAAGCAAATGATGAATCTTAACACTAGAATTACCTCAATTTTCATACACACAAAAGCAAAATCTCTTGTTTATTGTCGTGCAATATTGGCCAGACAGTAACTATCATCTTTTTTTTTTTTTTTCTAAAACACTGGACTGGGCAAGCATACACTCACCGTAATTGGCCTTTTCAAATTTTGTTTTTATTGTGCATTAAGCTTTAACGAGAGGTCAAAGAGAGACGCCCAACTAATAATGGGCATCTAGATCGCAAGAGCAAAACGCGTCCTTCATCTTTTTTGTATAAAACTATTGAAATTGAAAGGCTTAGAATTTATCCTAAAAAAGCCAGCTCCACCAAAGCCTAGAGAACAGTGGGCAGTCGGCATCTCCCGCTGTCCCTCACTGGTCAATACCTCATCAGGCATCAGCGAGAAGAAATTGAGTTAGTTCCTATATTTCTAGCGTTTCCTTGTCAACAAGTTTTGACATCAAAATTAAGAGTGGAGTAATTGAGCAGCTGCAGTGCTACAGCAAGGGGCATCAGTGAAGGAATGGGCCAACCACCACTCATCAAAGCCTATGAAAGGGAATATCTCAAATGGGTCCCACGAAATGGGTTTCCCATCCCCACGGCCACGCGCATGCATTTAGGACAAGCCCAATAATTTTTTCTTTTATTTTTTTATTAAATATTTAAAGTTTTATTTTTTTGCATAATCTCTCTGAATTTTTATTACTTTATCATTTTGCATCTGTAAATTAGCAAATAAATAATTATAAATTTTGAATTACAAAAACATCTAGGAAACTGGAGAAATGAAAGAGTATGGGTTTCTCTTATGGATGAGGAGGAAGTAGTTTTTCTATTGCTAATTTGTTGCCCTTACGCCTTACAAGTCGCGTGCATTGCAATTAATTATGGGAATTTAATAATAAAAATTAATAGAAAAGGTGTATTAATTTATGAGAATATAATAATTAAAAAACCATGGATTAAAAAAAAGTGTTAAGGCGAAAGGTATGCGCTGATTTTTATTTTAATCTAGTTATATAATTGAACTGCTTTCATTTATTTGAGATTGATATGATGTTGGTGATTATGTATATTTTCTAACTTATAATTTAGTTATAAAAAAATATGTCATTTCATCAATAAATGTTGAACGTAATAATAAAATATATTATATTATTATAATTTTAATATAATAATATAAATTCAATTTTTGAAAAAAAAAATTTTTGAAATGCATAATTATAAAACTCGAAATGATTAGATATAGAAAAATATTTTGGTAAATTTTGTTGAAAAAAAATGAATTTATAAAAATTTTAATTTTGAAACTAGGGAGAAGTTTTCACTGTTTTTTTTTTTAATATTTTGTTTCTGCTTGTTTTTGTCACTTTCGTGCGGCCGTCCCCTGCATTCTTTGAATAGGGGATGGCCGTACTATCTTCTGTTTAAAGAGTAAATTTATTTTTTTTCATTTTTAAACAGAATTATATGAATAAATAAATTTTCTTTTTATAGTTTGACAAAAAATATATATAGTAAAAAAATAATTATAAAAATGTATACCTAACAGATGAGGTAGCTTAAAAATCCACATTGATTTGATTGGGTGGAGATATATATAAAAATACGTTTAGATTTTGATGTTGCGTTACATGAAAATTGAGTTGAATTTTGGGCAATAACAAAGACTATAAATACATATTGTTAAACCATTCCACATCAGATCATCGGCAGCTTGAGCTCCATGTAAGACCAAAAGATTTTCCTGTCCTACAAGGGTGGTGTCAATTCTGGCAGTCTCATCAAAACTTTCCATGGACCCATTTACCATGAGACGATTCTCATCGTCGCTGATGTGGATGCAAAACAACAAAGTCAATGAAGAAGGCCCCACTGTGTGGGTCATTGCCTACTGAGTGAAACTGAAACTGAAGCTGATTGGTTTGGAATTTTTCATTGGTTTCAGCTTGCCCATCGTTTCCTCAATTCCTTAGACCTATATGCTTGAGAAGACAATAGCTAGAGTTAGAAGTATAGCAGTCATCAACCCGGAGAGAGCAATGGAAGGACGTGTAGAAAACGAAGCCGTAACAAGAATTGCCCATCACCACCGATTATGTTCTCCGGTCTTTGAAGTGTCATAATCTTTTTATTAACTTTTTGGCTAATTATTTTGTGCACTTCTTGCATTGAGGGTGTACGGTAGACCAATAATATATTAATATTAGAATAAAATACATAATTTTATTAAAATATATAAAATTCTAATTTTTAACTTTTGTGTAATACGTGGATGCTTTAATAACAGTGTAAATTTAAAATTATATAATTATTTATTACAATAATATTGATTTAGTGTATCATCCAAGTTTAATTAGAATTTTCCTATATATTTTTGTCCTCCGACTTATGTTACTTTATACTCAATTAGGGCTTAGGTGACGTGTGATCTCAGTTTTAATATCAATGAAGTTGATAAAAAAACAAAGTATTGATTAATGTTAGCAATAAGTAATTTCTCATTATCTATTTATTAGATGAAAAATAGTTATTATATTAATTATTATTTTTAATTAATCATTAAATATTATTATACTCTGCCATCAATATAATCGGAGTGTTATATAATTAACCACTTGAAAAAGTGACGATGGCCAACATTTAGAGAATGAAAGTCCTGAGTGGATAAGCAACTTCTGTTGAGTATGTTCTATGTGCTATTATGATAATGCATTATTAATGAACAAATAGGTTATGGACCCTAGGTACTAATTAAGATAGGGTATGATTACCCTTTTGTCCTTTATCACTGATAATTGGGATCAAATTTAGTATAAAGTACAACTTTAATTATATTTAATTGCTTTCTTAAAATTTCCCAATAAAATATGCCTTAATCTTCATAATTCATGCCCCCTATGGCCCTTTTATTTTATAGGTCATTTTGAGTGTTGGATGAATATGCTGTGATTCTAAAATTCTGCTCCTATTCTTAGGGACAGTGTTCGGCTTTTTAAATTCACAATTGCTTTAATTTCTCATATATATCGTTATTATAAAAGTGTGGTACATATAAAATAATTATAATATTAAAAATTAACGCATATATATATATATATATTAATTGAAATTTATTTATACATAATATATATATATATATTGTTTTAATATTTTATAAAAATATTTAAAAAGGAATGGCAGGTAGTGTATTGAATGATTTTTGGGCTATGAACACTGTACTAGTCATCACCCGACCCAGATTCTCTCTCTCAATTTCCTACTTGCTCCCCGTCTCACAATGACATGCATCTACGATCTATCGATTTCATAAGGGCATTCTGGCCATTTTAATAAGGTAGATAATATCATTATAAATCACGCAAAAATTATCAAGAAATACCTAAACAAAATACAACAACTGAGATGATGACACCGCATCGAGCACTCCAAGTACTGTGGGACCCAATTACTTTGTGGGTCAGGATTCCCAGCCTTGCAGCAAATTTATTTTTGTAATTAATTTAAAAAAAAAAAAAACAGAGTACAATAAATTTAATTATTGCACCCTAAAAAGAGAATTGAAATTCAACTATTAAGAAATATATTGTTGAAAGTAGTATTTCGAGCTCTAGAATTTATTTTCTGCATACAGTACAATGAAGGTGAAGGTAGACTTGTAAATTAGGAAAAAAAAAAAAAAAAAGACTTGTGAGTTGCAGTTGCACATGTTCATATCCACGCTGGAGCAGCAGTAGATCGAATAAGAAAGAGTGGACCCCATATTAAGTGTATTAGTTCTGAGAAAGGGCCCACTTAACTCTGCTTTTGTCCCCGGGGTCCACTTTGCACTAGCCTTGTAGTTGTAGCCTGGTCATCGGCTAGAGTGGCTTAATAAACAAAAGTAAGAAGTACTTGAAGATTAAATGCTCAAGAACGTACCACTAACGTTGAAGAGGTTCTTTTATTGGATGTCAGTCAGGATTCGGAACATTCGTTATAATACTTGGTAAATATTTAAATTTAGTAAAAATAGAATAT
Source organism: Manihot esculenta (assembly GCF_001659605.2). Taxonomy (NCBI): domain Eukaryota; kingdom Viridiplantae; phylum Streptophyta; class Magnoliopsida; order Malpighiales; family Euphorbiaceae; genus Manihot; species Manihot esculenta. The sequence continues at coordinate 2,380,044 of NC_035175.2, read as the reverse complement.
GTCAAGATAAATGTTCTGCTGTTTATTAATTCATTAATATTTATTTATAAATTTAAATTAATTGAATTAAGTTGAGCTGATCTAAGTTTGATTATAAAATCTCTTGATGCAGGTTGTACTGTAAAAATGTATCTGCTATAGTACATGTGGGTGTGGTCAGGTATGTACGAACGCACGAAAATATGGAATAAGTGTTGTGAAGGCCAAGCCAACCGAAGCCACGCCAAAATGTGAAGCCGTGACCATAAGCTGCTGCCTGGACAGTTTCTCGCCATCTTTCGAGTTTGTGCTTTTATATTCTCATGTCCAGTGATGATGGTGAGGAAACCATTCCCACTTTCTAAAAAATCCATTGTTTCTGAGGGAAAGAGCGCACTTATAGCCTTAAAACCAACGTAAAAAAACTGCCATTTCTAGGCAAAGGGAGTGGTTTAATCAAACCCACTAATTATTCCCATGCACTTCTCTCTTTTAAGATCACCAACCATCCTCTCCTCAATCCCACCAGCTTTATCTCTCTCCCTCCTCACTTTCAGTGTCCTTTCTGCAACTTCATGGCGATTTTCCAGGTCTGATGAGGGAATGACTGATATAGAGGGATTTAAACTTTAAAGAGCCCCAAAAGTGTAGAAAAAGATAGCCCATTAAGGAAAAAAAGGGGGAGCAAGAGAAACAGAGCAACAGTGTCCCTTTTCATTCACCGTTCATCAGTTCTTTTATTTTCATGTGATGGTAATGTTTGTGTGGTTTGGGTTCTGTAATTTGGTCTTGTCCGCTTCTACAGCTTCGTATTTGATAAGCCTTTTTTATTTGTGATCAGCTGTTGATTATAAATCCACTGGTATTTACATGTTTGCGTTTTAGTTGAAATACCTCCAGTACTGAATTATATAGGACATCTTAAGAGCAGAACCCGAAGAAAGAAAAAGGGCAAAACAAAAATACAAAACCTTGTTCTGTTAGATTGTTATAGGTTGTGTCTGGCGCATGCACGTCTGGTCTCTTTTTTTTTTTTTTTTTGGCAACCACGTCTGGTCTCTTGATCATGACTGGTGAGTCTCTTTGCATGTCGGTTCTGTGAGCCCAGTGATTCTTGTTGAGGATTTGAGGGAGAAAGGGCGAGAAAGACGGGGATAAAGTGTGTCCTTTGGTTTTTCATTTTCCTATTTCCTTTGGTTTTTCGCCTGTGCTTATATAGGAATGGAGCTCACAAAGCTATAGCCAAGAGGGAGAGAGATAGAGATAGAACATCAGGGTTACATTCTTTCTCATTTCTGGTTTTAATATTGACTGTACTGGCACCACTCTTTTGCCTTTCTTTTCCTAATTTAAACCTTTCACCAAGTCACGAGCTCAAGAATTTCTGCCATATTTTGGAGCGCAGGTTTTGTTTTGATTTTGAACCCCGGAGTAAGTGGTTCTTTCTTTTGGGGTTAACCTTTTGCTAAGAAGTCTTCTACTTTGATATTAATTTCTGCTCTTTTTTGCGGCAGGAACAGTATTCTAGAGATGCTAAGAAATCCGGAGTAAAAAGCACTTCAGCAACCTCTAATGGCGGACTATAGCACAATTCTGTCTCCAACAGACAAACATAGAAAATCTAGTTCTTTTCCAAGGTTGTTCACGGGCTTGACCTTCAAGAATTTATCTGAAACAGCTGAGGCAGTCATGAGCCCAACTTCAATTCTCGATAGCAAATCTTTCTCAGGGCTCATGAAAAACCCCTTCTTGCCTGACCTCCCCACCCCTAAAACCCCAGATTCAGAGACCAAGCGCACCTGGGACAAGCTGGACTCCAGAGGCCTTGGCCTTGTTGATGCTCTTAATGATGATAAATTTGACACCAATTTGCCAAAATCCGAAAGCAGAATGATTATATTCGGATCGCAGCTAAAGATTCAAGTTCCCCATTTGCCGCCTCCATTTCATTCATCGCCAGCTGAATCTCCCAAATCTCCTGCTGATTTCGGCATAAAAACAAGAAATTCTCAATTGGGTTCTTTCTCTTCTGGGCTATCTCATTCTCCAGCTAAGAAATCAGCATGCGGTTCAACCAATTGGGGTATGGACACTCCGAATTCACCACGGTTTTTTACCGGTTGTCTGTCTACAAGCGAGATGGAGCTTTCTGAGGAATACACTTGTGTGATCTCATATGGGCCTAACCCAAGAACTACTCATATATTTGATGATTGCATTGTTGAGAGCTGCTGTGGTATTGTTGGCTCTGATTTGAGGCCAGAGTCTACTGGGTTGTCGGCCGATGGATCAATTCATTCACCAGAGAATTTCTTAAGTTTCTGCTATGCTTGCAAGAAGCATCTTGTGCAGGGAAAAAACATTTACATGTACAGGTTAGTTCAAGTTTCCTTTTTTGACATGTTTCCATTTCTTTTATTGTTATTTGTGTGAAATTCTGCAATTTCGGTAACTTTCATATCGGAAATGGAACTTCAGCTTAAACTTTTGCTGCAGATTTTTTGGAATTGAAACTTGATACAAACATGTTTGATCTATTTTACTGTCAGTGCATAATTAAATAGTTTCTGATATCAGCTTATTTAGATACCTATGCATTTAAGCTTTAACTCACAGTATCAGCTTTCTATATATCCATTGTTCTGTTTATTGCATCATCAGCTTAGTTTGATACAGGCAGATTCGAGCTTTCCAATTCTAATGATTGAATTTGAAGTCTAATGCAGAGGTGAAAAAGCATTTTGCAGCCGAGAATGTCGGTATCATGTGATGCTACTAGAGGAGGGAATAGATAAGCTGGATGTCTGTGGCACTTGTTCATGAAAGCTCTTAGCTCTAGCTGTTCATACTTTCCTCAAGTGGCCACCCCAAGAACAAAACCAACTATTTCCATAAGAGAAACTTCATACTTGCAAGAATATTATGATCATCCAATTTTTACATCAAATGAAGAAAGCCCAGATGATTATTATATTATCATTAATGTTAAGCATAATCAAAGGATGGTTCTTGAATCTGTTTGTAGTATTTTTTTTTTCTTTCTATTTCTATTTTCTCCTTTGGTTTTGTAGAATTTGACGGACTGGAAAGGCTAAAAGCCTGAATCTATCTGCAGAGTTGGATTTTTGTAAAATTTTAATTGATAATTAAGTGATTGCTGTTGGGGTTGTCAACAGTTTTTGGTTTCAAAAGTTGGTGAGATGATGATACATGACTAAAGTTGTAAGATTATCCTTACTTTATTTTATACACTAATTATCTCGTGATTAAAGCACATACTCCCAATGAACTTAATTAAAGTAGATTCTTTTCTTTTCTTATTATGTAGGCCCTCTCTTGATTGTATTCATTTTGTCAAGCTTTACTGACTACATTATTGAATTGGTTATATAATTAATTTGAATATGCCCTATACCATAATGATCTAAGAACCTAATCAATATTTAACTGGGATTAAATTTAATACTAGGATTCCTCACCAATTAAAGGTTTTTCCTTTAGCTCAATGAGAGGATTTACTTTACCTTGAAGGAGTCCAAAATGCGCCAGCGGCTAGCTTTTTGACGCTACAACAAAAGCCTTATACGGCATGGCATCTGCATAAAGCAAACGCGCAAAGTGGGCTTTGATTCTTTTCAAGTACTCAAAAGTTGCCATCACCATAAATTATTGAGTTTTTATTTCTCGTTCTAGAGCTAGAAATTGTCGAGAAATATAGTAATTCATTAAATTTAAATTATGAAGAAAATTTTCAAAGTTAAATTCTTAATTACGACAAAACGTTTATAAGCATTTATAAGTACACAGCCCTCTGCCCACTGTTAATGGAAACACCTAAATTGGAATCAAATTGGGACCACTGCCTGCTTAGAGTCGAGACTTGAGAATTTTCATGTACCGCAGCGAAATGTGTAACTTTTGCCTCAACAGTCGCTCACTTCTCGCTTTATCCAGGCCACCAGGAATTGGCTCTTTCCTGGAAAAATGATAAGGAGCTGTTAATGAGAAATTAATTCTTGTGTCGTAATCTCGTTGTCAATTTTCTTACCTAAGTATTGGGTTAGTAAACAGGTTGGTTGGGACTCGAAGTAGATTGCTTGCCCTAATTTACATTCAATCATTAGACTGACGGGAGTCTCCGTTCAAATGCGCAGCGTGCTATGGGGCTCAAGGTTTCTCATGAGTTGGGCCAGAGAAGTACCTTCTAAATGGGCCACATCATATGCTACTCAGAATACAAATGGGCTCTGTGGGATAACTGGGCCCATAGAAGATTGGTGGGCAACCTGTAATTACGTGTCAAAATTTCAGCGACTTTTATTTTCTACGTGACGTTATGGAACACACGAGGATATAAAAGTAATTTTAGGACCGTGCCGAAAGCAGTATGTACCTGTTAATCGAGGAGTTGGTTGACTTGATAAAAAGCTTCAACAATAACTATTTTAATGGCCTCGATAAATTTAGCGTTAATCCCAATCTTACCCTCCCTATACTTTCCTGTCTCCTTTTCTTCTTTCTCTCAGATTCACCGGAAACGCCTCTCCTTCATCGCTCGCAGCAGAGCTCGCCGGAGGTCACGACGGAAACAGCCGGATAAATACACGTTCATGCCGATACCGTCTCACCGGCGGGAACGAAGCGAAGAGTCGCTTTTGGTTACCGTAGATAGTAAGTTATTGTACAATTCCTTAATTGAATCGCTTTAACTTCAACCTAGTAAGAGTTTCATTTGAATATTTAGTGTAGCTAAAGTGACGGAGTTTTTGTCTTAGGAATGGATTCATATGTTTGAAATAGTTGGGATCATCAGCTTGAATTTCCAATTGTGGATTATGAAATGATAATCTTGAAGTAGTTAGAATGTACTTATCAGAAATGATTATTGGGCTTTTTGGTATATCTGGTTTATGCTTGGGCTAGGTGGCGGTAAAGGTGAAATGCTAACTGCAGATGTGGAAGAAGGGACAAGCCCTATTAGTAAAAATGCAGTTCGTAAAAATAGACGTCTTGGCAGCAGAATCAAATGCTTTGGGGTTGAATTGTCACCGGATAATATTGCCGTTGCCATGGTGTACTTTGTTCAAGGTGTTTTAGGCCTTTCCAGACTTGCTGTCAGTTTCTACTTAAAAGATGATTTGCATCTAGATCCTGCCGAGGTGTGCCCTTTTCTTTATGTTTCCTTTTTCCTTAAGGGTTGTCTTTTTATGTCTATATATGCGTGTGTGTGTGTCTACATATATTTCTGTTTGTGATATGAATCAAGCGAATGGTGGAAGAAGATATGGAATGAACTTTACAGTGTGCACTCTAGCTAACGTTCATATTGTATTCATAATTCTGTTTACCGTGACCTTTCTATCTTTTTAACTGATTAGCATTAAAATGGTAGCATCATATTGCAATCTCTGTAGGTTATGGAGTTTAAGAGTGGAAAGTTTAATTTTATGGTAAGTAGTCCTGTTTCAATTAATGTTATAAAGACTGACAATCTGCATGGTGGACTAGACAGCTGTGATATCTGGTTTTTCTGCATTACCGTGGCTTGTCAAACCTCTTTATGGGTTTATAAGGTGGGATTCCATTTGTTGTTTTAATCACTATTTGTTTTCTTTTGCTTAATTTTAACTACATAGTTTGTATTTTTTTATTGAATAAATTGTGGGTTGTTGCAGTGATTCTGTCCCACTGTTTGGCTATCGAAGAAGGTCATACTTGGTTCTGTCAGGACTTCTTGGTGCTCTCTCTTGGAGCTTAATGGCTACCTTAGTTGATAGCAAGTATAGTGCTGCTTTCTGCATACTTCTTGGATCGCTTTCTGTTGCCTTCTCCGATGTTGTGAGTATCTTTCAACTATGCAAATTTGTATTAATGCTTGGATTTTATTTTTGAATCAGTTTTAAAGGCATGCCAATGACTTAATATTTGTGGAACCTGTTACTCTTGTTCTAAGAGAATGACTTGTGTTTATTACAATATAGTGGTGCCATTTGAATTAGTAATTGGCAGAAGTTTTAGCTTCACATATACAGAAATATTGATGCAGGATTGGCATTTGGGGTTTAACTTTGAAGGGTGCATGCAGGTCAGTGGATGAGTAGAAAGGGTAGGGCATTTTGAGTCCTACCATGAGGAAGCTTGGTGGGTTCAAAAGCCAAAGGATCTTATCATGGTCGAATTAGAGAAAGTCATACATCTTGGACTTCTTATTTCAAATAATAAATGCCTTAGCTTATGACCCATCTAATTTTGATGATGAGAGACCCCATTAGCCTTGACGTATTGTAGGAAAAATTAATGAAGAATTTGAGGATAGTTAATATAGGCTGCCGTTTGCCCTACCATGAGGAAGCTTGGTGGGTTCAAAAGCCAAAGGATCTTATCATGGTAGAATTAGAGAAAGTCATACTTCTTGGACTTCTTATTTCAAATAATAAATGCCTTAGCTTATGACCCATCTAATTTTGATGATGAGAGACCCCATCAGCCTTGACGTATTGTAGGAAAAATTAATGAAGAATTTGAGGATAGTTAATATAGGCTGCCGTTTGCGATTGATAATTATCGAGTGGGCTATTCTCTAGCATGTCTCTTGTTTCATTTCCGAGGATTCAAAGTCAAAGTGGCAACTATTCTGTTCCAGTGCTACGTGACCTATTATTAGTTATACTGCACAGGTTAATTGGCGCACATGTAATGCTTGTGCGTAGGCAGCCAAATAAGGTTGATGAGAATGTGTGATCAGTCAAAGGTGAAAGATCGTATTGAATTGCCAAGTCCAAACTGTTCTTTGTTACATGGAAAATTTTCATGTACTGTTGACAACTGTCACAGATGAGTGGCCTTGTCAGCATTCTGTTTTATTAGCATTTGCTATTTGATCATTTGGAACAATCTTTCAAGTTATTTTCGTTTCTGTGTACGCTTAACATTGACTTGCTGTTCCATCCTTTATTTTCATACTAGCAAGTAAGGGAGTAGCTAGGCTGCAAAATTTAGCAGCAGAAAGTTACCAAAATAGGATAAATGGATTGGTTGCGAAAACGATTGAGGAGCAACTTAGTACTCAGATACTAAACTCCTTATTTCAGAACAATGGTGTGGTGCTGCCCGGTGGGAGAATGTCATATGACGTTATTGATACAATGGTACCTTAGAGGTTTGGACCTTGGATTACCCACTTCGGAAAACCATTGCCTAATTACATGCCAATTATTTGCATGTCTTTCAGTTTACAAATATGGCACTACATGACTGCCTTCAATAAGAAATGTGGCATGTGAATCTTATTTTCCGATGATTACATCCAGGCTCCAGCGATAGCAGGATGGAGGTCCATTTTTAGTGGAAGAGAGACATGGATAGGAATGAGTGATGACTGTATATTACACTACTAGTTTGTCTCATTGTTTCTTTCCCTCTCCCCTTCATTCCTTGTTCACATGCAGCCATAAACATGCACACAAAGTGCTTTATTTTGACTGCTGCAAATTTGAACTTGCACATTGTGTATCACTCTTCATTCAAACGATCCTAACATTTGTCTTTAGGTTGTGGATTCAATGGTGGTAGAGAGGGCTCGTGGTGAGTCACAAAACTTGTCAGGTTCTCTTCAATCCTTATGTTGGGGTTCTTCAGCTTTTGGTGGAATTGTGAGCTCTTACTTCAGTGGTTCTTTGGTGGATGCTTATGGTGTAAGGTGCTTGATGCAGCTGTGTATAAATTTCATTCCTGGATTAATGACTCTAAAACCTGTCATTGTAGCTTACTGCTGAGTTTATTGTTTCAGGTTTGTTTTTGGGGTTACGGCATTGCTACCACTGATAACTTCAGCCGTTGCTGTTCTTGTTAAAGAACAACGTGTTCTTGGTCCAGCAAGAGGACAGAACCTCACTTTGAATGGGCTTGGCTTTGTAGAAAGCTCGAAGCAGCATATTTTTCAGTTGTGGGATGCAGTCAAGCAGCCCAATGTTTTTCTTCCCACATTATTTATTTTTCTCTGGCAGGCAACACCGCATTCAGACTCTGCTATGTTTTACTTTACGTATGGTCATTATTCTTTGGTTCTGTTTCATGGTTATTAAAATTTCTTTAGTTGATTAAATATCTACATAATCTGCATCTGCAACAACATAATCTTTGCTTTCAGTACAAATAAACTTGGTTTCACCCCAGAGTTTCTAGGACGTGTCAAGCTTGTCACTTCAATTGCATCATTGGTTGGGGTTGGGCTGTACAATAGTTTTCTAAAAAATGTTCCTTTGAGGAAGATTTTTGTTTTTACTACCATAAGTGGTACAGCACTTGGGATGACTCAGGTTTGTGTTGTGATTTCCTTTGTGCAAGGCTTTACCTTTGAATTAATTGTGTTTATGGGCTCTTTACTAATTGTCACTTTTATTGTAATTTTTGGCTCAGGTTTTCCTTGTTACTGGACTAAATCGTAAATTTGGCATAAGCGACGAGTGGTTTGCAGTTGGGGATTCTTTGATTCTAACAGTTCTTGCTCAGGTAATTTATCATTCCTCTTAGTTGTTTACATAATCTTTTATGCACAAGCACAAGTTTATTGTTAACTTTTTTGACAGCTGTAATTCATTTGATCTCGAGATTTCATATACATGCGTAAAGCATGCCCGTGAAAAATATGAAATAATAGCTTTTTAGCGAGCCCACAAGCTTTTAGATATGGAGAGCTGGTTTGAAGTCTCTTAGCTTCCTCAAAAGAAATTAAAAAATTCTTTCTAGTTATCAATAAGTTTTTACATAGATGGATGCATTTCTTTATGGTGAATTTATTTTTCCATAAAGATTAAAGGAATGATTTTTCGTGTCCAAATTGGCTGCAATATTTCTTTCGTGTTTCACTCTTTTGCATAATATATGCTGCAAGATTATCCTAGTCATAAGCTTATAGTGTCATGGAGCTTATGGAAATCACATGTAAAACAAGTGCCATGTCTTTTTTCACTGTTCATCTTCCATTATGCATCTATTTTATTGCTTATTCTGTCAAGCATTGATTAATCTAATGCTTCTTCTAATGCAAAAGCAGAAAAACTGAATTTACTAATATTTGCAGGCTTCTTTCATGCCTGTTCTCGTGCTAGCCGCCAAATTATGTCCGGAAGGGATGGAAGCAACGCTTTTTGCGACTCTCATGTCCATTTCAAATGGAGGAAGTGTTCTCGGAGGGCTGATTGGTGCTGGTCTAACCCAGCTTTTTGGAATCACGAAGGACAGCTTTGACAACTTAGCCTTTTTGATTATTCTGTGCAATCTTACCTCTTTGCTGCCTTTGCCGCTCCTAGGGCTTCTCCCTCCAGATACCTCTGACACCATCAAGGAGAAGGATGGCGGAGATATTGAGATGAAGGCTAATTGAATTTGGGATAGTCAACATTTAAAGCACACCTTGCACCTGTCAATCATTGCTTCTGCCCCGCCCAAGATGGTACACGTTTTGGCTTGGCTGCGGCTTATGAATATAACACGGAGAGGGAGAGAGCGAAATATCACAAGTTGGATAGAGAAGTACAGATGTATCTCGTAGTTATTGTGTTCCATTGAAATGATTGCAGTTGTATTTGGTTGCAATCAGTTTGAAAGATGTAGTGCACCGAGATCTTGGTATCAATGAAAACGTGATCCGAGAGCTTTATCTAATTTGAAACATGCAGCATTTACCTTCAGCTACTATTGGGTGCTTTGAAACACGACCCTGCCCAGAAGAAACATTTTGTCGTGACTGTGGACCTGTTGCCATTTCATTTGATTAGGTTGGAATTATGTTGGTTTATTAAGTTTATTCCATTTAAAGTGAGGAAGATTCAATTTTCAAGTGCCGGAGAACAAAATGTGTCCGGCTAAATAATTAGTGAAAAGATGAACTGAGAATGAATTTATTGGAAACTAACGCTTAATTACATAAAACATTGCCAAGGTAGGAGGTGGGAGAGCTCTTGGCAACTTATATGCCTTGTGAGTGACCATCGATCTCATTTCAGCAGCAGACTCACTCTCAAATCAAGAGGAAAACATGACGCCGATATTCTGCCACATGGATTTTGCAAGACAAGTCGAACGACTAAATTTCTCATTATTTTTCAATGTATACGTGCAAGAAGAGAAATAAAGTAATATATACAACTCCATCCTTTGCAGGAAAGAGAAAGACTCACATTGGACAAAGGAGGTGAAAAGCCATCCCGTCTGAAACGTAAGAGATAGCCGCTGAACTAATAACAAAGTATGACGCACACCAAAAAAAAAAAAAAAAATCTATTTCCACTAAATAAAGAGAGGAGGGTCGGATTTTTGAATGTGGGTGTTAAAAAAAAAAAATTATATAAATGTCATATTCTATTATTAAATCGTCTCTAAAATTACTCTAAATTGGGGACAAGCTCACCACATGGGAAGGGAATATGACCTTTCGAACGGCAAGCTGATGTTGCTCTCAACGTGGTGGGGTCTCCCAAATTTAACGCACATTTCAAATTGAAAGTAGGGTCCAATCACAGCATTATTATAATTCGTTATTTTGCCTACTTCTTTCCATAAATTATTTATGGTTTAATGTTTCATTTTGTTGAAATTTATTTTACACTAGTTTTAATATTTTATTTAAATTTAAATTTAACTTAAAACTAAAAAAATTAGTCGAGAATTAGGAAATCTAGATTAAATTGAAATTAAATTAATTCTTTTATATAAAAAGTTTTAAAACTTAAATAAAAAATAAAGATCGAAGAAAGACTTGATATAGTTAATAAGTAACCGAACATTGAGCAAGCATATTTTTATAATTAATAGAAATTGAGCAAAAATCAAATCAATCACTCTAATTTTATGTGCTTGACCAGAGAGAATATTATGTGAAATATTATATTAGGTTGCTTTGTTTTTATTAATATAAATTTATTCTAACTGCAATTTAAATTTGAAATTCGATTACAACATTTTTTTTTTGAATTACACATTTTAGCATAAATGTGAGAATTTACGTGAATTTAATCACAAGACATATTTATGAAACTTCATACAAAACTCAATCAAAATATCCAACAATGGGAGGCAGCAGTTCTTTTAATTAATTAATTAATTTTATTGAGATGGTGGGCAGGAAGTTGGAATAGTTTTTTGAGCCCCAAATGATTGAGGCAAAATGAACAACAAAAAGGGGCAGAGGGCATAATAACTTATACAACAGCCAAAACAAAGGCAAAATTTTTTTCCTACAAATGATTTTAAAGTCCAAGACTCCAAGCAACACACACAAGCCAGTAGGTACCACTCTTCTGAATTCTGATGATTAAATCTTTTAACTTCCTGTTGATTAATTGTCATAGAGATTATTGGGTAATAGAGAAATACTACAAAAGGTGAGTAAGTTGATTAAACCTTAATCGTTACCATTTGTCATAGAGATTATTGGGTAATAGAGAAATACTACAAAAGGTGAGTAGTTGATTAAACCTTAATCGTTACCATTTGTCATAATCTCTGTGCCAATTTTTGGGGTAATTATTATGCTTTAATATAAGACAATGACAATGATTATGGATCATGATTGACAAGCAGAAGCAAAGTGATGGGTAGGAGTAGGGAGATAAGAGCAAGAGAATGCATGTGGGTTAGCATGTGAAGTGCATTAAATTACATAAGCCTCCACGAGATAACAGAAGGAAGCAAACAAAAATCCCTTGTGAGGAATCATTCACCTCACAACAATGGATATATATATATAACTACAAGCCTGAAAATATAAGAATACGGCTAACTAATCTCCATTAATAGAAACGTAAGAAAATGCCAACATTCACCAGACAATAGAAAGAAAAAAAAAAAAAAAAAAAAACGGGGTGACTTTGTTGTTTCTTTTGGTTTATATCTCTCCAAATGGCTTGGCTGTAAACATGAGAATGAAAGAATCACTAAAAGAAAAGTCTTTGATGCAATACTTTGATATAAGTTAGAAAAAAAAAAAAACTACGTAGAATGAAAATACATTATCAGGATCTGGCAACTTCATTGATCTTCCTCGTTTATTTCATGCATTAAACATCTTTATGCAAGAATTGGAAATTTCAAAAGCAGTAATAATGGAGAAGGTTTTGGCAATATCAAAAAAGTTAAGATAACTCCAAAAATCAGTGAGTACCCATTTTGATTTTAGTAAAGATTTATCCTTGTGTTCACAGGACATAATAAATTTCCAATGTATGGATGAACTTGTGAAACCTGAAAGACATCGAGAGGAAACACCATTGTGGCCACTGGAATTGCCTGACATCTACCGGACAAGTCCTTGCTGATCTCTAAGATACACTTGATTGTGACCACACTAAAACCTGACCAGTACTAGAAACAAACTCTCTTGTATTGGCTACTCTTCAAGCGTAACAACCCCACAGAAATTCTTTTATGGCTTGTCTGTGGCCCTGTATGGATCAGTAGTGTACAATTGGCTGCAGTTTTGATTTTTCATTGTGAGAGCTATAGCAAACTTAATTTAAATAATGAAAAGGCCATATAATCCACAATCAAATACTCATAGAACTGAAAAGGTGGCCACAAGATGAAAATGATTTTAATTCAAAAAGGTGTGTTTATAGATTAATTGCAGGCGGAGGAGGAAAACCAGTAGAAATGGGCCACATTTTCAACATTAATAATTAATGTGACAACAAATCTATCAATAGAGACACATCTCTAGATTCTTTTGGCTTATTATTCCCCTTGTTGTTAATGCTCAGGATTTTGAATCATACTTCTTCTGCGGTGTTTTTTTTTTAATTTTTTAATCAGTGAATTATGATGAAATTTTTTTAAAAAAATTAAAATTAGATATTAAAAAGTAAAACACGAGATCTCTCAAATTTACTCAGATATATTTATCACTAAATTCAAAGAGTGCGATTATCATGAAATTTAAGAATCGAATCATTATCAATATTTGTATTTTTTTAATTAAATTATGATTGACTTTGGGCATTTAACTTAACTACGAGACAATTAATTTAGGTGGACTCTTCAGAAAAGTAATGAAAATTTTCTATGTTGGATAATGATTTTTAATTAATTTATTAATGAAGAATGCAATTATTCAAAAATTATTTCAATGATAGATGATTACACCCACTTGGCAATTTTTATTTTGTGGATTTTTTTTCCCTTTGACTATATATACTTACGTTTATCTTATGATTTATTTGTCACATTCAAATTTCTGTGACCAATAATTAAATTATTTTATATTTCCATGGAATTATACGAATTGGGCTTTTTTTTTATAACAAATTTCACACAAAAAATATATATAAAACTACAAGAAAAAGATTTGATTACTGAATTATTAATAATCACGTTGTACACGTGTCGATATATTGATTAACCAACATTACATTTTATCTTATTAAAGTCAATGCGGATTCATATTCGTTAGTTTAATAATTAGCTGTTGAACAACCCAGGCTAGTTATGGTCAATGGAGTATGGTGGGGATGTTGACCTTGTAGAGTATATATCGTAAACCATCAAAGTTAATGGAGAAATTAAACAAACAATTTTATTTTATTTTATTTAAATTTTTAATAATTTATAAGATTTTTATTCGACTATAAAAAATGAAATTTTGTAGATTAATAGATTATAAGTAATTGAGTTTAAAAAGCTAAAAATTTTAGACAATACCTGATTAATAAATTATAAATAAATAGTAACTTTATCTAAAAAATCTATTAGATATAATCGTCTCTGTTTAGAATGATATATTTTTTTATTGAATATAATTTTATTAATATAATAAATAATTTTACTTTAAAAAAAAATAAATAGCATCTTTATTAATTTTTAAAATATTTTTTCTATTATGATTAAATTCTCAATTAGTCATATACATCCACTTGTTATCAGAAAAAAAAAAAAATAATTAAATAATTTTGTGTTTTATTGATTGGTCATACAAGTTAGTTATTAATCAAAATCTCTATAAAAAAAGTTAAAAAATTCAAATATTTAAACCAACTCAACATGAAAAATACTGCTTTTTTCAACAAAATTGAGCCACAATGGTTCCGATTCAAGACAAAATTATACGATTAAATTTTCTAAAATATGTTAAGTATAAAGTACAAATAAAAAGTTGTAAAAAAATTCATATAAAAATTAAATAAAAATTTATTTTTATTAATTTAATTCAGTTTATATATATTTATTTTAATTTCATCGATCTAAAATAGATAGAATCGTTTTCCCTTAAAGTTAACATATTTACAGAATTAAAAAAAAAAACAACAAACTAAGGTTTCGTTTAATTTGAAAATATTATTTTTAAAAAGTAAATTTTTTAAAAATAATTTAAATGAGCAGGATATATAATTTAACATTAAAAAATGAAAATCATTTTATTTTAAAAAAAATACAAAACTATTACAACTAAATAAATAAAATTTTAATATTTTTTAAAAATTTTAAAATTTTTAATTAAATTACTGCAATTAAATATGACCTGATACTTAGCTAAGATTTGTTTGAGCCGCTAATGAAGCCAAAACACGCTCTATTTTTTTTATTTAAACGAAGCAACCGTCAACAAAAGGCCGGAAAAAAAAAAACCTACCCTAGAAACAGAAAAGCAATAACTAACCCACGAGATGATAAAAGTAATAATAATAAAATTCCTCCTAAATGGTAGAAAGGGCCAATTCCAGGCCCACCTCCGAGCTCCGACCACTGTTGTCTCATTTTCCACTGTTCCATGTCCCTTATAACATGGAGAAAATCATGGCAGCTTCCCCTCCTCCTCCTCTCTCTCAATCAATCCCAGCATAAAAGCTCTCTCACAACACCAAACACACACTTACCTTTTGCACCAAAGAAACTCATCAATCAACAACTGAGCAACTAAAGCAAAGAAGAAAAGAAACCCACTTCCTCTACTATCATCCAGTCATATCCATCAACAAAGGCGCCTGTAGTTTTTGGTTCTTATTGCTCATCACCTTCCAAATTCAACCCATAAAAATAGCTAAGAGAAAGGGCAAGGAAAAAAAAAAGAAAAGAAAAGAGATCATGGAGATTGAATCTGTCAAGTGTGAATGTTGTGCGTTGAAAGAGGATTGTACCCAAGACTATATTAGTGAGGTGAAGGCGAAATTCGATGGGAAATGGCTATGTGGGTTGTGTTCAGAAGCTGTCAGAGATGAAGTTATTAGAGGTAAAAGGCAGTTTGGAATGGAAGAAGCAGTGAGAGCTCACATGTCATTTTGTGGTAAATTCAATTCCAATCCAGCAGTTGGAGTTGCTGATGGGATGAGGCAGATGCTAAGAAGACGGTCAGGAGATTTGTCTTCTTCTCCATCTACTTCTAAGAAGTACACGAGATCAGCAACCACAAAACTCTACTGATCATATCCTTGCCTGGAATAATATAGATGGCTATTGCCTTTCCTGGCTAAGTGCTATCTTGTCTTGTAATGTACAGGCAACGTTATTTCAAAGGCGGTCTTCATCTTAGTTTTGTTTTTCTTCACTTCACTTTTGGTATGCTTTTTCTTCAATCTTTCTTTGCTAGAGAGACAAAACTTTTCAAGGGACAATGCCAACTTCAAGTGAACTAATCATGTGCCATACGTAAGAACTGCATAAACCTCAGTTTCAAGACTGAGGTTGATTTCTTTCTCCCCGCCTCTTGGACTCATTGTTCCTTTTCTTTTTTTTCAGTTTACTTTTTCTATTACATTTGTTTTCTCCCATAGCAAACTAACCATGCAAAGGCAGCCTAGAAAGGACTACACCAAATAATTAAATTAAGGATCAACTTCCCACTACACCAGAAAGGACTGTTTCTACCTCACTCCGTTCCACTATTAATAATCTAAAGCTTAGTTTTCTTCCATCACAAGTGGTGCTTTTTGAATCTTGATGAAGTTGATAAAAATTGCAAAGTTTAACCAAATTAATTATGAACATTAGTTATTCTGAATGTATTAATAAAGAATATTTCTTTTTATGACATAAATAAGTGAGAGAAATTGATTAATTTTAATATTCAATTAATATTGGTTTGGTAGGTTTATAGAGGTTAACTTTTTCGTGTTTGATCTGTAGCATATGTTAATTTCTTTCAACATCTAGAATTGGATTCCAGAACTTGTGTGAGGAAATGAAAGATTTAGTTTCAACCATTAATCACAGGTGAGATGCCTGCTTAAGAATGGAATACGAACATTTCATTTTCTTTCTTTCTTTCTTTTTTAAAATTTAGAATATTGATGAGATTATTTGTAAAATTGCAGATTCCCATTTCATTATCTACTGCGTAATGTGGCACATTCAGATTTAGTTCCACTTTTGATTATTTCAAAAAATCTATCATTATAATTAATTAAAAGATAAATCGATTGCTCTTATATCATCTCAAAGATGTAGAGAGAGAAAATTTAGATCACCTTAAAGTTGTTTGGTAGAAGAAAAGAGAAAGGAGATTAATCCACGAATCCGTTTGGGCCAAGTAACTGTTGGGCTGACTGTAGCAGCGGGCATCAGGGCTCCAGCCCAGGTTTCAACTTTGGGACCAGAACTTTTATCTTTTTTAACATCCAAAGAGAGAGTGTCATCTACTGATGTTGGCGGTGCCATTAATATGGAGCGAATGGGTGAAGCCTCAGACGAGCTCTTCTGGTCCTAGAAGGTAGGTACGTGTCTTCTTCTTCTCAGCACAGCATCACTGTCGTCCATTTTCTTGTGTTTGCTCTCGGTGACAATGAGGAACAACTCATGTAATCCCTAAATTTCTAGGCATTTCTTATTCTTCTAGCTTACAATAATATATATCATCAACAAGAAATTTGGCAAATGGTTACTCATGCTATAGGAATTAATATATTGGATTTTCTTTTTCTTTGTGATTGTGGTGTTTCTTATGTTGTTTTTGCCCTCCCATCAATTTCCTTTCAATTGTTAGAAAAAGGAGCAACTTTTTTTCTTCCCTGCATTATCTCTCACTTTATCATAAAGCAGCCCTTGTTTAGGCATAAAGTACCCTGTTCTCCCAGCTGTCTCTAATATTCCTATTCCCTTCCAATTTTTCGTATCTGTACTTCATTGAATTTTTACTTGGTGATGAATGGATGTTTCATTGACAGTTTTATGAAACATCAGGATGATCCTTGGACAATGAATAAATGTAAGTGTTTGATGGCCCAAACTCCGGTAGACCAATATTGAGATGGTGTTATCAAAATGTATTTTGGGGATAATATTGCTCATGGTCAAAGGAAGAGTGACAGCCGATTCAGAGTGATTCACACATTTTTCGACAAGTAGCAAGGCTCGTGTTGAGTCAAAGGATGTTCCAGTAATTACTTTTCTATATGAATATAAGCATGACTATACCTAGTTGCAATCATTGTGAAACCAATGATGGTTGCCCAAAAACTAGAGATACGCTGGACAATCATATTCCTAATTTTGTTGATGTGACACATGTAGATTAACCTGAATACCTGATTTAGTCAGGTTTGATTTCAGTCCTTTCATGTAAATAATTTTCATAATATATTCTGCACAAATAGCAAAGATGTGGATTGCGCAAGAAATTAAAAGACTACTCATAGCAAACCAGATTTCACTTATTCCAGATTGGCAGTACTGAGTTTGCTGTGGGAGCTTGTTAGGGGTTTTGGTGCTAAAAAAAAAAAATATTTAGCTTTTTGGGTTTGACTCAAACTTATTTGTCAAAGAGTTGGGACGGTTAGCTTGCCAAAAAGCCAAATATTCTTTTTAGGCGGTCAAACCCCTATGCAAATAAGTTTGAGTTAAAATCAAAAAGCCAAATACTTTTTTTTAGCACTAAAAACCCAACAAGCGCTTGCTGTGGCCCCTTTCTTACTGGAAGAGTTGTGAAGTATAGCAATTTTCCATGCCTTTCTCTATGGCATTTCTACCATATGGTGTTAAAACTTGCTGTTCATCAATTACTTAACATGCATTAGGAAGTAGTCCCTAGCTTTTGGGATTGTTCAGTGATTGACACATGCCAAGTTACAAATTGAGCTCATTGAGAACCAGGAATTGCCACCACGCACAAGTTAATTGAACAGCTTTCTACGCTCAACATTATGGAACATAATATGGCTAGTAATGAAATGATAGTATTGATATGTGAAGAACCTGATTAATTAGGAACTCTTTTCACGGAAAGCAAGTACCTCAGCATCTTAAAGTGTTGGTGTTTCTAATTAAAATAATGGTAATAAAGGGGTTCTTTGCTAAGCTTTTTAACTGTGGTTATTTCCTATTATTTGCTTGTGCACTTGTACTTTAGAAAAGGCAGGGGAGGAGATGCTTTTCTTCATTTATCCTTCAGTGATTAAAATTGTGTTTAGCTGGAATATGAAACGAGCCTCTCTATCAAATATACCAGTGAAAAAATAATCATATTATTTGATATCTCCTATCGTTCTAGATGAACCCTGGTGCTGATGCAATGGAAGACCCTCCATTTTAGTTCCATGGCGCCTGTGGAGTAGATCCATGGCACTAGAACCTCAAGCTGTCGAGCACACCTGCTATAGCATATACCTCTAGCCACGGAAGATCTCTCACCATCACATAGGCATCAGATGCTCCTCCACAATGAATCATTAAGACTTGAAACCAGCATGACAGCAACAAGTTTAAACTTGAAGAATATCTACTGGGAAACAAGAAAGGGGAGTTGCTGCAAATTGGAAATGTAAATTGTCAGTTAGCAATTTGTTGTTCTGAATGTCTATTAGGCAGCTTAACATCTTGGTGGTGGAACTATGGGAGTTGGACTAATGTTGCAATATTGTAATGACGTAGCTTCAAATGAGGAAGAAGCACGATGTTCGTTGGTCGTGCCGAACATTTGAGGAATCAGGGTGTAGGCAATGCTTGATTTATGAAGTGGAGCATGCTGTTGCCCAAATTTGCGGCCATTTTGAGGCCACTGATCCTGTGTCTGAAGCAGTTCCTTAAAAATGTTCCCAAAAATTGCTAACCTTTTTGCCAAGATCAGAATTCTTGAGAAGGTTATAGGCGCTGACTTTTGCCAACTTTTGACTAGAAATTTGTGTCAATCAGGTCTGTTGCGTGTGGATTCATAACGTGATGAAGGCACATTTTCAGACTATCAAGTCTTGGGTAGGCCAACTCTGGATTTTCCTTTCCTCCCAACGCGTTTGCTTGTGTGCTGTGGGTCTTGAGGCAAGCAAACTTCCTAACATTGGATATGCAACTTGCTATTTGGCCCTTTTCGCCTTGACTTCCATGGCTTGCTAACAGAGGGTGATTTCCGTTAAATTGCATTCTTATAAGGGCACTCCGGGGATCAACCATCGAACATGGAAAGGAAAGGAAGCAGAAACTATCGCCAGCATCATTTATGACCCTACCGCACGTGTTTGACAAAAACCATATTCAGGACAAATATAACTAGCTGATCCTTTAATGTTGAGATGGCATTAATTCCATGGTCAACACTCCACAATCCTCGATCCACATTGGACTTGGTATCTTCGGCAGTAATATTATAAGTATAACAACTAGAAAGAGACCCACGAGTAGTAATTGGGATTTTTAAACCTTATAGATTACATTAACTAGGTTTTTTTTTTTTTTCATTAAGGGTATTTTTTATATGAATTTATTTAACCTAATTCATTTAAGATCAATGATTTTAAAAATACTTTCCAACATAATCAAATATTTATCGATAAAAAATCGGCATCATTACTAAGTGAACTAATTTTGTCGGGGCTGGTTTTCTAATGGCGACAAAAATAGAATGTTTTTATGCAGCAGTAAGTGATATACTTTGTGCTTATTTTTTATACGTTAAAAATTTTTTAAAAAGAAAAATTATTATGACTTTAATATTTTGTTTTAGTTTGGTAAATAAAAAAGCCTAGTTATTTTACCATTTTAAAATAGATAATACTTATTGAAGTATTAGGTTAAAGAAATTTTATGTCAATTATTTGTATGTGCTTTGATAGTAATTAGAAAAGGAAATGGTGGTGGATATTTGCAACTTGCACGTAACCTTCCTTTACCGTGTTTGGGTTGGAAAAAAAACAAAAACCCAATTTTCTTTCGAGGAAGATGTGTCTTAAATACCAAGCACCTACAATACAAATGAGCGTTGTTCAAATTTTCTTTTTATTTATCTCAAGCCGCAAGATTTATAGCATCTCTTTCTTTTCTTTCTCTATTTTTTTTTAATAAAAAGAATTCCCCCAAAGAAAAATGGCATTCATTGTAATTTTTTGAGGGAAAAGGGGCAAAACCTAACTCAATTTCTTTTTATTATCTCTCCGGTGATTCCTACATTCCACTCTGCACTCACAAAGGAGATTTCATGAACGATACCTCTTTGTTTTTAGTGTTATTTTTCTCATCCTCTAAAATTATTTTCTATTTTATATGCCAATCTGGTACACACACGAACAACTATCAATCAAATTTCAAAAGCACGCACAGCAGCGTTTAGTTTCGCAAATATAACCCTGTCTTCAACTCTCATTACCCTTTCAGGCCTAGGGCTGTGATCGATTTTTGGCTTTGGTTCTTCTCAATTTCAACCAAGAAGCGACACCATTCGTTTTTCAATTTTCCTTTTTTATTTCTTTATGACCATTATTTCGCCTTTTCCATTCATCAAGCAGAATCCTTTCAAAGATTTTGATTCCCACCAGCTACCAAACTTACCCATCTTTTATCTCCGGGGAATCCTTATCCTGCTGCTATTAATTGTAGCCCAGTCCTGCTCCATTTCTTGTTCTCTCGCAAATAACCACCACCACAATCAAAATCAAGCAACCATGAAGGTGCATCCATTGCCCAAGAAAAGAAACAACATAACAATTCAATACTACATCAACAATACCACCGGCCATCAGGGGGACCCATCTTCTCACAAGAAGCTAAGGAGGCTACCACACATCTTCAGCCGGGTCTTGGAGCTCCCTTTCCGGTCGGATGCCGATGTATCGATTGAGGAAAATCCTGATTGCTTCCGATTCGTGGCGGAAACCGATAATATAGGGGACTTGAGAGCTCATGCGATTGAAATCTATCCTGGGGTCACTAAAATTGTGGTTAGGCCAATTGGGTATCTAGAATTATCCTCATTGGATGATTTGGAATTGGATATGTGGAGGTTCAGGCTGCCCGAATCAACGCGGCCGGAGCTCGCCAGCGCGGTTCTAACAGACGGAGAGTTGATTGTAACGGTGCCCAAGGGAGATGAACTGGAGAGGGAAGGAAATGATAATAATAGGGAGTTTAGAGGAGGTATGGGAAATAATAACAATGCTACTCTTGTGCTTGTACAGGGATAATAATAATTACTGCTCTCTAGCTTTTCGCTTTTGTTCTTTACTTTAAATGATGTTGTGGAAGCTAGTTTTTAAGGTTGTGGTGGTTGGGATTAGGTTTTAAATGTCTGCTTTTGTCATTGAATGAAACGAGTTCTCTTTAATTTTTTGCATAACGAGTATGGTATTGAAGATTGAAATTGGATAGTGGGTTTATATGTTTTGGCATGTGAGGATTTTCTATTGGGTCTTTTTCTTCAAAATTACTCGTCTTTTATAAGGTTATAGATAGGGAATGAGAGGAGCATAATAATGGAAGCTGTGATGGAGATGTGAAATAGTTTAGATCATAGATAATTGAAATTTCAACTTAGACATGTACTTGTTTTATCCTTAATTGAATAATGTTGTTTGGTGTTCTTGGGTTCCTTGTCATGTAAAATTTAACAATTGGTTTAATCTCCCGCGTCTTCTGGTTCAGAAATGGAGCAGATTGGCAAGAATTCCTTGGCTATGTCTCTAATCATGCAAGTTCTAGAAAATGATAGTGTTTGACATGCTTCAGTTCTGTTTTCCGTTTCTTGGATTAAGTCTTACATCTGTCTTCTAGTTTGGCACTTCAAAGATGCCTGCTAGCCTTTCAAGTTTTTGGCAATGAACTGGTACATCATATTATTTTTAGAGGCCTTGTAGTCTATTCCATCTTATATGTGTATATGAGTTGCGACAGATCTTTTTATGAGAGTTCCCCGTTTTATTGCCTAAACAGCCTTCAAGGAGTTGTGATATCTTCGGCTCATTTTGTTTCCTAGTTTTATGCTTCTAATAGTTCTCCCTAACATTCTTTTGAACCAATTCAGAATTATGATGTTGAGGTAAACTAGCTGAACTGTTGACATTGTGTTTCCCGCTGATGATTGCTGTGAAGTGTTGGTATCTATAGAATTTGTTTCTGCTCGAAAACTTTAACTCATTATTTAAACAGTTGATTTCTTTTGCTGAAGAATGGCCTGACAGACAGCTTCTTAGTCTGCCATTATAAGCCTTTGGATCTGTTCTAAACTTGAAAGGAATTACTGTATACTTGACAGAATGTATGATAATGAGCAAGATCACCAACTTGGGTGGTCTGTAAAGTTAGGGTAATATGCTTTGATACTGATAAATGGACCCTCCCCTTCTCTTTTTGCATGTCAAAGAGAATATGGTTTTCTTTTAAAAGAGGTCGAAAGTGATTTGCTGAGGTTGCATACCCTTCATTATGCATAAAGCCTTCGTTTCCTAGATTCTTTTCATCACTCTAAAGCCTTTAGAAATTAGTGAGAATTGCGGCTCACAAAGTACTAGATTGATTGGAGTTTTGATAAATGAAAGCCTACCATTAGGATTTATTACTTTTAAATGCTCAAGGCAGCTTTGATTAGGATAACTCCCACATTTTCTTCTTTAAAATGACACGTCAAGGTGATAAACTCTGCCTTTGTTTGGAACACTTGTGGTGCTGGTGGAAAAACATTTTTTCTTTTTAAGAAATATAAATTTTTAAAAGATGAGAAATATGAAAAGCGTATTCAATTATTAATAGGTAAAACATTTATTTTAAAATTTATTAATATCTTTTATAATAAAAGTTGTTAAAAATACATTTAAAAATGTATTATATATTTAAATTGTAAATATGATTTTATTTTTAAATAATTATTTAATTTTACATTAAAAATTTTATACTATAATTTTATTTATAGAAACATGATTTTTTGGAATTATTTTAAAAGGTAAAGTAGGTTTGATAATTTTAGTTAAATTGAGTGGGTTAAGAAACATTAAACGGTGATGTGGGTGGGGTTTTCGAGGAATACAAATAACTTTCAATTTTTTTTAAAAGTTTAGAGAGCATTTGAAGTAACTAGTGAATTACAAATATATATTGTATTGCAATTGGTGCATTTATTATCACAAAATTGCTTTAAAATTAGTCTGATTTCAAGATGTAGAATCTATATTGAATCACCATTCATTGTATCCAAAATAGATGTGCTGACCTTCCGGAGCATATAGATCCACCCAATCGATGAAAACTTGAACCGAGCGGGGCACAGAGACGCGAGAACCAATCCGAGTAATCAACAGCTTTTTTTAGTTTCAGAAAATCCTCCTACAGCAAGCCGCCCCAACTCTACCGTCAAAAAGCCACTGTAGGTTCTAGTTCTCAAAAGAATTTTTAAATTCCAGTTGCCTTTCTTTATCAGCTGCAAAAGATGAACTTCTCAAAGAACCTATGGAAATCAGTATGCAAGGCAGGCTCAGGCAAGCTACCTCCTTGTAAGAACAGTGAGAAAAAAAAAAAAAAAGACAAGCGAGTTTAGGCTGCCCTGACCTCCGGAAATAGGGATTGTGAAAGACTTGATGCCCACCAGACTTGCTATGCGAAATGGCTAGCAAGACAGTAATGCAGGATCGGAATCAAATGCAGCTCCTTCTTTCACAACCGATCCAAGATGTCACTACTGCGCTTGAGCGACATTAGACATGGGCATGAAGGAGCCACTCCTTTCTCTTGGTCCTACCAATTGGATAATTGCATAAAGTAGTCTCCAAATAAGATAGGAATATACTAGATTGCACAAAAAATTATTTTTGCATTAATTCAAAGTCCAAAAAATCCGTTGAGCGGCTTCATGGGTATGTTATAATAGATCCGATAGATCCGAGCACTCGTCAGGATCGACTTCCATATCATAATCTGAAAGCGGCAGTTTATATAGGTATTAAAAAGGCACAGTGTATGAAGATAGGATCTAGTGTTAAAGACAAGAATCTACTAGTCTTAGTGGGAAATACTAGTCTCAGTGGGAAAGCATGGTATCTTCTATTCTGACTTCCGGTGACATAGGACGTAAGGAAGAAGCCGGAGCATCAAACTAAGACTAAGACTTTGCAATCCCGGAAGCCAGGAAAAAAGAAAACCAGTGAAAATAGTTCTTGATGTCGAATTCTAAAAACGAGCGAGAGGTTCCCTACTCTTCTTTAATCCATCTCAGGACCAAGTGGCAGTCTCGACCAGAGCGTGCCCACGGTATTGTAAATGAAGTTTGAGTTTTTTTTCCTCTGCAACACGAATCTCACCCAGATAATTCCAAGGAAGGGCATCAGATATTTTTATTTTAATAATTGAGAGATTTACATTTTAGTCCTTAAATATTGTCATTATTAACAAGTCAGTCCCTACATTTTTAAAAACCTATTAAAACGTTCTTAACTTTTTTTTTTCGTCAACGAAATAGTTTTTCTATCATTTTTTCCGTTAAAAATAGATAAAGGATGAGAGAAAAAAAAATTTAAATATAATTTTGCCCTCAAATAAAATCTCTTATATAGTCCTTAATATTGCTATTATTAACAATTCAGTCCCTACATTTTTAAAGATCTATTAAAACGTCTTTATTGTTTCTTTCCATCAAATAGTCTCTCCTCCTCCTTCTCTTCCTTAAAAAAGAAGGAAAAAGAAGAAGAAGATAATGATGATGATGAAGGAAAAGAAAAAAAAGAAGAAGCATAAAAAAGAGAAGAAGATTATGGTGATGAAGAAGAAAAAGAAGAATAAGAAGAAAAATCTTCATCTCCTCCTTAAAGAAGAAGAATAAAAAAAAAATCAAAGAAGAATCAAAGAATAAGAAGAAAAAGAAGAACCAGAGGAGGAGGAGGAGGAGGAGGAGGAGGAGGAGGAGGAGGAGGAGGAGGAGGAGGAGGAGGAGGAGGAGAGGGGTAATTTGATCTTTTGCTATATTTTTAATGGCAGAAATAGACGGAATAACTATTTTGTTGACAGAGAGAAAAAATAATGACATTAGAATAGATTTTTAAAAATGTAGAAACTGACTTGTTAATAATGATAATATTTAAAGACTAAATTATAGATTTCCCTAAATAATTTCTCTTCTTAGTGGTTCCTTCGCTCTTTGAACCTCTTGAAAAACTTTAACATTCTTAGAACCGAACACAACACCTACTCCTTATAGTTGCGAAATTCTACTAATTGTTTATTCGCAATGGCTTGAACGAATTCAACGAAGAATCCCTTGTTTGATAAGGTTTGAAGTTAGAAATCCAAGATGAAATCTCGATGCAGGAAAGTGGCCTATCAACTAGCTCTAATGGCCGAGGAAAAGCTAAAGAGAAGGACCACAAGGCAAGGGGGTACAAAAGGGAATGGACCTCTACCATCGCGCGAGAAGAATGATACGAAGAGAATGACGCGGAGACGCAATCAGTCGATTTGATTTAAAATCAAACCGAACTGAATAAATTGAAAATTAAAATTTTAATATTTATGATAATCGAATTGATTTTAGTCAGAATAGAATCAAATTAGTCTGATTTGATTCTATTTAGTTCGGTTTGAAATTTTAATAATTTTTTTATTTTCAAACTTTATTTTTAATATTTTAAAATTTAATTAAAATATTTTAACTTTAGTATGATCTAATTTTTCTACAGTATTGAAAAGAATATACTATTATCATTAATTGATTCGATTCAATTTTTTTAATTTTTTTTTATTAAAATCAAATCGAATCGAAATAACGATAATTTTTGAAATTAAAAATCAAACTGAATCGAAATGAAATGAATAAAAAATTAAATTAAAATTTTAAATTAATTTAATTTGATTAATTTTTTTATTTGAACCAAATTCTATTGACCCAGCAGTAACTATTCAAAATTCTCTATAAATCTCTTAAATAGGAATGATTCTCCATCCCATAATCGATGATCACTAACAAACAGTTTCTTAATTAAAGTAGCTTATCTGAGTTAGCTCTTCCCTTGAGTGGCCTCTGTCGGGCCGGGTCCTAAGCAACCTCTATTTTGCATTTCGTTATATTTCAATGTCCATAGGGCGTAGCCTTAACCATCCGTTTATTACAATAACAATCTGTATGTTACGATGAGAATCTAGGGTCGTGGTGGTAGGGAAAAGAAGTCTACGGAAACGGTAAAATTATTGCTATTATAAGGGAAAGAAAATGATTTTTTTTATTATTATTGAAATCTTCCATCACTACGAGCCTCAACTTTTTAACGTTTTTCAATGTAAAAGGAATTTCTATTGCTTGTGGCTGTGATTCACCAAGCGCATCTTCCTTTACAACTTGTACGATTGCTGCTGCTACTACAGGCTAGGAATTTCCTGAGAACAAAATGATAAAACTAATTTGAGATTTTCAATTAGTCAGTTTTGGATCAAATGTTAGTTTTAACATAAAAAAAAAATCCAAGGCAATGGTAACGCAAGAAAATAGGTATATGGTATTCTTCAAAATTATTGCATTATTGAATGTCTACGGCTATTTTCCCTAAATACTTATATGATTTACCATCTCCAATTTAATTAATTAAAGCCTCTGACTATGTTATCTACGCTCTCCCCTTTCCTAAATAAGCCTTTTGAGTTATAAATTTCTTCTTCTTCTTCTTTTTTTTTTTTTTTCAAAGAAACTTCCCAAATTTAATTGGCATATATTTATACTTTTTCCCATGGAAATCTAATAATTTAAAAATGTATTTTCTATTTTTTTTTTGAATAAATGTATTTTGAGCTTTCATGTCGATCATTTGAGAAAAAAAGCAGCAGCAAGGATTAATTTTAGAATTATCAGTAACCTTGTAGAGTTGTGATCCAATCCAGTGCAGAATATTCACTTATAAAAAAACATGAACCATATTTAAGTCTTACTTAGCTGAAAACTCATCTTTCATCTGATAAATCTAAAAGATCAAACTCTCCTACTAAGTCCTAAATGTCCGTATCTAACTTTCAATGTCTTCTTGGTGCAACTAAACAAGGGGAGTTGTATTTCTTCACCACCATCACTGTGATATCGTTTTCTATCGCCACCAGAGATTGGGAACCTTCCACTTCCATGTCAGTCTATGTCTAATATTAAGACTGATGCACAACCTCACCCAGTTGGAGTAGATAAATATAAGTAGGCATGCGTGTGGCTCTGATTTGGTCCCCAAATTTTCATGGCGACCTTCAGTGTCTGTTTATCTTTTAAGGAAATTTCGATGATTTCTTCAATTTGGCAGAGTAAAAAAATAAGGATTACGTAAATTATTAAATTTGAAAATATATAAAAATATGTTAAATATTTTCTATCACATTACTAATATTTGATGATAGAAAAAAAGTGACTACTAATGCCATAAATTCATAGCATCTAACCAAACCATAGGTCTTTACTTATCAAATGTAAGTTACTACATTATAAATGCTGAACTTACATGGCCTCCGAGGGCATCTTAAAGAAATAAACGATAAGCTATCCAACCATGCAACCGAAGTTAATTGCAATAAACAGGTTTGACATATATATAAAAAACAAAGCTCTAAAGAAATTGCCTAAAAAGAAAGACCTTCTAGAGGGGCAAATTTTGCCAGAATTTCAGATTCACGCTTCACTGCATTTGTCTTTTTCATCTCCAATTCTGGAATTCTGGAGTTGGATTGCTGAATTTCATGCACAATTTTTGGAATTGCATTTGCCGCCACCTTTTGAGCATATGCTACCCCAACCTTTGCTGCCTTGTCAGCCTCAATTTCATCAGTAAGCTCAGCTCGCCTGGATTGAAGTAGAGCGATTTGAATGTCAATTTCTTGCACGGTCAATATGCTTGAATCCACCTGTGATTGCAGCTGGTCTGCCTTTTCCTTCAGTTCATTATACTCATTCTTCAAAGATGTAACCCTGGCCTTTTTACCTTCAAGGGTCGCAAAGAATTCGTTAACCTGCTCTATTATTTCCCTGCTCTCCATAAAAACCTCACTGAATGATGAAATTTCTTCAATCAACTTCAATTTAACAAGTTGCTCAGCATTCAATCTAGGATCCTTTCGAAGTTTGGATGCCAGGGATGTAAGTTCGGAAATTTTGTTGGTTGAGACCAATGATGGGAAATCCATAACAAGAAGAGAAGAAAGCATGGTTCGAGCTTCTGCCATTTCATTCTGCGCTATATAAGAATCCATGCTTGCTGAAGAGAGTAACTGGATTTCGGAGACAGGCTGGGTAAGCATGCCTTCCAGAGAGTTGAGATAGTTATCAAAATCCTCTGGAATGGGATCAACTGTTAATTCCTGTGTGCTAAGTACACCACCTTCTTGATCACGGGGGACAGACAGTTTAGAAGAATGTCTAGTTTTCCGCTTAGCTGTGGATGATAATGTAGCTGCATTCTGTCTTGTCCGCTTAGGAGTGTTTGATGGTTTAGTTTTGGATCGTTTAGGTGCGGGGGATTTTTTAGCTCCACTCTGTTTTTTTCTCTTGGGTGTAGTTGATGATGTTGCTCCATTTTGATTTGCTTGTTTGGGAGTGGATGCTACATTCCTATTTCTTTTTCCCCGGCCAAAATGAAGATTCTCTTCTTTCTTTTCTTCTTGACCTCCCACTTTTTCATCCTGCAGAGGGTTCTCCGAAATAGGGAAGGCAGGCTTCTCTGTATCATAAGAATACTAGTCAAAACTCTAAACAAATAATGCTAATGGAAAACAACATATGAACAAAACACATAAAAATAAACAAAAGCCTCCCCACAGCAAAAACTTTCCCTCTCTCAAGAGCTATGAACCGGAAGTCCTTCCCTAGGTTCACAGAAGAAATTCAACAAGAAATGAAAAAAAAAAAAAAATCAACAAGAGACTGATCAAAATTTAGCCCAAGCAAGCATGCTGAGAAGCAGCAACTGCAAATCCTAAGACCAAGCTGGCAAGATAGAAATATTAGTGAATAGAGTAAAAAAGTTTAAACAAACCTTTTGCTAAAGCTTGAATATTTACAGGGATCTTCCAAGCAAAGGATGCAAAGAATGCATCAACATCAGCACCTTGGAATTGTGATTGAATATAATTTGCAACTGCAGTCTTACTAGCAAAAGATTGTTTTCCAAGACGATTTGGAAGATAGAGGAATCTATCTTGGAAATAGCCAAAAGAGTTGAACCTTTTTCCTACCCTCCAGGTCCAAACATCACCAGGAACTGGCCAATCAATAGGAGCATATGGCAAGCCCTCTCCAGAATCACCAGGTAGAACTGGCCACAGCAAGTTATGCTCCTCATGATGCGTGCCACCGTTATTTTCACTAGGGACATCATTTTGCAAAATTTGATCACTCTGCACGATTTGATCAGTCTGCACAAATTGTTCATTCAGCTCGAATTGCTCATTCTGCTGACCACCCATTGAGACCGGTGAGCCGTAGCCACTATGATATTAGAAAAAAAAAGAAAGAAAGAAAATAAATAAACTTTAAAGAGAATGCAACAATCGAGTAATATTCCGAGAAAAAAAAAATCGAGTAATATAACTAAAATCTTCACTAGTTTCAGGATATACATAACCTAATTACTCTGTAAGCAGTTGTAAATTAAATATTCCCTACACTTGTGTATCATCTACATCTCCCATTCCAGAAATAAAGAAGTGTCAATATTCACATAAAATCCAATCTAGCTAATGAATCACATGCTGGGTTTCGTTCTATTACACCAACGAAAGCTGAAATTTTCTAACAATTAAGAAGAACTAGGTAAATCTAAGAAAGGGAAAATGGGTAAATCTAAGAAAGGGAAAATAAAAAAATCTTACTCTGGAGTAGCATACTCTTCCACTTGATCTGAGAAAATGTGAAATGGGTCGGAGTCAGACATAACGAGTCACGAACAAAAATCCCTTTACCTGCAAAAAAAGAAAGGATAAGTAAAAGAGAAAACATAGTTATGAAGTTGGAGAGATAAATCATAGAAGATGAAAATTGAAGGCATGGAAAGCGGAATCAACATCATGAAGAAAAGATAGAAAAAATAAAATACACTACAGCTCTTTGACTGAAGCAGACACTGTAATTGACAAGAAATGGAGACACTGTAAAGCTAATAAAGAAGGCAGGTAGAAGGAGAACTAGTATAGACGAGGATGAAGGGGACGGATGCCAAGAAATGGACAGTGGGAGGATGAATTGTCGGTCTTGACCTTTGGGCATGGATCTCAAATCCAATCCAATCCAATCCATCCCTTGTTGCAAGGTCCCCAATTAAACATCCGAAAGGTGTTCTTACTTGCTACTACTCTCACGCGCTCATTGGTGAGTGTTTGCACGACAGTTAAAATTCAACTCTCTTTGTTTAATACCAACAAGTCAAAATAAATATAAACTCTTTAAGAAAAAAAAAATTTCCTTAGGATTTTGTCCCACTCTTCGAAGAAATTTCTCCGAGGAATTGGATATTTACGCGTTTAAATTAACAAGTTAGTTACACGAGTATAAAAAGAATGGACATATATAAAAATATAATTGTTGTTTTTTAAAAAAAAAACTGCATGATTTTTTTTTATAATTTTCATAAAATATAATTGCCTTATTAGAATACTTTATTTTATAATTTTTTTAATAATATTAATTGATATGTTTGAATATTTAATCCAATCAAATTTTAATAGAATAAATTTAAATAGTTATAATTAAATTTAATTTAAAATTAAATTTAAAAAATAATACTCATTCTGATTAAATGTAAATTTTATTAATCGATATCCACCCTTCAAATCAGTTTATATGAATAATTAATTTAATATAAAAATATATATTTTTAATAATATTTATAATTTTTTTATATTTTTTATTTAAAATTTAAATATTTTTAAAAAATATTAAATTTTTAAATAAAAATTATTAATAAAAAATATTTTTTATATAAATTATTAATTAAAATATATGAAATTAAATAAATTTAAATTTTATTTGAATAATAATAATCGAGTATAAATATTAATAATATAAATAAGGTTTGAATATTTTAATTTTTGGGATGTTTTACTTATTTACATTCTAAAACATAATTATAAAAAATATCTAAAATATAATTATAAAATATATCTAAAATATTATTTTAAATAAAATAATCTATTGTTCAGCTGTAATTTGTTCCAAATTTATCTAGTTATGCTATCAATGGAAGTTTGTTGTACAAAATCAAAACCACAACATTACTTGGAAACTTTTGCTAAGCTTCCATATTAAATGGCTGAATTTAAAATCTTACTATTTAATTAAGAATGACAATTTAAAATTTAAATTCTTATATTTAAAAATTTAATTGCTTAAATACGAAAGGGGAATTAAAATTAAAATTAAAATTTTAATTTTTTAAAATACAATAATAATTTTGCTTTGGAACGAAAAATTTAGAACTTCAACATGCAATTCACATCCATCGACCATCATCAGTCCAAATGTTCTCCAAATTTAGAACCTCAATTTGATTCACAGTGTTCTCCAAATGTTCCTACGCCCGATTATGAAGTCAAATTTATTCCAAGTTGAAACTCAAAATATATAGTTGCCTCAATCACAGCATAGAGACAGGAAGGGCACTCAATTAATAGCCAAGAAAAGGATGTCATACAGAATAGACTGAAATTTGTATGAACAACTACCAGTAATGGTTTTCCATAATGTTCTCTTCAATAAAAGAAGGTTTCTGTAGGAACAATTAGGAATGCAGTTACTTCTTACATTATTGTACATCACTAATACACACTAATTACAAAGATGTGCAATCACAGGCATAAACGCTTGTACTTGCTTGTCTGTTGACAATGAAGCCTAATAAGAATTATAGCAGAACAGAACAACCCTGCAGATGAAAAAATCTTGGGCATGAATCTTGATAAGCCTTTTTAACTCAAACTCTTGGGCAACTCAACATTTTGTCTGATGATTTCTGTGCAAGTATTCTTCATGCATCATTATCAGTTGTTCTGCAACCTGCTCAGAGTTGAAATCATTCATTAGTAGAAATGGACAAGCTTGAGCAGAAATACATGAAAATGCATAATAAACAGTATCTGGACATTGAAATTAGAGTTGCCAAACTGGATGAAATTCCATGAGCAGAAGAAATTTAAAAGACGGCTGCTTACATTTCAAGGAATGCAACTATTTGAAAGTAGCATCAAACCATCAAGATATTACTAGAGACATGCACAATATAAGCCAACAGATATCATTCTGGAGCTACAACAAACATCTCTTCTTATCCGAGAAAGAGTAAACTAATGCATGATGGCAAATCCATATTGTCAGATGAATAAGCCATCACCCTCCATTGTACCAACATAACAATGACTTCGAAAGTCTTAGAAACAACATGTCCGTCATATGAAAGGTTTTCTAAAAGTGAATTAGTTTTCACAAGATCATAATCAATATCTTAACAAATAATAAGTAGCTATAAAAAAAATGCATGACACAATTCCTTATTCAAGAAATGGATAATAAGTTCAGAGAGGAACTTGATGAATGGGGAAGAGAATATGTATAAACCTCCTCAATGCTGCCGTCCTCAATCTCTGTGTTGAAAGAAAGCAGCAAGTTTTCATGAAGCAAATTCTCCAAATCTTCAACATAAAGTGGTCCTGCAATTACATTATACATATATAACCATTAAACGCGACATAAACCAATTAATGCAACGTAAAGAAAAAAATGAGGAATCAAATTTATACCTCTAGATTGAGCGAACCAAGACAAGACATCGGTGGCGAGCTGGTGGGATTTCTGGAGGGAATCGTGGCCACCCCACTCATTTTGGATAGCCATTTGAAGTCCATTCCATCGGGAAAAAAGCAATGCAATACCCTCTCGGAGATGAGAGACAGCCTCTGGCTTTTGAACGGTAACACGGTTGTTTTTGTAGATGGGTTCCATAATTTAAGAATAATAGTTCTGCCCCTGAAAAAGTTCGTTGGCCTGTGGTTCAGCTCCCCGTCTCCTAGAGAAAATCCTCTTCCTCTCAGAGAGAACGAGACAGCAGAGACAAAGGTGATGGATGGTTATGTATTTATAGGTGTGAAGAAAAAGGCGAGAGAAAGTTGGCATCGTGGCGCTATTAGAGAAAGACTCGGCGAACATGCAGGGAAAGTGTTTCTTTTGGGTCTGGTCAGCACTCAGTAATTTCTCGACGCATGTCCTACAAACAATGGGTTCCCGTTCTCCTCACCAAGGCCTAAGGTCTCGTGCACAAAGCCCATCCTTGTATGAATATCTATCATTTTCTCAAGTTTCAAAATGCTTCGAGATTCATTTTTGGCGCTACCACGACAAACCATGACTGCAACTAGCCATGCCTTCTCTCACACCCAATTCACTCGCCTCCCTTCTCGAATCTGCAGTCAAAATTCGCTCCTCCCTCCTTGGCCGAGCCACCCATGCCCAGACCATCAAGACCCTTCAATATCCACTCTCTCCCTTTCTCGCCAACCACCTGATCAACATGTATTCCAAACTCGACCTTCCGAACACGGCCAACATCGTCCTCCAACTCACCCCAACTCGCTCTGTCGTCACCTGGACTGCCCTCATCTCCGGCGCCGTTCAAAATGGTCATTTCTCGTCTGCCCTACTCCAATTTTTTAACATGCGCCGCGAAAATATTCAACCCAACGATTTCACTTTTCCTAGCGCGTTTAAAGCGTCTGCTTCACTTCGGTTACCCTTCATAGGAAAACAGGTGCATGCGATTGCGGTTAAGTTTGGGCAAATATACGATGTCTTTGTTGGATGCAGTGCGTTTGATATGTATTCCAAAACAGGGCTTAAACATGAAGCGCAGAAACTATTTGATGAACTGCCTGAGAGAAATGTCGTTACGTGGAATGCGTATATTTCTAATGCGGTGCTTGATGGGAAGCTTATAAATGCTGTCAACGCCTTTGTAGAGTTTCGTCGAGCGGGTGGAGAGCCTGACTCCATAACGTTCTGTGCGTTTCTAAACGCATGTGCTGATCCGTTGTATTTGGACCTTGGGAGACAGTTGCACGGGTTTGTGATTCAAAGTGGCTTTGAGGCGGATGTTTCTGTCTCAAATGGGCTTATTGATTTTTATGGTAAGTGCAGGGAGGTTAGATTGGCAGAGATGGTATTTGGTGGGATGGAGAAGAGGAATGCTGTTTCGTGGTGCTCCATGGTGGCTGCTTGTGAGCAGAATGGGGAGGAAGAAAAGGCTTGTGTGTTTTTCTTGAAGGGTAGGAGAGAAGGAGTTCAGCCAACAGATTATATGGTTTCTAGTGTTATCAGTGCTTGTGCAGGGCTTGCAGGACTTGAATTGGGACGATCAGTTCATGCACTTGCTGTGAAAGCATGCATGGAAGTTGATATTTTTGTTGGCACCGCCCTTGTTGACATGTATGGCAAATGTGGGAGCATTGAGGATGCTGAGAGAGCCTTTCATGAGATGCCCGAACGGAATATGGTTACGTGGAATGCAATGATTGGCGGGTACACACACCAAGGACATGCTGACATGGCCATCAGATTGTTCGAAGAAATGAAATCTGAGGTGGCTCCAAACTATGTGACCATGGTGTGTATATTATCAGCTTGTAGTAGGGGAGGTGCGGTTGAATTGGGCATGGAGGTATTCAAGTCAATGAGAGACAGGTACATGATTGAACCGGGGTCAGAGCATTATGCTTGTATTGTGGATTTGTTAGGGCGGGCTGGGATGGTAGAAAATGCCTATGAGTTCGTAAAGAAAATGCCTATACGTCCAACAATTGAGGTGTGGGGAGCTCTTTTAAATGCTTGTAGGATGCATGGGAAGCCAGAACTGGGAAAAATTGCTGCAAGTAACTTATTTGAACTTGATCCAAAAGATTCTGGCAACCATGTGCTGCTTTCAAATATGTTTGCTGCTGCTGGGAGGTAAGATGTTTTAGCTGATCTGATCAGTTCCCTCAAGTTATAGTTTCAAGAACATGAGCATTTTATTTTCAAGATAATTCTGTCATCTCCTTATCTTTTTGTACTCCCCGGATAATGAATACATGGCTTAATCCTAAATTGTGGATTAACTGTATTTGATTTAAATGTTTTAGATTCTAAATTTTGTGGACCTGTAATCCTAGCATCACTGGATAGACTTGGGAGCTAGGAGATATAAAAATAAAGGATTTTAATGAAGAATGAAAATTTTAGTATGAAAAGCTATCTGTTTTACTTGACCTCATAAAGTAATCTCCACAACTGCGCGTATAAAACTCAAGTTCCTGTGGGAGTTTCAGATTTAGAGTTGCATTTACTGCTACCTATTTTCACTGCATCTAAAATTTGCTATCCCTTTCTGTTTCCCTTTCCCCACTTGTTAACCAAAGGCGTGGGATCTTATTGCAGGTGGGAGGAAGCCACCCTGGTGAGAAAGGAAATGATCGATGTTGGGATCAAGAAGGGTGCAGGTTGTAGTTGGCTTACTGCAAAGAATGAGATCCATGTCTTCCAAGCAAAGGATACATCCCATGCAATGAACTCTGAGATACAGGCAATGCTAGTTAAGCTAAGAATGGAAATGAAGGCAGCTGGCTACGTACCTGATACAAACTATGCACTTCATGATTTAGAAGAAGAGGAGAAAATCACAGAAGTGTGGTACCACAGCGAGAAGATTGCCCTGGCCTTTGGCCTCATAGCTATCCCGCCTGGAGTACCTATAAGAATTACCAAAAACCTTAGGATCTGCGGCGATTGTCATAGTGCCTTCAAATTTATCTCTGGCATTGTTGGCAGAAAAATTATTGTTAGAGATAATAGCCGATTTCATCATTTCCAGAGTAGTCAGTGCTCCTGCAGAGATTATTGGTGATCTTCTATTCTATTAATTAATATTCTTGGTAGAGGTATCTCTCATAAAACTTCAAGGATAACCTTGTAGTTATACCTGTAAATTTCCGAACAAGTATACAGTTTCTTTTGATCCTTGAGATTTATTGTGGACGTGCCTGATAAGTTTGTCTTGAATGAATCACAAATATGCTTCAGCAGTTTGTCTTGAATGAATCACAAATATGATTCATTGCAAGTTAAACTGTTTCTCACAAAAAAAAAAAAAGGATTTTTAATTATACAGAGAAATTTTCTTTTGGGAGTAATATATTTTAGAATTTTCCATAGGGAGAAACAGGGGCAGATGTCTTGATCTTACGACGGACAGATGAATTACGTCTAGGCCTCTTGGACAATGGACAAATGGGCCTTCCATCTGGGCTCGGAATGAAGGCCTAAGAAAGATTGAAATAACTTTTTAAAAAAAAAAAAATTCAAAAAAAATATTTAAATAAATTTTAATAAAATTATTCATAATTTTATTTAAAAAGTAAAAATTTTGTGAATTAAAAAAAATCAATATTTCTATTTTAATAAAAAATATAATTAAAGAAATAAATTCAATTTAATTTTTATAAAAAATTTTATTCCAAACATATGGTCGTAGATAAAACATGGACAAGATTGAGCCTTGCAATCATATATCTTTTATGTTATAATTTTCAATTATATAATTAACAAAATTTTGTTAAGATATAAAACATGTATATTATTTTTTTAAAATAATTTAATATGTATATTGTAGAATTAAAATTTAAATGAAGAAATCCATCTCTTCAAATACTTGGTGAGGTAATTTATTATATCAAAAAATGATACTTTAGTTAACTTTACAATTAATCATGCTATTTTTATTGATCAGTCTTGAAAATGAAATAAGGTGTGGACGATATATGTTTAATTTAATTTATTCTAAATATTTTTAATCGAATAAATAGAAAATGCTTTCATTGATTAAATAATATTCATAGTCATTTGTATATCTATATTTGAATTTAAAATAAATTATGAAGAGATTAACAAGTGTTATATTTAAATTTATATAATTATGTTAAGTGGTATTTTTAAAATTATCTATTTATATCAAATACCACACTTAATATATTTTATTTTTATTTTTAAATTATTTTTTATATTTATTAATATTATTAATTAATATGTCCATTAATTTATTATATTTATTATTATAATTTGTATATTTATTATTAGTTTGTATTTTTTAAATTTTTTATAATTACTATTAGTTTGTGATTTTTTAATTTTTTCAATATAATATATTAATCACAATAAAGTAAAAACTTTAATATATATATTTTATTTTTATTTTTAATAATAAATAAACTATAAAAAATTATAATTAATATTATTAATTAATTAATACTACGTGTTTTCTATTTTTTAGGTGAATAACAATAAATATATGAAAAATTATTTACAGTACAAATTTATAATTTATATATATTTTTAATTTTATTTTTATTATCACTATTAATATATGACTTTTTTATTTTTTATTTTTTGATATTATAAATATAATTTATTATATTGATTGGTAATAATCTTTTGATACTCTATAACTTTTTAATATAGTATATTATTATATTATAATAAAAATTTTATTATTCAAAAATTTATTGTAATTTTTATTTTAATAATAAATAGAGTATTAAAAATATATTTATAAAAATTGGATAACTATCATGTAAAAAGGTATTTAGATAATAAAATAAAATTACTATAAAAAAATATATAAATATATATATAAGTCCATAACAAAATATTATGTAAAACATTTTTACTATTTGACAATGGTGTTAGTTTATTGATTTAATAATTTTTTAAAATTATATCAAATATAATCTAATTAATAAATATTATATATTTTTATTCATTTAATATGAATAATTATATAGAATATATATTAAAATTATTATAAAAAATAGTGATTATAATAAAATATAAAATAATTAAAGAATTAATAAAATTAATTGTATAAAATATTATGTATTCAAATATCTTATATAAAACATAAATAAATATAAATAACTAAAATATAATAAAAAGTCAAATAGTGCTTTTAATACTTTAAATAAAATCTTATAAATTTTGAACCATCAAATTATTAAATCTGAATTATTATAATGTATTACATGAATGATCATAATACTTTTAGTTTTTATGTAATCTTCACATATCCATTGTTATTATTTTTTTAACATTTAACATGAAATATATGTTTGTATAATTCTTTCTATCTAACTCAGAAGATTGATAAAAGTTAGATAAGAATCAAACATTTAATTTTTTAATTTAAATGATTATTCCTCTTGGATAAATAGAAATTGGATAAGAGTTATTCAAATGTTTGAGATTTTTTTATTCAAATAATTTTTCTGACACCATCACTATAATACAGTGAGTTTATTATTAGTTATTAATAATATATGATAATAAATATTAAAATTTTTAATTTCTTAATTTGATGCCAATGAAATTTGCTATGCATGATTTTATACTTAATTAAAATTGATATCTTTAAATTTTTTAATTTAAAATTGAAAATTTACATATTAGTTGAATTTCTAATTACATATATTATTTTATAAAATAACTTTATATTATCTTATATAATATATTACTTACAGAATGTAAGTCAAACGAATACCTCTATTATATTAAGTAATATACACATCATAATATTTATATTAAATGAGAGTGCAGATTTATTTTTTTTCTTCTTCAATTTAGTCGTGAAATTAAAAGCATAGAGTAAATAATTTTTATTTTTATTTTTAAAAAAAAAACATAATATAACTCAAAGCATTCAATGGACTTCGTAGAGGAAATGCTCTAATAATTTGAGGTTTTGAGCTAACATTGTTGGGAATTTAGCACAAGTAACATAACAACTAGAAATTAAATACCAATTGAAAGCTTTGCAAGAATGTGAAATTGGTTTAAACGCAGAGAACACTCAGGACTCAAATGTCATACTTTCAGCTTCACGTCTCACCGATTCAAACAGCACAGAAGACAGATATCTCTCTCCAAAGCTTGGAAACACCACCTGCGCACAGCTCGTTCTGGTTATCCATGGATCATTTGATAATAATAATAATGTCCCTCAACTTTTTAATTTGCTTTTTTAAATTCTTACTGAAATATCATGTGCTAAGCCTTACCATAATGACTAACACTTAAAAGTGGGAACTTACAACTATGAGTTTTCCAGCATTCTCTGGTCTCTTTGCAATCTTAACTGCTGCGGCTGTGGCAGCACCAGATGATATTCCCACCTACTTCCACAAATGCATGTCATATATATACACATACATATAATCGCACCATTATGTTCATATTTACAAACCATAGTTGAGAACTTACAAGTAAACCTTCTTTTAGGGCAAGAAGCTTTGCAGTTTCAATTGATTCCTCACTTGATATCTGCAATATTGCACAAATTCAGTTGGGATATTCAAATTATTAATAAGCTTTTTGAATTAAGAAGGATCAAGAAATCTTCAGCCTTACTTGAACAACTTCATCGATGATATCTACTTCCAGAACTCCTGGGATAAAACCAGCCCCTATTCCTTGGATCTTATGCGGACCTAGAAAAGAAAAATAGCCAATAGATAAGATCAGATGTGCATATTACCATAAGCAATTTGCAGATCATCCCACTAAACGTTATTCCTTTCTTCTGTTAATGCATTTATGCCAAAACCTATATGGTGCAAAATGAAAGTTCTGCCTGAAGCAAAAACACATGCTGTGACAAAGAATTATCCAAGAGATGCACTCGATTTAACATAGCTAACCAGGTTTTCCTCCAGATAAAACAGGGCTTTCAACTGGTTCCACACCATATATCTGAAGAAAAAATGTAAGAAAACAAATGAGAAACTGAGAGCAATAGAAAAGCACAGACCT
Source organism: Manihot esculenta (assembly GCF_001659605.2). Taxonomy (NCBI): domain Eukaryota; kingdom Viridiplantae; phylum Streptophyta; class Magnoliopsida; order Malpighiales; family Euphorbiaceae; genus Manihot; species Manihot esculenta. The sequence goes on along the minus strand of NC_035175.2, from coordinate 2,340,065 downwards.
GAAATAGAGGTTAAGCCTACCTTAATATTTGGATTCTGCTCTTTCAGGTATTTCCCAGCACCTGTTATGGTTCCCCCAGTACCTATTCCTGAAACAAGGGCATCAACTTTCTCTCCAGAACCTTTCCATATCTCTGGTCCTGTAGTTTCATAATGCACCTGCATCCATACAAAAGACACAACTCAACTAACACTAAACCTCCAACTGCATGCACCAAAACTGAAGTACTAGTTTTGAGTGGGAAAAAAAAAAACCTTTGGATTGGCAGCATTCTCAAACTGTTGGAGCATATAAGCATTGGGAGTCTTGGCCAAAATCTCTTCTGCCTTTTGAATAGCCCCTTTCATGCCTTTAGCAGGATCAGTGAGCACCAACTCTGCTCCAAAAGCACGAAGAATAATTCTTCTTTCAAGACTCATTGATGCAGGCATTGTGATGATAAGCCTGTATCCCTTGGCAGCAGCCATGAATGCTAATCCTATGCCCGTATTTCCACTTGTTGGCTCAATCAGAACACTCTTTAGCAACCATTTCACAAAGCAGTCAAAATCAACAGAATCTCAAAAACTTATAAATTCCACAACACAACAAACCCCAAAATATTCCTTCTACACTAACCACAATTCTGTTATCACCAAGAACGTGAAATTCATTTGAAAACGAATACTAACCTGCCCTGGTGTGATAAGGCCCTTGGCCTCCGCGTCAGCAATCATGCTGTAACCAATCCTGCATATCAGTCCACAGGAATCAGAACCAAACAAAAACTTATATTTCAAGGCACTTATAGTCTCCAAAGTCCAAAGTGATAAGGGCTAAACCAAGAAACATAAAGCATTGGATACCTGTCTTTAACGCTAGAGCATGGCTCCATCATCTCTAGTTTAGCAGCAACACGAGCAACACAACCATCCACAACATTGTTGAGATATACCAATGGAGTTTTGCCAATTAACTGTGAGGGTAAAAGAAAGAAAAGGCATTATTTATCAGGAAAAGAATATAAGTCTTCATAAAGAAGATGGAAATTCTCCCAACTTACTTCAGTCACATCTTTAGCGATTTCGTTTTTCTCAACAGCCATTGCTTCAGATTACTGTAATTCAAGGAAACAAAAGCCAACAATCAATTATTTTCTCACTAATTCAACCCCAATTCACAAAAACTTCTGCAGCTATATATAAAACATTATTTTTTCAGTTTCATTCAATAAATAATAAATTTGATGACAACAAGGAGAAGGGTTTACAATTGTTTAGTCCAGATGATCTCAATCTTTAGTGATTGATGCACATAAGTAATGGAGAAAAAAGAAACTAAGAGCTATAAACAGTTGTATCAAAGGAAAAAAAATATCATCTTTGAGGCTTAGACAATGACAAAACCAACAAAGAAAACGATGGAACGAAGGTTTATTTATATAGCAATGTACAGAATGTGAACGTTGGCAGCTCTGTTGTGTATTGGCTGGCAGAGAGTGAGCGGGCGGCTGCAGAAAAGATTTTTGGCGATCAAAAATGGAAAATTCTTGTTGGATTTTTGGCCCCAAATGATTTGGTTGGATTGAAAGTGGGACATTTGGGTATGTATCTGACCTGATTTTATGACCAAGTTAACGGTGAAAATGATGTGATCAAATGTCACTTAAATTAGCATAGCCCAAGTTTGGAAGATGGGATATGAATGCTACCAATGGGCATTCAGAATTTTGTTTTTTTTTTTAGTAAGGAAATTATTAAATATGATTATTTATTGTAATTTCATATTTATGACATGAGAAATTGCATTTCTATTCTATTTTTTATATAATTTACATTTTTTATGTTAGCATACATTTTATGTTAATATTATATAAAATTAACATAAAATAGTTGTCTAGTCTTGCGTAATCCAGTGGTCAAGGTATTAAATTTAATCTGATTAATTCAATTTTAAGTTCCTACAAAAAAATAATAAAATAATTGTACTTTGGCTTGACCTATGATAAGTTCTATGTAAAATTTTCACTCATATATTTAATTCATTTAAGTATAAATCATACTTTAATTCTTAAATTTTAAGATAATTAACAAATCGATTCTTATACTTTTAAAATTAAACGTTTAATTTTTTTATAATCAGTTCCTCTAAATTAAAGTTCATTCAGTTCATTTCTACATTTAAAGGTATAAAAATATTTTTATTATTCTCTTTAAATGAATAAATAATCATTGAGTTTTAACATAATTAATGGATTAATCTCTGCACTTTTAAAATTCTACACTTAAATTTTTCTATAATCAGTTTGTATTTATTTATTATAATTTAAATATTTTAATATTTTATTATTTATTTAAAAAATATTTGATTCTCGTTAACTTTTATCTATAATATCTCATTTAACTAATTTTTAATACTTTTTATTTTTTAATTTTTATTTATTAAAATACTTTAATATTTATAATTTTAAAATTTTCAAAAAATACTTATAATTTTAACTATTTTTAAGTGGTCTCAAATAACTTTTAAATAAATTATAAATTTTATAAAGAGTATTTTACAAAGAAATTATATTTTAAAAAGAAAAAGTTTTATCGTCCACTCATTTTGAACTAAATTTATAATAGATAGAAGAAAATTATAATTTTAGACGGATTAAATATAAGAGATTTAAAGATTTAATTTTAAAAATATAAATTGATCTGTTAATTACGCTAAAATTTAGAAATAAGAGTATAGTTTACATAATATAAAAATTTTTATTTATATTAAAAAGATTTAAATTTAAAAATAAGTATAATTTATATAATATAAAATTCTTAGCTTCAATTAAAAGATTTTAAATTTTCATGATAATATTTTAAATATTTGAAATGTTTATGGATGAATCGATTTTTAATTTAGATGAATTATTTTTAATTTAGATGAATTAATTATATAGAGATTTAAGTATTTAATTTTAAAAATATAATGATAAATTTATTAATTATCTTAAAATTTAAAAATTAAAATATAATTTAATTTATATTTAAATAAAAAATAGTAACGTTTCATTAACGATATTTTTGCATAAAGTTATGGCAAGTGTATTTATAATTTTTTAATATTAAAAAAGTTTTATATATGAAAGGATAACAATCCTTACATTTTTTTTCCAATGCCAGTAACTGTCAACAGGGTTTCCCGTTGTTTTTTAAATTGTAAATTATTTACACCAACAAAAAGCAAAACCTTATCCTATCAACAACCACAGATCACTTCAATACCAGTCACAGAAGCTTCCCTCATTTCCCACCTCACAAAAGCCATGGCAACCCTTTGTGTCACTCCATTTCCGTCCTTTACTCTCGCCAAACAACTGTTGCCCACCAAACTTCCTTCCCTTAAACTCAACTACAGAGCAGGCAGATCCTTGAAGACTACAGTTAGGTCTTACAAAGTGTTGATTGAACATGAGGGTCAATCTACAGAGCTGGAGGTGGAACCTGATGAAACCATACTATCCAAGGCATTGGACTCTGGACTGCCGGTGCCTCATGACTGCAAGCTTGGGGTGTGCATGACTTGCCCAGCTAAGCTAATAAGCGGCACAGTTGACCAAAGTGAAGGTATGCTTAGTGATGATGTTGTGGAACGTGGGTATGCACTGCTGTGTGCTTCTTATCCAAAGTCAGATTGTCACATTAGGACCATTCCTGAAGATGAGCTGCTGTCCTTGCAACTAGCAACGGCTAATGACTGAAATCTGTGTGCATGATATTTCAGTTAGAAGTTTTGGTATTTAAATACTAAATTTGAGTACAATATTTTTGTTATCGGTATGCTGTGGTGGCAATGTTGAATAGATCTGTCTCTCTTTCCTTTTGTGCGTGTAAAGAAAAATAACAATGAAAGCATTTTTCTGTCAACTGAGTGATTGATTTATTAGATAATGGATCTTGTAATTGATTGATTTAGAATAAAACAAATGTTTATTTTGCAGTTACGCATCACAATAACAAGACTAGATCATACGGCATTGGAATTTCTCTTTTCTGTTCTCTTAGTATTACAGGTCGGATCCTATAGTTAGCCTAAGATTTCTTGTTTTCTATTTGGATTGGGCTATGTACTGGCGTTTAGCAGAGCCCAAAAATGATTTCAGTGGTTTGAGCTTTGGTACGAGTATGACACAGCAAATTGGCGATGTTCAAGAGGTTGGAAACTTGCCTGCGTGGTTGCACCTATATCCATTCATCGGAATACATATGAATTGCTAATCTTTAGTACGCATACAATATGCTCAATCAACCAAATCCCAAGTCATCCTAATTTTCTGTGGTCAAGTCTAATGGGCGTGATTCAGAAATATATTCTAAACGTTAACAGAATTTTAGTCATCTTAAAGCGATAAAATTTCAAATTCCTTGCGCCAAATAATAATAATATAATAATATTTAAATTGAACAAATTATTCTTTTAAGGAAATAGTTTTATTTAAATCTGTTAGACAGCAACTCTATTAAGTTAATTATTCAATATTTGATCTAAAGAAAAAGTCTTAAAATTTAATTTTAAAAATACTTATACCAATAAGAAAAAACTTTTTAATCGTGCTTATATGTGTTGATGTTTATGGTCGAAATTTTCAAATATTCAACATCTAACCCCAATGTTCATACTTGCTATTTGAATTTACATTTTTTATCTTTGTTAGTTTTCTCTGGTTGTAGGTTAAGTGGAATCTAGATCCTAATCTTTCTATATTAGACCCGCGAAAAATTTGGATGGTGTAAAAAATAAAATGTCAAGGGTTACATTCCCACCTTCAACTGCGTTACTTTACCTTTTTGTTGGAATCCTTTATGGATCTTATAGCGGTTTCCATCTCACTTCTCGGAGTTTTAAGAGAGTCCGACAGCAATAGTATATCACATATTTTATAAGTGAACTCGGCAAATCGTCCAACTTTAAGGACCCGTACACTACTTAGTCTTTCCCCAAGAAGTCTTATACTCCCTAAGAAGTCTTATACTTCCCAAAGTAGCTCAACAAAATAATTGAATTGTTATCAAAGAGTGTGGCACAATGAAAACTAAATAATTACGAAGTGATAAGGAAGGAAGTTAGTGCACAAGAGATACAATAGAGAAACTTTATTCACTCAATAAAAATACAAGGATCAAATTGTAATTTTATAAAAACTACATGGACAACTTGAAAAAGACTTTCGACTACACTCTCTCTCCTTGAAGTAGTTTTTGTCGTTATTCACAAATGATTGGGAGGTGGAGTATTTATAGGCAACCCATCTCTAGGGCTGAGCAGTATTCGGTTTAAACCGAAATAACCGACCGAACCGATTAATTTTAAAATTTTGGTTCGGTTTTTTTTTTTTCGGTTCGGTTCGGTTTGAAATTTTTAAAAAATCGGTGATTTCGGTTCGGTTCGATTTTAGACGTAAAAATTTCGATTAGACCGAACCGAACCGAAATCACCTATACTACGTCGTTTTAATAGTTCCCTATTCCCTATTTCCCTTCCCTTCCCTTCCCTTCCCTTCCCTGCCCTAAATCTAAAACAGATTTCTATCTCTTCGTGCGTGCCGCCAGTGCTCCTCTCATCTCTGTGCTCTCTGCTCCATCTGCTCCATCTCTCATCTCCATCTGCTCCATCTCTCTCTCTGTGCTCTGCTCCATCTGCTCCATCTCTCTCTCTGTGCTCTGCTCCATCTGCTCCATCTCTCATCTCCATCTGCTCCATCTCTCATCTCCATCTGCTCCATCTCTCTCTCTGTGCTCTGCTCCATCTGCTCCATCTCTCATCTCCATCTGCTCCATCTCTCATCTCCATCTGCTCCATCTCTCTCTCTGTGCTCTGCTCCATCTCTCATCTCGCCGCGAGATTCTCGCGCCTGTGCCTCCACTCTCCTCTCGATTAGACTGATTCACCATCGGCGTCGGCCGTTGCTCTCTATCGGCTCTCCACGCGTCGTCGGGCAGTCGACAATCTCTCATCTCTATGCTCTGCATGGCTCTCATCTCGCCGCGAGATTCTCGCACCTGTGCCTCCACTCTCCTCTCAACTGAACTCTGATTCATCATCGGCGTCGGTCGTTGTACTCTATCGGCTTTCCACGCGTCGTCGGACAGTCGGCAAGTGCTTATTCCACAGCCCTCAGTCGGCAAGTGTTATTTTGGCAAGTGTTATTTGCTGTTGATTGTTGAATTTGTGTACGTTTGATTGTTGAATTTGTGTGTTGAATGTTTGATTGTTGAATTTGTGTGTTGAATTTGTGTGCTGTGATTGTTCTTTTTACCCTTTTTCGATTAAATTTTAGAATACTAAAAATCAATTTAAAAAGAGTAAAAAGAATAATGAAAAGTTTGAAAATCGGTTTAACGGATCAAACCGACTGAACCGAACCGAACCGAACCAAATCGGTTTGATTCGGTTATCTCTCTTATTCGGTTCGGTTCGATTTATGTAAAATACTGCAATTCGGTTTTCGGTTATTTCGGTTCGGTTCGATTTTGAACCGAACCGACCGAATGCTCACCCCTACCCATCTCCATTGGGTGTTGTAAATTTTTATAACTTTTAGATTTTTCAGCAAAAATACTCAGTCATACAAGTGTCCAACCATTTTGGACCAATAAAATTAATCCACGTTGAAACCTGCTGGAACATTGGGTGTTGTAAATTTTATAACTTTTAGATTTTTCAGGAAAAATACTCAGTCATACAGTGTCCAACCATTTTGGACCAATAAAATTAGTTCACGTTAAAATCTGCTGGAAATCTCTAAAAAAATCCATCTTTATCGACTTTGGGGAGAATTCTGGTCTATCGGTGGAAAGCTTTCAAAAATTGACCAATTCTGCTTGCCAGGTGCCAAATTCATAGGCCCACCACTTAGCAGTTGCCTGCCAATCCAACCAATTAGCATGCAACGTCCATAACAACAGATGCGCCTTTCCCTGTGTAGCTGTTCACAGGCGTGTTAACGGAGCCATTTCCGTAGCCGCCTCATCCTCGTGCACCTCGCAACTCTGCACACCTAGCGCTCCTAGCACGCGCACACCTCCTGCGCGCCCCGCAGTCTAGCGGCAAAATGAGAGTAACTTGACCTACGGAATTTAACCTTCTCCATAGGCCTACTGCGACTTATCTACTACTTGCACACCAGCCTACCTCTTTAGGCCTATGAAATTTGCTCAACGCTCAGATTTTTCCATAGGTCTACTGGCTCCTTCTTTCTGTCCGGAGGTCTACTAAAACAACACTCAACAATCAATTTTCTCAAAATAATATCACCAACCGAATTATAGAAAATTTACTTCCTTGCCAAATTTTCCAAATCGAGCGCCCTTATTGACCTCTAAGCCTCCAAAATTATCAATTGGCCTAGACTTTTTAATTCTCACCTAAACAGGACAACTCCAAAAATAGCTCCCCTTGGATCTGCGGGAGCCCAAAAATCAGGGGCTGACAAGTAACTTGGATGGTGCTGACAGAAAAATGGAAAAGAAAAAAAGAAAAAAATTTCTCTTACTAGAGGCTCGTTCTCGATGGCCTACTGGGACGCTGAATAACAAGCCCTACAACAGTTTAGCACTAGAAATTTCTTAACTTAATCAAGTGCAATGTGACGACACTTTTTTTTGAATTTAATAAAGGAGGACCCTTAATTTTTGAAGAAATTAAAAACCAAAAATAGAACGGTTGACTTTTAAAAAATTAAAAATATGTGTTAACTTAGCATAATTTAAAATCTTAAAAAATAATATCTGATGGGGAAATTTTGCCTTCCGGTTTTCAAAGCAATTTCAACACAGTTCAATTAATTAAATAATAATAAAAAAATCATATACACCATGCATTAACACGAGTAAAAAAATTGCATAACGAGGACCAAAAAAAAGGTTGCCATCAGTGCATGATACCATATACTAGAACAGCCAATACCCTACAAAAGTTTGCTGTATTCTATATACCGTCCTACCAATCATACTAGGGCGTCGTAGACCATATTTTCAAGTGAAGATAGAAATAACAAATAAGGGTGCTCGAATGGAATCCACTGCCAATCAGTTTTGATTTATTACTTTCTTAATAAACCATAACAGTTGAATTTGTCAAGACAGATGGCAACAGGAATCAAAGCACAATCAAAACAGCAAGGAACAGCTTTTCTACAACTAAAACTAATAACAGTGATCGTACCTTCAGTCCGTCAACATTGTTATGTTTCCATCAGGATTACTTTCACAAGTACCTAGCGCTACAGTTTGATAATTAGAAATACTTCTTACATTGACACAAGTAGAGCAAGTTATAATTCACACACATCGCTACCATTAAAAAGGTTAGTGATTACAAACAAGCCAGTCGAGAAAGCAAAAGAGATTGGGGTCATCATATCAGTGGTTACCATCTTCAACAAGTAGTCATGTCTATAGGTAGTAAGCCTGCTGATAAGCTGGAGCAAAACCATTTCCATAGCCTCCATATAGCGGATAATTCAAAGGAGCTCCAGGATATGATCCAGTGATGGGAGCAGCTGCCTCTGGTGAGTAGGCGTATGGAGATTGAGGGCTCCTGCTGCCATAAACAGCTGGTGGAGAAGGATATGCTGGTATGCCAGTAGGGTATTGTGTGTGTGAAGGAGACCTGACAAATGTTGGAGGCGTAGGGAAAGATGATACATAAGCATTTGTCGAGCGCCCAGCCTTGGCTGGAGGCATTGGGCCACCATTGCTGGCGCGTGTTCTTTTATTTGCAGGGACTGCAGCCGGCCTTTTCTTCTCTGTCTTGGTCTTCTCTAGCTGATCAAGGCGTTTCCTCAGGTTTTCAGGTGGGAACTCAGCCTCTAGTTTATATTCTTCAATGCACTTGATGACAGCCCGGAGAGCTGACTGCTCCTTTCGGGCAGCAAGGTGCTACAAGATTGATACAATTAACTACTAATAAGTTGAAAGTAACAAATTGAGTTACTCTTAAAAATTATAAGACATAAAATCTATCTTTTGAAAGCAGTTTTTCTTCCAAGAATTTAAGGGAGATACAGATAACAAGTGTGGAAGAATTATGTTAACACTAGATCTAGATAGCATAGCAGTCTGTCTTATCCTAAGCACTATGCAGTTATCTTTTGTATATTTGATTTAATAACAAATGCATTTCTAAAGGCAAAAGAAAATCTCATCATCATCCAGGATATTATCGTAAGATTATACAACATTTCATCCTAGCCAATGGTTTCAATGTTGAAAATATACAATTTTGGCACAGGAAAGCACACCATTACCAAACGTAACAAAGCAAAGACCCTAACTACACTCACTTGAGGCATATACCTTAGTTGACGAATGCTAAATAAAGCCCCTGTAAACAATTTTTTTTTTCCTCCTTTCACAATTAAGCTTAAGACATTTTGGAAGTCTAATTGCCCATTAATTCAGCAACACCAAGCTTTCTTTCCCTATAGATGACAATTTATAAGTACACCATAAAATTGCTCATTAGTTCATCAAGGTCTATCGTACACCATAATCGCAAAACATTGTGGATATTGCGATCAAGAATGGACCATAATGGCTTGTAGCCTGACTTACAGCAAACCATATCCACCAAAAAGTGACTTCCAAATTCAACCTGCTTGGAAAACAACACAATACAATGTGGCTTGTAGTCATTTCTGCTTATTCATCCCCCCCAAACGTAACAAAGCAAAGACCCTAACTACACTCACTTGAGGCATATACCTTAGTTGACGAATGCTAAATAAAGCCCCTGTAAACAATTTTTTTTTTCCTCCTTTCACAATTAAGCTTAAGACATTTTGGAAGTCTAATTGCCCATTAATTCAGCAACACCAAGCTTTCTTTCCCTATAGATGACAATTTATAAGTACACCATAAAATTGCTCATTAGTTCACCAAGGTCTATCGTACACCATAATCGCAAAACATTGTGGATATTGCGATCAAGAATGGACCATAATGGCTTGTAGCCTGACTTACAGCAAACCATATCCACCAAAAAGTGACTTCCAAATTCAACCTGCTTGGAAAACAACACAATACAATGTGGCTTGTAGTCATTTCTGCTTATTCATCCCCCCCCCCCCCCACCCAAAATAAAAAACAAATATATATATATATATATATATCAGATATCCAACACACAGGGAGGAAAACTAAATGAAGTCATGCATTTCAACTAGAAAACAAATGCATTAGAAGGAAGTACTTATCAATCAAAATGTGTCTTTCTGTCCAAAACACATTTTTCACAGTTGTACTATTCTACCAAATAGTTAACTCAGCTATTGGGTTATGCACCGCACGAATCTGGGATGTAAACGTATTTTTCAGAATGGACATATCCAAGAGAGAAACCTGATATCCAATCTTTAAACCAGGAAAACAAAATTGATTTGGAATAACTGAATAAGCAACACATAAAATTATATAACAAGGAAAAATAAAATGAAGGATTCATACCGCAGCTCGACCAGTATCAGGATCCTCCAAGATAGAAGCAGCAGCCTTCCTTGCATCCTTCAAAAAGGCTTTTAGTAATGGAACAGGTGGGAACTTGTCCACAAGACCAACTTCATATGTGAAATGCACAGCATCAAGCTGCTGTCCCCTACTAATTAGTTCTTCAATCATATCTGTACATGATAACAGTTTGGAATCACCACCAATCAAGCTCAGTAGCTTTACTACAATTACAGGGTAACATCAGGTATTCATGATGTGAACTATAGGATAATTCAGAAAAGGGCAAATAATGCAATAATACAGTTAAACATCAACCAGATATTTGAAACATTTAAAGATACATTAATACCAGACATATTGAATTAAACTGTTCTTGGGCAATGACACACATGCAAACAACCAAATCTTTGATCCAGTCACGCTAATAAACTAAAATTATCCGATATTGCTGACTAATACAGGGAAAAAAAGGATTACAAAGTTTGAACTTGAAAAGTTATTCATGCAAAGCTCACCACCCTCATAAAATAAATTTATTTTTGGCACAATAGAGCACAGAAGGTTCAAGAGGACTACGCATGCTGGACCTAAAGTGCCTTCTGAAGGCACGTGAATAACGAATATTAACTTATGCTTTATTGGTTAGCTACTCTCACCATAACAAGCAAAACCCAAGAACAAACTATCAAGATGCTAGCCCCTTTAGATCGTTAACATGTTCACCAGAATCAAGATCCACAACTGGAGCTGAATGATCAATACAACCCACAAACTCCTCATACTACTTAAGATATTAAGGTATGTGCACAATGCTACCAACCAAATCATAAAGAAAATTGGCTGCCAATGAACAGGTTGCAACCCCACCTTATCATGTCATTAACTCAATGAATGCTTAATCCTCTCTCTCTCTCTCTCTCTCTCTCTCTCTCTGTCTCTCTCTCACACACACACAAATGCTCAATTATCCATAAATGTTTCTCTAAGTGATCACGTTGCTGGTGTAACAGTTGACCATGCTTATTTCCTGCCCTGCTGTTCACAACAAATTAGACAACATTCCCCCCCACTTTCATCAGAAAGTTTACTGCAAAACTATTTGGATCGCCGGTTCACAACACACACTTCTCGTTTAACTACAAACTAACAAGAAGTCACATGCTCAAATTTGACCTAGAAGCACACACCCCAACTCCATATGCTCTCTGGCAAAAAATATAGAAAAGTTACATGCAACTAGGATATGCTTCCTGGGTTGAGATACAACGAAAGAATGCCATTAGTGGCAGAAAAGTAGCATTTTTCGAGAACAACTAATAATTTAAAGCCAGGAAGCCCAAATAGAAGCGGAAAATAAGGTAAGTCATACATATCGAAGTAACTTACCAGGCATTTTATCTCCCAAACCAAGCGAGACAGCAAGCTTAGGCATCTGCTTGCGCCAAGCAGACCCAACGACGAGCTTCCTGTACAAATCCACATCCTCCTTCTTCACAATCCCAAAAGTGACCAAATGCTGCAAGAAAGTATGCACATCAGGAGTCTTGACGTTCTCAATCCCACCGCGCTCTTCCAGACTTCTTTTCCAAGTCTCGGCAATCTCCTTGGCCTTCTCCTTGATTCTCGGCGTCACTAACAGCCTGGACTTGCCTATCACCGGGTCTACCGTCACTGGAATCAAGCTCTCCAGAATCAGCACACAGGCCCATCCCAAATCATTTCCTTTCTCAGTCCTTTCACCTCTCTTATCCACGGGAAAAACCTCTGAAATTGCTTCCAAGACGAACCTAGCAGGATCCACACACTCGGACAAAGCCAACGGAATCTGGCTTCTCAATACGTCAAGTTCCTTCTTCTTTGTAATCACTAACTTCCAGAAATCCCTGGAATGCATTTTCAGGCAGAAGGATTTGAGAAGCAGTAACAGTGCGTCGCCGTCATCCACCTCACCATCAGGATGGTCACAATCCGGGTTCTCGAGGGACTTGAAAGCGGCCTCCTTGTGTTCCTCGACTCGCTCGAGTGCGATCTCGACGCTACCGTCAATAGTGACCTCACGCTTCTTGAGAGAAGCGAGCGTAGCCTTGGTCTCATGGTCCAGGGCCTGGACCTTGTGTTTTAGAGCTTCGGATTTCTTCTGTAGGTTCTGCTCAAGAGAGGTGAAGTGGTCGGAAAGCTCCTTCCAGAGAAGAGTGCAGCTGGTCATGAGGGAGGTCTGGCGCTGGAACTCGTCGAAGCTCGGGCGAGTCACCTCGGTTAACTCGCCTGGATTGGGGATCGACCCCATAGTTGGTGAAAATCAGGCACCGCAAGTAACTCGGCAACTGAAAAAGGAGAAAAAGAAACAAACCCTAGAGAGGGAGAGAGAGAGAACAAAGGAAAAAAAGGCACAATGGAGGCAGGAACGAAGGGAAGAAGAGGAGGGAGAAGGAGACAGTGATGACGTGGAAAGAAGAAGACAAGACACGTGTAATGCGGACCGAGGGAAAAAGGCGGTAGAGGGAAGAAGCTAGAATGCGCAGGGCATGCGCAGGGAAAAGGTGCGCAGGATAAAGAGTGGGGAAGTGACGTCAGACAAGGGGAAGGGGGATGTTTGGATGGAGTAGAAGACAGGAGGAGAGGGAGATGGGATAACTTTCGCAGAAATCGAAGTTAGATCGTTAAAAAAAAAAAAAAAAGACGAGGTGAAATGAAAACCACAGCACATGGAAGGAGTCAGAAAAAAGTAAAGCAATTGCCGGTCTATCTTGTATAATGTTATAATTATAACTATAATAATAATAAAGAATAATACAACAGCATATGTACAGTAAAGAGATTCAGGAATCAGGGCATGCGCATCCATTTGTGTTTTTAAAATATCGTTCTTTTTTCTTTAAGAAAAAAAAAAAAAGATATTTATTTTGAAGGCTAATGCTAATTGGCAATTGCTAGTGGGAGGATAGGATGATATACGAATGATGGAGTGATGGATATTCCCCAACAACCACTATTTCCATTTCAAACCAGGATAAAAGCTGGTGGGTCCCATGATTTTTTGGAATTTGACACGTAGGCTTTTACATAATTATAGCCACCACGACAGCGAGTTGGGTGGCTGCGAATTCACCATTCACCGCCTGATCTGATTGATGCAAATGGTTTGGTCCCACCAGAGGCGTTTCAACCCCTCTCCGTCTCTCGCGCAGAGTCACAATCGAGCTGTTGGAATTTGAATTTTGAAAGACGGGTAAATTCAATTTCCAGTAATTGAATCTATATAGTTGAAAGATGACGAGCGACAGTTGGGTTGCTTAATTGATTGGCCATAAAATAAAAATGTCATTAGCAAGTGAATTGGGATTTAAATCAAGTGCTCGTACATGCAAACATGGATGTTGGGTGGGGCAATGAACAAGTCTATCACATTTAGGTACGATTATAATTAAGGATGACATCACAACGAAGAGACATTTAAAACAGATTTGGCTTCAAATTAAGTAAGCTGAATACGTATTATTAATAACAATAATAATAACGAAAAGGTGACCGAAACTACCCCATCTATCTCCAAACATATCAAAACATATGGATTTTTACATGATTCTCTGGCCCTCCAGGACAGGGCCCAAGTATCGGAAACTAAACCATGGATTACGTCCAACAATCTCCAATTTCCCATTCACAGCCAAAGTCCTCCTCATGTTCATGGCAGGTCCCAGGGTTTGATTGGGAAAAGAGCGAGAAGAAGCTTCCCCCTCGCGCTACTCGTTTAAAATACCTGCTACTTTTATTATTAAATGAACAAGTAGACGACAATAGTATTAGACAAGCAATACTGTCGTTCAGGCTAACAAATACACATACCTACAAAAAGATAATAAAGGCAATTCACCATTATCTTCGTCTTTCCATCTGAGAGTGAGAAACAAGCAAAAATCGCTTTCTAGTAGACAGTGCAGTAAAAAATTTGAGGTAATATAGGGAAAGTGAAAACGAAGCAATGCCAGATATAAATGCTGGACTCGTACAATAATTTCCTATTTTGTTTGGTTATCATATACCTTATCTTGAAGCAATATGAAAAGTCATTATTACTTAGGAGGAGCACTGCTAAATAAATCTGCACTGCACTAGCTGCTAGCTACTAGCTACTAGCTAGATTGATTTAGAAAAGCAGATACTCTCGTACATGGCCCGGCCCCATTGAGTTTTTTGAATACGCGTCGTCCTTAAATTAGCCAGCTACATCAATCCTATCAAGCCATCCAGCGCCCCCCTCAGGAAATAGTAACCTTTCGATTGCAAAGGAAATATCTCCAATTCAGTGTCACGATTTCAACAAGCCAGCATGTGAAGAAGCCTTTTTCAGAATTACTTCCTTTTTTTTTTTTCTCATGCATTTTTTCAAATACTTGTGCCACTTTGCCAGCTACCTTGTAGGCATAGTGGGTTACAGCATCAATGCTGGCTACTACAGTTCCCACAACTTGTATCTAAAACTGTGACTTCTGAAGCACTTACTAAGAAAAATACTTTTAATAATACTATTTATCAGAGAACATTTAAAATTAATTCAATAATTTTAAACAAAAATAAAAGCACCTAAAAGGATTTTGTTTTCCTAATTTTGGACTTTAAACCACAGAGCCTTTCTCAGGCCCACAATAATTTTGGACTTTTAATAATACAAAGACTTTGACTTGCCACCAGCAAATACAAGATCTGAAATGCATACAATTTTACAAATTACGACAAGTGAAAATTAATTCCCCCCACACAACTCCAGAAATATCAGTAAGCAACTACTGAGCCCCTGCCTGAAGAACTTTGCAGGGAACCTTTCTTCGTTCAAAACTTAAAAATAGCCCTCAAAATGAACTTGGCACTCACACGGTAGCTATACTGCTACAGGCTTGATTTCATGACACATGTCACAAAACAAAGTATACTGATGAATGTTCCCATATTTAATCATTTATAAGAAACACCAAGCATCAGCAACTTCCCCTTCTAAAGTTAAAATTCAAGACAAAATCAATCTCTAGGAGGCTATATGACATCAACTCCACCTGATGCAAAGCAATGTTAAGAGCATTCATGTGCAAAAACAAAAGTACAAGAATAACTTGTTTTCTGAACCAGGTATGATGAGGAATAGGATCAGTAACCTACCACTTCAATTCATTGAAACAGGACATGCAAATTAAGGCAGACAGTACGCACAGCCAAATTGCTCAGAGAAACAGGACATGCAAATTAAGGCAGACAGTGTGCACAGCCAAATTGAATTTCACCAAGATAAGTGCACATAGCTCACTCTTAGGACCAGAGATTAGCAAATGCCTACAGCCCATCTGCACCACTTCTCCAAGACGTGAAGTCTGAGATATTGAATGATTTAAAGGTTACCGAAAAATCTTTGTGCTAGATGTGAATCTTAACTAGATAATTTTTAACCAAGCAGATTTCAGTGTTGCAAACAGGTTGTGTGTCTTAATTTGAGAATTTTAGGTGATGACAACCGAATAGCGTTAACAAAACTAGCATCAGTTTTCTATTATGTACCGGCCAGTCTAAATCTGAATGGATGAAGGTTTTAATTGAACCCATCTAAAGATCGGGACAAATGATGAGATCCCAAGTCCTTCATCAGATGAAAATAGGTTTTGGCGTATATATATTGAAGACAAATGAACGCTTCCAAATGCAATTGCACATCAATATAACTGAGTGATTTGAACACTTGTTATAGTTATATTTAATGAATGGTACAAGAAGCTGCGCTGCAAATTGTACATTTTTCATACAGAAGTACGCAAAAGAAACAAAAGAAGGAAACACTCGCTACTTGTTTAAACAGAACAACTACGAGTCCCTCCCCATAACTGGAAATCTCTGATGATGAATCCTAGCTCTAGGATCATCCATGGCAAGCCTTTGAAATCCCCATCTACGTTTAACTCGATAAAAAACCCGCCATAGGTAAGGGATTAGGCCTGCGCAATTTTCGAGGGCCTGCCCTTGCATCTGGATTCTGGATCTGCTTGCAGCCTCTATGAAATTGACTTGCGTAGGATTTTGAGGAGGCTCATATTTATAAACTCAGGCTACCAAACAAACGTTCCTGCACGTCTCAGCATACAGAACACAGATGAGCATGGCGGCCAACATTCATTAATAAAATAAAAATAACCATTCCACTGTTAGGAGAAATAAAGACAAAAGCTCTAGCATTCTGGCCTTTGACTTCGTTTTTATAAATGGAATTAAACTACGGGAGAGAAGACATCATTCTTCTAGTATATTTAAGAAGGAAGCAAGCGAGTTGTCCTCTATGCTTTTAATATTTAAAGAACAATTCTGGTACCAGACCATTAAGCTCATCCAATTTCCCCACCAATTGCACGACTGTACAGCAGAAACTTCAGCCCCAACCGCAAGGAACATTTTGTTTGGCCTATGTTAAGCAGCACATAAGCGGAAAGCACTCTATGAATTTAAGAAAGTTATTTACAAGTACCATCAAATTCAAATGAGCACGTTGCTTCAGTAAGCGCAGAACTTGCAGCCGATATGAATTATATGAACAAATGCTGGCATATAGAAAGAAGGTTATAATTACAAGAAAAATGCTATTCAAAATCTGTCTGCAACCACCTATCTCATGTGACAAGTTACCATGGATATGGAGGACTTTGCTACATAAAAATGAAATAATACAAGACTTCTACAGAAATTATGATTGTGGAACATGGCAGGTCCGGATATGTACACGCTGACAGACATCAGAATATTGACCAGCAAAATTCAAAGCATCTGCCCAACAACCTCCACGAGATGTCTTTTCACAAAAACATCTTCTCCTTAGACGTCAAGCTCACATGGCACTAATTACACCGGCCAAGAACCTGATTTGATGGTGTCAGCACCGAGTTAATTTTGATATGTTCGAGGGTTAAACCAGAGCCTTCAAAATCATACACAGCAGAACTAATTACTTTACATCGGAAGCCTATAATTTCTTGCTAACATCAAAGACAACAGCACCGGTGCCCTAACGCTCATGCACAGTCGCTGCATTCCACGTTGATAGAGTATAAAATCGGCAAAGTGAACGAACACAAATGTTCAGAAAAGCATCAAATGGAGCATGATTCAGATTTCCCTTCACTCACGTTAGTCCTGAAATTATCTGCATGAGCATGTAGAGCACTCACTTCACAATGTTTTGCTTCAGACACTGTTTCTGAAACCACATCTAATTTGCTTTCGCTCCCACGGGCTATTTCATCATTTGGATCTAAGTTAACTTGCATGAACTCTCATCAGCAGCATTGGACATTGAAACAGACATAATAGGAACTTCATCAACCTTCTCACTGCAGTTATCAACTGTTGTTCCTGTTGTGGAAGGTACCGCTTCAAGACCAGCCACATCAACCTTTATTGTGCGTATATCATCTGGGCCAGAATGGGATTTATCCTCATTGTGAGAATCCATTGCGGACTTGGCTAGCATCTCTGCTGCACTATTATTTGCACCCAAGTCCAGCTGACGTTTCCCCTTGAAAGCTAGTTCAACCTCATATTGAGAATCAACTGGTTTAGTGCCTTCTTCAATTGAGATTCTAAGTTCATCAGAAGTATACTCGTTTAGATTTAATGCACGGGCATCCCCAATTTTGCCCTTTTCACAAGACTGAATATTATCAATAACAGGAGAACCCGCTTCCAGTTCGTTTTCCTCCTCTCTATCACCTCTTGGATCAGAGTTAATAAGACATTTCTTGTTAGATGTCAAGTCCGCTAACTTGTTGCCTGAATCAGAATCAGCACATGTATTCCTATTAATCGAAACTAGAGTTTTAAGTTCATCAGAAGCAACTAAAGGACTGCTCATCACAGAAGTATCATCTAAGGAAACACCCAGACATCGGGAATCAGAATTTGTTGGAGACCCATCACCCTGAATACAGGACTGATAATTATCACCACCAGGAGAATCTGAATTGGCTGTCTTGTCCAGATCATGGCTTGTGCTAGAGATGCATTGACTTTTCTTCTCCAAAGCAGTTTCATCTAACTTATCCCCTGAATCAAAAGCTGCATTTATAGTCTCCTTAATCAGTACATAATTTATTAGGTTCAAGAGATGCATCTAAAGAACTACTAATCACTGAAACATCACTTAATCGGAATACCCATACATTGGGAACCAGAATTTGTGGCAGCCAATTCATCATTAGTCCCACTGCTACATTCCAAACCACCATTATCACACTCATTAAGATCATCTTGCATGGTTGAAGAATCAATATCAGATTTAACTGCCGCCTCAAGTATGATACTTTGACCGTCTTTGAATTCCCTTCTTTTTGCACCTGTTGGAAGAAATGCAGAGTTGAAGAAGAAGATAAAATTAAAGTTCATTGGAAAGTAAACAGAATGCATCTGAAGAAAACCTGGGCTGGTAGTCCAGTTCCCATCAATATTTTCCTGATCCAACAGCTGCTTCTGTAACATGTCTATACCAGGGAACACCAAAATATTCATGGACTTCAATTCTTGCTTGAGCGATTCATCGAGAGTGGTGAAATAAAAAACCTTTGCCCATGTATCAGCAAGTTCAGAAATTGCAGGGATAATCAGTTTCTGAACCTTCAGGGAGCAGAGTGCCTAGGAAGGAAAGAAGTTCAACAAATAGTCAGGAAAGAAAGTGAGGCAAAAGTAAACTGGAGGAAAGATGGAAGCAAAATCCATACTTCCAATTGTTTTGACATGCAAATCTAAGTGCATACAAGAAATTAGTATTACACTTTACCGATTCAATGGCGCAAAAAAGCCGATGGCACATCCCTTGACGCCTATATATATGGCATGTTCCAATGAACGGCATTTCTGCCAACTGAGTTCCGTGAAACCTAAACCATGGTCAACACAATTGTCAGAATTCATCTTTATGTAAATCCACACAACATATCCTAGCTCTTAGGATAAAATGCACAAGAACTTGAAGCTAAAATCTAAATAAGGCAGTAAACACAGGCATTGCTAGTATTCAGCCAACAGGGAAACCAAAAACATACAAGTAATTAAACTCGCAAAGAAAGTTAATCATGACAGGGAAGATGTGTTCAGAGAAGCATTAAAGAACATGACTCCTGTACACCAGGCTGTTCACATTTTAAATGGAATCAACCAACTTGAGTGATCCAATCCAAGCCAAACCACATTTTGGTTTAAGTTACAGGATTGCGTTGAAATAGTTGGTTTACTTTAAAGGCTCATTTTTTCAATCACTTGATATAATAACTTGTTAAGACCCAATAAACCTAATTTTATCATCTAAAACTGCTCTGCCTATCTGTGATCTCAATTGGTACCAGCCTTTTCATCGGCACCTCCAAAAGAATTTCTGCCTTTCCATCCGCCACCAGCCTTGCCTTCAATATCATCTTGTTGATTCTCTTTAACAAGTCATTTCCCTCAATCTCTTCTCTTTATCTCCATTTGTGTATTCATATCCACACGTGTTCGGATTGATTGGTATATTGCACAAATTTCTGCTGTGCTTTCTGCATGCAGTATTTTAAGGGGAAAAATCATCGAATTTCAAGATTGTTGAGAGCCAAACTATGGAGAAAGAAGACTTATAAAAGTTTGCTTGGACATGCAAAGAATTTGACACCATCGAGAGATCATTCGGTGGAGGTAGCTGAGGAGAGCAGAGAAATAAGATGTTTAGTCAAGTACTTGTTTTTTGATTTCTGGATCTTCTGGCTTGCATGTGGTTCGGATTTTAGGAGCTTTTTGGGCAGTCGATTTGGAGGACCCTCTGAAGGCGGCCATAGATAGAGATGAACCGTGAAAATCATCTAAGTGATTAGTGAAAGCTCTATTTGTTGGATAAAAAACCAAGGGTGATGATGGACACCCAAAACAGATCCTCCTTTTTTGTTTTTCCTTAGAAAATAACTAAAGAGAATTGAGATAATGGATGTGAAAAGATGGGTTCTAATACATCATCATGACCTATCATCAAAATAAAATTAAAAATTTTCAGCTTAGTTAATTTTTTTATCATATATGTGCATCATTGTATACAGCAAATTAGATTGAACAACATATTTAAATATATTTCTAATTTTTTTACATTTTAAAGTATGGTACTTTAAATATGGAAATTTTATTATTTTTATTTTAATTTATTTTACTGTGTAAGAATACTTAAATTTTATAAGAAATATCACATGATATAAGAAAATTAATAATATAAAAAGTTAAATTTGTCAAAAAAATATATTTGATATTTGGTAATATGATTTTTATTATGGAATAAAAAATGACCTCATTGGTGCCAAATTGATAGCAAAGCAGACCTGATAAGTCTACAGTCAAATAAAATTTTACCCACCTGACCCAACCTAAAATTCTTGCAGTTGTGTGGGTCCCGATTGTAAATTCACATTTTAAATTGCATATATAATATAGCTAATAAAAGATCAATAATTTTAAACCTGATAGATGCAGCAGAAATGATTTCATCACCCTTCTCCAAAATAGCAGCATAAAAACCACTAAAATTCAGCCGACTAAAGTTTGATCTGCATATGATCAGATAAAAGCGATTAATGGAAGCAAAAGTGAAGAGGAAGATAGCCCACATGACAGAAAAGAAAGGTTCAGGTTAATTATCAGAAGAAGTTAAATTACTATTGAAAATCCAATGAATGGATCTCATCCATGATCCTGCATGCACAAAGTTTCTATATGCTGATATACGGACAAACTATGTATTTATTTGATGTATTTCAAATTTTCTAAGAATGATGGATATGTATTTATTTGATGTATTTTATACTTATTATTTAATTGTATATCTTAGTTTTAGTTATATCTTTAAATATCTATTCATTTCGTGAAGTTCATAAATTTTTCAAAAAAAAAAAATATTGCAGATTGATAGGCTGCTGACAGCCATTACAAGCCTATTTCTATTCCTCATGACCATGATTTAAATACACATAACCTAGCCTCTTTGTTTCTCTAACAGGTTTTAGGCTAATTTGAGGGGAAGTTGTTTATGGTTACTACCCTCAAGTAAGAAAATGACAAGCAGAAGATAGAAAATAATGGTTGGCTAAAATTTGCTTTCTGGACATGTGGAATTTAATTTAATATGGATCCAGCTAGAACATAATGGAGAATACACATTCATACAGCTAACGTATCTTGTCTCAGATAAAAGCTTAAGTGCTAACCAAAGATGGGTGCAGATTCAAATTCTAAATTTATTTCCTTGGCAACTTAGTAGGACTACTGCACATTTGCACATAATACCTCAATCATATATCTAGTTAACATGACAATTAGAACAGGTAGGAATCTACAGGTGCTCTTCGTTGACTTTCTCTACTCTTAATTACAAACCAAGCAAGTTTGGATTGATAAAACACTAGGTGAAAGAACCAAAGGAGGAGAACAGTACGTTCATATTGTGTACCTTCCCCATTCCTATTGTGATCTCGGCACATCAATACAACACATAAAAGTGCATGTAAATGACCTTATAATTCTGAGGGAGTATATAGTCTAAATATTGCCCAGTTTAATCTTCATAACATTTCTCACTAGTTTAATCTGTATAGAAGTTATCAAAAATTAGAACAAAATAATACTAAAAGCATGATATCTAAGAGCATAATAACTCTAGTAAGTAAAAATGCATCACTAACAGTATGGGATGGTTACTGGTATATGCTGGATCCAATGACATGTGAAACCACAAGCAAAAACTGGTTGCATAAATCAATTCCAGATAAAATGGCTAGAGAAACTCCATTCCATTGAAAACCACCTCAATGCCAAAAGAATAACTAGTAATTTAAATTTGAGGTTTACCCTGTTACCTGAAAATGTTTCATTCATCCATGCCAACAGGCATGCAAACATATGTGCTACCATAAAAGGTTTAAAGCAACACTTACCTGCAGTTATAAAGAACATTATGGATTAAGTTGATCCCACTCCTCCTGTCAACAATAGGCAAAAAGCATTCGTCCATAACAGATAGAGCAACAGCCAACTTCGAATTGCACTCTACTCTTTGAGAAAGTCCCTGGGGAGGTATATCCAAGTCTACATCTGTTTTATGGATGAGAGACCAAGAAAATCCCGCTTCAAGTTCATTTTTTACCCCAATATACTTCTGCAGTTGCTCAAAAAGCTAGCAAGCAACAAGAGTGTAAGTCTATAGAGTACATCCAATTACAGGCAGGAAAAATAATACTATTGACTGTGCTGTGCTATTAGTACAGAAGTTGCCATATCAAGGAAAAGAAAAAAAAAATATTACTACAGAATTGAGAGAAAAAAAAGAAGATAAAATTCTTGTGAAAAAGATGCACCTCTCTACATGTCTTCCCACAAAAACATGTGAAAGATGGATTGGTATCAATGGAAAGAGCATCAATCTCCTGTATGCATGATTTGTGATCTACACAGACGTAGATTTAAAGTTTAAAAGAACATATGAAAAGATAGAAATCAAAAAAACATATCATAACAAGATCCTATAAGAAAGGAAAGGGAGGAATACATTTCTTTGCACACATGCTGCAAGTAAGAAGTTCACAAGCAGTTGCACCATCACCATCTCCCTGAGAAATATTTTCACTGGCTATCCCACAAAATTTGCATGTACAATGTGGACAATGCCAGTCACCTGGGGGCAACATCTACAATCAGAAGACAAGCATGAGTACCATAAGCATAAAAAATACATGCCACCACAGCTGGTAAGCTCAAATACTTGACAAAATGCATTGAGTTTGCTCTGATATGTGATCTAGATTACTTGTTTCCTGGCTTCAAAGAATCAACACATAGCTAACCAAGAATAATAATGTGAAATGTTCCATGCTTTTATTTGAAGAACTCCAGATCATTAGAAGGAGTATATGAAATCATGGAAATGAACATTGACATTCAGGAATAAGAGGTTTTTTTTTTTTTTTTGGGGGTGGGGGGGTGGGGTGGCCTTTGTTCCAACAAACTCTTCAACGGTGGAGAAATTTCTCTAAAGCCTGTTTCCACAACAATATTAGATGAGCAGAAAAAAAAGGGCACATGCAAAGACACAAGAGAATAGCATGGGGAAAAATAAGCATGCACAGTTAGTGCATGTAAAGAATGCAATAGCATTTGAGTTAGTGTATAAGCACCTGTATACCAAGGCAGCTCTGATGAAATGTTGATGGACAACCATCACAACATATCAAATCCCCTCCATCACCACAGAGTCCACACATATCATCGTTTGGATCATCACCATCCATGTTAAGAGAATGAAAACCAATGTGCTCAATCGACTCCTGTCTATTCCATGCATCAATCTGGCACTCCAAAAGGGAAACTCCAGAATCAAGATATATATTTTGAAATGGTTGGCGTAGTTTGCTCCCTGCATGGATCTCAAACTTTGAAACTGTGAGGATTTTACTACAGCAGCCACAATGAATACCATCTCTAGTAATCCAGCCCTCCAACATTACTTTTGTTCGTCGACGATTCATGTATTGCACCTTTTGGCTCAACTGCACAGATCCACAATCAATCAGCCAGGAGAGCACTGTGCGTTTGCCAGCATATGGAACAAACCCATCACTCTCTGAGTTTAGCCCTTCATTAGAATTCCGAGCCAACAAAGTACATCTGCCAAGCTTTCTACTTTTCCGTCCTTGATGAGAATTGGATCCAGATGGCATTTTCTCCATGCCATCATGCAAATGAGGGATGGAACTTTCACCTTCTGTGTTTACATTGAGAGAACTGTTGCCATTTGTTCCACTCTTCAATGACTTACTACCCTGTTTCATGGAGGAGGTCAGTTTCTCTCCATGGCTGCCACTGTCTATGCTTTCCTCATCATGCCTGGAACTTGAAGACTTTCTTGCTGCAGTTTCTTGTGCATTCTCACTGTCGCTGCTGTCTCTTCGCTTCCTTTTCATTTCTTTCTCCATCTTCTTCCGAGTCTTCCTTGTTAGTTGGCTAAGCACCTCATCTGATAGTGGTGTAAATGGAGAACCATCAGCCTTAGATTTTGCCTCCTCTTCCTCATCATTTAATTGCTTCAGAAGTGCATCATATGCCTTGATGATGGACCAATAAGCTGTTCCTGTGGGGTTTATGTAAACTGCATCTAGGTAGTCTCTGTTCCTTCTTGGTCTATAGTCTATTGTCCAGCCTGCATTCAGAAGCATTCCCCTGATCCGTTCACGCAACTTCTGCTTTTCTGTGCCAGTGCCACGCTTAACTTTCCCTTCTTTAACTCTAGCAGATGGAAGCTGATTGCATGTTGTTATTTCAGCACCACTGCTTGCCCCTTTCACAGATTTATGAGCTTCTGTATTCTTTAGCCCCAGTTTCAATGATGTATCACTGTCCACTGAATGTACCCCACGGCCCTTAAAATTCTTAGTTGGCAATGGCGTTTTTGAAGAATTACAAGCCTCCATATCATTCAGTCCCAATTTTAAAGATGCATCACTATCTTCTGAATCATGATCTCTGACCTTACTGTTCCTAGTAGATGAGTTCTTAGTTGACAATGATTTCGGCATATTCACTGGTTTTTCCAATGTCCGAACAAATGAACTTGCTTTGTCAGCACTTTTAGACTCTGGATAGAACAGAGGATGGATTAGAACATTCTTCTTGACAGTATCTTCAATCCTCAAACCCTTTCTCTTTTCCTCTGCTTCCAAGAGGCCATAACTTTTCAAAGACCCACCCACCTTCTTCTTATTCACCATTACCTTTAAAACACCATTTTTCCCCTGAACCCTAATGGGTTCATCAGAATCGTATTTATCCCTATAAAATGACGTAGATGGATGAGGCCCATCTCTGTCACCATGGTCCCTCCAATTTAGCCTGCTTGTCCTCCCAAAATATGAACTCTTTCTTCTATCAACAATAGGATGTCTAGTCGATCCTGTCTCGTATTCCCTTTCAATGCCACTTCTCTCGTATTCCCTTTCAATGCCACTTCTCTCGTATTCCCTTCCAATGCCACTTCTCCCCAGCATCATTGACCCAAAAAACCTCCTTCCTTCCTTCCCATCTTCATCAAAGCGCTTCCTCCTCATCATTTCTCCATCATTCCCACCGTAGTCGTCAAAGTCAAACTCATCTAACCTATTCCTCATCCTCTCACTGAAATCGTCCCCATTTCTACCAATCACATCAACCTCATTACTCCTAGCAATCTCTTCCCTACTCCTCTTCCTACCAATATCATTCTGTTCTACAATACCCTTATCATAAAGACCATTGCAAACCCGTAAAGTTTCAGAGCCTATCTTTCTTCGAGGTGGCATTAGCAGCTCACCGCTAGACCCTGAATCGCTCATATCCATCCTAGCTCTCTTCTTTTCCTTCTTGGACCCAAAAACCTTACGTGAGCCAGAAGAGCCCACTCCTCCTACACCGTCATTGCCCTTTTTTCTCATAATCAGACAACCAGAGGAGCTCTTATTCTTCACCATAAACCCTGATGGGTCGCCATATCTTCTTCCCTCTTCCATCCCCGCAGAGAAGAACACCCAAAACTACTGTAGTTTCAAAATTCCGCTCAAAACCATCCCAAATTGAGAAATAGACGCCAAATAAACAAATTACAAAAACCTAAATCTCTCCTCATATCAAAATATGATAGTAAAAAACAACCAGATCTGACCCAGCCTAACCAAGAAGCACCCTCCCACAAAAACCAAAACGGCGACTAATGGGTAAATCGAACCAAAAATACTACCTCGGCAGGTTCCATTTGCAGCAATCAGACGGTCTGCAGGATCGATCGATGACGGAGGTTCCCGGCGAAGAAAGCAAGGGCGAGGAAGAGAGAGAGAGTGAGAGAGAAAGAGAAGGAGAGAGAATTTACGTGTACGTTGTAATGGCCCAATATAAACAGCAAAGCCAATTGGCGTGGCCTGTGTTACTATTATTTCTTTTTTGTTATTTACGTTTTCTCCTTGTAATTAGTTTTCCCTCCAAATCCTGTTGCCGGAGATCAACGCATAACCTCCTTGATCTCGCCAAATAGACGGGGGCCCACGTTTCAAGTGGGTCATACATGACATGGCAAGATCTAGGGGGCCTAACTGGAGATTATTTTAAGAATTTCCAGGAGATTAATGGTGGTTTTCGCTGTTTTGACTAGCTAGTACTCTTTAGGGATGCGCGTGCCTTACATTCGAAAAAAGTAGCGCGTGGACGAGGAAAAAGACGACAGTATCTGTTGTGGATTTAGGTGAGGAGAGCCTGGGTTTTGTTCCCTGAGATGAGATCAGCATCAGAGAGATTTCGTTTTACTGTTTGTTTTTTTTTTCTGGGTTCAAAGCAACGCAGTTTTGGTAAAAACTAGATTGTTTTTACTTGCTGGATTTCCTTTCTTCTTTCGGACATATTCATTCACCCTTCTGTGTCTACTGTTTGTTCTTTCAATTTTAAACTTAACCGAGAACTGGTCAGGCCGGTTCAGCCTTTGTATCAGACGGGTTCGGTCTTAGTCAAATCAAAAAGAAAAAAGAATACCGTAATGTTCACGAGTCTGAATCAATCCCAAACTTTACATAGAACTGTGATAATTTGGCTTGACACTCTAATTTGATCTTTTTAAAAAAAAAAAAAAGTGACGCGATGAAGACAGAACTACCGCATACAATACACAGCTCTAAAACCAAAATCAGATTGAACCAGGCCAGGCCCTAAACGGTTGTGAACAAAAACCAGCAGGAATTATATAAGACCAGTCGGACCATTTTGTATTATTTTTTGAACTATCAAAGCGATTATCGAAGCCGTCAAAAATAAATCTATTAAATAATCAACAATTAATTTGTAGATAGTGGCAATAGGATCGAACTACAGAGATTTGACATTACGGACTTTCCTAATAATGATTTGAACAAATAAATAAAAAGAGGGGTTTGTTTTGATGAATTAAATCTAAAAAATAAGAGAAAACAATAATTTAAATAAGTGAGAATTTCAATGGGAAAAAAAGATTCTAGTTGAAGTATGGATCTATTTCAGTTTGTTCAGAATTGATCATTGATTATTTAATACTCCTATTTTAATTCAATAAATTAGTTTTGGTTGTGGAATACGCTTCTCACAACCAAATTCCTCCTTAGTTCTAGTTTGATTAGGAAATGTTCGCTAATCAAACACTAGTCAACAAGTTGTCAAAGAACGTTTTTGGAGCTTTTAGCATCGAACAACTGTTGACTGCATTAAGACTTAGAGGAATCCAATTCTAACATTGCCAACCGTATGGTCAAGTCTAGATTATGCAACTGATTATATTTGAGTTTGAACAACCTAGGCAATTACGGACCTAAACTATTCAAACAATATATTACTCAAGCAATTAAAAGCAATAGGCCTTAATTGATTCTAAAAGCAAAGCAATAATTATAGAAAGATCAAATTGCATAAATATTGAAAATAAATAAGAGTTTAATAATGGAGTTTTAAATCTCCCAATTCATCACAAATCTGAAATTTCTCAACTTCAACTAGAAAAAAGATGGAATTTAGCCACTCATGGTGGACAAAATCACAAAAGAAAGAAGAAAGGAAGATGGAGAGTGGCTGCCGAATTTCTGCAGTGGTTCTGCTGGTGCAGAGATGATTTTTTCTTGCTGGTTTGGGCTGCCTCCTTTTATAGGTGAAGAATCCCAATCCAATTAGGGTTTGAAAATCCTAATCTTGACTTTGTCTTTTGTAGTCTTTGATTCCTCTTTCTCTTCTTATATTTTGTTGTGAATGGATTTCTTTGAGTGAAAAGGACATTTACGTGGCACTTGGAACTGATCTGATAGTGTTTGAGGCGGATTTGGATTTCTTTATTTTTAAATCTGATTTTTCCCTTTTTCCGCTCTGCTGTCAGTTTCTGCTGTCAATGTGATTGGGGCGGGTGATTTGGGCAAATCACTTGCCCCAATCGCTTTCTGTGAGTCAGTCCAGTTTTTAGCTTTCTGTCTCTGCGAGTGATTTGGCCAGTTAATTTGGGCAAATCGTCTTGCCCAAATCGTTTCTGTGTGTTGCCTCCAGATTTCTGTTTTTGCTTCCTGTATCTGCTTCCTGCAGGTGATTTGGCCAAATCACTTTGACCCAATCACTTTTTCAGCTTTTTATGCACTTCTTCTCTAAATTTTCATTTTCTTCCTTTTCTGTAAAAATAAGACAAAAACTGTAAGACCCCGCTCGTTCAGACATCGGAATTCCTACCGTCCGGTGGAATCTCGGGTGTCGGATCCTCTTTGGGGGGGGTAGAGCAAGGGTAAAGGAAAGGTTTTCTAAAATGTTTTTACGTGTTTTATGGTTTTAAATAGAAAAGAGTTGAGTTTTTGAAGAGAAAAGACCAAGGAGGCATTTGCCAGGTTCGGCCGCCGAAAGTGAAGTTCGGCCGCCGAACATGTGAAGGCTTCGGGAGCGCCTTTGGCCTCCGAAAGTCTTGTGGGAGCAAGCCAAGGTTCGGCCGCCGAAAGTGAGGTTCGGCCGCCGAACATGCATGAGTTTAGGGGGCACGTTAGGCTGCCGAAGGTTGATGACCAGGCCACCTATAAAGAGCCCTCAGATCGGAAATGGGCGAGTTTTCTCCCCATTCCCGAGCTCAGGTGAGTGTATGCCCTCCCTTGGTTGCTTGTGAGTCTTCTCTTCAAAATCCTTCAAGTTTTCATAAGATCTACCCTTGGTTTGAAGTTTTGAAGCTAAAGTAGAAGTTTTGGGAGCTTGGAGCTTTTGGAGCTTGGATTCTCCACACCTCCGAGTTAGGGATCGCACCAACCCTCGATCTTCAAGAGGTAAGTGTAGATCTTTGTTTCCTTGAGTTTTTAAGAAGTTTTAAGTAAGTTTTATGGAGGTTATATGGTTGAGTATGGGTAGATATGCATGTTTAGGCTTTTATAGGTTTGATGCCCAATGTATGTTATGTGATGATGTGTTGAGGAGTTTAAGCTAGTTTCTTTGCTCTCTTTGCTTGTGGGAGTGTGTATGCATGCTTGGGAGAGAGTATGTGAGGTTTGGGGTTGTTTTGTGAGGTTTAGGAGGCTGGTATGCACGAAGGCGGAGTTCTGATGAACTCAGGTTCGGCCGCCGAAGGTGGTTTCGGCCGCCGAACGTGCCTGAGGATGCATAGGTTTGGCCGCCTAACCTTGCCCCCGAAAGTGGAGTTGTGGCTTGAAAGCAGACTTTCGGCCGCCGAAGGTAATGTTCGGCCGCCGAAAGTGCCTGACTTTCGTCTCTGGAGTGAGGGTTCGGCCGCCGAAGGTGCCGCCGAACCTACCCGAGTTTCGTCTCTGGAGGAGACTTTCGGCCGCCGAAGGTGCCGCCGAAAGTGCCTGTCCAGCCTTTTCATGGCTGTTTTCCTATGCGTATTTCTATGATGTTTAGAGGGGTTTTTGGGGAGTTTCTTATGAGTTGTTAGCATGTGTTTAGTACCTCATGTGAGTCCATCTGTGTAGGATTGGACCCGAGGAGAGGTGTCTAGCCTCAGTGCTAGTTGACCCTGAGTTTGTTGAGCAGAGGCTTCAGGTGAGTAGAACTAAACTTAATGTTTTACTTTAAGAAATTTTAATGTCTAAAGCATACTCATACATCATGTTATGTAATAGGATGTTTGCACTAGTTCATCATGCCCATGCACCATGTTTATATGTTATAGGATGATTGCACTAGTTTCACGAAGGTGACGCATTGTATAATGTGCTATGTATATGATGTGATGGGTGGACCAAGGCGACCTCAATAGCCCGCAAGTCTGTCAATGAGTCTTTGTCAATCGGGCGAGTACATGTAGGAAAGCCCCATGAGAGCTCCTTCGGGGCCAAGTTTTGACAGAGGGAACGTTGGGGTCATGTCTAACCCTGAGGGGAAGGACGTTACGTGAACCCTCAAAAATCACCCGCAAGAGGAAGAGATTTGCTAGCATGAACTCAAGCGGGGGTGAGATGTTTGTTGTGATATAATTGTGATATGACGCATTTCATGAATGCATGAATAAGAAGAATAATTGAATTGAATAAAATGTCTTTATAATAAAATACATAAAAAGGGTGGAACAATAAAAGGCATAATAATATACCTAAAAATGGAGGAACTAAATCAAATGTTTTTCTCTGTTTCTACTCACTGGGCTCTTGTAGCTCACCCCATTCCCTTACCCCCAGTTTTGCAGGGCCAGAGTAAGTAAGCCAGAGTATGTCAAGCCAGAGTAAGTAGCCTGAGTTCAGTCAGAGTAAGCTATGGGATAGAAGAGGTTCAAGCATGGGTTGCCATGTTTGGTTGTAATAGCTTAGTTATGTTTATGTGTTCGTAGAAAGGAGAGATGCTTATTGTATATGTTTATGGAGATAGTATGTAATGTAAGTTGTAAAGAAATGATATGTTATGTAATGCTATGTATGTTTATTTTGCTTGTATAGTTTAGTGGTGGACATGAGCATGATGATATATGGACATGATAGATGGACTTGATGTATGGTCCTTATGTATAATAAGAATATGATGAATGGAAAGAGTAAAGAGTAATGTTATAAAGAGATAGAGCCAAGTTAAGAAAGTATAGATATGTCATGTGTTGTAGCATGAGATGTATAGAATTGTGCTTTGCCTAGAGTGTTGGTAAATCCCTTTTTGTTATGCATGATCTTGAGAAAATGTTTTAAATGTTATGAGTTTTGAATGGCCCGTGAGGGAAGAAAGGGTTCCAATCCCTTGACCCAAAGCGGATATGTTTTAAAGCAAGCTTGATGACCCATCTGGTATGAGGTTCTATGTTTTCATGCATAGGTCAAGCTGAGGTAAAGAAAACAAGTTTAAAGGTTTTTATGAGACCAAAGCTTAAGTTTTATGAAAATGTTGATCATGTATGGGATTATACCTAGAGTTTCAGGATGTTTAGAGGCTTGCTACGGGTTCCGGCGGCCTTAAGCCGATCTGAATCCTAGCGCCGAGCAGGTCGGAGCCGCTACAGAGGGGTACCGGTTTCCGGGCTGTTACAGTTGGTATCAGAGCATAGGGCCTCAATAGTACGGTGTTTGATGCGAAGGTGCTCAGACATCGGAAAGAGGTTGTGCTAGATGTTAGGAGGGCAAGCACATTAAGAAAGATTAAGAGTAAGATCATGTCCACTAGGATAGGATGTCGAGTCCTGTCTTGTATGATGATGTGTAATGCCATGTGTGATGCATGTGCATTTATGTTGTATTATGGATGTTGATAGTCCCTTAGCTGTGAGATAGCATGATATGTACTGATATGAGATGGGCTGAGCGACCAGGTGTGGCCCTTGGCACAGTTGGTCATGGCATGTTCTGCTATGTTGTAGACTGTAGGTGACAGGTTCATCCATGATATATGTTGCTTGAGGGGTCATGTGTTTATCACATGGACTATATGATATGATGCTATGCTATGTGTTGTGAGTTCATGTGTTTGTCATGGACCACATGATATGATGTGATGCTTATGTGTGCTTGTGTGCCTGTTGTGTTTCAGACAAGCTGAGATGCAAGGTGCTAGGAGCTCTATGGAGTCAGATCCATCTGAGTGGGAAAGTGAGCCTTTTCCCCTTGCAAGGTCAGGTGGAGAAGACAGAGCAAGAGACCCTGAAAGGTCTGTAGAAGTCTGCAGAGAAGTTATGGTGCAGAGGAGGGATGTTAGTTTGCAAGTGAACATGGATGAGGAAAGTATGGAAAAGTCTAAGGATTCTAAGAGTTCAAGTTCAGGAGAAGTTGATCCCTCCATGCTGAGTACAGCTACCAAGAGAGGTAGAAAGTGGGGAAGAGCCAGAGCCCCTAAGCAATGGGGCAAGACTAGGAAGGGTAGGCTGTGGAAGAGGTTTAGGCTTGATGCTGAAGATGGCTCGAGTTTTGGCCGAGGTCCTACAAGATGTTTGAGGTGCGGAAGGTTGCACAGAGGGCCTTGTCGAGTTGGGACAACGGCATGCTTCAGGTGCGGACAGGAAGGGCACTTCGCACGTGATTGTCCTACTGCGCCCAGGAGAGTGTGGTCCCAGCAGCGAGCTGCAGGTGATGTGGCTCAAGCCAGTGTTCCAGGAAGGGGAGCAGACACATCGAACGCAGTGATGCCAGGTACGCTCACTTGTTCATGTTCTGATGTGTGTGTTTGTGCTCTAGTGTGTTTCCCTTTTCTGTTGTTGCTCTAGGAGCCTTTGAGAGGTTGAGTTGATAGCTTCTGGGTGTAGAGTGTTCTCTTTGGGTTTGTAGACCGGATAGGATCCATCTGTGACTGAGATTCAGGCCAGTGTCCGATGAGGGTAGATGCCTTCCACCCGAGCATGAGGTCCAAGACTTGAGTGTCTGGATATCAGCCGGGGGATGGATTGGTTTTCTACTTGTGGAGCTGGTGATACTTGCGTCTGCAGCGCAAGGTGGTCAGGATCGAAATGCAGGATGGGTCTGAGGTAGACTTCAGAGGGGACCAAGTAGGTTGCCTAGAAGTTTGATGTCAGCTGTCAGGCTCGTAGAGTGTATGGGAATGGTTAGTAGAGAGTTCTAGCTCGGGTTTGTGAGCTGAGTAGGCAGGTCTAGGAACCAGCCCTAGTGCCATAGATAGAGCGAGTGTTCAGAGGTTTCAGGCTAGTGTCAGGTTGGCCATCAATCAGGGAGGTAGAGTTTGGTTCAGAGGTGGTGCTTAGTACCCGTAACCATTTCTCTCTTTCCTTTCGGGATGGTACCTGCAGAGAGTAAGAGTATAGCAGAGAAGAGTAAGAGTAGAATAGAAAGCAGAAGAGAAAAGTAAGATCAGTGAAGAAAGAAGAGAGAAGGATCAGAGTAGCGCAGCAGAAGCTTGTGGCGTTCAAGCGCAAGTTTGAGGTTTTGTTTGTTTGTGTTTTTGTTTGAACATTCGGGGACGAATGTTCTGTAAGGGGGGAAGAATGTAAGACCCCGCTCGTTCAGACATCGGAATTCCTACCGTCCGGTGGAATCTCGGGTGTCGGATCCTCTTTGGGGGGGGTAGAGCAAGGGTAAAGGAAAGGTTTTCTAAAATGTTTTTACGTGTTTTATGGTTTTAAATAGAAAAGAGTTGAGTTTTTGAAGAGAAAAGACCAAGGAGGCATTTGCCAGGTTCGGCCGCCGAAAGTGAAGTTCGGCCGCCGAACATGTGAAGGCTTCGGGAGCGCCTTTGGCCTCCGAAAGTCTTGTGGGAGCAAGCCAAGGTTCGGCCGCCGAAAGTGAGGTTCGGCCGCCGAACATGCATGAGTTTAGGGGGCACGTTAGGCTGCCGAAGGTTGATGACCAGGCCACCTATAAAGAGCCCTCAGATCGGAAATGGGCGAGTTTTCTCCCCATTCCCGAGCTCAGGTGAGTGTATGCCCTCCCTTGGTTGCTTGTGAGTCTTCTCTTCAAAATCCTTCAAGTTTTCATAAGATCTACCCTTGGTTTGAAGTTTTGAAGCTAAAGTAGAAGTTTTGGGAGCTTGGAGCTTTTGGAGCTTGGATTCTCCACACCTCCGAGTTAGGGATCGCACCAACCCTCGATCTTCAAGAGGTAAGTGTAGATCTTTGTTTCCTTGAGTTTTTAAGAAGTTTTAAGTAAGTTTTATGGAGGTTATATGGTTGAGTATGGGTAGATATGCATGTTTAGGCTTTTATAGGTTTGATGCCCAATGTATGTTATGTGATGATGTGTTGAGGAGTTTAAGCTAGTTTCTTTGCTCTCTTTGCTTGTGGGAGTGTGTATGCATGCTTGGGAGAGAGTATGTGAGGTTTGGGGTTGTTTTGTGAGGTTTAGGAGGCTGGTATGCACGAAGGCGGAGTTCTGATGAACTCAGGTTCGGCCGCCGAAGGTGGTTTCGGCCGCCGAACGTGCCTGAGGATGCATAGGTTTGGCCGCCTAACCTTGCCCCCGAAAGTGGAGTTGTGGCTTGAAAGCAGACTTTCGGCCGCCGAAGGTAATGTTCGGCCGCCGAAAGTGCCTGACTTTCGTCTCTGGAGTGAGGGTTCGGCCGCCGAAGGTGCCGCCGAACCTACCCGAGTTTCGTCTCTGGAGGAGACTTTCGGCCGCCGAAGGTGCCGCCGAAAGTGCCTGTCCAGCCTTTTCATGGCTGTTTTCCTATGCGTATTTCTATGATGTTTAGAGGGGTTTTTGGGGAGTTTCTTATGAGTTGTTAGCATGTGTTTAGTACCTCATGTGAGTCCATCTGTGTAGGATTGGACCCGAGGAGAGGTGTCTAGCCTCAGTGCTAGTTGACCCTGAGTTTGTTGAGCAGAGGCTTCAGGTGAGTAGAACTAAACTTAATGTTTTACTTTAAGAAATTTTAATGTCTAAAGCATACTCATACATCATGTTATGTAATAGGATGTTTGCACTAGTTCATCATGCCCATGCACCATGTTTATATGTTATAGGATGATTGCACTAGTTTCACGAAGGTGACGCATTGTATAATGTGCTATGTATATGATGTGATGGGTGGACCAAGGCGACCTCAATAGCCCGCAAGTCTGTCAATGAGTCTTTGTCAATCGGGCGAGTACATGTAGGAAAGCCCCATGAGAGCTCCTTCGGGGCCAAGTTTTGACAGAGGGAACGTTGGGGTCATGTCTAACCCTGAGGGGAAGGACGTTACGTGAACCCTCAAAAATCACCCGCAAGAGGAAGAGATTTGCTAGCATGAACTCAAGCGGGGGTGAGATGTTTGTTGTGATATAATTGTGATATGACGCATTTCATGAATGCATGAATAAGAAGAATAATTGAATTGAATAAAATGTCTTTATAATAAAATACATAAAAAGGGTGGAACAATAAAAGGCATAATAATATACCTAAAAATGGAGGAACTAAATCAAATGTTTTTCTCTGTTTCTACTCACTGGGCTCTTGTAGCTCACCCCATTCCCTTACCCCCAGTTTTGCAGGGCCAGAGTAAGTAAGCCAGAGTATGTCAAGCCAGAGTAAGTAGCCTGAGTTCAGTCAGAGTAAGCTATGGGATAGAAGAGGTTCAAGCATGGGTTGCCATGTTTGGTTGTAATAGCTTAGTTATGTTTATGTGTTCGTAGAAAGGAGAGATGCTTATTGTATATGTTTATGGAGATAGTATGTAATGTAAGTTGTAAAGAAATGATATGTTATGTAATGCTATGTATGTTTATTTTGCTTGTATAGTTTAGTGGTGGACATGAGCATGATGATATATGGACATGATAGATGGACTTGATGTATGGTCCTTATGTATAATAAGAATATGATGAATGGAAAGAGTAAAGAGTAATGTTATAAAGAGATAGAGCCAAGTTAAGAAAGTATAGATATGTCATGTGTTGTAGCATGAGATGTATAGAATTGTGCTTTGCCTAGAGTGTTGGTAAATCCCTTTTTGTTATGCATGATCTTGAGAAAATGTTTTAAATGTTATGAGTTTTGAATGGCCCGTGAGGGAAGAAAGGGTTCCAATCCCTTGACCCAAAGCGGATATGTTTTAAAGCAAGCTTGATGACCCATCTGGTATGAGGTTCTATGTTTTCATGCATAGGTCAAGCTGAGGTAAAGAAAACAAGTTTAAAGGTTTTTATGAGACCAAAGCTTAAGTTTTATGAAAATGTTGATCATGTATGGGATTATACCTAGAGTTTCAGGATGTTTAGAGGCTTGCTACGGGTTCCGGCGGCCTTAAGCCGATCTGAATCCTAGCGCCGAGCAGGTCGGAGCCGCTACAGAGGGGTACCGGTTTCCGGGCTGTTACAAAAACCATAAATTAAGCTGAAAAATATATAATTAAACAATAATAAAAATAATAAAAATGTGGCTAAATTATGTTTGATCAACCTATATCGCCAATTTCAACACAAAATCGACCCATACAAACCAAGACAAGGCCTAAATTGGAAATGGAAGCTTGTAGCTGTGGACACATATCGAGAGAAAGTCCTACAAAATGTGCATTGATGTTCTGAGATTCAGTTGTAGGCTTAGATAGAGAGGAAGGTACTTTCTTCCTTTTATTCTTTTCCTTTTTGTCCGCTAGTGACGTCTAACGGCCTCTCTGCTATAGTGTCACCTATCTCTATCACGTAGGTTCGTACGTACGGGAGTGTCAGACCCCCTCTCTATACCAGGCGGCCATTTAATTCCCCCGGCGCGCATACAGGCAAGGCTACAAAGTGATTGGGCCTGCTATCGTTTACTACGTCGCATCATCGGGCTGGATTTCTAGTTATTGAACCTGGGCTTGCGGGTGACCCGATCTGCCCCGCGAGTTAGAGTCAAGGCTTAAAATGCTGGGTCGACCTGCTGAAAATGGGCTTTTGGAACCGTGGGCCTACTTTGCTTCTTTGGGCTTAGCCTCCCCTAGGACAAATGAGGCCCAGTGGTCATCATGCATGATGAGCTAAAAAAAAAGTTCAAATGTAACATTTAGCAGGAGATTGGTAGATTGGATTTGGATAGATTATTAACACTAATGTTCTCAAATACTCATCAAAAAGCTGAATTTATATATATGCATGTAAAGAAAACTCACACAATGCCTAACTATACAAGGAATTAATTATGACTTGTGATAATGGTGAGATCTGGCGAGACGTCCAGGTGAGGACACCTAACCAGAGGTCTAATTCGCTGAATTGATCATCATTTTGTGATCAATCCGTTAGATCCCTCTATACTTGGCTTTAAGGAATGGGACCTGTAAGATGAAGAAGACGGTCAGGAGACTACCGGGGAAGTTTCCAGTGGAGACCCTCCGACGCTCAAGTCAGATCTGGGAACTTTGTGGAGTTAAGGGAAGTAAAACAGAGTAGAGAAGAGAAGAGAAGAAGATGGTGGTTTTGGATTCTCCATGTGTGACCGCCAAAGAGAGATAGGTCCCTCTTCCGAGAAGGAGTGATCATTTTTTAAGGTTGGTCCAGTGCATAAATACCTTTGAATAAAGTTGATGCTCCTGATGCCATATTCTTTTCTGATGGGACATGATGCTTTTGTGCAAGTGATAAGCGGTTGTCGAAGCCGTAAAAAATAAACCTATTAAACAATCAACAATAAACTTGTAGATAGTGGCAATAGGGTCGAACCACAGGGAATTGACACCAATGATTTTCCTAATAATGACTAGGTCAAGTAAATAACAAGTAATTAAAAGAGGGGGGTTTTGAGTTGATGGATTAACACTAAATAACAAAAGAAAGCAATAATTTAAAGATGAGTAAATCAATAAGAGAAAAGCTTCTAGTTGAAGTATGGATCTATTTCAGATTGTTTAGAATTGATCATTGATTCTTTAATACTCCTATTTATCTCAATAAATTAGTTTAGGATGTGGAAGACGCTTCTCACGATCCAAATTCCTCCTTAGTTCTAGTTTGATTAGGAAACGTTCGCTAATCAAACACTAGTTAACAAGTTGCCAAGGAACGTCCTTGGGGCCTTTGGCATCGAACAACTGTTAACTGCATTAAGACTTAGAGAAACCTAATTCTAACCTTGCCAACCGCGTGGTCAAGTTTAGATCATGCAACTTGATTAAATTTGTGTTCAAATAATATAAGCAATTACGGACTTAAATTATTCAAACAATTGTTACTCAAGCAATTAAAAGCAATAGGCCTAAATTGATTCTAAAAGCAAAGCAACAATTATAGAAAGATCAAATTGCATAAATATTGAAAATAAATAGAAGTTTAACAATGGAGATTTAAATCTCCCAATTCATCACAAATCTGAATTTTCCAACTTCAACTAGAAAGGAAAGTGTTTAGCCACTCATGGTGGACAAAATCACAAAAGAAAAAAAAGAAAGAAGAGATTGCTGCGTTTCTGGAGAGTTTCTGAAGCTGAGAGATGATCAGAAGATGCCCTGCTGGTTTGGAGGCTCTCCTTTTATAGCTGAAGAATTCCATCCATCTAGGGTTTCAAAATCCCTTTTTGATTTGGTGTTTGACTCCTCTTTTGATGTTGAATTTAATTGCAATTGGAATTTCTTGGATGAGAAGCTCTTTCGTGGCTCTTGGTTTTATGTTGGTAGTGATTGGGTTGGAATTGGACTTCTGAAAATTCGGATTTCTGTTTTCTGCCCAATTTCCCGCTCTTCTGTCAGTTTCTGCTGTCAAAGTGATTTGCCCGGTGATTTGAGTGTTTTGGGCAAATCACTGACCCAATCACTTTTCTGTGAGTCAGTCCAGTTTTTTGCTCTCTGTCTTCTGCGAGTGATTTGGCCAATGTCTTCGAGTGTCTTGGGCAAATCACTTGCCCATATCACTTCTGCCTGTTGCCTCCAGGTTTCTGCTGTCAAAGTGATTTGCCCGGTGATTTGAGTGTTTTGGGCAAATCACTGACCCAATCACTTTTCTGTCAATTTTCTGCACTTTTTCTCCAATTTTCCAATTTCTTCCTTTTCTGTAAAAACAAGATAAAAACCATAAATTAAACTAAAAAATGTGTAAATAAACAATAATAATTATGATAAAAATGTGGCTAAATTATGCTTGATCAAATACCCCCACACCTAGCTTTTTGCTTGTCCTCAAGCAACAAATAACTTAGTCAATCAAGCTCCTTTTTCTTTTGAGCCTAAGTACCACTTAATCAGCCCCCCTAGACTCCTAAATTGAAGTATCACAGTATAGAATACATGCACCAAGGTTGTTCTTCTCTTTTCCTTGTTTCCCCTTACCTATCCTGGTCAAAGGAAAGGTTTTTGATTCATTCATGCTTATTCTCTTTGTATAAGCTCAATGCAACCTCTAAGAGAGACTTGCCCTTCTTTGAGCATTTTATTTTATTTTATTCAGCAGCACTTTTTTTTTATTCTTGCCTGAAAAAGTCACTAACCTTTTTACGCGAAGGTGCATATTGGTGATACCCACCCCCGGTTACTCAGTTAGTCACTTCTTCAAGTGGCTACTAGCTCTGTTCATAGCTTATTTGGCCATAGGAACAGGTTTTATGATTTGTGCTTTGTGCTGGTTTTTCTTTTTCTTTTCTTTTCATGACAGTTTGGGCAAATCACCTCATAGGGAGTTACACTAACTTTTTATTTGCATGTATTTATATTTTTATTTCCCTTGACCAATGCAAATTTAGAGATTCAATTTAAGAAAAGAACTTCCAAAGTGAAGGTAGCACACTATAATTGATTCAATTTAGGCTTAAAGGGGTGGAAAATCAATGGGGTCATGAGATAGGAAGCTCTTTTAACCTTGTTATCTATGCTGAGTAGAGCAAAAGCTAAGTCAAAATTCTGTGTGTGTGTGTGCAAAAAGTGAAAAAAATGTGTGAAAAAATTTTGGTGTGTGTTTATGGGGCAAAAAGATGCAAAAAGAAATAAAAAGAAAGCAAAAAGATAATGTAAACGGAAAAAATATAACCTAAACCTAACAGCAAATACCCCCACACCTATCCCAAACATTGTCCTCAATGTTTAAACATAAATATGAAAAAATTAATAAGGAGAAGGAAAGGGACTGCCTGGGATGTGGGTGATTTGAGCAGGTGATTTGGGCAAATCACTGGTCAAATCACTGTCGTGGCTGGTCTGTGGGCAGAAAATGTTGAACCAGCAGCTGCAACATGCTTTCCATGTGCTGCATCCTGTCTTGAGCCTCCACCGAATGGTCTTGAGGTGCCTTTTATGTCCTCCAAGGTCCACCCAATTGCTTTCTTGTGCTTCCTCAACAGATCAAGGAGCTTTTCCTCTTCTTCTTGGCTG
Source organism: Manihot esculenta (assembly GCF_001659605.2). NCBI lineage: Eukaryota > Viridiplantae > Streptophyta > Magnoliopsida > Malpighiales > Euphorbiaceae > Manihot > Manihot esculenta. The sequence goes on along the minus strand of NC_035175.2, from coordinate 2,299,875 downwards.
AGCTGGTTAGAAATAATTGCTGGAAGTGAATTTCCAGCTCCCAAGTAGGCATATTTGAGGTGGCTGGGCAATGGTTTCAGTTCTGGTGCAGTTGCTGTTTGTGCTGATTTCTGCTGTTTGCTGTCTGATTTGGGCTGTGATTTGGGCAGATTATCTGGTGATCTGGGCAAATCACTGTCTGTCAAGTCTGTCTGCTCCAGTGATTTGGTCTGTGATTTGAGCAGATTATCTGGTGATCTGGGCAAATCACTGGGCAAATCACCCACATCCAGCAAGTTACAGCAGTCTGCTGTTTTTTCTGCTTCAGTGATGTTGCTGTCCACTTCTCCTTTCCTGCAAAGACCATCATAAAGTAAATTTTCTTGATCAAAATCAAAAATTTCTTGACTTAAATCATCAATAACATCAAGGCCATAAACAGGAGAAACATCATTGGGGAATTTCATGGCATCATAAACATTAAATTTGATAACTTCCCCTTCAAACTCCATAGTCAATGTGCCATCATGCACATCAATTTTAGTTCTTGCTGTACTTAAGAATGGTCTTCCAAGTAGGATATCAGAGGTGATTTTGCCCTTGTCTTCCTCCATGTCAATAACATAAAAATCTGCTGGAAAGACTAATTGGTCCACTTGCACCAACACATCTTCTAGCACTCCCTTGGGGTAGACAACAGATCGATCAGCCAATTGGATCATAATGCTGGTGCCCTTGAGTGTACCTGCATTCAACAAGTTAAAAATAGAAAGAGGCATGACATTTATTGAAGCTCCAAGGTCACACATGGCCTTCTTTATTCCTATGTTGCCTATTTTGCATGAAATGGCAAACATTCCTCTATCCTTGCATTTGGTGGGAAGTTTCCTTTGAATGACAGCTGAGACACACTCCCCCACACTTACCTTTTTATGTTCAGCAAGTTTCCTCCTATTGGTGCATAGCTCTTTGAGAAATTTAGCATACCTTGGTATTTGTTTGATAGCATCAAGTAGGGGTATGTTGATTTCCACTTTGCGAAGTGTCTCCAATATCTCTTTTTCCTCTTTCTCCTTTTGGGATCTTGCAAATCTCTTTGGGAAGGGAGGAGGTACCTTGAATTTCTCCATAAGTTGTTGTTTCTGCCTTTGACTGGATTCTGCCTGGTCTGTTGATTTGGGCAGATCACTCTCTGCCTTCTCTGGTGATTTGGGCAAATCACTGCTGGACAGCTCAGTTTGCCCAGCGATCGGGTCAGTTTCTACTAGTGAATTGGGCAAATCACTGCCCTGATCACTTTCTGGCAGAATTTCTTCCATGGCCTGTTTTTGCAATTTTTTAGCCTTGCTGTCTTGTAGCTCTTTTCCACTCCTCAATGTGATGGCACTAGCATTTTGTCTTGGATTTATCTCAGTTTGGGAGGGTAGCTTCCCTTGAGACTCAAATTTGCTCATTGAAGTGGCCATTTGGCTCACTTGTTGCTCAAGATTTTGGACAACAGCAGGGGATGCAATAGTGGCTGATTCAGTGGTGTATGTTGCTGGTTCAGTAAGTGCAACATCTTCTGGTTCAGTTGTGTCAATTTTTGAGGTTGCTGGTGTTTGGACAGCAACAAGGGATGCAATGGTGGCAGATTCAGCACTTGCTGATTTTTGGACAGCAGGTTCAGCAATTGCCGGTGCAATTTCAGCAGTGGCAGGTGTGGCATTGGGTGAATTTGCTGGTGCAGAAAATTTTGCAGTAACCTGGAATCGGGTATCTGGTTCAGCTTCAAGTGTAGTGGTGATTTGTGCAGCAGACTCAGCAGCTTGGTCTGTTTCTTCGTCATCGTCCCATAGATCTTGAAGCTCTTCCTCTCTTCTTAATATGTGCGCGTTCATTGAATTGACCGCTTGATCCACTTGCTGTTGGAGAATTTTCCCAGAAATTTCCAATTTCCTTACCATCTCTTCAAGTTCCATATTGGAGTTTTGAGGTGTTGCTTGGGCTTGATAGTTTTGGTAGTAGTCAGCCCTTGCATAGCCATAATTCGGATTGTCCCCCCAACATGGATTGTATTGCAGATCTCTTTGGTAGTCATGGTAGTGGTCTGTCCTTGTATAGCCATAGCTCATATTGTCTCCCCAACCTGAATTGTATGTGTCAAGGTAGGGATTATGTCTTGGCTGTCCATAGAATCCTGCATGTGCTTGTTGAAGTTGTTGGGCTTGACCTATACCATAATTTCTCACCATAGAGGTTAGTTCAGAAATTTGAGAAGAGAGAAAAGACATACTTACCGTAGCCATGCTTGTAAGGTCTTGGCAGTGCGTTCAATTTCAGGATCGTAAAGAAGAGCTTCTTTACGATCAGCCCTGGTCACAAAAGGAAAATACGTTAGTTAGATCAATTCCCCGGCAACGGCGCCAATTTTTGATAAGCGGTTGTCGAAGCCGTCAAAAATAAACCTATTAAACAATCAACAATAAACTTGTAGATAGTGGCAATAGGGTCGAACCACAGGGAATTGACACCAATGATTTTCCTAATAATGACTAGGTCAAGTAAATAACAAGTAATTAAAAGAGGGGGGTTTTGAGTTGATGGATTAACACTAAATAACAAAAGAAAGCAATAATTTAAAGATGAGTAAATCAATAAGAGAAAAGCTTCTAGTTGAAGTATGGATCTATTTCAGATTGTTTAGAATTGATCATTGATTCTTTAATACTCCTATTTATCTCAATAAATTAGTTTAGGATGTGGAAGACGCTTCTCACAATCCAAATTCCTCCTTAGTTCTAGTTTGATTAGGAAACGTTCGCTAATCAAACACTAGTTAACAAGTTGCCAAGGAACGTCCTTGGGGCCTTTGGCATCGAACAACTGTTAACTGCATTAAGACTTAGAGAAACCTAATTCTAACCTTGCCAACCGCGTGGTCAAGTTTAGATCATGCAACTTGATTAAATTTGTGTTCAAATAATATAAGCAATTACGGACTTAAATTATTCAAACAATTGTTACTCAAGCAATTAAAAGCAATAGGCCTAAATTGATTCTAAAAGCAAAGCAACAATTATAGAAAGATCAAATTGCATAAATATTGAAAATAAATAGAAGTTTAACAATGGAGATTTAAATCTCCCAATTCATCACAAATCTGAATTTTCCAACTTCAACTAGAAAGGAAAGTGTTTAGCCACTCATGGTGGACAAAATCACAAAAGAAAAAAAAGAAAGAAGAGATTGCTGCGTTTCTGGAGAGTTTCTGAAGCTGAGAGATGATCAGAAGATGCCCTGCTGGTTTGGAGGCTCTCCTTTTATAGCTGAAGAATTCCATCCATCTAGGGTTTCAAAATCCCTTTTTGATTTGGTGTTTGACTCCTCTTTTGATGTTGAATTTAATTGCAATTGGAATTTCTTGGATGAGAAGCTCTTTCGTGGCTCTTGGTTTTATGTTGGTAGTGATTGGGTTGGAATTGGACTTCTGAAAATTCGGATTTCTGTTTTCTGCCCAATTTCCCGCTCTTCTGTCAGTTTCTGCTGTCAAAGTGATTTGCCCGGTGATTTGAGTGTTTTGGGCAAATCACTGACCCAATCACTTTTCTGTGAGTCAGTCCAGTTTTTTGCTCTCTGTCTTCTGCGAGTGATTTGGCCAGTGTCTTCGAGTGTCTTGGGCAAATCACTTGCCCATATCACTTCTGCCTGTTGCCTCCAGGTTTCTGCTGTCAAAGTGATTTGCCCGGTGATTTGAGTGTTTTGGGCAAATCACTGACCCAATCACTTTTCTGTCAATTTTCTGCACTTTTTCTCCAATTTTCCAATTTCTTCCTTTTCTGTAAAAACAAGATAAAAACCATAAATTAAACTAAAAAATGTGTAAATAAACAATAATAATTATGATAAAAATGTGGCTAAATTATGCTTGATCAGCAAGTATGTCAGGCAGTACATTAATGATGGCTATAGAATAATAAATATTGAGTTAACCGGTTCGTACCCTCTACATGCGCGCTTATGATCCTTGTGCTAAACCAAGGAGGCGATCAACTTATAGGAGATCGACATCTTTACCCTGACTTCATCAAGCCATACCGAGCTCATCCGACCTATATAGAAATGAACTCCTTCCAGTTACTAAGGTTGGTCACATCAGCGTTTAAAGCCTTGTTGTAGTACGGATTTTTAAAGAGGTCGGTCTGTCCGTCATCTCCGGTCTTTAAGGAGGTTAATCGGTCTGTTCGTTCCAGACTTGGGTAAACTCAGGAGTGTTGCTGGTCTGATTCTGTGTATTCAATAGGTCAGGCTTCTTACTGTCTGGTTCGACCAGATGGAAAGGCTTTCGATTCATGTGTCACGATCTTGGGGGTCCTATTTTTTATACGTTATCAGTTGCCTTTTTGCTTCTGCGATGGTTATTTATGACCATCGGAGAAGGAAACCCGTTTTGCTAATTCGACGCCACCTGTTCATTTGGTTGACGCTTATGAATTTTGAAGAGAAATGTGATCAATGGAATTTATCAACTTTGTAAGGAAACCCAGAGATTATTGCAACTCAAAATTATACAGCGGAAAAATAAAAGATCTTTGTTTCCCCTTTCAGGATCTGAGTGATTTGTTTAATTCGAAAGGAATGATAAAAAGACTAACCTTTTTTACTTGATGAAGGAAATTGTTTCAGACTGATGTTACTGCTTCTGAAATGAGCACTCTCAATGGTATTCACACGAATGTTTCCGTTTAAAGTGCTAACTCTCTCAACGAATGGATTAGCTACGTACTCCCAATCTGTAACCTAGAAAAGCGATCACCAAAAAAATCTACTCCTAGGCAACTCAAAGAAGGTGTTTTATGATCACTCGATTTTTTTTAGTCTTTTCGTAAAAAAAGTTGTGTTCATAACCAACTATCACAATCTCGCAGATACAAATATATTTATGTGATAAGTCATTTTCAAAAAAATAAAACGAAAAATCCTTTATCTATAACAGTTACAGATAGACTGCAAATCTTTTAAATATTATTATCTTATAATAAAAAATAATTAATATTAATAATAATAACATTTTTATTATTATTAATTATACTAACGAGCTCTTAACCCATTAATATGACATAACACATTAATGATTTTTTTGTTTGACCCAATAGGCTCACATTAATTGACAATAGGCCCAGTCCGACAAGACTCATAAATCATAAGCGGCCTCTAGCAAAACGTTATGAGTAAACAATTAATACGAGGATCGATAATCCGATAAAACCTAATAAACAGAACATGTATTAATCCATTTATCACACGATATCTAGTTTGAACACAAATCATGGTCAATGTCAAACTTATAATGTTCAAATTTATAATTTCTCGATCTTTAAGTAGACTGATAAAACCAAATGATATTGATCACATTATCAATTCATTTAAGCACGATCATGCATTTCTCAATCTCACTTATCGAGGGACCCATAAGATATCTCTCTCAAAGAGAATGACAAATTCTATATTGATTGTTTAATATCTTCTACATAATTTCTATTATACTCAATCATAACTTTTATGATTATACGATTAAAGACAATGTTTGGTTATGTCAAAACATAATAGTTGTAATACCCGGCTAAACTCCAGCGTTGGAATTCCCACTTTCCGACGGAATCTCCATCGAAATCCGAAATCTCAAAGCTGGAATCTTTAGAAGGATAAAATAAGGTTTTCATAAAATGAATTTTAGTTTTATTGTTTGGAATTTTTGTTAAGGAAATAAAAGAGTTTTAGAGAAATCCCTAGGTTCGGCCGCCGAACTTTCAGGTTCTGCCGCCGAAGGTGGTTCCTCCAGCCGCCGATAAGAGGCCTTCAGCCCGAAAATGAGAGAGCTTCCTCTCCATTTTCAGGCAGAGGTGAGTTCATGCCCTTCCTTTGATGTTTTTGCTGAAATTCCCTTAAATCTCTCATAGAATTCATGAGTTTTCCTTTGTTTTTGAAGATTTGAGTTTGAATCTAAATTTTTGAACCTTAGAGACCTCTGGAGATCGATTTCCCTTATCTTCAAGTTGGGTTGCTATCACCTTTGTATCTCTAAGAGGTAAGTTTGAATCTTTGCCTTTCTTCTATTTTCTAGAAGTTTTCAGCAAGTTTTAAAGGAGTTTAAGGGTTATTAATGCATGCAAATTGTTAAATATGAAGTTTTAGGGTTTGGGTTAGGATTGATGATGAATGTTTCCTCTTGTGTTGTATGATGGGGATTAGACAAGTCTTAGATGCCCCTTATGCGTGTTGAGTATGTATGGTTGTTCTTTTAGCTTTGTGGGTGAGAAACGAAGCTTTTGGTGGCTGTGTGTCTAGGGCAGAATTGGGTTCTGCCTAAACTGGAGAACCCAGGTTTGGCCGTTGAACCTGCAGGTAAAGGCAGCCTTTTCGCCGCCTAAACTGCCCCCGAAGGTATGGACTTTCGGATCTGTGAAGGGGTTTAGGCTGCCGAACCTACCCCTGAAAGTCATTGACTTTCGGATCCGTGAGGGACCTTCGGCTGCCGAATCTGCCGCCGAAAGTCCCCTGCCGAGCCTTCCTCTGTTTGCTTTATATGCATGTTTTGGTATGTTTTAGGGGGTTCTTGGAGAGTTATTTAGAGTCTTATAAAGGTTATGTTTGGTCCCTCATTTGAGTCCATCTGTGTAGGATCAGACATAGGAGACCGTAGAGGCCTGCAGTGAAATAACTGCGTTAGTGTTAGGCGAGCGTCAGTCAGAGGTGAGTAGAACTAAACTGATCTATTATTTTAAAGAAATCAAGCTTTTTAAGCATGCTCATGCATCACGAATGCCATGTATATGTATTAGGTTGTTTGCATTAGAAATCACGAATATGATACATTGCATAATCTACTGTTGTTGTGGATGGATGTTGGATGACCCACTAGCTCTCGTCTATGATATGTTATAACAGATATGGAAAGACCAGGGCTGCCCATTCTACGCCCCTGGCACTATGTAAGAAAAGACCAGGATTGCCCATTCTACGCCCCTGCCATTATGGATATGTTATGATATGTTTAAGAGGAAGTCCTGAGGAGCACTCGTTGTGGACCGGGCACTATTGGAACTTGTAGAGGGTTACTAGTGACAAATCCATCTTGATGTGAATTTTTTATGTTGTGACGCATTTCATTCGATCATATATTCATTGAACTGTTTTTATATTTTGATCACCAGGCTCTTGTAGCTTATTCCTTTCCCCTAACCCCAGGTTTGCAGGATCAGAATTAGCTCGGGAAAGTCGGCTGAGTTGCTGGTATAGTCCTTTGTAATAGAATAGCTGTGGACATGTATCATTTTATGGTTTTAGAATTGTGCTTTGCCCTAGTGTTTTGTCCTTGTAATCCCTGTTTACATGATCCTCATGTAAAAGTTTTAATTATAAGTTATGTTTGAACTAAGCTTGAGGCATGTGATGTTTACCATACTGGAGCATTTGATGAGGACTCTAGTATGGGTTTTATGTTTTCAGTTTCGATGCATGCACAGGTCGATCCTTGGTTCATAGAATGTTTATGTTTTTGTTATATCTTGTGATCATGTATGAGATTTTATCAGGTGTAACTGGATGTATAGTAGGCTTGCTATGGGTTCCGACGACCTTAAGTCGATCTTTGATAGAGGAGATATCAAAATATACAAAGTAGACACAAATGACAACATTGCAGATCCGCTGACCAAGCCTCTTTCACAGGTCAAGCATGATCAGCACACTAGGTCTATGGGTATTAGATACTTGTATGATTAGGCCTAGTACAAGTGGGAGATTGTTAGTGTATATGCCATAGGCCATTATCTTGGACCTTTTTGTATGTCGTTTTGGTTATTAAAAAAAGAGGTTTTTATCATTATTATTTGTTTGCATGTTATATAATAATGATTATCATCCCTGGTTACTTATTATTATGTTGATATTAATAAAATATAGCTAGTATGATTATTGATTGATAATCATGAGATGATTATGTATATGTTGATATAATTCAATAATCATAGATACTTGTTAGAGAACAAAGTATTGGATGGACCCGCGTTGAGATCATTATATGGGTTATTGTCATAAGTGAATCTCAAAGTAGTTATGTCTTAATCCTTTGGCTTGAGATTGTCATAGTTTCCAACATAAGAACTATTATGTTTTGACATAACCAAACATTGTCTTTAATCGGACAATCATAAAGGTTATGATTGAACATAATAGAAATTATGTAGAGGATAATGAACAATCAAGATAGGATATGTCTCTCTCTCTGAGAAAGATATCTTCTGGGCTCTTCGATAAGTGAGACTGAGAAATGCATTGTAACGCCCCGGAAATCCGGACCGCTACCGGCGCTAGGATCCGGGTCGACTTAAGGCCGCCGGGACCCGTAGCAAGCCTGACATATAACCTGTACACCTGTATAATCCCATACATGATCAACATCATACAAAAAAAATTAAAACTTCATCTTGCATACATGCTATCAATCACCAACTCAACCTGTGCATACTCTGAACATTTACATAAACAAAGTCCCTCTGTGGGATCTCAAAAAGCCTCGAAGGGCTATACAACATATGGAGAGTTGGTTTACTTAAACATCATAACATAAAGATCATGTAAAGATACAAATGGGATTATCACATACTATGGTCAAGCACAGCTCTATCCTCAATAACATTAATACATAAAAAGACTAATCAATTATACATCATTTTACAAATTTGTCATGTCCACAAATCTATCTATTACAAACATATGACAGACTTTCTCTTCATAGCCTTCTCTATTTATCCCGTACCTGCAAATCTGGGGGTTAGGGGAGAGGGGTGAGCTAGATGCCCAGTGAGTAGAACTGTGAAAAGAATATTTAAAACATGTTATCATGGAATGCATCACTGCACAAACATTTCACATCATGGACGGACTGACCCAAAAATCCCTCAGCTCCATGCCCGGCCCTATTATGGGCACCACAGGACTTCGTATTGCCCGGCCCTATTATGGGCACCACAGGACTTCGTAGATCGGAGCTATTGCCCGGCCCTATTATGGGCACCACAGGACTTCGTAAAAAGGGCTAATGAGTCGTGCAATGTCCATCCCCCATCAACAACAAATAATAATGCAATGCAACATAATTCGTGATTCTAATGCAAACAGCCTATAATATAATCATGATGCATGAAGCATGATAAAAACATTTAATTTCTTATTTTAAAAGGTTAAGTATAGTCCCACTCACCTCTGGCTGACTCTGACAACTCTGTAGCAGCTGGCTCACTGCTGGGGTCCTTGGTTCCTCGGGTCCGAACCTACACAGGTGGACTCCAATGAAGGACCAAACATATGTAAACATAACTCTAATATATCCCCCAAAAACCCCCTAAAATATCATGAAAACATCACAGAAAATATGCATGAAATGGCTGAACAGGGCACTTTCGGCGGCACCTTCGGCGGCCGAAAGTCCTGGACAGAGACGAAACTCAGCTAGGTTCGGCGGCACCTTCGGCGGCCGAAAGTGCCAGACAGAGACGAAAGTCTCTTTTCGGGGGCAACTTCGGCAGCCGAAAGGCCTGCCTCCCCAGCCATGTTCGGCGGCCGAAAGTACCTTCGGCTGCCGAACCTGGTTTCTGCCAAAGGGCAGAAACTTGGCTCCCCTTGCCCATTTCGCCTCCAAACCTCCCAATCATGCATATTTTTCACCCCAAAGCATGCATACAAGTTCCTAGGGGCCTCAAACAAGTATATGCCCCATCTACAACACTCCACAAACACACAATCAAGCTACATTGTTCATCGAACATCAAAAACCTAACATTTACTCAAACATGCATATATCCCTAAACATGCCATTCTACCCCATGAATCTTGCATAAAACTTGTTTAAAACATAAAAAGACTTCAAGATCGACCCTTACCTCTTGAAGATCGAGAGTAGAGGCGATCTAACTTGGAGTTGGGAGAAATTTAGCTCCTTGGGTCTCCAAGCTCAAAACTTGCTCAAAACTCACAAATCTTCAAAACAAAAGTTATAAACTTGTGAAAACCATGAAAAATCTAAGGAAAACATTCAAGATTGAGGGAGGAGCGGCGAAGACTCACCTTGGCCGACAATGGGAGAGAAAAAGCTCGCCCGTGCGGACCAAGGGGACCCTTTTATAGTGGCTGGCCAGACCACGTTCGGGGGCCGAATGTGCCTCCGTATCCATGCAATGTTCGGCGGCCGAACATTAGGTTCGGCGGCCGAACCTGCATTTCCCTCACTCATACTTTCGGGGGCCTAACGTGCCTCCGCATGCATGCACGTTCGGCGGCCGAACCTGACTTTCGGCGGCCGAACCTGAGTTTTTCCTTAGAGAATTTTCATGCAAAAACTCATTTAAAAACATACTTAAAAACATTAATATACATGAAAATATTTTATAAAGCATGATTTTACCCTTCTAGAGGCTTCCGACATCCGGGATTCCACCGGACGGTAGGAATTCCGATACCGGAGTCTAGCCGGGTATTACATTCTCCCCCCCTTAAGAACATTCGTCCCCGAATGTTCCTCAACTAGCACATGCACAACAACACAACATACATACATATAAAAACACATAGAAACTAACCTTCAAAAGAGATGGGGATATTGCTGGAGCATGGACTCCCGTGTCTCCCAAGTGCATTCTTCCATATTGTGGTGGTTCCAAAGGACTTTTACCATCGGGATTTCCTTGTTCCTCAACTTTCTGATCTGTGTGTCCACAATCCGTACTGGCTGCTCTACATAGGTGAGATCCTCCTGGATCTCCACATCAGGCTCACTAAGGACCTTGCCCGGATCTGACACGAACTTCCTCAGCATGGAAACATGGAAAACCGGATGGATTCTTTCCATAGAAGCAGGCAAGTCCAGCTTGTACGATACATTCCTAACCTTTTGCAAGACCTCAAAGGGTCCGATGTACCGTGGAGCTAGCTTACCCTTCTTACCAAACCGAACCACCCCTTTCATTGGGGACACCTTGAGCAATACGAGATCCCCCTCCTGAAACTCTACTAGTCTTCTGCGGATGTCTGCATAACTCTTCTGTCTGCTTGCAGCTGTCTTGATTCTCTCCCTGATTAAGGGTACCACCCTGCTGGTGATCTCTACTAGTTCAGGCCCCGCCAGGGCCTTTTCTCCAACTTCTTCCCAGCAAACAGGTGACCTGCACTTCCTCCCATACAAAGCTTCATATGGGGCCATCCCTATGCTGGCATGATAGCTGTTATTGTAGGCGAACTCCACCAAGGGTAGATGTTGCCTCCAAGAACCGCCAAAATCCAGCACACACATCCTGAGCATGTCCTCTATTGTCTGGATGGTCCTCTCTGACTGTCCGTCTGTCTGTGGATGGAAGGCAGTGCTGAAATCCAACCTAGTACCCATGGCATCCTGCAGACTCCGCCAAAACCTAGAGGTGAACTGGGGCCCTCTATCTGACACTATTGAAACGGGAACCCCATGCAGCCTGACGATCTCATCAACATACACTTGCGCCAGTTTATCCACAGAGTAGTTGCTCCTGACAGGGATGAAGTGAGCAGATTTAGTGAGTCTATCCACTATCACCCATATGGAGTCTAACCTGTTGGATGTTGCCGGTAACCCCACTACAAAATCCATGGCGATATTCTCCCATTTCCACTCTGGAATCGGCAGTGGGTTAAGCATTCCAGCCGGCCTCTGATGTTCCAGCTTCACCCTCTGACATACTTCGCAGGCTGACACGAACTGTGCCACTTCTCTCTTCATGGCTGGCCACCAATACACCCTCTTCAGATCCTGATACATCTTGGTGGCTCCAGGGTGAACATTGTATCTTGCATTATGAGCCTCTCTCATAATGTCTCTTTTTAGCCCGATGTCATCTGGTACACATAGTCTATTCCCATAGCGGAGGATCCCCTTACTGTCAAATCTGAACTCTTCACTCTTGCCTGACTGAACAGTCCTGGCAATCTTCACTAACTCTGGGTCCTCGTGCTGTTTCTGAGCCACCTGCTCCAGAAACACAGGTGTCACTCTCATTTGGGCTATCAAAACACCTGTACCAGACAACTCCATCTGTAAACCTTCATTGATGAGCTTATAAAATTCCTTCACCACCGGTCTCCTCTCTGCCGTGATGTGGGATAGACTGCCAAGTGATTTCCGGCTTAAGGCATCAGCTACTACATTAGCCTTACCCGGATGGTACTGTATCTTGCAATCATAGTCACTGAGCAGTTCTACCCATCTTCTCTGCCTCAAGTTCAGCTCTCTTTGGCTCAAGATGTGCTGTAGGCTCTTATGATCTGTAAAGATCTCACATTTTACCCCATAGAGGTAATGCCTCCACATCTTGAGGGCAAAGATAACTGCTGCCATCTCAAGGTCGTGTGTGGGGTAATTCAACTCATGCCTCTTCAGCTGTCTAGAGGCATAAGCTATCACCCTTCCATTCTGCATTAGCACACAACCCAAACCTACTCTGGATGCATCACAGAACACTGTGAAGTCCTCATTGCTGGTTGGCAGAGCTAACACTGGTGCTGAAGTCAACCTCTTCTTAAGCTCTTCAAAACTTTCCTCACACTGGTCAGTCCATTCGAACCTCTGGTTCTTTCTGGTTAATCTGGTTAAAGGAGCTGCAATTTTGGAGAAGTCCTGCACGAACCTCCTGTAATAACCAGCCAAACCCAAGAAACTTCTGATCTCCGTCACTGAGGTGGGTCTAGGCCAGTTAGTTACAGCCTCTTGGGGTCTACCTCTATTCCATTCTCTGACACTATATGCCCCAAGAACGATATGCTCCTTAACCAGAATTCACACTTGGAGAACTTGGCATACAAGCCGTGTTCCCTCAAGGTCTGCAATACAATCCTCAGATGATGGGCATGCTCCTCTGCATTCCTGGAATACACTAAGATATCATCTATGAAGACAATGACAAAGTGATCCAGGTACGGTCTAAACACTCTGTTCATGAGATCCATGAATGCTGCAGGGGCGTTAGTTAACCCGAACGGCATCACAAGGAACTCATAGTGCCCATATCTGGTCCTGAAAGCTGTCTTTGGTATGTCTTCTTCCCTTATCCTCAGCTGATGGTACCCCGATCTCAGATCTATTTTGGAGAAACAACCCGCTCCTGCTAGCTGGTCGAATAGATCATCGATCCTTGGCAATGGGTACTTGTTCTTGGTAGTGACTTTGTTCAACTGCCTGTAGTCGATACAAAGTCTGAGGGATCCATCCTTCTTTCTCACAAAAAGCACTGGAGCACCCCAAGGTGAGGTACTCGGTCGGATGAAGCCCTTATCTACCAGATCTTGCAACTGCTCTTTCAATTCCTTCAATTCCGCTGGTGCCATCCTGTAGGGAGGGATAGAGATCGGTCTAGTTCCAGGCATTAGTTCAATCTCGAACTCTATCTCCCTAGTAGGTGGTAGTCCTGGAAGCTCTTCTGGAAAGACATCCAGAAATTCTCTGACAACTGGCACTGAGGCTGGCTCCCTGACCTGTCTATCTAGCTCTCTCACATGAGCTACATACCCCTGACATCCCTTCCTAAGCAGCCTTCGAGCCTGTAGGGCCGATATCATACCTCTAGGCGTACCCCTCTTGTCTCCTCTGAAGACAACCTCTGACCCGTTCTGATCTCTGAACCTGACTACCTTGTCCCTGCAGTCCAAGGTAGCGCCATGAGTAGATAGCCAATCCATCCCTAGAATGACATCAAAATCTGTCAAGTCTAGAACCACAAGGTCGGCGGAGAGGCATCTTCCCTCAACAAACACGGGACAATACCGGCAAACTGACTCTGCCACTGTCGGGTCACACTTGGGTCCGCTGACCCATAGGGGACACTCTAACCCAGAGACCATCAACCCTAATCTCTCAACTGCCCTCGGAGCAATAAAGGAATGAGATGCACCCGGGTCCATTAATGCATACACATCAGAACACCCAATGATGAGATTACCTGACACCACGGTGTTGGATGTGTTCGCCTCCTGCTGAGTCATGGTGAAGATCCTAGCTGGAGCTGACGGACCTTCACCTCGGGAACCTGAAGAAGAGGCTGCTCCTCTCCCTCTACCTCTGCCACTGCCCTGAGTTGTGGCTGGAGCTGCTGGCTGTGCCACACTGCCTGAAGCTGTCTGCTGGGGTTGGCCCATGAAAGGTGCTCTAGGACAATCCCGAGCCATGTGTCCCTCCTGGCCACATCTGAAACATGCATTGGTCCCAAATCGACACTTTCCCTTGTGTGGCTTCCCACACCTTTGGCATTCTGCACCGTCTGAACCTGAACTCGAGCCACCGCCAAATCCCAGACCGGATTTCAGCTTATTCCAGAACTTGTTCTTCTTGGGCTTCTTGGTGTTACTCCATCTCTTACTACCTGAACTCTGAGTAGAGGGTCCTGGCCCTCCTCTGCCTGGGGTCTTAACCCCTGAAGACTGGGTCATCGACTGCTTCACTGACCCCTCAATTATAGCACTGGCCTCCATTCTTCGCGCCATATCTACCACAGTGTGAAAGCTTTCCCTCTCAGCTGATTGAATCAATGAGGAGTACCTGGACTGTAATTTCATGACATATCTCCTGGCCTTCTTTGCATCTGTATCTAGAGCTTGCCCTGAGAAGGGTAATAGCTCCAGAAATTTATCTGTGTACTCCTCTATGCTCATGTCCTCTGTCTGTCTCAGTTGCTCGAACTCAATCATCTTCAGCTCTCTGGAACTATCCGGAAAGGCCCATCCAGCAAACTCATTGGCAAATTCCTCCCATGTCATATTATCAAGTCTCGGGTCCACATAGCACTTGAACCATTCCCGTGCCTTCTTGCACTTTAAAGTGAACCCTGCCATCTCAATGGCTCTTCTATCATCTGCCCCTAGCTCATCAGTGATCGTCTTCACTGCTCTCAGGTATTCAAAGGGATCATCCCCTGACTTGTACTTAGGAGCATCCAGCTTAAGGTAAGCTGTCATCTTCACCTTACTCCCACTGGCTGAGCTAGGTCTAGGAGGTTGAGTAACTGGGGCTACTGGTTCTGTAGGTGGTGGAGGTGGGGGTGCAGCATTCCCCGAGGTGGGGTTTGCTGGGTTAGGATAGAAGGGTGAGGGTGGATAGGCTGGGTACTGTGTATAGGGTGGATAGAAAGGTGGATAAGGTATGTGAGTAGGGTAGGGGTTAAAGCTGGAGTAATCCGATGTACTTCCCATCGGGTACCCGGGACTCTGTGCATAGGGTGGATAATAGGGTGGAAAACCATACCCCGAGGCCTGAGTGCCTCCTTGTGACTCCCCCGTCCCTTCTTCTGACATGCTAACATCCAGATTTCCATCCCTTCTCTGATCTTCCTCCATAACCTCCCTCACGTCTGAAGAACTTCCTCCTCTTTCTGTCCCCCTTCTGCTAGTATCAAAAGACCTTCTAGGGTCCCTTGATACTCTTTCTCTGTTTACTCTGCATGACATTGCCCTAGGCAATGCTGGAGGACGGGCGCTCGTGCCCTCATCCTCTGGTGGGACTCCTGTCAATCGTGCAGATCGACGAGTTCCTCTCATTCTGCTTCTGAAAAACAGCACAACCAAAACTTCAAACATCAGTATTATATGGTTCATGCGGGCACACATGAACCTACATCACATACATAGCAAACATAGCATATCATTTATGCACATGCACAATGTCATGGCATTTCACAACATCAATCAAGACAGGACTCTATATCCTATCCTAGTGGACATGACTTTTCCTATTGTGCTTGACCTTCTATGACCTCCATGAGCCCGACACTCTAGGTCCGACCATATGAACCTAGGGCTCTGATACCACTCTGTAACGCCCCGGAAATCCGGACCGCTACCGGCGCTAGGATCCGGGTCGACTTAAGGCCGCCGGGACCCGTAGCAAGCCTGACATATAACCTGTACACCTGTATAATCCCATACATGATCAACATCATACAAAAAAAATTAAAACTTCATCTTGCATACATGCTATCAATCACCAACTCAACCTGTGCATACTCTGAACATTTACATAAACAAAGTCCCTCTGTGGGATCTCAAAAAGCCTCGAAGGGCTATACAACATATGGAGAGTTGGTTTACTTAAACATCATAACATAAAGATCATGTAAAGATACAAATGGGATTATCACATACTATGGTCAAGCACAGCTCTATCCTCAATAACATTAATACATAAAAAGACTAATCAATTATACATCATTTTACAAATTTGTCATGTCCACAAATCTATCTATTACAAACATATGACAGACTTTCTCTTCATAGCCTTCTCTATTTATCCCGTACCTGCAAATCTGGGGGTTAGGGGAGAGGGGTGAGCTAGATGCCCAGTGAGTAGAACTGTGAAAAGAATATTTAAAACATGTTATCATGGAATGCATCACTGCACAAACATTTCACATCATGGACGGACTGACCCAAAAATCCCTCAGCTCCATGCCCGGCCCTATTATGGGCACCACAGGACTTCGTATTGCCCGGCCCTATTATGGGCACCACAGGACTTCGTAGATCGGAGCTATTGCCCGGCCCTATTATGGGCACCACAGGACTTCGTAAAAAGGGCTAATGAGTCGTGCAATGTCCATCCCCCATCAACAACAAATAATAATGCAATGCAACATAATTCGTGATTCTAATGCAAACAGCCTATAATATAATCATGATGCATGAAGCATGATAAAAACATTTAATTTCTTATTTTAAAAGGTTAAGTATAGTCCCACTCACCTCTGGCTGACTCTGACAACTCTGTAGCAGCTGGCTCACTGCTGGGGTCCTTGGTTCCTCGGGTCCGAACCTACACAGGTGGACTCCAATGAAGGACCAAACATATGTAAACATAACTCTAATATATCCCCCAAAAACCCCCTAAAATATCATGAAAACATCACAGAAAATATGCATGAAATGGCTGAACAGGGCACTTTCGGCGGCACCTTCGGCGGCCGAAAGTCCTGGACAGAGACGAAACTCAGCTAGGTTCGGCGGCACCTTCGGCGGCCGAAAGTGCCAGACAGAGACGAAAGTCTCTTTTCGGGGGCAACTTCGGCAGCCGAAAGGCCTGCCTCCCCAGCCATGTTCGGCGGCCGAAAGTACCTTCGGCTGCCGAACCTGGTTTCTGCCAAAGGGCAGAAACTTGGCTCCCCTTGCCCATTTCGCCTCCAAACCTCCCAATCATGCATATTTTTCACCCCAAAGCATGCATACAAGTTCCTAGGGGCCTCAAACAAGTATATGCCCCATCTACAACACTCCACAAACACACAATCAAGCTACATTGTTCATCGAACATCAAAAACCTAACATTTACTCAAACATGCATATATCCCTAAACATGCCATTCTACCCCATGAATCTTGCATAAAACTTGTTTAAAACATAAAAAGACTTCAAGATCGACCCTTACCTCTTGAAGATCGAGAGTAGAGGCGATCTAACTTGGAGTTGGGAGAAATTTAGCTCCTTGGGTCTCCAAGCTCAAAACTTGCTCAAAACTCACAAATCTTCAAAACAAAAGTTATAAACTTGTGAAAACCATGAAAAATCTAAGGAAAACATTCAAGATTGAGGGAGGAGCGGCGAAGACTCACCTTGGCCGACAATGGGAGAGAAAAAGCTCGCCCGTGCGGACCAAGGGGACCCTTTTATAGTGGCTGGCCAGACCACGTTCGGGGGCCGAATGTGCCTCCGTATCCATGCAATGTTCGGCGGCCGAACATTAGGTTCGGCGGCCGAACCTGCATTTCCCTCACTCATACTTTCGGGGGCCTAACGTGCCTCCGCATGCATGCACGTTCGGCGGCCGAACCTGACTTTCGGCGGCCGAACCTGAGTTTTTCCTTAGAGAATTTTCATGCAAAAACTCATTTAAAAACATACTTAAAAACATTAATATACATGAAAACATTTTATAAAGCATGATTTTACCCTTCTAGAGGCTTCCGACATCCGGGATTCCACCGGACGGTAGGAATTCCGATACCGGAGTCTAGCCGGGTATTACATGCATGGTCGTGCTAAAATGAATTGATAGTGTGATCAATATCATTTGAATTTATCAATCTACTTAGAGATCGAGAAATCATAAGTTTGAACATTATAAATTTGACATTGACCATGACTTATGTTCAAACTAGATATCGTGTGACAAAGGGATTAATACATATTTTATTTATTAGGCTTTATCGGACTATTGATCCTCATATTAGTTGGGTAGTCATAATGTCTTGCTAGATGCCACTTATGACTTATGGGCCTTGTGGGACTGGGTCTATTGCCAATTAATGTTAGCCTATTGGGTCACACACAAAAGAACGTTGTTGTGCTATGACATAGTAATGGGCTAAAAGCCCATTAATATAATTAATAATAATAAAGTGCTATTATTATTAATCATTAATATAATTAATAATAGTAAAGTGTTATTATTATTAATCATTAATATAATTAATAATAATAAAGTGTTATTATTATTATTAATATTAATTATTAATTATTTATTATTATGAGATAATAATATTTAAAAAATCTGCAAATTTATCTGTAACTGTTACAGATAAAGAACTCTATCATATAAGATATTTGAGTATCTGCGAGATTGTGATAGTGGGTTTTGAACACAACTCTTTTAGGAAAAGAGTTGTGGGAAAATAAAAGACTGAAACATATAAATATTCCTACAAATTGTGGAGATGATGTTAATTTTTGGAAAAAATTTAGTCTAACAGTTGCAGATTGTGGAGCACATAATCTATCAATCTTTGAGAGAGCTAGCACTCTAGAAGGATAGAAGACGTTCGTGTGGATACCATAGAGGGTGTTCGTTTGAAAAAGCAGGACTGATGTTCGTTTGAAAAAGCAGGACTGATGTTCGTTTGAAAAAGCAGCATCATCAGTCCGCCATTGTATTTTTTGGACGAGATTAACAGGTTAGTCTCATATCCTTCTTATGAAATAAACGAAGCACTCGGATTCTAGGAAATGAAATCTGAGATTTTATTTTTCCGCTATGCAATTTGGGTTGCAATAATCTATGGATTTCCCAACACAGCGGTCTTATTCCAAGACCAGTCACCTACCTCATTGAGGGCTTTATCTTTCCAATCGTTTTTGTGGTGTTGGTGGTCTATTTCCGAGACCGACCACCCACCTTATTAAGGACTTCATCTCCTCAACCTGTATTTGGCACCGGTGGCCTTATTTCTAAGACTGATCATCTACCTCATTGAGAGCTTCATCTTCTCAATTGATTTTGTAATGCCGACGGTCTATTTCCGAGACCGGTCACCCACCTCATTGGAGTCTTCATCTCCTCAACCAGTTTTGTATTGCTGGCAGTTTTATTTTCAAGACCGATCACCTACCTCATTAAGGGCTTCGTCTTTCCAACCGATTTTGTGGTGCCAGCAGTCTATTTCCGAGATCAGTCACCCATGTCATTTGGATCTTCATCTCCTCAACAAGTTTTGTGGTGCTGGCAGTCTTATTCCGAGACCGGTCACTTACCTCATTAAGGGTTTTGTCGTCTTAATCAGTTTTGTGGTGCCGGCAGTCTATTTTTGAGACTGGTCACCTATCTCATTGGGGTCTTCATCTCCTCCACCAGTTTTATGGTGCCAGCGGTCTTATTCCGAGACTGGTCACCTACCTCATTGAAGGCTTCAACTTTCCAACCGGTTTTGTGGTGCCAGCGGTCTATTTTTTAGATTAGTCATCCACCTCATTGGGGTCTTCATCTCTTCAACCGATTTTGTGGTGCCGGCAGTCTATTTTCGAGACCGGTCACCCACCTCATTGGGGTCTTCATCTCCTTAACCAGTTTTGTGATGTCGGCGTCTTATTCCGAGACCGGTCATTTATCTTATTAAGGATTTCATCTTCCCAACTGTGTTTTGTGGTGCCGACAGTCTAATTTCGAGACTGGTCACCCACCTCATTAGGGTTTTCTGGTTTTATAGCCAGGGTTTTGAGGATTATTAGCCTTGTTCTTGCTTTAAAAATTTATCTGCAAAATAAAAACTTGCACAGAGTATATATAACAAGAATGTCCTTTATTAATTTGAACAGTAAGATATTTAGTTTTATATTTCAACTGAATGCGATATATTAATTTTGTCCAACTATATCATCTCGTATAATTCTAAATAATCTAATAAATAATGTTTCTTATGCATAAATCATTCTATAGCTTTTAATTCTCATAGCAACATGTTTTAAACAAATAATCCCTTTCTCAATGAGTTCATATTAATCACAGTGAGGGCTTTTTTAAGCTACTTCAGTACACTACCACGTTTGGGGCTCATGTATACAAGGCTTTCATCTAAAACTGTAAATTTTGTGAATAGTTCATGATAGCAAGAATGTTTTGAGCTAAAAAAAGTGACCGTATAGCCGGGGTGACTCGTGCATGTCACTTCTCTTCCATGCCGAGCGGATTGCTCTTGTGTCGCATTCCTTCTCACATCGGCGTCTACCTTTTTTCTAACTTTCACTGTGTGGTTTTTAAATGCCATTAGCAATTTTCGGGTCTTTTTTCTCTCTCTCTCTCTTTTTCGGTTTTCTTTGTTATTAGGCTATTAGCTTTTCTCGATTTACCATGTGGATCTCAATGGATTTTGTTTAAAAACTTCGTCGACAGCATAGTCTCCTTTGTCCCCACACACGACGCCACTTGATAATCTAGTGAGGCGTCCAGATGAGGACACCTAGGCAGAGGTCTAATTCGCTACGTTAGATCCCTCTACGCTCAAGTCAAATCTGGAAACTTCATAGAGTTAAGGGAAGTAAAACAGAGCATAGAAGAGAAGGTGGTGGTTCTTGATCCTCCCTATGTGGTCGCTAAAGAGAGAGAGATAGGTTCCTCTTTCAAGAATGAGATATCATTTTTTAGGATTAGTCCGGTATATAAATACCTTTGAGTAAAGTTGATGTCCCTGGTGTCATGTCTCCTTCTAATGGGACAAGGATGCTTTTGTGCAAGTGTATCAAGCAGTACATTAATGATGGGTTATAAGATAATAAATGTGGAGCTAGCCAGTTCGTACCCTCTACATGCACGCTTATGATTCTTGTGCTGAATCAAGGAGGTGATAAGTTCATAGGAGATCAGCATCTTTACCCTGGCTTCATCAGGTCGTGCCAGAATCATCTGACCTATATAGAAATGAACTCCTTTCGATTACCGAGGTTGGCTACGTTAGCGCTCAAAACCTTATTGTAATATGAGTTTTTTAGGAGGTCAGTCTATCCGTCCTTTCCGATTTTTAAGGAAGTCGATCGGTCTGTCCGTTTCGGACTTAGGTAAACTCAAAAGTGTTACTAGTCTTATTCTTTGTATTCAATAGGTTAGATTTCTTACTGTTCAGTCTGACTGACCCGCGGTTGTCGAAGCCGGTCAAAAATAACCTTTTCGGTTATCAATAATTTTTACAACTGCAGATAGTGGTAAATGATTGAATCCATAGAGAATTGAATACTTATCTATTTTTCCCAACAAGATCAAGAGAATCAACTGAAAGCACAATTGAAAGCAAGTAACTGAAAGCAGAATAAAAGTAAAGTGCAATAAAGTAAAAAGGGAGGTTTTTGGGATTGATTTGACTAACAACTATTGAAAGCAATTAAATCAGCAAGTAATTAAAATAAAAGAGGAAATCAATATGAGAAAGGTCTAGTTGAAGATATGGATCCACCTCGGTTGCTTGGATTGATCATTGAAACTTATGTTCTCTTGATTGGCTCAATAGATTAGTTATGGAGGTGGAAGACGCTTCTCACCACCATGTCTCTCCTTATGATTAAATCAATTAGGGAACGTCCTCTAATTAATTACTAATTAACCAATTGCCAAGGAACGTCCTTGGGCCTTAGGCATCAAAACAATTGTCAATTGCATGAAGAAAGAGAGAGATCCAATCTTAGCTACTCCAAACGCATGAAGATGATGCTAGATCACACAATTCCTTAGTTTTTACACCAAGTGTTTTTAGGTCAGAATATTTTCAGCAATTACGGACTAAAAAATATCCCAACTAACAATCAATTAACTTTGCAATCAAGAATCAAGTGGCCAATTTGATCAAAACAACAAAACAATCTTAGATTCAAGCACACAATTGTATGAATATTAAACTAATCAAAGACAAATAGTTTATGTTCAGATCTCACAACCCATAAAACAACCTTAGTTTCAACCAATCTTCAACTAGAATTAAGGGTTTCAGCCACTCATGGCTGAACCAAAACAGAAAATAGAAGAAGAGAGCATGAGATGAAGAACCGGCGGTGGAGGAAGGCTTGGGCGATCCGCGGCCGAACCTTGGAGGAGTGGGGGGTGATGCATTCTGCCTCTTCTTGCCTTCTTGAAGCCTTTTAATATGTCTTCAGAGGCTGCCTAGGGTGTCTTGGCAGTCCATGAGTCTTTTAGGGGCTGCCCAAAATGCCCTTGGTCCAATATGTGCCTTCTATGTGCATGTGTGAAGGGAAAAACGTGGAGCTTGTCTTCAATTGCAAGGGATGGGCTCTTTGGTCTTTTACTTGCTGCCCAAGGTCTTCAAGATGTTGCCCAAGTGTGTTCAAGTTGCTGCCCAAGGTGCCTCTTCACATTCCCTTGCCGCCCATTCATAATTAAGGAAGGTGGAGCCTCCTTTTGCAATTTGAATTTTGAATGTGCAAGGCATGAAGTGTGAAACATGTGATCTTTGGATTTGGCTTCCTTAATAAGCTGGATCTTGAAATCCAAAATCTGAATATGAATCTTGGAGATTTGAATTTCAAAATACTTTTCTCATTTGGCTATCCATATATGGCAGCTTGAGATATGGCTTCTTGAATAAGGAAAATGCTACTTGGAGATTTGAAATTTGAATTTCAAATTGCCTTGACTGAATGTTCTTTCCATATTTACCACTTTCTTTATTTAGAACTTTCCTTATTTAACTTGATTTGATTTCAACTTGGCAGACTTGCTCCATTTTGCTCCAAATAAGGCAGTTTTAGGAGGATTTTCTCCAAAATGTCCTTCTACACTGATTTCTGCAAAACAATGTCAAAAGCACTAAATTAAGCAGAAATCATGTAAATAATCATCAATAATATCAAGATAAAAAGGACTAAAATATGCTCTATCACTGACTAAATAGAAAGATTTTCCAATCGCGTGCCACAACCTTGGATCCTATTTTTTATACATTATCAACTTGCTTCGCATTCTTTTATACATTATCAACTTGCTTCGCAATCTTTTAATTTTTCGCTTTTAAATTATCAAGTGAGGCAGAATTCTACTTATTTCAAATAATTAATATTTCATTTTTAGATTTCTAATTCTATATTCGCTAAGTTTCAATTTTAGATAACCTTTTTTTTTTGTCAGTTGAATTGTAACTTCCCAGCTGTCTTTTCCTTCTTTTTCTTTCAGAGTTGTATACAAGGCAAAATTGCTGTTGCAACTAATTCATTAAAGAGATTCCATTTTCTCTCAAACTTGAGATACAAATCAATTTGGACGTTAACTCGGTTAGGCAATCGGTTACGCAATCAGAGACTAAATGTGTTAGTCGTGCAGCAAGGGCAAGCTACCACCTTTCACTCTTCTTCTTAAAGTCAACTAGAATCCAGCTAGCCATGACGCTGCACCAACGAAAGAGTTCATACGGCAAATTCATAGCCGAGCCAGGCGTCACTGATATC
Organism: Manihot esculenta; assembly: GCF_001659605.2. Lineage (NCBI taxonomy): Eukaryota > Viridiplantae > Streptophyta > Magnoliopsida > Malpighiales > Euphorbiaceae > Manihot > Manihot esculenta. The sequence continues at coordinate 2,276,139 of NC_035175.2, read as the reverse complement.
CTGTGGGCGAAATGAATTTGGATTCATATAGGTGGCTTACGCAACACATTGGAATTTCACATTCATGACAATCGGAGCCTTTACACTCAAAGAAATTGCCAGACTTGATGAGTTGCAAATCTCATCTCTGATTAGAGAAAAATAAACTTATTTGGAGAGAAAATCACGAATTTGAAGAGTTCAGAAGCATTTCAATTAAGGCAGAGAAGGGCGATTAAATTACTCAATTATAGTGAGCTTCACACAGTCGCAGATGCCAGGGAAAAAATATAAAAGAAATGGGTGCAATTGCATCAGAACTCAAAACGTGAGAGAAAGCATCTCAATCAAGAAGATTAAAAAAATATCATTGAATGTTTGACAGCTAAGAAAGAGTAATGAAAAAAAAGTTAAAAAGTGCACAGTTGTATTACTGCAAAAGGAAAGTGCACAGTTGTATTACTGCAAAAGGTTAGCTTTTGGATCTCACTTCTCCCCCTCCCCCTCAGGCAGCATCTCCGGCTTTAGTCTGCAAGTACATGCAAGAAACATAAATTAGTTCCAACATGAACAGCTGATAAAATTTCAATAAAATGCAACTTCTAAATACAAATGCATCAACACTTTCGTTACACCTCAGACTTTCTTGGACCTGTTTTTCCTTTCATTTGTTTTCTTTATTTTTCAACCCTTGTGTCTGGTCAATACTGCCATCAACTACCAGTAAATAATAATAATAATAATAATAATGGTAAACCACGGCAATTGAGCATTCTGAGTACACACACAAGATTTGGGGGGAGAAAAAAATATACAAACAACAATCATGGTCAAGTTAAAATAATGGGGAGATTAGGAGAAGTGCCATTTAATATGCCTTGAGCACCATCTTTGCCATACAGCACTACGCCACTTCATGCACATCATAGATTATCAACATGAATTTCATTGCCATGAAAAGGATACTATTTTGTTCTTCATTAAATACCAGTATAGCCAATAAAATTCCAATAAGTTGAGGACTCCACCAATGCACAAAGTAGAGCTCATTCTTGAAGACTTCTCCAGCCCTCTTTTAATTTGTCTTCCTTCAATGTCAATCCCACACCGGCATCCTATTTGCAATTTATGCAAAGTCACATGTGAAAGTAAATACAATTATTTATTCTATAATTATAACCTTTCTAGACACCTGGAAGGAGGTATTGACTCTTGACATTTATAGTAGATGTTCACATAGTAGGCGAGGAACTTCTTGGCATGTTTTCTAGGTGGAATTTTGTTCTTTGCTTTATTTTCAAGGAGGTTGCCAGTTGCTGAAGGTTGAAGAACATTTCATATTTTGATTCAGAAATAAGAATTCCAAGCTAGCTAGTGTAAAACCAAAAGGCTGACATAACCAGAAACAGAAATCCAATAAAATGCATTCATCAAGGAAAAATCAAAATGTGTTCTCGATCCAACAAGTCAAAAACTTTATGTGCCTGACTTAAGATAAAAAACATTATTTTTAATAATATGGAATCCTCATAATCCAATAAAATAGAGTTTACAATCCACTTGAACAGTCAATATTTGCAAGTTTTCCAGCAAAGTTTTATTGAAAAAGAAGAGAAACGATGATAATTATTGCGTCAACTAAACATATACATGTGGGGATTAATCACCTAACTATTTACCCATCTCACCATAAAACAATGAAAATTCTTGTTGTGACTCTCATTTCTTCACCCTTTCCTTCAAGACATACCGTTCCAAATTTTGCATTGTAGATATAGCACATGTATTTTTCTTAACAATGAAACTATGCCCTGTAACACTCTACTGCAGTGAGATTGGGACACTCAACCATATCAAGAATGACATATTCAAATATTCATATATCAAAAGAATACCAAATCAAGAATGAAAGACATAGCAATTACCCTAATCAGCCTGTATTTAGGCTCATACTTCTTCACATTATCCAAGGAATCATATATCAGCCGAAACCCAGTTGATTTGCCACCCCCCAAACGTGTACGGAACTTGAAGACAAATAGCGTATTCTGGTCTTTCACCTCATGTATGCTTGCCAACTTGTCCTTCAACTCAGCCTTCATACCATGAACTTCTGAGGAGCCTTCATGCTTGCCAACTGACTAGCCGGTTATTCAGGAATTTCCTCGTTCTCATCGTCACAGCTTTGTCAGCCATGGATTCTGCAAAGAAAAATTATGTATAATACCAAAAAGAAGGAAAAAAGACAATGTGTATTCGTATATATGTGTAATGAATCAATCTCTCAGTAAAATACTGAGGTGATACTAGTTCTTACTTCAGTTGCTTCTCTGCAACTAGCTTTCCTACTTGGCGCTGATGCGCGGTCGTGTTTGGTGACGAATTGAAAATCGCGATATCGTTAGGGTTTTATGTATGAGTGACATCAATTAAGCCATCCGTTCAATTTTTTACCGATTAAACTCTTATATTTTTTATTAAAATTTAGATAAATTTTTATAGTATTATTTTTTCAATAATAAAATATTAATTTTTTTAATAATAAATATAATTTTTTATATAATTTTCCTCCTATTCATAAACTTTTTCAATTTTTTCATCTAATTATTGTAAAGTTATTATTCACTTTAATTTTAAATTATAGTAATATATAATTAATTATTATAATTTTATTTTATTTTATTTTTAAATAATATTTTAAAATATCTATTAATATTTAATATATTCAAAATAAATAAATTCACGTTCAATTTATTCGATTCAAAATCACACTAAATTTAATAAAATAAAAATAAAAATTTTAATATTTATAAAAATTAAATTAAATAAATTTTAAATCAAATTAAGTCATCTTAATTCGATTTGAATTATTAAATTTTTAATAAAATTTTTATTTTTATACTATAATTTTAATATTTTAAATTTTAATTAAAATATTTTAATTTTAATTATATTCTAATTTATCAATATTATAAAAATAATATATTGTTATTATTAATTATTATTATGAAACGTTTATTTTAATTTTATCAATTTTTTTATCAAAATCAAATTAAACTAAAATAATTAAAATTTTTAAAATTAAAAATTAAATTAAATTGAAATGAATAAAAAAATTAAATTAAAATTTTAAATTAATTCGATTCGATCTATTTTTTAATTCAAAATGAATAGCTATTAAAAATAAATATAATTAAAAAATTAATAAAAATTTATATACTTTTATATATATAAAAAAATAGATAAAAATTATAAATAATAATGGCATTTGAAATGCTATCCAGAGCGTTGCGGTCTTGATCACGGTTGGATTAAAAATTAGATTTGAATTATTATAATTTAAAAGTTAAACTTATATTGAAACATGATTGAAATTAGCTATTCCAGTTTGCTTTAATTAATCTTGAGCTAAATTTTGAATTATGTCTCCTTCCAAGCTCTACAGCCATAAAGCTGAAAATTATCTATCCGAAATTGGACTGTGACCGTCCTTGCTATCAGCGGAGAGTATATCTCACTTTAAATTGAAAAATCAGATTGAAGTGATCGATTTTAATTATTTAAAATATTTGTGTAATTTAATTAGTATTTTTTAAATTATTTAATTTTTAATTTGATTTATTTAAATTTATTAAATAGCAGCTCAATTCCAATTTTTTTTTACTCCAATTAATAATTTAAAATTATACTGTTAAATTTATAAATTTTAATTTTAATATAATCAAATTAAATCAATTTTTATTAATTTGATTCAATTTAATTATATTTTAATAATTAATTTAATTTAATTTTTAATAATTTTTAATTTTAATTTTTAATTTTTTAATTTAAAACTGAAACGACCGACTGTAACACTCCGCTTGCTATTAAATATTTCTCTTTTAGTTTTTTATATCAAATTACAGGGATAAGGGATAACGAAGTAATCACTGTTATGTTTAATTCTACTTCAGTCAAGGACATATAAAGAGTGTTTTTTTTATTTAAAAAAAAAAAACAATTTTAGCAATGAATAGCTTCACCTGGAGAGCCCGAATAATTTTTTTTTGAAGGAAAAGAAGGATTAAGACAATTAAGTCCAGTATAACCTGCAAAAAGACCGCTCACAGATGTCCTGAAGGAGGATACAATATAAAGCCAGGGGAGAATCAACTGTCAAAAAACCTACGAAAGTAGACTAGCCAATCTGCAAAAATTTGGACTATATTGGCTAGTCCAAATTCACAATCCAATTACTTTTAAAAAGTTTGCTCAAACTAGTAGCTATTGTTTAATTTAAATAGCTTACCATTTTAAGAAATAACCTTCATAAAAAATCATTTAAGAAAAATTAACTATTTCGTCTCTATAATATAATAAAATTAATTAAATTTTTTATTTTAAAAATTTTATTAAAATATTTATGATATTTTAAAAAAATTATTAATTAATCAATTAGTTAATTTTAACCATTAAATATTATAAAAAAATTTAAAATACTCTTAATACGGATGAACTAATTAATAGATTTTTAAAAATCTAAATAACTATTTAATAAATTTTTTAAAATTATATGAACTAAACAGTAAAATATTTGATGATTAAAATTAAAAAAAGATTAATTAATAAATTTTTTAAAATATTAAAAATATTTTAATACAATTTTTTAAAATATCATAACTAATGAGATTTTGTTATATTATAAAAATTAAATAATAATTTTTTCATTATTTAATTTAGTAAAGACAAGTTACTTCCCATACAATTTAAAAAAATAAAAATAAAAAGCCTAAAAATGGGAACTTTAAATTTTTGGTCCTTAATTTAACCAAAAAGACAAAGAAAAATAGGAGGTTGAGCGTTGAAGATAACAGATTCAGTGCAGCTATGCTAAGTGACTATATGCACTGCTCACTGCTGCCTATACCATTTTTCCTTTTTACCTTTTTTTTACCCCTCTCGGTCTCTGGAGTAAATTCAGTATCGTTGAAGCCAATCTTGCAAGGACTCTTTTGAGAATTACTAAATGGGATACAGAGTTTGGCAAGAAAAAAAGGGGATAGAGAGAAAGGAATCTCTGTAATATTAGATTACTTTTCTCCATGACCCAACCTCTTTTTCCCTAATTTATAGTTCACAACCATGATTTAGAATAGACCTAAAGTTCCCAAAAGCAAGTAATTCATAATTTACTTTAATGAATTATTAGAAAAGTAGGTGGAAGGAGCATGCAAGAGTTGAAATCCCACTTCTTTCCTATCTCTACTATTCAACTAACCCTTCCTCTTCTCTCCATTGATTACTCCCTCGTATATGCTTCTATAGTACATGCACAATGGTCATCATTATTGATTGGCTTTATTACAAGTTGGGATTATTTTAGTTTGATCATAGATGAAATTATCAGCCAACAGTGTCGTCACTCTTCTTCCCTTCCCATTTGGAAGGCCCATGGATTCTTCCATTAGCAGCCCACAAGTTCCCCTTTCTTTTCTTAGCCGTAGTTAGGAGATATTGTCGGCGTACATCTATCGCATGGGTGTAATCATCCTCATGCCCTTGAAATATCTAGATTCCAGCTCAAGTTGTCAACTTGGATATGCAGAACTCATCCCATGGCAGGTGTCAAAGTTCATAGAGTTTTTAGGAACTAAAACTGTAATTTTTTAATATTGGAGTTCCTAGAAAACAATAAATTAGTACAAATTATTAGGAAGATAAGGGCCGAGACAATTTGTTATAATTACTTCTCATGTATTTATTTTGAAGGGTGATATATGAGACATGTTGATCTTCCTTGAGAGGAGTGACTAATTGGCCACCAGCTAGGTTGGGTACCGTAGACCTACGGAGATACTGAGTTGTGCACTCCTTATAGACCGTCCCCTGTCTACAAAGGAGGTGAGAATTATTATAACAATTACGTCGATAATAATGTATAATTATTATTTTGGCCTTAAAATAAAATAAGTATGTTTATGAATTCTCATATTCAGTTCTTATTTTTTGTGCCTACTGTGAGACTTCTGATGGAATGTTGCCTGTCGACTTCTTTGTTCGTTTATATAACCTTGACTAATCAGGGTACTCATATTCACAGGGTATTAGGTGATTCTTAAACTGACTTGGCTTGAAAGTGTTCAAGTCAAGTGCCGTACGGTTCTATGCTATTGCTAAAATCTGAAACCGTGACATCCGGTCGGTTAGGTTTGTGATATTTACTTATTGAGTTACAGAAAGCATTGAAAGACTTGGGACCATTTTACCTTTACTTTTGAAACTACCGTCTAATTTTTCTTGAATTACCAGTGCTTTCGAAGTTTACTTTGTATGCACAACAGCTATTTATGGAGAGAGTGGTAAAGTTTGTCGATGATCCAATGTTCCCAGTTTTAGAACTTTTTGGAGGCTTTTTTTTTTTTTTTTAACTTTAATTTCCAGAGGAAGAGAGAGAATACATCAATAATACAAAGGCTGACGTGATCACATTGCTGGTATTTTCCTGTCCAGAAGAATTCTACTGGCCAACCAGGACTCCAGGAGTAATTATTTATCCAAGTTCATAGCATCCAATGCAGATAAGAGGAACACAAGGGGAATATCTCTTATTATTTAGGAAATGCAAGATGTCAGAAAATTGAGGAAACTTGTTCATTTGGATGTTAATTTGTAATGTACATTTGATGTTTACCCAAGTGAACATATCCCATGTAGATAAAGACCGTAAAAGCTGTAAATTTTACATCTCTGCATGTACAGCTAATTTCATCGCCTCTTTTTTTCCTTGTTTCCTTGTCAATAGAGAGAAGCAAATCTCTATTTGATGATATATCTTGATGGTGCACAATTGGTGAAGTGGGTAGAAAACTGCGCAGCATTAAACATCAAGAGCATCAACTGGAAGGGAGGTTGCCCTGTGAAGAGGATATGGAAGTAAATCTCCTGCGTAGAAACTCTTAGCAGTCACCGTTTGCTCAGGGCTGTGTTCCCTGTTGATCGCCTCAAAACTTTGGACTAGTTGGTATTCTGAGTTGGCACATCTCTTCTCAGCATCCGTAAGAAAAGTTGAACTAAGATGCCTCTCCGAGGGAAGAGATTTCAGGGAAGGCTTATATTTCTCTCTCTTTACTTTAGCCAAAGTAGAAGGCACATGAACTCCATTATGTATTTTATGATCCTGGTCGTCCTTGACTCTCAATTGTTGGTCTCTCAGGTCCCTTAACTGCATCTGATATTTTGCTTTAAGCCATCTCAGTTCTTTCCTAATTTCATTCTCATAATCATCCCAGTGAGCATAAGCTGCCGAAGAGCTTGAAGAGATACAAATTGTTCTATTGGATTCACAAATGCTACCCATATTTATGACCGTCTCTTCCTTTTCAAGGAGTAATTGGTCCACTGCATCATTTCCCTCATCATCGCAATGAATCTCTCTTGATCCTTCTGAACTTGATTCCGGTGCATCTCGCTGGGCCCAGATATCCGTATAATTTATGCCATTGGATTGGCTCGACTCCACTGGAGCACAGTCAGTGCTGGAACATTTTTCTGGCCCTTCTACTTGGTATGTGATCTCCTCAAATCGGCCATGTACATTGGCACATCCATGCTTAGAACACTGAAGAACCTGCAAGTTCTTGGCTCCTGGAATATTTGATGACACATAATCCAACATGTAACTGTGAGAAGCGCAATTTTGACAGAAATTCGCATTTGTACACTGTTGAGTTTCCTCTTTCTCCTGTCTCCTTTTCCATTCAGGTACCAAGCTTGTAATTTCACCATCAATCATATCTGCTATCTTCAATACATCTTGGTCAGTAATATCAAGCTCAGAAGCCATCTCAGCTGCAACACTAAGAGCAGTGTCAACCTCAATGTCAAATGGGAAGTAGATGTTTCGAATGCGACCTGCATAGAAGAATCTAGTTCTTGATACGGTTCATATGCTGAATTAATGATCTCAATTATCATGTGGAGGCATATTTGGACTAGAAATTTACAACTTAACTAACCTTCTTCATCTGCAATTCTGAGCCTTAAGAAGATGCCGTCATCCTCTCTCCTTCTACCTTTGATTGTAGTAACATTTTCAAGATGTTCATCTTCTTGACAAGAGAAGAGATCAATGTCACTTGGTTCATATTCAACATTATGGTATTCCAGTTCATTCTCAGGATCATAACCAAGATAATGGGCATAACCATTAGTCAAAGAGTTGTTAGTGTGATTAATTCCATAGTAAGGTTGTCTTACTAGAGCAACTGTTTTATTTGAATCACCCTGGTAATCTAAGTACCTCAAATCATATCCATAATCATCAATTTGGAGAAAAGGGTCCTCCAGAAGTTCTCTGGCAGAGAGTCTGCTTGACACGGTTGCTAGACATTTGTCAACAAATTGTCGCACCTCAGGGTCCTTTATTTTGTACAAAGCATCTGGTCTTTTCCCCTAGATCAGAAATTCAATTTTGTGAAAAGGGGTTCTATAGAAAGAACTCGATCTGAAACATAAAGATAAAGGATTTAGTTCGTACAGATATAACTTTCTTGTATATCTGAGCAGGATGGTTGCATTCACTATATGGATACTCGAAGGTAACCATCTCCAAAACACACATCCCAAAGGAATATATGTCAACTAATTCATTGTATTCCTCTTCATACACCTCCGGAGCCATGAACTCTGGCGTTCCTGAGTAAAAGAAAGAAGAAGAAATTATTTTTTGAAAAAAAGAACCATCCCCTTTGGTTTGGAGGAAATGAGAGATCCTTTTTTTTTGGTTTTTTGCTTACCAACGCAACGAGCAGCATAGGACTTTTTAAGAATTGCGGCGAGCCCAAGATCACCAATCTTGACTTCTCCTTGGTTGCCATTAACAAAAATGTTATCACACTTGAGATCTCTGTGGATTATAGGAGGGTTATGGCTATGGAGATAGAGAAGCCCCTTCAATATCTGCCTACACCAATGCTTCACAGCTCTAATATTTACTCTCTTGTGTTTTAACCTATACCTAAAGACAGAATTCATATGAAAAATTAGATTCACCAACATTGAAAATTCGAAGACCCAAATGAACAGAACCAATAAAATGAAAAACTAGAGTTTTAGAAGCTTGTATTAGAGCTTACTGTCTGAGAGTACCAGAGGTGAACATCTCAGTGACAAAGTTGATGTTTCTGTTAGCTGCATCAACCCAAGAAGTGTAGAATTTCATGATATTCTCATGTTTCAAGGTCTTCAACAGATGAATTTCACAGTAGAGCCTCTCAAGATCTTCAGGACTTTGGAGGAAATCATAGAGCTTCACCTGATTCCAAGCCACCTCAATTCCTTCATACTCATCAAAGGCTTTATAACTGCCACAAAAAATACATCACATTCGAAAAAATAAAAAAAGAAAAGAAGTAAATTTTAATCCGAATCCACCAGAAAGGTTCAAAGAAGATAAGAAAACTGAGAGGGTTTTGCTCAAAAGTAAGAAAAAAGTCCATACACTGTCTTTGAAGCTCCTTTTCCAAGAATTTCATTGTACTGCACAAAAGAGAAGTCAAAAACCACGTCTCAAGTTCATTCACGGCTAGATTTTTTCAGAAAAAGAAATGAACAACAAAAAGAATGCAAGAAACAGGAGATGTAATTTACTCTTCCATATCTCCCAGTAGGATCAATTTCAACAAACTCGTCAGAATCTGGCTTAAGGCTTGCAGGACTGTTCATTCCTTGTTTCTATCCTTAGCTACAATGTTTCTGTAGATAAGAGAAAGAGTGAAGAAAGAGAAGGAAAGATAAATCGGCGAGTTAAACAATATTAATAGAGGGAAAGAAATTGTATTATTTTGGAAAGAAATATATTTAATTTGAATGAAGAAAGAAAGGAAATGGGAAAAAAGAGGTACCTCGGTGAGTCCATCAACTCAAAAGGACAAGGTAATGGCCAACTACTCAGAGACAACGAGGCAAAGATATCACAAGGTTGCACCCACTTAAAGACAAAACCTGACAGTACAGCCTCTCTTTTTCACTCTCTTTTAACTCTCTTTCCACGAGCTGTTAAAACCACAACTGATTTTGCCAGCAACAGCTTGCAAAACCTGGACCAACCAAGATTTGATATTACAACGCTCGTTGTTTTTTTTTTTCCCTATCAGTGGCAAAACAATGTCCTGGAGACATGAAGATGTCCGGAGACTTTTATGTTAGAACCATCTTCTTTATAAGATAAATAATGATTTATAATTTAATTTTTAAATGTTATTATTATTAATAAATTATTTTTTATATTTTTAAAAATTTATTAAAATATTTTTTTTATTTTAATTTTTTTCTATTAAAAATAAAAAAAATTTAAAATTTAATTTTACTCTCAAATAAAACTCTTTATTTAATTTTTGAATATTATTATTATTAGTACGTCAATTTCTATATTTTTATAAATTTATTAAAATTTTTTTTTATATTTATTAAAATATATTTATTTTTTTTATCTATTAAAATATTTTTATAATTTTTTTTATGAAAGAAATAATTTCCTTCCTTCTTTTTAAAAAATAGAAAAAAAAATAAAAGAGAAAAAAAAAAAGAAAAAAAATGATAAAAAAGAAAAAAAATAAAAATCTCCTCCGAACTTTTTTTAGAAGAATTAAAAAAGAAAAAGAAGAATAAAAAAAAAAACAAAAGAAGAAAGAGGAGGAAGAGATAATTTAATTTTTTTTAAATATTTTTAACAATAAAAATAAATGAAATGACTATAATAGAGAAACTGATTTATTAATAATAATAATATTTAAAAATTAAATTATAAATCTCCTTAAAATAAATAAATTGAGCTTTTTAAAAAAATTTATTTCAATAAAGGTATAAAATTCTCTTCTTGCTCTTTTCATTTCTTCTGTTTCTTTTTAATGGTCTCTTCTTCCTTATTTTATAAGATTCTTCGTGTTTTCACTGCCCTTCCAGTTTTATAATTTTTATTTATTTTATTTATAAAATTATTATTTATTTTTATATTATATTAATATATAAATTAATTATAATCTATTTTATTTTATTTTATTTATAAAATAATCTCTCATTAATTATTATTCTTTTAATAAATATTTAAATATTCTTTCAATATTTAATAAAATTTAAAATATTTTAGAGAAATATAATTAAAAATTAATAAAAAAAATATCTTTTTATATGTAAAAAAAATAAATAAAAATTATAAAACGAAATAAATATTAAATTTTGTTTTCTCCTTCATTATAATAATAAATATGATAATAACTGAAAAGCATTAAGGCATTGGTGAGTTTTATTACTCTTAGCCAAGTAATTTAGGTTTAATTATTAAAATGAAATTAGTGAAAGAGAACAGATGTTCTAATAAATTAAAAAATTAATGTGTTAAGTATTTAGAAAATTTTCATATACGAAAGAGAGACCCTAAATTTGGTAAGTTAGGCCGTGTTTACAGAAGCGTGCAAATACTAGCTGGTTCTTGAATCGTGTAAGCTCTTTGTACATAATTTGTGGCTTTTGGATTCAAAAAAATAAAAAGAAAAAGAAAAAAATTGTGGCAATTATTATTTTACACCTTTTAGATAGTGAAATGAAATTTTGAGATAATATTTAAAAAAAAAAAAAATTTGTGGTTCTAGTTCTTAATTAAAATTGTAAATTTGAAATCTCGGATAGCTCCACAACGTGAGTGGCGGATGTAAAAATTGAAGTTAGGGCTTAATTTAGATAAACTATTAAAAAAAATAAAACATATATATTAAGAAGAAATTTTTTTTATAAAAGTTAATTATATTATAATAAAATTATAATAATGTTATATATATTATTTATTGATTAAAATTTAAATATTTAATATATTACTTATTAAATTTATATTTTATAAATTTAAATTTTATTTTTAAAATTTAAATAGTTCATGAAATTTATCAAATAATTTAATATTATTTATAGAACACATTTATTATTTAAAAAATAAATTTTATTTTTTTTAAATTTAAATAATTTAACATATAATTTTAATCATAAATAGACTTTAAGTAAATAAGATAAATAAAAAAAATCATCATTTCTTAGATATTTTAGTATGAGGTTAAAAAAAAAATTTAATGGTTAATAGTGTATTTTTTTAGAGTAATAATTAATCTAAAAATTTTTTTTATGATGTTTGGTTCAATATTGAGGATGATATTAACTGTTATCCTATTAATCTTTATTATGTTTGATATAATAAAATAAAAAATAAAATAAATTTAAGAAGTTAAAATTTAATTCATTTAATAGATATAATTTATTATGAATATTGTCCTATAAAATGTCAAAATTTAGCTCATTTAATTAGATATAATTCATTCGGGATGTTGCATTAGAAAAGATAGCATAATAAATATATAAAATAATATATTAATTTAGTGTAAATTTTAATCAAAACTAATAATAATAATCGAATAAAGTTAAGTATTATTTCATAGTATATAAATATCATTTAACATCATATTAAATGTACTCTTGATAATAAAAATAGTATATAAAATTAAATTAGATATTGAATAAATAATTTTAAAAAAAAATACTACTTAGAGTATTGAAATTTTAAAGATGAGAAGTAAATATTTTTGAAATGAAAAATAATAGATGAGAAGTAAATATTTTTGAAATGAAAAATAATAGAAAAAGAAATAAATTAAATATTATAATATAGCTAAAAATATATAAACTAAATAGTATAAATATTAAAGTCCACTAAGAATTTATTTAATAAAATGACTAAAAAATTTAAATTTATAAAATATAAAATATTTTAATTGATAATTTGAAATACAAATTAATTAATAAATTTTTTAAACCTATAAACATCTAATTGTAAATTTTTTACATAAAAGTAAAACTATTTAAATAATTCTAAAAAATTTAAAAATTTTCAAAAGAACCTTTACGTCTTACCCTTCACCGCCGGTGATTGTGACGAAAATAGAAATAATAAAAAAATATGGGAAATGGAAAATGAAAAGGTAAACCATATAAATTAAACATATATTTTGTAAATTTCCTTTCTAATTTACCTTCAAATGAATAAATTAAATTATTAAAATCAAGATTTTCCTTTCCCTTCCCCCCTCCTATCTTTCCTTTTCCGTTAAAATTGCAATCCCCCTCTTTCCTCCCTGCTTTTGCGTTTCTGGAATGTCCACCAGGGGGTGAGCTTCCATAATTGAATTATGATTTTTTTTTCATTGAAAATTAAAATATAACGATTATAAAATTTTATGTTCTTAGAAAACATATAATTGACGTTTGTTAAACTCAGGATGCATTATTGCACATGAAATGGTCAGCTGAAGTATTATTGAAATCAACAATAAATGAGAGTTTCTGCAAATAGAAGCAAGGCGTGATGGGACATTTAAGTCCATGAACAAGAAAAGAAGGAATGAATTGGCAAACATTAAATGTGTTTTGTGTGTTAGGGATCAAAGGCTGTGTGTTGTACACTGGTCCGAAAACATCCAAAAATCCTGGGTGTCCTGTGTATGAAAAGTCCATCGGCATTTAGGTACGTCTGGTTTGTGTCGAGGGCTATGCAAGAAATCGACACGAATTGCCGAAGCATTGCCCTTTATCTGTGGGCGGTTGCAAGGCAAAAACACACATGCTTTGTTCATTTGTACCTCAAATTTAGGGTACGCGGTGAACCAAATTGGTTTGATTGAACTAATTTTTTTTCATTATTGATGGATTTGATTGATTTAGGTTGTATTGTTAATGGATTTGATTGGACTTGGGAGCTGTACTTTTCAAGGTATTTGGGTCATTTACATCATCTGTTAGAAATAAAAAATTTTATAAAAATTTAATTTAGTTTATTTTTTATAATAATTTTTTATTTAAAATGATTTTTTTAAAATTTTTTTTCAAATGAAAAAAAATTATTTTAAAAAAATTAAAATAATACATAATTTTATAAAAATTCTTTTAAAATCGTTTCTTGGAAAAAATCGGTCATGCTTTCAGCGTGACCAAAAACTAGTAACGTTTACGTTTGTTTGAATGCCCGTGTCCAATTGAGAGCCCAAATTTGAGAAGTCTCCGTTTAGTTGTTTGGTTTCCATTAAACACAGAGCATGGGCCAATTGTTTTGAATAAAATGATTTGAACTGTGGGCTAAGACCGTCCCTAAGGTCAGTTGTCTCGGAGCACAGGTGATTTAACGAAAAAAGAAGAAAAAATGAATAACACGGAAAAGGAGAACGGCAGATAACAAGGATAAATTATCGTTTCTGATTTATACTAAAATTAATAGATTTGCTTCTTTATGCGAAATTATTTTCATTTAGTAAAACACAAAATTATTCTGTTTAAACTCAATTTATCAATTTTTCTCTCTCGTTGAGGAGTTTTATTTCTTGTTGGTGATAAGTCTTTCTTTTCTCGTTTTTCATGTTTTTAGGGTTTTGTTTTCATTTTTTTCTTTTATCGCTTGCTATCAATATTATCTTTTTATGTTGAATTATTTGATATGATTACAATATCTATTGAGATGGCCTACCTTTCAGTTGACGTCAATATTAATTTCGTTGCAATGAAACATACCCAAGCGTCATTGTAGAGACCATTTATGAGGTTAACTTTTACTGAAGAGGAGGATGGTACTTATTTATTCCGGTTCTATCATGAGGTTGATTTAGAACATGAATTGGAGATGTCTCCTTAGTCTTTTGATAACCAATTATAGCTGTTGGGGAAGGTTGCTGGTATTTCGCATCCTTAGGAGGTCCAGGCCTTTGTTTGATGTTTACTTATGGATTAAGGTATCTGGCTTATGTTCTGGGTTTATATCTAAGCATGTGACGGAGATAATTAGGAATGCATTAAGAGAGTTTGTGAAGGCTGACCCGAAAAATTATGAGAAACCTCAGAAAAAGTTTATGCAGCTGAAGTATTTACATGATGTTCGAAGACCTATTCAATAGACTATAAAGTCGAGGAAGGAGAATGAAGATTGGTTTACGACTGACTTGCAGTATGATAAGGTTCATTCGTTGTGTTTTCTTTGTGCTTACCTTGGGCACACAGAGAGGTTTTGCCGGTTGTTGTTAAATCGGAAGGAAGGGCCACTTGTACGTAAGCTGAATCCCAATATTCATTCTCAGACTCGCCGTGGTGTTACTAATATTGGGACCAAATGGTTAAGGGAGGAAGGAAGGGTGGAGGAAGGTGTGTGGGAGACTTAGATATCAGGCTGAGAAGGGTGATGTAGAGATGGAACAAAGGTCTAAGGTTCTTACTGGTAACTCTGGAAGTGAGAAGGGTGTGGGGGGTGAAAGAAGGCAATGCAGGTCAGGGTGAGGGGATTACTATCTCTGATCCTAAGATGAGGAGGACAGAGCAAGGTGTAATGGAAACTGATGTGCTACGTATTTTGGATGATGAAACTAGTTATGGTATGGGGCCAAGGAATAATTCAATAGTGGATTTTAAGACTCAGACCCGCCGACAAGAATGAGTTGCATAAGTTGGAACCATTGTGGGCTTGGCAATTCATGTGCAGTACAGATTCTACAAGAAATGATTAGAGAGAAAAAGCTACATTTTATTTTTCTTGTCAAAACTTTATGTTCTATTAATAAATTAGAGGAAATAAAATCAATTATTGATTATGATGACTTTTATTTTGTTGATCTTGTTAGCCATAGAGGTGGGCTTGTTTTCTTTCGGAAGTCGGTTTTAAATATTTAATTGCTTGGTCATTCTTGTTTCCATTTGGATATGCAAGTGGAAGTATAGGGGTTAGGGGCTTGGAGGATTACTGGAGTTTATACGCATCCGGTACGTTAGAGACGAGCTGAAACGTGGGAGCTTATTAGAAGTTTGGCTATAGTTTCTTCTCTTCCTTGGATTTTCTGCGGAGATTTTAATGTAATTTTGTCTCAAGATAAGAAGAAGGGTGGTCCACTGTAACGACCCGAAAACCGGACCGCTGCCGACACTAGAATTCAGATCGACTTAAAGTCATTGGAACCCGTAGCAAGCCTACTATACATCCTGTGTACCTGATAAAATCTCATTCATGATCATACATGACAGCATAAACATAAACATTCCATAAAACCAAGCTCAACCTGTACATGCATCATACTGAAAACATAAAATCCATACTAGAGCCCTCATTAAATGCTCTAGTATGGTAAACATTACATGTCTCAAGTTTGGTTCAAACACAACTCATAATTAAAACTTTTACATAAAGATCATGAACAACAAGGATTTACAAGAAAAACATATACTAGGGCCAAGTACAATTCTAATCCGTTAAATAATACATGTCCACAACTATTCTATTACATTAAACTATACCAGCTACTATGCTGGCTTCCCGTGATATCTTCGACCCTGCAAACTTGGGGTTAGGGGGAAAGGGATAAGCTACAAGAGCCTAGTGAGCAGAACATAAAAACAGTTTAATAAACATATGCTCATATAAAATGCGTCACAACACAAACAATTCACATCAAGATGGACTTGTCACTAATAACCCTCTACATAATCCAATGTGCCCGGCCCTCGACGGAGCTCCTCAGGACTTTCGCTTAAACATAACATAACATATCCATAAATGCCAGGGGTGTAGAATGGGCCTCGACATGGACTTTCTCTTACATATTGCCAGGGGCGTAGAATGGGTCTCGACCTGGACTTCCGTATCATACCATATCATATCATATCGAGGGCTAGTGGGTCATCCAACATCCATCCACATCAACAGTAAAATGTGCAATGCATCATATTCGTGAATTCTAATCCAAAACAGTCTAATACATAAACATGGCATTCGTGATGCATGAACATGCTTAAAAAGTTCGATTACTTTAAAACAATAGATTAGTTTAGTTCTACTCACCTCTGGCTGACGCTTGCCTAACACTGTAGCAGCAGACTCACTGTTGGCCTCTACGGTCTCCCAGGTTCGATCCTACACAGATGGACTCCAATGAGGGGCTAAACATAGCTATTACAAGACTCTAAATAACTCCTCATAAACCCCCTAAAACATACCAAAACATGCATATAAAACAAGCAAAGGAAGACTGGGTAGGGGACTTTCGGCGGCAGGTTCGGTGACCGAAACTCTTCACAGATCCGAAAGTCAGCAACCTTCGGGGGCAGGTTCAGCGCCCTAAACCCCTTCACAGATTCGAAAGTCCATGCTTTCGGGGGTAGGTTAGACAGCCAAAAGGCTGCCTCCACAAGCAGGTTCGGCGGCCGAACCTTGCTTCGGCGGTCGAACCTGGGTTCTCCAGCTAGGCAGAACCCGGTTCTGTCCTATGCATACAGCCACCCAACTCTCCAATCCTCACACCCTACTCCTCAAAAGCATGCATACTCACTCAAACATGCACAAGGGGCATAAAAACTAGCCTAGACCCCAACAAACAACAATGAAAACACATAAGAGCAAACATTCATTAAAAACACAACTCAAACCCTATAGCATTAGATCTAACCATTTCATGCATTTCCAACCTTTAACCATTTCTTAAAACTTGATTAAAACGTAAGAAAAACAAGGATCTAGGCTTATCTCTTGGAGATCTAGGAGTGACAGCAACCCCAACATGGAAATGAGTCTAAACGGTCTCCGGAGGTCACCAAGGTTTCAAAACTCAGTTTTAAGCTCAAATCTTCAAAAACAAGAGAAAACTCATGAATATTTTGAAGGATTTGAAAGAAAAACAACAAAATCAACAATGAGAGGGCAAGAAATCACCTTTACCCGAGAATGGAGAGAGAAACTCTCCCATTTTCGGACTGGAGGCCTCTTATTGATGGCTGGTCAGACCACCTTTGAGGGCCGAAAGGAAAGCTCCCGCGGCAGCACCATGTTCGGCGACTGAACTTGGTTTTTCCCCTCTAAAGCATTTTTCTTTCTTTTAAAATTCTTTAACACAAAAACCAACAGTAAAACCATAAAATTCATTTTGTGAAAAACTTATTTTACCCTTCTAAGAGGTTTCGGTACCCGAGATTCTGGATTCTAACGGGAATTTCGTCGGAATGTTGGAATTCCGACGCCGGAGTCTAGCCGAGTATTACACCCACTGTTTCCTAATACTTTGGTTTATGGGTTCCGAGATGCTATACTGGATGCGGGGTTGGGAGATTTTCCAATGGCTAGGTATGCATTTACGTGGAACAAGGGACAGTTTAATTCAAATTTGGTTGAGGAGAAGCTTGATAGACTTCTTGTGTCAGAAGCGTGGTGATTGCAGTTTAACGTGGCAAAAGCTGAATGTCTTGATTTTTCTTCTTATGATAATTTACCAATTTATATACAGGTTTGAGTTTTTGTACCTCGGGCCCATTCTTATTTGTTTCATTTTGAAAATCAATGGGCAAGGGAGGATGGGTGTTTGAGGATTGTGGAGGAATGTTGGGAGGAGGTAATGATTTCAACTCTTTTAGACATGTTGGCAGATTGTCGTGATAGTTTGAAGTGGTGGGGTTGTGAATTTAATTCATTTCAGCTACGGGAAATTAAGGAGTGTAAAGCTTTTATTGGCAGATTGAAGGGTTTAAGGGATCCAATCAGTTTTCAAGGATATCAGGAAGCTCATAAGTAGTTGTTTGATTTGTTGCGCAATAGGGAGGAGTACTGGCAGCAGCGAGCTAAGGAGTTTTGACTACAAGCGAGAGATCAAAATACTCAATTTTTTCATTTGAAGGCTTCTGCTCGAAGGAAGAAGAATACAATAAAGAGGTTGAAAGATACTGCTGGTATTTGGCGTGATTAGGACACTGGACTAGGCGAAGTGATCACAGGTTATTTTACTTATTTGTTTACTGCACATGAGTTAGATTCAGGGAGTATAACTCGTTTTGTTCCTATATTAGTGTCGAAAGTAGAGGATGACAGATTACTTGATCGTTATTCTGAGGATGAAGTTCGTAGAGCAGTTTTTGGGATGTATGCAAACAAGTCTTCGAGGTTAGATGGGTTCAATTCGGGATTTTATTAGAAGTATTGGAGGTTATTGGGCCGAGTGTTTCGCAATATTGTATTAATTGTCTAGCTGATAAGCAATTTCCATAAGAGTTAAACAAGACTGCTATTGTTCTTATTCCTAAGAAAAAAGAGCCTGAATCTATGTTGGATCTATGACCAATAGTGTTGTGTCAGGTATTATACAAGATTGTTTAAAAAATGATTACCAATCGGTTATCGTATTATTACTAGTTCCCATAGCGCGTTTGTTACTGGTCGGAGTATACAGGATAATACTATTGTTGCGTATGAGATTCTCCATTATACAAGGGTTAAGAAGCGAGGCAGAGATGGATATGTAGCTCTAAAGATAGACATTAGCAAGGCATATGATCGATTGGAGTGGTATTTTATTTGGGACATGATGTTAACGTTGGGGTTTGCTTCTGAGTTTGTGGATTCAATTATGTGGTGTGTATCCTTAGTTTTGTATTAGGTTTTGCATCAGGGACAACTGTTAGGTCCAATTACACCAGGGCGTAGTATTAGACAGGGTGATCCACTCTCGACGTATTTGTTTATATTATATGCAGAAGGGTTATCTTGTTTAATTCAAGTAAGAATTGTTTAAGGTGTGTTGCATGGGTGTAGTATTGTGGGCAGTGCTCCAGAGGTACCCATCTCTTTTTTGCAGATGATAGTTTGCTCTTCTTTAAGGCTAATAGAGAGGAAGTGTTAGTGGTTAAGGGTTTGCTGGATGAGTATGCTGCTACATCTGGATAATTAATTAATTTTTCTAAGTCATATTTGTGTTTTAGCTCAAATGTTAAACAACCACAAAGATTGACAATTTATAGTTTGATGGCAGTGGCGAAAAATGATGGAGTTGGTATATATTTAGGGCTTTCTATGAATATTGGATGTAATAAGTATGAGATTTTTCGGTTCTCGAAGGATAGGGTATGGGGTAGGTTGAATTCGTAGAAGCATAGAGCATGGTCGAGGACCGGGAAAGAAGTGTTAGTTAAGATAGTATTACAAGCCTTACCAAGTTATGTAATCAGTCTTTTTCTTATTCTGGAATGTGTTTGTGAGGATATTCAATAAATAATGATCCGCTTTTAGTGGAGTAAAAATAAAGGCCAAGATAGGGGGTTGCACTGGATGTTGTGGGAGAGATTTACGTGGCATATATCAATTGGAGGTCTCAGTTTTAAGAAGTTGTAGCAGTTCAATATTGCTATTTTAGGAAAGTTAGGATGAAATTTGATTCAGAGGCCTGATTCATTGGCGGCGCGAGTTTTACAAACAAGGTATTCCCCTTCTACTATGTTGGATGCTTAATTAGGATCTAATCCTAGTTATGTCTAGTGGAGCATTCATGTGGCTCAAGAATTGTTGAAAGCAGGGGGTGGTGTTGAGAATTGGGGATGGGCAAAAGGTTCCGATTTGGTTGGAAGCTTGGTTACCGAATAGAGCAAATCTGTATGTTATGTTTCAATTTTTTATAACTAATGGAGTGTATTATGTGAGTGATTTAATTCAGAATTCAACGTGAAATCTGCAATTGGTTGAGCGAGTATTTAATGAAAAGGATAGAGCCTTGATAACTTCTATTTCGTCATCACGAGGAGGAGCTCAGGATTCACTATTTTGGAGGTTTGAAGCAAAAGGACAGTATTCAGTGCATAGTGCTTACAGGTTCCTGACATGGGATCCTGAAATAATGGTTGAGAGTGATGTGAAAGAAGGTTTGGAATACTCCGATGCCATTGAAAGTTAAAAATTTAGTATGAAAGGCGTCTAGTGCTGGTGCGTGATCTGTTGATCTCGAAGCATATTTCAGTATAGAATATATGTCCTCTCTATCAAGATTCTATTGAAATAGTGTTGCATGTATTGATGTAGTCCGAGTTTGCTATGCAGGTATAGAGTGCTTCGCATCTAGTTGATTTAGCCTTGTGGTCCATTCATTTCAAGAATGGTTAATGAGGATTACTGGTCTGTTTAATTGCAATTGGGCAATCTTTTATGATATGTTGGAGTATTTGGGAGACTGAGAATAATTTCCTTTGGCACAACCTTCAAACTTCGATCCTTGGAACTTGATTTAGAGTATTTAATTATTGTTCTCGTTGGTCTCAAGTGCAGCAGCACAAATCAATTTCTGCTGTCTGAATTGTTATTTGGTCACCGTCACTGAATAATTGGATGAAAATCAATGTGGATATAGCAATTCATAAGACGAAAGGCGTTGATGTTAGTTTTGTTGCTCGAGATGCTCAGAGCCTCGTGTTATCTAGTAAAGTTGTATTTTTTTATAACTATTTTAAACCCACGAAAAGCAGAGATGGTTGGTATTAGAGAGATTCTAAGTTGGATGAAGGTTGAGCAATAGCACGAGTAGTGATTGAGTTTGATAGTTTCATGGCTATTCAAGTTTTAAATGATGATTCTTGTGAGGATTTTTCTAGCTATAGTCTTTTAATTTTGAATTCTAAATCTCTAATTAGAGATTACAAATATTATTAGATTTTTTTATATCCATCACGGTAGAAATTTGTTTGCTCATAAACTTGATGAGCTACAGTTTCTTTTGCTTATGATGGGAGTGAAATTCTTGACCTTCTTTTTTTATTCATTTAGTTCACGAATAAAGATTATTATTAAAAAAATTTTGCTTCTTTACTTTTAACTTTAATAATTTAATTTTTATTTTATCTTTTTATTTTACAATGCTTAAAACATTTTTAAAACCTTTAAAAGGGCAACTATCGAAAAGATAAATTTAAAAGATTCAATTTCAAGAGACAAGTTAGCCATTTGAACCAATTTGATATTTTTATTTTATCTCCGTATTCTTAAACATATATATACTACTCTTCGTTATGGGAGAGAGAATTTTCATCGATTTAAAAAAAGAAAAAGCAAGAGAATATTCGCACGCCAATGGGCTGCCATAATTGATTAGCATCTGAGAAGGGATAAAATAGAGGCAGCGCGTCGCTAACAATTTGTTAACTCACCAGATACTTTCATTATTGGTTTTGGCTTTTGCAAAACGCCCTCTTCTTTCTTTCTTCCTCCCATTCTCAAGTGTACTACACTTCTCTCTCAGCATCTCTGTTGCTTGTCACATTTATCCGCAGAAATGGAAGATACTTCCGTTTTGAACTCCAATCAGATGCCGACGATCGTGGTCACCAACGACGATGGTATTGACGCACCAGGACTCCGTTCTCTGGTTCGCGTCCTTGTCTCCACTCACCGCTTCCACGTCCTGGTTTGTGCGCCTGATTCGTACGTTACCTTTTCTTTCTTTATCCTCATATACACATATATTTTACTTTCTGAGGTGCTATTGCTCGATTATGACTTCAATTACAGTATTCTCTTTATACTAGGGAATGATATTTATGTAATTATAAGCTATGTATGACATTGTTGTACGAAAAATGTTTCAGAAACTTTTTTTTATGAAGAATTTAAGTATTGCAGTTTCTAGATTTTATGTGCTATTTCGAATGGATTGATCACTGATATGATGTTATTGGTTACGATTCCAGGGAAAAATCCGCCGTCAGTCATTCTATTACTTGGCGCCATCCTATATCTGCTAGGCGAGTAGATATTGAAGGAGCAACAGCCTTTGCAGTTTCTGGTTTATTTCTCTTTATATACGCCTCATCTAAGTTAATTCTCGTTTAAGTATTAGGAGCTAAACATGTGTGAACTTTAACTGTTTCCAATTCTTTCCTGATCGTTCTTTCGCATGAGAGTTTCTTGAGACTGATTTTGCACTCTCAATAGTGATGTTTGAAACACTTCCTCATAATATGCAGAAAGCTATTTGTTTAGTGGAATAAAAGCCTTCAGAATGCTGAGCATAAGCAGTTGTACAACTAGTAATCTTTTAGTGATCGTGTACAGTTATCATTATTCTGAGCGCCTTCATATATTAACTCTGTCAAGGTCGTGTTTATGTTCTGCTATTTTTTTCGCTTTCAATGTAGTTCATTTATGTTAGTAGTGAAAGAAAAGTATGAATTTTCTCATGAAAATTCTGCCTTGTCTTTTCAATTTCCCTGGAGTTCATCGACTGACCCTTGAGCTTTTGTCTTCTCTGAGGAAATTCTTGAGTTGAGAGGGATGATCCGTGCCCTAAGAACACAGGCCATCAATCCATTACTGCCTGTTGTTTCTAGATTCATCTTGAGTAATTATAGATTATCAATCAACATCTGCAGCTTTTACTGATAAAAATAGTTAGATTCATTTTAAGTGATTTTTCTATAAATATTGAAGCTGTATATGCATTTTGCAGGCACTCCGGCTGATTGTGCTTCTTTAGGAGTCTCCAAAGCACTCTTTCCGTCAATTCCTGATCTGGTAGCTCTGTGATTTAATTTGTAGTTATGAAATCTGAATCAACCTACTGCTAGAATGGATTTATTTAGGATTATAACTTTTTTGCTCCCATTTTTGTATATAAATCCTCTTCTTCTATATTGTTTTCTGAGCCTACAAAATGGATTGTATGGTTTAATTTTGATAGCTCAGGATTTGCAATCACCAATAACAAGACAATATTGCTCCTTAATCTAGACTTCTCATAGCTTTCTTAGTTTAGTTGGCTTTGTTGGACATTCCAAGACTTCTCATATCTTTCTTAGTTTGGTACACTTTGTTGGACGTTCTGTTGTGCTGAACAATATATTTATCACATCCTACATGTTTAGGTTGTTGATCAGCTGCTGTATGAAGGTGCTAATATAATTTCCTATTTCTTCATGCAGGTAATCAGTGGTATAAACATGGGGAGCAACTGTGGCTATCATATGTTAGTGGCTTAAACTTCTATGCCTCTCTTATTTTCCTAATAAAGTGTTTCAGCTGCTGAATTCCATTTCCTCACTGTAGTTCCTTCCTTCGCTTCCTCTCTTTAGAAGTGAAGATTTTTTAAGCAAAGAGAATAGAAATTAAGTTTGGGGGCAGGAAGCATCTCCTAATGTTAGGAGATCAAAAAAGATAGTGTCCTTGTAACCACTAGGATGGTAACTTGCCATTAATGTATCTTTGTTTTAGTTATTTGCCTGGATTATGCTTAGGGATCCCTCAATAAAATTGCAGTGTTTACTCTGGTACTGTTGCTGGTGCTCGGGAGGCCTTCTTCAATGATATACCTTCTATCTCCATTTCGTATGAGTGGTATGCAGACATATTTTTAATTCTTATATCCTGAGCAGTATGAAGGATTTTGTTCCTATTAATTATTTTACATTTGAATTGAACCTCAGGAGTTGTTATTGCTCTTTTAACATGCAAAAAGGGTAATTTGTTCTCTCATATGGCTTTGGTACCCGCAGGGTTGGAGGTAAAAGCACTATCCAGGACTTCACACTTGCAGCTGAAGCTTGCATACCGATCATAAGTGCTGTGCTTGTTGAGATTAAGAATCAAACTTATCCTTCACGCTGTTTTCTGAATATAGATTTGCCAACAAGTGTTGCTAAACATAAGGTAAATTTCAGTAAAATATTATGGTTCAAGGATGCATTTTTAGCATTGACATTTCTTTTAGATGCATCTTCTTTTCATTTCAATATTGGTGAATAGTGATGGAAACATATGGCAGAATAGGAAGCCAAAACTTTTGAGGAACTATTAACAGAAAAAAGTGAAAGAGATCTTTTAAAATAATTAACCTCATTTTGTTGAATCCTTCCTGCAGGTTGACTAAACCGTAAATTCAATCCTGTTTGGACATATTCTTTTATTTATTTATATATTATTTTGTTGCATGGTTCTGAACCAGTGGAATTGTCAGTCATTAACCTTAAATATACATGCATGGTGCGCTTGCACATGTAGGTTGGATCTATGTGATTCTTGCTTTTTAGCTGACAGTCTGCTGATCATATTAGTAATTTAGTATTATGTTTCTTGGTGGGATATCTGAGGAGGAAAAGGAGGGGTGGTATTTCAAGCCATTCCATTTGTATTGTTTTCTTTTGTTGCATACATTCTAGCTTAGTAGCTTACTATAAGGGCATTAGTGATTCTATTAGGCAACTGAAACGTGGTTCTGAATTTTGGTTGTTTCTTGTGCCTTTATAAGGGTTATAAGCTGACTAAGCAGGGTAAGAGCATATTCAGGATGGGGTGGAAGCAAGTTACTTCTGGAACTGAAGGAGGGAAAATGTTATCAACAATGACAATGGACACAAATGCAGCTGTGCAAACAGAAACTGGTGCATCAAATGTAGCCCAAGAACAAATGTGGTTTAGAAGAGAAGTGGGTACCTTCCTTTATTAAATGGTTATCCATTTATTCAAAAGTGTTTTTTTTTATATACTTTTCTTCTCAATTTGATATCCTTGTCATATTATCACTATTGTCTGCAATTTTCTTCTAAAGCTTAATTTTTTTCCTGGACAATGATGGGTGAGATTCTTTGTCATTTGGGATAACATATTGCAGTGTTCTCCTTAACCTTCATCACTTTTTTCCCTTTTCAGATTTTCTTTATCCCTTTTTCTTTTATCCTATGATCAGTTTCTGCTCATATTTGGAAGGGGAAAAAAATCCTTCTCAATGAAGAGAATTGAATTAGTAAAAGGGGACACATAGAGTATAAAATCAATTGAACAAGGATTGATGTTAAACTATTGAACTGTTTTAGTTTGAACTATGTGTTTTTGGGTATATAGGAAAGAAAATACAGTTGATTTTGGCTACTTGTTATGGATAGTTCAGATAACATGCTCTCATTAGAAAGACACTATTTATAGGGATGTTAAAATTTCTAATCCTTCTTTTTCACACTTTTCTTTTTAAAATGCTGCATTCTTGAATTTAAGAAATGTTGGGCCCTTCATTCCTTCTAGGTAAAGGGAGCGCAAGTTGATGATACTGATACCGATCACAAATTTCTTCAGGAAGGATATGTGCGTATCTCACCATCTTTGTTTATATGTTGAAAGTAATCGGGACAACATTGTATATAATTAACAGAATACTTGTAATCCTTTCAGATTACTGTAACTCCCCTTGGTGCCCTCTCTCAAGTAGAGACTAGCTGCCTAGAGTACTTTAATGATTGGTTGCCACGCACGGTTGACCTCTCATCTCCATCAGCCTTATAATGCTGGGACCCCTCACGTGGTAAAACACCATGGCATAACCTTGTTCGTTTCATTTATTAAGGCTTGACTATACGACATAATAAAAGACGATGTGAGAAAATTTTCTATTTAATTTGTTTCCTTATTTTGAACGAATGATCACTGTTCATGAATACCTTAGTACACTTGTATGTTTATATACCACTTTCACCTTTGTTTCTCCATCTATTATTGTGATTATTGTGCTCACAAGTCACAATACAGTTATTTAGATATTTGTTTCATAAGCTTTGTGTGAGCATCGAATTAGGTCATTGTAGAATAAACTTATTGTCATGTTTGAAAATGTCTTACAGTAGCAGAAGAAAGAAGATAACCAAAAATTTCTCTCTTTCCATCATAAACCTGAATTGGATAAAAAATTTGGATAAGGAATAAAAAAAAAAGCAAGAAAGTAGCTGCCATTTAACATATATAAATCAAGGAGACTTGTAAGTCATTTAGCACATCAACCATACAAGATTTTGCACAAGGCAATCTGTTACTAGATGCATCTATAGAAAATTATTCAGTAAGTTTGGTGACTGAATATTTAGATGTCTGCCAGTTGATTCAGGATGCTGTTATTGTTACTGACTGTCCTTGCAATAGTGTATCATACAGGAGCATTACTTCAGAATGAATGAGTTAAGTTTTGGATCAAACATAGCATAACATGTTTTGAACGGTCAAAATGGATGGTTTTTTCAATGAGTAATTATTATTTATGAAGAAATAAAATCCCAACCATTCATTTTGAATCCAAGGTTGAGATTGATTAAACATGACAAGTCATATTTGTACAAACATGAGAGGATCTGTATCCGGATAGGGAGAAAGTATTAGGTATCACCTTGATTCCATGTACATTTGCATATATAGAATGGCAGATCATTTATAAAGTCACACTATTATTAGTGATTCCGTAAAATGCTTTACCCATATGCCAGAGACATGTTTTTTCTAAAACGTAACTAATCACAATATAATCGGTTTGTCATCCACATAGTAATTTTACATGAAATAGCAGGGACACTAAATAATTACTCCCAGATAGGAGCATTGTTTGTAATTTGTCTACCTTTTTTCTGGCTGAAAAATTGTTAAATTTGTGCAGAACTGTTGGTTCGGGGCTAATTGAAAGGCTTTTCAAGGCTGAAACACTGCTGAAGAATTTCTATGGATTCCTATGGAAAGGGGAGAGTTTGTCATCAGTTACCGTCTCCTGCTTGCCAGGTTTTATATAATTGCACTCATTTTCCAATTAGGAATGTCATAAATTCCTATCCAGAAAAAGTGTCATAAAAGCTTTATGGAACTCATGATTTCTGATTTATTGAGAAGCTTTTCACCAATTTGATAATAACTCTTGCATTTGCTTTCAAGTTATTGCAAGTTCCAATAGAACTCGATATGTACGGTGGCCAATATAGTCATTAGTGTTGCTAATATTTACCAGCTTTTATATCACCGAACCTATTAATGAAGTCTTTTAGAATAGTTCACAAATATAATTGGTTTGGGGGTCAAATGTCACTAAAAGTTTTTAATTAATAAATAAATGGCTTTATTCTTTTGAAAAAGAAAAAAGAAAATTATGATCATAACTGACTCGAGTTATACAAAACTATTATAAATACCACAAGATTCTAAACTTTTTATTATTGGAAGCCTTGAGAAACTGATAGTGGCATGAAGAGCAACCTCGTCAACAGATTAATGTTCTCCTGCTGACTTCTTATTTTTTTATTGCATTAGAAAACCCGTCGGACAACAGAGCTGCAACAGAGCTACAAGCAACAAACTTGAACATAATAAAAGCCTAACAAAGCATAGGAACCCACAAAGTCCACAACCCAACATTCAGATTGGACACGTTGCAAACATGCAGGTACTCACTGCCACAGATGCCAGACTCACTGTGCTGTCGCTTGCCTTGAGAATCATGCACAAAGTCAAAACCGCCCAACCAAGCTTGCATTAATAGAAGAAGAAAACAAGCAGAGCAAACACGCTGGGAAAACAAATAGAAACAGGCACAGCCGCAAAAACTGTTCAAACAATCATTCAAAATTGACACTACAACATAACAACACTTCAATATCGCTCATTGACCCAGCATCCATACAAACCATAGGCTTCCCACTCTGATCCGGGCAATCCAGAATTGTCCATGGCATGAAATGAAGAAGAGTGTTGGCTCATGACAGTTGCAGTCTATAATAGTCATGGATCAGTTTTAAGGAGACATCATGCTCTAGCGCCGAAATATTTACTGGACTCCAGCACCTCCATCAACACCAGCGGCATCCAGAAAAAAGAAAAAAAAAGAAACCCACATCCAAACCACAGATCCATAAAGTCCTCTCCATGGAAACCCTGGATCTGTGACAAGAAAAGAAAACACAACTAAAACATCAACGGAGGCGAGGGAAGACCATTGCCGAAAAGCCAACAAAAAAATAAAAGACAAAAAACTTAGGCAGGGGATGGGAAAAACCAGAGCTTAACTAAACAAAAATAAAAGGCGGCGCAAGCAAAATAAAATAAGAAGATTGCAATTGCCGGACTACCCAACGGCCTTTTCCCGGTCGACTTCTCTTCTTTCTCCCTTTCTCTCGCATTTTTCTTCTTTCTTTATTATTATTATTATTATTATTATTATTATTTGTTTAAAAGGTGGTTCTTGTGCCGACACCGACCATACTAGACTCAAATGGTTATAAATTTGAAATAGCAACAGTTTCAATTGGTACCTAATAAAAAAACCGATTTTTCATATCAGTAAGGGTGATGTAGGTTTCTTGTAGCATGTCACGATTACCAGCACCTACCTAAAATATATCCCAATATGAACTAAAAAAAAAAAAAAAGAGAGAAGAAGAAGAAAGACTTGGAAAAGAAAAGGTTAAGGGAAAGCTTAATGTAGTATTGTTTAATTAATTTCTGAACAATTAACGTGGTATAGATTTACTCTTGTTTTCTGTTTGGGTTGTATTCATCTTTGTAGAAGATAGAAGAAAATTTTCAGTTTTTCTTTTAGTACATAAATAATTATTGAAAATTCAGTTGTTTGTATCTGGAAAGCAACTCTTGAATGGGAATAATATTTGTTAGGTAAAGACTAATTCCATTAATTTAAATTCCTTAGCAGCTTTTTCAAAGTTACGTAGATTTTGTTAATTCTAAACGTGATGATACTTGGGGAAGAAAATTGTTTCCTGATGCAATACAATTATAAAAGTACCCAAAAACTAGTGTTCTTACATTTGGCCAGTTGCTAGACCAGAACTAAATGGAACAGTTGTGTTTTGATTTTATAAGAATTTATTGAAGAATTGGAAAATCATGTAAGTTGTCCCATCCATTCTATAGTTTTCAAAGGTCAACTTCAGTAGGATATGAAAACAAGAAACAAACTGCTATCCCCAACTGCTGAAACTGACAAAGCAACAATAATTAGAAGCTAAAATAGAAGAAGATTAAAGTTGCCCTTCAACCAACGCCTCTTAATTAAGTATTAATCGCGTTTAGAATTTTAGAACAAAGACAATATTAGGGTAGTTAGGGCCAGGTAAAAGTTAAAAAGAGTGGGGAAAAAAGGGGAAATAAAAATGAAACCAGGAAAGTGATGTTCTAGTATAGTTTGTAACTGAGATGACAATAAACTTAAGAGACAAAAGTAGAAAACAAAAAAACCTTTTCACCAGAGTATAAAGAACATCATAAATATTTTATGTACATGATATTGACTGGACATCTCTCATTACTTTCTGTAAATTCTATACTGAGTATACCCCTTCATTGTTTTGATGGCATTGAAGGTGCATTTGATTCCACTAGTATTGACCATAGGACGTGAACATCTTCGTAGGGGCAAGATTTCACATCCTCATATAGAATGTATATCCCTCTTCCTGAGAAATTTTAAACAATTTCTGTTAACAAAACTGTATACATTGCAGGAATTTAAGGAATCCTTTTAGAATTGAGAGAGAATACAGTTCATTCAAATGGAACTAAAAACAGATTAGAAAAACTTGGAAAGCACATTGGTTATAGATGAATGATATGTTAAAGAGTAATCAGAATAGAAAGAATCAAAGAAATGTTGTCTATGTTTGGTCTTGATTTGTTTATAGCAATTATAATATATCAATGTCAATGTGAACTAGAAAACGGGGGAAAAAACAAGACGTAATGGACAATGAAGCAAAATTTGGTGATTGCTGGGACGATTTTATGTTCGTTCTCAGTGAAGGCAAAAAAGGAGAGGGATGAGAGAAGGAAAAGGAAAAAGATATTGCATAGCTTAAGAAGTTTAAACTGTGAGCAAAGAGAAACAAGCAGAGATTAGCACCCTAGACAAGATGCACAAACTGAAAATGCAGCTAAGTATACTAGTTGATGAGAAAAACATACTCTTTTTAGGAGTTGAATGCAGACGAAACCACAGCTTCTTCAATGGAGAGAGGAGGGATTGCAGCCACCCCATTTGGAGAAGTGGGTGTGGCTCATGTAAGTGAGAGAATGGGAGGGAAAAGGGGGGAAAAACAGAAAAAACTGTGTAGTTTGCTTAGACAAGGGTGAACTTAATAAGGCCACTGTTGCTGAGACAAAAATTTCACATTCCCTTGCAGGCCAATCATGAAATTCACACATTTTGGGTATTGGTGCAAAGTCATTTTCAAGCCATTTTTCCCTTGCAGTTGAAGAAGTAAAGCCACCCCACCAATCATCTGTGCTTTATACACTTCCTATGCCAAAATTCCCCTCCCCATATCATTTTTTTTTTCAATTCACTCACTTCCCTTTTGCCTGAAGCTTCACTTTGGTGTCGTCAGCATTGTTTATAGGGTATGTAGCAGAGTGAGACACTCGTGGGGTTCTTTGTGATTGAAGTAAACACTAGGTTGTAGTGAAGAGTCTTGTACAAGTATCTGAATCTCCACCTGTCCCTTTGGGTGCCTTAAAAAGTGTATCGGGGCCTTAGTGGAAAGTTAAGACCTCTTCACTGCATTTAGAATGTTCCAACGTTTCCCTATAATCAACGTAGAAGGAGATTATACGGCCGATCAATGGCTTCTCCATTTCGGCATTATAGTTTCTTTGAAAAAAAAATGAATTTTAACTTTGGAACAATTTTTAAAAAACTAAAAAATTACTATTTAATTTCGAAAAATCCATTAATTAATTTTTTAATTTTAAAAAATACTTAAATTTTTAAACATATCTATTAATTAGTGTTTTCATTAATTTTAACATTTAAAATGCTTATTAATTTTAGTAGTTAAGTATTATAAAAAAATTTAAAATATTTTTAATTAATTAGTAGAATTTTTACAAAATTAAAATACCAACTAATAAATTTTTTAAATTAAAAAATTAAATAGTAAAATATTTAATTGTTAAAATTAATAAAAAAATTATTTTAAGTATTATAAAAGAATTAATTTTAACATTTAAAATGCTTATTAATTTTAGTAGTTTATAAAAAAATTTAAAATATTTTGAATTAATTAGTAGACTTTTTATAAAATTAAAATACCAACTAATAAATTTTTTAAAATAAAAAATTAAATAGTAAAATATTTAATGATTAAAATTAATAAAAAAGTTATTTTTAAATTTTTTTAAAAATTAAGGAATATTTTAATTTATTTTTTAAAATTAATTGAGTAATTAATGAGTTTTTTAATAGTATATTAATTAAATAGTAAATTATAAAAGTAAAAAAAAATAAAAACAAAGTTGTTTTAATAGAATGTTATGATTTTATTAGAAAATCAACAAACATTGATTATAAACTCTATAAGTTCTGTAATTTTAGCTTCATTTCCAATGAAAAATATTATAAGATGGGTGTCTCCCACTTCGTATAAACAATGTGATCACCGTCCAGGCCATGGGTGGGGTTAGCGTATTTGATTCAAATTAAAAAAATTAATCGAATCGAATTAATTTAAAATTTTGGTTCGGTATTTTTATTTAATTCGATTCGATTCGGTTTTTAATTTTAAAAATTTCGATTATTTTAGTTTAATTCAGTTTTGATCAGAAAAAAAATCGAAAAAATCGAACCGAGCCAATTAGTGATAATAATATGTTATTTTTAATAATATAGATAAATTAAATCATATTAAAATTAAAATATTTTAATTAAATTTTAAAATATTAAAAATAAAGGTAAAAAATAAAAAATTTATTAAAAATTAAAATTTATCAAATCGAATTGAATCGAACTGAATCAAACCGGTTCAGTTCACTTTGATTTCTAATTAAAACGATTCGATTTTTATAAATACTAAAATTTTAATTTTCAATTTATTCGATTCGATTTGATTTTAAATTAAATCGATCGAATAAAAACCCTAAACCATGATCCTTCTCTGTGTTTACGGATTAGTTATTATTATTATTATTATTATTATTATTATTATTATTATTATTATTATTATTATTATTATTTAAACTTGCATTATATATAATATCACATGTGTGGTTAGAATTAAAGGGGTAGTACATATACTGATCAAATCTGAACTTGTTATTAGAAAAATCTCTGCAAGCAATTAGATATCTCTAATTGCTTGACGATCATTCTTCCTGTTCCTTTGGTAATTTCTGATAGAAAAATAAAAATATAGTGTCAGAGTCTCTCTTTTTCTTTTTTTTTTTTTGTTTTTTTTTCACAGTTAAGTATTTTTCTGATTATTTTTATAAACTGAAATTAACTTTTATTTCCAAACGACTCAAATCTCATTGATAAGGAAGAAACTATTTCCATTTCTATATTTCATCAGTTAGACTAATTTTATATAATTAAATATCATCTCAGACGATTTTAAAAGTATTTTTTTTGAGAATCCTGATTAATATATGTTTTTATTAACTGCACTGATTTTTTTTTTTTTCCCTTTTTAGAAACTGCACCGATTCTTCTTGGTTTTATTTATTATAATTTAGAAGCCGAGTAGCCGATGAGATTTTCAAAGACCGAATGTTAACAATTTTTAAAGGTTGGGCCTATTCATAGTTGGACTAGAGTAGAGTACCTACATTTCCATTGCAGTTCAAGCCCATCTGATTTCCCCAAATAGTCTGTCAAAGGGACGATAAGCTAATTATGAGAATAGGAAATAGCATGGTTTACTTTTTTTTTTTTTATCAAATACGTAAAGTCTCGATTATTTAAGTTTTAATCAATTATACTGACCTACATAGGTTTCTGATTTTTAATAATAAATAAAAAATTAACATTCTTTTGAAAATTACTTAGCATTAGTGCAATTTCATATCTACTCCAAAGAGCAACATCCCAATATAAAAAGTTACATAGTTTTTTACTAATTTAGAAAAAAAAAAAAAAAGGGCAGAATCTGTTTGTGATATTGCATGCAGATGCAGTGAGCAGAGATCTCATCTTCAACATATCTGTATTCTGTATGAATGTGAATATTACATCATTTTAAGTTTGAAATTTTAAATTCGTACGGATTTGCACAGCTAAATTATTATTGAAGCAAAAATTCATAGAACCCTCTTTAAAACTAGTTATCCAAATCCAAATACAACAATTGGCTACCTTACAAACACATATGATAGATTCCTTTTCCTCTTCAGTGGTAGGGTTTCAAAACCACATCCTTAGTTTTTATAGTCAAATCCTGAATTATTGAAATTTGATAATTTTAAGTTGTTACTGACCTCTGACCCTCATCTGAAACATTTACCACCACCTTAGCTGTATTATTGAAACTGAAACAGTCATAGTTTCCAAAAGGGATCTTCCCATTAACATTAAACTGTTGCAGCCCTATTATTTAAAGCTGGACTGGACTCTGTCTTCCTGATCTTCAGAATCTCTTACACTATAATGAGGTTGCAATGGTGGGACTCCGATCATATGTCTCTACAATTTCTCTCACCCCATATTATTTAAATTTATCCTATTAGATTCACAGTTTTGTAAAATAAGGAACAAATTATGAAAATAGTCGTCCTGTATATGTTAACTTTATACTCAAACCAGATTAGCAGTTTCTAATCCTAAGAGCTGACGAGTTAGGACCACATTTAGATTTTTGTCTCAATTCTGATTTGATTTTATATTTTTCTAAAATTGGATTGAACTGACCACAATCAGTTCAGTTCAATAATAATTTTGATCAATTATGGATTTGACATATTCCCATAAAAAACTAAACTAAAACTATGTCTATCTACTTGGACTTGAATGAAAAGCAAGTCAATGCCATAACACTTGTGCATAAGATAAACCAAGCCTATGGCAACCATCAAAAGAAAAAGAAATATTCATGTCAAGATTAAGAAACTGACAAAAAAAAAAAGCATGGTGTTAATATTTTGAATCTTAATTTCTAAAACGAGAAGCATTTACTTGTGTGGTAAGAGATGAATGTAACAGTTTACCTAATTCCACGACAAATTAATGTCTAATCACTTGACTGTTACATATTCTTCTTTTTTTTAAAAAAATTATTTTTCTTATATCAAATCAAACCATTAATCCCACTACCCAAATCAAAAAATTAAAGCTAAAAGATTATATAATAATTACAAACATTACTTTTACTTGAATTATTGTCTGATTTGATTTTTTAAAAACGAACCTGTCAACCACTCATTTTTCATCGAGATATGCAAGTATCATTCCCCACCCCCAAAAAACCAAAATCCCTTTCGGTAATCCCTGTTAACTGTGTAAATGATGGTTAAAAACTTTAAAAGTAAATTTTAAAATTAAAAATTGTATGACTTGTATTTCAACTGCCACTACCAATAACTCATGATGTCAAAAACAGAGCAGTGGAAGATAAGAAAATGAGGCTAGTGGGGGGGCCCATTAGGGTTATGGGTCCCATGACTGAAGCATATGATGAGATGAGGTGTTGGTCAAGAAGACAGCCTACAATTGAGAAGGGCCATAGATGATAGTTCCCCATTATAAAAGCTGCTGCTGTGGTGTGCTCGCTTTGCCACCTTTTTCTAACGGTTCCTAAAAATGTATGCCTTCACTTCTCTCCAATTTGCAATCATATTTCCTTTTTCTTTGTCTATCGCCTTTTAGCAACGCTAACCCTACTTCTCCCTACGGTATACAATGTGAATAAAAGGTTGGAAAATCTTGTTTTTCATTTGAAATTCAATTAAGAAAATGTTTTATCACTTACTCTTAATCATTACACAAATAATCTATATGAAATTTGCGAGTTTAATTTAAATTACAATAAAATTTTTATATTTTTTGTATGGAATATGCAAAAGTAATTATATGCATTAATTAACTTCCACTATACGACAAATGGGTTTTTCTTTATTTGAAAATATCAGCATAATTTTGTGAATAATTTAAAACATAGAAATTAAATAGGAGATATATTGTGATGATTTTGAGTCCAAAATCTCCGTGGTAGTGGAGTAGCTTTTTTCCTGGTTCAGCTTTGCTTTTTTTTGCAGCCACAATATCATTATTAGTCAATTCTTTGAACCTCATCAACAAAAAGTTGCATCATCACAGGAAATAAATTGCATTTTTATTATCATTTTTATTATTTTACAGAACAACAAATATAATATAATTATATGCGAGCAGATGGGAAATTAAATGAATGAATTAGGAAGAAAAATAAAAAATAAAATATATATATATATATAGAGAGAGAGAGAGAGCAAATGAGAAAAAAAGGAAGAAAATGGTATTATCTCAGAAGCAAACTTCTGCATGGGCCTATTTCCATAAAGACAGTCAGCATATCCGTTTTCTCAGTTGTGTCCAAATGAGAGACAAACTGCTCACTGCCACTCCATTTTGGCCATTTGCCCATATCTCTTCCAATAATGCCCTAAAATAAATAATAATAATAATAAAAGATTTATTATTACTATAAGCAGAAAAGAGTGGGAAAGCAAAGCAAGCACTAACTAAGCATTATGCATGGTTTGAATTTTAAAGGGTAATGATTCAATCATTATTATATA
Source organism: Manihot esculenta (assembly GCF_001659605.2). Classification (NCBI taxonomy): domain Eukaryota; kingdom Viridiplantae; phylum Streptophyta; class Magnoliopsida; order Malpighiales; family Euphorbiaceae; genus Manihot; species Manihot esculenta. The sequence goes on along the minus strand of NC_035175.2, from coordinate 2,240,027 downwards.
TTATATACAAATGGGTTATGGTTAGCTTAGATAATCTATACACACATGGATGGTTTTGGTTTTGGTTTTGGTTTTGGTTTTGGTTTTGGAGGTTTCAAATTTTGAAATCTAAAGACAAAGGGTGTGGTTGGTGACATAAAGGATTTAAGAGTACCAACTTTATTACAACTTTCGCCACGTGGAATTCACTATTCATGCATTTCATCTTCACATCCTACCTTCTCATCCATTTTTTACTCTTTCTTTTTCTTTAATTAATACTAATAAAATATTTAAAATAAAAACAAAGCCTTACGAGAATCTATTACATATTTGAATGGAGACAACCCAAACAAATCTTTCACTAAATAACTTCTCTCTCTCTATATATATATTTAATTAATTAATTACTACGATAAAGCTTACAATTTCCCCACTTGGAAATCTCTCTGTCTTACAACCCTAATTAAACTGCGTTTTTAATATTTATTTATTTATTTTAAAATTAAACTAAATCCCAGTTAAGACGATTATTGGCTTTTACACCCGCAATTAGTATATTATATTACATTATGTTCTGACACCTCAGATGAGATCGTGATGCTCAGCTTTTCACATTTTCGCTGGTAGTCACGTGCTCCATACGCGCGTGAGATAGGGAAATGTGAATGATAGTATGCGGTACAGGTGTACGTTATTGTGAGGTTTCCATGTTGACTTGGGAGTATGGGATTGGGAGTAGCTAGTTCCTCGCGTCGAGGCAGACTAGACGGTGTTTCGAGTTTCAATTATTGTGTAAAGAAAATGAACAAAATTTAATAATTAGAGGAAAGTTAGAATTATAAAAAAAAAAGTGGGCCACGTGGAGAATGTCTTGAAATTTAACGGTGTTTTTAGCAACTGGCTTCAGTTGAATAAATGCGAGAAAACATTTTAACTATATGTATTTTTATATGATATAGCTCATTTTCAGTATAATATAATATTTTTAAATAATAATATATATAATTATGGATATAAATTATCTGTATGGATTAATAATAATTAATTAGTAAATTAATATATTTAATAGCTTATTACTTTGGTAAAATTTTATAGTAAATATCAAGTATCTGCCGTAGCAATAACGTAATGGTGGGAGTTGAGGCTTTTTGTCTTGTGGAATTATGTGCTTCTCAATCTACTAATAGTATGTACACTTAAATTACACATTATACAGTAATCTGCCAGTAGACATGGAAGAAGTACGTAGGCGTAACAAAAACATCTCCTCACAAGGTAGAATTGGAATGGAGCGATGAATAGACTAAGTATACATTGGCAGCTGGGAGCAGCCATCTTATGATTATATATGCATGCAGAGATGGTTGATTAATTTCCCTGGAACCCTTGTTTCTCTTTTTCTGGGGAAACAAACAAATCAAGCTCACATCAAACCTACTACTGTTTTATTACACACAGCAAAGAAACAATTAATTTGGCCAACTATATATAGCCAAAACTCACTCACGTCCTACTATCCCGAAATATCCGTTCACGAGAGTCCTTTCCCAATCAATCCTTAGCCTCTGTAGTCTGTACAGTACTACTACTTAGCCATCTACTATTCATCCTTTCAACTTCCTCGTACAACTCTTGTTTCCTCAATATACTAATACTATTGGTTCATTCAATAAACCCTTCATTTTACTGTTGTAATTACTGTTTACAATAAACTTTATATATTAATTATTATTTCATTAAGCTGAAATTCTCTGCAAGACTACTTCATAATTATTTCATTTTGAATATATTAAATGAAAAAAAATTTTAAAATCATTCAAATAATCGTCTTAGTTTGAAATAGACAGATATTTATTGACCGAATATCCAATGATTCATTAATATCACAATAATAATTACAGTACTAGTAGTCTATTTCCATAAATAGAGTATTTCAATGAAGAGAATAGGGAGATTTTTTTCATATTTTTCTATCTTAAACAAGAGTGAAATTAAATGCATGTCCTATAACGGCAAACTGGGGGGGGGGGGGGGGGGGCAGAGAGTAATTTTTTTTTTTCCTTTTGGGTGGAAAGGAGAGAGAGAGAGAGAGTAATAGTTAATGAGATTATTAACAGGTAAGATGGCAGTAACGCTTTCCGTTGAGAATTGCTTGCGCATCATTGACTATAAGAAACCAAAGTTGACGTTGAAACTCTTTAAATATTTGTCCTTTACATAACGGCGTTATTCGCTGTCGTTCGCTATATATATATATATAGCCTATCCAGCTATCCTCCTCCATTCTCCGTCTATTCAAAGTTGCTAGTTTCCCTTTCAATTACTCTCTCTCTCCACTGCAAGGGGAGTTTTTAATGGTTGCGTGAAGAAGAAGTTTGGTATATTGGTAGTGTTTTATTGATATCGCTCAGTTTTTCTCGAAATGGGCAAGAAAGAACAGAAACAGCTTAGAGATCACAAGGGTAACGAAAGAGTTGAGGCTGTTCTCGAGCTTCTAAGGAAACAAGCTCCACTCACAGTGAAACAGGTGGGTTTTGTGTTTTTTTCCACTGTTCTCTGCCTCTGCATTTCCCTTAACTAGTTTTCTCTTTTCGTCTCTACAATTATGAGTTACCCTGTTGGGCTATGCAGTGCTTCTACTGTAGTGGCTGTAAATCTGCATTTTCAACTAATAAATTATTAATGTCTTCAAGTTTCATCAGCCAACATAAAGGCTACATATGTGCATGTAATTATTTGCTTATACTTGAGCTGCACTTCTCTCTTTGAGCTTTAATCAGTTTGATGTGTGATTCCTATATATTAACACAGGAGAAGTTCTGCAACAATGCCTGTGTAGAGCGCTTTCTGAAAGCAAAAGGTGATAATGTGAAGAAGGCTGCTAAGCACCTGAGGGCTTGCCTCTCTTGGAGAGAGAGTATAGGCACTGGTATTGGACCCTTCTCTTTCTCCTCTTTCTTCTATTCCCTTCAGAAAGCCTCGTATCAATTTGTCTGCTCCTACTCTTTTTTCACAAGCATCTGCTTTTCTTTTTGTTTCATTACGATAGAATCTTGCTTTTCTTTGTTTTCCTTTGAATATTGAGCGTTAAAGTAAAACACCCCGTAATCATTGATGCCCTCAATTATCTTCTAAAAAGAATAATGTTTTGATGCCCTTAATTCAAAATAAAGAACAAGTTAACTAATTAAAAGCAAATCCCTCGCTTTTTTAATTACTGTTTTATATATATTTTTTTTTTGAATGCAGAGCAACTGATAGCAGATGAGTTCTCAGCTGAGCTCGCTGAAGGAGTTGCCTATGTGGCTGGGCATGATGAAGAATCCAGAGCTGTTGTGGTGATTCTAAATCTCTCATCTCTCTCTTTCTTTTCTTCAATATGGAATCTAACTGAATGCACAAGCTGAGATAGTTTTTCTTTTTTGTCTTCTTGTTCAGATTTTTCGCATTAAGCAAGATTACCAGAAACTCCATTCTCAGAAACTGTGAGTAACCCAAAAAAAGCTACAATATTAATTTCCATTGTCTTGGGCTTAAATTATTTGCTCATTTCCTTCTTCATTAATTACTCCCTAAATTGCAGGTTTACTCGGCTGCTAGTTTTTACGCTTGAGGTGGCCATAGGATCCATGGCCAAAAACGTTGAACAATTTGTACTCCTCTTCGACGCAAGTAAGTCTTTTTGAGCATTTGGCCATATCGCCCTTCGAGAACACAAAAGCTTTTTTAAAGGTCGACGTACATTTAAGTAATTTTACAAGCTCTGCACGTATTGCACGCTTGTAAAGCAGCCTAATTAATGAGACCAGACAAGCAGCCATGTCGGAGAACCGGCAGGGATCTGAGATATTCTCGGACAATGTCCGGAGTGCCCCTTTAAGCATCACGTTCATGGCTCTCTTATTGGTCAGTTTTTGTAGGGGTATTCTCGGGAATTGAACCTCATCGGTTTTTATTCTCTCACAGAATCGGTCAATCTCTCTGATGGAGTACTTAGGATTTTGATCCTCACCAGGAGTACCCAGGATTTCCCCTTTTCTTTTTCTGCTTTTGCCGCAAAAAGCAATACTAAAATAATCACCTGCGCTGCTCGGGCTTTAATTAACAATGCATAATTGTGCTTTAAATCTCAGAATGGGTTTGCATAGTAATTAAATGGTTTTTTTTTCTGTTTATTCTAATTGCAGGCTTTTTCAGATCAGCATCGTCTTTTATGAACTTATTACTGGCGACACTGAAAATTGTGGCCGAGTACTATCCATGCAGGCTTTACAAGGCTTTCATAGTAGACCCACCTTCCCTATTTTCTTATATATGGAAGGTAAATTCAAATTCTGCCTAATTAGGCGGTGTTTTTTTATATCAACCAAAAAATATTTTTGTCCTCATTCATTATCTCCACCAAAGTCACTGTTGAAACTTGCTGGATCTTCAGTGCTTGCAACTGTTTGACTATAAGCTCTGCTTTTTTTGCATGAATTAGGTAGCTGGGCCATCAAGCTTAAAGTCAAATCTTATCTGCTTTTACGTTCAGTTTCCTGTTCATACACGTCCTCACGTGATTATTATCATTTCTCAAAAATTAAATATATACTTTATAATTCTATAAAATTAATAGTTCATGTACATGAGGAGAATTTTTATTTTTTTATTTTTTTAAAAATATATAGTAAATGTGATCATAAACTTAAAATGGATGCAGGGTGTCCGTCCCTTTGTTGAGCTGTCAACGGTCACTATGGTGGTATCGTCGCTGGACTTTGAAGAATCGTTGGAGTTCAGTGACTTCTCTTCCTACCCACGAGCCTCATCCCTTCGATTCGATCCTTCGTCAATCAAATCAACGGCCAAGATTGGATCGTGTTCTTCCTCAAGATTTTCCTTCACCGTGTCCCACCATTTTGACTCGCTCAAACCTTGGTACCTAACCTTGACGGACACATCGACATCCAAATTTGAACCTACCAGCCCCTATCCTCTGGGCCCGGCTTTAATCTCTCCTCTCAACGGTAGGTCTCTCTCCTTCGCATCACCGGCTGCCAGAACGCCACTCAGCACTCTCAACGGTGGAAGCTACGGCAGACCCACCAAGAAAAATCTGTTCCCATCAACTCCGCTGCCACAGCGAGTCACCGCGAGTGAGCCCATAAAAATTTCCCACCCGCGGACCCCACGGCCATCGTTCCTCCAATCACCGGCCATGTTTTTCAAGAAGGAGTGCCACGTCAACAGAAACGAAAAATCTCGAGAGTCGTTCTTCCCATTTTTGAAGTTCTATAGGCGACCGTATGATGAGATGATTTACAGGTCAAAGATGCGGCCCCCACTTGGTGGTCTCATCTCCATCGTCTCTCCGCATCTCAAACGTCGACACATGTCGGTATCGCAACGGTTCTAAGTGAAAAGAAGCCCATGCAAGCTGAAAGCAAGAGAGAGAGAGTACATAGGAGTGTTTTTTTAGTATTTTACTATTACACTAACTAAAGTGTGAAATGTCAATGGCAGTGAAACAAGTGCTAATAATTGATTAATTATTTGTTGAAATGATGCTTGATTAATTAATTAATTAATTAGTAGATGATTCATGGTTGTGCATTGATTGACCAAATTAATATTAAGAAGAGACTACGTGCGAGGTGGGTTGTGAATAATTGTGCACCATGTCTGATTTTGAGCTCTGAGACCTAAGACATTCAAATATAAATCAGCAAAAAAAGTCTACGTTTTCGGACGAAGATAGCGTGGTCGAAACGGAGAACACTGCATTGGAAATTTACTACCAGCAAAAACCATGCAAGCGTTGAAAACATTTCTCTTTCGAATCAAAAGCATTTGCTTTGAGCTTTCGAGTCTTGTATTTGTAATAGTATATTGTTAATGAATAGGCCAGTGCATATAGCTTTGTAAAATATAAAATAGATAAAAGAGATTGTTTCAACGTCGGAGAGTTGGTGGTAGGAATATGTGTCGTGTTTATGTTATTAGGGAGAATGAAGTAAAAAAGGAGCTTCTGATTCTAGTGTATGTATGCGTAGGTATGAGAGTATTGGGAATTGGATTCAGCATATGCATACAAATATAATAATTAGGATATTGTCGTTTAGGAAGTGTCGTTGAGGCATCAAGGTACTCTTAGTTAGAAGTGACGTTAGAGAGTTGGAGTTTTTCTGTTTGGACTGTGTCGCGTTGCATTGTTTTCCATTGGGTATTTGTCATTAGCTCGGGAGGGTTGTCAGTTGGGACAAAACTAAAGCTGTGATTCTAGTACGAGTGTCTCTGTTTGGAGTTTATTCTTTGTTGTTTGTGGGTATGAAAGTGTTTCTCATTAAGGAAGGTGGCTCGGACCAGAGAGAGAGAGTGACTACCTCTGATCTATTATTATTTTTTTTTCCTCAAAAACCTCTGGCTCTGATGGACACCGATTTTTGTGGATTTTGTTCTTGCTTTATGATGCACACAACCCAAAGAAACAACTCATCACAGAAATAATATCAACTTCTCAGTTAAAGGTCAGGGCACAGGACAGTCACAGGCTCTTTTATTTTTGTAATGCTTAATTTACTCAATTCATGTCCCTCTGTGGTTCTCTCTTACATCACTTAAGCTGGGTTCCGGAAACAATCTTTTTTTTTTTGAACAATCATTTTTCTCTGAGCTATTAAAATCGATTTTACCATTTGATTTGTAGTTAAAACCCCATCAATTAGCAAGAAGAAAAATTGTGCTGAAAATTAATAAATATCCATTTGAAGTTATAACGCAATGTTGTTACCATTAGTATTGTTGACCAACAGAATCAAGAACCTAAACATCGCTCTCATGGTAAGAACGAATCCCCACCCCCTCCCCTGACTTACATATGGAGAGAGAGTTTTCATTCCCTGTCACTTCTTTTCTCCCTTTCTAAAATGTGGAATTTTCCTCACCCTTGGGTATAGCACGAGGGCTTGATTATAAATCTGCTCTAGTTTGATTGTTTAGTCTTGGTTTTATGCAATGATATTGTTCTTTGCGGTGCTTTAGAGAGTTCAGAACTCTAAATTTTTACGATCGGATGGGCCTTGAGCCGAATGCAGTATAAGTAGAACTTCTATTTAGGCTTTTTGAAAATTTTGTCTTTCTTCACTTTATAATCTTTTGGGCCCTAATTCTACGAAATAGGGAAAATTTCCAATAGTTTGGCTGTCCATTTTGGCCACCGCCACTCGGTTTGGATTTTGAACACGGACCATCCAGTTAAATTTAGAGAAAATTATTATTAAATCTCTAAAATTTTAAAAGAATTTGTTCATTCATCCTCTAATTTTTAACCAATTAATACATTTTCATAATCTAAAATGCAACTATTAATGCTAATTTGTTCACAATATCACAGGAACCTAATTTGAAAAACATTTATAATGTTTATTTGGTACCAAATGGAATCTACCAATGTATACTAACAGAAACACTAATAGTTGCATTTAAAAATGTAATAACGTACTTTTTAGACTTAAAAATTATACTCTTAACTAATAAATTTCCTCAGAAAAAAAAAATTCCTAAAAAAAATTATTCAATTATTTGTGCATAGTAGCTGAAGGGTTTGCTGCCTTTACTGGTAGTTTGAAAGTTTGCCAATTTTTGAACTAGGAATCGTAGAGACTTTGTCCAGAAAACATCAGCCTTGTTGAAAAGGAAAAAGGAAATCAATAGGTCTTGGCAATTTTCAGTTTTCACCATCACAAGCAAGCAACAAAAATAGAGCTTATCATAACTAACTTCCGACCCACTAGATTGAAAGATAATTTAAATTACAACACAAACGAACATTATAAAGTTACATGAACAAGTTTTATTTCCTCACATTTTGCCAATATGTAACATAATGTCATTCTCACAAGCCGCTCTTCTTCCTAAATTTTGTCATCAGATCATTATCATGGTAATCACACCTTCTTGTGCACGGTAACTAGGTCTAGGGTAGACCCATAAGCCTTGTGCAAGGCTTCAGCGCACCAACCATGTCCATCATCAACAGTAGGCATCCTTACTTCCATAAAAGGTGCCACTGGACGTTCAGACCCTGGCATCAGTACTCCAGCAAATACTCTCAGCACATTTGAGGCATCAATGTCCATGCACACATTTATCTCTGGCACTCCTTTGGGTGCTGGAGGAATCCCTACAATCTTGAAATAGCCCAGTAAATGATTTTCTCCTACCGTCTTTCCTACGCCTTCATAAACAAGGATTAGTGCTCCCGTTTGGTTATCATGAGTGGTTGTAAAGGACATCTCTTTCCTTGCAGGCATTGTGGTATTTTGAGGTATTATAGGAACAAAACTGTTTCCGTCAGCTCGTATCCCAATGCCCAAAGGGGTAGCTTGGATTGTTAATAGATCCAAATTTCCAAAAGGATCACTGATTCCGGAAGCCACTGCTCCTTCAAGAGCCGCCCCACAGACTGCAGCTTCCAATGGATTCATTTCTTTGTAGAGTTCCTTGGTTTTACATGTATCCTTGACAAGATTTCTTATTTTTGGGATGTATGAGCATCCTCCAACAAGTATTACATCAGTCAAATCCTCTATGTCTACTTTTGAGTCTCGTAAACACTGCTTTATGAGATTCTCACACTTTTCAAACACCTTGGAGTTCACTTCCTCAAATTCATCACGTGTGATAACCTTGCATAACTTTTTCTCATTTCCCAAATCCACATCAACCTGAACACTGCTTTGGGAAGAAAGCCTGTGGATTGCATCTTGGGTTGCAACTCGAAGCAGGCCCATCAATCTGATCTCACTGATGCCATGACTCAAGAAAAGGCTTTCTGAATTTGGCATTACATGCTGCATCACATTCTGCAGGATGTCTTCACCTCCAATAGGAGCTCCTGCTAAGGCTTTAATCTGTGAAACCCCTCCAGCAGTAGCACTCACAGCAACATCGCAATATCCAGCTCCCATATTGAAGATTAGGGCATTCTTCTCACTTCCACTTCCCATGTTCTCATGCACGGTCTGTTGCTGCTGCTGTGCATATAACAATGCCACAGCTGTTGGCTCAGGCATCAGCCTGAGGACATGAAGACCAGCCATGGCACAAGCACGTTCAATCCGTGTCAGTTGAAACCTACTAAATGACACTGGAACGGTAAGAACAACATTTCTCACAGGCCGTTTCAACTGAACTTCAGCCATCGCTCGTAATTCCACCAGAAATATTGCAAGAACTTCTTCAGGAGTGGTGGATCTCCAAGCATTGTTTACCAATGATGCAATAAATGGGCGGACACCAATATCCAAAGTCTGTACCAAAAATGGAAGGTTTTTGCTTGCCTGAACAACCGGATCAGTGTCAACTCTACCAATCAGGCGTTTCACATTGAAGATTGCAGCTCCAGATAACATTTCATGCTCATGGGACAGTTGGTTACTGACTCCTCCTGAAGGAGTATCTTCCCTGAAAGATACATATGATTGCATTAATTTTTGGTTTCTAGTATTTTTAAGGAGCTCTACCTGGGAGCCATTCCAGACTGCAACACTGCACTGTGATGTGCCAATGTCAATTCCAATTGCAAGTTCAGGAAAAGCAGATGTAGACTTCTCCTCTCCTGTGGTTTCACTATCAGATGCCACAGTGTACTGTGGTTCCGCCATTTCTGCATTTTGATAAATATTATGGCAATGACAAACAACACTTCGTAATAATATAAGAATACATACCACAACCATAAGTTACGAAGATCAATGAAAGGAAAACATGAAGGACAAAACTGCAGTTCAGACCTTGACTCCATATTTTCAGAAATAAATAAATATATTAATGATAGTAGGGAAAAAAAACTTTAACGTTTCTCACTTCGTATCCTTCTCTTTCTCACATAAGGAAAGATAGAACACTCTATTGGCTTTATTTATACAAGCGAAATGCGATTAGGGACCTCCAAAAGATTCCTGTAATGAATCAGGCTAATGATGTGGGCCAAAAAGAAAAGGAGACTTGCCTAGAAAAATTGAAAGTATACTTCAGAGGGGAAAAGGGGAAAAGGAGATGCATCGGTAGATTCTGGAATATTGCATCAAAGAAAAAAAATTTCTGCTAGAGAAGGAGGAACTAGGAAGCCAAATGGAGATTCTAAGAAGCTACGGGAGATGATAAGAAGGGAAGGGAAGGGAAAAGAAGGAAAGGGCACACAGAAACTTGGTTAAGAATTCAGCAGTTTTTCTTGGGACAGGGATATTGCTCTGAACGGCAGAGTTCTCCTGGGCATTCTTTTCTTTCATCTTACCTGTTTTCTTTTTAATTTTCTTCACTGTTAGATTGGTATTGAGTCCTGGTAGTTGGTGGGAGTGCTTTGGCAATCAATTGAGCAATACAAAAATACTTCCTGCCCTACAGAATCTGTTCCCAGCTCTATCACTACCACTGAAAGTTGTCTAGACCAAGCTTATGAGAAGGCATATAACTCAATGCAAAAGAAACTTCTAAGAAAGTGCAATTATCTTCAGCACGTTTTGTCCACAACCAGATTTCCAGTGTCTAATTGAAGCCAGAAATGCACTCTATTGATTCTGTTCTTGTTATGCCACTAAATACACCTGATATACATTTGCCTAAGCCATCTCATGAATCTCGTACCTTTTATTGGTTAGACCACCACAACAGGCATCAATGGTGTTCTTCTATATATAGGGACATCACAAACAATTTACACAACATGAAGAACATGGCGCCCCCATTCGTCAAATAATAGTAAAAATGGTTCACTCACCTGGGTATTTCAACAAACACCTCTAAGGTTGTCCTAATCAAATCTACGGATACATCTCAAATGGTGAGACCCCCAGCCAAGTCATGTAAAGGGGTGAAATAAATATTAATAGCATTAGGCTTTCAAGACGCATGTATAAATGGTTTCATCGTGAATTTACCATGAAACTATTACTAAGTACATTTTCTGACAGACACCGATACTCCCCAGCAGTCTTGTTGCCATTTTGACAGACACCCGTAGGCTAGCCCCTTCTCTTTTTCTTTTTTGAACTCATTTTATGTAAAAAATTCAGTCTTTACTTAGTGTTCTTGCAGAGCAATATCTATAAGCTATCTACGCAGAGAAACAAATCGATGAATAAACTTCGAGAACTAACTCTAAAAGCTTAACGTACGTATTCTGGAGAAGTCATCAATATTCAAATATTGATACAGATATCAATATCCAAGAATTCGTTAAATGGAAGCAAAGTGGCAACAAAAAAGCGATATCACCAACTGAAAGGAACTTATATATGCTTGAAAGAATCCATCTTTTCGAAGACAAAGCAGAAGAAGAAGAACCCAATTTCAGAGATGATCATTTACTCCATTAGCAGTTATTAACTTATTAACTTACGTTGATTAAAGAAACAAACAAGAAAACAAAGCAAGGATCACTACTACATGGCATGACCAGAATATAATTGCAGTAAAACAAACGAGAAAGAACCGTGCAATTGAAGTTAAGCCCATATACAAAGATGAGAGAGCTCCACGAACCTGATACGGAAAAGCAAAATGTAGGAGAAAAAGGAAGTTGCTAATAAGAAGGAAAGAGTTAGAAGCTGCTAGATAGATTGCGTTAATGAGTCTGAGAGCTGTGACCTGCAAGGGACTAATAGTATAGAGCTGCTTCTCTTCTCAAGTTCTAGAGCTTCCTAGACCGAGTGAGAGCTTTTCAGAATTTTTCCTTTTTATTTTTTTGTCAAAAGAAAATTTCTTTTCTTATTTATAAAATAACAATTTTATTAATCTATCATTGGATGGCATTTGGGTTGCTGGACTTTGCATTTGGGCTTTGATTTTGGTTTTCTGGCGAATCATTTTTGACCCAAAGATGGCTCATTTATGGCCCATTGGGAAATGGCTCTATTTTTCCCTTTATACAAGTTAAATAAAAATTTCCTATAGTATTTAGGTTGATTTAATTAAATTACTCTTAAAATTATTATCTTTTTATATATATATTAATATATAAATTAACTATTATAATTCTATTTAATTTTATCTTATTTTTAAAATAATATCTTATTAATTATTAAAATATTTTTTTATATTTAATAAATTTTAATATATTTAAAATAAATATAATAAAATAATAATCTATAATCCCATCTAATTTTTATATGAATTTCATCACTTGTCTATATTAATCTTTATATATTGATCTTATATAGAAAGAAAAGGATGCATGTACATCTTAATTTTATATGGTATGAATACCCACATAAAAAAGTTATTAAATTCATATCATATCTTGTTGAATATTTGATGAATTTAAGGGAAGAGAAAGAGGATAACTAAAAAGAATAAGCACAATTGATGCAGGTAAACGGTTGGTGAAACTGAAAGAGTGAATAGTGTGGCCCTGCAAAACAGACGCTAATGAGCTAAACTTTTCGTCACCATCTCCATAATTTAATCATAAAAAAACAAGAATCCAACCTTTTTCCATGTAAAGACCAAGCATCTGCAGCAAGGACAACGACTCTGAAATAAGAGACTCAACCTTTTAAATTCTTATGCCAACGAATACAAAACTCACCGAGAGAAGAAACTAAACCTTCTTAAAGCTTACGTCAATGGTCGAAACGTTCCATGACTGTACAGTCATGACACCCATGTCCCCATGCTTCAAAACTCTCCTCTTCCTTCTCCTCTTCATCCTCTCCATTATCCCCGGTCACCAAAGCCAGTACTCACATCCACTAGACCCACTAACTCCGGCAGAGATTACACTGCTCCAGGCCATTGTCCATTATTCATACCCCACATCATTTCACATTGTCAACTTTCATTACGTAGGCCTAGAAGAACCACACAAATCCTCTGTCCTTTCATGGCTAAGAAACCCTTTGAAGGAAATTCCACATCGCCAAGCCTTTGTAATAGCCAGAATAGACCATGTCACTCGTGAAATCATCGTTGACTTATCACTATATCAGATCATTTCTGATCAAGTCTATGATGGCTATGGCTACCCTTTGCTTGTTTTCGAAGAGCTAAAAGCAGCCGTCAATTTGACGCGTACATATGGACCCTTTTTGGAATCAATTAAAAAGAGAGGACTCGAGATTGAAGAGGTGGCTTGTGGGAGTTATGCCGCTGGATGGTTTGGAGAGAAGGAAGCGTCCAAAAGGATTGTGAGGGTGCTATGTTACTATTTAAATGGGACAGTTAATTTGTATATGAGGCCAATTGAGGGTATTTCCGTGACAGTTGATCTTGAAAAGTCGATAATCACGCACTTTAGAGATAGATTGATGGTTCCAGTCCCAAAGGCGGAGGGGACTGATTACAGAGAATCGATGCAAATGCCGCCTTTTGGGCCACCGATGAAGCAGATCACGGTGGTGCAACCTCAAGGTCCAAACTTTGAGATTTACGGACACAGGGTTAGGTGAGAGTGAGGGGCCAAAGGCTTACCTTTTTGTTCCCACAAGTGAATTTACTTTCCTTAAAGTTTTATAGAATTTCAACTTTTTTCTTTTATGTGAACAACCAGGTGGGCCAATTGGGATTTTCATCTGAGTTTCGATGCTAGAGCAGGTCCAGTTATATCTTTGGCAGCAATATTTGACGTTGAGAAGCAGCAGTATCGCGAAGTCCTGTATAAAGGATTTGTATCAGAGCTGTTCGTGCCGTATATGGACTTAACTGAAGAATGGTACTATAGGACATTTTTTGATGCTGGTGAATATGGATTTGGTCTGTCTGCAACCCCACTTCAGCCCCTTAGAGACTGCCCACCAAATGCCTATTTCATTGATGCTTATTTTGCTGCCCAAAATGGGTTGCCTGTGCAGATGCCTAATGTCTTTTGCATCTTTGAGAGGTATTCTGGGGATATCATGTGGCGTCACACTGAGACTATAATACAAGACCAAGAGGTAACTGATGGAAATTTTTACGTTGCCTTTTTTGTTTTTTTTGGCTTTGATTGAATGGGACAGAATGATCATCTCACAGGTGCGGGAGGTTAGGCCAGATGTGAGCTTGGTGGTGAGGATGATCGCAACAGTGGGCAACTATGACTACATAAATGATTGGGAATTTAAGCAGACTGGTTCTATCAAAGTCACGGTAGATCATTTCTATTGCTCAAGTGAAACCCAAAAGGAATTAGACTCTTATGCATCATAATTTCTTTGTTTTCTTTTTTTCGTAAACAGGTTGGACTGACTGGTTTGCTACTAGTAAGAGGATCAATATACACCCATACAGACCAAATAGAGGGGGAAGCGTATGGTACACTATTATCAGAAAATACTCTGGGTACTCACCATGATCACTACCTTACTTATCACCTTGATCTTGATGTGGATGGGTACGCAAATTCGTTTGTCAAATCCAGGATGCAAATGACACAAGCGAATGATGACAAGTTGCCTAGGAAGAGTTACTGGAGGGTTGTTAGTGAAACAGCTAAAACAGAATCTGATGCCAGGATTAAACTTAGCTTGGAGCAAGCTGATCTATTAGTAGTTAATCCCAACAAGAAGACCCATGTTGGGAATTCCATTGGTTACCGTCTAATCCCTGGATCAATCATAAGTCCCCTCTTATCAAATGATGATTATGAGCAGATTCGTGCAGCCTTCACCAACTATAATGTCTGGGTTACACCGTATAACAAGTCTGAAAAATGGGCAGGGGGACTATTTACAGATCGGAGCAGAGGGGATGATACCCTAGCTAGATGGAGCCACAGGTACTGCTTTGATTCATTTAATCTGTATTAATATGATAATGTTCAAAAACAATTGTTGGATTAATTCTAATAGCAGATTCTTGGTTGCTTATGCAGGAACAGGACGATAGAAAATGAGGACATTGTGCTGTGGTACACAGTGGGCATTCATCACATTCCGAGTCAAGAAGATTTTCCGGTGATGCCAACATTAAGCTGTGGATTTGAACTCCGGCCAACTAATTTTTTTGAGAGAAATCCCGCGCTTAAAGTCAAACCGGCTTCACCAACTCAGTGGCTGAATTGTTCTGCATATGGATGATTGCTTTAGATAGTGGATTAATGGATTTTGCTAATAATGCACTCAAGATTAATGGCTTTCCTCCCTTTCTTTATTGCTCTGTACTCTGTAGGACTGCATGTGTTGATCGTTTGGACTTAATGAAATCTTGGAAAATGCTTCCACAAATGAAATTTTTGTTTGAAACTCGAAGTTATTTATAAGCTTCATTTTAAATTTGATGAATCAGACGCTTGATTCCACTTCAGCATATTGTGTTAGTGTCGGCTGCGCTACTAATGGTCAGATAACGAATTTGCCAAATATGGAATTTTTAGGTCAATACTCAATATTTGAAATTCTTGTACCAAATCCAAATATATGGAATGACAACTAAAAGATTTTGATTTTTTTTCTTTTATTTTAGTGTTATATAATTTGCCTCTGGTGAATTGTTTTAATCAAGATTGTTACGCATCTAGTATTTTCAATTCAAGACCGTGAACGCACCTCGCCGCAGCTCCGTATTTCGGATGTTAAGCACGCGAGACTAACAATACGTTCGGATTGATGGAAAACGAAGAGAGAAGGAAAATAGAGGTGAAAAGGAAAATAAATAGTTATTTTTCTTTGACATAATCCATCTAATTTGGAGATAAAATGGAAAGAGATTGAAGAGAGAATTTATTTTTAAAATTAAATTATAATTAAATCCACACATAATTCAAATTTGAATTTGTAAAAGTAAAAGGATAAAATAATAATTTCACATATAATATTATCTTTTCATTCAAACAATTCTCTTATTTTTATTTTCCTTTTATCCAAATAAGAGAATGAAAAATAAGTGAAAGAATTTTTTTTAATTTTCCTTTCTTATTTTCTTTCCTCTCATTAACATTTTGCCAAATATAGGCCAAGAGAAAAGGACCTAAACACTATAAAACAATAATAACAGTAAGTAGTTAAGGGATCTTTTGGCCTACAACACAAACCTAAGCCGCACAGAGGAGATTAATGGAGAAAAGTTTTTACGACTTGAAGAATTTCAGAAGAAGGATCGTCAAACTCTGTCGAATTTTACTAATTTTTTTCCGTTATTTAGAATAAAAATTTTTATAATAATTTAATTTAATTAATTTTTTTTAACAATTCTTTTATTTATAATAAAAAAATTTAATTTTTTTAATTACAAAAATACCTATTTTAAAAAAAAATTCATACATGATTTTATAAAAATTATGTTTGATGAAGAGTTTAATTTTAATATTTTCATAACAACAAAACTTTAATATTAAATTTATTGATGTCGGTTATATAATTTTTTAAAAATTAATTATTCAATATTGTTAGATACTCAAATCATAAAATATTAGAAAGCTTATAAATCTTTAATATTACTTTCGTATATACTACCTTCCTTTATAAGCCTTGAACTTTTTAGCTCTTTATTTAATTAAAATTATCTTTAAAAAAATACTTTCATATATATTATTAAAATAAAATATTAATTAAAAAATAAAAAATAATTATCTTTAAAGGTAAGTGTACCTCTAAATAAGTCATCAATCAATTATACAGGCTATCTCCAATAATATAATAATTTAATATACTATTTATTATTAAATTTTTTTTTTTAAATTTAATTATTCCAACTCAATACATATAAAAAAGAATAGAGAATAAAAAACATTAAATAGTATAATATGTATGAATAAAATTATATGAATTAAATAATTTAAATATTAAAAGCGATTAAAATTTTATTTGATAAAAAAATTTAAAAATTTAATTTTATAATAAAATATAAAATATTTTAATTAAGTAATTTTAAATTTAAAAATATATTAATAAATTTTTTAAATAGTAATTTTACCTGCTTATAATTTAAAAATTCTCCTCACGCGACACTGATTTTTTACTCTTCTGTTAAGAATTTATTATGCAAATGAGATCTTTTAGAGAGAGTTCTCGAATCTCATGAGTTAGCGATAATATTTGTTTGAATGCTTTATTCTATGAATCAATTTCTTATACAGTGAAGATTATATTCAAATTTATGCCAAAAATTTAAATTCAAAGCATTAATTTAAAAATTTGAAAACTGAAAAATAACGATCAATTTGCTGATAAAATGCCAACTGCTTGAATTTGAATTCATCAAGCACATTCTGTTTCAGCAGCAACCTTATTAACATGTTCAGCTTCAACAGCTGCAGACTTCTTATTATGATATCTATAAGCTCTTCCCACAAAAGCATCCAAAACAGATATAAATGATCACTCATGAGCCTTGATAAACTATTTCTTAGAAATTTTATTGAAAGTTATATATATTTCCAGTTGCTCGTTCTGACAGCAAAGCAGACTACAGGCTGGCGCTGCAGTTAGCCCAGGTTATTGGCTTAGGAGGTATCACCTTCAAAACTGGACTCCTTTCAAAGAAATTAAAGGGCCGAAGCTCAAACCCAGAGCTTAATGTAGGCATCAGTGGAAAGTCCTCTTGGCAAGGGACATGGTGGATTCCAATCATATACCATAGCACTATGTCCTTGTTATCAATCTCCCTGTTCCTACGGCTCCATACAGCTAATGTATCTTGGCCATGGCTTTGATCAACGTAGCGTCCTCCTGCCCATTTTTCAGACTTGTTATATGGAGTAACCCACACATTGTATTTTGTAAAGGCACCTCTTATTTGTGGGTAATCATCCTCTAACAGAAGTGAACGTGCCGTTGCCCCTGGTATCAAACGATAACCATAACTATTTCCAGATTTAGTTTTCTTGTTCGGATTCGCAATCACCAACTCAGCAGGCTCTAGGCCTAAACGAATTTTTGCCTCGGATTCAGTCTTTGCTGTTTCACTCACAACTGTCCAGTAACTTTTCCTTGGTGTGGTATTGTCCGTCACAGTTTTTGCTACCAAATTGTGTTTAATGAATGAATTCTCAACTCCATCAATATCAACATCAAGGCGGTAGCTTAAGAAATGATCATGATGCAGGCCGATTGTATTATCTGTTATAAATGTCCCATACACTTCCTCTTTTATCTGATCTGAATGAGTATATTTTGTCGCCTTTACTTCCAGGATTCCACTCAAACCAACCTGTTCAAGCATATATAAATCGTGAAGCTAAGTTATATATAAACCATGAATGAACCTTTTTTAGAGTATAATACCTGAATGTTGATAGAACCACTTGGCTTGAACTCCCAGTCCAGTATATGATCATAGTTTGAGATTACGGTAACCATCCTCACAACTAGACTCACCTCTGGCCTTGTCTCAGTTATCTGCAAAACAATACGTGAAATTATAAAACTAAAAATCTTGTTTTATATATATTTTTCTGTTTTGAATCGTAAATTGTCTTACCAGTTCATCAGGAATGCCAAGTTCAGTGTGTCTCCACATGATATCACCTGCATGCCTTTCGAATATGCAAAAAACATTTGGAACTTTAACCGGTTGGCCATTTGGTCCGGCGTAGTAGCCGTCCATGAATACTGCATTATTTGGGCAATCTACGAGCGGCACAAGTGAAGCTGTATTTTGACCGAACCCAAATTCACCAGAATCAAAAAATGTTTTGAAGTAATATTCTTCTGTCGGATCCTGGTACGGCACAAAGAGCTCAGATATATGTCCTCTGTATAACACACTGCGATGCTTCTGCTTTTCTGGATCATAAATTGTTGCTACAGATATTACTGGACCAACTCGTGAGTCAAATGACAAATGGAAAACCCAGTTCATCCATCTGAAGATCATCAAATTCAATATTCGTATTAGTTCAACGTATATACGTACGTATATAAGTTTGGCAAAAAATCAAATAACATTTGTTCCGAAGAAAATAGTAATAATCCAAACAATAGGCTAATTATACATGCAGTTGAAATTTCTTCTTGTTCACTATATATATAAATAAAGAGCAAGTCTGATCTACATTTGGACTATTCAGGATGGGAGTTACCTTATAATATGGCCATCAATCTGGAAACCAGGCCCATCAGGTTGTATGGTGGCAGCTTGATTTATACGTGGACCTAAAGGCGGCTTCTGCTTTGATAATCTATAATCAGTTCCCTCAGACTTTGGAACTGGAACCTTTTCCCTGTCAATATATTCAATAATCTTCATTTCGTCCAGATCAACAACTATTTTGATCCCTTCTACTGGAAGAAGGTACAAGTTAACAGTGTTATTCATATGAAAACACTGCAGCTTTATCACCCTTCTGTTCCTAATTTCACCAAACCACCCTACTGTAAATGCAGAACAAACAATGGCAGACAAGTTAAGACCTCTGTTTCTAATGGATTCAATGAAAGGTTCATACTTTAATGGCAACTGAATTGCTTCTGTTTGTTCATCCGAACCAAGTGTAGGATAGCCATATCCGGCATAAACATTTTTAGATATGATGGAGCGGTTTGCCAAATCTATTATAAATTCATGGGTTTGTTTATTGAAGCGAGTGATGGCTAGAGCTCGTCGGGGTGGCGGTGTCTTGGTGGGTTTGGCGAGCCAAGAACGAACAAAGGATTTGTCAGGCTCATCTAAGCCTACGTAATGGAAGGTTAAGGTGGTGGTGTTTGAGGAAGGGAATGAGTCCTTCACGATGGTTCGGGTGAGGTCTAATTCTTCTGGGCTTAGAGGGTCAAGCGGGTGCTGCTCGTAGCTTGAGTTGGGATCGATCCTGAAGATGAATAAGACAAAAATGAAGAATAATTTGGATGTGGAAGCCATGGCCATTACGCAAAAACTACGTCTTCTTCGTTGTCTATAAATAGAGTTTATATCACCATAGGTGATGGTTCAGGTACACTGGATTACTGTCTCATCATCTTGAGTTGGTACTTCAACCCAATAAAATCAAAAATATAAAAATTTAATAAATTTTATTTTTTTAACTAGTATTGACAATGCATTTCGTGGTTAGTTTTTTTTTTTTTTTAATTTTTATTAATATATTATAATATGATTGGTTTGGTTGACCATTTTAGGTGGTTTTTTTATTTTATTTTTAAAATCTGAGAGTAATGGACTTATGGTAATATCAACTTTGCTTTTTTACCTTTTTGTTAATGAAGTGTAGTATACAATTATTAGTATAGTAAAATAGAATAAAATTGTTTTAAAAGTGATTATAATTGACTTTAATTTTTGATTTAAAAAAATAGTAATTTTGTACGTTTCTTAATTTTTTTAGCTTTATTATTTCATAAAATCCATACATATGATAAAGGGATATATTTGATTTGATTAATAATTTATTCTTTTTGTTAAACCTTTAATGCAATAACTAATGATAATTTATTATAATAATAAATAATTAAATTTTATTAATTATTAAAATCAATAAATAACAGTATAGTAGGTAAAAATAATGTGCAATACATGTCGAGAATACTAATTTTATGAAAATATAAATTGCCAAATTATATATTTAATCCTTTTAAATTATAAAAGATAAGCCTCTATTATTATTTTGTCAAATAAATTATTAAGATCAATAATCATAATTAATTTAATGAGAAAGTTTTATTCCTTTCAAATTTGTCGAATCAAAACAATGACATTTAGAAAATACTTTCACCCTCATCAAAAACATAAAAATTTGACCAACCAAAACAATGATATTTAAAAAATACTCTCTCCCTCATCAAATAAATAAAAATAAAATATTTAAAATAAGTTTTGTGTGAATTTTTATTAAAAAAAATTAAATTACGAAAATTGATTATTTGAATTTTATAAATAAATAAATTTTAAATAATTATATATTTAATTATAATTCAACATGCTTATTAGTGATTGCAGAAAAATATCTAATATTTAAAAAGAATTAAATTATTACTTACTTTTTATGATACGGAGAAATTAATTAGTTGGTTCTTTAATTTTAAAAAATATATTAAAATATTTTTAATATTTTAAAAATTTATTAATTAATTTTTTTATTAATTTTAATCGTTATGTATGATAAAAAAATTTAAAATATTTCTAATATAAAAAAATTAATTAATAAATTTTTTAAAAATTTAAATGGCTAACTAATAATTTTTTCAAAATTATAGAAATTAAGGAATCAAATATTTAACGGTAAAATTAACATAAAAATAAAATGTTTAAAAATAAAATAGTAAACATTTTAAATGTTAATAACATTTTAATATATTTTTTAAAATTAAAATATTAATTAGTGAGTTTTTCGATTGACACTAGATAATAACTTATAAATATATTTTTTTATAATAAAAAATACAACTTAATACCTCTCAAAATTTAATTTAATATACTTTTCATAAATATATTTATCATTAAAATAAATAAAAACATGTTTTAAAAATTAAACAAGGATCAAAATGAATGTTGGTCTTTCCCAACTTCTTTTTCTTAATGTGTAAGTAAACATATTACAAATAAAATATCTAAAACTTAATTTTAGAGTTTATAAATTACCTTCGCCTAAGTTTTTGTTGATTGAAAATTATAATTAATTTTCAAAATATTTAATCCCAAACATAAATTTAAAATTTTAAAAAATATATTTATTTTATATAATTTCTTTCCAAATGGAGGATAAAAATTTTTTCATCCATATTTACTTTTTTTTAAATTTTCTTTAATATTGATTTTGATCTTTTGAACTTTAAAATTTTTTTTTCATCTCTTGGAAATGCATGATGTTTTAAATATTTTAAGGTCCATTTGGTATTCATTAATATTATTTTTAAATATTTAATTTTATTTTTTAATAATTAAAAAATTACATGTGCATTGCTTCTATCCGTAACCTATATATGTATATATATATATATATAGTAGGAAAGTGAGGGAAATTATAGAATTACTAAAAATATTCTTAATTTATTAAATTATTTATAATTAGAATTTATTATTGAAATTAATTTTAGTATTTATATTATGCAAATTTTATTGATATGTAATGCATTTATACAAAGAAGTTAATCAGTATATTATTTATTATATATTAATAATATAATTTAATTTGTTTTGCTTTTAATAATGTTATAAAATCCTGTTAATAATAAACTTTTCAATACATCATAATTTTATTTTAAACATTATTTATAAATTTTTAATAGTAATTAATAAATTTTATAATTGAACAAATTAATTGATATTTTTTTGTATTTTTGAAAATTATGTGATGTGCACCAATAATAAAATAAATAAAAGCAGAAAAAGAATTCTATGTAATTTAAACTATAAAATATTTTAAACAATAAATATTACAAAGTTGTAGCAATTGAAATTTGAATATATACATATGAAAAATAATTTGTACATAAAAAATTTTTAAAAAAAAATAAATAAGAAAAAAAATATCTAGTGTAATAACTTTTGGACATGCTTAATAAATAAGATAATAAATTCTGATTGGTCAAGCTTAACGCGAGTGTCTAAGACACATTATTTCTATTTCAAATTACTATAGCATTTAACATTCTCCTCACGTTTAGAACTATATTAAAACGTGAAATATTTATAAAAAGTTTAATATCGATAAAAGACTTTAAAACTATATTAAATGTGAATATATATTTCATACATTATCAAATTTTTATAAGAAATACATTATTTATATTTCAAATTTAAGTGAAATTTAAGAGATATATTTCACATATTAATATGTTACTTTTTAATAATCATTAATATAATTTTACATTAGATATAGATATGAATGTATATTTAATATTGAATGTTGAACGGATTAACAAATTTTATTTTATATATATACATAGAATTTTGGATTGTTTTTTTATAAAAATAAGCTTTAATAGTTGAAAATTTTTAACATACATAAAAAGTTAAAATTTAATATAATATATTAATTTCTAATAAAAAATAAAAATTAAAATCAAAGAAGATTCGGTATCCTAGGTAACAGGATTTGTACACTCGAACAAATGGTCTGATTCATTAAAAAAATTAATAAATTAAAATTAATTCGAAGAAAAATAAATGAAGTGGATAAATGTTAAGTGAAAAAATTAAGTGTTATGTTGGAGAAGTTATATTTTTTTTTCATTTATACTGAAATCAGTGAAATAAGTAGTAGTCTTGAGTTTGAATTGGTTAAGAGCATAAACTTCGGATTGTATTGACCACTCCTGTCACAAATGTTAAATGATAACACAAATGTGTTTTTACTAGTTTTTTAAATGATTCATTAATGACGGATAATTAATTAATAAATTTTAAATCGTTTAATTTATATTCTATTTATTGTATGCATCACAAATGTTTAGTCGATCGCACGTGCATTTATAATTTTGGAAAGTGCTGAGGAAAAGGGCGAATATTTAAGAGGTAGATATTTAATATTAGACTTTTTAAGTTACATTTGTTTAATTTATTTTATGCGCATTTATAATATCAAAGATATACCGATGAGAAAATCAAGTCTTTTTTTTTTTAAAATAAGAGAAAATCGAGTATTTGAAAAGTTAACATTTAACTTTAATCTTTTTAAATCATGCACGGTGTGCTTGGTCTATATTAAAGAACCACTCGATTAAAAAATTAATAAGATTATAAATACGCGTCTTAATTTAAAATGTACCTATATTTTATATATTATCATAACCATATTCATTTGATAACAATATAAATTGTTTGATAATTTTATTTTTTAGTTCACTTTCATATTTATAGGATCTACTATTATTAAAATACGTATCATTTATAAAATTATCTTTCTACATAAAATGACTGTTGTATTATACAATTTTCATATAGAATTATCTATAAAATTATTATTGTATTATATAATTCTCCATTTATCGATGGCCACTTGCCTTCTGTTATTTTAGTCAACAGCTATTATCATAAAATGATTTTTTAAAATAAATAAGGTTTAAAATTCTGATTATTAAAATTCTATTTTTTTTAAATAAAATAGTAGAAATAAATGAATGTATTAATTGCCAAGGCATTAAAATCCTGTTATTACTTTTTACTCTATCAATTTCTCTTGATTTTATCGACAATAAAAGCATCTATTGAAATTTTGATTTTACACAAACATTTAGTGGAAATGTCATTCTAATACGTGACATTATTGGTTTAGGTGACATTTGGAAAAAATTACTGTAAATTTATATTAATATTTATTTAACTTATTATTTTTTTAAGAGATTAAAGATATAAAGATTTGAATCTAAGTTTTCCAAAAAAAAATATACGTGTTTATCCACTGAACTTACCGTTAAATATTATAATATCACCATGTAGTCATGATTGTTTTTTTTTTTTTTAATTTTATTTTTTTGAAAAAGGAGTTGTAAGAACAGATCGAATCCAGCCCAACTACTTGTTGGGCCTTGTTTAATTTATAATTTTAATTATAAAGATAGAAAATGGGCAAGGAGTGAAGCCCACTAGGTGAGAGGACAAGAAAAGCTATCCTAGATCTTTTGCTTGTCGTGTTTCCCTTTTATTAAGCTAGAGAGGCATTGTTAGCTCGCGCTAGCAGGAGGCGGAGGAATGTTTTTCTCCAGCCAGCTGGTTTCTTTTTTCGAAGAGCGTAGACATTTCAGACAGTTGTTCCTGTTATCCATTGATGTAGAAGGAGGTTGCATTAAGTAATCAAATGGAAAGTTAACTTTTCATACAAATCGGACATGGTTTTGAATTCCCAGGTTTAGCTGAACTAATCCTTATACTGTGTCTAAATGAGCAAATTGGTATATATCCATGTTCATGTGCAATAATGCTTTTATGAAGGAGGCTTGCATGTTGTCACATTGTATAGTAGATAAGGCTTTAGGCAGCACAGAAAATTAGTTGATGGGTACGTTGAAGCTTGCGAGATGTAATAATTTTTACAGGTCATGAGGGGGAGAGCAAAGCAAGTAAAAGATCGAGGGAAACAAAAAAAAAAAAAAAAAAAAAAAAAAAGAAGGCAAGATATCATTGGTTTTTGGGGACATTGAGACTATCATAAACTTTTTTCCAGAACATGAGGTGGGTGAATCTATCATCACCCCCAAAAAAATCCCAAGTTCATGATTTTGATCTCTGTGCAATTGAACAAGTCGACACAAAGACGAACCATCTTTCACAAAGGTGACCCTCCTTGTCTATCCTTGAGGGAAGCCTGATGCTAATATTACCTGTGGTTGGACCCCACAAAATGGGGCTAAAAGTGAAGATCATTGGTCTACACCTGGCAAACCACAAGGCAGGATTTATATAGAGGTATTTTAAAAAAAAAAAAAAAAATTTCAAGTGGTGAAGTGAATAGTGATGGAGTTATTGTTTGTTTTTATTAAGGTAGGGTTGAAAAATTTTCATGGTGTTGGGAGGATGATGTGGTTTGATGGCGATGGTGGTGATGATGAGTGCGCCTGCCATGGCACGCCCTCCATCTTTTCTGAAGCAAGAGAATATGATGATTATTTCCACTGCACGCTCTTAGCCCCCCATCTCTCTCTCCAACCAAGATTTGCACACATTTTTGAAGAAAAGAATATAAGCAGAATTTTCGGTAATTGTCACCTCTAATAATCATCATCTTTTATCCTTTTGCTTGACCCTTCTTCTCTCTTAGATTTTAGATTATAATCATGCATATGTGCACTATGATTGTCATCTTCTTCCATGCATATATCCATGGGATAATTTCTCCACCTCACATCTAAAACCCTTGAAACTAATGCCTCGTATCATCATATTTAGGTTTTGCCAACGGATATGTACCATTATGTGCAAACATATAATGCAGAGCTTCATATTAGGCCACTGCAAGTGTTTCTATAGCCTGCCAATTCACGCTCATAATAATTAATTACATTGCTTTGTTCTTTTTCCGCGAGCAACTTGGATTTTCTTTTCAACCCATGCAAGAATAATTATTTAGTAAGAATCATGTATGAACTGTCACAATGAATTTTTTTTTTTTGAAAAAAAAACCTAAAACACGTTTTTTGACACAAATTTTGTTTTTTTTCATAACAAGTGGATATTAGGAACTTTATTTTCTTTTATTTACATTTAATATAATAAAATTATGCTAAAAATTATATAAACAAAATTATTATAAATTTTATCACAAAAACTAAAAATATTTCATGATTATAAGTATTATGCTACTGCCTTCCAAATTGTACTATAAATTATCCTCATTTTTTCGAAATTTAAAATTGACATCAAACACTTTAACGGACAATATTTTATTCAAAATTTTTCTTTTTTTTTTTTAGTTTTTCATAAAATTTTAATTTAAACAGATATAAAATATGCATTTTAGTGACTTTAGAGTTACTTTCAAAATACAACAAAAAATATTTATATATAAAAAAAGTATGTTTCTAAGAATATCATATGTCTTATTTTTGAAAGATTAACAAAATCTCAAGAAAAATGAGATAAAGCTAGAAATGTATTATATATTTGATATTATTATTATTAGACTAATTTACTCAAAAAATTCAATCGTTTGCACATATTTATATTTGACTGATCCTGCTCCTGCCACGACATTTGCACATTTAGATGCTACTACTGTACATGAGCTTATTATCCTAGGTCGGAACAAGTTGATAGGATCCCTTTTTTACGTTCCCATATTATATTTATTTTTTAATTAATCAATTAATTAAAAAAAATCTAATGTTTGTATCATTTTAATCTAAATATTTAAATTTTGGATAAATTAGTCTACATTCATGTTTTAGTGTAATTTTGACTAATTTTTAAAATTAAAATTAAAAATAAAAATCTAATTTTTAAATATATTGTTTACAATTAATTTTATTTTACAGTAATAATTATAAACACCTTATAGCAGACATATTATTTAATTTAAAATAATAGTATAATAAAATAATTAAAAATAATATATAAATTTTGAAAAAAAAACCTATTAAATATCAATAAATATAAATTACATATAGTGATAATAAAATCAAATTCACATGAAATTAACACTAAAAATTTTTAAATAATAACTAGAAAAAATAAATAATAAAAATAAAAGAGATTTGATAATGAGAAAAAATAAAAATCAAACTAATTTAAAAAATCGATAATTAAAAAAGAAATAAATGTAAACAAATTCTAGTTGAAGTATGGGATCAATTTCAGTTTGGAAATTGATTATCGATACAAAAATACTTTTATTCGTTTCAATAAATTAGTTATAGTTATAGAAAACACTCCTCATAACCAATCTCTTATTAGGTTTTAAATTAATTAAGAAACGTTCGCTAATTAATTTCTAGCCAACAAATTGCTCAAAAAACGTTTTTGAAATTTTAATTTATCAACTGTTTTAAGTATTAGAAAAACCTTATTGTAATTAACCAGCCGCGTGGTGAGTTTGAATTAGATTATGCAACTTTTTAGTTGTGAGTTTGAATTAGATTATGCAACTTTTTAGATGTTACACTAATTGTTAGTTGTGTTTGAATAATTTAAGCAATTACAGATTTCAAGCATTCAAATTAACAATATAATAGCTTTGAAATTAAGAACAAAGAGTCGTAAATAACAAAACAATAATAATATAAAGAACATAATTTGCATAAATATTGAAGAATAAAATATGAACAATTGAGTTTAAATCTCTAAATTCATATAAAAACTGAAATTTCACCCTAATTTCAACTAAAAATAAAAAGTTTAGTCACTTATGATTTTTGAAAGAAAATACAAAAGAAAAAAAGAAGAGAAGAAGCAAATTCGGTGCTGGAGAAAAAGATGGTTCTCTGCAGCTATCTTAATGATGGGCTTATATAGGTGCTTAAACCTAGTAGAGTCTTTTTGGGAAACAATTGAGTTTAAATCTCTAAATTCATATAGAAACTGAAATTTCATTCTAATTTCAACTAGAAATAAAAAAGTTTAACCACTTATAACTTTTGAAAGAAAATACAAAAGAGAAAAGAAGAGAAGAAGCAGATTCGGTGCTGGAGAAGAAATGGTTCTCTGCAGCTATTCTCAATGATGGGCTTATATAGGTGCTTAAATCTAGTAGAGTCCTTTTGAAAATAAGAATTCTTCTTTACTTTAAATTATGAATCCTTCTTTGCTTTTAATTAGGAATCATTTTTCTAATATGTTTTTTCTAAGGATAGAACCTCTTATTTGAGAAGGATTTGATGTCATACTGAAGGAGGAGAAATCATGTGTGTTCCACAACTTTTAATGAGAAGACTTGGTCTTCTTATTTTTAAATCTGAGAATTTTTTTCGCTATTGTCAGGTTCTATGCAATCTGTCGATTTGTCCAGTTGGTTTGGACATCTGTGGAGTTCTTGATTTATGTGCAGTAGAATGGAAGGTTTGTCCAAATTAACCGGTAAAGTCAGGTTCTATACTTTTAAACTGTTTTTCATCAAATCTTCTTATCTTTATACTTTTTTGCAAAACATAATCAAAATTACAAAATTAGTTAAAAAAATATTTAATTAAATACTAAGAATAATATAAAAAATGTGTTGAAATTACGTTTGATCACTATTATAAAATCTTCATAATTATTAACATAAAACAAAATCTATCTATTATTGAAACTGTCAATTGTTTATTTAACGGTTGAATTACTATTATTTTTAAAATTAAATATATTATTTTACAGTTAAAATTATTTTCATATTTAAAATTAATTTATAATTAAAAAAATAATAAAATATTACATTTTATATTCTATCTAAACTTTTATATTTTAATTTTTTAAAATTGACTAAAATTAATCTCAAATGCAAATGTTTGATAATTACACTAAAATTTAAATATTTGGATTACAATGTAAAATAATGTAAATGTTAAGTTTTTAAATCATTTTGTCTTTAGTTTATATAAAAAATAATAACAATGATGTTCTGAAATTCAGATAATAGGATTTTACGGTATATGTGTAAACTTAGATGGAGAGGAAGTGTCCCTCCCTTTTATTTCTTTCATTGTGTTTGCTAATGACGTTTAACGGTCTCTCTATTACAGTGTCACATGTTTCTGTCACGCAGATCCGTACGTACGAAAGTGTCAGACTCTCTTTCCCCGCCAGACGGCCATTTAATTTTCCTCGGCGCTTATGCGGGTAGGGCTGTGAAGTAATTGGGTCTGCCATCCTTCATCACGTCAAATCACCGGATTGTATTTCTTCTCATAAAAAATGGGCTCACGGACGATCCAGTCTGTCCCGCGCATTTAGGCCAAGACTTAAGATGTTGAATCGGTCAACTAAAAGAGGCTCCATAAACTTTGGGTTAGTACGGTTTTCTTGAAACCGGCGTTGTCAAAGAGTGATGAAACTCGGTGATCATCAAATAATAATACACAACATACTAGTTAGATCATTAAATTACCACATGCATTATCAAATTTAAAAATTGATTAAAATTATATTAAAATGTAAAAAATTAGGGAATTA
Organism: Manihot esculenta; assembly: GCF_001659605.2. Classification (NCBI taxonomy): domain Eukaryota; kingdom Viridiplantae; phylum Streptophyta; class Magnoliopsida; order Malpighiales; family Euphorbiaceae; genus Manihot; species Manihot esculenta. The sequence goes on along the minus strand of NC_035175.2, from coordinate 2,210,633 downwards.
AATTAAAATTAAAAAGTTAAAATTAAAATATAAATATATGCAAATATTAATTTTTTTTAAAATTAATTGGACTTATTATTATGTATGTGTTGAAATTGAAAACATGGCGCATAAGCACGCGAAGTAATGAACATTAAAAATGATACTATGTTGTTTCACTTTTCCTTTGGCCTTTTCACATCTGTATATATCAGTTCACGAAAATCCAAGAGGATATTTGGTATACAAGATATAGCTTTCTTCTATCCAATGTCCTAGGCCTACACACCCACTTCCATAAATTTTCCCCCAACTCTCTTCCCTACTAATATCTAATAATCATAGCCCCTTTTCCATATTCCTGCCACCTTCGCATTTATATTGTGTGCCTGCCTACCCCATTTCCCCACTCTGCATTACTTGCCCTCTCTCTCCCTCTCTCGCTTTATTCACCTGCTTAGTTTACAGATTTCACAAGCTAAAATGGGTGACATTGCTTGTTCTAATGGGATTAGCAATGGGAATGGAGTGAATGGGAAAGCCCATTCATCTCTAAATGGGTATAGGAAGAGCTGCTGGTACGAAGAAGAGATTGAAGAGAACTTGAGATTTTGTTTTGCTCTCAATAGGTATATATGTCCATACATTTCTATTATTATCATACTCTAAGTAACTCTCGTCTGGCTTGACTATATTCTTACACAATCCAATAGGGGAGTCTCATATAGAAGTTGGAAGCCACAAGCTAAAGTCTGATCTTTCTCCTTGTTCCTTCTTCATTGGTTTCATCTCATTTCCTTCGTTTTGCTCCTGTAGTGTAGATTCACCATCACTTCTTACCATTCACTGTTTTTTTTTTCCTTTTGCCCCTTAATTACCCTTTTCCCTCTAGGACGGTTCAGCTCTTAGTTAGTGGCGGTTTTGTTGGTAGATATGTGTTCCTTTATTTTGACAAACTTGAAGAAATAATCCAGCAGACAATATAATGAAGAGAAACATCGTTATGGTTTTTATTTATGCGAGACAAGTCCATAATCTTTCGGCTGATCCTGTTAAGTAAGTAAAAAAGATAGTAAGAGTCAAAGCCCTGGTCATGAAAAAGATAGACAAGCTTCAATAAAGAAATGTTAAAACCAAGTGCTTTATTGATGAAAAAAAAAAGAAAAGACTTCACCACCTCTATATGTCATTTCAAATATTTAATCAATCTTTTTTTTTTGTTTTTTATTGCAGCATTTTGCACACAGGAGCTACTCAATATCAGGAAATTGCTCTGTTGGATACGAAGCCATTCGGAAAGGTTTATATTAAGAATATTGGGAAAACAAAACTTCTATTTTCAATAAATACAAAACTAGTTAAAGTTTTTATTCTTATATGCAGCTTTTGTTTTGTGCAACACAGGCTTTAGTGATTGATGGAAAGCTTCAAAGCGCAGAAGTGGACGAATTCATCTACCATGAATGTCTTGTTCATCCTGCACTTGTTTATCATCCAAAGTATTTATTTTTTCCATTAAATAGAGAGACTATTTAATTCATTATTCACGTAATAGAATATGATTAGATTTGCTTGTTTATTAATAATTACTTTACTTTGTTTAATGATAATGTTTTTTATTTACTCTTGATTTTAGTCCAAAGACAATCTTCATAATGGGAGGGGGTGAAGGTTCGACAGCAAGGGAAATACTCAGACATAGCACTGTGGATAAGGTTGTCATGTGTGATATTGACGAGGTAACATTTTCCATTCTTTTATATATATATATATATATATATCATTTTCTTTGAGTTATTCATATTCCTCACCTTCTTTATTTTGAATTTCATTTACTTATCCATTTTCTCTTTATATTTTTTGTTGATTTTGTTCAAACCGACTTTCCAATGAAAATGACAATTGTCGTTATTATGTTTACCGTCAAATATGAATACAAGTCTAATTTTCTTACTTTTCGGCTCTAACATTATTTCGCTGGACTGTATTGTCTAATCACTCAGGGAAAAGAAAAGAAAAGAAAAGAAAAGAAAAGAAGAAAAATTAATTAAATTAGTAATTCATCTTAAGCAGTTATTCAATTAAAATAAATGACCAGAAAAACCTGTAAATTCATGGAACAGGAAGTGGTAGACTTCTGCAAGGCCTACTTGGCTGTGAATAAAAAAGCTTTCTGTGATCCAAGACTGGAGATTATCATCAACGACGCCAGGTCTTATTGCAAATTAAATAATTTTTCCAGATTTTTTTTTTATCTTTAACAAGAGGAAGAAGAGTAAAAATTATTATGGTTTTTATGCAGGAGGGAGATAGAAAGCAGGAAAGAATGCTATGATGTGATAATAGGAGACTTGGCAGACCCAATAGAAGGAGGCCCATGTTATAAACTTTATACCAAATCCTTCTATGAGTTGTGTGTTAAACCCAAACTTAACGAAGGTGGCATATTTGTCACACAGGTAGAGAAAGGAGATCTGATTTTCCAATTTTTTGCAAAGAAATTAACTATTTAATAATGTGTTGCAATTAAAACTTACAGGCAGGGCCAGCAGGAATTTTCAGCCATACAGAAGTGTTCTCTTGCATTTACAATACTTTAAAGCAGGTCTTCAAGTGTAAGTAAAAAATTAGAAATTTTGCTTCTTGTTTTGTCTGTTTCTGAGACAAAGTCAAGAGAACCTGTCATTGCTTTCCATGTGCAGATGTGGTACCTTATTCAGCTCATGTTCCTTCCTATGCTGATACTTGGGGATGGGTCATGGTATTAACAAATTCCATTAACTTTTCTCTAATTTTTTTAGTAAATTACATTCACTTGTCATACGTTATTAAAAAAATAATAATAATAACAGGCTTCAGATAGCCCATTGGTGCTGAGTGCTGATGAGTTTGACCTCAGAATTAAACAGAAAATCAGAGGGGAAAACAGGTACCTTGATGGGAAAACATTTTCATCAGCCTCTATATTGAGCAAAGCCGTTCGCAAATCGTAAGTCCATTTTTGTTTTTAGTATTTGATCCACAATTAAGAATGGATAGGCTGATTATTGTATTGATTTTATTGCAGACTGAACAATGAGACTCATGTATACACAGAGGGAGCAGCAAGATTCATATATGGGCATGGTAGTGCTTGCAATCAGAATCATGCTTAAGCAGTTGATATAAAATTTAAGGAGAGCCCCCTACCAAAAGCACAAAAGTCGATTAATTAAGAAATATATTTTTTTTTTTCTTCCTGTTTTTGATATGTTTATTTTATCTTTCTAAATTATGAACTTTTAATTTCCCCCTTTTGGCTTGTGTAGCTATCTATGTACCTTAATTAATGGCAATATGGATCTTTTGTTTGTGTTTTAATTAATTATATAAGTAATGACTCTTCAAGGGAACAATGGGAGTAAAATTATAATTCGATTGAAAAACAGAAATAGCTCTAAGCACAAATGGAAAATTGATGTAAGTTTATAAGTATTTTTAAAAGCAGAACTCATCAAGCTGAACGCTAAATTCAAATTCGAATTCCAACTCTCCCATCTCCTAAAATAAAATTTGTTAATACACCTTGTGAATGTTTAACTTACTATATTATATTATATAGTTTTCCGTTAAGGACAAATTCATCCATCGGACAACTTTCATTGTTGGAAAGCTATTTTGGCAATCAATCCACGTGGCCCTTATCTACCAGTGAAAATTTATACAATGGCCAGCCTGGCGAGTCCGTATAGGGTAAGAGATTTGGACTCTGACTCAGCATCATCTCTCTCCGTCTTTTCCCCATCCCCTATAAATAACCCTCTTATTGCCTTTCTGCAAGTCCTCTGCCTTGATTCCACTTTTACGTTAAGTCCACTTTCCTAATCCTTTTTGCAAAACTCAGTCGTTTCAACTCCTCTATTCATCTTCGTCTTTGCAAATGGATTGTTGCACCAATTCCAGCTCTCCTTTTGACTGCCTCATCTTCGGTACGTTTCTACTACAATTTACGATCATTTTATCAAAAGCATAATTTTTTCTTATGAATTTGTTTTGAATTATTTTTTATTTTTTGGGTTCAAAGCAGATTTAGATGATACTCTGTATTCTTCCAAACTGGGAATTGCTGAACCTTTAAGGAAGAACATTGACGGTACATGAAGCATTATCATAATCTCTCAATTTTGAAACTGATTTCTAAATACAAAACAAACCTGTCCTCCTGACTGTTCATTGTGTCGCATTTTCTTTCAGACTTTCTGGTTGAGAAGTGCGGATTTGCAGAGGACAAAGCTTCCAGACTCCGAGTTGAGCTCTTTAAAACTTATGGCAGCTCTCTCGCCGGTTTGAGGGTAATTGCTCTTTCAAACTATTTATTATTAGCAAAGTTAATCCTTTCCTTTTTCGCCTTCATATCTCTTTTTTTTCTGATTTAATTTGTAAAATTCAAAAATTCCAGGCGTTAGGCTATGATATCGATGCTGATGATTACCACAGGTGATCAGGAAACCTCTCCTTTATATATATATACACTTCATTTTTGCTTCAAAATATCGATTTTTTAGATTAAAACAATTGATGTTTCTTTTACATGTCTAGTTTCGTGCACGGAAGGTTGCCTTACGATGTGATCAAGCCAGACAGCCAATTACGCAACCTTTTGCGAAGTATTACCCAAAGAAAAATTGTGAGTTTAAGAAAAAAAAAAAAAAGACCTAGTTTAAATTTTCTGTTTCCTTGATTCACTTTTTCCTCATGATTTTGTTCTCCAGATTTTCACCAATTCCGATAGAATTCACGCAATTAAGGTCCTAAAAAGGTTAGGAATAGAAGACTGCTTCGATCAAATCATATGCTTTGAGACAATGAATCCAAATCTGTCCCAATCGACGCGTCCTGACGAGTTCCCCGTTCTTCTTAAGCCTTCAATGGATGCCATGAAGATTGCTCTCCACGCTGCCAATGTAGACCCTCGCCGCACGGTATGCTGCGAAAGCACAATGATTTCCTATTTCCCATTTCCCATAATGTTTGATAAATTCAATTGATTTCCCTCAAAAAGCTACTAAAACGGGGTTTGTTGTGTCGTTTATTGTGTTGTGAGGGCAGCTGTTCCTGGATGATAACGTGCGCAATGTGGCAGCAGGGAAAGCTATGGGGCTCGGTACAGTTCTGGTTGGAAAAACGGTGAAGAGCAAAGAAGCAGATTATGTAATGGAGAATGTAAACAAACTGGCACAAGTAATTCCAGAAATTTGGGGGGTTGGAAAGGACAATGGTGATCAAAGCATCAACCGCACCAGGAGTGACTTAGATTCCATCCTTGCAACCACAATCGTTGGAGCCTAAATCACATCAAATCCCAATCACGACCTTTGTCTCATTGTAAAAAAACTGTACATGTACCAAGTTCCAAAATCCATGTAAATCATCAAATGTGCAGACGTGTTTATGTAAATGGTATGTCCATAAAATAAGATCTGTACCGCTTTTAAATCCATTCTGTTGGATCAATGCTTCATCCGAATACTTACCATACAGGATAATGTTCACATCAATAATGCTCAACCTTTTCTTTCAAAATTAGAAGAAAAAAAACTAAATCATCCTATGGGCTTGCAATTCGAGAATCTTCCAATGTAATGTAGTGTCGTTGAGTCAGCTTAAGCCACCAAACATGCACCATCACACCTTGTCGGCTAATATGTAATTATTTATAATTGAGAACCATCAATAATTGGATTCACTACAAAATAATATAATAGGGGTTGTAGTGTGGCATTCATAAATGGCTGTATCTTTCAATGTTCTATATACTCATAATTAATCTTTTAGTCTAATTCTTTTAAAAGATTTTTATATTGTTGTTAGGTAACACGAATGATAAGAACCAGAACAATGGCATCACTAGGTGATTATAATATGTGCCTTCACAACTTCACGTTGATGTTGATATTTTTTTTATTAGTTATTATTACTTAGAGATAGCGATGGAAGGAGAAAATTGGAAATGGACGTGTATATGAACCCACCACGTCCTTATCAACTTCATAATAATTTATTACATTAACACTAATTAATTAGTAAATCTTAGTTAGCCTTGTTATAATAATAATAAAACTAAATGAATAGTATAAGAATGGGCCAATGGACCCAATAAGAGAACCTAGCCTATATCCGACACGATCCATACAGAAGATGAGATAACAGCCCATGGACGCCTAAAGCTGTTCAGGAAAGGAAGCGGCCATGGATCAATTTACGAACCCAGAAATTTAGCACTTTCCAACCCTGCAGCGACTGGTTGTTGTTTTGTGTTGCAGCAACCTGGCAATTATCGTTCCCTAAGGTATTATTGTATTCCATTAACGAATATAATTATATTGTGAGTTTAGCATTTGAGTTCACAACAAGCGTCAGTTAAAGCTGTTCAATTTCTTATCCTTTTCCTTTTTCTTTTGAGTAGGAAAGCAAATATAATAGCTGATTGTGCAGCAAAGCTAGCTTTGTGTCGATCATCGCTTACCCTGCAATTGGCTGATAGCTCAATCTGATGTTCCACCAGATTGTGTATCTGTCTGATGCTTCTTTACTATGTGAAACGATTTTACTATGCTAGGCTAGAGCTTCATAATACAAAAGAAATATATGTTCAAGTATTTAAGTAGCAAGTTTGGCTTCTCTTGTTGCTCCTTAGAAAGGAATACAATTACACAAAATAAAATGTAAAATAATCACATAGTCTTTACTCACCTCACAAATCGTAAACTTGCTTCCCAGTGAACTTCACCTCAATTGGACTCGCATTCTTTCCGATTGACCTGAAATTCTGGCCAACACCTTGACGCCCTGGGTTCACCTTCTCAGGATACACCCCATCCTTCGGGTGCAAATATTGGACTTCCCCATTTGGAAACACCCTGTAAAACTGGTACTTAATCTTGTATTTGGACCTCAGCCTTGTCCCAAGAGCCAAGCACTGCTCTTTCCTTGCCAGCTTAAGCAAGTTAGGACCTTGCCTCATAATGGCTGCACCACCAGTGAGCATTTCAAATATTTGTTCCTTCGGTGAATCCCAAGTGATCACGTAAAACTCCTCCACCTGGGCCTTCTTTAACAACCCACCAGTGCTGCCGCCAAATATTGGTGATGGGGTATTTGGGTCCAACTCTGGTGGTGTGAATCCCACAGGAGCCTCCTCAGTTTTTCCCTCTGCAGCAGTAGCCTTGATGGTTGTTTGAGGGTTGGAGTATTTTTTAGCAGAGGTAGGGATTGAGATAAAGGAGGATTGTTTCCATGGCACCATCACATGGTTGCTTGATTTAAGGGTGGAGATGATGGTGGGTGTGAAGAGAGAAGCTTGAGTTGCCATTGCTACAAGGAATCCGAGATTCTGGGGAGGCTAAGCAATGATTTCTACGACGTGGAGCTGTTTGTGACGAAGAAGATAGAAAAAGGGTGGTTGATTTAGGTGGGTGGTGGCGTAACTATGGATAAGATGGTAGAGTTTGGACCAATTAGAATGTCTGATTTTGATACGTTGGCTTGCCCCTTACCCACACCTCATTTCCTTCTTTTAATCCTCCCAAGCCCAACCTATGTGTTTTCTGGTGTAAATAAATTCAGACAAAAAAAATTTTAAAATAAACTATTAATTTGAAGTATCAAACTTTTAACATAAACATCAATATAACTAGACATGAATTCATTTTATTAGTGAATTTCTCAAAATCACTTCAAAAAGTAAATAATCCAAAGTTAATTTAAATATCATTTAACATAATTTCTAAAAAGAAAACTGGGAATTTTCGGTTTTTTTTTTTGGTTAAAAGATAGATTGTATTGTTGTCAATAAACAATAGATTGGGCTTGGCAATTTGAAATTTTTTTTTTCCAAAACAAATTAATGGTTTATTTTTGTCAATCATAATAAAATGTTTAGTTTTTCTTTATATTTAAAAGCACAATAAATAAAATTTAAGGTTGAAAATTTTCAAATATAAATTTCAATCAGATCAATAATAAAAATAAAAACAAATAAATACATAAATAATTTTTTGAGTTGAAATATAATGGTATTCCAAGTAAAAAGAATTGCTTAATTGAGAAATTAACGCTGTTATATATGTTAAGCATTATTAAGCTAATCCCAATATTTATTTTTAAGATAATTAAATCTCTTTTTTCCAGGTAAGTTAACTAAATTTCTTGAATTAAAAAATTATATTATTTTTTTAACAATCAATAAAATTTATGGAAAATTTTAAAATGGCAATAATAACATATACTTTTTTTTAAAAAAAAACTAAAATTAATAAATCCGGATGATAAGATTAAGATGGTGAGGGATGGAGGTAACCTTAAACGTGGTTCAGCAAAACAAATTATAAGGCGCAGAGGTAACGTTAAACGCACCGTTTTCCATACAATGCGAACAAGGTAGAGGCATCTCATTCTTTACCCTCTTGTATATCATACATAATTGAATATTTTTCACTTGCTTGATTAGCCTTTTAAAAAAATATATTGATCGTTATTGTAGCTTTTAAACGTATGATTATTAAACTTAAAGATTTTGGTGTGAAGACAATTTTTTTTTCTTTAATTTTTTAATTTTTAGCTGCAATAGAATTGCATTAAAGCCCATATCAGGCAAGAGTTCCAGTATAGGTCTATTGCCCTTGACCAAATAGAATTCACTTGGGAATTACAACTTTTTAATGGCTGATTGATCTAAAATTATATAGAGATACTGTTGGGAATTCCCTTCCCAGTAAGTCCGCCCTCTTTAGAGTAATCTGTGGTGTTAGGATAAAGTAAGGTGTAAGGCACCTTCACTGGCCCAACTCTGTTCTTCCATTTCTTATCGTTGTTCATATCTATAATTTTCTTCTCAATTTCTTCTAGATTTTTTGCAAATCTTTCAAATGCTGCTTTTGGTTCAGGATCTGAAGTCCACTCAGTAGTATCTCTCTGCCCAAGGTAGACCTCATCAGTCGAATGCCTTGATAAAATCTCAATGAGGGACACACCAAGAAGGGTTTGTAGTTGTGCTGTTATTGTTTTAAGGAAGACAAGGTCTGGGTCTCTTTCCAGTTCATCATACTCAGGGGTGCCTGGCTCAGGCATGAAACGGCGACTTACAGTTGGACGGTTAGGGAGATAGCCAGCATAAGGGTACTGCCCAAAATTCACAGCTGCATGGAGGGCTGAAGCTATCCATATGATAATAGTGCATGTTTGTGTAAGATCATATTGTGTTTGCATCTCAGGCCACCATGGTTCATCTTTCTTGTCACCGTGACCAACGTTGCGAATTTCTGTCCACCATGACTGCAATTCATTGTCATCTTGAACCATCTCATTTGTTGGGTAGTAGAAAGCACAATATTCCTCAACCCAAGTTTTGATTGCAGACCAAATTTCTAAACCATCAACAGCATAAGGGTAATCTTCTATAAGAAGTTTGAGTCCATGTGGCTGACTTGGATCTGGAACTGCTACTCCTCTGAAATGTAGCAAAACCAAGATGAAGTTTCGCTTCACATAAGATGATAAGCGTGTATGCAAGGCCATTTTACAGTTTAAAACTTCTGTGATTTACCTCTTAAGCAGATCCGCAGGGAGCGCCTGCTCTGGGAAAACCCAACTCTTGTAAACAATGGCAGACAGTTCCATGGCATATTTCGCTGGAAAGACAGTATTCTCGAGTACCCCTCCAGCGTTGATCAGGATTTGCCTAGCTAGGGCATTTATGTGCATTGTATCGCGGAAGTGGGGTTGCAGAAGTTTATATATTGGATGAAGAACACTCAATTGTCTATTTGTGGCAATTACGAATGGCTCTATTACAGCATGGGTGTTTAGCCTGCAAAAAAGGCACCAGCATTCAAGTTTGTGTTCTACATTAGAACTCATTTTATTCTATGATACCAAATAGCCTCATTCTCGAATCATACCAGTGGCTAATGAGCTGATGGTATCCAGAATCATTTACAGCAGCATATGCTTTGGCCAGCTGCCACACTGAGCCTTCAACGCCATCTTCTGCTGGAGTGAAAACTTTGCTGACAGCACCATGCCGTTGCCCTTGTGGATGTGGTAGACTTAATTCAATAGCCAATGGTTTCAATGTCCCATCATCTTGCAATAAAAGGACTGTCCTTGTAGCGTAAGTCTTTGTGGTTGTTGAGTTTATCTTTGTCAGGTATGGCATCAAGGCATCATGGTGATCTAATATAAACAGTCTATTGCTTTTTATTGCCTATGTATAAAGATAAAGGTTAAAAAGGAAATGCTTATTTAATTTTAGAGTAGTTTTCTAGCATGAACAAAAACACAAAGAAAAAAAAATGAAGTGTGGTTATTACTTGATCTACTGTGAGCCCATTCATGTTCTCTTCCATTTGTCCTTCTGTTATTGTGCTAGTATGGTTCCCAAATTCTTTAGGGTCTAGCTTGCTTTTAGGAGGAAACTCCTGCATATAAATTTTAGTAAATAAGAAGGCTAAAAGACAATAAAACAGAAAAAGGTATCTAATTTGACATAAGTTGGTATGTACCCGAAGGCGACTGATGATGACTGGGTTGACACCAGCAAGCATTTCTCGTCCAAACTCCTCATCTGTCCTCCAAGCAGACTTATCCACTGCATTTATTTTGTCAGAATTTCATAGGGTAGCAACAAATTTTTTTAATATATGGGATTTCAAACTAATGTATAAATACCTTTGATCACATCTGGCGTTGGGAATTTGAATAATAGTTCACCATCATCACGCAAGAGTTCCTTGAACATCTCCCATGGGATGTTTTTCCTTAACTTTTTTGTTGTGATGGCACTTGAAAGGCTAATGCCCCCTTCATAGAGATTATGAACATCTTCAAAGGAATCAAACTCGTTGATAGTCTTGTTACATAACGATTTGAACTCTGGAATTAAAACTTGAACCAAGGATTTCAGAGCATAGGCAAGAAAGTCTGAAAATTTCAATTGAGAAAAACATTCATCTCTTGGAACATATATATTTAGACTTAGAAGCGGCAATCTGCTCTCAGAATTGGGGTCTGTCACAACGATAAATTGAAATCAGCAAAACGAATACGTACAGTATTAAGCTTCATGTACAGAGGATTTTGAAACATAGTTATTATATTTCTAACCTGTTTTTGTTGGTTTTCGACCAGTTCTTCCTCTTCGAGGATATGGATACTGTTGTGATCCGCCAAGAACAGGGCGTGCATAATCTTCACCCTTATCTGGACTTCCCAAATCATTGTAGTAAGCATAGTCATACACTCTATCCCACTCCTTTAGCTCCCCTTTTCCATCTCCACGCAGATTTATGAGTTCTTCTTCTCTATATTTGCGTAAAGTATCGGGTGTGTGGCATGGAAGGTAGGTCTAACATACAAATCACCAACTTATTAGTGGAACCACAGACAAGGACATAAACAAAACTGATAGAGCATGTCTAGTGCATTAACCATAGACAGAAAAAGTCGCAACATCTCAAAACTATGCAACTTAAACATTTAAGGAACTGTTATTCTCGTAGTCAAATATTCACTGAAACTCAATGATCACTACCATGGGCCTTAAAAACAGAACAAATAGAAACTCAGGGCCATAAGTCCAGCCCAGAAACAAAACCCTCCTTTCCACAGGAACCAGCCTAGTTACAGAGCTTATAACCCTTAAGCATAGGGATTGGGGTTAATTGGTAGGAATGCTCATGATCAATATATATGTATATATTCTCCTAATTCAAATCCAAAATTGAATTACCTTGTTGGAGAAGAACACTCGATGATACTTGTAACGATGGGTTGGATAGACCCAGGAGTTGCAAACAAAATGTAGCCTCCCATGTCCAGGAACATCATCTAACGTGACTGTCTTGAGATAGAACTGGCTATGATGATGATTTTTAATAATGAAAGCCCCAGGGACCCCCATGCTTTCATCCCAGTCGAAGCTAACGTCGAACTCCGTCTCTCCAGCTGTTATTGTGGTAATTCCACTTACCCATTTCTCCAAGTATGCTGCCTTTCCAAGCCTCCCTCGCAGCTCATTTGCTAAACGCATAAACCAACAACAAATCACAGTTTTAACTTAAAAATACTTAATCGGTGCTATTAAATGCAAATATTTCCTAATATTTCTCCTGTTAGAGACAAAAGGGGGGGATGGGTCAACCTGGGTCTTTACGGACAGAGCTAATAAGCTGTACGGACACGCCTTTGCCAAACAACTCGTAAAACCGATCAAGACATGAAGCCTTAATGTCATTAAAGTCGAGAACATTTTTCTTCATCAACAATACTTTCCCTTTGATCTTCCGTCCTCCTTCTGCTGTGCTTTTGGCTTTAGTTTTAGGCGGACCGCAGAACACTTCCATAACTTTCTGCAACATCTCTGAGTCGGAACAATACCCTGAAAAGAGCTCAAAAAAGGGAAAGAGAATAACATAGAGAGCAGAGTGTACGTTGAATGGAATGGCAGTTAAAGAATAACATATATAGGCAGAGTACGGAAATTTAATAATAGGCTAATTTGGGGGGGGGGGGGGGGGGGGGGGAGAAGCTAATAAAAAAAATAGAAAAAACTTTGGGCATGTGAATGGGTTGGATTGCAGCCGGTGAACAGCGGGAGATGAGAAAGGTTTGGATATAAGGCGAGGTCCAGATGCGAAGCTAAAGTGTAGATTCGAATGAAGGACCGGGAGAAATAGTGAATTTTGGAGGGATTTTGCCTGTGGTGTGGGTTTGCGTGTTTGAGATTAATATTTTGGTTGATTTCTTGAATCTTTACTTGCTTAAACTCTATGGCTTTCCAATCTTACATGAAGGAAGCAAGAAAGGAAGGGGTAATTTAAGACTGTGGGTCCATCTTTAAGAGAAATTTGAGTCATTAATTCTTTATCTCCTCTATTTTAGTATGGGATTTTTTAAAAAATTAAAAAAAAAAAAAGGAATTTTTAAACTGTAGATGAAAACATTTAGAAAGCTCCATATAATATTTTTGATACGTTGCTTGAATGACTTGTAGGACACTCTCTCTCAATAATAATCTAATAAATTTTTTTTATTCACATCAATAATAAGATTTTATGATACGTCGGACTCTTTTGAATTAAAAATTTTAAAATATTATAAAAAAATTATTTAAATTTAAATTATTAAAATAAATTACACTCACATATTTAACTTGATAATAACTATATTTGAAAAATTTTAAATTTTATTTTAAATAAAAAAACTACTAAAATAAATTGATTGGATAAATCTTTGTGCTTTTATTACTGTATAATCAAAGAATCACATTCTTTCATATCAACCTAGTAAATAAATATTCATTTTCTTCATATAATAAAATATGATAAATAGAGTTAAAATAATTAATTTTATATTGCTATTTTTAATATATTTTTTTAATACATATAATAAATAGAGATATAAATATCAATAATATAATGATTATTTTAATATTTTAATGTGACATGTCATTAACTTATAATCCCCTTTAAAAAATCTATAATAAAAAATTATTGATTTAACACTTAGTATTTAGCATTATCAAAGTTATTAATTTTAATAATTATCCTTAATTTATATATTATTATAATCATAAACACTTTTATTATATTAAAATTATTAATGTTTAAATTAAGTTAACCCTTGAAATCATGAAATAACTAAATTAAATTATAATTTAATCTTAAAATTAAATAGATTAAAAATATTAATTCTTCATATACTATATAATTTGATTATACTAAAATTTGGCTCTTTTAATAGTAATTGCTTATACATAATTTGAAAATTCATTAAATTTTAATACAAAAATGTAGATGTAAATAGAAAATGAAATATAAATCAACACTATTTAATTTTTTTTAAAAAATTATCAAATTAAAATTTCAAATTTTGAAACTCTCTTGCACAATTAATAATATAATTTTAATATACATAAAAAATAAAATAATTTTAATATATATATATATATATGTCATTAAATTTTAATAAAAAAATATAATAGATTTTGAATTTAAATACAAAATAATCTACTCAATTTAAAGTTTTAAATATTAATACTTTTATATATTTTAAATTTTATTTAACTGCCTCTTAAAAGTAATATAAATAATAAAGTTATTATCCTTTTTAAATTTAAATGTAATTATAATAATTAAAAAAATTACCCTCATCTTAAACTTTATAATAATTCAATTCAATTAAATTATTTTCTAATAACTATTTTATTTGAAATTAATTTTTTTTTAATTTAAAAATTCTTTATTTTAAAATAAATTAAAATTTTATATAATTTTATAAAAATTATTTAAATTTATTTAAAAAAAAATATTTGTAATTTTATTATTGCATTAAAGAAATTACAATAGAATGAGGTGGATTAACATACCAAACTTCCAAATCTAACTTGAAATGGACACACATTGCTAACAAATGGACAATCACATTCATAGACTTATATTAAAATAATATTTAGTATCAATAATCTCACTTAAAAGAAATTTACAATCACTGACAATCAAATTAAATGATGATATAATGGTAAATTATGATAAATTAATTATTTGAACAACTGAAAAAGCATCCGATCTAATCACAACCCGATGTTAACCTTCACTCTTTATTCAATTTAAAATTTCAACAATACTTATACCTTTTGTATTTTCTCAAATGTATTTTTGTTGAGAAGAAATCTGGATAATACCAGATTTTAGCCGCCACAAACTCCTCGTATGAGTCTAGTATAACAACACTTAAACCCACAAAACTTAGACTCAGGCCGGTAGATGCATTCACATTGATCTTCATCTATTCTTCCGATGACCATTGCCATGAATACAGATGGTCTGAATTTGGTGTAGCAGCGTTAGCTAAAAAAGAAGCATCAGCAACAGTCCAATTTTATAAAAACCGTGATGCCATATGAGAAATTTAATAGAGAGGTTGTCCTTTATGTTCCCACACAATAGAGTTCCTATTAGTTCATAATGTCCAACAAACTATGAGAGTTAATTTGCATTTATCAACATAGGTCAGAACAAATACAACTAAAAATCAATTCATTAATGAATTAACACCTGAATACTGCCATTCTATATCAGTTTACATTCAAACTTCTCGAGTAAAAAAACATTGAATCAAACTATATATTATAGTCTCATTTCCACGCTAATAAATTGGATATACATTATAGACTAACACATGACATCATTGAAATACATCATAATAATACAGCATTAAAAGTACCATCCAAATAAAATTAAAAACTTTAGGGGGTCTTTCATTTCCAAAACTTACTTCAAAGGTTCTGAGATTAAAGACATTATTAACAAAGCCGTTAGTATTGAAAAACAGAATTAATTTTATAAATATAGTATTGAAAAACAGAATTAATTTTTAATTCCAACGTCAAGAGTGTCCAACTCCAACATAGAAAGTGCCAAACCAATCGCTCCTCCGTTCACACCTGTTGTATCTCCTAGGCTCTGATTCTTTTGCTGGCATCCTCGTTGGGTGAGTTTTACTTTTATTATTCTATTTGATTCCTCTGGAATTTCTCGATACACCCTAATCCTTTTTATCATGTCATGTGTTATTCATATTTTTAAAGTTCAACATCTCTTTATCATGTGTGTTTGTGAAGACATCACATGCAATTAAAAACATAATTTTTGTGGGGTTCTATGTTTGTTACCTTAACATATTAATATGGTTGAAACAAGAATCAAATCCAGATGTCATAGAAGACATTGTCATTTATGAATATCAACATGCCCAAATTTTAAATTAGGAATAGAAATTTTAGAGGATATTAGGCAATTGAAATTTAATGCGAGAATGACATTTTCCTTCCACCTAACAAAATAATAAGATCTGGACCACTTGGCTTTAGTGTGTAGCAAGAGAAGAACAAAGTCGTGGGTGCATTTATAATTTCGTACAAGACTCTCATTCTTTGTGAAAAATAATTTCCGTGTCAAAAATAGTTATTTTTATAAAAAATATTTTTCATAAAAAAATTATTTAAGAAAATTTGTTTTTATGCTTTGATTATAATTTAAAATATAAAAAGATATATATTTTTTAAATATCTCAAAATTATCTATACATATATTTTCATAAAAAAATATTTTATAAGAAATAAAAGGCTAATGACAAAATAAAAGAAAAAAAATTACATCATATATTTCTTAAAAATAATTGAATTCTATTAATGGAATTTAGTTCATCTTCGTTTGTTAATTTTTTTAAATATAAAAACTAAGAAAAAAGCCAAGTCATTTAAATTCTCCCAAAATTAATTATTTCAAAAAAGATATTGAAAAATAAACTATTTATTTAAAATAAATTTTAAAATAATAAAATTGGATTAAATTATTTTATTTCAAGTAAATTAATAATAAATTTAAATTAATTTATTTTCTTCAGTGTTTTTATTATTCATAAGCTAAACTAAATACAAATATTTATTTTTATAAATAACAATAAGTTTTATTACATTTAATATATTTAAAGATTCAAAATCTAAATTTTACATAATTTTTTTATCATTAAAAATATAAATAAAGATGAATTTTCTCTTTTAAAAATTTAACAAAATAATACAATAAATTTCTTAATATCAATAATGAATGCATTAAATATTAATACTCAATATTAAATTAAATTAAATTTAAAAAAGTAATTATTAATTAAAAAATATATGTAAATTTAAGGTTAAAATAAATAAAATGAAAGTATTAAAAGATAATTAAATAATAATAATATAAATAATTTTAAGTAAAATAATATTATGTTGATTTTGTAATAATGAACTTTATTCTCATAAAATGATCTTACTTTTTTATTAAAAAAGTACATAATTTTTTTTTATAGAAATGGGGAATGGCCAATTACCACGTGCGCCGTAACCATTGGATTCCCATTTCTTAGCCAATGGGCATTGAGTTGTGGATTTGCTTATTTATTTATTTATTTTATAAAAAAAGAAAAAAGAATATTATTCAATTGTGATTCTGCATTCTATTCCCTTTTCTTGTTGGGTCTATCCGATATGATACTATGCTTGTATTTATTTAGATATTATTTTATTTTTTTATTAAGCTCAAAAGTTTTTTTTTTTTGAAAAAAAAACTAATTTTTCAAATTTATTTATACTTGAGTTTACATTAAAATTCTTAGATTAAGAGAAATTGAAAAGAGTATGGAGCTTTAATTAGATTAAAGTTGAATATCCTTTTCTTGTGTAGCATGGAAGGTATGAGTAAAGACGTTATCATTAAAGCCTCTGTAAGCCACCCAAGGATGAAGGCAGGCATATAAACAACAACTAATTTAAAATAATTTATTTATTATTTAATTTTAATTTATAGAATAAAAATAAGTATTTTTCATTATCGGACATGAATGAATAAAGACTTAGGTTGGGCCAACAGAGATCCAATTTCCTATTTGGAGATGCCGAATGTTGATCTTCATTGGGTTGCTGGGCCGACCAGCTTACTAATAATAATAATCATAATGTTTTTAGCTCCTCTTTTAATAATCATATGTAACCTTTGCCATGTCAGGCTTTTATGTAATTTACTATTATTATTTCAGTCTATAAAATTTTTATTAAATTAAAATCTTTATCTAATAATAATAGTAGTTGTAATAATGTAGTGCTTAAATACTATATTATCGAGAATTCATATTTTAATAAAAATTAAGAAGAAAAACGACGGGGAATTTGATTTTTTTTTTTTTTGAAATGGAACGGGAAATTAGATTGAAGCCGGTGATTCTTGTGGTGGATATGAAGCGTAAGGAAAAATTCGTAACTAGAATTCTCTTGTGTTACAGCTAGGGTCAGCGGTTTTGGTTTCCGAACAATTTTCTATAGAAATTAAAATTGAAATTAAGAGTTGATTTTTTAAATTTCTATAATTAAAACTAAATTTTAATATAATTTTAATACGATTCTATATATTTTCTATTTCGGTTAACGATTTTTTAAAAATATTTTAATAATATAAATTTTATTAATATGAAAATAGTGTATAATATAATTAATTTAAATTGAATAAAGTATATTTAATAAATTAAATTAACTGAATTATATTTTTATAAATATTTAATAATTAATTAATGACTAAAATATATAATAATTATATGTATACGACTACTAATAATTATAAGTATATATGCATAAATATATAATTATTTTAATAATTTTTATTAGTATAATTCCATTAATATTAAAATAATAATATATCTAATCTATTTAGATATAATTAACTTTAATTAACTAATTAAATTAGTTAAATTATACTATTATAAATATTTAATAATTAATTAATGACTAAAAGTATAATAATTTTATATTATATATAATAATAATAATTATTATTATTATAAATATATATATATATATAATTATTTTAATAATTTATATTTTAATAGTATAATTCTATTAATATATTATATATATATTATAATTTATTTAAATAGAACAAATTATAATCAACTAATTAAATTAATTACAGTAATTACAATAAGTAGTATTTAATAATTAAATAATATTATAATTATATTAAAATTATATAATATATAAAATATATATATAAATTGATTTTTTTTTATGGTTCTAGTTTGATTTCGACATAATTTTTAATAAAAAATTAATTTATTAATTTTTTTTATTTTAATTCAATTCGATATGATTTTTCATTTCGGTTCAAAAAAAAACCTTGCTCGCTCTGAATATAGGAATCAAAATGAAATGAAATTACCATTATATCTTTAGCCAAATTATCTCACTTTTGTTTTTTGACAGATTGATAAAGAACATGTATTCAATAGATAATTTAATCAAATTAATAGATATTTTATTATAAATTAAGTGATTTAATTTTTTTTTAATTATCGTGTAAAAACATTAAATCACACAAAAAAAATAAAAAAAAAAAGTATTTTGTGAAGTAATTTTTCAACTTAAAAAAATTTTTGATACCTCTAATCAATAAAATTTACATAAAATAATTAAAAAATAATAACTATCAATCCGCTAAATTATCTTTATTTATGTATTATAATATAAATAATTGAAAATACCACCTCATCCTACTTGTGAATGTAATACAACCAACTTTAAGTGAATTGTAGAAATCAAAATTAAGAGTAATAAGAATAAAATATAAATAAAATAAACTAAAATCGAAGCAACTGTACAGGACACCTGAAAATGATTATTTCATTGTTAGCTTTCTATTCTTAGAAGGCAACCGAGTTTGAGATCCATCAAAACTATTGACTTTTGCAACTTGCAAAGAAAATTAACAGTGATAGTTGACCGTTGATATGGATTCTATTCCTATATGGCAAGCTTCCGTTTGCTCGCTTTGCATTTCTTTTTCATGGTGCTGCGTTTCCTTTAGGTAGGGTCTAGTTTAGTTTGTAATCTACATTTTCCTCTAAAAAAACAAAAATCAAAAAATTTT
Source organism: Manihot esculenta (assembly GCF_001659605.2). Lineage (NCBI taxonomy): Eukaryota > Viridiplantae > Streptophyta > Magnoliopsida > Malpighiales > Euphorbiaceae > Manihot > Manihot esculenta. Next base: position 2,191,158 of record NC_035175.2, on the reverse strand, counting down.
AGCCGTTTTAGGGAATTCAAAATTTAAATTACATGCATATAAGCACAAACAATGTCCTGAATACATTTACTTCTATTGCTTTAAAAGGAAGGGACAGCTTGCTTAAGTCACCTTAATCTTTAAACATACCGCATTTTCAGCAACAAGACGGCATATTATTGCTAAAGGAGTTCAACGATTCAAAATACATGTGGACTTGCAATTAGGAACTAGAAGAAATTTCAAGCTTAAAGAAAAAAGCACATATACTAGTATCCAAGTGCAACAATAATTTTTTTCGCCCAAGATAATTCACTAAGCCTTAAAAAGGCAAGAAAGAAAATACAAAACTTATATGAGAGAACCTATTCTAGGTCTAAAAAAGCCATCTAAAAAAGAACTTCCTACCTAAATAAGAACAAATCTTCATCTGGATTTCCCTTTCTTCAACTTTGTTTAGATTACTAGGACTAGGAAGCAGCTTTTTTATGACATAAGAGACTTCAATCTTACACAATTCGGCGTTGGAATATAAGGCAAATAGGCAATAGCAATGCATGTTATAAGAATGTAGCAGTGAATTCATTAAGGTAATGACAATTCAAAAAACCAAAAACATAAAATCTCTGAATCTCTTAGACACAGATTTCAATTTCCAAAATATTTTTGAATTGTACCTCATCATATAAATGAAACAAATTTATGTGAATCAATGTTCAAGGAAGTCAATAGTTTTTGCTATTATTTCCCAAAGAAACACCATCTTATATACAATGTTAAAACCAAATGTTGGAACAAAAATTTCAATGTCAACAATAATAGGACACAACAAAGCACAAATCACAATCTCAAACAAAAGAAAAAAAAAAACATAGCACAAATCAGATTCCACATCCATACACTAAGATGCAGTAGCAATTCGAAAATTTGGAGTCCATTGAACAATTTAAGAGTGGAGACATATCTGTTCAAAACTCAAACACAAGAAACAAATACTTGTATATATCTAGAAGCTAAAGCATATGATGTTAAAACACCACTCTCCAATTACTACATTCTTGAAAAAAAGGCATTTATACTGAAAAACAGCCAAAATATCCAACGAAAAAAAAGAGCTACTTTTGAGCTACCAAGACCAACATGTGACTTGAGCATACTGAAAAGAGCTCTCCTAATCAAATAAACTGAATCCCATGTCGTCATCACTCTCTTCTTCAGGCTCTTCCTGTAAAATATAAACAAAAAAATAGATAACAACTCTAAAACAAAAAATGGACAAAATAAAAACAATGAAATGATATTATTTACCTTCTTCTTTTCTTCAGGTGGAGGAGCAGCAGCTGCAGCTGCACCACCAGCAGCAGCAGGAACTGCAGCTGCCACTGGACCAGCACCGCCGCCAGACCCGACATTCATGATGAGGTCCTCAAGGTTGCGCTTCTCCAATAGCTTGGCAAACAAGCTTGGCCAGTAAGATTCAACTGATACATTAGCTGCTTTGACCAACTGTGCAATCTTCTCTGCCTTTTAACAGAAGTTAAAGGAAAAAATTCCAAGAACACAATACAATTATCCAAGTGGAAATTTATCAATTTTGTTGTTAGTCATGTATGAAGCAAACAATACGCTCTAGTTTCTTAGCTCATAGCTACAGAACAAAATGGCCTCCAATAGCCAGAGCCTCTCAAGCATACATTACATAGAGAGGAAAAATAAACCCAAAAGAAAAGCAAAGATGCCCTGATGCACATTAAGATTCAAACATAAAAGGTCAAAATATGAAACAAACTAAGCAATTGCGACATACAGAAAACTAAAAACTGAATCTTAAACTCAGTAGACCTAAGTTACAGAAATGCTAGATTTCTAAAACAGCAAATAAGAGTCTGGGGTTTCGGTAAGGATACAGTGATGGGTATACCATCATCGTAGAGAATCAAAGCAGCATAAGTGCAAGCAACCTCTCCAACCGACATTGTTTTATCTGCATCAGATCGAGAACCAATACAAAAATAAATTTCAACAATTAAAGGTTCCTATGAACAAAAGAAGAAATTACAGCAATGACATTTGCTAAGCGAACATGGTGAGATACATGCCAGAGATGAAAAAAGCTAGAAAATTGTAAATAAAAGACGACGAAGAGGCATAAGAGTCACCTCGAGGTTATGAGATCTGCGACAGGGAGATTCCTTGTGTGCTTGGCTGCGCTTCTGCAAAGTGATGCAGTCCAATCTAGGGTTTCAGAAACGCTGCGAGGATTGGGTTTTTAAAGGTAGAGAGAGATGGGCTGTGATATTTGGGACAAAGTCCTCTGAAGTCCGAACTAGGGCTGTTCAGTAATTGGGTAAAACCATTAGACCCGATCCACTCAACCCGATTTGAACATTATACAAATACAATACTTTGAATTTAAAGTTGATAGAATAGAATCCAGCTGATCTATTTAAAAGTGATGCTAAATCGGTCCAGTGTAGAGGGGTGAGATATCTCTTAGATATCGTTTAGAGTTTGGAATCGAATCTTCAAATTCCATTTGTTCTGTGTAAAGAATTTTGTATGATGCTTCGAACATTGTAAAAAAAAAAAAAAAAAAGTTAAAAGTGACATTATTTTCAGGTTTTTAATTAAAATTTGAATATGAAATTAACATAAGTCATCCAAAATCACCATCCTCTTTATTAACCTAAAATCAGTAAAAAAATTAATTAAAAATATGGTGATGCTTGTAATATGATCACTTGTGAACTTTGTATTGTTGAAGAAAACTTAAATTATTAGAATGTTAGTTATCTTTTATGATTTTAACACATTAAAAAATGTTTGTATATGTATTTTTTACGATGCCGTTATAGCATTTTTTTTAAAAAAATCCATAAACAGGAATTTACAGATGGACTCAGTCCCGAAATCTCCGGAATTAAGATCATACGCGAGTCCATTTTTCAAGCCTGTCTGAAATAAGAATGAAAAACAAAAACTCGGAAGAGCAGTAAAGTTATCATATGATCCTCACGAAAAAAAGAGTATCATTTATAATAGAAAAACAGCATATTCGGGGTAATATGGTAATTCAGAATTCATACGTTTCCCATTAACAAAATTGTTTTCTTATCTCGTGCAATAGTAATTTTTTTTTATCATTAATCAGACTTTTTTAAAAAATATATGTTAAATTATTTTAAGATATTAAAAATTTATTAATTATTTTATCTATTAATTTTAATAATAAAAAATTTAAAATTTTAATATTAAAAATTAATTAATAAATATTTTTATAAAAACAACATAGCAATTAATAAATTAATAAACATATTAAAAGGGTTAAATCGTGAAATATTTATAAACGAAAAATTAATATTTTTAAAGTATAAGATATTTTAATATACCTTTTTTAAAAAATAAAAAATTAATAATGAGTTTTTTGAATTAAATAATAATTTTCTTTTTTTTTTTTTTCCCTCTTTTCGTTTTTACTATTTTATTCTCTTCAACAATAAATAAGAGAAGCGTATGCAGAAATTTTACGAGCTGTGCAGAGAAATTCCTCTTATCTCACAGAGAGAGGGCGATAAAAGCTCCGCTGCCAGATCTCAACACGAACTCTCCTCTTTCACTATGTTCTCTGGATTTTTTGTCTTTATTTTTGGTATTTGGATCTCCAATTTCTTTCCAAGCCAGCAATTTTAACACTAAATTTTTCGCTGCAAATCCCAGATATTAATTCTGTTTATGCCCATCTGCTGATTTTGCCAGATCGAAATCTATCCCAAAACAGACCCATTTATTATTTGTATTGGGAGAGTCATAGATAAAATAGAAAAGGTTTTTGGATTTTTATTATAGTATGTGACGGTAATGGGTTCCGGCGAAGGAGCAACATCTTCTTCTCAAAATATGCAAATATCAATCGCAGGCAAGTCCTTCGGCTCTAAACTCTTTCCTCCTTCATACATATACATATACGTCATCGTCGTTGTTAATTTTGTGCTTGTGGCATCTAAGTCGTTTTTTTGTTATGAGAATTGGGACGAGTAATGATATCAAGTCCTTTTTTTGTTTTTTAATTTCAAATTTAGCTCTTCTTTTTAATGGGAACTTGAATCTGGGTTCTCACTCATGTAATCGGATATACAGTTTATTTTAAAATCTATATTTTTTTTCGTAGTTTGTTTTTGAAGTTTGAGATTTTTTTCCTTCATGGGTTGGTTTAAATTGAAGTATTTTTAGCTGTTAGTTGAATGGTTCTGTAATTTTTCCCTATTAATCTTGAGTTAGCTTGTGGGTATTTTAAGGCACTGGAATCTTAATGCTTGTAGCTAGGTTATTAAACAGATGAAAACAACAAAATTATTAGATCCAGGAGAAAGGAAGGAAGGATAATCTGTTAATCGTATCTTAAGACTACATATATCAGCCAAAATATATTATGTTGATGTTCAATGGCGTTGTTTTTATTTTGGTACAAATGGATTTACCTGGTCTAATAGACACTGTTTTCTGGTTAAAGTTGATATCTTGAAGATTGGTATTAGATGTTATTGCTGTTAACTGACAGTCGCTTGTCACTGTTGTGTGTGTGTATCAAGTCTGTGAAATAGAAGGAGCATAACAAATTGGCTTGATTTGAAGAAATGGAAATTTTGTTTTCTACCTTTGCAGATCTTCACGAGAGGCATCAACTGGAGCTAGAAAATCTGACACTGACAACACAACCCTTCAAAACAATCAAGTTTTTCATTCTGGCTATAGTTGAGTATTTTAAGCGATCAGTGATATATCTTTTGGCAAAAGGTGGTTGGCTAATGCTTATAAGCACTGTGGTGGTAACACTGGGAATTCTCCTTGTTACCATTGATGGTCCTCATGAAAAGGTACTGTTTGTAGATTGATCTGGGTTGTCATATGTTTGTGTGAAAGCATGGCATATACTTCTTCATTTTTTGGGAGGCTTCTTTTTTTGTTTTTATATTATCGTTGTAATTTAATTGAAACAAATAAAAAAAGTACTGAAATCTCATCACCACATGCGAATAAAATGTAGATAAGAAATATTTTTTCTTTTTTACTTTGGTTGGCATTAACTCCTTTCTTAAATTTATTGCTGACGAGATAGATAACTGGAAATATTCATTACTCTTGGACGTTTCTTCACAGCACATTGAGGAACTTTCTCTTTATCTGCGGTTTGGATTGTGGTGGATTATCCTTGGTGTTGCATCCTCAATTGGTCTTGGTAAGCAAGATGTATACAGATTTAACAGCAAGAGCTCCATGCTGATAAAACAAAGTCTAAGGATAACCTATTTAAATTTGGATGCAACTTTTGATTTGATGCCATTACTATACTAGGTTTTGACAAGGAAAATCCTTTTTGATGCTCAGTGGTTAGTCAATAACAAAATAGCCTTAATTTGGTATGGTTTGTTACTATTGTTTTTAAGGAACATTCTCAGCATTTTGACCCTTCATTAATGGTGATGAAATTTCTCTCAAAGGACACGTGAAAATTGGAAGCTATAGGCTAGGTTCTTTATTGTTTCTACCTAATATCAGTTTTCGAAATGAGCATATAAGGATGCAATTGTTGTTGATTGAAAACCATGGTGGTTATGGTGTTTTTCTTTGGTTATTTTTCTAGGTCCCATGTCTTATGATTGAAGATGATTCATGTGTAAATAAAATCTTGTACACTGAAGTACTTCAATCATAAAACTCAACATTGCTTTAAGATGAGGGTCTTGTCTTATCCTTCTGTTCAAGTCATGAATATGAAATTCAAGCTGTATGGTTGATTCATTTTAGGTGTGCTTTGCTTGTAAAGTTTGTGTAGATTTAGTTTATTGCAGGATCTTTTGGACACCAATTTACAATTGTTTATCAAAGAAATTCTTTGTAGATTGGGATGAACTAGTTGTTAATAATTATAATTTCAGATTTATTATTCACACTATTCTGATTGTATAGTCCTGTTGCAAATCCTAAATTTCCACTTTTCGTGATTTGTTTTCTCTAATTTCCAGGGTCTGGTTTGCACACATTTGTCCTTTATCTGGGTCCTCATATTGCCCTGTTTACAATAAAAGCAATGCAGTGTGGCCGAGTTGATCTAAAAAGCGCTATGTATGATACAATACAGCTGAAAAGAGGTCCTTCATGGCTCGACAAAGCTTGCCAGGAATTTGGAGACCCAGTGTTTCCAACATCTCAGGGGTTGAGGGTTCCGCTTAGTAGCATACTGCCACAGGTGCAGGTAGAAGCTGTTTTATGGGGATTGGGGACAGCACTTGGAGAGCTTCCTCCTTATTTTATCTCAAGAGCAGGTATGCTTTATGTTTCACATTTGTTATCTTCTTTGTGTAACTGCCATATTATCCAATAAAGAATTTTTTCAAAGGAGTTACTTTGGGGTTTCATACAAAGAGAAACACTTATCTGGTTGATTTTCTGACAAGCGTAGTTTGATATCATAGTATAAAAATGGATTTTCTGATACCCTTTTTTGCTTTTGAAGCCAAAATGCCATAGGGTATTGTTCTGAAATGTGAAAATTTATTTAGATCAGGCATTTTCTTTCTCCTTGTGTCATTAATGGCAAGATACTTCAAAATGAGTTCTGTATCTGTGAAGAAGTTGCATGAGTGTAGAAGGGTATCTAGCATCATGTCTGCTATGACAGTAGCATATGTCAAGCAGACCTTGCCATGAAAGGAAGTGGACAATTGATTTCTAATTTAAATGCTTGAAAAGTCCCATGTCCTCATCCCGTGTGTTCATGAAAACTGAAGCTATGTAAAATAGGATATGCAGATTTCATATTATTGAATGAATGCTGGTTTAAGAATATGCATGTTATCATATAATTATTATGGCACTTTTCCCACTTTTACTGAACTGTATTTTAAGTTGGTGAAATTTGATACAGATGAAACATTCTAAAGCTATTTCTCCATTTTTCTCAAGTGTGTGGTTATTAGTGGATACTAGCTATGATTCATTTTTTCCTGAATGACTGCATTTCTATTTGTAAAATTGCATACAACCAATGCTTCTTCTTTTGGTCCTCCAATTTTCTTTTTACTGTCAAAAGTTATGTAACTGCTGAATCTATATATGAAGATAGAATTACATCACTGAGTTTTATTGGGTATTAATACATTCATTTTTATGCAGCTAGTATGTCAGGTAGTAAATTGGATGCAATGGAAGAATTGAATGCTTCCTCGTCAGAAGATAATGGGATCATAGCTACTCACCTCAATACAATCAAACGCTGGTTTCTGTCACATTCCCAACATTTGAACTTCTTCACAATTTTAGTACTTGCTTCGGTTAGTTTGGCCTGCCATCCATATTTTCCAGTACACGTTTTCTAGATATTTGATATGATGGGTGTTTCCTATGAGCGATTTCTTGTTGTGGCCTACTCAATTTACCCGTTTCAAAAGCATTGTTACTATCTGTGCATTGTATAACAGGAGTTGTCGAGTAAAACCTGACCTTGATTTATTGTCTGTTTTTGTTGTTTTCATCGTTTATTAATGTACAAGTTGCTGATGAACTAAAACATCTTTTAGGTGCCAAATCCCCTATTCGACCTGGCTGGCATTATGTGTGGACAGTTTGGGATTTCATTTTGGAAGTTTTTTCTTGCAACATTGATTGGAAAGGCAATTGTGAAAACTCATATACAGGTTTGTAATGTTTTCTAGTCTTTAGATCTTTGAGCGTCTGATAGTTTTGATGGGTTTTTGGTGCTTTTACTGCTTGGAAGCTGCAGTAAAGTTTGCTTCTAGGATACTCTATTGATTCAAACTTTTGGTTGCAAGTCTTTTGCTCTAAACGATTGGACGTGGAAGGGGACTAAAGAATGAAATCTTTTCTGTTGCTTTCTTGAAAGACGTTAGATGCTTGCTTTTATTTTGAAGTGCTAATGTCTATGATTTTTAAATTATTTTTGTTTGGTGGTTCTGCAGACAGTTTTTATCATCTCTGTCTGTAATAATCAACTCCTTGACTGGATAGAAAATGAGTTGATCTGGGTACTCAGCTTTATACCTGGTTTGGATTCTGTCCTGCCCAGCCTCATATCCAAACTGCATGCAGTTAAAGAAAAATATATGTCACCTGCACCACCACTGCCGTCAAATAACAAGGTATTCTGGATGCATTATTTAACCATCAAGTTCATCCTTGTTTGGATTAGCCGTAGAACGTTTTAAGCAAACGCTTTTAATTTCTCTGCATATGTTGTTTAATGATCCGATATGATTGTTTGTCATTCCAGGTGAAAAAATGGGATTTCTCATTTGCTGCATTATGGAACACCATTGTCTGGCTCATGCTGTTGAACTTCTTCTTCAAGATTGTTACCGCAACTGCACAGAGGTATTTGAAAAAACAGCAGGAGAAGGAAGTAGCTGAATTGACAAATAATTTCTCGTCTTCAACACACTCAGATTAGGATCTGACCTGAAGCATCTTGATAAACTGGCAACATCCTAAGTTGCTCCTTTTTCTTTTTCTTTTTTTTTTTTTCCCCCACCATATTATAATTACAGAATTGAAAAAGTGACAGCTCTTTCGCAAGTCACCCCAAAAAATCTATTTACATCAGGAAGAAATCCTGTTGGTAACATGTATAGAAATAGGCCCGTGTCACAAACACTGGATAAAGCCATTGTTTTGGGTATTTTTGTGACCCATTGTTAAGCAAAATAGTGGAAATTGGGAAAGGACACATAAAAGAATTCTTTGGAATGCAAGACTAAGTCATTTGTTGGTGGACTTGAGTACCTCATCTTTCTTTAGTCTTTAAAGATTCAAGTCGTTGACGTTACTCTTACGTTGTGCATGAGCATTGCAAGACAACCCTACTCGAGTCAAGCCTCAAAAGAACAGGTTATAAAATATGCTAAATTACTATTTTTATTCTTGATTTATCTTATAAGTAAAATTACAAGAATGGGCAAAGCTGTGTTTGAATTTCCCATTTCTTGATATTTATTATATTATCCTTTCTCCTCTTCTGGGCGTGTGTCCCCCCACTAGGCCGCTACTGCGGTAACCACTCCGCAGTAAAATATAGACAAATGCTTTAAAAGAGACCATACTAATATTATTAATTATAGAATTGAGATTAATTAAGATTCTTAGTAATAAAATAAAATATGAGGGAAATGTGTCATATGATTTGATTCTTGAAGAAAAGCTTTAAATATTCCAATTTCTTTTTGTTTTAAATTAGTAATAAAAATGATTCTCCAAATACAGAACTACTGCTTAATTACAAGTACGACTCTGGACTTAATAATAATATTTGCTTTGATTCTAAAAATCAGACCCACTACTCATATAGATTTAAATATTGCATTATTTTTTCATTACTTTTCCTTTCATCACTGGAAATGGGGCTCAATTAAATTAATGAATAGCAACTGAAATTCACCAGACCTTATGGAATTGTCCCATCAAGATACAAGGGTGATTTTTGTTTGCTTATCATTCAAAGTCCATTGCAAAGAAATGAGTCTCTCTAAGGTTTTGAATGAGTGAGTGAAGGGTAGGGTCCCCCTCTCCTCTCTTTTATGATACCTCTAGGTAAGGTGAGGTGTTGCCCACATTCATTCTTCTCTCTTCTTTCCTTTTCAATCTTCCCATTTTCTTTTACTTATATATTATTCCTTTCATACAATCATTTTTTCATTACTTTTCCATAAAAACCAAACCTTCTTTTTACCTTACCTTTTTAAATTTATGCTACCCCACATCTACATTCAACTCTAGTTATATTTAAATTTATACAATAAAATATAAAAAAAATTATTGTATTCTAAATTTTATTAATCGTAATCGATAATAAATTTATTATCCACGGATTAAGGATAAAATTATTATAAAAATTTTAAGATATAATCAATAAAATTTAGAATACATGTCGTACTAATATTATTATTATTTTTTAAATCATGTGTTTCCAAAAATAGACATAATATTTTGAGAATTAGCATGTCTCTTGCTCCCTAGTATGGGTTACAAATTCAGCACTAATATGATCATCAATCTCATATGTCATAATCAAATATTGACCAAACTTGTAGTCAACACCTTCTCCGCACACGTCTCTCTCTATATATATTTTTTGATATGATTTGTATTTATATTATTTTTAAACTATTTTCACTCTAAAAAAATATTTAAATTAAAAATAAAGATAGTTAAAAAAAAAACAATAATGTCTGAGATCCAAAAATGGATATAAACTTAAAAAGTGTGTTTTGATAAAGTTGGATTTTTATTTCTCTTTATTTTTCTTTTATTTTATTTTTATTTTTTTTAAATGTGTATTTATTATTCTGTATCCGTACACTCTGTTAATTTCATGCTAGCAATATATATAAATGTACTGCATTTTTTTCTTTTTTCTCTTAATTTCATTCGATATTATTTAAATACAATTTCTGATATCACAGAATTTATTTTTCTATGAACTTAATAGATATTCGAGAATAGAATCCCACTAGTAGATTTACATTTAGCCTAAGAATATAACTTGAGCCAACATAAAATTTAAAGTGGTGTATTGAGTTCTCATTGAGTTTAGACCTATCGTTTTTTAGATCAGACTATCTCAAATTTAGACTTTTAAATTTTGATAATTATTTGTTAAAATAAAAATTATAACAAAAAAAATTAATAATCACCGCAAAAGTTAAATCTTATTTTCAAGAAAACTCAAAAAAAAAAATTGTCATTAGTGCGAAATAAGACATGGGAGAATTATATTGAAATACTTGTAGTAAGACGAAAAAAAGATAGCGAATAGAAAATACTATTTCTCACATTTTTAGATGGATGAAAAGTAAAAAGGAAAATTGAAATAAAAATGTATTTATTTTTCTTTTATTTTGAAAAATATAAATTGAAAAAATAATTATATTTTCATATATTTATTACCATGCACTTAATTTTTTGTTATTTTTTTATTGCCCAAAATAAACAGAAAACATTTAGTAAAAGATAAGGTTAGTTTTATCCATCTTTTATTATATTTTATTATTTCAAATAAAAGAAATAAAAAAATATTCTATATTTTCTTTTGCTTGTCCTTTTCACACATCCAATGTTCCAATGGGAAAACTAAGCAATTGAAGAGTAGAGAGAGCATAAACAAAACTTGTGTGGGTGAATATGGGGCCAGGAGGTCAGGATAACCTAATCTCTGTGTGGGATAACGTAATCTTGCAATACTCAACCCATTTTCGAAATACTAGAGTGGGGCCTGTTCTTTCCATTAATTGATTCTCTTTGTGGGGACCTTTTTAATATATTATAAAAACAGAAAATTATATTATAATTCTCAGAAAAAAAAAAAAAGAAAATTCACCCTTTTCAAAATTATATTGGATCCTACCAATTAATTGTTTTCAAAAAGTATATTTTATTAATCAGTACATATTGATAAATTTCAACTTCTTTTTTGCCCTTTTGAAACTCTTTTCTTTTATTATTTTTTTTTTCCCAGTGAAACTCCTTTCTTTTCTAGTGGGCAATTTTGATTCCATGTTTTGCAGCATAAAGTCACCTTCCCCACCGATTCTTCACTATCTGTTTAGATTAATTATTAGTTTTTTAAAAAAAGAAAAAATTAAAAGCAGGTGAGAACACGTGTGCAGATGAGAATACCTTTACAGTCATATCTACAGTCAAGATGTCAGAACACATAGCCCAGTTGACAAGTAGGACCAGGTCACCAGGCAGAGAGTGGGGTCAAGGCAGTTGCCTGGACGGGACCCACTACGAAAGGGGCCAAAATTGGAAACCGAGCATATCTCAAGGAAGATAGATATTAGATACTATTGAAAATAAGATATAACAATTAAGAGGGAATTATTTTGTAATAAAGAATAAAGTAGTTAAAAGATAAAGCGATCACATCCACGAAAAAAATATATAAATGTACGCAAGACATGTGCAAGATACCGAGACAATAAAGACACTCACCGTTTTCAACAACCCACTTTTGTCAAAGGAGAGACGGTATCTATCTCTCCATGTATATATATTTACACACTAAACAACAAAGTGGGGAGGTTTTGCTTTGGCCCACATGCATAAATTTTTTTTAAAAAAAAAAAATTGAATCCTACCAAAATTGGAGTGGAGGAGCTACTGCCCCTTCAAATTCTATTCTCCATACCACAACTCAAAGTTTGAACCAACCCCTTTTGCTATTAATTTCTCCATCTCTTTACTCTTTCCCACCACTGAAACTAGAGCTGGACTTTGGTGCCGAACAAGGAAAGAATACATGGTGATGGCATCAGAAGAACCAATGAAGAAAGATATTCTTTCAATTAAAAAAAAAAAAAAAAAAGAACTGAGAGGGCTTACCCTTTATATGTGCCAGACATATACATACACACCCCTCCATCGCATATATATATATATATATATTCAAAGATATTGTCTACTGTTCTTTCTGGAAAATAAAATTAGACCCAGACCCCCAAGAAAAAGAAAGAAAAATCTAACAAAAGTGAAAAATCCTCCATTGCCATCCCAAAAAGGAGAAAGGTAGTAGATCCTTTTTCTCTTACCCTTCCTCTCAATCATCACCATCATCTGAATATTACCTCTTGAACCCTACAAAAACACTTACTGGCAGACCTTTTCCTTAGTTTCACTGTCCATTCTCTTGGCCACCAAATAAATTGAATTTTCATTAGAAAGCTGAAGATTAACCACTTCAGCCTACTAACACAAATATGCGGAGATCAATGGACATTCAAGCGAAGCACAAATTTGCGAGATGCGTGTCCCCTTCCCACCTTCTCAACTTCCTTCTCAAAAATGTGGGTCTAACCTGAAAGGCATGCTTCCTTGAACATTCATCACTTCTCTCAGTTCTTCTCATTACCACAAGGGTGCACAAGCCCCATCCACCAATTGTTCAGCTTCACTTGCTCTCATAGCTTCTTGTGTTGGGGATTGCCAAGTACATGAGACAGGATTCTACTCTGCAGCAGGTTGTTTCTGCTCTGCTGGCTTCACCTGAACAGCATGAACATAAGGGAAGCCAGCAGGGACAAGATGTGGCTTCCCAGTAGTCTGTGCAGCAGAAAACTGAGCATGGATAAGACCTTGCGAAGGTAAGCCACCACCTTTCATATTGCTTGCGGCTGTTGCAGCAGCCACTGCCTTTGCAGGATCAGTAGTGATGGTGTTGGGAACTGACACAGGAGAACACAACATCCCAGCTGATGAGACCTGTGGTTGTTGCTGTTGATCACTGCGGTGCCTTTGGAAATAAAGTCCACTTGCTACTGATGTTGTATGTGTTGAATTCGCAGCATGTTGAACCTGGGCTTGCATATAACTACCATTGTATAGCATCTGGGTCTGCTGCAATGCATGTAGTTGCTGCTGCTGCTGCGGTGTCAACTGAGGCTTGGTAACAGAGCTAGATGTAGAGGGGGAATTATGGGGATGGCCGAGAATTGAAGGAATATTTTTCCCACCAACTGGAGGTGATTTTTGTGTAGGCACTGACGAGTTCTTGCCCTGCTGAGATGACAGAATTGATGATTGCGCTCCTTTGTTAGTTGCGGAAGTGGAGGTCGTCCTTGGGCTCCCACCAGCACCCTTAGAAATTGAGGAAGTTGTTGGAGAGCCAACTACCACTGGAGGAGAAGGAGATTGGGTACTACTTGGAGCTGATTGCCCTTGAGGCGCAGCTGATGGTTTTGGGTTGGATGCAAATGATATCTGTGCATGGCCTTGCTGGACACGGCCCTGCTGTTGGGGAAGGTTTTTTAAGGATGATGAAGTGGAGGAAATAGATGGGGAAGGAACCTGGGAAGTGGTGGTCCTAACAGAATTCTTCCACTGTGGAGAATGAGCTGGACTACTGCTGCTCTGGACGAGAATGGAAGGGAATCCAGATAATGAATTTGGGAACTTGCCAGCCATTGAGGAAGAAGAAGATATGTGATCTGTGTACACACTTCCATTACTTGTTGCTGGTGTTTTGCTCCAAGCAGAAGCAGCTGCTGCAACTGCAAATTGTTGCTGCTTTTGAAGCTGAATAATTTGCTGCTGCTGCTGCTGCTGCTGCTGATTCCGCTGCAGTTGTTGCACATTAGAAGCATTTATGGTGCTGATAGAGCTTGGCATGGCAGAACCAGTGACCCGTGCAGAAGCAGACCCAAGGTTAAGAGTTCGCGCTGAGCTATCAATCACAGTACTGACAGGAATGGTGGAAACAGATGTATCTGTTAAATCGGGCCTGGAGAATGCAATTGATTGCCCAGAATTTAACTGAGCCTTTCCTCCAGGTATGACCTTTCTCTCTTCTTCTACATTAGAACCATCAGCTCCCCCGGTTTTCCCTTCTTCAGAAACACGGTAATTCTTCTTCTGCTGTGCTGCTTGGGCAACTGCAGCAGCTGCCATGAAGTGATATCCATGCCTTGCAGCCTCTGGGAGACTTTGCAGGATAGCATGATTTTGTGCAGATGCTGAAATATCAAGGCTGGAAGAAGTAGCAGCTCCATTAATGGAGGCAAATGACATGGCAAAAGCCTGAGAAGGTTCTATCCCAACCTTTGAACCCTGTGGCTGTGACTGCTGCTGCTTCTTTTCAGCTGGAATGCCACTGGCACTGGCACCTCCAATAGTTGGTGGAGTCATCAAAGCAAAATTTGGCGGCTGTATGGGCATTGCGAAATTCTGACCATAAATACTCATGTTTGTTCGAGAGACTCGACTATCAGCAGTAGAAGGGCTATCTTCACCACCGAATTCACTGTCAAGTTGCCGAGCTTGATGAGGGACATTCTGGTTCTGCATCTGATGCCGCTGCTGAAGCTGGGATGACTGTGGTGGCTGGTTTTTTGAGTTGGGAAAGCCGTGCAAATTTCCACTACCACTATTAATGCCACTGCCATGCAGCCTCTGCTGCTGGTTCTGCAAATGCTTCTGGGATGATGAGGAACCACTAGAAATGCTCGAGTTCTGATGAACCTGCTGGCCTTGTTGAGAGTGCGGCATAGGTGGCTGCTGTTGCTGAAGCTGAGGAGGATGGATCATTTGAGACGAATAAAAAGAACCATTGAAGAAAGGCATTGGCTGAGGAGCGGTTCCTCTATAAGTTGTCGTCGCACCTACATGTGCAGGAATTGGTATTGGATATGGACTGTTCTGCAAAATTGCCAAGTACTGGGTTTCATTGCCTGACATATTTGGGTAGTTGAAGCTCATTGTTGTGGCACCAGCAACAGCTGTCGTGGCAGCACTGATAGAGGCAGAATTACAGGCGCTTGATGAAGCTGTGCTACCTGTGACAGGAGACTTTACTGACCCAGGACGGACAGAAGCAGCTGCTGCTGCCTGCTGCTGGTTCAAAGGGAAGATAAAGGCAGGCCCATGCTGAAATTCAACAAGAAGGAAAAGCAACAGTTATAAAAGAAATTCAAACCCTCTGTTAAAAATACTCCAACTGGGGAAAGGAAAGCTTACCAAGATATTGCTAGGTGCTCCTGGGGCTAGAGGTTGCTGAAGCAAAATCTGCTTTCTCTGTGCAGTGTCTATAACGTTTGAAGTTTGAGAGCTCTTCTCTTTCCCAGTATGACCAGGAAAGATGGCCAGACCATGACCCTTGTCTTGCGCAGAGTTCATACCCTTACTGGAATGGAAATCTGTAGATGGAACCACATTGACATTGCAGGCCTTTGCCCCAAATTGTAAAGCAGAACCAGCTGCCGCTGGCCAGAAAGGATTCATCCTTGTAAATTGTTGGTGATAATGAATATTCCGTGCAATGTAGTAATGCGTTGCACACCTCTTCGGCCTTGGTTGACTAAAAAGCAAATGCGGAGGCTGCAAAAATTGTAGATGAGAGATAAAAAGAAAAAACAAAAGGAATTGAGAAAGACCATATACGTGAGAGAAGATTCAGAGAAAGAAACCCAAGACTCAAGTAAAAAGAAACGAGGAGCGTTACCTGTATAGCTGCAGAAGCTACAGCGCTTCCATCCATGGATATAACTCCTTGTAAAGGTGCCATATATCTGCCGATTTTACAAGTGTCAATCCCCAGAGAAGAGAACCTAAAGCATTGATGGAGTAGGAATGGAAAGAGGAAAAGGTCAAAAGAACAAAACCAGAAAAACCCATACCCCATATGAGGAAGCCCACCCGGCCAGCTAGCCATTGACATGGGTAGAGGAAGAGAATTTGATTGAGCTGGGGGATAAGGAAAGGAAACTAGATCAGCATTCCAGTTTGAGAATATTTCATGGGAACAGAATATTCTCTACAAGGAAAAATATCTACTCAAAACACCAATTACCAGCTTTGTCGGTGTTTGGTTGCTGCTGCTGCAGTTGTTTTTGAACATGTTGGTGCGCCTTGCTACCACTTCCGGAAACGACGCCACTATCTTTATCAGATTTCTCTAAATCAAGTTGCAGATCAAAATTCCTCTCTTTATTAAGAATAACATTTGGTTTATGGGATTCAATTTCTTCGGCTACCACTTCTGTCTTTTTCTCCTGCGGTTCCACGTTCACATCTTTTCCCATTTTCACTGCCTTATCTTCTTCCTTAACGGCCGGTTTCATTTCCTGCACATGAAACAACTATCAACGCCATTAACGTCACATACCAAACAGGACTGATTGGTGATAAATTGGACAGAAAAGGTTGGGACCATTCACCGTTTCCAAATCTGTGATTCCAGGTTTAGGATCTACAGCCACAGAAACAATCTCACTGTCCCTTTCTGGAGATGATCTTACTGGAGGTGGAGCCTGTAACCAAAATTCAAGAAGAAAAACAGAGAAGACCTTCAGAATTGCACAGAAAGAAAATTGATGCTGAGAATACTAAACAGGTCCTACCATCAGATCTATCTGGAACTTCTCTTCTCGCTGGGTTTCAACATCAGAAATCGTCGAAATCCTGAAATTAAACCCCCCCCGAAAAAAAAAAAAAAATCAAAGCCCATCCTTCGAAATTACTGAGAACATCGAAATCACAACAAAGACATCTATTTTTCGATACTCACGCTTTAGTCGCTGTCACACTCTCACGATCATCCAATCTAAGACCAACTTGAGAAGATTCTCTCTTCGGCGATCGAGGCTCCTCTTTGCTCACATCTAAATCCTTACTCTCCGATTCTTGCACGCAGTGTTTTGAATCCAACAACGGATTACTCTCAGACATCACTTGCACCTGCTCCTGCTGCGGCTGTGCTTCTGTAGGAACCGGCACAGCTTGACTAGATGGGGTATCATGCGGAACCACGCCATTTTCAGCTGCGGATCCTGAATTCTTATCCAAGTTGGGAGAACAAGTTTCGATTTTGGGAGGCTGGTCGATATCTACCTTGATTGTCGACGAAATGGAACTATTCCGCACATGATAAACTGATGGATTCTCGTCCTCGTACTTGACTGGTCGCGGCCTTTTTCTCTTTGGCGCTGCATATTTATGTTAAAAAATACATGAAACCATCAGCGAAGTCCCAAAATCCAAATTGCTGCATGAAAGACGAAATTTAAATAATGAATCTTGCTTCGATCCCAAATTTTTCCCTTTTCCGGTTTCTTAAAAACTAGTGAGAGCATTGGCAGGAGGAGTCAAGAAAATGAGTCAGCTTGAGCTTTGGGTGGCTCAATCGCTGAAGCAACTTTACCTGTTGCAGACATGGGAGTGGCAGATGAGCTAGAATTAGTTGGAGGAATTGAAGAAGAATGAGGTATGGTGGAAGGTGAGTTGGAGATCGGTGACGAAACTCTGGATTTGGCATCAACGGTTGACTTATGATTGCTCACTTCCCTCAAATCAAACTTAATTGAATCATTTGCAACAACAATTTCAGGTTTTGTAGGTACTTGAGGCTGCCTCATTAATCCATACAACACTTCAGCGATCTCGATTTCAATCTCCTCCTGAGCTGAGGAAGTAAACTTAGTACAAGATTTTGGCAGCCTCTGCTTGGGGCCATTAGGCTTCTACAATGGCAAAACATAATCGTTACTGAAAAGAAAGGGAAAAAAAAAAATCAAAATTCAGAGAACAGATGCCAGATGATGAGAAATCAAGGACTCACCATCTTCTTCTTAATCGAAGCATTAGAAGAAGACGGCGAGACTGGAGCAGGGGAAGCGGACGCCGAAGCCAACATCGCTGCAACGCTTGGTCCACTCGATCTCACCGGAGACGTGGAAGCTTGCCGGTGAATTTGCTCACTACCTACTCCACAACTTGAAGCCCATTCATGTGACCTCTTAGTAGAAGCTGCAAAATAAAACAGCAGAAAAAACACCTCAATAATCTTAAATCTACTAACCAAAGGTAGAATAGAGAAAATTAAAGCATCCACTAAAATCAACATCTTTTTCTATTTGAATCTCTCCATATCTCAACCTGACCGAGCTTTTCTAGGAACCGACACGCCAATCATCTCATCGGGTGCCTTCCATAGGGCCGTCGCCGGCGCGGCTCTAAAAACTTTCGCTGGCGGCGGGAAGCTTTTCCGATGGTGATGATTAGACATAGAAGATGAAGATAGGGATGAAGGATTTGGTGGGAGCATCCTCATGGAGCTACCAACACCACCTCCATCATCATCTTCATCGTCCTCATCGTCATTTACACTCTCCTCTGAGCTCTCATCGCCACCATCTTCTCTATTGCTCCCGTGCATCAACCTGTCTCCTCTTCTTCTCTTGCCCCTGCTGCTCATCCGATCTCTGTCCCTGTCCCTGTCCCTCTCTCTGTCACGTTCCCGGTCCCGGTCCCGGTCCCGGTCTCGGTCTCGCTCTCTCTCTCTATCCCGATCTCGATCCTTTTTCCCAGTCCCTCGATCTCGTAGCCTCGCCGTTTCCTGCAACTCCACCGGCCCATCATCCTCTGCAATGACACAATAACCCAGCAAAAGTTAATTCAGAAAACGGCGTTTCATCGTAATCAAATAGCTAGATCTGATAAAAATTTTGAACCTGGGGAATCTCTTATGCTGCTGCTTCTATGTCGTCTTCTAGGTGCTAAACCATTGGCCGCGGCCATACTTACTCTTCTAGCTTCCCTATTTCTCTCCATCTCTGTTTTAATTTTCGAAAGAAGAAATCCGTTGTAGACAGAATGGTATTATTTTTATCTCTCATCACCGGTAACCAAGCATTGTTTGCCGGAAACGTAAAGTAGGTCACCGGAATTGCAGATTCAGAACTATATTCAGCTTTCTTAGCTGGTTCTGTATGATAAACGATATTCAAGAAAATAAGAGTTGAAAGATTTTTGCTTTCACTTATCCTCTCCCTACGCCCCTTGCTCCTCTCTCTTTCTCTTTAAATCTTCCTCTCTCCTCTTTTTGTGCTCGCATCTTCTTCTCTCATCTTTTCAGCTATTTTACTTTCAGCCAAACCCACTCTCGACCTAATTGGACGGCCATGATTGTTTGCTATACTACATATATATTCATCAGAGACGTTCGATGAAAACTCAATCCAACGGATGGCACTAATCAAAACCAGCATGGCACAATCTGGACCGTTGAAACATCTGGCCTCCGTGCACTATTAACTTTTCTGTATAATATCACCACGTGTCAGCTTTTTTCCTTAACCCTCAAGCTTCCAAGTTCATCCCTCGCTACTGCCTATTTGATTATTATTATTATTATTATTTTATTCTAACAAATAAAAAATAATTACCTGCCAAATTAATTAAATATTGGAATCGTACTATACCATACGAATAGTGAGAAGGTTACCCACGAATCGCGATCAAGTTGAAACAAAAGAAAAAATAATTATACCCTTGAATTTCCTACGGAGATGTCGTGACTGGCTATAGCCGGTAACCGAGACCTTGGTAAAAGCAACATGACGTTCACAAGGAATCTAGGTGACCGCAGAAAATATCGTTCCAACCGGTCAAATCCATTATTTCGGTTCCACGTTTCTTTATTTTTCTTATTTTTTTAATCATCAGATTTAATTAATAATAAAATATTAAATTACAGTATATTTCCAAAAAAGACAAGTGGGTCCACGTGAAAGCAACCGAATTTGGGGAATTGGACGGATCCGATCTGGCACAGCGAGTCAGATGAAGCATTTATGCCGTTGGATCCCGATCTGACGTGGCCATAGCATCATTTAAATAAAATCCCAAACCTCATATTCCAACCAACAAACAAATCCGAGCTGGCACCGAACCAATAGTCTTGGATGCATTTTGGGGCAGTCTCCACCGTTGATCGCATTCCATCCGACGGATAAAATAAAAAAAAGGACTGGTTTGGAAACTCGAGTCACGGTCACGAACTTCCAAGGAGCGTGGGCCCCGCACCCATTAGCTGCCCTCTCCCTCTCTCATCTAGAAATTATATTTCTTTGCGTTGCCCTTCATTTCACATTCGCGAGATGGTGGCAACTTATTGCTGACGTGTAGAAATTGTTGATTAATTTATATAGAAATTGTGTATTAAAATACTATCCTTTGATATAAAAAAAATACACTAACTTTAAATTATACTCAATTTAATATATATTTGAAAAGGAAAATTTATTTACTTTAATAATAAAATAATATGCGTGGATGTAATATAAAAGATAATATATATTAATCTCATTTCTTGCTGGACTCGTCACTTGCTATTTAATTAGTGGATGAATAAGATATGAGAAACATTTCTTAATAAAAATTGGAAAACAACTAAGAAATGTTTATCATATAGACTATTGTTTAATTGGTATTGCTATCTAATTTAAAAAGCTACGTAAGATATATTATTATTATAATGGCAACTAAAATTATGGGTGCATTACATTATATTAAAAAAATACCTGAATGGAACGATTTAAAATAAATAAATGAATTGGACTCTGAGACTTAATCTGGTGAAAAGTGCATCCTTATAATCTTGTGAGGTGAAAGGTTCTACTACCACCCCTATTTCAAAAAATAAATAAATAAATGAATTGATCACCAAATATTTATACGCTGGCATGCAAGTCATGTGGACCCACTTTACATTTTATTGCATTCTTTTAGTTATTTTCTTTTTAAATATTGGTTATTTGTTTACACCTTTGACAGGTGAAAAAAAAGACAAACATTTGAGAAATTTCCCACTTTTCTTTAATTTAATATTTGAATCTCTTTTTCTTTTTTGAAGAAAGGGGAAATTAAAGTTTAATCTCAATAAATTTAGAAAAAAAAAACCGAATTTTCATCTAAACTTTAAAATCGCAAGTGAGACAAAGGCTGTGGTTATGATACAATGAGTTGGGCAACATTTTCTTTGTGTTTTTTCTTATAATAATCAACGTATGGTATTGTCTTATAATAATGATCCTATCAATGCTACAAATAAGACCTAACATTAATTTTTTAAAGAAGCCCATCCTCAAAAAAATAGATTGGATTTCTTTGACCTAACATTATTATTTTATTTATTGGGGTATAATTATATTACCCATATATAATAAATTGAAATTACTAATTAATCTCTAATTAAATATCACAGTTTCGCACTCAGTTTATAAATTCAGAAGCCATCAATCCTAACTTTCATGATGACTTGTTGGAACGATGGGCTGCGAGCGGTGGAACGATTCCCCAGTGCATCCTGTATCGGTTTGGATCGTTGGCCGATGTGGGCTGCGGGTTGCGCTTCGTTTACTTTCCTTTCAGATTGGGTTGGGCTCTGGATTGTTATTGGTTTGATTTAACCTCTTTAATTTTTGAAATAGTCTACTGATGGGCTACAGTTCCCTCCTGAAATTTTTATTTCTAAATAAAATAGATTAAATATGAGTCTTTTAAGATACTGTTGCGTTTAGTTCTCTTCATTGTTACAAAAATAGAAATTGATTTTTTTATACTTCCAATTAAATAAAATCAATAAGTTCAAATTTCATAATTAATAATTACATTTTTATTAAATTTATATTTAATTAAATTATAATTAATTTTACATAATTATATTAAAATTATTAAAAATGTATTTTTTTTATATGTAACATTGACATTTTAAAATATGATTATTACTTTTATCATTACACTGAATATAATATTGCATTAATAAATATTTTGATATCTAAATATATAGTCCTTTAAAATGTAAATATTGTGCCGTTACCATACTAGATGTTAGATCTTGTTAAATGCAATAAAAATGTGAAATTTAGAAAAAAATATATGTAAAATCACTAAATGCAAGCTTGTATTACTGGAAAATTAAAAAAAAAATAAAAGTAAAAAAGGAGAAATTAGGGATCGGAGACATTCGTGTGACACGTGGATTTGAAACCACGTGCAACACTTAGAGAAAGTGCAGTGTTGTGGTATTTTGGCTTGTTATCATGTCTCCCTCAATGGTTTGTTTTTAGGATTGTGGCAAGTGGTGATTGGTTAAATTTTCTTTTACATAATTATCTTTCTAATTATTTTTTTCCCGTCTCTGGATGAATGATTTAGCAATAGCTGCAATTGGGTATGGGATTTTTCGATCCAATGATCTCCCAATTTTCTCAGAGACTGTGTACTTTTAGAAATTTATTATTTTTATATACGAGATATTATTTATCATTTTATATAATGAAAATAAATTAGCCATTAAATTCAAAAGAGGGAAGACCAACCGAAAGTGGGGCTGAACAATGAAGCAGGTACATGGACCACTCACCACTCGGAAGAAATAATTAAATAACAAAAGGAAAGAAAACCGTTAAACGGTCGTGGGCCTTAAGCCAGGTCCATACTCAATTTAGCCGCAAATATATTGTAGTAGGGATTGCTCTCCCCGTTCTCATTATTCATATTTGGTGTCAAGGGGCGGGGGAGGCAGACGAATTTTGCGGGCAATTGCTTTTCCACAAAGATGGAATTTAGGTGAGATAAGTGTCGTACGGGTTGAATTTAAAATTAAATTGAATAAATTAAAAATTTAGTATTTATTTAAAAAGTGTAGAGTGGCCCATGCTCTTATTTCCCATATTATAATATCAGGTTAATAGCATTTTTTATTCAAATAGTTGTTTAAATTAAGCTTTTTCACTAGTTTTTTTTTCTTACATCTTCAATTATAAAAATTTTAACTCTAAATTTTCAGATTTAATTTGAATGTGGGCTAATTTTCATTAAAAATATTTTTAATAGACTCTTAATATTTTTTTTATTATTTTACATAAATTTTTTTAAAATCACAAATTGTGAGACCCATTTAAAAAAGTAAAAAAAATATATATATCTTTATGGCCTAGCAAATTGTTATAGATTTGTAAATTAAGAAGGATTGTAGAACAAGAAAGAGAAAAGAGAGAGAAGAAATTAAGATAAGAATTTGAGATGAGAAAAGAGAATAATTGTATTCATCCAAAAAACTGACAATGCCGTTCAGTACTGACTCATATATAATCATATTACTAACTAACTTGACAGCTAGGAATATTCCATCAGCTCATTAAGTAAATAACAACTAAAAGCATAAATGGTAAATAACAAAATGGATAGATTAAGCCTTGTTCTTTGGCCCAATGACACCTCTCTTCCTGAGCCCATAACCATGCTTCACAATTCCATCTAAGCCCTGGCCCGATTCTATGACATTACTCCCCCTTTTAAGAGACACCTTGTCCGCAAGGTGAAGTTCTGGAAATTGAGAATAGAGGAAAGTCAAATCCTCCCATGTGCTCTCATCTGGATGTAGATTAACCCATTGCACGAGTGCTTGCTTAACCAGTTGACCATTCCGAATGACTTCTCTGACCTGAAGAATTCCTGCCGGTTCTACCTTAGTAGTGCCATCTGTCGAACAGAGGGGAAGTGGAGTTGTCACAAGAGGATTTCCGACGGCTTTCTTCAGCAGTGATACATGAAAGACGTCGTGGATCTTAGCTTCTTCCGGCAACTTCAACTGGTAAGCCACCTCTCCTATTTTAGCCAAGATCTGATATGGGCCATAATATTTAGCACTTAATTTGAGATTTCGGCGAACTGAGACTGAGCTTTGCCGATATGGTTGTAATTTCAGGTATACGAAATCACCAACTTCAAAGGTTCTTTCCGATCTACCCTTATCGGCTTGCTGTTTCATTCTACTCTGAGCAAGCAGTAACTGATCTCGGATTAAGGAAGTCATATGCTGCCTTTGTTGAACAAATTCCTCAGCCGCGGCAGAAGGTGTGTGAAAATCAGAAATGAAATGGAAGACCGGAGGTTTTATCCCATAAAGAGCTTCGAATGGAGTCATTTTAAGACTGGAGTGGTAATTGGTGTTATACCACCATTCGGCGAGGCTCAACCAATTACTCCAAGCTGTCGGTTTATGGAAGCACATGCATCGGAGATAGTTTTCAAGGCACTGATTAACTCTTTCAGTTTGACCATCAGTCTGCGGATGATACGATGTAGACAACTGTAACTTAGTCTGTAATAGCTTAAAGAGCTCCTGCCAAAACAAACTAGTGAAGATCTTGTCCCGATCCGACACAATGGTGGAGGGTAATCCATGTAACTTAAAAATAGTGTCGAAGAACTGTTGAGCTACACTCTGAGCTGTGAAGGGATGCCGCAGTGGGACGAAATGGGCATACTTGGTAAATCTATCAACCACCACCAGAATGGTGTCTTTGCCATTGGAGCGAGGAAGTTGCTCGATGAAATCCATAGAAATGTGTTGCCACGCTGACTGGGGAACTGGCAATGGCTGTAGCAGTCCAGGATAAGCTACGTGTTCTGACTTACATCGTTGACACACGTCGCAGTTACCCACCCAATCCTTGACTGATTGTATCATATTAGGCCAGTAAAATAAGGTACTCAACCTCTTGTGGGTTCCTCCTACACCGGCATGCCCACCCAATGCAGAGTTGTGAGCATTATTTAGCAGCTGATCTTTCAATTTACTATCTTGACCGATATATAATCTTCCTTTGTAGTAAAGCAGGCCTTCTTGCAGGGAGTAATGTGGCTTAGCAACCGCATCAATTAGGAGGATTCTAATCATTTCCTTAACAGCTTCATCGTGTTCATAGCTGGTAAGTACCTCTTGGACCCAAGTAGGAACCACTGTGGAGATGAGCAAGTTCATTTCACCCATTTCTGTCCAGTCTCTTCTTGATAGGGCATCAGCGGCCTTATTTTCTTTCCCTTTCTTATAACAGATTTTGTAGTTCAAACCGAGAAGCTTAGTAATCCCTTTTTGTTGGATGTAGGTGTGTAGTCGCTGGGACAACAGGTGCTTGATTGCCTCTTGATCGGTCTTAATTATGAACTCTCCACAGTCAAGATAGTGCCTCCACTTCTGCACGGCTTGTATGATGGCTAACAATTCTTTTTCATAAATGGACAGCCCCTGATTTCGTTGGCTCAATGGTTTGCTCATAAATGCTATCGGCCTACCGTCTTGCATTAGAACCGCGCCAATACCAGTACTGCTTGCATCAGTCTCAAGCACGAACGTTTTAGCAAAGTCAGGAAGAGCTAAAACTGGTGCTGAACCCATAGCCTTCTTCAGTTCAAGAAAAGCCTGTTGTGCTTCATTCGACCATTCAAACGCGTCTTTCTTGAGAAGATTGGTCAATGGCCTAGCTATAGCCCCATACTGATAGATGAACTTCCGATAGTAGCCCGTTAACCCCAAAAATCCCCTCAAACTCTTGAGATTTGTTGGTACTGGCCAATTCTGCATAACCTCTATTTTACTGGGGTCTGTGTGTACACCGTTTTCATCAATTACATGACCCAAGTATTCAACTCTAGTCTGAGCAAAGGAACATTTTGACTGTTTGGCAAACAACTTGTGTTCACTAAGTATGTCAAAGACTTTCTTTAGATGGTTTAAGTGCTCCTCAAGAGTTCTGCTATATATCAAAATATCATCGAAGAAGACTAGAATAAACTGCCTCAAATAAGGCTCAAAGATTTGGTTCATCAAGGATTGGAAGGTAGCAGGAGCATTAGTCAAGCCGAAAGGCATTACCTTAAATTCGTAGTGCCCATGATGAGTTCGGAATGCTGTTTTGTAAACATCTTCCACTCTTACTCGAATTTGATGGTAACCGGCTCGCAAGTCGATTTTGCTGAAGAATCTTGCTCCATTTAATTCATCCAGTAGATCATCTATGACAGGTATTGGAAATTTATCTTTGACTGTCATCTCATTCAATTGTCTATAATCCACGCAAAAACGCCAAGTTCCATCTTTCTTCTTAACTAACAGGACTGGAGAAGCGAAAGGACTGTGACTACATTGAATCACTCCAGTGTTGAGCATTTCTTTTACCTGTTTTTCTATTTCCGTTTTCTGAAAATAGTTGTGGTGATAAGGTCTGATGTTAACAGGTTTTGTGTTGGGCAGGAGATTAATAGCATGGTCATGTGATCTTTCCGGAGGCAGAGCCGTAGGTGTTGCGAAAATGGTCTCATATTGCTGCAATAATGCCTGAACTGGTTCTGCTATTCCGGTGTTCAACTGATTTTCCACCGTGGGTTCTGTAATTTTGATGGAGAATAGCTGAGCAGGTAGTAACGCTCCCCCTTCTTTGATAAGCCTTGTCATCTTCTTCCCACTCACACAATGCAGCTCTCCTTGGTCTTGGATGCCCTGTAATTTAACCTCATTCCCATCTCTGTTGAAAGTAAGAGTCATGCCCACAAAATCAAAAAGCAAAGGATTATACATGATCATCCAATCCACTCCTAATACAATATCATACCCAACCACTGTAAGAACCCGTAAATCAAAGGCGTACTCCTGTCCCTGCATATTCCATTTCATTCCCTGACATACTGTTTGGCTGAGTATTTGTTCTCCATTAGCTACTGTGACCGAAAGAGTAGCTGTCGTGACAATAGCTGCCTGCACTCTCGCAGCTATCCCAGCATTCATGAAACTATGGGTGCTGCCCGTGTCTAACAAGATTACCACAGGAACTCCATGAATGTTTCCCTTGATCCTCAGCGTATTGGGCGATTTCTGACCTGTTACCGCTGCGAGTGACAGTTCTCCTTTGAGATTTTCTCCTTCGGTTTCCTCACAGGTAAGTTCTTCTTGAACAATGTCATCTATATTGGCTTCCATAGCCAAGAGCGTCTTGTTCTTGCACTGATGTCCAGGGCTGAACCTATCACCACATTTAAAACATAACCCGGCAGCTTTTCTTTGTTCCCATGTATTGGTCTTCCCTCCCGAATCCTTATTAGTTTCTTCTTTCGGTTGCAGGATTGTGGGTTTTGGCGATGGAAAACTGATAGGATAGCTTGACTTCCCCGTAGTAATCTTACCCGGAATCAGTTTATGCCTCCTAAGGACAGCTTCAAACGATTGCTCCTGATATTTTGCTTGAGTGAAAGCCTGATTCAAGGTGATTGGTCTGTGTACCATTAACATAGCTCTGAGTTCCTCACTCAACCCACTTATAAAGCTCGAAATAAAGTATGATTCCGATAGCCCAGGATTGAATTTCTGCATTATTGCCTTCAGTTGCTCAAACCTTTCTTGATAACATACCACAGATTCAGCGCCCTGCTGCAGTTTGTTAAACTCAGCCACGATTTCCATGCTTGATTTCTCTCCAAACCTTTCACACAAATCTTTGGAAAACTGAGACCATGAGGAATTGGTTTGATCGCTGACCCATCCTTGAAGCCAATTGTCAGCTATATCACCAAATCGCATCGTCGCAATCTCAATCTGTTCTTCTTCTGCAATACTATAAAACCGAAAGTATTTTTCACATTTCCGAATAAAGTTCCTTGGGTTCTCACCATTAAAATCTGAGATTTCCACCTTGGGCATTTTTGCTCCCTTAGAGGAGTAGCTACCCTTTGTAGAGGTCGGGCTGTATCCTCCTTTGTCGGTTGTTTTGGGTGTAGGTAAAATTCCTTTACCTGTATTGGATTGAATCTCAGATCCTGAAGCTATTGTGTTAACGGTAACAGCAGCAGGTGAGTCTCTATTTTGCGAGATTTGATCCATCAATAACGTGAACTTGGATTCAAGATCTTCCATCCGTTTGGTTGATCGTTGCTGATTCTCCACTACTTGCTTCATGATTGTAGACTGTTCAGCGAGATTAGCAGATAATTGTTGAAATTGGGTTTCTAATTCCTTGATTGTCATTGTAATAGTCCCGGATCGATTGCTTAATGGTAGAAATTAAGCAACTAAGCTTTGATACCACTGTTATAGATTTGTAAATTAAGAAGGATTGTAGAACAAGAAAGAGAAAAGAGAGAGAAGAAATTAAGATAAGAATTTGAGATGAGAAAAGAGAATAATTGTATTCATCCAAAAAACTGACAATGCCGTTCAGTACTGACTCATATATAATCATATTACTAACTAACTTGACAGCTAGGAATATTCCATCAGCTCATTAAGTAAATAACAACTAAAAGCATAAATGGTAAATAACAAAATGGATAGATTAAGCCTTGTTCTTTGGCCCAATGACACCTCTCTTCCTGAGCCCATAACCATGCTTCACAATTCCATCTAAGCCCTGGCCCGATTCTATGACACAAATTCAGACTATTTATGAATTAATACAATTATATATTCTCTAATTAATGATATATGAAGCGCATTGTTATCTAAAAAATAAAAAGTTTAATCACATTTAAACTATGGGTATACCTTACCTTTCTCCATTATGTTTTTTCTTTTAAAAAAAAAAAGCATTTTTGGTTGTGCATGTGTGATCCGTCAATCGATGATGAATGAGTCATACTATACTACATGATCATTCATTGGCTGAAAACATTTTATTTAATTTAGTCATTTTATGTTAAAATTTTACCAAGGCATCAGCCAAGAAAATGAGTTTACTTTAAAACCCACCTTTCTCATTTTTTCATTTCGTTTGAGATATCAAAAGAATCAAATGATAATAATATTTCTCCGAAAAACTTTATACTTATTCTATTAGTTATTTAACTACCCTTTATTTTATTTGGACATGAAATAGTCTTTCTCTGGTAGAGACTGAATTGTGAATAAATAATCTTGATAAGTTTTATTTTTCCTCCTGTTGTATATAAATCTTAGAAGCAAGAAAAAGATCTATTGGTTTGCTTTGGAGTTTTTAGTTTTATGATGGCTATTTGTCCTATGTTCTTCAGTTGGCTCTTATGATTTTATACCTATGATTGCAAGAGATGGCTCTTTTGCGCAATTAATTGGGCTTCATGGTGATTGGAAATTCTTGTGGCAACGGAGGAGCAGTGTTGTGTTGCGTGAAACAAATTTGGAATGTCGATCCAGGGTTAAGTCCTAGAGTTCATTGACTTAATTAATTGTATTTTATTTTTAAAACCCTAGGGGCCTTTGGTTATATTTAAACTTTGGGCCTTATAATTCTTATCTTGGCCTAGGAATATAATTTATATCGTTAAAAAAAAAATAAAACTGATTAAATATTTAACAATTTATGGAATTTATTATTTTAATAACAGTGCGGTTAAAATGTTTTATAAGTAGATAACAATTTTCTGGTTTACTCCTTGTAACGCTGTTTTCAGGGTTTTGGACCACTCAAAAGTCAAACCTGGTCAAAATTGGTGTCTCCAAAAATCCAAAGTCCAGACATTTTATCATCCAATGATGTCATTGTCTATCTCACATTATCTCATGTAATTAATTAATTATTAGTAGCAGGGAAACATTATTTTATTTTATTTTATTTTTATCCTAAAATCTATTGTATTCAATGATTAAAGACCTCATATAAAGTCCAATTTTATTTTATCTAAATATTAAGATGACAAAAACTGGTTGGAATTTACAAAGCAAATTTGAGGGAATAGACTTTAATTCAATGATAACATATGTATTGTAATTTTTTTTTTCTTTTTTCATTGGAGCAATTGATGGCTTCTTTGAATGTGGAATTGCACGAGGCAATTCAAAATTTATCCCATATATTATTAGCATTCTGATGAATTTGCTGTCTTTTCTTGTTCAAAATATTGTTGTTAAAGCAGCTGATGGAAATTCCTATCATATTTGGAAAAGCTGGTTGTTAGGCATTCTCACTATATGTGTGATTTGAATTTTGAACACCCTTTCACTATTTTATTAATAGACAGTTAATTGTTTCACTAACAGTTAAATGTTATATATTAATAGTTTATATAATAATTTAAAATAAAACTATTTAATATAAAATAAACTATTAAATATAAAATGATAATAAAAAATGTGTCATAAATTAATATAAATCGATATTTTTTCACTAAATTAATAATAAAAATACTATTTACATCTTTTAGTCAGTAGAATTAGTATTATTATTATAAATATATCATAGAGATAGAAAAAATTGTGAAAAAAAAATATATGAAAAAAAATATTATTAATAGTATTAATAAAATTTTAAAAAATAATATTATTATTTTAAAAAAAAAAATTGATCACCGCTGAGTTTCATCATCTCGTTATAAGGCCGGACCTCAAAAAACAGTCTAAGTCCAAAGTTTTGATTCAGATTCATAGAATATATCAGATCACCCATAAATTTAAGTCCACTCACTACAGACTCAGTCCGATGATGTGACGTGAGAGGGACAGTAAGTCCAATCATTTCGTAGCCTTGCTTTTACATGTGTCAGGAAAATTAAATAGTCACCTAACATAAATAGGACGTTTGACGTTTTTGTATGTTGAGACTTATATAATAGAGGCACATGACACTATAGTAAAAAAACCATTATGTGTCATGAAACCATTGAACGACTATTATAAATTTTATTATCTGAATCTAAGAATATCAGAAACCATTCTAAATGAAACCATTATGTAAGTGGAATTATTGAATTATACGCTTATTTACGTAGTTACTTTATTACTTTCACGAGATGGTATCAATTTATTTAATTTTCAATTAAATTCACAACTTTCAGTCATAGTCCTTCTTAATTTATCTTATATTTAACTTCTTCTGTCACCATTTCATTTAATCTTTAAACTTAAACCCTTCTTCTCACAAATAAATTCAACTACACGTCAGTTTCATTTCGCACACACGATGATTAAAAAAAAAAAGAAATTCTATATCCATATCTAAATTTGAGCTTAAGATGTAATAAGAGCCGTTGATTGATTAGAAACGCGCCGTAGAAAAAACTATTTATGTATATAAAAAAATAGGATTAGCCACGTGGAAAGATCTGAAGGGTGAAGGCTGTCCTACCAACGCCATCCATTACTCGTACACTGTCATTTCTACTCTTTTTCGCGTCTATATAAACCCTGCAGTCTGCACCTATTTGCATCATCATCTTCTTCATCACAATACAAGTTGTGCCCAGTAGTTTGTGAAAGCCCATATATAAGAGATTTTCTCTTTAGTTTTTGTTCGATTTTGATCCACAATCATGCCCGCTGGAGGTTTCGCTGCCGCGCCGTCCGGAGATGTGGAGTTCGAGGCTAAGATAACGCCGATCGTCATCATTTCCTGCATAATGGCTGCCACCGGTGGCCTCATGTTTGGTTACGACGTTGGAGTTTCAGGTTATTATTGTTTTTTTTTTTTGAAATGGAGGTTGTTATTGTTATAATCATTATTATTATTTTCGTTTACTTTGATTTTTAAAGTTTTTGAGGTTTTAATGGAAAAGTATTGTAAAATAAGGAAGAAAGTAACTTTCCTCCCGTCAGAGGGGAGCTCCACGATGCCGACATGGTCTTGTTGCCTTTAAGATTACTATATAATTCCTGTGCTTATGAGAATGACATATGGGTAGTCTCGGAATCAGAAAAAATATACTTGGTCAGAATATATGAGAATCCCTGACCCAAAAAAAGCTCTCTGTAGCTGCTCGTTTAAGTCAGAAGTTGATGAATAATTTGAATCCATATTGAAGCTTGTTATGACTGTTATCGATTACACTTCAACCAAGAAATTTAAAAAAAAGAAAACCTCAAAATTGTTATTTAAAGATTTTATATGAAACTAATTACTTATCGATGTATGATGCAGGGGGAGTTACGTCGATGCCCGATTTCCTGAAAAAATTCTTCCCCACTGTGTATAACAAGACGAAGGATCCTACTCTCAATAGCAACTATTGCAAGTATGATAACCAAGGGTTGCAATTGTTCACATCTTCACTCTACTTGGCTGGCTTAATAGCAACTTTCTTTGCGTCCTACACCACTAGAAAGTTAGGCAGGAGACCAACCATGTTGATTGCTGGGATTTTCTTCATTGTTGGTGTGGTGTTTAATGCTGCAGCTCAAGACCTTGCCATGCTCATCATTGGCAGGATTTTACTGGGCTGTGGTGTCGGTTTTGCTAATCAGGTTAATTTCTTTATTACACAATTATTTCTTACTTATTTTTCCAAGAATCAGGAACCTAGCTAGCTAGTCAAAATTGGAAAATAATGCGTATTTGTCATTTTTCACAAAATCAAGTCAACAGTGGAACATGGGAATTGATCATTTTGTTTGGGTGCTTTCTGAGGAAGGTGATAATCTTAGGATTTCAACTTGTAGTTTTTTTTTTCTCTATATTTATCAATCATATTTTAAATAAAAAGTATTTCTATTAGTTATAATAATTAAGAAATCCTAAAATTCTAATTTAATCTATTTATTTGAATTATTAATCTCTTCAATATTAATTCATTAAAATATGATTTAACGAACATTAGTGAAGATCTATTCTTAAATCTTACAAATTAATTTATAACATTTAGTAGATCATATTAAAAACCTTTTTATGGAGAGTGCCACATGAATAATAGCACAGCTCAACACTAAAAGAAAATTTTTGGGATACGCCTGTTTTCTGTTTACCGAAGGCTTTAATTTTCAGCCAGCCAAATACAAACTGTGTGGAGTGTGGTGAACAGCAGAACAGGTAGTTCAGCCTTAGAGGACTTGAATATGTTAAGTTAACTTCCGGGCTTTAAATGTGGTTTTTAACTTTTCTTACATGTGATAAAGAACTCTTTTGTTTCTTTTGGCTTGGTTTAAGAAAGCATCATATGAAAAAGATGTTTGGTTGGATTTGTCCGGAAAAAGTTGCTTGCAAAACCCACTTGTTTCTTTGTATCTTCCTTTTTGCTTTTGAGAATCATTTTCCTCTGAAAAGTCTCTTTTTTTTTTTTTGTCCCCCCGAATAACGTGATGGCGAATTGCCAAGGCTGTAGAGTTAGACCATTTAATTCGCTTGCGCTGTAGACATATTTTTGAATTGTTTTTATCTTATCTTTTTTGTCTTTTCATGGACCTTTCAGCTGCCTGAAAATGAACATAAAGCACACGTAATAGCTGCCCTTCAATTTAAAAATGAATGGTAGGATATAATTTGGAGGATTTGTCTTTCCTTGTGTAGGTTAGTATTAGATACTTGATCAATAATGCAAGATATGAATTAATAAAATTTTAGTTCAGTTATATTTACAGGATTTTCAAAGTTATGAAGTCTTGTAACTCCAGTATTATTTGAGTTGAAAGTTTAGAAATTTTGGGTCAAATAATTTAAGATCAGTCTTCGAAGTATAAAAGTTGAAGTTATCAATTGAGCTTCAAACCATCGTTTGACTTTGAAGCATGAAATCTGATTTTATTTCAGTAAGACAAAGAAAATCTCATATAATAATGCATATGAAATTAATAAAGATCATAGGAATATATATACTTGTTAAGCAACGACAAATAAGTTGATTTGTTTATTTGATGATTAAAATTTCAATTTGAACAGGCTGTGCCTCTGTTCCTATCAGAGATAGCACCCACAAGAATACGTGGAGGCCTAAACATCCTGTTCCAGCTTAACGTCACTATCGGGATTCTTTTTGCTAACCTTGTCAATTACGGGACAGCTAAGTAAGCTTCAGTTCTTTCTCTTAATGACTTTATTTTTATCTCCTTGCGAAAGGAACCTGAATTCTAGCGAGGAAACAAACAAATAAGTTATATTCTTGTAGAATAATTAATTTTTCTTAGTCGCCGTTACCCAGAATATTATAAGCACGATGCCCACAGTCACAATACACGTATCACTTATGGGGATTGTCAAAAAAATGAAAATTATTTTTTCGCCTTGTTGTTCATTTTCTGCTGACGACTCCTCTTTTGCATGTTTCTATCCAGCCTTCCCCACTATTGACAACAGTGGTTCTGTATCTGCTTCTGATACTTGAAAAGAATAATTATTTGCTCTCTGAAAATTATGATATAGTTGTTTTCTTCTCTGTTTAATCAAGTGTCGCTCAGATTGTTCTACTGAGCAAAGTTCATATTATGATTTATGAGAAATGGGGGCCAGTAACTATGAAACGTAGAAGGCATATCTAGAGAGTTCAAATAAGAAAAATTAATTTAGACAAAACGACGCATCAATTATGAGACGATTTGTCTAGTTGGGCTTAATTAATTTTAGGTTACGAGCACCAGTTTCGGCTAAGTTCTAATATTGTTGCTGACTGCTGCTGTTGTTGATGAACAGAATTAAAGGAGGATGGGGTTGGAGACTGTCGTTGGGATTGGCTGGCGTTCCAGCACTTCTCTTGACTTTAGGGTCTCTCATAGTGTCAGAAACTCCTAACAGCCTCATTGAGCGTGGCCGTTTGGAAGAAGGAATATCAGTCCTGAGAAAGATTCGAGGCACAAACAATATTGAACCAGAGTTCCAGGAGCTTGTTGAGGCAAGCCGTGCGGCCAAAGAAGTGAAGCATCCCTTCAGGAATCTCATGAAGAGGAGGAACCGCCCCCAGTTGGTTATAGCAGTAGCCTTGCAGGTCAGTACGTTCTCAGTGAGACATTGGTTAAGAAGCACAATAGTTAAATTATCCAAAGATCATATAACAATATGTTTAATATCTACCAGTCATGATAACTTTATTTGAATGGTTGAAACAGATCTTCCAACAATGCACAGGCATCAATGCGATAATGTTCTATGCTCCTGTTCTATTCGACACAGTAGGATTCGGCAACGATGCTTCCCTGTATTCAGCTGTTATAACAGGTGCTGTCAATGTTATTTCTACCGTTGTATCCATCTACTCGGTGGACAAAGTAGGCCGTCGGATGCTGCTATTGGAGGCTGGCATCCAAATGTTTGTCTCTCAAGTGATAATAGCAGTAATCCTAGGAATCAAGGTTACAGACCACTCTGTTAATCTTCATCGTGGGTTTGCAATATTGGTGGTTATTATGGTGTGCACTTTTGTCTCTGCCTTTGCCTGGTCTTGGGGACCACTTGGATGGCTAATCCCAAGCGAAACTTTCCCATTGGAGACCCGCTCAGCTGGTCAGAGTGTCACCGTTTGTATCAACTTGCTCTTCACTTTTGTTATAGCGCAGTCCTTCCTCTCCATGCTCTGCCACTTCAAATATGGCATCTTCTTGTTCTTCTCCAGCTGGGTGTTTATTATGTCATTTTTCGTATTTTTCCTGGTACCGGAGACCAAAAATATTCCAATTGAAGAGATGACAGAGAGAGTGTGGAAGCAGCATTGGTTCTGGAAGAGATTCATGGATGACAATGAGGATGTAGGAATTGAAATTAATGATCAGAAATCACAGAAAAATGGCTGTGCGATTGGATTTAACCTGTCAACCAGTTTTGAATTTTAGAGAGGTTTTAAGGTATAGTAAACTTAACAAGACACATTTGGTCTACGCATTAGACTATGTACATGTATAGGAAACATACAATATCATGAATGATATGCCATATATGTTTTTGTAACACGTGTTTCTTCTCTATTGGTAGTATCTATGTGTAAATTTGTATTAATTATTTACGCAGCATATCCATTTTTCTTTTTCAAAGTGTGAAAACAAATGCCTCATTGGGCCCTTTCTTCAAAGTGAACTGGGCATCCCAATCGGCCCATGTTTGCCAATTTATTGGACTAGCGGAGACAAATGCAGAAATATAATAATCGAGAAAGCAGGTATGTGCATGTAACGTGCTATGGGATAGTGTAGGTAGCAAGGTTCTTACTTCATCCATATGTAGAAAGCAACAATATTTTAAATTATTGCTGAACAGGAAGGAAAAAATAATATGGTGGGTATGGCCATTATGATACTAACCAATAAAAATACCTATATGCCAGCAACCAGCAGCTTTCCTTTGCAGTTCCCATCCCAACATTCTTTCCTTTCAAGCGTTTCAAAGTTATAAAAGCAGCTGCAGGAAAAATGTTTAAGGCAACCAAAAATAATTCTTGCATCTCAACAACATAGCTTTAGTTCTTAATTTAAAATTCTATTAAGAATATAAAGGTACTTGGAATTCAGCTACTTCACATAGCATATATGTTGATAATTAAATAAAGCATATCAATTCATTAAAAAATTTTGATACAGATAATTTAGCAAATTCCCCCAAACAGGACCATTTTTGTAAATTACCATAAAAAGGCTCCTAAAATTTCAAATAATAAAAAGTAAAGGTACCAAAGTCTCATTCAACTGAATTCAATAAATGATGATGTTACAAGGACCAACGTCCAAACCCATGTAAGTCCAAAAGATTTATAAAAGCCTCAAGTAGGAAAAAAAACTTCTCCACTTCTCATACCCGAACCCGAACGAAAACCATCAGGAATCTTCAAATCACAGTTCGCAGCCATGGATTTGGGCAAGAGAGCTGTGGTTTTGATGTTGGCGATGGCGTTGTTTCGGATGATAGATGCAGCTGTATACAAAGTTGGGGACTCAGCTGGTTGGACCACCATTGGCAATGTTGACTACAAACAGTGGGCTGCTACTAAGACCTTTCAAGTTGGCGACACTATTGGTAATTAATTTCTTCGAATCTTGACATTGGGAATTGGCTTTCATTTTTTCTTATTTTTGTTTTGTCTTGATCCCTTTTCCATGTCCATTCCATGCTTGCTTCTAATGTTCTCTTAGATCTTTATCTCTGAGTTCTTTAATTAATTCAAATAAACTCGTCTCTAGCTTTGTTAGAGTTTATGGTTTTTTTCAGTGGATGATCTGCTGCAGTTGAATATTCATATGCTTCTTTCTTTCCGGCAAATTCCCAATGTTCTCTTTGATTCGATCCGAAAGACCCAAGAGAAAGAAAATTCTGGCATTCTGGTACTTTTTTTTTAATCTCAATAGTGCCCGAGATATGGGCAATTTCCGAGGTTGTCCTTTGGAATTCTGGCCTGGAAAATGCACTTAACCACTATAGAACTTAGGTTAGGAGACAGCGTGGATGACACTTGTTATTTGATGTGTTGATGAACCGAGTGTCTCCACTTGCTAGGGTCTAATGATGATACGGTGGGCCACAGTGCTTCCACATAATGTCCCACGATAGCTCTCCACCTGTTTTGGCATGCTTCAGTGCATGATGGCTTTCACTGTTAAAGTCCACATCCCATCCCACCAAAGACCAAACCAAGCCAATAAACAGACTGGCAGGCTGCAGACAATATTTATACTATTACAGGCTGCAAGCTACAAGCATTGTTCTTTTATTCTGTGCACTCGTATGATAATGTCTGCTAGGCCCTCTTTCTTTGGACCCATTTAACAATTGATGGGATTTTGGTAGAGTGTCCGCATCCATTGCCGATTGATCGTATATATGATGTTTTTTTACTGCTACAATCTTGAAATGGAAACATTTAGAAAGGGGTTAAAAAAGAGACTTGTGAACTTTAGTGGTTTTTCTTTTTAAAGTCAGCATCTTAATATTTGTCTTTCCTAACTTTAGTCTCTTTATAGGTTTTTTAAAAAAATTACCTAAAAAAGACTAGTATAGTTTTAAATGTTTATTTTTTTTTGTTCTCCATGAAAGTGTTGCTTTTTACAAAACTTTCGGACATAAACTTTTGTTTTTCCGAGAGAGAAAAAAAAAAAGTGCAACACTGTATTTTTTTTTTTTTTAAAAAAAAATAAGTATAGACAGATTAAATTATAATAATCCGATTAAGATACTTGACAATATACTTTTATGAAATTTTGTAGGCTCTTTTTAAACTAGCTTTTGAGAGATGAAATAGATTTCTATATATTCTTAAAGGAAATACTAAATTGCATAATTTTATTATTATTTTTTAAAAATTAATACAAAGAAGCATTTAATTTTTATAATTTGTAAACAAAATTAATAAATTGTTAAATAGAGGAGATTTATCATTGATAAAATTTAAACATTTGGCACTAATTAGTTATAATATTAAGAATTTATTGTAATTCATGGGTTGTAGTATCTAAAAGCTTCTACTTACTAACATGTTTCTTTTGCTTGTAATCAGTTTTTAAGTACTCTCAGTTTCACAACGTAATGCGAGTAACACACGCCATGTACAAGGCATGCAACGCCTCTGCCCCTTTGGCAACCTATACCACAGGCAACGATTCAATCACCTTAAAAACTCGTGGCCACCACTTCTTTTTCTGCGGTGTCCCTGGCCACTGCCAAGCTGGGCAGAAGGTTGACATTAACGTGCCTCGTAACGAAGAAGACATGGCTCCAACTCCTGCTTCTTCTTCTTCTCCTCCTTCTACGCTCTCTCCTCCAGTTCCAGCCGCCAGAGTACCAGGCCCTTCCCCCAGTAGTGCCATTTTATTCAAGCCTTTTGGTAAGCTTGCTCTGACAGTTGCTGTTCTGGGAACTTTCGTATTCAATTTTGCTTGAGTAGAAGTAGAAGTGTGCTTGGTGAAACTTTGAGAGGGCTCATGAGTTGGGTCGATTAGTAATACAATAATTGTATTAGATCTTGATCAAGTGTATTGATGAGAGCTGCTAAAGGGATTTCCATTATGTTCTATACATTCTCGTATAATTATCTGAGATTATCAACTTCAATTGAAAAGACCGAAGCTTACTGAAGCAATACATTTCAAAATGGAAAATAATTAATGAAGGAAAAAAAAAAGACTATTTATTATAATTTTCAAAAGTTAAATTACTATTTTATTTATGATCTTTACTATATTTAATTAATAATTAATACTTAGCCGTCCACCCACCTACCCCTGTCTCCCTCTTCCTTTCTCTCTCTGACCGTTTCTATCTATTTTGCAATGGACAAACATTAATTCACAATCTTGAAATCAAAATGAATGCATCTACCTTTTTTTCTTAATCACCATGGTTGGTTGGATTATCAGAAAAGATTGAAGGGAGAGGAAGAAACATGAGAAAGAGAGGGGAGAGAAATAAAAAGTGTTAATTAATCAGGGCAAATAATAATAACCAGTATAATTTATATATGATATTTGGTAAATAGAATCAAATTTCAATAAATGCTTTAAGTTAAATTAAAATTTTTTTTATCAATTACATGTTAAAAAAAATTGTACAACTTTCCCTACGTGTTAAAGAGTGGCTAAAAGCTGACGACCTAAGTGTACATTAGGAATCCCTTATTTGTTTTAATTAAAAAGTGCAAAAAAACTAATAAATTTTCCTCACTGTAGATAAGAAGAATTTATTGAATCAATAATTCTATGTACAATAATTTTAATAAGCATTGATTACATTACAGGATTATATTCTAAAACTCCCCTTAAAAGCTGGAACCGCGGTACAATGGCATTCATAATTGACGTAATTCTGAATTCAGAACGGTTCTGGTCTCTCTACTGTGGATGGTTGATTTCCATTTGATTTATGTTCATGTCATGTATGGAGGAATGAGGTCAGGCTGTTCCTTGACGTGTTCATCTCCCTCTTCATCAAAAAATCTACGCCAGAACCAATGTTGCTTCCATACTTTATCAACCATGACATCTACAGGGACGCCCTTTGTCTCCGGGATGAAAAAGAAGGCGAACAACATCATTACAATGATCCAAGCTGCAAAGAAGAAGAAGATCCCTGCTTGCATTTTGCACAACATCGACAAGAAAGCTTGTGCGATGATGAAGGTGCAGAGCATGTTAGAGCTCACAGCGAAAGAGTACCCAGCTGTTCTTGTTTCAAGAGGGAAAGTCTCGCTTGGAATTAACCAACCTAGAGGCCCCCATGACCATGCAAACCCACCAACGAATACACACACCATGACCACCACAATTAAAGCTTCTCCACTTGGTAGATCGCCGGTAGCTTTCAAATCCTTCATCAGGATAATTCCAATGATAGTCTGCATATATAATAAAATGTCTGAGAACTTGAAATAACTACTATTGAGAGAGAGAGAGAGAGAGAGAGAGAGGAGGGGAAGGGAAACTTGGAAATTAATTAACCTGGGTAACGAGCATTTGCACACAAGATTCAAGCAGCAGAATCCTCCTGCCAGCTCTATCTACAGCGACGACTGAAACCATAGTGCATAGAACATTGACACTGCCAGTTATAACAGATGAAAGCAAAGAAGCGTCATCTCCAAATCCTACAGTCTGGAAGAGAACAGGTGCATAGAACATAATGGCATTGATCCCTGTGAATTGCTGGAATATTTGTAGCAAGATGGCTATCACTAGTGGTGGCCTGCTTGGCCTCTTCATGAGTCTACGATATGGGTCGGTTACTTGCCTAGCAATCTCACAGGCATGCACTATGGAATCAAATTCAAGATCAACATTGTCTGCGCCTCTGATCTTCTTAAGCACTGCCCTACCCTCTTCTGGTTTATTGCGCTCCACAAGACTCGTTGGAGTCTCCACGATAACTAATGAACCTAGTCCTAGCATTAAAGCTGGTAGGCCTGCAAGTCCAAGAGAAATTCTAAAACCATGTGGATGGATTTTTCCAGTGAAGTAGTTAACCACATTGGCAATCAAGATTCCAATTGTTACAAAGAGTTGGAAGCAAATGTTTAGTGCTCCTCGGATCTTGACAGGAGCTAGCTCTGATAGAAACAGAGGAACTGCCTGTAGAAATGATTTTTTATTGCTCTTTTAATTAGCATACGAACCATTATTTTTCAAGGAAAAACATTCTTAGAAGAAAAAAACATCATGTAATTCCAGCTTACTTGATTGGCAAATCCAACTCCCAAGCCGAGAAAAACTCTCCCAATGATTACCATTTCGATGTTGACTCCCAAGGCACTTAGAGCAACTCCAATTACGAAGAAAATAGAAGCAAGCTGCATGGTTGGCTTCCTGCCATATTTTGTGCAAGTTCTTGAAGCGAAAAAGCTGGCTATTAGAGCCGCAATATACAAGGAAGATGTGAACAATTGGAGAAATTGATTATCGTATTTGCAGTAGTTGTTTTCGTGGGCATGTTTCTTTCTTTCATAAACAGCAGGAAAGAATTTTTCCAAGAAGTCATCCATGGCTGTAACCCCACCTGCAAATTCCACATAACAAAAACAACCATTGATTGTTCGCATGCAAACAGATGCGTACTGAAGGGGAAAAAAAAGTGTATTACCTGAAACTCCAATATCATAGCCAAACATGAGACCTCCACAAGCTGCAATCATCACACATACGATTACCGTAAATGTTATCTTGCCTTCGAACTCCGGCATATCACCATCAGAAGCAATTACAACGGCTGGCATGTTTGCTTCTCTAAAGAACAGTTAACCCCAGAAACCTTTTTCAGAAGGAGATGACTAAAACTAAGCGAGGATTAGGCAAGCGATAAACAAAGCAAGCAAGTGCTGGGTATTTGCTAAAATGCTCGTAAAATAATGAGCTTATATACAATGCAAGAACTGTCAAAATTAGAAACTCAAAGACAGGACATGTAATAACTGAAGATTGGAACAATACTAGACATCCCGTATGCTTAGGAGAGCCAGTTGACTGTAACTTCTCCTTTTTGTAACTTCTTCGATCTTAAAATTAGGTAAACATGTCTGGATTTTGACACCAAGGGAATCATACTAGTTGATAAGATTGTCATTACAGATAAAGGTTATAGATTCCCGGCTGTATCTCCTTAATTTGGACAAATAGTTGTAGTCTCATCTGGCTTCTTTTTGCCCATAAGCTGGTAAATAATATTGTAAAATATTTATACTTGATAATTTTAATTATATATATTATTTTATCAATATATTATTTAGTCACTATAGACAATACAAAAATAAATTAATTAATATTTTATTTGATAAAAAAATAATTTTATAAAATATAAAGTCTTTTTAGTTTAGATGATTTAATTTTGATAAAACTATAGGTCTAAAATAATATTAGCCTTTCACTAAAAGGTTCTAGTTTATTGATATTAGTCGTTTCTATTGTTGTTAGATCTCAAATTAGTGTTTAAATCTAAGCCGATTATATATATAAAAAAACTTTTTTATTAATCATCAAAATTATTATGATATAGTGAAATTAAATTTCTATATTTTCAGAAATATATTAAATAATCTTTATAATTTTAACAAATACTTTTCCATTAAATTTTATTATTAACAATAGTGCTAAAACTTGATGAAGGGAAATTAATTAAGGAGAATCGAGATTATGTTATCAACTTACCCATTGGTGGAAACAAAAATCTGAAGAGGAAAAAAAAAATTACGCGCATTCGTTGCTGTTGCTGGTTTTTAATTACAAATTATTCAGTTGTAAGTGCTGTGGTATTATTTTTCCTACTTATCTTTAAAATAAAAAATTGTAAACTGAAAACCACAAATTATAATTTTTTTCGTTACCAGGCTACCATCCATTCAGGAATAATAATGGACGATCTTGAAAAGCGGTAAATGCACATTCACCTGTCAATCAAAATAAGCGATTAAGTAGGCAACTTCAACAATTCTGGTTCTCGTTACAGCTTTGTAAATTGCCAAATCAACAGCCGTTACTTGCAACAGACTAAGTTACAACTTGTTTGGAAAACAGATTAAAGAAAAGTTGTTGGGTCTCAAAAATTGAAACGCAGAAGTCCAGGGGTTATGCTGAACGCTTGGGATAATCACCCGCAATTTGATATGGGGTTCTAGGTTTGGACCGACCAAAACCAGAACAGGCCCAGTATAAAACCATCTCAAGTCAAACTTAAACTGATTTTTTTAGGATAAAATATAAAAATTTTCATTTTTCATAAAATAAAATCCTGTAAAAATTCACCGCCGTATAAATAAAATTAACAAACTGATAGTCACATAATTATTCACATTTTCAGGTTTACCAAATATAAAAAGAAATTCAATTGCATGCGTTAAAGCGTAGCAATATTTTGTATAGCATTTTTCGTTGATCAAGGACTTTACAATGCACCAAAACCTCTCCAACCTTCCTTTGCCATCATTTTGCATTCAGACACAAGTACAAATAATAGATGGGTGTGGTACATGACCCCTGTATGAAAGGGAGTATCAAGTAATGGACAACATAAAACCTACAAAACTAGTATGATTTTTGGAGATGATACTGAAGAAGTAATCTGATGTCGGGAAAAAATTGGATCATGGAAAGAATATGATTAGTAAGCTGTATCAGCCAGGAATCTGATCCCAAGAATTGCATAGCATTTTCAACCAGGCACATGATTTTGGACCAGAAGACCGTTGAGAAGGGGGCGCTCCATATCCATATTCCTAGTGAACATTCTTCTATCTAAATGAGGAGCTCTGCCACCAGATAATCAATGAAACAAAATCAAGATGTTGAAGATAAACCAAGCAATGCAACACTTCACCAGCATAATTATGCAGACAATGTTTATGCCAGTAATGGCAGTAAATTCAGTTAGCAAGTCATCTGAAAATCCAAACCCAGTTCTGCCATCACTTTCTACATCCAATTCATGGACACAAGAACTTCTCTTGCCTGTCTACCACGCAAACTTCTAATGATGGCACCATTATTCATCTATGAATTTCGGGCCTCAGCCACAATACGCGACTATTTGGCACCAAAATAATCAACAGAGTCCATGGGCCTCTAAAGAAACTTGATGTTTATACATTGGAGATAGTGCCCAAGCAATAAGATTTATCTTGCCCTCAAAGAAATTCACAATTTCTGATGTATAGAAAATTAGAAATAAACACGAGTAAAGCAGCATAGAGACCTTACACTAGTTGATTGGAGCTCCGTACTGGTTGAATCCTCATTATCCTACAATACAAACCATCAGAGGCAATGGTTACATGGTCCAGTTAAAGTAAAAACACATAAAAAGCTAATGACATCAGCATACCTCGATAAACAAATCCTTTCTGGTAATCAAGCCAATCACACGGGAAGCACGGGGTACAACAAATATATGTCTCAATCCTAGCTCACGGAAAAGATTATATACCTGTTCCATTGGAAAAATGCATAATTTATCATACAAAAATGGAGATGCACAAACCACACTTACAGGTTGCAACATGATAAAAGAATAGAAGAAATGCCATTCACCTTGGTTAATGACATATCCTCAGGGACAACATATGGAGAAGGATTCAAAAATGGAGCAAGATCTATGTACATTTCCCAGTCATCTGAACTAAGATGGATGTCTTCTATAGAAATTCCTTTACTGGAAACAGGTTTCACAAATTCACTGAAACTGTGCCTGAGTGAACAGAAACGACTATCTTGAGCAAGTGAAGCTCAAACCCAAATAATACTAAAAATGAAAAGAACTATCACCGAGTCTCCAGTTACCTGATTGACCTGGATCCAGCTCTAGGATCACAAGGCAAAGGACTATGCTGAAAATCTCCCTTAGACTGGAGAAGCACTAGCAAATGACTTCCATGAAAAC
Organism: Manihot esculenta; assembly: GCF_001659605.2. Classification (NCBI taxonomy): domain Eukaryota; kingdom Viridiplantae; phylum Streptophyta; class Magnoliopsida; order Malpighiales; family Euphorbiaceae; genus Manihot; species Manihot esculenta. The sequence goes on along the minus strand of NC_035175.2, from coordinate 2,146,561 downwards.
CAAAGATTAAAAATTAGCTTGTTCAGCTAGTGCAATGTACAGCCTCCGCTTCTAACAAATAAATAACATAAACCAAAAGTGAATTAAGAGTTGCACCTGCGAAGCACTAGTCCAATCACAAGGGTTTCTCCATTTCTCGCATGATCAATTACCTGTGTTGTAAAAGATTGGCATATATTTTAGCAACCCTGAGTAGAAACAATATATGACAGAAGGAAGAAAAACTTACAGGAAAGCCATTGTGTTTATTGCTCCGTAAAATAGAAACTACATCTGCGACCTTAACAACACGAGGAAAGGAGACAACCTTCAAAAGATGGGATCAAAAGCAATCAATGAGTTCAAAAAAATATGCAGTACAAAAGGGATTAGAAAATGAAGAAGAATCAAGAAAGTCATTAAAAGAATAAATTGGCTTAAGTGTTCAAATTTAGTAAATAACAGTCAAAGAATATACAGAGGACGCTTCTACTTATGTTTATATTTGAAGCTTGGACACTCATGATCATATCTGAAACAGAAACCTTGGGAACATGCGGACAAAAATGAGAAGCATTTGACTAAAAGTAACCTTCTGACTTCCACAAGCTTCCCTTGCTGTCATTTTTCTCATCTGGTACTTAGGTCTGGTATCCAGTAATGGAATGCCTCTCAATTGGGCCTGTACTTCATACAGACCTTCATTAAAAGCATCACCAACAGCCTGCAGTGATGAAAGACTATTGTAACTTCACAGAGCATCCATCAATAATTATGCAAAGCAATTCAAAAGCATACCTTTGATATAAGGAGAACAAGCATGATCAGAGGTAAAAGTTTCAAGTTGTTTGTGATCTCAACCATGATGACACACAATGAGACTGTCATTCGCATTGAACCTCCAAGGAAAGAAGCAGCACCCAGCAGAGCATATCTAGAAATACACCAGGATACATACATCACAATTTAGTAAGAAGCTAACAATATCAGAGGAATAGTTCCTCGAACAAAGAAGGAAGAGGTCCCATAGACATGTTAAGCAATAATAAATGGGACAAATTTTACAGTGCAAAATTTTTTAATCCACAGAAACCACCTTTTTTTGGTCATAGTTTATTTGCAATCCAAAAAGCAAAGCTTCTGAGAGTGCATATGAAGATGAGTGCTAAACAACACCAATAAAATACATGGCTTACTGTTGAAAATTTCACAGAACTAAAGCAAGAGACTCACGTTCCCTCCTCAATGTTGGGTTTGTTGTAAAATTTAACAACAAACATGCCGATAAGGCGTCCATATGTTGACCCTATCATTATTCCAGGAACAAACTGACCAGCAGGAACTGCCATGCCAAATGTCACCACTGCCAGAGTATAAAACATTACCTGCAAATATCATAAAGATTCAACAACTCATTCAATTACATGTCATTTAATTAAAATATATGTTATGCATCATCTAAAACAACCTGCACTAGAGTAACCTTATAGATGTTAAAAAATGATCATACACGCTCCTAGGTTACTTGCCCATAAATAGATTGATATTGATGTAAAAGTGAATAGCATAATCCAGAGAGGGCAGAAAGCTCAATACTTGAGAATCAATTGCACCAGTGGAAAAAAAAAAGAAGACAAGACAAGTTTCTCATGGAAGAGGAGTTCACTACCAGAAATGTCAATAAACTTTGAGCACTGAACTCATGTATGGTCTTTGCACTAAACAGATTCCTTATGGCGTCATCCTGCAACAAGATATAAACGTAGTAAAACAAAAACCATGGAAACGATGTGAAAAACTACAATATAAAGCAAGAAAGAGGCTGTTAGGATCCTAATGAAACCTGAGTATTAAAGAAAATTGTTGCAAGGTCATTGTATTCCTTGTCCTTGTCACAATAGAACTGCATATGTCATAAAATAGATAAGGACGCCTTAAAAGCTATATCCACAAAGCATAAAATACTGTAACCAACTATTACACTCAAGTAACAGGATAATCATGAAAATTTCTTAGACAAGTGTGCCAAGTGTAAAAAAATAATTAAAAAATACAGAAAAAGGAAAGCTAATAGAGTGAATTCTAAGTCAGATCTTACATTTACATAATTCCCATACATTCCTGGAGGCCTTGGGCACTCAATACCAGAGTCAGCATCTGCTTCAGGGCATGGACTGCATTTTCTTAGAAGTGGTAGTCCAAAAGAAATAGCCGAAGTAATCACAGAGATGAGGCATGCTTCAATAACCTGTAACAATATTATAATTCCAGTTTGAATATATGAAGTAAAACAAGAAATAACAGTGCATGAACAAAAGAATCAACACAAGCAGGAGCAGGAAACAAAATGAACATCCCATGATTATCCTAAATTCTACCTTCACTTGGATTGATTTCTTGTGTAAAGAATTCCGGCGCCAACGAGTTATGTAAAGTGTTAGCTGGTTAAATAGAGCTCCTGAAAATTAAAAAGAGAAGAAAATAACCCATAAAAAATTATATGCAATTGCAATTTTTAAAGAGGAGAAATAGTAATATTAGAATATGGTTACCCACCAAGTAGACCGCCAATAACTCCAATGACTGCCATTGGAAGTAATTCCCCAAAGGAGTAGTCCTCTTGCCCACTGTCAAGAAAAAAATGAATAACAGATGGGGCTTAGGAATATTAGATAACCAATAAAAGCTCACAGCAGGGATAACCATGCACACACACACAAAGAGAAGGGTCTTGATCTCAACTCTGATATGTCCCATATTACAAAGCCACCTGAGCCAAAATGCCCACACTTTCCACTCTTACACCATCCCATTGCAGTACGCACAACCACTGCCACAATAGCGGAAGTAAAGAAGACACGCCACATAAGTTGACTCTTCCACCTTCAATAGCAAAACAGAAATAAATGTAAGAATCATTCAAATTTAAAATTAAGCCAAACCATGTAAAAACGTAAATGTTTATAGAACACTGACATACGGTAATATATATACCTAAAAGAAAAGACAAAAACAATACTAGGAATAGGACAGTAAATTTGATGCCATCCAACACTGACTGAATCCCCCCCAATGATACTTGGCATAGAAGCATAAATTAAGTTATTAACTATATAATCAAGAAATAAAAATATCTTACCATGATGTAACTTCTTCCAGTGCAAACAATACACCGCCAACTGGGGCTCTAAAAGCAGCAGCAACTCCAGCTGCACATCCACAGGTCACCTTTTTCAAAACATTAAAAAGATGAAAAATAAGTGTAATATAGAGGTGAGCCACCTCTGTTCTTTAAGAAATGGCGAGATCAGAATTACATGACCATAGAAACAGAAAGATGTCCAAGTTAACATAATCCAGAACTACCAGGATACAGGCATGTAGAAGGGTTGCCAAGAATATCTAATACTACGCAAACAAATCGAAAAGATACAATCTGCTGTTGCAAAAAAGCTAAAGCTTAAATCTCATTGAAGGCATAAGTTACTCACAAGATCACGACGATCCCGATCACTCTTGAAAACTTGTAGCCACCTGGAACTCAGATGATATTTGGTGGACCCACCCTAAATTGATGAGGAAATACTTAACTTGTAGGTCAAACACTAAAAGTTACTCAAACTTATATTTGACCAGGCAACACAGTAAAATTCAAGCAGTAAATTCTTACTTGTCCAAGCAATGAAGCAATACAAGCACCAGTATGAACAAGAGGACCTTCTTTGCCTAGAGCAAGACCACCCCCTACAGAACCAATGCTTCCAAATATCTAAAACAGGAAAGTAAAATTAAAATCCAGGTAAACTAAAATCTCAACCAAGAAATAAGGAGTGCAATTATACCTTTCCAATCAAGGTTCTGAAAAGTAGAATTCCATGAATATCAACTCCTGCATGTTTAATAACAATCAGCACCTTAACGAATGACAGCTGAAACAACTCAAAACCAGTGACAGTGAGACAAAGCTGACTGAGATGTGCAGCTTACCATTCAGATAGCCCTTAATTTCAGGAATACCAGATCCTGCGGCTGCGGGTGCAAATTGTGTGATGATATATACAGACGAATAGACTAAAACCAAGTTAATTAATACATATACTACAAAGCCAGCAAAATATGACTTTTGTATTATAGAAAAAGTCAGCGAAAATTTCCAGCCAGCAAAGTTCTCAACAGATATGTTGATGAAAACTGCAGCTAATCCTGTACCTGAAAGCAATAAAAAGATATCAGATATATAGCTAAATGATCTTGAACTCCTTAGTGAAAAAAATATATATATATATCTTTGAACTCTAAAATTTTCTTTCCATAAATTAAAGTATTACAATAAAATCACTCAAAAAGAGACTAATTCAATCCATTACAAAAAGTTAAGCCCATCTTTTTCAGCCTAAATAGTGCAATACTTTTAGGTGAGAAATCTTATTGGACAGTACACATCATGGCTCTAGCTTACTTTAAAAAATAACAAGGGAACAGCTTGTGAAAACTATGCCCAACGTTTATAATCCTAGATCATTTATCTCTAATTTATAATTAAAAGCTCAAGTAGTGAATGTCATGTTACAGCCATCTCTGAGAAAACTAATCCAAAAGATATCCTTATTCACTGGGTAAGATGTTTCATCCAATTTAGCTTTCCATCATAAATACTCAATTCTAATATGAATAGACCATACAGCACACAGCTGGTAATATGTATTAACAGTAATCAATAAAGAGTTGTACAGCAGCAAAACCAAACAAGTAATACTAGCAATATAATCAGGCGAGTTTTCCTAATCAATAAGCATGAATCCTAGCCCAAAATCTAAACAGCACTTACCAATGCCAATAAGCAAAGCAAAAAACCACTTCACGGCCACGTAATAACCGACATAAAGCTTTCCCCTCTGCGCCTGCAAATCCACAAACGACGAACTAAGATCAGTAAACAATTTTCTCTTTTTTTTAAAAAAAAAAAAAAATCCTACACATACACAAACCTGCTCTTCTCGATACGCGTAATTCTCTATAACTTCATAGTCAAGGCTCTCGACTGCGTTCGCATCGCTGGAATTTAAGAGGCCAACCCCCTCGAACTGACCATCCTCTGAATTTGGAATCCTAGACCACATTAGCTTAGCGGTCTCTATTCCATCTTGCAGATGATTCGATAACATTATCGATCTCTATCTCTCTCTGCCTCGAAATCAAACCCTAACCTAAACCCTAATTGGCACCAAATTAGAAATCAGAGAATTGGAAGCTGTGCACCATTTGAGAATGAATATATACAGATCATATACCGATAAAAGAATGGAAAAAGAATAAAATTACTGCGTTAAAACAGGAGAAAGATAGCAATCAAGAGGTGGTTGGAGACGAGAAATCGCGAGAGAGATATAAAAGGCTGACTATGGCGTAGAATCCTCGGTGACTTCGCGTCTTCTCTCCGTTCTCGTCCTAGCGTTTTCTGTTAAAATTTGACTCTTGATCTTAAATTTTCATTTGCCAACTCTATGCAAACAGCAGAGGTACGCTCGGGGGCGAGGGGTTACGTTCTCCTACAGCAAGCTGTATGGGAGATCTCTTGGCTACAGTCAGATTCGAATCCACGTGTACAACTCTAGGGCACCTGATGGGGAGATTAACTACACATGAGTTGCACGTTTCAAAGAATGTACGTATATATATATATATATACAAGATTTGTACCTTATGAACAGTGGACAGACAACAATCTTACAACCCTAAAGTCATCTAATTTTATTTAATAAAGTCTAGTGGCAACATTGCATTATTATGTCCGATTGTATAAGCATAGAAATGAAATCCACAATAAGTGAAAGTAGAGCAAGATTCCAATCCAACCCACCAAACCAAATATCTCAGCGCTTGCTGATTTCACTTCCACTTCAAACCCAACCCAAGTGGGATCCCTGTAATAATCATTCTTCCACTGTTCAATAAACAGCAGAAACTTTTCTTTAAATCGATGCATTGGATATCGTGGACGATTTGCTTTACTCTTTTATTTAGTTAGAATAACTTTCATATCATATTTGTTTTGTTTTAATTGAGTTTATTTATTCAATCATTTAAATCACTTACCATTATTACATTGTAGAGCCATCTGTAGGCGGCATCCAACAAAAAGTTCTGAAATTTTAAGTTTGAACCAACTCAGGACCCTTTACCTAACAAATTTGGTTACGTCTACCAGTAATTCAAATGGGGAATTCTTGTTTTTCATACAGGATTTTAATTATTAACACAATCTCATTGAGAAGACCTTATGTAGACTGACTTTGTGGGACATAAATGAAATCTGGATCCTGACAGGAAGCTGACTGGTAGGCCTGCCCATCTACTGATAAATCATACCAACGTAGAAATTAGATGAATTTAATGGTCAACGACATCCAAACTCGGATCTGCCACTGATGGTTATTTTCCTCTTTATTTTATACACAAAATTATGTGTAAAAGCCTCGATGGACTGAGGAACACAACAAAATAATCAGACTTTCTACAATAACTCTATTCCACAGAGCAAGAGACAAAAAAAAAAAAAAAAACAAAAAACAAATAGGGAACGTAGTACAGAATGCTTCAACAGTGAGCTCAGCTCCAGGCCTTTCACTATGTCACATATGGAGATGGTGATCTTATTGTCGTGTGGAGGCCGTGAAATTTTGGCACCGCTTCTATATTTCTATGCTTTTCTTGTCAACTTCACAACTTCCCTTTGGAGGATGGAACAGATGTGGCAAGCTCCGCATACATTTTTGATATTTCCTTTTCAAAGAATGCCTTTGCTTGAGGTCTCTTTATCTGAAAGTAAATATGTTCAATAAGGAGCTGCCTAGTTTGTCTTTTTCCCTACGGTTTTTAGCTGTTTACAGGTTTAGAGATGAGCACTTGCCTTTAATGTTGGAGTCAAAAAACCTTTCTCTATTGAAAATGGTTGCGCCACAAGAGTCACAGCTTTTGCAAATTCAAAACCTCGGAGCTGCCAGAAATTTGGCCAATCAATTGAAGGGTAAAGCAAGAATTTCAAGACATAACAACAACAGATTGCCTTGTAATTTCATTCATTCAATTACCTTTGCTTCTCTTCCAAGAACATCCATGTCTGCGAGGACAGCTGCCCTTGCTCTTGGATTATTGCATAGTTGCTCCAAACTGTCATACTACACTCACAAATTGGCAAGAAACCATTAGCCTATAGTTACAAGCATCCACAAATTCCCTAGATACATCAACCATGCATGTAATTTTACTTCCAAAAGAGAACACAAAAAATAAAATTTCACCTACAGATGCAAATTTCTAAAACTATATACCACCTTAATGCCTTCAGAAGCAGCCCATGCTTTCAAAATAGCTCGGTCCACTGAAACAACGGCTACCAGAGAGGAGTTAAGGCTGTCCCCTAACAATACAAATATTAGATTTAGCTTGCAGAGAATATGTAGAGAGAGTCCCATAATTGAACTTATCTGCCTACCATACACAAAGCACTGGGCAATAAATTTGCATTTAGCATATATATTCTCAATTTTCTCTGGGGCTATGTACTCTCCCTGTGCCAGCTTAAAAATGTTCTTCTTCCTGCACCGACATACAAGTGTTTTAAAATTGCTGAAAGCCACACATGCTCCAAAACATAAGTGCAAGCTCCAACCAGAAAAAGCACTGAATAGATAAATACAATTTTTTTCCATGAATACACACTTCATAAAGGAGCAAAAGCACCTAAGCTTCCATGATTACCAAAGTTTTTTTTTAAAAAATTGGCATCTTAGAAATACTTTCCGATGGTGTAATGGTAACTAAAACCCCAGTCAAGTTGAACTTATTCTTTCCACGAGCAAAATATAAATGGCTCAAATTATAGTCACTAAGTAAGTGATCTTTGGGCTGCATAATTCCACATGACTTAAGTTCTGTAGCAAAGCTCAAGTACAATGATTCTATGCTTATGGGATTCTACAGAATATGGCGTTAATTCAATAATCATTAACAATTCAACCAAAGACTATTTCACCTATCAATAATCTTCAGACGACCCTCGGGTAACCATAGTCCTATGTCTCCGGTGTGAAGCCATCCATCTTCATCAATTATTTCTCTCCTGCATGACATCATTTTGTTAAGAGACTTGCAGTACATGACCAACTTAATAACAAAATACCAGACCACAGGAAGGTGAGTACGTCTGTGCTTCATCTTTATGATAGCCTTGGAAAACAGTGGGACCTCTCACACAGATTTCCCCACGAGGATAGGGCTGATCCTCAGACGTGTACTTCATCTCAGGAACATCCACAAGTTTTATTTCTGAGACAGAAAAACAAATAATAATGACCTTATCCCAATGCAAAAGAACACATGATGAACTATGAGAAGCCAACTTGTTGGGCTGTAATAATACTCCACAGAACTCACCGCAGGCTGGATTAGGAGAACCAACATGACCAGTTAGGTTGTCACCCTCATCTACGTTGCTTATAACACAAGAAGTCTCAGTCATTCCATATCCTTCAGTTACACGGCAACCAAAGCAGCTACAAAGTGAAACAAATATTATTACAAACTCTTGTTTGGAATAAAAGATTTCACAAGAATTCAATTTAATTCTTTTTTTTTAAATACAATTTCTTATTTAAAATGGAAAAACTCATTTCTTTTTTAACTTACAAAATTTTAATTTTTAAAGATGTTAAAATGTGAATATAACCTGTACATAATTAATATAATCATAGACTAAATTGATACTAATTGATTGAATGAGGATTCTTAAAAATTGTTTTAACAAAACCTTATAATTTATATATAAACACAGTTATTGTCATAGAGAAAACACACAGAAATTGTCCAATCATTTCTTATCTTATTATATGGTATTAAAGCATTTGAGTTTAAAGGTCCTTTGTTTTTTTTAGTTTCTCGATAGAGGGAACTGTTTGGTTGAGTTACTGGAATTCGGTGCCCGTTTGATCTCACCTTCGGCTTTCCAAGGAGCGCAAGTATGTTCTGGCCATTCCCTGAAGTCCGGTGGTCATCCTGTCAAAAAGTGGATCTCACGCACCATTTGAAGGTTCGGTTTAATTTGTCACACACTAGTACATGGAGGAGCATGGTGCGTCTGGCAAGCCTCGGGTTCCTGTTACGAAGTCGCCTCGAGGTTTCCATTCAGTTTCCGGCAACGGATTTGTCATTGGACGCTACTGTAGTTGAATTTCTCCTCTGTTGTGACAAAGCAAATTCTAGATCCTCCATTCCTTACCTGTGTTTAAGCTTTTTGAGGTTGGGTGTAGTGTTTTAAGGTTTGATTTCGTGTCTTGAAGTATTTTGTGAAGTGAATTGGTGTTCTATGCTAAATTTTGTTTGAAATGGCTTCTGATAGTAAGATCCATATTATTAAAATCATCCCAACGCCTATCAAAATTGCAAAAAATTAGTTGAAAGGATCCACTGCTATTGCTGAGATTGGTAAAATTTACCTTATCTCCTCTTCACACAAATGGATCATTGATTCTAGTGCCACAGATCACATGACAGGTAATCCTCATATTTTTACCAGCTTTTGATCTCATACAGTACTTTCTCCTGTTACCATAACTGATGGGTCAACTTATAATGTTGATGGTTGTGGGACTGTTAAAGCTACTTCTTCTATTACTCTATTATCTTTGCTAAATTTACTTAATCTTGCTTTTAATTTAATTTCTGTGAGTAAATTTACCAAAAACTTAAATTATCGTGTCTTATTTTTTCATAATCATTGTCTCATTCAGAATCTTGTGATAAAGCAAATTATTGGTAAAGGACATGTATCTGGTGGCCTCTATATTTTGGATGCATGAGTACCTCGGTCTGGTGCCTGTTCCAGTATCGTGTCTCTGTTCAAAGCACATTGTCAGTTGGAACAACTATACCCTTAATTTCATGAGTTTTTTTCGCTAGAGTGAGTCGTGTCATTTGGCAAAACATCATCAAAACTCTTTAAGTCCTAGAGTCAATAAACGAGCTGAATTTACTTTTGAATTAGTTCATTCGGATGTTTGCAAGCCATGTCCGATTGGGTCTAGGCCTGGATTCAAATATTTCATATTTTATCACTTTTGTGGATGATTTTCTAAAATGACTTGGATTTCTTTTATGTAGCATTGTTCGGAAGTATTTTATCATTTTTCTATCTTTTGTGCTGAAATCAAAACTCAATTTAATATTTATGTGCAAATTTTATGAAGCGACAATGTTAAAGAATATATGTCAGAATCATTCCAGGTTTATACGACTCAACATGGTATTCTCCACCAATCGTCATGTATTGATACACTCGCTCAAAATAGGATAGCTGAAAGGAAAAAATTGACATCACCTTAAGACTGCTCGAGCTCTGCTGTTTCAAATGCAAGTTTCTAAGCCATTTTGGACTGATGCTGTCTCCATTGCATGCTTCCTCATCAATCGCATGTCCTCTCCAATGCTAAATGGTGATACTTACTATAATGTCCTCTTTCCTAAGTCCATTATCTCCTCTGGAATCATGACTTTTTAGCAGCACTTGTTATGTTCCGAATGTCAGACCTCATGTGACTAATCTTGACTTAAAGCTTTGAAGTGTATTTTTTTGAAATATTTTCGTCTTCCAGAGCTTAACAAGTATCTAGTCTCTATAGATATAGCCTTTTTAAAGTAATTTTTTTTTTTACTATTGCACAAACCTCTACTAGTCAGGTTGAGGACGATGAGTGGCTTATCTATAGAATCATATCTGATGGTGGGAACTCCTACAAACAATTTGATGGTGGAGTTCCTTTTAATACTCAACCTCCTGCCAGTTGTTTAAGGGAGAACAATACCTGATGATACATGTCCTGTATCAGAATCTATTTCGTCATCAGATTCACTACCCAGTGGCCTTGACTTTTCTATTAGTCTTTATAAAGATAAACGACAATGTAAGTCTACCTACTCTGTTGCTAACTTTCTTTCTTATGATCACTTGTCTCCTTCCTCTATCTCCTTAATTGTCCTATAGATTCCATTTCCTTATCTAAGTCAGTAAAGGAGGCCCTGATCCATTCTAGATGGCGAGATGCAATACTTAAGGAAGTCAAGCCTCTAGATGAAAATTATACTTGAAAAGTAGTTAATTTACCCCCGGACAAGAAGGCTGTAGACTGTAAATGAGTTTTTGCTATTAAAGTTAATATAGATGGTTCTGTAGCAAGGCTTAAGGCCTATCTTTTAAGTCCATCTTGTCGCTAAAGGCTAAGCTCAAACCTATGTTGTTGACTACTCTGACACTTGTTCTCCTGTGGCCAAAATGACCTTAATTCGCTTGTTCATCTCTCTAATTGCTTCTCAGCATTGGCCTTTATACCAGTTAGATGTCAAGAATGTATTTTTATATGGTGATTTTTAAGAGGTATCTATGGAGCAACCATCTGGATTTATTTCTCAGGGGGAGTATGGAAAAGTCTAGCATTTGAAGAAATTTTTGTACGGACTGAAGCAAAATCCCCATGCATAATTTGACAAGTTCAGTGAAGTTGTTCAAGAATTTAGGTTGAAAAAAAGTAAGTGTGACTACTTAGTCTTTTACAAAAATTCAAATATTGTTGATGACATTGTCATTAGAGGGAATAATATTGCAGGCATCTCTTCCCTCAAATCCTTATTGCTTGCGAGTTTTTGTACCAAAGACTTGGATCAGTTTAAATATTTCTTGGGAGTCAAAGTCTTGAGAAGTAAAAAGGAAATTTTTCATGTCTTAAAAGGAAGTATGTCCTTCATTTACTTGCAAAAACTAGAAAGATGGGAGTTAAACCCTGTAGCACACCAATGATTTCTAATGTATGTCTCACAAAAGATGATGGCGACCCCTATGATGACTCAGAGAGGTACAAAAGGTTGGTTGAAAAGTTGAACTACCTTACCGTGATAACTCGGCCAAATATTGCTTTTGCATTAAGCATTGTAAATAAGTTCATGTCTACACCTAAACATTGGACTGCTCTAAAACAAATTCTATATTATCTAAAAGGGATCTCTGGACTCAGTATAGTCTACAGTGATCATAGGCATACTACAGTGAACACAGGCATACTGCAGTTTAGTGTTTTTTTCAGATGTTGATTGGGCGGGATTCAAAAGTAATAGAAGGTCGACTACATGCTACTATGTGTTTGTTGGAGGAAACCTAATGTCCTGAAAAAATAAGAAGCAAAATGTGGTATTGAGATCTAGTGCCGAGTTAGAATGCAGAGTCATGCCTCAATCCACTTGTGAGATTCTATGGATAAATCATCTGCTAGAAAAATTGGTTTGGATGTTGCGTCACTTGCGAAATTTTAGTGTAATAATCAAGTTACTCTTCACATTGCTTCCAACCTAGTATACCATGAACAGACCAAATATATTGTAGTTGATTGTCATTTCATCCATGAGAATATTTAAAAAAATTAATTTCCACTAGTTATGTGAAAACAGGAGGGCAACTGGGCGATCTACTCACCAAAACTTTAAATGAGCCTCAAATAGAATATTTTTATAACAAATTAGGCATGATAAACATCTATGTTCCACCTTGAGGGGAGTGTTAGAGTGTGAATATAATTTGTATATAATTAAAGGAGATTACATAATCATAGGTTAATTGATACTAATTGATTGATAGAGGATTCTTAGAAGTTGTCTTAACAAAACTTTGTAATTTGTACATAAATAGAATTATTTTAGTAGAGAAAATATATAGAAATTACCCAATTATTCCTTGTCTTATTACAAAAAAAGAATAAAATCATGCATAATTTTGTAAAAATTTATGTACTCTTCTCTTACAAAATATATCATGCTAAATGGACGGATGAAAAAAAAAAAGCCACACCCTAGTAATTGTTGAAAAGCTAAAAATTAATCATCTTACATCTTCAAGAACTCCATGACATCAGGAGACAAGGGTGAAGCACCAGATCCCATGTAACGAACTCTTCCACCAAGTCTCTCCCTTATCTTATTGAACACCAATCTGTCCCACATTGGAGATGGACTCTCGCCTGCACCAGTATTACATATAGCACAGCTGATAAACATCTAAGCAACAAAGAGAACTTACTTTTGACTAATCAGAATCTAATGATAAAGATTGTAAGTTTGGAGGTCCATCCCTTGATGCTGCATTTGAAGTTACTCAGAACACAACATGCCCCAGAACTTTGAGGTATTGGTCATGTCACAGATGCTTGCTTAGTGCTAATAGCTCAAATAATAAAGTCATGATCAATAAGGCTAAGGGTAGTGTTAGTGAAGGATATATAAGACTTATTTATGAACTCTCACCAACAAATTCAATCTTCTAGCCCAGCCAATTGTGATGCATAGACTCGTGCACATTAGATGTCTGCTTTACACTAGCTTAATTGTTTCAAGCACAGATTAAAAGTTAATATTTCTTGAGCAGTTCATTTAGTGCTCTATTCTGCACCTCGGCACCTCCACAATCCACCTTTCATACAATGAAATGAACATGACTTTGCATTGCAAGATCAGCCTTAAATTCATAAACTATAATGCTTATCCTCATAAAAGGTCTACATATATTTATACTTTTCAAAATTTGCTCTCTCCTTCCCGAAATCATATTGTAATAGTATAGTGAAAAATGAAATTTCACAATGTAGGTATAAAAGAATAGAACACAATAGGAAAAGCTTAAAGCAACAAAGATATTATAAAATACTATTCTCTACCATTCAGAAGTGCCTGCTTCTTAGCATTGTAGGCAGCATTGAATAACCTTTCCCTTAAAGCACCAGATGTCTTTACTGAATTTATAATGCTGCAAATAAAGTTTTCGGCTCAATCATCATTTAAAGACAGTAGTGCAATAAAAAAGATTGCATTGAGCAGTAATGTTCAGTGACTTCACCTAGTATATATTCTATTATACAGCCGAGGAACACTGCAAAAGATTGTGGGTCTTAGAGCAGCCGCATCATCCATTAGCTTCGTAGTATCCTGCATTCAATGGAAGGTGTGTTTAAAATTTGAACGGACTACTTGGATCAAAATGACTCTGAAAACATGAGCTACTTTATCGAGGTAACCATTATGAAAAGCATAATATAACAGCACAAATTCAAGATCTAAAAAGCAGAAATGTTAAGTATCATACTCCCTGATAGAATCCAACAGCAACTCCGTAATATGCTAACAAGACCTGGAATGCCCTTTCATAAATGTGTGGGAAAGGAAGATATGACAAGTAGCTGGCAAAATCACATGTAATTCAGCCAAGAGAAAGCATTAGGTTGGAACTTCAGTCACAATATACTATGTGATTAATAAAGTTTGCAGTACTCACACATCTGATGTGTAAAAATTAGCCTTAACACTGAGTCCAGCAACGTGTGCAATCAAGTTTCCATGGGTCAATGTGACTCCCTTGACAGAGTTTATCACAATAAAATTGAGTTCCATTTGCAAAACTCAGTTAAACCAATCAGAAACATCTAGCTTCAAAATCAGAAACTTGAAATTCTTGGAGAACTCATATTCATACCTTTGGTGTCCCTGTTGTACCACTTGTGTAGCAAATTGTAGCAACATCTTCAGGTTTTGGCGGAGAAAGAGGATGAGGATTACTGCGGCCCTAAAAGTCAGCAATTCAAATGTGAAAGTAATTATTTTAGTGATAAAGAAAAACTAACAAACCTGCAAGATCACAAATACTATTGGAAGCAATTTGATAATAAACAGTGCTTGATTTACAGGTGATGCTTGGCCAGGCCTAGCTACCACTATAAATGCAACATAAATAAATCAAGAGGCAGTAGTTAAAATGATGCAGACAACTGGAAAATGCTGGAAAGGTCGGAATAAAATCATACAGGGTAATGCTTCCTTAACCTTTAAAGAAACTTCTGATAAATATAAATCAAATTATGCAGTATCTAATATCAGTTCAAGCTCTTCATGAAGGCTAATGGAAAATATTCAGAATAGGGGTGTAAATGAACCAAACCGTTCGTGAGCTATTCGAGGTTCGATTCGATAAAAGCTCAACCGAGCTTGACTCGATTTCTAAACGAGCCAAGCTCGAGCTTAATTTTTAGGATCGTTTGGTAAACGAGCCAAGCTTGAGCTCCATAGTATTCGGCTCGTTAAGACTTGTGAGCTCGGCTCGTTTCTGAGTTCATGAGCAGGCTCGCGAATAGGCTCGTGAACAGTCTCGTTAAGCAAACTGAAATTACTATCATAAGAGAAATAAACTCAAACCCTGCATATACTTTAATGAGCCAAATCTAAATTTTTTAAAATTCAGCTCTATATAGTTTAGTTACACTCTTAAACTTGCATATATTTGGATCATTGAGATTTAAAAACTCATCTTTATAAGTTTACATGCTAATTTGTAGATATACTTATTTAACTAAAATTATTTTAGTTTTAAACTTATTAGTTTTAAACTAAAACTCATTATACATGTAAATAAATTAAATTACTCGTGAACTATTTGAGACTCAGCTCGATTAAAGCTCGACTCAGCTCGATAAAAGCTCGACTCGTCTAAACTCGTTTGCTAAACGAGCCAAGTTTGAGCTTCTCAATACTCGGCTCGAGTTCAATATGAGTAAAGCTCGAATTCGGCTCGAGCTCGAAAAAATTTTAACGAACCAAGCTTGAGCTCTTCAAAGCTCGGCTCGGCTCGGTTCGTTTACACCCCTAATTCAGAATGACATACTAAAGGTTATGTTAGGTTTATATTCTGAGAGATTAAACTTGTGGAATAAATCATTAGAATGGAAGGTATTTAACAATAAGCATCATTTTATTCATGTCATCTAAAATAATCAAGGGCATATCGACAAGAAAGGATGTCAATTACCTGACTAAGAAGTTTTGAATATGTTATAACCTGAACTCCAGTTGATGATGAAAGAGATGGCATTTGATCCTCCATCCCTCCAACAACCTGTTTAAGGGGAAATGCAAATGAAAATGCTCAAGACCAAACTTGGTAATGTGTGGAATTTACTACCATTCTGTTCAAAGTGAACAAAAATCAGGCAGGTTTCCTTACCACAATCAGACGAACAGTTGAAATTTCAGACAAGAAACTCAGCAACTGCAAAATTGAAGGAATATAGTGAAAATATTGTAGGAGGAAACTCACTATCATTCATTTCATAAATAGCATAATTGGAAAAACAGTGATACACAAAAATTAGTATAAGCAGCAGCAGTGATATTACTTGTTTACATAATAAGGGGACTCAGCTGGACACAAAAACTGATTCAAAACATTAAAGGGATCAATACCGAGAGGTTGAAAGGTTAGAAACATGAATTATATTTATGTGAATTTTGTACAATCAAAACAAGAAGCATCAAGGCTCCTCCCACCAACAATATCGTGCAAACAAAAAAAAAATAAATAAGCAAAGATTAAAAGAAAAATTAAGTGTAAATTTCTCAATGAAGCTCCAATTGCCAATTTTACAGCTACTAAAGCAAACAAGTAGAAGATACATATGCATATTCATATAATACATATACACCCACCCACACTTTAATTTCAAAATTTAAGAAAAGATCACCTTTACTTTTTAAATTAATCTTTTGCATCCAAGAAAAGTAATAAAGAAACTTATATCTTTTGTTGCATATCTCATTCCTTAAACTGGAAAATTTTATCTCTAGTTGAAGGCACCAAGTGTATATCATGGAACACAATTAACAAATTTAATTAACAAATTTAATTAACAGAAACTGTGATCCCACAAAAGGCCCAAACTCTGAAGTTCCTCATAAAGCACGAAAAGATCACTTCAAGCATGCCTAAGAGCACAAATTTAACTCACAGGGGTCAAAATTTGGGGCAAACAAAATATAGCCCGTATATCAGCATGATTTGCAATGTACTTGACAGCATCTGGACCTGCAGACAAAACAAGACTGATTTATTGATTTCAAGATCCAAAGGATCAGGCAAAAATAAAATCAAACTTCAATGTCAGCAATTGACAGACCGAGAGTGTCATATAAAGGAACTGATATAAAAGAGTACGCAGAGCAGGCATGATCAACAAGGAGCCATTCTGGTCTGTTGATAAAATATAATCCAATACAAGATCCCTGTCACATTAAAGCCAATGATCATGTATTAAAAAAAAGGACCAATATGCAAATGCAATGGAAAATCTATTTTTTCAGCAGATACTCACATTTGACATTCCCTGATACCTTAGGCCAGAACCAATTCTTGTCCGCTCAGTACCTGCTTCTCCATATGTCATCCATTTATACCTAGTATAAAATTAATCAAAACTCAAGATGAGATAAGCTAAAAAGTGTCAACTTAATTTGGCTTCATATGGGACTTACTCTCCAATTTTTCCATCAATCCGAATTCGTGCTCCCAGATATTTGTAATCACGGAAAGCATCAACAGACCGCCTACAGTCACCATGTTCGACAAACAATTAAGCTTCTAAACAGAGGAAATTGAATGCTCTACATTTGACGCAGACAAGTTAACTGGAACTTAAGAAGCTTCAAGAATAAATAAGTCAGGAAAAAAGAAGGATCCTTACGTAAAATTATCATGCAATGTACCAATATCAGGATTATCAGGAAATCTGCTCACAAGCTTATGAGGAGAACGGACAGACCTGCCAGGGAAAAAAAAATGAGCACCTAATAGAATCTCAGGGGCAATGCGGTCCACACGTCAAGAATTTGGGTCAAATATATACCTGTATACATTCCATTTTCCCGTCTGTAACTTCTCTGGAAGCACAACACTGTAACCCTGCTCTGGTGAGAGATCAGTATCAGCATTGACCGTATTAAAAATTAGTATACAGACACCAAAAACATGACAGGAAAAAAAGATATATACACAAACCAAAGCTGCAGCCAACTAGGAAGAAGTGAGACATATTTAAGACCATAATTATTTAAAACTGCCAAGGGAATGATTAAAACCCAGAAAGCTGCGTTTCCAAACAAACCCATAGATCATTTTTCTCAAATTATTAAGAGGAAAATAAATATATATGATGCAAAGAACACAAACTCCGGATAATAGTAATCTTTTCAGTAAAAAAAAGGAAAAATAGTGATCCGATCTTAATGATAACCAATATATACTTCTAACTAAAACCAACATTATATAAAAGTGTAACAGTAAACCCTGTATTATTAATAATGATTGCAGAAAACCCTTTCTTCAAACAAAGGAATCTCTGCTTTCCACGACCAACGATTGATATCGCAGAAATCGAAGATTGCATATAATAAATGGCAATGCCAAATGCAGGCATTGAGAAGATATAGCATTTGAAGAGAGAGTTACCAGAGAAAAACTCGCCAGCTGCGGGTTTGAGACGGAGCTGAGAAGGAGTGTCGACGGCAGCAATAACATGGGAGTTGATGGCTTGAATGCGACGTTGAGCTGAGCCCATGCTACTTGGATATATCAGTACCTACGTGATGTTGTTAGCAGCAGCAGCAAGAACAGATCTCCAGCGACAAAATTAACGTTTTCTGTTTGTTTTCGGGGAGTCAATAGAGAGAATAATAACGGTTAGAGATTGAAGAAAAGAAAAGGCAAAAGGGCCACGTCTTTTTAGGATGATGATTGGATTTTCTGAGATTCAATACACCATGCAATTGAGAAACCCAAATTTATTTTTCATATATGTTCAATATGAAATTCCAATTGCTGGCAGAATTCAACACTTCTGTCCTTACATGCATGTCTAGTTATGTCTTTGCCCTTTTCAGATATAATTATTTTCAATCAGCACTCGACCACTCGTGCTCAAAATCAGAATATCCTTAAAAATTATTAACATTTATTTAAGAATGGTCCTATTAGTGGTGTTATTTGAAAATATATATATATATAATACTTATTTTGACCCGTTCATCGTGAATGAAGTCATTTTCAATGCTTAGATGATTTTAAAGAGCTTCTAAATTAGTGCTTATAATAAGCTTAAATTTTATGTATTAAGTAGTTATTTTCCATATCATTTATGTATTAATTATATAATAACGTATATTTATATAATGATTAACAACAATAATTAGTTTAATACTAAACATTTTTTAGTTAATATATTTATATAATAAAAGTGATAACACATTGCATCTTGGTAAGTTATTTTAAATATGATTAAGATTAATATAATTATAATAAATTAAAAATTAATATAAAAAATTGTTATAATTGAAAATTTAAAGCTTTTTAATTTAAAATTAAAATTTTTTTTACTATAAATATAACATATCGTAAAATTTAATATTTTTTAGTTAATAAATTTATTTAAATAAAAATAAAAATAAAAATAATATCCCGCTCGGTGACAAGTGTGACATGTGATGTGATTCAGGAAAATGACGGGCCCATTATCTGTCCATAGATTTTTAATTGGGGTTCCACCGGATTTACATGCAATGAGATTTCACTTCGGCCCAATTAGTATTCCCAGATATATTAATTTCAACTTGACAAGGCATAGCATTAATGACATCAATATTTAAAAAAATCAAAATTCTAAAACGGTATATAAAAAGTTTCTTTTGTTGAAAATAATTTTTTATTAAAAATTCAAAAAAAATAAAATTAATACAGACCAGAAGGTTTCCTTGCATACACTCAACGTATAACCTGAAATATTAATTAAAAAAACTTAAAAGTAACATAAAAAATTATATTGCATAATTGATGACCTTGAATGTAATAATTAATTAATGGGGTATACAAAACAAGCTTTACCAAATTTGTTTAGAAAATCATTTTCAATTTTTGGATCAACCTATACATTATTCTCAAATCCCTTCCTGAAATATCTTAATTAGGCATCACCATGTAAATTTTTTTATACTGAAAAAATCGATCATAATAAAGTTTATTTGAGCTAATTAAATAAAAGCATATATATAGAATTCAAACAAAGATTAAAGGTGTATCTATGCTCCAAGATTTGGTAATGAGCTCTGCTTAGTTGTGTTTGGGTCCTGCTGGATTTGAATATTAGGTCATGCGTTTTGGTTACCATGATGAGACTAACTCTTCTTATTGGCAATGGCACCACCCACAAGACTGCATTATGGAAGAGGGACATATAAATTAATTGTTTCAATTATTGTTTCTAATAAAAAAAATTTAACTGTTAAATTTTATTAAAATGGAAATCATACTATTTAATAATTAAATTCTGGTAAACCTTGAGTTGAAATCCCCAATGGCTACCCTAATCAAAGAACGAATGTTCCTTAAGAGCCAACAGGCTCAGTTAGTTATCACTTCCTAGTTTATTACAACCATATATTAAACCTTTCGGTGCTTTGAACGGCTGAAATGAATGTTGTTTTTGGATTTGAGCTCTTTTTAATTCGATGTAATTAAGGTAAGAACTAAGTAACGCATCAAATGCTTAATCATGAAGTCGACACAGTAAAAGAAAAAACTAGAAATGGACTGATTCGCTTGTTGCTTGTATGTGCATGCCATGCATTGGTTTAAGCATCCAACTCCACGTTTAAGTCAATGTCCGTACCCTTGGATGAGTAGTTAATTGTTAGCTAGAGGCAGTGTTTTGGAAAATGTGATTAACCTTAAAATCATTGCGTCTCTATCAAGTGAGAGCCAGCAAGAGGATGAGTGAGATCTCTATTATCGCTGTCCTATTTTAATAACAAAAACTTCCAGCATTAATTTGTATATTTGTTATTGAAAAAGCCAGAGATCGATGTGCAGGTAAAAAATGCCTATTGAAGGTGGACTATACAACTGTGAAATGGGGCAGCAGGTACTGAAGATGATGATCACTCGCACTCATCACACTAACTACAGCATTCTGAATGGAGGATTCTGTCCCGGAGTAAAATAAAAAAAACGTTATTTATCACCCACGATCTAACCCCACCTTTCACGTTTAGGGCACGTGACGCTTCCGCTGCATGCAAATGCAATCACACAAACACAAGAGAGAGATGGGGGAAAGAGACGTTCCAAGCTCCCATGTGACCCCTCCCACCGTTACCCAGATCAAGGAATTCGATACACTAACAGCTAAATAACGTACAGCACAAAAAAATTTGGACCACAATTACTGGTGGGTGGTGGCGCTTGTTTTCCACTCTCCAGAATGGAGAGTGAGGTCAAACAAAGCCTCCATCTATATAATCATATCGATCTTACCTCTCAATCAATTTTGCTTCTCTCTCTCTCTCTGGCTTTGCTGATCTTATGATGCAGATAATGTAGCAGCAAAGATGGGGAAGAGAAGAGAGAAAGACTTGAGATCGTCCCAAACTCTACCTTCATCACCTTCTCATTCTTTCTCTTCCTCTTCTTCCTCAGATTTTGAGTTCACAATCTCTTTGTCTCCACGCAAATCATCCACAGCTATATGCCCAGCTGATGAGCTCTTCTACAAGGGCCAGCTCTTGCCTCTGCATCTCTCCCCTCGTATTTCCATGGTCCGCACAATACTCTTAGCCTCTTCAAGCACTTCCTCCTCTTCAGATACCACTACCACTGCCTCTCGCGACTCTACCGGCAGCTCCAATGAATCCACCTCCTCCTTCAGTAGTGATCTTGTCTTGCTCGGAGAATGTGACTCTTCAAGACCCAGTTCTGTCACCGAAGACGATGAGTTCAAGCGGCTTAACAACGTTTACCCTCATTTTCAAAGCCACGTTAATTTGAGTTCTCAGATCAAAAAGAGCAATAAATACTTCTCCTTGTCGAGATTCTCCTCTGTGTTCAAGAAAGAGCCCAAAAACCGTGAAAACGATGCGGTGTCTGGTTCTTCAGTAAAGAGAATGAGCGCGACAGCAAAGGAGGTGATAAGGAAGTACTTGAAGAAAGTGAAGCCATTATACGAGAAACTTTCTCAGAAACAACAGCAAAAAATGGCAGGAGTAAATCCAATGCCAGCAGCACCTATAAGCAGCGTCTCATTCTCCATCAAATCAGAAAGATCTGATGACTCTGTCAAGAACGCAAACAAAGAAAGCAACCGAGGATTTTCTCACTCTTTCTCAGGAAATCTGAGGTACCCAAGAAGGAGAAGCTGCGTTTCAAGCTGCCCATCATCCATGAGGTCATCACCCAGCCACTCTGGCGTGCTATGTAGAAATGGGTTCGCAGGCTCAGGCACAGGCAGCAGAGTTGGCATGTACTACGCAGATAATTCATCAATGGAAGAATTGCAGAGTGCCATTCAAGGTGCAATCGCTCACTGCAAGAACTCCATGATGCAAAGCAAGACTATGATGAGTAATGAAATCTAATTAAATATTGTTAATTAATGTTTAAGATTTAACTGAAGAAATTAAGCTAAATTTAATTCAATCAGTTCTAGTGACATGCATGTGGAGCAGTAATTAATTGTGCTTTTACAAGGTCGATAATAGTGCTGTTTAACTAATAACTTGTTTCCAGATTCCAGTATTATTTTAAGCTTCAATATGTCAATTTCTAGTTTGTTTTCTGTGTGTGAGCTTGATGCATTATATAAACTTGAAGAAATTGTGGGGTGGAACCTGGGGGTCTTGCTTTTTGTGCTTGGTGATTTATGTTGCTTTGTTTTGGAAATGGGGATGCACCTACTCTCATTTTAGACTTTTTTTTTTTTTTTTTGGGTTGGGTTTTATGATGAGGCGGAGTTTTATATGATTTTGTCGTTTAAGAAAGAAGAATTATTTGTGGGTCCATGTGCTGAAGAGTAAATGAAGGTTCAGGCTCGCTCTCTGGAATCTCTGATACGGGATAGGACGGTGTATTTATTAAAAGAAAAATATTGCGACTAGTATTATAAGAAGCAGCGTTGCAGTTTCTCTTTGCCACCTTTTCAAATTTCAAATTTGCATTTATATATATATATATATATGTGAATATGAATTAAATGTGAAATATGTTAGGTATATCCAATTGGCAATTTATAGGTACAACCCAAGTACCTTTTACGTCTTAAATTAATAAATATAATTATTATAATAATAAATTTATTATTTTATCTAATATATAATCATTTTATATTATTGTATTATTTAAAATTAATAAATTTTATCTGATAAATATTAAAGTTAATAAATAATTATCTCAACAAAAAAAAAAGATAATTTGAGCGGATGAAAAAATTATAGCTTTTCAGACAGACAGAAAATTTATGTTGAACTACTTCAACCTTTAATGAAACAAATGCTTGTAATGATGCATTAAATTGTAATCCATTTAGCTTAGAGCCCTTCTTCTCAAATTTTTTATGCACTCAAATAAATATTACTAATTAATAATTTTATTTTTTTATGCACCCAAATAAATATACTAAATAAGTTTTATATTTTTTTTTTCGATGCAAATTTTTCTCTGTGGTCTTTTTATGGTTCGATGGTCTCGCCTTCCCCATGGAAGACGATCTGCATCAATTGACTATTGATGAAAAAGAAAATGTTGTTGTCTCTCTTAAGAGCTCCCATATTTCACCCACAATCATAAGCTAGACCCTCAGATTCCACCCCACAATCGTAAGTGATGATTGCTTCTCAGTCAATAGACAATAATTTGGAGGAGACCTTTCGTTAATGTGGGAGAATTATAAGTCTGTTTCTGTGGTTGGTTTTTTTTCAAATTTTATTGATTCGGTTGTTTCGGAAGGTAATTTTCAATTGAGGTTTACTAGTTATAATGGGTTTCCGGAATCGCAACGACGACGTCAGTCTTGAAACCTTATTCGAGCTTTATCACGTAGAAACTCTCTTTCGTGACTTTGTTCGAGAGATTTTATAAAGGATATGTGATATGCCATTTGACTATATCTGCAAAATCCTGTAAAATCCCGACTATATCTGTAAAATCCTGTAAAATCCCGTTAGAATAGTTCTTTTAACTAATTGTTAACACACACTCCTTCTTTACTTAGGACTATGACTCTGTATATATATATATGTAAATTGCAGTAGTGAAAGGAATACATATATATATAAAAATTACAGAGGCAGCTTCAATCTTGAGCTCCTCTTCCAAACGAATATTTGTTTTTGCCGGCTTCTTCGATCCTCTTGATGGTATCAGAGCCAGGTTCGATATTTGTTAGGTTTTAATTTACAATTTCACGATGATGAATCCGGAAGATTTGGCAAAAATCATTGCCGCTATCAATACCAAGAATACTGAAGAAGATCCTTATTATGTGAGCAATTCTGAGGCTCCAGGATTTAGTCTTGTGAGTACTCCCTTGAAAGGACCAAATTACCTTTCTTGGAGTAGGTCGGTACAAATAGCTCTTCGAGCTAAGAAAAAGCTGGGATTTATCAATGGGAAGATTAAAGCACTAGCGCCTGAATCAGAAAATTACGATAAATGGATGACAGCTGATAGTATGGTGGTTTCATGGTTGCTAAATGCCATGTCAAAAGATATATCTGATGCTTTTGTGTTTTGTAAGAACGCAAAGGCTCTTTGGGATGAGTTGAAACAACGATACGGCGAAAGTAACGGGCCAATGATCTATCAGATTGAGCGAGATATTGCTGGTTACAAGCAGAGCAACAGTACTGTGACAGAATATTACACGAATTTGAAGAAGAAGTGGGATGAATTGTTATGTTTGGCTCCATTGCCTGTTTGTTGTGAAACAGGTACTGCTATTACAGATTATGAAAACAATAGGAGATTGATGCAATTTTTAATGGGATTAGGAGATGAATATGATAATGTTAAAAATCAGATTCTTCTCCAAGATCCGTTGCCACCTATCAATAAAGCATATTCAATGATTATGAGCGTTGAAAAGCAAAGAGAAGTCCAAACAGATAGCTCGACTTCAACTGAGACAGCTGCAGTAATGCTTGCTAGACGAAATTATTCAGGTGGTCGAAATAATGCTGGTTCTGGAAATAATAGGAGCTATTCTTCTTTCCGTAAAGAAGAAAAGAAGAAACAATACTGCACTAAATGTAAGAATGGAGGTCATACTGTGGATGATTGTTTTCTAATTCATGGGTATCCAGATTGGTTTCTTACTATGCAGGAAAAGAAGGGTATTGATATTAGTAAATACCACAGAGCTAACAATGTCATTCGAGGTGCAGTGGATGAGACCCCTTTGAAATCAATAGTGCAGCAGCAAAAGGGAGCAGAAAATGTTGACAAAGGGATGGCAGAATTCTTTCAACATGAATTTCAGAAATTTATCAAATCCAAGAGTGGCAGTGCTGATCAGGAAGATGGGGATGTCAGACAAGTGAACTTTGCAGGTATTTTGCTCAATTCAGTATTTTCTAGCATTAATTTTAATTGCAAGGAAAATTGGATAGTTGATAGTGGCGCAACCGATCATATCACACCTCATCTCCATTTTTATGATCGAGTTGTTCAATTGAACCCACCCAAAACCATTAGGTTACCTGACAATTCAACCAGATCGGTTACTCATATTGGTACCATTAAACTAAATTCCAGAATTATTTTGTACAATGTTCTCTATGTCCCTTCATTCAGCTGCAATTTGTTGTCTGTGAGTTTGCTTACTCGGACTTGTCGAATGTCTGTGCACTCATTTCCCGAATATTGTTTATTCCAGGATTTACAGACTGAAGAGGTTTTGGCCAAAGGAACTGTCTTTGACGATCTTTATTATTTGACAGCAGACTCTTTTAATAGAGTTAGTAATTGTAATTCTGTTAATCGTTGTTTTGAGCATAATAAACATTTGGCAATGCTTTGGCATTCAAGGCTAGGACACGTTTCTTTTAAGAGATTGAAGCATGTGGATGGAGTAGTTAAATGTGATTACACTGAGCTGATGTGTCCTGTATGTCCAGTTGCAAAACAAACTAGATTATCATTTCCTACTAGTTCTATTTCTACTACAGATGTGTTTGATCTTATCCATGTTGATTTATGGGGACCGTATAAGTTGACATCAGTTACAAATGCTGTTTACATGCTCACTATTGTTGATGATTATAGTCGGTTTTGCTGGACATATATGTTAAAAACAAAAGCTTAGGTGTTGATTGCTTTGAAGTCTTATTTTTGTTATGTGCTCACACATTATGACAAGAAGATCAAGATTATGCGTACTGATAATGGGACTGAGTTTGTCAATTCTGCATATAGTTCTTTTCTACAGGAACAAGGCACTTTGCATCAACGTACTTGTCCTTATACTCCACAACAAAACGGGGTAGTAGAGCGGAAACACCGCACCTTATTAAACATAGCTAGAACCTTGTTTTTTCAATCTAAGCTTCCACCTCATTTTTGGTCTGAATTATTGTTAGCAGCAACTCATATCACTAACCGTTTGCCGTCCGAAAATTTGCAATGGAAGACTCCCTATGAAAGATTGCATGGTAAACAGGTTAATTATGGGTATTTTCGAACCATAGGATGCCTTTGTTATGCTACAAATACTGTACCTCATAAAACAAAATTTGCTCCAAGAGCTTTTCCATGTGTCTTGTTAGGATATGCTCAAAACCAAAAGGCATATAAGTTATTTTGTCTCACCACCAAAACCATTATTTCTTCACGTGATGTTATTTTTATGGAAAATATTTTTCCTTTTCATTTTGATCAACCTACAGATGCCACAAATTTTGTTTTGCCTACTTGCATTTCTGATACTGATTATACACCACCATCATCCGCCACTGATATTCAAATTGTCGACTCTGCCCCTGCACTTAGTACAGAATCCACAGTTACTGACACCAATGTTCCTTCGGGTAATGACGGTCCCATTTCTTTGGAAGGTGAGACAGCTTTGCAAATAGTTCCTGCACCTCCATCACAGGTTCGGCGCAGTACAAGGTCAAAGAAACCTCCTGCCTGGTTCGATGATTATGTTACCAATACTTCTTCCACTTCCCGCATAAATTTTTCCTCTTCCCACGTCACTTTTATTGCCAATCTATCTAAAGTTAAAGAGCCTTGCAATTATAATGATGCTAAAAATAATTTGAATTGGGTGAATGCTATGCGTACTGAATTGGATGCTTTAGAAAAAAATAATACTTGGATATTAACTGCTTTGCCTCCTAATACTAAACCTGTTGGTTGTAAGTGGGTGTACAGGGTTAAATATCATGCAGATGGAAGCATAGACCGCTACAAAGCTAGACTCGTTGCCAAGGGGTACAATCAGTTATTGGGTCTAGATTATAATCAAACATTTTCTCCGGTGGCCAAACTTGTTACTGTGCGTGTTTTCTTGACTGTGGCTGCTGCATATTCATGGCACGTTAAGCAATTAAATATTAATAATGCATACTTGCATGGCTTTCTTGATGAGGACATTTATATGCAAGTTCCTCCTGGTTATGACAAAGCTGAAGTCGGGCAAGTTTGTAAGTTGCAACGATCACTTTACGGGTTGAAGCAAGCTGGCCGACAATGGAATAAAGAATTAACCGCAAGTTTGCTGTCCCAGGGGTTTCAACAGTCTTCTTTTGATCATTGTCTTTTTACGAAAGGTACCGGAGATACTTTTATTGCTCTCTTGGTTTATGTTGATGATTGTTTGATTGCTAGTCCATCTGCTGCACTAATTTCTTCCTTGAGGCATTATTTGGATAAGAAATTCACCATTAAGGATCTCGGTGATGTCAAGTATTTTTTGGGCATTGAAGTCGCACGCACTGATACTGGCATGATGTTAACTCAACATAAGTTCATCACTGATATTATTTCTGATACTGGTTTGCAAGATGCCAAGGTTGCAGGCAGTCCTTATATCCAAGGTGTTAAATTAACGGCGGACATGGGACAGCCATTGCAAGATGTTGAGAGTTATAGACGACTTGTTGGTCGCTTACTTTATTTGTCCATGACACGCCCTGATATTAGTTATGCAGTTCAGCAACTTAGCCAATTCATGCAAGCTCCACGCGCTATGCATCTCAAGGCTGCTCTTACTGTGGTTAAGTACTTGAAGGGTACAAGTTTTATTGGCTTATTTTTACCAGCTACCAATGATCTCAAAATTCGGGCATTTTCTGATGCCGATTGGGCGACCTGTACAGATTCTCGTCGTTCCATCACAGGATATTGTATTTTTCTTGGCACCTCTTTGGTTTCTTGGAAGACTAAGAAGCAATCTACAGTTAGTCGATCTTCTGCTGAATCTGAGTATCGAGCTATGGCTACTACCGTTTGCGAGCTTCAATGGTTAACTTCTCTTTTGACAGATTTTCATATTTCTGTTGTTAAACCTATACCACTTCATTGTGATAATAAGGCTGCTATTCATATAGCTGCCAATCCTGTGTTTCATGAACGCACCAAGCATATTGACATTGATTGTCATGTGGTTCGGAATCAAATACAAGCTGGTCTTATTCACACACCATACCTTCCTTCATCCCTGCAGTTGGCTGGCATGTTCACCAAGACTTTACCTTCCCATTCTTATCATGATTTTGTTTCCAAGCTTGGATTGGTTGATTTTTCATCACCTCCAGCTTGAGGAGGGGGTATAAAGGATATGTGATATGCCATTTGACTATATCTGCAAAATCCTGTAAAATCCCGACTATATCTGTAAAATCCTGTAAAATCCCGTTAGAATAGTTCTTTTAACTAATTGTTAACACACACTCCTTCTTTACTTAGGACTATGACTCTGTATATATATATATGTAAATTGCAGTAGTGAAAGGAATACATATATATATAAAAATTACAGAGGCAGCTTCAATCTTGAGCTCCTCTTCCAAACGAATATTTGTTTTTGCCGGCTTCTTCGATCCTCTTGAGATTTTAATGATTTATGCTCGAGATATGAGAAAAAAATAGTATCTTTGCCAAATTATCTTATGCAGGGGTTTAGACAGGCACTTGAGGAGTGTTTTTGCCAAATTATTTTACGCAGTGATTTGATTTTGAATGATTGTAAATTTTTATTAGACTCTATAACTGATATTTCTGGTAGATGGATTCGTCGTAATGCTACTCTAACTATTTATACTTTGACTAGAGAAATTATCAGGTATAATCGTCTCTCTATTTGAGATGATGTATCTCTTTGTTTGACTTTGTTTAATGGAATTTTATTAATACTTGCTTTCAAAAAAATAATTTTATTTTTTTTAAAAATAATTTATCTAAAATATCCTTTAAATAATTATATTTGTTTATATTAATATAAAATAATTTAAAAATTAATAAGAGTATATATAAAAATAATAATCGATGACCGATGAGTTTCTGACATTCAGATTGAAGTCGAGCCCTTCAAAAAAGAGATAGACTCAAAATTCATTAAAGCTCTCAAATCAAACTGATCTATCAACACATTATTCAATTTGCAGCAAGAGCATACTAGACTGATCAAGAGTTCAGACCTACTTGAAAAGAGTCTAGTTTGTTTGATTTAATAGAGAGTAAAAAGAGTAAGTCCACCTGTACTATGGTCATATCAGTACGCGCATCAAAAAAATTAAATAGATGTTTGACGAGAATGGACAGACAGATACACCCGTACATATAATTTTGCGTGATAAAAATATATGGCATTATAATAAAGTGGTGTTTATCCATCACTAAACCGTAATAAAATAATAATAATAATAATAATAAAAGATAACATAACCCAAATTAAGTTTACAGACTCAAAAATCTTTTTTTTACTCTAAATTTTAGAAAATTAATAATTAATATTATTTTAAAATTATCAAAGAGATAGGTAAATTGAAATAGGGGTAGATTTAAAGTGGGGCAAAGCCCCCGTAATTTTAATTATATATATTTATTATTTTTAATATTATTCTCACTAAAAAATAAAATCTTGCTCTCATATATTCAAAATTTTCATTATAACTATATACAAATTTTATTATTGACTATTTGGAAATAAAATTTTCTTTCATTAATTTATTAAATTCTCATTTATTATACTCTAAATAAATATTAAATTTTATTTTTATTGACTTTGATAAATTAATATTTTTTCTATACTCATATGTTTAACCTATTAATAAGTATTTCTAAATAAATCTGAAAAGTTTTAAATTTTATTTCTCTAAATTTTAATTTTCAATTCAAAAAAAAAAGTATTTTCTCTAACTCAGTAATTACTCATTTAAAACATATATAATATAACTTATTTGACTATATATTTAGATAAATAATTTTTTTAAAACATTACACAGTAAAATTAATTTAACTATAATATTTTTTTAAAACATATATATTGTTTTGATCCATCATAAAAATTTTATTAAAATAAATTTAAACCAGCTTCGATTAAAATCAAGATAGAAATAAACATTTCAGCTCGATTTCAAATTTTTTAAAATGGAAACACTAATACAAATTTAATTGGTATAAGAAATCAAACGGCCTCCATATCCTTATCTGTCCTATAGGTCCACGTGTATGGTTACAAATTACAATGAATTCGATGGTACAAGTACCTTTTGGTGATATAGATAATACGGCTAGGACATCCGTCCACATCTATTTTCAGACCACGATATTTCCTTTGGCCTTGATATGGTACGCATGCCCCACCCCAACTCTCATGGGTCCCTACCCATCAGTAGCATGTATTTTCCTTTTATTAATAAATGGTTATCGATTGGTGTACATAAAAATAATAAAAAAATTATACTTGATATTTTTGGCGGTGAAATTAATTAGGTTCGTGCGATTGATTTATACATGAACATGTTAAAAATGAGGAACATTGATAAATATCTGTTTACCTTTTCTTGGCTAACATTCAATTGATTGTTCAGATCATATCTAAATAAAAAATATCTGTTTGTTTTTCTATTTTGTCATTTTTAAAGTTGTCAAAAATCTTCTCTTTAAAAAAATCACATTACTGATGGATCTTTACAGACATGAAGAAACGGGGATGAATTATCTCTTTTTAACGTTTTCAATTTTCAAAATTGAATTAAACTCATTGGACAATAATTTTCAATCTACATCTTGGACGATTGTGATTAGTTAGTTGCTACCTTTTCATCCTACTTATTTTAAGTTTTTTTCTTTTCATTAGCTTTTTCTTTTTTAAATAAATTTATTAAATAAAAAAATCTCAAATTTTATTGGCTAAAATTTTAAAATTAAAATATAAATATAAAAAAAAGGTAAAAATTGAAATTGAAATTGAAATTGAAATTGAAGTATAGGTAGTGATGAAAATTGGAAACAAGTAGCCTAAGTTTTCGCGCGGGGCATGCAGCTGCACCTGAAGCAGCACAGTGATAGAGACAGAAGCTGTGGCATTGGAACTGAGTTCAAATCTAATGTTAACATCAAACTTTGGATTAACCACTTGTCATTTAATACAAAGTTTCACATTTTTGCAGAGACAGCTCACATGTCATAGATCTCTCCTCCCTCCCACCAATCTTCGTGGTCCTCTCCTCTCTTCACTTCTCTTATCCACGTGTCTCAGGATAAACCATATAGGAGACTTGAGGGTACACATCTTGGATGGCATCACTTTCAGGTCCTATTGATTACTTCCTTATCCGATTAAAAACTAAAAAGGTTTATTTTACTAAAAAAATTAAAAACTATTTATTTGAATGCATGAAAAGTCTTTTAAGATCAGCTGAAGAAAACAAAAATTGATTAAAAAGATGAGTGATTATAAATTAAAAAGTAATAATAATTAAGTGTTGGCACATATTCTAAGTTTGGTCAAAGTCAAAACAATTCAACAACTATATATTAATTAAATTACATGAAAAAAAAGAGGGAAGATTTATATGAAATAACATCTAAAAACAAGGTGTTTGGTGATGTTAACAGCTAGGCTTTGCATGAAAACAGACTAAAAACCATGCATTTTAATTAATTAATTTTATTATTATTATTTTTCACAGACATATGACCCACTTGGCTTGCTTTGCCTTTGGAGTTGTTTTTTTTTTTTTTGAAAAAAAAATCTTTATAATGACCTACAGAGTCACTTCTTTTTCCTATTTGTAAAGAGGGGACTGGGGGAATAGAGATTTAAATTTTAATTTACTATATTAATTGTCAATCACTTTTAATTTGTCAAAACATCTAGAATTTTCTGATATAATGTATCCTTAATACATATTACACTATTACAAATTAAATATTATTCAATTATTTTTAAACAAAAAATTTATTCTTCAACTTGTATATTTTTTTAATAATACAATACCATTCTATTTACCAAAGTCTACTAATACAAAAAGATTAGAGTTCAACCACAAAATGTAAAAGAATAAGTAAAATAATTTTAATAAAATAAAATAAAATTTGGTATACAAATTTCATACTCAAAAACTTAAATTTAAAATCTATGACTCAAATTCAAATAAGATCAAATCAGCACAAGAATTTAATATCTACCGCCGTCTCATTGTTTGACATATCGACCAAATCGAAAGAAAAAAGAAATCACTATCATCAACACTAAATTTAAATGAAAAATGAGGCAATATGAAAAAAAGATAAAAAAGTACAAAAAATAATTTTGTATGCAATCAGATTTAAGACGAAAGGGATTCGACTAGACGAGTAACGACTCAAGACAAGAAAGAAGACACCTATTATCAAGGCCAAAGAAAACGTAATCACCAGATGCATCAATGCGGTTTCAGAAATTCCAGCGACTATCAACAAAGGAAGTACTTTGTACTGGTAAAAGTAAAATCATTGGCTTTATTCAGATTTAAAAAATAATCTCGTGATGAACAATAAAATTTATAAAAGAAAAATCAAAGCAAATTAAAAAAGAAAAACCGTCGACTATTTCTAAAGTGGATAGATTAGAGAAAATGAAAGTGATCCCTATTTGAAGGCAGAAAAAAAATTTTTTAACAAATTAGAAGAGATGTAAAGAGAAAACAAAAATAAGAAAAATAGAGAAAAAGCCCAAAAACAATCGAAAACCAACGGCCTTCCCTTCTAACGATCCTAGCCCTTGCTCTCCTTTTCTATTCTTTTCTCTATTTTTTTTCTCTCATCTTATAATATTATTCTTAACTTATAATCTATTGTTTTAAAAAATAAAAGTGATTTATAATTTAACATTTAAAAAAAAAAACTTATGGTTATGAGATTGAGAGCGTTTCTTATTATTATTATTATTATTATTATTATATTTTACTAAATATAAATAAATTATGCAGTATTTTATTTTTTAAAGAGAAGGGAATTCGTTTTCTCTTCATTTAATCTCAAAAAATTCAAATTAATATATAATAGCTTAAAAAAACTTAAATTAATATACTTTTCTATTTCATAATTTTTATCTATTTTAAAAATATTAAATTTTATTAAATATTCAATAACTTTTGAGAAACTTTTTAAAAATAAAATTAAATAAAATTATAATAGTTAATTTATATGTTATTATATATAAAAAAGATAATGAATAATAATTTTAAAATATTATAAAAATGAATAAAAGTTATGAAACGAAAGCAAAATATATAATATATTTTGATTAATTATATTTATGTGATGAATTTAGTGATTGAGTGACAGAAATAGTAAGTTCAACTTCTTTTAGAAAGATTTGATTGTGACATTACAGTTGATTGATTCAGTAAAAAAATCCAGAATTAAGATCATAAAAGCTCATTAAGACATCTACTTCCAGAAGCTAAAAAGCAGTAAATAATGTAAAATTAGCTTGTTTATCACATGTTTGGTCTGTTGTTTATTGGGTCTGTTAAAGCTTAAACATTGTTGTCTCCCTCAATAATACAACCAAGGCAAGGCTACAGATAGATTATTGCTTCAAATAATACAATATTGAAATTAATCAAAAATCAAAATTAATATAATAACAAAAAAGATTACTCTTATGTTTATAACTAGTTGTCTGTATTTAATTAGACCAGGAAGCTTTTTAAGCATTGGCCATTGACCCATATTTCTCCATAGGTCAATAATGCCCTTGAATTGAATGGAAAATTGCATGTCCTACCTCCTGAGGCCAAACTTTTAGAAGGTTAACTTGGTCATTCACTTGTATCTTATACATCCTTGATTCTGCTGTCACATGGCAAAAAATTACTCGCATGTGACCACATCCACATGCGCTTGAAGTTATGAAAAAAAAAAAAAATCCTTCCTGGAGTCAATCTTATCTTTGACTGATCCGACTTCATTATTATCCATTGATATTAGGTTTAAGCAAAACCTATCGCAGGTTAAAAAACTTATTATAAATATTAATATAGATCATAAAATTTAATATATATTTGAAAATGTAGTATTGTTTAAAAAAAAAAGGTGAAAAAGTAAATGAATGAAGCTCTAGTGTTTAGTTTGGAAGGAGTGGATGTGATTGTGATGTCCCCATAATCCTAAGCTCAGTTGCTGGGAGTTCAACAGACCACAATCATTTTTTATAATCTCACCCTCTAAAAATTATTACTAACAGTAACAATTACTCCTAATAAGCATCCTCTTCCCCTTATATATCACAAATCCCATGCACCTCTTACTACCACGCCAACTTCACAATTAAACTCTCTTAAATTCTTCTTCTTCTTCTTCTAAGAAAAAGGAAAGGAAAAAAAAAAAATGGTCTCCCTAGAAACGGTTCAAGCATCCATGGATCAAACTTCTAGTCCTCGAATTTCTTTCTCTGCAGAATTTCTTGATGAAAACAACTTCATTTCCATTACTCCAAACCCACAAGACCAAAAAATGGAAAGAGAAAAGGCAAGAAATGCAGAATTTGAGTTTCTCTCAAGCAACATGAGTAGCCATACCATGTTAACTGCAGACGAGCTTTTTTTTGAAGGGAAGTTACTTCCCTTCTGGCAAATGCAGCAGTCTGATAAACTCCATAAAATCAGTCTCAAGGGTAAAGAGAATGAGGAGGAGGAAGAAGAAGAAGAAGAAGAAGAAGAGGAGGAGGTGAACAAGGAGGAGCCTAGGATAAATTGGTATCTTGATGATGACCCATCTCCAAGGCCTCCAAAATGTACTGTTCTCTGGAAAGAACTGCTGAGGTTAAAGAAGCAACGTCCTTATCTATCACCATCATCATCTTCCTCCTCAACATCATCTTCTTCCAGCTCCCTAGCCGATATCGTTACCACAGAAGAAGGGAAGGCTGGCTCTGGAAAGCAAGGGAAAAGGGTGAAGAAAGGATTGGAGAGAACAAGATCAACCACTATTAGGATAAGGCCAATGGTAAATGTGCCTATTTGCACACACGTGAAGAGCAGTTCCTTGCCACCTTTGTTTCCCCTTAAGAAGGGGAGATTAGAAAGGTGATGTGGAGAATGTGGGTAGCCCAAACTTGTCTCTGTTCTATAGGATTGTGTCTAATATGTTGATTTCTCTTATCAGTTCTTTCATTTCATTTCAATTTCAGACTTTGCCTATCTGTTTCTATGTTTAGCTCATTGTTAATTACGATGGATCTGGTAAATTATAATGTAAATGTGATGAAATTGCATAAGTAATTGACCAAATATGTTGATTTTAGCTGTTGCTCTCCCTTTTTTCCCCTCTTTTGGGGGATAAGACAACCAGTTTCCTTCTTTCCAAAA
This sequence comes from Manihot esculenta, assembly GCF_001659605.2. Lineage (NCBI taxonomy): Eukaryota > Viridiplantae > Streptophyta > Magnoliopsida > Malpighiales > Euphorbiaceae > Manihot > Manihot esculenta. The sequence continues at coordinate 2,111,044 of NC_035175.2, read as the reverse complement.
ATATACTAAGCAGAGGCCAGCACAAGGGCCTTAAATGAAATTAAAAATTAATTTTAGCTTCTTCTTTGGGTATTCAGAACTATCTGTGAGTAGAATGACTTGTGGATCAGAACTAGCAGGTGAGTGATCAGGGCACATGCCCACATGTGAGGATCGGCCAGAGGAATCTGATCAATGGTCTTGAATTGAAACTAAATGGAGGATCATGTGGCGTAATTCTGCCTACCCATTATTGAATATCTATGAGCTGTTATTGTTTGCTTACTTTGTAAACAAAGGAAACTTCACAACCCATTAAATTGAACACTGGCATATAGGAAGGAACTTGATGAAAGATTTCACCCACTGATATCAAAATCCATAGTAGCTATAAACAATAACAAAAAATAAATAAAAATTGACGATGATGAAGATGATGGCATCAAGAGAGGAAAAAGAAAAAGAACAAGAAAAAGATTCCTCGTGGCCTAGCAACAAATAGAATGTATGGGGTCATCGTTATATAGCAACTGCAACTAAATTACACGAAATTAAAACCACAGCAAATGATATATGGACTTGTATTTACAGAAAGGTTGATAGCATCATTCAGCTATGCTGTGTTAAAAGATAAAAAGAATCAGATTGAATTGATATGTACACCACTTCCAAGTACACAGTTGTGCATCCCCAACTTGAACGAGGAGCTTCTATAAGGTGAACCTCAAACCAGAGATAGTTGTTGCCGCAAAACTTACAGCTTAAAATTTTCAAAACTCTCAGATTTATAGACAAAATATATTAACACGTTATGATTGAAATCCAGTTTGATGATAAATGCATCCTGGTCAACTTTGCTTTGGATGCATTGATTTTGTTTGCTCAAGAAGGTGCTGGTGATGATAACTGATTTCCAGGAGAGGTCCTAACATTGAGAACAATTTAATTATTCAAATAAAATTGGCAAGTTATACTGCTTATAGATTAATACCAACTGACAAATCACGTAGCAAGAACAAAATTTTACCTAAGATCCAGCCCAGGTTTTCCAGTAAGGTTGTTTGGAATTTCACCAGTCAGATAATTGTTTTGTAAAAATCTGTACAAATGAAAGAACCAAGTCAGGTACAATGAATGAAAGCTGAACATATTACACATCCTATAAAAAAATTACGTAAGGAAATCACACAAAAATAAATGTGTGACTTTGCTGTTATTCAATGTATTTTTATCACAGCATTCCAAAAAAAAAGGCATCTTCAGAAGAAAGAGAAAACAAGTCAGCAGAATAATTGAAGTACAGCAGCTAAATGACTGAAAGCTTATAAAAGAGCAAAGAGCAACGCATACTTAATTTCCATACTTGACCAAACCAGTCAACCAGATAAAAATGGAAAGGACAATGAAATGCTTCAATAGTAGTATCCTTCCAATTCACACCAACAACAAATGCAGACCACATGGAAAGCCTGCAGTTTTCGCTACAAAACTATGATGGCTTTACGAGCAAAGCATAATTTTAGCTGAGATCATTCTTTCTCATATAGGCAAGAAACCATATGCAATAGATCTGGGGCATGGGTCCAATCATGGAAATTGGGTAGCCATCAAATGGGAACTAAATCATGCATAATTGAACTACTCAAACATCAGTCAAAATTCCATGCAATATGGGCATTTTGATCCAAAGATTTTGCAAGAAAAAAAATGGTTTCAATTTGCACTGGCACGGGTATGTCTCAAGCCAGCAATTGGTATTATACCAACTCAAAGAAAGCATGCTGCCATGCATCTCAATTATTCCCTGAAATAGCAACCTACGTGGCACTTATATGTCACAAATCCTTTACCCCCTACTCCAAAATAAATATGGTGCAAGAAATTCATCTTTAGCTGATAATTTCTTTTTTTTTTAAAAAAAAAACAATGATATGGTTTCCATGTAGGTTATCGTAGTCATGGAGAAAACAAAAATGCAATAACTGAACCCAAGACAATATTTCTTCAAAGAGTTGACTTGCTCAAATTCAAAAGTCTAAGATCAGGCTAAGATTTAGTTGAAGATCAATAATTTGTTAACTTGCTACCAGTATTGCTTCTTTGTATGCTTTCAGGGTATTGCTTGTTATTCTCTCTTAACATCTAAGGGTCCATCTTATCTCCACTTAATAACTCTAATGTTTTTCCAGTACTCAATTTTAGGCCTGAACTGAAATTAGGTCTACAACTGGGCATGAAATTTATTAGAAGTACAGTATATATATTTCCCATAACTGGTCAGCTTGATTTTGACACAATGAACACCTTCTCAAAAATAGTGAAAGCTTTCAGGTTTCAACATCATTTCCAATGCTTTATCAATCATAGAAACATTTTAAAGTTGGTTTTAGAACCACAGTGCATGTTATGGTATGTAAGTTTGCACTAGCTAACTGTGAATAGTTCCATTGGTCAGAGCCAATGATCAAGTTTTGATCATATAATTCATTATTTCATTTTCACCTAGATTTGAGGATGCTGCAAAGTTGACAAAGCTTATGAAAGAGGTCCTAAATCATGTTAGAAAACAAATGCAACGCCTTTTCATGACTGAATTGACTTAACCATAAAAGGAATCATAAGATATGGCAGAGACAAAAGGTGTAATCCATATATTTTCGGCCAAATTACCAAAAAAAAATTCTCATCTTTTCAACTTCTTGCATTTTAATCTAATAGTATTAACTTTGGCACAACAGGCCAATTTTTTAAAATCCGAAGGAATATTATCCAATTTTGAATTAATTTAGAGGAAGTATATTCTAAGAATGTAGCATGCCTTGCCTAGGTGGAGTTTGTTTATTATTAAATAGTGGAACCCACATACGCCATATCACTTACAAAAGAAAAAAAAAAAGCTTTTACCTCCCTCCCTCCCCTCTCCCTCTCTCTCTCTCTCACACACACATACGCACAAAGCTACATAAAGCTATCAATCTTTTTTGGTATAGAGGGGGGAAAAACCAACAACAAACTTAATTATTACGGTCACATTTCAAAAAAGATCACACACATAATGGTTCAATTTGTTTGTGGTCTTTATCTCCCTTTTGTACTAAAAAAAACCATAACCTTTTGTGTGTGAAAGAGGGGGGGAGGGGGGAGAGAAGAGAGAGATGAGGAGGAGGAATGGTGAGAGAGAGAGAGAGAGAGAGAGAGATAAATTTTTTATATTTTAAATGATGTAACATGTAAGTTACACCCTTTAATAATAAATGCCACCTAAGCATGCCAGATCAGCAAGAGACACTCCCCCAAATTCAATTTTAAAATTAGATAAATTTTCTTAAAATTTTAAAAATTTAGTTTATTGTGCTGAAATTAAAACTAGTAAATTAAAATGCAAATGGTAAAAAGGTGAGGATTTTATAGTAACAAGGCTATAAGTTTTGCATCCAACTTATGTCAGATAAAACTAGACATATAACAACTTGAATTTGACAAACTTCCTACTCCAAGAGATTAACCTCTTGGCAACAGAAAAGGCATTCCTCCTTAACTTACATGGTTTAGCCAGCATTCTTACTCTTAAGATAACCTGAATTTAGAGCTATCATTTATTAGTATAGGATTTCTAAAGGACTTTGATTCAGTATAATTAGCATAAACAGTTACAATCAGGAAACAATTAAAAGCTTATTGCATGGCACATGACTCGAAAGACGACGATATTGACTACTACACCTATGCAACCAGTAGCAGAGACAAGTAAAGAATATATACAATGACAAATAGAGACCCAAAGTCTGCATATTCTCTCAATGTGCATGTAAGACTTACAGTTCATGTAGATTCTTAATACTTCCAATTGAGAAGGGGATCTTTCCAGTGAATCGATTGTTTTCCAAGTGCCTTCAAGAAGGAAGTAAAGTCAGATAAGAAGTCCAAAAGAAACTACACACAATCAGCATTCAAAATATTTGCCCCCCGACGTTAAAAAAAAAAAATAAACAAGTTAGATGGTACTTACAACACACAGAATGATACAATATAATTAAACACCTAAAGTATCCTATCACTCTAAAACTAAAACCAATCACGTTGTACTTACCGCATACAGCATGGTACATTATAATTAAACCCCCTAAAGGGTGTTTCGAGTATTCTATCACACTAAAACTACAAGGGAAATAGGTTCAATCTGGAAACCATAATGCCATTGAAATGGTGCGTGTCTGCGTGATGTGCTTATATTCCATCTGGATTCTCGTTTGAGCACAAAATAACAACAACAACTATAATAATAACAAGAAGAAAAAAGGGGGAGGGGGGATCTTACAATGTTTGCAGCATAGTTAATGAACTGAGATCAGGTATTGAACCTGAGAAACTGTTATTTCCGAGCCAGCTGTCCGAAAAAACATAACATCATACATTAATTCCGGTTCAATTTCCATCCATACATGAATTTAATTTAGACAACCTACATGTCCGTCAATGCAGTCAATCTGGCAATACTTGGTGACACTGATCCTGAAATGCCCATGCTCGTCAGATTCCTGGAAACGAGATGGAAAGTTAAAGTGAATTGTTTGTGAAGCAATAACAACTGTTACTTAAAAAAAAAAATCTGTGTCATGAGTGATGACTAAGTTTGACTAACAATGTAACCACACGAATACGGGGACCCTCAGAGCATGTAATTCCAGTCCATGAATACTGACGAGGCATACAGGGATCACCACTCCAGTCAAATGGAGGGTTTTCGAGACTGCTTTTCAGTTTTTCCAAAGCGATTACTGGAACAAGAAATATAATTTAACCACTGCAATCCTTGAGAATGACAGACAAAGAAATACGGTGAAACTTGGAAGAACATCCTACAACAATTTATTATAGGAGACATACTAAATGAACTTCCAACTTCCACTCCACCTATCTTAAAACATTAAGTGGAACCATACCATCTCTTGTAAGAGTTCTTCCTCCAATCACCATAACCCCCAAAATCTCTCCAGCATTGATCAATGGAGCAAAGCTAGAAGCAGCTGAAGGAGTCAAAGTTACAGATGTTAGGCCGCCAAGAGGCCACTGCGTTGCAAAGACAGCAGTGCCTGCTTGTGCCACGCTCAAATTTTTGTAATATGTTACCCCATTTATGCTGACATTGAACCCTCTGGCAGACCCAACTGATAATTTACGATCATCTGCAAAGTATAAAGCAATGTAGTACAAGGAATTCTGAAGGGGAGCCAGAGGCCACCTCAACGCCAGGGGCCCAGATTGACTCGTCAACTTCGTTTCAAATACTTTCGACGGAGGAAGATTCCATATACCGGAAACGGATACATTTATGTTTTCCGATACGGTGAGATCTTTGTCCCCGTATGGCTCCCAAAACCGATCAAAGCGATCATCAGGGTATCTGGAAACAGCCAAAACTATCAAGCCTGAGCATACGAATTGAAACCGTTTCTTCAATATCCAATTTTCTATTAACTATTATTTTAACTCACCGAATTATGGATCCATTATATCCAAAACTGTGCCTGGCAACCAAGCTAAGGCCATATCGCTTAAAATCCGTGGAATTATACAACGAACCCCCCAAAACCACGAACTCCAATGCGGAAATAAACGGGTCTGAGTCAGTGTACGAATTTACCCCAATACACAAACTCATGGTCTTCCCTTGAGCCAGAAAAATCCCTTCATAATATGACGACATGCCGTTGGAATAATCCTCCGTTGTATTCACCCCACTCCATAAAGTTCCATCCACAATCTGATCGAACACTGGAGGCGCAGCATTGCCGTTGATCCCTCCATAGAAGTACGTTGTCCTGATCATGTACTTGGCGCCACGGTAAACCGGAACCACGTAGCAGAACTTGCGGTGAGCATTGTTCTTCATAGAGAATGATCGGACGGTAGAGAGGATAGGAGAAAGTACAGGAATAGTGAGGTTCTTGGGAGTCCCTACAGAGATAAAACCGGCGTCCGGAAGCCATTGGCGGCCGGCGATTACTGAAGGGGCTGTGGTGCCGCAATTAATTAGAGTACCTGGAAAATTTTACAGAAAAATAAGAAAAAGAAAAAGAAAGTATCTTCACGAACAGAAATGAAAAAGGAGCGTCAACTATTACCTCTGGGAGGAGGGAATTGAGAAAAAGAAAGAGACAGAAGAGAAAGGATTATAAAGAAGAGGAAGGAAAGAAAAGGCATAGCGGAGAATTGGAATGAAATGGCACAGAGAATATTAATTATTGAGAATGTCAGTAGTGTTTTGTTTGGAGGGTGCTTGAATGGGTGTTTGGAGAGTCTTGCAAGAAAGGAATAAAAGGGGAAGAGGGAGAGGAAAAGAAAGGAGAGGAATGGTAAGGTGAAGAGGCTGCAGTTCAAGTGTTTGTTACTTTGTTAGGCCGAGTTGGATGTGCGTTTGGTGGAGACTAACTAACTGGGTAGTTATGCTGTAGTTGTTACAAACGTTTTCCTTTTATTTATTTATTTATTTTAAATAAAAGAAAACGAAATTCTCAAACGTTTAACCACTTTTCTGGTTACAGTAATACATATAATATTTCAATAATTTAAAATATTTATTGTATGTTAAATTATGGTAATAATTAAATTTGCACAACTAATTTTGGGCGAGAATTATATAGAAATACATATAGTAAGAAAAAAAAATAGAAAATTGAAAAGATAAAATAGTTTTTTGTTTCTACGTTTAGATGGATGAAAAGTAAAAAAGTACAAATAAAAATGTATTTATTTTTTTTTATTTTGAAAAATATAAATTGCAATGAATAATTATATTTTCATAAATTTATTAACATGCACTTATATTTTGTTATTCTTTTTATTTTTCTTTCCATTCCTTTCCCAAAATAAACATAAAATATTTAGTAAAAGATAAGGAGCATTTTTCATCCATCTTTTATTCTCTCCTTTGGTTGCAAATGAAGAAAGTAAAAAATTATTCTACATTTTCTTTCAACTATTTTCTTTTGCCTCCACTTTTCAGACAACCGAATCCTTAAAGGAAAGTTGAGCTATTTTTATTTTATTTTATTTTATTAATTTTTTCAGAAAAAGGTAAGCAATGGAAGAGTGGAGGCACATAAATAAAACTTGTGTAGGCGAGTGTGTCACGAGGTTAGGATACCATATTCCTTTGTCTATTGATTTTTTTATTTATTTTGAAAATACATGAATTCATTATAAAGAGAAGAACAAAGTCCAAAATAATACATCCAAAAATTACAAAGCCTCCGGACCACCAAATATATATATATATATATATATATATAAAAGAAAAGTTTGAATTTAAAGGCAAAATCTTAACTTGAGAAATGATCCGATAGCATCTTTGGACTAAAACATTATTTTTGGACTAAAATAATTTTTTTGGACTAAAGTATCTTTTTTACCATCGACAACAAACAGTGAAAATTATAAACGGTAAAACAATTCAAACTATCAAACTCAAAAATATAAAACATATTAAAGCAACATCGGCAAAATAAAAACCGTCAAAAGAGATGAAAACAGACAAACCTTGAGCCCTAAAATTAAGCAATTAAGAAACTAAGTAATAAGAATAACACTGAAAAACAAAACTCAACCTCAGTCAAGGAAGAATGTTGGCAATTCAACCAATAATAGTGACAACAGAGAAAGCATACTCTACAACATCTCTAACACGTTATGAAACTAGTTTTTGTAAGCAACTACCTCCAAATCTTAATCTATTGAAATAAATAGTGAACTGCTAAACCTATACGCAACCCTTAAAGAATACAACCTAAGGAACTCTAGCAAAAAAGCAATAATTCTGTAAGAACACCATCCAAATTTCACTAGATCTACCACCAAAATAAGAAAAAACAAATGCCAAGAGCAGATCTTATAATAAGAGGGATTTATTTTGTAATAAAGATTTTTTTATCAAAAGATAATCATATATTAAAATAGCCAATAATTCATTAAATACATTAAGCACTTGGGCTAAAAAAAGATCCAACCCCAACAAACTATATGCTTCAAAAACCTAAGATAAAACCCAAGACCAAGAAAACTAAGGTCAGTCTATGATACAATGAAGCTTTAGCTGGCAAACATGAGAATCTCTAAAAGAATTTACTATTGTTATCTCTTGAGATCATATCGGATGGAAAAATACCAAGTCATCGACACACATTCTTGAGCTCCATAGAGATTACGAAGTTCAGAAAACAGCTAAAACAATAAGCACATGGTCGAGAATCTTTAGCTAAGCTTAGGAAAGGAGATGAGGAGAGAGCTCATTGACACCCTTTGACTTCGAGGTTCAGTTGTTTAGCAAGAGAGAGAAAAGGCTAACGAGCCCTAAGATACACCGGTAGCTAATGAGTGAGAAAGGAAGAAACTCAATACGCATAGAGGGTGTTGGAAGGGAAGAAAGTTATCTAAGTCAACACAATCCATTTTTCAATGCATCCGATTGATTAAGGAAAACTCCAAATTCAACTATAGAAGACAGTGCATGAAAAAGAAAAGACAAACAGAGAATAAGAGAAAACTGAAGGCAGATTCATAAAAGCATCCTCACTCTAAGCATTGATACGTTAAGAACTAATAAAAACAATAATTATTTGTTTACAAAAATTCCAGAAAAAGGTAGAAAAATACCAAATCTACTTTTTTATATATATAAAAGGGAAAATTACTTTGTAGTCCCTGAGGTTTAACGTAATTAACACTTCTGTCCCTCTATTTTGGCGACCCAACACTTACCTTCCGTCCAAAATAGCCGTTTGGGACACGTGAATTGACAAAATTAACCTTCTTCTTCCTCCTTTTTCTGCAACTTCTTCTTCTTCCTCCTTTTTCTGCAACTTCTTCTTCTTCCTCCTTTTTCTGCAACTTCTTCTTCTTCCTCCTTTTTCTGCAACTTCTTCTTCTTCCTCCTTTTTCTGCAACTTCTTCTTCTTCCTCCTTTTTCTGCAACTTCTTCTTCTTCCTCCTTTTTCTGCAACTTCTTCTTCTTCTTCTTCTTCTTCTTCTTCTTCTTTTGACTCTTTGACCAAAAGTGTTGGGTCGCCAAAATAGAGGGACAGAAGTGTTAATTACGTTAAACCTCAGGGACTAAAAAGTAAATTTCCCTATATAAAAAAAGAAAAAGTTGTCTTTATTTAGAGAGCGCAAAACACACCAACAATTCCTCAAACATAGAAAAATAAAGAGAAATGAGAGAGTTTCTCTCTAAAAAAAAAGAGAGAGCATGGATATATAATAAAAAATAAAATAGTAAAAAATAAAGCGATCACATTTTAAGAAAAAAAACACCAATTTTACAAAGTTTTATATTTATAATTTAAATTTTTAATTTTAAATTAAAAAAATCTTTTTTTTTTTTGAATAAAAAAAAATCTTAATTTTTAAATTTATTATAATTTTATACAGCTCATTATTTTATCATATAAATAATTTAATTAGCTGAAATTAAATTTTAATTAAAATTTTAAATTCTTAATTATATAAAATTTCTTAATCATATAATTGATATACTCAATTTTTTTATACTTAAATAAAAATCTTAAGTAAAAAATATCAATTTTTTCATACTTCAATAAAAATTTTAACTAAGAAATTTAGATAATTAAAAGTTTAAAATTTTAATTAAAATTTAATTCAAATTGATTAAATTATTTATACAATAAAAATAATTATATAGAATGTCCTATATAACTCAATTTAAATATAAATATGGTTAAAATTAATTTAAAAAATTATTATAATTATAATAAAATTAAAAAATAAATTTTTTAATTTAAAATTAAAAATTGAAGGTATAAATATGAAAATAAAGACACTTTTCAACAACCCACTTTTGTCAAAGGAGAGACAGTATCTATCTCCATGTATATATATTTACACACTAAAGAACAAAGTGGGGAAGTTTGCATTGGCCCGCATGGACAAAAAAATAATAATTATAATTTTTATTTAAAAAAATTCCTAGCAAAATTGAGTGGAGTACTACTGCCCCTTCAAAGTCTATTCTCCATTCCACGACTCAAAGTTGGAACCAACCCTTTTTGCTATTAATTTCTGCATCTCTTTAGTCTTTCCCACCACTAAAACTGGAACTGGGCAGAACGAGGAAAGAAATACATGGTGATGGCATCAAAAGAACCAATAAAGAAAGATATTCTTTCAATTAAAAAAAAAAAAACTGAGAGGGTTTACTCTTTATATGTGCCAGACATATACATACACACCCCTCCATTGCATATATATATATATATATATATATATGTTCAAAGATATAGTCTACTGTTCTTTCTGGAAAATAAAATTAGACCCAGAGCCCCAGAAAAAGAGAAAAATCTAATAAGAGTGAAAAATCCTCCATTGCTATCCCAAAAAGGAGAAAGGTAATAGATCCTTTTTCTCTTACCCTTCTTCTCAATCTTCACAATCATCTGAATATTACCTCTTGAACCATACAAAAACACTTGCTGGCAAACCTTTCCCTTGGTTTCACTGTCCAGAACCTTTGCCACCAAATAAATTGAATTTTCATTAGAAAGCTGAAGACTTAAACCACTTCAGCCTATTAACACAAACATACGGAGATCTCTGGACATTCAAGCAAGGCACAAATTTGCGAGATGCGTGTCCCCTTCCACTGTCTCAAAAATGTGGATCTAATCCGAAGGCATGCTTCCTTGAACATTCATCACTTCTCTCATTTCTTTTCATTACCACAGGGTGGTGCACAATCCCCATCCACCAATTGTTCAGCTTCACTTGCTCTCATAGCTTCCTGTGTTGGGGATTGCCAAGTTAAATACATGAGACACGATTCTACTCTGCAGCAGGTTGTTTCTGCTCTGCTGGCTTCACCTGAACAGCATGAACATAAGGGAACCCAGCAGGTACAAGATGTGGCTTCCCAGAGGACTGTGCAGCAGAAAAATGAAGACCTTGTGGAGGTAAGCCACCACCTTTCATATTGCTCGCTGCAGTTGCAGCAGCTACTGCCTTTGCAGGATCAGTAGTGATGGTGTTGGGAACTATCACAGGAGAACACAACATCCCAGTTGATGAGACCTGTGGCTGTTGCTGCTGATCACTGCGATGTCTTTGGAAATAATGTCCACTTGCTACTGATGTTGCATGTGTTGAATTTGCAGCATGTTGAGCCTGGGCTTGCATATAACTTCCATTGTATAGCATCTGGGTCTGCTGCAATGCATGTAGTTGCTGCTGCTGCTGCGGTGTCAACTGAGACTTGGTAGCGGAGCTAGCTGTAGAGGGGGAATTATGGGGATGGCCAAGAATTGAAGGAATATTTTTCCCACCAACGGGAGATGATTTTTGTGTGGGCCCTGATGAGTTCTTGCCCTGCTGGGATGACAGAGTAGATGATTGCGCTCCTTTGTTAGTTGTGGAAGTGGATGTTGTCCTTGGGCTCCCGCCAGCACTCTTAGAGATTGAGGAAGTTGTTGGAGAGCCAACTACCACCGGAGGAGAAGGAGATTGGGTACTACTTGGAGCTGATTGCCCTTGAGGGGCAGCTGATGGTTTTGGGTTGGATGCAAATGATATCTGTGCATGGCCTTGCTGGACACGGCCTTGCTGTTGGGGAAGGTTTTTTAAGGATGATGAAGTGGAGGAAAGAGATGGGGAAGGAACTTGGGAAGTGGTGGTCCTAACAGAATTCTTCCACTGCGGAGAATGAGCTGGACTACTGCCGCTCTGGACAAGAATGGAAGGAAATCCGGATAATGAATTAGGGAACTTGCCAGCCATTGAGGAAGACGAAGAAATGTGATCTGTGTACACACTTCCATTAACTGTTGCTGGTGTTTTGCTCCGAGAAGAAGCAGCTGCTGCAGCGGCAAATTGTTGGTGCTTTTGAAGCTGAATCATTTGCTGCTGTTGCTGCTGCTGATTCCGTTGCAGTTGTTGCACATTAGAAGCACTTATAGTGCTGATAGAGCTTGGCATGACAGAACCAGTGGCCCGTGCAGAAGCAGACCCAAGATTAAGAGTTCGCACTGAGCTATCAATCACAGTATTTCCAGGAATTGTGGAACCAGATGTATCTGTTAAATCAGGCCGGGTAAAGGCAATTGATTGCCCAGAATTCAACTGAGCCTTTCCTCCAGGTATGACCTTTCTCTCCTCTTCCACATTTGAACCATCAGCTCCACCGGTTTTCCCTTCTTCAGAAACACGGTAATTCTTCTTCTGCTGTGCTGCTTGGGCAACTGCAGCAGCTGCCATGAAGTGATATCCATGCCTCGCAGCCTCCGGGAGACTTTGCAGGATTGCGTGATTTTGTGCAGTTGATGAAATATCAAGACTGGAAGAAGTAGCAGCTCCATTAATGGAGGCAAATGACATGGCAAAAGCCTGAGAAGGTTCAATCCCAACCTTTGAACTCTGAGGCTGTGACTGCTGCTGCTTCTTTTCACCCGGATTGCCACTTGCAGTGGCACCTCCCACTGTTGATGCAGTCATTAAAGCAAAGTTTGGTGGGTGCATGGGCATTCCGAAATTCTGACCATAAATACTCATGTTCGCACGAGAGACTCGACTATCAGCAGTGGAAGGGCTATCTTCACCACCTAATTCACTGTCAAGTTGACGAGCTTGATGAGGGACATTCTGGTTCTGCATCTGCTGCCGCTGTTGAATCTGGGATGACTGCGGTGGCTGGTTTTTCAAATTGGGAAAGCCCTGTAAATTTCCACTACCACTATTAATGCCACTACCATGTGGCCTCTGCTGCTGGTTCTGCAAATGCTTCTGTGATGATGAGGAACCACTAGAAATGCTAGAGTTCTGATGAACCTGTTGGCCTTGTTGAGAGTGCGGTATTGGTGGCTGCTGTTGCTGAAGCTGAGGATGGATCATTTGCGAGGAATAAAAAGAACCATTGAAGAAAGGCATCGGCTGAGGAGCGGTTCCTCTATAAGCTGTCGTCGCCCCTACATGAGCAGGAATTGGGATTGGATAGGGACTGTTCTGCAAAATTGCCAAGTACTGGGGTTCATTGCCTGAAATATTTGGGTAGTTGAAGCTCATTGTTGTGGCACCAGCAACAGCAGTCGTGGCAGCACTGATAGAGGCAGAATTAGAGGCGCTTGATGAAGCTGTGGTACCTGCCATCGGAGACTTTAATGGCCCAGGACGGACAGAAACAGCTGCAGCTGCTGCTGCCTGCTGTTGGTTCAAAGGGAAGATGAAGGCAGGCCCATGCTGAAAATCAACAAAAAGGTAAAGCGATAGTTATAAAAAAAAAAAATTCAACCCTTCTGTTAAAAATATGTCAACTGAGAAAGGAAAGCTTACCAAGATATTGCTAGGTGCTCCTGGGGCTAGAGGTTGCTGAAGCAAAATCTGCTTTCTCTGTGCAGTGTCTACAACGTTTGAAGTTTGAGAGCTCTTCTCTTTCCCAGTATGACCAGGAAAGATTGCCAGACTATTACCCTTGTCTTGCACAGAACTCATACCCTTACTGGCATGCAAATCTGTTGATGGCACCACATTGACATTGCAGGCCTTTGCCCCAAATTGTAAAGCAGAACCAGCTGCCGCTGGCCAGAAAGGATTCATCCTTGTAAATTGTTGGTGATAATGAATATTCCTAGCAATGTAGAAATGTGTTGCACACCTCTTCGGCCTTGGTTGACCAAAAAGCAAATGTGGCGGCTACAAAATTTGTAGATGAGAAAAAAAAATTGAGAAAGACCATATATGTGAGAAGATTCAAAGAAAAAACCCAAGACTTCAGTAAAAAGAAACAAGGAGTGTTACCTGTATAGCTGCAGAAGTTACAGCGCTTCCATCCATGGATATTACTCCTTGTAGAGGTGCCATATATCTGCTTATTTCACAAGTGTCAATCCCCAGAGAAGAGAATCTAAAGCATTGATGGAGTAGGAACTGAAAGAGGAAAAGATCAAAAGAAGCAGAGCCAAAAAAACCCGATCATACCCCATATGAGGAAGCCCACCCGGCCAGTTAGCCATTGATATGGGTAGAGGAAGAGAATTTGATTGAGCTGGGATAAGAAGAAAAAGAAACTAGATCAGCAATCCAGTTTGAAAATATTTCATGAGAACAGAATATTCTCTACAAGGAAAAAATATCTAAACAAAACACCAATTACCAGCTTTGTTGGTGCTTGGTTGCTGCTGCTGCGGTTGTTTCTGAACAAGTTGGTGGGCCTTGCTACCACTTCCGGCAACGACGCCATTATCTTTATCAGATTTCTCTAAATCAAGATGCAGATCAATATTCCTCTCTTTATTAACAATAACATTTGGCTTATGTGATTCAATTTCTTCGGCTAATATTTTTGTCTTTTTCTCCTCCAGTTCCTCGATCACATCTTTTCCCATTTTCACTGCCTTATCTTCTCCTTTAACCGCCGGTTTCATTTCCTGCACATGAAGCAACTAATCAACGCCATTAATGGCACATAATCCACCATACCAAACAGGACTGTTTAATGATAAATTAGACACAAAAGGTGGGGCCAATTCACCGTTTCCAAATCTGTGATTACAGGTTTAGGATCTACAGTCACAGAAACAACCTCACTGTCCCTTTCTGGAGATGATCTTACTGGAGGTGGAGCCTGTAACCAAAATTCAAGAAGAAAAACATAGAAGACCTTCAGAATTGCACAGAAAGAAAATTCATGCTGAGAATTTTAAACAGTTCCTACCATCAGATCTATCTGGAACTTCTCTTCTCGCTGGGTTTCAATATCAGAAACCGTCAAAATCCTGAAATTAAACCCCCCCCCCAAAAAAAAAATAAAAGAAAAAGAAAAATCAAAGCCCATCCTTCGAAATTACTGAGAAAATGAAATTAACAACAAAGACATTAATTTTTCGACACTCACGCTTTAGTCGCTGTCACTCTCTCACGATCATCATCCAATCTAAGACCAGCATGAGAAAATTCCCCCTTTGGCGATTGAGGCTTCTCTTTGCTTACAGCTAAATCCCTACTCTCCGATTCTTGCACAGAGGGCTTCGAATCCAACAACGAATTACTCTCAGGCATCACTTGCTCCTGCTGCTGCGGCTGTGATTCTGTAGAAACCGGCACAGCTTGACTAGTTGTGGTATCATGCAGAATCACGCCATTTTCAGCTGCCGATCCTGAATTCTTATCCAAGTTGGGAGAACAAGTTTCGATTTTGGGAGGCTGGTCGATATCTACCTTGATTGTCGACGAAATGGAACTATTCCGCGCAGGATAAACCGATGGATTCTCGTCGTCGTACTTGACTGGTCGCGGCTTTTTTCTCCTTGGCGCTGCATATTTGTGTTAAAAAATATACGAAAAAATCAGCGAAGTCCCTAAGTCCCAAATTGCTGCATGAAAGACGAAATTTAAATACTGAATCTTGCTCCGATTCTAAATTTTCCCCTTTTACGGTTTCTTAGCAACTAATGAGAGCATTGGCAGGAAGAGTCAAGAAAATGAGTCAGCTTGAGCTTTGGATGGCTCAATCGCTGAAGCAACTCTACCTGTTGCAGACATGAGAGTGGCAGATGAGCTAGAATTAGTTGGGGGAATTGGAGAAGAATGAGGTACGGTGGAAGGTGAGTTGGAGATCGGTGATGAAACTCTGGATTTGGCATCACCGTTTGACTTATGGTTGCTCACTTCCCTTGAATCAAACTTAATGGAATCATTTACAAGAATCTCTTGTTTTGTAGGTACTTGAGGCTGCCTCATTAATCCATACAAAACCTCAGCGATCTCAATTTCAATCTCCTCCTGAGCTGAGGAAGTAAACTTGGTAGAAGATTTTGGTGGTCTCTGCTTCGGCCCATTAGGCTTCTACAATGGCAAAAATAATCGTTACTCACTGAAAAGAAGAAGAAAGAAAAAAAAAAATCAAAATCCAGGCATCAAGAGCATAGATGCCAGATAATGAGATATCCAGGACTCACCATCTTCTTCTTAATCGAAGCATTAGAAGAAGACGGCGAGACTGGAGCAGGGGAGGCGGACGCCGAAGCCAACATCGCTGCAACGCTTGGTCCACTGGATCTCACCGGAGATGTGGAAGCTTGCCGGTGAATTTGCTCAGTACCTACTCCACAACTTGAAGCCCATTCATGGGACCTCTTAGTAGAGGCTGCAAAATAAAACAGCAGAAAAATCACCTCAATAGTCTTAAATCTACCAATCAAAAGGTAGAATATAGAAAATTTACGCATCCACTAAAATCAACATTTTTTCTATTTAAATCTCTTCCATATCTCAACCTGACCGAGCTTTTCTAGGAACCGACACGCCAATCATCTCATCGGGTGCCTTCCATAGGGCCGTCGCCGGCGCGGCTCTCAAAACTTTCGCTGGCGGTGGCAAGCTTTTCCGATGGTGATGATTCGACATAGAAGATGAAGATAGCGATGAAGGATTTGGTGGAAGCATCCTCATGGAGCTACCTACACCACCTCCATCATCATCTTCATCGTCCTCATCGTCATTTACACTCTCCTCTGAGCTCTCATCGCCACCTTCTTCCCTATTGCTCCCGTGCATCAACCTGTCTCCTCTTCTTCTCTTGCCCCTACTGCCCATCCGATCTCTGTCCCTGTCTCTGTCCCTGTCCCTCTCTCTGTCACGTTCCCGGTCACGGTCACGGTCTCGGTCTCGCTCTCTCTCTCTATCCCGATCTCGATCCTTTTTCCCAGCCACTCGATCTCGCAGCCTCGCCGTTTCCTGCAACTCCACCGGCCCATCATTCTCTGCAATGACACAATAGCCCAGCAAAAGTTAATTGAGAGGACAGCTTTTCATCTTAATCAAAGAGCTAGATCTGATAAAAATTTTGAACCTGGAGAATCTCTTATGCCGCCGCTTCTATGTCGTCTTCTAGGTGCTAAACCATTGGTAGCGGCCATACTTACTCTTCTAGCTTCTCTATTTCTCTCCATCTCTGTTTTAGTTTTTGAAAGAAAAAATCCGTTGTTGACAGAATGGTATTATTTTGATCTCTCATCACCGGAACCAAGCATTGTTAGCCGGAAACATAAAGTAGGTCACCGGAATTGCAGATTGAGAACTGTATTAAGCTTTCTTATCCCCGTATAATAAACGATATTCAACAAATAAGAGTTGAAAGATTTTTTGCTTTCACTTATCCTCTCCCTACGCCCCTTGCCCCTCTCTCTTTCTCTTCAAATCTTCCTCTCTCCTTTTTTTGTGCTCACATCTTCTTCTCTCATCTTTTCAGCTATTTCACTTTCAGCCAAACCCACTCTCGCCCCAGTTGGACGGCCACGATTGTTTGCTACAATACATGTAAATTCATCTGAGACGTTCGATGAAAGCTGAATCCAACGGATGATACTAACCAAAACCAGCATGGCACAATCTGGACCGTTCCAACATCTAGCCTCCGTGCACTATTAACTTTTCTGCATAATATCGCCACGTGTCATATTTTGTCTCCAACCTCAGGCTTCCAGGTTCATCCCTCGATACTGCCTACTTGATTATTTATTATTATTATTATTATTATTATTATAACAAGAATAATTTAACTTGATATGCTTCAGCGATTTAAAGGTTTGAAACTCATCTGAATTTTGTTGAGACAATAAATAAAAAATAATTACTTGCCAAATTAGTTAAATATTAAAATCCTACCATACCATGCAAACAGTGAGAAGGTTACACGAATCGCGATCAAGTTGAAACAAAAGAAAAAATAATTATAGCCCTTGAATTTCCCAAGGTGATGTCGTGACTGGCTATAGCCGGTAACCGAGACCTTGGTAAAAGCAACTTAACGTTCACAAGGAATCTAGGTGACCGCAGAAAATATCGTTCCGACCGGTCAAATTCATTATTTCGGTTCCACGTTTCTTTATTTTCTTTTCTTTCTTATTTTTTAATCCTCAGATTTAATTATTAATAAAGATTAAATTACAATATATCTCCAAAAAAGACAAGAGGGTCCACGTGAAAGCAACCAGATTTGGGGAATTGGACGGATCCGATCTGGCACAGTGAGTGAGATGAAGCATCTGTGCCGTTGGATCCCTATCTGACATGGCCATGCCATCATTTAAATAAAATCCCAAACCCCATGTTCCAACCAACAAACAAATCCGAGCTGGCACCGAACCAATAGGCTCCAGTGCATTTTGGCGCAGTCTTCACCGTCGATCGCATTCCATCCGACGGATTAAAAAAAAAGGACCCGGTTTGGAAACTCGAGTCACGGTCACGGAACTTCCACGTGGGCCCCGCACCCATTAGCTGCCCTCTCCCCCCTCTCATCCATAAATTATATTTCCTCCCATTGCCCTTAATTTCACGTTCGCGAGATGGTGGCAACTTATAGCTGACGTGTGCCGGGTCCCACTATTTTCCTACAAAAGTCAATCATATGTATGTTTATTTTATAACTTGTAATAATAATATTTATACATAATTCAAATAATTGAAATAGTTCATAGAAATTGTTAATTAATTTATATATAAATTGTTTATTGAAATAATGCTTTATTAAGTATTTACATGGAGCAACCGTCAACACTTCCCTCCCCAAAATCTGTAGACAAGAAAAACAATGATAAGTGTATAATTTCTTCTTAAGAAAAAAAAAAAGAGTCTAGTTTCTTTAAAAAATAATATTTTATTTCCTCTAAATTGAATGGCAAAACTCTAAAGCTCTCGCTTCAGCAACGCTCCCATGACAGAGTTCACTTAATACATTAAAAATTTAGAAATAAATTCAAATAAACCTTATACTAATAAAGAATTTAATATTTTAATTATTATAAAAATTTTAAAAATATATAAATATAATAAATAATTATTAAAAATATAAATTAAATTTTATCATATAAAAAATATTTTATTATTAAAAATATTATTATATTAAATAAAAATATATTTAGCTCTTGAATAATAATATAAGGATTTAATTAATTTAAAATTTAAAATTAGATTTATTTAACTTTTAAATAGAAATACGGTGGATCAATTGAATTTAGAATGCCTGATGACGTGCTTTCGATACGTGTCATTATTATAGATTCTACACGTACACGTCTACTCTTTTACTTATTCGTCGACAGCGTTGGTTCTTGTTAATCACTCCTCCACCTTCTCCTTCAACTTCTCGTCCTTTTCGCTCTCACTTGCCAGTAAAGATAAAGTTACATGCAGTGTGATATTAACTCTTGATAAAACAGGAATATGTGATTAGTGGAGTTGGCAGTAGCAACAAGTTTTCCAACAAAGTGCTGTTATTTTATCCCTAACTGCGAGAAAGGAAATAATTTTTTGTGAGACACTTCTGGCCACGTCAGACAGAGCCCTACATTAAAATGGGTTGACCCACCATAATTGATCCCTCCCGTTCCTTTGTCGCTTTTTATCAACTGGGACCCATTGTGGGGCCCTTGCACTCCCACTATCATGAAATCCTGTAAAGATGCCACGTGTACAATCACAATGCAACGTCATCGCAGTCCCTGTAAGATATAACCCTAGCTGTCAATGTACGCTCCATTCCCGAGTTTTTTTCACTATGAGAAGGAGACCCGGTTTAGGATTAAGTGACTAATAATTAATAATTATATGGTCTATAAAATATTCAATATAAAATATATTAATCCATCTATGCGCCTTATTTATCATCCAGTCAAACGCTTGGAAGTCTATATTTAATTATTAAAATTTATTTATGCACAATTTTTTATTATAAAATTAAAGTAAAAAATTACTATGGAAAACGCCATCGCATTAAATTTATCATAGTGCTGCCATGAGGGTGTCCCTATTGTCTATTATTATGCTTGCCCATCTTACAAGAATTCTTGGCACATGAAATATTTTGCCCTTTGTGCATTCACTGATGCTATCTGTCTTCTCGCCCGTGAAAAATCATTTATTGTCTTTTTTTTTATTTATTTTTTTAAACATAAAATTTTTTAATTACCATTTAGAAAAAATTTAACAAATTATATTATAATAAACTCAAAAGTCAAAAGGCCTCCCGAATACATTCACCATATGTCTTTACAAGGTATTGAGTAAAAAATCTAAAAAACATTTGGATATAACTTATAAGAACATTATCATTTCAAAAAAAAAAAAGAACATTACACATGAAAATTTAAAGTTCATATCAAAAAGTTCAAACTAGCATATAATGTTACTACTTTTACAAGGCCATAGATAATTATATTAAATTGTCTATAAATCTAATACAATATCCAATTGAATTTTTATAAAAGATGTCGATAATTTTTAATAATTGTCAATTCTTATGAATTAAAATAAAGAAGACAAATTTATTTAAGTCTTCTATAAATGTTTTTTCATGATAGCGAATAAGAGTTTCAAATAAAAACTTGCAATTCTATGACGTGATTTATATTATACTCAAGGGTTTACTTATATAATTTTTTAATATAAGAATATATTAATTAATTTTAAATTATACTCGATTTAATATATAATTGAATAAAAAATTTTATTTATTAATTAATAAAATACTTTAATTAATATAAAAAAATATTATCTAAATTGAATTTATATAAATATATAATTTAATATATAAAAATTGATGAGTTTGATTCTCACTTTATAATTTGGTATAAACAATAATTTTCTCATAAAATAATAAGCATGATGTATTATAAAAGATTTATGTATATATTAATGTTATTTCTGGGTGGAGTCGTCAGTTGCTATTTAATTAGCGGGTGAATAAAATATGAGAAACATTTCTTAATAAAAATTTGCAAACAACTACGAAATGTTTATTATATAGAACATTGTTTATTTGTTTAATGCGGTATTGCTATGTAATTTAAAAAGATGTGTAAGATATATTATTATTATAATGACAACTAAAATTATGGGTGTATTATATTATATTTATTAAAAAAAATACCTGAATGGGGGAGATTTAAAATAATTAAATAAATTGATCACCAAGTAGTTACACGCTGGCATGTAAGTCATGTGGACCCACTCTCCATTTCATTGCATTCTTTTATTTATTTTTCTTTTTAAATATCGTCACTTGTTTACACCTTTGTTAGTAAAGAAAAAGACAAATATTTTAGAAAAATTTCCACTTTTCTTTAATTTAATATTTTAATATTCATTTTTTTGTTTCAAAGTGCAACCTTTAAAGTTTAATTAATAAATAAAAATTTTAAATTTTACCAATTAAATTAATCTCAATAAATTTAGAAAAAAAAACCGAATTTTCATCTAAACTTTAAAATCGCAAGTGAGACAAAGGTTGTGGTTATGATACAATGAGTTGGGCAACATTTTCTTTGTGTTTTTTCTTATAATAATCAAAGTATGGTATTGTCTTATAATAACGATCTTATCTATGCTATAAACAAGCCCATCCTCAGAATTAGATTGGATTTCTTTGACCTAATATTATTATTTTATTTAATGGAATATAATAAACCTAAATTATTAATTAATCCCAAATTAAATATCAAATTTTCACATTCAGTTTATAAATACAGTGACCATCAAACCTAACTTTCATGATGGATTGTTTCATGATGACGTGTTATTTAATAGTTGTATGTAAAATCACTAGATCCAAGCTTATATTATTGGAAAATAAAAATATTTGTTTTTTTTCCAAAGGAAAATAAAAGTATTAAACATATATTAAAGTAGAAAAAGGAGAAATTAGGGATCAGGGACGTTGGATGTGCCACGTGGATTTGAAACCACGTGCAACACTAGAGAAAGTGCAATGTTGTGGTATTTTGGGTTGTTATCACGTCTGCCTTACATGATTTGTTTTGGGATCGTGTCAAGTGCTGATTGGTTAAATTTTCATTTTCACAATAATTATCTTTCTAATTCTTTTTCTGTGTCTTTTGAATGAATGATTAAGCAATAGCTCAAGGATTTTTCGATCCAATTAACCCTTAATTTTCTTGGAGATTGTCTACTTTTAGAGATTAACTATTTTTCTAACCATATATTATTTATTATTGTATAATATTTTATAAGGAAAATAAAATAACATTTAAATTTAAAATATTGGAAATCAATTCAAAAGCGATTGCTTCCAACAAGTTTTGTTTTTAACTCAAAATATTATTTTATTAAAAATAAATTCAGAAAAAAAAATTTATTAAAATTTGAAGTATTGAGAAAATATAAGTAGCTCGGAGTTAACTTTCAATTTAACTCAAATTTATTTTAAAAATAAATCACATGTTAAAAATATAATTTTAAACACATTTTAATATCATATATTTATATGTATTATAATGTATAGTATTTATATATTTAAATATCTATAAAAAAATTTTAATTAGACTAATAATACAATTATTATGAGATTTATGCTCTTTTTCCCATATTATAATTTAAGATTAATAGCATGTTTTAATAAAATACTTGCTGAAATTAGTTTTTTTTTTTTTGAAAAAAAAAATCCAAAGGATGTATATGGACGAATCAGATGACTCTCATTGACGTATGGGCAAAACAATCGGCATCTAGAAAAAATTTAAGCAACAAATTGAGAAAATTATGAATTTTATTGACTAGTGGTAGTGTGGCATTGATGGTGATATGTTTTCCACCCTCACCAACTATCTAAAGGTGCTTGAAGCTGTGAAGGAACATTATATATAGTATCTATAGATATGTTATGTCTAAAGATCTTTTCCTGTAATTTGTTAAACTCATTGGTAAATTCTGTTTGTGCTAATGTGATTTGTCAATCAAGTTTTGTCTGAAACCATTTTAGTTCATTTAGTCATTTTATGTTGAAAATTTACCAGCCAATAAAATGAGTTTGCTTCATAACCCACCTTCCTTTGTTTTTTTTTTTCGTTTTTACCATACCTTTCTCATTTTTACATTTCCTTGGAGATATCACAATATTCAAATAATAATAATAATAATAAATAAATAAATTATTTATGAGAGTTTTTAAAAACTCAATGCAGTTCAAAGAAAGTTATATATTTTTTTAATTATATTCATCTCTCAATTATAATTGATATTAAATTTCGAAATATCAGTTAGCTTGAAATTTTAAGTTAAAAATTCATGTCACATCATGCATATCGATTCTTCCATTGATTTATTGTAACCATTGAATTTAAATTAAAATTATGACAATTTTGGTAAAATTATTTGGTGGTATATAAATCCATAACCGATATACACCCATCCATAATCGATGTGGGATTCTAAAATATTAGCTCATGAAGCATGTTCTCGGAAATATCTCAACCCAATATTTATGCCACATTATGCACATCGGCATTCTCCTTAGGTTATTACTTTTTTTTATATGGATAAAAATCACATATATAAATAGCAACCACTGAATTTAAATCAAAATCATGATAATTTTAATAAAACTAATTAGTGGTGGTATATAAGCTTACATACCTATCTATAAACCGACATGAGATCTAAAAAACCATCCAATTTTATTGTAGGTTGGTGCTTTGAGGTGATGGGATTTTCCATTCCTCCAATTTATATGTCCAGTTACGAAAGGCGTTTTCTTTATCTTAATTTGGTTATTTAGGGTTTATTATTTGGATTCTGTTCTGAAGATGGGTTTAGGCTTGTAGGACTTTTGTAACCGACATTTCCTGATCTACTTGTTTGGGCTCTTCAAAGCCCATTTTTTAAATATAAACTCATTCACGCTTAGTTATTAGATAATTAAATTAAAATTATAATATATTAACACTTAATTTTATAAAAATAAATAATAATAATAATTAAATATAAATTAATAATGCCACTGAATTATTTTAAAAAATTAACAAAGTCCAAAATAATTACTGGCTGATTCTAACTTTAATGATTTTTAATTAAATTTTCATAATATGACAAAATTATTCATATTTGAATTCTAATCTAGGGGTTGAATAAGTTAATTTTAAATGGTAAAATATTGTAAGTGTATATTTTGTCAAAAAATTTTCCCTGATCTTTCTTTGTCAAATTTCAATTAATGAGCACATGAAGACCAAGGCTATGGAATTGTCTCGCAAGAAATTGCTAGAAATTTGAAAAGTTTCTGGCACAATAGGATAGAAAATACTAATGAGTTTGACATTTTATATAATAAAAATGTTTATACTAGCTAAATGCAGCTCTCCACTCCTAAAATCAAAATTATCAGCCAGATTATTCTCTAAATAGTCTCATATAGTATTTATTTATTGCAATATGGTGGGTCCAATTCTCATTGATGTTATCCATTGTATGAGGCTATGTGCACATTGGGAAGTTAGAGAAAGACCGTAGCAGCTCTCGCGTGAACTCAAACTTGTCACGTGCACGAGTCTATTGGGTTTGGGTGGCCGCTTGCTTACTGCAAAATAGTTATTGATTACCCTTTCAAATTTTTTTTTTCCTTTCTCTGCTTTTAATTCTTTGTGAATAAGGTACATGATAAATTATCTTTTAATTCTAATGAGTTTAGTCCACGTCCAATGTTATTTAGCTCCTTTTTATGCCTCATCAGAACTTTTCTTTTTTCCTTGCTCATTGTGTGGGTTGTCCTCTCTTCTGGGTGGGTCACTTATATATATATATATAATTAGAGTACGCTATATAGAGAAAAGGGTTTTTGTATTATTTACTGAACGTATTACAGAAATTTATATAATACAAGTCTACAACTAACTAAATACAAGATAAGTATATAACTATAACTCAAATACTAAAAATAAGTATACAGCTATAACTCAAATACTAAAAATAGATAAAACTGTTATAGTTAGTCTTTATCCTTAATATCTACAACTAACTAAATACAAGATAAGTATACAGCTATAACTCAAATACTAAAAATAGATAAAACTGTTATAGTTAGTCTTTATCCTTAATACGCCCCCGCAAGATTGAGGCGCCATTGGAAACTCCAATCTTGGTTCTAAAATAACAAAACTGAGTTCTTTCCAAAGCCTTTGTAAGCACATCAGCAACTTGATCTTTTAAACTTATGTGAAGAACCCTTAACTATCCAGCATTAATTTTCTCGCGAACAAAATGGTAATCCAGTGCAAGATGCTTCATCCTAGTATGATAGATTGGATTGGCGCAGAAGTAAGTCGCACCAAGATTATCACAATGAAGGACTGGTGGTTGTGATATTGGTGCTCCTAAATCTTGTAATAAACTTTGAACCCAAAATACCTCTGCTGCAGCATTGGCTAAGGCTTTGTACTCAGCCTCTGTAGAAGATCGTGAGACAATCTTTTGCCAACTAGATTTCCAAGAGATAATATTAGAACCAAGATATAGAACATAAGCAGTTGTAGACCGCCCATTATCAAGGACACCACCCCAATCAGAATCAGAGAAGGCAGACAGAGTATGAGTGGAATTTCGATTGAGAAATAAGCCATAATGTATGGTTCCTTTGAGATATCACAAAACACGTTTCAGTGCTTGAAGATGAGTTTGCGTCGGTGCATGCATAAACTGTGACAGCCGATTCACTGCAAAAGAAACATCAGGACGCGTAATTGCCAAATATTGAAGAGATCCAACAATTTGGCGATATACGGTGGAATCAGTCGAACTAGAACCATCATTTAAGATCAGCTTGTCTCCTGTAGACATAGGAGTATTCACCTCTTTAACTCCAGCCATATCAAATCGGTCTAACAAATTAGCAATATGTCGATGTTGCGAAAGAAATAATCCTGCAGCTGTAGAAATTACTTCAACCCCCAAAAAATGATTTAATATTCCCAAATCTTTGATAGAGAACTGAGCAGATAGCTTCTGTACACAGGTATTCAGAAAATGATTGTTATTACCTGTAAGTACAATATCATCAACATATACTAGAAAATATGCAGTAATCCCATTGGAGGAAAAAATAAACAAGGACGCATCAGCATTTGATTTGCAAAAACCAAGTTTGAGCAAAAAAGAAGTAAGTTCAAGATACCAAGCTCGTGGAGCCTGTTTCAAACCATAAAGAGATTTCTTCAGTTTGCAAACATAATCAGAAAACTCAGGTTGCACATATCCTGGAGGTTGTTGCATGTAGACATCTTCATAAAGTGTGCCATGTAAAAAGGCATTATTTACATCCAATTGCCTTAACTGCCATCCTTTAGAAATTGCAAGAGTAAGAACTACCCGAATTGTGACCGGTTTTGTAACCGGACTAAATGTATCAAAATAATCACGCCCAGGTTCCTGAAGAAATCCTTTGGCAACCAAACGTGCCTTGTACTTATCAATAGTACCATCCGGTTTACGCTTAATCTGAAACACCCATTTGCAACTAATAAGATGATGTTTGTCTCTCGGAACCAACTCCCAAGTTTTATTTTGCAAAAGAGCATTGTACTCTGAATCCATCGCCTGCCGCCAAAGTGAACTTGCCAGAGCTTGTTTAACTGTTCTTGGCTCGAGTGTATCCTGTAAAGGATATTTAGTTGTAAGATTAACAAAAGAAGAATTAAAATACTTTGAGTTAGGCTTCCTTTGTCGCTGCTGCCGTTGTACAGGAGCTGGAACTGAGTCTTGTGAAACAATCAGTAGTGGCAAATCTAAATCAGTAGTAGAAGATTCAGTCATCAAAGGTTCAACTTGTTGAGTCTCAGTACTAATTAATGGCATGGCAGATTGATCAGATTCTGCTGATAATGCTGTAATAGATTCTGAACCAGTACTCGAAACCAACAAATCAGAATCACTTGGAATAGAAATTGCCAATGGAACCGAAGCAACTGCAGTTGGTGCAACAGGTGATGAATTTTGTTGTTGTGTCGAACCTGTACAAGAAGCATCTCGAAAATAATCTGTAAATTGATGAGAACTAGTGCAAGTTTCAGATGGAAAAATATGCTCAACAAATTGAACATGACGAGACAAATACAAACGATTAGCCTTTGGATCGTAACATTTGTATGCAGATTGAGTTGGAGAATATCCAAGAAAAATACAAGGCAATGAACGACACTGAAGTTTAGAATTATTATATGGCCTTAGCCATTGAAAACAAAGACAACCAAAAGATTTCAATCTCTTAAAATTATGAGACATACCAAACAATCTAGAGAAAGGTGTTTGAAACGAAATAGCGGACGAAGGCAATCGATTGAGCAAATAAACAGCAGCCTGGAAAGCATGAGACCAATAATTAGAAGGTAAAGACGAAAATTGTAACATAGCAAGACCTGTTTCAACTATTGAGCGATGACGACGTTCAGCAGTACCATTATGCTCTGACGTATGTGGAGGTGTTGTATAATGTGAAATACCACAAGACAAAAAATGATGCTTAAGCTTTTGATACTCCCCACCATTATCAGTGAACACAGAAACAATTTTAGTGTGAAAATAATTTTCAACCAATTTCTAAAAGTGGATAAACAAATCATGAGTATCAGATTTCTTCTTCATGGGATATAGCCAAACATACTTAGAATAGTGATCAATAAATGTAACGTAATACTCATAGCCATCAATAGATTTTTGTGTAGGACTCCAAACATCGGAATAAACAAGTTGCAAAGACTTATTACTAATAAGAGAATTCTCAGAAAACGGTAATTTATGACTCTTGCTCATAGAGCAGGAAGTACAATGAAAACTAGAAACATAGTTAGACATAGACTGAAGACCAATATTTCGAAGTACTAACAAAAAGACTTTATTGTTGGGATGACCAAGCTTGTGATGCCATTCAGAAAGCAAAGACAGACACCGAGTAGTAACATTCAGCTGAGGACGTTGAGAATTAACTCTGGAAAAACTTGCACAGTAGATATCATCAATGTTCTCTCCCCGTAGCAGAGACGCCTCCGTGTACAGATCCTTCACAACAAAATAAGTGTAACGACCCGGAAACCGGTACCACTCAGTAACGGTCCGAAACATCAGCATGCAAGACAGGACTCCACATACTATCCTAGTGGACATGATTTTAACTTATTGTGCTTTCCTTCCTATACAAGACAACACCTCTTTCCGATGTGGGATATCCCAACACACCGTACTCTTGAGGCCCTATGCTCTGATACCAATCTGTAACGACCCGGAAACCGGTACCACTCAGTAACGGTCCGAACCATCACTGGCACTAGGATCCAGATCGGCTTAAGGCCGCCGGGACCCGTAGCAAGTCGACAATACTCTCTGTGTACCTGATAAATCCCATACATGATACAAAGATACTCAACAATCCTGTAAAACTTTGTAGGCTTAACTACTGCTACTCAGATATAGCAATCTGAAATGGCCCTCAGGGCCTATACCAGGGACTACTATTTGCTGTGGATCAAGGGATTGAAACCCTTTTACTCTGTAACACAATCCACTGGTATCACATCAAAGCCATACATTAAGCCTAACTCACACATTTCTCATCAAGAAACGTAAAACAGGATTCATGTACAAGGGATTAATCATACATCACACTATAGCAAGGATACTAGGAAAAGCACAAGTCTATCCAGTATACAACAGTACATATCTATACACATTACATTACCACTAATCTTTGAGTTACATCATGTCCACTACTTTATTACAACCATACATTCATGCATATCTTCCCTCTGTACTCTTGCTGACTTTAACTTCCCATAGCTATCTCAGAACCTGCAAAACTGGGGTTAAGGGAGTGGGATGAGCTACTACAGCCCAGTGAGGAGGAACAAGAAAAACAGTTCATTCATTACATGCTCTCATGAAATGCATCACATCACAAACATATCATCTCAAGGATGAATTTGTCACCAATAACCCTTAACTACATGTTATAATAATGCCAACTGTGCCAAGGAGACTATGTCATCACCTGGTCTACACTTATCGCTCTGATATCATAACATGACCAACTGTGCCAAGGAGACGAGGTCTCACCTGGTCTACACTTAACTCTGATTTGACAGCCCAGCTGTCTCACTCATAGTACCAGGAGCGACCTGGACTATCCAGGGGCGACCTGGTATGGCTATCTCATGCCATAAATCTGTATCTGCTCTCTGTCAAGGGCTAAGGATCATCCAACATTCATCCACATAAACAACAACGTATATGCAATGCATCATCGTCGTGAAATCTAATGCAATACAACCTAATACATAACATGGCAGTTTATGATGCATGGATCATGCTAGAATCGTGTCATTTCTCAAGAGAAAATATGTAGTTTAGTTCCACTCACCTCTAGCCAATGCTGGCTAACTCTGGGCCAACTCTAACTCTGGAGCCTCCTCGGTTCCTCGGTCCAATCCTACACAGATGGACGTAAATGAGGTACCAAACATACTCTAACATAACTAGGAACATCTCTCCAAAAACCCTCTAAAACATCACAAAACATGCATGCAAAACAAGCAAAGGAAGGCTGGACAGGGCACCTTCGGCAGCACCTTCGGCGGCCGAATGTCTCCTCCAGAGACGAAAGTCAGGCATGTTCGGCGGCCTAACTTGGACTTTCGGGGGCCGAACCTGAGTTTAGCCAGAACTCAGTTTCGTGCACAAGGACGCCTGCCAGTCCCTCCATCACCTGTTCAGACCTCAACACATGCATTTAACCCTTCTAAAACATGCATAAACACTTCAACAAGCCTAAGGGAGCTTCAAATAACTTTAAACTCCAACAAACAAGCTCACAAGACACACATCAAACATAAAGGATTCATAAACCCTATGATGCACATCTCATGCAAACTCATGCCTAGCTCCCTTTTCCCTTTACAAAACTCATAAAAACATCATAAGAACCATGGATCAACACTTACCTCTTGAAGAACAAAGGCTGAGATGATCCAAACTCAAAGATATGGAGAAACCAAGCTTCAAAAGCTTCAAACTCCAAAACCTTGTTTCAAGCTCACAACTCTTCAAAACAAGGGTAAAACTCATTAAAACCGTGAAAGATGTGAAGAAAAACCATGAAAATACTTTAAGGAGATCAAGACCTCACCTAGGTCAGAAGGAGAGAAGAAACCTCCTCCTTTTTCTGCCACTCGGTGCACTTATAGATGAGCAACCGCCTCAGGTTCGGCTGCCGAATCGCATGCAAAACTATGCAACTTTCGGGGGCCGAACATAACCTTCGGGGACCGAACATTGGGCACTTTAGGCGGCCGAACTTAACCTTAGGGGGCCGAACATGGCAAAATGCCTCC
Organism: Manihot esculenta; assembly: GCF_001659605.2. Classification (NCBI taxonomy): domain Eukaryota; kingdom Viridiplantae; phylum Streptophyta; class Magnoliopsida; order Malpighiales; family Euphorbiaceae; genus Manihot; species Manihot esculenta. The sequence goes on along the minus strand of NC_035175.2, from coordinate 2,080,904 downwards.
TTGGCCATATCTCTTCAAAACTCAATCCTTTTCTACGCTAAACCTTTAAAACACTTGCACATATTTTAGAAAACTTTCTCTTACCCTTCCAGAGACCTCTGACATCCTCGAACTCCCCCGGATGGTAGGAATTCCGATGTCTGAATCTAGCCGGGTATTACAATAAGATAGAAAAAATTCCACAGAAACATTATTAGTGCGACATAACTTAGCAATTGAAACCAAATTCTTGCGCAGATTAGGCACACATAACACATTAGGCAATGATAAATTCTTAGAGTAAGCAGGAATTTGCACAAAACCAGTATGTGATACAACAAGCGTTTTACCATCACCAAATTGTACTTCCTCAGGACCTCCATAGTCAGAATAGCTTTGCAAAGAAGCTGGATTCGACACAACATGATGAGAAGCTCCGCTATCAAACAACCATTGTTGTGGAGAAGGAGCAGCCATAGCAAAAGTAACATTAACTGCAGGTATCGGTGCTAAAGAATGAGAGGTATCAGTCTTCAAAGACATATTATTCTCCTTAAGAAAACGAGCCAATTTGCGACATTCAGCAGTAGTATGCCCAGTATATTCACAAAATTGACATACCACATTAGGTCGATAAGAACCTCGACCTCGACCACCAGAGTAAGAACCACGACCACCACGTCGATTTCCAGAATAATTGTAGTGTTGTGGAGATCGATTATAATTGCCATTCTGATTTTGTGAATGCCCTCTAGAACGTTGAGTGTAATTGACAGTAGCAATCACTTGTGATGTAGCTGAAACAGTTGTGGAATCTTTTTCTTGTAAGGATCGTTCATGATCAGTAAGTTTTTCAAAGAGATCAGAAAAAGTTATTGGGGTTTCACGAACTTTTAACGCAGCAACTATGGGACTGTAATCATCTCCCAATCGCGTGATCATATAAACAATTAAATCATCATCACTCACCGGATTCTGGGTAAGAGCAAGCTCATCTGCAATAGCCCTCATCTCATTGAGAAAAACAGCAATCGGTTTGGTTCCCTTAGAGTTCTGTGCTAATTTAGTCTTTAAGGACAAAATTCTAGAACGAGAAACATTAGCAAAACTTTGGTGAAGCCGATCCCATGCTTCTTTGGCAGTATTGGCTGAAGAAATCAAGGGTTGAATAGTATCGGAACAACTTCCTAAAAGAGCACTGATCAAGATCTGATCTTATCGAAACCATAAGGCGAAAGCTGGGTTGGCTGTTTTGTCTTTTTCAGAAAGAAATTGTGATGGTGCAACCCGTGAACCATCAATAAAATCAAGTAAATCAAGACCAATTAAGGTTGATTGGATCTGTTTTCTCCAAACAGGAAAATTATCCTGAGTAAGTTTAATAGGAAAATGCGTTTGAGCATTTAATTGAATAACAGTAATAGATGACGAAGCCATTAATTAAAGTTTAAGAAAATTGGATCAGAAAACTCGTGAGAGCATATTGCGGCTCTGATACCATATAGAGAAAAGGGTTTTTATATTATTTACTGAACGTATTACAGAAATTTATATAATACAAGTCTACAACTAACTAAATACAATATAAGTATATAACTATAACTCAAATACTAAAAATAAGTATACAGCTATAACTCAAATACTAAAAATAGATAAAATTGTTATAGTTAGTCTTTATCCTTAATATGCTATACATGGCTTATATGTGAGGATGATGGCAACAATTGTGATGGTGTTGTTAGTTCTTTCTGTGGCTTAAGTTTCTGGGCATGGGTTTCGACGCTTAGATTTGTTCTTTTTTTTTTAAAAAAAAAATTTGTAACTTCAGTTTTAAACTCTTTCCAATAAAATATTTATTTAAAAAAAAAGCATTACAAAATATTAAATTAGTTTATATTGATGCCCGAAATCCAATAAAAATAGGTTTAGAGTATATTTTGATAAGTTTAATTTCTTTCTCAATTTCCTTTTATCCCTTCTCTCTTTCTTAATTTCTTTTTATCATTTTTCTCTTTTGTTTTCTAATGATATGTAACTACTATTGTGCATTTGTATAATAGTCACGTCGATCATACACACGAACGTACTATATCATTTTCTATTATTAAGCCGCTATTTAATTTTATCTGACGTCATATGAACATGATCCAAATATCATTGAATTTGTTGTCCCATAATACTAATGAGTTATTTGTGACAAGACTATTATATGTAGGTCTGCACCAAGCAAGTTCAGGATTTGTATATGGAGTAGATTCATTCATTGAATTCAAATAGAACTAAATCCAACTTTTTTAACACAGACCTTGGATTGTCTTCATATATAATTTTTATTAATTAATTTATTATAATCTTAACTAAAAGTCGTGGAAGTGGAGGTTATTTTATTTAAAAAAATAAATTTTTATAAGTGATAAATAGTTTTAGACTTTAATATAAACATAAAAAACATCAAGACTCATATAAAAAAAGTCATAACACCATTACCGAAAAAATTAGCTAGAAAATAAGTCTAATAGCCTAAAATTAAAATCTTAACTAGAAAAATTATTCGACGTTATAGTAGCTGCCGAGTAATTGCCATAGAACCGCAGGAGGAGGTACGTTGATACTAATATATTGGCTATCTCAAATAAATTGCAATTCCGTCAATCACAATGCAGTCATTTTAGCATACACATTGCAATTCAAAAATGGCTCAAGCCTTCAAATATCAGGTTTTTACCATGATCAACGAAAACCATGATTACATCATATTTGAAAGCTCGGTTGTTATTCTAAAAAAGCCTGGTTTTTAATTATTACCCCTTAAAAAGCGTAGGTCTCCTTATATACATTTAAAATAATAATATTTATTTATATTTTACCAGCAAATAATATTATGATCTGATTAAAAAAAATATTTATGCAAACACTAATGAGCAAATTATGGAGATGCTACATTGGTATTACCAGTCGTCTTTTCTTTTTTTTTTCATAAACTTTATATCATATGATATTATTTAAGACAAAGGAAATAAAAATATTCTATTAAGCATACTTACTTTTTTTTTAAAATTAAGAAAAACATAGTTAATAAAATTAAAATAGCAAATTTAATATTACTTTTCTTAATATGTCATTCAGTTATAATATTTTTTATCTTTTAAATTTTAATTAATTTTACATTTTTCTATGTATATTAAACAAAAATATATTAATAAAATGCGTGGTGGCATAGGTGAAATATATAATTTAACTCTAGTAAAATTTTTGAATCTAAATTATGGTTAATGTATTTTAAAAAGTAGAATCCTCAATTTGCATCCACTCACCTTAGAGTGCGCGTGTTAGCATATCGCATAGTTGTCCACATTTTTTCCGGCGGGAATGTAAGTTAGACGTTTCCCCCAAATGAAAAGCAGGTGAGGCGTGTAGGTGTAGCTTCAGTTTTCACCCTTCCAGTTCTAAAACCAGAAAATCCGATACATTCAATTTTCCCACCGGAGAAGAAAACAAAAGAAAATCGAGAAAGTTACTCTTCAGCTTGCCTTTTTTTTTCCCCCACCTAAATTCCCATAATGCCCCCGGTCTCTCAATCTTTCAATCTATTCGACAAAATTCCCGTTTCTGTTTAGCCTCTTTCTGTCGGTCTATCTCAATCTCCGCGCGTTCCAGCTGTTGATGGAGCCGCAGAGGAGCCAAGATCAGAGTCTCTCCGAGAGGAAGGGACAGAAGCGGAAACTGGAGGAAGAGATAGAAGAGAAGCAGCGAGAGATCTCAGCTGCGGTCCCCTTCGGCGATGCGCGTGAAGCACTTTTATACGAGGTGACTGCGCAGGTAAATATCCTTAACTCGACCTTCTCTTGGAACGAGGCCGATCGGGCAGCTGCCAAGCGCGCCACTCACGTCCTTGCAGAGTTCGCCAAAAACGGTAATTCCTCCACCTCTCTCGTCCTATATATTTCATTTCTTGAACCGACAGACTGTACTTTTCTGAAATCAAGATCTCTCTTTATGTTTTAGTGTTCTTTTGCATGTGTTGCTTATAGATTGAAAAGTGTTGTTTTTGGTGGTCATTGTTTTCCAGAGGAATTAGTGAACGTAATTGTTGAAGGAGGTGCAGTTCCAGCTCTTATCAAGCATCTTCAAGCGCCTTACACGAATGAAGCTGACCGTAATCCGAAACCGTTTGAGCACGAGGTGGAAAAGGGGAGTGCTTTCGCTCTAGGACTGCTTGCCGTCAAGGTCACTACTTCTATGTTCTTTTCCTGCCTATTTTTATATTTAAGATTTACATGTTTTAGTAGCATCTTTAGTTTTGAGGTTTCAGTTCCTGTCCAGCGAAGTTCAATCATGCTTGGAAGTTACCTCCATTTCAACAGTTATGCTATGGTCTTAGTTATATATATAAATTTAAATAGAGAATTTTCTACATAGAGAATTTCATGCGGACTTGATATATTGTGGATAGTCTTTGTAATTTTTTAGATGCGGCTACAAATCTGATATGCCTTCTATTGAATAAAACAGTCAGTATCCTTCCCATTGTTCCGTTGCATGAAAGTTCTAGTTGCCTGTGGTATGCGTTCATCTCTTGTTTTTAACATTTGCAAGAATATTATATGAATAATATGCACCTATAAGCACAACCATGACAATGTGATCTGAAAAATGAAGCTAAGACATGCAAACAACGGTGGCATATCAAGCATATATATTTTTTAAGAAATGCTCTGGACGTGATCTAATTAAAATTTTATTTTTCCTCCATACTAAACGCTAATTCTGCTTTTACATCTTTCCTGTCAACAGCCAGAGCATCAGCAACTCATAGTTGATGCTGGCGCTCTGTCACTTCTTGTGGACCTGTTGAAGAGGCACAAGGATGGTTCTAGTTCTCGGGCAGTAAATAGTGTAATTAGAAGGGCAGCTGATGCTATCACCAATCTAGCTCATGAGAACAGCAGCATTAAGACACGTGTTAGGTTTGCTCATTCTGGTGGTAATTTTGTTTCGATTTCTGATTGAACACTGTTCTCTTCTTATCTTCATTATAATTGGTCTTACAGGGTGGAAGGTGGGATTCCTCCTCTGGTTGAGTTGCTTGAATTCACTGACACAAAGGTGCAAAGGGCTGCTGCTGGGGCACTACGCACTCTGGCTTTCAAGAATGATGAGAATAAAAAGCAGGTGATAAACCTTGATTTGGAAGTTGGACTTATAAGGTTGAGTCTAGTATCAGTAAACAAGACTTTGATTCTGCAGATTGTTGAATGTAATGCTCTTCCCACCCTCATTCTAATGCTACGGTCCGAGGATGCTGCTATACACTATGAAGCTGTATGTCATGTGATGTGAATTTTGAATTTTTCATTTATGTGGAATTTTATTGTCATGAAAAAAACAATCTCATTCGAAAACGTCAATTTCTTCAGGTTGGTGTGATAGGAAATCTGGTGCATTCATCCCCAAGTATAAAGAAAGAAGTACTTGCTGCTGGTGCTCTGCAACCTGTTATTGGCTTACTTAGGTTTGTCAAATCCTGTTTTTTTTTTTTTTGGCACCCTTGAAATGCCTTTCCATTTGTTTTGACCGCGCGTGGACATTGTTCATTCTTTAAATTTTTTGTGCATATTTATGTTTTAATGCCAGTTATATTATTTTCCTCATTTGAAGATTTTTTTTAAAAAAAACTTATTTTGCAATTTATCATTTATTTCACGGAAGCAGTTCCTGCTGCTCTGAGAGCCAGAGGGAGGCTGCTTTGTTACTTGGACAATTTGCTGCAACAGACTCCGATTGCAAGGTAGAGTTAAACTTGCCTTGTTTTCCTTTCCTTGAGGGAATTATGCACTTTCTACAGCTATTGTTGACAAAAAAGAATGAAGAAATAAATACTATCCATTATTTCTAGTTTCTAAGTATTTGTTTCCAGCAGTTTATGTTATAAACAAAAGAGTTTACTTTTTTATATCGATGGATGGATTGATAACTCAATCACCCTTGCCCTGCCAGAAAAAAAAAAAAAAAGAAGAAGAAGAAAACATACACACCACCACCAACAACAACCACCTTTTCTGCTTTAGATTAAAAGCATGATGTTTTTTAGGTTCACATTGTACAAAGGGGTGCAGTTCAACCTTTGATAGAGATGCTTCAGTCTCCAGATGTACAGCTGAGAGAAATGTCAGCCTTTGCACTGGGGAGGTTGGCACAGGTTATATTCTCTCTCTGATGCATTCTTCATTTTCATCAAAGGTTAGAGATCCTAATGAGATTATGAAACAGCTACAGCCTTCTTGCCTGTGGATATTTATTTATTTAGCTGAATAAATGATATGGAAATGACACAGAGGAGGAAAGTAGTATGGATATTTTTTTTGCAAGTTTTGAATATTGATATTCAATTGGTCGCAAATAAAGCTGAACGATCAATTTAGCTGACCCCAACTTGCTTGGGATTAAGTCTTAATTGTTGCTATTGTTGATTATAAAAGATATTAATTTTTGAAAAGGAAAAATTTGAGAAAATGTATTTTGTATATTTGCTTTGCATAGATGTAAAAGCATGTTTCTTTGCCATTTTAGCTTACCCATGTAGGCTTTACACATAAATTGTGCATTTCTGTACTTCCTCACTACATTGGCCAATTCAGCTGAATTCTGGTTGGATGGTTCTTTTTAGCTTGAAGTTTTCTTTTTTGCTTGCAGGACTCGCATAATCAAGCTGGTATAGCTCATAATGGTGGTTTAGTGCCACTACTGAAGCTTCTGGATTCAAAAAATGGATCTCTTCAACATAATGCTGCATTTGCCCTATATGGTCTTGCCGACAATGAGGTAAGCTATAGGTTATGAGTTCCGATGAATGCAAGGACCCTAATCCCAGAATATATTTGAGAGTTAGCCTTTTAACTTGATACAGTCTTATTGTTCATTCATTTTTCCTATAGGATAATGTGTCCGATTTTATTAGGGTGGGAGGTGTCCAGAAGCTGCAGGATGGGGAATTTATTGTTCAAGTATGTTCATTAATTATTTCATCGTTTATAATCTCAACAGTTTAATATAGCTGTTATGATTAGTCTCCTTTATGTGCCTAATCCATGTTGCTGATTCTATTTTGCTTTAACTACATGGTAGCTTGAAAGCATGAATTCATGCAGGAACCTAGATGTTTACCAGTTCATGCTCTTTTTCTGGACCTTCCACGAACAATTAACGATTAATAATCACACTTGCAGGCAACAAAAGATTGTGTATCAAAGACTTTGAAAAGATTAGAGGAGAAGATTCACGGACGAGTGAGTTTTCTCTCTTTATCCTTTTATTGGCTCTCGCAATATCTAGTCCTCTCTCTCTCTCCTCTTTTATTATCTCTAACTATATTTTGTCTGTTGAAACTGTCATGGTGTTTTTCCTTTTACCAAATCAGGGTTAACCCTATATTTGTGTTCTATACATTTCTTCTGTAGGTTCTAAACCATTTGTTATATCTAATGCGTGTAGCAGAGAAAGCTGTCCAACGACGTGTTGCTTTAGCTCTTGCACATCTTTGTTCCCCAGATGATCAGAGAACCATATTCATTGATAACAATGGCATGCCATATTCTTCCTAGTTCTCCCTGTTTTCAAATTTAAAATAGAAAAATGAAATCATTGGATTGGAATAGTGTTTATCAACTTAAGATGATCATGCTGGTGAGCGATTGCTGATCTTTCTAATGCAGGATTGGAGTTGCTGCTTGGTCTCCTAGGCTCTACAAGCCCAAAGCAACAAATTGATGGCGCTGTCGCTCTCTACAGGTTGGCAAATAAAGCAATGTCTCTCTCCCCTGTGGATGCAGCCCCACCTTCTCCAACACCACAGGCGAGTTTGCTATCCAACACCACTAGGTTTATTTTATTCAGTTTTTTTATGATGTGACATCATAAATTCAAGTTGAATGTTAATATATAAATCCACATATTTGAAGAAAGCAGATATTTATTGTAATAAGGTCCTTGGTTTACCAATTTATTATTTGTGATCATAATTATCCCTTGAACTTTGTTCCATCCTTAGGTTTTTAGGCAAGGATATAGGTGGACGAAATTTCAAAAAATAAAAACAGTTGGAGATTTGGTATAACAATTTATTAGTATTATTTGCTTGTTCTGTGTTGACTTCTAAATGTGACAAGGATGCATACTTTTTTTCCTTTTTGTTATGTTATTTTGAAAGTCATGCATATGATAACATCTTTCTTCATGCAGGTATATTTGGGGGAGCAGTATGTAAACAATTCTACTTTGTCTGATGTTACCTTTCTGGTCGAAGGTTGTAAATGAAAATTATTTGATAGTTACCTTCTGTGAATTTTTGTCTTGTAGCCTGCTAGTATATTAGATTTGTTAGCATGAACTCTCTCTTACGAAATCATATTATTTGTGCTCTGCAGGTAGACGGTTCTGTGCCCATAGAATTTGCCTGCTTGCTTCTTCAGATGCATTTCGTGCAATGTTTGATGGAGGCTACCTGGTGAGTAAGCTTGTCAGAATGTCAGTCGTGATTTCATCAAACATTCCCCTTGGGCCCTTTTTTAGGGTCAAGGCCCAGAAAGGGGGCAACAGATGGTTGCTTTTTTATTTTCTTGCAACTCTGGAGTCTGAATTGAATCCAGTGGGATAATATACTGACTGACCTTTGTTTCAGATAATTACAGAGGTTACTATGCATTTAGTTGTTGCCAACCCCAGAGTTGGTCTTCTTTATGACTTTGTTGTTTAAGCAGTACTTGAAGGAGGAGGAAGATGGTTGGGATGACATTCATATCATATGTGCTATATGCATTTTTTTTGTCTGAAAAAATTTTTCTTGGCATGTGTCACAGGAGAAGGATGCAAGGGATATTGACATTCCAAACATTAGATGGGAGGTTTTTGAGTTGATGATGAGGTTTGATGAATTGCAAATTTCATGGTTTCTTAAACAAGTCTCTTCAGATTGTTTATTTAATAGGTTTTATTTTCAACAGATTCATTTACACAGGATCAATAGATATTTCATTAGATATTGCACAAGATCTGCTAAGGGCTGCAGATCAGTATCTTTTGGAGGGGCTTAAGAGACTCTGTGAATATACAATAGCACAGGTGAGCTTTGAAGGCTTGTCCACGTGTGAATGTGATCTGCTTCCGAACTTAAAATGAAAATCTAATGACTGTTTCTCTCTCTCTCTCAGGATATATCACTGGAAAATGTTGCGAGCATGTATGAACTTTCAGAAGCTTTTCATGCTATTTCGTTGAGGCACACATGCATTTTGTTTATCTTGGAGCATTTTGATAAATTGAATGCTAAGCCCAGGTAACATGTCCCTCTTAATCCATTATTTTCCTGTTCTCTTTAATACTCCTTCCTGTCCGTGAGTTGGTACTACTAATGTTAAGGCCAAGTGGTACCTTAAGTGCTAGCAATCCCCTAATACATACATGAAAAATGACAAAATTTAGGATCAACCATTCCTTCTACGTCACTAGTTATACGGTTTTAACATCCTTTGTGAGATTTCTGAGTGAGAAACAGTGCAATAGTTCTGTAAGATCCTAAAGAAATCTCACTCCCTTTGTAGAATGAGAAATTATGGTGGTGGAAATTTATTTTGTGTGCTGAAATTTGCAGGCACTCCCATTTGATCCAGCGTATTATACCTGAGATTCGGAATTACTTTGCCAAAGCACTTACCAAAATTAACCCACGTAACTTGCGGTTGTAGATTGCTGGTATTTGATTCTTGATCTCTAACTAGATAACATTGTACAGATTGGTAGATCTCATCGATGTCAAGCCATTTGAAGGTTCTTATAGGATGGTTAATATGGCTCATAATCTTCCCCAATACCAGAGTGCTGTTCCACGTGTATACATTGTAACATTGTTTCCATTTTCTTGAATGTTGATCGGCATGTTCTTCACCGACATTATTGTTGCCATGTATTGTTATGTATTCTGTGTAAGAGTTGATTTCTCTGGGGCAGAATTTCAGGTCCAAAATCTAAACCTCATTAACGGCTCGTGTGGTTTAATATGTTTAGTGCTAGCTTTGTGTGAAGATAGCCACACCCAAAAAGAAAAGAAAAAACCTTACTTTTTAAATAATACTATTTTTGAAGGTGACGTTCCCTAGCATTCCCATTCCCAAATTGGATTGAACATTTTTCATTACAGAAGCAAAATTTTTTGGTGTTTTAGATCTGTTTGATACTGAATTTCAATTGAAAAAAGAAGTTTTAGAACTATAATCTTATATGTTCGTTGAAAGAAAATTAAAAAATTAAGAAGTTGTTTTATTATTTTAACATTCTTATAATCAGAATACGTTCATATATGGTAAATTAATTTTAAATACTTTATATATTTTTTTGAAAAATATAACTAATATCAACTGTGATGGGAGCGTCCCGCGGAATTTTCGTCTAGTGGTTTCTAGATCGGTTCCAAATAAAAACAAATTTGCCAGTTTTCCTTCTTCATAGGTTATTATTTTATTTTATTTTATTTTATTTTTGTCCTGAACGGCGAACAAGGCATGGGGGACAATCTACGCCAGTTTTTCAACTCAGAGAGAATGGACTGCCACAGGGAAACTCGTCATCGTATGAATCAACGTGGCATCTCTATGAACGGGTGTGTTGCGTCCAGAAAAATTAATTAATAGATCGTGCAAATGTGTAGGATGGCAGTTGGTCTATTGATAACAGATTGTCTTATCTTGGCTGCCCCGTAGAGCCTCCAACGATGACCGACGCGTTGCAGTACACCCTCATATGTGCCACAAATCATATAACCCTTATAAAAACTGAAAACTCCATTAACATGTGGTTTAACCAGGACTAATGTAGTGTTTTTTGAGACGCAGTATTAATATATATACAGTTTACGATAAATTTAGGTTCAACTAAAACTACTGAGAGTTGAAGTATATGCTAATTATGAGATGTTAAGTGCATTTGTTTGGTGGTAAGCCAATCACGAGGAGGTACTATGAGAAAGGTGGCAATCTGAGAAAAGAGAGCACTTCTTTTTGACCGGAGACTGATTAGGTAATGCTTTAATCATTAAAGCAATTTTTTTTTTCTGTAATAATCCTACTTTTAAACTTTATACAAGTCTGTCTCCCACTCAAGAGTGGAGATTTCCATTATACTATCGGGTTTATTGCGTTCTGTTTAGTTCAAAGCTTAATTGTTATTTTCCACCCCAGAAATAGTTTTTTTTTTTCGGAAAAAAAATTTGTTGGATGGCTTTTTAGCCCGCTCAAATAAGTGAAACTGATTAATAGACAGGTTAACGATTCGTCTCATGGTGAAAACATTGATATTCACGACGCTCAGAAATTTGAGGTGAGCGCAATTATAAATTGCAGACATTTCAATCGATCAACGATCCTCGTGCCCTTTGTTTTTAGACCTTTCTCAGGCATACCGATGAGTTCCATTGACAAGGAAGTAGAGGTTGAGATAGCCCCTTTTGTCAGAGTTTACAAGGATGGCTCTGTGGAACGACTAATGGGAGCTCCAATTGTGCCTCCGTCATCTCAAGACCCAGAAACCGGTGTCTCATCCAAAGACGTCACCATCTCACAGAACCCTCCCATCTCAGCAAGACTCTACCTTCCAAAACTCATTGAACCCACTCAACAAAAGCTCCCTATTTTGGTCTACTTTCATGGTGGAGGCTTCTGCATCGATTCTGCCTTCTCTTTAAACGAAACCAAATACATGAACCGTTTGGTTTCTCAAGCCGAAGTCGTTGCTATCTCAGTAGAGTACAGGTTAGCCCCCGAACATCTTCTCCCTACTGCTTATGAAGACTGCTGGGCTGCCCTTCAATGGGTGGCATCGCACTTTGCCGATAAGGGGATTAATACTAAAGACCCGTGGATATCAAATTATGGTGATTTTGGGAGACTTTATATCGGTGGTGATAGCGCAGGGGCCAACATCGCTCACAATTTAATCATGCGAGCTAGCAATGAAGCATTGCCTGGAGATGTCAAGATTTTGGGTGCTTATCTCACCCACCCTTACTTCTGGGGCGCAGAACCAGTAGGTTCAGAATGCAGAGAAGAACGCGAGAAGCTGGTAACGAACTTGCTTTGGGCTCTGGTATATCCGTCGGCTCCTGGTGGCATTGACAATCCAATGATGAACCCAGTTGCTTTAGGAGCCCCAAACTTGGCTGGACTTGGGTGTTCTCGGTTGCTAATCAGTGTTGCTGAAAAGGATTTGCTGAGAGATAGGGGTATTTTGTACTATGAAGCAGTGAAGGAAAGTGGATGGAAAGGAGAGGTGGAATTCAACGAGGCAGAGGGAGAAGGTCATGCTTTTCATATTCTGAATTGTGAGACTGAGAGTGCTAAGAATTTGATCAAAAGCTTGGCTTCTTTTTTGCTAAAGTGAAAGATCCTTGGCTATTCGGATGCAGGGTATGTCAATAAATAAGCATAGACGCTAGACAATTTCCTGTTTCTTTATATTATGTGTGGCCCTTTTCTGTTATTCCCTCCCTTCTTCAGCTTGGAATCTGATTGTGTTTGTGGTTGAAATTTAGTGTAGTAGTTATTAGGATGTGTTTCATGTTGCGATCGTTCTCCTTTCAAACCAGGAAATAAGATCTCTAAAGCCTTGAAATTTATATTTCACAGAATTGTATGAAAATGCTTAATCTTACGCTGTTAAAGGTTCAATCTATGAAAACAAGGTTTACATTGATTGATAAAATAACCTTTCAAATTAGCAAGGAAGCAGCTGGTGAGCTTGTGATGAGAGATTGAGACTTTGGAGTGAAACTTTTGGGTGCTTTTAGATACAAATCAGTTAGCTGATATAGTTAACTTATTCAGATTCCAAATTATGTAATTTTGTACTTTGTTATTTTTAGATTATCGGCTGTTTTATTGGAAATCTAATTTCTTGTCGTAGTTGTTATGACAATATTGAAAGTATGGTAAAAAGTTGATTTTCCTTATTTTATAAGCAAGTTGTACCTCTACTATAAAAATGCAGATTTGTCAAAGCTAGGGATGTAAGCCGTGGGGTACCCGCGAAAATTAAACTATCCGAATCCAAATCCAATTTATATTAATAATATTCGAACCCGTTTCGAATCTGATTAAAAATTAATTTAAATTATTCGAATCCGTTCTAAACTCGATTATTATTATCCGAATAAAATCTGAACCGTTTAATCTTATATATTTTAATTAATAATTTATATAAAAAATATTTTTCATTAATAATTTTCTTTTAAAAAATATTTGGGAAGTGAAAATGAAAATATATAAAATATTTAAATTTAAATTTTTAAATAAAAATATATAAAAAAATTTATAAATATTATTATAAAATATATTTTTTATATTAAATTAATTATTTATATAAACCGGTTCAGATAGTGGGTATCTGTACATAAAACCGAATCCGATCTGAACTCGCAACGGATATTATTTTTAAAATCCGAACCTATCTCAAATCCAATTATAACTATCCAAATATATTCTATTAGGTTTCGGTCGGATCGGTACCCAAAAACACTGGATACATTGCCATCCCTGGTCAAAGCTAAAAGATCAATCTTTCCTTCTCACTCTTTACATTTGTTGCAAACACTTTAGCTTATTATCATAACAAATGGTATAAAACTCTAAGCTCTCAAGAGCCTAAATCCTTCAAAATCTAAGAGGTGTTCATCTTCGATCTAAAACATTCTACAGAAGCCAAAGTCAAGCAAGCGGAAAAAATCAGTTATGGCCTCTTCTTCCTCACCGTTCTCCATTCTTTTATTTACTGGAAAAAACTATCAAGTTTGGGAAGTGAAAATGAAAGCTTACCTGAGATTACTTGCATTGTGGGCTACGGTAGAAGAAGATCCAGATCGTCCTCCTCTCAGAAACAATCCCACTGTAAACCAAATTCGGATGCATGAAGAACAAGCAACAAAGAAAGATAAAACCCTGACAATACTCCATGCTAGTGTAGTAGACCACATTTTCACAAGCATAATGGCTTTTATAACACCAAATGAGATTTGGGATTATTTGCAGACAGAGAACGAGGCAAGTGAACGTGTCAAGTCAGTAAGGTTAATAGCCTTAAAACGAGAAATGGCAAACATGAAGATGAAAGATACTGAAACAAGCAAGGACTACACAACAAGAGTCCTTGAGGTGGTCAATCGAATGCATTTAACTGGAGCAGAAGTGGAGTAGAGTAGCATCGTGGAGAAAATCTTAATCAGCATACCAGCAAGATTTGAATCCAAAATTTCAGCCATTGAAGAAGTTCAGAATGTCACCAAACTATCTGTTGCTGATCTGATCAGCAAACTCCATGTTCAAGAGCAGCAAGCATGCATTAGAACGAAAAAAAAAGTTGAGGGTGCATTTTTATCTAAATCAAGCTTCAAACCAGCAACTTTGAAGTCCTCAAACAATCAAATCCATAAGCACCAGCAAGAAAGGAAATATCCTCCTTACTCACATTGTCACAAGTCAAATCACCATGAGACCAAATGCTGGAAAGTTGCAAAGTACAGCAACTGCAACAGAATCGAGCGCATCAGCAAATTTTGCAGAAAGAAGGTGCAAAGGTAGCAACAATTGACACACCAAGAAGTCAAGCCACCAGATGATAAGCAGCAGGCTCTTATGACTGATGAAAATACTTCTGAAGAGTATTTATACATGGCTCAAGCAAGTATTTTAAGCACAGGAAAGGAATGGTTGCTGGACAGTGGTTGTAATAATCACATGACTGCATATTCATCCATTTTCTGCAATGTGATTCCAACTTTCAAAACAACGTTAAGGCTTGGCAATGGAAGTATTCTGCTTCAGAGACTGGTGACAAACATATTCATGACATTCTGTTGGTGACAGAATTGGATCAAAATCTGCTCACCGTTGGACAATTCATGAAATGTGGCCATATTCTGCTATTTGCTGGAGATTCTTGTGCAATCACATAGCCTGATGGTGATCTTCTCATGGAGGTACCAATGATCAACAATAGCTTTCTTGTCAATTTTAACTCGACTCCTTCGTTGGCTTCCAAAGTATCCGTGGATCAAACATGGCTCATGCACAAACAATATGGCCATGCAAATTTTAAGTTACTAAAATTATTGTCTCAACAAGGATTGGTGACTTATATGCCTGAAATCTCTACTTGCAATGATGTTTGCGAAAGCTGACAAATTGGAAAACTACATAGAAGGCCATTTTCCAACTTATTCATTATGGAGAGCTGCTGAAAAACTCAGTTTCGTGCATTCTGACATTTGTGGGCCAATGGAGACACCTTCTTTGAGCCAAAACAGGCATTTCATCCTATTTATTGATGATATGTCTAGGATGACCATGAGTTGTTTCATGGCTTACAAATCTCAAGCTTTAGAGATGTTTAAGAAGTTTAAGTCACTGGTGGAGAACCAAAGTAGCTGCAAAATTAAAAGTTTGCGATCTGACAATGGGAAAAATACACCTCTAAGGAATTCAAGCTGTTTTGTGAATAAGAAGGCATCCACCATCAGTTTACTGTTCCTTATTCGCCTCAACAGAACAGCTTTTGTGAAAGGAAGAATAGAACTCTGTTAAACATGTCTCGAAGCATGTTGTATGAGAAAAATCTTCCAAAGGAATTATGGGGTGAGGCTGTTAACCCTCAGTTTACCTTCAGAATGGACTTCCTAGTGTTGCGGTTCAAGGAAAAACACCATTCGAGGCTTGGACAAGTATTAAACCAAGTGCTAAACAACTCAAGGTGTTTGGTTCAGTGTACTATCCACAGAACTCTTTTGTGATAGCAAGTCTGCAATAGCAATAACATGGCCTTGCGAGCTAGCATTGAAGGCCTGAATGGTGATGTTAAAATCTTGGGCACTTATCTCGCCCATTTTTACTTCTGGGGTTCAAAACCAGTTGGCTCAGAATCTAGTATAGACCGTGAGCAAAATTTGCTACACAGGGTTGGATAATTTCTACATCCATCCGCTCCTGGTGGAATTGATAATCCAATGATAAATCCAGTTGTTGAAGGAGCTCCAAGCTTGGCAGGACTTGGAGGTTGTCGTTTGCTTGTGAGTGTCGCTGAAAAGGATGAGCTGATGGAGAGTGGGTGGAAAGGAGAGGTGGAGCTGATTGAAGAGGAGGGAGAGGATCATGCCTTCCATATTTTGAATTATACTGAGAATGCCAAGAGCTTGATGAAGGGCTTGGCTTGTTTTCTTGTCAAGTGAAGGGAGATTTTTCATTTCCTTTTGTTTGAGTTGCTTTGATCTTCTTGCAACTGGTACATCTTTGTCCACTGAGAGCTAATGATTAATTTATAAGAAGAAAATAAGATATCTACCTGAACTTCCAGTTTTATTTTACAAGTTATCCGGTAATGAGTGGATAAAATTTTTGTGTTAAGTTCCGAGAGTACTGGATTGCAGCACAAGACCATATAACATAGTGACTCCATGACAGCTTTGCCTTTGTGGTTGGTGGTTGTTGAATAAAGATGGGGATGGTGGTCCGCCTACTGTCGGAGCCCAACCCCTGCTCCCAGATAACAAACTTTTCTCGTGGTGGCTTTAAAAACTTGAAAAATTTTGAATGCTTGAAAAGGACTCCCTTATTCAGAGTGAATAGATTTTTTGCATGGATGACATCTCATAATCATTATTTCCCTTGAACCCCAATAATTTTAGCATGAAAACATAAAAGTATCACCTTTTTCTAATTAAATTGGTCTCTTATGATTCAACAAAGCTTTGCTACCTCGTATTCTTAATTTCAAAAAACAATGTAGATCGTAATATTTAACATTTAATTACACCAAAACGTGAAAATTGAGAGAATCGACTACTATAAAAATTATTAATTATTAATATTAACAAATAATTTGACTAGCCAATATTTATCCGCGTGATTAGGGGTGATCATTCGGTCGGTTCAGTTTAAAACCGAACCAAATCAAATAAACCGAAAACTGAAATTTTAATGTTTATGAAAACCGAACCGAACCGATTTTGGTCAGAAATCGAACCGAACCGGTCTGATTCGGTTCGATTCTGTTCGGTTTGATCGGTTTTAATTTTTAATAATTTTTTTTATTTTTTACACTTTATTTTTAATATTTTAAAATTTAATTAAAATATTTTAATTTTAATATGATTTAATTTCTATATAATTATCACTAATCGATTCGATTTGATTTTTTTAATTTTTTTCTGATTAAAACCGAACCAAACTGAAATAATTAAAATTTTTAAAATTAAAAACCGAACAGAACTAAAATATATAAAAAATTGAACTAAAATTTTAAATCAATTTGATCTAATTAATTTTTTTAATTTGAATCAAATACTACTCAAACCAAGTGATCCACACTTCTCTTTAAAGATACTATTCAATTTTTATGAACGCGGAACTTTCCTATTATAAGCGCGTTCACTAAACAGCTGAGGAATAGCTCATTGGAGATATGCAATTGGTGTGAACTCAGCAGCGAGCATTTATTTTCCCAAAAGCAACCCCTTTTCCCTACTGCCCTCTCTCTCTCTCTCTCTATATATATATAATTTTGTCAGTGACCGTTCCCTCTTTTTAGCCCATTTTCTAATTTCAGATTTCAAAACCCTTTTTTTTTCCTCCTCAAACCAAACAGAATCACACAGGTACTCTCACTCCCCCCACTCTCAAATGCTCCATTTCTGAAATATCTAGGGTTTTGGTCGGCTCTTGGTCCCCTTGTGCTTTTTGTTTTCCTTTAGCTAACAGTTACGATATTTGGAATGTATGACTTTACTTTTAGATCTGTTTCCTTTGGGGATCTTTTTACGATAATAACACCACATTTCTTAGTTCCTTGGGTCTTCCTTCACATTCTCTCTCTTTAGCTAGGGTTTCTTGGTTTGTATTGTTTTCCTTTCGTTTCTTGTGTTGTATTTCTGGTGCAAATTTTTCGTACGCTGTTTGTTAATAGTTGCAGTTGAGATTCGATAATTTGTTTCTACGCATGTATTGGTGTTCCGACATTTTGTTGATAGGAGCATCAGATTTTAATGGAACTAAATCTCTGGGACAAACAGTTGTCCGCGCATGAAGTAAAATCAATAGTGGTACATAACTCGCACTCACAGAAATACCGAGTCTTCCATTATTTCTACCTGTTTAGTATAGGGCACAATTATTAGCATCCCTTTCCTTGGACCAATGGTTTAATGTTGGTGGAATTCAACCTATAGCAACCCTTACATTTGATTAATTATGTTTTTCAAATATTTTCATAACTTCCTGTTGCATTTTTCTTATTGCTTTAGCAACCATTTTGAGCCCTATTGAGTTTCTGGCGGTCTTCAGTTCAGGCGGCTCTCATTTGGATACTGGTACTGGCTGCCTTCACTCTCTCTCTCTCTCTCTCTCTCTCTCTCTCCTTATGGAGGACTTATTTTCACACAACCGCAGTTCAGGACCAGGATCCAAATAGCTGAAGCTGACCCAACTGTTAGGATTAAGGCTGACTTTGGTTATTTGTCTAGGGTATCCTTAGCTATTTTTATCCTTTATTTACTTTCCCTTATTTCCTTGGGTTTGTTGAATATATATATATATATTTTAAAAAGACTCAACTGAAGAGCAAAGTGCTGATGTTTTGCAGCCCCATCTGTAGGTTCTTTATTTTGCGATGGATGCTGCAACAATGAAGCCGCAACACCGCCCATTTTCAATTAAATTATGGCCACCTAGCCAAAACACAAGGCAAATGCTTGTGACGCGCATTACAGGAAATCTCACTACAAAGTCAATTTTCACCCAGAAGTATGGAACTCTGAGCAAAGAGGAGGCTGAGGAAAATGCAAAAAAAATTGAAGATGTTGCTTTTGTCACTGCAAACCAACATTATGAAATGGAGCCAGATGGTGATGGAGGGTCTGCCGTGCAGCTATATGCAAAGGAGTGTAGTAAGCTAATTTTGGAAGTTCTTAAAAGAGGCCCTGCAAAAAAGGAGGAAAGAGAAGTCCTGGTTTCAGAGGAACCTGCTGCATCCCTTAATAAAGTTTTTGATATATCTAAAGGCCCACGATCCTTTATTGAGGCATCGGAGGCTGAGAATATACTAGGGCCATTAAAGGAACCGGGAAATTCATATACTAAGATATGCTTTAGTAACAGAAGCTTTGGTCCGGAAGCTGCCCGTGTTGCTCAGCCCATTTTAATTTCCATGAAGGATCAATTGAAGGAAGTTGATTTGTCAGATTTCATTGCTGGAAGGCCAGAGGAGGAAGCTCTGGAGGTTATGAATATATTTTCTTCTGCTCTGGAAGGTAGCATTCTAAGGTCTTTGGACCTCTCAAACAATGCCTTGGGTGAAAAGGGTGTGAGGGCCTTTGGGGCACTACTTCAATCACAGAGTTGCTTGGAGGAGCTTTATCTAATGAATGATGGCATTTCAGAGGAAGCTGCACGAGCAGTTTGTGAATTGATTCCTTCCACAGAGAAGCTTAGGATCCTTCATTTCCATAATAATATGACAGGAGATCCAGGGGCTCTTGCCATTTCTGAGGTTCTGAAACGTTCTCCCTTACTGGAAGATTTTCGATGCTCTTCTACGAGAGTAGGCACAGAAGGAGGAATTGCCTTGGCAGAAGCACTTGAGACTTGCACTCATTTGAAGAAGCTTGACCTGCGAGACAACATGTTTGGTGTGGAAGGTGGAGTCGCTCTGTGTAAAGCTCTTTCCAAGCATGCAGGTCTGACTGAGATTTATTTAAGTTATCTGAATTTGGAAGATGAGGGTGCTGTTGCCATAGCCAATTCTCTCAAGGAATCGGCACCCCTACTTGAAGTGTTGGACATGGCTGGAAATGACATAACAGCTGAAGCTGCTCCTGATCTGTCCGCTTGTATAGCAGTGAAGCAGAACCTTTGCAAGTTGAACTTGTCTGAAAATGAGCTGAAGGATGAAGGTGCTATCCAGATTAGCAAGGCCTTGGAAGGTCATATTCAGTTGAATGAAGTTGATATGAACACCAATTCCTTAGGAAGGGTTGGGGCTCGGGTCTTGGCACAAGTGGTGGTGCAGAAGCCCAAGTTTAAATTGCTGAATATAGATGCGAATTGCATCTCTGATGAAGGCATTGATGAGGTCAAGAAGATTTTTAAGAATTCCCCGGACTTGCTTGGGCCCTTGGATGATAATTGTCCTGAAGGAGGTGATGATGATGAAGAAGAAGAATATGGAGAGCATGATGGTGATCAGCATGACTTGGAATCGAAACTGAGTAATCTTGAAGTTAACAGAGAGGATTAAAGATTCTCATAAGTCTCATGGGATTCTATTCTAGCAGAAGTCCCTGGAAGCTAATTAATGAAGGAGAAGATGACAGCATTTTGGACCGACTGTTCTGTGCAATCTTAGAATGCTGACCACAGCAGTGGCTGTGAGCTGCAATTAGATTAGTGGGATCATTCCATCATCTTTTTCGTTAGCCATTTATCTCATTTTGGTTAGTGGGATATCAAGATTCTGTAGTAGATTAGCTAATGATGCTTAGACTTTTTCTTTTTCTTAATAGACATTTTATATTTTTCACATGATATGCTTCTATTTTTTTTAAAAAAAATTTCCATGTGATTTTTTAACATATTCATGGCATGTTCGAGGCTCGACAGGAGAGAGTGCGAAACTTAGAGACATTTTTGAGCATCAATCCATAAGATGCGGCGCGTTGGTTCTTATCGATCAAGGATGAACGAGAATCTGAAAGTTTGAAACTTGAAATTAGACTTGGCTGAGATCATACTTTCGACTTTCCAGAATGGCGGTTACCATCATTTTTCAACTACTTCTATCTCGTTTCTGCATCTTCTAAAGCTTGGAGATGGTTGTAAAAGATCGTCTTCAGTAGTGCCTCCCTATCATTCAGCACACGTTTATAGGAGATCTGATTTGAGATGGTTGGATTTTGCCCAATTTTTTCCCACTCAATCTGGTTTATATCTTTCCATTAGAATCAATACTGGGGCTCCACGCAAACCGTTCACTTGAACCAGAAGTTGTAAACATTAGATGCAGAAATTTGAATCTCGTCACAAACTTTGATTTTAATTACTTAATTCACAATTTCTTATCAATTTTGCTTTAATGATCCTTCACAGTCGCCCTAGACTAAAATGTATAGAATGTGAATTTTAAGAGAATATCTCGTAAATATCTATATTAAATTTATGAAGGCTTTTTCTTTGCTATTAAAATTTGATAGATTTATTTTTTAATAGTAATTTTACTTGGTATTGATTTATATATATATATATACACACACAAGGCACATACTAATTAGTGTAATAATAAAACCAATTAATTTTATTTAACATGTTGATATTAATTGTTATTAATGACAAAAGTGCTCATCCTTATTGTCATTATTATTATTATTGTTATGATATAGAAATTAAGAAGTCACATTCTTTTAAAAAATATAATTATTTATCAATTAAGATAATAACATAATAAGAGTAAAATAAACAAATAAAAAAAATGATTATCGTCCTTCTCACTCTTGAGTAAACTTATTTTAGAAATCAAATTATTATATTTATAAAGATTCCTAACAAAACCCTCTCTCATATACTGGGCATATCACAGTATAGTCTTGCGAGATGGGCATCAACTTCAAATAGATGGGGCTCTTCAATAAAAATAAAAGATATATTTGACAAATGAGGGAAGCATACCATTCTTCTTGATACGTAATGTTACAAGTACCCATAAATAAATAGAAGCTTTGCATTCCCATCTAGTCTGAAGCAGATCCTACAGAGAGCCAATGATGGTCAGAAGTCTTAAATTGGCCAAACGCATTGGCGGCTGCTTTGCGCAAGCCGAGTTGCAGGACGACGGAACAGAGACTAGTTGTGCATAATCAACAGGCAAGCAGTTACAGAGGTCACTTCACAAGCCAGCCACATGTGACACAACTGAAACCCGTTCAAGCCTCGCTTGTTCACATCAATAACAAAAGATAACCAGGGTCAGGGGACCTTTCAGGATTCCCCATTACTGGATTTTTTTTGTAGGCTAAATCAGGCCCAGCTGTTTCCCCTTCCATTGGAATTCTGCCTTCTGGAATCAGAAAATGAACTCTGTATGATATAGCTAGATCTCTTCTTCTTATGGGCATTCCACGTAAATACATGCCCACTCCAATTGTTTCCTCTGACTCCTTGATTTTCTACCCCCTGATATTCAGGATTTTCATGAATTCCTCCGTCAGGCTTGAATCTCTTTGGGGTGGAGCCAATAGTATCCTCACTTGTTCCCTCACTTGCCGTAGGCATGAATTCATTCCTCGATTCCAGAGCCCTTTTTTCTGTTCCAGCACTATTAATAGCTGATTCATTGCCCTCAGATGAAGGATATTCCCGTCTCCTTCCTTTACTTGATAGCTTCGATATATCTTGTCCACTTTCAACAGCCTTCACCCACTGTAAATCACTTAATGTATCAGCATAGGTAACATCCTTTCTTCTCCGCTTTCCCAAGACAGCAATATTATTTTGCTCAAACCCTTTGGCTTTGTCTTCCTTATCAGGTTTGGAATATGCCCATTCGGGCACCTCATGCTCTTCCATGAGACGAGCTCTATAGTTCTCCTTCTGCCTTCTTTCCTTATCCATCCTCTCAAAGATCCGAAACTCTTCTGGTGATCGTGCTGCAAGGCGGTTAATTTCTCTCTCACTTGGCACATCTGTTCCAAGTGAGCTGGTTCCTCTCCGCATTATCTCCTCCAACATCTCCCTTCTGTCCTGGGCTGCACAGTCAATTACATATCATCGTGAACAAGTGCTCCATTAATCCAAAAGAAAAGAAAAGGGCCTTGCAGGGTTGTGTAAAATATCATAATCTTAAGCATGCAACAGATAAGAATACTTTTGACAACATACAGTGTATGAAAGTAACTAATTCCACAAACAGGTAAGATATGATGGATATTTCTAATTAATTGAATGACATTAGCATACCCGTGGATGTTGTATTAAAAAGTCCTGCCTGGATTACTTTGGCATCAATTCCCATCTTCTGTTTTGCACGGTCCAAGATTACCTCTTCTATTGATCCCACACTAACCAACACAAAGACCCTAACTTCCTTCTTTTGTCCAATACGATGTGCACGATCCTCTGCTTGTTGGTCCATTTGAGGATTCCAATCACTATCAAATATTATTACAGTATCAGCTGTTTGTAAATTCAAACCGAGTCCTCCAGCACGTGTGCTCAAGAGAAACATGAAATAAGGAGAATCAGGCGCATTGAATTGTTTTAGTAAAGTTCCTCTTTCCTCAGTTTTTGTGGAGCCATCAAGTCTAAGATACTTATAATCACGTAGTTGCAAATAAACTTCAAGGATGTCCATGAGACGGGTCATTTGTGAGAAAAGCAGCACTCTATGGTCTGTTGCTCTAAGTTTTGGGAGTAAACGATCAAGAAGTTCAAACTTTCCAGAAGCTCTCATGATTTCTTCCCTGCGCCATATATTATATTCTCCAACAAAAAGGTATGGGTGGTTACAGCACTTTCTGAGCTGCATGGATAAGTTCTGTAGACTTTTTGATTTCCCAGAGCCTGCAAATTGTTGTTTACATAGCAAGTTATGTTCCATGAACTAGCAAGTGCTAAGACACTTGATGATAGATAGCAAAGCTTAGGTTGTTTTTTTTTGTGTGTGTGTGTGTGTGTGTGTGTGTGTGTAATGTGTAATGTGTAATTTAATTTCATACAATGAGGTGAAAACAAAGATACAAACCAGTATGTAGACCAACTCTGCCCATTTCTGTAACTTGCTGATAATAAACTTTCTGCCATGCAGACATATCACATTTCAGTATAACTTGGGACTTCCCAGGGAGATATTTCTCCACCTCATCTTTTTTCCTCCTCAATATAAATGGCCTAATAACCTGAGAAAAAACAGGAGATAAATAAGGTTAATTATGTCCTAAATGAATATTAAAGACTTCCAAAAAAGTCATAAGCAACACCTACATGATGCAAACGCCGAATGATCAACAACTGCTCCTCATCAGTGAGCGTCACATCACCTCTATCTGCGAAAGGAGCATTGAACCACTCCTCAAAGTTCTGAACTGAGTTAAAAATACTTGGGAGGAGAAAATTAAGCAGAGACCATAATTCTTGTAAGCTATTCTGAATTGGAGTTCCAGTTAGTAGAAGTCTACGTTGAATCTGGTAGCTGCATACAAGTTAAAATTTAGTCAGAAAGCTTTTATCATATTTTTCCAAACATACATACAGAACAATATTGGCCTGATAAAAATAAGGTTACAAGTCATTGAATTAGTCAGGAAGCTGTTAATTTCTGCAAAAGTATATTTATTTCTGACAAAAATATACATAGAACGTTATTAGGGCCTGAAAAAAAATGACACAAGTGACCTTAAAGCTACATTGGTAAAAGAAAAAAACAACCACACAAAGTAAAATAGGAAGCATTATCATATTGCTGGGTAGATCATAATTTGAATGTTATTCATATTTATTTTCAATTTTGGACAAAAAAGATCAGAAATGCCAGTCAAAACCACAAAAGAACAGCAAAAGAAAAAAAAAAAGGAAATGGGAACAGTCCACCTAAATTCCTTATACTGCCTGAAAATCCGGCCAGTCAGAAGTGGAACTGGAATAGATCCTCTGTCCTCAGGCAGTCCACAAGCAAAAATAATTGCTCCTCCAACAAAATTTCATTGCAAAACACGTTATAATCCAAATGCATTTTTTGCTATCCAAAAACCACCTTCAGCACAAGGCTGGGCAGCCAGTAACATGATTAAGCATCACAATTGACATAAAGAGGAAACTGAACTGGTTAAGTACATGCCATAATTCGAAGAAAAAAAAGCACACTAACATAAGCTAAGACAGATTGTACAGTTGTGCATGGCAAAGAAAAGAACTTCGGAAGAGATCCATTTAAAACTATTGAAAGACCAAAAGGAGAGCTCTTCATGACAACTTCAAATTTTAAAATGTAATATAAAGCAAGATTGTGTAGATCTAGCACTGTACCCGGACAGAAGAGTTCGTGCAAGAGCACACTCATGATTCTTTAATCGATGCCCTTCATCAACAATCATGTAAACCCAGTAAATTTTTTTCAAAAATGCTTTATCTCTCATGATTAGATCGTAATGTGTGATCAACACATCAAAGTTTCCATCTCTTGACAACTGTTCTCTCAATGCCTTTCTCTCGTCTAGACGCCCATCATAAAGAACAGCTTTAATCCTGGACCAGGAAGAAAAGTGAGCAATTTCAAAGCAAACGGTACATGCCATGCATGTACCAGCTTTGGCATCCAAAGAAAGACATTGTAAAATCAAGAAATGCTTTCCACATACTCGTCCTCAGGAACCCATGTTGAAAATTCATTGATCCAATTAGGTAGGACAGCCTTTGGAGCCACTATCAAGTATGGCCCACAGACACCTTTTTTCTCCTTCAGATATGCAATCAATGAAATAGTTTGTATGGTCTTCCCCAATCCCATCTCATCAGCTAAAATTCCATTTAAATTGTTGTTGAACAGAGAGAGCATCCATTGAAGTCCTTCTAACTGGTATGGTCTTAATTGTCCACCTTGAAGCATGGATGGTTGCTCCATTACCTGATTTACAATATAAATCAGTTAGATGCTCAGATTAGCAACAATTGCGAGTTGCAATTTTCATTACGCAACATCAAATATTTACATAAGAACAAAATAACGTTGACCCTCCCAGCTCTAGCTAGGCCACATGGGAAAGTAGGCTGAGGCAGCTCTTGTTTGCGTTCAAAGGCATGCATGCCAACTGCCAAGTATGATATCTTTGTGGGGAAGTAGACCAAAGCAGTTTTTGTATGTGTTTGAAGGAATGAGTGCCACGTATGATCCCGTTCATCTTTTTTCTTATTTTGTTTAACATTTCTTTCTCTCTCTTTCTCTTTCTCTTTCTCTTTCTCTAGATTTAGCTGATACCCAGATACAAAAAACTAACAACACACTGGCAACCTCCAATTTTCCTTCGTTAATCACTCTAAATCAACATCTAAAAGTATCCATTTTTATCCCTCTTTCTCCACTGATCAAACCTCTCAAAACTGGCCCTACATTCTCAATATTTAGTTGCTGAATATAAAACATGCACCATGGCCTTCTTCAATTCATCAGATTTTTGCACAACTTTATTTTTGCAAGCCCTACCACTCCAAATCACTGTAGAACCTTAGATACCTCATCTAAAACCCAAGCCTATTACAAGGAAAGCCCAGATTCCCTAATCAATCCTCACATTATTCACATACCTCCAACTTGACAGCACTCAAGGCTGGAATTAACTAGCTCTCCAACTTGACAGCACTCAAGGCTGGAATTAACTAGCTCATCATGACTACTTGTCAAAATAACGAAAATTTGTCCAACTGGAAAAATGATCCATACAAGTAAATAATGTGTTAATCTCTAGTAAAGGGGGGAAGGCTGCTATTCAAGATCGAACTCACTTAAACATGATCTCAGAAAGGACTACGAGGACATAACCCTAATGCACATTAGTTTCTGTTACAATTGAAACCAGGCACCTGTGTCTAGAAATTCCAATGAGTTAAACCATTTTAAAGGTTGACTGATTGGCCAAGATAACCTTAAAGAAACTGTTACTATGGAACTGCCAATATAGGGTTTGATCCAAAAAAGTTTTTGCAAGCACTTGCAATATCTCACTCTCACAAGGCTTTTTTTTGCACACTAAATACTATGACAAGAGGTTCAGTTATTGAAGAGAAATATCAAACTACCAACTTTAGACCATGGAAATCAACTAAAGAAGACCTGCATAGAAAAAGTTGAGTTGAAATGGTGCAGAGAGTAAGGCTTTCTTGTTTACCTTCTCCTGAATTGAATGAATGGCTGAGTTATACTGTCGCTGACCTTCAAGTAAATCACTACTGTCATCATTCCTATCAGAATCAATGATGTTAGCATCTTCCTCAGGAGGTGTATCTCCTTGGCTTTCATTCCTTGAAGGGTCCAATTCAGGAGAATCAGATTCTGAGTCTTTTAAGGGTTCAATGCCATCTGCATGTTTTCCGTCTTTCTGGCGCTGAACTGCAGCCCCCAAATTAACAAGGAGTTTATTCGTTTCTTCAAGAAGCATTGTAAGTCGCTCATTCTTGCTCTCCTTTACTAATTTCATATAAGCTTCTTGATCATCTGCTTTCAGGGCTTGGAACCTCAGTTTTTCAGCTCGAGTAGCACGCTGCCTTTGCCTTCCATGCCATGCCTACAATAGACATTTATAAGTTACATTAAGAAAAATAATGATCAATCAAGATATTATACCTTACACCTACAAAATTTACTACTATATAATTCCATATTGTAAGTGATGCGTAGAAAGAATCAACTTAAATAGACTAACTTTCTCTTTTTAATATGTCTCAAATTGTAGGCCACTTTCTCTTTGAGAAGGTAGTTTTATTTACTAATTACTATGTATAGGCCAATTTCTTTTTAAATAGTAATTTATTTACTAATTCACTAAAGGAGCAATAGAGTAACATATAAATCTTTTAATTTCTAAAATTAAAATTAATTAGTTCCTAGAATATAGTAACAAAAAATCTTTTACTTTTTAAAGGAGCAAGATAAGTGCCATATTAGGAAAGATTAAACAAAATTTATTGTTTCAATTATATTAACTATATCTTCTTAAACTATGTGAAAACAGAAGTATGCCAATCTTTATGAGACAAGAGGGAATACTGGTATTAGTCAAGAATGCTTTAAAGTAGCACGTGATTATTAATCCTTTCCTTTTAGTTATTGTTTTTCAAGCTAATGGGGCATCTAACTGTTTTGACATCCATCTGCCATGTTAAGCATTCTCTTCACTCAAATGTAAAGATATTGTTGACTCATTTGCTGATTTTAGGGATATGATTTGATTTAATTAGGATCTTTAATCATTTCTCTTTAATTATTTATGTAATTATTATTTGATTATTTGCTTATTGTCTAGTCATAATTTTTTGTCTATAAATAGTCATATAAACCAACTGTAAATATTAAGAGTGAAATACAAGAATACTCTAAAATTCTCCGAAATTCTTTACGGTATCAGAGTTTTTTCCTAATTTTAAAGTTTAAATTCAATTTTTCCTCTTTAGGTTTCAAAATTCTAGATCTACCTTTTTGGTACTAACCCACCTAAGAACCTTCCCACCTCTCACCGCCGGCACCAGGAGAATCGCCGGACCGTCGCCGGCTCGACTGCTCAGCTTCGACGCAGGAAAACCCGCGCGTGAGGCTCACACGCCCTCCCTTCCCGGCACATGAGACATTGTTTGACACTGCTTCACCTCTCTAATCACTCTGGCGATGATTTCGACCATCTTTCTGGCCTTCCTGTGCCACTACCCGGTCTTTTGGTGATTCGGTTGGGCTCTCTTGTGTGTCCAACCTTGGGTACTATTCTTTCACAGTTCATTTATCTTTACCACGGCAAAAGGTAAAAAGGTCTCGATTCCTAACCCTAATAATCCTTCCTCGCAAATTAGTCCCGTAAAACCTGATGGAATCAATTATCTTGCTTGGTCAAGGCCTTGTTCGTTGTTTATCAAGGCTAGAGGACTCCAGGACTATGTCACTGGTAATAAGAAGATGACTCTTTTACTCCCATATTTGAAACAAATTTTGTTATTTGCACACTCAATGTTAAATTATCATTTGTCTTTCATGTTCCCCGTTTTCCTGTCAACCTTTTATCTGTCAGTGCTATCACCAATACTTTTAATTGTAAAATTGAATTCTTTCTTGATCATTATGTTATTAAAAATCTTCTCATAGGTAAGAGGATTGGCAATGGTAGGCTGCATGATAGCTTATACATATTAGAAGATGATCTAGATTCTCCGATATCTTAGGCCTGTATTGGAGAAAATAAAGATGTCAATCAGGAAATAATATAGTGGCACAAGAAGTTAAGGCATCCATCATTTTTTGTCTTAGAAAAATTTTATTCTAGTTTGTTTGCTAGAACTCATTTTGATTCTTTATTTTGTGATACTTGTGAGTATGCTAAGCACACTAGAAACTCTTATCCTTTGAGTTATAATAAAAGCCAAATTCCTTTTGTGACTATTCATTCTGATGTTTGGGCGCCTATTCAAACTGTCTTCTTATCTGATAATCGATGGTTTGTCACCTTTATTGATTATTACATTCGAATAACTTGGGTCTATTTGATTAAAGCTAAAAGTAATATCTTTTCTTATTTTCAATCCTTTCATAAAATAATTTGTACTCAATTTGATACTAAGGTGAAAAGTTTGAGAACCGACAATGGAAGAGAATACATGAATTGTAGTTTTTTTGCTTATTGGGAGAATAATGGGATAGTACACCAAACCAGTTGCCAGACCAGTTGTCCTTATACTTGTACTCAAAATGGCAGTGCTGAAAAGAAAAACAAGCATCTATTGGAGGTAACTTGATCTCTTATGTTCACCATGAACCTTCCCAAAGCATATTGGGGAGATGCAGTCCTTATATTTGCCTATCTTATCAATATAATGTCCCTCAAGGCCCTTGACTTTATGAGTCCTTTGGAGGTTCTACAAGGGAAAAATTTATACATTATTCTACCAAAAGTATTTAAATGTGTTTGCTTTGTCCATACTAGTACAGTGGGTGTTAGAGTGTAAACATAATCTGTACATAATCATAGGAGATTACATAGTCATAGGCTAATTGATTGATAGAGAATTCTTAAGAGTTGCCTTAACAAGGTCTTGTAATCTGTATATATACACATACTTACTTCAATGGAAAAATATACTGAAATTGCCCAATTATTCCTTATCTTATTACATGGTATCAGAGCCATTCAAGTAGAGACCTAATTTTTTTTTCCTCTCCCGTTGAGTTTTAAATTTTTTTTGGAGACTTAAGGCTCCTGTTCTTTTGGGGTTACCCATTTAGGGTAATATTTGTCTCTCCTTGCCCACCTAGGGAGGACGCCAGAGTCGCCTTGTAGTCCCCTTATCAGATCTGTGATTCGTTTGCTGCTTGGGTGTTGGGTGGTGGCATATTTGATACTGTTCACGCTGGGTACTGTTCACGATGGCTACTGTTCACTAGGTTAGGTTTTGTTATATTTCTTTAATTCGTTTGAAGGTATAGGAATATAGGGTTTTGGCTTATGGTGATCCAGAGAGGTACAGGAGATTGGTTGGAAAGCTGAACTACCTTATGGTGATGACTCGGCCAGATATTGCTTTTGCAGTAAGCGTTGTAAGCCAGTTTATGTCTGCACCTACGATGAAACATTGGACCACTCTAAAACAAATTCTATGTTATCTAAACGGAACTCCTAGACTCCATATACTCTATAGTGATCATGGGCATACTGCACTTGAGTGTTTTTCTGATGTTGACTGAATGGGATCCAAAAGTGATAGAAGGTCGACTAGAGGCTACTGTGTATTTATTGGAGGAAACCTAGTGTCTTGGAAAAGTAAAAAGCAAAATGTGATATCCAGATTCAGTGCCGAGTCAGAATATAGGGTCATGGCTCAATCCACTTGTGAGATTATGTGGATAAATCATCTGCTGAAGGAAGTTGGTATGGATGTTGCGTCACCCGTGAAACTTTGGTGTGATAATCAGGCTGCTCTTCATATTGCTTCCAGTCTAGTATACCACGAATGGATTAAGCATATTAAAGTTAATTGTCATTTCATCCATGAAAAGATTCAAAAAAATTTAATCTCCACCAGTTATCTGAAGACAGGAGAGCAACTAGGTGATCTACTCACCAAATCTTTAAATGAGCCTCGAATAGAATATCTTTCTAACAAGTTGGGCATGATAAACATCTATGATCCAACTTGAGGGGCAGTGTTAGAGTGTGAACATAATCTGTACATAATCATAGGAGATTACATAATCATAGGCTAATTGATTGATAGAGGATTCTTAGGAGTTGCCTTAACAAGGTTTTGTAATCTGCATATATACACACTTACTTCAATGGAGAAATATATTGAAATTGTCCAATTATTCCTTATCGTATTATAGCGGGAAAGTTGGACTCCAAGGCCCTTAAGTGTGTGTTTGTTGGGTATTCTCCGACACAGAAGAGATATAGTTGTTATCACCCTCCATCTAGAAAATACTTTGTCAGTATGGATGTTACCTTCTAAGAAACTGAATCCTACTTCAGTACCATCCTCTCACCTCTTCATAAGGAGAATAATGAGCAAAGGAGATGATCCCGAATTCTGTGATTTTGAATGATATGGTTCAACAAGAGAGTTCAAGTTCTAGTAGAGAAGGGGAGATGTTTAATCAAGGGGAGAGAATTGGACGTTTGGACAAGCCAGATTTAAAGAGGTATTCGAGGAGAGACAAGGCAGAAGAAGCCATTATGCAGTCTACTCAGAGTCAAAAATCTTCTTCTGATGAGTTACATGCTCCAATGACTTAAATAAACCTACTGCATAAAGAAAATGGATCAGATCTTGTACTAAATACCCTATTTCTAACTTTATTTCTTATGAATCCTTGTCTCCCTCCTATAGAGCCTTTGCCTTATCTATTTCCTCTGTGTCTATTCCACAGGATTGGAAGGAAGTTCTTACAGATCCTAAATAGAAGGGAGCAACGATTGAAGAAATGAAAGTATTGGCAAAAATAAGACCCGAGAAATTGTCACTCTCCCACCTGGGAATAACTTATTGGCTGTAAATAGGTGTTCACAGTGAAACACAAAGCTGATAGTACAATTGAACGATTTAAGGCCAGATTGGTTGCTAAAGGATTCACCCAAACCTATGGAGTGGATTATCAAGAGACATTTACCTTAGTTGCAAAAATGAACTCAATCAGAGTTTTATTATCTTGTCCAGCCAATTTAGACTTGGACTTATAGTAGTTTGATATGAAGAATATTTTCCTCTATGGAGATTAGAGAAAGAAGTGTTCATGGAGATCCCTCTTGGGTTAGTTGATGAGAAGACACAAAGAAAGGAGTATAGTTTAAAAAAGGCTTTGTATGGGCTAAAACAATCTCCTAGAGCTTGATTTGACAAGTTTAGCAGAGCCATAATGTCCTTTGGTTACTAACAGAGCAATGCTGATCACACTCTGTTTATTAAATATCACAAGGATAAGATCACCCTTCTTATTGTCTTTTTATTGTATATGTTGATGATATAGTGGTGACAGGTAATGACAAAGGGAAAATGACTTAACTAAAAAAATTGTTGACTCAAGAATTCGAAATCAAAAATCTAGAAAAACTACAATATTTTCTAGGTATTGAGATGGCTAGATCAGAAAAAAAAATAAGCACATTCTGAATCTTTTGGAAGAAACTAGTATGTTGGGATGTAAACCAGTAGAATCTCCCATTCAAAGTAATCACAAGATGCAAGCAGGAACTGGTGAGTCCGTGGATATTAGAAGATACTAGAGATTGGTAGAGGATGATTTATCTCTCACATACTCGACCGAATATAGCCTATGTTGTTAGCTTAGCCAGCCAATTCATGCATGACCCTCACGAGACTCATATGCAGGCTATACTTCGCATCTTGAAATATCTAAAGTCTGTGCCAAGGAAAGAGTTTCCTTACTCCAAATATGTCACCTCCGAATTGAAGCTTTTATAAATGCAAATTAGGCGGATCTCTTGATGACAGGAGATCCACCTCTAGCTACTGCACAATTGTGGAAAGGAATCTTGTCATCTGGAGGGGCAAAAAACAAAGTATTGTTACTCGATCAAGTGCTGAAGTAGCATACAGAGCAATGGTCCAAGGTATGTGTAAACTTTATGATTGCCCGAGAGAGACAAGATAACTTTGTATTATGACAACAAAGTTGCAATCAGTATAACATAAAATCCAGTCCAACATGACCGCATGAAACACATTAAGATTGATCAGCACTTCATTAAAGAAAAATTAACTGACGGTACCTTGAACTTAATTCACGTGACTTCTACAGGGCAATTTGTAAATGTGTTTACTAAAGAGCTTAATAATAAGATCTACCATAATCTGTTTTGCAAGTCGGACATGTGCAATATTTTTGTACCAACTTGAGGGGGAGTGTTGACTTATTTGTTGATTCTAAGGATATGATTTGATTTGATTAGGATTCTTAATTATCTCTGTAATTATTATTTGATTATTTGCTTCCTATTTAGTTATAATTTTTTGTGTATAAATAGTAATGTAAACCAATTGTAAAGATTAAGAGTGAAATATAAGAATACTCTAAAATTCTCCAAAATTCTTTAGATATATAAGTGTGAAAAAAATAACATAAAGAACAAAAGAATAGAGGCAACAACATACCTGGACCCCATCATTCCTTTGCTTCCTGCGCTTAAAAGATGCCTGAACTTGCAATTGGAACTCTCGAACTGCATTAAGTATTTCTGCAAAAAATTTTCTTTTTCTCGTCTCTATATGGTTCCTCTCTTCTTCTTCTAACCTTGATAGCCTCTGCATCAATTTTTTCATTACATCAGGCATCACACAGCATGTAACTCCACGCTTGACACTCAATAGCATTATTTTTTATCCTTAGTCATTTGATGTATCTTTTTATCCAAAGCTCCTAGATTGCCAGAATAGGGAGCAGCACACTCCTAGTACTATCTACCGTCTAGAATAACCTGATTCACAAGCTCCCCCTTTAGATGTGAGTCTAATTCAGGAAAAGAAGTGTGCATATGTTTGTGTGACTATGAGCAAGAGCGGAAGAAGGGAAAAAAAGACAAGAAGAATAGAAGAAAGCATAATAACCTCCACATCCCGTTTCTTCCTGAACTGATCATCAGCTTCTGTGGCAAAAGCATCTCCTATGCCATATAAAGGTCGACGCAATCTCATCATACCCCAGTCAAATAACTGCTTATCAGGAGATGCACAATTCAAGCGAAGCCAATACTCTGAACTCACTTCAGTTCGTACTTTCCTTTGCAACTCTGCTAGCTGCCAGAAAAAAGTCCTTGCTCAAGGACAAAACAAATGTCATGCTTCAAACCACCAAAGAAAATAAATATACATAATTTTCTACTAACACATCAATCAGAAAGCTTCTTTAGCAGTAAATCTAGCAAAATACCAAAAAAAGAAATCAGTCACTTATAGTTAGCTAAAGTTAGTTTGGTTTTAGGTTTCTCAAAGACTTCTACATGAGACCATTCCCAAGAATCAGAAATAAAGTTTATCATGTTTCTAGAAAGAGGAGAAAACAGGAACCTACATTTAGACTCTAAATTGAATTCTCAAACAACTAGTTTCTTGAACAAATTTCATTCCACCAGAAAACAACCAAATGCAGTTCTTATAATCAATTCAGGTGACAGATTTTACTCTCTCAAACAAAAACTTATGAGCAAGAGGAAACTTGAATACACTTTATACCAGCAACTTTAACAAATCAAGTTTACCTTTAGTCCATAAAGTTCAAGTAAGCACTTGGTCTGCAGGTCCTCCCCTCTGGTTGAAGGCAGTTCTGACACAAAACATAAATCTTTTAAATAATTATTTCCAGAGGTTGTCAACCACAATGTAAATTAATGTACAAAGATACATAAAAAATTATCATAATAAAACCATTAGAACACTACTATTAACACAAAAGCAGCCACCGACATGTGAATCTTTCAACAAGCAAGCATTATCTTATTATTGCTTTATGAAAAAGCAGAAAGAATGAATTAAAATTTCCCATCATTACAAGACTACTACCTTCAAGTTCATGTAAGCGATGCAGAATACGGCCTTGATATCGTTTTTCCCTCGATTCCCCCAATACAAAACCTGACATGCAGTTAGGCCTTTGCTTTACTATTGCATCCTCCAGTTCAGTAATCAAATCTCCTTCCATAGGATTCCCAGGGTCATCTTGCTGCAAAAATGTTAAATTGAAATTCCAAAAACAAATCAGAGTGACATCTACAAATGGATACCAACTTCAACATGAAATTCAAACTATATAATAGCAAGAAGATAATTAAGGAAGAAAAAAGCGAAAGAAAGGAACTCTTACATAAAAAGAATTAGCTTTGCATTTGGATGTAGAAATTTGAAATGTGAGATATAAATTTGATAATGTACAGGTATTTTTATAATTTCTTAACAGTCATGAATTATTGATTAAGCCCACAGATGATAAAAAGAAATTTAAAATAAAAACAATATTTGAGCCTGGCTTCAAAATGTTCACTAAGGTGTTACTTCCACTTCAAACAAGTTCTGAACTACATAAAAGATGAAATATTTATCCATAAATCTAATCACAAATTCAACTTTTATTCAAATAATTGACACCAAACTTTTAGCAAAAAAGAAAGACATTAAACAGATCTCTTATTGAATCCTTCCGTACAAATATAGTATAGAGGGACCAAAAAAAATTCAAGCTTTACAAGCTTAATAACTATACAATTACAAACAGTAGAAATTTAGAATCAAATGTAGCACCTGAGATACATAGAGGTAGTTATCAATTACAGACAACAAATAAAAGCTATCAAGCACAAAGAAACTTAAAATTTCACTTCAACCAGAAAGAAACCCAAAATTTCATAAAGCCTCTTCCCCGCCCAAATTCAATTGAGAAAATTATGGCGGCAAGGGTTAGGAACGGGTGTAACTTAAGTAAAAAAATCCCTAAAATCATCACAATCGTACCATAAAACAACCATAGATAACAAGAACTGAGGCACAGACAAAACTCAATCCACAGTTCACAAGAATCCATCATCCCTGAACAACCCTAAACTCAAAATATTCCTCATATAGTAGAAAATTCTAGTGCTAAAATCTTAAATTTCTCTCCAAGGACACAGAATCCGGATAGCGACACACACAATTCAGAAAAGGATATCCGAATAACGCCGCCAAACCCCTCAAATTCACAATTGAATCCAAACTAAACCTTATAAACCCCTTCAATAGACAAATCCAGACCAAAAGAACAAAATAGTATGTCAAGAACACGTACCGATTCGTCCTCATCGTGAGTCACACCGTCCAGAGTACCATTGTCTACATTTTGGGGACCGGAATAGATGGAATAGACGGTGTTGAAGAGGTCGGGAGGAAGAGGGAGGTCCCGAGAGACAAAGTTCAAAGCACAGATCAGAGACTTTGTCTTCTCCAAGTAGTCTGAAGAGAGTTGTGGCTCCTGGAGGTGTTGATGTGGGGGGTGGTCAAGCTGAGCCACCATGGCGGGAATGATTTCAACGGTCGTTTTTTTAACGGTATTTGTTATGAATAGGATTAAAGGATGTAAAACATTAGACTACACTGGTTGGCTCGCCCTCTATAATTCGCTTCTATCTTTGGGTTTGGCAAAAAAACCTTCCCTTCGGCGTTTTCTCTCTTTTGGTTTTGTGTTAGGGGGAGGAGAGATTGAGGCCGAGTTACGGTGGGCTATTATTTCTTTATATCTGTTTTGACCAAACACGTCTTTATGTTTTTTTAATTGACAAATTTGCCCCTGCTGGTATATTTTTATAGCCATTATGCCCCCTATGTTTTTACTTTATTCCGGCAAATCCAGCATACATAGGCACACACCGTCTTCTAATTCGGAAAAAAATACAAATTTCTCGACAATAATTTATTAGGATTATAGTATTATATTATTCAGCAAATGTATTATTATTAAAAACGTTTATCTATAATTTTCTCTATGAAGGTTTTATTCCTAATTATAATTAAAAAATCATTACAGTTTCTATATTAAAAAAAACGTATTTACAAATATGTAAATATTAACATAACAAAATTTATGCCATAATAAATAAGCAAATAATATCTATGAACCAATTTTGACGTAATATAATTAAATATGGTAAGATTTACACGATTTTTTTAACTTTTATTTTTGTGAGATTAATTATGAGACATGACAATTATGACTAATTTTGAAATTAACGCTCCAGATTGAAACTCCTCCTCTTAGAATCAGTGACTAATATTATACTAAATTATTTTTATAATAAACTTTTTTTTTTGAAAACATAAGAATTTAATTTTAATAATATGAAAATTAAGCTAATAGCTTGCCCTATCAACTAAAACTTTTAACTTGAAAAGTAAGGCTGATTTATTAGTGTGCTCAAATAATCATTGAATCACTTGCTCAAATGTTACATTTTAAAGATTCATACAACAACAGCGAGACTAATCAGTGATTACAGGAGACCTATTCAAGATTAGAGAGAGCCTATGATTCTTTTCTCCTATAGCTGGAGACATCGATGTCGAAATTTAGTTGAAGATGGTTTGTGTTTTGATCTATCTCGTCCTTACAAGGGTTTATGCTGAGAGCTGGTTCAAAATATTTGTCTATGTTGGTGATATTGATTTGTTAGTGCTTACTAAGCGTTACAAGTTAGTCAGCTCTTTCCCTCAACTAGTAGCTGGCATTTGATCTCTTTGAGTCCCCTGAAAATAATTGAAAACATTGGTTTTAATGTGATTTGTGGAGTTCTTATAGGTTTGCGTCTGATTTACTCAGCCATGCAATGTATGTTTAGCACAAATTGTGTTTCTCTTCTAATAGTTTTAGTTTGATATACCTGCAGCCGGCAGCAACAACATTGACAGCTTCAGTTTTGCTTTGCAAACACCAGTTTAACTTGTAGGATGGCGTTTTAAGCAGTTGGTAATAAGATTGCTTTGTTGGACCTAGAAGAGGGAGAATATGTCAAGTACCCACTTAGAATCATGTCTTCTTAGAATCATGTCTTCTTAACGTTATTTCGGATGTATAATTTCATTTCAGTTGCAGGTATTTGGGATAAAGATCTAGGATTATTAGTTAGGAGGACGGCGCTAAAATTTGAGCTCTATTTCTAGGGTGGGCTCATTCCTTATTATGTTACTGCAAACTTTGACTT
This sequence comes from Manihot esculenta, assembly GCF_001659605.2. Classification (NCBI taxonomy): domain Eukaryota; kingdom Viridiplantae; phylum Streptophyta; class Magnoliopsida; order Malpighiales; family Euphorbiaceae; genus Manihot; species Manihot esculenta. Next base: position 2,042,926 of record NC_035175.2, on the reverse strand, counting down.
TAATGCAATTTGCATTTACGATTAAAAACAAATTAACAAAAATATGTTTTTATGATATTTAATTTAAAATTAATTGGGTTTAAAATTTTATTGATGTTCAATGTACATGTATATACACATGACACTAAAATTTGCATATGCACAGATGATATGCAAAAAGGGAAAGAAACAAGATCTTACTACTAAGCAGTAAAATCAAAGTCTCCTGCTTAATAGGATGTTCCCCAGAATGCAACATTAATCTTCTAATAAATTTAGGGGGCTTTTTTTTTTGAAAAAGAAAAGGCAGATGCTTATAGCATACAGATTATAGAAGCTACATACAGAGCAAGATACAGGCAGGCAGTAGCTACAGCAGACTCTTGCATTGAAAATGTAAGGTGCAGATGAAGATGAAACATCCAAAATCCTATTACATCTTTCAGCAGTAACAGCAAGTTCTACATCTTCAAATACTTGGTCAAAAGAAAACATAATAAAACTCATATAGTTGCCTAAGACAAAGGAGCTCAGTCTATATCATTCATCCCACGAATGCTGTTAGGTGAAATTAGGCTTTCAGTGTAGACAATAGCCTTCTGATAGTGGCCATCTCCGAGGCCTTCAATATGAAGGTCATGATATCTTTGTCCGTCATACATCACAAACCACTTGCGCATCACAGAGACTACAAGTTTACCACTCTTGGTGAAGCATTTTGGATGCAAATGATAATAAATTCGAAAACGAGATTCTTGATTTGAGATTTTGGGGATGGTCATCATTTTTGTCCAAATCACTCTCACCCCACCATTTTCTTCCTTCTCCTCCTTCATTACCCACAGTGTTTGTTCATATTGGCGAAATACACAAACCGAATCCCCCCAAAGAAGTAAGTTCAATTCAGCCACTACAACAAATTCATCCTCTTCCTGAAACCAAATAGGCCGAGAAATGGATGGATCAAAAGGAGGAGGAGAAACCTCCCTAAATGTTTCGTCTGATAGATTCAGACATATAATTCGATCTGCGAATGTGTGGGACTTGCTAGCAGCCCAGTAAAGACATCCATTTGCAGGAACCCCCTCATAGAAAAGAGAGTAAGGTAACTCACCAAGATTTCTCCATAAGCTCGTTTTCATTGAAAAAATAAAAACTTGTTTTTCGCAGAAACTCACCACTTTATAATCATCGATGCTCGGATCGAAACCGAGCCCGCATACTCCCCCGCAGACGCCAATCTCCTCAGGGAGGGGTATTGTCCTACAGTCCCCAATAGATGGATTCCATAAAACAAGGATGTTATCTTCAATGGATAAACAGAGCATGCCATGGCAGCAACCAGTTTTGATCTCGAAAGGTTTTCCTCTGATCAGAGGACAATCAATCGCCACAGCAACTCTGAAAGAATCTTCTTGATGCCCACCACCGAAAGAATACAATTTAGATTCCGATCCTTCAGTTTCTCTGCGATTGTTATAAGAGAGAATGAGATTGCTCTGGTTGTGGGGGCAAGGTGAAAGAGGATCGCAGTCGAGATGGCGATAAAGGAGCCGGTAAGGGAAGCTAGGGTGGGTGATAAAGTGAAGCCAAGGATTCGATACACACCTGAATCGGACCAGAGATTTTAGCGGCAGCCTAGAGAGGATGTCAGAGACGAGATCAGCGGGAAGATATTTGGCTGCCACCGTCATGTCTGATCGATCAGAAGGATGAGGCTATTGCTAGGCGTTGTCGAGGATTAAAACAGTGTCGGAAACTCGGGGGGACAAGTCTCAAAGAAGCAGCATCAGATGTCATGTGGAGTTACCGTGTAAACAAACAAGCCATGTTAAATTCCATAAATTAGCGATCATCCAATTGCATTCACCATTTCAATAATAATAATAATAATAATAATAATAATAATTATTATTATTATTACTCTGAAATTCAATAAATAATAGGTTTAAAATGTATTTTAATAAGTTTGATATGGTGTGTTCCCTTACTTTCTTTATTCTTTTTTATCTTTTACAGATGTGTAACCGCTGTTTTGCGTTTGTACCCTTCTGCCACAATTATGTTGGCTATACGTATGAACGTATTGTGTCTTTTTTCATCGTCAAACGACTATTTAATTTCATCCGGCTCTATCTGAATACGATTCAAGCGTCACAGAATTTGTTGTCTTACGGGACAAAAGAGATAAGTAGAGTCAGGCCTCTCATGCGTAAGTTTGAGCTCGGTCCAGCCATCAAAGCGAGTTCTGGACTTATACGTGAGACAGGCCTAATTGCTAGGCCTTAATGAGGTTGAGGCTTGGCCTTTCCAACACGGGCCAGCCTGAGTCGGGGTGTTTAGGGGCCGATTATTATCAAGAGCTCATTTACCTACTCATTAATTATTTCATGATTAATGAGAGGTAAATCCTGAAACTCCAATTATTATTGCATGGCTCTAGTAGAGTTCTTGTCAAAACATCTCCTCTTCACCTTTACCCATTTCAAACTTACACTTTTGATTTCACTTGCTGCTCTGCCTCTTGCGCTGCTTCTGCTATCTTACCCTTTCTCTTCCATATAATTCTTGCCTTTCTGATTTGAAGTACATCTTACTCTTTTCATAGCTTCTGCTAGAATTTTTAATGTAGTGGGTTTGGTGTCCTCTATCACCCCTTCCTCTCTTTCTCATTACTTTTCCAACGACTATTCTGACACCATCATATATAGGATTAGGGCACCCCTACCTAATAAAAGGATTGTTCTCCCCTACCCACCGCAGGCGGGTTTGATAGACGCCCAGTAAGGGCACAATCTAGTCTTTTTTGTTAAACAGCATGATTTTAGGCTGACATTCCCTTTTACCCCTTTCTTCATTGAGGTCTTTCGTCATTTTAGGGTGACTCATCGGATGTTGTCCTTAATTCCATCTTATTCATGAGTTGTTTTGATTTCGCTTGCCTATGCTAGGGTTTTGCCCTTTCTATTGAGTTTTTTGCTCCTTTTTCCGACTCATTAGGTCTATCCATTGGTTCTACTACTTTGGTCCTCGAACTGAGTTGTCTATATTTGCTTGGTATAAGGACTCAATAAAAGGCTGGGCTGAGGCTTTCGTTGTTGTTGAGCTAAAAGAGAGCTTAGAGATCAATTAGGATGTTGAACTCACCTGGGGGGAGGTCCCCCAGAGCTGTAATGACTTTCCTGGATTAAGCCTAGTGGACCAAGTTTGCTTTCTCTGACTGACCTCTGTAAAAAAGAAGTATGATATCGAGAAGTGCATGTTTATATGCAACATGCAGCACTGCCGAGAAGCTGGTATTCTTTTATGGTTTTCTTTTCCTTTATTTTTTTTTTGTTATTTTGGGTTCTAACTGAATTGGTATTTTCTTTTCAGCTTATGCAGTATAAAGAACACCATCAAGCTCCCCAAGAATTTCATCTTGTCCTGAAAGAGCATGAAGGCGACTCTAGCCGCTTTTAAGGCCAACAAGACTGTAGCCGAGGTGACTAGGGAGGTCATTTGTCACTCTGCCACTGCCCCAATGCCTTTTTTGGCTTTGGTGCCCGCGGCAGGGGGCTCTCGCTCTGCTCCCTCGAGGACGTTGGTTCCCTCTAAAGCGTCGGCTTCTACCAAGACTTCTCCTGCTCCTAAGGAAACCCTTATAGAGCCTATCACGCTTAGCGAGTCAACTGAGAGTAGCTCGGAAGAGGGCACCAGGATTGCTCCCCTAGATGTCCCACCTATATAAGTTGTGGGAGTTATCGTAATCAGGGGCGGGACTGCCAAGCGGGCCTAGATTTTCGAACCTACAACTGAGGGCAAGGTTGCTAAGCGTGCTCGGACCTCTGAACCTACCGAGGAAGCTCCTTCTCCCCCTGTCGATAAAGGCCAAAAGGCAATGGAGCATCTATCATATGCCCCAGATAATGAGTTATTGAACGCCACTGAGGCAACTGTTGAGTCCACACCGGCCTCTATCGCCAGGATGTTGTGCAAGAGGATGTTCAGGGGTGTCCTAGCCATCTGGCTAGCTCCACCAAGTAACAGGCAGTCTTCAGCTTGCGCTCCCCAGAAGACCTTGGGGACAGTGTGAAGGAGATGTTCCTCATAGTAAGTTATCTGCCCTCTTGAGAGTATTTTTAATCTTTTAGCTTTCTTAACCTTGCTTTTGCTTTTCTATGGTAGGCTTTTGGCGTGTTCATGGAAATCAACGCCTGGAACTGATCCTTTCAAAGCTCGATGGAATAGCGTATCACTGAGGAACGGCAAGACGAGAATATAGTCACCACTGGTGAGGCTCGCGGGTATATTATCGAGTTCCAAGAGCAAATCGAGGACCTCACCAAGCAACTGGGAGACATGAGGGAGGAGGTTACTAGGGCTTCCCAACGAGCTTCTACGGCGGAGTCTAAGCGAGATGAAGCCTTTGAACAACTGTCCACCTTGGAGGAGACCCATCGTCAGCACGATGAGGTTGGGCCCAGCGCGACAGGGCTTTGGCTCGTGTTGTTGTCTTCCAGCAAGAGCTCAATAAGTATATTGAGGAGCTGAGGGGCATGACTTCTACAGCGGAGGAGTCTCGACTTCAGCAGCAACAACTCCGCCAATAGATTTCTGCCCTAGAGGAGAGGTGTACTTCTTTGCTAAGAGATGCCCGGCTGTCGAGGACAGGGTCCAACGGGCCTGTGAGGAGCGGTTGCAAGAGTACAGGGATTCTACAGAGTTGAAGAACAAAATCCAGCAAGCCTGTGAAGTGCAACTAAAGGAGTATAAGTCCTCAGTGGAGCTAAAGGAGAGGGTATACAAAGAGGCCTTCCACATGTTCGCTTTAGGCTTCAACCAGGGTCTTAAAGCAGCTCGAGATACCCCCTCCACTCTATTGGCAGATCTGGGAGCCCCTGAACTCGACTATGATGGTGAGGAGGTCCGCTATGGAGAGGATGACAACCCCTTGCCTAAGAACTCTCCTCTTTTGCCCTCTAGATTGCTGGAGGGTGATTCTATAAATAATAACCTTGTAAATGATCTAGTCAGTTCTGCTCCCCCTTCCCTTGTTGCTTTTGTAATCCACTCCAATAACTAGTTGAATTAATAAAGTTTAGAGTTTTTTTGCTATTTCCATTTGTTTGCTTTTCTTTTCCCTTTCTATTTAAATTTTATTTATATTCCCATGCTTAGATTATTTTTATGTGTGTTGTCTACAAGATGTGCCAAGCTAGTTACTTGTCTAACATTTTACTTGTAAAGCATCTAACTTGTAATACCCAGCTAAATTCCGGCGTCGAAATTTCAACTTTCCGACAGAATCCCCGTTGGAATCCAGAATCTCGAAACTAGAATCTCTTAGAAGGGTAAAATTAAGGTTTTCATAAAATGAATTTGAATTTTTAATTTTAATCTTGAGAAAAGAAAAAGGAAAATTTTCAAGCAAACCCCAGGTTCGGCCGCCGACCTTCAAGTTCGGCCGTCAAAGGTGGTTCCTCCATGCTGCCGCTGGACCTTCTTGTTCGGCCGCCGAAGGTGGTTTCTCCTGCTACCTATAAGAGGCCTTCAGCCCGAAAATGGAGAGAAAGGTCCATGCCCTCCCTTTGATGCTCTTGTTGAAATTCCTTCAAATTTTTCAGAAAATTCATGAGTTTTCTTTTGTTTTTGAAGATTTGAGTTTGAATCTAAGTTTTAAACCTTAGAGACCTCCGGAGATCAATTTTCTCTCATCTCCAAGTTTGGGTTGCTGCTACCTTTAAATCTCCAAGAGGTAAGTTTAGATCTTTGCTTTTCCTATGTTTTAAATAAGTTTTAAGAAGGGGTTAAGGGTTAATAATACATGAAATGGTTAAATCTAAAGTTTTAGGGTTTGAATTAGGTTGATAATGAATGCTTCCTCTTGTGTTTTTGTGTTGCTTGTTGGGGATTAGACTAGTTTTTATGTCCCTTATGCATGTTGAGTGAGTATGAATGTTTGTGAGTTGTTGGGTGTGAGGATCGGAGTGTTTGATAGTTGTGTACATAGGGCAGAATCGGGTTCTGCCTTGCTGGAGAGCCCAGGTTCGACCGCCGAACCTGTTTGTAGAGGCAGCCTTTTGGTCGCCTAACCTGTCTCCAAAGGTTCCAACCTTCGGATCTGTGTGGGGTTTAGGCCGCCGAACCTGCCTCCGAAAGTCCCTGACTTTCGGATCTGTGAGGGACCTTCGACCGTCGAACTTGCAGCCGAGAGTCCCCTGCCTAACCTTCTTCTGCTTGTTTTGTATGCATGCTTTGGTATGTTTTAGGGGGTTTTGGGGAGTTGTATAGAGCCTTGTAATAGTTATGTTTGGTCCCTCATTTGAGTCCATCTGTGTAGGATCGGATCTGGGAGACCGTAGAGGCCTGCAGTGAAATAACTGCGTCAGTGTTAGGCGAGCATCAGCCAGAGGTGAGTAGAACTGAACTGATCTATTATTCTAAAGAATTCAAACTTTTTAAGCATGCTCATGCATCACGAATGTCATGTATATGTCTTAGGTTATTTGCATTAGAAATCACGAATATGATGCATTGCATAATTTACTGTTGTTGTGGATGGATGTTGGATGACCCACTAGCCCTCGAGTATGATATGTTATGATGTATACGGAAGTCCAGGTCGAGGCCCATTATACGCCCCTAGCAATATGTAAGAGAAAGTCCAGGTCAAGACCCATTCTACGCCCTTGGCATTATGGATATGTTATGTTATATTTAAGAGGAAGTCCTGAGGAGCTCCCATTGAGGGCCGGGCATTATTGGAATATGTAGAGGGTTACTGGTGACAAGTCCATCTTGATGTGTATTATTTGTGTTGTGATGCATTTCATTCGATCATATGTTTATTAAACTTTTTTTTATGTTCTGCTCACTAGGCTCTTGTAGCTTATCCCTTTCCCCTAACCCCAGGTTTGCAGGGTCAAAGATAGCTCAGAAAAGTCGGCATAGTTACTGGTATAGTCTAATATAATAGTATAGTTGTGGGCATGTATTGTTTAATGGATTAGAATTGTGCTTTGCCCTAGTTTTTGACCTTGTAATCCCTGTTTTCATGATCCTTATGTGAAGGTTTTATGTATAAGTTTATGATTGAACTAAGTTTGAGGCATGTGATGTTTACCATACTGGAGCATTTGATGAGGGCTCTAGTATGGGTTTATGTTTTCAGTTTGATACATGCACAGGTCGAGTCTTGGTTCATGAAATGTTTATGTTTTTGTCACTTTGTGTGATCATGTATGGGACTTCATCAGGTACACAGAATGTACAGTAGGCTTGCTACGGGTTCTGGCGACCTTAAGTCAATTTGAACCCTAGCGCCGGTAGCGATCCGGTGTCCAGATCGTTACAGAGTGGTATCAGAGCCCTAGGTTCATATGGTTGGACCTAAAGAGTGTTAGACCCATAGATGTTATAGAAGGGTAAGCACATTAGAAAAAAAAAATCATGTCCACTAGGACAGGATGTAGAGTCCTGTCTTGATGAAAATATGATTATGTGTAATGTCATGATTGTATGCATGTGCATTAATGATATGTTGTGTATGTTGAGGATTCATGTGTATCCACGTGAACCACATAATGCTAATGTTTATATGTTAAATGTTGTTTTTTCAAAAGGCAGGATGCGAGGCTCACGTCGATCTGCACGATTGACTGGAGTTCCACCTAAAAATGAGGGTATGGATGCCCTTCCTCCTACTGCTCCGTCAAGAGCACGGTCGAGTAGGACTAATAGAGGTGAAATGTCAAGGGACTCTAAAAGATCTTTTGATGTAAACAGAAGAAGAACAAATCCGTGAAGGATGCCTGCAGATATTAGGGAAACGGTGGAGGATGATCAACGAAGAGACAAAAGTCTGGGTGTGAGTTTTTCAGGGGAGGGTATGGGAGAATATGAAGGAGACGCTCAGGCCTCGGGTTTTGCTTACCCACCTCAGTACTAACCCTACCCACAGGGACCCGGGTATCCGATGGGAGGCACATCGGATTACACTAGCTATCACCCGTACCCCTCACATATGCCCTATCCTCCCTACTACCCACCATATCCACCTTACCCTATGTTTTCACCTCCATTTTATTACCAGAATCCAGCAAACCCTAATCCAGGGAGTGCTGCACCACCTCCTCCCCCAAAAGAGCCAGTGATTCCTGAAGCTCAACCACCCAAACCTAACCCATCAGCAGGGAGCAAAGTCAAAATGACAGATTACTAAAAGTTGGATGCTCCAAAGTATAAAGAGGGGGAAAACCCGTTTGAATACATCAAAGCAGTGAAGATGATAGCCGATGAGTTAGGGGCCAGTGACAGCAGAGTCATTCAGATGGCGGGGTTCACTCTAAAGTGCAAGAAGGCAAAGGAATGGTTCAAGAATTATGTGGACCCGAAACTGGACGGCTTATCCTGGGAATAGTTTGCAAATGAGTTTGCAGGATGGGCCTTTCCAGACAGTTCGAGGGAGTTGAAGGTGATAGAATTTGAACAGTTGAGACAGACTGAAGAAATGAGTGTGGATGAGTATATAGACAAGTTTCTGGAGTTGTTTCAGTTTATAGGTTAGGCTTATGACACCGACCAGAAGAAGGCTAGGAGGTATACCATGAGACTCCACTCTAGGTATTCCTCCCTGATCTTAACAGAGAGAGAGAGAGCTTCTACACTATAGTGGACGCGGCTAGGAAAATGGAGGCTAGTGCCATTATACAGGGGGACAGTAAAGCAACAGATGGCACAACCCTCGGGTTTCAAAACCTCGAGTACAGGGAAATTTGATCTCTCTTCTCTAAATGCAGCTGCCACAGATGTAAAAAGTGGAACAAATCCACTAGGAAGTCAAATAAGAATAAGTTCTAGAACAGATTGAAGTCTGGTCTAGGAATGGGTAGTGGTTCAAGCTCTGGTTCAGATAGCTCTGGATGTGTGAGGTGCGGTAAGCCGCACAAAGGGCTTTGTCGATTTGGGACTACAGCTTGTTACAGATGTGGACAGGAGGGGCACATGGCACGTGAGTGTCTCAATGCAGCTATGATGGCACAGTCCCAATAGACAGCTTCTGGCAGCGTGGCTCAGCCAACAGCTTTAGCCACATCATAGGGTACAGGGCGAGGTCGAGGCAGAGGGACAACCTCTTCTTCATCAGGCTCCCAAGGGGAAGGTCCTTCAGCTCCAGCACGGATCTTCACCATGACACAGCAGGAGGTCGACACATCAAACACAGTGGTGTCAGGTAAACTCACTATTGGGTGTTCTGATGTATATACTCTTATGGACCCTGGTGCCTCTCATTCTCTTGTTTCTCCGAGAGTCGTAGACAGTTTGGGTTTGATAGCTTCTGGGCTAGAGTGTCCTCTTTAGGTCAATGGGCCCAAGTGTGATCCATCTGTGGCAGAGTCAGTCTGCCGGTTCAGTCTAGTCTTTGTTGAGGATAAGTGCCTTCCAGCTGACCTGGTGGTTCTAGATTTGACTGATTTTAACATCATTCTGGGGATGGATTGGCTCTCTACTCATGATGCTACCTTAGATTGCAGAGACAATGTAGTTAGGTTCAGAGAACAAGATGGATCGAAGGTCATCTTCCGAGGAGACAAGATAGGTATGCCCAGAGGTTTGATATCTGCCCTGCAGGCTCATAGGTTGCTTAGGAGGGATTGTCAAGGGTTGTCAGGGGTTTCTTGCGCATGTCAGAGAGGTTAATGGTCAGGTTAGGGAACTAGCTTCAGTGCCAGTAGTCAAAGAGTTTCTTGACGTTTTTCCAGACGAGCTACCAAGTTTACCACCTGCTAGGGAAATAGAGTTTGAAATTGAAGTAATGTCAGGAACCAGACCCATCTCTATTCCTCCCTACAAGATGGCACCTGCCGAGTTGAAGGAGTTAAAAGAACAGTTGCAAGAATTGGTAGATAAGGGTTTCATCCGACCTAGTACCTCACTTTGGGGTGCTCCGATTTTGTTCGTGAAAAAGAAGGATGGATTCCTAAGACTTTGTATTGACTACAGGCAGTTGAACAAAGTCACTACCAAGAACAAGTATCCATTACTCAGGATCAATGATATGTTTGACTAGCTAGCAGGAGCCGGTTGTTTCTCCAAAATAGATTTGAGATCCGGGTACCATCAGTTGAGAGTCAGAGAAGAAGACGTGCCTAAGACAACTTTCAGGACCAGATATGCACATTATGAGTTCCTAGTAACGCCGTTCGGGCTAACCAATGCCCCTGCAGCATTCATGGATCTCACGAACAAAGTTTTTAGCCAGTTTCTGGATCACTTTGTTATTGTTTCATTGACGATATCTTGGTGTATTCCAGAAACGCAGAGGAGCATGTGTTGGAAAATCCTGAGATTATTGCAACCCAGTTGCACAGCGGAAAAATAAAATCTCTGTTGATTTCCTTTCCCAGAATCCGAGTGCTTCGTTTAATTCTAAAGATGGATATGAGACTAACCTGTTAATCTCGTTGAGAAAATACAATGTTGGACTGATGGTGCTGCTTTTTCAAACGAACACCCTCTATGGTATCTACACGAACGTCTTCTATCCTTCTAGAGTGCTAGCTCTCTTAAGGATGGATAGATTATGTGCTCCACAATCTGCAGCGGTTAGACTGAATTTTCTAAAAACTGTCATCATCACTTTCTTCGTAAAAAGAGTATTTATATATTTCAGTCTTTTTGTTTTCCCATAACTTTTTTCCTAAAAGAGTTGTACTACTCTTCTCCCAAAAGAGTTGTGTTTAGAACCCACTATCACAATCTCGCAGATACTCAAATATCTTTATGTGATAGAGTCCTTTATCTGTAACAGTTACAGATAGACTGCAGATCTTTTAAATATTATTATCTTATAATAATAAATAATTAATAATAATAATACTTGATTATTATTAATTATACTAATGGGCTTTTAGCCCATTAATATAGCATATCAACAACGTTCTTGTGTGTGACCCAATAGGCTCACATTAATTGACAATAGGCCCAGTCCAACAAGGCCTATAAGTCATAAGTGGCCTCTAGCAAGACATTATGACTACCCAACTAATATGAGGATCAATAGTCCGATAAAGCCTATTAAATAGAACATGTATTAATCCTTTTGTCACACGATATCTAGTTTGAACGTAAGTCATGGTCAATGTCAAACTTATAATGTTCAAACTTATGATTTCTCGATCTCTATGTAGACTGATAAATTCAAATAATATTGATCACACTATCAATTCATTTGAGCACGGCCATGCATTTCTCAGTCTCACTTATCGAGGGGCCAAGAAGATATCTCTCTCATAGAGAGGGACAAATCCTATCTTGATTGTTCATTATCCTCTACATAATTTCTATTATGCTCAATCATAACCTTTATGATTATCCGATTAAAGACAACGTTTGGTTATGTCAAAACATAATAGTCCTTATGTTGGAAACTATGACAATCTCAAGTCAAAGGATTAAGACATAACTACTTTGAGATTCACTTATGACAATGACCCATGTAGTGATCTCAATGCGGGTCCATCCAATACTTTGTTCTCCAACAAGTATTTATGATTATTGAATTATATCAACATATACATAATCATCTCATGATTATCAATCAATAATCATACTGGTTATATTTTATTATTATCGACATAATAATAAGTAACCAGGGATGATAATCATTATTATGTAACATGCAAACAAATAATAATGATAAAAATCTCTTTTATTAATAACCAAAACGACATACAAAAAAGTCCAAGATAATGGCCTAGGGCATATACACTAACAATCTCCCACTTGCACTAGGCCTAATCATATAAGTATCTAATACCCATAGACCTAGTGTGCTGATCATGCTTGACCTGTGAAAGAGGCTTGGTTAGTGGATTTGCAATGTTGTCATTTGTGGCTACTTTGCATATTTTGATATCTCCTCCATCAATGATCTCTCGAATAAGGTGATATCACCTGAGTATATGTTTTAGATCTGTGGTGAGATCTGGGCTCCTTTGCCTGTGCTATGGCATCGTTATTATCACAATAAAGGTCCATAGATTTTGCAATGCTGGGAATCATTCCCAACTCTAAGATGAATTCCTTCAACCAGACTGCCTTTTTAGCTGCATCTGATGCTGCTATATACTCAGCTTCTATTGTAGAATCTGCTATAGTGCTCTACTTGGAACTCTTCCAACTAACAACTCCACCATTTAAAGTGAATACGAATTCTGACTGCGATCTGAAGTCATCTATGTCGGTTCGAAAACTAGCATCTGTGTAACCACTTACAACTAGCTCGTCTTTCAATCCTCCATAAACTAGGAATGCATCCTTAGTCCTTCTAAGGTACTTTAGGATATTATTAACAGCTGTCCAGTGACTTTCACCGGGATCTGCCTGATATCTGCTTGTTGTGCTCAAGGCATATGAGACGTCTGGTCTAGTACATAGCATGGCATACATGATAGATCCAACAGCAGAAGCATAAGGAATCTTATTCATTCGTTCTCGCTCATCAGATGTTATAGGACATTGATTCTTGCTGAGATGAATACCATGAGACATGGGCAAGAATCCTCTTTTGGAATCTTACATGCTGAACCTTTTCAGCACTTTGTCAATATAAGTACTTTGACTCAGACCGATTATCCTCTTGGATCTATCCCTATAGATCTTAACCTTTTGCAAGGTAGGGATATCATTTCCAATGAGTAATATGTCATCCACATATAGGACTAGAAACACAACTGCACTCCCACTAACCATCTTGTAAACACAAGGTTCATCTTCATTTTTGATGAATCCAAAGTCCCTGACTATTTCATCAAAACGAAGATTCTAACTCTGAGAAACTTGCTTCAATCCATAAATGGATCTCTGAAGCTTGCAAATCTTTTTAGAATTCTCAGGGATTACAAAACCCTTAGGTTGTGTCATGTACACATCCTCGAGTAAAAGTTCACGACTGTCAGTCATGAGAAATCCATATCTCTCAGGCTGATGACGTGTCCTATCAGATCTGCATGGGACTTGTGTAACCCTTTCAGTTTCCACAACTGTTTGTGGTTCTGGAAGTGGTTGTACCAGCGGTTCAATGCTCTCTTGTGGTACTTGAGTTTCCTCAAGTCGCACTGTACTCCCACTGAATCTCTGAGAGATAAATTCCTTTTTCAAAAAGGTACCATTTCGAGCAACAAACACTTTGTTCTCTGAGGAAATATAGAAATAGTATCCTTTGGTTTCCTTAGGATACCCCACAAAATTGCACTTGATAGATTTTGGAGCTAGCTTATCTAAAACTGGGTGTTTCATATAAGTCTCACAACCCCAAATCTTAAGAAAAGACAAATTGGGCAATTTCCCAGTCCATAACTCATATGGTGTCTTTTCAACCGCTTTTGATGGTACTCGATTTAAAATGAATGCAGCTGTTTCCAAGGCATAACCCCAAAACGATAAAGGGAGATTCGTTTGACTCATCATAGATCGAACCATATCTAATAAAGTTCGATTTCTCCTTTCAGAAACACCATTCCATTGTGGAATTCCAGGAGGAGTCAATTGTGAAACAATTCCACAGTTTTTAAGATGTTCATCAAACTCTTAGCTCAAATATTCACCACCTCGATCAGATCGAAGTATTTTAATAGTTCTACCAAGTTGATTTTGTACTTCATTTTGAAAAGTTCTAAACATTTCAAAAGATTCATGCTTATGTTTCATTAGGTAGACATAGTCATACCTACTGAAATCATCAGTGAATGTAATGAAGTACTGATAACCTCCCCTAGCACTAATGCTTAGTAGGCCACATATATCTGTATGTACTAAGCCCAATACGTCTGAAGCCCTTTGACCTTATCCAGTAAAAGGGTCCTTTGTCATCTTACCTAGCAAACAAGATTCACAATTTTCAAATGATTCAAAATCAAATGAATCTAATAAACCATCTTTATGGAGCTTAGATATGCGATTCTCATTTATATGGCTAAGACGACAGTGCCATAAATATGTTGAGTTTAACTCATTTGGCTTAGTTTTCTTAGAAGTTATGTTATAGATATTGTTGTCTCTAGAACCATCTAGATTAAGGACATAAAGGCCATCATATGAATTTGCAATACAATAAAGCAAATCATCTTTATTGATGGAGCATTTCTTATTCTTAATAAGAAATGAAAAACCTTTATCGTCCAAAACAGAAACTGAAATAATATTCCTACTCAAAGTAGGAACATAAAAGCAATTGTTCAGAACTAGCAAAAACCCATTGGGTAACACAAGTTCATATGTCCCTACAGCTATGGCAGCAACTCTTGCTCCATTGCCTACACGTAGATCCACATCGCCCTTTTTCAGTTTTCTACTCCTTTTGAGACCCTTCACATTTGTACAAATGTGAGAACCACATCCAGTATCTAATACCCATGAAGTAGAAATAGATAAATTAATATCTATAATATAAATACCTGAAGTTGTAGTCTCACTACTCTTCTTCTTCTTGCACTCATCCAAATAGAGTTTGCAATTTCTCTTCCAATGCCCTGGTTCCTTGCAATGGAAGCAAATTCCTTCCTTATGAACTATTTCCTTAGGAACTTTTGCCTTGGATTGCCATTTAGGCTTGCCTCGTCCCTTAGGCTCATTACCACCTTTAGACTTGGGCTTCTCCTTATTTTCATGGGCTTACCCTTATTGACATTCAAAATTTGTGTAGGCCTTTTCTTGACATTTACCTCAGCTGTCTTTAGCATCCCATGCAGCTCAGGAATGGATTTCTCCATATTGTTCATGTTATAGTTCATGACAAATTGAGAAAAACTACTGGGTAAAGAATATAGGATCAGATCCGTAGAGAGTTCTAAACTCGGAGGGTAGCCAAGTCTAGCAAGGTGATCAATGTAGCCTTTCATCTTTAAAACATGAGCATTAACTGAATCACCTTCAGCCATTTTGCAATCATGCAATGCGATGGTGGTTTCATACCTGTCCTGCCTAGCTTGTTGTTGGAAAGCCTGTTTGAGATGGACACTCATCTCATAGGCCTCAAGGTACTCCAGATCCTTCTGAAGTTCTGGGCACATAGTAGCCAATATAAGACATCCAATGTCATTAGAATCATCCATATATGCTTCTTATGCTTGTTCTTAACAGCATTAGTAGCATCAGCAGGAGGTGATTCTGGGATAGCTTCATCAAGCACATAGGACTTTTTCTCTTGCTTGAGAACAATTCTCAAGTTTCTAAACCAATCAATAAAATTTGTCTCATTTTCTTTCAGTTTATCCTTCTCAAGGATGGATCGCAGTGATAAGGTGGAATTGTTATTAGCAGCCATAATTATCTACAAAATATGCAAATATAATCAATTTAGTAAATTAATATTGAGGTGATAATAATCTCTCACTAAAATATAACCCTCAAAATAATAATAATATTTTAGTGGGTTAAGATCCATATTTCACCTAATTCTAAGTCAGCTTTGGCATGACGCTTAGAATTAAGTTATTTAGGTAGGTAACCCCTTACCAATTACATCTAATGTAACTCTTAGATTATGAGGTATTGACATCATATGTCAAATGCATGTTATACCCCATCTAATGCCTTAGCCCCAAAACCGTTTTGATAGCCTAATTAAGCTCAACTAAAATTAAATAAATGAGTAACCATTACTGTAACGGTGACCTGCTTGCTTGCGGATTTGCGGCGCAAATCCGTCCCACATCGGGAGATGATAAGGAATTGAAATTGAATATAATAGCTAGCACGAAACTACTAAATAACTTGGGTTAACCATTTTGGGCCAAGTAGAAAGTGGGTTCAAAAGTTATTTGGGCTAGTTCAGGCCCGGTTGTTTCAATTGGTATTAGAGCCACCCTGGGTCAGACAAATTGTGCGGAGCTAATGGGCCTGCGAGGAAAGGGCTACCCGTGAGAGACGAGGTGGAGCCGCCCAAGCCACTAGCGAACCACAATACCCAAGGGTTCGGTCCTGGTTAGCAATTGTAATCGATTCAGTTGCAACGAGGATGTTGCAACTTTAGCGGGACCGAGTGTGTAATACCCGGCTAGATTCCGGCATCGGAATCCCTACCTTCCGGCGGAATCTCCGTTGGAATCTGGAATTTTGATGATGCCAGAGTCTTCTAAAGGGGTAAAATGTGGTTTCTAAAATGTTTTTACTGATTTCATGGTTTTAAATGAAAAAGAATTGAGTTTTGAAAAGAAAAGACCAAAGAGGCATTTGCCAGGTTCGGCCGCCGAAAGTGATGTTCGGCCGCCGAACATGGGAAGGTTTCGGGAGCGCTTTTGGCCTCCAAAAGCTTTGTTTGAACGAACCAAGGTTCAGCCGCCGAACCTCAAGTTCGGCCGCCGAACATGCATGAGTTTAGGGGGCACGTTAGGCTGCCAAAGGTCGTTGACCAGGCCACCTATAAAGAGCCCTCAGATTGGAAATGGGCGAGTTTTCTCTCCATTCTCGAGCTCAGGTGAGTTTTTGTACTCCTTTGGTCGTTTTCATGCTTTCTCTACCCATCCCTCAAGTTTTCATGAGTTCTACCCTTGTTTTGAAGTTTTGAAGCTTAAATAGGAGTTTTGGGAGCTTGGAGGCGTTTGGAGCTTGGAGGCTTTTGGAGCTTGGATCCTCCACACCTCCGAGTTAGGGATCGCACCACCCCTCGATCTTCAAGAGGTAAGTGTAGATCCTTGCTTTTCTGGCGTTTTAATGAAGTTTTAAGTAAGTTTAAGGATGTTTTAATGTTTGAGTATGGATAGATATGCATGTTTAGGTTTATGTGGGTTTTATGCCCAATGTATGTTATGTGATGCTTGTGTTGAGGAGTTTATATTAGTTTATGCTCCTTTATACATGTGGGAGAGTGTATGCATGATTGGGAAAGAGCAAGTGAGGTTTTCAGTAGTTTTGATGGTTTTGGCTTATGTGGGTCATAAGCTATTTATGTGTGCTCTATAATGTTCTTTGTTGGAGTTTAAGCTTGTTTAAGCTCCTTTGTGCATGGTTAAGGGTTTATGCTTGTTTTGGAGAGGTTGGGTGCTTGTTTTGGGGTGTTTGGAAGGTCTGGGAGGCTTGTATGCATGAGAGGCTGAGTTCTGGATGAACTCAGGTTCGACCGCCGAAGGTAGTTTCGGCCGCCGAACCTGCCTGTGGATGCATGGTTTGGCCGCCTAACCTTGCCCCCGAAAGTTGTGTTTCGGATCTGGAGCAGACTTTCGGCCGCCGAAGGTGATGTTCGGCAGCTGAAGGTGCCTGACTTTCGGATCTGGAGTGAGGCTTCGGCCGCCGAACCTGCCACCGAACCTGCATGGCTTTCGGCTCTGGAAGGGACCTTCGGCCGCCGAAAGTGCCCTGTCCAGCCCTTTCATGGGCATTTTCTATGCATGCTTTGAGGTTATTTTAGGGGGTTTTTGGGTAGTTGTTTATGAGTTGTTTAGAGTGTGTTTGGCACCTCATTCGAGTCCACCTGTGTAGGATCGGACCCGAGGGACCGAGGAGGCCATCAGTGTTAGCTGTTGCAGAGTCAGTCCAGCGTCTGCTAGAGGTGAGTAGAACTAAACTTAATCTTTTATTTTACGAAATCAAATGCCTAAAGCATGTTCATGCATCATGTTTATATGTAATAGGTTGATTGCACTAGTTACACGAATATGACGCATTGCATTATTTACTGTTGATGTGGATGGACTAAGGCGACCCCAATGGCCCACGATCTGTCACGACAAGAGAAGTCCTGTGGAGCTCCTTTGAGGGCCGGGCACCATGTTATGTAATAAAAGTCCTGTGTGAGCTCCTTTGGGGGCCGGGCACCGACAGAGGGAGCTTTGGAGGTCATGTCCAATCCGTGATGTGAATTGTTTGTGCTATGACGCATTTCATGAAAGCATGTAATTAATGAATTGTTTTCTTTGTTTCTACTCACTGGGCTTTTTAGCTCATCCCTCTTCCCTAACCCCAGTGTTGCAGGTAGAAGGTCGATCAGGAAGTCTCAAGAGTTAAGGTTATGCTTATGTAATAGATTAGTGTTTTAGTGTGGACATGTAATGTAAACTGATATAATGTATTGCAAGATAATGTAATATAATGTAATGTAATGCAAGTAAAGTAGAGTTATGTTTATGGATTAGTGCTGTGCTTGGCCCTAAGACTTGGTTAGTCCCTGTTTAGTACATGATGTATGTTATGGGTTAATGTTGAGTTGTGTTTGAACTAAACTTGTGGCATGTGTTGTTTACCACGCTAGAGTTTGATGAGGACTCTAGTGGAGGTTTTATATTTTTGGTTTGATGCATGCACAGGTTAGGTTCTAGTTCTTTGGATGTGATCCCAGCTTGATGTATGTTATGTTGATCCAGCTAGAGTTTTTTTGAGGGCTCTAGTAGGGGGTTCTTTATGTTTCCAGTTATGTTGCATACAGGTCAAGTTCGGTATTTACATCAGATGTTACAGTTTTTATGTTTAAGTTTTGATCATGTATGGGATTTGACCAGGTGATAGGAGGTATGTTTGGCTTGCTACGGGTCCCGGCGGTCTTAAGCCGATCTGGATCCTAGCGCCGGTAGCGGGTCGGGCCGTTACAGAGGGGTATCGATTTCCGGGTCGTTACAGAATGTAACGGTGACCTGCTTGCTTGCGGATTTGCGGCGCAAATCCGTCCCACATCGGGAGATGATAAGGAATTGAAATTGAATATAATAGCTAGTACGAAACTACTAAATAACTTGGGTTAACCATTTTGGACCAAGTGGAAAGTGGGTTCAAAAGTTATTTAGGCCAGTTCGGACCCGGCTGTTTCAATTACTCATCCTATCTTACTAGGATAACCTAATGCACTTTGCTTTGGCAAAACCTGCATTTTGGTGATCTTAGTCTTGATAGGTGTTTAATATATGGGTGGCATTAAAACTTAAAATTTTAGAGTGAGAGTTCAATTTTAATTTTAATTATTTTGTCTTGCATATATATATATATTATAACATCCAATATGCATACATATATATAGACTATCATGCATAGTATCTCATACTAATGTATAACAAAATAATAAAAATTAAAATAAAATTATTTTACATAGTCATTTAAATTTGATTTAAATACTAAAATAAAGTAATTTATTTTCTTATAATTATTTTGTCTTGCATATATATATTATAGCATTCTATATACATATATATATATATATACAATAATGCATAGTATCTCATACTAACATATGACAATAAAATATAGTCATTTAAATCTAATTTAAAAATTAAATAAATATGATTTAAAAGACTAAAAGAAAATAATTTATTTTCTCAAATTTATTTATTTATTATTTTTTTTAATTCCAGATTTGTAAATAGGGCATCTTCTTCCTCAGGAAGAGGCGGCCAGAGAGGCTCTGGCCGCCGCCGCCGCCCCACCGTCGCACAACTCATCGGCGGGTGAACCACCGGTGCGCGGCCCACCGGCGCGCGACCCACTTATTTATGTGATAGAGTCATTTATCTGTAACAGTTACAGATGGACTGCAGATCTTTTAAATATTATTATCTTATAATAATTAATAATTAATAATAATAACACTTTATTATTATTAATTAATATTAATAATAATAACACTTTATTATTATTAATTATACTAATGGGCTTTTAGCCCATTAATATAGCACATCAATAACGTTCTTGTGTGTGACCCAATAGGCTCACATTAATTGGCAATAGGCCCAGTCCAACAAGACCTATAAGTCATAAGTGGCCTCTAGCAAGACATTATGACTACCCAACTAATATGAGGATCAATAGTCCGATAAAACCTATTAAATAGAACATGTATTAATCCTTTTGTCACACGATATCTAGTTTGAACATAAGTCATGGTCAATGTCAAACTTATAATGTTCAAACTTATGATTTCTCAATCTCTAAGTAGACTGATAAATTCAAATGATATTGATCACACTATCAATTCATTTGAGCACGGTCATGCATTTCTCAGTCTCACTTATCGAGGGGCCAAGAAGATATCTCTCTCATAGAGAGGGACAAATCTTATCTTGATTGTTTATTATCCTCTACATAATTTCTATTATACTCAATTATAACCTTTATGATTGTCCGATTAAAGACAACGTTTGGTTATGTCAAAACATAATAGTCCTTATGTTGGAAACTATGACAATCTCAAGTCAAAGGATTAAGACATAACTACTTTGAGATTCACTTATGACAATGACCCATATAGTGATCTCAATGCGGGTCCATCCAATACTTTGTTCTCCAACACGTATTTATGATTATTGAATTATATCAACATATACATAATCATCTCATGATTATCAATCAATAATCATACCAGTTATATTTTATTATTATCAACATAATAATAAGTAACCAGGGATGATAATCATTATTATGTAACATGCAAACAAATAATAATGATAAAAACCTCTTTTATTAATAACCAAAACGACATACAAAAAGGTCCAAGATAATAGCCTAGGGCATATACAATAACAGCATGCCCATCATTTGAGGATTGTGTTGTAGACTTTGAGAGAACACGACTTATATGTCAAGTTTTCTAAATGTGAGTTCTGGTTGAGGAGTATCTCTTTCTTGGGGCATGTAGTGTCAGAAAAGGGAATAGAGGTGGACCCTAAAAAAGTAGAAGTTGTAGCTAACTAGTCCAAACCCACTACAGTGACAGAGATAAAAGCTTTTTGGGTTTGGCAGGTTACTACAAGAGGTTTGTCCAGGATTTCTCTAAAATTGTTGCTCCTATGACCAGGTTGACTAAGAAAAATAAGAAGTTTGTCTAGTCAGATCAGTGTGAGGAAAATTTTGAAGAAATAAAGAGAAGACTGACGTCAGCACCAGTGTTAGCTCTGCCTACAAGTAATGAGGATTTCACAGTGTTTTGTGATGCATCCCGAGTGGGACTAGGTTGTGTGTTGATGCAGAATGAGAGGGTAATTGCTTATGCTTCTAGACAGTTGAAGAAGCACGAGTTAAATTATCCTACACACGATCTAGAGATGGTAGCTATGATTTTTGCACTCAAGATGTGGAGGCATTACCTGTATAGGGTAAATTGTGAGATCTTTACAGATCATAAGAGTTTGCAATTCATCTTGAGTTAGAAAGAGTTGAACCTAAGGTAGAGAAGATGGGTAGAACTGTTTAGTGATTACGATTGCAAAATCCAGTATCATCCGGGTAAGGCAAATGTGGTGGCAGATGCTCTCAGCCGGAAATCACTTTGCAGTTTATCCCATATCTCAGTAGAGAGAAGACCGGTGGTGAGAGAATTTTACAGGCTCATTAGCGAGGGTTTACAGTTAGAGTTGTCTGGTACCGGTGCATTAGTAGCTCAAATGAAAGTGACGCCTGTGTTTCTGGAGCAAGTAGCACAGAAACAGCACGAGGACCCCAAGTTGGTGAAAATAGCGAGAACTGTTCAGACATGCAAAAATGGTGATTTTAGATTCGACAACAAAGGGATCCTCCGTTACGAAAATAGATTATGTATACTAGATGACGTAAGCTTGAAAGGAGACATTATGAGAGAGGCTCATAATGCCAGGTACAGTGTTCACCCTAGGGCCACCAAAATGTATCAGGATCTGAAGAGAGTTTATTGGTGGCCAGCTATGAAGAGGAAAGTGGCTCAGTTTGTGTCCGCCTGCGAGATATGTCAGAGGGTAAAGTTAGAACATCAGAAGCCAACTGGGATGTTCAACCCACTACCGATTCCAAAGTGGAAATGGAAACACGTGGCGATGGATTTCGTGGTGGGATTACCAGCGACGTCCAACAAACTAGACTCTATATGGGTAATAGTGGACAAATTGACCAAATCTGCTCACTTTATTCCTGTCAGGAGTGGTTACTCTGTGGACAAGTTGGCGCAGGTATATGTGGAAGAGATTGTCAAGCTGCATAGGGCTCCAGTTTCGATAGTGTCAGATAGGGGACCCCAGTTTACCTCCAGGTTTTGGCAGAGTCTGCAAAATGCTATGGGCACGAGGCTGGACTTTAGCACCCCTTACATCCACAGACTGATGGACAGTCGGAGAGGACCATCCAAACTATAGAAGACATGTTAAGAATGTGTGTGCTAGACTTTGGTGGTTCTTGGAAGCAACATCTACCATTAGTAGAGTTTGCCTATAATAACAGTTACCATGTTAGCATTGGGATGGCTCCTTATGAAGCTTTATATGGGAGGAAGTGCAGGTCACCCGTCTGCTGGGAATAAATGGGAGAAAGGGCTTTAGCAGGGCCAGAATTAGTAGAGATCACCAGCAGTGTAGTACCTATTATCAGAGAGAGATTCAGAACTGCTATAAGTAGACAGAAAAGCTACGTAGACGTCCGAAGATGACAAGTTGTTTTCCAGGAGGGAGATATGGTGTTGCTTAAGGTGTCCCCTATGAAGGGGGTGATTCGTTTTGGAAAGAAAGGTAAACTAGCTCCAAGGTACACCGGGTCCTTTGAAATCCTACAAAGGATTGGGAATGTATCTTACAAGTTAGATTTACCTGCTTTTATGGAGATGATCCATCTGGTTTTTCATGTTTCTATGTTATAGAAATTCGTGTCAGATCCGGGCAAGGTTCTTAATAAACATGATGTGGAGATCCTAGAAGATCTCACCTATATTGAGCAGCCAGTTCGGATCGTAGACACGTAGATCAGAAAGCTAAGGAACAAGGAAATCGCGATGGTGAAAGGTCTTTGGAATCACCACAACATGGAAGAGTGCACTTGGGAGACCCGGGATGTAACGACCCGAAAATCGGACCGCTACCGGCGCTAGGATCCAGGTCGGCTTAAGGCCGCCGGGACCCGTAGCAAGCCTGACATACAACCTGAAAACATGTTTAATCTCATACATGATCAACAACATACATAAAATTTTGAACTTTTCTTTTACCAAGCTCAACCTGTGCATGCCCATAAACATATACATAAACATAAACCCCACACTGGAGCACTGGAGCTCTCATCAAATGCTCCAATGAGGCATCTCATCATACACAAGCTTGGTGGAACATAACATCATAAAACATAGATCATGTTTACAAAAGGGATTTCTATACAAATTCGGTCAAGCACAACTTCTAAACCTCAATATCATTTTTACATAACATAGCTGTTCATAACTTTACATCATTTTACAATTTATCATGTCCACATTCTATCTATTACATACACATGACTTCATTCATCTCGACTTCTCTGCCTAGCCCGTACCTGCAAACCTGGGGGATTAGGGAGAGGGGTGAGCTACTAGAGCCCAGTGAGCAGAATAAATAAAAACATTATTTTAACATTTCATGCCTTTATGGAATGCATCACATCACAAACATATCACATCAAGGATGAACTTGTCACCAGTAGCCCTCTACATATCCAATAGTGCCAGAACGTAGAATGGGTCCTGGTCTTTCCCTTACATAGCATAACATAACATTCCAATGTGACAGAACGTAGAATGGGTCCTGGTCTTTCTCTTACATAGTGCCAGCGAACGTAGAATGGGTCCCACTGGTCTTTCCTTTCCATACCGTACATATCATATCGTCACATCATAGGTCGAGGGCTATGGATCATCCAACGTTCATCCACATCAACAACAAAATATGCAATGCAACATATTCGTGAATTCTAATGCAAACAACCTAGTATATCTCATGGCATTAATGATGCGTGAATCATGCTAAAAGTCCATTATTTACTTTAAAACGTAATGAGTTATTCCACTCACCTCTGGATAGCTCTGACCAGACACTGGGGCAGCTGACTCACTGCAGGGGTCCTTGGTTCCTCGGGTCCGAACCTACACAGGTGGACTCAAATGAGGGACCAAACATATATGAACATAACTCTAAACTACTCCCCAAAAACCCCCTAGAACATCATGAAACAATCATAGAAAAACATGCAAAGGAGGGCTGGACAGGGCACTTTCGGCGGCAGGTTCGGCGACCGAAAGTCCCTCCAGAGCCGAAAGTCAGGCAGGTTCAGCGGCACCTTCGGCGGCCGAAACTCCCAGACAGAGGCGAAACTCATGCATGTTCGGCGGCACTTTCGGCGGCCGAAACTGCCCTCCAGAGACGAAAGTCCTCTTTCGGGGGCAGGCTTCGACAGCTGAAGGCTGCCTCCACAAGCGGGTTCGGCGGCCGAAAGTTCCTTCGGCGGCCGAACCTGAGTTTCTCCAAAGTGGCAGAAACTCAGCTCCAACATGCACAAACACCTCCCAAACCTTTCAAACATGCATAAACCTATTCTACAACACTCCTAATCATACATAAACAAGCAGACAAGTTCATAGGGGTCTCAAACTAGCCTAAACCCCCAACTACAACACATCAAACATACCCACATTGCTCATGAACACACATTAAACCCATAAACTCAAAACAACCTAAACATGCATTTCTACTCCATAAACTTGTATAAAACTTGTTTAAAACACATCATAAGCTAGAGATCGACTCTTACCTCTTGAAGATCGGGAGTAGAGGCGATCTAACTTGGACTTGGGAGAGATTTAGCTCCTTGGGTCTCCAAGCTCAAAACTTGTTTTTTTTGCTCAAAAATCTTCAAAACAAAGTGAAAACTAGTGAAAATCGTGAAAGATTTGAAAGAAGAAACTCAAGATCGGTGAGGGGCGGCGGAGAGCTCACCTTGGCCGAAAATGGGGGAAAAGCTCGCCCGTTTTCGGCTAAGGAACCCCTTTATAGGTGGCTGGCCAGGCCACATTCGGGAGCCGAACGTGCCTCCGCATGCATGCCATGTTCGGCGGCCGAACATGAGGTTCGGCGGCCGAACCTGGACTTCCCTCACTTATGCTTTCGGGGGCCTAATAGCGCTCCCGAAGGCATGCATGTTCGGCGGCCGAACCTGAGTTTTCCTCCAAGGCTATTTTCATGCAAAAACTCATTTCTTTCTTGATTAAAAACATAAAACACATTAAAATATTTTATAAAAACATGGTTTTACCCTTCTAGAGGTCTCCGACACCCGAGATTCCACAGGATGGTAGGAATTCTGATACCGGAGTCTAGCCGGGTATTACATTCTCCCCCCCTTAAGAACATTCGTCCCCGAATGTTCACCAAACAATACATAGCATGGCATACACATAACATGCATACAAAGCACATAAAACTCACAAGGAACTAACCTTAGAAAAGATAAGGGTATTGCTGGAGCATGGACTCCCGTGTCTCCCACGTGCATTCTTCCAAATTGTGGTGGTTCCACAGGACTTTCACCATCGGGATTTCCTTGTTTCTCAGCTTCCTGATCTGGGTGTCTATGATCCGTATTGGCTGTTCAACATAGGTGAGATCTTCTTGGATCTCCACATCAGGCTCACTAAGAACCTTGCCCGGATCTGACACGAACTTCCTCAACATGAAAACATGGAAAATCGGATGGATTCTTTCCATTGAAGCAGGTAAATCCAGCTTGTACGACACATTCCCTATCTTTTGCAAGATTTCAAAGGGTCCGATGTATCGTGGGGCTAGTTTACCTTTCTTCCCAAAGCGAACCACTCCTTTCATAGGAGACACCTTGAGCAATACCAGATCCCCCTCCTGAAACTCTACTTGCCTTCTGCGGATGTCTGCATAACTCTTATGTCTGCTTGCAGCAGTCTTGATCCTTTCTCTGATTATGGGTACCACCCTACTGGTGATTTCTACTAGCTCAGGCCCCACCAAGGCCTTTTCTCCAACCTCTTCCCAGCAAACCGGTGATCTGCACTTCCTCCCATACAAAGCTTCATATGGAGCCATCCCGATGCTAGCATGATGGCTGTTATTGTAGGCAAACTCCACCAAAGGTAGATGTTGCCTCCAAGACCCGCCAAAGTCCAGCACACACATTCTGAGCATATCTTCTATTGTCTGGATGGTCCTTTCTGATTGTCCGTCCGTCTGTGGATGGAAAGCAGTGCTAAAATCCAACCTGGTACCCATAGCATTCTGCAGACTCCGCCAAAACCTGGAGGTGAACTGGGGCCCTCGATCGGACACTATTGAAACAGGAACCCCATGCAGCCTGACGATCTCCTCAACATACACCTGCGCCAACTTGTCCACAGAATAGCCACTCCTGACAGGGATGAAGTGAGCAGACTTGGTGAGTCTGTCCACAATCACCCATATGGAGTCCAATCTGTTGGACGTCGCCGGTAACCCCACTACGAAGTCCATAGCTATATTCTCCCATTTCCACTCTAGAATAGGTAGCGGGTTAAGCATTTCAGCCGGCTTCTGATGTTGCAGCTTCACCCTCTGACACACTTCGCAGGCTGACACAAACTGTGCCACTTCTCTCTTCATAGCTGGCCACCAATAAACCTTCTTCAGATCTTAATACATCTTGGTGGCTCTGGGGTGAACGTTGTATCTTGCATTCTGAACCTCTCTCATAATGTCTCCTTTTAGTCCTACGTCATCTGGTACACACAATCTGCTCCCATAGCGGAGGATCCCATAGCGGAGGATCCCCTTGCTGTCGAATCTGAACTCACTATCTTTGCCTGACTGAACAGTCCTGGCAATCTTTACTAACTCTGGGTCCTCATGCTGTTTCTGAGCCACCTGCTCCAGAAACACGGGTGCCACTCTCATCTGGGCAAACAAAGCACCTGTACCAGACAACTCCAACTGTAGACCTTCGCTAACGAGCTTGTAAAACTCCTTCACCACCGGCCTCCTCTCTGCTGATATGTGGGATAAACTGCCAAGTGATTTCCGGCTTAAGGCGTCCACCACAACGTTCGCCTTACCCGGATGGTACTGAATCTTGCAATCATAATCACTCAGCAGCTCTACCCATCTTCTCTGTCTCAAATTCAAATCTCTTTGACTCAGGATGTACTGCAGGCTCTTATGATCTGTGAAGATCTCACATTTAACCCCATAGAGGTAGTGCCTCCACATCTTGAGTGCAAAGATTACTGCTGCCATCTCCAGGTCATGTGTGGGGTAATTCAACTCATGCTTCTTCAGCTGTCTAGAAACATAAGCAATCACCCTTTCATTCTGCATTAACACACAACCCAATCCCACTCGGGATGCATCACAGAAAACTGTGAAATCCTCATTGCTAGCTGGCAAACCTAACACTGGTGCTGACGTTAACCTCTTCTTAAGCTCTTCAAAACTCTCTTCGCACTGGTCAGTCCACACAAACTTCTGATTCTTCCTGGTTAGTCTGGTCAGAGGAGCTGCAATTTTTGAGAAGTCCTGAACGAACCTCCTGTAGTAACCTGCCAAACCCAAGAAACTTCTAATCTCTGTCACTGAAGTGGGTCTAGGCCAGTTAGCCACAGCTTCTATCTTCTTGGGGTCCACCTCTATCCCATTTTCTGACACTACATGCCCCAAGAAAGAGATGCTCCTCAGCCAGAACTCACACTTGGAGAACTTGGCATACAAGCCATGTTCCCTCAAGGTCTGTAGAACCAACCTCAGATGATGGGCATGCTCCTCTGCATTCCTGGAATACACTAAGATATCATCTATGAAGACAATAACAAAGTGATCCAGGTATTGGCTAAACACTCTGTTCATGAGATCCATGAATGCTGCAGGGGCGTTGGTTAACCCGAACGGCATTACAAGAAACTCAAAATGCCCATATCTGGTTCTGAAAGCTGTCTTTGGCACATCCTCTTCTCTAATCCTCAACTGATGGTACCCGGACCTCAGATCTATTTTGGAAAAATAACCCGCTCCTGCTAACTGGTCGAATAGATCATCGATCCTTGGCAAAGGGTACCTATTCTTGGTAGTGACTTTGTTCAACTGCCTGTAGTCGATACAAAGTCTAAGGGATCCATCCTTCTTTCTCACAAACAAGACTGGAGCACCCCAAGGTGAGGTACTCTGTCGGATGAAGCCCTTTTCTACCAGCTCTTGCAACTGTTCTTTCAATTCCTTCAACTCAGCTGGAGCTATCTTGTAGGGAGGAATAGAGATCGGTCTAGTTCCAGGCATCAATTCTATCTCGAACTCTATCTCCCTAGCAGGTGGTAAACCTGGCAGCTCGTCTGGGAAGACATCCTGAAATTCTCTGACAACTGGCACTGAGGCTGGCTCCCTGATCTGACTATCTAGCTCTCTCACATGAGCCAAATACCCCTGACATCCCTTCCTAAGCAACCTACGAGCCTGAAGAGCTGATATTAGACCTCTAGGTGTACCCCTCTTGTCTCCTCTGAAGATGACCTCTGACCCGTTCTGATCTCTGAACCTGACTACCTTGTCTCTGCAGTCCAAGGTAGCACCATGGGTAGATAGCCAATCCATCCCTAGAATGACGTCAAAATCTGTCAAATCTAGAACCACAAGGTCGGCGGAGAGGCATCTTCCCTCAATAAAAACTGGACTGTACTGGCAGACTGACTCTGCCACTGACGGGTCACACTTGGGTCTACTGACCCATAGGGGACACTCTAACCCAGAGACCATCAGACCCAACCTCTCAACGGCTCTCGGAGCAATAAAAGAATGAGATGCACCCGGGTCCATTAATGCATACACATCAGAACACCCAATGATGAGATTACCTGACACCACGGTGTTGGATGTGTTAGCCTCCTGTTGTGTCATGGTGAAGATCCTGGCTGAAGCTGATAGACCTTCACCGCGGGAACCAGAAGAAGAGGTTGCCCCTCTCCCTCTACCTCTGCCACTGCCCTGAGTTGTGGCTGGAGCTGCTGGCTGTGCCACACTACCAGAAGCTGTCTGCTGGGGCTGGCCCATAAAAGGTGCTCTAGGACACTCCCGAGCCATGTGTCCCTCCTGTCCACATCTGAAACATGCATTAGTCCTAGCTCGACACACTCCCTTGTATGGCTTCCCACACCTTAGGCATTCTGTACCATCTGAGCCTGAGCTCGAGCCACCGCCTAATCTCAGACCGGACTTCAACTTACTCCAGAACTTGTTCTTCTTCAGCTTCTTGGTGGTGTTACTCCACTTCTTGCTACCTGAGCTCTGAGAAGAGGGACCGGGCCCTCCTCTGCCTGGGGTCTTAACTCCTGAAGACTGGGTCACTGACTGCTTCACTGACCCCTCAATTATAGCACTAGCCTCCATCCTTCGGCCCATATCCACCATAGTGTGGAAACTTTCCCTCTCAACTGATTGAATCAAAGAGGAGTACCTAGAATGCAGTTTCATAACATATCTCTTGGCTTTCTTCGAATCTGTATCTAGAGCTTGCCCTGAAAAAGGCAATAGCTCCAAGAATTTATCCGTGTACTCCTCTACACTCATGTGTTCTGTCTGCCTCAGCTGCTCAAACTCAATCATCTTCAGTTCTCTGGAACTGTCTGGAAAAGCCCATCCAGCAAACTCATTTGCAAATTCTTCCCATGTCATGCCGTCTAGTCTTGGGTCCACATAACACTTGAACTATTCCCGTGCTTTTTTGCACTTTAAAGTGAACCCTGCCATCTGAATGGTCCTACTGTCATCTGCCCCTAGCTCATCAGTTATCGTCTTCACTACCCTCAGGTACTCAAAGGGATCATCCCCTGACTTGTATTTGGGAGCAACCAGCTTAAGGTAATCTGTCATCTTTACCTTGCTCCCACCGGCTGAGCTAGGTCTAGAAGGTTGAGCAATTGGGGCTGTTGGTTCTGTAGGTGGTGGAGGTGGGGGTGCAGCATTCCTCGAGGTGGGGTTTGCCGGGTTAGGATAGAAGGGTGAGGGTGGATAAGCTGGGTACTGTGGGTAGGGTGGATAAGGCATGTAGGTAGGGTAGGGGTTAAAGCTGGAGTAATCCGATGTGCCTCCCATCGGATACCCTGAACCCTGTGGGAAGGGTGGATAATGGGGTGGAAAACCATACCCCGAGGCCTGAGCGCCTCCCTGTGACTCCCCTGTCCCTTCTTCCGACATGCTGACATCCAGATTCCTATCCCTCCTCTGATCATCTTCCATAACCTCTCTCACATCTGAAGAACTTCCTCCTCTATCTGTCCCCCTTCTGCTAGCATCAAAAGACCTTCTAGGGTCCCTTGACACTCTTTCTCTGCTTGATCTACATGACATTGCCCTAGGCAATGCAGGAGGACGGGCGCTCGTGCCCTCATCCTCAGGTGGTACTCCAGTCAATCTTGCAGATCGACGAGTCCCTCTCATCCTGTTTTCTGAAAAATAGTACACAACACTAAAAACATCAGCATCACATGGTTCAGGTGGAAACACATGAACCTGCATCACATACATATCATTCATATCATAGCATTAATGCACATGTATATAATCATGGCATTTCACATCATCAAACAAGACAGGACTCCACATCCTATCCTAGTGGACATGATCTTTCCTATTGTGCTTGACCTTCTATAACATCTATGAGCCCGACACTCTAGGTCCGACCATATGAACCTAGGGCTCTGATACCATTCTGTAACGACCCGAAAATCGGACCGCTACCGGCGCTAGGATCCAGGTCGGCTTAAGGCCGCCGGGACCCGTAGCAAGCCTGACATACAACCTGAAAACATGTTTAATCCCATACATGATCAACAACATACATAAAATTTTGAACTTTTCTTTTACCAAGCTCAACCTGTGCATGCCCATAAACATATACATAAACATAAACCCCACACTAGAGCTCTCATCAAATGCTCCAATGGGGCATCTCATCATATACAAGCTTGGTGGAACATAACATCATAAAACATAGATCATGTTTACAAAAGGGATTTCTATACAAACTCGGTCAAGCACAACTTCTAAACCTCAATATCATTTTTACATAACATAGCTGTTCATAACTTTACATCATTTTACAATTTATCATGTCCACATTCTATCTATTACATACACATGACTTCATTCATCTCGACTTCTCTGCCTAGCCCGTACCTGCAAACCTGGGGGATAAGGGAGAGGGGTGAGCTACTAGAGCCCAGTGAGCAGAATAAATAAAAACATTATTTTAACATTTCATGCCTTTAAGGAATGCATCACATCACAAACATATCACATCAAGGATGAACTTGTCACCAGTAGCCTTCTACATATCCAATAGTGCCAGAACGTAGAATGGGTCCTGGTCTTTCCCTTACATAGCATAACATAACATTCCAATGTGCCAGAACGTAGAATGGGTCCTGGTCTTTCTCTTACATAGTGCCAGCGAACGTAGAATGGGTCCCACTGGTCTTTCCTTTCCATACCGTACATATCATATCGTCACATCATAGGTCGAGGGCTATGGATCATCCAACGTTCATCCACATCAACAACAAAATATGCAATGCAACATATTCGTGAATTCTAATGCAAACAACCTAGTATATCTCATGGCATTAATGATGCGTGAATCATGCTAAAAGTCCATTATTTGCTTTAAAACGTAATGAGTTATTCCACTCACCTCTGGATAGCTCTGACCAGACACTGGGGCAGCTGACTCACTGCAGGGGTCCTTGGTTCCTCGGGTCCGAACCTACACAGGTGGACTCAAATGAGGGACCAAACATATATGAACATAACTCTAAACTACTCCCCAAAAACCCCCTAGAACATCATGAAACAATCATAGAAAAACATGCAAAGGAGGGCTGGACAGGGCACTTTCGGCGGCAGGTTCGGCGACCGAAAGTCCCTCCAGAGCCGAAAGTCAGGCAGGTTCAGCGGCACCTTCGGCGGCCGAAACTCCCAGACAGAGGCGAAACTCATGCATGTTCGGCGGCACTTTCGGCGGCCGAAACTGCCCTCCAGAGACGAAAGTCCTCTTTCGGGGGCAGGCTTCGGCAGCCGAAGGCTGCCTCCACAAGCGGGTTCGGTGGCCGAAAGTTCCTTCGGCGGCCGAACCTGAGTTTCTCCAAAGTGGCAGAAACTCAGCTCCAACATGCACAAACACCTCCCAAACCTTTCAAATATGCATAAACCTATTCTACAACACTCCCAATCATACACAAACAAGCATACAAGTTCATAGGGGTCTCAAACTAGCCTAAACCCCCAACTACAACACATCAAACATACCCACATTGCTCATGAACACACATTAAACCCATAAACTCAAAACAACCTAAATATGCATTTCTACTCCATAAACTTGTATAAAACTTGTTTAAAACACATCATAAGCTAGAGATCGACTCTTACCTCTTGAAGATCGGGAGTAGAGGCGATCTAACTTGGAGTTGGGAGAGATTTAGCTCCTTGGGTCTCCAAGCTCAAAACTTGTTTTTTTTGCTTAAAAATCTTCAAAACAAAGTGAAAACTAGTGAAAATCGTGAAAGATTTGAAAGAAGAAACTCAAGATCAGTGAGGGGTGGCGGAGAGCTCACCTTGGCCGAAAATGGGGGAAAAGCTCGCCCGTTTTCGGCTAAGGGATCCCTTTATAGGTGGCTGGCCAGGCCACATTCGGGAGCCGAACGTGCCTCCGCATGCATGCCATGTTCGGCGGCCGAACCTGGACTTTCCTCACTTATGCTTTCGGGGGCCTAATAGCGCTCCCGAAGGCATGCATGTTCGGCGGCCGATCCTGAGTTTTCCTCCAAGGCTATTTTCATGCAAAAACTCATTTCTTTCTTGATTAAAAACATAAAACACATTAAAACATTTTATAAAAATATGATTTTACCCTTCTAGAGGTCTCCGACACCCGAGATTCCACCGAACGGTAGGAATTCCGATACCGGAGTCTAGCCGGGTATTACACGGGAGTCCATGCTTAAGCAGTACCCCTATCTCTTTTAAAGTAAGTATTATATGTTTTCATGTGTTTTCTTGATGTTTGTGTTTGCTTGTTTGCTTGTTGAACATTCAGGGACGAATGTTCTTAAGGGGGGAAGAATGTAATACCAGGCTAAATTCTGGCGTTGAAATTCCAATCTTCCGATGGAATCCCTGTTCGAATTCGAAATCTCGAAGCTGGAATCTCTTAGAAGGTAAAATTAAGGTTTTCATAAAATGAATTTGAATTTTTTAATTTTAATCTTGAGAAAAGAAAAAGGAAATTTTTTCGAGCAAACCCCAGGTTCGGCCGCCAAACCTTCAAGTTCGGCCGCCGAAGGTGGTTCCTTCATGCCGCCACTAGACCTTCTTGTTCGGCCGCCGAAGATGGTTTCTCCTACCACCTATAAGAGGCCTACAGCTCGAAAATGGGAGAGCTTTCTCTCCATTTTCTGGTAGAGGAAGGTCCATGCCCTCTCTTTGATGCTCTTGTTAAAATTCCTTTAAATTTTTCAGAAAATTCATGAGTTTTTTTTTGTTTTTGAATATTTGAGTTTGAATCTAAGTTTTAAACCTTAGAGACCTCCGGAGATCGATTTTCTCTCATCTCCAAGTTTGGATTGCTGCACCTTTAAATCTCCAAGAGGTAAGTTTAGATCTTTATTTTTTCCATGTTTTAAATAAGTTTTAAGAAGGGGCTAAGGGTTGTTAATGCATGAAATGGTTAAATCTAAAGTTTTAGAGTTTGAGTTAGGTTGATAATGAATGTTTATGAGTAGTTGGGTGTGAGTATCGGAGTGTTTGGTGGCTTTGTGCATATGGCAGAATCGGGTTCTGCCTTGCTGGAGAACCCAGGTTCGGCCGCCGAAGCAAGGTTCGGCTACCGAACCTGTTTGTGGAGACAGCCTTTTGGCCGCTCAACCCGCTTCCGAAGGTTCCAACCTTCGGATCTGTGTTAGGTTTAGGCCGCCGAACCTGCCCCCGAAAGTCCCTGACTTTCGGATTTGTGTGGAGTTTAGGCCGTCGAACCTGCCCCCGAAAGTCAGGGACTTTCAGATCTGTGAGGGACCTTCGGCCGCCAAATTTGCCGCCGAAAGTCCCCTGCCCAGCCTTTCTCCGCTTTTTTTGTATGCATGCTTTGGTATATTTTAGAGGGGTTTTTGGAGAGTTGTTTAGAGTCTTGTAAAGGTTATGTTGGTCTCTCATTTGAGTCCATCTGTGTAGGATTGGACCTGGGAGACCGTAGAGACCTGCAGTGAAATAACTGCGTCAGTTTTAGGCGAACATCAGCCAGAGGTGAGTAGAACTGAACTGATCTATTATTTTAAAGAAATCAAACTTTTTAAGCATACTCATGCATCACAAATGCCATGTATATGTATTAGGTTGTTCTGCATTAGAATTCACAAATATGATGCATTGCATAATTTACTGTTGATGTGGATGGATATTGGATGACCCACTAGTCCTCGAGTATGATATAATATGATATGATACGAAAATCCAAGTCGAGGACCATTCTATGCCCCTGGCAATATGTAAGAGAAAGTCCAGGTCGAGACCCATTCTACACCCCTGGCATTATAAATATGTTATGTTATGTTTAAGAGGAAGTCATTAGGAGCTCCCGTTGAGGGCCGGACATTATTGGAATATGTAGAGGGTTACTGGTGACAAGTCCATCTTGATGTGAATTGTTTGTGTTGTGACGCATTTCACACGATCATATGTTTATTAAACTGTTTTTATGTTCTGCTCACTAGGCTCTTGTAGCTTATCCCTTTCTCCTAACCCCAGGTTTGCAGGGTCAGAGTTAGTTCGGGGAAGTCAGCTGAGTTGCTGGTATAGCCTTTGTAATAGTATAGATGTGAACATTTATTATTTTATAGTTGTAAAATTGTGCCTTACCTAATTTTTGACCTTGTAATCCCTATTTTTATGATCTTTATGTAAAGATTTTATGTACAAGTTTATGTTTGAACTAAGTTTGAGGCATGTGATATTTACCATACTGGAGCATTTGATGAGGGCTCTACTATGAGTTTTACGTTTACAGTTTTGTTACATGCACAGGCCAAGCCTTGGTTCATGAAATGTTTAAGTTTTTGTTATATCGTGTGATCATGTATGAGATTTTATTAGGTACACATAATGTATAGTAGGCTCGCTACGAACTCTGGCGACCTTAAGTCGATCTGAAACCTAGCGCAGGTAGCGGTCCAAAATCCCGGGTCATTACACTCGCGAGCCTAAACGAGTCGAATACTGCTAAATTCAAATTCAGTTTCATTTATTAAATGAGCCTAAAAAGTGAGCTCGAATTCGACTTGTTAGTTTAATCGAACTTTTATCGAGTCGAGTCTCGAATAGCTCACGAACAGTTTAATTCGTTTACATCCATACTGAGAACTATCTGACTGGCATCGAAAGCAGAATACTAATGCAGACAACAAAGAAGCCAAAAAAGTTGAAAAGAAATCATGATTGTCTACTGAAAACTCATAATTTATATTAAGATACAAGTTTACAAGAAGATATTCTAGATTTGCTGTCAAAATCCAAGAAAATTATGGAGGTGTTATCCTTCGTTCGCAATGTTCTAGCCTCACTCAACAAAAAATTAGCAACCCTCTCAGCAGGATTTTCCCCATCTGTAGCGTATCTCTCCCTTGTCTGTGCAGATAAAGTTCCAAATTTGATAGAATATCATGGAAAGAAAACTTTATAGAAATACATGACAGATGTTAACAGTTTTAACAGAAGAAGATTCACCTGAAGCACAAGCTGAACTGCCTTCTTGACACTAATGACATCCCAAAAGCCATCACTGCAATTTTATGCAATCCAGAATAAAATTTCTGAAAACAATATAAATAATAAAGTAGACAATAGATAGCCCCATTATATATACATGTAGCCGCTTAAACCTCCAAAGGAGGTCAAGGAGAATGATTCAATACATCAAAAACATACAACAGATAGTTAGTGCCGATAATGTCAGTATCGCTGTCAAACAAAATCACCTTGCCAACAGTACAAAGGTGCTACTTGCTCGATGTATATGTACAGCTTCACTAATGTAGGGTTCTGAACTGAATCGGGCATCTTGTTGTTTCAGAAATTTGTCTCCAAGCATACGAGCAAGGTTCAAGCCTGAAACAGGAGAGAGAATAGAAAGTCATCAATTTAGTGACTGATTTTCTTCCAAAATTAGTGGTACAAAGTCCCCCTCCCCCTTCTTTCCTTACCACAGAGTCGTGTTTCCCCATCTTTCAATGGTTCTCCTATTTCACTGATTCGAAGTCTTTCAGAATAACTGGTTAATCTATGGTCTGCCGTCATCTTAATTGGCTTCCCATCAACACTGAAAATCACATCCAGCTGTAAATATGGATATTAAAGACACTTATGATAGAAACTGTATCATTCTAGATGGCCATATGGATATGACATTTGACAATAAGGAAATATTAGCAAATGACAAGTAGGACAACAATGTGGAAATGCCATAGGTAATCCATGTAATAGTAGTTCTAAACTAGTAACGGTTTTTATGAGCCATATATTGTATTAAACTTAACAGTTTATGCAACTCACAATGCCTATTTTCCACAACTAACAGTTGAACACTAACAGCTCATGGTCACTCTGAGAGAAGACGATACAGCCCAACAAAAATCAGCCAGTTTGTCTACCAGAAACTACCTCAGTTTCCATTTTGGATCATGTTTTTTTAATATATCCTAACAACATAGAGAAATACAAAATTAGAATCTACGGCATACTTCATAACACAAGCTGAATCCCCAAGATTGGCACACTGAGCAAAGAAATTTTCATCATCATCAACCCAAACCAGAAGCACCGTTGCAGTACAACCCTGCAGGGAATTTATTGTTGATGTTAAAACTGTACATCTCCGAAATCACAACAATTTATTAGAATGAATCAGAATAACTATAATAAATTCTATGGCACTGCCTGTAAAAAAATGTATAATACTCCAAATTGCATATTAAAATGAACCCGAAAAAAAAAATTCAGTAGACAGTATAAAACTAACAGCTATCAGGAGCAAAATCTACACATAACATGGTGCTCTGAATTCAAGCTATCATGCCAACCAGATTGAACAATTTCCACAATCCGCAATATTGTAAAACCTTTTAGCTAACTGATTTGTGGTATCCCTAATGGATGTTAAGGGTGCATCCAAGTGCCTTAAATGGTGTAGCCCTCATACACAAGGCACAAGACCACATGGTAGGCAGGTTGTATAACTGAGGTGCACAACTTTACAGCCTAGGCATCTTTTTTCTCAGCACAAGTACAACAATGGCACAGCGTTGTTATATTTTGACTCACTTTTTTTTTTAATATCTATTTTGTGTTATTTAATCTAAAATAGTGAAATGAAGCTATGCCTTGGTTAATGGAGTGTTGCAATATGCAATAAAATTGAATGTGCCAAAAAATAAAAGGAAGAGGATTATCTTCACATTGGGACGTTTCAATTGAAAACAATAGCATAGTAAAGAAAAGGAAAGAAGCAGACTGCTTTTTCAACAGGGCACTCTAGAGTTCAACCATGATTAGTCAGGAGTTGAACCTCAGACCCTACAAACATAAATGTATATTCATAAAGGTTGGATAGTTCTATTTTTTAAATGTTTGTTAAGATTTTTGTTCATGAATAATAAGAATTCATCAAAGTGGCATTATGTGGCTTGGTTGAGTTGCTGCTCTCTTTTATTAAATTAATATGAAATTTCAATTAAGACTTGCACAACTGCACACGATAGATGACAACTAACAGATTAAGAAGGACCAAAGGAAAACCTCATAATAGTTATTCATGGAAGCTTCTGTTTGAGAAAATGCAACTCTGAGAACTTCTGAAGCATCACAATGTGATAACACCCTCTCCCTTGTTAGTGAATCTGACAAAATACTGGCAACCTTCTCAGGAAGCAGTCTGCAGTAAAAAAGATGGTCAATCAATAATTACGCAATTACCCAATCAAATCACAAGAATGAATAAGAAAATGGATGATGGTAATGAATATTAAATTAGATGAAGCTTATTCCTAAGCACCCAATGCATAACATCTAATTATTCACATTATGATGCATATGATAGGAAAAAACATTAGAGAGTCAGACATAAAAGAAAAGTTTCTAATCGAGAACAACTTTGAACAAATCACAACCAAATTGCAGTGACCTTTTCAGACAAATAGCAACAATGACGCTTAACAATGTTTGTTCCCATTGTTCTGCTATCATAGAAAACAAAGTGAGATTCATTATGCAGCAAAATAAATCTATAAACTGAGTATAGAATACTAACTTGCTAGCAGCATCGGCTGCTGCTACTCCACCATGGCCATCGCAAATACCAAACACTCCAAACTGCATAGGGACTTAGGTTGTTTAGTTTTTCTTTCAAGAAGCACATTACATATTTGTTTCAATGCAGAACCAATAAATTCAAAACCTTGTCAATGCCTGGAAGGGGCCAATGATAATAGCACACATCTTCCATTGGAAGCTTCTTTCCTCCTCGACGTAAAGCCATAGGATCTGATGCCACACCTACAGCAAAAGGCGTCTCGTTCTCAGATTTTGATGTAACATGGACCTGCCAGAATCATTATATACATGAAGGCATCAATTAATAAACGTGACAACAACTGTAATTTTGAAACAAAAGGTCATGTCATGTTACTAGTTCTGCTAGGTTTTGGTAAAAGTATTTATCTATCAACATGAAAGAAATGCCCAAAAAAAAGAATATAATAAGCCACGCTTGTGTGCACAAAAAATAACTTTTTTTTTTGAGAAAGAAACTTATGCATCCTGAGTTTAGTATCAAGAAATGTTTGAATCTCGTAAACTAAGAGAAAAGCTTCATTAGGTATGAGGTATATTTAGAATTCATGATTCCAGAAAAATAATTCAGCCTACTGTGGACAATTAAAATTGCCTAAAAAATCTGTTAACAAAATATAAATTCACACATGTCAATAAATTACTTGATAAACTTACATATATATTTGAGGTTGTGCCAAGGGTTATTATGTCTCCGTTTGTTAGCTCAACTGGGTCACCCCAGTGCCTGCTTCCAGAATCTGGATGATTGATAGACCGTGAATTTAAAAGCGTTCCATTTAGGCTGCCCATGTCTACCAGCTCCCATGTTTTCTTCTGAAATGACAACAAATGTCCATTATTATCCCTGCTCAACACATAGCCAAGAGCACAAAATCAAATCAGACTGGTGTAGCTATCAGGAACTTACATCCATATTCCAGTTAATCATCGCATGCTTTCCAGATACCTCTGAGTCCTTTAACAGCAAGTCACTAGAAACTCTTCCAAGGGTCAATGGAAGCCGTGAAGAACTTGCTGACTGTATAGAACAATGAAGTCCACGAGAAGGACCAGAAATGACCTCCAAAGATAGGCAGCTTCCTGCACTTCTAACAGAAAAATATGATAACATGTTTTTCATATTCGAGAAATAAAACTAGCTTCAAAGAATTAGCCTCCTTCAGACTAGTGAAAAGACAAGAAATTACTTTGTTCAGTGATAACCTTGGGCACAGATTCCTGAAAGGTATCTTTTTCCAGACCCGGTCCCAAGATAGGACTTTGATCTTCCTGTATAATCTGTGTCTGCACTTCAGCTACATGCTCAGTCAGAGATATGCGCTTAAGCGTTTGCCCAACTGAAATATCCTCCAAAGGTTCTGAAACTACATCTAAAACCAAACTATCTCCTGGAAGAAAAAATTAAAAAGGAAAGAGAAAATTGATTTCTCAACAAGTAAAATACAAATATAAATTAACAGCATAATCTCACCCTGAAATATACAAGAAGTAAACACAATACCTTGGAATGAACGGGGTGATCCAGAAGGAAGCCTCTGTTTATGAACAAGTCCCACTGGTCTGGACAAGTGCAATGGCCCTTCATTTTGATAACATGCTCCCTCTAGGTCATAATTTCTTGTAACTTCACTGCTTTCCACCTCATCAGAAATAAGGGGCCTATCTAAATCACCAACCTAAAAAGGAGGATGTTAGGAGAAGGTGTGATAAATGATACATAGAAATACATGGAAAATTACTAGTTCTATCAGTGTCTATATTTAAAGAACAAACAGAAATTCTTAAATCCATAATGAGCACACTATGGATAAGGCAAATATCTTATACAGAAATATATTTTGCCTTTTAAAACTATAAAGTTCTATAACAAATAATCTATATATGTAGAGTATGTGCCAAAGCATCTCCAAAGTAGCAGAAATTGCAACTAAAATATTGAAATCACTTTGGATGAGTGCCAGGAAGCTTCTGAGAAATACTATGCTTGATACAAATGTAGTTAACATTAAGCCATTTGGCCGCTTGACTACTGCAGAAGCAGTTACTTGCCTTGAAGATTCTCAATAAATATTGAATAAAAATTGCCAAGCACTTGTTACATAGGGTTAAGATTTCTTGAATTCAATTCCTTACTTTCACCTTTTACCACGTAACTGAGTTTATGAGCCACCAAACATAGGCAGAGAGAGGGTGACCCAATGCACGAAACATCTCACACTCTGGGAAGAGCTGATGTACACAGACTTAACCTGCTTTGCAACAAGGCAGTTTTTGTGGTTGAACCCGTGACCTCTGGGTCACAAATGGAACAACTACCCTCTAATCAAAATTTCTCAAAAATATTCACCCGTCTGTTGCTATAATTTGTGTATAAAAAATATTTCCACGGAAATCAACGAGCTGTCAGTTATAAAAAGAAGTTAATTCATGAATTGTAATATACTAATTAATGCCGATCTCAAATCCCATCGTTGAAGCAGAATTTAACATCCCTTATGCCCAAAACTAGACAACGACCAGGACAACAACGAAAAATTTCTGCATGATGCATATATTCTTTACGACATTGCACCTGAGATGCGATCAATTAATTGCATAGAGATATGGATTAATTCACCAAAGTCTCCTTAAACTAATGACGATTTGCAAGTACAAGTGTGGATGAAACCTAGTTTAATCATTCACCTCAAAATCAGCCAAACAATGAAAATCAATAATAACAATTAAAAATCAAATTCAAAGGACAATAATGGGAAGAAGTTAGCGGAAAATCAATGTCCCGATGCAATCACCGGGAAGATTGAATAAAACTAAAACCCTCGCCCCGCCTTCATGATAGCGCATTTTGTTTTAATTCAAATTACTATATATACGATTGAAGAGCAAACAAATCGGCCAGTCTATAACTCCTGTCTCGTTTACAAGGATTTCTTACCAACCAAACAAGACATCACATTATATCCAATAGTTTAATAGAAAACTAGACGATCGAAAACCTAAGTATAGAAGATGAAGAGAAGGAGAAAATAGAATTGGATTGAACTAGAAATTAGAAGGTGGGAGTACCTTGACAGTGCGAGAACGGGAGGAGAAGAAGAAGAAGCGCCATGGTTTACAGGCGACGAAGATGAGGATGAGGATCAAAAGCAGCATAAGGAGCAGGACACCGACAATGCTCTCTAGCAGCAGCATCGCCATAGTCGTCTCTTTCTCTCTCTTCTTGTCTCTCTACAGAATAGAGATTGCTTCCTGATTTGCGAGAAACTCGCTTTGAAATGGTCGCACATTGCATTTCACACTTCCAATTTTTTCCTTCTTTTTTTATTTATCAATAATACAAATTTATTAATTAATTCCCATGAATTCTAAATCTAAATTATATCATACACCTAAACTTACATGTAATCTTTTTATGCGAGCTTCTACGTAGCGGCAGTAATGTTAACAAATTAATAATAATTATTATTTCCGTCTCATATTCTTTTATTTATTTTATTTTTTATTAATTTTTAATTATAATTATTTTATATATATTAAATTTTATTGAATATTAAAAAATATTTAATTTTTAAAAAAAAATAAAAATAAAAATATAATAATTAATTCATATATTATTGTAATTAAAAAAAATAATTTTAATATAATTAAAAATAAATAAATAAAAATTATAAAATAAAGAGAATATTTAGTTTCTATAATTTAGTAATTTTAATTATTTAATTTATTTATTTTCAAATATATTAATTAGTTTTTTTTTCAAATAATGAATATTTAATATATTTTATTAAAAGACATAGCACTAAATGAAGAGTTCAATTTGAATAATCAATGACATATTGTAGATAAAAGAATTAAATATCCACATAAATAATGGAAGAATTATCAAGATTGCAACAACTAAAAAAATTATCATTTTAAATTGAATAATTATAATTTTAAAAACCAAATAGTTATAATTTTGAAATTATAATAATTAAATAATTATATTAAATATAAAAAGGCATTTCAATTATTTAATATATTAATAACAATATAAATAAATGAATAGACTAAATATCTAATATTTAAAAAATATGAACTAAATAATTGAATATTTAAAAATAGACTAATGAGTGTATTTATAAAAGTGTTAAATAGACTAAATAGCAATATTTTTCTTGTATTATTTATTTCGATACTTTTGTGCTAATAAAACAGTATTATTGGGAAATGGCAAACGTGTTGTGTAACTAAAATAGAAGGGAAAGCGAAGTGTGCAGTGTGATGGACTCAAGAGTCATGTCATGGTCACGTGCATGGGTGCGTGTAGTGTAGGTGTGTGTCAGCATCTACAAGATGAGGGAGGGTCCAGTGGAACCCGCATGGACGGGTGGGATATTCTAGGCTCGCCTCTTTGTTTTATGTGATTTCTGTTTCTAGTTTTGTCTACTTATGTCCATTATAAATACAAAGGCCTGCTACTTCCTGGACTTCGACAATGGGTAGATTAGTCGGTAAGGCTCTTAATGGCTGCTTCTATCCAACGCCCTCATGGGCCGAGCCATGCTGAAGGATAAGATTTTCTTCTGAAATATTGGGTTTTGGGTTGGCTTTCTTTTTAACCTTCAACGCCATGGGAGGTTTCTCTGTTTGGGCAAGGTTTTCTTTGTGTATTGGAAATATTTCACTAAAATAAGAGGGTGGAGGAAAAAAATTATTTTTAAAAAAATCTCCAACTAGTTTCTAGATCTATTTATATTCTGAAATTCCTAGTCTTGCATCATAGATATATATGAATACATAAATTATAAAATTTAAATTATTTATATATTTTAGACGATACCGTTTCACATCATAAAATAAAAATATAATAAACATCTACCTTAATTAAAAAATTAATAAATTTGACTTGCAAAATCACAGTAAAAATATCAAGTATATCTACTTGATATTAAGTTTTTGTCATACCAAAGTTGGTGTGCTGGAATTCTGACCTTCTTCAGCCATTTCTCGTAAGCTTCAAGGCAAAAAAAACATTCAGCAGATAAATTACTGTTTCTTTTACAGGGACACTTGTATAAATAAGTTGGAGAAGAAGGAGAAGCGTATATGGAAGGTGACAATCTTGTCCATTTAAAGCATATATATATATATTTAAAAAAAAAAAACAATATACATATTTTGGTAATCTATTTTTGTTAAAGGTGGCAGATGCTGCTTTTAATATTTTGGATTGTGGTATCCATTTACGCTAGTTAATTTTTTTTTAACTAACGATTCTTAGAGGTTACAAAGGGCAATTTATTATTAACTTAGTTAAATTAAATTTTCAGAATTAAATTCTGTCCACCATATGACAACTTCAAATTCTATTAACTCTATAATTATGTTCTAATACTTTTATTAATTCAATTTTATAAGTAAGTTCTAATAAAACTAATCGTTTGTTTCTCTTTTACCTTTTACTTCTGTATAAAAGTTTATTTATATAATATTGAGTCTATACTTTAAAACCTTAAAATTAACTGGCGATCAAAATGAGGTATTCCGTCCATATTTAACCGCTAACATTAATAAAATTGAGATTAATAAATTTACTTTTGTCGGCTATCTATTTACAGACCGATAAA
Source organism: Manihot esculenta (assembly GCF_001659605.2). Taxonomy (NCBI): domain Eukaryota; kingdom Viridiplantae; phylum Streptophyta; class Magnoliopsida; order Malpighiales; family Euphorbiaceae; genus Manihot; species Manihot esculenta. The sequence continues at coordinate 1,999,236 of NC_035175.2, read as the reverse complement.
TAAATTTTGAAGGTTATGTAGAATATATTGTCAAAATTTTTGAGAATATGTCTATAACGTTTTTTTCTGAATGAGCAATTCAGAGCAAACGAGGAAAAATTTGATGGAGTTGCGGCTTAATACTATAGAATTATTAAGCTCTTATTTCTCATATTTATCATGATAAATATTAAAATTTAAAATATTTTACTCCCTAAATTTTAATAATATTAAAGGAAAATAATTAATATAAGATTTAGTTACCATATATAGTTAGAAGTTAAATAAAAAACAAGCCTATTAATTTTTTAAAAAAATTATTTATCTACTCATTGTTCTAATTATGTAAATATCTTTGTTGCTTCTGTACATACCTTATAATAGAAATTATATTAAATATATTAATTCTTTTTTTGGTATGTATAACTGATCGAAAAAATTACCTTTGGTAATTAATTGTGCGCTGCAAGTATTGCATGCACTTATTTAAATAATAATTTTTGTGAAGTTGTTTGAGCATATAATTAATTCATAAATATTTATTATTTAATTAATTGCTCAATCCTGGGTAGAGCAGTTACTCCATGTTTTTTTTTTTTTGAATAAAACGTAAACTTTATTATTTAATTTTTTTAGTTACAATGTTGGTGGTTTAATTACTTTACAGAATCTTTGAAGAATAACAAGAGTGGAAAGAGGTCATACTATCATGTTAGATATAATAGTGTACAGTGAGAATCAATTAATGAAAAAAACTGTTTGGGAGTTTGAATTCATAGAAAAATCTGTAAGAGACACGTATAGTACTTATCTCTCTCCCCACTAATTAGGGACATAAACATGTTTGAACAACATATGCTGTTTATGTGCAGGCTGATGGTCAGCAATGTCGCTTTCTGCTAGAACAAAAATTAACCTAATCTTGTGCCACCTTCTAAATTTAACATGATTATCGCCTGCCACTACCAACTCTTCAAGATTCTACTGTATAAATGTCCCCAACTTCTACCTCCATTTCTTTTCAATCACCAAACTTTTAATTTGAAAGCTTATTTTAAAGTATATTAAAAAATATATCTATTAACGTACAGATAAGAAGTTGAAAATATGTGTACGTTTGAGCCAAAATAGTTGACAGCATTCTAAATCTGCCTAATTAATGGCTAATGGTTAATGAACTATATATTTTCTTGAGACTTAATCAGCAAGTTTTCTTCAATTGTCATGTAACTGCGCATAAAATTTCTAAGCTAATCCGTGAAAGATTATTCCCTTTGTCTATTCACCTTTATATTAAGAAAAAAAAAAGTACTAGTCCACTTTAAATTAAAAAAAAAAGTTTAAAATTTGAAAAATATGTATTAACAAACTAACACTTGCAAATTAATTTGATAAATTCAGAAACTTGTAATTCAACATCCTATGAAAATGACAGATCCTTAATTAATTATTTACTTAATTAAATACTGATTAATCATCAAAATCAACTTGCGGAAGTGCTGCTCATGCATGCAAGTGGGAGATTCTCTTAGACTCATTATATGTCTAGTCACAGTCACGAGACGTAAGCTAATTATTAAGCCTTCAACCCTTGATGTTTACATGTTATTGCTTCTTAAAAAGCTTTTTTTTTTTTTTTTTTCATGGGCTCGATGCATATATACTTCAGCTCCTTAATTATAAATAGCAATAAAATGGCCATTAGTTCCATGACAAGTTTGCATGGATTACGTAGGCTTTTCCTTTGTATAGTTAGTTGTTCCTACTATTGTAATTATTAATAGAGAATGGAAAGAAAAGAAGAGAAAAGCTGGCACTACAAATTGGTCAAAAAGGTAGGCAGTGTGCTTTATTTACATGCTTATGTAAGCCACGAACTGGATTCTCTTGTCTTTCTTAGCAAAGTCTGTAAAAAAAATATACCACTTAAGGCCAAAGAGACATGACGCATTCCAGGTTAAAGATTCCCATATTACTTAATCAAACAAAAGTTGATGGATTCTGATGCAACAATTCATTTCTTTCTCTAACCCATCACTAATTAAGTGAGCGTAGGGCTTAAAACACATGTAGATTCTGATGATCAAATTAATTTGATGCTCAGAGCTTTGTCATGCACACATAATTGTTGTTGGGTCTTACTGGCAATTAAAGAAGCTTTTTATACTAGGAAAGTTTTGAAAAGCATGCTCGTTTAGAGCTGCCAAAGGTTGCCAAGTTTTCTTTATTTCTTTTTGTAGGGTTGCACTTTAAGAATTAGCTAGGACCACAATTGATACAGTACTGTTTTAATTAGGTTTATGTATCTATATTTCTAGGTCACAGTACATGAAGCTCCATATGCTTTGCAAGCATCAAGAAAGAAAGCCTTGTTTATAGTACGCAGCTTTTTCTTGAACTCAATCCCTTTTGATCACAAAAAGAGCATTTAGGTTATGTTTGTGGTAATGACTTTTATCTCGAGGGATGAGCTGTTCCTGATCTGCTTTTTCAAGAACTTTCCCACTGACAACAGATATGTAGTTCAGGTCATCAAGATTTAAAAGGGAAGATATGTTCTTAGCTCCATTTATTATAAGGGGAACTGGGGTGTACTTGCAGAGTTTTTGAGTTTTATTTATACTAGTTGCCAATATTGCAATCTAATTTTTTTAGGTAATAAGCAGTCGGCAGCTTTGCTAGCTGGTCTTTGCTAAGCAATTCTAGTAATTGATAAATTGAAAGGCCATGATATTCTCTCTCTCTCTCTCTCTCTATATATATATATATATATTCTGGAGCTGCAAATTAAATTTAAGTGTGTAGTGCAAATATAAACGTAAACAAATGAGTTAGTGAGTACAATAATTGAGCCTGGAGTAGTCCTGTCCTGTATATTTGTGAAAAAAAGATATTGTAAGAAGATTATTTCACGGACAAAAACTTGATATGCTTGATCTCAATCTTTTGGAGGTTCCTTGTTCTATATATTTTTCAATTATATATATATATATTTTATAAAAAAGATCTAGTTTTTGGAGATCTAGTAATGTTGCATAGATTGTGGCCCTGCCTACCTTTCAGACCACCGCGTGAAACTGTATTTAGTAGTTGCTTATCTTTTATCTGAGTGATTTATTTTCTAGTTTTTTGATGATTCATTAAATCTTGATTTTATCCTTCAATTCCTTCATCCTATATATTTTACAATTAGCTACAAACGAAAGTTTAAATTCGAAACTTTTAGTTTGATCTATTGTAAAATTATGAAATACTCATATTATATATATATATATATATATATATATAATTAATGGTGTTGTTATTGATCAAATTTTGAAACATTGTAACTGCATCAATTGATTAATTCTATAAAAGTAATTAAGTACTCAAACTTTCTAGCAAAAAAAAAAATTAAACATGATATACATATATACTTCCCACTACTATTGGAAAGAAAGTGAAAAATGGAAGAATTTATCAGAAACAAATGGGAATTAATTTAAGAAACTCCTCATAATTTATAAGATTTTCCTTAATTATATTCGAAAATATTTATGTTACAGGAAACTGCAAATAAAATAGTGGTAAAAGGAGATAGAAAAAGAATGATAGCGAAGTTAGTTCATGCATGTGTAATCACAGAAAAGCAACGGGGAATTGAAAAGCTTTTGATACAGTGGAGAGTACACGTTCCTTTGATTTATAATGGCTAATGGTGCCAGTTGCACTCTTTTACTCTAAATGGTGCAACGAATCCTTCATTTCTAGACTTGGAAATCTCACCACCTTCTTCCTTCAAATCTTAAAATAAAATTGCACCGCCAACTTTTACATATAGCCATTAGTTTAAGATTTTTAGGGTAGGCCATTTGTTGTATATCCACATGGTTAAGTGCTTACTATTCTTCTTCTTCCTGAGCGTTGATATTTTTGAGAGAAAGAAAGAAAGAGAGGGTAGGATTCATAATCATAAGTTAGCACCTAGCCGACAAACAAAAGTTGCATTAGTGGAGGATCACTTGTTTCTTTTTCAACTGCCTTTTTGACATGTCCGTACAACTAGTGATGGTCGCACCATTTTTTTCTTTTTTTTTTTTTTGGTTGGAGGGTTAATGGGAGGCCACAAATTTAACACAGATCAAACCCAAAACAATTAAACAACTAGGTTTTTTTTTTTTTTTTTTGAAAAACTAAATTATAGATTTCACTGTCTGAATGATAAAATCTGTGAATTTGAATTCGTTGGAACTGTGCACAATATTTATGATGATCTGGTTTGAATAATCAGCAAGTTAACATGCAGGTCATGTCAAGTGGGACTCACCATGACAAACTACCTTTTCTTTGAATCCTTGGTGGGCTCGATCCGGTCGGGCTGGCCGGTCGCCCTGTCACTAATTTTCCTTTTTTCTTTTTTGTAAACTAAAACATCATCATTAATCCATGAAGCATATGTTATCTGCTATAAACATTGATTTTCTTCTTTTATTTTTCTTACTCAACTCCCATGGTCACATTTTTACCTTCTTTCCACCTAAACTGGATTTATATAAAAAAATATAATTTTTATATAAACTCTATTATTATTTTACATTAAAAATTTATATATATTATAATTAGTTTAGATAAGTTTTTTTTTATCAATTATTTTTTTTCTTACTTCTTGATTACTTTATTTTTCTATCAATATATTAATAAAAAATTAAAAAAATAATTTAGTTAATTTTAAGGAATATTTTGTTGCAATTTTAGAGGTTTATTGTTTCATTGATCACTGTGTGAAAATTTTAAACGACATATAAAAATGGACTAAAGAAATAAATTTTGTATTATATTTTTGAATCAATATCTCTTAATTTGTATTACTTAATTATTAAAGTATTATTGAAATCAATAAATTTTAATTTTAAATATATATTAAATAAGATTATATCATAAAGTAAATAAATGAATTATTATAAAAAAATAAAGAGATCTATAATTTAAAATAAATGAAAAGAAATGAAAGGAATTATTTATTTATTATTTAAAAGGGTCTCTTGATAACATCCATTATAAATTTAGGATAAACATAAACTAAGGTGATAAATGATTCATATGAGAATAAAATATCTAAATTTCACTTAAAAGATAAGTAAATTAGAGGTAACATCATTAAATAATTTTAATTTTTGATAGATATTTAAAGAGTTGGGGAATTTAAACTCTTAACTATTAAGAAATTTTTATATATATCTTATCGACTCATTTATTGTGGTCGATTCGGTTTAATAAATCGTAGTTATATATATATATATATATATATATAAAATGGTGATTAACAGTGGGTGGGCATCAATAGGATAGAGATGTTGTTTATTGTTGAATTTATTAGCGTGGAAAGCAATCAACCTAGGGTTTGACTCAGGAGACATAAAATCACCATGTGTATACATAATACATAAAACAATGAGATGGTTTAGATAAAGATGTGGGGGAGGAAAAAGAAAATCCATCACTATCAAAGTATCAAGAAATATACGAGAGAATCCTTTGTTTTTGTGGCCTTTTGTTGGTTTTCTTTTGGAAGGAAAGAAAATGGAATAGCGAAGCTGGTAATTTTTTGGATTATTATTACTACCCTATCTGTCTCTCTCTTTAACTACATTCATGCCATGCCCATGTGAGGACATCCTTAACAGACCACCAAATTTCTGCCCATAAGAGGTTTTTTTTTTTCTTTTATTTTGCTCAAGTTCAAATTTTTAATTTAAGTCAAAAACAAAAATATTATAATAACAATCTCCTTTAGCTCCCCCACATATTTTATTTCTTTATTCTCCTTTTCAGTGTGTGGCAGAGTAAGAATTGAATATTTCAAGTGGTGTAAAAAGCGTCCCCCCTCCTCTCCTCCACCTCTCTCCACACTGTACCTCCTGCCACTTTTTGGCGACTACAAATTCGCACCCAAATCCTCACTTCTCCTTCATGTTCAATCTCCTTCTCCTCCTATTTCTCTCCAAATCCTCTTCATTTTAATCTCAAAGCTTCACTCCTCTGTCTTTCTCTCTGTTTTTGCTCTGCCTCTCCACGCGCTCCTTTTTGGGACGGCTTTTCCTGCTGTTTTTTGCCTTTCAATTGTCATAGTTTGTTGTAACTTGTTACAATGGCAACTATAGTTTGCCAAGGTTTGCAGTCTTGTCTTGAGTCTCAGGTTTTCGAGTCAAGGACAATGAGGCTCAGATTATCTTCACCAAAACCCCACTTCTCTCAATCCCTTGAATTAGCCCTAAAACCTTGCTCCTTGGACTCCACCACTAAGGAACTCAGCGACAGACGCCATGATGAAGATAAGCATACGTCTTCAATCCCAACTCCTGATATGGGCGGGTGGAGCTTCCTCCAAGCTCTGTCCAACACCTCTCAGGGTCCCAAAGAATCAATGGAGAAAGAGAATACATATGTACATCCTGTAGTTAAGCGTTACCCCTCAACGCTTAGCGAGAAGAGCCTGGAATTATGTACTGAGAACTTAGGTAGCGAAACTGGGACTGACACTTTTGAGAGGGGCATTTTCGAACTGTCTTCATTCGAGTCGGAAGCAGGAAATTCTCCAACAAGGGGGCAACAGAAACCTCGTCAACTTTTTGGTGCTAGGAAAGCGAATTCTCGTAGTTTTCCGCCTCCCTTGACAACGATGAGTGGATCAGAATCCCTTCGAGTTAGGCCCCACAGAGAAGATGGGAGGTTGATAATCAAGGCCGTCAAGGCCCCATCAACACACTATAATTTCCAAGCTGAAAGAAGCCATGGCCGCCTTCGACTGTGTTTTGTCAAAGATTCTGCTTCTAATTTTGACTCTACAGACGTAGCCTCCGCAGAAGAAACTGAAGCAATAATTGAAGACGAGAATGACAAAGAAGAGTTTGAAAGTGACGTGAATAAAGAGGAAGGGAGAGACATTGAAGAAGAAGATGAAGAAGAGGAGGAGGAGCAAGAGGAAGAGGAAGATTTTGAACAGGAAGCAAGGGAAGAAAATACGGCCTCCACCGGAAAGGAAAAAGAAAATAGTGGGTACATTGAAAAAGAGGTGGAGGAAAATCATTTGAATGTTGGGGCTGAAATGGGGATGGAAGAATTTCAAAGACCAAGCAGATGCAAAGAAGGTGAACTAGAGAACAAAGGATTGTTAAATTGGGAACCTTTTTGGGTGGCTACATCCTAAAGTTTTATTTTGGATCTCTGCTATAATCAAATTTTACAATTTTTAGTTTGTCCCTTTCCCTTTTTGCTCTCTTTTCATTTTCTAATGAATTACTTCCTCCTTCTTCTTCTTCTTTTATTTTGCTTTCCTCTTTTGTGAGTAAAAAACATGTTTATGCTTGTGGGTAGGTAGTTATTATCGTTATGTGAAGATCCCTCTCTCTCTCCATAAACACAGAAAACAAGGTGACTCAAATGTGAGTTTGTGTCTATACATCAAACACTTGAAAATTATTAGAATTTAAAATAATAATAATAATAATAATAAAGTGCTGGAATGGAGGGTTCCAACAGTAATGAAATTTCAATAAAATATTCTTCATACTTCATCAAACACGATCTTAATACTTAAATATTAATTCATAAAATATAGTATAATTAATCCGTCCCATCAAATATTAATAAAATTGAATGAATAAAAGGAATGAGTTATCATCTTTACATTGTCTAGGCTTAAGGCTCAATATGTTTCTGACAAAAAAATAAAAAATATAAAAAGAAAACGTGCACCCTGCATTGTAGGTCCAAATGGCTAGAATTTAAGAAGAAAAAAAAAATAGAAAAAGGAAAAGTCTATAGATCATGTCCATTGTGGACCAACCTATTGCCAAATATTATAATTACTTTTTCCCAGAAATTATTTTCTTTGTTTGGAGATAGAGATGCTTCGTGGCCGTTAAAAAAGTTCTTGAATCTAAATTTCAGTAGAAGTTAATTTCTCATAATAAAATTAAGAATATGTATTATTTTGAACAATTTGTATATTCATAAGGAGATGTACAAAAATGGGGAGGCAGAATTATACATAAATGGCAGTGAGCATGTCTAAAACTCGAAACTAAAGCGTTATCCTTTTTTAGATAAATGAGAACTGAGCAGTACGACGAGTGATGGTACCCAGATGGAAAATTCGTACGGCGAGAGTCTGACAAAAAATCTCCACATAAACGAACGATGTCGTCCATTGTAAAAGGTCCCCTCCCCTCTCAACTTGAAAACCCAACACCGACGCACACTTCAGACACCAAAAAAAAAAAAAGTAATTAAAAGCACAAGTTGAGGTTTATTTTTTCTGTCTTTTTTTTTTGGGTGGGGGGTTCCTACGAATCACTGCCAAAACCACATGCAGTGTCTAGTAGCTATCTGGGCAAGGTATTACTCTCTCCAAGCTTCAGCCCTCCATCAATATCATGCTGTTATGCATCTGTCTGCAGAGATTATTATCCTCTTTTTCGCGTCCTCTTCATGATCAGATGTGGTTATCTAATTATGGCAATTACTGCAAAAAAATCTGGGTGATTATTCTTGCAGTATATAGGTTAACTTTTGTGCTGTATGGTTCTCTTTTTAACACGTATATATCTATAAATACGTCAATTCTTGCCACTTGCTTTCAAATTTTCAGCTCTTATAAGGACTCCTTCAGAATATCAAAATCGCATCAATAATTGATTTTTTTTTTTAATATTTCATAAAAACCCTTTTTTTTTTCTTTTTAGCATAATCTCCCTTATGAATATTTTAGCATAATGGTCCCTTACTTATAAAAAAGTGTATAGGTATGTCGAGTGTGTTTAACAATCTCTTGAAGATAGAAGCCAATCTTCTGCCGTACTTACTATATCCTTGTGATCATGCCAAATGTGAGGCACGTGTATAAATGAGTATTGTACAATGAAAGGAGCTCATAAAATAGATAAAGATGAAGAAGGAAATCTCACTATCCACAAAACTTAGTGGATGAAAAGGATATAGAATTAAAAATTGAAAAATAAGAAAACAAAACCCTTCTTCTAACCACAAAAGAAAAAGGAAAAAAAAAAATCAAAGATGTCAAGATAGCTGATGGCAATGGGAAAGTGGAAAGAAGCATAAATAAAAAGGTGATGATTTTAATTAAGGGGGGAGCTTAAAAATAATCCATTAATGGTTGCTTTTGGTGTAAGTATATCCACAGTGAATGCAAATGCAATATCCACGAAGCCATCAATTTGTTTGATATCATCCATAACCAAGTAAAAAGGAAGCTATAGCTGTGGCTGTGGCTGTGGGATTTTTAAGAAATTAGGTAAACTCTAAATATTTATGTAATGAGGACCATTAGCTAAAAGTGGCGTTTTCTTTTCGTTTTTTTTTTTTTTGGTGGGATTTCTTGGAAGTTAAGGACTCAAAAAGTTTTTGCTTTCTTTACTTCTTTTCTTTTTTGGGTGCTATGTTTGGATAACTACATTTGAAATTGATGATTTCTATTTAGTTTTAATATAAATTATTAATAAATAATCAATTTTAAATTATAATATTTTAAGAATGGATTTGAAATGACACTATTTCATAAATCATTTAAAATCCACATTCAAATAAAATGTTTTCTATGTTTTCGAATCTAATAATGTATTGATTTTTCTAATCAATTGAAAAAGACATATTTTATCAAATTCAAATCTTATATTTCAAATTCTATCATCTTTATTTTGTAGTTTTAGACTTCCTTTTCAAGAGTTGACGGATGGTTAAGTTGGCTGTCAAAAATGGAATTATGGGAAATTGGGAGGGGGAAATAGCAATTCTTTTATTTTATGTGGCAAACTACGTACATGGTAGGGTTTAAATTCTTTTAGCCGTGTATTTCATTGGATCACACATTAGGTTTTAGTCTTAGAAATATGTCCAACATACAATATATGTAGAGAACCACATCGATTTGCTCAATTCTGTGGTTTTAATTACATATTTCGAAATCATGATAAAAATCTCTATGATGAAAATCAATTTGCTTCATCTTAATTAATTAATTATGTTTCAAATGAGTGGTTAGAAAAGGGTAATATCCTATTAAAAAAATTAAACTTTCTTTTGATTTTTTTTTTTAAAGAAAAAAGAGAGAAACATAATATAGTAAATAAAGCACAATGCAATTTAATCAATTTTACACAAAAAATATGCAATAATTAAGTTGAATTTGGAGGGGAAAGAACAAATTAAAAAAAAAGGAAAAAGAAATGAAAAAGAAAAAAAAGGGATTATGCATTTTTGTGGGTCAAATTAAGCATGGGGTCACCAACAAAAAGGATCCCAAAGCTTAGTCATGAGAAGCTACACATCAACTACCTTAGCCCCACAATTGCAATCCACCCAACCTTTTCCACACACATTTTCTATATATATATACATACGTGAAAAATATGATTATTGAGTTTATTAACTTCAAAAATTATTTAATAAATCTCATTAATTTTTTATTTTAATAAATATTTTAAAATTTTTATTTATTTATTTATCAACTCGGATTGATTCGACCAGTGAACCGGCACATGGAGGGGGAGCATTTCAAAAGCCTATAGTCTTACTCATTCTTACCTGGCTGTCCTGAGGGGCAAAACAGGAATATCCACGTATCCATTTGTTTTGGATATGGATATGGATATGGATAATACGGGAGTTCCGGTTAGGGCCCACCTACTCCTCTATCGCACAGAAGACGTACTCCCAATTATTTGAACTTGTCTTTGCATTTAAATTCCTAACTTTTAATAATTCTCCTCCACATCAAGTTTAATTTGCTCTTTAAATTCAGGGTAAGAAGTTCAATTTCTCTCAAATCTATTTAACACATCCAAACATAGTATTATTCTTAATTATTAAATATTAAATAATTCTTTTTTATCCTTACAATTTTACTTAATTTATAAATCTATCTTTCTTCAATACATTTTTTTTAATTAATTTCACCTGTAATTACTAAAAAAAAACATCTGGCCATCAAATAATTAAAGGTTATACGTACAATTTTAAGAAATATATTTTAAAAAAATAAAAAGAGTCATTGTCCAATGATCAAGTAATTATTTCATAGTTATAAAGTAAAGAGTTTAAATCTTTATAATTCAAAATACTTTTAATAATTTTTTTTTAAAGTACCAAACATAATTTAAAAAATAAAGTAGAAAAAGCATATCCAAAAGGGAGCTTCGATGGCATCATCACAACATGTAAATAGATATATGTTGTGACCCCCACCCCTCCATGAACAACATAACGTGTACACTCACATTTCACATATATTTATATGAAAATAGATTCACATGCGACTAATTATTTTGATAATTTAAAATAAAATTAAAAAAATTTAGTGAATTTAGTAAGAAAAATTATTTTATTTTTATATTTTCTAAATTTATAATGGACTGATCTATTTAAAAATTAATAATTAATAATGGAACTGAAATATTAATAAATACTAATTAAATTCGAATTTGGGCCGTACCACAATTTTTATAGGTACCCTACCTATTTAGGTCCTTAGTGATTAATATTCCTGTGGTTGCAAAATCATTTCATCGCATTCCTCTCTTCCAGTTATTATTATGGGGGTGAAAATGGTCCATATCATCCACCTCATGCCCTGTTGTCTCTTTGCTTTCAATGCAAATCCTTCCCACAAAATTGCTTTTGGTTTTGGTGAGACTAATAAAAGAAAAAGTGATGTTTTGATTAGTAATCTGGGAATAAGGCCATTTGTACTTGGCTTACGAATGCGTTACTAAGAAGTTTACCAGACGAAGTAAACATTAAGATAAGGACTATATGTGAGCCATCCAAACATGCCATAAAGTTTGTTTTCAACTACGTCCACTATGTGCTTATCCACTTCATTCTTGTTTCAGACATGATACTTCAAAGTTCAAACCACCCTAACTAGCTTTCGCCTGCTGTCTTCTTTCTCTCTATGTTTCCCTTTAATTATTATAATCAATTATTTCAGAATAAAAATGTATAATACTCTGGAATGGGTTTCCAATTTAATTTCTTTTGTGAAATTATTATCATAATTGGCAACTGCACCATGTTTTAATACTTGCTAGTCAAATTGATTGGGCTAATGCATACCTTGCTTACTTGAGAATATTCAACGGAATCATGAAATATTCAAATAAAGGAGAAAAAGGATGATCATTTATTGGTGGGTAGCTTGACCCTCCCCAATTACAGATCATAAAGTTTTTATAGATTTATTTGTAATTTCATTCACAGGTCTCTTGGATTTTATGTTTGATGAGATGAATATAAGAATCTATTATAAATTTAAAATGTTCAATCATAATTTCGTTGATGATTTTCATCCAAAAGGGATACTTTTGATTAAAAAGCCATGATAAAAGCAGCAATAAGCAGAGCAAATTTAGGCATGTGTCCCCCTCCAGCAGGTAGCATATAAACAATGAAAAGAAGAAGATGTTTGTTGCCTTTAATAAAAATATTTTCTTTTTTTATGTTTTTGGTAAGTTGATTTTTGTCTGATATTTTGTTCCAAGTTAATCATCATATCGATCTACCAGAATCCAGGTCTTTCACGTTAAGGGATTCTCTTTTTATAACACAGGAAAGAGAAAAAGACATATCTTTTCATTTTCAACCACTTTGATTGTCTCTTCTCTTCTCAATCAAATACAAAAATACTTTCCCCATGCAATATTGTTCAACAAAATAATAATAAAAAAAGGCCTAATCAACTTTTACTTCTTTTCTTGACCTAACCCATCAACTTTCATAAAAACTGGTACATCGGCTCCAGCTCCAGCTCCTAGATATGATTCCGGATCGTGGATCATCATGGGAACAATTCAAGACAGGTTTTATCCTGTTCATGCACTAGGAAACATGAGCAGAATTCAAAGACGGGCGCCCATTGGTCCCTTAATGATATTGCCTCTTTGTTCACCACTCACTCACCACCAAGCTTCTTTCTTTGACTTGTGAGATTCTATCTGAAAAGCCCATTTTGGCAGCCCATTTTATAACATGTTTTAAACCAATAATTAATGCACATTTTAATTGATAATCTAATTTGGAGATACTAAACTCAGATGCGATTGGTAATTTCAACTTAAACAAGTATGATTCGTTGGACCTAATCATTAAAATAAATTTCATGTAGGATGAAGGAACAATAAGTCAAAGAAAATCTATGTGGTTGGAATTGAAACTTGAACCACCACCTCGAGGTTACAGTTCTCAACATGTGATAATGATTCCACCAATCTCGGGTTACTTTGTTCGAGTCCAAAATTCCTCTTGTCGGACGGCTTTCAATGGTTCTGATCTGAACATTACCATGGCAAATTTTCTTAATCAAATTTAACACAAGGCAAACGGCAAACACACAGTGGCCCAGTTGTAGACAGGCATCATAGATTAGCTCATGGCCCATGGGCGTAGCTTAGAAGTAACGTACCCACGATGGCTTGGAAGGAAATGACGATGACCTTATGGCCCAATCAATTGCCACGTGTCATTTACGATATTTACCCATGCCTAACTCTATGAATCTGGGCAAGAAGTTTTCCTTGTTAAAGTCCTAAATATAGTGTAGAATAATGATTTGTTATGTGATTCCATATAAGCCAATGTGGAGGAAGTATCTGTTATTGGTAAACAATATTTCGTCGTTTTTAATCATTTGATGTGATCTCAATTCAAATAATTACACTATTCATAGGGTTGAAATTGATGTTGGTGATTAACGATAATTACATGATGAGTGATATGCACGCAAAACATTATGAGAACATGAAAAATATTTTAATAATTTATAGATTATTGATTATTCTAATCTTAACTTTAAAGGGAGGAAAAATATAATCCACTTTCATTTTATAGTCAATTTTCACTATCTTTGTAGAGAGATATTTTTTTTTTTTTTTTAATTTAGTTTTCTGAGAGAGAAGGTCCTTTCTCTCTTCCTCTACTACATAATAATTTTTTTTTTCAAAAAAAAAAATTTAGTTTTATGAGAGAATGTATCTTTCTCTTCCTCTACTACATAACTTCGAGCCCCTCGTTATGATGAGGAGCCCTAATCCGAAACATAGAAGTATCCAAATACTCTAGAGAAAAGAAGGTCGCAAGAAAAGTTGGGGTGATACTAGACTCTAAATTCAGTGCATTAGGAAGTTTGGACCTTTCTTGACAGAACAGAGTACATACCCTGAAAATAATTTCGCAGAAAAATGTGAAGAAACAAGGTGCGTAAAGAGCAAGTGGAGAAGAAGAGTTCTGCAAAAATTTAGTTGAATTTTGAAAACAGTAAAGTAAGGAATAGACGTTTTGATGGGAACCGTCCTTGAGTCGCGTGGTCATAAAGAGTTCTATAAATTTATCCCTTCATCATTCATGCAATAACTGCTGAGAAGTTAAAGGGGCAATTGATGATCGCTGGACTTCATGAGGCTGGGCCTCATAAGCAGTACTGGCCTAAAACCCATGAAGCCTCCCTGACAGACTGGTCCAACACCCTCGGCTATGATTCATGTCCACAGAGTAGACCAAATCACTCACAACTCAAGTCTACCCACTGCAGGCTCAGCCCGGTGACGTGGCGTGGAGAAAGATAATAAGCCCAGTCATTTCACAATCCTGCCTCCAAACGCGCCGGGGGAATTAAATGATCGCGTGGCATAAAAAGAATATCTGACGCTTTTGTGCGTACGGACCTACAGGACAGAGGCAAGTGGCACCGTAGCAAAGAGACCATTAGGAATCACTAGCGGACAAATGGAAATGAATAAAATGAGAGGAATATATCTCCACCCAAGCTTATACCACTATTGTAAACCCTATTCTCTGAATTTCAGAACATCAACATACATAAAGAATTGTATGAGAAAATAAAACGAGAAGTTAAGTCAGGTAGAATTTGATTGCATCCAAATTGATATTAAAATAGAATTATAATTTGAAAAAATTATAATTTGATTTAATTAATTAAGTAGGGAGTTAATTAAAATTGCCTAAAATTTATATAACTTATTTATTAAAATTATGGATTATAATTATAATTTATTTATTTAATTAAATAAATAAATATTATTATATTAAAATCTAAGATTTAAGTATAAAAATATATGTTATGAGAATCTGTGTTTACGTTTGTGAGAAACCCTTGTGAGTAGGGGTGAGCATTCGGTCGGTTCGGTTCAAAACCGAACCGAACCGAATAAACCGAAAACCGAAATTTTAGATTTTATGAAAACCGAACCGAACCGATTTTGGTCAGAAACCGAATCGAACCGAACCGGTCTGATTCGGTTCGATTCGGTTCGGTTTAATCGGTTTCGATTTTTAATATTTTTTTAATTTTTTACACTTTATTTTTAGTATTTTAAAATTTAATTAAAATATTTTAATTTTAATATAATTTAATTTCTCTATATTATTGAAAAAACATATTATTATTCCTAATCGGTTCGGTTCGGTTTTTTCGGTTTTTTTCTGATCAAAACCGAACCGAACCGAAATAACCAAAATTTCTGAAATTTAAAACCGAACTGAACCGAAATGTATAAAAAACCGAACTAAAATTTTAAATCGGTTCGATTCGGTCGGTTTTTTCGGTTCGAACCGGATTCTGCTCACCCCTACTTGTGAGAACTTTCATAACTTGTAGAAAAGATAGAAAATTAGCGCTAAAAAACCTTTTTTATTCTCGATCTCTTAAAACTGTTATAAGGTTTTTTGATTCCTATTATGTATGAATATCATTAAAGACTAGACACTCAAACTGTTTGTAATTTGCGATAATCCAATCAAAACGAATGCCTTTGTAGTGAAAAAAAAAAATATTTATTTATTTTTTAAATATTATTATTTTTTATTTAAACGTAACTTATATAGATAATTTCTTTTTTTTTGCTACCTTTAATATCCAACACATCAAAGACAGACGTGGGCTCATGGCCTATGTAACAATAATTTTCTTTGGCGTTATTGTTCTGCCACTTTTATTACTGTTGCTGTTGATTTTGCAGTGAGAAAAAGAAAACAATAAAGCAGAAAAAAAAATTATGCTCTGTATAAGAAAATTATTGGATAATAAATCCATATCAATATTATTTTGATATGTCAATACTTATATTCATACATAATATTACGAAATTTACTTAATTTTATTTTTTAAAAATTAAGATGTGTCAAATTTTTTTAATAAAGTTGAAGGAAGAGTTTATATATTTAACCTTTATATATTTTAGCATGATTAAGTTTTAATTTAATATTGCTACAAATTATTCCTTTATTTTTTTATACATCGAAGGAAACCTTTTGTAGTCTTATTTTCAAATGAAAACCGTAGGAATCAAGCGGTAAACTTCACTTAATTATTCAGATTTAACTACAATTAGAAAATATAATTAAAGAATTTTTACAATTATTTCAATACTTACATAATTAAAACATATTAAATCTACTTTTAACTAATTATCTAGTTAAAATAGAAAAGTATAATAATGAAAATTGCGGTTGCAAAAATTGGAAATTAGGAAAAAGAACAAACGCCGTTAAGTAACCGTTAATCCACAGCGTTTTCAGAAGTCTAAGGGGAGAGAGAAGGCCATTCACGTTTCCGGTTCCCGAAAAGATACACCACTTTGCTTGCCGAAACAAAACTCAAATTTTCTATCTACGTCACGCTCAGTTGCTCCATCTCCATGCTTGTCCCTGCTCGTAGCTCACCTCCGTAGTTACTAACACCACCATTCCAAATTCCTCTTCCTCTGTGTTTTAGTTTCATCCTGTTCCAAAGCATACGCATACAGAACATGGCCTTTGATCTGGAGTCCTTGTCAGAGGCAACATCGGGAGCCATTGGTGCTCTGGTTAGCACCACCATCCTTTACCCTCTTGATACCTGTAAGACTAAGTATCAAGCTGAACTTAGAGCTCGTCACCGACAAAAGTACAAGTACGATATTTTGTTGGGTCCCACTTGTGACTTCATTCCTTTTTCTTCATCACTCTTCTGTTGTAGCTTCTGTGGATTTCTTCACTGTTGATTTCAATGTTTTCTGTTAATCATTCGTTATGTATTAATCAGCTGTGTTATATTGACTGATGACTAATTTCCATTCGACAATGCTTTAATTGCTATTTCCCCCGTATCTTATTAGAAAATTTAACAGGGCTGTATCCTTTTTATGGTCATGGAAGAAGAAATTGAGATGTTATGATGTGGAATTTTTTTTCTTTGCATGTTTCTTTGCCTTTCGTGATTAATCCATTTTGTTTAGAGAGGTCCTGTTTAGGAAACTGCTGATTAGAAGGATAATTGTAATTCTTTCAATCCGCATTCACAAAATGCATAGAAGTACAAGATTGCAATTTATTTAACATTTTGCCATGGCCTCTGGATCATAAACCATTGAATTTATGAGCTTTGAGTGAAGCTACATTTGGGAAGATCACCGATAACAAATGATCCTGGCTTGTGCAGGAATATTTCTGATGTTTTTTGGGAGGCAATTTCTTCGGGTCAGATTATTTCATTGTACCAGGGCCTTGGAACAAAGAACTTACAATCTTTCATTTCACAATTTGTGTATTTCTACGGGTACAGCTTCTTTAAGCGGCTGTACTTGGAGAAAAGTGGGAACAAAAGGATTGGAACAAAGGCTAACTTGTTAGTTGCTGCATCTGCTGCAGCTTGCACTGTCATAGTGACACAAGTGAGTCATACTTTGAACTCTTCTCTTTTGCGCTAAGGTTGAATTCACTGTTACACTGTTCTTCTATTTGGTTTCTTATGTGTGGCATGATGTTTGAATTTGTTGGTTGAGAAGCAAAAGGAAGAGTGATTTGTGTTTAGAGGATACTTATGACTAGACAAAAAAAAAGGTGCATGCAGCCACATCAACTTATATTAACTGTGGTTAGGCTTGGGGTTAGTGAGTGTACAGTTCCTTCTTTAGACTGCTCTAAATAATATTGTATTCTACCTCGATCATGCCATGGTATATTGATATTTTCTTGTTCCTGTTGCGGCTTTTGGTAACTGTTTGAATTCTGATAGGAGGCAAATCTTATATCTGTTTTTGTTGTACAGCCCTTGGATACAGCATCATCAAGGATGCAAACGAGTGCATTTGGAAAATCTAAGGGACTTTGGAAAACCCTTTCTGAGGGCACATGGAGTGAGGCATTTGATGGTCTTGGCATATCTCTCCTTCTGACATCGAACCCATCTATCCAGGTATCTATCCTATTCTTTTGAGTATTAGGTTGACTGGGTGGTCCATATCTAGAGAGTGATTCGGGTTGCTATCTCATCATAGATCGTGGAAGATAGTTATGTGTGTTCTGATTTAGTGCAAATGGTTTTTGCAATATGGCACATGCAGCTTGTGAGAGGGAAATGATGTCAGTTTTAGACCCAACTTATGGAGTGGGAGAGTGCAAATCCGAGGAACAAGCGTGGGATGAGATTCTGGTTTTGGGATCGCCCTTTTATCTTTTGGATGAGGGGAATGTGAAACGTCTATTTTTGTGGGATTTGATTGCTTTTCACTTCGATCAAACTTCAGAAAGACTATTAGCTGCACATGATTTTGTATTCTAAATTTGTGGGTGATCCCTAGTGAGGGTGACTAGTTTTAATATTTATCAGTTAAGCTGAAACAAGAACTATTGTTTTGCAGTACACAGTGTTTGATCAGTTGAAACAAAGATTGTTGAAGCAACAGCTCAGCAAAAGATCCATTACAGATTCATCCCCAGAAGCTCTTTCTGCTCTTTCTGCTTTTGTTTTGGGTGCAGTTTCAAAATGTGTGGCAACATGCATCACATATCCAGCTATAAGGTAATTGGTAAATTCAATACTTTTACAATTTCTTGACATTCTGTTTAATATCTTCTCCTATTCTTTCACAGATCTTTGATCAATAAATTCATCTCTTAATATTTTATAAAAATGGATGTGAAAATAATTGATATGGAACCCCTTTGGTTAAAGGTATTTTCTCAACCCTTTTAACCCATTTAGATTTGAACTCCAAGCAGATGTAAAGTGATGCTCCAGGCTGCAGATTCAGAAGAAAACGGGAATGGGGAAGCTAAACCTAAAAGCAAGAAGACAATTTCAGGTGCAATATATGCCATTTGGAGAAAGGAAGGCTTGTTGGGGTTCTTCAAAGGATTACCAGCCCAGAATTTGAAGACTGTGCTAAGTTCAGCTTTGCTTTTGATGATAAAAGAGAAGATAGCAAAGACTACATGGGTCCTAATACTTGCACTTAGAAGGTATCTGTTCATCACACCCGCTAGAATAAGGAGTGTGTAATTGCAGTGAGAACCAAATACATGATATCCTCGTAAATAAAGAGGCTTCACTAAACATGTCCATCTTTAAAGGAATATTCTTGCAAACGCCATAAAAATGCAGCAGATACTTGGCGACGCCAGTTTTATTTCCCAGGGAAAAAAAAAGTCAATTTGTAGCAAATAAGGATCCTTTACAATTCTTATGATCCTTCTCGATTTGTAATTTGTGTACTGATCTAGAAGTGAAGATGGCAAATTGATTCTTCTGTATGCAAATAATTAAATAAAGTAATGCCAGTATTCACTCTATATGTGATGGAAATATACAGTGATGGAGAACAAGGATTGACCTGTTGCCTTTGACAAGGTACAAGGAGAATCCTGGGATGATATAAGAGACTAGGTAGTGTTGGCTGAGAAGTTTCCACTAGGCTGCAAAAGTGCATACTAGGCATAGATGCATCAAATTGTGGGGGTGTTATTTTGTGAGAAAATGGTGAACAAATTGGTTTGGCAATGTAAAAAGAAATATACTAAGCTTTTATAAATCGTTGTGTAGACGAGAGAAAGCAAGATTACCGGAAAAAGAGTGCAAATATAGTATGTGAAATCATTCAAATGCCACTGATTCTGAAGAGACTACTAGTATCATAAGCCCTCCACATTAGAGGATTTCGGTCAATCTCGAAACCTGCTTCGCCGCAGAAACGCTAGAAGCTCCAAGTTTTTATACCTAGGGAAGTATAAACTTTACATTTCAACTTTTCAATTGCCATAAACTTGCACTGAAAATAAAATTACCTCCAAGTTTGCTTATGAGAAAGTTGCAAAGTATGATCCCCTCAGGGGCCCTATGACTCTATTCATTTGATGTTCTTCAATTTTATCTGTATCTATCCATCTCTGAACATGATCTGATATAGATTTCTTTTTCTTGAACTTTTGATCTCTGGCAAAAACAACCCTCAGAGGTTCAAATTGCGGTGCTCCTGTTATCTGCTGTGGTTTAACAGGGGATGACGTGTGATGCATATTTTGAAATCATCGTTACAGAGCGTTTGAATTGAGAGATGCACCGGCATCTTCAATTTGATATTTGTATGATTTTATCAAACCTGAAACTATTTTTTCACACTCATAGAATGAAGTGTCACTTGTCGAGCTACAGACCTCTCATCGAGAAGTAAATCATTAATGTAAAACCATATACCG
Source organism: Manihot esculenta (assembly GCF_001659605.2). Classification (NCBI taxonomy): domain Eukaryota; kingdom Viridiplantae; phylum Streptophyta; class Magnoliopsida; order Malpighiales; family Euphorbiaceae; genus Manihot; species Manihot esculenta. The sequence continues at coordinate 1,978,734 of NC_035175.2, read as the reverse complement.
AATCTTTGAAGCGCTCTTTCATTACGTTCTTTCAAATATTATTTTTTGTGATCTATCTGCATTGGCTGATCCGGACACAATAAAAAATTGGCAATTCCTCTGCACAATTTCAGAGTGAACAAAGTACGTATGAGCAACTAAAGCATTCAATGGCTATATTATGTACATAAACAAACAATCACATTAGACAACAGTGTAGTAGTGGATGAAACGGATCATTTCATTCATCTTTCTGGGTTATTGTCAGAAGAACAAGCATGTCCTTACGAAGTCAATAACATTAATGAAGAAACAAAGATGAAGAAATACGTGTCTCAGCTATCCATTCTGAAATGTCATTATAAATGGCAACACTAAACATCAAGTTGTGAAAAAGTAAAACACTTTCCAAAAGAAGCAGACGTAATGCATAATTTTTCCCCCTTCTCACCCAATGATCTGCAGGACGTGAGTAGCAGCCAGGCACCCGTAGTTCCTTTCAGAATTAAAAGGTAGCCAGGTGAATCAATGCTAACCATTCTCTTACTTTACAACAAGAAGAGAGAAGCCATCAGCAAAAACAGTAAGTGAGATATATGACCAATCTTGGTTGTCAGGCTGGCTGCATTGTAAGTCTCAAAGCTTCCTTCAGATGTATTAGTAGTCAGAACCACAACAATCCAGTTTCCATCAGAACCGATTCCCGCTCCAGTATACTTAGTGTCGTTGAGATTTCCTGAGTATAGGGTCTGTGTAAAGTTCGTGAGTACAAGACTGGGATCCAAGTTGGGAACACAAGCAGGCATTACAGATCCATCCTTTGTGTTGGAGATATTCAAATGACATTTAGCCAAAAGACTTTCATATTTGGGGATCTGAGGTTCAGTGCCTGGCACTGTATTGGAGCCCGTGCTGTTTGTACAAGGCTGACTCTTAAATTGATCAGCTACTTCCTCAGCAAAGCATTCTGCATTATCATTCTTCATAAGGGTATTCAAATTCAATGACTGCCTGTAGCTGTTAATGCCTGAAAGAAGTGTATCCTCCTCTACAGATAAATCACACAGATGAGAAGGTTAGTGTTCAGACATCAACTAGAGAGGGAAGATTGAGAGGTAAATGCATAAATTACAAATAAGCAATGTGGGTTTTGCTACTATAAAGCTTTAAAACATATTTATTTGTCTTATTAAATTTCAGCTGCAGAAGATGATAGCGAAATCAATATTTACAAATTACAGGGCAAAAACAGCCACAGAAACACCATAAGCTCAAGCTAGAAGTAAATCCCATTTCTTTTGCATTCTGAACATGCAGAAAAGCTATCTTATCCTCTCAGAAGATTAGGGAACTCAAAAAGAATTCTTGATAAGAAAATGAACATAAAACTCTAGTTCTAGATTCCAAAAATAGCAATCCATCTTATGCACAGTTCGAATACAAAATCTACCACAAATTTTACATGCAGAAGGAGTACGCACTATTATTCCCTTGGAATTTCATTTAAAGTCTCTGACTTGACCCATCTTGAAACTTGCTAGCAACAATTGGGATTTCCAGGTTCTAATTCAGGTTTCTAAGCTGCAGCCAAGGGTTAGTGGAAGCCCCGAAGGAAAAGGTAAAAAATCATAAAAAAACATAATGATCTATGGGTAATGGGATTATCACAAGATTTAGGGTGGATTGATAAGGGCCACTGCTTGGTGAGAGGACAAAAAGAACAGGCTGTAACTTGTAATATGAATGTGAAAAAGTAATCCAACAGAGAAGCAAGGGGGAAACAGAGAGAGAAAGGAGCAAACATAAGTATTAAACCGTGCATTAGTTACTCTGCCAAACTACCTACTTCCAATGTCCTTAGATCTCTGTTTCAGTAGGCACATAGATACGCATAACCAATCATACAACTCAATTAAACGGATCAAACACACCTATTTTCAGCAAACATAGACAAGAACCAGCCAAACGACTCACACTCAAGTCAACCATCAGTACCCAGATCTCAACTTTCATCGAACTTGGGCTTAAAGATTATGCCAAAAAACAATAAGCAGACACTAAGGAAATAAAAAGAAAAGAAAGAAAGAAAGAAGGTTCTTGATAGTTACATAATAATAAGAGAGGGAGAATTTTAAAATGCATACCGTCACAAATGACTGGATGACTGATAAAAAGAATGGAGCAGAGCAAGAATGGGAGAAGAAGACGGAGTCTTGAGAATGCCATTGTTGTTATGGTTGTTTTGCTGTTTCTGCAGAATCCAGAAGCCAGACAGAGTCGGCGATGGGTCTTAAAGAGAGCACTCGTAGTTTGGAAGATTGTCCCCTTCTTTGGTTTAATATCAGGTATTGGCGTGCATCTTCCTCCACTTCTGTATTCACAAGTATCGGCCAACCGAGTTAGAACGACCGCGTTTAAGAAAAGTCAATGCCACGACTTCTCAAGTCTTTCTGCCCCGTTTTCCACTTTTCGGACAGAATATGGCGTCGATTTCGTGGGCCTCGGCTTGTTTAGGCATGGCCTGCGTAGTGCGTACCCGATCCGTAAAGCCCATTGCACGTGCTACGAAAGTTTGTCCATCGAAATTAGAAATTCAAATATTTCTGCAACGTGAATGAATTTACTTTTTTTCTCAATGTATTAAAAAAATTTTATCAAGAAAAATGACAGTCGCAGACTCGCAGCAGCCAGCAAGAGCTACTAGTAGAACATTCCTAATCGTAATTAGTGGCAAAACAAGTGGACCTTTTAGGAATTACAACATTTGCCTACAAATAGAAAACACAAAAAAATTGGTGGATGCAATTGAATTTGGATAACGTGGCACCTACCCACTAATGGCATGAATTCCACGTAAGCAACTCTCCGTCCCAACAAAAATAAATTTGCGATCTTCTCCCTCACGAGTCAACATACAACCAAGATTTTTATTGTTTCACATTCCAATTTTCTCCTCCATTTTCCAAGCAAATGGCAGTATCAGCAGATTGTCGGTTCTCCCTCTCGGCTGCCGGCCAGCTACATGTGGCGGTTGGATTAGCAGGGAGGAACTCGAGACTTTTGCAATATGCTAATGGAGAGTTAATGGGAAACAAGATCAAGCTAAGCCGATTACATCATCAAAGAGCTGGCAGTAAGAGTATTAAGCAGCAGGTTTCCATGTCTCTTGCTACTAATATAGCTGGCGAATCCAAGGTTAGAAAATCATATTTCTTTATCAAAATGTATCAGTTAATTAATGAATGAGCCATCACGAATTTTCTCTCCTCCTCTTTATTTTCTAAAAATCCTTACTAATAATACCTTTGATTGAATGCTTTGGTTGCACCACGAGATCAGAAAAATAACTGACCAGAACAAGAAGATGGCTTAGCATAGAGGATATGTTTTGATTTTAACTACACCTTTTATGAATTATATAGTTGAGGGACCTAGAAATGGAAAACAGGGACCCAAGGACGGTTGCGGCAGTTATATTGGGAGGAGGCGCAGGTACTCGTCTTTTCCCTCTCACCAAGCGCCGAGCCAAACCTGCTGTAAGTTGTCTTGTTCCCCTCCTCCATCTGATTATGGTTCATAGTATAAGTTAGAAATTGAAAAGGTGCTAAAAAACACTAATTGTAGGTGCCAATTGGAGGTGCATACAGGCTGATAGACGTGCCAATGAGCAACTGCATCAACAGTGGAATTAACAAAGTCTACATTCTCACTCAATTTAACTCACAATCACTCAACCGGCATCTCGCTCGTGCTTATAACTTCGGCAATGGTGTCAATTTTGGAGACGGCTATGTAGAGGTAATTCAGCTTTTTAAAGTTTTTGAACTTAACACTAGCTATTAGACAGGAGAGATATGTAATGGTGAGGTTGATCATCTGGATTAGGTTCTGGCAGCCACTCAAACTCCTGGTGAGGAAGGCAAAAGTTGGTTCCAGGGTACTGCTGATGCTGTTAGACAGTTCCATTGGCTTTTCGAGGTATCATCAGATTGGATTTTTCTTTTTTTCTCACCTTGAGGCAGTTAGATAAAAAAATTTCACAATGTAGTTGGTGTCATAGGATGCAAGAAGCAAAACGATTGAGGATGTGCTGATATTATCTGGAGATCACCTATATCGAATGGACTATATGGAATTTGTACAGGTAACTATTTCATTAGTACGCCTCATTTGAAACATTGTTCAATTCACCAAGCATCAGACATTAAGATTCAACTCTCATTGGCAGAATCATAGGCAGAGTGGTGCAGATATCACCATTTCTTGTTTGCCAATGGATGACAGGTACGCCAGGCTTCTTAAAGTTGAAACAGGCCCCTGAACTTGTATGAGATCCCTTGCCAATGTTTTTAGGATTAATATTTGAGATTTTCCCCTGTTGTCATTATAGTCGAGCCTCAGACTTTGGTCTGATGAAGATAGACAGCAAGGGGAGAGTCCTTTCTTTCAGTGAGAAACCTAAAGGGGATGACTTAAGGGCGATGGTAAATTTCTGTTGTTTAAACTTTGAACATAAGAAAATAAAGAGTTATTATGCTAGTGACTTGACTATATACTTTAGGCAGTTGACACAACAGTACTGGGGCTCTCAAAGGATGAGGCTCAAAAGAAGCCGTACATTGCTTCAATGGGAGTGTATGTCTTCAAGAAGGATATACTTCTTAACCTTTTAAGGTACTAATTACTTGAAGGTGAGCTATTATTTTAAAGGCTATTAGCTGGTACTTATTGTTGTTAATTTTCAGATGGCGTTTCCCAACTGCAAATGACTTTGGATCCGAGATAATCCCAGCCTCAGCAAAAGAATTTTATACTAAGGTTTGTTTTCTGTTTATATGGCTTTGATTTGGACTTGTTGTATGCCTGAGTTAATATTTGGCATAATGTTCTTAATGGAATTTCTGAGCAGGCTTATCTCTTCAATGATTATTGGGAAGACATAGGAACTATCAGATCCTTTTTTGAGGCTAACCTTGCCCTTACCAAGCACGTAAGTAGCATAATTTTGCTTATTTTTTTACTTCTCATCCAGCTTATCAAATGAGATGTTAAACTCATCCTAAAACCATTGCTTTATTGAGATTCCCTAAAATTACTCCGCTCTGTATCTCTGTCTTTGAGACTTTCAGCCACCAAGGTTTAGTTTCTATGATGCAGCAAAGCCAATGTACACGTCAAGAAGAAATCTGCCACCAACAAAGATTGATAATAGCAAGGTCTCTAAATGACCTCTTTTCTATCTGATTTTTGCTTCTGATTCCACATTTGTCTGTGTAATTGAATATGAACTCTCTTCATAATTACTATTGTGCAGCTCGTGGACTCAATCATATCTCATGGAAGTTTCTTAACCAACTGCCTCATAGAACATAGCGTCATCGGTATCAGATCACGAATAAACTCTAATGTCCACTTAAAGGTTTGTTTGAGTTAATTCCTCCAGTAAGAACCCCTGTAAGCTTGTCGTTGGAGAACTTTGTAAATTTAAATTATGAGAAACTACTTTCTAATGTCTGACATAGGCTCTTTGCTTGAAAATAAAATATCATTTCTTTACTTTCACAAGTTAACATCCATCTCCTTTTACTCTCTTGCACTTTCTCGTCGTACTGTAGAATTTAGGTACACTCTTATGACCAAACAAATGCAGGATACAGTGATGCTCGGTGCTGACTTCTACGAAACTGATGCTGAAGTGACAGCACTGCTAGCTGAAGGAAGAGTACCAGTTGGAATAGGAGAAAATACAAGAATCAGGTATGTAACCAGCTTGAACCTGAAAAAATGAAAAGCAGAATCCAATTCCTGGAATAGGATTACATTCATTTTATTTACGGAGACTTCAGCATGTGATTATTATTATTGCATTAAAGTGCGTTGTAATGCATTATATAGGGAATGCATCATTGACAAGAATGCTAGAATAGGGAAGAACGTTGTGATTGCTAACTCAGAGGTATGGTTCTGCGAGAAGTTACTTCTTATGTTTCAATAAATGCAAATTAAAGAGTTACAAAACAATTCACAAACTAGGTTAAACTTGTGTTGCTGATAGATCTACCTTATGCGTTCGATTTGCAGGGCGTACAAGAGGCTGATAGATCTTCACAAGGCTTTTACATTCGTTCTGGTGTTACCGTCATCTTAAAAAATTCAATCATTGAAGATGAATTTGTGATATAATTGATTTATTCTTCCTTTTTTGTTGGTCATGGTGGAAATCACGAAATTGAGTATGAGACTTCAACTCCATGAATAACAGCAGTTTTACGGAAAGAAAGCCCAAGAGCAATCAAGATTTGCTTATCGAGTGAACGTGCAAAATCATGCCCAACGATTAAAGAACTAGTGAAAAAAAAAAAAGAAATGAATCGCTAACAAGCAATGATGTGTATCTTTGAACTAAAGCTGCTCCATAATCCCTTGCGCCGACATTATGGGCTGGCCGCGCAACCTTCCTTTTTTTCCCGTTTCTTTTCGTTCTATTATTCTTGTTCTTCTCCTTGCTTTCCTGAGTGGTTGTGGGTTTTTTCTCCCTCCCTCCCACAGAGACCACACAATTTTAAAAGCCACTCTAGTACGCCTAAACTAAAGCTGCAAATTCCTTGGTTGAGTACTCAAAATTTGTAATATATTTTTTAGTAATGTTTTTCTCCTATAGCATCATTGAATATTTTCCATTCTGAATCCTTTATAACAATCGACAGATAATTAGAGATAGTAATGAAAAATTAAAAATATATTAGTAATTAAAAATGAAAGATCTTAGAATCATTTTTTTGGTAGCATCTAAAATAGGATAACAGTGAAGTAGCTGGTAAATTGAAATTTATATCTTGCTCCAGAAGAAGGATAGATATCTGAACCACCTCCATGTTTTCAGGGAATGGTGGTGGAGCAGTTCCAGCTTCTTTTTTTTTTATTTTTCAAATTTTTAAAAACTTTTCATACTGCAAAAATATTATAAAGCAAATTAATTTACTGTCTAAGCCTGTACTCGCACATAAAGCGACACACAATTCACACCTCATAAAATGAAGAAGTCTACTTTGGAAAAATGAAAGAACCATATAGCCCAGACTAGGAGATTCTAGCTGGATTCAGATGAAGTAAGATACAATCATACGTGACATTTGCTACATGTTCTTTCGTTCCATGTGTTGGACACTAATCATTTGAATGTCATGGCATGTAAACAATTAAAAAAAAAAAACCCAGAAAAACACTTTACAATAAGTTACGGAAAAAAAAAAAATTGAAACATAGACTTAAACAACAGTAAGTTTTAATAGCATCATTGTCTTCTTGTACTGCTGAAGTAGAAGAATTGAAAACGGCTGGCAAAGGCCTAAAATTGGGTGTACAAAATAAAGCGTGGTTCCTGAAGTTCAAGGAGGACAACATGTTTTTCCTCCCACAAGATTAAGGAGAACAATTGGTTCTTGAAATTTGGATATAAAGATGCACTTAAATTGCCTAATTAACACTATTTTTAAAAAGATGTTTTTAGAAATGTGATATAATTTTATAAAGTAGCCGATTTTTGTATATATATTTTTTAAACTAATAGATTACGAAAATGTCAAAACCTTACTTTTCATTATATTATCTTATTTAATAAAATTTTTATACACTCCATTTAAATATACATTAAATATATATGTATTGTGAAAATAATAAAGAATAAAAAATTAAGAAAAAAAAATCAATTCAACAAAATATATAGCTTTTGAATGCGATTTTAATTAAGATTTTGTCCCTATTCAAAATAAATTTTTATTATTTCCAATATCGATAATTTGAAACTGTGTCTTCGCTATTTTTAACAATCTCCACTTTTAAAGATTTTATTGAGATGTGAGCTCTGCGGCATCACTCTCTTTTATGAACATTTGCTATAATTATGTTATTTATTTAGCGTCTTTTTTTAAATTTTTTGAATTCTATAATTTGTATTGATTTGTAGATTTCTTTAGTTATAATGGCTTTTCTTCTTCTTGGTTAATAGATGCGTTGGTGGTGGTTTATGGTGGCAGTAAATGGTCGATGACGACAGCTAAATTATCATGGATTTAAGTATTATTCTCATCAGTTGGATTTGAATTTATGTTTTTAAATTGATTGATTTAATAATTTTTTTATACTGTTTAGCCTATTTAAAAAAAAAATTCAATAGAATGTGATGCATGTTAAAAAAAAACAAAACCTTCTCGAATATATAGTCCACCTCAATAGATATGTCAAAGTTTTTATTAGATAAGGTATGTACTTTACGATGTACATTACTGCTCCACCTGTTTAACTAATTTTAGCAACCTAATAATATATATATTTTGCAATTTAAAAAAAAAAAAGGCAATAATATAAAGGTCGCATTGTGATTCATCAGGGACGCGTGGAAAGATGAATTTAAAAAAAATGCTTACAAGAAACAAGAGGTTTTTATTTTATTTCATTTTTTGAAATGCAAAGGACCAGGTGACGTGATTTTTTATTTTTTCAATCATGTGTCTTAAAAAATACATAATCATGACTGCAAGATCCACAAGAAAATTCATAATTTTTACAATTATATTGTTTAACATAATATTTTCAAAGATTAAAAGTAAATTATTTTAATGTATATTTATATTTAATATAAATTCAATTTATAAAAATATAAAGGAGTTTAATAATTATAAAATAAATGATTATATTAAATTAAGTAACAAAATTAATTAAAATGCTTATAAAAAAATTACGAATTTATATCCAATTTGATTTAATAATTATTTAATATAAACTCAATTATAACATTTAAATTATGTCACTCGTTTCCAACAAAATTATTTAATATATATATATATATAAGAGAGAGGCTTGCTAAAGGGTATAATAATTTTGTAAATATTATTTTAAACAAATACTTATTTAGATTTTCACATATATTTTTATAGTATTATTTTTCTCAATCTCAAGATCTTATATGAGAGATATATATTTTCTTAATAAATAAAAAAGGAAATAAATTATATATATATATATATATATATGTATATATATATGTATATTGCTAAATATTAATAGTTATATCTAAATAATAAAAAATATTTTATTTTAAAAATAATAAATTGACTATTAAAAAATAAAATATATTTATAGCAGTTAAATTCTTTTCTAAGGGAGTACACAGAGAAAAAAGGATGTGGCTCAAACCCAGAAATTGAGATCAGGTAGTATGCCCACAAAACTAAGTTATCTAAGCATTTTTATTTTGTTAAGTTAATTAAAATGCAAATGTAGACAAAAATCACATTTATTCTTTCCTAAAAAAGTTTATTTCAAATAAAAAAAAAGATTTTTATAGGAGTAAAACGACAGCGAAATTAAGAATGGGAAGGTAAATTACGAAAAGGCCGGAGCCCCGTGGGCATCAATTGAGAGATATGGTAAAATTGGAGGAGCAAAAGGAAAAGAATCCAAAATCAGATTGATTCCATCAAACCGTCTGAATCGGATTTTCCCCTTCGTTTTCTCCTTTTTCTTCTTCTCTACATAATTCTTTTCTTTGACCATTTACTTCACCTCCAACACTTTTTCTAGGGTTCCTTTCTTCATTCCTCTTCCACTTCTCTCTACTAAATTTCCCTTGTCTTTTTTTCTTCACTCTCCATCAGCACAGAATCTCTCAGATGGCGAATTTCGCTCCCTCTTCTTCAGCTGCTGCTGCGGCCACTGGTTGTGGTTCTTCTTCGGGAGCAGCTATTGACGATGCATTCGAAGACGCTTGCAGTATTTGCCTCGAGCCTTTCACTGCGCAAGACCCTTCCACTGTATGATACTGCTTTTCATTACACTGTCACTCTCGAGTCACTTTTTTTCTTTCATGAGTTTTTTTTTTTTTCAATAGTTCCATTGATTAACTGGACAACTTTTGAAGTTTTTGGGTGATCATTCCTGTGCTGTTAATTATTTTCGATAAGGGAAAGGGGAAAAAATCTGGTTGTATTATTTGAAATCAGATCAATTAGCAATCTAGTGCCCTTTTTATTTTCTTAAAGAGTGAGATAATTGCAGCAACTTATGCCACGATATTTGTAATCGAGGGCTAATATTTTGGGGTTGTAGCGATCGCCGAGTCCCGGTACTGATTAATTACTGGAAATAAACCGTGGCGTCCTCTTTTTATTTTTATTTTTTATTTGAAAGACCCTTCGGTTGGCAATTTGGGAGTAATTTAGGGAAGTTCACAATTTCCTAGATACTTGTGGTAGTTGAGCTTTGTTTTTAAACTACAGGGGCCTTTTTGGTCTGAAGAATGTTGGCATTTTTAACTGTTTCATTAATAGAATTGATATTGATTTTGTATTTACTAATCCCATTTCTAATGTTTAATGCTTGTATTCCTGCATGTGATTGCAGTAATAGAGTGTCAAGATTTGTACATTGTTTCTTATTTCAGGTCACTAGCTGCAAACATGAGTATCATCTTCAATGTATTCTTGAATGGTAGGCTCTCTCACCCAATAATATATTGATTTTAGAGGCTTAGAAACTGATAGTTAGAGCCTCTGCTGCGAGCTTTCAGTCACTGCATAAATTATGACGCGAGCAGCCACTGTTAGTTGAAGTGTTGAACCCTTCTGTTTTTAGGTCACAGAGAAGGAAAGAGTGTCCAATCTGTTGGCAGCTTCTTGTCCTAAAGGATCCTACCTGGTATGCATCTTAAAAATTTCTCATTATGTCCTCTTGTGGATAAGAATAGATGTATAGGCACAAACTTGCTTGCACATACAGTTGTTATTCAGTTTTGTGCCAATGAAAATAAGCTAATTGGTTAATCCTTTTTATTCACCTTCAATTCTGTTACTGTTATAGCCAAGAACTTCTAGCTGCTGTTGATACTGAGAGGTGTTTGAGGTCAAGGAACACATCTTCTGCTGCATCTGCAAACCTACCTCATTTTCATGAGGATTTTGATGTAGAACAGGTATTGTTCTCATTTTGAAACCATTTAACAATTCTACTTGCTGCATAATTGGATTTTATTCTTCATTGTTTACTAATTGTTATATTTGGAATTTTCAGGATTCCTACTCAGATGACTCAGATTTTGATGAGCATATTATGCAGCATCTAGCTGCTGCTGCTGCAAGCAGAGCTCATTACCTTCGCAGAAGGGAGAGGCAGAGATCATCAGGACAGGGTCATCCACGGTTTCTTGTCTTCACCTCACCTACAAATATACCTACTGCACAACAATCACGATCTTATGCAGAAGAATGCCAAGATGTATATAATGGGTTGTCAGGGGCCAATTCACAAACTTCAACTTGTCTCATGACATCAGAGCCTCTGCCATCTGCAGTCCCTCCTGTTATGAATGGGGTATCTAGCACTTCTGTCAACAGAGACGACATTCCTTCCAAACCCAGGTATCATTCAAGATTTGTAAGCTTTGATGCAGACATTCAAGAATAATGTGTAGTTGTTGCTCTAAGTGGTTTTCCTCTTATTTATTGATGGTTCATTATCCAGAGTTTTCTTTAGACGATCGCCAACTGCTTCTCCCCGAATGCCATCTGAGGTGTCATCTTTCTCAGAGTCCATTAAATCTAAATGGGTTGCGGCTTCAGCCAGGTAGATAATAACTTAGTTCCTTCAGGCACTTAACACTTTTTTTATTCTAATCTTTTGATGCTGAAATTAGTCAATGTGCATAAACAGATACAAGGAATCAATCTCTAAAAGTACTCGAGGCATAAAGGAGAAGCTACTTGCTCGTAATAGTTCAGTTAAGGAGCTTAGCAAAGGAGTTCAGAGGGAGATGAGTGCAGGGATTGCTGGTGTTGCCCGAATGATTGAGCGGTTAGACCTTACCCCAAAAAGAACTGGAACCTCCAGTCCAGTTTCTGATTTGAGGCCAGGAGCATCAGACCTCTTGAAGGGTAAGGGCATGCAAGAGAATATTGTTGCTTGGGCACCTGACAGAAAAAGTGAGGAAGTTGCATTTGCTACAAGCTTGAATGCTTCTTCACATTTCTCCTGCACTGTCCCAGGTCAACTGGAAGTTCTCCATGCAGAGGTTCAGAAACCTTAATGCATTATTGCTCAGGCATGTCATTCACCATTCAACAGAATATAAAACTATACTGAATTAATTAATGACGTTCACTATATCCAAAATCGTAATACAGCAGAACGTCATTATAACATTAACCACCTTAACTTGTGCAACAGGAGGTTGGTAATTTGGTTGGTGCTCTTTGTACCCAAAGAAAAATCTGATGTGTGTTTTTCTTTTTCCCTCTTGTGCAGAGAGGTCATTGACACTGTGGAGCTGAAACCTGAATGTTTAATTGTGCTTTTACATGTTCTGAGAAAGGGCAAATGATGTAAGCGACGTGCTGTGAAGAAACCAATTACCTATTGGTTTGCGTCCTGCATTGCTATTTATGCACAAGTAATGACCTTAGTTGGCAGGAGTTACTGTTCAAGAAAAAAAGTAATTACTCTTGTCATGAATTCTTATAGGAGAATAAAAGATGAGGCCTCTTCGCAATTTTATTAATTGCTTGTCAATTACAGAGAAACTAGATTTTCTACTCTGGCATGTTTGCTTGTGCTCTTATTATATTTAATATTCTACTTGGATGTGAGAGTGGTATGCGTTTTCCAACCTTTTATTCTATGATCTTGTAAAGCAGTGAAAAACACTTTAAACACTTTAAACACTTTATTTTGCTGCCTCAAAGATAAAATTCATTAAGACATCAAAGTGGTAAAGAAGATAATGCAAAGTTCATATGGAGATAGTTATTACATTTGAAAGAACTAAGTCGTGGATGAACTTCTTTCATATATGCTATACTTTCTGAAAATAGGGTATTTGTAATGATATTTCACAAATAACAGCATCAATTTAAGATTTTGTATAATTGTCCCGACCTATTACTGTTGTAGCTCCACGATTAGATTTTGAACCTGTATTGATATTTAACTTAATGAGGTTCAACGATGGGGTGCCAAGTAATGATAGGAGAGTTTGCCAATTAGCAGGGGAGGTTGGGGGCGAATTTGCTTGTACAAAATATCTTGTGCTCGAATAGCTAAATGGATAAGGACATGAAAGGTATCCGTTTTTGGTTGAAGGTGCTCAATCTGCCTCGGGTGACCCAGTAGCGAGCAGCACAAGTTTATTGGTATAATAACACTACCGCTATGGACAAAAAATATGAAATGAAAAGAGGAATCGTATTACAAGTGGAAGTCACAAAAAGGCTTTTTTTTTACACGTCTTGTTTTGGTTGAAATAGACGATCTTAGCATTGCTATATTTTTTTGGCAACGTGTCACGTATATTATGCATTTATTTTACATATTTATGATTTAATTTTTTATATATTATTTTCTATTAGTTTTTCATATATAATATAATATTGCTATATTATATTGATTGTGTTATGATTGTTACATCTTAATTAATAGATAGAAGAGGCTATGAGAATTTCGAAAGAATTTAAATGATAAGTATCAACATAAATATCTGATTTTTAGTATTATTTTTAACATATTGAGACATTATTTTTAATAATAAAATATTAACAACCATTTACTAGTTGTATTCTTGAAACTTTTTATTTTTAATTTTTCTCTTAATTAAAAAATAGTAAAATAATTTTTAATGTTTAAGAATTACAAAAAACTAATATTTTATTGTTAAAAATATTTTATTAGGTTAAAGTATCTTTAAAATTTAATGTTTTATTTGATTAAAAAAGATCACAGCTGAACTTATTTATACTTCAATAAAAAAAATTTAAGAGATGATTTGAATATTTATCCAAAAAAATAGCTGGAACTTTTTATTGTTCAAAAGAGGAACTATATTAAAAATGGGAGTTTGGTAACGCCGTCGATTGGTTTTTCAATCCACTTTAATTGGGCGTTGAACTATTCATTTTGGATGATTTTGTTATCATTAAATTAGAAAATATTAAATTTTTGAGAAATTATTAAATATGCCATAATATTGTTGTAGATACTTTTCTTTTTTCCGAAAACTATCCAAACATTGTTTTGTTTATATTTTTGGATTTCCCTTTGGAGAAGTAAATGTCCTTTGAAACCTAGGCCTTCTTTTTCTTCTTTGTTACGAAAAGAAATGGAACCCAGGACCAAAACGGTGATAATAATAATAAAACCGTTAATAATTAATAATAAGCCATTATGAATAAAATTAAAATATATACATATGAAAAAAAATAAAAATAAATTCAAAGATCTCAAAGCATTAGTAACAATAAAAATGACATCAACTCCATATTATTCCTTATTTATCAAAACATAATCTATATAGAATTATATGTAAATTATTCTGTGATTTATTCGCGACAGAAATTTGATTATCAGAATCAAGCATTTACGATTGTCCCACCTGCAGCATTGTTAAAATAAATGAAATTAAATAAATAGATGGTAGGAATTATATAAAAAAAAAAATCTAATATATAAATAAAATGGTTACTAAAGAATAGAAATATACAACATACCATTAGGATGCACAACTTGGCCAGTAATGTAGGAGGCGCATACATTGCAAGCTAAAAATACAAAAGCAGGTGCGATCTCATAAGGTTCTGCTGCCCTATTCATTGGTACCTCACTTCCAAAGATTGCAAGCTCATGAGGAGGTAGAGAAGTTGCTTCCAATGGTGTCCATACAGGACCTGGTGCCACAGCATTGACACGAATGCCTTTTTCTATAAGTTGCAGGGATAGACTCCTAGTGAATGCTACAATGGCTCCTTTAGTGGAGCTATAATCCAGCAACTTTGAATTGCCAGCATAGGCGACGAGAGATGTGGTGTTGATGATACAGCTTCCTTGCTTCATATACTTTAAAGCATACCTGTATCCATAAGTAGTAAATAAATATAATTATATTTTAATTGTTAATAAATCATTAGATATATAATTTACCTGGACATGAAGAAGTAACTAAATACGTTGATTCTGAATAACCTCTCAAGTCTAGTTTCATTGACATCTTCAATGTTGGTAGTGTAATATTGTTCAGCTGCATTATTCACCAGAATATCAATCTGTCCATATTCAGCGATAACCTCATCAACAACCCTTTTGCAGTTTTCTTCATAGCTAAGATCAGTTGGTATGGCAATAGGGTCTTTTGCTCCTTCTACTTTTAGTTCGCTTATCATTTTAAGCGTGTGATCCTTGTCCTCATCCTCTCGGCCTTTTACATATGTAAAGGCCACAGTTGCACCTTCTAAAGTATAATATAAAGATACAGCTCTTCCAATACCAGAGTCGCCTCCTGTCACCACAGCTACTTTTCCCTATCATTAATCACTCATAATTAGATATGTATATATATATATAGTTTAGATCAAAGACACAATGAAATTAGAAAGCAACAAGAAAAACAAATTAAAGATGAGTTAGTTGGTTTGTTTACGAGGAGCTTGTTAGAGGGCTTGTAGTGAGGGTTCAAGGGTTGCGGAAGTGGATGCATGATATATTCTATGCCAGGCTGCAGGCCCTCTTGTTCAGGCTGCGGTGGGAATCCGGGGTTGGCCATTGAAACGAACTCTGAATTCTTGCCAACACAACAGAAAACTTAGTTGGGTGTTAAGGTGTTGTTGCGCTTAAGGGAGGAATTTATAGACAAATCCCCGTCGACGTGTCACTAATGTTGAAGAGGAATCTCATGTAATAAGCGACTTACGTCCATGGACCTGCAAAATATATCAGCATGACCCACCCACCCAATATAGATTGTGTTTTTGCATAATTTATCATCCAATTGGAGTAATCCATTTTACTTTCCACTTGTTTTTGTCACACGCATCTCTTGAATATACAACACGTTGCTTATTTTCCGATGTGGGAGAATCGATATGATGAGATTTTTAGTAGATATAATTCTATGTGTACAAGTAAAGAAAATAGTCATATTTAATGCATAGTATGGACTCTGTTGACAAAAAGAAACAACTTTTATTTGTAAAGAGAAAATTGCTGCTCAAAATTAAGAGTGAGATGAGTAGTTGAAAATATTTAGGATTGTTCTGATTATCTCCATCTTCAAACAAGTTGCTGCTCTAATTTAATTTATAGCTTTTATTCTGATTTAAGAAAGTAAACCCATTCTCACTCCACAACAATCCACCAATAGTATTGGAGAAATTCTTTGTATATAAATTAGAGACGTAAATATATGTCATATATAATTTTTTTTTTTTTCCTTTGGAAACGAAGAAAGAAAGGAAATCAACAACGACCCACGATAACCAATCACCGAGAATGCAAAACTCCTTGCACCCATCATTGGCGAATCCCATCAGAAGGCGACATGAAAAGGACCTCGCGTAACCAGCTAGCTAATAATTTGTTGAAAAATTTGCCTCTCATCTATTTCAGACCAGAGGTATTATTGGAAACTCTTTCTTGCTAAAATTTCTATATGTTTTTGTAAAAAAATCATAAACTTAGAAATTGGAACCATGCTCATTTACTTTATTTAAACGTTCGTTGCATGTTTTCATCAGTTATAAAACTCTATTTATTTTTAGTCAGTAGTTCTATTTTTAATTTAGAAATGTTGTTGGTCCAATCCGATTATATACATAAAAACCTATTTTATATTACAAACATATTACTTGCATCTGACTGAATTTGTTATATTATTTTTACACTTTCTTTAAAAAAATAATGCATAAATGATATATGGGTCACATACATGATTCGAACTGATATTAAGGCAAAAAATTCTAGATATTCTAAAATAATTTAATAAAAATAATTTTCATTTCACATGTTAATTCTATTAAATAATTCATAAAAGTAAGAGTATTTTTACTCACGTTCATTAAATTTTAATAGATATATTATTATTAAATAAATTATAAATTTTTATTTGGGCTTTGGAACTAGCCAGTAGTATGTACTATATGTTAAGCTTTTCCTAAATGATTAATAAAATTTTACTAATCAAGAAAAGGTTCATTTTTATTTTTATTTTTTTATCAAATTAACCCTTATCTTTTAAATTAGCAATCTTTCGGTGGGCAGGTGACACAGCAGGCAGCAGTCAATGGATCGAAGGGGAAAGCAAATTAGGTTAGGATACTTGATCTGAAACGACACATGAGGGGAGGGATATTTTTCTTCTACCTATTATAAAAATAAAAACTGAGAACATTCTCTTAAAGTTTCTTTTTTACCAGTACAATTATGTATTACACGTCTGCATTTGCAGCAAGAATTATAAAACTGGTGTTAGTTTCTGAGGATTAACTACAAGTCAAGCGGATGATAAAATATTTCTAAGTAAAATTTAACAATTATATCAACGGCTCTATTAGCTTTCTAATGGATAAATTTAAAAGAAAAATCATCTAATTGAGAACGCAAAGACCAATAGTTGTAATAGAAGTCACGGTTTCAGAAAGCAGTAAGACAAATCATAGTAATTAAAATTGCAAACAAAATTTCTAAATCAATGGTACAAATAATAGATCATGAATCTCGAGTGAAGGTTGACCAAAGAGTTTCAAGTACGGCACGAGCCTTTGTTGCTAATGGAGAATAACTCTAAATACGTTTAGTTACCCCATCTATTAAAACACCATTACTATACTGAATCACTACAATAATACCAGCGGGAAAAAACTAACATTTCCAAATAATATCAGTGTTATATTTTAAAGTCCTATAAGGAGGAGGTAACCAAACCTCATGTCGAAATTGGCGCGGAGAGCTACTCGATGAAAAAGTAGCAAAAATTTCATATTGTCTAAACTCCACATTGCTAAGAGTAATGCAAGATGAAGTAGCTAAAGGATATGAAAAAATAAATTCAAAGACTTTCTTGTTTCGTGCCTTCCATATATGCCACAAAGTAAGAGACAAAATTTGCATAATAGCATCACAATCCAGCTCAACCTTAAAATGATCCTAGAGGATCTCCCACCAGATAAAAAAATTCAGAAAATCGGCAAGCACGAGTTTATATGTATAAGGGCTAAAAAAATCAGGCAGCTCTAGCATGAGGGCAAAGAAAAAGAGTATGTTCCAATGTTTTGACTTGTGTAGAACAGATGGGACACATGGGAAAAACTCGTATGCCACGTAAAACTAAATTATGCATGACAGGAACTACATTATGAAGTAAACGCTAATAAAAACCTTAAGTTTAGATTGTACCTAAAGAGCCTACGTCCTTTGCCAAGTCGACTTCATGAGGATAGTCGAAAAGGAAGGGGACGAGATGGAAACCTGTACAAAGGATTGCTAGGTGAGATACTTATAGCCTGATCTGACACTATACTGCCCATTCTGCTTAAAATGCCAAATCAAGGAATTTAGAGTACCCACAGAAGCCACTGGAATAGAGAGAATAGCTCTAACAAGAGATGAAGGGAAAATGTGATGCACCAAGTGATGATTTCAGTCCATACCACTTTGATTCATCAAATCTACCACTAAATTAATATGAAGAGGGTAATGAAGCGGCCTGACCACACAAAAATTAGCCACACTAGGAACTCATAGATCATGCCAAATAAGAGTACTACGACCATGTCCAATATTCATCCGGACATCGTCCTTAAGCACATCCCTACCAGCCAAAATCCCTTGCCAAATCCAAGAACTTTGCCTCTTAACTTGTGCATCCCAAATAGAAGAGTGAGAAAATTATAAACCTTTAAGAAGTTGAGCCCACAAGCTAGATAGATTCTGGAGAAGGCGCCAATATTGCTTAGCTAAGTATACAAGATTAAAATTTTCAAAGTTCTTGAACCTCATGCCTCCACAAAATTTAGATAAGCAAGATCATTGCCAGCTAAGCCAATGCATTTTTTGGGTCTCCCCATCTTCTTCCCACCAGAAGTTGGCTAAAATTCCATTCAACTTGGTACATAACTATTTAGGATATCGAAAAAGAGACATAGAATAAGACGGAACAACCATAAGGAATGACTGAATTAAAGTACCTCGACCAGCTTGAGATAAAAGCTTTTGCGTCTAAGCTTGAGTTTTAGAACGAATGCGATCCTCAATCCATTGCAAAGCCTGTTGTTTAGATTTGCCCCAAAGGACATGTAAGCCCAAATACTTATCACCTTGGCAAATTTCCTGCATCTGAAAAAGCTACAAAATCTCTTGCTTCAAAGAAGGGGGTGTCATCTGGCTAAAGTAAATATGAGACTTAGAGAAATTAATGCATTGACCAAATGCTGAAGAATAGTCCCTGAGAATTTGCAGCAGATGGCTAGTCTCACATCTTGATGCTCTTGTAAAGAGTAAATATCATCAGCAAATAAAATATTAGTAATGGTTGGAGCAAAATGAGAAATCTGCAAGCCCTGGAGTCAACCCTCATTTCTAGCAGCTGTAATCAAACATGAAAGAACCTGAGATACAAACAAAAACAAATATGAGGATAAAGAATCCCCTTGTCTGAGTCCCCTAGAAGAAGAGAAAGGCGCTGTAGGAATTTCATTAACAAGAATAGAAAATCGAATTATAGTAATACACTACATTACCAATTGCACCCACTAGTCAACAAAACCTATATGCAATAAAACTTATTATAAAAAAGACCATTCCACTTTATCATAAGCCTTATACATATCTAGTTTTAGTGCCATAATATGAGCTTTCCTACGTGAAGTCTTAAAATGATAAAAAGCTTCATGAGTAATAATAATGTTATCCTGGATGGTATGAGATGGAATGAAAGCAGCCTGGTCCTGTGAGATTAAATAATTCATCCACGGCTTCAAGCAATTAACTAAAGTCTTAGAGATAACCTTATAAATAAAATTG
Organism: Manihot esculenta; assembly: GCF_001659605.2. Lineage (NCBI taxonomy): Eukaryota > Viridiplantae > Streptophyta > Magnoliopsida > Malpighiales > Euphorbiaceae > Manihot > Manihot esculenta. The sequence continues at coordinate 1,958,922 of NC_035175.2, read as the reverse complement.
CAAAAACTAATAAGTCTATATTGAGCTAAAGTAACTGGAGTAGCACATTTTGGAATGAGAACGATATTAGTCTTATTTATTTCCTACAACAAATAACCCTGGGAATAGAAACTGTGAATCATATTATATAAATCAGACCTAAGTAAGTCCCAATTACTTTGATAAAACAAATCTAAGAAGCCATCAGGATTAGGAGCTTTATTACCACCCAAATCAAAGATTGCCTTTTTAACTTCATCATTTGACAATGGCGCCAAAAACATAGTATTGATTTCATCTGTAACCAAGCGAGGAATTAGACCAACCACTAATTCATTGCCGGCAATATGCCTTGACATATAAAGTTGCTGAAAAAAATCCCGAACCATAATCTGTATCACAACATCTTCTTCAAACCACATACTCGACTCATTATTCAATCTGCGAATCACATTATGCTGCCGCCGTTGTATGGTAGTCATATGAAAAAATTTAGAATTACAATTGTCTTCTTGTAACCATTGCACCCGAGATCGTTGTTGTAACGACCCGGAAACCGATACCTTACCGTAACGGCCCGAACCGCCACCGGCGCTAGGATCCAGATCGGCTTAAGGCCGCCGGGACCCGTAACAAGCCAAACATACCTCCTATCACCTGGTCAAATCCCATACATGATCGAAACTTTAACATAAAAACTCAAACATCTGATGTACAAACCGAACCTGACCTGTATGCGACATAACTGAAAACATAAAAGGATCCCCTACTAGAGCCCTCATCAAAACTCTAACTGGGTCAACATAACATACATCAAGCTGGGATTACATCCAAGGAACTAGAACCTAACATGTGCATGCATCAAACCACAACACAAGACCTCCACTAGGGTCCTCATCCATTACCATAGCGTGGTATACAACACATGCCACAAGATTAGTTCAAACATAACTCAACATCTAGCATGACATACATTATGTATTAAACAGGGACTAACCAAGTCTCAGGGCCAAGCACAGTACTAAACCATAAACATAACTCCACTTAACTTTACATTACATTCTCTTACAAATCATTATATCAATTTATAATACATGTCCACACTAAAAGTACTAAGCTAATACTATTACATAAGCAAAACATTTACTCTTGAGACTTCCCGATCAACCTCAAACCTGCAACACTGGGGTTAGGGGAGAGGGGTGAGCTAAAAAGCCCAGTGAGTAGAAACAAAGAAAACAGTTCATTAATTACATGCTTTCATGAAATGCGTCACAGCACAAACAAATCATAACACGGATTGGACCTAACCCCAAAACATCCCTTCCAGTCTCAGTATGCCCGGCCCGGCCGGGTCTCACAACCTTCGTATGCCTGGCCCGGCCAGGTCTTACAACAACTGTATATGTATGCCTGGCCCGGCCAGGTCTCACAACATCTCTAGGGCTAGTGGGGTCATCCTTGGTTCAATCTCCATCAACAGTAAATAATGTAATGCTTCATATTCGTGTAACTAGTGCAATCAACCTATTACATATAAACATGATGCATGAGCATGCTTTAAGCATTTGATTCCATAAAATAAAGATTAAGTTTAGTTTTACTCACCTCTGGCAGACGCTGGACTGACTCTGCAACTGCTAACACTGATGGCCTCCTCGATCCCTCGGGTCCAATCCTACACAGGTGGACTCGAATGAGGTGCCAAACACACTCTAAACAACTCATAAACAACTCCCCAAAAACCCTCTAAAACATGCATAGAAAACAACCTTGAAAAGGCTGGACAGGGCACTTTCGGCGGCACCTTCGGCGGCCGAAAGTCCCACTCCAGAGACGAAAGTCAGGCACTTTCGGCGGCCGAATCCTTCCTTCGGCGGTCGAAAGTCTGCTTTCAAGCCAAAACTCAGCTTTCGGGGGCAAGGTTAGGCGGCCAATCCATGCATCCAAAGGCAGGTTCGGCGGCCGAAACCACCTTCGGCGGCCGAAACCACCTTCGGCGGCCGAAACCACCTTCGGCGGCCGAACCTGAGTTCTTCCCAGAAGGGTAGAACTCAGCTTCTCATGCATTCAAGCCTCCCAAACCTTCCAAACACCCCAAAACAAGCACCCAACCTTACCAAAACATGCATAAACCCTTAACCATGCACAAAGGAGCTTAATAGCTTGATTAAACTCCAAAAACATCAAAACATACATAGATAGCTTATGACCCACATAGGCCAAAACCATCAAAACAACCCAAATCCTCACATACTCTCTCCCCATCATGCATACTCTCTCCCACATGCATAACCTAGCCTAAACATTCAACATAGCATCATATAAACATACATGAGCATCACATAACATACATTGGGTATAAAACCCACATAAATCCTAACATGCATATCTACCCATACTCTACCATTAAAACCTTCATAAAACTTCAAAAGACACTAGGAAAGCAAAGATCTACACTTACCTCTTGAAGATCGAAGGTTGCGTGATCTCTAACTCGGAGGTGTGGAGAATCCAAGTTCCAAAAGCTCCAAGCTCCCAAAACTTCGATCTAAGCTTTAAAACTCTTCAAAATAACCATGGAACTCATGAAAACATGAAGGAGATGAAGAAAAACATGAAAACGGCCAAGGAAGGACAAAAACTCACCTGAGCTCGAGAATGGGGAGAAAACTCACCCATTTCCGATCTGAGGGGCTTTTATAGGTGGCCTGCTGAACCACCTTCGGCAGCCTAACGTGCCCCCCAAACTCATGCATGTTCGGCGGCCGAACTTGAGGTTCGGCGGCCGAACCTTGGCTCGTTTAAACAAAGCTTTCGGAGGCCAAAAGCGCTCCCGAAGCCTTCCCATGTTCGGCGGTCGAACTTCACTTTCGGCGGCCGAACCTGGCAAATGCCTCATTGGTCTTTTCTTTTCAAAACTCAATTCTTTTTCATTTAAAACCATGAAATCAAGTGAAAATATTTTAGAAACACATTTTACCCCTCTAGAAGCCTCTGGCATCTTCAGAAATTTCAGATTCCAACGGAGATCACGCCGGAAGGTAGGGATTCCGATGCCGGAATCTAGCCGGGTATTACAGTTGTTCCCAATGGAGCTCGTCACGCTGTCGTAATTCTTAGAGTTTTGACAATAATGAGGACTCAAGAATCGCATTGTGAGCATCAAAAGGTTTGAAATAAAGATCTTCCAATTGGTGTTGAATAGACTGCATCTTTAAAGAAGCTCTCTTAAATATTATTTTATCCCATCGACTCAAGTGGATTCCTGCTGGCCTTCAACCTCTGTAAAAAGGAAAACATTAAAGAGCCACAAACAGGTATTCGCCAGGCGTTAGAAACAACTTCAAAATATTGAGGATGAAGTAACCACTTTACTTCAAATCGAAATAAGAAAGTATGCTTGGTTGGAAAAGGATCTAAAAATGATAACAAAGGTTTATGATCTGATCCCACCAAAGATTCATGCACCAGATGAGTTCGTGGAAAACAGTCTCTCCACTCTGTTGAAACTAGTATCCTATCTAACATTTGTTGAATAGCTTGAGCTCCAAAATGCTTATAGAACCAAGTAAAAAGAGAGCCCTGCCATGATAATTCTAATAGTGCACAACTTTGAATGAAAGCATTAAAACCTGAAACCTGAGGAATACTCACAAAACGACCACCAATTTTATCTATGGGGGAACGAATAGCATTAAAATTACCAACACAACACCATGGGATAGAAACATCTGGTCACAATTAAGCTAAGTCAGCTCAAAAATCATTCTTCCTCACTCTATTCGGGCATCCGTAGACAAAAGCCATTTTCCAGTATTGCTTGGTAGCTAACAAATAGACATGACAATCTACAAAACTCTGACACTAAAAGCGAGGTGTCAATTCAATCGAGTCATCCCACCAAAGAGATAGGCCTCTCTTAATGCCAATTGGATGTACAAATATTTATTAGGATATCCACATTGTCTTTGCAGAAGTGATATATATTGTCTGTTATTTTTATTTTCTATAAGAAAACTTATACTAGAAGAGCTCATGAAAAGATTGCCCAATTTTTTGACAATTTCAAAGTTTGACAATTAAGGACGCCCTGATTACTCCAAAGTCTGTAGGCGATCTATCTCAATACTTTAAGCTTTAAGCAAACTAAGAAAACAAATCACAGAAAATAAAATAAAAGCTTTCATCGGATAATTTTATCAAACAGTTGGAGTGAAACCAACACAGCAAAGTCGGAGAGCCAAATCCCTTGCTCTGCGAGCGCACATGTACATAAATATTATATACATCCCCACTGTCGTTTTTCTCTCTCCTACTCTCACCCACACACATATGTCACGATCCCACGTCTCCGTTATCTTCCCTTCTCTCTCTCAACCAACTCTTTCCTTCTCTTCTCCGTCAAATCCCTGTTCTATGTTCCTCCCAAAGCTCTCTGACCAAATACCTTACCGCTGCTTCTGGTCCGGTACCGATACCGCACTCATCTTCCCTTTTACTTTTCCAATACTTTCCTTTCTTTACTTTAAATTTTTCCAACTGAAATATTCAATCATCATATTCAAATTTTACTTTTTGAAGTAACGACATAACCCTTTCCATTCTCTTAAAGTTCTGTCAGTCGGATTTTGACTGAAATATATATATTTTTTTTTATCAAAATTAAATCCAACTAATCGTATCAAAATTTTTAAAACTTCAAATTAAATCAAATTAAATTTTAAACAAAATCAAACTAAAATTTTAAATTAAAATAATTCATCCAGTTAAACAAATTATGAAAAAACGACTAAAATTAGGGGTAACAGTAATATTGACCTTGTTTCTGAAAGATGGTTTTCCTCTTATTTATTATGTTTTTATGGGCTAACCTACTAACTTTTTTATTTGACATGATTGGTATGATAAGAAAATAATTTAAATAAGTTTTTACATAATTATATGTAATTTTATTTTCTTAAATAAAAATTTTATAAATCTAAAAAGAAATAAATATTTTTATTCTAAACAATAAATTTAATAAAAAATTAATTAAATTAATTTTTTATAAAAATTTTTATTTTTAATAAAAAATAAATATTAATCGAAATTTTAATCTCCCAATCAAAAACTCGCATTTATTAACCGGTGCTATTAAGCATAATAAAATAAAAAGATAAATTTAAATAAATACTTTAACTTAAAAAAAAAATTTAAATGTATTCGATAAATTTATGTCCAAGTAAGTATTAATCCACTTAATGACAAAATATTAAAAATTAATTACTAATTGTATTCTTGAATTTTTGTATTTTAGTTTTTCTTTTAATTAAAATAGTAAAGTAGTTTTTAATGTTTAAGAATTAAAAAAAAGAAATATTTTTATTTTAAAAATTATTCTATTAGGTCAGATTATCTTTGAACTTACAAGTAAAAGTTGATATTTTATTTGATTAAAAATATCACAGTTGAGCTTATTCATACTTTAATAATTAAAAAAAGAGCTGATTGGAATATTTATCATTTTTTCAAAAAAAAAAAAAAAAGCTGAAACTTCTTATTGTTGGAAAGAGGAATTATATTAAAAATCGGAGTTTAGAAACGCCTTGGATTCGTTTTTCATTCCACTTTAATTGGGTCTTCAACAGTTAATTTTGGATTATTTGGTTATCATTAAATTAAAAAGATATTAAATTTTGAGAGATTATTAAATATCTTTAATAAAAATATATCATATCTCATAATTATATAAACACATTCTTCATTTTATTAAGAAATATTTACAATTTTATAAGGCATAACACTATTCTGGTGTGCAATGTGAATATGCCACAATATTATTGTTTTGTTTGGATAACAATATCATTCGAAGCTGCCCATATTTTTTAATTTCCCTTGGCAAGTAAATGTCCTTTTGAAACATAGGCTCTTTTTCTCTTCTTTTTCATGAAAAGAAATGGAACCCAGGACCAAATTAAGGGTGAAATTATTTTTTTCAAAAAAAGTTAAAACCGTTAACAATAGTAAGCCATTATGAATAAAGTTAACTTTACATATGAAAAAAAAAATATATCTCACTCCATTAATAAAAATAAATATGACACCATCTTCATATTATTTTTTATTTATCAAAACATATACTATCATCTCAAATAATATATATATTTATTTCAATTCTGTTCACACCAGATTATTTTTATTATTGACGAAAGGAACTTGATATTAAAATCAAGCATTTACAATAGTACCACCTGCAATATCATCAACAAGATAAGTGAAATTAATATCAGTGAAATTAATATAAGTGAAATTAAGTGATCGGATATAAATAAAGTATAGAAATATACAACATACCATTAGGATGCACAACTTGGCCAGTAATGTAGGAGGCGCATACATTGCAAGCTAAAAATACAAAAGCAGGTGCAATCTCATAAGGTTCTGCTGCCCTATTCATTGGTACCTGACTTCCGAAAATTGCAAGCTCATGAGGAGGTAGAGAAACTGCTTCCAATGGTGTCCATACAGGACCTGGTGCCACAGCATTGACACGAATTCCCTTTTCTATAAGTTGCAGGGATAGACTCCTAGTGAAAGCTACAATGGCTCCTTTAGTGGAGCTATAATCCAGCAACACTGAATTGCCAGCATAGGCAACGAGAGATGCGGTGTTGATGATACAGCTTCCTCGCTTCATATACTTTAAAGCATACCTGTATCCATTTGGACAATTAATTAGTAGTAAACAATATAATTACATTTTATTTTTTAATTAAAAAGCCGTTATCAGAGATAAATCATTAGATATATAATTTACCTGGACAAGAAAAAGTAACTAAATACGTTGATTCTAAACAACCTCTCAAGTCTATTTTCATCGACATCTTCAATGTTGGTAGTGTAATATTGTTGAGCTGCATTATTCACAAGAATATCAATCTGCCCATATACATCGATTACCTCATCTACAACCCTTTTGCAGTTTTCTTCATAACTAAGATCAGTTGGTATGGCAATAGGGTCTTTTGCTCCTTCCACTTTTAATTTGCATATCATTTTTAGCGTTTGATCCTTGTCCTCATCCTCTTGGCCTTTCACATACGTAAAGGCCACAGTTGCACCCTCTAAAGTAAAATAATAGGATACAGCTCTTCCAATACCAGAGTCGCCTCCAGTCACTAGAGCTATCTTTCCCTGCCATTAATTAGATATAGTTTAGATGAATGAAATTAGCGATCACATATGAAATGAGTAAGCAACAAGAGAAACAAAGAATGAGTTGGTCGGAATGTGTTACAAGGAGCTTGTTAGAGGGCTTGTAGTCGGGGTTCAAGGATTGTGGAAGTGGGTGCATGATGTATTCTTTGCCAGGCTGGCCGTCTTGCTCAGGCTGCGGTGGAAACCCGGTGGTGGCCATTGACACGAACTCTGAATTTCTTAACAGCACAACAGATAATTTACTTGGGTGTAATGGTGTTGTTGCGCTTAATGGAGGAATTTATAGATAAATCCCCATCCACGTGTCACTAATGTTGAAAAGGAATCTCATGTAATAAACGATTTACGTAAATGGGGTACTACACACATAAGCTATTGAGTTACATGGACCAGCAAAATATCTACGAATTTCCAGCTCAGCAATATTATGACCACCCATCCAATGTATGTGCTGCTTTTGCACAATATTATCATCCAAATAGAGGCAATCATTTTTACTTTCACCTTGTTTTTCTTATTCACATCTCTTGAATATGAAAATTATTGAGTAAAATATGTGATATAATAAATAATTAGTAGTTAATTATTATATATTTATTTAATTTTTATTGATTTATTGTATTATTTAGGCGAACTTTAAGGCAAAATGATTGTATCTAAATCAAATTTATATGATTAAATATAAGAAAATTTAAAATTATTTAGTAGTGTATATATATTTTTTAAATTTAATATTTTTCAATTACTTTTATCAAATTTAGATAAATACTGAATCTTTCAAGTATTTAAATAAAGTCAAGTTAAATTTTTTATCAATTAAACCTTTATACTTTTGTTAAGGGTCAAATAAGTTATAATATAATATTACTTTTAATAATAAAATATTATTTTTTTATAATTTAAAATATAAAAATTTAGTGTTTTAATTAACATAAAAATATAAGGAATTTAATTAATAAAAAAAATTAAATTGAGTTTATTTAGTTTATTACTCAAAGAGTTTGATTGGACCTATCCAAAATGCTAATAGCGAAATACAATTTGGTTTAATATTTAGTATGAGTTGTATTTTATTATTTTTGTTTTCCAATTCATCTATTGTCATAAACTTATATTATTTGAAAGTTATTGAAGGAGATGATCAAAGGGAATTCTTCCACATTTTTTTCTCATTTTTTTCCAATTTAAGATTTTAGTGGTTTTTTCAATAATCTCATTTATTTTATTTAAACTTTTTATTTTTAGTACTAAACGTTTATTGTATTTTTAGAAATGGTGTTGGTTCGATCCTATTATATTATATATAAACATTGGCTTAAATATCTTATTTAGAATACGATTTAATTAATTAATACTGATAGTTGATTATTGATGGCAGATTGCTAATTACTGTTCAAAATATTTGATAAATTATATCTAAGGGTGATTTGTTATTGTTTAAATATATAAAAAAAAATAACAAATAAAAATATGTATTATATAATTTATTTATTATTAAAATACACACAAAATTAATAATTTATTATATAATATATATAAATTTTAAAAATATTATTATTAATAAAATATTATTTATTTTATATATATATATATATATATATATATTATTTTTACAGTATTTAAACTACAAGATGATTAATAACGAATTTTTTTTGTTATTAATCAATGAGAAATTCGTTGTTAATTTAAAAAAATAAAAAATAAAAAATATATTAAATTTATATTTTTTTATTAAATTTATTGTTAATTTTTAAAAAATATTTAAAAAATATATTAATTTATTAATTTATTTCATTATATTTTACATTAAATAATAATTTAATTATGATAAACTATTAATTTTTTCATTATATTTTACATTAAAAATTAACTTTAATATTTTAAATTTTATTAATTTTATGAGAAAATTATTATAAAATTATATGAGAAAATTTTTAAAAAATGAAAAAAATTGATAATAGAAAAAAATGAGATATAAAAGAGAAAATAAGAAAAGAAAGAAAATAGAATAAAATAATGATAAAAATGAAGCGAAAATAAGGAAAAAGGGGAAATTAAAGAAAATGAGAAAAAAGAAGAAAAAAGAAAAGAAAGAAAGAAAATGAGAGATGGAGAAAAATAAAGAGAAAATGAAGATATAGAAAAGAATGAAAGAAAAATGTTAGAGTATATATATGAGAGAAAAGAAAGTTAATATGAATAATGGAATAAAAATGGAGATAAAATGATAGAAAGTGGAAGAAAAAATAAAGAAAATAAAAAGAAGAAAATATGTGAAAAAAGAAAGAAAATGAAATAAAAATCAAGAGATAAAAGGAAGACTAATAATAAAAGAAAATTGAAGGAAATGAAGAAAAATGAAAAAAAAATGGAGTGAATAATTGAGAGAAAAAAAAGATATGAGAAAAATGAAGGAACGAGAGAGAAGAGGAAAAGAAAATAAATGAAATGAACGGAGATAAAATATAGAGAAAAAATAAATAAAATAAAAGAAGATAAAATTTGTGAGTATATAAATATGCGAATTAGTAATAGATTGAATCCGTTACTAAATCTGAAATAAAAAAATGTATTATTATTTTTCAAATTTTAGTAACGGATTAAGAAATCCGTTACTAATCTAATTAGTAACGGATTCAGTAATATATTTTTTTTCGTTATTTAATTAAAAATAAAAAAATAAAATTTTAAAATAAAAGTGCGGTATTTTATTCTCTAAAATTTAGTAACAGATTATAAAAATCCATGTAGCTGATTTTTTTTTTGAAATGAGGAACCGGATATTTGGAGAGTAAAACCTGAAATCTTTCAAATTTATTCAAATGCACTTTACCATTAGATTAAACATGTGAGTGCAATTAGTAATGAAAAATATGTGATTTTAAAAAATAAAAAGTTAATTTTTTGTTAAAAAAATAATAACAAATTTAATCCGTTACTAATTATGTAGTAGATTGCATTCCGTTATTAAATTCGTTACTATTTTATTCATTTCATTTATTTATTTAGTAACTAATTTAATATTAAATTTGTTAATAGATTGAGATTCTTTACTAATTTTTAGCTAATTTAATATCAGATTTATAATAAATTTCAAAATTAATTATTAAATTTATAAATAATTTTATTAAAAAATAAATTTAATAATGAATTTATTAATTATTATTAAATAATAAAAATTAGTAACGAAATATAAAATCCGTTATTAATCCATTACAAATTTATAACGAATTTAGATCTGTTACAGATTTTTGTAATGTTATATTTATTTTATAATTATAAATAATTTAATAATATATATTAAAATTTATTTTAATATAAAAATTTAATAATTAATAAATAGTGAAAAGGATAATATAGTGAAAATAAGATATAAAGTCTTATTAATAAAAATAATACAATTTCATTTCACAAGTTAGTTTATTAAATAAATCATAAAAAAGTTAATAAAAAGAGAGCATATTATGTTCAATATATAAAGTTTATATAATTTAAACAAGTATAATACATTCTAAATTAAAATAAACTTTAATTCGGTTTCAAATGAATGGAGTGTTAGCATAAATATATTTAGACAAACATACTTATGTACTATATATATATAAATTAATAAATATAAAAATATATTTATTCATATAATTCTTGCATGCTTTACTTTCCTGATGCATACAATTATTCAAGAGCATAGTGATGATTCGCAAAGGTAATATGTTTACTGAAAGGGAAGAGTCATCTCGGACCAGATAACTCAATTGGACGTTGAAGCTGAGTTGAATCAACAGTAAAGTAAAAAGTTTGAAGGGTCACTTCCAACTTCGGGTCACAACTCTCCATCTCCTGCCATTCATCCCATCTCTCTGATAAGCTATGGCCTTCAACCATTCTTATCACTTCTGACATCTTAGGCCTGTAAGAGGGTGACCCTCGCGTGCAAAGCAGAGCGATCTTGATTAAATGCTTCATCTCAGCTTCTATGTAGTTGCCTTGGAGATCAGGATCAGCCAGCTCTTCTACACTGTTCTCTCTCAGCAGGACTTTCACCTGTCGTATCACTCAACTAAATCAAATGCATAAAATGGTAAGTAATCATCATTCATAGCAGGGTTCTGTTATATACACTACCCAGTCAAGCAACAAAAGATCATCTTCAGCTGCAATCCAGGCAAGATCAACAGCTCTCTGTCCAGTAATTAGCTCCAGAAGCATAATTCCATACCCATAAACATCAGTTTTCTCAGAACATATGCCATTATAGAGGTATTCTGGAGCTATATGCCCTGCTGTACCGCATACATCAGTGATTACATGAGTATCATTGTAGTCCATCAATTTAGCCAGCCCAAAGTCCCCAACAACAGCTTCAAACTCCTCATCTAACAAAATATTTGCAGCTTTCACATCACGGTGAATAACTTTTGGATTGCAGTGATCATGCAAATAAGAAAGACCCCTTGCAGTTCCCAATGCTACTCTCTTTCTGGTAGGCCAACCAAGTGGAGGCTGTGATGGAGGTCTCTCTGGAAAAATGCAACACCTCGCATGAATACATCAAGACAATTAATGTAGATGTAAGAAATGCTAGCTAAATTACCTCTTAAGTGGGAGGCAACACTCCCATTAGCCATGTAGGGGTAAACAAGTAGCTTTTCAGAAGTTGTCATACAAAACCCACTTAGCCTAAGGACATGCGGATGCACAGCCATGTTGATGATCTCTGTTGTTGTTTGAAACTGAAGCTCCCCATCAGGTGTGGGTTTATGTTCCAGTCTTTTTACAGCGACAAGTGAATCATCTTGCAAACGCCCCTTGTAAACCTTGCCAAATCCACCACTACCCAGAATGTTTTCATTGCTGAAATAATCTGTTGCAAGTTTTAATTCCTCCAATGAAAACCTCCTAAGTTGGTCCACATCTGAATCCATCTGCTGATCCGGATGAACTTTGGGATCCTCTCCGGCTGCAACGAAATTAGTCAAAAGATAATCCATCATCACAAATGTTTTAATTCCACTCAATTTTAAGTTAAGAATACTAACCAAAGGATACGTTTTGAGATTTCCTGCAACACCAACATGAAAAAGCCATAGCAGATGCTGCAAAATGGGTAGATGACAGATACCACCAGCAATTGTTCTGTTCTGTTCTGTTCTGTGCCAACAGAGAAATTATCAGATTGAAATTTGCAGTGAAAGTACTAGAATTAGAAGTATTAGTCCCTCAAAATCAAATTTCTTGAGTATAAATTTTATTCATGGTTGACTCAAAAGTCCATGGTCCAGTCATCTATTATATATTATTGTTTTATCTCTGAAGTCTTTTGGGGGGGGAATAACTACGAAGCACGAAAGCTTGAAACGTGAAGGATGGGAGTATTAAGACTAGAAAATAGAAATAGACTTTGAACTACACCATTAATTCACATCAAATATGAGATGTAATCTTCTGTGAAGGAGGCTTTCGTTTCCACTTTCTAATCAGGATGGATTCCCTGTACACATAAGGTTCATGTCAATATGACGTGGAAATAACTTTAAAAAAATTAAAAATAATTCCTCTTGGTAGAAGCATACATGACTTCATTTGCAACATCCATTTTTTTTTTTGAAAAAAAGGAGTTAAATGGATTTTATAAAATTATACATTATTTCTTTTTTTTTTAAAAAAAAATAATTTGTTTAGTTAAAAAAATAGTTTGTTTAGTTAAAAAAAATAGTTTGGGCCTTTATGCCTACAGCTGCAAGAGTGCAAGTCATTCAGGTGGGCTTACGCGCGAGGCTCGTTGATCCCCTGATCTCCCTATTGCTTCCTGATCTGTAGAATGAGTAGACAATTCGAAGACGCCAAAAACGAAAAAGAGTCATCTTATTTTTGTTATTTTACGTAAAGTTTTCTTTTCCATTTTAGATGAGTTTTATTTTTAATGTAAATTTGTTATTTTCATAAATTTATTATTTTTGTTATTTTATGTAAAATTATAATATACTTTTTTTAAAATACTCTCACAATTATTAAATTTAAATTAAAATTATAATAATTTTAATAAAATTTTTTATCATTTGGTATTAATATAATATTGTATAAATCTATACGCGTATCTAATTATATTTTGAAAGATCAATTGATAAATATCTTCAAAAAAACTTTAATATAATATTTATACTATATCATGTACGTAAATGAACTTTTTATTTGGTTTGGTTTTAATTATTAATTTTAGTTGATATTTTTACTATTAAAATAAAAAATAATTTTTTTATAAAATTATTGAATAATTTTATAAATGTACAAAACATTTATATCTCACAATCATATAAATATATTTTTCATATTATAAGAAATATTCACAATTGTTTTTTTTTAAAAAAAAAAAAAAGAAATATTCACAATTTTATAAGACAGCGTTATTATCGTGTGCAACCTGAATACACTATAATATTCTAAAAAATATTTTTCTTCAATGAAAAGAAACCAAACAAATTATTTAAACATTATTTTTATTTAAAATAAATCATTTGCAAAGAAAAGAAATTCTTACACAATTACATATAAATACTATTTTTAAAAATTAAACAGAATTGAATTTTTTTTTATTTTATATATTATAATTGTTAGAGAAAAATCTACAAAATAAATTTTACAAATTTCTTAATTACATCTATGGATGAATTTTGGATAACCAAACATTTATTTTATTTGGACAAGTATCATAAGAAGATTTATATTTTAAAAATATTTATATTAACAACTTTATATTCCTTTTTTTTAAAAGACAACTTAAATATAACCACTTGCAGTAGCACATACATTTCGTGCTACTGCTACATACGAAAGAAACATGTATAAGTAAGAAATTATTGGAGATAGCAACTCATTGATTTAATCAAGCGTTTACGATAGATCCACCTGCAACATCGATAAGATAAGTGAAAGTGACCAAATATTAATAAATGGTTAGTAAAATTATTGAGAACACAACATTACCATTAGGGTGCACGACTTGACCAGTGATGTAGGAGGCACACACATTGCAAGCTAGAAATACATAACAAGGTGCGATCTCATAAGGTTGTGCTGCTCTATCCATTGGCACCTCACTTCCTAAGATTGCAATCTTTTCAGCAGGCATAGAAGCTGGTTGCAATGGTGTCCATACGGGACCTGGTGCCACAGCATTGACACGAATTCCTTTTTCTATAAGTTGCTGGGACAAGCTCCTAGTGAAAGCTACAATGGCTCCTTTAGTGGCGCTATAGTCCAATAGTCCTGGATTGCCAGCATAGGCGGCGAGAGATGTGGTGTTGATGATACAACTCCCTTCTTTCATGTGCTTTAACGCATACCTGCACCAATTTAATTAGTCAATTATTTGTCGTTGATTGAAAAAGGATTAATAAATCCTCTGTTACTAGAAATACCTAGACATAAAAAAGTAACTAAATATATTGGTTCTAAACACCCTCCCAAGTCTAGCTTCATCGATATCTTCAATGGTAGTAGAGTAATATTGTTCAGCTGCATTATTCACCAGAATGTCAATTTGCCCATACTCGGTGATAACCTGATCAACCACCCTTTTGCAATTTTCTTCGAAACCAAGATCGGTTGGGATGGCAATAGGGTCTTTTGCTCCTCCTACTTTTAATTCGTTTATCATTTTTAGCGTGTGATCCTTATCCTTATCCTCTTGACCTTTCACATATGTAAAGGCTACTGTTGCACCCTCTAAAGTAAAATATAAGGATACAGCTCTTCCAATACCGGAGTCACCTCCTGTCACCAGAGCTACCTTTCCCTGCCATTAATCAGTCATGATCACAAATAGTTTAGATCAAAGACATTAACAATCACAAATGAAATTAGAAGCAACGAGTGAAATAAAAAATAATAAGTTGGTTTGTGTTACAAGGAGCTTGTTAGAGGGCTTGTAGTCAGGGTTCAAGGGTTGTGGAAGTGGGTGCATGAGATATTCTCTGCCAGGCTGACTGTCTTGAGTCTGCGGTGGGAACCTGTGAGTGGCCATTTGATACTGCTGAGGCGAACTCCGAATTCTTGCCAAGACAACCAAAAATGTATTTGGGTGTTGCTGCGTTCTTGCGCTCAAGGAAGGAATTTATAGACAAATGCACATCCATGTGTTACTAATGTTGAAAAAGAAGTCTCATGGAACTGGAAAAACGATTTAGGTAAATGTCCTACTACAGGACACCACAGTGGCCACCCACCCAATGAGTTTTGTTTTTTGCATACGTATCATCGAAGTCGAGGTATTCCTTTTTAGTTTGAATTTGTTGTTCTGAAAACGAAAAGTTATAGAACTTGTTTCTTCGAATACGCATCTCTTAACACCCCAAAAAATCTAAGCCCAGTCTTTTGAATATTTACTAATTTATTTTTATTTTATAACGTATAAAATTTAATTGTTTAATTTTTCTATTAAAAATATTAATTGTGTTAATTATTTATTTCATTTCATTTTTATAATTTTAATTATAAATATTATTTTATCTTTATATTTTTAAATATTTATACTATTTTAATTTTTTAATAAGGTTAAAAATAAGTTGAATAATATTTTATTTATGATTTTTTTTCACAAATAGTAAAGAGTTCAATTTTACAAATTATAAAAATATTTTAATTGAATGATTTTTAAATAAGAGTATGAGTAAATTTCCAAAAAATTTAAAGACGTTTAAAAGTAATTCTCTAAAAAATCGAAGCTTTCATTTTGAAAGGCATTTCTACACGCATCTCTTGTATAATCCACCAAACTCATGCAACTAAAGATGGCAGAGTAATAATAGAGATGATAGTGACCAGGACGAGTAACCATATGCCACAGCCAGAGATGGAGAGCTCTGCTAGTGGATGATGATACAGGTCAAACTTTGATTTTCCATTATTCCACAAGGCAAAATCAAATAGTTCAATTTTCAATAACATTTCCAAATACAGAACAATGGAAAAGAAACCACCTATTTACCAAGGGAAACCGAAGAAAGATAACATCGGTGATGCTGGAAACCAATTTATGGGATAGGCGAAGGAGCACTAGGAGTTGGTGAAGAGGAAGAAGAGCATTCTCTACTGAGTTCTTTTACGACTGCAGCCAATGCCTCAGGATTTAAACCCAAATCACACAGGGCTATTAGCACAGACAACAGGTGTCGGTCAAGCCCTGTGTCCATAATGTTTGACATATGAAATGCCAAATCCAGAGATTCTCTTGCGGTCTTTGCAGCATCAGGATCTACCATGCCGAAATCTTTCAAAATTCTGTAAAGAATGATGGTTGAATCAACTTGAATATCTTACAAAATCAAACTGATTATAAATTTACACCAACCCTAATGATTTAGGGTTTCGAGAGACTGATTTGAGTTCTCTTGGAAAATTAGAAGATCAAACTCTCCAACCCAATTTAATAATATAGAATAAATATGGTCAAAGATGAATTACCTTAACCTCTTGACAGATAACAGAATCTCAATTTCTCAGTACATAAGCACACTATATACATGAGTTTCAGAGTAAACCAGAACGAGAAAACGACGCAGAGGAATTCGCAGCCCCTTGCTTCATTCAGTTCAATCAAGACACCCGCGGATCGGTGAACGACAACCAATAGGATGACGGAGACAGAACAGCAATCGCGAAGGACAAGGAGGTGTTGGCATTAACTTGGTGCGTGGAACGGCTTAAGCTCTTGGCGCATGTGAAAGGAATTTGCTGATTGATTCCACAATTGTGCGGACGATGGTCAAAAGTTAAAAAGCACCCACCTTTTCTTTTTTTTACCTAAACGACATGGTATGCCATTTAAATGTAGGTTTCTATCAAGAGTGAGGAGTCGAATTGAGGTTGGATGCGTTCAAATTGAAAGCTTACTAAGTCTTTATTATGCTCGCTGGTATATGAACCGTCATCAAATCAATTGGGTTGATTGAGTTTCACTATTTTCAATTTTTAAAGATAATTCAGACTAACCAATCAGATTTCTAACATTTTCACTTTAACCTTGATTTAACAACAATGGGATGAGGGGCCAGAAGATTTCAAAATTTCCAGCTAAGTTCCACTCCTTATGTTTTTGAAATTTAGTTTATCTCCATGCTCAGACAGAAACCACTCTCTATTTGAACTTCTACAGCAGCTAAATTCTTTCAATTGTATCCATAGAATGAGTTGCTATTGTCTAAATTTTTAAATTGAGTATGATAATCAGTGAATTTGTCTATTGAAGAAAAATTTAAATTTGAATCTATTTAGAAATGATTTGAATAGAAATGGTGATAAGAAGGCACAGCTAGCTGTCATGTCAAATAGCTTTTTATCTGTTGAAGGATTTTGATTTTGATTTTGATTTCAATTTGAAATGGTGCAACATTTGAATCTGAGCTGGTTCACATGGTGCCCATAGGTCTTTTCTTTTTGAAGCAATCTCTTTCCCAAGTGGGTGCTTTGAGATCATATGGAGAACAAATTTACGTGGGCGTGGCAACCCACAAGATCCATTATTTTATTTAATAATTCACCGAATATTTCCTGTGCAACTTGGCTAGTACTAGATTTCAAACCACAGATATTTTTTTTATATATATGCTCTGCTCATACTTCATCTTTATCTTAAACACAACCAAATCAAAGATTCCTCGACCATTTCTTAATTAATCTTTTCACTTCCTTCTCCTTCTTCTTGGGTCACATCTAAGGTCCCCTTAAGGGTTTTCGAGATCATTTGAGAACATTTACTGACAGTTAGCAAACCTTTCTTCTGGGTTCTCTTCACGTGCTCTTGAATCTTGGAACATGATGTTAGATACAGATTTGTCTGAAATTTTAAAAAATCTAACACATTTATTAATGTTTCTGATCTCTTTTGTCTATATACAATCATATTGTTGAACTTGTATTGATGCGAGAAGTGAATAGGATTACACTAAAAGTGAATGTATAGTTGTGAGCAATGCGTAGCCTAATCAATTCAAGGACTGATAGACTTCAAAAACATAATGATTAAAGGAAAGAAAAGCTCATAATTTGAAAGCTTTTTCCATCATCGGTACAGCTTTCTCACATGGTTCCCAATATTATCCAAGAACAAATAGGGTCATATGCTTTTGACATCTTTACTGTCTTTTGAGGTTGTCTTGGCAGAGATTGCCTCTACCTGTCACTTCAGTTTCTTTTCTCTTTATTCCTTTCAACTAGCTAATTAATTGTAATTGGAAATAATGCAGAATTTCTCTTATACACATTAAAAGTAAAAATTATTTTGTTATACGAGAAAACTCATTAATATCTAACTGAAACCATGCCCTTTTTATGGGAAAATCTTGGAAATTGCACAAGGTAGAAATGAAATAATCAATCACATTAATTAGCTTAGCAACACAGCCTTATACAATACTTAGTAACAAGCATACATTTCCATTATTGGAGAGTTGTTATCCTTGGAAACTGAACCTCATTAAGACTTACTAGCTAGGAACAAAGTAAACAGCTTTTCTCCCTGTACATGTTCATCTTATATAAATAAACTCCATAGCCTTGCCTCTAACTGCCTTGTTGGCGATAAGATTCGGAAATTTTATTCGAATATAAGGCTTAACTAGCCGTTCTTGGGGTATAAAGAATTGTTGTAAGAAACTTGAGAAACCATTCTTGTGTTATCTTGCTGTCTATGAGACTTTGCGTTGAATGAAGAATGTCTTGCTTGCCTGTGTTTCCTTCGTGGCTGTGATGATCTTGGAATGAAAACTCCTGTTCCTTTGCTTTCTCTTCTTTGCTCATACATAAATGGCGATGGCGCTGTTGGGTAATTCACTCTTGAGAAATTCTGCGAGAGTTGAGGAGTGAACTATAGATATGCAAGAAAAATGCAGGATATATAGATATGGCGTTTCTTATATGAAAAGAAGACATGGAGTGGAGAAAAACCTGGAAAGGAAATGAAGAACAATTTGCAACAGAGTCCTCGTCGTCTTCCATGATTAGAAGAGAAATTTGCTTGCTTAGGTCTGCAAAGAACAAATCATCTTCTAATTCCACAGCTACTTCCATAGCAGCTTCCAGTAGAGAACACTCTCTGTTTCCTTGGTATATATGCTACCGAGAGAGTGTTAATTAAGCACAAAAAAAAGAGTTGATTCTGAGTTCTAAGTCACTTGAGTCTCACTTTTTTCCATTTTTCTCCAGTGAAGTGGGGAATGAAAGAGTTATATAAATAGGGAAAGCCAAAAGAGATGGAGAGTAAAAGCAAACTGAGGGGTGCATGTGGGGTGGTGGGGACTTAAGTGGCAGTTGGCCAATCTGGCCAAAGCCCCACAAGAATCATGAAGTGTGTCATCATATTATCCACTTGGGGAAAGGGATGAGGAACAGCAAGCAACAGCCCACACCCAGAAATCTAATCCAAGATAGACTCAATCTCTAACATTATACTTGGTTGTAAATGGATGGGAGCTGTCTCTCTCTCTCTCTCTCTTTCTCACATAAACATACACATACCTCTCTTAAAGCCAGCCTACAGGGAGCAAGTATTCGTAGTCAATCCACAAGTATATTCTACTTATGGGCGAATACTTGTGAAACCACATCTCCTTATCCAATACATAATCTTGGTACACTGGAAATTTATCGTATATGGTTAAGAAACAAGTAGTCAGACAAACAAGTTCTCCATCTTTATTTTTTGCAGACTATAGTGGGGCCAATGCAGAATAGTCATAAGAGAACTTGGAACTTTTTTTGCCAGCTCTACACGATTCTGAAAGGTCATGTACTATTTAACTACAGCTGTAGTGGCCTGTGGTTAAAGAACATAAATATGAAAGACTTGGAAATTTATGGAACTTGCATATAGGATACTGGCGTGCATGCGCAGGCTGCAGGTCAATAATATGCAATAGATTCCTGAACAAAATTTCACCACCCACTTGTACAATTGGTCTTTCTAAAGACTCCTTGTTATAAATAGCAGAATGAAATTTACAGTGGTTGGAGAGCAAATTGCCTCAATTATGGATGATGTGTTTGGTCCACACTGTTTGTTGGCTGCACAAAGGGACCCCTTCTCATTAATAAAACTATACAAGAGACCACTGAATCTTCAGATGACCCCCCATACATGATGCTGCTTTTAAATTTTGATCTTAATCATAGCATTGAATGGACATTATGCCTGCAAATGCATATATTTGTAGCTTCCTATGGTCTTGGAGAGAATATTATGTGCAGGTGGCAACTGCAAGATGAACATTAATTTCTATGCTAATCAATATTATCCAAAATCTCTTGGAGTGGCCACTGCTGTTTTTGGTGCAAATAATATTTTGATTTCACAAAGCTACAAGTTTAGTGAGCTCAATGGTACAGCCGCCCCATTCCCATTGTCATAATCTTGTTTGACAAGTACTCTTTTCGGACGACGCTATATAAAATATTGAACCGACATTTACGTATTAGTAACACGGAAACTAATTCAAAAACAAGGAATTTTCCCACAGGCCACAGACAGCCGAAAGCTTGTCTTCTCTCCCTTTCTATTTTCCAATAAAAATTTAAAAAAAAAAGAAAGAAAGAGAGAAAACCCCTCAATTAATAGGAATAAGCCACATACATGGTTAAAGAATGATACAACTTGCGAAGCAGTTTTCACACCGTGAAGGTTTTAAAGTTGACGGCCCTGCATCTTACAATCGGCCAGGGTCCGATTTATAAAAAGAATTGAGCCTACTTAAGTTACAGCTAATATCAAATTGAAAACAATCGATCAGAACCGAATTAATTAAAATTAATTTTAAATCAAAATCAATCAGTTTAGTTCAATTTCATTTCAAATTAAAATCAGATTTTAAAAAATAAAAAATTTCAACCAGTGAATTTATATAAATCAGAACTAAATTCAAAATTAAAACCCAAGTTAAAAAAACCCTGCTCCGTGGGCAACAGTACTTTGGCCCATCAAACCGCTGTTAAAGGTAAGGTTTGACAGGATAACCTCTGGATATAAACGTTAAAATAATGACGTGCCTTGGTAACGCTAACTATTACTTTCACTTTTAAGATTACTTTTCTAGACAATCTCTGGAAAAAAAAAATTGTTTCCAGATGCCAGTGGCAGTTGGAACTGCCCACAGAGATGATAATCCTGTGGAATACTTGCATAGCAACTGTACATTAATCTCTTTGCCAAAACAACAAAAATTAAAATCTTCGTGAATAACATGGCTCTCATTCTCATGGTAATAACGTCACATCTACAACTGTTTCTTTGGTGAAACATATTTTGCCATATCGTTACACATAAACATGGATTTTAAGTTGCTCACCAACTTTTGCCTTACAGCAAGGAAAATTTATAAAGGCGGACTGCATGATAAATCCAAGTGCAGTTCTGCATCATAAAACCAATTGCTGTGCTGCATGCAAAATTACGCCCCACCAGCCATGTCCATGTCCGTGACCCCATCAATTCCCTTAAAAACAACTCGTAGTTTCCTCAGACAAGAGCTTTTACTGTCGTTTTGGATGGTCACACCAGTCACATGAACAACGTCCTTTGGGACTTTACCCATAAGTTCAAATAATGGTAAACTTAGATTTGATCGAGTCATCTCCTCTAGAACAGGAGGTGCTTGCATGTACAAATTCTTGCCAAGGTGTCTGACGCTTGCTTTTGATAGGAACAGCTTAGGATGCTCTTCAAGCATATCAATGAACTGTTTACAAAGAATCACAGCAATCATTTTGAATTGCCCAAAGCAAACACATATTTAGAAATTAATAAAGGTACAAAAGGTGGAAATCAATCTGTGTCTGTCCAGGTGTGAGTGCGAGTGTGAGTGTGTGTGTGCATGTGTATGATAAAAGGCAGATCCAAACACTTAAATTGAAACAAGCAGTAGTGAGTAGACTACAAGAAAATAAGCTAAGAAATTCAAAGGATACAAGAAATCCAAGGAAAAGGAAAAATACAAAGGAAATTTATTTTACTTCCTACTCAAATATTTATGGATTCCTCCCCACCACACCACACCCCCCCCAAAAATAAATAAATAAATAAATAAATAAATAAAAATAAAAATAAAAAGGGGCGCCACTTCTAAAACCAACTATAATGATTTTTTTCAGGATGACTGGTATTTCAAACCAAGAAAGAAACAGGTACGCACTGTGTTGGTTCAATAATGTCAGCTTGCACCAAACCAAGTAGCATCATGAGTCATCATGGGCAAACAACTGACCATATTAAAAGGGAAGGTAAATCACCTCCTACTATCATTAATAACCAATCAATGGACAAACAGCATTGATAAACAGAAGATAACCTTTTGTAATGTGACTGAAGTGTCTAGCTCAATAAGGACACCTGGACCACAAACGAGGCAGTCATTGTCCTTCACAAATTCAGTCACTTTAATGTGGAGACCTTCCACGCCATTATACCTATTAAAGGTTCAAAAATTTCAGCCTACTTTGCCAAATAGTTTCACTGGAGAAACAAATCAGGTTACTTAGCGAAATAGTTTCACTGGGGAAATGCACTCACGTTAGGTAGTTGGATAGGGATTTGCTGCATCCAGAGGCAATCTTCAAAGTTTCCAAAGCACATGCAGCTGATATAATGGCATTGGTGGAAGCAATAGCTGGTATGATGTTTTTCACAACACCCTGTAAGATAAGAGGGGAAAGAAAAGAAATCCATGTGTTCCGCAAATAATAAATGATACTTCAATCAGTCATTTTATAGACACTTCCCTCTCTCTATCAGGAGCACTGCAGGCACCAACGAAAAGGGTATTGGGCAAGGGGATATGTTCCAACTTCCAAGGATCAAATAGAAAATCTAGGATAAGATATGAGCTTTATTGAGTCTTTTCATGCAAGAATACAAGAAAGCTAAGTTTTGGAAATTAATATTAAGTCCCAAAATCTGACATACCTGAGTGAGTGAATATGTAACTCCTTGAATGCCAAAAAGTTCAGCTCTCTTAACAGCCTATGAGATGCAGGTAGAACATAAATTAAAATGACCAAATAAAATCAATAGCATAAAAATTAGTTAATAAGTCCACCATTTCACCTCAGCATAAACCCACTTCATATGTTCTGGATCATCTGGATCAAAAGCCTTTCCAGTATGAACCTACAAGTATAGTGATCATAAAAGAGGGACAATTAACTAGAAAAACGTCACTTCGGTAGTGGGAACTGGGAAGGATGAATAATGTATTACCTCATCCCATTTAATTAAGTGAGCATATTCAATACAATGAGCAGGAGTTCTAGGGGTTTCTGCAAGAGTGCACAAAGGAAACTTGACTTGAGGGGGGAAAAGCCAGATTGTACACTCAAAGCATGGTGTTACACCTGGCATAATAACTCTTGCGTGGCCTTTGAAACCTTCAGTACCACCATCCACCATGGGTTTGATTGTTTCTTCCCGAGGGTTGTCATCAGAATCATACTCTAATTTTCCAAAAACAACAGCAAAGAAAAACATAAGCTCCAGAGAATAAAGGAATTTACTTAGAAAGGGGGAAGTCTTTGGTTATTCAAAACATCAACATTTTATATACAAAAATTAGAAAAGGATATTGCAGAAGACATCAAGACTGGAGTAAATTTTGATAGTTCATACAAACCTTCCAAAAAGAGTGAATACAGACCTTTACGATTACTCCCACATAGACAGTCATCAAGAAAACTAATGCAACAATATGCCACATCAAACTAGTCCATACCAAGCCAACTGACTACTAAAGGAAATACAGAAGGAAGAACAAACTAGTGATGCTATAGAAAAAAGACAATGGAAATAACTAATATATAAGTTTGATGCCTACTTGGCATTATACAAGGACATGCGCGGGGCTTGAGAGGTCCTAAATTCATATGGTTTGTACCATAAATAGGGTGTTCATCATTTATATACATTGTGCCTCAAGGTTCAATGTCAGAAAATGAACTGCTACATGCCATTGAGCTTAGAACAAATGCCAGGTCTCATGAGGTAAAATATTTTACTGCAAAATCTCTTTTTCAAAGTTATACATAGGTATAAATAATTTAAATAACAGACTGTCTTTCTGACTTCACATCTATGAGGCAACTAGTCTTTATTCTAGCTGGCATTAATATCATATTACTCAATAGGGTTTACATATTTGAAGCTTCAGTTGCCATTCATAGAATTAGCAATTTGCCATTTCTAGATTATTTTAGAAATACAGTATAAGAATACAGAAAGAATATATGCATTAGCAATGGAGACATTATGCAAAAAGAAAAGTCAGACATAAATTGCTTCACAAAATGATAAAGAAGATGGACAAATTTAAGTTGGCATAAAACATGAGGGAAAACAGTAAACAGAAGATATTAAACAATCTATAATGTTAAAAATCACATACCAAGAAAACTACAAGCTACAGCATTTATATAGCTCCGAGCCTCAACAGAATCAAGACCAAGCACAATGATACTAAAATCATTATAAAAATCAATTTCTTTGTCCTCAATCCGGCAAAAGTGTGGCACAATATTTACACCACTAACTCTTTCCATGACACGCTTGGCAGCGACTTCAGCCTTTGGCTTACCAACATCTTCAAGCCTGCAACAAGCAGACTAGTTTAAAAGATTTTATAATAAAAGTAAATGCCAAAGAAACCGATATGTGCAATTTTTACATGCCAAAGCAGAATCTTCAGATTTTGTAAGTTGCTATACAGCAATAGTAAACTTTCAATGACAAGAAAATACCAAACTATATGCACTCAAATGCTAATTAGTTCAGGTACAATGAATGAAAAGAAAAAAACTAAAGTATGTCAGCCTACATGTAGACTTTATTCAAAAACACGTAAAACATTTCTATACGACACATTGCTTGATGCTTCATTTCTATCTCGTGAGAACTGTCTTTTCAGCTAGCAATCCACTTGACAAGACACATGGAGGAAAATTTGTCCAGCATCCTCAACTTTTTCATCTTTGCAAGAAGTTCTTGCAAGGCATATATACAAATGCAAAATCTACTTCATCTAGAAATGTTCCAAGTTGAAAGTGAGAGATAAAAAAAAAAAAACCGGTTTAAGCACATAAACTACAACTCCTTATGTGAGCCGCCCGGTAGCATCAGCACATTCTAATTTTCATAAAGAAAATACCAGTAAGTCAAACTGAGGCATAAAGCAAGAGATACACAACTGAAAAAGGCACAATAGCATACCGAATTAATCACAGAGGTTGAGTATAGAAATTAAAAAACCTGAAGAGGAACTGGCGATTGAGATTAGAAACTTCGATGCGGTCCATGTCGATGACCTCCAGATTTTTAAAACCAGATAAGGCCAAGTCCTTAAGTAGTTCACAGCCCAATCCACCGGCTCCCACCACAAGTATTCGGACGTACTCTTGAAGATCACCTCTCAACTGCCATCCATAAGAAAGCAAAACCCAAAACCTAAAGTTAAATCAGAAGAAGATTGAGCGCGAAGTGTCAGTTAAATTGCCACAAAGGGAAAAAAAGTAAAGAGTCTTACTTGGATACCGGGTTCGAAGGTGGGGGCTACGAGATTGCCGGGCCTGAGAAGTAGTTTGTCCAGATCTCTCGACCGGCTCGGCTGCACCGTCGAGTGCGACATTGTCCAGCGCTCTCTCTCTCTGTCTCTCTCTCTCTCCTGTTTCGATATCAAGCTTAAAGCCCAGAAGCTGAAAACCCAAAATTGGCTTCAATTTTACGCTTTGCCTTGCTAGTAAGGTTTAATAAATTTCTCAGCCACTGGCACTCAGCAGCCAGCACTCTGAAAGGAAGTCATATATCTCCTCCAATAATTTTTTAGATGTTCATTATATAAAATAAATTATTTTCTTAAAAAATGATTTTTTTTTTATAATTATAAATAATAATTTAATTTAATTTAATTCTTTTAAAATTTATCATTCCAAATTGAACTAAAAACTATTTAAGTGGCCACCACTCATTAAATGAATTAGCAAAGCACGTATAAAAATTGTTGGTGATCAAGATTTCTCCTCTCCAGAATACCTAAAATATAATTAAAAGAAAATATATTTAAGGGAGTTAGTATTCATGGACCCCACGGAGGCAGGGGGTTGATAAACGACAACGCTTTATCCTGCTTAGTCAAATAGAAATTCAGGTACTGCTTTTCTTCTCTTTTTTTTTTAATATGTTTAGCATTTTTTATGCATATCACGGAATGGGCTCCAGCGTTCTCTCAATCTCCTACTAATAAAAGTTATTTTTTATTTTTATATAATTTACAATATAATTAAGATAATAAATTTATTTATTTTTAAATATATTCTTAATCATATTATATTAAAAATTTAAAATAACTTATTACTAAATTACTTTTAAAAATGTTTTCTTTTAATTCCATAACAAGACAATAAAAAAGAAGGGGGAGTATTAATATTAAGAAACAAAGAATCGCTAATTACATTTTCCTCCACGAAATTACACAACTTGATCGTGTTCTTGAATATACCCTATAGTTCAGTAATTTATTCTCCAAAAAATCTTCTGCAAGTCGCCTCCTTTGATCAATAGTCTTTATCCAGTGCAAATGTTCACTCATCTTGTAAGTTTAATCGCTATCAAAATCCAAAATCTAATGGCTGTTTTCTGAATCTTACTGCCAAACTACAACAAAATTCAATGTGCATTTTCTTTCTTCTATCCACCGCAGGAGAAATTGGAGTCATTTCTAAGCATCTGCATACTGCCTTCAGTGCTGGTAATGGAATATACATAAAGAGTTTCTTTTTTCTCTTAATCAGAACTGTGTGCTTTATACGAGGATATGTTGTATGTCTTCATTGCTTTGTGCTTTAATAGCAATGCATAAAGGAGCTCATTCCATGAATCAGGGACCCCAGGCAGGCACCAATGGCTGCAGTCTTGTCGACGAAAAGACGTGGGTTGGGAATGCCGATAGTATACAGATGCATGCCCATCTTTCCTTTGTGCAGACATCCTGGTTATATTCAGGATATCAAATTTCAGTTCTTGGTTTGAATGAGCTGATAGCACATCAGCAGCTATTTTGTATTGGGTCCATGTTTGAGATGGCACCAATGATGAACTAAGCTCCGGCAGTGTCTCCAAATGACAGCTTCCCCCTGATCTCCAGTCTCCACCTCTGTGATGTAGAAAGATATTAGGTACTTTCAATTCATAGCATATTATTATTACCCGTGAAGGGAAGTGATAATATTACACGTTTCCATATCTTGACTAGACACAGAACTTATCCCCAAGTATCATTTTAAACGGACAAAGAAATGTCAATCATCAAACTGAAAAACTGGGCTAAAACAACATGTTGTAACGCAAATGCGTGTCCAAATTCATGAAACTTTCCTGCACTAGCTAGTGGCCTCTGGAAATGAAATTGATACATAAACCTAAGGTTCTTGGTAAGGAAGGTTGTGCAGTTGGAATCTTTTAAAAGTAAGAATTTATAACCCCCAGCAAGTGTAGATGAACATTGACACAGTTCAAGAACTCAAACAAGTTGTTTGAAACAAAATACACCCCTGAAATGAATTACTGCAGCAGTCAAGATAACTTGGGCTTAGTTCAATATCCCTGGGGGAGCCCCTTTCACCTCTACAGAGGTCTGAGAGCAATAGCTTCCAAACACTAGGAACAGAAAAAAAATGAAAGAGAAAGATACCATAGAACACGAATGAATAAAGTCAAGAGCGAAAAGAACAGTATGCTAACATACCTGAAATGCACAGGGGCAAATGTACGGAAGAAAACGTGGGTCTTGCTTGTATTCACTTCATTGTGTATCCATTGCAATACAGTCTCAATTGACCTGTGATATGCCTGTTCAACTCCCATTTCCAATTTCACCTCTGTCCCTTCTTGAAAGTAGGTACCTCTGAGCAATAATTTGAAAACATTCAAAGTTAGCCTTATCCTTCAAGCCACTGTAAAGTCCCTTATAATATTCATAAGATTAAGACCAAAAAGGTCACATCACCATTCAATGATTGAATGCAGATATAAGCAAATCTTATCAAAATCCAGAATAAAATGGCATCAATGGTATTCACTATTCACTATTTATTTTCACTTCCTTTTTAACCTATTTCTAAGTAGTTTCCTTCAGTGAAATATTGTGAAGTAGATAAGTAAAAGCTCATGCAACATAAATAAATATCATTGAAAGTTTGCAATTCTACAAGAATAGAAGGATCATTTTACCCTCTTATGGTTTTATCATAGTTCCACCAATGGCCCATGTTGAGGACCAGCACGTCAGTATCTCTCCACTTGCCAGAGTTCCAATCCATTTGATCCAATTTTAGTGTTAGTCTAACATTTCTTGGAACACCAGCAGGAGGCCGACTCTGCAATACAAGAAATGGAGCTCTATAGTACTCCACAGTGCAATTATAATCCTGAAACCTGAAAATCAAAAATCCTTTATGCTTGGTGATTGGACTTCCATTCACTTCGTAGATTGAGTCCTTATTAGGAACTGCAGAAGACAGCATGCACAGAAGGGACTCCCATTGATTTCTTCCAATTGAATCTCCAGCAAACACTAGCCGTTTGTTGCGCAGTTTCTCCAACATCATTTTAGCATCAAATCTGTTTGTATGGATGGGAGAAATGAGGTTTTTTTCCTTATTACTTGGAAAGATTTCAGAGCAATGCAGTTCATTCGAAAAAAAGTTCATCTCAATCACAGATCAATATACCAGTATCGCTCAGAATAATAAGCCCACAAGAAAAATTTTCGTCATGAAATCAAACAGCCAACTAGAAGTAAAATTTACATTTGTTTTAGATTGTCTTTCTAAAAACAAGGTTTTTTAAGTAAGATTTTATGAGTGTAAAAAATTTTTATTATCTGGAAGGAAGAAATGTGTATTGAAAGGGTAGAAGAAAAAACCTCCTCAACCCAAATCGGTGAATCGAGAATGAAAAATTTTAGAGGTGTCAAAGAAAAACGTAACTTATAAAATCATTAGTCATCTAAAACATGAATTTAAAATTTTGAAAAAAGCTGCCGTTACCTTATCCTCCCAACATAACCTAAAAAAGAACAGCGAATGGTCACACATCAAGATAGAAATAGTCAGTTTCTTCACTGTTAAAATCCATCTTTATCAGTATGCAAGCTCACGGGTTTGTTTGAGAGACTTGTCATCTTGAGTAGAAGACAAAACTTTCAGCAAATCAGGGAAAAGAGCCCTGAATGTTATTTTCCATAGATCCCGGAAGAAACTAAGGAAATTTCCAAGTTGGCAAATAAACTAATATGAAAATAAATAAATAAAAGAGGATTTCGTGGCCATGCAAGAATTACTAAAACTTGAGTATTTTGAAACTGAAATTTCTATTTGGTTGCTCAGAATTGGAAATGTAGAACGCGTATAAGAAACAGAAGAAACAAGGCTTATTGAAACGCTAGATTAAAATAGTAATTGTGCCTTTTTGAAAATGAAAATTTTTCCCTTGTTTCTCGTGTTTAATGACCATTAAAAAAATCTTTGATTTCCCTTTCATTTTTCCCACGCTGCATAGCTAGAAACAACTTCAACAAGGAATAGGGGAAAAATAAAAACCTGGGCAAGTTGCAGTGCTTGGGTTGCCATCTCCATTTGGTATAGAACAAATCAGGCCTGCCATTTTCGGTGCACCTGAACCCCTCATCCAAGAAGCTGCAATCCTTAGAATGATACAAAGGGTAACTGTCGTCCCATACCCAATCCCCATCAAACACATCACACCCATCACCCTCCTGTCCCCAAAACTCAAGTCTTCTACTCGGACCTAACCCATTAATCTGCAACCACATAAACCTCTCTGATTTACCAGGAACTCTATACCCCTTATTAATTACAGACTTGAAATCTAAATAAAAGAAGCAACAAATCACACAAACTGTAACCAAAAAGAACCCCAAAACACCTACAGACGGTTCAAAAAGTCTCAAACGCTTGAATTTCTTAAAGATTTCAGAGAATTGCACCGTTTCATGGTCCTGCTGAGATGGGTTCTTAGACATTTGAACTACAAGATCTGATTTTGGAATCTGGGTATGGCTTTTGCGGCGTTGATGATCAAGTGCAGATAGAGAGAGAAAAAGAGAGTATGGTAAAAAGAGAAGTGCAGTGTGCAAGGAAAACAAACTTCATGGGAAAAGAAATTGGAGGAGGTATTGTATGCCTGTTCTCAGGCTTCTTTGCTTGGGAGGTCAGTTATGTAATGGAAAGAATGGGGAAAAGCACCAAAAGAGAAAGACACAGATAGTTATGGATGCCAAGGAAGCAAAGGAGCATTTATAGCAGAATTATAAAAACCCATTTCTCTCTTTTCCGTTACTACTACTGCTACTTTATATCATTACAGAGAGAGAGAGAGAGAGAGAGAGAGAGAGATGTTTCGTTGTAGCTTTTGGTTTTCTAACAGTGACAGAGCGGTTGTGGATATACTACTGGGGACGAGGATTGATCAGTCTCAAACTCCCAAAACCAACTATGCAAGAATCCGAGAAATGTTGCGCCGTAGATGACCACCGCACTTAGATGAATCTAGGAATCATATAGCTGTATGTAATATCTAGTGAAAAAGAAAACATAATATTTCTTTAAATGAAAAACTATTTGATACCAATTCTTTCAATTAAAACGTAATTTTAATTTTTTAAGAAAAAAAAAACAAAAGCTAAAACCTTTTCATCATTCTATTCATCGCTATACTGTGGAATGGTAACTTATTTGCATTTTTCTCGCTTGTAAATTTGAGACTAACCGTAACAGACTCGGTCACACTCGCCCTGAAAGTAGCACCTAACAGCGTTCTCTTCAGAGATTTTTTCTTTTTAACTCTTAATAGCTTGAAATACCAGAGGGAAAATATAAAGATAATTTATTACATAATTCATCAGACTTAATTAAATCTATCATTTAATATTTTTCATTTTAATAATTTAAAAAAATAGTCTGTCACTTTAATCACTAATAATTTAGTATATAATGTTATATTTCATTAATAAAATAGTGTTTCTGTTTTAAATTTTATTATTAAATTATAATAATCTCATCCTATAAATTTTATTTTTTATAATAATTTATATTTTTAATTTGAGTTTATTTCATTAATTTATTAAATTTAATAAAATAAAAAATTTTAGAGATTAAGTTATTTATTATAAAAATAAATTTTATTAAATTTCAAGTATTAGGCAGTAAATTATCTAAAATGTAATTATATAGAGAGAGACGTTGGTGGAGACATGGGTAGGTTTGAGTTTGATTCGTGGGTGGGTTAGTGGGCTTAGTGCTGGAAAGCTACATGACTAAGGGAAGTCAGAAGTGCAATCCTGTATGGAAAAGGATGTAATTAAATAATTAATTGACACATATTAGATTAGCCACTACTCGAATCTAATCCCTCCATTTTGAAACTAAAATTTAGCAAAAATGTATAAATTTATTAAAAAAATAAAATAATATATAATTTTATAATAATTCATTTAAAATTTTTTATTATAAAATGAATCATATTAAATAAATAGAATAATTTTTCTATTGACATTATTACGGCCAACACTTGTTAATATATTTAATAAAATATTTTATAAAATTTGAAACTTAAATTCATTTTTATGGACAACTTATAAAATTTAAACTAAGAAAACCTTTAATTTATTTAAAGAAAAAATAATATTTTAATTGACCTCCTCAAACAAATAAACTTGTGCAATGATGAAAAGGAAGGCGAGGTGTGAAAGTTGATGCTGAAGTGGTTGAAAGACTAAATGGGAATTCGATCCATTTTCAGGACAGCCATGGGAATTATGGTTAGTATTATTATTAAAACGGTGGGTGATGTTATTATGATTATTATCATGATTTGTGGTAGGAGGATAATTCATTGATATATAAATTTTAGAAGCAACCATGGAAATCATAATCCTCATCATCTTCACATTGAGTGCAATATAATGTAGTTATAGATTGATAACATAATTATGGAGTTTTTTTTTTTTTTCTATTTTGTATTTTTTGTTTTCATATATAATTTTTTTTAATAAAAATATAAATTTTATAAAAATCGACTCAGAAATATAATTAGAAAGTGAAGAAAAAACTTCAACTAAGTTCAAAATAACATGATTAGCTCGAGTAAGCACATGAGCTATATCATTAGTAGACACCGAATAAAATTAATAAAAATAAAAAATAAAAGACTTATCATTAAAAATAAATAAATAAATTTTTAACGAATAGATTTAGGAGTTTATAATAAATTTGTCTTCATTCCCATAAATTCAGAAATCTAGATTCATAACTATTACATAGGATGAATAAGAGAAAAAAAAACTGAATTCATACAAGATATAGTATTTATGGCAGGATTCATATAAAAATTACTGAAAATTTCATATAAATTATAAATTAGGCTTAATAAAAAAATTTGCTCGATAAATGAAGTAATGTCTTGATACATTGAAGAGAGCAACACATGGCGATTGTTTGGGACGATAAGAGGCAGAGACCCACCGGCGTAATGTCCCCTCCACTTTCCCAATTTATTATGAGTTCATGCTTTTGAAGTGTTAAGATCTCTTGATTTCGGTGCTGAGTGAGTTGTTTTAAATTATATTTGTGATGTTTGTGGTTGATCAGCTCAATTTGGTGGCGGTGAGACTTCTCCTCTGTCTCTGGATCTCTGTGTTGAAGATGGTTGCCACTTTTCTTTCTCTGCCACTGGACTTCCAATCAGCCTCTACAGCTACAGTAGGAGTTTTATGAGGCTACCGTAATCAAATCTCCTTAGTGGCCGCAGATTCTGGAGAAAGAGAGAAGATTTCGGAAAACTGGAGGTTCTTGCTGCTGGGTTGGATTTTAGTCAAGAAAGTTGAATCTCTAAGATTTGCACTTGGGTTGGTCCTTTGTATGTTGGACTTTGGAGATTTTGTTTGTTTGATTTTCTACTATAAATTTGGGCGTTTTCGACTTAATTATCCATCTGACTAAAGAAAAAAAAACATGAATATTCTCGCTAATCTCATTGGATTTAAAGGGCATTATAGGCTTCGCCCGAAAGAAAAAATAAAATAAAATAAGAAAGAAGGGCATTATAGGCCTGATACATAACAGGGCGGCTACTGGATGCTATTTCCATTTGGCCCAGCGCGATGGAACTAGGGCAGTATCCCGTTTCAATTCATAACAAGGTATGAGAAGCAGAGATGAGTTTCATAAAATAAACTAATAACATACAAGGAGCTGCGAAGTCCTATTTTTACAACCCATAAAATTATCTACAACAGCCGAACCCATATTCTTGGCCATGTAACTTGACAAAAGAAAACACCCAACCTATTAGGACCAACCTGATGCATGCTGTAACTTCCATAAAAACGAGTAATTAAGCTTTAAAACTTCCAAGTAGAATCTATGACAATCAATTTGCTCCCATTCTACTCAGGTGTTTTTACTACTGCACCTCTACTGTTGGCTCAAGAGTCTGCAGGCGGCTGCTGTTGTTGCTGTGGCCAAATTGGATGTGTAACATAAGGCCGAGCATGTTGGACATAGAGATTCTGATCCACCACAGGCTGACCAACACTCTTCCCTGGAGCAGTGATCTGTGGTGCGAACTGAGGTGACATGTAATAGTAAGGCATAGCTTCAGCTGGGCCTGCAACTGGAAGACTTCCTCTTGGGACTGATGCTAGCACTTCATCTTTCAAATCCTCCCTTGGCACAATATCAACTAGAAAATCAAAAATTTCTGTCCTTGTAATTGCTGCAGCAATATCATTTTTTTGCAGTGTCCTCCTTTTGTTCTCCTCTGTATGATTCCAAGACCGCAACGTCAATTCCAGAATGAACATCTCACAGGCTCTCGCAAATATGACTGGAGCTTCAGCTGATATCATTCTTACATCTTCATCTGCCTTCATAATCTTCTTAATCCTAGCTAATGGCAGACTGTGATTCTTAAAATCAGTTGTCTGCTCAATTTCTTGGTATTGATTTGTCCAAAAAGTCTGGAGTTGCTGCTGTAGTTGTTCTTGCTGTTGCTGGTGGATATGCTGATAAGCAAGTTGGTGCTGAGCAAGCTGCGCCTGAGATGCAGTGCCACCTGACGGCTGAGCAGCAGATTGAAGTGGTCCCGTGGCAGAAGGCCCCATCTGGTTAGATTGATATGCTGATATGCCGTATGGAACTGGAGCCCTACTTCCAACCTCAGCTGCTGCAGAAGGCTGCCCGCGCCCACGCTGATCCATACCTGTGTTGGCCGGCTTTGAAAAGTTTGTTTATGATACCACTTTCACCTGGCTTATAATTGAAAACATAAAACAAAAAATCATCAAAGTCTTAGATTAAAACTTAAACAAAAGTGGTGTAAGCTCCTGACAAACTGGAATTGACTTGATACCTCCCAACATAGAGGCATGTGGGTTTATGGGTTGGAAGGACACAACTTCCGTAGAAAATTGTATAGGGTAGAACTCACTAAAGGCGAGAGATGAGTTTACAATATGGGAAAAAGGAAATGAAAATTTACGAGAATAAAAGGAAAAAATCATCGTAGTGAAAGACAAAATCTCTCAAAGCATAAAAGATCAGCAAAACTGCCATACTCTACAATTCCACCGTTCAACAACTCTTGCATATGTTATTTAGCATTGGAAGAAAGAGAATCAGTGTTGGTGATAATTGAACCTAGTACCTTTTTCTATACAAGAATAAGCCAACTATTTCCACCTGCTCTGGAGTTTGGTCTTTCACATGAAATTTGACATTAGGCAGTAAAAATCATAAATTTAAAATCTTCAAAATCCAGTAACTGTTAGAACTAATTAAGGAAGCATAAAAAACCTTCCAAATTGACTTTGGCTAAATCCTAAACGGTAACGTCAAAGGCGTCAATTATATCAAGCATGCGTGTGTGTAATGATCTGTAAGAGAAACACTAAATTACGATAAACGACAAAAAGATTTCCAAAGCCTACACTAACTGTCCTTTTTTTCACAAACACAAAAAGGAAAAACGCCAATAACAACAAAAAGAGCATGGGTTGCTACTCAGCTAATCCCCACTCCACTCTGCGAAAACTAAATTGAACCCACCAAATATTAGCTTTATACATAAGGATAAACAAATAAGTAAGTATTTATATACCTGTGGTCGTTGGGTTGATTCGATCTTCTTCAAACGATAAAACCCTAGAAAAATAGAGAGATAAGAGGGAGAGCAAAATGACAGCGTGACTAAGATGGAGAAAGGAGATAGAAGGCATAATACGAATGAAAAAGTGAGTACTATGAGAGAAAGGATTATATTTTAACTAAGATTGATTTTAACAAAAAAAAAAAAAAAGTAAAGAACTTGAGAAATCGAACCTTGCAGTTGCTTGTGGTAATAGGGAAGTGATGATCGAAGGGGAGAGAGAGGGAGAGAGAGGGAGAGAGCGAAAGGGGAGTGAAATTGGAAGTTGAAATTGTGGTCGACAAGTATAAATTTCTCCGACTGACAAAAGCGCCAGGTTGACTTCTCGTCCAGTTCTAAATAGCTTTTGCTTGACCCCCTTTTATGGTATGACGACTGTACCCTTCCTCTCCTATTGAATTTTTTTTTTCCTCCATGTAATACGGGTAGGGTGAGCATAATTATGTTCAAACCGAAAAAATCGACCGAACCGAATCGATTTAAAAATTTAGTTCAGTTTTTTATACATTTTGATTTGGTTTGATTTTTAATTTTAAAAATTTTAGTTATTTCGATTCGGTTTGATTTTAATCAGAAAAAAATTGAAAAAACTGAACCGAACCGATTAGTGATAATAATATATTTTTTCAATAATATGGAGAAATTAAATCATATTAAAATTAAAATATTTTAATTAAATTTTAAAATATTAAAAATAAAGTGTAAAAAATAAAAAAATTATTAAAAATCAAAACCGATCAAACCGAACCGAATCAGACCGGTTCGGTTCGGTTCGGTTTCTGACCAAAATCGGTTCGGTTTTTATAAACACTAAAATTTCAATTTTTGGTTTTTTTGGTTCGGTTCGGTTTTGAACCGAACCGACCGAATGCTCACCCCTAAATACGGGTTCCAATATTTCTGGTTTAGACTACTAGCGGATTTAGGTGGGAGCAGGATGAGCAGTATTCAGTTCAAATCGAAAAAATCAACCGAATCGAATTGATTTAAAATTTTGATTCGGTTTTTTATACATTTTGATTTTGTTTGATTTTTAATTTCAGAAATTTTAGTTATTTCGATTCGGTTCGATTTTAATTAGAAAAAAACCGAAAAAATCGAACCAAACCGATTAGTGATAATAATATATTTTTTCAATAATATAGAGAAATTAAATCATATTAAGATTAAAATATTTTAATTAAATTTTAAAATATTAAGAATAAAATGTAAGAAATAAAAAATTATTAAAAATCGAAACTGATCAAACCGAACTGAATCGAACCAAATCAGACCTGTTCGGTTCGATTCGGTTTCTGATTAAAATCGGTTTGGTTCGGTTTTTATAAACACTAAAATTTTAATTTTCGATTTATTTGGTTGGGTTGGATTTTGAACACCCCTAGTGACGAGTAAATACATTTAATTAAAATTTAAGAGCTATTTGATGAAACATATTAAAAAAACATTTATTAAAGTAAATTTATTAAAATAAATATCTCTTTTTTTTTATCTGCACTAGTTTGTAAAAAAAAAGCATTATGTGGCCCTAATGGGTAATATAAGAAAAGGATCCAGTAAAAAAAACTTAGAAAATACTAGCAATTCAGCCCATTTAGAATATCCATAAGATTAAGAACCAAACAACCCAGCAAATATCAAAAGAAGCCTCGCTTTCAGAAGCTCCCAACCCTACCATCACTACTAGCTAAATCCAACAATCAGTTGTACCGTCGTGTCACCCTCCAAATTTTGCTCCATAGAAATTCTGCCAGGGGAAAGAATCTAGACCCGAAAGAAGTTGAACCAACATGCCTGAGGGGGAAGAATCTAGACCCGAAAGGAGTTGAACCAACATGCCATAATTGGCAGGGGAGTCTCCAAGAAGCATTAAATGTTGTCTTATCTTAGCCTATAAATAGGAGTCCCGCGAGATTGTGAATAGAGAAGCAGATTATTAGAGATTATTAGCCTTAAGAGAATTCTTGTAATCTGTACAGCCACTATAGTGAAATACACTTTCTCCTTCAGAAAATCTCTTCTTCTTTGCAAGTGTGATTGTCCCAAATTCGTCCATTGTTTGTGGGTTTGTTGAAAAGGCTTACTTGTGTTGGTTTTGGGGAGAATCACCTCACAAGTGCCGCACGTTGACAAGTTGAAAGGTCTTGTGGCGTGACACGTGGTATCAGAGCCTCGGTTGCATTCGGTTGGGAGAATTGTAACCATGACCAGCAAGGACGCAGAAGCTAGCAATCCCACCAACTTAATTGAAGAGAGAGGACGTGAGGATCCGTGTTCAGCCTAAGAAGAGAGGGAAGTCGAAGGAAGTAGCAAAGGGTGTTATTGTCCCTTCGAATCTCACTGATGCCTTTGAGGGAAGGCTTGTCAAGGTTGAATTGGCTGTGGCTGATATTCTGGAAACGCTTGACTCTAGGGATGAGGAGCAGGCAGAATTGAAGATGGAGCTTGAGGGAGCTCTACAAGGTGCTCTCAATGTATTCATGGAATCTGTTAACAATTCAATGGAAGAATTCAGGAGCACTGTGCAAGCTGAGGTACTGTCCCTGCGTGATGAATTGAGAGAAGCCAGGGGGGATATTAATCTGTGCAAGGCTGCCTTCTCAACTGGTGTCCCAGCTATTGCTGCTGCCACCAAAATCAAGGTCCCCGAACCACCGAAATATGGAGGTAAGCGTGATGCTAAAGAATTTGATAATTTCATTTGGCATATGGAGAAGTATTTCGGTGCTATCCATCTGGACAATGATGCTGCAAAGATTGATACCTGCACCCTTTATTTTGAGCACGATGCTGCACTTTGGTGGAGATATCGATGTGTTGAAATAGAAAGAGGGCACGCTGCCTTAGAAACGTGGGAGGCATTCAAGGGAGAGTTCAAGAGGCAATTCTACCCTGAAAATGCTAAGGAGTTGGCCATGAAGAAGCTTCGAAATCTGAAGCAAACATGGTCGATTAAGGAGTATATTCGGGAGTACTCCTCCTTGATGTTGGAAGCCCCACAACTGCCTGAGGATGTAAAGCTGCTGTACTTTCTGGATGGGTTGCAAAGATGGGCTGAACAGGAATTAAAGCGTCGGGGAGTCCAGGATTTGTCTTCTGCCATTGCTGTGGCAGAATCTTTAATGGAATTTTCCAAAGAATCCTCAAAGAATGATAAGGGGAAGAAGAAGTTCCACAATGACAAACCTGGGGCAACCAAATCCTACAAGGGTGAGAAGTCTGCCAAATCCACCCACGGCTGGAAGGGGAAGCAGCAGCAAGGTGAGTCCAGCAAGGAACCGTTCAAGCCCAAACGTAACTGTTTCTTCTGTGATGGACCTCACCTTATGCGAGACTGCCCCAATCGTGCAAAAATGAATGCCATAGCTGCGAGTTATGATGCTTTGCAGCAACCAGCACAGGGGGAGAATGCACAATTGGGTTCACTGCACATTATAAATTCTGTGCAGGCCAAGGCAAACAATAAGGTTGCTGGAAGTGTTGCCAAGGCTGTTGTTGGGTTGAAGCCTCAACCAGGTAAGGCTCTTATGTATATTGCTGCCAAGGTGAATGGATTTGACACCAAGGCACTGCTGGACAGTGGCGCCAATCAAAACTTGGTGTCCAGCGATGTGGCTGCCCAAATGGGGTTGAAGTTGTCCAAGGAAATAGGCTGGATGAGAGCTGTGGATCAGCCAGCCAAACCATTGCTAGGTGTAGCACATGGTGTTCCCATAGAGATTGGCTCTTGGCGTGGGACTATCAATCTGAACGTGGTCGAACTAAAGGACTACAACATGGTGATTGGACTGGATTTCATGGAGAGAGTACTGCCTCTGTCCTTTATTGAAGATGGGTGTATTCAATTCAAAAGTGGTGGCATGGACTACAAAGTTGCTGTTGGTGCAAGAATCCTGTCGGCAATGCAAGTTTCAAAAGGAGTGAAGAGAGGGAGGAGACATACCTTGTGACTTGCAAAGATGAAGGTGTGGTTTCCAATTCACTTTCTGTCCCTAATGAAATCGTGGCAATTCTGGATGAGTTTATGGATGTAATGCCACCTGAGCTGCCCAAAAAGTTACCACCAAGGAGAGGAGTGGACCATGCAATTGAACTAGAGCCTGGTGCTAAGCCTCCTGCCATGGTCCCTTATCGAATGGCACCCCCGGAGCTTGATGAATTGAAGAAACAACTGAAGGAGCTACTGGATGCGGGGTACGTTCGGCCATCAAAGGCACCCTATGGTGCCCCGATACTATTTCAAAAGAAGCATGATGGGAGCTTGCACATGTGCATTGATTACCGAGCCTTAAACAAGGTAACAATAAAAAACAAGTATCCCATACCATTGGTGGATGATTTGTTTGACAAATTAGGGAAAGCTCAGTAGTTCTCTAAGCTGGACTTGCGTTTTGGATATTGGCAAGTACGGATTGCCGAAGGAGATGAGGAGAAGACCACTTGCGTTACAAGGTACGGTTCTTATGAATTTCTTGTAATGCCGTTTGGCCTAACCAACGCTCCAGCCACTTTCTGTACATTGATGAACAAAATATTCCACCCATATATGGATAAGTTTGTAGTAGTCTACTTGGACGATATGGTTGTCTATAGTGAGTCTTTAGAAGACCATGTTCAGCATCTTAAGCTTGTGTTCCAAATCCTGCGCGAAAATGAACTGTATGTAAAACCAGAAAAATGTTCATTTGCACAACCAGAAGTGATGTTTCTGGGGCACAAGATTGCTAGTGGCCAGATCAGCATGGACTCGTCCAAAGTAAAGGCAATCATGGAGTGGGAACCACCAACGACCGTGTCTAGGTTGCGGTCATTCCTTGGGTTGGTGAACTACTACCGCAGATTCATTCAAGGGTATTCTAAGAGGGCGGCCCCCTTGACTGACTTACTGAAGAAGAACATCCCGTGGGACTGGGATGAGAAACGTCAAAAGGCATTTGATGAGCTCAAGCATGCTGTTTCGGAGGAGCCTGTGTTGGCACTGCCAGATTACTCCAAGCCATTTGAGGTACAAACTGATGCATCTGATTTTGCTATTGGTGGGGTGTTGATGCAGGAAAGACATCCCATTGCCTTTGAAAGTCGCAAGCTGAATGAGACTGAAAGGCGATATCCGGTGCATGACAAGGAGATGACTGCCATCATACACTGCCTAAGGGTGTGGAGACACTACTTGCTGGGAAGTCGGTTCATGATCCTGACCGACAATGTTGCAACCAGCTACTTCCAGAAGCAGAAGAAGCTGACCCCCAAGCAAGCAAGGTGGCAGGACTTCTTGGCAGAATTTGATTACACCTTGGAGTATAAACCTGGTAAGGCCAACGTAGTGGCTGATGCACTAAGTCGAAAGGCAGAATTTTCCTCAATAAGCAGCATGGAGAGCAGCCTGCTGGAACGCATAAGAGAAGGTATGTCCCATGATGCTTTTGCCAAACACCTTCTTATTTTGGCTAAGGAAGGAAAAACCAGAAGATTTTGGGAACATGATGGGCTAATCTATACTGTTGGGAATCGAGTTTTCATTCCTCGATGGGGAAATCTTCGGAAGGAGCTAATGAAGGAGTGTCACGACTCCCTGTGGGCTGGCCATCCTGGCATGCAGCTGACTCTAGCCTTACTAGAGAGATCATACTACTGGCCTAGGATGGAAGATGACATAGAAGGATACGTGAGGACCTGTTTGGTGTGCCAACAGGACAAGATCGAGCAAAGACAGCCTGCGGGTTTGCTGGAGCCCCTTCCTATTCCGGAGAGACCATGGGAATGTGTCACAATGGACTTCATCTCAGCTTTGCCAAAGTCTGAGGGGTGCGGCTCCATCATTGTGATCGTAGACAAGCTATCCAAATATGGAACTTTCATTCCAGCCCCACGAGACTGTACAGCTGATGAGGCAGCCCGCTTGTTCTTCAAGCATGTAGTGAAGTATTGGGGCCTTCCTAGAAGCATCATCAGTGACCGAGACCCACGGTTCATAGGGAAATTCTGGCGGGAGCTGTTTAAGATGATGGGTTCAGATCTGCATTTTTCAACCTCCTTTCATCCACAGACGGATGGGCAAACTGAACGGGTAAATGCGTTGCTGGAGCTCTATTTGAGGCACTTTGTGAGTGCCAATCAGAAGAATTGGGTAAAGTTGCTGGACGTTGCTCAGTTCTCCTATAACCTACAAAGGAGTGAGTCCACACAACAAAGTGCATTTGAACTAGCTACTGGGCAGCAGCCATTGACTCCCAATGCCATTGCTTCGGGCTACACCGGGGTAAGTCCTTTAGCTTATAAATGGGCTAAAGGTTGGCGGGAACAACTTGACATCGCTAAGGTACATCTTGACAAGGCTGCCAAGAAAATGAAAAAATGGGCTGACAAGAAGAGGAGACCGTTGGAGTTCCAGATTGGTGATCTTGTCATGGTGAAGTTGCCACCCCAGCAATTCAAGGTTTATAGACAGGTTCACAAGGGGTTGGTGAGGAAGTATGAAGGGCCTTTTTCCATCACAAAAAAGGTGGGGAATGTGTCCTATCAAGTCGAGTTGCCGCCACAGCTGAAGATTCATCCAGTTTTTCATGTAAGTTCCCTTAAACCTTACCATGGAGACCAGGAGGATCCAAGCAGGGGTCAATCACATAGAGCACCACCAACAATGATAACCTCGTTTGATAGTGAAGTAGAGGAAATACTGGCAGATCGGGTAATTAGGCGACGAGGGATTCCAAATTACACCGAATTTCTGATCAAATGGAGAGGACTACCAGAAACTGAAATGAGTTGGGAGAAGGAGGCTGAATTGTGGCAGTTCAAGCAGAAGATCGATGCCTACAAAGCAAAGGAAGCTTGACGAGGGCGTCAAGGACTTTGGTGGGGGAGATTGTCACCCTCCAAATTTCGCTCCATAGAAATTCTGCCAGGGGGAAGAATCTAGACTCAAAGGAAGTTGAACCAACATGCCTGAGGGGGAAGAATCTAGACCCGAAGGGAGTTGAACCAACATGCCATAATTGGCAGGGGAGTCTCCAAGAAGCATTAAATGCTGTCTTATCTTAGCCTATAAATAGGAGTCCCGCGAGATTGTGAATAGAGAAGCAGATTATTAGAGATTATTAGCCTTAAGAGAATTCTTGTAATCTGTACAGCCACTATAGTGAAATACACTTTCTCCTTCAGAAAATCTCTTCTTCTTTGCAAGTGTGATTGTCCCAAATTCGTCCATTGTTTGTGGGTTTGTTGAAAAGGCTTACTTGTGTTGGTTTTGGAGATAATCACCTCACAAGTGCCACACGTTGACAAGTTGAAAGGTCTTGTGGCGTGACAGTCTGCTCTGGAAAAAGGAGTTGAAGCATTGTAAGCTTTTGAAACCACTTTCAAAACTCACCACGATAATCGCCTTACCAAACAAATCTCCGGCTTCAAGAGGCGATGGATTCATTGACATCTCACTTTCTTGTTGTTTAAAGGGAAGTTGACCACAAGGACGACCGACACTCCTTGGAGGAATCACTACTGAGGACATGCAACACCTCTCAACCTAAGACACCAATAATTACAGATCTTTAAACTATCCCTTTGCTATGAAGCCCCAAGAATTTCAATAACACATCCAAAAAACTAGATGAAACAAAGCGCACCAACCAGCTGAGGAGAAGGAATCACTGCCGATGGAGCCAAAAAAAAAAAATGCAACCAAACACTAAACAAACAAAAAAGAGAAAGAAAAACATTTGCAATTTCGATTACACCTGGAGTTTTCAATTTTTACCCTGGAATGCAAACTGAATTCAGTTGATGGGGAGTCCACCATGAGAGGCAAACATTGTTTAATAATTTAATTTAACATACGTGTCTAATTTACAATACAAAAGTAGTTGCATAATACCACACAATTGATGTTATGGGTCCTTTTCAAACTGGCACCAAACTTGGCGGAGATTCCCGATCCTTCAATAATTTCAATTAGATTATTGATTTTTCTAGAACGCTAACAAATAGCCAGCTTTTACTCTCTCTGATTTAATCTCCTCGTTGTATTTCG
This sequence comes from Manihot esculenta, assembly GCF_001659605.2. Lineage (NCBI taxonomy): Eukaryota > Viridiplantae > Streptophyta > Magnoliopsida > Malpighiales > Euphorbiaceae > Manihot > Manihot esculenta. Next base: position 1,915,468 of record NC_035175.2, on the reverse strand, counting down.
ATGTCGTTTTGACCTTGGAGTTCAGATTAAGCAGTTAATCTTTCATGTGTTACTTGTGGATATTGTTAATGAGGATATGAGATTTAAATTGCAAGCATCATGGTAATACATCCCGCTGACAAACAAACTTTTATTATCTAGAAACATAGCTGTACACAGAAGAAACCAAAGCGCTTAAGCCAAAGCTAGCAAGCTACTACTACTTTTCACAACCATACACTGTTACTTGCATTTGTACTCGGAAATTCACAATGGCCTCTTATGCCGATTGTACAGCTTCAGCATAAACTTTCGCCTTACTCTCTACTGGATATGTAAAAGTCTTCTACTCTCTGGCTGCAACGACTGCCGGCCCTTCCACCTGAAATTCATCCCACCAAAATTCACAATTACTACCATAGAATCAAGAATCAAGAAAAGCTGTTGAGACTTGTATTTATTTATTTAGAGTTGCTAGCTCAGATGGACCATTGGCGGTCACTACCAAAAGAGATTCATGCGTCCATGGATGTTCTCGAAAACTATAATCAACTAATAATAATAATAAATTATCAATCTTCTTTTGTAGCACACATGTAACTAATACGCCAGTCGTCATTTTACCTTGAAAGTAGCACCCCAGATCTCTTCCTCCTTGGCAGGAACTGCAGTGATCTTGTTTTTAGGATTCTCAAAGCTCCTCAGTTCTCCCACTGCTGTCGAGTAGAAACATCCTGCAAAATCAAGCGTTGTCGCATTGTCAATGTAAAGAAACCATCATGCTTTTGGTTATTTATGTTGTAATTACACAATTGAATGGATCAATAAAGCCAGAAAATGAGCAGATCAAACCATTTTCTCTATTTTGACATACGAACAAACATATTAACTTACATCCCAAAGCCTAATTTATTTATATTTAAACTTTTTAGCACACCCACCTTGAGGAAAAGAAGCAAGTGACTTGCCACAAGCACCTTTAAGCAATTCAATATTGTCAGCAAATGCCACGTATCCATCAGCAGTGATTCCCCAATATAGAGGAACCTTCCCAAATTGATCCTGTCACATTTCACACCCACCCCAATTGTAGTTAAAGAAAGGCCAACCAAACCTAGCTAGCAGCTTCATCAAGGCATTAACTGGTTGGTGAGAACTTACAGAAGCCACAAACAAGGTGGAAGTAGAGTTGTCAAAGACGATGAAGGCAAAGCTCCCACTAAGGTGACCAACAACATGGTTCGGAGGATACGGTGCCCGGTCACGAAGAGCCTTGTAAGCCTCAATGACCAAAATCACTTCATTTGCAGACTTGGCAAGTCCATATTGTTGTCTTAGACTTCCCAAATTGTCTAATGCTCCCTCAAACAAGCAGAAGATATCATCCTTAACCGCGAATGATCTGCCATTTTCAACATCCAGTAAATGAATTAGCCGTCTCGTAATTCCTGATGACACATATCCAAAAAGGATGTTTTACCATTGCATATGGTTATTCATATGAAATTGCTAACCTACTTTGATGAAACCCTACAAACTATTCCAGGGTAGGGACCATTTTGGTTCCTAATCAAAGTTGCGTTATCCTTATCCCCATACCCCCTCCCCTTTAGCCAGTCTATGTCTCCAATTTCAAAAAAAAGTTGACAGCGAAAACCACTGAATGCATTTAATAAGCATTATTTATCCTCACTTTTTCAAAGAAAATAAAAATTTACATTAACAGAGGTAATAAATTCCCTAATCCACAAATATTCATGATAATTCAAATAAGTTTATTTTAATACAGAAAAAATAGAATGTATTAATTAATTTCAATTAAGTTTGAATAGAAAATTTAATAATTCTGAAAATAATTGCCGGGATGTAGTGAGATGACATAATCTCATACACTTGGCAAAACGATCACGCAGACGATGAGCGAGAGAATGAGATGACAAACTTGCTCTCGAGAACCGCACCCACAAGCATCCAGGTTCGAATCAATACCGACAAAGTTATCTTACTATGATCAGATGGTTCACGTTTACTTTACCAAGTCCACGTTATCAGAGCTTGATCGAGATTCTACCTGCGTCACTACGTGGCAATCGTGCAAGAATTTTGATTATATCTGACCCACCCACAGTATGCCAAATCACAATGGCCGCGGCATCAGACACGGCCAAAACATGCTTATTACTAAATGTAAAAGTAAAATCATGCCAGTTGATGGATATCCTACGGTCAGAATTATCAAGTAGCTTTGGAGTTCAGACATCTATTAAATCGAAATAAAACAAATGAATCCTACGGTAAAAAATTCCGATCAAATTGAAGTTAGAAATTTTTTTGGCCAGTAACTTAGTGGTCTACCAATCACTTTGCTTAGACGAGAACCTAAAATACCGTGATCAGGCGTTAGATGATGACAAATGGCGGAGGCCGTGAAAACGAGTCCATTTGGAGTGCATATTTTACCTGGGCTGCAGCAAGGACTCGCTGTGGTGGGTGTAGGCCAACTGCGCGTTGTCTCCGATCTGTAAGGATACAGCGGAGGGGTTAGTGTCGAGGAAGCGCTTCACCAGAGCATCAGCCGTTATCTTGGGAGATGGCGTCCGGCATCCAGCAGCGACCAGCTCGTCCGGCGGGGAAATGATGGCACTGCTAAACACACCCAACATATCTAATCCTCTGGAGCTAGAAAAATGAGATGATAAAATCTGACACTGGCTTTAGCTCAAAAGAGTTTACAGAAATGGGACATGGGACCTGGAAGGAGGAAACGGGCGTTTCCTTTTATAGAAATATCCACGCGGGTATTATCGTCATTATGAAGGATCTTTTGGTATTTTTTAATTTAATAATAATAAAAAAATAAGTAGAGTTATTTTTATGGTGGAATGGACGCATGTGGGGTGCGGGGTCCATCGGCGGGCGATGATTCTTGAGCGCTTGAGACGGACACCAGGGGATGAGGTTATGGGGTCCACATGAGGGCAGGCTTTTGTCTTATATGTTACGTGTATTATGTGCCAAGCGCCTCAAAATTTCTACGGTTACGGAGGAGATAATATTCCAGTGTGAAAAGCATTCAGATTTTTTTTTGTGATTAGCACCGTCCGATTTATTTGGACGCTCCAGCCGTTTCCTTCAACATCTTTGTACTAATATTATTTATTATATCATTTTAATAGAATTCTTTTCCATTTCATAAATTTTGTTTTGTTTAGTTTTCATATAAGAACTTTGTGTGCATCAATATCTCCTTTAAAACCTGGTGACCTTTAAACATAAATAACTTTTTTTGAATATATAAATAATTTATTAATTAATATACATTAAATGCATAACTATCCTCCTCTTTAAAAAAATAATTAAATGCTTTATTAATTTTATTTTTAATTCTCATATTATAAATAATTTAATATATGCAATATGGGAAAGAGGATATATCAATTTTTAAATGATGAAAGTTAATTTAATTAATTTTTCAAACCAAATTCTGGTATCTACTTTCTTTTACTATCCCATGTCGTTATCCTGATTCGTCTCCATCAATTGAAATTGTCAACTGAGAGAATCCAACTCAAAGCTAAATTATGAAGCCTAATCTGTTATAGCTTGATGATGATAGTACACCCGCTTTGTGAATATTTACAAATAATTAAAAAATTTAATTACTTTTACATATAATTTTGACTGGTTGGAATTAAGAAATAAACAATTTAATTTGAGTATATTATTTTTGTAAAATAATATTAAACGAAACGGGTCCAAGCTACTAACCTCCTATCCTAAACCCACAGTTTGAGATTTCCTGTGTACCGATGGCAACTTGATGCTAGATACTCGGAATACAACATTTTCATTTTTACATCAATTTCAACATTGTTCATTACCAAAATTATATTTAAAAAAAAAAAAAAGAAAATCCCCAGCCGGAACATGTTTTAGAATGTTGGCTACCATGTACAACAGAATATGATATTACATCCTAAATTGTCCAAATGAAATTTTGCTTAGTGGTCTTCCGACTCACTCCAAGTCCAAACTCCAACGCCGAGGGAATATTTAAAATAAAAATAATCTCACAGTAAAATAAAAATAACATATTATACTTTAATTTCTACGTCATTATTTGAATCTATACGAAAAGGGGAAATTAACTCACAAGCATTAATATTTAAAGGTAGAAAGGATACTCAAATGCCTTAATCTCTCACCTAAACATGAGGAAGCGTAAAGGCCAGTGAAACCAGGGAAAGTAAATTAATAATTAATTAAAATAATGAAGGAATAAAAGAATGCTGTACAGAAAATTGGAATTATATAAATGCTTAAAAAGTATTAAAAAATAATTAAATGACGTGTAATTATTCGCTGTGGATAATTCTCAGGCACTCGTGACTTGCCCATGGTTTAGCTCTCTCCGGCCCGTGGTTTGGTTTGAATCTTCCATTCCAATGCCGCGTCTTATTGTCCTTATCCTCCAACCTAGTCTGCTACTGTTTAGTTTTTATTTATTCACTTTAAAATATAAATAACGAATACCGCTGACATCATAAGTTTAATTTTTAATTTTATAAAAAAACTTATTTAAGTAGTAATTACAATACAAATATGACCACGGTTGTGTTCTGAATATCCGACCCTTGATAAATCCATATTAGAAAGACTAGAACTTGACTCTATTAGAATCCAACGCGCAGCCCTACTCCTCCTACAAGTTTAGAATCTGTCCTGACAAGTTGGGCTGAGTGTGAACATGTGAGGTCTAGGTCTGAAATATTTATTAGTCTCATGAAACAATAAATTTCATATATTTACGATTTAAGTGGCACCGGATAAAATTAAATAACTATCTAACGATAGATAAGAACACGGTACATCCATACGTACGGTCAATATAAATATAACAGAAGAATATGAGCGTAGAATAGCGATTACATGTTATTAAAGGATAAAGGAGAAAAGAAATAAAAGGAAATAAAGAGGATAGACAAACCAAGTTTACAAAAAGTATACTCTAATTCTAATCCCTGATTAGATATCAAATTGTGAGAACGAATGAGATCTTATCATCACCGGAATTTTCATTCTCATTCATCCACTGAGATCCATATAGCTAATCACGGCGAAAATTATACAGGAATCACCCAAATGACCTAAACTCGACTCAGAAAGGCCCACAGTTCTCATTCTCGTTCTCTAGGAGGGACCAACTGTAATACCCGGCTAGACCCCGGTATCGGAATTCCTACGTTCCGGCGGATTTTCCGTTGGAAGTCGGGATTCGAGGATGTCGGAGTTTGCCCTAAGGGTATAAGAAAGGTTTTTAAGATGTTTTTAAGTGTTTTTATCATGTTTGCATGTTTTGAGTTAAGAAAATTGAGTTTTGAAATGAAAAGGCCAAGGGGACAAAAGCCAGGTTCGGCCGTCGAAGGTGAAGTTCGGCCGCCGAAAGTTGCATGGTTTCGCATGCACGTTAGGCCGCCGAAGGAAGGGTCGGTTGGCCACTACAAAAGCCCCTTTTGCCCGAGACTTGAGTGTTAAACACTCTGTTTTTGGGTCAAAGGTAGGTTCAAGCTCTCCTTGGTGTGATTTCTCATGTTTTCCTCAAATCTTGCATGTTTTAACTTGATTTGAGCTTTGTTTTAGAGATTTGAGCAAAAGGAAGCAAAGTTGAGCACTTGGAGAGTTTGAGTGAGTTTTTCCCCATCTCCAAGCTTGGATCATCAATCCTCTAGTTCTGCAAGAGGTAAGCATGGATCCTCACCTCCCCTTATGTTTAAAGCAAGTTTTAGAAGTTTTGGAGAGGTTTATGGCATGTTTTGGGGTATAAGCATGAGTTTGAGCATATGTTGCTCATATGCGTTTTGTTGTGGTTTTTGGGGCTTGAACTAGTTTTTAGGCCTCTATATGCATGAGTTATATTATATGTTAGTTGAGAAGTGTTGGTATGCATGTTATGGGTGTTTGCTAGGAGTTTGGAGGCTGAGAGCATGAGTTGTGCTCGGATTCTACCTTTCTGGAGAATCCAGGTTCGGCCGCCGAAGCAAGGTTCGGCCGCCGAACCCCTTGTGGAGGCAGTTTCGGCTGCCAAACCTTGCCCCCGAAAGCTAGGCTTTTGGGTGAGAAAGAGACTTTCGGCCGCCGAAAGAGGAATTTCGGCCGCCGAAAGTGCATGAGTTTCGTCTCTGGATGAGACTTTCGGCCGCCGAAGGTGCCGCCGAACATGCATGAGTTTCGTCTCTGGAGGGAGGTTTCGGCCGCCGAACCAGCCGCCGAAAGTGCCCAGTCCAGCCTTCTTTTGCCCATTTTTCCATGCATGCCTATGATGTTGTAGAGGGGTTTTGGGGAGATAATAAGAGTTATGTTTAAGTAAGTTTGGTCCTCATTTGAGTCCACCTGTGTAGGTACGGACCCGAGAGACCAAGGAGGCCCACAGAGTTAAGGTTTCAGAGACTGCTCAGCAGTTGACAGAGGTGAGTGGAACAGAACTTTATTTTAAAAGTTAAGCACTGTTTAAGCATGATTCATGCATCATTAATGCCATGTTTATGTAGGATGTTTTGCATTAGTATACACCAAGTTGATGTATTGCATTATTACTTGTATATGTGGATTGGACCGAGGCGATCTCAATAGCCCATAAGTCTGTCATTCTTGTATGACCTGTGTGAGCTCCTTTGGGGCCGGGCATTTACCTTGGATGAGTCCTGTGTGAGCCCTTATAGGGTCGGGCACCATGAGTAGTTAGTGAAAGACCTGTGTGAGCTCCTTTGGGGGCCGGGCACTGACAGAGGGAGTTTTGGGATCATGTCCAATCCGAGATGTGAAATGTTTGTGCAGTGATCGCATCATATGACAGCATGTTTTAAATGTGATTTTTTATAGATTCCGCTCACTGGGCTTTAGCAGCTCATCCCTTTCCCTAACCCCATTTTACAGGGCCTCAGAGAAGAGAAAGAGAAAGAGATAGCAAGGGTAAAAGGCATATGTAATAGTATAGAGTAGTGGACATGATAATGATGTACAGTACAGAGTTTATGTTATGCAGAGAAATGATGTAATAGTAAGTTATGTACTGAGTTATAGAATTGTGCTTGGCCCTAGTGCTTGTTATTCCTTTATACATGATCATTTTATGATTGAGATAATGTTGTTCTGATGCGCTAGGCTTGGTGCATGGTAGTCTTTCTATCTCTGTAGTTACTGTATGGTACCATAGCAGGTATCACTCTTCGAGTGCATACAGACAGAGCATGCATAGGCCAGGCTTAGTCGATGAGAAAAGTTTCAAGAAAAGAAAAGATAGTCAAGCAAAGAAAAAAAAAGAGAAGAGTAAGTAACAGTTTTAAGCTTAAGTATGCTCATGTATGGGTTTTATCAGGTACTTAGAGTTGACAGTAGGCTTACTACGGGTCCCGGCGGCCTTAAGCCGATCTGGATCCTAGTGCCGGTGATGGTCCGGTAAGCGGGCTGTTACAGATTGGTATCAGAGCATAGGGCCTCTAAAGTACGGTGTGCTGAGCTAAGATGCTCAGGGATTAGAGATATCTCACATCGGAAAGAGGTTGTTTTAGAGGGCAAGCACAATAGGAAGATCATGTCCACTAGGATAGGATGTTGAGTCCTGTCTTGCTGTGTTATGCCATGACTTTATGCATGTGCATTTAATGATATGCTATGATATGTTATGTTATGAGTTGCGGGTTCATGTTGTTACATGGATCCTATGATGCTAAAGTTTATGTTATGTTTTCAGAAGCTAAGATGAGAGGAACCCGTCGATCAGCTAGATTGACTGGAGCTCCGCCCGAGAATGAGGGTATGGAAGGGCGTCCCCCTGCTTTGCCAAGAGCTATGTCCCAAAGGGCAGGCAGAGAAAGATCATCAAGGGACCCTAGAAGGTCTTTTGATGAAAGCAGGAGGGAGACAGAACAGAGAAGAAGATCTAGTGATACAAGGGAAGAGATGGATGTGGATCCAAGAAGGGATGGAGGGTTAGGTGTTGGCACTATGGAGGAGGATGTGGGATCATCACAGGGAGGCGGTCAGGCCTCGGGGTATGGTTATCCACCCCACTATCAGCCCTACCCACAGGGCCCAGGATATTCGATGGGAGGTACATCGGATTATCCTAGTTTTCACCCATATTCCACATATATGCCTTATCCACCGTATTACCCCCCATATCCACCATATCCCATGTATCCACCCTCGCCTTTTTACCCCAGTCCAGCATACTCTACACCAGAAAGTGCTGCACCTCCCCCACCACCACCAGTGGTACAACCAGAAGCCCCAGTTATCCAAACACCTCAACCTGGCCCATCTGTGAGGAGCAAGGTAAAGATGACTGATTACCTAAAGTTAGATGCTCCTAAGTATCAATCAGGAGATGATCCGTTTGAGTACATTAAAGCAGTCAAGATGATAGCAGATGAGCTAGGGGCAGATGATACCAGAGCCATTCAGATGGCAGGGTTCACGTTAAAATGTAAGAAGGCGAAGGAATGGTTTGGCGTCTATGTGGACCCTAGGTTGGATAACATGTCTTGGGAGGAGTTTGCTAATGAGTTTGCCGGATGGGCATTTCCAGATAGTTCGAAAGAGCTAAAGATGATAGAGTTTGAGCAGCTCAAGCAGACAGAGGATATGAGTATTGATGAGTTTACTGACAGGTTTCTGGAGTTGCTGCGGTATGCAGGACAGGCCTATGATACGGAACAGAAAAAGGCGAGGAGGTATGCTATGAAACTGCATTCCAGGTATTCCTCTTTGATCCATGCAGCCGAGAGGGAGAGTTTCCACACCGTGGTGGATTTAGCACGAAGAATGGAGGCGAGTGCCATTATACAGGGTACAGTGAAACAGCAGCCGGCACAGTCTTCTGGTTCTAAGACCCCAGGTAGGGGTAAGTCAGATCCCTCTTCACAGGGTGCAGCAACTTCCAGTGGTAAGAAGTGGAGTGGTTCCACGCAGAAGTCGAAGAAGAATAAGTTCTGGAATAAGATTAAAGCAGGTCTGGGATTAGGCAGTGGCATGAGTTCAGGTTCAGAGGTTCCAGTGTGTAATAGGTGCGGGAAAGCGCACAGAGGAGTTTGTCGCTTTGGGATTACAGGATGTTACAGGTGTGGCCAGGAGGGACACATGGCTCGTGAGTGCCCTCAGGCATCTTTCACGGCACCATCCCATCAGACAGCTCCAGCTAGCATGCCACAGCCACCAGTTTCAGGTATGACGCAGGGCAGAGGCAGAGGGAGAGGGTCAGCCTCTTCATCTGCGGGTCCCCGAGGTGGAGGTCCGTCAGCTCCGGCGCGGATTTTCACGATGACACAGCAGGAGGCAAACACTTCTAACACCGTGGTGTCAGGTAATCTCCTCATTGGGTGTTCTGAGGTGTATACTTTGTTAGACCCTGGTGCTTCGCATTCCTTTGTTGCTCCCAGAGCCATAGAGAGAGTGGGTTTGATGACGTCTGGGTTAGAGTGTCCCCTATGGGTCAGTGGTCCTAAGTGTGATCCATCGTTGGCAGAGACAGTCTGTCGACATAGTCCAGTATTTATAGATGGTAGATGCCTTCCAGCTGACCTTGTGGTTCTAGAGTTGACAGATTTTGACGTCATTCTAGGGATGGATTGGCTATCTGCATATGGTGCTACCTTGGACTGCAGAGACAAGGTAGTTCAGTTCAGAGATGAGGATGGATCTGAGTTTGTCTTCAGAGGAGACAGGAGGGGCACGCTTAGAGGTCTGATATCAGCCCTACAGGCTCGTAGGTTGCTCAGGAGGGGATGTCAGGGGTATCTAGCTCATGTGAGAGAGCTAGACAGTCAGGTTAGGGACCCCAGTTCAGTGCCCGTAGTCAGAGAGTTCCCAGATGTGTTTCCAGATGAGCTTCCAGGACTACCACCTGATAGGGAAATAGAGTTCGAGATCGAGTTAGTGCCTGGTACCAGACCGATCTCTATTCCTCCCTACAGGATGGCACCAGCAGAGCTTAAGGAGTTGAAAGAGCAGCTACAGGAGTTGGTAGATAAGGGTTTCATCCGTCCAAGTACCTCACCCTGGGGTGCTCCAGTGTTGTTTGTCAAGAAAAAGGATGGATCCCTTAGACTTTGTATCGACTACAGGCAGTTGAACAAAGTCACTACCAAGAATAAGTATCCTCTACCCAGGATCGATGATCTATTCGACCAGCTAGCAGGAGCAGGTTGTTTTTCTAAGATAGATCTGAGATCGGGCTATCATCAGCTGAGAATCAGGGAAGAGGATGTACCTAAGACAGCTTTCAGGACCAGATATGGGCATTATGAGTTCTTAGTGATGCCGTTCGGGTTGACTAACGCCCCTGCAGCATTCATGGATCTCATGAACCGAGTTTTCAGAGAATACCTGGATCACTTTGTTATTGTCTTCATAGATGATATCTTGGTGTATTCCAGGAATGCAGAGGAGCATGCCCATCATCTGAGGATAGTCCTGCAGACCTTGAGAGAGCATGGTTTATATGCCAAGTTCTCCAAGTGTGAGTTCTGGCTAAGGAGCATTTCATTCTTGGGGCATGTAGTGTCAGATCAAGGTATAGCAGTGGACCCCAAGAAGATAGAAGCTGTAGCCAATTGGCCTAGACCCACCACAGTGACAGAGGTCAAGAGTTTCTTGGGTTTGGCAGGCTACTACAGGAGGTTCGTTCAGGACTTCTCTAAGATAGCGGCTCCTATGACCAGATTAACCAGAAAGAACCAGAGAGTCACATGGTCTGACCAATGTGAAGAGAGCTTTGAAGAGTTAAAGAGAAGATTAACTTCAGCACCGGTGTTAGCTCTGCCTACTAGTGATGAAGACTTCACAGTGTTCTGTGATGCGTCCCGAGTGGGATTGGGTTGTGTGTTAATGCAGAATGACAGAGTAATAGCTTATGCTTCTAGACAGCTGAAGAAGCACGAGCTGAACTATCCAACACACGATCTTGAGATGGCAGCTGTTATATTTGCACTCAAGATGTGGAGGCATTACCTCTATGGGGTGAAATGTGAGATCTTTACCGATCATAAGAGCCTACAGCACATCCTGAGTCAGAGAGAGTTAAACTTGAGGCAGAGACGGTGGGTAGAATTGCTTAGTGATTATGATTGCAGGATCCAGTATCATCCGGGAAAGGCAAATGTTGTAGCCGATGCCTTAAGCCGGAAATCACTAGGCAGTTTATCTCACATTACCGCAGAAAGGAGGCCGGTGGTGAAGGACTTCTACAGGTTAGTTGAGGAAGGGCTACAGTTAGAGTTAACTGGTACAGGTGTTTTGATTGCACAGATGAAAGTTACACCCGTGTTTCTGGAGCAAGTGGCTCAGAAACAACATGAGGATCCAGCGTTGATCAAGATTGCCAGGACTGTTCAGTCAGGCAAGAGCGAAGAGTTCAGATTCGACGACCAAGGGATTCTCCGATACGGGCATAGACTATGTGTACCAGACGACATCAGTTTGAAAGGAGACATTATGAGGGAAGCTCATAATGCGAGATATAGCATTCACCCTGGAGCCACCAAGATGTATCAAGATTTGAAGAAAGTGTATTGGTGGCCAGCAATGAAGAGAGAAGTGGCACAGTTTGTGTCAGCCTGCGAGATATGTCAAAGAGTGAAGCTAGAGCACCAGAAGCCGGCTGGAATGCTTAACCCACTGCCGATTCCAGAATGGAAATGGGAGAATATAGCCATGGATTTTGTATATGTTGAGGAAGTTGTGAGGTTACATGGGGCTCCTGTTTCTATAGTGTCTGACAGAGGACCCCAGTTTACCTCCAGGTTTTGGCGAAGTCTGCAAGAGGCTATGGGCACAAGATTAGACTTTAGCACTGCTTTCCATCCACAGACTGACGGACAGTCAGAGAGGACCATCCAGACCATAGAAGATATGCTTCGAATGTGTGTGCTAGATTTTGGCGGATCTTGGAGGCAACATCTACCCTTAGTGGAGTTTGCCTACAACAATAGTCATCATGCTAGCATAGGGATGGCCCCATATGAAGCTCTGTATGGGAGGAAGTGCAGGTCACCAGTTTGTTGGGAAGAGGTTGGAGAAGGGTCCCTAGCAGGGCCTGAGTTAGTAGAGATCACGAACAGGGTGGTGCCCATCATCAGAGAGAGGCTCAAGACTGCTGTTAGTCGGCAGAAGAGCTATGCAGACATTCGCAGAAAGCACATAGAGTTTGAGGAGGGGGATCTGGTCTTGTTGAAGGTGTCTCCAATGAAAGGGGTGGTTCGTTTTGGGAGGAAAGGTAAACTGGCTCCGCGGTACATTGGACCTTTTGAGATTTTGCAGAAGGTCGGAAATGTGTCGTATAAGCTTGATTTGCCTAGGTCTATGGAAAGAATCCATCCAGTCTTCCATGTTTCGATGCTAAGAAAGTTTGTGTCAGATCCGAATAAGGTTCTCAGCGAACCAGATGTGGAGATCCTAGGTGATCTCACGTATGTAGAACAACCAGTGCGGATCATTGACACCCAGATCAGAAAGCTAAGGAACAAGGAGATCCCGATGGTAAAAGTCCTCTGGAACCACCATCATATCGAAGAGTGCACCTGGGAGACAAGGGAGTCTATGCTCCGACAGTACCCCCATCTCTTTTGAGGTTAGTTCGAGTTTCTTTTGTTCTTCATGTACCTTATGTTATGTTTGGAGTATGTTTGAGTTCGAGAGGAACATTCGGGGACGAATGTTCTTAAGGGGGGGAGAATGTAATACCCGGCTAGACCCCGGTATCGGAATTCCTACGTTCCGGCGGATTTTCCGTTGGAAGTCGGGATTCGAGGATGTCGGAGTTTGCCCTAAGGGTATAAGAAAGGTTTTTAAGATGTTTTTAAGTGTTTTTATCATGTTTGCATGTTTTGAGTTAAGAAAATTGAGTTTTGAAATGAAAAGGCCAAGGGGACAAAAGCCAGGTTCGGCCGCCGAAGGTGAAGTTCGGCCGCCGAAAGTTGCATGGTTTCGCATGCACGTTAGGCCGCCGAAGGAAGGGTCGGTTGGCCACTACAAAAGCCCCTTTTGCCCGAGACTTGAGTGTTAAACACTCTGTTTTTGGGTCAAAGGTAGGTTCAAGCTCTCCTTGGTGTGATTTCTCATGTTTTCCTCAAATCTTGCATGTTTTAACTTGATTTGAGCTTTGTTTTAGAGATTTGAGCAAAAGGAAGCAAAGTTGAGCACTTGGAGAGTTTGAGTGAGTTTTTCCCCATCTCCAAGCTTGGATCATCAATCCTCTAGTTCTGCAAGAGGTAAGCATGGATCCTCACCTCCCCTTATGTTTAAAGCAAGTTTTAGAAGTTTTGGAGAGGTTTATGGCATGTTTTGGGGTATAAGCATGAGTTTGAGCATATGTTGCTCATATGCATTTTGTTGTGGTTTTTGGGGCTTGAACTAGTTTTTAGGCCTCTATATGCATGAGTTATGTTATATGTTAGTTGAGAAGTGTTGGTATGCATGTTATGGGTGTTTGCTAGGAGTTTGGAGGCTGAGAGCATGAGTTGTGCTCGGATTCTACCTTTCTGGAGAATCCAGGTTCGGCCGCCGAAGCAAGGTTCGGCCGCCGAACCCCTTGTGGAGGCAGTTTCGGCTGCCAAACCTTGCCCCCGAAAGCTAGGCTTTTGGGTGAGAAAGAGACTTTCGGCCGCCGAAAGAGGAAGTTCGGCCGCCGAAAGTGCATGAGTTTCGTCTCTGGATGAGACTTTCGGCCGCCGAAGGTGCCGCCGAACATGCATGAGTTTCGTCTCTGGAGGGAGGTTTCGGCCGCCGAACCAGCCGCCGAAAGTGCCCAGTCCAGCCTTCTTTTGCCCATTTTTCCATGCATGCCTATGATGTTGTAGAGGGGTTTTGGGGAGATAATAAGAGTTATGTTTAAGTAAGTTTGGTCCTCATTTGAGTCCACCTGTGTAGGTACGGACCCGAGAGACCAAGGAGGCCCACAGAGTTAGGGTTTCAGAGACTGCTCAGCAGTTGACAGAGGTGAGTGGAACAGAACTTTATTTTAAAAGTTAAGCACTGTTTAAGCATGATTCATGCATCATTAATGCCATGTTTATGTAGGATGTTTTGCATTAGTATACACCAAGTTGATGTATTGCATTATTACTTGTATATGTGGATTGGACCGAGGCGATCTCAATAGCCCATAAGTCTGTCATTCTTGTATGACCTGTGTGAGCTCCTTTGGGGCCGGGCATTTACCTTGGATGAGTCCTGTGTGAGCCCTTATAGGGTCGGGCACCATGAGTAGTTAGTGAAAGACCTGTGTGAGCTCCTTTGGGGGCCGGGCACTGACAGAGGGAGTTTTGGGATCATGTCCAATCCGAGATGTGAAATGTTTGTGCAGTGATCGCATCATATGACAGCATGTTTTAAATGTGATTTTTTATAGATTCCGCTCACTGGGCTTTAGCAGCTCATCCCTTTCCCTAACCCCATTTTACAGGGCCTCAGAGAAGAGAAAGAGAAAGAGATAGCAAGGGTAAAAGGCATATGTAATAGTATAGAGTAGTGGACATGATAATGATGTACAGTACAGAGTTTATGTTATGCAGAGAAATGATGTAATAGTAAGTTATGTACTGAGTTATAGAATTGTGCTTGGCCCTAGTGCTTGTTATTCCTTTATACATGATCATTTTATGATTGAGATAATGTTGTTCTGATGCGCTAGGCTTGGTGCATGGTAGTCTTTCTATCTCTGTAGTTACTGTATGGTACCATAGCAGGTATCACTCTTCGAGTGCATACAGACAGAGCATGCATAGGCCAGGCTTAGTCGATGAGAAAAGTTTCAAGAAAAGAAAAGATAGTCAAGCAAAGAAAAAAAAAGAGAAGAGTAAGTAACAGTTTTAAGCTTAAGTATGCTCATGTATGGGTTTTATCAGGTACTTAGAGTTGACAGTAGGCTTACTACGGGTCCCGGCGGCCTTAAGCCGATCTGGATCCTAGTGCCGGTGATGGTCCGGTAAGCGGGCTGGTACACCAACATTCTGGAAGCTACTGAACGAGAGCTTCCTGACATTGGCACCAAAACTAGAAAAGGTGGGGGATAAGAGTAGAGTGACGAACAGACGATGTAGGGGCTGCAGCCTGAAAAACCTCTCTAGTTACATCAGCAGTAGACTTGTTGGCCTTAAAAGTGGCCAGAGTCTCCTTCATACTCTTTCTAGACGAAGTGAAGTTATTTAGGAGTTTGATGGAATCCACTGGCATGATAGAAATTGAAAAGGAAATATCAGTCCAGTTAGAGCTCGAAATAACAAAAGAAGAACATAAAAAGAAAAAAAAATAAAAAATATTAGCTTCTCAATAGTCCCGCAGGTTAGATATAAAAATGCATTTTTCTACGTCATATTTCTTTTTTACAGAGACTAGTCGGTGAAGGCAAATTTAGTCTGTTAGGGTTAATCCAGGGAAGTCATTATAGCCCTAAGAAATTTCCCCCCATGAAAGATCGATATCTCAGTTAATCCCTGAGCTTTTCTTTAGCTCGACAACTACAAAATTTTTTGCCCAACCTTTAGTTGAGTTTTTGTACCCCGCGAATATAGACAACCCAGCTCGGGGAACGAAATAGTAAAACCCATGGTTAGACCTAATAAGATGGAAGAAAGTATAAAACAACTCGATAGAAGGGGCAAAACCCCAATATAGGTAGATGGATTGGAAGCAGCATAGAATAAGATAGAGTTAGAAGACAACGTTCGAGGAGTCACCTTAAAATGACGGAAAACCTCAATGGAAAAAGAGGTGAAAAAGAAGGTTAGCCCGAATTCATACTGTTTGACGAAAAAGACCAAATTACGCCTCCTACTGAGCATCTATCAAGCCCGCTGGTGGTGGGTAGTGGAGAATAATTTGTTCATTGAGCAAGGGAGCCCTAATTCTAAAGATGGTGGTGTTATAGAAGTTGTGAGAAAAGTTGTGGAAAAAGGAAGGAGTAACAAAAGGCATCAGACTCACTATATCGGAAATCCTAATAGAAGCCATAAGAGGAGTAAAACATATCTCAAATCAGAAAATTAGAGATTAGAGAGAAGAGAAAGAGCAAGATAGCAGAAGCAGCGCAAGAGGCAGAGCAACAAGTGAAAGCAAGAGCACAAGTTTAAAATGAGTAAAGGCAAAGGAGATGTAATACCCGGCTAGATTCCGACATTGGAATCCCTACCTTCCGGCGGAATCTCCGTTGGAATATGGAATTCTGAAGATGCCAGAGGCTTCTAGAGGGGTAAAATGTGTTTTCTAAAATGTTTTTACTAATTTCATGGTTTTAAATGGAAATGAATTGAGTTTTAAAAAAAAAAAAAGGTTCAAAATTTTTATGTATGTGTTGATCATGTATGGGATTAAACAGGTACACAGGATGAATGTTTGGCTTGCTACGGGTCCCGACGGCCTTAAGCCGATCTGGATCCTAGCGCCGGTAGCGGTCTGATTTTCGGGTCGTTACAGGAGAGACGTTTTGATATAACTCTCCTAGAGCCACGCGGTAATTATTGAGATCTCGAAGTTTACTCCTCATAAATAATGAAATAATTAATGAGCAGATAAAGTGGTACTTGATGATGGCCGGACATGACAAAGCCTGTGCTAGAAAGTCTGGGCCTTAAATCTATCAGGGCCTAACGTACATCCCTATCCCTCATACAAGCTCAGGACTTCTTTTGACAAGTCGGACTGGGCGCTAACCTTCACGTGAGGCCTAAGCCTCGAGTATTAGTTAGCTCCGTAGGATAATAAATCTCGTGATGTTTGGGATTGTGTCTAAATGGTATCGAATAGAATTAAATGACCGTCTGACGATAGAAAATAACGCGGTATATTAGTACGTACGACCAGCGTGAATATAGCAGCAGAATATAAGTATAGGACGATAGTTATGTATCACTAAAAAACAAAAAAGAAAATGAATAAAAGAAAATAAAGAGGATAGACAAAATAAACTTATAAAAAGTATATTCTGAGTCTAACCTTGATTAGATGTGAGACATTAAAATATAATTTATAATTTAAAATTTAATATATTTTTTTTGTCCGTATGTATATTAAATCTACATAAATTAGATTAAAAAATAATTTCCGTAGCTTAAAATAAATTCGTCATAGATGAAATGAAAATGAAAAAGCATGAAAAATAATGGAGGAATTGTAGTTGGTTATTGGTGGGGCAAATGGTGATCAGGATGTGCGAATAATTTGAGAATCCAAACAAAAGGTAGGGGAAAAGATAAATAATGGCAAGGCAATCACAACCACTACTACCAAGGATTAAGACTAGTGCAGATACCAACTTTGTCAAGCCAAAGTGACAGCTACACTTATATTTTGCTCTCCATTGACCTTGGGGCACCAGCAGCAGGGATCTTCCCAAAATCTTGATGATTTGGATGCCAATTCGCGTTCCTATTGGACTAGCTATTTTGTCTTTGTGCTACTGAATGTGGATCAAATTGCAAGAGATACTCCAATCTCTACCAAATATCTATCTAATTGGTGAACTGCATTGCAACTACTAAGTGAAAGGTCAGCCAACCTTGTTGAAGGTTACAGTTCTATTGGCCAATATATCCTATTAAAAAAATGTTAAAGGGAGAAGCTAGTGCACTGCTTGCTTCACAAACTGCTAGATCAGTAAACAAAAGTCAGAGACCGTAAAGAAAAAGAATAAGTAAGCCAAACAGAGGTGACAAAATTGCTCGCCTCTCTCTTTTTTTTTTTCTTTTTTTTTTTTTCGTGGGTGGCTTTGGATATCTATCTAATTTTTTCCATCAACAGTCAAAGTTACACCTTAGAGATTTCGTGAGCCTGAGTTTACCTTACTCAGTGGTCAATTGGGCTCCACTAAACAGGTAATTTTTGGGTGAAAAAAAATTCATTGCTTCTTTTTATCAAATTATAAATTTAATACACTAATATTGTTTATTAAAAATACTCATTACAAGTTTACCTTTTTTAATTTATTACGCTAATTACTTATTACTAAATAAAATAAAATTAACTATTGAATATATTTATTCATATATTGAATTACATAACAAAGAGTAAAAAATGTTTGAATTTGAGCGTCACTTAATTGGAAGTTACCACGCTAAGTTTAGATGAGCAATAAATTTCAGGAATTTTTGTGAATTTGGATAAAATATCCATTTATATTAAAATTCCACAAAGGTGGCTTAAAGGGACGTGGAAATGGCTACTTCTGATGCTGTCTTTTGATAGCTACAACCCAGCCCAGCAAATACAATGAAAAAATGGCTAATGATAGTAGCTGAGTTGTGTCGTTTGGTTTTCAACAAAACAGAGTTTAAAGGATCAATTGGGTCTAAAACACAGATTAACAATGATTCCATTATTGCAAAATAAGAAATGTATTAGTATTACACTGCGACTGAATGCTTATCGGGCTAATGCTGATAAGACATTTTTAAAACAATACCGTACTAATATGATGAGAAAAAGAAGAATAAGATGATAAAAAATGAAAAAGTATTCAAGTATTCAATGAAAACTATTTCAAAACAAACTGATATTCCACAAGGATGATGGGTCCAGTGTATCAGGTCTTCCCCTGGATATTGCACAGGGTTCTATTATTATCTTTTCAAGCGCTACAGTATTTTCAATCATAAACCATGCAAGTTCAAAATCATATCTAGATGGAAGGAACCCAATAAATTCGAAAACTTTTAGACATTTGTGCTGATATCCTTTCCTGGCACCTTTGCTTTCAACTTCCACTTCAGAAACTTCGCTTTCTCATTCCTAGTAGGATATAGATAATTAAACTGCCCAGATAGATGGAACAATCATATCATAATTCCTTACCCACAAGAAATTAGTGTTAAGACATACAAACAAATGTTTGAATACCCAGAACAAGCAAAGTTTAGGAGTGCATGAACGAGAATGCAGCAGCTTATGTTTCATCCATCATTTACAACTGTTAATGAATTTGAAATGAAGATCATATTACTAAGAATCTACATATATATTGATTTCTTGACTTCCTATATCTCTGGAAAGGAGCGAAATGATAGGAAAATCAAGGCCGGCGGTGAATAAACATCCACCATATCCTGAGGTTTGTGGCCCACATAACTAAGCCCATTAAGGATAGAATTTTTAGAAAATAGAAAAATGGTAGCTATAAATTTGACTACAGTTTTATTTGATACATATGATCAAAATTCGAAAGAAATATTGAACTCCGTAGATTTTACATAACTACCAGCAACTTCAAAGTAGAGCTTCGAGATATTTGAAAAATATATAAGGAAATATACAAAGGCTCATTTGGATTCCAAAAATAGAACAGAATAAATAATGATTCCTTCAATGCAAATTAAGAATATTCACCTGAATCGAAAATTTATGCAACCTAGGAAAGGCCTTTAATAAACACAACCATCGGGCATAGCAGCGAACCTCTGATCTTCCTAACACCAACTCAAACTGATTGAGATTTTGTAACTAGGGAATTTTGGAAATTCCATATAAGCTCTAGACAAATCCACCAAGAATTAAAGCATGTAACAGTAATAGCAAACATCTGAACAAGAGGACCAAGAATAAAAGCATGTTAGGCGTACAAAGTAAATTTTATTTCTCCACACTAACCTTATAATACAATGTCAGTGTCTTCAGCTGAGACAGCAGAGGAAATTGATTCTGAATATTCCTTATCAGAAAGGAAGAATAGCTTCGCATGAAAGACACCTCAACAAGACATGGAACATCCTTATAGGAGATGCATAACATTCGGCCAGCGTACTTAAAGGAGACAAGGTTAACTGCAGAAATCTCAATACTTTTTAAAGAATGACAATATAATATCTCTAGGCATTTCAATTTTAGTGATGGGCCAGAAACCTTAGCATCCTTACAGGATATAGGATGCTAGTTCTTGCTGCTTCTGTCATTGTCAACCGGGACAATATAGAAACAAGAATTTCATCAGGCATCATACTGATCCAGTCCACTGAAGACCTATGTTTCTTATAGAGCTAACGATTTGCAAGTCACAAGAACAAGTGTAACATGTGAAAAACTGAAAGAGAACATCAAATGTGAAAAATTAATCCACATGGACATAAATATGCAACCTAACTTTTATTCTCTGTAAAATGGACAATCTGAAAAGACAGATAAACAGCTCTTAGCATCTGATTAAGGGAAATTTGCCTCCTTTAGCTTGAAACTCGAGCCAGGATGCACTGCTTCCTCCATTATCAGTATCACAGATTTAGAGAAGTCAATGACTGGTTGCCCAAAGAAAGAATAATACAATAAATTTGATCAACGTATGATACAAGGAGTGATCACCAACACTGACACGTGTACAACAAAGATCTTAATGTAACGCAAAAAAAAAAAAAAAGGCAAGCCAATCAACTCTTACATTTGAAGTTTTCTCTTTATTGAATATCAAAAACTCTTACATTTGAAGTAAATTTATTTGAATCGTGAAAGAAATAAAGATAGTGAAAGCATGCCAAACAGAGAGGAAGCAAGCCAATCAAACTTACTGATAATACACAAAATCAAACTGCAAATTAATAGACAGTGACAAACTAGAATTTGAAGTTGGAGCATTGGACTTCTTCCCACAGAAGTGTGGAAGTAAAAGCCAGTCTGTTAGAAGCCAGATCAAACTGCAAGAGATTATCCTGCAACTGGTGTGCCCCAATCACTATTGGTGTTGTTATTATTGGCTCATCACCTCCATCCAAAAACGCTAAGCACACTACATCTTTACTCAACTCCACCATTGAATTAGCTCCATACATTTCCCAGTACAAATCTTTATTGTTCTCCAACCCCAGAGCAATGTCGGGGACACTAACTCCAAGACCTGTCATTCCCATATTTCCCATTGTATAGCAATCTGTAAATGGGGCCGTGGGCGCCACCTTGCTCACATTCCAAACTGCAATCTCCTCATCAAACGCCTTAACCAGAGCCTTGTATATAGAGGTTTCTAGCTTGGTGTAAGGTTCCACTGTGGATAATTTCGCTCCACCCTTGCCCGTCTCTTTAAACTCCAGCAACGTTGAGTTTATGGGAATGGGTTTTTTGTTTACCATAATAGATGTGACCTTGATGAAATACTCTGGCGATGGGGGTCCTCGTATAACAACGGATGATCCTGTGAATATAGTGTTGAGGTAGAGTCGTGTGTGTTGGAATCTTGACGAGACGTCAATGGCCTTTGATGTATTGTAACCGGGATAGAATACGTATGGAGACTCACCAAAGAATATGACACCATTGGATTTGGAAGTGGAAGGCAAGCATATGGCGAATTTACGCCGGAAGCTTCCACCAAATGCAGAAGAAAGTTGGGTTGGCAGAGCAATTCGTTCCCTTCCTAGTCCAATCATTCCCTTAGCGCCACTAGCAAGACTATTAAGATCCCAAGCATTTGCACAAGCGAAGATAAAATCAGAAATAGAAACAGATGAGCCGGCCTTTACACCGTCCGTGGATTGGAGGGCAATTGTATCTCTGGAAACATCTCCAACTTCATATCCACCTCTGACTGTGTTTTCAGAGAGGACATAACAAGTTTCGTTGTTGCAGCCTGGTCTATGATGACCAGGTAAGCAAGCACCACCACAAGTGGCTTTGGCGACAGAGCATGAAGCTGAACCACAAAAACTTTGTTTGTAAGTTGATGAGTGGTATGACCCATCGTCGCAATCCATCCATAAGTGGCGGCCTCCGATGTCGACCACAAAGTCCTTCTGGGCAAGAGGGGTTCCCATATTCAGTTGGGTTACATATTGGAGAGTAGTGGCATCTTTGGAAACAGGGAGGAAGAGTGCCTTGGGTTTTGATGACGTTTTTGCAACAGAGGAGGAGATGGAAATGAAGCAGCAGCAGATAAGTAGTAACTGAACTAAAGAAGCCATTGAAGGGGAGTCGATCAGACGAAGAAGACTGCTTAGGACAAAGATTTGCAAGATTGCGGATGGTATATATACTCTACAGATTGCCGCCACATATGACCATTACCCATTTCTTGACTTGACCTGAATGGATAATGATATGACGAGAGATTGAGACATCTTAAGCTCAAACACTTAAGACTCGGTCAAATCCACTGAACTTTCCTTTTTGGGAGTCCATTGCTTATATTAATTTTCTAGGTAGAGCATTGCAAGTAGGTAAACCAAACGAGGACTTGATCAAATTTTTATTAGTCAGATAATATAACGTAAGAATTTCTCAGTTAGCCAAAGCAGTTATATTATACAGTAATCTTAGAATTTTGTCCAAATCTCTTATTTTTATTTTTATTTATTATTAAAACCTGTCATTTATCACAAATAATTTGAATTGTGAAAAACAAAAATCATATGAAATGCTATCCGAATCTCCGCATATTTCTGCTTTATACTGTTTTTAATTTTTTTTGTTATTAAATTATTATTATAATATACATAATTTTTTACTGTTTAATTTAATTAAATTAAAAATTAAAAATACATTTTATTAAACCATAAAAAATTATTAATTTGGTTTTAATTACTATTTAATTTATTTTATAATATAAATAATTTGATTTGGTTTTAAAATAAATTTATACCATATTTAATTTTTTATTTAGTAATTATTATAAACAGAATCAAATATGACACCCGTAACTGTAAGTATATATATATTTTTGAGGATAAACGGAAAAATAAAAATAAAAATCAGAAGAGTAATTGGTGAGGACATCACTAGCAATCATGCATGGCCTCCTTTCATTCTTTCTTTAAACAGTAAAACTAATGGTATAATAGAGCTATCAAACAAACAAATTAACAATACAATAGTAGGCTGAAGGTTTTCGAAACATCCTCTAAGCTTTAGAGGCGAAGTCGAAGTTTGAACATGTTGTTTGTCTAGACAACAGAGAAGAGCTAAATCCGAGCCTTGAAGTGGCAAGATCAAATTGCAGAAGATTGTCCTCCAATTGATGCCCTCCAATCACGATTGAAGTCCTTGGATTTACACCTCCGTCAACAAATCCCAGACACAGCACATCATTATTAACTTCAACCATTGAGTTGGCACCAACAATCCTCCAGAAAACGCTGTTGCTCTGCAACACAAGATCAATTGATGGCACATTTGCACCAAGGCGAGTGCCAAGGATTTTGCTAGAATTAAAACAAGCTCCGAAAGGTGCCACGGGTGCTACTCTTGGGACATCACTTATCTCCTTCACAAAAGCATTAACAAAAGCATTGTAGATTGTGGTCTCCATGACAGTGTAAGGATTTACGGTGCTAATCTTTGTTCCGCCGAAACCTTCCCTGTCAATGGATAGCAATGTTGTATTCAGTGGAACAACTTCTCCGTTGATTTTGATAGACTTCACTCCAATGAAATAATCAGAGGAAGGGTCACCCTGAACGAAAGCAGCTGCTGTGCTTACTGGGTTGAGAATCAGTGGAGTATAAGTGAGGGACTCAGCAGCATCGAAATTTGGACGCAAAACATAAGGCCCATCCCCGAAGAACACCACACCTTTAGCAGTTGTTGAAGAGCTCAAGCAAATGGCGAACTTCCTGTCAAAGCTAAAGGCAGCAGAAAATTGAGAAGGGAGAGAAACCTTAGTCCTTCCGAGACCAGCCAAACCCTTGACACCACTGGGAAGACCTTCCGAGATGAATTTAGGTGCACAAGTGAAGAGAAATTTTGAAACAGAGACTGATCTACCAGGTTTCGATCCATCCGTAGATTGGATAGACACCACATCCTGACCAAGTTCACCATCAGTGGCAATGTTTGTAACCGTATTGTCAACGAGCAGCGCACATGTGTTGTTGTTGCACCCTGGTCTTGGACTAGAGAAGCACTGCGTTATACAGCCATTTGCGTTAGCAAGTGAACACTGGGCTGAATTGCAGCGTGCAGGTCTATAAGAGGATGACTCATAGCCTTGCTCACAATCAACCCAGAGATATAGACCACCAAGATCCAGGGCGACATCGACAGGAACGAGAGGGGTTCTTTGATTGATCTGGGTAAGGTAAAGGAGGCTTGATGGGTCTTTTGATACAGGAAGGACTAGAGCTTTGGGCCTGAAGGATGTTTGTGCAATGGAAGGAGAAATAAAGAAAATAAGGGAACAGAAGAAAAAGAGACAACGAGAGATGGCCATTATTGGAAACTGGAAAGAGAGCTGATGATTGGAGAAGCACTGGGTTTCAGAGTATTTATAGTAGAGAATTAGATATGGTTGACAACTTAAGGCGGCTGAATTATCAAGTGGATGAGGTTAAATTGAGCAACGACTAATATATTGGATGGATCATTTATCCTCTTCCTATACGGTATTTTTATTGCATGGATTGCATTCATGAGGAAGGGAAGCTGTTGGTTACTTTGAAGTTGGCAATCTCATGCTGAGTAGATAAATTAATATTGGTTTGCCAGCTAAGGCTTCAACCTTCAAGTTTGGGGGCTCAGCCTCCGCTTTCTCGATCATCTAGCAAGGTCTCGTTTGGTTAATTGGTTGGACTTGTCTCTTGGTTGTGTTTATTTAATGGATTTTGGACTTTTTGTGCAGCGCAGGGCCCCTTGTAGTCGCGTTTACGATTTAAAGATCTCGAGCGCCTTCGATTTTCAGAGAATTGGGTGGTTGTATGCCGAGTCCGTAATAACAAATCAAATAGAAAAGATATTAATAAAATAATAATTAATCAATAATAGACATATAAAATAATAATTATTTAATGTTTTTAAAACTTATATAACAGTTAATTATTGATTTGATATTTTCAGAAAGATTTGCAAGATAATTTGGTTTTGCTACAATAAAACGGAAAAATTACTGGTACTCTTTACGTACCACGTCACATCAACCTATTGATTTATTAAAAAATTATTAATTACTCATTAAATCTATACTGCTAAAGAGTTGATGTTTACCAGTAAGATAAATAAAATTTTAATTTAGTAAGTTTTTGATAATATATTATTAGACTGTTGGTTTGATATAACCATGTTAAGGTAATAATTTGCCAAATTTCAAAAAAAAAAAAAAAAGGTAATAATTTGCCGATAAAACGCAGCGGATTGATGCAGCTGGATAATTGCCGCTCAAGTGGATGATGCTTTGCTGACTAGATTTTGACGTCATTTTTTTCTTACAGTAGTTCCGTATTAGTGGGCCAAATCAACAGGGCTCGGATCACAGTAGACTTTGCTTAGGCCCATTATCAAGCCCAAAACAGTTGGGTGCAGGTAATTCTGGACCACATGGAAACTTTTCCCGCCCCATCAGAAACACCGAGCTCAGAGTGAAGATGGATGACCCCAACAAAGAATTCTCTTTATTTTAAAATTTCCCTTTCCCGACGAGAATCAATTGCCACGATCGGAAGATAAAAGTATTAGAGAATCACGATCCGCCAACAACATTTTGCTGTCATTATTTTCTGGAGGAGATTAACAGACTTTGAAGGTAAGCTAATTACCTCAGCTTTCAAATCTGATCAGAGAACATTAAAAAATGTGTTTGTAATGGAGCTTTTGATTATTTTTCTGTTCTTTCTTTCTTTTTTTCTTTCATTTTTAATTATGGGTGTATAGAGCTTTCTTCTGAAATATATAGGAAGAGTATTTATTTTGTTCTGTAATGGATACAGAATCATCCTCCCCTCCTCTTTATTTTTCATTTCCAGTTTGCAATATCATCTTCAATCTTACCTGTTCACATCCTGCCATTTTCTTAAATTCCGATCAAACCTATGGTTCAAAACCAAAATTGACAGCTTGTTGATGGGTTTCGTTAACTGAGCGAATATCTCACAAGGTAAAGTGGAGCGGCTTAATTTGAGATTGATCTTAACATTGACGAGAAAAGCACAAGGAAAATCGGTTTTGTTTTTCCTTGGAGGTAGGTCATTGGGGCGATTTTGTTTACTGGTGTTTTTTTGTGAGTGCGACGTAGAAGAGAGGAAAAATAGGTGAACCGGTGGATTCTGAACCCAGCTATCTCTTCCATTAAATTCCTCTAAGACTTTTTTATTCAGTAGAATCCATTTCTGGGTTGAACTGAATTTTGATCATGGGGTGACTGACCCACTTGTGTATCTAAAAAGTACTGCTTTTTTTATTAGTTTTGTAGTTGAATTGAAATGGCCGTTAACCTGTGAAGTGAAGTTGTATTCTTGTTGCTATCTCTGATTTCCTTTTTCATGCATGACGATCTAAAATTCTATAGTATTGTTCTTGGTGTTCCTTGGTTTTTACCTCAACTCATAGATAAGCAATCAGAGTGGAGAAACATGTGGGAGACAAGGATGTATTTCTTAATTTTTAACAGTCTTATACCTTTCTTGAAGGAGAATTATTAAAAACGAGTTGAGAAGTTTTGCTCTTCCTAGTAATGGATAAGATTGACGATTCAATTAAGAACCAAATAGCTGTACTTTGGCGAGTTACAAATGCGACAAGATGCTTCAAGGAGGACAACGCTCCTTGCCAGATCGAAGGGGTAATTATACTCGGAGTAGATGCTTTGTTATTCAACATGTCGTTGGGTCTTTATCATTGATGTCTTGGTTTAAGTTTCTTTCATTGTACTTGCTTGGATTTGCTTCACTTAATTTTTGTATGCAATATTTTTAGGGCCTCTTCTTAGGTTCTGTTGGTGCTGCAAACAATAAGGATCTACTGAAAAGCAACAACATTACACACATCTTAACAGTTGCTAATTCTTTGGCTCCTGCTCATCGAAATGATTTTATATATAAAGTCATTGGAGGTATGATTGATCCTTCTTCTGATGAATATTATTTCCGTAAAATATACATAGCCTCAAGTATGATGATATTCTTCATCTTGATTTTTCGGGTATAACTTTCTTATTTTTTTTTTTTTAATGTTTAAGAAGGGGAAAAAATTGCCTTCATTCTGTAGTCAACTTCTTGCATTGTGCAGTTAAATTTCAACTTAGTTGTAAATCTGTAATGTTCTTTAGCTTTGCCACTGTTTCTCTATTAATGGTTTATATTTATGATTCCATCTATATTTCATTCCATTTATTTTTCCTGAAGAAGTTATTAACTTGCTTTTAACATATGAGTATCTAGATATAGGAGTGCTTGTTGCTTGCCAGTTGCCATTGCATAAAGCCATATTGAGGTTGTATAACTGAAACCCACTGTAACTTGATGGTGTTTTGTGAGGTAGTTGTGGATAGAGAAGACACAAATTTGAGGCAATACTTTGATGATTGCATCAATTTTATTGATGAAGCTAAAAGACAGGGTGGTGGTTGTTTGGTTCACTGCTTTGTTGGAAGATCCAGAAGGTGATTCATCTTGCTCTACCTATGACACTGTCTAGTACTGTGTTCTTATTCTTGCTACTGTAGTGATCTAACACATCAATCGTCAGTGAAGTAGTACTCTAATTCATTTTTAAATGGCAGTCGGTCCAGAACAGTGGTCTGACATCTTAAGATGAGAATCATAATTCATTAAAAGCAATTTTGTGGACTTTATGCTTCAAGTTTAAGACATGGCTCAGGTTGGTAGATGTGCAGGGCCTTGTGCTCTTTGTTAACATGGTGATTTTTCAATTCTGATCTGTAGAGTTTACGGGATAATTAATACTTTGTTTTTATTGGCCCTATTTTACACATTGGAATGTGGTATGAATTTTTATCAGGGATATTCAGGCTCCTGGAAGATACCTCATAAGATATATCCTGACTTAGTGAATTTTCTTATTCATCTGAATTTACGATTCTTGTTTCTTATATTATGAATATTTCCTTGATTCAAGCTTCTTGGGAGAGTTTTGTATACCTGCCAAGGAGGAATATGCTAACTAAAATTTTGCTAATTTAAATTCTGTTAGTTGGAATTTAGAGATGTAGTGCTTTGTTCTGACCTTATTTCTAATTTATTCTTGCCCATCAGCGTCACAATTGTTGTTGCCTATCTGATGAAAAAGCATGGCATGAGCGTATGCCAAGCTCTTGAATATGTGAAGAGCAGACGACCTCAGGCTGCTCCTAACTCAGGCTTCATCTCACAATTGCAAGACGTTGAGAAATCTCTTCAAGGTGCAACATCCTGTATACTTCTTCATACATTTATTTGCAGAGACACCATATGAAATGTTGAAGAGTTCAATTTAACACTGTTGCCTGGATCATATAATCTGCGAAAGCCTTTTTGAAAGCTTTAAATCAAACGCCATTTTGTTAGTCTTGTTGCAGCGACAATAGCATTCTGTTGCCGAGAAAACTTAACTCTTTTAATCCTGGAAGAGTAGATAGGATTTTCTATGCGGAGCTTCATTAAAACCAACAACATTGTTTTATTTTTTTGATTATTACTTTTTTCATTAACTAGCATATGAAGCTAAATGACTGCTTTAATTTTGTTTAGTTTCTCAAACTTAGCACCTTTCCAAATACCCTCCCAAAGTTTAATATTTTTTTATCCAACCTATGACTCTGATTCGCCATTTATGATTTTGTAGATCTAAATTTGTTGTTTTCTATCTGTATTTTAATAGATATGCTGCAACTTTGGGATTTGTCGCCCTTTTGCACAATCCGTCGTTTATCAATTCCTTTTCAACCCTAACTGACGTTGCAATTTGTTTTGCAAGGCCTTCAACCCTAATGCGCAAACGAAGACGAGAAGGGCATGGAAAGTCTAAGCAGTGCTGGATTCTGCATTTGTTGCTTATTCGAAAAGTATAGCAGAATAAACTTCAAATGTACTGGTTGTTCCCATTTGCTAATAGTTTTCTTTTTCTAGTTCTTTTATTTTAGGCATTAATAGACCAATATCTAAGTCATCCCTAGATCACCTATTCAAATAAATATATTTGGAGCTAAGGCAATAATATGTTAGTAATGGGTGTGAAAATATTGCCTTACTTAAGGTAGTGGTTTTGCAGCAGTTTAAAATTGTTGTAAAAAAAAATATATATATATATAATTATATGTTTTAATAATTTATTTATTTTATGTTTAATAAGACCATATTTTTAGCAGGGATTTTGAAATTAATTAAACTAATTTTTTATGGTACAATAGTGGAAGCAGATTGATTATGGCAAACAACACTACAATAGAGGGAATGATGGTATTAAATACTCCTCGCTGGTTAAAAGAGGGCTGGAATGACACAGACTTTAGTATTTATTTTGTCATGGGTGGTCTCTGTTACCAACTAGCCATGAGAGAGAGACTGTGTGATCGAACAATTTTAGTTCCTTGCAGTAATTGGTAAGTTTGTATTTGTAATCAATTGAGGATACAAGGAGAGGTTTATACAGAACGGCTACATGAGGGTGGGTGTTCATGCATGCATTTGTGATTTGTCATTCCACCCCTTGCTAGACAGTTAATGTTTGATATAAATCCACCTGAATTTTACTTTGCAGTTATAGGTTGGGAGCTTTGGCACAAAAAGAAGAGAGGACAGAGGACCGAGTACCGTGCTGTGCCCTAATAAATTAACAGCATTATGCTTGTTGGAAAGCACGCTCGGCAAGTTGCTTCAATGTAAGCTGAGAACCACCTCTCTCTCTCTCGCACACAAGTTTATCAGGCAACTAGCCACTAATTCTATATTTGAAGTAACGGGGTTGATAATTGAAGCCACTTTTTTGCTCACTATACAAGGTTGTCCGTTTGACCAGGAAAAGGACGGCACGCTTTCGTAATCAAGCTGGGTTATGGCAAAAGGCTAAAAATCATAGGGGGGCTTCTGCATTCTGAAGTGAGATTTCGAAATCAGACTGCCAATATCTCTTAATAGCCACCATGAACTACTATACGCTCTTTGAGCATGTAATCCAAGACATGAATAACATGTACCAGTAAAGCTATTTAATTCAACTAAGCTTCCAGAGGGCTTGTCCGTAATTAGTTGGCTCAACTAGCTAATATCAAATTCAATAATATCAAGAGAACTTTAGAGACCAAGATTCCCAGTCTCACAGAGGCTGACTATATTACACTACAACATCAAACAGATCTTGATATCACGGTATGAGGACTGCTAAGGTACTAAGGGCCTTCGCAGCATTATACATTGACAGCCATAAGTATGCGTGTGTTTTCTTTTTGTAAGGTCAACAGCATAGATACACGTATACATCACTTTCTGATAAGAAAGGAAATAAGAAAAAAAAAAAAAAACACACGCAAAAAGGAGAATTTACACTTAAAACTCACATAAAAGTAAGCATGCAATGACAGGTATGATAAAAGGGGAATGTGCATGAAGAAGACATACGGGAAGTTAAGGAACAACAACCTTCCCCTTGTTTTAACTCGTCATGTAATTGATGGCAAGGTAATAAACGTGAGATGTAATATCTCTAAGAGAGAGAGAGAGAGAGATGGCGAGTGAGTGACCAAGCACCTCACGGGACTGCAACATAGAGCATTTAATATCCAACCGAGAAAATAGTTTTTAGAATCTCACTCTTAGTTTCCAGCCCTATAAATAGATAAGACTTTTGAACCCTAAACTGAAATGCAAAAGAAAATATATGTATTTATATATAATCTTGTTTGAACGGGAAAGATGCGTCACATATCTGTAGAAAGAAACCGGAGAAGACAGATGAATGAACATCTCAAAGTCTTACGTTCCTTGACCCCTTGTTTCTATATCAAAAGGGTATTTATATATTTCTCTCGTATTCACACAAAACATCTGCTTTAATTTCCTTGCAGTTTTGAGCTAATAAAGTTTTTGCTTTTATGATTAGGGGGACCAAGCATCCATAATAGGGGGTGTTATAGAATTCATAAAAGAGTTGCATCAAGTTCTGCAAGCTCTGGAATCCAAGAAAAGGAGGAATAGTTTAAGCCCTACTCCTGGTCCATGTCCTAGCCTTAGCCCTAGGCCACTGCAACTAATAACTCTTGAGCCTGATCAGAGCCCCTTTGGGCAAACAAATGTTAAGGAACTAACTGCATGCTGCAACTCTTCAGTTGCAGATGTGGAAGCAAGGATATCGGGATCAAACTTGATCTTGAAAGTACTATCAAGACGAATACCAGGTCAAATTCTGAGGATAATCAATGTCTTGGACAAACTTTCCTTCGAGGTCCTTCACCTGAACATAAGTAGCATGGAAGACTCTGTTCTTTATTCCTTTGTGGTTAAGGTATACTATTACATGACTCAAATGCTTGCTTACGTACTCGTATGAATTCAGTGGAGAATTTTGAGCGAGAGTAAATCAATACAATTACCGATATATTATCTTAAAATATATTCTAATTTGTAACATGCTAATTCTTTCTCTTAACGTCCCTTATTAGCTAAAAACATCTATAGAACATTTTCTGATTCTGGTAGTTGTGTCTAATACTTAGCCGATGAGGACGGACCAAATCCCTTATTCACATATGATCTGATGCAACTGAGATATAAGAACCTCAAAACAGGCGATATCCCTGAGAATATGGTGATAAGTGACAACTTCTGAAAGAAATGAAGCTTCCTCTCTTTCCTTCTTGGAATTTCTTGGGTTTATCTTCTATCTAGCTATCTCGCTCCATTTTTTAGTGGCCCAGATAGGAAAAAGGAAAAAAAGACTCGAACTTGCGTCATTTTCAGTTTGATATGCAGAATTTGTGGCCAAGTACTTGAGCTTAGACACTAGACTTAACATCCTAACTAACGAGCATGTGGGTGGCTCTTCACTGGCCTCTACATGTGATAAGTGCATAGCATTATTGCTTCTACGTATATCATTGAGAAAATTGGATGTTAATTCGTAGGGGTTTAATTTGTTGTTGGAACTTAAAAACTATTTATTGCAACAAGAAATACCAGTGCTGCATGGATGGTTTCTTTTCTTTGATAACATGGTTGCATCTCACCTTAGTTTACGAATACGATTTATGTGGGTGCAGATAGGTCTGGATTGCCAGTTAAGTGTGGAGGAACTTGCAGTTGAAGTCCAACAGAGCTTCTTTCCTGAGAACTTGTACACAATTTATATGTAGTTTTTGCTGTCAAATAATTTGCCTTGGAATGCAAGATCCCCTAAAGATGTTAGAAAGAGGGAGATGCAATCCAAGTTTCGTGATGGGCCAGCCCATTTATAGTGAACCCTCATAGTCATAGGCATGGGACTAGATTTGTAATTGGGGCGAAACAGTTATGGGGATCGAAAGGGATGCATTACCAAAAAAAAAAAGACAAATAAGGCCGCAATTAAGCTGCCATTTCATTTAGCCACTGTCACTTGATGGTAGGCCTACACATCTATCATTGAAGTAATGGGTCCATCTCTAGACATTGATGGATGATGGATCCATCCATCCACCCAAAATTTCTGCTTTTATTATTGCTAACTCACAAAACTCCTGTCTTCTTCCCACCCTTGTTTTTTTATGTTCACATGCATTTTGTTATACTGAAAAGGGATCAATCAAACTGATGAAGCATGAACCCACGTTGAAAATTCTTAACTTTTAATAAGATAACTTTAATTTAGAGCAAGTAAATATATTAAATTGATTTTTATAAAATCTAATTTTAAACCCCACCAAAAAAATACAAAATCAAAATAGGGTTTTTGACCACCTTCAAATATTTGATGTGGAAGCCATGAATGTATAATTTCAACTAAGCTATGGATAGGGTGTGGCCTTTTGCTTTGACATTCAATTTGAATTAAAGTTTCATACTCAAATAATTCTGATTAGCTTGCCCCAATCTCAACTATTCCTCCTTTTTGACTTCTATATCATTTATCATTATGATTTTTATGATTTATACTAATGAGGCGTGGGAGTTTTCATGTTAAGTATGGGTCCCATTTCCCCAAAACCCTACGCCTCGAAGGATTCCTTCTTGCAAGCTAACTTACAATTTCCGCCGTTAATTAGCTTCCGTCATCTTTTTTTTTTCAAAAAAAGGAATATACGTCCGGCTCCGCTCGGCTTGACGTTGTGAGTCGTTTTTCTTATATCACGCTTTCCAGTTTCCGCCTCTGGGGTTACATGTGTATTCAGTTTTGCCCTTTGACCCCTTCTATTTTTATTTTTAATCTTTTAATTTTTTTTAAAATTTTTGTAATGGTAATAAATTAAATGAATTTATAATTTTGATAGCTTTTTTATTTCACATGGATCAAATGATAGAGGTTGTCGTTTAAGAAAAAATGAATTTGTACTTGCAAAATATCACATGTTATCCAACTGAGACAAAATTGAAGAGATTTTGAGATCTCTTTTAACGCATACTACTCAGACACAGAAACCATCGCCAGACAGTCCCAGTTGGGTCAACGTCGGACAAGGAAAAAAGACACATTTCCGGATTGTAATAAAAGGTTTTGCCATTTCTCTGGCAGTAATTAATTAAAATAACTTGTAAAACAAGGAGAAGAATTTGTACCATTTCTTTCTGTAAAATACAAAGCTAGAGCTTGAGTTTTAAGGAGTGTCGGTCCTTTAAAAAAAGAGCTAGCTGGAATATTTTTTAACATTAAAACAAATTGAGAAATCTTTAAATTAGGATAGCAATGAATGCCATATGTTTTAGCATTCGATTAGATTGAATCTTATAGTATAAATTTAAATAGTTATTATCAATTTTAGAACGCCTTCGAATTTAAAAAATAATAGTCACGGTAAATTTAAATTTAAAAAATAATATTTATTACAAGTTGAAATTTTACGTATAGAATATTCACTATTTAAATTTATTTATATAAATAATTAATTTAATATAAAAATATATATTTTATAATAATTTTTATAATTTTTTATATTTTTTATTTAAAAATTCAAATTCAAATATTTTTTAAAAGTATTGGATTTTTTAAATAAAAATTATTAATAAAAAATATATTTTATATAAATTATTAATTAAAATATATAAAACTAAACATATTCAAATTTTATTCGAATAATAATAATTAATTTTAAAACGGGTTTAAATAGTTTAAATTACTTTTTAATCAAATTTAAAATGTAGTTGAAATAATATTAATATAAATCAAATTTAAAATTTAAATTTTAAAGATATTCTACCCATTTATATCTCTACTTTAAACTCCAAATTGTGGAACAGGTGAGGTAGTAATCAGCAGGCAGGCCAACAGGCTCCTCTCCTGCCTCTTTCAATTGCATAATGCATGAGCTGGCATTGTGGCATGGAGCTGGGTACTAAGCAAGCTCTTGTCTTGGCTGTAACCCCAGCATCCACAAATGGACACTGGTCAGGATGTGAGAAAGAGACGAAGAATACAATCAAGTATTCAAAAGAAAAATGAATTAATGTGATGAGGATGAAAGACGTACACGCAGAGTTCAATACATGGTCCAACGCCTTAAAATTAATTTCTTCACCGTAATGAAAATGGTGGTTTGTCTTTTTTGAAACACAACTCCGATTTATGTAATGGAAGACATAATTACGACATTTGATTAAAGATTTTTCAACTTTCGATTCATGGATCATGGTGTCTATTACTTGGTGGATCCGTATCATCATAATTATACCAATTTTTCCTTGAAATCACTCCCTCTTGTCCATAATTTTTATGTCCATTCACACTTATCTCTTTTTATATTATTAAATATGGAATAATTTCATATAATACTTTTATCAATACCCATCAATTAATTGAAGTAAATCCGAAACATTGCATGAGAGAGAGCTACAGGCAGATAAGGATAGGTTAATAAAATTATTACAGTTGGAAATTATTCTGTCCTATGAAAGAGACGGCAGCAGAGAAACACATGCGTAGACAGGGAGCCTAGTACTCGTTGGAAAATTAAGAGAACAGAGACCTATTGTCCTAACACATATATAGGAATATGGATTTATTAATTACTAAAATATTGTGAATCGCTGGTGACCGAAATTCAAGACAGAGTTGGGATGTAGGACTTCTCCTCACCGATCGTCTCTGCCTTGGGATAGGGTGATTGCACACCAATAGTAGGCACTGCCCAATATGGCACCCATGTGATATTACTGCTCTTAATATTCCTTGATCATTGTGCTTTGAACGTAGAATTCCTCGCTTTGACTTTTGCAAATTCTTTATTAATTGGCAGTGAGCGGTTAAATTCTTGTGTTTAAGTAAGCATCAAAATCTGCATATCTTAATTTATACATGCTGGGTACGGAGTAGATGCTGCATGAGTCAGTAATGGTGGCTGCTGTTACTGCGCGACCTAATTGCATGGGTTTTATCTTCACAGATGAAGATGAAGATGATGGGTCACAGCCACTCTTTACTTCTTTTTGTTTCTCCTCCACCCAAACAAACAAACCTTTAACACGAACAAAAACCCAAACACGACATAAATGTTTGATAGAGTGGTAACACACGCCAGTTTTGCTATCATATATTAGATTTCATTTTCTCATTACTACTAAAAACAGTAAAGTCTTACGTTACCTAAGCTTTTCAAATTGTTTAGCGCCTGTTTGGAATTTCTATTTTAATTTGTTCAAAACAAGAATGAACAGAAAGAAAATATCATATTCAAGTGGGTGGAAAAGGGCCAAACTTATCTTTTCTTGTCTTGTAAAAGGGATAACAATTAATCAATACTGTACTGTGTTTAATTAATCTTACCAACAAAGCTTCTGCATTAACATACATCGACTTCAATCTCAATTTTTTTATATTTACATTTCCGATTAATAAAGGAGAACAGACGGCGCACTCAATATCATTTCACTTAAAAATAATTGATCACTTGCATGATTGTTATATAGGCTGAAATTGTTTGATTTACATTCGCTAATAGACAAATTTCAATTCCATGTTACCCAATTATGCCCTAGGATTAGGGTGGAAAGTAGCTTTCTTATTAATTCTTTTGATTTGAAATAAGTAGGAGAGATATTACAGCACTAATAAATTCAATGCATGATTAAACTAATTAATTAAAAGATGTATTTCTTTATCCTCAATAGTGAAATACAATCATTTTTAAAATTTATATATTATTAAGAGTTAGGATATTGGCACTGAAGGGTGAAGGCTTAGTTGTTTGAATGAATATTAAAAGGAGTCATCCCATCTGATTTTGAATAGATTAGTGTTCCACTTCCACCATCTCAATCTCCATTGTCGATCCATATCATATCTTCAGTTCAAACTCTTAGCACTACAGCTCTGTAGTCTGGCCCCCTACCCACCCGAACCTTACCAATTCTGTCTTTCACACACTGTGCCACTCACACTCCACTTAATAATTTTTTTATATTATCCCCCACCTTCAACTTAAAAAAAAAAAAAAAAACCATTTTTTTAAATTCTTGCAATTAATTGAAGAAGAAAAACCCATTTTTTGTTTGTTATATTGAGGACATGAGAATGGAGTAGAATCAAAGAATTTGACGAAGATCCAGAGCGTTTTGTGAAATCTTTAAAAAGTGATTAAACACCAATAATTGGTTTTGTGCAGAAGTAAAAAATGGAGCGGAGGAAAAGTAGATCAAAGTCATGATGGATTCTATTCTTGTTCAAATGGGTTAGTAGGTTTTCTCTGTCAAAGTTTTATAATCATTATCCGTAATCCAAAGCCACGTGAACATACCCACATATCTGTCCAATACATAAACAAGTATAAACCAAAAAAGTCATCATATCAATAGTTTATAATCAGATAAATTATTATTTTAATTTTAAAAATTAGCTAGATGAAAATTATAATTTCATTTATGGAATGATCCACACATATTTAAAATTATTTTATCTTAGATTTTTTTTATTATTATTAACATCACTTCTCTTTTTCTTTTTCTCATTCAATTACTCTATTTGCAGCTTTTTTTTCATATTTTGAAAACAATCATTCCGTGTCACAAGTCCAATCTGGCTTTTGAATCGTAAGGCTGCACTATGTCTTATAGTACCTCATCATTGTAAGTAGCTAAGCAAACTATTTTACACTGGTGAATATGCTCATAATTTTTTTTTCGATCAAATACACTCATGAGTTAGGTTGCAAATCGAATTAGCTGTGATTCTATTTTTAATATTGAGGTTCTGATAATGAAGGAGAGAGATGCACTGCACATTAATGCCGGGGATTCATGCGTTTACGAGTTTAACATTGCAGCATTAATAAGAGTAAAAGGTGTTTGACAAAAGGTTTCAGCAGTTGCATGCACTGTAAAAGGGAGGGGCAGTGCCCACTCCGAACCCTTCCCTCTCCATTATCACTAACACTTTAAAGCAAACTAAGGACAAGACCCCAACTGCTTCAATGCGCGCGCAGATGCATATAATATAAAAGGAATGAAGAAGACGTCCACTAAATGTCAAGTCTCAGAGAGCAGGAAAAAAAAAAGGTCAAAAAAGCATCCTCTGATAGTCAACATCTGGCCAGAATTCTTCTATTCACTTTCCTGATTTTATGCAGCTAATTCTTAATAGACTCGTGAGACTGTATGACTTTTATCTAACTCTCCACTTTGTAGTTAGTTTAAAGGGCTCGTGCTGTTCATTTTTCCACAATAAATGAGTGAAACTTGGAGGAGCCATGAGTTTATATAAGTCATGTTTTAGAATCGCAATCAAAGCATCACTTGTTGGAATCGAAATGATTTTGCACCATTATTTCAAATAATCAATAATCCCATTAATTACTAGGCATCAATGTACACACATCTTTGACATAGCATGCAGGAAAAGGATCCATCAGTCGTTGCTTGTCAAAGAAAGTGATGAAAATTTGGTGGAACACGGGGGACCATTAATTATTTTTCTCAATTGTGTGAAGCAATACAGGATGGATGGAGTCCCACCGACTCGTTTATGAAACTCCTGAAAACTGAACAAAATAATAACAGAAAGTGTGAATATTGTATGATGCATTTGACGAAATGATTAAGCCATGGAAAGCCAGCTTTATTTGCTTGAGAAAGTGAAAGAATTCAACACTAATTTCACTTCTTACTCCACCCAACCAACACTTCTATTGCTAGTGACTTCAACTGCTGTTCATGCGTTACCTAATTCTTCTTAGATGTTCCACTTATTTACGCAACTCAAAATGGTCACTACTAATTTAAATTATAAAATTTTAGCTTATAAATTTATCGATATATATTAAAATTAAAATGATATAAAAATTTAAAAAAATTAATAAAAAATATCTAAAATTTAATGTTATAAAAATCATATTACTCTATCCAAATTTTATTTTTATTTAGTAATACTAAAAATATTGAGTGGGAATGACAAAGTTACCCTTGATATAATGAGAGATCCATGGTTTGAGCTTGGTTTAAGTGGTTTTGACTGTTGTTGATAATGATGTTTATGCTTTTGAAAGTGGAAGTGTTAATTCCATTTCAGGCTTTTTGAGAAGGTGGGGGGCTGCTGGTGGAACTCCCACTTCTATAAGTTGTGCTAAGTTTTTTTTTTTTTTTCCTTGAGACATCAAATCTCAAGGATTGCATGATCTTAATCGCCATGCTACTAAAGCCTTCCACAACAAGAATAATCATGATTTTCTGTAAACCAAGTGCAAAAAGTTTTTATATGAAAATTTTTTTTTATTCAATTTAAGAATTTGTGCATTTGAATCTTGTTATTAACTTTAAGGTAATGTTTTTTACTTTATGGTAATGTTTTTTAATTTTTTTTTAATTTTGAGGATAAATCGTAATATTTTAAAATTATTTTAAATTTTAAATTGAAATCTTAATTCAGTTGTTTTTAAAATTAACCATACGTTGAATGTAAACGGATAGGGTAACCACGAAAATTAAATTATCCAAATTTAAATCCGATTTATATCTGAACCTATTTTGAACCCGATTAAAAATTAATTTAAACTATTTGAATCCATCCTAAATCTGATTATTATTATCCGAATAAAAATTGAATCCGATTAAAAATTAATTTAAACTATCTGAATTCATCCTAAACTTGATTATTATTATAATCCGAATAAAATTCGAACCCGTTTAATCTTATATATTTTAATTAATAATTTATATAAAAAAATATTTTTCATTAATAATTTTTATTTAAAAAATTTAATATTTCTAAAGAATATTTAAATTTAAATTTTTAAATAAAAATATATAAAAAATTATAAATATTATTATAAAATATATTTTTTATATATTTTTATTTATATAAACGATTTTGTGTAGTAAATAATGAGTATTATTTTTAAAACTTAAATTCATCCGTTGTACTAAAATATATTCGATTCATTGCAGAATTAATAGAAATATGTGACTTCTCGCCCGTGAGGCTCCAGGGAACGATCAGTTCTCGCTGGCGAATGGATTTGTGTTTCCTCCTCCTCTATTTGATGGTAGTACTTTTTTTCATCTATTTTTTC
Source organism: Manihot esculenta (assembly GCF_001659605.2). Classification (NCBI taxonomy): domain Eukaryota; kingdom Viridiplantae; phylum Streptophyta; class Magnoliopsida; order Malpighiales; family Euphorbiaceae; genus Manihot; species Manihot esculenta. The sequence goes on along the minus strand of NC_035175.2, from coordinate 1,876,143 downwards.
TCTCTTTTTCTTATTCCTGTAGTTATGACTTTTCTTAATTAATATTTCTTTCTAAATTCTAAATATCACACTTCACGCCGTTGTTAGTTGTAAGTTTTTCCCCTCTCTCTCTTCTTTCTTCTCTTTTTTTGTTTTTTTTGGGAATGAATTTAAAACGGTGAGGTTTGTTTCGTTTTCAGATGCTGAGCGGGACTCCGTTGTCATAAGCCGTTTTGGCCCTTTTGAGAACGCGACGAAATAAACAGTGGGGTCTATCTCTTCTCTCTATCATCGAGAACAATTTTGGATTTGGCACTAGTAGTTTTGTTATTGAAATAAAAATCTCTTACAGCTTCTTTTCAAAAGAGTTGCGGTATTTTAAAAAACTAATTAATTTTTTTTAAATTTTTAATCTCATCTCATATTTCAATTATTTTATTTATTCGTTAAGTTAATCAAATTTTAAATAAATGGCTACTTAGTATTTAAAATTTTAAATAAACAATTATATCTCAAACTTAAACTATAAATCACGTTTGAATTAGCAGTTTCATTATACGATTTTTTTAAAATAAGTTTATTATATGACATGAAACCAGGTTAAAAAGTTTTTTTTTTTAATTATTACTATGAGGATGGAAATACAAAAGTAGAAACTGTAGAGGGGAAGGAAGAGGAAAAAGAAGGGGTCCACGTGAAAGCGCAGGGATTCAATCCAAATAGTCAAAATGATGGGCCCAAAAAAAAGAGAAAGGCGGAAAAACAAAACAAAAAAGAGTAAGCATGTGTTGTCATGATTAGTAACTCCTTCCCCAAATTAAGCTGAAAGTTCGTTTCAAAAGATATTTTTCTTATATTTTACCATTAACAAACTATTGCTTCCAACTCAAACAAAGGTAAATAAAGAAAAAATATATATTTTAAATTGTTTTTCTAAGAATCAGTTCAAGTCGAATTAAAACCTCATGGTGGAATACACAAAATTACAATTTGATTGATTTTAATGCGAAACGATAAGGCAACCAGTTTTGTTTTGGATCACAAAAGCTTCCAAAGCCTCAACGATCATCACTCGTCCCCATACACCTCCACCTCCACCTCCATGTGATATCCTTTACATGCCCCATCCAGGTTATCTTACACTTGACATCCACGTGTAACCAAGCATGAATGAAAATTGGCAACTGGCAACTGGCAACTGGCAACCATGTATTGCTTACCCAAGCAAGACCCCAGAATTATATTATCCTCGCGACCAAACAGGCAGAGCAGATTTTGGATTTCGAGCTATCTACATTAATTGTTAGGTTTTGGAGTCCGGCGACTGCACCCGCCTCTCGTGCTACCGTAGCTCGGGAGTAAATTCCAGTTGCGGGAAGCAAATATAACATAAGATGAAAAATTCTGAGTTGCGTGAACATAATTAAACGGACGCAAGGAAGAATTTTTATAAAAAAATGGGTAAATAAAATTCATATTTGGGATATCACAACTCAATTAATTCCACCAATATAATCATCACAAGTAAGAGTCGGGTGCTATGAAAAAAATAAATTGCACACGGCTTATATAGGGGAAGTACTGTACATGCATGCCCAAGAAAACAGACTAGTACTTTTGAGAGAAGTATGGGGACCCACATCAATCACTATCTCTGATTGGATGGATGTATAGATCAGTTTTGATGACCCATTCCCTTATCATCGTGTGACAAATCCAACACATGATCATGATCATGGGTTGGGCTCTTTTGATGCTCTTTTGGTGATATGACCATACAGGATTTTACCAGAATTCATGTCAAAGTGTCAACGCCGTTACATTTTTGCGAAAAATAAATAAAATTAAAATTTGATAAAAAAGCAGTTAGCTTGTCCTTGTCAACAAGTTCTGTGGTCTGCTGTTTTCGACAACTTGCTCCTATTAATTAAATAATCACACCCACATTGTTCGGTTAATCATTCAATTTTTCGTAGTGTAGATGGTGTGACCCATAAAACCAAACACACTTATGAAAGGGCACTGGTGGCTTCCACTTTCCTCCAAATCATGGACCCACCCCACGCAATAGGTGATAATCCCAACGCGCAAGAATGGAGATTTACATGAGAAACAAAAGCAAGAAAGCAGAAACTAAACAAACCCACAAATCACAAACTCTAAAGATGGGATTAGGGGTGTCTGGAGAAATGGGCAGGCGAGAGAGAGAGATGGGCCTTTTTTGCAGCTCCATTTTTTTTTTCTATTTCTAATCTTATTTTTTGTTTTGCAACATATAAACATCATATATAAACAACAACATAAAAGAGAGCCCACCGCTACTCCTCCTAAAAGCATTATCTATAAATACTTGTCTATAATAATTTAAACCCTAGATCAGCTTCCAAAAGAGAGGAGAGAAAAGTAAAATTAAAAGAGAAATATTTAACTAAAATAAACCCCATTTTCCATGTATATTATGGCATCAAACTTCTAGTGTCCCTTCGACTATAAACGCAGGCAGCACCACACTAACCCATAGCAGCATCGAGTTCCATGCGCAAAAACCTTCACATCACACTACAGCTTGAGGTGTTTTCATCGCTGAAGAAGTTGACATACGGGTCAGAACCTGGATGTGGTGGCGGATACGGGTACGGGTACGGGTATGGAGGCATGTAATTGACTGCAGGTGGGGGCCTCGCATACATCATGGGTTGAAACCTCTCATTACCCATTGCCCTCTGTTGGTTCATTAATGCTTGCACGTACTGTTGTTGTTGTTGCTGCTGCTGATGATATGGATTACCAGGCATGAGATCTGGCCCGGCTCCCTGGAAGTACCCATTGGGGCCACCGCCTCCGCCGCTCATGGCAGCTGCAGCCGGCAGTCCTTGAACGGCAGGAATGTTTCCCATTTGGCCCATGGACACGCTGCCCATTTGACTCATGGGTAGGTTTAGGTTGCCCATTTGACCCATATTACCATGGGGACCACCCATGCTGGGCAACCCATCAATTTTACCACCACCACCACCTCCTCCTCCGTTATTTCCCTTTTTACCCCCATTCATTTGCATGTTATTACCATTTCCACCGGCACCAGCATTGCCATTATTACCGTTCTTGTTATTACCACCACCTCCATTATTACCGTTTTTGCCATCTTGTGGTTTTCCACCATTTTTTCCACCTTGATTTTGAGTTCCTCCATTGTTATTACCTCCTCCCCCACCACCACCGCCTTTTTTAGCACCATTTCCATTTCCACCACCTATATTTACTTGCATAGGAACAGCTCCATTTCCATTTCCCCCGATGCCGCCTCCACCTTTCTTCCCGTTGCCACCGTCATTTGCAGCACCCTTCTGGGCATTCAAGAGCTGGGGTGGCCAACCATTCATCATCATGTTACCATTGGGCATAACCGTTTTCATCTTATTAATCGGATGTCGGGGATCGTCCATCTCGTCATCAAACTCATCATCTTCATCAAAATCGTCGTCATCGAACTCATCATAGTCGTCATCACTGAAGTCCTCATCCTCAGGTGGGGCGAACTTGGCAGCCTTCTGGTTCTGGTTGTTATTAGGAGGCAATTTTAGGTCTTTGAACTGGGGCAGCCTACTCAGATCTTGGAGTGCTTTCATGTTTTGTTGCTGTTGAAGTAGCTGCTGCATCTGCTGCTGGTTGAGTTGCAGCTGCGGGTTCTGATTTTGTTGACCACCTTTGGGCTGGTTGTTGTTGTTGTTGTTACCCTTTTGGCCATTGTTACCCTTCTGGTCTTTGTTGTTGCCACCTTTGCCATTATCAATTTGCATGTTCTTGAGCTGGTTGGGCAGATGGTTTTGGTTGTTGTTGGCTTTTTGAGCACCCCAGAGCTCAGCATGTTTGCCCGACTTCCCAAGCTTCTTTATCAGCACAGCTGGGTCTACATTACCTGAGACAGTAACCTTCCCTTGTTCTGAATCTATTTTGGTGGTAAAAACCCCTGCCCAAAATAAAAAATAAATCAACTAAACACAGGGACTAAGAAAGAACATAAAACGAGCACCTATAAAAAAAAATGGTATGACATATCAGTTCAAAGAAAAAAAATAGTAAATAAAAACATATACAACTCGAGTAAACATACCATCAATTTTCTGCAAGATTTTCTTCACTTTCTGCTTACAGCCATCACAGTGTATGTTCACTTTTAATACACAAGTCTGCATGCACAAGCAACCCAAAAGACAAAAAATAAAAAAAAGAGTAATAACTAATGAGAGAAATCATTTGAAAAAAGGGATGCCAAGTTTGCCCCATAAGGATGAATGAGCTAAACAATTACAGGAAATTTTTTTTTTTTTTGAAAAAAAAGAGTTAGTTGAAAATGAAGCAGAGCAATTTAAGAGAAACAGAGAGAATGGGTACCTGGATCTTCAAGAACTCTTCTTTACTCATATCTTAACTCAAATGAAACAAACACAAGGGTCCAATAATAGAAGGAGAAAAAGGGCTGGCGATAGATCTGAGAGAGAAAAGCTGCAAAGACGAGATAGAAGATATACTACAAGAACTCCAGAATGGGCTCGCTCTTAGTTATTTGTTTTGGGTCTTTCATAAAAAACACAAAATAATACAAATGCGTCCCAGTCCTTGAGCAGAGAAAGTTAAGACAACAAGAATCAGCCTTGAGAGAGAGAGAGAGAGAGATTCACAGCCGGTGGTTGGACATTGAACTTCTCTGGACTCTGGTTTCCCCTTATTCAGGGCGAGAGAGAGAGAGTGTGTGTGGCTAAGGGAGAAGAAAGAGAAGAAAAGCAGAGAGAGTATAGAGCTGCAAGGCATGAGTGTTTTCTAAAGGGGGTTTATTTATTGGTATAATCGCCTCCCATTTTTAGATTTTGCTGTAACTCTTGGGGTGTAGATTCTGACTTTGCCTTGCGTAACCACAGTCGTAGAGTGAGTCATTTCATATGAAGCGCTCGATCGGCTCGGCTCAGCTCAGCTCAGCTGTCCTTATTTTCTTTTTTTTTTTTAAAAAAACCATGGGATAACAATTAAGAGGTTAATTAAGAAAAATATTATTATTATTTGGATGGAAAGGTATGATCCGTTGTCAGATTAATTAGATGGGTACATTAAATATAAGCATTTAATATTAAAAAATAAAATTATAAAATTATTGGTGCTACTGTGTTTGGTACATTGCTCAGTGAGCAGCAACACATGTGGCCCTGTCCCCTTTAATATTGAATTTAGTGTACGGTTTTATTTTTCATATAAATTTTTAATAATATGAGTAATTGTGTTTATTTATTATATATTTTTTTTTACATATTTAAATATTTAATATGATTATTGCAGTAATTTTCACTAATTATTTCTATAACAAACTACACTAAATTTTAAAATAAAACTATCATTATGATGAATTAGCTTTAGAATTAGGATCGTATTTTCCTTGTAAAATGACATTAGAGTTAAAAATTTTCTTTTTAAGTGCATGGGTATGGAGTAGACTTAAACAACTAATTAAATAGAATAGAGATCAATTTAAAGTTTACAAAATTAGGATAATTGATTTAGTTAATTTAAAATTTATCTTTTAAAATAAAAATGAGGTTGTAAATCACAACCAAACCGGTTTATTTGAATTTAATTTCAATCAATTTGTTTTTAATCCAAAACTAAATCGAGCCAGTTTTCAATTTCAAATCGACTCTTACTGGGTTTCCTTTGGAGTATTATGTGACTGCGGCAGATTAACATTAGGATTTTCTACTCTCTTTTTTATTATTTAAAAAAAAAAAATCAATGTTACCCTATAATATTTATAATTTAACGAAAATTTCAATTTATAAAAGATGGTTGAAACACAAAGATCAGTAGAGGTCCATGATATAAGTTGGTTGATTTACAATTTCTTTTGCTCTCACCAAATAAACCCAATGCCATTAATCCGAATACCTAATAAATTTGAGCTTAATTTTTATAGAAGGATACCGTAAGTGGGGACTTGCTGAGATTGAAAAACTAGCATTAATATTCTGCTTAATTAAGTACCTCTGTTTTATTTTGATTGATTATACAGTTGAAGAGTTGGTGGATATAAAAAGAGGAAATTGCTGTTATTTAGGAGAAAAGAAATTGACCCATCAATAGCATGATTGGAAAATGAAAACAAATGATGAATTGTTTGGTAAAAAGAAAAAAGAAAAAATAATCATAGGGAGAAATTTCGTAAAGAAGAAGACTACAATTAGATCAGGTAATGTAACTAAAAAAAATATATATATTTGATGTAATCATATCTTTAACTTTAGAAGGAATTAGGTAAGAAAGAAACCCAAGATAGGCATAAAATCACGTTCATAGCCTTATTTTCTTTAAGTTTGAAGCCTTCTTTTCTACGCAAATTATTGCTAGCTTTCTTAAAAGCCTAAACAGTGATGAAACCCTTGTGCCTTTGTCCTCTTATCCTCTCCTCTCCTTTCCTTTCCTTTCCTTTCCTTTCTTCTGTTTCAGAGGAGCTAGCTTTACCTGCAAAAGGGTACCTTGCTAAACCATATGGCTTTAAACTTCCATGATCAAACTCAAGCAGAAGGACTCTTGCTTTGCTTAAACACAAATGGAAACTCTGTTGAATAATCGTCAAACTCTGTTAACAAACTGTGCCGATTGAATTGGAAAGGCCATAGCCGTTATCTGAAGTTAGGTTCTTTCAACTTATTTTTAATGTGCGTAGTTATCAAGAGGAAAATGCAGACAACTAAGGATATCGGTTACCATTTATGTTGAGGAATCTCACGAGTACCCACATAGTCTATGGATAGTGATTAATGCATGAGAGAAGATGCAAATTACAGCTAAGGTAGAGAGGCCATTTCTTTAGGTTTTGTATGGATCATCACATGGTCCCTATATGTTGTAGCTCTAGATTTTTAGTTTGTATGGGAAAGTAATAATAGAGGTACAGATGCTGAGAAGTTTTGACTAGTAAGGAAAGCTCTCCATCCATGTTTCAAATATACATATATGTGCATCTGCAATCAGTACGAGCCACCATGGTACTGTGCTACACATGAAAGTATCATCCACCCATATGCAAGAAGTAATCTTTCTGCTTCCAAATTCACAAGGTTCCAAACTATACGTTTGAAGAAATTGATAAGATTGGCTTTTTCAAAGGTTTCTACCCTTTACTATTTTCATTTTCACTTTTTGGGATCTTCTTAATTGAGGCTTTTTGTACAGGGGACTTTTTCTACTCTGCCGTTTTGGTGCTGCTCTTATTTCCATTGTAATTCTTCCTTCTCAAAATGAAATGGAAGTATGCTAGGAGATATAGTAGCCCCAGCAAGAGAAAAATATAGTAAAAAAAAAGAGAATGTGTTCCTTCTCATACGCACACACACAGAGGCTCGCGCACTTCTTGCTTTATTCCAAGCTTCTTCTACAATAAAAAGCTTCAATTATCTTACGACATCCAAAGCATGACCATGTCGTAATTTCTGACTAAAAAATCCAGTAGCAACAGATTCCATCAGAGGAAAGACGCCAGTTTCAGCACATGAGGCTGCATATTTGTATGGGTTGATAATTTGGAACTCCTAGCATAAGCCACGAGCTGACTGCGGCAATAGGAAAGCCAGATATGACGCACTCCCTAGCTCTGGAGCTAAGGCCCAGCCTTGAAGATAGTTATGTTTGCTTGTGGACACGTCTTTATAGTCACCAGCTAAACTACTTGCAATGCTCACTCCGGAAATATTCCGCAGTTGAATTAGCAAAGGTGGTTGGAATGGTGAGATTAAATGCCTAGTCATTTGAGTAGGGTGATCCTAAGGACTCAAAACTTAAAGAACAATCCAAGAGAGAACCAAAAGATATACACACATAATTCCAGTCTAACATGATCAACAAAGCAAAGTTGATTAAAAAAAGTGCATGTATAATTGTGCAATTACAGAAAAATTATCATTCACTGGCAAGGAATATGATGCAAAGGGTGATTAGAATGATTGCATAGCTTTTGTATATCCTCATCCATTCAAAGGTAACAACTACTAAAGATTTACATGAACTTTGAAGATTCTCAGTGTGTTACCTTTAATGCTAACTTCTATGGCAAATATTCCCACTCAGCCTCTACTTTTGGCCATTAGCTTAAAGGAAAAGAACTACTTCTATATACTTGGTAGGTTCCTCCAAACTACTTGTCTTACAATTTCTGTGTCTTTTGAATCTCCACTTCAATATTCCTCACCAGAGTAAAGTTTATTATTATGCAAGCAAAAAATGAATTCATAGATGAAGGGTCAAGGTATGGAACTTATCTAAAGAGGGTAAGAGAATAAAGCAACAAGCAAGGTCCTAATACTTCCATGGACATTTCACATTACCCGAAGACTTCAAACAGACTTCTCAATGACGAATACGATTTTTCCTCCACCTCATGGAGATTTACAAAAAAAGGTAACTTGCTCAGATCCTTGCAAACTAGTTAACCAGAGGAATTCAAAATAACGTGTTTCCTGCAAGAACTAGACTACAAAGATAATACATGTGAATGTTTTTTAGCCACAAACAAGATGGTAATTTATATGGCTAAAGGCTCAATTAATATTTATCTTCATAATTTGAATTTGGAAAATTAGTTCTAACATATATCTTTGTACAAAGGCAAAAAAAAACTTGACAATTGATACAGGGACAAAATATACAAAATAATTAACATACACATTCCAAGGGCAAATATGTTATAAGAAAGAAAGAGTTGATTTCTTTACCATAAAGACAAATTGGTGCAAAGCAAAGAATTTTCTTATTGACCACCATTGTTTATCTTGATCTCTATAAGTTCTCCGATTGGTTGACGACATATGGGACACTTATTTGATTGAAGCCTCAATGCTTTTGCACACTCGCTGCACATACACTGAAAACATACTGTTGGTCATTCTTGAGAGCAAAGCAACAGAGGCATTAATAACAAAAAAAAGGGAGAGCATTAAGATCTTATAACCTTCAAACACAGACACAGTTGGTTCCAACTAATTAAATATTTTCCCCTGAGATTACTATTGCAATGAATTCTATGCCAAATCAACATTCAACATCACAACTAGACATAAATCTCTCAGTCATTGAAATACGTTTCTTAATGTTAGTATATATGCCTGCATGTTTGTAGGTGGTGCTGTAGGCCTATGAGAGAGAGAGAAGAGTTTTGTAATAGGATCAATTACATTTGTGCCAAGCTGGATGTCAAAATGTATATCTGAGATGAGTAATTCAAGCACTCAGGACTTAACTTCCTAACAGCAGTTTTAACAGTGTTTCCTAGTGTAATGCAGAGAAACAATATGGTTACTCTTTGTTGACCAATGGCCATCATCGCTTTATATAGACGAGAAATTAAAGGTGGGCTCTCACCATGTGTCTGCAAGGTAATACAGCAGTATCCTTAGGTTCAGACATACAAATCACACATTCCTTCCCAGGGTCACATTCATTGAAGCCTTCAGATGCTGAGCTTCCTTCTCCATAAAGCTCTCGTAGCTCATATCGAACTCCATCAATCCACAAAATTTGCTTTACTACTTTTACTTGGAAAGAGTCACTATTCTTCTTCTCAAGAACAGCTTGAGTAATCTGCATGTGGCCAGAAGTGTTTTGCACAGAATCATCATATTCATCTGTTGAATCAACTGGCAAGCATGTTTCAGCAACTATTACAAGTGGAAAAACATCTTCTCCAGGTGATGGTTTTGAGAGATCATCCAACTCGAAGAAACCTAAGTCGATGCCGGTTCCTACAGGCTGACGAAATTTCTGGCCAAGACCTTTCTGGAAGGGGATTCTCAGAGGCAAATGGGCTTCAGGAAATAGAGGAACAAACTTACAGTTGACCTCTTCCTTTGCAAAATAGAAAATTGTAATGCTGTTTTAGGAATGAAAAAAAGAGATCACATCAGCAAAGAAAAAGCAGTTGAAAAAATCACATGGACATACAAATTTTTGTCAATTACATCACATTTTCAATTCTGCAATCCTAAATCCAATGCACCCAAAATGAGAAAATGGGGAAAATTAGTGTCTCAAGTGAATCTCAAGGAAATCCTCACATCTAAGGTATTTGATTTTTCTGGACTGGTCAAGTAACATATGAAAGTATCACCAACTAAGAAAGTTGAATGCTTTAACTTTAGCCAACTCCAGAGATAGAATACACATCAATTTAGTTTTAGGTAATAGCTCAATGTTTGAGATAGCTTCTGCATATGCAGAATACTTCCCATTGCAATTTCCAAGTACAGGTTATTTGATTAGTTAGTTTGCATAGCTGAAGAGTGACTTTTAGTTAATACAGAATTAATGAACGATAACAATTTCACAAATATAATTTAGCGAAGAAAGGAGGAAGGCAACATTAAAACTTGGAGTGATGTTCTAACAGATGTCTATGCCAAGCTCAAACTTAATCAGTGTACTTTAAGTGCTCTAGACTACCAGGCTTAGACATACTTTAGAGTGAGACTACCAGCATAGTGCTAAGCATGTCCTGTTACCACCAGCGAATTTATGTTCTTAAGGTGAAAAATTGAAATATAACTTCATGAGCATAGCTATCTTGCATTAGAGAGAGAGAGAGATAGAGAGAGAGAGAGCAAAAAGTTAATGCCATCATCAATCTCTGCTTAACCAATTATTTTATTCATAAATGCCAAGCTAGGACAAGTTAACTTCTCACATCACATCAGGTGTTTAGGATGGCAAAATTTTTTCTATATTAATAGTGGACAGCCATCCAAATCATGTTGACATCAATAATCTTTCCAGCAAAACTATATTACATTTATTACAATACAAAATGAAAATAACATTGATAAAACCTAACAGCCAAACTAAAACTGTTGCTATTCAAGTTCATTGAATGGAATCAGGATTCGTCTAAACAGGATTTCCTAATGATTTGTTTCTATACATTCAAGTTTCTATCAACAATCTTTTCTTTTTCACTATAATTGTTGTGCTTTACATACTGTATTCATTTCCAAATGATTAATTTAGATTCACTGCATTATAATTCCTCACTACTTCTCTTTTAGCCTTCAACTAGTTGCATACTATTATCACCTGATCTGTTGAAAAAAAAGTCAGAACTTGCTCTCAATAAGCTATGGCGAACTTGCTCTCAATAAGCTATGGCATTCTATGCATCTGGCTCTGGTTAAGATCATACTGCAAAATTCTAATAACTCTACTCTATTTTCTCGTGTGTTTTCCTCCATCAGTTTTCTTGTTTGACATCCCCCATCACTCTCCTTTTAACATCAGCACCACCTTGGAAAGAGAATGAGAGGTGAAAAATCCATACTCTCATTGTAAGTATCATCCAGAATCCCAAATCAAGAATTTGGTAACTTTTGAGATGTGCCCTTCAGCATGATTATCTATTAAATTCATCCCAACTCTGCTTCTGCTTTTCATATGCCAGGGCTTATAAATCTCAGGTAAGATAAACCTAAGAGATTCAATATGATTATTCAACTAAAGACTCAAGATCCCAGCTCCATTTCTTCTCTAAGAGAATAAGTCAATTTAACAACGGGCACAGAAATCAAATGAAGAATCATCTAACAAAAACCACAAATATATTAAGACAGAGAAATGAAAATATCCATACTGCAAGCACAACTGATAAAAAAAAAATCACAAATCAAAAAGAATAAACAAAGTAGCAGAACTACTTACCTCCCATCAAACAAAGCATCAAAAACGAAAGAAACCAAGTAATTATCAGGGGTCTGCTCGTCAATTTCAACCTTTAACGTGTCCTTATGGACGTTCACGTCATTTCTGACCTTCTTTGCATTCTGATGCTCAATATAAGGAGGCGGCTCAATTGGCTGCCCAGTACCCACATTAGGCCTAATCACAGGCCACTCATTAGTCTGATTAGCATAATAGTAAGGCCGATCACTGAATCTGCTTGGATACCTGGATGCATGGTAGGGATGGGAAGAGTGATTGGAGTGAATATGAATTGGTGGAGGTGGCGTAGGATAAGGATTATGGGATGGAGGGTAGGATGTCGGTTGGGTTGGCGCAGGAAAGTAATTTAGCGGCGGCGGAGGGAGAGAGGAGGCCTCTGTTGAGTAATAGTAGGGTGGAGGGGGATGGTGGTGGTAGTGAGTATTGTTTCTTCTTCTATTACTGCTAACTGAAATTCCCATTTTTGAGGAGATATGAGAGAGAAAGGGATTGAAAGGGTTTGAGGGAAGAGAATGAATCTATGTATTTGCAGAGTACACAGAAACATTGAAGGCTAGGCTTAGCCACCTCCCATTTGACTTTGACTTTCTTCTCTTCTGTTTTTCTGTGGAACCTTGTTTTCCCATCAAAATCCTACTTTTCAATGAAATTTACAATTTCTATTTAATCTTAATTTATTATTTTTTTCTAGTTCATTATTTTTTAGGAATGCATTGTGCTAATAGTCAATGCTTGATTAATCGAGTGCTATAAAAGATCATTTGAAGAAGAAAAAAATTAAAATGGGTAATAAATATATTGAAATTAGAATGGGAGGCTACAATTTAGGTTATTTATCAAATAAATTGAATTAGAAAAGTAAAACGACTTCTAGATGCTTTCGTAGAAAATTATATATGCTTGTAATATTAGATGATCAACTCTTCCAACATAAACAAATATATATATATAATTTATTATTTTTAAATAATTTACTTTTAAATATTTTATGATTTAATCCTTATAAAAAAATTTATTAATCATCTCTTTATATTTTTTTAAAATTTACGTATTTCATATTTATAATATTTTTTTAAAAATAAAATTTTAAGGATGGGTAGAAATTGAAAGATTTACTTATATATATTTATTATTAAACTAAATTTATGAGTGCATATTTATAATATTTAATAGTTAAAATTAATAAAATAATTAATTAATAAAAATTTTAATATATTTTTTAAAATAAAAAAATTAATTAATAAATTTTCTCGTATTAAATAATAATTTATAATTTTTTTAAAAATTATTTATTTATGGAAAATTTTGTGGGACGTTGAATCGTAAAAGTCAGTGAGTTGTAATTGTATTTGACTAAGCTTGAAAAATCTTGTAGGTTGCTTTATTTAACTTAACAAACTAATCAAATACGTAATCCTCCACCTCATTGCTTACTATTATATATATAGATAAATTTGATACTTAGGGATGATGAATACTTCTATTCATTTTTTTTGAAAACGACAGTTGATAAATACTTAAGATCTAAGTATTAATGCATAATGAGAGATGAAGAGAGAGCATTGCTTAAGTTGTAAGCACACAATCATCACCCTAATTGTCTACAACCCTTTTTTCTTTTTTGGTATAATTAGTTTCCATTCATACTCCAACCTAAGACTTCATAATACCAATAACGTAACTCCATTATTTACAATTTCGTTAATCATTATATTATGCGATGCAGGGTGCTATTCTTCAACGTCATCATCTCAAATTCTGATCTGTATTACTTTCCGTCCAAATGCCGATGCTTGCAATTCATGAAGCATGATGAAGTCTCCATCCTCCATTTGATTCCATCCTCAAATAACATATGTAGAAGCAAGGCTCAGAGGAGCTATGCTAGTCTGTAATCTTGTTGCATGCTGCCATATGTGACAACACCATCTTAATTCTTGAAAAACAACAAATACAAGAAAATTCAAAAAAGAAATCGAAACATCAATTCTACTAACAGCAAAGCAGCAAGCTTACAAAACAGCGCTTTGCATGAAAATTCAGGAAAAATCTGGCCTAGGTTTCTTGCGGACCGATATGCAGCCTCTTTGATGATCCCTAAAAATTCTGATATCAGAGTAATTCCTCAGGTCTTCAAGATTAATGTGTTGCTGCTTGACCATCCTGGAGAAATCACCGCCAGTGTCATGTACCCAAGTACAAGGATGACACTTCTCATCATAGTAATACAACAAGCTCTTCATACCTCCAGTACTAGCACTGCCACTCCTTCCACGCATTTAGGTTCATTTCAGTCTCTTCGAAGAGCCTGGCTTCAATGTGTGGACCTTTTTCAGCTTGCAGCTCCACTGGCCTGTCACTCAGGTTCCAGATCCTGGTGCCGATCCTGATATTTGTGTATGATCGCGACAGCCATCAATGCAACCCCCGAGAAGAAAAATGCGGAAAATTGTTCCTCTCCATCAACCAGAATCTTTGGCAACCTTAAATTTTGAATAAACCTTGTTACTCTCTACTGTAGATGTCAATATGTCCCGAATAAATAAGGTACACAGCAACTTGCATCTGTTAGTTTTTGTTTGGATGGCTGTGATGATTAGGTGGTGGGTCCTCGAAAAGGCAGGTCAGGTTTGCACGGTCCTGATTTCATGAGAAGACGATTGCTGATGAATGAAATCCATATATTAATGTTATATCAGAAATCGATTCCTTTCACCAAGGAAATGGTGATACCCAAAAAGATACTAAATTCCACACAAGACAGTAGCAAAGGTGAATATGTGGCAACAAAATCTTTAAGAAAATGCTGGCTTCTGGCTTTTCTCTTGTTTGTTCAAGAAAGTTAAAAAGATAAATGGATAGTACAGAATTGAAAATCCACATTATTGTGGCTGGCAATCCTTAAAAGAAGTGCCTCGGGATTCAAGATTATATCACATGCCAGGCAGGTTAACCATTCTTCTCAGGATCTTTAATTTCAAGGTCGATTTTTCTTTTCTTGCTTAAGAATATATACTTGGATAAACTCAAGCCTGTAACTCTTTTGCAGACATGTATAAATACAAACTTGTACAACAAAGGTCCAATACATGCGGTTTGATCAAAACAACGACTGATTCTATGATTCTGTAATAATTATTAAATCAAATTCAAGTAACATAGCCACACTGAATATTAGATCTCAGATGTTGATCCGCTACTTCTATCAATTCCTGCATTTTGTAAATGATTGTGCTGTACAGATCTCAATCGACAAGATCATATGCTGAGATGTCAAACCATGCATTACTTTAATAAGATGTAGGAAAAGAATTTACAGAGAACCTGAGTTTCATTTTTCATGCTCATCTTCAGATGCATCTATCTTGACTATGAGAGGCTGGTTCAGATCAACAACAGGATCAGCCACAATGGGTAACTGAGGTGAAGCCAAAATGCTATCTATATCCTCGTTCTCAGCCAAAGCTTTCTCCAAAGCAGACTTAGCAACTTTAGTAACACAAAGCATCAGAACCACTGCACACAAGCCAAAAAGGACAACTAAGCATTATGAACGTTCAGAAATTCTAATGAACTAATGACTAGTGACAGCATCTATCTTCAATTAGCAATCCTCAAAAGGAAAATAAAATCTTCAATGGGCAATCAGGTATTACACCAAAACCCAGTACATCAGTTCTGACACATGGATTACCCAATTGATAGGAGCTGAAAATTTTGTTCCACACCAAAAATTTTTACTGAGGTAAATGACATCACATATAGGGAACTCAAATTACAGGATATTTCCATAATAACAAATCCTTAATTAGCAGTTTACTTGGGAAAACATGTGCAAATGTTTGTCCACATGCTCCAAATGTCTTGGCTATGTCAACTTCCCTTTAGCTCACTTCAATTTGTGGATATCTAACGAAAATCACCTCTATCTCTTTATGAATGCTAGAAGTCAAAATCCGACCACTTAACAAGAAGCAACATTTTCAAGAACGGGCCAAAAAAGATCCCCCTGACCATTTGAAACCCTCTTCTCTCCTTCCTCTCTCTCTCTCTCTCTCTCTCTCTCTCTCTCCCCCCCCCCCCCCCTATACACAAAGCACTAGAGAAAAAGAAAAGAAAAAGCCAAAAGACCTGCAGTAATCAGAAGGACAAGAGGAGTGTATTCTATGTTACAACTTACAAGATACAACAAGGCCCAATATGATCAACAACTGCATTAAATTAGTAAAAATGTATCAGAAATCGGTCAAAATGGCAACAAAACTTGTGTCATGTAGGTGTATTCATAAGAAGGGAGCTAAAAGGTCTACAGAAACCATAAATATAAAAGGTATAATAAGGTCCTTACCCAACGTGTAGTTGAAAATTCACTCCATCCATGGGTCACATCAGAAAGGTCTTTCAGAGTTGTTCCAACATATACTAAAGCAAGTGTTATTGGCTGTAAAGAAGAAGGAAAGTTAGATACACCAGCAAAGCTGAACCTCAAAGAAGTCATACTATTCTAGTAAGGTTAAAAAAAAAATCTAATCTCAATATATTTCAATGTTCATTTAGGCAAGATCTAGAATGTTAACATAATAAATTGCACATGCTCACAGCTTTTTGTGTAGTTCTGAATCAACATAAAGAATCTATCAAGTGTTTTAAGTTGTTTGATCCATCAAATTTGAATTACTTTAAGCTTACAAAGGGCATCATTGTAACAGGCATAAATTAGATTAAGGGACAATAAGTCTTCCGGTCCAAGTAACCTCAATTCTGAAGTCTTAAACACAGGCATTTGTTTAGATTTCATTTGGAAAAATCGTTTCTGAGGGAACAATTTAAACTCACAAAATCATATGATTTCTATTTCTTCTAAAAATAAAAAATTTCTTATGTTAAAAAGAACTGAGTTCTTTCATTCCAAACATATATTGATAAAAAAAAAATCAATTAAGATGAATTCTTGTAAAATTCTTATCTAATTCGGGAGTTACAGATTTAACATTTACATGTGCATTTAGAAAGATGACATACAACATTGTTCAATGCGTAGAGACTAATCGAAGGGAGATAGGAAGGTAGGCTTCCATTCACTGTCCTGACACCAAACAATCATAATCCAAGAACCACATGCCAGGAGCAAGGTTTCTGAAGCATGATTCAGGTTTTATGTTGCATAAATGACAACCATAAGTGAAAATGCATCCCCCCATAACATTACTAAGGCATCTTTTAGGTTCATATTATGTTGAGATACTCATTCAACAACCAAAAAAAAAATCAACTTTTTAGCTGAAATGCTTGGGATAAATAACAAGTAGTGGAGGATGAGGAGTGAAGAACATACCATCATTCCTATCCAGGAAGCCAGCATGTATTCCCCTAATGGAACAGGAGTCACAGAGAGCAGGTAATTCAACATGTTAAAAGGAAGCATGGGAACAAGTCGAAGCAGAAGAACTATCTGCAAAAAAAAAAAGCCAAAATTCAGAAATTTTACAAAAGAAAGAGTTTATAACAAGGAATAATCTAGCTAAGCATCTTACCTGCTACGACTACGTCAACACAATGGACAATAGAAGTTAATGTTAATAGAGTTTTCATATATAATAATATGTGAAATATACAAACCTTAAATCCAGATTTCCGAATTGCAATTGCAACTGACCTAAACTGTGGATAATCCTTCAGCTTGGAAACAACAAAAGATTTTCCAATCTGCAAAGAAATACCACAATACAATATAGATTATATTTGACTAGATAAAGATTACAAACTATACTTTGTGACTAGGCGATACAGAACGCCGGAAAAGTTTCTATTTTTCTAAGTATACAAAATATGTACCACTAGCATTCAAACTGAGAAGTATATATCACAAGGTTCTGAAGCCCACCGTTCTTCCAAGAAGAAAAGCAGACCCTGCACCAATGGTGGCACCAATAGAATCAGCAACGAAGCCCACAGGCAAACCAAAGAGATATCCACCACCAAGCTGAAAGATGGTAACCAAATTATTAGGGGACTTGACACTTGTATAGGGGAAAAAATTATTATTCAACACCAAGGGGATGACAAAGCATGTAAGCATGCAGCAATTTGTTTCAAACTGCTCAGGGTATACAGGTGACAAAAGATTGAATTCAAAAATAGGGGGCAAAGACTTGATTCTACTTAAAAAGTATAAAGTTGGAGAACAAACTCAAATCATTACTTGTGGAAAACAATAAGGAAACATGATTAGGTTGGCACCAGTATCTTAAAGGTTATAAAGGCTTACAGTAAGCACAGATGCTGGAACTGCCAGGATCGTTAGAGGAATATATGCTACAGCCCTGCAAATCACTCAATGAGAAAGTATATTAGTTGATAAGGTCCCAAAAGAGATCAGAATATGATCAGTGTTCCTACATTCATATTAGAATGTTCTATTTACTACTAATATAATGATAAGGAATTTTACTAGAATTATTCTAGCTACACCTATGAAAACAGTGTAAATGAAATAAATATCAAATTGCTTTTCGAAGTAAAACAGTTCAATACCAAGTAAGAAAAAAAGGAGCATTGGAGATAAAATTGACTCACAGAACAAGGGGTCCCCAAGGCCCAAGATCTTTGTCAACCCATAATAAGAAGTCCTTCAAGATCTGTATGAAAACTGCTCTTTCAGTCAATAAACAAGTGTCTTCGTTAATAATGAAACACAGCCATTTACCATGACTGCAGACTTTAGTAAAGTAAAATGTTTGTATAAATTAATTAAAAACAGAAAGTGCTTCTGTAGATAGACTAAAGAACTAATGCAACAAACAACGCAAAATCCAATCACACTACTATATATCAAAATAAAACATCATGACTGTAAGCCAGTGACAATAGATATATGGCGTCCACAATGTCATTTATTAGAACAGACCTTAATTTTAGCAGCCGCCTCATATATCTTTGCAGGCAACAATTAAAAAAAAAAAAACATAAAAATTAAACATGTACATAAGTAACTCGAACAATGATTGAAGGATGAAACTGAGTTCAAAATTGTATACCTAAATGAACGTGAACTTCAAGTAAAATCACATTGCGTAAATTAATAATTAAACCACCAGAGATAAGGAATCAAGCAAAGACCTTTAAACAAAGCACAAAGAACCGCAATCAATCTACAGAATTCAAAAGAAGAAGAGCAGAGAGTAAAATGTGACCTTTTCGACGGGAAGGGTGAAGCAAGCGAAAATAACAGCAGCAAGGAGGAGGAGGAGGAGAGTGATCCTAAGAGCAGAACCCCAGGTAAAAGAGGCCATAGAAGAAGAAATCCTGCGGCGCCAAGGCCTGCACTCGTAGTCGTCGTTATCGCACTCGGATGCTGCTTGCTTAAGAGACAGGCGAGGCCTTAATCCCCCAAGATTTGCCAGATTTTGGGGTCGGTGGCAAACAATTGCAGAGGGGGAAATGCCGATCGGATGAACTAATGGTATTTATATTAGGAAATGGAACCTTCACTAGATCATCAAACTTTGGAAATTGACGTAATGAGTAATAATGCGTTTACTTGGGGAAGAGGAGATGAGGAGGTGCGGGTGCTGCCGTGCTGCCGTGCTGCTCGATCAAGCGAACTTGCTTATGTCCCTTCACCCAACTTTCCTTTCCTCGTCGTCATTATTATTATTATTATTATTGAAAAAATACTATTTAATCCCTATCTTATAAAAAATTTAATAGTTAATTTTTTAATTTTAAAACATATATTAATATTTTAAAAAATTCACTAATTAATTTACTTATAAATTTTAGTTATTAAATATAAAAAAATAAAATATTTTAGACTAATGAGTAATTTTTTTATAAAATTAAAAAATTAATTAATTATTTTTTTAATTATAAAAATTAAATAATAAAATATTTAATAAATAAAATTAATGAAATAATTGATTAGTAATTTTTTAAATATTATTTTAATATATTTTTTAAAATTAAGAGATGAATTAATAAATTTATTTTATTTATTTATTAGCTTTAATATAAATTACTATTTAACTTTCTTGTTTAAATAATAGTTTGACAAGTTCACATATTATTATCGATGGAGTTATTATCGAAATCCTAAAACTTTTAGAAATTTTATAAGTTGATAATTATTTAAAAATTATTCAATTAAAATATTTTATATTTTATGAATCAAACTCTTCACTTATTCTGATTAAAAGATTAACGAAGAGTTGACTTTTATAAAAGGAAGAAATCCCATTTTTGCCCTAAATTATGAGGCAAATGTTCAATTTTATTTAAAATTAAGTTTTGGATTTAATTTGTCCAAACCTTTTAAACTAAGATTAAATTTGCCATTTTTGAACAAAAATAACAATGCACCGTAGTTTAAGGGTAAAAATGAGATTTGATGTATAAAATATCTAAACTTTTCATTGATTGGTTTAAAATAATAATAAATTAACGAATTTATTAAAAATTCATAAACTTGACAATTAATTCTCTCATTTTATTTTATCTTTTATTTTATATATTTTTTAGATTTTATTTATTTATAAAAAATAATTTATATTTTAAAAAATATTTTTTATATAAATGCTTTAAATAATTTTTTATTGTTTAATTTTAATTTAAAAATTAAAATATTAATAAATTTATGTATAAAAATTTTAATAAAATATTTAAAGTGTAAAAATAATTTTTTCTTTGAATATAAAAAATTATTCTCTTTAAAATGACTTAATTTTTGTAACAATTAAAATATTTTTTATTAGTTAAATTTTTTAAACATTTCAAATATAAAAATATAGATTTTTTAAAAAATATTTAATAAAATAATTGATTTGTTTATATTTGTTAATAATGAATTATAGTTTTGCTAATTTTGTCTATTATATTTAATACATATAATAATTTAATTCTATAATTTACTATTTGTAATAATTTCTGATTATTTAAAAAGCAAAATTAAAAAATAAAAAATAATTATTCAAATTGAAATGTCAATTTTTTTATTATTTCACATAGTTATTTTGATTTTATTGTATTTTGTAATTTAATAAAATTAATAAAATACAAAAATTTAAGAAATTATAAACAGCTAATTTATAGCTAGAAGGTCGATTAAAAGTGAAGAAAAGATAGTGACATGTGTGCTCGCATTTTAAAGGTTAATAAAATAAATATTTTTAAAAAACAACTATTCCGTTGCCGGGAATCGAACCCGGGTCTTTCGGGTGAGAGCCGAATATCCTAACCGACTAGACTACAACGGATTACGGAATCAAGTTCTCATGCCTCGGATTATCACTCCTTAAGTCGAAAGTTTTAATATTTTTACCCAAAGCAATATTACGTAAGAAAATTGTTTTTTTTTTTTTTTTACTAAAGTATGAAAGAAAATTAGAAACTAGAGTCATGATAGATTTAAATAATTTACATTTGTAAAATTGAAAAACAATCCAATAATTTCAAATGACTTTTCATTGGTTTTTTTAATTTTAAAAATAATTATACTAGATTTTTTTTATCAAAGACATATTTTTTCATCATTAAAATCAAATAACTATTTAAGAAATTTTTATTCATAATCATAAAAAGTTCAATTATATGATTACGAAATAAATGAATAAAACAATAAACAAAATTTTGAAGTAAAATAAATTTAAAATATTTTAGTATTTTAATCGCAAAACATGTGAAAATTTTCAAATTAAAATATTATTTTTATTATTAACAATAAAAGTATTTTAATTATTTAAAAAATAAAATAATTTTTCAAAAAGAAATAAATTATTATTTCTACAAGTAAACTGTCTTTAAATCTTTTTTATGTTTAAAAATGATGAAATTTTAATTTCAGGAAGTTGTTGTTGAACGTCTGTGATTCGAACATTGATAATAGTTTCTGTGACGTAAATTAATCTTCGTTTGTTGTTCATAGAGATGAAAAGAGCTCACCATCATACTCTGCTTGGGTTCAATTCTCAAGCTGAAATGAAATTATCACGAAATGAATCAACTTTTGTAATTGATTTTTTTTTTTTTTCAAAAAAGCATGTCTCACTTCAATATAAACATAGCATATGTGTACTAAATTGGCTAAAACTTCACAATCCAATTCCTCTGAAGTGTTATTAATGAAAAATTATTTAATATTAATTATACGTGATCTATATAAAATTTACTATGAAATTGTAATGATTACTTCCTGTATATGAAATGGAAAATTACAATACACTACAGATATTAAACCTCTGAGCACCGCTCTTCTCCCAGGTAGTTTCGCGGTGGTTTCCTCATCTTTAGCCTGATGTTATTTTCTTCAGGTTTGGTTTCTAAAAAGTGATGACTCTGTTTTTCTCTATCAGTCAAGCTCCACCACCCTTAATTGTTGGCTCTTTTACCTCTTCAAGACTTTTGACCCATCTGCATGTGGGTGTGACTCAGTTTTGGTACTCCTGAGGATGGCTTGGGATGGAAAATTTTGAGCTTCATAGTATTATTTTCCTCTTTCTTAAGTGATTTTCCATGTTTTTTTCCTCTTGAAGGCCATTTCTTTTCCTGCGGCAGGTTACAATTGAAACCGGCGGCAATTTCCTTTTGGTTTTCTCCTTCTAACCAAGATTTTCACATATTAGGCTGTTGGGTCTTTTTTTATGGGCTGCAGTTGTTTTTTTTTCCCTGGGCGAAGCCTTGTAATTCTTTATGCTTGCAATGAATTTACTTTGAAAAAAAAAATAAAAGAAAAAGAGAGAGAACTCGTATATTTAAGGGAAAGAGAGCATGTGGTTAAAAAACACGGAATAGATTAGCTCCTCATGTGAATACATGCAGAAAATGGGCAAACACAGCACAAATTCATCTGAAACGAAATTAAACCAGCCTTGGCAAGAAAATAAACACAAAACAGTTCAGATGCTGTGCAAATTTCAAGCATATGATGAGCTAGTGAGCTTAGAAAAAGAGCTATATCCCATTAAGTACAAAACAATATGATCAATCGGAGAACCTCTCATAATCTACAAGTATGGAAAACCATTTTTAGTAATATAATCAAATATAAAATGTAATACAAACAAATAAAGAATGCCGATTCTAACTGAAAGAACAAAACGTGTGGAACTCACTTGGATCTCTTTTAAACCCACATCAATGGCAGATTCCAACTTTGCCTGCAACTACTGGCACTGTGCAGCTTCAAAAAGCAGATAACAATGTAGCCACTTCATTTGCTATCTCGCACATAAAGCATTGAGCAGCACATGAGCCAACATGAGGTCCACAAAATACTGGTGTCCTATTTCACCATCCCTCCATTTCATCTTTGCTGGAGCTCTGCCATAATGTACCCCATCGTTGCAGCGGTTGTCAAAATGCCATGGAAAAGTAATATCGAAGTTATCAATAACCCCAGACAGCAGCTGGGATCTCCTAAATTTTTCCAACATTATCCAATTAAATGCTTCCATCTTGTTCGGATTAAACGCTAGTGCCCTGGCATAACCGCCAGTTGCTATTGTGGTCCGGTAGATGATTTGAGGAATTAGCAAACCTCTCTGCTTCACAGAATCGATAACTTCTTTCCAAAATGAAACTGCATAATCAGCTCCAGCTGAAAACTGTCTGATATTAGACCAATATATGCCATCATGCAAACCAGAATTCATGATTATAGTGTCTGGCACAGTGTCCTCTAAGAAGTACTTCTTCAACAAATTTCTAAATCCTTCATCTTTCAAAGAATTCAATCCTTGGTAATTCTGCGTCTCATTCCAATGACCATTGAAAATGCTTGTAATTCGAACTGATTGAGATGCATCTTTTGGGTTTGAAAAATTCATATCAAACCGTCTCGGAACAGATTTTATTTCAGGCAAACCCAAGAGAAAATTGAGCATATTTCTTATAGTATCAACATGATTTGAATCACCCCAAAAGAAAATCCACCTGCCCTTTAGGCAATTCCAAGCAGATTCAGCTGAAAACAGTCTAAAGGAACAGTGACTAGAATACACCCAACCATTACTCTCTAACATGCCCAAGGAACCATCACACCATGGGCTTTGGCATGGAAAATATGGCTGCAGGCACCGATACCTCCCATCATTACTGATTTCACAATCATCATTCCTGCCATGCCTAGTCCACCTCCCTACCCAAAGATCTCTACTGAAATCAGATTTTTCACAAAATTGTAATTGTGGCAACTGATAATAAGCTTTAACAAACCTGATTTGGACCTTGCGCAATTCCTTATCATAGACAAATCGCGCTGGTGAAAATTTAAGACCCTCAAAATGCCGGAAAAGCAAAATAACAGTAAGCTTGTATTCACCAGCGAAATCAGGATGAACTTGAAGAGAAATGGAGTAGGACCCATTTCCAAAATCTTTGATTACAGGCCGAGACTTCCATGCTTCCCCCGAAAGATCAGCCTCAAAGTAGTCCCCTCCTAAACAGCGAGGATTCTTGAACTCATCCACGGCTTGGAAAATAAATTCGTGACTGTTCCCAGCAGTCAACTCAACAGAATCGTGCCCGTCTAATCGGGGAATCACAATGTCCACTGTGCGGGAGTCTCTGCAAGGCTCACCACCAGGAGCTAGCCACCGGGAAAGAAGGTTTGAAGTTAAATGCGGATCTAATTTGGTAGATATCCACTGTACATTAGCTTCTGATTCATTCTTATTCGGCTTGAAATTTGGTTTCAAATCAGTTGACACCCAGTTCACTTTAGCTGCTTCTGATTCTTTCTCAGTTAGCTTATCCAGAAACCCATCTGAATAATTCTGAGAAGAAACACCGTTAGCGTCGTTGTTCAGTATACTGTAATTCGCAGGACTGCTGCTGTTAGTAGTAGTAGGGGTATTATTGAGGTGGGGTAACGGGTAATCGGTGGCGTTTGCGTCTGTGAAATTTTGGATTTCTTGGGTTAGATTTGTGGCTTTTGCAGGCTGTGCGTTAAATCTCCTGCTTAGAAACTCTTGCCTGAACCTCCATGACTCAATGAAATTTTTTATACTGCACCCATCTATGCTCCAAACACCAACCATGCCAACAAAAACCAGAGCTGTTAGTACATGAAACCGCCATTGAACCAAAGGATTTAACAGGAAACGCCATGATGGGTTTGTTGATGGTGCTAAGCTTACCACTTTCTCCGGCATACCTGCACCGGCAGAAAAGAAGACAAACCAAAAAAAAAATGCAAATTGCAAATTAACAAATAACAAGCAAGACAGCAAAGTTCAATGAAGACACGGAAACAAAAATCGTTGACGACAGACAACTTCCAAGAAAAGTTATAATAAGGCAGAAGCTTCAATTGTCTCGAGAAAATACATATAACAACAGAATAACTGGGGAAATACTTACTGGGAATAAGCTCTTAGCGAGTTCAAAGATTCTCTGCTAATGAAGCAAAAAGGGAAATGCTGTTAAGAGATGTCAATTAGTATTTGATTTTGCTTTTTGCCGTTCTCCTTTGTCTGTGCTTTCACAAGAAAATGATACCAATTTCCCAGAATCTAAAGTAGAGCATAAAGAAATATTAATGCCAAATTTTCTTTATTTTGCTGTTTCCTTGAAATTGTTGAAATTAGTGTTCTGTCATGTTTAGAATACTATTTATAAAATAACTAAATTTTAATTTTAATTAGTTAATATCAATTTATAAATATTTTTGTTATTAAAATTTTATTTATAATTTGTCGGGGACTGATTTTAAAAAAATATAAATAGGGAAAAATGGATTAAAAAATAGTATAAAAAACAACAAAGCAAGGAAACGGGAGGGAATCCAATTGGAATTAAAGAATTACTATAATAGCCTTGGAGTATTTGACAAATGACATAAAGGTAGCAGCAGCACCGACAGATAGATTATGATTGGCGTAATCGTCGGTGGGGGCAATTATGTCATTTAGATGCAAATAAACATAAATTAGGATGTCTGTTGGGTAGTGGGATGTCACGTGAGATGTTTTCCTTCAATCGTGTGATCTCATTTGTGTGAACCAGAGAAGCCATGCCATGCCCTATCCTTCATCTCATATTTCCTCTCCCGCTTGTTTCGTTTCATTTAATTTTGATCACGGCCGATTTTTATTTAAATTTGATTTATTATTAAAACTATATAAATTGTTAGAAATAATTTTTTCTTTTAATTACTATTTTTTTTTAGTTTTTAAGATATTAATTTAAATTCAATTTAAGGGAGTCGTCAGTCCATCTTAAATCAAAGATTTAATTTTGAATTTAAATCAAATAAAATTTAATCAGTTTTATAAGGAATTTTTTTATCTAAATTAAGTCCTTATCGAATTTAGATGGATAAATAAAAAAAAATGTACAAAACTTATAAAAATTATCACATATGAATTTAACTACTGTAATCTTAAATTTATCCAAAATCATATTAAAATCAAAATTATTTATACTTATCTGAAAAGTAATTATTATCGAGAGGAATGATTTAATTTTATATAATTTAATCAATAATTTATAAAGAAATATATTTTTTGCTAATAATTGTTATTTTATAATTTTTAATAAAATTCCACATTTAATATTTTTTACATAAAATTTACGAATTTTTCGTTTTACAAGTTTTATTTGAAGAAGGGAAATACGATACCCATCAGCATGACCGCTGTGTTCAGCCTATCAATTTGAATTTGCATTGCGATTTGGAACAGGAAGAATTGGTAGATAGGGAATGTCATGTGAAACGCAGGTGCTATAGAAATCAAATTAAAGTTTGATAATGACCTTTATTGAATTTTGGGGCGGTGGAGTTGCTGCCACCCATGTCCTCAAAGCCAAAGGATAAGTAAATGAAGGCCTTTGCCTATTGGATGCTGCGTTGCTGGCACTGGTCACCAACCATAACTTTTCATTTTAATAAACAATTTCTAATCTACTTATTTAATAAAAATAACGTTAACTACTTTGTTCAACTAATATCAACTCCATTAGGAATTCCATTTCTCTGATTGGATATAAAATTGTAGTGTACTCGGTTTAAAATATTAATTTAGTTATTAATTAAAATTTTTTTAAATATTTTAAAGATAAATTCATTGATAAACAAAAGAAAAAGTTAAAAGTAATAATCAAATATATAGTTCTCTAAAAATAATAATTAACGAGTAAATATTTGGAGGGAATTAATGTGACGAATTCATTTGGGATCTTAATTTAGTAAACAAATGGTTATATAATAATGATATTTATTTTTATTTTTTAACCACACAATATAAAATTGCATTGAAATTTTAAATGGAACCGGTTAGAAAGTTAATTATACAAAATAAATTAAAAATTAAATTAAATCTCCCTCATGTTAAGCTCCGTCCATCATTTGTAGTATAGCGCTACTTAAAGTGAGGGCATCCACATCAATCTCATCAATAATATTGCTCTCTTAAAATAATTTATCCTAAATTGATAATATTGACCTTAATAAAAATCAATAAATCATGTGATGAATCTCGGACTTCCTCTACTCTGGGCGAGATCGGACTCAAAAGAAGAGCAATGGCCCAAAACCCATCGAGCCCTCCTTAGGATGACCAACTCAACATCTCAGGTCTCGATCCAGACACGCCGGGCAGGATGGGTTACCCGCGAGCCCAGACCCAGCAGGAAGAAATCCAGCCCGGTGATGTGATGTGAGAGAGAGGAGCCGGTCCAGTCACTTCGCAGCCCTGTCCGCACGGGCACCAGGGGAATTAAATGGCCGTCTGGCGTGGAGAGGGACACGTCCATACGTACGAGGCTGAGTGACATAGACAAATAGCACAATAGCATGGAGGAAAAAAACGTGAGGGGCAGGTAAAAAGGAAGGGGTCTTCTCTTTCCTTCTTCTTCTTCTGGTTTCTTCCTCAGCTCCATATATTATTTTTCTCTGCAACTCTTGCCTATCGATACTACACTAGTTCATGAACCTGACTTGAAATCGAATATTGAGAGAACGTCGGAGGGTCTCCACCAGGGCATCCCAGTAGACCCATGACCATCTTTCCTTATTTTGCAGATCCTTTCATCAAATCGAATATTGAGAGACCCATATGATGGAGCAAGAAGAAAATCATATCTATCATGGAGTAAGAGGAAAATATGATGTATCAATTGGCGCCGTCTGTGGAAACGAAAGAGATTTTTACTATCTCTAAAGTTCCTAAATTCACCAATTGAGATCCACGTGAAGGTATGAAAGTTTATACAAAAAGGAAACGGGAGGTTGACAATAATCCAGCTGAAAAGAAAGATTCATTATGTTCAGAAATATTTTGATAGTCTTTCAAATAGTTTATTTTAATATTTATTTAATTTTATTACTATTAACTTTTTATTTGAAATCTGGTAAAATGAAATTTCATATCGAAATACTTATCTATGAGTATAGAATTTTAATATTTTCTATAAAAAAATAAAAAAATAAATAAAATAAGTGATGTATATATTTGTTGAAATTGTGAGGTCGACCATATATACGTCGTAAAGGTTAGATGGGGAGGTCGGCTATAGAGTCCTAAATTAGTAAATTAGAGAGAAAATTAATAAATAAAAAAATAAAATAAAATAAAAAAGAAGGATCTGCAAGAAAAAATAAAGCAGGTTGGGTAGATTGGACAGCTCTCTGACTGGAAAACAAATAGGCAAGGTCGGACTACACAACAAATGATGAAAAATAGATCGGCGGAAGAGCTCAGGTGAAAAAACTCCAACTGTTCAAAATTGCCTCTTGCTGTGTATACTTATTATTTTGCTTTAGAATTTCAAGACTGTCTTTAGTTACTGGCAATTGTTTTTTATTAATTATTATTGAATACAAAGGATTATTAAAAGATATGTTTTGCATATAAATAATAATACTAAATTTAATTAAAGTATACTTTTCTGAATTTAAATATCTTGATAATTGCTTACATAATATTAAAATTAAAGTATTGTTATGAAAATTTTATTATTAATATTAGCATAAACATTTTAAAAAAAAAGATAATGTATTTTATAAATTGAAAAATCTTGGAGAAATTTACACATGCAAAATATTATTTATTGAATCTCTAAATTGCATGAGTTAATATTGTTAGTTAGAACTGATATTTACATTCATCTGAAATATAAAACTAAGTGACATGTGCGACATATTATTTATTGATGAATATTATTAAATTAACAACGAGCATTCTCGTTATATACGCTCTGTGCAAACTCTTATTTTGTAGAAAAAATTCTGAATTCTAAGTGAAGACCTCAGTGAGGTAGGTGACCGGTCTCGGAAAATGACTCTCGGCACCACAAAACCGGCTGAGATGATGAAGCAACAGTAAGGCCAATGAGCCTGAATTCCATGCAAGGCTAAAGAGTCTGGAAGCGACAGTAAGGTCAAAGAGTCTGAATCTTGCACAAGACTTCAGTGAGGTAGGTGACCGGGCTCAGAAAATGACCCCGACACTACAAAACCAGCTGAGATGACGAAGCGACAGTAAGGCCAATGAGTCTGAATTCCATGCAAGGCTAAAGAGCCTGAAAGCGACAGTAAGGCCAAAGAGCCTGAATCTTGCGCAAGATCTCAGTGAGGTAGGTGACCGGCCTCGAAAAATGACTCCCGGCACCACAAAACTGGCTGAGATGATGAAGCGACAGTAAGGCCAATGAGCCTGAATCCCATGCAAGGCTAGAGAGCCTGTAAGCGACAGTAAGGCCTAAGAGCCTTAATTTTGCACAAGACCTCAGTGAGGTAGGTGACTGGGCTCAGAAAATGACCCCAGCACCACAAAACCGGCTGAGATGATGAAGCGACAGTAAGGCCAAAGAGCCTGTGTAACGACCCGAAAATCGGACCGCTACCGGCGCTAGGATCCAGATCGGCTTAAGGCCGCCGGGACCCGTAGCAAGCCTGACATGAAACCTGTAAACCTGTTTAATCCCATACATGATCAACAACATACATAAAAATTAAAACTTTTCTTTCATACATTTTATCATACGCCAAACTCAACCTGTGCATGCACTGAACATAACCATAATCATAAACTTGACCCCTCTGTGGGATCTCATCAATGCCCCAATGGGCGATATACATGTGTTGAGTTGGCTAAGCATCTATATCATAAAACATCTAAGATCATGTATTTAAAAGGGATAACACATCCATATGGTCAAGCACAACCTCTAATCCTCAATATCAATATACATAACATGACTATTCAACTTTACATTTATCTTACAATTTATCATGTCCACCTTCTAACTATTACAATTACAAGACTTTACTCTTCTTGACTTCTCTGTCTAGCCCGTACCTGCAATCCTGGGGGATTAGGGAAAAGGGGTGAGCTACTAGAGCCCAGTGAGCAGAATAATAGAAAACAATATTAAAATCTCATGCCATCATGTAATGCAACACATCACAACAAATCACATCTCGGATGGTATTGTCACCAATAGTCATCTACATTCCAAAGTGCCGGGACGTAGAATGGGTACAACCGGTCTTTCTCTTAATCATAACATATCATAACATTCCAATGTGCCAAGGACGTAGAATGGGTACAACCTGGACTTTCTCTTACATAGTGCCAGGGACGTAGAATGGGTACAACCTGGACTTCCATACCATATCATGCTGTAACATCATCATACCATATGAGGACTAAAGGATCATCCAATAACCAATCCACATCAACATCATAAATGCAATGCAACATATTTGTGAATTCTAATGCAAACAACCTAATTCATCACATAGCATTCATGATGCATGAACATGCTAAAAACTTTATACTTTATTTGCTTTAAATCGTAAAGGTTTATTCTACTCACCTCTTGCTGAAGCTCTACTGACTCAGAAGCAGCTGAACTCACTGCTGGGGTCCTCGGTTCCTCGGGTCCAAACCTACACAGGTGGACTCAAATGAGGGACCAAACAACTAGAACATGACTCTAAAAACATCCGCCAAAAACCCCCTAAAACACCTCAAACAATCATGCAAAAACATGCAAAGGAAGGCTGAACAGGGCAGGTTCGGCGGCACCTTCAGCGGCCGAAAGTCCCTCCAGAGCCGAAATCCAGGCAGGTTCGGCGGCACCTTCGGCGGCCGAAAGTCCCAGACAGAGACGAAAGTCTCTTTTCGGAGGCAACTTCGGCAGCCGAAAGGCCTGCCTCCTAAGCCATGTTCGGCGGCCGAAAGTCCTTCGGCTGCCGAACCTGGTTTCTGCCAAAGGGCAGAAACTTGGCTCCCTTTGCACAAAAACTTCTCCTTTCCATTCCAACATGCATATAACTCATCCAAATCATGCAAATATACATACATTGGCTCCTAGGGGCTTCAAACTAACTTAAACCCCAACTACAACATACAACAACAACACATTGCTCAAAAACACAACATAAACTCAAAAACCTAACTATGAGCTAAACATGCATTCTACCCCATAGATCTTGCATAAAACTTACTTTAAACATGAAATGAGCTTAAGGTTGGCTCTTACCTCTTGAAGATCGAGGGAGAGACGTCCTAAACTCGGAGGTGGGAGATTTTGAGTTCTTGAACCTCAAAGCTCCAAAACTTGCTTTAAACTCGAAAATCTTCAAAACAAAGCAAAAACTTGTGAAAATCTTGAAAGATTTGAAGGAAAGAACTCAAGGATGGTGAGGAACGGCGGAAGGGCTCACCTTGGCCGAAAATGGGGAGAAAGCTCGCCCATTTCGGCTAAGGGGCTCTTTTATAGTGGCTGGCCAGGCCACATTCGGGAGCCGAACGTGCCCCCGCATGCATGCCATGTTCGGCGGCCGAACTTGAGGTTCGGCGGCCGAACCTGGGCTTCCCTCACTTATGCCTTCGGGGACCTAAAGCTCACCCGAAAAGCATGCATGTTCGGCAGCCGAACTTTGAGTTTCGGCGGCCGAACCTGAGTTTCCTCCAAAGGTGTTTTTTATTCCAAAAACTCATTTCCTCTTTACTTAAAATCATCAAAAACATTAAAACATTTCATGAAAACATGGTTTTTCCCTTCTAGAGGTCTCCGACATCCGAGATTCTACCGGACGGTAGGAATTCCGATACCGGAGTCTAGCCGGGTATTACAGCCTGAATCTTGCGCAAGACCTCAGTGAGGTAGGTGACCGGGCTCAGAAAATGACCCCGACACCACAAAACTGGCTGAGATGATAAAGCGACATTAAGGCCAAAGAGCCTGAATCCTGCGCAAGACCTCAGTGAGGTAGGTGACCGGGCTCAGAAAATGACCCCGGCACCACAAAACCGACTGAGATGATGAAGCGACAGTAAGGCCAAAGAGCCTGAATCCTGCGCAAGACCTCAATGAGGTAAGTGACCGGCCTCAAAAAATGACCCCCGGCACCACAAAACCGGCTGAGATGACGAAGCGACAGTAAGGCCAATGAGCCTAAATCCCATGCAAGGCTAAAGAGCCTGGAAGCGACAGTAAGGCCTAAGAGCCTAAATCTTGAGCAAGCCCTTAGTGAGGTAGGTGACTGGTCTTGGAAAATGACCTCCAGCACCACAAAATCGAGCTGAGAGGATGAAAGGAACTATTCTTTCGCCTTTTATTAAAAAATACTGTATGCTCACAGCAAATAGCGGCATACGATGACAACACGCAAAAACAACTCATAAGAACACAGCTCCGACCTCACATAAAAGATTGGGGCACTGGACCATAAATGAAAAGTTAAACTCCGACCTCCCAAAGGAGCTCGGGTCATAAGGTAAAGACACTTTGATCTCACACAACAGCCAAAAGCGCCAAAGTGCCATGCTGACCTCATGAGGGTACCGGAATAAAAATAAAAAATCTGAATCCGACCTCTCGAAAGAGCTCGGATTACAAGCTAATAAGACCTCGATCTCGCAAAATAGCCAGCATATAACGAAATTAAACTAAGGCGCTCCAACGCCTGTATCATATAGCAATGCGACCTACTAAAGGCCAATGCAAGGCTCACGGCACTAAAACGCCAAAGCACCATGCCGATCTCAAAAAAATGAGCTCGGTACTGGTAAATCCAATAGGCAGACCAAATTAAGGCGGGGCGAATCCTAAGCAAAATGCATACC
The DNA here is from genome assembly GCF_001659605.2 of Manihot esculenta. Lineage (NCBI taxonomy): Eukaryota > Viridiplantae > Streptophyta > Magnoliopsida > Malpighiales > Euphorbiaceae > Manihot > Manihot esculenta. The sequence continues at coordinate 1,843,348 of NC_035175.2, read as the reverse complement.
AAGATAGAGAACCAAATAAAGGACCCGGGGCAATCATAGGAGGCACTGACCTTGAGAATTGAACGCTAGCACTAAACCAGCTCGGCTAGCCTAGAGAAAGGTCTAAGCAGCAAAGAGCTCGCAAAACGCTTGAGGGAAGACAGCTCGGAAAGCACTCGGGGGTAAAAAACCCAAACAACCGAGACATACTCAAGGACCAAATGCTCAGATAAAGAATCAAGGAGACAAGAGCAATGTAAAAGGCCAAATGAATCATTCTTAATGATTGGACGGGGCAGTGGAAAGTCTTAACTCATTGGATACAAAAAAATCGAACCCCGGTATGGTCAAACCCAAAGCAGATAGTCCAACCTCTTCGACCCGGGGTCAATCTTCTCAAAAGCCCAGAGGGGCCAGACATACCTCCCTGCTGAGCCTTATGTCTGTGCTGGCGAGGCTATAAACCTATAAAAGAAAGGTTAAAAGCTGAACAAACAAGCAGTCAGACCGAAACATAGCCTGTGTAAGGCTAGACAAGAAAGTAAGAAATTAAGTTCGACTTCACAAAAGAGCTCGGGGCACCAAAGTAAAGAAAATGAAATCCCAAACTCTCGAGCTCATAGCACAAGCAGCATTACGGGCTATAGGCATAAAAGCCTAAGCAAAGAACAAAAATTCGAACTCCCGAACTCGCAGTACGGACGGACTCATAACAAGTAAACAATCAAGCTGAATAAAGCTAAGTGTAGAAGAAACAACAGAGAGCCGAGCTCCCTATATGAAAAAGGCCCACCAATGCAAAACGCACAAAAGGATAAACAAAAGCGGAGGGTTGTGCTCACAGCTCGGATTAACCCACAGTAAACAAACACTTAACAAAGATGACCCAGGAAGAGGAAGACGACAAAAGGCCAAGCTCCCTATCCCAGCGGAGCACACAGCTCAGACCGTACTGACCGCCAAAAGGTTACATCCAGAGGGACAAGATGTCTGAGCTCATAACAAGAACAAGATTCAAAATCGTCTAATGCGGGGCACTCATGCAAATAAGACATTCCTCTAGGTATTATATATCCGAACTCGCAGCACTGACGAGGTCATGAGCCAAAAACAAAAATGCCCTCATGAGAATAAGAAAAACTCGCAAGTCAGAAGCTTAGCCAGACGTCGAGCTCTTAGCCCATGTCAATTCGACTAGCAAAGTCCCAGTAGAGATAGCCTGATCCATCAATTAAGTCAAATTGACAAAGCCAAAAGACAGTCTGAGTAAAAAATAATAATAAGGTACAGGCCGAGGTGAAATATCATTCATCATCAAATACACATCTCCAGATCTGTAACGACCTGAAAATTGGACCGCTACCGGCGCTAGGATCCAGGTCGGCTTAAGGCCGCCGGGACCCGTAGCAAGCCTAACATGCATCCTGAAAACCTGCTTAATCCCATACATGATCAACAACATACATAAAAATTAAAATTTTTCTTTCCATATACATCAACCAACTCAACCTGTGCATATACATTAACATAACATTGATCCCTCTGTGGGATCTCATCAGTGCCCCCAAAAGGGTGACATAACATGTAACAGCCCGGACGTGATCCCCGGCACTGTTACCGTTCACACCCAGGGCTATCCCTCGCCTGGCCTCTTGCCACCTCGGGCTTTCCACTGGCGTCGTGAACAGCTCTTAACATCCCTTCACCCTCACGGGTTCCGGGCAGGATTTGTCCCTCGGGGGAGCCATTACGGCCCGCCCTAGCCCGAGTGGATTTGGCCCAATTCCTTCCTCTGGGAATTAGGTCGCCTCCCCCACTGCTCGAACCCTTGACCTCCCACTTTAAGGGAATAGTCTGGTGAGAGTGAGTACCAATTGTTCCATTGGAACAATTGGTACTCACTCTCACCAGACTATTCCCTTAAAGTGGGAGGTCAAGGGTTCGAGCAGTGGGGGAGGCGACCTAATTCCCAGAGGAAGGAATTGGGCCAAATCCACTCGGGCTAGGGCGGGCCGTAATGGCTCCCCCGAGGGACAAATCCTGCCCGGAACCCGTGAGGGTGAAGGGATGTTAAGAGCTGTTCACGACGCCAGTGGAAAGCCCGAGGTGGCAAGAGGCCAGGCGAGGGATAGCCCTGGGCCGTGAGCGGTAACAGTGCCGGGGATCACGTCCGGGCTGTTACATAACATATGTCGAGTTGGTTTACATAAACATCATAAAAAAAATCTCTAAGATCATGTATAAAAAGGGATACAACAATCTATGGTCAAGCACACCTCTAGCATCCATAAACATCATCTATACTGATTAAAACATTACAATACAATATGATCATGTCCATTACTAACTATTACATAAACATGACTTCTTTACTCTATCCGGACTCCTGCTCTATCCTGCACCTGCAAGCCTGGGGGTAAAGGGAGAGGGGTGAGCTAAAAGCCCAGTGAGTAGAACTATTAAAACATATTAACACTATGCTCTAATGAAATGCATCATAACACAGACAATTCACATAAGGGCTGGGTGAACTTGTCACCAATTAGTCCAAGCTAACTCTGTGCCAGGCCGTAGCATGGGGTCCTGGTCTTCCTGTCATACATACATTACTTACCATTGCCCCAGGGCCTCCTCTGGGCTCCTGGTCTTCGAGTCCCATAACCGTGCCAGGCCGTAGAATGGGGTCCTGGTCTTTCCTTACTATGTGACAGGCCGTAGAATGGGGTCCTGGTCTTCCTGTCATGGACTAATTGGGTCATCCAACATTCACCCACATCAACAACAATCGATGCAATGCGGCATATTCGTGAAACTAATGCAATCATCCTATTGCATAATCATGATGCATGAAACATGATAAAACATTTAATTTAAAAGATTAAGTTTAGTCTCACTCACCTCTGGCAGACTCTGACAACACCAAAGCAGCTGAACTCACTGCTGGGGTCCTCGGTTCCTCGGGTCCGAACCTACACAGGTGGACTCAAATGAGGGACCAAACATACCTGAACATAACTATAAACTACTCCCCAAGAACCCCCTAAAACATCATGAAGCAACCATAGAAAGACATGCAAAAGAGGCCTGGACAGGGCACTTTCGGCGGCAGGTTCGGCGGCCGAAAGTCCCTCCAGAGCCGAAAGTCAGGCAGGTTCGGCGGCACCTTCGGCGGCCGAAACTCCCAGACAGAGACGAAACTCATGCATGTTCGGCGGCACCTTCGGCGGCCGAAAGTCCCAGACAGAGCCGAAAGTCACCTTTCGGGGGCAGGGGTTCGGCAGCCGAAATGCTACCTCACAGGCAGGTTCGGCGGCCGAAAATCCCTTCGGCTGCCGAACCTGGTTTCTGCCAAAAGGGCAGAAACTTGGTTCCTCATGCACATTTCGCCTCCCAAACCTCTCATTATGCATAGAGCTCAACCAAAACATGCATACAAGCTCCTAGGGGCATCAAACTAACTTAAACCCCAACTACAACACTTCAACATATACATCAAGCACACATTGTCCATAAACATACATAAAACCCTATCAAAGCTCAAATATCCTAAGCATGCATTTCTACCCAAAGAAACTTCATAAAACTTGTTTAAAACATATAATGAGCTTAAGATCGGCTCTTACCTCTTGAAAATCGAGAGAGAGACGACCTGAACTTGGGAGATCCAAGGAAATGAGTTCCTGAGTCTTCCAAGCTTCAAACTTACTCTAAGCTCAAGAAAACTTCAATGCAAAGTTGAAAACTCAAGAAAATGGTGGGGATTTGGAGGAAGAACACAAGATTTGCAAGAGGGAGGTCGGAAGCTCGCTGTGGCCAAAAATGGGGAGAAGGCTCGCCCATTTCGGCTAAGGGACCCTTTTATAGGTGGCTGGCCAGGCCACATTCGGGGGCCGAACGTGCCTCAACAACACATGCAAGTTCGGCGGCCGAAGGTAAAGTTCGGCGGCCGAACCTGGATGTCCCTCACTTATGCTTTCGGGGGCCTAACATGCCTCCAAAACGCATGCATGTTCGGCGGCCGAACTTGAGTTTCGGCGGCCGAACCTGGGTTTTCCTCCAAAGCTATTTTCATGCAAAAACTCATTTTTATTTCATACTTAAAACCATAAAATGCATTAAAACATTTTATAAAAACATGTTTCTGCCCTTCTAGAGGTCTCCGACATCCGAAATTCCACCGGACGGTAGGAATTCCGATACCGGAGTCTAGCCGGGTATTACAAGATCGCCATACATTCAAACATCAAAGTAAAGAGACAAAGAAATAAAAAGGCAAGGAAAGGACACTTTTGACAGGAGCAGTTCTCGGGCCACGCGGTCATAGATAGAGTTTAAGGATTTATCCCCTCGCCACTCATATAATAATTGCCGAGGAGGTAAAGGGGCAATTGATGACCACCAGACTTCCTCTACCCTGGGCGAGACCGGGTCCAAGAGGAGAGCAATGACCTAAAGCCCATCGAGCCCTCCTTAGACTAACCAACTCAGCATCTCAAGTCTCGACCCAGACACGTCGGGCCGGATGGGTTACCCGTGAGTTCAGACCCAGTAGGAAGAAGCCCAGCTCGGTGATGTGATGTGAGGGAGAGGAGTCGATCCAGTCATTTCGCAGCCCTGTCCGCACGCGCACCGAGAGAATTAAATGGCCGTCTGGCGTGGAGAGGGGGTCTGACACGTCCGTACATACGAGCCTGAGTGACATAGACAGATAGCACAGTAGCAGGGAGGAAAAAAACGTGAGGGGCAGGTAAAAAGGAGGGGGGTCTTCTCTTTCCTTCTTCTTCTGGCTTCTTCCTCAGCTCCATATATTATTTTTCTCTGCAACTCTTGCTTATCGATACTACACTAGTTCATGAACCTGACTTGAACGTCGGAGGGTCTCCACCGGGGCATTCCGGTAGACCCATGACCATCTTTCCTTATTTTGCAGGTCCTTTCATCAAATCGAAGATTGAGAGACTTATATGATGGACCCATATGATGGAGCAAAAAGAAAACCATATCTATCATGGAGTAAGAGGAAAATATAATGTATCACTATGTATTAACATATTTAATTTGATAGCAAATACATTTAAATATTTACCATATGAGTAAATCTGAAAAAGACAATGAACCCTAAAATACAATTTATCTATCATAAAAAAATTCAACTGTAAAATAGTCATAAATCATAATTCAAATTCAGAAGCTAAGTAAAAAAAAAAAAAGAATCAATGAGAAATTAAAAAATAATCTCATCCTAACATCTCTTATTATAATTATCCGAATAAAAATAGAGATGAGAAAACTCATACTATATCCAAAATTCCATGTAGAAACTCAAACAATTACAAAAATGAAAGAAAAGTTAACAAAAATAAAATATCATAACATAACCTATACCATCTCTACCCAGACAGAAATCCAAACCCTTAAAGTCAAGGGAAAAAAAAATGCAACAAAACTTTACATAATAGTTGGTTTAATTTTATATTACAAAATTATGTAGAATTCAATTGATTCATTTGAAATGAATTCTATTATTTGGTACGACACAAAATGCAGAATTCAATTGAATTCCACATTTTTTATTTTTTTATTTTTTAAACTGCTCTTAATAGTAAAATAAAAAAATTTTACTCTATTAAAAAATTTTATATTTAATAAATTTATAACAACTAACAAAAATATAAATTCATTAAAAATATATTAATAAAATTTTAATAAATTAATGACTAAGAAATTTAAATAATAAAATAATCAGTCATATTAGTAAGAGAAAATAAATTTAAAAATTATAAAATTAGAAAAATAAATAAAATATATTATATATTATCTACATATAATAATAATAGATAAATAGAAAACTAGTTTTATAGTTATCACTTTTGTGATCAATAAAGTATAAAAAATAAAATTAATAAAAGAAAATTATTTAGAAAGGACATTTTAATTCAAAAGATATTGTTGCGTAAATTTTGTGAAATTCATTTCAAAATTGATAGAAATTGATTTTAATCGTGGAATTGAATTTTTATAATTCAATTCTAATTTTTACTCAAACTAAATATAATTTTATAAAAATTTAAGAATTGAAATTGAAACACACATGGCCTTAAGGTTACAAGCCCAATAGTACAAACTGCAAGGTCCAAAACTATAAGAGAGAAAGAGAGGACTCTAAAGATCCAGAATTCAGCCTAACAAACAAAAGGCCCATAAGCCCATAGACAAACCCCAAGCTAAGGAAAGGGGATTGCCAGACCAGGGCCCTTCGGCCACCGTCTGCTTCGCCTTATGAAGGCCGAGACAATGAGAACAAGGGCTTCGAAGCACCAAACACAATACAACATTGATAAGCAAAGCACAAAAGACCATCTCTTCAAGAGTCGCCGCCACGGTAGGACCCGATGGAGATCTACCGAACAGGAGGCAGATCGAAAGAAATCTCCACTAAGGATTTGCCACCAAACCTAAAACTAAATATTTATGCCTCCACCCAACTGTGAAGGCAATCTACTTGTCAAGTAGAGGATGGAGCCCAACCTTTGCTGGAAGGCCAAAAAAAAAAAAAGAAAAAAACTTAAACCCTAAGACAAAAACGGAAATCAAGAAGAAACAACAACATTCTCCCTTTCAAAAACATAGAGCGAATATGTACTAGAAGCTATCTGTTGCTAATTGATCTAACCATTTGAGTTACTTCAGTCACTCATATGATGGCTTAGTCTATTAGCACTCTCTTCTATTTGGAACTTTGCACTAGGCTCTTTGCCTGCTTCTCTTTAGCAATGCATCATTATCCCGAAGAAAAAAAAAAAAAAAAAAGAAAAAGATAATCATAAGAAAGCATATATAATCAAATAATATATAAAATTGTGGGAATTAATGATGCAAAAATTTATTCAATAAATTAGTTGCGGCAACAATATTCACATCTTATATATTGAAAATGAAGTGCACAAAATTCGTAACTGAAAGGGAAAAAAACCAAAAAGAATACAAGGAAAAGAAAATGGCATCATGTTACTTCCATGGATCATCCCAGCCTTTAGGTCCTTCTCTTTTAACAAAATCAATTACTGCCTGGACAGCTTCACCAACCCTGTTAGAAAGGGAGTGATTCCCGTGTTCAATTTCAACTTTCTCTGCACCACCCATTGCTCTGCATAATCTGTAACATGTACAAACCCTATCATTTTATTGACTCCCTCTCTCTCTTGCTTGCAGACAAGATGCACAACATAAACAGAGAAAGATTTCAAAAAAAGAACGAAAACAGAGGGCAAATCACGAAAAAAGTACCATAATAAGAACATTATCATTATATGGTTTATAAACATCCCAAACAAAATTGTCAACTAGCAGAAGATTTCAATTGTCACCTTTCAACCAATGCTTTCTTATCAACATAGTCTGGAACGTACTCATCAGCCATGGAAAAGATAACCTGCAAATGGACACATGAAAAGTATAGCTGTTAAAAAAGCACTGAGCAAGAAGCTGGTATCCGTAGAATGCAGTATTGATGCAAATAAAACGTTATGCTCATTGCTTGAAACACACCACTGGGGCTTTATCATATTGGCCGTAAGTTCTACAGTAATATCCTTAAAAGTTTTCCAATTAAAAATAATTACCTTCAAAATGGATTCTCCTATAAAAGAAATTTGATGAAATCACAGTTCAGTCGTTTAGGATGACAAACAAGAATATTAGGACAATACATCTGTATTTTGTACCTGGCAAGGTGTGTTGCACATGTGCCCAAGTCTTGTTCTCAGCTGGTCATCAGTAAGATCAGAACTGAACATGTCCTCATCACCCATATAAGCACAAAGGGAGTGATACCTGCAAAACCCTGGGTCATCAGCAAGAAGGCATCCTACAATTATTGGTCATGCATGGATAACTCCAACATATTCAAGGCAGAAAAGGTCATTAGAAGTAAATCTCTCATGAATAGAAATCAATTTTTTTGGATATAAAATGAAATAAGAGTAGTTTGATTCAACCAATTTTAATCCTAGGTTTCCAACAACTACTAATATAAGCATAAGCAACTGATCGGGCTATTTTTCTTTAACCCTTTTTTGTAAAATCTCTCATTCACTTGAAGTTGGACTATCATGCCCATAACTAAGCATCCTTTTTCCTGAAATGATTATTGTAGTAAAGAGTGTTTAATAAAGAATTATGGAGCCATGCAGAAGTTATATTCCAAATTTCTGATTAGATTGAGGGATCCCCTAGTGAGTACTAACAGACCTACATTATCATTACAAAGGATTGAAAACACCCAGTGAGCTAAAGAACATATTTTGAGTGCAACATCCCTACATAATTGACAATATATTGCATTTCGGAAAAAAAAAAAAGACAATATATTGTTAAATTGTCATATAAATTGCTTTCCCACCTGTAAGCAGTTATTGGGGAAGATGAATCTGCTTCCCTAGGCATTAATTTTGATCCGTGGCCTTCTGCTATCATAGTTGATGCCAAGTCAATCATAGCAGCAGTTTCTGGAAGCATGGCCCTGTACTCCCGATCACTGACTGGAGCCTGAAACTTCCAATTGGTGAATTATGACCAAGGCTGCTGGTGGACACACAGTGTCTAGGAATTTGCAAGAAATAAAAATTTCAACGCAAACAAGAGTGTCATTATAAGGGAAAAGTATGCTTCTTAATAATAGGCACCACCAATGTCATCATTTATCTCTAAAGGTATATTCATCATTCATTAACAAATGGTGCACCATTTTTACTGTTACATGAACATCATGTGTACTCTACTCAAATTGAGGCATCAATTCACAAGGAAAAGGAGAACTTTAGAAGAAAAAAAAGGTCCCCAAATTGGAATTGCATAAGTAATGAATACAAGAACACTTAACACTATGTTGGGCAATGCCATCATGCTTTTATTGCCTAATCAGTTAGTCACTGTAAATCAGAAGGACCACCCACCAGATGGATCTAACAATCAAGACTAAGCCTTCAGTTATTGTTTCCAAGAGTTATTCATTTGGCAAAGAGACATAAATACATATCAAGACCAAGAGACCAGAAGTTGCAGTTTGCTTTTAGAAAAAACTTATTGAAGTGAAAATTATACAGTAAATAAGGCAATAGCATAAACGAAACTGGTATTGGATTACCTGCAAAATAGCAGCACGGACTGCAAGTGAACATGGAGCATTGGTACGCATATAATGCACAATATCCTAGATTCAGGTGGAAACAATGAGAAACTAATTTTATTTCTACTGGAAAAGCCAACAAGATCTGTAAAAGTAAACTTTACATAAAAATTATGATACAAGCACAAAGTTCCATCAGAATTCACCTGACAACCAGTGCTGTGTCCAAGTAGGACCACACCTTCAGAATTTTCTTTGTTGATCAAATAATTTACAAGCTGATCGATCTCCGAAGCATCCTTCAAAGATAAGAAGTCCAAGGAGCATTAACCATGTCAAAAAGTTTTTAAAAACATTATATAAGAATATAAATATATTCCTCTTTTTTCCCATTTTTTGGCAAATTAAGGCTTTATAAATTTGGATATTCTGGGTCTTGAACTAGAGAACAATATATCATAGTTCAAATACTTTTGCTCAAAGGTTTGTGAATCTTTCATTTGGCTTTAATATGTTTTTAAAACAGTAAGCTCCAAGAACAATTCAGTAACACAAGAAGGGTTGAAAAAAACAGTACCCAACAACATGAAAAAGATTTAATACAAATTGAAAACACTTGATAAGAAAGAAATGTTACTTGTTGCAAGCTGGAAGCTCCAAATCCACCATACGATGATGACATTAGCAGCTGAACAAGTGACCATTTCTCCCTATCCAAAGCGATTGCCAGAGGTTCCAAGTATCTGAAGTCAGAAAGAGAAAGTTATGTTAAGAACTGTAGGGTTTTATGTTTATTTCTAGTCCAAGTAAAAAATGTGGCTCTCAGTGAATAAGCTGTAATAATGTAGTTATCTACAACAACTTGCAGATTACTTTATCTCTTTATGGCCACAAGGAAATAACAAACAATGCAGCTTTTGAATGGATGACATTAATGAATTAAACTGACGAGGTTATACATACTCGGTTGCTAGAAAACCATCAGTCAAACCACCAATAAAAACGACTTGTTGTTTATGATCACCTGTTTTAAATGCAACCTGCAACCATTATTCAAATTTCATATCAAATAATAAATTCAACAGCATAAACTTCAGAATAATACATGATTTCAATAGCAGATAATGATGGGGAAGGAATTTGTATCAAAAGATTTACAAATACTGGATATTGACATGCAATTGTGTTCAAGCAAAGATGAGTGGTAAAAAAGATCCTTATAGTCGACCTCAACTAATTTGGGATTAAGGAGACCTTTTCCAAGACATAACAAAAATAAAACACCGAAAATAACCTGAAAATTGTCAAGTATGAAGCAATCCGGATATCATTGAACCACCATGTCCAACTCCATAAAATACACTACTCACAATAACTGACGAAAGGTTACAAGAACCAAATAAGAGGTCATATACGTCTATCCTCCACAGAACACTTTCGATAATGAATTTTTGTTCTATACTGTTTACAACGATCCTGTCTGAAAACAATGACGCCACTGCACGCAATTCCAATTAAGCTGAGTCAGTTGTGGCATGCTCCAGTGCCACATTCAGATATGAAGTCTCATTTACTCTGGATGAATTCTTATCTTTTAGAGCAAATAATGCAGATATGGCAAAATGCATACTTGGTTATCAGACAACTCTTTAACACCTAAACTTTAAAAAAACATTACTTTTAAACCCTTAAACTTTAAAAAATATTATTTTAAACAACTAAACTTTAAAAAAATATACTTTTAAACACAATTTTAAAATTATGAATTTAAAAAATTACTTTTATTTAAAATAGATTTAACTATGAATTTAAAAATTTACTTTTAAACACAATTTTACAACTTTAAAACTATGAATTTAGTAAAATTGTGTTTAAAAGTGTCCGCACGATGAAAGTTGAGATGTTTGATAATTACATGTGTGCAAGTATAAGTACGTATTTAGCCATGCAGATATTCCACCGAGCACTGTCTTGGAAGAGAATTTAGAATTTAAGAAAAGGAGCGAGCATTTCATCAAACTTTTGAATGTTGCTAATAAAACTAATCTCAAGTCTTTTTATTTATGAAACCGCTGAGGCATATTATTAAGCAGTCGGGTTGACACCACCATTACAAAAGCACATTCTTAACATCCAAATCAAATTTTCAACTCAAATTAGAAAGCTGAAATCCAAATACAAGGCTAAAAGTCAACAAGTAGTGATATTATTACACTCAATTAAAATCAAATCATTACAAATCATTCGAACAGAAAACAAATTCTCTCCAAATTTAAATTTAGCCTACCTGGATAGGCTTTGGTCCGTACTTGAAGAGGAGACCGCGGAACTGGTTCTTGCCCTTGATTGGACGGGCGCTAACACCGTCGCTTGTGCCCAAGTTGCCTGCCACTTTGGGGCTCCCGGATCGATCAGCTCGACCACGAACAATGGCGGAGAACCATGAAGTAGCTGAGGAAGGAGAAGAGGAAGCAGCGACAGAAGTTGCAGGTGAAGAAGAAGATAATGAGAGATTCATATCAACCAGAAGTCAGAGGAAGAAGATGTGAAGACAGAGATTTGCTACCATTGCCGTTTGCTGGGGAATTCAGGTATAGCTCTTGGAAGAAGATCTGATGTTCTATTAACTAAATAGAGATTAAACCGAAGAATTGTAGTTTTCAAAGCGGAAATGAAGAAGAAGAAGATACTGGTATTTGCATTTCTATTTTCTAGGGAACTGAAGCTTCTGCCACGCGCGTTGCTCAAGGCATTATGGATTTTTCTTCACTTCTTTTTAGCTCTTTTTTTTCTATAATTAAAAATTAGAAGATGGCATATTTTTAGGTAATAATTTTATTTTTTTAATTATATAAAAAAATTAAAATCTGAAGCAAACCAACTAATTTTCAGTAAATTAATTTAAATTGGTTCACTTTGATTTTAATTTATATTCATTTTTTCCAAATTAAACCTCAATCAAATTTATTGAATATAATTACTTGAATAAATAATTAAATATATCATATGTTAATATATTTGAAATAAATAGAACTAAATATTTATAAAATTAAATTTCAAAAGTATAGATTATTAAGGTATGAATATTTTATTACATATTAATTGAAATTGATGATCGCTGGATTTCTTCACCCCGGTATAAAAGGCCAGGCCCATAAAAAAGTCCATGATCCGAAGGCTTCAATATTCTCCTCGAGAGCCAGGTCCAGCCCGCTCAGTCACAGGGCCGGACTCCGCCTAGACTCCTCAATCAAACCGGCCCAAACCTCTCGGCCCAGTAATCAGGCCCTCACCAGGCTCAACTTCAGCCCTACCATTCAACCCAGCCCGAAAAGGGGAAAATGACCAAGATGCACCGCTGGTAGGTCCTTCCGCATGCGTATCAGAGGAAAATCATACGTATCAGAGGAGAATTAATGGCCGTTACGCATGGAGCAGGCGCCTGACACATCCGTACATACGGAGCTAGGCGACAGAAGACAGCTAGCATTGTGGCAGAGAGACAGATATATATATCACGGTAGAAGCCACGCAGAGGGGGCTCTCTTCTTCTTCCTTTTCCTTCCTGGACACCATTTTTATTCTTCCTGTAACCCTTACCTAAATATACTACTCTGAGCCATAAAATCTGACTTGAGCGTCGGAGGGCCTCTGCCGGGGCACACCCGGTAGGCCCCTGACCATTCTTTCTTATTTTACAGGTCCCTTCACCAGGAAGAACATGGAGAGATCCACCAGGGAGCCCAGCAAGAAGGGACCCAGAAGAAAACTAGATCTATCATGGACCAGGAAGAGGAAAATATTTATCAAATGGCGCCGTCTGTGGGAAACGAAAGAGATCTTTTCATCACCGGAATTTTCACTTTCAAAACCCACTGAGATCCACAATGGCAAACCACCAAGAAAATAACCTTAACGTCATTCCAAATAATCTGAGCTCTGCCCAAGAGGGGCAGCGGTTCTTATTTTCCAGTCCTACAACTCCAAACAACCAACCACCCATTCCTTTTAACCCCTCGCCGAGCTTGGCCGGGAATGTGCCCTCCATGAAAGAGATTTTACTATCTCAAAAGTTTTCAGATCCACCCATTGAGATCCACGTACGGTACGAAAGTTTGAGCAGATAACCCAGCTGAAAAGAAAGGTTCATTGTGCTAAAGAATATTTTGATGGTCTTTCAGATAATTTATTTTAATATTTATTAGATTTTATTACGGCTGATTTTTTCTTTGAAGTCTGGTGAATATTTTCTGTAAAAGAAAAAAAAAAGAGTGAGGAATATATGTATTGTTGAAATTCTGAGGTCCACTGTATATATATTAAAAAAATATATAAAAAAAAAGAGAGAAGAAGAAGGTGAGAGAAAGAGAAGAGGAGTCTGTAAGAAAAAAGGAGGTCGGAGCCGTGTTTAGCAAGACAGAAAGGAACTCAGCAAATCCGACGACCACAGCGATAGATTGCTCGTTGAGGTCGGATCCATGTTCGAAACTAGATTCGTGGTCGAGGTTGGAGTCGCATTTCAGGACAGATGGAAAGCATCGGGGCGACAGGGAGACAATACAAAAAAGAAAGCTTACATGAAAAAGAAAGTTGGAGATTTACAGTAACCCAGCTAAAAGGAAAGACCCAGCTGGTGTAAGAATATCTTGACAGTCTCTTAATCTTCATTTTCCTACCCTCGTTGTTTATTTTAACATTTATTGAATTTTATTACTACTAACTTTTTCTTTGAGATCTGACGAGGTGAAACTTCAGATCAAAATGCTTGTCTCTGAGTGTAGATTTTAATTTTTTTTATAAAAGAAAAAAAAAGAGAAAAAAAAAAGAATGAGAAGTATATATATATTTGTTGAAGTTGTGAGGTCGGCTGTAAAATATCAGGTTAGCAAGTTAGAGAGAAAATTAATAAATAAAAAATAGACAAGGTCGGACTAACATTTCAGGTCGGATAGAACATGAGGTCAGAGGATACACGATTCATAGCCATCCAACTCTGTTGGAAAGCAACGCCCCTCAAGTATCAGAGCAACCTGAAGATAATAGGAAATAATCAAATATCCAGGCAAGGTGGATAAGTTCGGATGCGGTACGCCGTCCAGCTCAAAGACAAGGTGAGATGAGATACCCAGGTCGGCATGGTCGGCATTAGTCCGTCTGATTGTCGAGAGAATGACTGATCAAGCACCGCTAGTAAGACCGTCAATGGTTTTGCTAGTCGGAGTAACAAAACTGAAAGGAGCTCGACATATCCAACGACCCCGACATTAGATTACTCGTTGAGGTCGGATCCATGCTCGAGCTTAGATATGTGATCGAGGTCGGATCCGTGTTTGAAGCGTTACCTTTCTTCCTGGGTTTTGGCTTCTGGAACCAGTGTTCTGCAGAGAAATATTTCTGGGTTGGTTGGTCGGAATAACAAGACAGAAGGAACTCGGCAAATCCGACGACCACAGCCTTAGATTACTTGTTGAGGTCGGATCCGTGCTCGAGCTTAGATGTGATCGAGGATGGAGCCGTGTCTGAGATCGGCCTCACATTTCGGGTCGGATAAAAATGATTGTCGCGTCCAGTTGCCGCTCTCTTGTTTCTGGTTCGCGTAATGCTGGAGGCCGGAGAACTCGGCAAATCCAACGACTATAGTAATAGATTGCTTGTTGAGATTGGACCCATGCTCGAAATTAGACTTGTGTTTGAGGTTGGAGCCATGCTTGAGGTCGGACTCGCGTTTCAGGTCGGAAGGAATAATGTTGTAGACATTGGCCAGCTTGAAGACGAGCGCAGGAGTTCGTCGCTCTCGTGGGCGTGTGGTTTCATGGGAGATGACAGAATCGAATCTGTGTGGCTCTGTTTCACCTCAGATTTCCAGGCTTGACGAGCTCACCAAATTGTCTCTTGCAGGAAACAACTTCGCTGGGCAGAGCATCGAAGGAACGCTTGATTAGAGCGTCGAGGGATTTGCGTGGTCAAACCCGTAGGTCGGACAATCAAGAGCTCGATAGGCCGGTTAGATTACCAGGTCGGCAAGCCTTCAACCCCTAATTGAATAGGCCAGCTCTAGCGTTGGGCGCTTAATCGGATGACAGAGGCCTATGGTTGTACAGTGGGGGGTTTCTTCTTTGCTGGTGGCCTGTGTGTTGCGTCCTCTGTACCAACTGCAGGAGGAGGCTTGTTAATTAGTGGCTTGTATTGGGTAAGAGAGTGAGTAGTGAGTAGCACCACCGCAAGAAACAACACTAGCAAATATTTGGGAGGCAGTTTAATGCTTTCAGGAACCAAACAGAGAAAGGAAAAGGAGATGAGGAAGGTGAACGCGTGAATGGGCTAGAGCCTATAACAGCAGGACAAGTGTCCTCTCTATTGGCTTTTTTGTATGCCAATAATACATATACATTTATATCAATGCAAGAAGAATCGCACCTGCTGAAGAAGATATGCTAGTTGATGAAGATGGTGAGTTTAAGGCAGAAGTGAATTCGAGTAGCTATGGAAAGCGCCCAAGGAGATCTGATCGGCGTAAGCAACAGGTCTCTTATAAGGAAAATTTGAGTGACGATGAAGACTTCATGACCCATTCAAAGAAAACCAAGGGGACGGGATCATCCTGTGCCAATGAAGAGAAGTGCAGAAATGGATTGAAGGACAATTTATTTAAAAAAGATAATCATTCTGGTGTAGCTTATGTGAAAGATCTGAATAAGGAGAACCAGAAGAAAGGTCCAGAAAGTTTTGCAAATGAATTAAAGGACAGCAAGGATGAAAAGAGAAAAGAAAAAGCAGAAGAAAATGGGTATTCGGGCTTAGATCGGCACTGGTGGGCCTCCGTTTGTTGCCATCAGAGCTGACATGGATGCTTTTCCCATTCAGGTTCCTATCTCCTCTTCTCGTAGTTCTATGTAGGCATGTGTCTACATATGCATTCATCTCATGCCATGTCATGTGCATGATAATATAACATATAGACATGCATGTAAAAAAAAAAAAAAAAAAAAAAAGAAAAAGAAAAAAACTCTTTTTTATAAATTAACCGATTCTTTTTACAATTAGTATTCGAAGTCCCAAATAGGTAAGATAGAATTTAAATTTCAAGATTGCCTTTGGTTATTGGTAATTATTTTTTACAGATGATTTTATAAATTGATTAAAAGGCATGCTTCGCATGTAAATAGTAAGACTAAGTTTAAAATAAACCTCTATGAGTTTAGATATCCTGATAATAGCTTGCATTTTATAGATCGAAAAGTCCTGAAGAAATTTACACATGCAAAATATTGTTTATTGCATCTCTAAAAATGCATGGGTTAACGTTGTAAGAGTTAATACTTGCATTTGTTCATCTGAAGAATGAAACCAAGTGACACGTGCGGCATATTATTTATTGACGGATATTATTGAATTAACAACAAGCATTCTCGTTATATACGCTCTGTGCAAGCTCTTATTTTGCAGAAAAATTCAGAAAAATGAACAAGACCTCAGTTAGGCACAAAACCAGCTGAGATGACGAAGCGACAGTAAGGCCAATGAGCCTGAATCCTGTGCAAAAACCTCAAGAAGGCACAAAAAACTGCCGGCGGGGCCCCGAGGTCACCCCGGAACGGCCGGCGAGGATCTTAAAGATGCCTCCCGGAGCATGAAGACCGGGATCCCCTAGAACTCCCGGAAAAACAAAACAAAAAACTGCCGGCGGGGCCCCGAGGTCACCCCGGAACGGCCGGCGAGGATCTTAAAGATGCCTCCCGGAGCATGAAGACCGGGATCCCCTAGAACTCCCGGGAAAACAAAACAAAAAACTGCCGGCGGGGCCCCGAGGTCACCCCGGAACGGCCGGTGAGGATCTTAAAGATGCCTCCCGGAGCATGAAGACCGGGATCCCCTAGAACTCCCGGGAAAACAAAACAAAAAACTGTCGGCGGGGCCCCGAGGTCACCCCGGAACGGCCGGTGAGGATCTTAAAAGACCTCCCGGAGCATGAAGACCGGGATCCCCTAGAACTCCCGGGAAAACAAAGAAGACCGGGATCCCCTAGAACTCCCGGGAAAACAAAATAAAAACGGCCGGTGAGGATCTTAAAAGACCTCCCGGAGCATGAAGACCAGGGTCCCCAAGATCTCTTGACAAAGGAAGACCTCAATAAGGTCTTGACAAAAGAAGACCTCACTGAGGTCCTAGCAAAGGAAGACCTCAATAAGGTCTTGACAAAAGAAGACCTCACTGAGGTCCTAGCAAGAGAAGACCTCAATAAGGTCTTGACAAGAGAAGACCTCAATAAGGTCTTGACAAAAGAAGACCTCACTGAGGTCCTAGCAAAGGAAGACCTCAATAAGGTCTTGACAAGAGAAGACCTCAATAAGGTCTTGACAAAAGAAGACCTCACTGAGGTCCTAGCAAAGGAAGACCTCAATAAGGTCTTGATAAGGAAGACCTCAATGAGGTCTTGACAAGAGAAGACCTCAATAAGGTCTTGACAAAAGAAGACCTCACTGAGGTCCTAGCAAAGGAAGACCTCAATAAGGTCTTGACAAGGAAGACCTCAATGAGGTCTTGACAAGAGAAGACCTCAATAAGGTCTTGACAAGAGAAGACCTCAATGAGGTCTTGACAAGAGAAGACCTCAATAAGGTATTGACAAAAGAAGACCTCACTGAGGTCCTAGCAAAGGAAGACCTCAATAAGGTCTTGACAAAAGAAGACCTCAATAAGGTCTTGACAAAAGAAGACCTCACTGAGGTCCTAGCAAAGGAAGACCTCAATAAGGTCTTGACAAGGAAGACCTCAATGAGGTCTTGACAAGAGAAGACCTCAATAAGGTCTTGACAAGAGAAGACCTCAATGAGGTCTTGACAAGAGAAGACCTCAATAAGGTCTTGACAAAAGAAGACCTCACTGAGGTCCTAGCAAGAGAAGACCTCAATAAGGTCTTGACAAGAGAAGACCTCAATGAGGTCTTGACAAGAGAAGACCTCAATAAGGTCTTGACAAAAGAAGACCTCACTGAGGTCCTAGCAAGAGAAGACCTCAATAAGGTCTTGACAAAGGAAGACCTCAATAAGGTCTTGACAAAGGAAGACCTCAATAAGGTCTTGACAAAATAAGACCTCACTGAGGCTGAAGACCTCAAAGAGGCAGAAGATCTCAATGAGGCAGAAGACCTCACTGAGGCAGAAGACCTCAATGAGGCAGAAGACCCCAAAGAGGCAGAAGACCTCACTGAGGCAGAAGACCTCAATGAGGCAGAAGACCTCAAAGAGGTAGAAGACCTCACTGAGGCAGAAGACCTCAATGAGGCAGAAGACCTTAAAGAGGCAGAAGACCTCACTGAGGTAGAAGACCTCACCGAGGCAGAAGACCTCAATAAGGTAGAAGACCTCAAAAGAGGCAGAAGACCTCAAAGAGGCAGAAGACCTCAATGAGGCAGAAGACCTCACTGAGGTAGAAGACCTCAATGAGGCAGAAGACCTAAATGAGGCAGAAGACCTCACTGAGGCAGAAGACCTCACTGAGGCAGAAGACCTCACTGAGGCAGAAAACCTCACTGAGGCAGAAGACCTCAATGAGGCAGAAGACCTCACTAAGGTAGAAGACCGGCAAAGATCTCAAAGATCTCCCGGAGCAAAAATAGCCGGAATCCCCAAGATCATCCGGTGCTACAAGCAAAAACAACTCATAAAGAACATAGTTCTGATCTCACATAAAAGATTGGGGCACGAGACCATAAATGAAAAAGCTAAACTCCGACCTCCCAAAGGAGCTCAAGTCATCAGGTAGAGAGACTTTAATCTCACACAACAGCGAAAAGTACCAAAGCATCATGCCGATCTCAAGAAAACAAGCGCAGTACTGGTAAACCCGATAAGACAGACCAAATTAAGGCAAGGCGATTCCTAAGCACACTGCATACCAAAATACAAAGCCAAACAGAGAATCAGGGGCAATCATGAGAGGCAACGACCTCGAGAATTGACCGCTCACACTAAACCAACTCAACTGACCTAGAGAAAGGTCCAAGCAACAAAGAGCCCGCAAAACGCTCGAAAGAAGACAGCCCATAAATGCTCAGGGGCAAAAAACATACACAAGAGTCCAACGCTCAGGCAAAAATAATAAAAAGGCAAGAAAGGGATACTTTCGACAGGAG
The DNA here is from genome assembly GCF_001659605.2 of Manihot esculenta. Lineage (NCBI taxonomy): Eukaryota > Viridiplantae > Streptophyta > Magnoliopsida > Malpighiales > Euphorbiaceae > Manihot > Manihot esculenta. The sequence continues at coordinate 1,824,107 of NC_035175.2, read as the reverse complement.
CAGTTCTCAGACCACACGGTCATGAATAGAGTTTAAAGATTTATCCCCTCACCAGTCATGGAATAACTGCTGAGGAGATAAAGGGGCAATTGATGATCGCTGGATTTCTTCACCCCGGTATAAAAGGCCAGGCCCATAAAAAAGTCCATGATCCGAAGGCTTCAATATTCTCCTCGAGAGCCAGGTCCAGCCCGCTCAGTCACAGGGCCGGACTCCGCCTAGACTCCTCAATCAAACCGGCCCAAACCTCTCGGCCCAGTAATCAGGCCCTCACCAGGCTCAACTTCAGCCCTACCATTCAACCCAGCCCGAAAAGGGGAAAATGACCAAGATGCACCGCTGGTAGGTCCTTCCGCATGCGTATCAGAGGAAAATCATACGTATCAGAGGAGAATTAATGGCCGTTACGCATGGAGCAGGCGCCTGACACATCCGTACATACGGAGCTAGGCGACAGAAGACAGCTAGCATTGTGGCAGAGAGACAGATATATATATCACGGTAGAAGCCACGCAGAGGGGGCTCTCTTCTTCTTCCTTTTCCTTCCTGGACACCATTTTTATTCTTCCTGTAACCCTTACCTAAATATACTACTCTGAGCCATAAAATCTGACTTGAGCGTCGGAGGGCCTCTGCCGGGGCACACCCGGTAGGCCCCTGACCATTCTTTCTTATTTTACAGGTCCCTTCACCAGGAAGAACATGGAGAGATCCACCAGGGAGTCCAGCAAGAAGGGACCCAGAAGAAAACTAGATCTATCATGGACCAGGAAGAGGAAAATATTTATCAGAAATATATAAATTAATGATTTAGTAATAATAATCAAGATGAATATAAATAATCATTATAATGTTTAATTGATTTTAAAATAAATATAAAAATAAAAATTATTAATGGGATTTTGAATTTAAATAGGGTGATATTTTTATACTTCATTCATAACTCTCAGGACCATTTGAACAAATATAAATAATGTAATTTCAGTCTAATGTCATGGTATTCACTCTGAAAAGAAAGCCTTCATAAAATAAAATAAGAAATAAAAAATTAAAATTTTAATTACTTAATAATTATTTCTCTATATAGAGTTTGTGAAATAGTTAATTATTAAAAATATATTTTTTTTATTTTGTTGTAATTAATATTTTTTTATTAATTAAAATTTAATATTTTAAAATTATTTTAATAATATTTATTATTATTTATATCATTACAAAATTAATATAATTAAGCTATATCAACATCATCCTATTACCATATCATCACCACGCAATAAAATTTAAAAATAATTATTAAAAAAGTTTTATATTTTATTTTATTATAATTTTACTTTTTATTTTTATTTTTTATTAATTAAATTTTATATTTTAATAAACGACTACATACATTTATTTATATAATTAAAATTTTACAAAATTATTAAATTATTTTTTACTATTAAATATATTTAAAAAATACTATTTTTTTAATTTTTATCAATAATTTTATAATAATAATTTATCTCAATTTTTTGATTAAAATTTTTATTAACTGATTTTTTTAAATCTATTTAATATACTTATTTCATATTACTTTTAAAACTATTATTAATAAAATAATTTTATTAAATATATTAGTTATAAAACATTAAAAATAATTTAAAATAATCATTTTAAAAATATTAAAAATAATAAAATAATTTTTTAAAATATATTTTTTGAATTATTCTTTTAACTCTAAAATATAACACCAATCCATTATTTTTTTTCTAAATTATATTAATATTTAAAGTGAATTTCAAAAAATTAATAAGATATAAATTAAATATTTTAATGGTCTAACATGACTTAATCGGCTAAAATAATATATATAGTTCATTTAAAATTATAAATTTAATCTTCATTTTTCATTTTTTTTAAATATTAAAAAAATTTATTATAATTTTATCCTAAATTTTTTAAAATTATTTTTAATTTTATTTTAAAATTTATTGACGTACTAATTTTATTAACTTTCAATTAACTGCAGATATAATTAAAATAATTTAAAAAAAATAAATTTTAATTAATAAAAAAAATATAGAGTGCTTTTTACCATTTTAAAAATGTGCTGGGGAGATATTTTAAGTTGGAATGGAATACCCGGAGCCAAACTCCAGGTTCAAGGTTTGGGCTAGAATTGAACGTCATGTTGGGTGATGTCAAGAGGCCCATCAAGGCCTGAGGTCAGCCCAATATGTTAATCATTCACTTTCGTAGTTTTGAGCATTTGCGTTGCAAATTGGCCCAACATAACTTTATAAAATTCTAAAAAAAACAGGCCTATTTGTTATCCAAAAATCTCTCTCTCTATATATTAAGAGAGTACGACTTCTTACAAATATCAACAAAAAAACAAAAAAAAGAAAATCCAACTTTTTTTGCAATGAAATAGTGATTGCACTTGAACAATTTTTAATTATAACGAAGTCTAAAGTGTAATCCATGTCTTATTCCATAATAAGCATGCTTTTATCATTGCAAAGAATGAAGACAACAAGACATTTTGTCTTCCAAAGTAGAAGAATTCCCGATAATGGGTAACCATTGTTAGTAGTAGGTTAAAAGTGTTGGCCTACCAATTTTAGGATGAAACCAGACCACTTACCATAATAATAATAAATCTAAGTATGGAAGGTTTTGTGGAGATGATCTTCCTATCAATCATATGTTCCATTGACTATACTTTCCACCAAGTTCTCTTCATCTAGATCAATTCTAGCACTTGTTACCAATATTACAACACCAAGTCTAACCTTAAATTCCATAAAGTAATATTAAAAGATAGTACATGACATGTAATTATAATTAAAATCTAGTATAAGACAAAAAGGACAATATAAGTACTCAACAAGGGTTTTGTTAAAAAGGTAAATTTAGGCCAACACTTAATTCTATTATTGATTTTTTATTAAAAATGTGAAATTTTCAAATGACGCGTTGACAAGGAAGTGGGGTTAAGAGGAATCAAAAACAGAGGTGGGCTCTAAAGAAGAAACGACCCTTCAATTGTTTTTTTTTTTAAAGGATGGATATGAGTAGAAGCAATTCTATGGCTGCCCCTTTGCGTAATGTTATAGGAGGGTCCTTCATTATTTATTTAATTATTTTTTTTTTTATCAAGGTTGCTAGTGTGTGTAATATAAAGTTTTTATAATTTAGATTCTATCAAGAAAAGAAAAGGTATTTGACCGGCTCATCATTGCCTTGTGTTGAGTCCATGCGATGGGAACCCATCAATTCTTGAATTTATATAACCACCAAATTGAAAAGGTACAGTTCGTTTTTTTTTTTTTTTCTCCTTTTAGGTTAACTATACAATAACACTATTGGATTAATCAATGATTATTAGAATATTGATGAAATAGAAGATAATATATATCAAGAAATTCTATGAAGAGGATATAAGAAAAAGAAGAGAAAAAAAAAAAAAGAAAAGTAAATAAAAGAAAGGATGGCATTGTGTAGTGTCCTTTTATATATATCAATGATTAAATGTAAAGTGGTAGCTTGCTTCCGAATTTGATAGTGGAATTGACACGCACGCTTGAAAATCCACCATTGTTCGTTACAAAGATAAAAAAGATGTGTTCGTGAGTAAAATTAAGAGAAAATTATTATTTAATTTTTATTATATAAAAAAATTTATTAATTTTAAAAGATATATTAAATTATTTTTAATATTTAAAAAAAATTATTAATTAATTTTTTTATTAATTTTGCTGTTAATATTTTATTATTTAGTTTCTATAATTTTTAAAATTTTATTAATTGATTTTTTAATATTTTTTTAAATTTACTAATTAAATTTTTCGTATTAAATTTACTAATTGATTTTCCACACAATTTAATGTGTAACATCACAGAAGATTTTTGAAAATCCATATTTTGATAAACCACTTTATATATATAGAAGGGAGAACAGAGTATTGGTGCTTCCAATATGAGAGCTCCCTACTACACACCATGAGTAGAAGCAAAGAATGATCACACCTAGAAGAGAAAATAAATTAAAAAGAAAAAAAAAAGATATTTAGTTCAAAGTAAAATATTTCATATGTTTATCGATAATATCTCACATTTGACTTTATTTAATCAGATAAATTAATATTTATCACTCATTAAATAAATTAATAAAAAATTTAAAAAAAAGTCTTTTACAGTCTGATGATCTGAGATCCAATTGAATAGGGTTTTACAAGGGTTTTGTATTACTGAATAAGGCCTTAGCTTTCTGAGGAGGGGACTCCTCTTTTATACATTGTCTTGCTTGCTGGTGACGTGTAAAGGTCTCTCCAGGATTGGGCCACGCGTCTCTGCCATGCGGATTCGGAGGTACTAGGGTATCAGCCGCCTGCTCCATGCGTAACGGCCTCTGATTCTCCTCGTGCGTACGTTCGAGCGGATCTGCCAGGCTGTCTGGTGAATATTACTCCGGATCCTGGGCTGGGCTGAGAGTTGGGCCGGATGCTAAGCCTGAGTGGGGAGGGTCTGCTTCGTGCGGGCCGGGCCGACTTGAGTGAGGAAGATGGGCCGAGCCCGGCCTTGAAGGTTGGATGAGCCAGGCTTGTTATGTACATCAGGTATGCGGGCCCCTACGTCGTGGGTCTTGGGCCGTGGTCAAGCCTCTGGTCTGGGGTGAAGGAATCCAGCGGTCATCAATTGCCCCTTCACCTTCTCGGCTGTTATTGCTCCAACTGCCGAGGGGGTGAATATCAAGAACTATTATGATCGCGTCTGTTCGGGTTCAGGTGCCTTAATAACATCCTTTCATCTTTCAGTCGTTGTGCAGTTTCTGAATTCTATCTGCTCTTTCCTCTTTCTGTCTTTTCTCTATTTTTCTTGTCCTCTGCCGCCTTTACTTTCTTGTCATCATTATCTGGACATCTCCTTTCTTTCCTTTTCTGTGAATATCTTTTAGAAATCTGACATCATTAGCTTAGGGTCTATTGTAGCTCTGCCCCATGCTAAGTCCTCAGGCTCCGAGTATATATCAGCGCCAGCTTTTCTTCATTCTTGGGCCTTCTGTTGAAGCGAGAAATTCTTGTTTTATCTGTGGCAGGTCTATCCGACGCCTTCTTCAAACAGATTGCCTTGCGCCCCAGAGGTTTGCCTTGATTATGCTTTCATCATCTTAAGGGAGAACTGTTTCTGACTTGTCCCTGTTTTGAAACTTTTGGCAGTTCCTGAGATAAAAATGCGTCAGTTCAAAATTCTTGAAAATTCAGTGTTACCTCTAAGGCGTCTGGATGGTGCATTGAAGATTCTTCGGATATGGCAGGCGAAGGGCGAGACCATTCAGCAAGCTGCTGAAACTGATTTACCCAGGTCGTCTGGCCAGCCTCCTCCTCTGCTTGTTGTCCGGGCTCCAGAGAGGTTCTGGACTGTTGAGGGGTTCGATCTTACTTTGCCTTTTTCCACAGAGAAACAGGGAATTTCCTCGATGCCCCTGTTGTCCTCTTTTGATATAAACGGGAGCGGCGCCGGCGCTCAGCTTGCTGTTCTTTTTAGTGTGAAGTACCAGTATTATTATTCCCTTTGGTGTGAAGTACCAGTATTACGTGAGACTGGGATCTGCTGCACTAAGTCAGGTCTCCAGCGATTTATTCGAATGTGTACTTCGCGATCTCTTCGGGGCCATAGCCTCGAAGACTTATGTTTTTCATGTGTGATGCACGGCCGGCATACCATATCTGAGCTAGTTCGAATGTATCGTGCATCACACTTGGATAACCGGACGTTCGCCCAGGGGAACAGTGAGAAATGCTTATGGGAATCAACTTGTTCAGTTCCCCTGTAATAGCGAGACAGATCTTGGCCTTTTCTGAAAAACTCTCATTCCGAGCTACGAGAAGTCCTCCGAGCTGAAGACTAGAATAGTAGGGTAGGTAATAGTCGTGGATGAGGAAGTATCTGGATATGTAAATTCTTTAAGAATAGTCTTTTATCCCGTAGTGTAGGCCTTTGTAACGTGCTGTAATGTGCTTTTCTTTTAATGAAGCTCTTGTTCTGCTCTCATGCTTAAGCTGTTCTTCTTCTATTATGTGTGAAATACTTTAGATTGCTCGCCTTATCATTTTAACCAACTGAGCTCTGTCCTGCTTTTTCCCGAGCTAATCTAACCTATTTGCGAGCTCTGATGAGTTGAACTCCGGATCCACTTAGTCAACTGGGCTTCCAAGTTTTCGAACTGGACTGTCTGACCGACCTGTGAGCTCGGTCTTTACTTCGATGAATTGAGCTTTGAGTCTCCTTCATCCGATCGGGCTCTCAGGTCATGTTGTCCGAGCTGAATTGACCGACCCGAGAGTTTTGTCTTTGCTTAGTGAAATGAGCTCTGAGTTTCCTTTAGCTGGCCGAGCTCTCAAGTCATGCTGTCTGAGCTGGACTAATCCGACCTCTGAGCTCGGCTTTATATGAGTTGAACTCTAAGCTCTCAGCTTTGTATGACTCCGAGGTGCTTTTGGCGCCTTTTTCCGATCTTCCACCCTTTGTTTAGTAATGGTAAATCAAATCTTATAACTTTTTAAGTGATGCGTAAGTCTGACCTTTATCATGCTCCCATTTGCTTGTACTTTTGAGTCTTTTCATGACTTGCCCCTCTGTTTCCACGGCATTGACTATAGGGATGGTAAAGTAGTAGGCTAAGTTGCTCTGACTGATGATTTGGGCCTGTATTATGTGAATGGCGAATGGGCTTTTAAATGATGGACTGTCATCGTATACTTGGCCCTTGATAGATGTAGAGAAGCCCAGCGATCATCCTTTTGCCCCTTTACCGTCTGGCCGGTGATTTCCTAACCGTTCGAGAGGGTAAACTTCGAGAACAATTAATGATCGCGCCGCTCCAAGACAAAACCGTTCAGTATCAGCTCTTTGCCTCATAATAGCCTTTCTTTCTTTCTTTTCGAATTCTTTCTGTCTTTTGAAGAACTAGCTCTTGGTTGCTCTCTGTCTTCCTGCAATTCCTTCTACGTCTCTTTTTTCATCCCATCGTGTTCTCAGGTACGCTTCCTTGTTCTTCCATGGCAAGTTTAAAGCTTCCTGATGTTTTTGACCTTGAGTCGCATATTACCCCTTCCAACATAGCTAATCACATTTCCCGGAGGCTTTTAGACACTCCGTTGTATCTTATTCGAGCACCTCTTCCGAATGAGAGGATAGTTCTTCCTTACCCATGCCCACCTGGTTTAGTGGATCCCCAAGGGGTTCGTAGCATAGTGTTTTTCCTGAAGCAAAGAGAATTTGGTCTACCGCTTCCTTTTACCCCTTTTGTAATACCCGGCTAGACTCCGGTATCGGAATTCCTACCGACCGGTGGAATCTCGGATGTCAGAGGCCTCTAGTAGGGTAGAAACATGTTTTCATAAAATGTTTTGAAGCATTTCATGGTTTTAAGTATGAAAATTAAATGAGTTTTTGCATGAAAAATCTTTGGAGGAAAACACAGGTTCGGCCGCCGAAAGTCAAGTTCGGCCGCCGAACATGCATGCATTTTGGAGGCACGTTAGGCCCCCGAAAGCATGAGTGAGGGAAGTTCAGGTTCGGCCGCCGAAAGTCAAGTTCGGCCGCCGAACATGGCATGTATGCGGAGGCAAGTTCGGCCCCCGAACGTGGTCTGGCCAGCCACTATAAAAGGGTCACTTAGCCGAAATGGGCGAGCTTTCTCCCATTTTCGGCCACAGCTAGCTTCCGACCTCCCTCTTCCCAATCTAGTGTTCTTCCTTCAAATCCCCACTATTTTTCTTGAGTTTTAAGCTTGCATTGAAGGTTTTGAACTTTTTAAACAAGTTTTGGAGCTTTGGGAGCTCAGGAGCTCATTTTCGTGGATCTCCAAGTTTAGGTCGTCTCCCTCTCGATCTTCAAGAGGTAAGAGCCGATCTTAAGCTCCTTATGTGTTTTAAGTAAGTTTTAAGTTGTTTTATGGGGTAGAATGGCATGTATAGGGTTGTATGAGTTTTTAAGCAAATGTTAGGTTTTATGTGATTTGTGAACAATGTGGCTTGCTTGTGTGTTGTAGTTGGGGTTTAAGTTAGTTTGAGGCCCCTAGGAGCTTGTATGCTTGTGTATGAGTGTTGTAGAAGAGTTTTATGCATGATTAGGAAGTTTGGGAAACTTGGAGGCAAGAGGAGCCAAGTTTCTGCCCTTTGGCAGAAACCAGGTTCGGAAGCCGAAGGGAGTTTCGGCCGCTGAACATGGCTGAGAGGCAGCTTTAGGCTGCCGAAGCTTGCCTCCGAAAGTTGGAGTTTCGGCTCTGTCCGAGACTTTCGGCCGCCGAAGGTGCCGCCGAACATGCATGAGTTTCGTCTCTGTCTGGGACTTTCGGCCGCCGAAGGTGCCGCCGAAAGTGCCCTTCCCAGCCTTTTCTTGCATGATTTCTAGGGATGTTTTGAGGTGTTTTTAGGAGGTTTTTGGGGGTATGTTTAGAGTTATGTTCTAGTTGTTTGGTGCCTCATTTGAGTCCACCTGTGTAGGTTCGGACCCGAGGAACCGAGACCCCCGGTTGTGAGATAGTCGTTCAGAGTACGTTGTCAAGCTTCAGTCACCAGGTGAGTGGAACAACTCCTTAAGTTTTAAAGTAAAGTAAATAAATAAATGAATGAATCATAAAGCATTGCCCATGCATCATTATGCCATGCAATATTTCAGGATGTTTGCATTAGAATTCACGAATATGCTGCATTGCATAATTTGATGTTGATGTGGATGGTTGTTGGGTGATCCATAGTCCTCTGATGTTATGTTATGATGATACGTTATGGAAGACCAGCGAGGCCCATTCTACGCCCCTGGCACTTTAGAATGTTATGTTATGTTATGTAAGAGAAAGACCAGTGAGGCCCATTCTACGCCCCTGGCATTTGGAGATGTTGAGGACTAATGGTGACAATACCATCCTTTATGTGATTAGCTGTGATGTGTTGCATTTCATGAAAGCATGAATAAGAAAAAGAAATAAAATAATAAAATAAAATGAATAATAATATACCTAAAAATGGAGGAACTAAAATAATAATAATAAAATGAATAATAATATACCTAAAAATGGAGGAACTAAAGTAAATGTTTTTAATTTCTGCTCACTGGGCTTTTTAGCTCACCCCCTCTCCCCTAACCCCAGTCTTGCAGGTACAGTGTAGATAGAGAAGTCAGAAGAGTAAGAGAAGTTTATGTAATAGAATAGCTGTGGACATGGTTCAAATGTAATGTAAAGTATTGAATGTAATGTAATGAAAGTTTAGAAATGTGCTTGACTAGTGTTATTTTAATCCCTTGTATACATGGTTTTCTTTATGAGATATAATGTTTTTACGATGTTCACGTAACCCAAGCCTGCCATATGTTATGTGCCCCATTGGAGTATTTGATGAGGACTCCAATGAGGGGTTTATGTTATGATGTGTATGTACAGGTTAGGCTTGGTAAAGAAAAGTTTTAATTCTTATGTATGTTATTAATCATGTATGGGATTAAACAGGTATACAGGATGTATGTTTTGGCTTGCTACGGGTTCCGGCGGCCTTAAGCCGACCTGGACCCTAGCGCCGGTAGCGGTCCGGTTTCTGGGTCGTTACAGAATGGTATCAGAGCCTGGTTCATATGGTCGGACCTAGAGTGTCGGGCTCACAGATGTGATAGAAAGGTCAAGCACAATAGGAAATCATGTCCACTAGGATAGGATGTAGAGTCCTGTCTAGAATGAAAGTCTGATATGCCATGTTATGTGATATGTATGTGATGAGGGTTCATGTGTTTTCGCATGAACCATTTGATGCTAATGTTTTGTTATCTGTGCTGTTTTCCAGTAAACAGAATGCGAGGAACTCGTCGATCAGCTAGATTGACTAGAGTACCACCGGAGGATGAGGGCACGAGCGCCCGTCCTCCAGCATTGCCAAGGGCAATGTCAAGCAGGTCCAACAGGGACAGAGCAGTGAGAGACCCTATAAGTTCTTTGGATCTGGGTAGAAGCAGATCAGTAAGGGGTACAGTTCAGGAGAGAATGTCAGTTGATGGAGAAGAAGAGATGGATGTGGAGCAGAGGAGGGACGGTAGCCTTGGTGTAAGCATGCCAGAAGAGGGCATGGGTGAGTCTCAGGGAGGCACTCAGGCCTCGGGGTTTGTTCCACCACCCCAGTACCCACCTTTTTCACCATACCCCGGGTATTCGATGGGAAGTACATCGGATTACCCCAGTTTTAATCCTTACCCTTCTCACATGCCATACCCACCTTTCTACCCACAGTATCCACAGTACCCTATGTACCCACCTCCATCCTTCCATCCAGGCACAGCAAACCCTATCCCAGGGGATGCCGCACCTCCACCACCAGCAGAAACCGCAGTTACAGAAACCCAAAGACCTCAACCTACCTCATCTGGAGGGAGCAAGGCCAAGATGACCGACTATATGAAGTTGGGTGCTCCCCAGTTTGATACAGGTGATGATCCGTTCGTGTACCTGGAGAAGGTCAAAACAATTACAGATGAGATAGGGGCTGATGACAGCAGAGCCATTCAGATGGCTGGTTTCACCCTGAAATGCAAAAAGGCCCGGGAGTGGTTCAAGGGCTATGTGAAACCGAGGGTGGACAGTTTTTCATGGGAGGAGTTTGCGAATGAGTTCGCAGGATGGGCTTTCCCTGACAGTTCAAGGGAGCTGAAGATGATTGAGTTTGAACAGCTGAAGCAGACAGATGAAATGGGTGTCGATGAGTACACCGACAAGTTCTTAGAGTTGTTGCCGTTTGCTGGGCAGCATCTGGACACAGATCCGAAGAAGTCAAGGAGGTATATCATGAGGCTCCATTCCAGGTATTCCTCCTTGATTCAGTCAGCTGATAGAGAAAGTTTCCATGCCATTGTAGACATGGCCAGGAGAATGGAGGCTAGTGCAATCATCGAGGGGACTGTTAAACAGTCAGTGACACAGCCTTCAGGTTCTAAGACCCCAGGTGGGGGAAGGATAGACCCTTCATCCTTGAGTTCAGCTAGTAAGAAGTGGGGCAGTACCACTAAGAAACCAAAGAAGAGTAAGTTCTGGAGCAAGATCAAGTCAGGTCTGGGATTAGGAAGTGGCTCAAGCTCTGGTGCTGATAATGCAGTGTGTGCAAGGTGTGGTAAGCTACACAGAGGGGTATGCCGGTTTGGGACGACGGCCTGCTACAGGTGTGGGCAAGAGGGACACATGTCCATGGAGTGTCCTAGAGCAGTTCCTATGGCACGACCCCAGCAGACAACTTCAGGTAGTGTGGCACAGCCAGCAGCTTCAGTCGCAACACAGGCGAGTGGCAGAGGCCGAGGGAGAGGGTCAGCCTCTTCTTCATCAGCTTACAGAGGGGAAGGTCCGTCAGCTCCAGCACGGATCTTCACAATGACACAGCAGGAGGCAAACGCATCCAACACCGTGGTGTCAGGTAATATCATCATTGGTTGTTCAGATGCTTATGCCTTAATGGACCCGGGTGCATCCCATTCTTTTGTTTCTCCGAGAGCGGTCGAGAGGTTGGGTTTGATGGTCTCTGGGTTAGAGTGTCCCCTATGGGTCAGTGGACCCAAGTGTGACCCATCAGTGGCAGAGTCAGTCTGCCAGTACAGTCCAGTTTTCATAGAGGGAAGATGCCTATCCGCCGACCTTGTGGTTCTAGACTTGACAGATTTTGACGTCATTCTAGGGATGGATTGGCTATCTACCCATGGTGCTACCTTGGATTGCAGAGACAAGGTAGTTAAGTTCAGATGTCAGGATGGTTCAGAGGTTGTCTTTAGAGGAGACAGGGGGAGTATACCTAGAGGTTTGATATCAGCCCTACAGGCTCGTAGGCTGCTCAGGAGGGGTTGTCAGGGTTATCTAGCAGCTCCTCTGACCAGGTTAACCAGGAAGAATCAGAAGTTTCTGTGGACCGACCAGTGCGAAGAGAGTTTTGAAGAGCTTAAGAAGAGGTTGACTTTAGCACCAGTTTTAGCTCTGCCATCTAGTGATGAGGACTTTACAGTCTTTTGTGATGCGTCCCGTGTGGGACTGGGTTGTGTACTGATGCAGAATGAGAGGGTGATTGCTTATGCTTCTAGGCAGCTGAAGAAGCATGAGTTGAATTACCCCACACATGACCTTGAGATGGCAGCAGTAATCTTTGCACTCAAGATGTGGAGGCATTACCTTTATGGGGTAAAATGTGAGATCTTCACAGATCATAAGAGCCTGCAGCACATCCTGAGTCAAAGAGATTTGAATTTGAGACAGAGAAGATGGGTAGAACTGCTCAGTGACTACGATTGCAAAATCCAGTATCATCCGGGTAAGGCTAATTTAGTAGCTGATGCCTTAAGCCGGAAATCACTCGGCAGTCTATCCCACATCACAGCAGAACGAAGACCAGTAGTAAAGGAGTTCTACAAGCTCATCGAAGAAGGGCTACAGTTAGAGTTGTCGGGTACAGGTGCCTTGTTGGCTCAGATGAAAGTGACACCCGTGTTCCTTGAGCAAGTCGCTCAGAAACAGCATGAGGACCCCGAGTTAGTGAAGATTGCCAGGACTGTTCAGTCAGGCAATGATAGTGAGTTCAGATTCGACAATAAGGGGATCCTCCGCTATGGGAGTCGATTATGTGTACCAGATGACATAGGGCTAAAAGGAGACATTATGAGAGAGGCTCATAATGCAAGATACAGCATTCACCCCGGAGCCACCAAGATGTATCAAGATTTGAAGAAAGTTTATTGGTGGCCAGCAATGAAGAAAGAAGTGGCACAGTTCGTGTCAGCCTGCGAAGTGTGTCAGAGGGTGAAGCTGGAACATCAGAAGCCGGCTGGAATGCTTAACCCGCTACCTATTCCACAATGGAAATGGGAAAACATAGCTATGGACTTCGTAGTGGGGTTACCGGCGGCGTTCAACAGAGTGGACTCCATATGGGTGATCGTGGACAGACTCACCAAATCTGCTCACTTCATCCCTGTCAGGAGTGGCTACTCTGTGGACAAGTTGGCGCAGGTATATGTGGATGAGATCGTCAGGCTGCATGGGGTTCCTGTTTCGATAGTGTCAGATAGAGGGCCCCAGTTCACCTCCAGATTTTGGCGGAGTCTGCAGAATGCCATGGGTACTACTTTGGATTTCAGTACTGCCTTCCACCCCCAGACTGATGGACAGTCAGAAAGGACCATCCAGACTATAGAGGATATGCTTAGAATGTGTGTGCTGGACTTTGGCGGTTCTTGGAGGCAGCATCTACCTTTGGTGGAGTTTGCCTACAATAACAGCCATCATGCTAGCATCGGGATGGCTCCATATGAAGCTTTGTACGGAAGGAAGTGCAGATCACCTGTTTGCTGGGAGGAAGTTGGAGAGAAGGCCTTGGCAGGGCCTGAGCTAGTGGAGATTACCAGCAGGGTGGTACCCATAATCAGAGAGAGAATCAAGACTGCTGCAAGCAGACAGAAGAGTTATGCAGACGTCCGCAGGAGACAGTTAGAGTTTCAGGAGGGGGATCTGGTATTGCTCAAGGTGTCTCCAATGAAGGGAGTGGTTCGCTTTGGGAAGAAAGGTAAACTAGCCCCACGATACATCGGACCCTTTGAAATCTTGCAAAATATTGGGAATGTGTCGTACAAGCTGGATTTACCTGCTTCAATGGAAAGAATCCATCCGGTTTTCCATGTTTCGATGTTGAGGAAGTTTGTGTCAGATCCGAGCAAGGTTCTTAGTGAGCCTGATGTGGAGGTCCAAGAGGATCTCACCTATGTTGAACAGCCAATACGGATCATAGACACCCAGATCAGAAAGTTAAGAAACAAGGAAATCCCAATGGTGAAAGTCCTGTGGAACCACCACAACTTGGAAGAGTGCACGTGGGAGACACGGGAGTCCATGCACCAGCAATATCCTCATCTCTTTTAAGGTAAGTGTGAAGTGTTTTATGTGCTTAGTATGTATGTTATGTGTTGTTTGGTGAACATTCGGGGACGAATGTTCTTAAGGGGGGGAGAATGTAATACCCGGCTAGACTCCGGTATCGGAATTCCTACCGACCGGTGGAATCTCGGATGTCAGAGGCCTCTAGTAGGGTAGAAACATGTTTTCATAAAATGTTTTGAAGCATTTCATGGTTTTAAGTATGAAAATTAAATGAGTTTTTGTATGAAAAATCTTTGGAGGAAAACACAGGTTCGGCCGCCGAAAGTCAAGTTCGGCCGCCGAACATGCATGCATTTTGGAGGCACGTTAGGCCCCCGAAAGCATGAGTGAGGGAAGTTCAGGTTCGGCCGCCGAAAGTCAAGTTCGGCCGCCGAACATGGCATGTATGCGGAGGCAAGTTCGGCCCCCGAACGTGGTCTGGCCAGCCACTATAAAAGGGTCACTTAGCCGAAATGGGCGAGCTTTCTCCCATTTTCGGCCACAGCTAGCTTCCGACCTCCCTCTTCCCAATCTAGTGTTCTTCCTTCAAATCCCCACTATTTTTCTTGAGTTTTAAGCTTGCATTGAAGGTTTTGAACTTTTTAAACAAGTTTTGGAGCTTTGGGAGCTCAGGAGCTCATTTTCGTGGATCTCCAAGTTTAGGTCGTCTCCCTCTCGATCTTCAAGAGGTAAGAGCCGATCTTAAGCTCCTTATGTGTTTTAAGTAAGTTTTAAGTTGTTTTATGGGGTAGAATGGCATGTATAGGGTTGTATGAGTTTTTAAGCAAATGTTAGGTTTTATGTGATTTGTGAACAATGTGGCTTGCTTGTGTGTTGTAGTTGGGGTTTAAGTTAGTTTGAGGCCCCTAGGAGCTTGTATGCTTGTGTATGAGTGTTGTAGAAGAGTTTTATGCATGATTAGGAAGTTTGGGAAACTTGGAGGCAAGAGGAGCCAAGTTTCTGCCCTTTGGCAGAAACCAGGTTCGGCAGCCGAAGGGAGTTTCGGCCGCCGAACATGGCTGAGAGGCAGCTTTAGGCTGCCGAAGCTTGCCTCCGAAAGTTGGAGTTTCGGCTCTGTCCGAGACTTTCGGCCGCCGAAGGTGCCGCCGAACATGCATGAGTTTCGTCTCTGTCTGGGACTTTCGGCCGCCGAAGGTGCCGCCGAAAGTGCCCTTCCCAGCCTTTTCTTGCATGATTTCTAGGGATGTTTTGAGGTGTTTTTAGGAGGTTTTTGGGGGTATGTTTAGAGTTATGTTCTAGTTGTTTGGTGCCTCATTTGAGTCCACCTGTGTAGGTTCGGACCCGAGGAACCGAGACCCCCGGTTGTGAGATAGTCGTTCAGAGTACGTTGTCAAGCTTCAGTCACCAGGTGAGTGGAACAACTCCTTAAGTTTTAAAGTAAAGTAAATAAATAAATGAATGAATCATAAAGCATTGCCCATGCATCATTATGCCATGCAATATTTCAGGATGTTTGCATTAGAATTCACGAATATGCTGCATTGCATAATTTGATGTTGATGTGGATGGTTGTTGGGTGATCCATAGTCCTCTGATGTTATGTTATGATGATACGTTATGGAAGACCAGCGAGGCCCATTCTACGCCCCTGGCACTATGTAAGAGAAAGACCAGCGAGGCCCATTCTACGCCCCTGGCACTTTAGAATGTTATGTTATGTTATGTAAGAGAAAGACCAGTGAGGCCCATTCTACGCCCCTGGCATTTGGAGATGTTGAGGACTAATGGTGACAATACCATCCTTTATGTGATTAGCTGTGATGTGTTGCATTTCATGAAAGCATGAATAAGAAAAAGAAATAAAATAATAAAATAAAATGAATAATAATATACCTAAAAATGGAGGAACTAAAATAATAATAATAAAATGAATAATAATATACCTAAAAATGGAGGAACTAAAGTAAATGTTTTTAATTTCTGCTCACTGGGCTTTTTAGCTCACCCCCTCTCCCCTAACCCCAGTCTTGCAGGTACAGTGTAGATAGAGAAGTCAGAAGAGTAAGAGAAGTTTATGTAATAGAATAGCTGTGGACATGGTTCAAATGTAATGTAAAGTATTGAATGTAATGTAATGAAAGTTTAGAAATGTGCTTGACTAGTGTTATTTTAATCCCTTGTATACATGGTTTTCTTTATGAGATATAATGTTTTTACGATGTTCACGTAACCCAAGCCTGCCATATGTTATGTGCCCCATTGGAGTATTTGATGAGGACTCCAATGAGGGGTTTATGTTATGATGTGTATGTACAGGTTAGGCTTGGTAAAGAAAAGTTTTAATTCTTATGTATGTTATTAATCATGTATGGGATTAAACAGGTATACAGGATGTATGTTTTGGCTTGCTACGGGTTCCAGCGGCCTTAAGCCGACCTGGACCCTAGCGCCGGTAGCGGTCCGGTTTCCGGGTCGTTACACCTTTCTTTGTTGAGGTGTTTGAATACTTTGGGGTAACTCCTCGAATGTTATCCCCGAATTCCATTTTGTTCATGTCCTGTTTCGAGTCTATCTGTCTGGGTTTGGGTTTCGCCCCTACGGCCTGTCTGTTTGTCACATTTTTCCGCCTGGTTAGGGCGAAGCAAAACTTCTATTACTTTTCCCCCCGTAATGGGCTGTCTCTTCTTACGGGCTACAAGGATTCTATAAAGGGATGGGTAGAGAATTTCCTTGTGGCGGAGTTGAAATTAGGGTCCTGCCGGTCATGGGATGTGGACCTAAGGTGGGGGGAGATCTTTCCGGGTTGCAACGATCTGCCCGAATTGAGTCTCATTGAGCAGGTTGGGCTGCTTCGACTGACTTCCGTTGAGAGGAAGTATGATGTCGAGAAATGTATGTTCGCGTCCAACCTTGGGGATATCCGGGACACGGGTATAGTGCTTTGTCCGGCTATTCTGTTTCTTCTTTGCTCATGATATCAGGAAGTATGTTGATTCTTTATAACCTCTTGTTTCTTGCAGCTTCTGAGGTTAGGATGGAGGGCATCAAATTCCCCAAGAATTTTGACCTGTCTCGGGAGAACATGCATGCCATTTTTGACGCCTTTGGGGATGGGCGTTCTGTAACTGAGATTGCTGCAGAGCTGGCTCAGGCCGCTTCCTCCAAGAAGATCAGCCGACCTCCCGTCAAAGCCTCTTCTCGAACTTCCAAGCCGAGCTCTCACAGCACCAAATCAGCTCGGTCATCTAGCCATGGTGGGTCGAGCTCGACCTCGACGCCTGCTGAAGGGTTTAAATCCGTTCCAGCCTCCTTAGAGGTCGTGAGGGAAGCTTTCCTAGCTGTTGTGGAGCAGACTCCAGCTACTGAACAAGTGGGGCAGGGTGCCGTTCATTCTACTGAGGAGGTGTTAGGGGGGAAATTTAAGTCCCCTGTTGAAGGTAAGGAGATTTCTAGGACAGGGATGGAGATCGTCCTCCTGGAGGATCAAAGCCCAGAGGTTTCTGGTGAAGGTGCCCCTGCCCTTGTGAGGACTGAGCCTGAGGGATCTGAGGGTGTCCCCTCAAAGACTGGGGGCAAGCGTCCGACCCCTTCTGGAACGCCTGTCCCATCTCCTGCTCGGAAAAAATCCCGGACTGCTGTGGGTCCTTCCCCACCTCTTCCTCCCATTGGGAAAGGGAAGGGTGTGTCTACTGTTCCTTCGTCGTCCCCTACTGACAACATTCTGGACCTGTCAAGCATTTCCTCGGAGTCTCCGGCCTCCGCTGTTGCCGCACTTCTCCGGGAACGGATGTTCGGCGGGATAACAGAGGCTTCGGATCCTCGTCTTCTGGCCCTGACTGGTCACTTGGCCAGTTCTACCAAGGAGCAGGTGTCCTTCCAATCTCGCTCTCGTGAGGAGCTCGGATCTACGATTGGAGAAATGCTGCTGATGGTAAGTTATTTTTTCACCTTTCTTTGAGTTTGCTAAAATTTCTTTTCTTGACAATTGTTCTTCCGTACTAGGTGTTAGGCCTGGTTATGGAGGTGGATGCCCGTGATCTCTCTCTCCGGGAGTCCGTGGACCGCCGGATCGAGGAAGCGCGTCGTGATGAGAACCTGACTGCCACTAGCGACGCGAGGGGCCACCTGGCAGCCGCCCGGGAGCAGATCCAGTCTCTCCGAGTGGAGTTGCATTCTGCCCTGGAGGCCTCTAAAAGAGCTGAGGACAAAGCAGTTGAGGCGGCAGAGCATAGCAAATCCCTAGAGTCAGAGCTATCTCGTACTCGCAGAGTTCTCCAGGAGTCTGATGAGAGGGCAGCTGAAGTGGAAACTCGTTGTGTAGAAGTTGTAAAACAGCTGTCCTCTATGACGACGGCCCTTCAAGAGAGGGATGAGGCTGTAAGCCAAAGGGCTGAGGTCCAGCGCCAACATGAGGCCTTAAAGGCTGATTTTGAGGGGCTTCAAGCTCACCTGAGTGGGGTGAAGGCTCAGAAGGAAAGTGCCCTAGCCCGGGTGGAAGTCCTTGAGCAGGAATTGGGCACAAGTTCTGAACGTATCAAAGATCTGTCTGCATCGGCTGAAGAGTTCTCCCTTCGCCAACAACAGCTAAAGCATGAAGTTAGGTCTTTGGAACGTAAGTGTTTAGCCCTGCTTGAGGTGGTAAAGTATGCGGAAGGGAAGGCGCAGCTGAAGCGTGAACAGTATATAGCGGAGTATCAGGAGTCTGATGAGCTGAAGGTTAAAATTGATCAGGCCTGTGAAGCTCATCTTCAGGACTACAAAGACTCTTCTGAGTTTAAGGAATTTGTGGCTGAGGCTTGTGAAGAACACCTTGATGAGTATAAAGCTTCTGGTGAGATGAAAAAGGCTATCCTTGATAAGGCCTACCGTATGTATGTAACTGGCTACAATCGCGGTTTAAGAGAAGCTAGGCAGGCTCCTGATATTCCTTTGGCCGAGCTTCGTAGGCGCGAAGTGGATTCAGATGGCGAGTCAGTGCTATACGGGGAGGATGATTTCCCTTTGCCCCGAGGAGATTCTCGGAGGAACATAGACCGGCCAGCTGAGTCTTCGTCAGAGGAGTCTGAGGTAGGGTCGGAGGAAGATGATCTTGATTCTGAGAAGGACGGCCTCCATCTTAGGTCAGAAGTTGCCCCTACTATTAATGTTGAGAGCTCTGGCCCCAGGGACACCGAGCTTCCTTCGGAGGTGGCTGTAAATAGAGATAATGCGGGCGAGGGCGTTCTTGCTGATGTAAGTCCTTTAAGGACTATCTATCCTTCTTCTTCGCCGGAGAAATAAATTGTAATAGTTATTAATGAAATATTATTTTCCTTCTTGTATTTCATATTTCTTGACATTTATCTCTACTCTTCGTACTTGTGATGTAAACTACATCTTTTCATTCAGAAGCTCTGAATTAAGCTTAAGTTGCGAGCTCAGCGCTTAGCTGATAATCTGAGAGATCAAGTCTCGTACCTTGTTAGTGACAACTATCATGTCAGTTTTTGGCTTTTAGTCCTGCTTTCTTTGTTGTAATTTCGCATATTTGTTTCAGATAAACTGATTTAGGCTGTAATATAGGCTTTGATTATAGCCTTTTTATCCTCCTAAGGATGTCGTCATTTATGAGTCCTGCTATGGAGAGAGCTCGGCCTTTCTCTTTGGCCTTCGTACCTTGATCCCTTAAGGATATGAGCCAACCCGAGCTGAGAGCTCGGTCTTGGGTTTTTGTGGACATCGGTCCGGGCTGGGAGCTCGACCTTGAGTATTGTAAGGAGATAAGTCCGTTCGAGCTAGGAGCTCGGCTTTTTTTTTTTTTTTTTTTTTTCAGGAGATCTTACGTGATCCTGTTTTTCTTTGAATTTCCGGGACGACCTCGGGGCCTCGCCGGTAGTTTTTTGTCTCCAGGAGATCTTACGGGATCCTGTTTTTGCTTTGAATTTCCGGGACGACCTCGGAGCCTCGCCGGTAGTTTTTGTTTCCAGGAGATCTTACGGGATCCTGTTTTTCTTTGAATTTCCGGGACGACCTCGGGGCCTCGCCGGTAGTTTTTTGTCTCCAGGAGATCTTACGGGATCCTGTTTTTCTTTGAATTTCCGGGACGACCTCGGGGCCTCGCCGGTAGTTTTTGTTTCCAGGAGATCTTACGGGATCCTGTTTTTTTTTGAATTTCCGGGACGACCTCGGGGCCTCGCCGGTAGTTTTTTGTCTCCAGGAGATCTTACGGGATCCTGTTTTTGCTTTGAATTTCCGGGACGACCTCGGGGCCTCGCCGGTAGTTTTTGTTTCCAGGAGATCTTACGGGATCCTGTTTTTCTTTGAATTTCCGGGACAACCTCGGGGCCTCGCCGGTAGTTTTTACAAAATTCAGGCTCATTGGCCTTACTGTCGCTTCGTCATCTCAGCTGGTTTTTGTGCCTAACTGAGGTCTTGTTTGCGAGGGATCTTTTTGAGCCCTGTTCTTTTTCTTATCATGAAAAATTTTTTTCACACAGATAATCATATTGTATAAACAATTTTCATTTATTCACATTTGTCAAAATACGATGTTTTGTCTTTACAAATATTTCAAGGAAAATACCTTTTTAAGTGCTGGATGTTCCAAGCATGGGGCTCGGGGTTTCCTTGCATATCTTCAATTCGGTATACCCCGGGCTTAACCACTTTTGTCACCTTGAATGGACCTTCCCAGGTCGGTGCTAGTTTGCCTGCGGCTGCTCAGCTTCCAGGTTTCTTAAAGTCAGGTCTCCCACCTTCAAGCTTCTTTCTTTGACCTTTTGATTGTAATATTTTGCCGCTCGTTGTTGATAAGCAGCAGTTCGGACTTGGGCTTCTTCCCTAACTTCTTCAAGAGCATCTAGGCTACTCCTTAATTTGTCCCCATTAGCGTTTTCACTAACGAATTGAACTCGATGAGTGGGGATCTGCAACTCAATTGGGACTACAGCCTCTGTGCCATAAGCAAGTGCAAATGGGGTTTCTTGAGTGGGCGCTCTGGGAGTGGTTCGGAGTGCCCATAGAGTGCTATTGAGTTCTTCTGCCCAATTCTCCTTTGCGCCATCCAGCCGTTTCTTTAATCCTTGAAGGATAGCTCTGTTAGTGACTTCTGTTTGACCATTAGTCTGAGGATGAGCCACGGAGGAGAATTTATGCCATATGCCCATGTTCGTCGTGAAGGCTCTGAAAGTGCTGCAGTCAAATTGTCTGCCGTTGTCTGAGATAAGTACTCTTGGTATGCCAAATCTGCAGATGATATGTCCCCATACGAAATCTATCATCTTGCGAGCTGTGATTGTGGCTATTGCTTCTGCCTCTGGCCATTTCGAGAAATATTCCACAGCCACCACTACGAATTTCCTTTGCCCCGTAGTCTTGGGGAAAGGTCCCAGGATGTCAATTCCCCATTGTGAGAAAGGCCATGGACTGGATATGCTTGCTTGAGGAGTGGCAGGGGTCCTGATGGCATTAGCAAATCTCTGACATACGTCACACCTCCGGACAAACTCTTCTGCTTCTTTTTTAACAGTGGGCCAATAGTATCCTTGCCTGAATATTTTATTGGCTAATGTCCCTGCTCCCTCGTGAGCTCCACATAGGCCTCTATGTATTTCCTCCATTACCTTTGCAGCTTCTTCCGGACTCACACACCGGAGCCATGGGCTGGATTTCCCTTTTCTGTATAAAGTTCCCCTTATTACTTGGTAATTGGCAGCTCGAGCTGCTATCTTTTTGGCTTCAACTTTATCTTCGGGGAGTTCGCCCTTCTCCAAGTATTTCAAGTATGGAGTCATCCAAGTTGGGCTCTGCTCCACCTGTAGTACCGTATATATTTTTTTGAAAGCAGGTGTGCTGACATGCTGTATGTAGACTTCATCAGGGAGCTGCTCTAACTCTTCTTTGGTCAGCCGACTGAGCAGGTCTGCCTCCTCATTTTCATTTCGAGGTATCCTCTGAAATCTCGTAAATACTCCTCGGCGCGTGAGGTCGGCTTCCACAGCTTTTACTTTATCAAGGTAACTCTGCATGATGGGATCTCTGGCCTGATATATTCCCGTCACCTGGTTGATCACCAGCTGAGAGTCACTATTTACTTCGAGGTCGGTTACCCCTATTTCCAAAGCTACCAACATTCCGTTCACCAAGGCTTCATATTCGGCCATATTATTAGAAGCTTTGAATTCTAGCCGTAAGGCATAACATACTTTAAAGCCCTCCGGCCCCTTAAGTATTATCCCAGCGCTACTGCCCTCAGCGCCTGATGCTCCGTCTACATATAGCTTCCAGCTGGACTCTTGGGAAAGCTCTCCCTCTCCTTCTTTTCTTGGTATTTCCGAAGATGATCCTTCCTTTTCCTCGTTGAATGAGCATTCTGCTATGAAATCAGCCAGCGCTTGAGATTTTATAGCTGTCCGAGGTCGGTACTCCAGACAGTAAGGGCTGATTTCCACGGACCATGCTAACATCCGTCCTGAAGTTTCCGGCCTACGTAGGATCTTTTTTAACGGTTGGTCCGTCATCACAACTCCTTGGTGGCCTTCCAGATAAACTTTGAATTTCCGGACTGCTAACAACAAGGCATACGCCAATTTTTCAATGTTCGAGTATCTGACCTCAGTATCTCGGAGTACCTTACTGACGTAGAAAACAGGTTTCTGCTCCCCTTCTTCCACTCTTACTAGTACTGCGCTGACTGCTTGCTCTGAGGCTGCCAAGTATACCAAGAGTTCCTCCCCTTTTACGGGGCTGCTGAGCACGTGAGGTGAGCTGAGGTATTCCTTAAGCTCTGTGAAGGCTTTTTGGCAGTCTTCTGTCCATTCGAAATTCGGGACCTTTCTCAATTTTTTGAAGAATGGCAAACACTTTTCTGCCGACCTTGACATAAATCGATGAAGCGCCACTACTCTCCCGGTTAATCTCTGGACGTCCCTTACACAGGTCGGCTCTGGCATATTCAATATGGCTTCCACTTTCTCCGGATTGGGCTCAATGCCTTTTCCACTCACCATATACCCCAAGAATTTTCCTCCCCTGATGAAGAAAGCGCACTTTGCTGGATTCAGCTTCATCCTGTATTGATCTAACACCCCAAATATCTCCCTTAAATCCGTTATATGTTGTTGAAAAGTTGAACTTTTAACCACCATGTCATCCACATACACTTCTACATTCCTGCCGATCTGATTTTTAAAGATTTTATTCATTAATCGTTGGTAAGTTGCCCCGGCGTTTCTCAATCCGAAGGGCATAGCTCTGTAGCAGTAAGTCCCGTCTTCAGTTATAAATGAGGTCTTCTCTTCATCCGTTTTTTCCATTGGGATTTGGTGGTAACCAGACATGGCATCCAAAGAAGACATATAATCAAAACCAGCCGTTGAGTCGACCATCTTATTAATATCGGGGAGGGGTAACAATCTTTAGGGCAGGCCTTATTCAGGTCGGTAAAATCTATACACATCCTGTATTTGCCATTGGCTTTTTTGACTAACACAGGATTCGCCAACCACTGCGGGTACATAACCTCCCTAATAAAGCCTGCCTCTTCTAGCTTCTGCACCTCTTCCTGGGTAGCCTGCTGCTTTTCTCTTCCCACTACTCTCTTCTTTTGTTTTACTGGTCTAGCCTCGGGGAGGACATTCAATTGGTGTGTCATCACTTTGGGGTCAATTCCCGGCATGTCTGAGGGCTTCCATGCGAAGGTCGGTGAGTGACTTCGGATCAGGGCCATGGCTTCACCTTTTTGCTCTTTGGTGAGGCCGGCATTGAGACTGAAGACCTTACTCGTTTCTTCTTCTGATAGGGAGAAAGTCTCCAGCTCTCCAATGGGCTCTGTCCGGGCTTCCTTTGTCTCATCCCTGACCTCCAAAACTTCCGAATCAAGCGCTTCTCCGGTTGAGTTCGGTTCCGTCACTGTGGCCAAGTATACTGCCCTTGCTTCCTCCTGGCTTCCCCGGACCATTCCCACTCCTCCTTCCGTTGGGAACTTGAGTGCCAGATACCTGATGCTAGTGACAGCTTCGAAACTGAACAATGCCGGCCTCCCCAAAATCGCATTGTAGCTCAGTGGGAGTTTGACCACCAAGAACACCTCATAATGGGTGCGAGCTTTGGGTGCTTCTCCCAAGGTAAGGGCCAGCTTCACCTTCCCTTCTACAAGTACCGGTGCTCCTCCGATCCCTTTGATGGGTGACTGGTCCCGAACCAGCTGTTCCTCTGGTATTCCCATCTGCTGGAAAACCCGATACGGCAATAAGTTGACCTTACTCCCATCATCCACTAGAACCTTCTTCATCCGAAAATTATGAATGACTGCTTCAATGACAAGCGCGTCATCATGGGGCATCTGAATGCCCTGTGCATCCTCCGAAGAGAAAGCGATGGTCATGGGAGAGTGGTCAACGATCTGCATCACCTCGCCATTGCTGGTCTCCCCTTCCCGGTTTCTCTTCTTTCCTCGACGGTTCATCCGTCCTCCAGTTCCTCCAACAATCATATTAATGGTCCCACTGGACCCATCATTCACTGGTCCAGCGCCAGTTCTCCTGGGCATCTGGGCTGCCGGACCGGGTTGAGGCCTCTGCCCCTCCGGTTTCTTCACAAAATTTTTGAGATGCCCCCTTTTTATCAATCTTTCAATCTCCGCGATTAACTGAAAACAGTTATTTGTATCGTGGTCATGCGTCCGGTGGTACTGACAGTACTTGTCAGGATTCCTCTGATCTGCTTCTGACTTCAAAGGTTTGGGCCACTGGAGAAACTCCTTATCCTGGACAGCCATGAGCACCTCGGCTCTGGACGCATTTAATGGGGTCGGCTTCTCCGGGACCCAAGGAGGGAGCACTCGTGGTTCATGAGCCCTGGGAGGAGGGGGAGGCCTTTGATCCCTTCTTTCCCAGGCCTGCTTATACGGCTCAGGCCTCTTTCCATGCTTCTTTTCGTGTTTCTCCGGTCTCCCCTCCTCCGAGGCTTTCTCTTTTCCTTCCCCCCCTTTGGCAAATCTACTCGTTACTAAGGCGTCGTCCTGCCTTATATACTTTTCCGCCCTCTTCATCAACTCGGCCAGTGAGGTCGGAGGTTTCCTGCTCAGAGAACCAAAGAACTCGGCAGAGGTTGTTCCCTTTTGCATGGCCTCTACCGCCCTTCCTTCGTCAAGCTCGGGAATCTGCAGGGCCTCCGTATTGAAACGGGCGACATACTCTCTGAGGGATTCACCAACTTTTTGTCTCACTGTTTCCAGATAGCTCGTCTTCCTATCTGCTGGCACCCCGGCTACGAACCGGCTAATGAAACGGGTGGCCAGATCTCCGAAACTTTTAATGTTTCCTGCTTCCAGGCTGTTGAACCATGCCCTCGCTGGCCCCGAGAGCGTTGTTGGGAACACCTTGCACATCAGAGCATCTGACAGAGTTTGCAACTCCATGAAGGTCTTATAGTTCATGACATGCTCTCTCGGGTTACCAGCTCCATTATAGGCCGCCATCGGCGGCATCATAAACTTTTTGGGAACGATCTCCTGCTGCATTAACTTTGAGAAAGGAGAAGAAGTAGGCAAGGAGGTTTGACTCTGATCTTTCTTACCTAGCTCGGCTAGGAGCTGCTCCTTCAACCTTTTCAGCCTTTGGTTCATTTTCTCGTCTTCCGGGCTGGATCTTTTGCCCAAACTGCATTCTTCCTCCTCTGTTTCAGTTCCCGTTTCTCTGGTTGTTTCGGCAGAATAGTCGTTCACCTCTTCATTTTCTATCAACTCTCTTGCCCTTCGCCCATGAATTCGGGCCTCCGGTTCTTCCTCTTCTCCAGCATCGTGGTTATTAGTTCGGAGGCGGGCAGAGGTAGGTTGGGGTTCATCGGTTCTGGGTTTCTCCACTACTGGGAGTGCGTTTACTGGGGTGCTAAGTCCCCTTTGCTGCATTATCTGGCCCAACCAGTGAGCAGTGGTTTGTAGCTGGAGAGCCATGGTTTGAATGTCTTGGTTAGACAGGGTCATGGTGGGAGTATTCCCTGCCAGGCTTGGCGAGGGATTAAGAGAAATAGGTGTTTGGTTATTCAACGTTGTAGGGCTAGAAAAGGAGAACTGCTGCCCATCTTGGGCAGAGCTCAGGTCATTTGGAATGTTAAGGTTACTGTCTTGGTGGTTTGCCATCGTGGATCTCAGTGGGTTTTGAAAGTGAAAACTCCGGTGATGAAAAGATCTCCTTCGTTTCCCACAGACGGCGCCAATTGATGATCTGAGATCCAATTGAATAGGGTTTTACAAGGGTTTTGTATTACTGAATAAGGCCTTAGCTTTCTGAGGAGGGGACTCCTCTTTTATACATTGTCTTGCTTGCTGGTGACGTGTAAAGGTCTCTCCAGGATTGGGCCACGCGTCTCTGCCATGCGGATTCGGAGGTACTAGGGTATCAGCCGCCTGCTCCATGCGTAACGGCCTCTGATTCTCCTCGTGCGTACGTTCGAGCGGATCTGCCAGGCTGTCTGGTGAATATTACTCCGGATCCTGGGCTGGGCTGAGAGTTGGGCCGGATGCTAAGCCTGAGTGGGGAGGGTCTGCTTCGTGCGGGCCGGGCCGACTTGAGTGAGGAAGATGGGCCGAGCCCGGCCTTGAAGGTTGGATGAGCCAGGCTTGTTATGTACATCAGGTATGCGGGCCCCTACGTCGTGGGCCTTGGGCCGCGGTCAAGCCCCTGGTCTGGGGTGAAGGAATCCAGCGGTCATCACAGTCAGAATCAATTATATTAATTTAAAAAAAAATGAAGAGCATCAATTTTATCAGTTGGCATATTACCAAGTTGTAGGTCTTTTAGCTTTCCTTGTACAATATATATGATATATGCTATCTTCCTATAAAACCCAGGTTGAAATTTTTAGCATTGATTAATTCCAAGTTTTCTCTAGATTCCATGATTCCTACCACCGTCCTTATTATAGAATTATATCCTAAGTGCTGATTCTCTAATTTTATGTACTTTATATTCACCCTTTTATTAATTACTTGTATTCCTTTTAAAATGAAAATGATTCTCCATGCGTGTATACAATGTGTAAATTTACCCATTAAAATATTCTGATTTGACTAATCATTCATTAAATGCAAAAATAATTAATCTACTTAACTAAAACTAATTATTCTTTTTATTGTCAATTTAAAAATAACTTGATTGGTGTTTATTCACAAAGAGTCTGTACAGATATTTATTTTAATAATAAAAAAGAATGATGTTTACATTATATCTCCTTCATAAGCATCATTTAATTTTAAGACTAGCTACAAAGTTGGCCAATTCAACTATTTTGATATCTTATGGACTTGAAAAGCATCAAAATGATCATTTTTGAAAATGCAATTAAATCCTGAAAATAAATACTATAAATTTGTTTGGTTTAAACTATTATTATATTTAAAATATTTGATAACCTAAAAAAATAATATTTATAATATAGTTTAATGTAAAAAATTAAAAATAAATTAATATTTAATTACGTTTAATCATGAAAATACAACTTAACAAATTTCATCAAAATAAATTAATTTTCTTATATAAGCAAAGTAAAATATTTTAATTTCTAATAAAAAATAATTTAATCATTCAAATGAAATAGCCAAAGTTTCGCGCTTCCCCTTCCTTAAAAGTGCTACTTTCTGTGCTACTCACCCAACTAAATAAGGCCTTTAGTTTATTCCAATGAAAAGGTACTGTCAGCAGCTTGTCATTTCAACTCATTTATTAAATTATATTTTAGGTATCGAAGCCACTACAAAGGAAATTCCTTTTGCCCACTGCTTTTTTGAAAACAACGTCTCCACCCGCATTCTTAATGTGGTTACTGTTTGTTTTTTTTTTTTTTAATTTTATTTTAAAATAAATTACACTTTCATCATCAAATTTTAACGTATTTATTGTACTTAAATCTCAAGTCTAAAACTCCCCCTATATATTTTTGGATATAAAAATATCTTTATTATTTTATTTAAATACTTAAATTATACTTAAATTATATTAAATTTTAATATAATTAATAAATTAATTTTTATATTTTTAAAAATATACTTTTTAAATATCGTTCATTTTCATTTATTATAATTTAAATATTTTAATTTTTATTTAAAAAAAATTAAATCTCCACTAATTTTTACTGAAATATTTCATTTAACTAATTTTTAAAATTTTTTATTCTTTAATTTTTATTTATTAAAATATTTAAATACTTATAATTTCAAACCTTTTAAAAAATACTTATAAATCCAACTATTTTTAAATGGTACTAAATAATTTTTAAGTAGATTATAAAATTTTATTAAAAATATTTTAAATAAAAATTATATTTTTAGAAAAAATTTGACCATCAGTTAGTTTTAAACTAATATTTATACTTGATAAAAAAAACTGTAATTTTAGATTGATTAAAAAATTTAACTTTAAAAATATAAGAATTAATTTATGGATTATACTAAAATTTAGATATCAAAATGTAATTTATATAATATAAAAATATTTTTTTAGTGCTCATCAAAATATTTTAGATATTTAAAATATCTATTCGCTTTTTATCAGTTAGCTAATAAAATTACGGAATGAAAAATTTTTAATTTAGACGAATTGATTATATAAAAATTTAAATGTTAGATTTTTAATGTATAGAAACTGATTCGATAATTATATTAAAATTTATGAATTAAAATATAATTAATCTTTTATTTTATTTAATCACGAGATCAGGCCACAGCATAAACCAAATTCAAGAAAATAATTAATATTAATTACTATACAGAACAAATGAAGGCTTAAAAAATCCAATTATTATTGAGTTGAATATAGCCATTAATTAATATATATAATATATATTTCTTCAAATATATTTATACATATTTCCTGTAGGTTTTTGTTTGTCTTGCCATATTTAGCTAACCTATTAAGTAAATTAACTCGGTTTGTGGCCCCCTATCAGCCTGGAGCTAAACTCGGGATATATATATATATATATGGGTGATCTTGTCAACATAAGCAAGTGTGAAATAAAATAATGTTAAACAGGGAGAAAATAGGCAACCTAATAATAAAAGCAAGATTATAATTGCAGTGCAGGGGCACGGGCAGGGCCATTGAAAACCCGTCGAATCGGTTATGGGGGAAGTCCTAGTTGTGCACAGCAATAGAGGGGACTATAAATACCATTAGACCAACACAAGTGATATATATACATATATCTCCTTGTCACAATAATCCATTCCACAAAACCCATAACATATTCTACAAAGTGCTCCCTTATCACACGCCTTTTTTCAATTGCAAATACAGTAAATGCTTCTCAGTTTATGCATATGTATGTGCATGAGTGTTTATAAATAAATACCTGCGTGTGTTGCTCAGCACAGGAAGCCAAATTGCTTCGCATACTTTCATCTCCCATTCCTTACAGCTTCTTTCTTCTTGTTTTCTTCCCCTGCTGCTCACGCAAAAGAGAGCTTCTCTCATTCGTTCGATATCTCAGAGTTTAAGAGACAACTTTAATGACATTGTGTTAAAAGTGGTAGTGATTATAAGGTAATTTTAGTTTTACCATACTACAAAAATAAAATCATCTTAATTAATTTTTAGCATTTTTATGTTAATATTGATGAATGTCAAATTACTTTGGACAGGTACAATTATTGGGTCTAAGTAAACAGTGAATATGATGCTTTCGGCTTCTGTCCAAAAGCAAATACAACCCCTTGTGAATTTTCAAAGAGCCATAAACATGGAGCCTTTCTTCCGCAGAAAAGATAAAGTTGTGTTCGTTGTAGGCCCAACAGGCACTGGTAAGTCACGTCTTGCAATTGACCTCGCAGCTCGTATTCCAGCCGAGGTTGTCAATTGCGACAAAATGCAAGTTTATAAAGGACTCAACATTGTGACTAATAAGGTCACTGAAGAAGAGTGTCATGGTGTACCTCATCACTTGCTAGGTTTCGTGGACCCTGATGCCAATTTCAATCCTAATGACTTTTGCCATCACGCGTCTGAGGTCATCAAATCCATCATCGCACGTGATCGCCTACCAATAGTTGCAGGCGGTTCCAACTCTTTCATCGAGGCGTTAGTGAATGATGATCCTGAATTTCGATTGAGGTACGAATGTTGCTTCCTTTGGGTGGATGTTTCTTTGCCTGTGCTACATTCATTCGTATCTCAACGAGTTGATCGAATGGTAGAAGCAGGATTGGTTAGCGAGGCGAGAAGCATTTTCGACCCCTCCAACACTAATTACTCACAGGGACTTAGGCGGGCAATCGGTGTCCCTGAATTGGATCACTATTTCCGGAACGAAGCAACCGCGGACGCCAAAACGCGAGCCAAGCTGCTTGACGCAGCTCTTGCAAAAATTAAAGAAAATACTTGTGTGCTAGCTTGTCGTCAATTGCAAAAAATCCATCGACTTTACAACCAGTGGAGCTGGAATATGCATCGCATTAACGCTACAGAAGTGTTCCTAAAGAGCGGGGAAGACGCATGGGAGAAGCTCGTGGCGGGGCCTAGCTCCATGATCGTGGAGCAATTCCTTTACTATGAG
Source organism: Manihot esculenta (assembly GCF_001659605.2). Taxonomy (NCBI): domain Eukaryota; kingdom Viridiplantae; phylum Streptophyta; class Magnoliopsida; order Malpighiales; family Euphorbiaceae; genus Manihot; species Manihot esculenta. The sequence goes on along the minus strand of NC_035175.2, from coordinate 1,793,704 downwards.
GATCATATGGGGACTACTGTACCATCAAAGACCGCGCCTGTGATGGCTTCTACGGTGATGCCAATTCCAATTCCAATTCCTATTCCTGCAATGGCATCGGCGGTGCCGATGACTCGATAGAGGGCTTACTATGTGTAGAGACTCATAGTCTTGATTGGTCTTTCCTAAGAAAAATTAAAATTAAAAAAAATTACAGCGTGGTATTTTAAAGGAAGCTTGTCTATGCGGTGTTTAGTGGCTACGTTACCGTTTTACGTAGCCGATAAAGAGCTGCTTCGGTGGGGACACCTTTCTCTTGTGTAATTTACGGAAAAAGGCAGCCGTACAGCTGATAAAAGCAAAATGGAAATCGGAGCTGACCCTGTTGTACACCTGCATCAAGCATCATACAGCAGGCTTCTCTTCCAATATGATATTATTAATTTAAATGCAGGAGTGAGAGTTACCGTGATTGTGAGTAATTAAAAATTTTCCCTACTATAGTAGATTGGAAATATCTGAAAGGTGTGAAACTTCCTATTTTTCCTCTTTAATCTTACTCCTTTATTTACTCCATATGATTGATAAATCACCATGTCTAAAACCTGCAACGTGGGACCAGAGTGTATTATTTGATGGAGGGATACACGATGTAGCGTCAAGCACTGATGTTGATGGAGGGATCAGCGGTTTTGATTGAACATTGTAAACAAGCTGGTTGCTCAATGTAACATGCAAATGGGAATCTTGAAAATGGACAAAAAGAAAAACGACAGGTTTATTTGCTGTGTGACCTATCAAAAAAGTTGTCGTTTTCAAGCTACAATGATTCTAACTGAAGAATAATGGTGGGCTTTTATGCCCACTCACCACCCTCCATAATAAAGGTATTATAACTGAATGATATTAGAATTACTTTTTAAATTATAGAATTGGTCAGACATCGAAGATTCGAAGAAAGACAAAAAAGGAGACCATGATTTCTAAAGCTTGTTGTTCTCGGTATCCATCTTCTCATTCTTATTCTTCCTCTTGTTTCTTTTAGGCTTCGTTTGAATGAGCTAAAAACTGACATTTAAGAGAGAGAAAAAAAAAGAATTTAATTATTATTCAATTAGCAAATCAAATGCAAACATCACATTACTAGAAAAAATAGAATTTCTGGTTATCCCATGCCATGGTAACAAAAGGGGAGAAGGAAAAAAAAAAGGGTTTAAATTACTATTTTTGTTGCAAGCATCAAACTATTGAGAAAATTGTTCTCAAAAGCTTATTGAATAATTATTTGCTTTATTTTTAAGGAACAACTTCAACTGGTACACGTAAATGTGTTCTTGTTGCTCCTATCATTTCATAACTAAAAAAGATTCACATTCACTTTCACATTGATTTTTTTTTTTAGAGGAGAAAACTATTATTCATGGAGCATAATTTTTGTGGTTGCATTATGGTAATTACATATGCAGTCTGTCGGAGTTTTTTTTTTTATTATTATTATTATTATAAATAGAACGTATTGGATTGGCGTGGAAGATTGGCAGAGATAATTGAGTGAGTGCTCAACAAAATTACAGTAGAAGAATGGGGTTTTAAGGGAATTCAAAGCTAACAATGATCAAAACAGGAACATTTATAAAACTACATCAGTGGTACGTAGCTCAAGGGGAAAATTAAAAACAATATATACATACATATAATGCCGTGTGCTATCCCTTTTTTTAAAAAACTTTTTTCATGTCTTTTTATCTGGTTGTCCTTTGGAGATAATTACTATAAAGTTTTTAAAATTTTAATAAATTTATTAATTTATTTTTATTTTAAAATCACTCAATTAAAATAAATATATATTTTATAAAATTAAACACTTTTTTATCTTCATAACTATTAGTCAATTTATTTTAATTTTTATTAAAAAAATAAATAATATGGATATTTAACATTATATAAATTAAGTGAATATTTATAATTAAAATTATAGAAATTAAATTATATACATATTTAAAATACTTAATAACTTTTTAATAAAATGACTAAAAAAATAAATTTTATAAAAATTAAATAATTTTAAAATAAAAATAAACGAATAATTTTTTTTATAAAATTCATAGAGTTGATGATAATTTATCCATTATCCTTTTTGTGCAATGATCAAGCATTTGCTACCGGTCATATTTTCTCAAGAAATTAAATTTTTTTTTTTTATCAAAAATGAAAACTCACCCACATTATACTCAAATCAAAATCATAATAATTTTAAAAAAATTTTTTGATAGTATATAAGTCCACGCACTATCACGATTTTTCTCTAAAAATATATCTCTTTTATAGATCTAATTTTTTAAAAAGTGAATTATTATTAATTTTTAATTTTTTTTAAAAAATTATTAACTTGTAAATATTTTAAAATCGTTTAATGAAAATATTATTATATTTTATAAAATTTAACTATTTAGTATTTTTTATTAAAAAATCTTTTTTATTATTTTAATTATGTGTATTATTTAAAATATATAATTTTAAATATTTATATTATTTAATTTTTCTAATAAAACTGAAAATAAGTTGAATAATGATTTCTTTAATATATTAAAATGAATACTAAAAAATTTAATTTTATAAAATGTATAAACAAATGATTTTTAAATAAAAATAAATTAATAAATATTCTAAAAATTTAGGATGTAATAGTAATATTCCATTTTTCTTAATTAAGGATGGGATTTATTATTTAATAAATGCAGTGTTTGAATATATAATCGGGTCACGTGAAGAAAACAGAAGTTATATATATAAACTTGATTCTATATTTAATTAGATTGATAATCATAATATATTGTCTATGTTTTTTAATATCGCTAAACAAGCAAATAATTTAATATAAAAATTTGAGAAACCTGAATTTTATTCGGTTTGATGTGTTTATAGATTATTGACACATACTACTTACTTGAGTTACTCAGTTGAGATTAGATCAATGTGGAGGAAACTCTAACATATTCAGGCTCTATCGAAGGTTTTGAATCTGGTATAGCGGACTTACTTTAATACTATTTCATACTTGGTTAATTTAATTCGTAGGAATGTCCAAATCAGTGAGTATTGTCATGTTTGTTCTAATCAAAGTGAAATGATAATACATACTCTGATTACTTGCTTTTTTACCCGTGATTGTTGAATGATGACTGAATCTGGTTGGCTCTTCCTCCACATGCAGTCGTTTAGTGATTGGTTTATTCGGGTATGCAATTCAGTTTCTGTTTCTACTTTACACATGGTGGTTATGATAGTTTGGCATTTTTGGAAGAATAAAAACGTTGTGGTATGGAAGCATAAAAGGTGTCCACTTTATGTTGTGATTAAGCGTGCAAAGTCTCCTTTTCAATATTGGGAGGAGACTAGAAGTTGCAGGGAGTTGGTTGTTAATATTCCAGTTTGCGTCCAATAGAAAAAGTCACCAATCGAAAATTTTAAACTAAATGTTGATTCTGCATTATTTTTACATTAGACTATGGGAATAAATTATGTTTTAAGGGAATTGAATGGTGAGTTTATTGTAGCACGTTAACAACGAATTCTTGGTAATTTTGATGCTTCTACGGCTGAATCCATGACTTTTAGGAGAGTTTTAAACTGATTTAAGGATAGTGATTAATTATCGATTATTGTGAAGTCAGACACTCAACTTTTAGTTCAATCTATAGCCGATCCCAATTATCAGGATTTATTATCATTTAGTAATCTTGTTTTTAATTATAAATCTCTTATCTCAGAAATAATTTATATTTTTTATTAACTTTATTCGTAGGTCTACTAATATTAATACTCTTACTTAAACTAACCGTATTATTCTGGTCCCGATTGATGTTTTTCTCATCCCTTTATTGTATTTATGAGTTCAACGTTATTAAAATTTAATAAAATTTACGTTTTTATTAAAAAAAAACTAATTACAAGGTTTTTTGGGCCATAATGAAAGAACTTGCAACCCAATTTAGGCCTCATCGCTTGGGCCTTAACCTTAATAGACAAGTGGGTTGGGCCTCAGATTTCAGATGCCGTCACTTCTTGTTCAGAGCTTTCATGTTTCAGACATATTTCCAGTTGCCGCGGCCGGCGGTTTCAGCTTTCTGGTCTTGAGGGTTTTGGAGTTGCGATTTTTGGATGGCAATGCTCTATACACCTCCAGTTTCATCCGCTCTTCTCCCACCTCGCGTTCTCTTTCCAAACTCGAAATCCCTATTGTCTACACCCTCAAATCCTTTTATATTCTCAATCTCATGTTCCATTTCAACCGATAAACGATACCCATCTCGCCGAATCAATTGCTCTGGCTCCAGCTCTTCAATTGAATCCCATCAACCTCCATCGACTATTGTCTTCGTTAAAGGTATATATTTTGATAAGGATTTTATGAATTGGTATTGATTGTAATTCATTTTAGTTCTGGTCTGTTTCATAGCAAAAAATTGAAGGCATTTTTATGAATCCACATTTCCCATTATGATGTATATGAAATCTTCTCTGGTATGCTCAAATGGGCTTTCATAAATGCACAAATTTCTGCAGAGAATGACCATTCGACTGAAGCCTTACACTCTGGTTGATGTAGGGTTGCCATTATCAACATCCGAGGGAAGTTTGAAGAAGTCATTTTCGCAGTTTGGGGAGGTAAACCGAGGTATTTCTCTGTACCAACTTCCATGAATATTCACAAACACACACACTTGTCTGTGTTGACAAGGCCTGTGCAATCGGTCGGTTCGGTTCCGAACCGAACCGAAAAAACTGAAAACCGAAGTGTTAAAATTTTAAAAACCGAAAAAACCGATTATGATGATATAACCGAACCGAACCGAACCGAAATCGGTTCGGTTCGGTTCGATTCAAACCGAAATCTGCAATTTTTTTAAAATTTATCTATTCGATTCGGTTCGATTCAAACTGAAATCTGTAATTTTTTTAAAATTTTCTATTTCTAATTTCAACAAAATAATACAATAAATATTTTACATAAATTTATCAATAAATATTGCCTGAATACACAATAATAATACTTAAAAAGTCTATATACAGCCATATAAAATTTAAAAGTACATATAAAATCAGAATTCAACATAATAAATTCGCCACAACATGTGAAATCCACAACAATAAATTCAGAACAAAATATCATTCCACAAATAATTTTTAACAAAATATTAAATCCACAACAGCCTTCAACAGCATATTTGAATCTGATCCCACAAAATGTTGAGTTGAAACTTGAAACATATTTAAAAGACTGAAATTTGCATAAAAAAAAAATATTTAAAAATCACTTTGATTCCTTGTCATGAAATAAATTTAAATTTTTAATAGTTAATCTTACATCTATAATGTAGGAGTAGAGCATGATCCACCTAAACCATAGGTGATTCCAACAAACTGTAATTCTGCAAATAATAATAAGCTAAAAAAATTAATATATATATATATATATAAATATTTAAATTAACACAAATATGAAAGTGTATATAACATACCTTTTTCAAGCTTTTCAAGTTCCTGTAGATCTTCCTCAACATTTACTTGAATATTTAATGGACGAATTCAATCTTGCACACATATCAGTAACTCAACAATTTTAGGAGTTAGGGAACTCCTAAAGGAATCTAGCACTCTTCCACCAGTACTGAATGCACTCTCTGACGCAACTGTGGAAACTGAAATTGCTAATATATCTCTAGCCATTTTTCCTAGAATAGGAAACCTTTCAGAATTTATTTTCCACAATTTCATGACATCAAAATCCTCCTTTTCCTCTTGAATTGCCTCACTTAGATACACCTCTAACTCTGTTTTTGAATCAAACCCACCAGATTCCTCCAACTTCTGCTTCTTGTAGTGATGCTTCAAAAAGAATTTAGGCTTAGGGTTTATTGAACCGGTAGTAGAGCAACTCCCACTTAATTGTTGTGAACTATTATCATTGAATTGCTCAACATCAGGTTGATACATTTTTTTGTATTCATTGAACACATCAAATAAACAACTCTTGACCTTATTGAATAGCTCTACACCTTTCTCTTTACCATACATTTTGGAGAAAGAATACTCCATAAACTCAAATTTGTCACGAGGGTCAAGAACAACTGCAAAATAGATAATTTTATTCATTTTATCCACATCTCCCCAATACTTGTCAAATTTAACCTTCATTCTTTCCCCATGGATTTCATATCAAGATCATTGCTATTAATCCATTGATTTAAAATAAAGGCTAAGTCACTAATCTCACTGAAAAATAAGTTTGATGTGACATACCTAGAGCCCGAGATACGCAAAGTGAGCTCATAAAAATGAGCCAACATATCTGCCATCTTCCTAACTTGTGTCCAATCATAATAGTCAGGTATGCCATTCTCTCCCATATCAATTTTAAACATAGAATCTTGTGACTCGTACCTCTCAAATGTCCTTTTATATTTTTGAGCTGTATTTAGCATCAGGTAAGTTGAATTCCATCTAGTTGGCACATCTAAACATAATGAAGATTTGCTTTCAATTTTTTCATGAAGCACACACTCCTTAAATCTCTTCAATCTAACTGGAGAACTCCTGGTATATCTTACTGCATCTCGTACTTTCATCACTGAATCATTCACATCTTTTAAGCCATCCTGGACAACTAAATTGATGATATGTGCCATACATCTTATATGCAAGTAAGTAGAGTTAGCAACACTAACACCCCAATTAGCAAGCTTCTTTTTCAAATAAGATATGGCCACATCATTAGAACTAGCATTGTCAACTATAACAGTGAACACTTTATCCAACCCTCACTCTAGCAAGCAAGTCTCAATTGCTCTACCTACTGCTTCACCTTTATGACTTGAAATGGGACAAAAATTAATGATTCTCTTATGCAACTTCCAATCATTGTCAATAAAGTGAGCAGTTATGCACATGTAATTAATGCGTTGCAATGATGTCCATGTATCTGTAGTAAGACTCACTCTTTGACAATTTTTCTTAAAAAAAGATTTCAATTTTGATCTCTCCTCAATAAACAAGTCATAACAATCACGTGAAATTGTCCAACGAGAGGGAATCCTAAATCTAGGACAAATTGCATTATCATATGGACAAGGGCCTTCCTAATTGCATTATCATCATACTTCCAAGTAGTAAGAGTGCCTAAATCATTCACATCATTATCACTTGCATTTTTTTGCAATGATAATTGTGCTTGTCTAGTCTTAATGGAATGTGGATGCTTTTTGCATGAATTAAGGTGATTCCTAAGTGCAGTGGTTCCATTTCTTTTTGGATCACAACAAAATTCCTTTTTACAGTAATTACACTTACCTTTTAATTCACCTTCATCACTAACGAATTTTGTGAAGTGATCCCAAACTGCAGACCTTGGCTTTACTGGTTTTCTCTTTGCTTTTGATGATGTGGTTGTTTCTGTTGAAGCGTCCGTATTAGTTTGATTCGAATCACTAGTACTTTTTTGGAGCATCTGATCATTTTGTGACTCCATGATTCACCTAAAAAGTAACAAAAATATTCAATTGAACATAAGCTTAAATTAATTAATAACAATAGAAAAAAAAGAAATTGAAAATAATATTTTTTCTTACAAATAATACATACTAAACATACAAGTTTTATAGCTTAATTAATAGCAGTCTGAAATAATATATACAACTTCTAAAGAGGAAAAAGAAAAAAGAAAAAAAAAACACTACCATGCATCATTAAGTTTCTGTTTGTTGTGTAGTGCACTTGTGGCAAACAACATAGTATTATTCTTGTGCCATTAAAATGGTTAGAATGTCACTAGAATTTTTTTCCTAGTCATATATGTCAGTCACAAAGATAAATAACCGACCCTCACTGTCCAAAGTTTTCCTGTAACACTCAAGTTGATCATCCTGCATTTCATCCCTCAAATATATATATATATAAAAGATGTCCACATCCTCACAACCATTAAAATAGAAATCAAGCACATGCATTAATTCAAGAAATCGCACAAAATAAATAATTATCACTTCCTCGTGAGAGTTTACAGTCACTGAAGTCAGTGTATGTGCATGTGAATTAATACTCAATAGGCAGTGTTATGACTTATGAGAAATTGGGAATTAGTTATAACAACGAAAGCTAATCCAAATCCTTTAACAAAGCTGACCCAAGTCCTTCAACAAGATCCAAAATCCATAGATAATTAATCTCATACAACAAACAAAACCCAACCAGAGAGAAGCAAAGCACCATAGTAAACACTATACAATGCAAGAACTCAATAAGCAGATTCAATTTTTTAGCAACAAAACAAAAACCATACCTCAAATTATAAGCCAACAGAAGAGATCACTGAAGAGGACAGACAGTCGACAGTCGACGGTCGGCGGTGACAGTGACACTCAGCAAATCAATAGGGACTACTGGACTAGGGAGGGAGGGAAAGAGATCGATAGGGAGCGAGGGAAAGAGATTGATAGGGAGCGAGGGAAAGAGATTGATAGAGAGCGAGCGATTCGTGACTTCTTTCAGCAGATCGACGGGAAGAGGGCGAGCGATTCGTGACTTCTTTCAGCAGATCGACGAGAAGAGGGTTCGTGACTTCGTTCAGCAGATTGACGGGAAGAGGTTGATGGTCATGGTCGACGAGAAAGAGAAAGAGAATAATGGGATTAGAGGATTCGTCGTCGTTAGGGATTTTAATTTCAACTTTGAGTGATGTGAATAAGGGTTTCGTTTCGGGCTGGGGGGAGGGGAAATTGGGAAGGGGGAGGGGAAATCGGGAATGGGGAGGCGAACGCCTGGGCTGAAAGGGATAGAGGGTTCGGGGTGCTGGGTTGGGTATCAGAGGGGGAGGGGGAGGGCTTGGGCTCGGGCTTGGGCTTGGGCCTAGCCACGAAATCGGTTATTTTGGTTTGATCGGTTATTTAACACGTTTAAACCGAACCGAACTTAAAACCGAATAATTTTAAATATACTAACCGAACCAAACCGATCATCCCGATTAACCGAACCGAAAAACCGAAATCAATCAGTTCGGTTCGGTTTTTCGGTTTAAACTGAAATATGCACTCCCCTAGTTGACATGACATCTTTTATCAAGTGCGTGTACATTGAGATCATATATCACAATATAAGCACATTGATACCATCGTCGAAGTTAGAACTTTCTACAAGGGGAAATCTTGTATAGTGTTGCTCAGCTTCTTGAAAGACCAGTTAGGTTTAATAAAGTTTATCAAAATTTGTTGTGAAGTTTTGTTTACATGTAGAAACTGTTTAGAATCATCTCGGTGTCAGAATTTTGACATGCTTAAAATTTACTATCTACGTCAGATTGAATATTACTGGACACCTTTCATTTGCTAGCATCTCTCTTCATTGCAAATGATGCATGGGAGACCGTTATGTTGAACTACAGCTCTTGCATGATTGGGTTACAAGTGTAAATTATTCTTGCACAGTTCGTTTCTGAATAATTTCTGATGGCTAATTTCATCTTACAGCCAAAATTGTGTCAGATAAAAAAACTAAGCAATCTTTAGGGTCTGCATTTGTTTGGTTTACCAATGAAGACTCTGCCAAGCTGGCTGTGAAGGAAATGGATGGAAAGGTATTCAACTTAGTGAACTTTTGATGAACTCGTGATTAAAGTGAAAGAGGAACCCTTTTAATGACTTGGGAATTGGTTGATATTCAGTTCTTTGAAGGAAGGTTTATTTACGTTACAATTTCAAAACCTGGTGCTTGCAAAACTTCAGGGAAGCCAACAACAACACCGTACAAGTTCTGATATGAACAACTTGCAGCATTCCATTTCTTCTTCTCTGATCCAAGAAGTGGGAATGTCCTCAGAGCGTATCCTTCAACTTGAATGATCGTTAGTCTCAAGGTCAGTCATTTTCAAAATGGATCAAACTCAGCTAGATCATTTTAACCTAGTGTTACACTGCACAATGAAAACCCAAGTATAGGTAGATGCTTCACTTGCAAATTTGCTATATGTATTTGGTAAGTTATCTACGCAGCATTTTATTTCATTATTCTTGACTCAGTCCGTACTTTGTAATGCAAACATTTGCACCATTGTTGTCCAGATCGGATTTATATGGACATGTAACCTAAATGCATAGGTTTCATATGGATTCTACCGTTATTTTACACTACAGTGCAGATCTATATAAATTTGGTATATATAAGTTTTTGCCCACACATCAATATGTAGGCCTTAGTCTAGAGACAAAATTGGCTAAAGGTTGAGGCCCCGGAACCAAGAGGTGCCAGGTTCAAGTATATTTTTCATTCATATTATTGGTTGTTACTTGTTAGATTAAGTTTTTAATTGTAAAATGAATATGATGTATGGCCTATCTATAGTTAAAAGGAGAGGTATTCTATGCGATGTTTTGTGTTTGGGCCGGGTCTAAACAGTTTCACATTCAAAATTTCTATTGAGCTCAGTCCAACTCATGCGTGAATTTATTATGTGTAGAGCATCAGCAAAGTCTAGATGCGTCTAACAACTCCGGAGATTTCTGCAAAAGCTTGTGATCAAAAGTCGATGTTTAGAAATCATACATCTACGTTTAATTCTTTTAGTCAAAGTTACAGGGGATGGGAGCAGCCAACTCCAACGGTCAAAATTACTTATTCTAACCACTAAATTAGGTGAGGTTAGTTTACTAAATTTCGTTTTTTTTTTTAAAAAAAATTATTATGTTGGAAATAAAAAATTTTATTTATTTTTAATTTAAAGAAAATTATTTCAAAAGAAATAATATTCACACATGATTATCATTTGTGTTTTTTTTTTTTTAAGAATGACTTATTCTAAACGAGTCTGTACGGTTGAAGTAGATAAAATAAATGTAAAAAGATATTTCTTGCCAATGGAATAGGGATTTAGCTTTGAAAATGTGCTTAAGAATATTAAAAGGGAAACTGAATAGCAAGTCTTCTTTTTCTTTTTCTTTTTCTTTTATTTATTTATTTTTTAAGTAAAACTATTGATTGTATTAATAAAATTTCATTGAACAAAAAGAAATATCATCCCAAAAAGAGAGACGATAATATGAGCAGTTATTACGACAAACCTATCTAATAGAAATATCAGTTCTAGAGTCTAATAAGCATTTACAATCATTCGGAATTAAATTCCTACATAAGATAGTTTGGCAAAAATGCTCCTCAAGTACCTGTCTAAACCCCTGCATAAGATAATTTGGCAGAGATATTTCTCTTTCTTTCTCATCTCTCGAGTATAAATCATTAAAGTCTCCCGAACTTGTACGAGATAAAACTCGAATATGGTTTCGTCGCTTTTGCGATTTCGAAAATCCATAATAACTAGTAAATCTCCATTGAACATTATCTTCCGAAATAATCGAATCAATAAAATTTGAAGAAAAGCTAACAACAAAAACAGACATATGACTCTTCCACACTAACAAAAGATCTCCTTTAAATCCTTATCTATTCACTGAGAAACAACTATCAAATTACTAAAAAAATTTCATAAGAGAACTAAAAGTTTTTATTTTTATCAAAAATAAAATGTATTAAATTGTATGTGAGAAACCTCCCCACCATATAGAAATCATAAGTGACGATCGGAATATTTCTGAATTTCTTAATAGGGACACCAATATTATTTTCTTCATCGATGGTCAATTGACACATATTGTCTTTCAAAAAGTTAGGTTTAAGAAAGAGGAAAAAGCGAGAGTATCAAGATACAAATAGACCATAAAGAAAAATTTGCGTCGCAAGTCGTTGCCATAGAAATTCAGCAAGTCCTTATTTTTTAAATGTATATAATAGAAAGGGTTTAATAATACTTGCATCTAAGATATTTATTGATTAATATTGAAATACAAAATTTTTATTTATAACTAATTACTTCTTCAACTAAATAATAGTTTTAAAAAATATAATATTTTGTATAAAATTCAACTATTAAATGTGAAAGTTTTCATTAAGTTTACTTAAGTATTTAATACTTTATTTTTAAAATTAATTACTTATATTTTATAATTAATTTTTTTATTATCTAATTAATTATCTTTAATTGATCAACAGGGATTCTAAATATGAAGTCAAATAATCAAATTACATGAAAAATATATTATATAATTGATTGTAAAATTTATCTATTATAATAAATTATGGTGGCTTGTTCTAAAATATATATAATTAAATTTTATTAAAAATTTAAAATAATAAAACAAATATCAAAGTTTATTGATGAGACCTGCGTTGCACATCCCTAACTCATTAAACCAGCCCCACCATCCAAACTGCATCAAGAGGCCGCCATGTAATTCACTCACAAAGTTGCATTATTAATTTACCGGTTACACTCTTCAACAGCACTCGGTCCCGATTAGTTGTTATTATTTTTGTTTTGAGATTATTAATTATTTTCATTATAATAATTTATTAAAAATAAAAAGAGTAATGTTTTATTTTATTCATTTAAAATACTAATATTTTGAATAAAAAGAATAATCTAACTTTATGAGACCGTGAAATTACTACTACTAAAATAAAAATCATATACCAAATTAAATAAATCATTTTCATATCACTCTATATATTTATTTTTTATTTAGACTATTCATATTATTAAAAAATAATATAAATAAATTTTTATAAATTATAAAGAGATTTATAATTTAATTTTTAAATGTTATTATTATTTATAAGTCAATTTTTATATTTTAAAAAAATTAATTAAAACATTTTATTTTCGTTAATAATCTATTTTTTTCATCCATTTTCACCTTTACTGTATGAAAAAAGACTAAATTGTCCCAATCTTCTCAATTATTATCTATTTCTTTCAATAACTCTATAACCTTTCATTTCTATCTCTCTTGCTCATTCATCGCCTTCTTCTTCTTTTTATCTTCTCCATCGATTCTCATTCACAAGCCACTCGATTTGGTAAATGGATGGGCATTCACATGATTTGCTTTTAAATTGATGAAATTTAAAAGCATTACAAGCTGTTTGATGAATATGTATAAATGTTGTGTGAATAGATTGATGAAATATGGGTGAAGATGAGCCTGAAAATACAGGTTTTTTAAGTTGTTCATGCAGTAATTCATTGACGGTATTTTGCTTCATTTGTTAATCTATCTTTTGATTATTTTGTAAGTTCAATAGATTTGTGATTGGAATGTTAATTCTCAGTGTAAATGAATTTCCTTAGGTAATTTGTTTCAATGATTTTTTTTAGTAATTTGAATGAAATTATTCCTGAGCACTGGGTATTGAAAGATTTATTTGTAATGAATCAAATTGAATAATTTCTCCCGGATATTAGAGATTCAAAGTTTATTTAAAAGGTGATTGATTCTTGGATTATCTCAATGGTGTTTGATTTGGTTGTAATGTGTAATTTGTTCTCAGTGAAGGTGAAAGAAGAATCTTAGGTTGTCATTTCTTTTCTCCCAAATCGATGCATTCCATTCTTAGCAGTGGTTCCGATGCTGATAAAGTGTTATTTTATTTGCTAATTTTTGCAATTCTTGTTAATTTATTCGGGTATATCTTACAAGAGAGTAAATTTGGATTTTATTTATTTTTATTTGACTAAAATTTTTAACTAAAAATGAATGGAAGGATTAATAGATGAAAGGTTGAACTGTTAGCTGAAACAAAAAATTAAAGACGTTTTAATTAATTTTTAAAAGTGTTAGTAATACAATGATAATTTTAATTTATTATAAAATAATTTTACTAAAAATTGAAATTTGATATTAAATAAAAAATAAATTAAATTACTGCCGAAATTTTTATTCAAAACGGACTTAGAATAAATATGATTATATGAAATGCATATTCTCTAGAGAATAACAAAACTGATACGTTCTACTGTTAAACAAAAAAAAAAACTGATACACTTTGAGATCCAAATCTTCAAAATTTCATAATCTCCGATTGGCCTGTACAAGATGCATCTGGTAAATGCGGTCATGGCCGCCAGGATGGTCACGATGCTAGGCCAATCGAACGGCGTCGGAGCAGGGATTCCTTTTGGATCAGTCTGGTGGTTCATTTACGCTGGCATCTCCTGCATACTCGTCCTCTTCGCCGGTATCATGTCCGGCCTCACGCTCGGCCTCATGTCCCTCGGCCTCGTCGAGCTCGAAATTCTCCAACGCAGTGGTACCCGTTCCGAGAAGAAACAAGCAGGTCATCCACTTCACTTCTATTCAAATTGATCTTCACTGTTTTTTTTTAAAATTTTTTTTATCATTGAATTTTGCTTTACTCACTTTCTGTTCTCCTTGATTTTAAAATGTTTTTACTTGAGCTTTTATAGTGCGAGAATGATATTGAATTTATTTTACTTTTGTTTTTCGAAATAATTAGCTGCTATTCTTCCCGTGGTTCAAAAGCAGCACCAGCTTCTAGTGACTTTGCTGCTATGTAATGCTGCCGCCATGGAGGTAATTACGTGAAATTCCCTTGATTAAGTTATTATTATAGCCATCAAGTGCAATTTTTAAAACATGTTTCAGAGTTTTGTTGAATTCTACTTTTTTTTTCCCCCTTCCTAAAAGAATTGTGAGATTGGGATGTGAAAGGCTAACAATTGATGCATGAAGCAAAAGTTAGAAGAGTAATACGAGGGAGATTTAAGATGTTAAGTACCCCTCCTGAAAGCATAAAATCTTGAGATAAATGGTTATGTAAAACTCTACAGGAGACTGACACTGTTGCGTTCATTGCCACCACTGTTGATGCCCTACATGCTAGGGCCTGTTTGTTATCGCTGACTGGTGATATAATTTCTGTTTATGTGGTAAAAACCATTAATTGGAGTTTCAATGAAGCTGATTTGTTTTTGTATGAATTTAGTATAAACCTATTTGGGGTGAGGTTTCTCCTCCAAAAAGTTTAAGGACTGAACCCTACAATTTAATATGAGGTTGAATGAAGATACATTATCAAGTATTGCACTTTGTATGGTTGTTTGATTTCTTCATTGTGAGCACTTTCTGGAGAAATAGCTTTAGTTCTATTTTAATGAGTCCAACCCAAAAGTTATGCTTTTTAGTTAAAGGATCATAAAATGGACTAACTGAAGGAATATGGACCTGAGTGCAGTAAAAAGAAAAGAAAAGATGGAATCTGAAGCTAAGATTATTTAAAAAAGAATTGACTAACAATATGATTATGAAATTTGTTATCGTAAATGTTAGTAAGAAATTATGCTGCGAATATAAATGTTTTATTCTAATACAATTGCACAAAATTCTCTAACTTGTAACCATAGCTATTGACTTTGTTTTTGTAATTGCAGGCTCTTCCTATATACCTCGATAAGCTTTTCAATCAGTATGTTGCTATAATACTTTCTGTGACATTTGTTCTGTTTTTTGGGGAGGTATGTATTCTATAGGTTTCCTAGGATAAGCCATACTCTCCCTTACTTTTTTATTTTCTTTTGGGTTAGGGAAGGGGATATGTTAGAAGTTGACATTTTTTATTTCTCAGGTTATTCCACAAGCAATATGCTCCAGATATGGACTTGCAGTAGGTGCCAATTTTGTATGGCTTGTGAGAATTTTGATGATTATTTGCTATCCAATAGCATATCCCATTGGAAAGGTAAATAGAAACAAAGTGTTTGCACAAACTCAATTTCAGCAAGGTGTATCTCCAATTATGTGATAAATGTTTAATGATTTTGGAGTTTGAAATTGCGGAAAGATGGCCTAAGTTCTACAGAAACACATGTATTTTACATATATATAAGATTATTTTATTAGTTTACATGAATTTGTTGCCTTACATTTATATCATTACATAATCTGTTTTACCAATGCAGTTGGTTTCTAACTTGAGCTGAATTTGAATAAAACTGATTGAACATACCCAAAAGATATGTAGCATGAAAAGTATAATTTTGCTTGAATAACCTCTCCTAGCTTCTAGTTTTGTTTAGTCACTATGTTGGTCAATGATATGCCCAGGTGTTGTGTTCTTACATGCAACATACCATATGTAGCTAAGGCTTGTTAAGAACTCTAATTTAGCATCTGTTTTCTTTTTGAGTTCCTACAGCTTTTTCCTTCTCTGACCTACGAGATTCTGGCTTTATTTTGTTGATGATCTTCATGAGGTTTTAAGGATATACATAAAACCTTCCTGTATTCGAACTTTCCCCCCTCCTTGTTTGGTTGCAAAATGAGTTCTTGGAAGTAAGGATCTGATTTCTAATTTTATCTTCCACCAGCTAAAGAAAAGGAAATAAAAATATAATGCCTTTCTGAACCATGTTCCTAAAAATAGATTGGCTGATTTCATGTTTTGTGGTCAGGTTTATCAATCCTTGCTCTCTTATTTTTGGTTAATTAGGCTCCAAGCTCCAACTGGAATCTTTGCTCCTTAACTCTATGAAATGTGTTGTTACAGATTCTGGACTGGGTACTGGGGCATAATGAAGCATTATTTAGGCGAGCTCAGTTAAAAGCTCTGGTTTCTATCCACAGTCAAGAGGTAACTAAGAAAATTGCTGCTGGATTTATGCATATAATGTTGTTACTGAACCACATAAAAAATTTAAACATGATGAAACTATGCAAATATTTCACATAATTTATGTTTTTCTTTATGATATACTTCGCCCTTCTTTTATATTTAGGCTGGCAAGGGAGGTGAACTCACGCATGATGAGACAACAATTATTAGTGGAGCACTGGATTTAACTGAAAAGGTATGCATTTGATGAAATTAACATGTTGGCAGATATTGTTTCTTTGTTTCATTGTTTGTTATTGTGTCACCCAAGAAGAAAGGTCAAAAACATAAATAGAAATAAAAATTACAGCCATTTTATTTCGCAAGAATTAAAATAGATTAGTGGTGTAGTTGTTTCATGTTGTTACGTGTTTCAACAAGCATCTAACTACTTCTATCAAGATTTAATTTTGTATTGATTTCTGTGCTAGAATTTGTGATCTGAAGGGTATTTTGTGGATAATTTCACAAAAGCTTCTTACTTTTTATTATCATGCCTGCTTGTAGATCATAACTGCAATGTTACTAATGTTATTTTGCAGTATGTTTCTCCACATAACACTTTGTGTTTCGTTTTTAAATTTTACAGACTGCTGAAGAGGCTATGACACCTATTGAATCCACTTTCTCATTAGATGTCAACTCCAAGCTGGATTGGTTAGTCTTGCTTCTGATTAATTATTGTTGACTTTACCTTTTACTACTTGCTACATTATTTTTACCATCGTATCTTCTGCTTAACCTTACACTTATCCACTTCTCCTGTTTATTTTTTTCTTTAAAAATAATTTAACTTAGGGAGGCAATGGGAAAGGTTCTTGCTCGAGGGCATAGCCGAGTTCCTGTGTATTCTGGGAATCCAAAAAATATTATTGGACTTCTTTTGGTGGGTTTTGTAACTAATCATTTTTTACAAATTTCGATACTGTACTACTATAACCAAAATTCTTGATATATATCATCTGAGTGTAAGTGACTCTATTCATTTGCTTTTTTTCCTTCCCCTTTCAATTCCCATTGGAATTAGGTGAAAAGCCTTCTCACTGTACGACCTGAGACAGAGACTCCAGTCAGTGCTGTTTCAATTCGAAGAATTCCACGGTGTGCTCATTTACTATTGTATTCTTTCTTTTATCTCTTTGTAATTTTTCCCATGAGAAAATATAGGATGAGTGTTCATGTGTGGGATCTTTCTCCAGGGTTCCATCTGATATGCCTCTGTATGATATACTGAATGAGTTTCAAAAGGGTAGCAGTCATATGGCAGCTGTTGTGAAGGCAAAAACAAAAACCAAGGTTCCTATGCCAAATGGAGAAAAACTTGAAGAAAAAGCAGCTTCTGGGGATTCCCAATTGACAACTCCATTGCTAGCGGAGCAAGATGAGAAATCAGATACTGTTGTTGTTGATATCGATAGGGTTTCAAGGTCATCCAATATAAATAAGCAAAACTCTTCACAGCGTAATGATGCAACAACCAATGGTTTGTCCCAACCATCAGAGGACATTGAAGATGGTGAAGTTATTGGTATCATCACACTGGAAGATGTATTTGAAGAACTTCTGCAGGTAACTTATAAGCCTTTCACATCATGCCTTCTGTCAGTCAATGTATTTTAGTTGCCATCACCCCATGTGCTAATGATATTCTACATAATGCAGGAGGAAATTGTGGATGAGACAGATGAATATGTAGATGTACATAAAAGGTATCCTGGAGCTGCAAGACTAAGATACTAGTTGTGAACTTGTGATGCTTGCAATTGCCAAAAGATTGAAAATATTTTTTACTTTAATATTTTGTAGAATCCGTGTTGCTGCAGCAGCAGCCGCATCATCAGTGGCCCGAGCTCCATCAAGTCGGAGGCTGACAGTTAACAAGGCAGCTGTAAGTGGAAATCATATATGAAGCATTTTCATTTTTTTGTCAGTATGCTTAACTTTTGAATGCAAAAAGTTAGCGATGACCTTGTCACCTCTCCTTGAATGCTGCATGGGCAGGATCAGCTTTTCATCATGTACTTTTAATCGTAACCAAGTCTCCATTTGGATCCAAATGGTTAAAAGAAATAGACAGGAGAACTGCTATTAGTACACATGTTTGTATATTGAAGTCATATATAAAAACTGTTGTGTTCATGTCCCATTGCATATTTCTGGCTACCATTGAGAAATTTAATTGTGTCAAACAAATGCATCCAGTTGGGAGTTGGTGTTTAAGAAAACCATTCCAAAGATCAAGTCTTGCTGTTGTTTCTTTTGTGTTCCTGTCTTGAATGGCGCTTCTTTTGTGCGTCCATCTTGAAATATAGGCCTAAATCTGTAATCGTCTCTTGTTAAAATTCCACAGGGTGGCCAAAGCAAGCCAGGGCAGACCCCACGGAAATCTGAGAATGATTCAAGTACCCCTAGGTTACTAGGAATTGCTGGAGAGCCACTTTCTGGAAACAGGAGATGAGAAATGTATGCAGTTGTGTGCTTATTGCAACAGCTGAGAAGAGAGGTACTCTTTGTCCATCCTGCAATAAATATGGAATGAATGCTTTGTAATATATGAAAATAGTGTACTGAGCAGACGATTATTCCTTTCAGCTACATGCTCTTCCATTGCTGTTGTTTTTGATGTGTGCTTGAGAAAGATCTGTGCATAGACTCCAATTACATTTTGGAACCACTAGAGATGATAGATTCAGGTTTTTTTTTTTGGTTTGTTGGTAAAAAGATTTGAGAAGGATCATATTAACAAATTGGTGGGGGCCTGTATGTTGATGTACCCTCGTGTTGAAATTTGAAATGAAGTTCAATTGTGTACGAGCAGTTCCTATTGGAAAATCGAAACAACGAAAAAGAGCATTTACTCGGTTTGTATCTTGCGTCTGGTTTCGAGTGTTTGTGCTTCTAATTTTTCAATACTGTCTTCTCCGTCGTAAAGCTATTCTTTATTGTAGGTCGCGTTGAGTACATGCATGGGCCTCCTCGCAATTTCTTTTTGGATTCCGTTCTATCCTTCCAAGACGAGCCTCGAGGAGATGGGTTTTTTGTATACGAGCCAGTTAAAATGATTGGATTTGCAGGCAGAAGCCTATGGTGGTTAGCGTAAATCAAAAGTGGGCTTTTTGCAAAATTAGGGTCGGGCCTATTTTTATTTCCGGATTTGGGGTTGAGAAAATTTTATTTGCGATTTTGGGGTTTGACTGTCATGTGGCAGCCGAAAAGGACGCCTGGCGCCTCTTTGACAGGCGCCAAAGCCTGGCGCCACTTTAAGTGGCGCCAGGCTCTATTTTTTTTTTTTTTTAAATGTCTGGCGCCACTTAAAGTGGCACCAGACAATTGTTTTTTTTTTAATTGTTTTTATTATTATTTTTAATTATTAATATATTATAATAAAATATTTATATTATATTAATTTTTTTTATTTATATTATATTTTTATAATAATAAATATTTTTTATAATTTTAATATATTAATATTTAAAAAAATTTTATTATTAATATTTAAATAAAAAATTACTGGAATTATATTTCAGGATTATAAAATTGATATTATGTTGCGGTGAGATGTATAAAAATAATTCAATCATATAGTATAAAGTGATAAATTTTTTTATTATTTTAATATATTAATACATTAATTCTGTAATTAAATAGTATAAAATGTTATTTTATAACTTTACAAAATACGTAGTTATAAATAATTATTGTAGTTATAAATAATTATTATATTATCTTACTATTAGATATTATACGAAAATTGAGTTATTTATAATTTATTAAAAAATTAATTAATTAATCTAATTCAAAGTAAATTAATTAAATTTATTATATTTGATAAATTATAAACAATCAGGTGATCGCATGCAACATTTAAGTAGCCTATAATAATATTCTATAATTCTAAATAGCAGTTAATAAAAAGTAAATTTAATTTTTATAATTTTAAATATTAATATTTATTTATTTATTTATTTTTATAATTATAAACAATAATGTAATTTAAATAATTAATAAAAAATAATAATTAAATATTATATACGATCACTTGATTATTTATAATTTATTAAATAAAATAATATAATAATTTTAAATATTTTATACGAATTGTTTATAATTTATTAAAAATAAAAAATAACTAAATTAAGTAATTAATTTAATAAAGCTATTTTATACAGATTTAATAGCAGTATAATATTATAATTCTAAATATTTTTATAATATTATTACATATTGAAAATATTTTTCTAAAATATAATAATTATTTATAACTAGTCTTAGGATTTTGTAAAATTATGAAATAACATTAAACGTATATAAAAATATTGATACTATTTAATTACAGAATTACTGTATTAATATATTAAAATAATAAAAAAAATTATCCATCTAATCGCAATATAATATTAATTTTATAATTCTGAAATATAATTTCAGTAATTTTTTATTTAAATATTAATAATAAAATTTTTTAAATATTAATATATTAAAATTATAAAAAATATTTATTATTATAAAAATATAATATAAATAAAAAAAATATAATATAAATATTTTATTATAATATATTAATAATTAAAAATAATAATAATAACAATTGAAAAAAAAAAACAATTGTCTGGCGCCACTTTAAGTGGCGCCAGACATTGAAAAAAAAAAAAAAAAAAAAGAGCCTGACGCCACTTAAAGTGGCGCCAGGCTCTGGTGAGTCCTTTTCGGCTGCCACGTGGCAGTCAAACTCCAAAATCGCAAATAAAATTTTCTCAATCCCAAATCCGAAAATAAAAATAAGGCCGACCCTAATTTTACAAAAAGCCCATCAAAAGTAGAGAGCACATTTGCACGAGGAAATTATAGTATGAAACCAGGTACCGACTGGGATTTCCTAATTGATAAAACAAATCAATAAAACACATGTTTGGAACTGTTTTGAAAAAAAAAAAGTAAAAGGTACTTTTTTTTTAAAACAAAAGTATACCAAGATTTTTTATTGGTGCAACGGGTTCATGCTATAATTTCTTGCATGCGTGAGGATCCAGTCATACATGACATGAGACGGATGCTACTAATTGCATGAATTAATAAGAAAAGAATTTATCGACTTTGATGTAGCGATTTATTACAGTGAACAAGCCCTAAGTTATCCTTCCCTAATAGGTTGAAAAAATGATGCACTGCAACTTAGCGCATATTGCCTAATTAGCCTACATTTCTGCTTTTCTTCTTATAAAGTGTTCGGACTTCCGACTATTTCAATGATTTGGTATTCAATTTTGCTCGTCTATTTTTGAACACCCTAGCATTCTTTTTAAAGGTTACTCGCATATGTAATGAGTACTGTGTTGTTAGCCCCCTGCCACGGGAAACCGATGTGGCTATACTTGGGAATGCGGTGGCTCGCTGCAACTGCGGGTTCTTGTGGGTGTAATGCTGTTAGCGATAAGCGATCTTCAACTGTTTCTATGCTCGCGTTTGATTTGGAATGAAATTGCGTTAACATAAAAGAATTCCATTTCATGTTTGTTGATTATAAGCCTTTAATAAGGATTGGTTGGTTGGAGGGGTGTGTGTGAAAGAAGGAGAAAGGAAGAAAGAACATAAGCTCCTTCACATTATTGCTTCATTTAAGACAGTTGTGCATACTTCTTGTCAATGCCGGCCTCAGTTTGCTAATTACATATGATCTGTTGCTTATCATCCCCACCGTGCAACTGTCACCTGAACGATGACATCAAATCCATCAGAACTCAGGATTGACAAGAACTTGCAGATACTATGGCCATGGACTTCGATATTCGCTAGTACTCATCCCAGTTCATAAGAATCACCGTGCACTCCAAATAATATACAGACGAGTTCTTTGCTCCTTAACAAGCCTTGAACACCCTCTCCATGATCGGAGTTTTGGGAATCGCATCCGTGGAGATTGTCTTACCATAAGGGGTTTTATGTTGGAGAAAGGTTGTCTAGATTTGTGCAACACTCTTGGCTGCCCTGCCTAATTGTCGAGGTGGAGGTTATAGAAGCTAGCTACGGAGGAACTGAGGAAGCTTTTCATGGCTTTATATGGAAAAGGCATGTGAAAAGAGATGACGTGGGAGACAGTATGTGGTGGCGTGGTGGGTGACAAGTGTTGGTCCCTGAGTGGGTTGACATGGCAGCAAGGTCTCGTTGAATCAGAGATGACACAACAGACCCATCAGCTTGTTTCCCTTGCCAAATCACCTGGAAAACGACTACTGGTTAATTGATCCTACTGACAGAAGGCATGATCGTATTGGCTCTTTATCTTTGTGTTGTGTGTCCATTCTTTTGCCGAAGGTGGAAACACAGCGAGATCAGCACATTCTTATATATGTAATTTTAATTAAACTCAAGATTTTATAATCCTAGAGACAACGTCTGTGTCAAAACTTATCAACTCATCACAGGAACTCCAGATAGAATTTAGACAAGATCAACTCTCGAAAACCAGAATCAGCAGTATGTCATAATGGGCTTACAAGAAACACCAGCTGTGGGCCTGGGCCTTTGAAAGGGGTTTAATCGCAATTGCAAGTTTCTGAGGGGCACAAAAAGGAATTATTAAATTATTTAGGGGGCCAAAAGCAAATATTTACCAGAAACCCAAATAACGAAAATTTCAAATTACTTGAGCAATTGCACACGGGAAAGTTTCCTCAGCTACCGGTCTTGGGTCTTGCTAGCTGTTTACCAGGTTCTTCCATTGGGGGGGAGAGAGATGTCGTGCCTGGCGTGCTTCGCTTCTTGCTGTGCTACTATGACCTGCGGCCTCTGCACATCGGTGGCCTCGGGTTTATCCAAGAAATCTGCCAGACTTGCTTACTGTGGTCTCTTTGGTCTGTCTCTGATCGTTTCATGGATTCTCAGAGAAGTTGCTGCTCCGCTTTTGGAGAAACTCCCTTGTGAGTCCTATTCCTCACTACCTTCTTTTTTTTCTATCCCAGTTTTCTTCTTTTTAGGCCAAATTTTGATTCTTTTAGTCCTAACTCCTAAATGCTTGTAGGTTTGGGTAATTTAGAAGAAACATATTTTCATTTTGGTATGATGAGTGCTGGATGCTTTTTGCAGTAAATGTCTGACAATTGTCATAATTCGTAATAATTTATAGATACAAGTTGGGTTTTTCATTTAATTTTACTAAGGTGTGTTGATGATTGGGAAATAATTGCTAGTGTGGAATTATTTGAGACTTGTTGTTCAGTTAGAAGAATCTCATCCATATATCTTTGCAGGGATAAAATCTTCTGATACTCACTCGGAGGAATGGTATCAAATACAGGCAGTACTTCGGGTGAGCTTGGGAAATTTCTTGTTTTTCGCAATACTTGCTATAATAATGATTGGCGTAAAAGACCAAAATGATAGGCGTGACTCATGGCACCATGGTGGATGGATTGCAAAGATGGTGATCTGGCTTTTGCTTGTTGTCCTCATGTTTTTCATGCCCAATGTCATTATCTCAATCTATGGTCAGTTACTTAAGCTTCCTGGAATGTCAATTTATTACAGTTACCTTATCCAGTTACTTATCCAGGCCTAGTTAAGAACCCGTGATCCTTGCATTACTGTTTGATTAATAAAGATACTGTATATTCTTGAGGCTTATTTTGGCCATTTTTATTAAAAATCTGAATGAGTTGCAATAAATGGCTAAAGAGTACTAAAGATGAGATTTTATATCTTACTGTAACCTGAAAATTTTATTTTATTTTATTTTTGGAACAGGATTGTTCTGTTGATGAAGAGCTAATCTTTTTAATGTACACAACTTCCATTAGGAACATTTTGCGTTTTCAGGACTCATTTACAACTTCTCCAGGCCCCATAAGGATACTTCATAGGTTCTATTTGATTACACTTGCATGAAAGCAAGGGAATAAGCTTTGCTTTTGAAACTTTGTATAATCTTTTATTCATTTATTTCCCTTTCTCCTCTGATTGTTACTTCTCTTCGCCTATTATGTTGTCTTAATCGGGACCCATTTTTTTTATTGTCTTTGGACTTGATCTTTTCATGATATTTGATGTCAAATATCATAATTGACCTATGCAGCAAAAAATTACTTGCAGGAACCATATCCAAATTTGGGGCAGGGCTATTTTTGTTGGTTCAAGTGATTATATTGCTAGACTTTACACACTCATGGAATGATGCATGGGTTGAGAAAGATGAACAGAAATGGTTGGCTCAAGTTCATATGTTTCATAAGCTTCCCTTTTATCATTATTGTTTTGCTTTCTGACCTTTTGATCACTTGTTTTATTAGGTATATTGCGTTGCTTGCCATTTCTATTGTCTGCTACCTTGCAGCTTTTACATTTTCTGGCATTTTGTTTATATGGTTCAACCCATCTGGGCATGACTGTGGCCTCAATGTCTTCTTCATTGTCATGACCATGATCCTTGCATTTGCTTTTGCTATAATAGCATTACATCCCACGGTAAGAATAAGATTTTACTCTTCTATTCATTGCTGCCTCGTAGAGCATAGAAATAGTAGTGTGATCTTATGAACATTCATTATAAACATAATAGTGTGATCTTTGGAGATAGCCATTCGATTTACGTGATTATGTTTATGGTTTACATTTGTTATAGTAATAGTTTCATAACTTTGTGGTTGTGAATGCTAATTTCAAATAGGTTAGTGGAAGCCTCTTGCCTGCCTCAGTGATATCAGTGTATTGTGCTTATGTTTGCTACACGGGCCTCTCCAGTGAGCCACATGATTATGTGTGCAATGGTCTTCACAACAAAACAAAAGCGGTCTCCACCAGCACACTTGTGCTTGGGATGCTTACAACAGTGCTCTCTGTCCT
Source organism: Manihot esculenta (assembly GCF_001659605.2). NCBI lineage: Eukaryota > Viridiplantae > Streptophyta > Magnoliopsida > Malpighiales > Euphorbiaceae > Manihot > Manihot esculenta. The sequence goes on along the minus strand of NC_035175.2, from coordinate 1,768,339 downwards.
TTACTCTGCTGTTCGTGCTGGGTCTTCAACAACATTTCTATCACCACCATCCTCTCCTAAGTCATCAGGTGTTCTTCATAACTGTGGAGAAACAAATCCTAGATCCTTTTTTTTATATAGATGGTGAAAAGGGAAGTCTGACATGGTCCTTAACTACACAACTAGGCAGGATATCAGCTGTCACCATTCTTTATACGTGCTGACTATTAAATCCTTCCTCTTCTTTTTTTTTTTCCTGACAAAGTCATGCCAGTAAGGTCTTTGATATATATGCTCATTGATTGTACCTGATTCTGCCTTTATTTTTTTTCTTTTGCAATTCCCGAAAACATGGAACTTGAATATAGTGAATAATGACTAGTTCTGCTGCGCTGCTATTTCTGTTACTACTGCTACTACATTCCTGAATTGATACATGGTAGGATGCTTGAAAATGCTAAACTGTACAGTTTTTCAGGGTGGTTTCTTTTCTTTCCATGGAGTGCCTGCCTTTGTGGTATGTGATCGGTGGCCTATGTTTGCTGGAAATTTATTGCAGGCTCAAAAATGAGAACCCTTTTATGGCTTTCAATCGCTTAAAAAGATGGAGTTTAATCTGGTGAAAAAGCAATAGGCTTTTGATTTTTCCAAAGATGTCTTTACATGTATAACTCTGACTGAGTTGACAGGAATTGATTCCTGTATCTTTGAAGCAAGTATCCACCACCAAATTAAGAAACTCAAGCTTTACCGTTGCAGCGCTTCTGGATATTAAATTATTTGCTAATTCTTGTGTTGCAGCTGGGAAGAAACCTCTTCTGGAAGAAAAGTTGGAAGAAGGAGAAGAAAAGAAGGAAAAAGAAGCGCAGCCTGTCAGTTATTCCTATACATTCTTCCACCTGATATTTGCCTTGGCCAGCATGTATTCAGCTATGCTTCTTTCAGGATGGACCAACTCATCTGAAAGCTCTGACCTTATAGACGTAGGATGGACGTCAGTTTGGGTCCGGATATGCACTGAATGGGTGACTGCTGCACTCTACGTATGGACCCTTTTAGCCCCATTGTTTTTCCCTGATCGAGAGTTCCTCTAGGTATCCTTTTCTGTATCATGTCACGGAAGTCCTGAAACTCAAGGATAGGAGTTGTTGAATACTTGCTCTCTCTCAGGTTGGCTGAGGGTATAGCTTTAAGCTTTGTACAAATATCATGTGTATGAGCTATGAGCTTTATTGCTCTTGTTCTTCTGTAAAGGATTTTAAGAAATAAAAAAGTAATAATAGCAGTAATGTAATGGTAGAATATGAACTGAATTTTGTTTGCAGATATTTGGGTACAGAATGGTCATATTCATTTTATGGAAATACCATGTGCGATTGACTGGCTGGACTTAAACTAGAAAGTGATTATTAGAAGAAAAAGCTTGTGGTCTTAACACTTTGATGAATCTTTTAAGGATTAGGTGCTAGTTTGATGTCATTTTTAGCCCTTTATTTGTCATTAATTTGAGGATCATCTGATCTGATAAGCTACTATAAATCCCTATTTAAAAATTAATTAATTAATTTCTAGTGTTTTAAAAAATAAATTAAAATATTTTTTTAATTTAAAAAAATCTATTAAAAGTCTCTATCATTAAATTGAAATTCTATTTTTGTTACTTTAACACTTTATTTTAATGTGAATGCATTTAATAAAACTCTATTTTTGTTACTTTAACCTTAAAAATAAAATGTAACTTGGATGCAGTGGTGTTTAGTATTTTAATAATATTAGTTATAATATCATTTTACGTGATGAATTTGTTTCATTTATAACTGTAGTTTCTGAATACTTACGAAATAGCCTTCGATCCAAAATGGCCGAAGTTCTTGTTTTATATGAATATCTTTTGTGGCTTACTCCTTATTGGAATCTTATATTGAATTAGATTACAAGCTAATATAGTTGTTCATATGTTAGTAAGGGAAGTTGTTTCTTATACTAGTTCCACTAGTTGATTTTTAAAAAATACTTTAAATGATAATATTGTTTTAGATTTTTAGATCTTAAATTAAGTATTTTGGGATCTGATGGTCTAGGACAGTTTAATCTTTTATGTTAAGTTTATTTTTAGTATTGATAATGATTAGGTCTCGAATATCCAGATCACAGTTAAATTAAGACCAAGCATTCTGTTAAAATTCAACACGTCGGTCCACCCACGTAAATGAATCTAGGCCCTGCATCAGCAGAACGGATAGAGTAAGACTCGGACCCAACTAAAAGGGATCTGCTCAACTAACTTAATGGGTCAATGGCCTAATAAACTTTTTCACATCCGGATCATATCAACACAAGTGTTTGAGAGAATTAAATAACTCTAATAATAAAAAAAAGACACAATACATTTGTACGTACGGTTTTACATGATAATTACATATTGTTGTATTGTAGCAGGTGGCAACGGTTATAAAAAAAAAAGAAAAAAAAAAGATGGAGAACATGAACTATTAGAACTAAATTCACAATATATTTTAATCTATTTTTTATTGGATTTCAGGTATCAGATAATATTAAAAAAATATTAGAAGAAAATTTTTATTTTAAAAAAAAAATTATTATTTCTAAATGTATACTTGTTCGTTCTGAATAGTAATGTGAGAATATTTTATATATTTTATATATTCTTCACTTTACTAATAAGTATAATTAAGGAGGAGTTTTTTTAACAAAATTTTAAAAATTATTGGAATGATTTAATATATGTTTTAAATTAAGAAATTAATTAATCAAGAATTAGATAGTGATTTTTTGTTAAAGGTTTGAGTTTGGTACGATAGATATGTGCCTTCAGATATAAATGGAAGGTTCAATGTTTAAAACTTTCTCTGATTTTATAAACAGTATTCCCAATTTTTTAATAGAGCATATATTTATGCAATTTACTCATAAGGGAAATAAAATTATTATAATAATATGAAAAATCGAGATATGAAATGAAATAAAATAAATATTATTTTCTTAATAAAAGATGGAAGGTAAAATATCATAATAATAATAAGGTTAAATATAAAGATGTTAAACCCATAATATCAGTGAACTTAACTATTTATCATACATTGAAACAAAATTACATTTCTTAATTAATAAAAAAATTTACTTTATTCTATTTGCATTTCTATAATTAATTAATTTTAAACAAAATCATAAATTTGGAATGTCCTAGAATTATAAATTATTTAAAAGATATTGTTAATTCCAATTTTCGTTTCCATAAAAAGAAATCCAATTTTTGTTTGCGTTACTGTAGAAAAAGAATACTTCGTTTACTTTAGGGTATTCTTCTATAAAATAAATGTTATTTAAAAAAAAAAAAAAGCGTTCACTTCCCCATTCTCAGTGACTGAGCGTGCTATTCACCTCCACTCACCACCACCGCGGTTCCAGAGAAAAAGTAGAAAAATGAGAAAAAAACATACACAAACACAAAGCCAAAGCTGGGCCTGTAAAAAAAAAAACCTCCCTTCGCAGTCTCACTTTCCTCATTTTTCTCTTTAACATGCACCAGCTCCTTTTCACCATGCCCTCTCCCTCTTCCTCCTCAAAACCCCACAAATTTTCTTCTTCTTCCTCATCAAACCCTAACCCTAATTCAATTTCCTCCTCTTCTTCCATTCCCTGCAAACACTCTCCATCTGCCACCCTTGACATTCTAATTCTGATTCTGGTTCTCTTCTCTGGCATTTTCCTCCTAACTTCTTACTTCTCTTATATCTTTCGCTCTCTTTCCATCCTCCTATCTCACTCTTCCTTTCAACTTTCCATCCATGTCCCTCCCGTTCCCTACATTTGCGGCTTCTTGGCGCTGTTCCTTCTTTCTATTATTCTTGTTGATTTCTGCTGCGGGCCGAGATCTCGCAAGTGCGACAAGCCTGGATGCAAGGGGTTGAAGAAGGCGATGGAGTTCGATTTGCAGTTGCAAACGGAGGATTGTGTGAAATCCAGTGCGGCTAAGGAGTTCGATAAGTTGCCTTGGAAAGGAGGGACTGAAGGTAATCCTGATTATGAATGTCTTCGAGCTGAATTGCGGAAGATGGCTCCGCCTAATGGGAGGGCTGTTTTGCTTTTCCGAGCGAGGTGTGGATGTCCCATCGCTAAATTGGAGGGCTGGGGTCCAAAGAAGGGTCGACGCCATAAAAAGTGAGTTTTGACTTTTTTCCCTCTTCACCTGTTCTCCTCCTGTTTTTGCTTTCTTTGATCGGTTGAATTGGATGCGAATTTTGAAGAAATCGGTTCAATGGTTTTCATCTGTTAACAATAGTTTCTTGAAATACTAGTGGTTACTGTTAGTGATTGCTTGATGCCTTGATATGCTTGTGTGGATTATTAGATTTGGTTTGCTGCGGGTGAGAACTTCAATTTTAGATTGGAGTTTATTCCCTGTGTGCAATGAGCTTGGAATGAAACCGATATTTTGTGTTTGAATGTGCTGGAATTTTCCTTTTCCTCATGACTTGTAACTCTAGGCATAATCTTGCCTTCTATCAGTTGTATGCGGATGATTTTCGCAGTTGCTTCAATATTAGCTGGCTGAATAATTTTCTGGCCGAACAGTTCCGAGACCTATGTATATTGTGCTGTCCTTTGCCAATTTTGATGTTTCTATGAATATGTCATCCTAAAATCTTGGGTGATGTGGATGGTCTTTGCTTAGCAAAGCATTTTAATTGAGCGACTTGGTTTATTGATCAACTTCTTGCATAAATAACTACATATGTACATATTAAATTTGTAAAACATCTAATCCATTGAACTCAGAAAATACTGCTTTCTTTATGTTTGTCTCTAGTGTGATGATTATGTGATTTCCTATACATCTTTTTGTTAAATTATAATGTTCCTTATTATTTTGTTATTATGATTGTGACTTCCCTCTTTTCAATGGTTTAAGAGGCCATTTGATCATATCATAAGTCAAACCATACAGTACATTCTATATACTTAAATTCTTGCATTAAGGCTTCTAAACCCTGATGCTAATTGATTTTTATCATTGTTTTGAGAGGGACCTTGAAAATAAAAGTTGAAAATATGTGGAGGTATGGAAATTATATTGGTTGAAATTAGGTGGACCTCATCAATTGTATATCGAATACCCTTGACTATTCATTTTACCACCAAACCCATGTCGACACCACACAACATGTGATAAAACATGAAATATGTGTTTGGCACATATTCATTTAGTCGGACACTCAAATTTCAAGAGACCTCTAAGATGAATATTATAATTAATAAAGCAATCTTTTCTCTCAAGATGGAGGGCGTGGATAACAAAACATTTGTTTTTCTTCTTGGATAGAAAATAATTATTTGGTTGTATTTTAGATGATGTATTTAGTTGTATTTGATAATCTGTATAGGCTATACTTGTTATTTCAGATTTTGATATTTCTATTCTATTTTATTTTATATAACATAACATACCCAAACACCCGTGGCTAAATTTAGATCTATATCCCTATATTTTCTATTTAGAAAGTTGACGAGTTAGACACTAGGATATATATCCATTTCTGGCACTCCTACCCTAGTCCGAGTAACACAAAATGTGATTACTGTAGTTACGTCCAAGTGTTGATAACTCAAGAATGGACTGTTTGAACTTGGAGCTTGTTAATTTACCTTAACTGGACAGTAGTTGAGCTTAAATGTTCAGTTTACATTTTATTGCTCTCCCATGTTCTCTTTGTGGGAGCATGTGCATGCATGCATCTTGGATGCGAGAATGTATGTAGACTTGTGGCATAATGAACCAATAGAAAGATACTCCCAGAAGGTAAACTGTATCCTTTTTTTCCCATTTTCAAATCATTTAACATCAGTTAACAGTGATAGATGGCACACATGTTTATGTGCATTTGTGTGAATGTGTGCTGATGGATTTCTTTAGGAGATGGTATTGATGTTTGTATTGGGCTTAGTTAACTTGTAAATTGTTAACATACCTGTTTTTGGGCTTTCTTCTCCTCCAAATTGAAAATTACAGCGCAATATGACAAGATAATGTACACATAATGGATTAAAAAAACCAACAATAAGAACAAATTAAATGGTCTTATGTTGACTGTTCTAGAACAGCAATAACATGCAAATTTCAGAACAAGTTTGTCTGCTAGAAAAGTATATTGTATTATCTCGTGAAATGGAATCAATAGTGTTAGATGGTAATTGAGAGGAGTGGGTTGTTTTCAAATAGTGGAAGTGCTTACACAGTCCTCACTCCTCACATGGTTTATGGAGCTATCTTAAAGTAATCACAAATTGTTCTCATGTGTTATATGGTGTCAATTTACATAGCTGTTTACTGCTAGTTAACAATCTGTGAAGACACCCTCCCTTTTGTCTATTTAACATGGTCATATTTTTAAAGCGTAGTGTACTGGTTTAGTTGAGATGCACTCTCAGTTATCTTGCGCCCTTTATTTAGTCCCTTATTCAATGATCTGGTAATTATATTCTCCTGCTTTCTTACTTAGTAAATCATAATATAAATGAAGTTCTTTCAGAAGAACTGTTTTTTAGGTGTTCACATCCTAGACTATTGGCTACATCTAGGTATTTATAGCAAATTACTCTAATTTTTGCATTATAAATGAACTTCCTTTATAACCTCTGCTAAACATTCACATCCTAGTTTAATGGTTGCACTAGTTAGACATTTATGTTCTGCTTTTGCTTTCTTATTGCCTGGATTAGTAAGATTGGTTGGGCATGACAACTTATATTTTTAAGGTGATGTGCAACAAGTTAGACACTAAAAGTAGTATTCACCATTCAGCATTCTCTTGGACCAAAGGAAGAATTTGCTTAGGAAGTTCCCTGTAATTATTTGTAGACAAAATTAAGAGTGTTTTTACCTTTTTCTTTTTCTATATATATATATATATATATATATATATATATATATAAAGATAAAATTGTCTGAGCCTATTACATGTTCAAGAATTTGGGATTTATTTGTTTAATTATATGGAAAACTATTGGTTGTTTATACTCCTCTATGAGTACTAATATTGTGGTGAGTTTGATTAATCCAAATCGTGTGATTTGTTGTTATGATGATAATTCTTTCTCGTAACTTCTGGCACTTACAGGGCTTTGGCTAATGTGGCTGTTAATGGAGGAGATCATCGCTGATTGTTTCTGATGGTTTCATTGTCAAGGACCCTCTTTACCATCTTGTTCAGCTTCCAGATTTTGACTTCTCATTTTTTAAGATATTACACCCATCATCAGAACAATTTTTCTAATCCCATGATCTGGCAGTGGGGTTCCTTCAATCCATATGTATCTGCATTTCCTTGGGAGATGATTCTTGTTTTCTTAAAAGATGGACCAAACTCAATAGCGACTCTCATTTCTGGAAGGATATACAAGTTCAATGGGAATAAAATACATATTACATGAGCCAGTTGCTCACTTTGGTATTCGATTTGTTGTTAGTTATGCTCTTGGTTGTTTCATCCTTTTATATATCCTGATGCGGCTGGGAAAGTGGATTTCTTTAATGTCATGAAACTGATGGCACTCAGAACTGCAATTTTATTTTATTTTTGGGGATTTAATTTGGGGTGGGATACTTGCTCGGGGTAGTAAGCCTTTGTAGCGTTAGTCTTGGTCTTGGATACAGTTAGGGATAGCATGTCCAGATTAAAATCTCTTTTGTGGTCGCCTAGTGTAGAATTGTTTAGGGTGGAACCACTAACCAGAGAAGCGCGTAGGTAGCACATGATGTCCTCGAGAGTTTTTTTTTTTTTTTTTTTTTTCCCTTCTTTTTTGGTATATCGGGAAGGAATCACTCAGAACGGAGGAATGTTGCAATTCACCTTCAAAGTTTTAGATGTTAAAATGGCTCAAGCAAAGAATGAAATGCTGGAATTTTGAAGCTCCATTTGTCTACTCGGTGCTCGGACCGAATATTATCGGAACGGGTTTAGATAAATGGAGTTTGGTACACCGTACGCGTTAAAGTTTTAAAGTTTAAAATTAGTTCTGTGATGGGTTCGGGTTTTATACATTAGTATTTTAATTTATTTATATAAATAATTAATTTAATATAAAATATATGTTTTATAATAATATTTATAATTTTTTTTACATTTTTAATTTAAAAATTAGAATTTAAATATTTTTTAATAAATATCAATTTTTAAAATACAAATTATTAATAAAAATACATTTTTATATAGATTATTAATTAAAACATATAACTTAACCAAATTCAAGTATTATTTGAATGATGATTTTCCGGTAAAGAAGGATAAGTTACTTTTCTACTCCTTCACTTTCAAATAGAAGGTAAATGGTTATGTGCCAAAACTTAAAACTGTTCAACTTTGCTCTCTTATCTTTTAGAAAGAGAAAAATCTCTCTTTTATCTGTTTCTGAGCGAAAGGCTCTTCTTCTATCGCTGGTGTCGGCTCCTCTCTGCCTCTCTGAACAGAGGGGGGGCTTTCGTCCTCCAGTCTGGCTGTGGATTACTCTCCCCTTAGCCGGGATGGGTGTATAAATGGTTTTTGATTTTGTTGCTTGCAGGGATGTTTTTTTGCGAGAGTTTCTCTATGGCTGCATGTTGGCTTTCTGTGTGTATATTTCTTTTTCTTGTTTTTTCGGGTTGAGGCCCTCCAAACCTGTTCTTTTCTTTAGCTCTTTCTGGCGGAAGAAAGGATTGCTCGTGTAGCGCATAACTTTGAAGGCTTGGTGTCGTCGAGAGCACATCTTCATCAACCTTTATCGGATTCTTTTTTCTGGAATGGCCTCTCTTGGTTCAGGCTTTGTATGGGTTGTTCTCTTTGTTCTGTGCTTCCTTTGTGTTTCCAAACCAGAAAGAGTTAGTTGGCTATGGTTTTCTAGTGCTGATTCTCCTAAAGCGCAAGTTGTCGCAGAAGAACGCACCTCCCCTCCTCCTAGTGACGATATGAACGGAGACATCCTTCCTTGACTCGTTTTACGAGCTCCTTGATGCGATGAAGGAAGAGTTTATCTCTAAAGCTTTCCGATGGCCTCTGGGTTATAGATCTGGTGATGTTTGTCTCGGAAAAGTCTTTTCTGATAGCTTCCCCCTCCTTGTTCTTAAGTGAGTGTTGTTAAGGCTTTGAAAGTCTATAGAAGGGGTTCTTTCGCCGGCTTCGGCTTGGTTTTTTCGTTGGATTTGCTGGAAGCAAGGACGGCAGTTTTGTATGGAGTCTCTGCCAGGTCAAGTTGACGAGTCCTAGGGCTCCGGACTTTTATTGGTTGTTTTGTTTTGGGCTCTAGGCTCCCTTCTGTTTGTGCCTTTTGTATGGGCATGGTTTAATGTGTACAAGTCTTGAACCTTTATTCCAATAGACCTCTGGCCTTTTACCCTTAAATGAACATCATCTTCAAAAAAAAAACCCACAACATACCAAAAAGATTTCTATTACGACTTGGCTTTGGTTCCCACTCTAAAGTCTTGCTCAACCCATTTGGACATCTCTCGAGGCCAAAGTTTCATTGCCTTGTTCTGAAATCAAGTCTTCATTCAAGCAAATTCATACGTAACAGCTTGATTAACATGTATGCCAAATGTGGGTTTTTAGCCGATGCTGATGTCTTGTTTGAATTAATGTGCCCTATGATTTAATGATATCTGGAATATGTGAAATCTGGAAAATTAGATGATGCCGCAAGTAACGGCAGGTAATGCCTGCAAAAGTTTGTGTTTCGTACGCTACTATGATGATGGTTTTGTCGACAATGATTGTTGGATGGACGCAATTGACAGATGAGAAATCTGGGTGTGTGGTTCCTAATCTTGGCAACTGTGATCTCCGCTTATTCTCATTTAGGTGAGATTTGACTTGTATGCAAAAATGTGAGCATCGATACTGCCATAAAGATGTTCCATGAAGTCAGGTAGAAAGGCAGAAAGCATTTACTGTCTACACGCAGATTGGCCTTGCATGGACATGCGAACTAGGGAAGAAATTTTATGAGCATGAAGAGTGTACATAATATAAATCCGGATATCCAAGTACCATGGTTGTATGGCAGATATCTTGAGTAGAGAAGGACGTCTTGAAGAAGCTGAGGAAATGATAAGGAGCATGCCCATGAAGGCAGATATCATGATATGGGGCACACTGCTAGCAGCATGCAGGAACTCATGGGAATGTCGATGTAGGAGAAAGGGCTGCAGAAAATTTGCAAGTCTGGAACCATCTCATGGGGCAAGCAGAATTCTTTTATCCAACATATACGCGGATGCAGGAAGCTGGGAGGAGGCATATTTAGTTAGGAGAGCAATGCAACTTCACAGAATTCAGAGATTGCCAGGATACAATGATAAGAGTGGCATGAACGAAGGCTAGTACAACTTTATTCTATCGTTTTAAACAGGCATTTTTTTTCCCCGTTTGATCTTGCAATAGGTGCTTTGCATGCTAATCCCCTTAACAATGATAATCTCAGTACCAATAGTTGGTATGTGTTCGGTGCAGAGACATAATTAGATCAACAAACCTGAAGGAACCTGCTAGATGTGGGGCTTTTCGTTGTTTCAGATTTAAAAAGAATAATAATAATTCTAAAACCATGGTCGTAAAACATACCGCGGTTTTGAACTGCGTTAAGTTTCAATTACTGCACTTTTTCAGCGCATTATATATATATATATATATTTTTTTTTAAAAAAAATTTATTTAAAAAAAAAAAAATTAAAATTCTACCACATTTATAAATGCTGTAAAATCTTTGCCAAAATCAGCTCTTTTCTTTAAAGTTCTTTTTCCTTTCTCCTTTCGCTCAAATTTTCTTTTAAAAAATTATTGGCTTCTCTTAATTTACTCTATCATAAATTTTCTTCTTTCTTTTATATTTATCTGAAATTATTTTCTCATAATTTTTCTTTATCCTCTCATATTTATTCTTTCTTTCATATTTCTTACTTTCTGATTCAAAAGTAAAAAAATCATTCAATTTCTATTGATGAAATAGGCTTTGTTTTTATCAACATAGATATGTATTTTTTTAAAAAAATTTTATGTTTGATTAAATTGATAAAAATTAAAAAAAAATAAAATATTTTTATTTCATAATTTTATTTATTTAATCAAACGGTTAGTAAACACGTGGCAAAGGTGGTCGTCTTTCATAAAATAAGTCATTAAAAAGTATTTATAAATTTATGCCATATTATTTTATTATTTGTAATTAATTAATAAATTTATATTTATAAAAAAAATTATAGTTTGTAGGTAGAGTAGTAGAATGAATTAAATTTTAGATTTATAGTTAAAAAAATTAAAGTTGTCTTTATTTGAGAAATATAAAAGATTAATAATATCTGTAATATATTTATAATAATGTGATAAATAATAGAAAAATATCTTAAAATTTTATATATATTGTTGAAAATTTTTTTATAGGAATAAATTGATAAAAATTTGGCATTCACGTTTAAATAAAATTGATTTATTTTTATTAAAAAAATATAATATATTATTAATATTATTATACATTTTTATTATTTATAATTAGGTTGAAATATAAATGGAATTACAGATATTTTGTATAAAAAAATTATTATATAATTTGTTAGAAAATTTTTTTATAGAAATAAAAATGTATTAAAAATATATAAATTTAATAAATAAATGCCATAAATTTATATATACAATTTTTATAGGTAAAATTAATATGGTAAAAATAGAAAAATTTTATCAATAAATAAGTTAAATTTTTTTATATATATTGTTTGAAAAACTTTTTGAGTTGGAATGAAATTGATAAAATTGAGCAACAAATTTGATTGATTTGTCGACTTTAAAATTCTACACTATTTTCAAACCAATATAATATTTTCTATGATTTCTACACTTCTCATTTTTACAGTTGTCATAACCACACTTAACCCTCGACTCTCTTTATTAAATGATAGCTTTCCGTCATTTTTCTATGATTAGAGGATGAATACTCTTTATTTATATAATATAAATCATAAGCATTATATGTCAATTATTTATTGAACTTGTAACTTAACTCTTTTTACAAATTTGCATGTGACTTGTTCTTTATTATTATAATAATGATATGTGCTACGACCATACATGTAATCTGTTTTGATACATAATTTTATAATATGTACTATAACCTTACATATGACTTGCTTTGAAATCTAATATAAAATTACAACATGTACTATAATTTTGTATGTGATTTGTTTTAAAATAAAATACAAAATTATAATACGTACTTTATTCTTGTACGTAACTTCTCTGATGCATACTATAAAATTATGTATAACATGCACTATGACATTGCATGTGACTTGTTTTAAAACATAATATAAAATTATGATAAGTACTTCGCCCTTACATTGACTTTTTGGATACATACTACTTTTCTGAATGTGACCCATAAATACATAAATTGCATGTGTACTATTATACTACTATCGCATTCTGAAGTATTGGCTAACATTGCATGTTACTCGTACCTGCAAAGATTGCTTATGAGTTATTTTTTTTATAATTTACAAATGCTACACAATACTTATTTTATTAATAATATTTATTATAAATTTATGACTTATTTATTTAAAATTTATTTTACAAATATGACGAGTAGACAAAATTACTATGATTACATAAATCCGGACCATGATCATTTTTTATTGACACAACAATAGTCTCATAGATTGCAGTCGGTTCGGAATAAAGAAATTACAAATGTGCCACTATATTGTAGGCGATTTGCAAGTGTTTTAAAGTAAAATTTTCACCCCATCTTGAGTCATATCTTAGAATTTCTAAATTTTATAATACTGTTAGATTATAATTCTTTTTGTTGGATCATCGTTTAATAATAATATTGGTTGAGAGATTGCGTCCAGAAGTGCACACATTGATAATGCTAGCACTAGATAGTACAATTTCTCTTTAGGACGTAGATATTATTTCGGGCCTACTAAGATGGAGATGTTGTCGCTAACTCTATTACAATTTGGATGATATATTGTCAAGAGTTTTTAAGTCTCTTACCTTAAGCTAATATAATATATGATAATTTTTTGCCATTAAATTGATTAGTCAAAATTTTTAATAAACTATCCGATGATGCTGATGAAGAAGTGATTCAGAGACATGTTTGTGCTTGAATTTTTCTACGGACTAATATTTGAGATTTTTTTTTAAAACTTGAAAAAGGCAAAAAGCCCCTGAATGTGCAGCTCTTTCCCATGGATATGATTCAGTTTACTCTTCCTACCAGATTCCATGTTTGATGCTTCAAACCTTTTGTTGCATAACAAGCCTTTTTCCACAAGCTAACCCTTTATTAAGATGCGAAAATCTTCCATTTGTATACAAACTAGGATTACAAAGTTTGTTACTGCACAATATTCCAAGAAGTAAGCTAATGTACAACTATATGTTAAAGAGTAAAACTACTAACCTAGAGGAGTTAAAAATGGAATTGGAAAAAGACTTGGAAATCACTGTTCCTCGATTATCTGTTCAGCAGCTGCACCCATCGTCTCAACTCCTCCAACTCCCAGCAAAGCCAGGGCAAGCGTCTCCTCGTCCCACTGCCTCAATCCTTTACTCAGTCTCTCTAGAACATCTGCATCCACCTCCAGCACCCAAGAAGGTGTGCAACCTACCATTAGGCTCACAAAACCTGACACATACGATCGCCAAGTTGCCCAATCACAACCAAGTGATATCTTTCCATCAAGTGCACTTGCTAGAAACTCCATGTGTGAACCAAGGACTTTAGGACGCCGCTTTGATGCAGATGATGACAAGTCAACTCCCCAAGCAAAAGCTCCACAAAGTACAGCAAAATAAGCAAGCGCATATCCCCGAAGCATGGCAACCATCCCTTGAGGTCCTTCTTCCTGGTCAGACCTGTGAACAGCAATAAACCAAGAAGGCAAAGTTTCTTTGAACAATGACTGAACTAAACCTACTCCACCAGATAACCATACTAAAGAAGCTCCAAGTGAAGCAGCAAGTTTCACCCGAGTCATCGCAGCCGTCAGAGAAACCTGTCCACATCTCAATCCATTTTTTGGTCTCTTCAATTTCTCTATTTTTTCTCTTGGAAGTCCATTGCAAGCTATTTCTCTCACTGAATGCATTATGAGAGAGATAATTTCTTCTGTAATGAACACAATTTCTCTAATGGATCGGTAAACACGTAGATAAAGAATTCCAGGAGCAACAGGAGAAATCCCACCGCGAAAATGAGAACCAAATCCATGGCCAAGAAGTGCTCCAACACCACCATTGCTTGAGATAGCTGTGGTGCCAAGACCAAGGGTGGCAGCGAAGCAGCTTTTAAGAAGCTGAAACACTGCATCACTGTTGTGGAGGAAAACAGTACGAGATGCAGAGAACACAAGGAAGTCAAACCAGCGTTTAGCCTTTTGGGTCCACAGAGAAGCCACTATTGGCATGCACGGCCAAGGGCAACCAGCTGCGAGTGACTCCAATGCTGGACCAGCCAGATTGAGAAATCGTTCCGAGGCTTTGTCAATTTTATAGGTTATGGTGAGACTCACAAAAGCAGCCAGAGGCAAGGGAAGTGTAGCTGGGGAGCTCCCTCCTGCAAAAATGATGTCTTTTTTTAAAATATCAAAGAAAACCTTTGTAGTTTAATTGACAATAATCATTTCTATACCAACATGACCATATAAACTAGGAATTTGATACTTCTATATCTGGATCTGTTTTTTCTTTTTTTTTTTTGGTGAAAACATATAAATCTGGATATTACTATGAATTATCTGTATATGCCAGATATGCTGTGATGGATAATTCTCAATTGCCTACCCTTCTTTTCATTTTCTTGATGTGAAAACTCCTCAAAATAATCATAAGTTTATAACTTTACAAGCATACAGAAAAGAGATGGCAGGAAAATGATACCTGCTGCAAGGCTTGGGATATCAACACCAGTAGCAGCCAAGATTTTCTTGATCTTTTCCTCAACATTGGACAAGTTTGCAGCAGGACTTGGCCAATCTGTACCATTCATATATACTGGCTTCCAAACACCTCGACTTACTTCAGCTGAGAAGTAGCTCACAATGGTTGCCAAAGATGCAGGAAGAAAGTCAGCTAAATCTTTAAGCCCTGCAAGTTCAAAAAAGCAGAATTGATAAGAGCTGTAATGAACAGCAGCTCATTTTCACTGAAAGGTTGGATTTATATCAACTGAAGGTAATAAGGCTAATTCATGACTAATCGACACGTCACAATAAAAAAACAATAGGGAAGCATTGCCAGCAGCCATCAGGTTCTCAGGCATAACTTTTCAGAATATCAGCTCTACAAATTGTTAGTTTGTCCAAATGAGCCTCTCAACAAAGATGAATCAGAGGGACAAACCAGACTGACCTGTAGCCAATTCACGTGGCGATAGCCTTCCATGGGCACAGGCTGTCAATGCTGCATCAACCACAAAAGGAACAGCCTCCAATATGTCCCAGGCAGGCAATTTAGGCCTCAGAGAAGAATCCTCATTTCCAGATCCAGAGGAGCAACTACTTCCAGAAGTAATAGTAGTTAAAGACTGGCTTCCTCTATTAATCTTTCTGAACATCATGTTAAGAAGCACATTGACAGTCTGATGAACAGGGCTTCCATGAACAAGACCGGAGAGGGTGGATGCTATACATTTTTGATGCTGCCGATACCAGACTTTCAATTTTGGAAATGAGTCCACAAATATTGGTTGCGGAGATGATGAAGTTGCAACCGCAGAGAGTCTCCTTTTGTTTCGATCCTTGTGGACGTTTCCGGAAGAGACTAAGTAGGAGTTTCGTACTGATAAGAGGTATTCAGGAGTTAGCTGGGATCCAACTGTAGGTACATCTCCAACTCCATGTTCAAGAGGAGGATGATTAAATCTCCATAGCTTCAAAAGAAGTGCAAATGCATTTGAAAACACAGCGTGGGCAGATATTTCTTCCCCTGAGGGCAAAGTCCATGAGACATCTGGCACACATGTCCCAAAAACCTCACAAATTGGCATCAATGAACATGCAAGTTGTGGGACCTGGAAAGAAAAGTACACAGTGAAAACAAAAAATAAGCAGAAGAAGTCATTGTCCTAAATAATTTCTAACCTTCCCCTTGCAATAAAATAATTTCTACCCAAAGTGCTGAAGATATTCGGATTAGTAAAAAGGAACCATACCAAGCCATGTAGTGAGAAGATCTGAACACAATCAACAGATGCTAGTCCAACGACAAGTACATTGAGGATTGGAGCATAGCTTATCAAATGGCTGTCGACCCCAGAATAATCATCAGGAACTGGAGGAGACAATAATCTAGTAATAAACTGAACGGTATGTTCCTGCAAAAAAATTAGATGTTAACATTTTTATAATGGTTAATTGTTCAACTTTTATCTCCAAACAAAAACACCACTGCAAAACAGTTTTTGAGCACCAGAAAGCATTGCCTTGTATATTAGAGCAACTGGATTCAAAATTATGCCCTCTGTTGAAAATATCTGACACATTACCTGTATATTCCAACCCCGAAGAAGGGACGCCCCACAAAGAATTGTAGCAGCAGATATCTTCTCGTCATCTGACCCTTTGGCAGCAAGCTCATAAACTTTCTCGAGCTCTGCTAAACTTCCATCAAATCCATGAGCTTAAAATTCAGTTGCTTTACCCTTGGTTAGTTTACAAAAAAGAGCATCTGATATACCTGACTTCAGGAAAGAAAAAGAAGTAACTGAAGACCAGGCCAAAATCAAAGAAATCAGATGATAACTAAAATTTACTCACATTGGACGATACTCTTGGGTTTATATGTTGCAGCTAGTGATATATATTTAAGGCACTGGAACATTAACAACCAAAAGAATAATCAATTCTGTGACATGCTGTTTTATAGTAGGTTTTTACTAATTGATTTCCAAAATTGAATGAACTGGATGAAAATTAATTGGGGCACTGAGCATGTTGTTTTCAAGCTTTGAATTTGGAGTTCACCAATTCAGGACCCTGCTAAAATCTTTTATCATGTTGGAATGGTGAAACAATACTACCCACCTAATCATTTCTAAGCTTTGCAACAAATAATCATGCTCCAGAATCTGATTGAAGGGCAAAAAAAATGGTTACATGAAGTTGCCACTTAAAACTAAATCTTAAAGGACAAAGCAAAGTTAATGAGAATTTTCTACAACCATAAAAAGGGAACGGGCACATTAGAACAAAACCATAACGCTTAACCAACCAAAACATTGTGTAGATGAATTAATTACATAAGTACCTTGAAGCAGGACTCGAAACCAGGGCACTGATCATTGCTGGGGCAAGTAGGGCCCCCTTCATGAATGACGACCAACCAGGCACCTGAGATGCCACACTATGAGGTATTTGGCTGATGGATCCATTCACATACCCTGGCCAGAAATATGATGATGTGTCCAATAGGTTTCTGGCAATACAAGCTTCAACGATCAAATGGCGCATGTTTCCAGCTGAAAGAATTAGAATACAGCAATATTAAGAAACCTCAGATTATGTTGAAAATATTGGCATAGTGTATCATCAGCTATAGGTTCACTTGGAGTGAGTGTTAGGTACAAGTATCGGAAGAAAATGTTCCCCAACATCAAAACATAAAATGGAGATAAGAACACAAATGGAAACCACAAATTTCACAAGAATACCATAAACAATATAATTCAAATGCTCCAACTCAAAGTCCAGACTTAATTTGTCATGCAAGCTAGGAGATGTGCTCATATTAAGGTTCAAAAGTATAGTTCTTGCTTATTATCCTTGACCTTTGTCCACACAAATTTTTTCTGCATTGCAATGCATAGAAAAGGCTCGCTGATTGGCTTCTCATCATGCATGCACTCTAATGAATGTACATGCACTTGCAGGTATATTGCACCTTACTATCTCTTCATTTGTAGATATTTGTTCCATTTTCATCTAAGGAATTATAATACCATTCTTCAGGAGAGATCTGCATAATCTAAGGTTTTCATGGATAAATGGAATATATTTGAACCAAAGAAACCATTAGAATCTGCTGCTATATTTTTCATGCTAATTTTCCATTAAGCATTTGTTGCTAAGCAGCAGTTTTACACAATACCAAAAGTTCTATTCCATTTTTTTTTTCCCCTTTTGCTCAGGTAACAGATAGAATAACCAGTAGAAGCTACCAACCCACCGTATTGCTGCTTTGGACATCAACATCCAAATACCCAGTACATAAAAGATAACTTCACAGAGCACACAAGAAGATTCAAAAAGTATAAAATCACATTGGAGAAAACAAAACCCATCACATCCCTCAAAATAAAAGAACCATCACAATGAATAAGGACTGGAAGTAACTTACAACAATTGATTGGCATGTCATTCATGTTGATACACTCAAAGTATGCACTCCCAACATTGATTCCAGAAACGAACAACATGGCTTTTGCAGCAGCTTGATTGGCTGCTGAAACAACAGATTGGGGTGGACTCAGCAAGCCTTGGTAATCACCCAGTAACTGTAAGCTGGAGACCAAATCATTGCGGCGCTTTCCAGGAACCCTTTTTTCCTTCCATTGGTTTGTGGAACTCCATTCTGATTCATCAATGGGCACATTTTCTTCTTCCTCAATAATATCAGCAACCACAAGGGGTATGATGGATAGTAATATTGATAAGCGAGTGTCCAGGTGAGGGATAGGGCCTTCAATGGGATCCCTTTCCTGAAAATTTACAAAAATTATTTATAAGCTACAGAAAAAGATTCTTTTATTGAAGAAAGCCTAGGAAATAACATTCATTTGTTCCACATAACAAAAATGAAGTCTCTAGAATAAAGCAAGCCTGGTGCAACAATAAGTTCACTAAATTTTGAAATAGAGGTCCTCTTTCAATAACACTCCCTCTCTCCCCTCTCTCTTAAAACTTTCTAGACCAAAAAACATACAAAGACTTAAAGGACTTCCAACTTGAATGCTCTAATAAGTAATCAATGTGAGTTCCTAATTAATTTTCTTTTTTATATACTAAAATGTGGGTGTGTGTTTTGTGTGTAATCCTTTCCTTTTACAGTACTTGATGGGGAGAGTTTTTAAGATAGACTATAACAAATTCTAACCCTTTGAACAAGACGGAGAGCTGCAATCCAAAGACCTAAGAAGGTTTCATGCCATGCGGTGCTGTTTATTGCTTGAAGGGTTTTAGTTAAACCTGCAGAACATGAATACTTATTTGGTAAGTTCTGAAATTATATTACATTATAATTAAAAGAATACTTTGAGGACCAAGGGAAACTTGGCCTTACCAGTTATGATTTCAATGGCACTTGTTGCATTAACCTGATACCCATCCATGGCATCTTCTAACGCTAGATCAAGAGGAAGCCAAAGAGCAGAACGAGTAGCTCCATGACAAACACCCGCAGAAGACACTAAAGATCCTAAAGCCATAACTGCATGAAGCTTTTGCAGTGACCCTTTTTTTGATTCTTGAGTCAATACTAATCCTGAAGTTAACTGCAGAAGATCCTCAGCTGTTAAAGTTTTCAAATTTCTTAATGCTGATGAATTTGCTCCAAGAAGCTGTAATCGCTGGACAAACCTTACCCAATGCGTGGGCCTAACAAAACAGAACTAAGGTCAAGGAAAAACCTTGCTATCCAATCTCTGGCAAAACCAAACATGAAAAAGCAGATACATCCAGTATGCTTTAGCAGACAATTAAAGTTGAATGACATCCCTCAAGGAAGAAAAAAAAAAAAGAGAAAAGGTTGAATAACAAATTTTTAGAAGCAAGTACTACAGGGTAAAAGTATGCATACAAGTTCTGTTGTGCCAAGTAAAGGATCCTTGAAGTCAGCTTATTTTTCAGAAATAGACCAATTATCTCGATAGCCATTTCTGTATTTAGATTTTGCAATTTCTCAAGATGCTCAGCCCTCTTCTCATCATAATTTTCATGGACATCAATTTCCATTTCTTGAAGTTTTGTTGCCCATCCAGAATTCTTCTCCGGGGTAAGTTCCAGCAATCCTTCATCATCTAATGATGCATCTAGCAACTGCCAAACAATTGAATAGATAAACTCAACCATGAGGATCCCAGGATTACTAGATTGGAGACCAAAATTCTGGGATAAATGGAGAGTAGCATCTATCGATTTCATGACCCTGCATAAACCAGAGAGAGAGAAAAAAATAGGAATGTAAACTAATCCTTATTAAAAAAATAAAAAGTAAACAAAGAAACGGTCCCCATGATCTTATTTAGACCCAGACAGTACAGTGTGCAAAAGAATAATATGAACCAATTGAAACAATTTTATTCATACGTGAATTCTAGAAAGCAGTGACTTTTCAATTGAACATGTTGCAAGAAAACAGTCCAGAGCAAGCAAAGCATAAACTAAATTGCAGTTACCTATAGCAATAGGAAGGTTAGAACTCACTTTGCGTAATTTGGAGTATTAATTTGAGCCTTCAGTGAAAATGCATATCTCTTAAGCAGTTCCATAAAAAGCCTATATGCGACTGGTTGGGAACGTCGACACGGAATAACCCTGTGGAAACAAATAATATCAGGAATGCCAGAAATGAGGTTGCAGACTAGAAATATTCCTGAGCTGCGAATACAATCCTGGAATCGCATAAACAACTCAGTAGTCAAATGGGATCTAAGCGATTCCAAAATCAAACCTGCAATTACTACATGAACAGTGAAATTCTTAAAGAAAGATTGGAAAATTTTTGTGTTAGAATCAAATCAAAATGAGGAATAACATGTCAAGTGGTATATAGATGAAACAAAATTGCCATATACCACGGATTACTGTGCAAGAAACTAACACCACGATTTAGCATAGGGAATGCAGGATAACAATTAACAAATCAAAATCTTTCACTTTTATGAGCTCCATAACAGAACCAAACCCAGAGAAAAGGGGGGGGGGGGGGGGGGAAGAAGAAGAAGAATCACAGATTTTAAGAGTCCACAGGACTAAGCTTAATGAGTTGCTTGACTAAGTCCGATTGAATTCTGCTGAACATACATTGACAAAAACTACATCTTTCAGTTTTCAATTCCAACTTTTTCCCTTTTTTTTTTTTCCTCCTCTTGTTGTGACTTGTGAGCACAAAGAAAAAGAGAATTGACAAGACGAGCCAATGTCAAACTGTAAATAAGTTTAAAAGCAGGAAAACAATGCAATCGTCATTGGAGAAAGCTACATGACCCAGTACTGATATGTATTTGACAACCTACACAAAACACACTCTTTTTTCCATTTTTAGAAAGGTAAAGGTGAATAACTGAACTTTGACTGTAAGCTGCTCATTAGAGCTTAAAACAACAATCTGGATTAGCTAAAAGTTTCACTTTTCAGATGCAAGGCCAGCTAAACAGTATTAATAATCATGAAAAATCCAGAAACACAGACCTATCAAAGAACAAAAGCTAAGGCAACAGAGGAAAAACGCCAAAGAAAAAAAAAAACCTTTCAGAAAGCAGAGCAAGAACCATTAAAGGCGGAACAATCTTAAACACCAAAGCCTTCTCCAGAAACTTCCAGAGAATGGACACATTGTTATCCCAACAAATGTAAGACACCAACACATCTGCGAACTCCGGAGAGGGTAAAATGACTCCATAAGAGCTTAAATTTGATGATATCTGCAGAGCCCAGAGCAGAGGATCACTGCCCTTCTGTTGGGCCACCTTGGTTATCTCTATAACACAATCCCAGACCCCGCTTTCAAAAGAAACAGCCATTTCTGGGCGATATATCAAACGTTTTGCTTCAGTTGAGACAGAAATTGAAGGTGATATGGAACAGAGTGGGTGGCCTAGAAATGGGTGGGTGGTGTATGAAGTTCAGGTATAAAATGGGAGAAGCAGAGAGAGAGAGGGGTAGTAATGAGAATATAATATAAAATATGGAGCAGACAGGTAAAAAATTGTCATTTCAATAGTGCAAAGAGACATGACCCACAGAGGAATCTCAGATCCATATTGGATCTAACTGCTTTTCACGTTTCAGTTGAAAATAGTGGGAGCGCCGGCGAAGTGGTCATTACACTAGTTGGTCTTAATTGCAATTTCAAGATAATTATTTATGTTTTTTAATGTATACAAAATATTATATTTAAATGCATATCTTAATATTTTAATTTTCTTTCCATGTGACCATCTTTTTTTAATAGATAGTTAGTTTATTTCAATTAAGTAATATTAAAATGCATTAACTTAATTAAAATTAAATAAATAATGACATACTGAGCACAAATGATTTATAAATTTTGCAATGAAAGGCTTGAATCCAGAACTTGGCACTAAAAAAATGAAGACCTAATTGAGGAAGATATAGGAGTTGTGGAGATATATTTAAAAAAATTGAAAACTGAAGTAGTTTTGGTGGACAGGGAAAATGGAAAGCAAAGGGAGAGTTAGTGGGTAGGGGTTGGTGAAGATGATGACTGGGGGGATGATATGATCACATCATTAGGGTTGGTTGGACAAGCTCATGATGCTGCTATCTCTATTTTTTTTGCTTTATGTAATGGAAAGATTAGGCCTCTCCTTCCCTTTTCTGATTGGGGGCCATGTTTTGGCAGCAAAGTACAAGTGGACTCTGCTTTATCCTTTTGCTTATTTATAATTCTCTCTATTTTATTATTTGAAAAATATAATAAAAAATTTTCAATCAAAATGCAACTAATATATTATACTTATGCATGATGCCTGAAGGTAGGTAAGCACTAGTGAATTAAACCAGTTAGGGATACTGGCCCAGTTGAAAAGGATTCTTTGTATTCCTAATAGGTATGGTTCAACCATCCTACCAAATATATTTCACCAAAAATAAATTACTATCCTTTCTTTTTCTTTAAGCTGTTCAATCACAAAATAAGAAGCTATGGAACAACCCTTTAAAAATAAGATTATTTAATTATTATGGGAAATCTTAAACATCAGTAATAAATGAATATAATTAGATTGCCAAATAAGAGGGGTTAAGAGGGGGAATTCAATTACATGCATGATTATGAATAATTAGGAAAGTGAGGTTGGTGAAATGGATTAATCAAACTCTATAACTACACACTATGAGAGAATCCAATCCAATCCAATCCAAGTTGGAGGAGGTTAACAAAAGTCTCTTTTAATTAAAAAGTCATTAATGGATTTTAATATGCATTTGCTAATGATTACCAACCCCCTGCACTAGTAAACACCTGAAATGAAATGCTACCAATTAATTCAATATTTAAAAAAAAAAAAAAAAAAAAATCTAAATCCTCATAAAAACATGCCTCTACCAAACTGAACCAAGAAGACGGCCAACGCAAGCAATCATAATTGAGTTTATATTCATCATTTAGAAAATCGATTAAAAAATATATCATGCGAATCTCAAATTTGGGTATCCAATTTTAAGCTAGTAATTAGTAATCTTTCTTATTCCAAAGAAAGAAAAATGGCAGGATGTTGCTTTTGCTTGTGAATGACATAAGCTTACAGAGCATTGTGGAAACAATGACATTGAAATGGGAAATAGGGGCTGAACGTATTACCGATTTAGCAGGTGAGATGGATCACTTTCTTTGGAATAAGAAAATCAAGGCAAATGACAACTTCGCTGAAACAATGTCAAATTATCAAGCCAAGTAAAACTCTCTCTTTTTTTTTTAATATATACTGTTATGCTTTCCTTGAGCAAGATGTAAGAAATTTTTTCATTTGAAACTTTTGTCAGTTTTTATTATTTAGTAAGAAGGGAAAAGTTGTAAAGATTTAAAAGAGAATATTAAAATCATATACTACAAAATTATGAGTTCTCCCATATATAAATTTATGATTTTTTAAAATATTATTGTTACCTTAAAAAATTTAGTCCAGTTTCAGAAAAAACAAAAATAAGTCCCAGAATAGAATGTTAAATGCGATTGAAAAAAAAAATCCTAAAGATATTTCCCTCAGGCTGCCTAATTGCCATTTGTTTCATCCACCACAAAAAGAAAAAAGGTTGTCGTGGGTGTTTATGATCACTATACTTTGCTTGCTGTATCCCAATATTGTCCTTAAAAAATACACTGATCTGGAAAACAATATGGACATTTCATAAAAACATAACTATAACCATACATGTAAGAATAATATTTAATGAAATATCCTATCCAACACAAGCTTGGAAACCGACAAAAACATGTGGCATTATGATAAAATAATGATTCTCAAGACCAAAACTTGGTGATAAGCGGGCACTAATGTATTTCATTATTACACAACCACCAGCCTAAACTCAATGAGCAATGAAGATGGTGGATAAGCATATCCTGATGGAGTCAGCGAGGCGGGCCTGAGGGATCATCTTTCTTTCTGGCTAGCTTTTGAAACAATTTCCCACCTAAATAAAGTTCTAAGCAAAAAATTTCAGTATCCAACCTCCGTAAGAAATGTCCAAGCACAGATGCATTCATGAACTCATGGCAGGATTTGATGCATGCTTCAAACAAAATGGTGACAAAGATTGCTTTTGATAATCTCCTACCTTCTCAGAAAAAATCTGCTTTCCCTCTGCAAGGTCAACAAAACAAGATAAGAGCAAGAAAAACTGATGTGTCTATAAGAGTTTACAGTAGTGGTTTAACAGGTCAACAACACATTGGGTCAAAAGTCAAATTTATCAAGTGAAAAAATCCTTGGCTTCTATTTTCAATATTTCTCCTAATTCACAAGTCAGCATAACATTTAATATGATGGAACATTCTGATGACTTAGGGCATGCACCAAGAACAACACCACATATCTTGTATGCATTCTCATCTGAATGCTATTTTTAAAATTATTGCGAGCGTTGATGGAAATTTGACAACAAAACTCCCAACATCATGGTCAAGCACTAGTTTCTGTGCAGTTACTTCCAAGGAGCAGCAAGGATGCAGGATACTAGCACAATGCACCCAAATTTTTGCCCTAAAATAATACAATGGAAAGAAATGACCCATGTACCTGAATGGCTTCAGACTGATACTTACCAAATAAAACAATTCAGGGTATATTGATATAAAATTAAAAGTATAAGGAATTAACATTTTTAATTAAAATTTTTTTAATATGAAAATTAAATAATGAGAAATATTTTATTTATAGAAATTTTTTTAAAATTATATTTTTGAAACATACAAAGTCTTAACTTAAAAAATGGTCTAAATTCAGTCTATTTTAAATTCAAAATATAAAAAAATGGATGAACTCCTCCATGAAAAAAAAAATTATATAAAAATTATTTTTATATATTTTGAATTTATGATGGAGTGGGTGAATATGGAATTTCCCATACATTCATAGAGATGGTCCTATGGTGTTTACCTGGTCAACGGAAACAGGCAAAGGATATGTCCTTCAACTCTTCCAGAAGGATTTGTATAACACCACTCGTTCGCAGATAAGTTTGGATTAGTATTGTAAGAAAATTTTTTTTATTATAAAGTATTTAATTTTAAATTAAGAGTAAATTATGAACTTCAAAATTAAATGGGTCTTTTTTGCATTTTTAAGAGAAATAAATACTATTTTTAATTGCTGAACAGTTATGCTACTGACAAATAAAGAAATTGAAGGATTAAGTTGGCAAAGTGATCTGTTTTTACTAATAATTTATGAATGAGCTTTTCAAGTTTTAAATACGCTCAAAATTAAGTTAAACGATCAAAGTTGCAAATTTTATATAATATGAACTACGATAATTCAATGAATTTATTTTCCATGCCTAATTATTTCAAATAAAAATTTTTATATAAGTAATAAATTTCGACAAAAAAAAAGCTAAAATTTAAATTAGAAATTTGTTTCGACAAAAAAAGAAATAGAAATTTTTTATTACACTTGGCTAAAGCTTATCCATCTGTTTTCAAACAAATTGATGACGTAAGAGACGACGCAAAGATTAAAAAAAAAAATAAGGGGAACAATCCAGGGATT
The DNA here is from genome assembly GCF_001659605.2 of Manihot esculenta. NCBI lineage: Eukaryota > Viridiplantae > Streptophyta > Magnoliopsida > Malpighiales > Euphorbiaceae > Manihot > Manihot esculenta. The sequence goes on along the minus strand of NC_035175.2, from coordinate 1,742,353 downwards.
AAATGGAATCTCCGACTAGGTACGGCTATCAATGCCGTCATCTTCTCTTTGAGATCTCATTCTGAGTGAAGTTTGGTTTAATTGATACAGTAGAAGAAGAAGAAAAGAGAATGTCAGGACCCCAGTGCTGTGCTAACCCACCAACTCTAAACCCAGCTAGCGGAGCCGGCCACGTTGAGAAAGTGGGCGGCCTCAACTCCTATGTCACTGGCCCTTCTGACTCCAAGCTCGCCATTCTTCTTATCCCTGATGTTTTTGGTACTCCATTGCTTCGTTATCTATCATCAACATAATCTCTCTGTTGTATTCTTAGTTTTATTTGTTTTTTTCTATTTTTAGTTCAATATAATTTCTTGGTGATTCTGCCTGCCCATTCCGGGATTGTTTTTGGTATATTGGCCGTAGTTTTGGTAATGATATCCCTAATGGTTTTTCTTTTCTATTTTTTTTCTTCCTCTATTTTGTTTAATTATTTTGTGATGAAACTGATGGTAAAATCTATCCTCGTTTCCCTTCTCTGTTCAATTGTTTTGGTTCACTACTTATTCACTGTGTTTTGAGGAGGTTTTTTTGGTTTCCTAAAGTGGTGAGTTTATTTGGAACAAAAGGATTTTACAGGAGGTAAGGCTTTTTGAAGGTCTGACAACTTTTAAAAACCTCAAATTTTTAACCCATCAACTTGGCTTTGAAGATTTTGATATATATCCAGACTTTATAAATCAGTTCTCTTGATAGTATATAGTGTGAGATTGCCTCTTTTGATTCAGCAAATAGTTTTGAAAATATAGTTTGGTTGGGTTTCGGAACTTCTTTATGGTGTTGGGGTTCTTTCCCGTATATTAGATGATAAGTAAAAATTATGAACTTTGATGTCTGAATTTTGATTATCACTTGGAACCTTACTTGCCTGTCTTGATCCCACAGGATATGAAGCTCCAAACTTGAGGTATGGCTTGCTAACTCTCCCACTCTCTTGCTCTTTTCCCTTGTAATTATCAGACTTTTAGTATCATTGTCAACCCCGGAAAAACTAAGGATGATGATTATAAGGTTTATTTTTTTCTGGAGGAAGATGCTTTATCTTTATTTTGTGTGTGTGTTTTTTCCTTTCAGAGTCAATATCCAATTGAAAGAAATCAAAAGGTTGAAACCCTAATAAAAGTGAAGATGAATAAATAAAATAGATTTGTGGGTTTTTTTATTATTTGGATATGATCATGTCTGCAAGATGGGGGTAAAGACACATACACAATCCAAATGTTAGACCTTTTTATATTTCTAAAAGTGAAATTCATTCATTTGCTTCTGTTGAGCTCAAAAAGAATGATGTACTGTTTGTTATATGTTTTTGTATGTAATTTGCTGTTATTTTCATATTAATGATAACATTTGAGAGCTGATGCTAGCTAATTTCTGCTATGCAGGAAGTTAGCAGACAAGATTGCGGCTGCTGGGTTCTATGTTGTAGTTCCTGACTTCTTCTATGGAGATCCTTATTCCCCTGATAATTCTGAGAGGCCCATACAAGTTTGGTTAAAGGATCATGGACCTGTAAGTTTCCAATATGTGCTACTTTACTCTGCTTCATTGTTTTGTGCCCTTGGGTTTACTACACTGGTTTCATTGTGAAACAAAATCTATAGGTCTTTGCTAAAGATTTTTGCATGTCTAAAAGTTGTTTGAATTTCTATGCAGAAGTTGCTGCTCAGCTTGGTTTCTTGTTTTTCACACCTGGCTATATTTGCTAACGTTTTAGAGTCCTAATCTTTGTTATGATCCATATTATTAAGGAATCTTAATCATTCTAATGCTAACTTCTAAATTTCAATGTCTTAACTTTTTTTTCCTTGCAGGAGAAGGGATTTGAAGATGCCAAACCTGTTGTTGAAGCTCTAAAGGGTAAAGGTGTATCTGCAATTGGAGCTGCAGGCTTTTGTTGGGGTGGTAAGTTACATTTTTTTACCTCAGCTCTATGTTCTTATCACTCATTCTTCCCATATCCAGATAAATTTATGTGCCAAATAAATTGTTTAACTGGATGCAAAATAAATTTATATTTAGATTTGCTCATTTTGCAATATATTCCTCAAGCTCACAAATGTCTTTTGGTTTCTTCACAGCCAAGGTGGTAGTTCAACTAGGTAAACCTGAGTTTATCCAAGCTGCTGTGCTATTGCATCCTTCATTTGTCTCTGTAGATGATATCAAGGGTAAGAATTATACCATTGTTTTAGCAGAGGCTCTCGAGCTCTTTTGGTCATTGGTTTGTACTTCCTAACAGTTGAAGCAACTTAAAATAACTTCATTTTGAGCTTCTGTCCCTTATACTATGTGAAAGTCCTGACAGGCTTCCATCATGTTTGAAGGATCATTTGCCTTTGTTATTACGACTGTTTGCTATTCTTAGTATCACTTATGGATAAAGGCCATTATTTTGCTGAACTGATTCCAATTATCTCACTTTGCATTTTATTTTCAAAACCCTAGGTAATTTAGCACCAGGTTGGCAGACACCAGTTTGCTCCCTAAATTGTTGTACTTCCTTGAATGCCCATATTTGTTGAAGCCCTTTGTTTTTGGGTTCATTTTAAAAGTAAAAAAAAAAAAAAGGGAAATTTTAGTATTTGATAATCTTGCACTAGGTCTGGGATCTTGGGTATTAATCTGTAAGGGGAACATAGTGGAATGGGAGACTACTCTATAAGCAAAATGATTAATTTATAGTTAATTACTTATTATACTTTGTATACTTGCAGCGGTCGAGGTTCCTATTGCAATACTAGGAGCCGAGATTGATCAACTTTCCCCGCCAACACTTGTGAAGCAGTTTGAAGAGGTCCTAACTGCAAAGCCTGAGGTAGGAAGTGTTGGTGTGTTCATATTGCAGCATATGTTGGTTTCCTGTGCTCAAAATTCTGCTTTTACAAACTGTGGAAGAAAATTTATCTTGGATATGAAATTGAACTTCTATTCTCAGTTTGACAATCAATAATTTGCACTATCGCAGGTTGACTGCCATGTGAAGATATTTCCGAAGGTGGCTCATGGGTGGACAGTGAGGTATAATGTTGAAGATGAAACTGCCGTGAAGCACGCAGAAGAGGCCCATGGAAACTTGTTGGAGTGGTTCACCAAGCATCTTAAATGAAGCACTAGTGAGAACAATAAAGATTGCATATATTATGTGGAACTTCAATTATGGTCTTGTTAAAAGTACTGCATTTTGTTATGATGCTGTTAAATAAAAGGATAAGTTTCCTGTTGGCTAATTTTATTGGGAGAGCTTTTCTTTTTTTTCCCGAAATTGGTGGGTTTGCAAAGTATCCTGTGTAAAAGTGGTCCAAAGTTTTAGCTGAGCCTCCAAATGGTTTTGAGCTATTGGTGTAGGGCTGACAGGAATATGCTGATGCATAGCTGAAGAAGATCCTTATTCTCAAGCAGCTTTAGATGTAGCTGTTGCAGAGCTTCAGAATCCTTTCAAGAACTTGATTCTTCACTAACAGTAATGCCTGATTCGGAATTCCAAATATATGGCTCTCATACACTTGTTGGCCTTCACTACCAAAAGGCTTCCCGCTGAGAAATACCAGATTATTAGTACAATTTTCGATTATTATTTGTTTTAATTTATTTCGTAATTTATTATCCGAATTTTTATTAAGAATAATTGTAGGATGCTCTTGCAACCAGTAAATAGCCACGAGTCACGACCACCACCACAAGGTTGGGGACAGGGACCCCAGGCGCTATCAAGCAAGTGGAGAACACGCTCGGCTACCGATTCAATCACGTAGCGGCCTGCCAGTTATGTGGGTCCTGCTCCAGAGGGGCAATCACTGGCCTGCATCATAAAGAAAGCGCGTGGAATTAGACAATATTGAAATTTTCATTTTTATGTTTTTAATTAAAGTCTCTGCTTTTCTTTTCTTTTTTTTTAATATAAACTTTTTTTTTTACCTCTAACATTTAATAAAGATTTAATGAATTTCATTTAAAATTAAATTAAATAAATTAAAAATTAAAAATTAAAAATTTAATATTTATAAAACTTAAATCGATTTTTAATTAAAAATCAAATTAATTTGATTTAATTTAAATTTTTAATAATTTTTTTATTTTTTATATTTTAAAATTTAATTAAAATACTTTAATTATAATTTAATTTTTTTATATTATTAAAAATAATATATTATTATCATTAATATATTCAATTTGATTTTTTATTTTTTTATTAAAATTAAATCATATTAAAATAATTAAAATTTTTAAAATTAAAAATTAATTTAAATTTAAATAAATAAAAAATAAATTAAAATATTAAATTAATTTAATTGATAATTTTTTCAATTTTAACAGTGGTGTCTGATACCAATTGGGGTTTGCATCTTTCTCTTTGCCCCTGTCTTCTTCGTATTTCTACGATTGCGCCATTTGACAATGATGCTTTCCAAGCTCCTGGGAGGAGACCCTTTATTTCTTTTTCTTTTTTTTTTTCTTCCTTCAAACTTATTTGAAAATGTAATGATTAATATACTTAAATTACAATTTCTCGAAAAAAAGTAATCAAAAATATTTATAATCCTTTCGAGTTTATAATCATTATACATTATTTAAATTCATTTAATTTTATATAATTAATTAAAAATTTATTTTTATTTTTATTTTTATTTAATGGTTAAATATATATAATTAATAAGTAAATAGAATAATGTGATTATAATAAGATATGAAAATGTTGGTATATCCCAGAGAACGTGTTTATAATCATATGGGGTGAAGAGCTTTGTAAACCGCAAAGCAAAATTACAAATTAAACCAAAGGGATTCGAAAAGCCATGTGATGCACATGCAAATGATGGGATTCCATCCATTCCTTATCTGTAAATGTCTGTTCTAAGGACACACTGCACACACCTGTCTAAATAAATCCCTATAATTAACATTTATAATTCAATTTTATATTTATTTATATTCTAAATATATTATAAATTAAATCTAAATAAAAATTACAAATTTTGTTATTATAAGAAAAAAGAAAAAGCACGTGGCATATGAATAAAAATGAAGGCGGTGAATGGAGGAGGTGCACATGAATCCACCTTATCATTAATATAGTAATGATGTGAATATCTACAGACACCGATCTCTTCTTAGCTATTGTGATAAAAATAATTCCCAATTTCCAAATTATACACTTTAACCATTATCCTTAGCAAATTACAATACAACATATTTTGCTTTTTATTTTTTTATTTTATTTTAGAATTTAACAAATAAAATAGGGATATAATTGAAAACTTTTTAGAGTTCAGGAGATTTAAAAAAAAAAAAATCTTATTTTCCAATATAATTTCCATCTTCAGAGAAAAACCAGCGTTACATTTGGGCATTTTCGAAAATATATCCATGTTGGGTGGCAAAGATGTCTTTTAACCCGAAAATCATTAAGCATCTTTTTCAATCCCGCTTTAATTACCTTTACCGAATTAAAAAGAAAAAAAAAAAGAAAAAGAAAATTGATAATTAATAAAATAAAATCCAAAATTTCATTTCGTCCCCCATTATTCTCCTCTCCAAAAAAGCCTTCAACTTCAAGTACACCATTTTTTCTTGATATTCAGCTCTCTCAAGATCCATAGCCATTTCCGCAGCAACAAGAACTTTTATCATTCTGCTCTGCCAACTTTATCTTTCTTTTATTGTTTTCCTATTGTTTCTAAAGCAAGTCATAAAGAAAATATAGAATTAGGAGTAGTGATCATCGCCTCTGCTTTAGATTCTCCAAAATTTAGTATTATCCGCTTTAATTGTACAACACCCATTTCGCCTTGATCTGTAATCGTTCTTTTTCTAGTTACCACATTTTAGTTTCCGCCATATTTTTTGGCGACACACTCTCCTATATTCCCTTTTCTCCGTGTTTTCTTACCTCTCAAAATTAAGTTCGTTTCAAATTCAGTCACTTGAGCTCCAGATACTTTAAAGTTTACTGCTTTATAAGCTTTCCTGATTTTCTTTTTGATCTTTTTTGTCTGAGGCAATTTAGTTTTCTGGGTCTTTTTCTTTCTGTGAAATCTTCAGCTTTGCTGGGTTCTTCCTGATCTTAACTTTTTTAGACCGGTTTAATCTTATTAGGCCTCAGTTAAACTGGGTTTGACTAATTCTTTTTCTTCATTCCGAGTGGAGCTACGGTACAAGCTTTTCTTGATAATCGTCGTCGAGGTTTTTGATGCTTTGTTTCTAAGATGCAGCCTGATCAAAGAAAGAAGGTAAAGTCATTGATTTGTTTATGTATTTGTGAGTTTATACATCTATACAGCTCTATATAAGCCGGTTCCTCTTGTAGCAAGATCAATATGATTAGTCTGGGTTGTAAAAAGTTGATTTTGAATCTGTAGTCGCTCACTTCTTTGTTCCCAAAATCCACATTTCTAGTAGGTTTGGGATTTTTATTCATTTCAAGTTGTTCAATATGGTCTTCTCTCCTCTGGTTACTTTTATGGTCCCATTTGTACTGGATATTTCTTCTAATGTGGTGTACAATTCCTATATATTTGGTTGTGAGGTAACAGCTTGTCATGTTCATGTCTAGGCTTCTTTAACACATGCTTGTGTCTCCATTGCAAAGTTGTGGCAGGTCCCACTAGAATACCATTTCCATGTAATGTACGCATGATTACAAATCTTACCTTTCTCATTTTGGTTTTTGTACATCTAATATTATGGTTAATATGTGAGGCACAACAACTTCTTGGTTTATGGAAGGATGACCACAACAAATGTTTGTTCATTCATTTCTTCTTTTCTGGTTGGGGAACTGGGGTGTGATGGTGGTGGTGGACTTAGATTCATGAAGGTATTATCATAGGCCATAATCAAATTTCACTTGCCAAGCAGTAATTTTGTGTACCTCTTTTTTCTTTTTATATTTTTACATAGAGACCATCTCTACCTTTCTCAATGATCAACCATATCATATTTGTTTGCATTTGCATTTTACTTTTGGTTAGAATTTTGTGTCCAATTTAGCTGGCTTTGTAATGAAATCGTGGTTGAATGTCAAAGCTCGATGTCATTGTTGAAATTTAAGTATTAGACTGAATTAATATATTATGCCATGAAATGCGACAATTTGAAGTGCTTCTTATGGAGACATGATCTCAATTACATTTCCTCTCCAAATATGATGAGCGTTTGGAATACATATGTTGATTTTGTTGATACTAAAAACGTTTGCTCATGCTACTTGTATATGTAGTGCAGAAAAATGTACTGGTTTTGCTTTTTGATCATACAAATGAAATCAGTTGTAACTATGATTTTCATTTGGTGTGAATGTCATGTTCTTAAAATGGTTTCTTCTAACGTGGTGTTGCAGTCATCTGTTGATGTGGATTTCTTCACTGAATATGGTGAAGGGAGCAGGTACAGAATAGAGGAAGTAATTGGTAAAGGAAGCTATGGCGTTGTTTGTTCTGCATATGATACCCATATTGGAGAAAAGGTTGCAATAAAGAAAATAAATGACATCTTTGAACATGTTTCTGATGCCACTCGCATACTTCGAGAGATTAAACTTCTTAGGCTCCTGCGTCATCCAGATATAGTGGAAATCAAGCACATTTTGTTGCCTCCTTCCAGAAGGGAATTTAAGGACATATATGTTGTCTTTGAGCTTATGGAATCTGATTTACACCAAGTTATTAAAGCAAATGATGATTTAACGCCAGAACATTATCAGTTCTTCCTTTATCAACTTCTCAGGGGCCTGAAATACATACACACAGGTGATTGGCATAGTCTCCAGAGTTTCTTTATAACTTTTCTTAACCTATTATTGGTGGCACTAGTTGAACTTGCATTGCATAATTTTTTAGTGCAATATTCATGATTTTTTTCTTCCTTTTCATCTATGGTCTTGTAGCCAATGTGTTTCATCGGGATCTTAAACCAAAGAATATCTTAGCAAATGCTGACTGCAAGCTGAAGATCTGTGACTTTGGGCTTGCAAGAGTAGCATTTAATGATACCCCGACTGCAATTTTCTGGACAGTAAGTATTCTTTATGATGCAATTATTTAAATTCCATGCACTAAGTGTTATATATGTGGTCCTTAATACTGTTTGAGATCTTATTGTTTCTGTTTCTTTTATGCACAGGACTATGTCGCAACAAGGTGGTACAGGGCTCCTGAATTGTGTGGATCATTTTTCTCAAAGGTGCCAGAAATGTTACGCCTTGTCATGTGCATGATACTATATAAATCTTTTGACTCATGTTCTATTAACTGCTTATGCGGAACATATTTTCTGGTTTACAACATTTTGTGGACCTACTAAACACCGAATGCAGCAATTGATTATTGTGTCTTTCATTTGATTTTTTTTTTGGGTTGGGGGGTGGGGTGGGATCATTTCTTTTGTGACCATGCAGAATAGGAAGAGAAAAGGGATCAAGAGAACCATAATATATTTAATTGTCAATAATATCAAAACTAGCAAATAATAGAAGATCAAGTCCTATATATAGAGTTTTGTAATCCTGTGTTAAGAATTAGGAACTCTATTCAATTTTAATAAGGTTTAAAAAACTAACTAGACACCTTCCATCAAATAAAGTAATTCCTAAATAATATACTAAAACTAGTAGAATAATAAAAGAATTGCTAAACAATAAAACTCTAAAACTTCCTAAACTTAATTCTCTTCCAATACTGCATCAATATGTCGGCCATGCATAACACAATACCTGTTATTGCACATGTGAATTTGTCTTGTAAATGAGTCACCAATTATCTCCTGAAAAAGCAAACTAGTTTATTACTTTATCTCTTTTGGCACCTTTAGTTATAGTCTCTGTTATATTTTCAGTATACACCAGCAATAGACATATGGAGCATTGGATGCATTTTTGCTGAACTTTTGACTGGAAAACCTCTTTTTCCTGGGAAAAATGTTGTCCACCAACTGGATCTAATGACTGATCTGTTGGGAACGCCATCACCTGAAGCTGTTGCCAGGGTATGTTTCTTGTGATTCATTTTCCCTGGTGTAGCAATGATCGTTTTATGGTTCACTGTCTTTGTTTTCTTTTATCATTCACTGTCTTTGTTTCATATCATTGTCTATATAATTTTTTGCTGAAGCATTAGTATTATATCAACAGGTGCGCAATGAGAAAGCTCGAAGATATTTAAGCAGCATGCGGAAGAAGAAACCTATTCCTTTCTCTCAGAAGTTTCCAAATGCAGATCCTCTTGCACTTCGTTTGTTGGAAAGAATGTTGGCATTTGAACCCAAGGATCGACCCACTGCTGAAGAGGTAAATTTTTTGCACCTCTTAGTCTTACTTTGATAATATGTCTGCTTCTCTGATGGAGCATTGTACTCCATTTTATTAGGCCCTTGCCGATCCATATTTTAAGGGTTTGGCCAAAGTTGAGAGAGAGCCTTCTGCTCAACCAGTTACTAAGATGGAATTTGAATTTGAGAGGCGAAGGATAACCAAGGAAGATGTGCGAGAGCTCATATACAGAGAAATTCTAGAGTACCATCCTAAAATGTTGAAAGAATACTTGGAAGGTTCAGAGCCAACAGGATTCATGTATCCGAGGTATTCTATCATAGAGTTAGAATTGTTTGTTTATATTGTAACATTCTAATAATTTGAGCTATCTCAGTTTCTCACATAAAAATCATTTTCTTCTGCAGTGCTGTTGACCATTTTAAGAAGCAATTTGCTTACCTTGAGGAACACTATGGAAACGGTGCAACTGTTGCTCCACCTGAGAGGCAGCATGCATCCTTGCCCAGGTATTCCCATGGTGGCACTCTCTCTCTCTAAAATCTTTTTTTTTTTGCCCTGATAATGCACTGTCATGTGCCATCTATCTAAATCTGGCATTCGGTCCACTGCATTGATGAAAACTTTGCATGCAGGCCCTGTGTGTTATATTCAGATAATACAGTACAGAACTCGGTGGAAGTCACAAATGATCTTTCCAAGTGTTCCATCAAAGATATTGAGAAGCCACACGTGGACCGAAGTGGTGGGATCCCAATGACAAGGCTTCCCCTTCAAGTTCCTGAAAGTATTCAAGGTATGAATTAATTGCATTTGTTTACCATCATGTTTTCTTGAATATTCTCTGCTTGCTTTCTTCTATCATTTATTGAATGGAGTCTTGTGTTCTCACTGAATCCACCTTAGTATGCTGTATCATCTTGTGGAAGTTTCAAATGATACTTCTGTATGCAGATCTTCAAGTAGATTATTGGTACAAGTGAAAATGGCTGTTTAAGGAACTAAATATCGGCATTAAATGTCATCCTTCTTTCCATAGTCAAATTATTGGATTATTTTTCTAACTAGTGGTTTTTATGTCAAACGGTTTATTTATGACATTGTTTCAAAGCCTGTCAGCTTGTCTGTTGTCTATCAAACATAGGATTGCTCAATATCTACTGTGTGACATGTTTAAAAGAGGAATTGAAAACTACCAAATTTCATGTTTCAATGCCAAATTTCTAACTTCATTTTGAGCATGAGTCAAGATGCTTACATGAAAGTCCTATTCTTCTCTTTACTGGAACCCAATCAAGTAAGCTTCTTGCTGTAGACACAGTACATGAGGTAAAATGTAGTTTCTTTTCTTTTTCTTGACTGAACGTATGGATTATGATGCAACAGTACAATGTAATGGAACTCGAGGTATTTTTAGGTTGTTGCGCATGCATTTTCTGTCCATTTCTCATACTTGCCTGTAGACCTAGTTCCAGAACTCTTGTGCTACTTGATATTTTGATGAGTGATGACTAATTAGTATTCTCTCCAGCAGGTGCTGCAAGGCCTGGGAAAGTTATTGGTTCAGTAATGCGTTATAACAATTGTGGAGTGGCTGCAAAAGCAGAAGCTCTTGAACAGCGAAGGATGGTCAGGAATCCAGCTATTTCAACTCAATATGCTGCTGCAAACTGTTCATATCCAAGAAGAAATCCAGTGTGTAAAAATGAAAGGGGAGAAGATGATGGGGTTGAAGGCTCCACTGGGTTGCAGCCGAAGCCTCAATACACAGCAAGGAAAGTAGCTGCAGCTCAAGGTGGAACTGGGAATCACTGGTATTGATGTTAATGTGGCAAACTTGAATGCTCTGACTGCCTATAACGAGCGTAATAGTGACAGTCATTGAAGCAAATTCAATTGGACCGATCATGCTGCCAAAGTGAATTCATATGTTTCTAATGCTGTAATTTAGTGGTTTTTTCAACCAGTTCAATTGCATGAGAAGATTTGAGGAATGGACTTCTGTTGGAGGACGTTAGGCAGCAAAATGTAATTGATCACTAATTTTCAGTTGAACGGGTCCTTTGGTGCTTACCATTCATGACCATATAGCTCTCTGATTTAGCTCAATAAGCCGGAGGGGGATGTATGATAACGTGAATGAGCAAAGACAAAGGGATGGATTGACATGCCTAGTTAAAATATTCTTTTCAGTTTTCGAAGTTAGAAGTAAGCAACTTCTTTATTGTCCCCTCACTCGGGGCCAAAGCTCAATTGTTGATTGTTGTATCATTCTGCTTTGTTATTTTATACCTGACATAATGATCTTCTTCATTATGAACAAGTAGCTGCATACATAGCAAATCTGTTCTGCAGCATCAATCAAAGGTTTCTTGTGGGTAAAGCGAACATTTTCTCATTTCCTACTGGGAATTCACCTCGAGTTTCAATATTCCTGCAAAGTATGCAAAATTTAGCTAGGATATCAGTGGTTACTGGTGTAAGGTTTCATTATGCATTCGGTTTCAAGAAAAGAAATGCTTTAAAAAAACAACTTTTTTCAGTATTATTTTCAAAATAGGAAAAAACAACCATTTTATTATTTTAATGTTACTATAATACTTTAACAACAATGACATATCTAAATTGAATCCAATTGCTACGGATAGAAAGCCAAATAATTTGATTTGATTAGATATATTTATATTTTATATTTTATATTTATATTTAATTGTTCATTGTAACAAAAAAAAAATCATGTTAAGAAAAAAGAATTTCCATGAACTCGAATCCATCACCGTACAGTACAGGAATCAGACTGTCCAACGAACGTCATAAATTGGGCCACTCAATAGGTACCACGTGGCTTCTTTAAATGTCTCAGCCAAGTAATTATTTAATTTAATATACTTTAGTTGAAAATAGCGACAGCTGAAAATAAAAAGTAAATGAGCAATGAATAACAGAGAGAAAAAGAGAAGCACGCGTTGCGCTTTCATAGTTGCTGCAATAACGGTAACTCAAAAAGTCAAATAGACTTGACAGTTGCAGGAATATATCTTCAGCTACAACCCACATGCGAAATCTGCCCTGCACTGCGAGTGCGCAGCATATATAGCTAAACATTCATCAACACAAAATGGCTACACCTCCAATTCACGCAGAAATGACCTGATGGGTGTCATCCAACATTTAACAAATGAATTTCTGTTGAATATTCAACTGTTAGTACAATCTCAAAAATTTATAAGCCTAACCTTTGCGTTACTCGTCTTCCATTCATGTCCCCATCTAAGCTTTCATTTCCATGTCCACAAGTGATGATAGAACCTTCCCCAATTTTGGCCACAGATTGTAGAAGTTCTGTGATGACAGAAGGACAACTTTCCCTTAAGTATTCAAATCCATCTGTCCGCATCACAGCTGAAAAGAATGCACCAATATTTTTGTCACCACTCTAGCTCTAGAAAAGGAAATATATCCCACGATAGCCGCTTGATAAATGAGAAACATAAATAATTGCTCTCGATTTCTAAAATATGCTTTTACATGTAAATCAAATGTGCAAGAAAGTCTACCTTCTAAATTTTCAGGCAGTGCAATATATTTGAGACAGACAGCTTTTAGTTGTGGACATTGATGCTGCTCTGCCAAAGCAAGTGTCTTTGCAACAGTGTTTATGGCAACATTTTCACAGAGTACAGCCTCACAGAGCAATCTGAGCCTCTCTAATGCATAACGGTCTGCTGCTGCAAGCAGATGCTGAGCCATAAGCGTAGAAGCACATTTAGAGTTCAGTCCAAAAAGCTTTTCCACGTCTGGTAGGGTATCCCAGTAAATAAAATAGAGCAATGCCTGCAAAAATGCACACACAGAAGAAAAAACAGTTAAATTTGTATTTATTCAACTTGTAACAAGGGTGTAATAAGTTGAAAATATTGCAGTTGTCAATCCTTGGTCAAATCCAGTTAAGAGAACATCAGCGTTGCCAACTTCAAAAGGGTATATGGTCAGTGAAAAAGATAAGGCCTAAACGTGCATGGCAGGGCACAAGGAGAGTACGACGGAGATTTCCTTGCTTAAACCACCCCCAGTAAAGCAGCTCCTTCAATTGTTCCAATTCCATTTTCAGCAAAGGTCAATGGGAGGCAACATGTCACGCATGACTCTAATTTAACAATAACAAGACCTGCCTGATTTATCGCCTGCCAAAATGCATGCTTGGGAAAATCTAAAAATAAAAAGTTCCATCAAATGCCAAGACATATTAAAGCAAATTCAATTTGAAAGATAAGTATTTTAGTCACAAAGAATAAGGAACCTACATTGTACTTATCCAAGGCCAATTTATGTATTCATCTATTTAGCCATTGCATTGCTGCAGAAACAATTGTTAGATGGCAAAGGTAAACAATATAATGTAAGCAAAGACCCATTAACCGGTTTTTGCAGTTCACGTGTCTGCATGAGAGAGAGAGAGAGAGAGAGAGAGAGAGAACCTTAAAAACTGAAGCTTCCATGTCTTCAACTTTTATGCATTCAGTGTTTTGATCCTTCATTGGACCAAAAAGTTGTGCCTTAAACACAGGCGACCGCGCTGCAAGAGCCAACTTGTGAGCAGCATATACTTCCCCGTCAACCTCAAAATTTACATCAGTTCCCTTTCCACTTCCCAAAAGCTTCCCAAAATGCTGAAGGATATCAGAGTGTGGCACTGCAATGGTATAGGTCTTTGGTCTCTCAGTCTGGGATTTTACTAAACCAACACAACATCGAATTACCAAGGTGTCATCTTTGAGATAGTCCAATGTCTCTAGTTGAGTTCTTTTGAAAAATCGTTTATAACCCCTGCAACATCCAATAGGCTATAGTAGCAACATTAGGCGTGCTTTCATCCACTAAAATCCGCTCATGTTGAAAGCTACTGCAAATAAAGTCAGTTCATTTTACATATATTTATAGCTAGAGATACATAATTAACATTGATTATTACACGTTATGCAACGATCGCCACATTTGTACCTTACAAAATAAAACGCATTTTCGAGAACAATGAAAGTAATGTAAGAATCACAAAAACTCACCACATGCTGCCGCCATATTTTAGCGTGTAAGGCCCACTCTCAAGAGCCCTTCCGAAATGGGTATGCACCTTATGATTTTCTTTCCCACTCTGATCCATCAGAGAGAGCTCAAACAATGCCCTCACGTCAGTGCCAAGCGAGGGCTATGAATAAGGACACATAGGCCGCGTTATCTCCCGCACTTTTTCCGTCAGGGTAAAAGTAGATTGCCCACGCGTACCCACCGACTATGAACGTATCTGATGCTATGAACTTTCCAATTCCAATGCCCATCGAAATAGAGTAGCCTCCGATTTTGAACTCGTGAGATCCATTTACTGTCTCAGCGCGAGAGGTGGAAGTAGTGGTTGGGACATAGGAGGAAAAGGTTGATGTGGGTTTGGAGAGGTCTGGGGTGTTAGCTCTGATTGTGCCCATAAACAAGAGGAAAATGGGCAGTGTATATTTGATAATCTGAGAGTTGTCGATGGGAAAATTAAATTGGGTTTTATAGAATTACAGGGGAAGGGTGAGAATTTTTGGGTTCAGTAGAGAATCAGGGTTTCCGAGATAACAGGATTTGGGGTTTAAAGAGAGTAATTTAGGGAAAAGACGGAGGGGATAAATGGGATCTGGGTTTGGGCGGAGGAAGGAGGAGAAAGGGAAGCGAAGGCGCGGCAGAGAGGGGTTTTGATTGGGGAATGCGAAAGAGAATAAAATGATAGATTGATGGCAAGGACTATTGTTTATATAACTGATACATAAAAAATGAGCTGTTAGAGTATGTGCTAAGGTTTATACTATTACTCATAGCTCAGAAGTATACTGAAATTTGGATTATGAGCACGCTTTGCTGAGTCCATGATACTGATGCTGATACTGGTATGCAATCTCTCATGAATAAGAGTCATGCATATTGGATTATAAATTGTATAGTTTGAGTTTCAGAATGGTGAGCTATGACGAGGACCTGATCACTAGTTCAATTTAATTTAAATATACTAGCCTGGCCAAGAAGTGGCTGAAAGTTTGTATATATTTCATTTTTGCACTTTCTGCGGGCTGCTTTTTCACAAAAGAAGGCAAGAAACAAGTTGGATAAGCAACTCTTTAGATCTTTTCCTGATTTGTCTGGAAATACAAAATGGCAGTAACAAGTGGAGAGAGAGAAGGAGAAGGAGAGAAATAAGAGGTACAGAAGAAACAGTTTGGAATCATGCACGAGATTCGACCTATTGCTTGCATCAGTTAATCCAGTTCCAACAAGTAACAGTTTCCATTTGACAGTTATAACTTGCCACCACCTGAGGCTTCCTTCCCTTAAAATAACACTTTGACAAATCTGAATTAGCTTTCTTCCCTTATAATTAATCACTAGATAAAGTCTTGTAGTCTTATTCTGCTTCCGTACACCCAATCCCAATGCTTGAAGAATTATTACTCTCTCTCTCTCTCTCTCTCTCTCTCTCTCTCTCTCCATTTAATTTCTTTAAATATAAAAAATCAAATCAGAGAATATAAAGGAAAGGAAATTGGTTATAGTAAAGACTACACGCAACAGCAAGCAACGTCATTCTAAGCAGCAACAGCAACAGCAACAGCAAGTGAAGGCATATAATTTTGTGGCGGTGCCGAAGGAGACAGTCTCATACAGATAAAGCCACTAAAGCTAATCATACACCTCAAAATGATTGTTGGAGAGATGATATCTAGATCACATTTCTTGTAGTCAAAGGCATAATTGGTAGACTTGGGTTCCATTTGAGCCTTTAACTTGACATAATGAAACTCTCTGTGCAACCCTTTTCTTCAAGTTAGAACCTACCCATTTGACAACATTTCAGCATGACAAGAATTCGAATAAAATATTTAACAGTAAAAGCAGCCTAGAAGATGGAACGCGTCAAGAAAGTCTTGACTAATTTATCTTCAGAGAAAAAAAAAAGAGAAGAAAGTCTTGACTAACTCTGAGGCTAACAATAATAAGGTACACGAAATCATTGAATCAGATTTAATTATTTAGGGGGTGCAACCTAATTCCCAATTAAGAATTATAATTAGGTGGTGATAAGTACCAGGTCTCCATTTTGTTTTCCCTAAGTGGAAGACCATGAATTAGTAGTAACTTTGATCATTAATTAGGGGCAAGCTAGTTGGATGATAAAGATATCAAAGTCAATAGCAGTTAAGGATATACTCCAAGAACATGGAAATGTCCAGGCAACTTGTGTATTTTGACATTTTTACCCTTTATACATTTGGTTTAGCTAGTAATGGTCTATTGGTCTCTCCCCCAACATGGGTTCGTTTAGGTTTGGTGGACACAAAAAAGAGGCGGTAAATCAGGCAAAGTAATTTTACTTTTAGCTTTAAAAGAAGCTTTTTGGCTGTGTTGGATCCATCAAGCAACAATAACAGTAGAAGGGAAACTAACTTTAAATCACACAAGCCATAACTCATAATTAGAGCAAAGACAACCCTTGCCGCCCAAGTTTCAGGTAAGTTAATAGCAAAGCTTAGCAAAACTTTCCAGGAAAAGCAGCAGAGAAAGGGAAGCAACTTCCCATTTCTACATAATAAACGTGCTCCCTAAGTTCATCTTCCCTTTATAATCAACAACACTTGCTCGTTTTCTCTTGCACAACATCAAAGAGAACAGCAAGTATCTAATACCACAATCAAACTTTATTTTCCATTTCAAAGCAAATTCTTTTACCAAACTCACCTACGCTAATTGATTTATTTCAACATTCGTCCATTTTCCAGGCTGATCTAATCCAGCAAAATGGAGACAGGCAAATCCGCAGGAGAAGATGGTAGCATTTGTCTGCAGGTTGTTGAGCTTCACAGGCTCAGCGAAACCTATGGTTCAGGTGCCACCATTTTTGAGCCCAGGAGTAGTATAGAGAAGAGAGACAGCAATGCCAATTCTGCTTCAACATCAACTACGTCAGTACGGGCTCCAGAGAAGAAACTCACCCTCTTTGCTCTTCGCCTTGCAGTTTTTGAGAAGTCAGCTACTGGCCTGGGAACCCTAGGGTTTATCTGGGCAACAGTTGTTCTTCTAGGCGGTTTTGCAATAACTTTAGATACAACAGACTTCTGGTTCATCACCGTTATATTATTAATTGAAGGAACTCGAATATTCAGCAGAAGCCATGAGCTTGAATGGCAGCACCAAGCCACCTGGTCAATTGCTGATGCTGGAATCAGTAGTTTCAGAGCATTGAGGTCCAGCTCGCACTTTGTTGTTGATGCTCTAAAATCACTTTTCAGGCGGATTACCCCAGTTCGAAAGCGCAGTCAACATAGTAGAGAAGTGATGGGGAGTTGTGATGCAGCAAACTCTAGGAATTGGGATTGTCAAAGGAAGACTACTCGCACATGGACAAGCTCAGATGTCCCCATCCTACCGTACGCTCAATGGTTTTTCCTCACGAGAAATGTTAGTAAACTTCTCTATTGGCTCCAGCTTGCATCTGCAACAGCCTGTGTAGTTTTATCATCAATGAAGCTCATTAAACATAACTATGGTGAGATAGCGAAAGGGGATACTGACAAAAGGAACAGACAAGCTGCTCTGACTATTTTCTATGCCTTGGCTTTGTCAGAAGCTCTGTTGTTTCTCATGGAAAAAGCTTACTGGGAGTGGAAGGTGATATATTGTAAACTACTGGAGGAGGTGAACAGAGAGTGTGAATTGGGGCCTTCAGGTATGATATCAATAAAAAGGTTCTTCTATGATGCTTACTCTAGGTGTGTCAATGGAAGCATCTTTGATGGCCTGAAAATGGACTTGGTTACTTTTGCTATGGATCTCTTGGCTTCAAATTCCCCTGATGAGCAGCTCATTGGAGTTCAAATTCTTCGCCAATTTGCAATGAGTGAGCGGTTCTCTGATGACACCCTCCAGAAGATTGGGACAAATATATCAGTTATAGAACGATTAGTTGAGATGTTGAATTGGAAAGACCCAGACGAAGAAGTGATCAGGAGGTCAGCTGCAGAGACCCTATCTGAACTAGCTGGAAAAAAGCAGAACTCTCTACGAGTTGCAGGAATTCCAGGTTCATTGGAATCAATCTCATCTCTACTCCAAACAAATAGAAGCTCAAGCACCACAGCTGATGAAATTGGCGAAAAGACAACTGTCGCTGATCAAGTACATTACGAATCCTGGACATTCAATCATTTAGGACTTCTCATCCTGAAAAAACTAGCTCATGACCATGATAATTGTGGAAAGATTGGTAACACAAGGGGCCTTCTACCAAAAATTATCGATTTAACACACACTGGAGAGAGGATACTGAAGGATGAAAATGTTGCACATTCTCAGATTTTGACAGTGAAAAGATCTCTGCAAGTGGTGAAGATGTTGGCAAGCACCACGGGTACCACAGGTACTCACCTTCGAAGAGAGATTTCTGAGATAGTTTTCACCATCAGCAATATTAGAGATATCTTACGACATGGAGAGAAACAACCAATGCTGCAAAAACTCAGCATAGAAATATTGACCAATCTAGCTCTAGAAGCGGATGCAACAGAGAGGATTGGGGGAACAGGTGGAATTCTTAAGGAGTTATTCAACATCTTCTTTAGATATGGAGCACCTGAGAGTCCAAATCATGTAAGGATTGCTGCAGGAGAAGCTCTAGCCATGTTGGCCTTAGAAAGCAGAAATAATTGCCATCGTATTTTGAAATTGATGGTGCTAGAAAGGCTTGTTGAAGCTCTTGAGGATCCATTGCTTCGTGTGAATGCTGCAAGAATCCTACGAAACTTATGTGCCTACAGTGGTACAGATTGCTTCAGCGACTTAAAGGGAGTCACAGCTGCCGCGCCTACAGTAAGTATTCTTCTGCATCAAATCAGAATTCAGAAGCCTATTCTAGTCCAAATGATTTATAGAAAATTTCATCTTTCCATTTATTTGAACAATAAATGTGAATACTTTAGAATAACAACTTTACCCTGTGGCAGGTGCTCAAGGCAATTATGTCGGAAGAAAACAAACTGCAAGAAGTAATGGTTGGGCTAGCTGCAGAAGTTTTCAAATTCATGAGTTCTCAAGAATCAAGTATGATGTTCAAAAGGACAGGAATTAAAGAGGCTGAACTAGCCAGCAGGATAGTCCAGGTCCTCAAAAAACATGAAAATCCATCGACTAAGGTTCCAAGAATTCGGAGGTTTGTCATAGAATTGGCAATTTGGATGATGCGAGAAAACAAAGAAAATGTAAATATTCTCAGGGATCTGGGGTTGGAGAAAGAGCTGGAACATGTTTTAGAAACTACAGCAGAACTTGAAAGCTTCAACATATTCTCTGGCACAGTTGGGCTGAGTCGCCACAGCATAACTATTCACTCACTCATTGAAACAGCAATGAAGTTGCTGGAACGTGCAACAGAAACAGAATAGTGACTTTTCATTTCAGTACTCAATAAATAATCACAAATGATTGAACTTATGGCCTTGTAAGTACGAGTGTGCTAAGTTATGGACAGTTCTTTATTTTTTTAATTTTTTTTCTCAAGTAATAATCACATGGGTGTAAGTATAATTATGCAAATAATTCAATTATTCCTTACTGAATTATGGCCATTCTCTCTGAAAAACCGAGTGAAAGCTCCACTGTGAAGATTAAATTAAATATCTCGTTATAAGAGAGTATTCAGGAGAATGAGTAGCTTTCCCATACTTATCAAGGGATTCTATTTATAGTTGGAGTTTATCTTGTTGGAGTTTCACATGGTGTTCATCTTATAATCCTAATCGTATTATGAGTTCAAGCAGTAATACACACTTAAAACTTCCAAGTTAAACAATAATAACAAATAAACTATTTATTACCTCTCTGAAAAGGGCCAAGGACAAGCAACAAACTCAAATGTTAGTTCAAACGCCAAGAATCTCAGCTAATCACTTTGACACTTCGCCTGCACCAACTGTTCTACTTTCCTCTGTTAAAGCAAGTGTTTGACCTGTTGTTAAATTTAGAGCCAGCTATTTAATCCTTTTAATTCTAAGAAACCGATAAATTAATCTCTATACATAAGTAGTTCAGTACTTCTTCCTTTCATTCACAATTAGTTCATATAATTGCACACATTCCAATGGTTTGGTCTTTATAATTTAGAAGCATATAGCAAATTAGTCTTCAAAAAATAATAAAACAATGCTGATTTATCCATATTGTTTTCATACCGTGGGAATAGCTACTCCTCTCTACTTCTCCTCATGTGCCTTTTCGATCGCATCTCATCAAATGCAATCGTCTTGGCCTTACCCTCTTCCGCTAGGCAGAAAATCTTATATGTAAGTTTAGACTCAAACATTTTTGGTTCATTAGTTTAACCAAGTATATGAATTTGGATTTGCAGGTATGAGTTCCAAATGCAATACGGATCAATCGGTTGGTCTGTTGGGGCAACTCTTGGATATGCACAGGCTGTGCCTGAGAAACGAGTGATTGCTTGCATTGGTGATGGTAGCTTTCAGGTATATAATCAAGAATCTTTGTTGTGACTTGAATTGAGTCCCTGAAAACAGTTGCTTACATGCTTGTATCTTCTTTGGTGAATGCCTCATAGGTGACTGCTCAAGATGTGTCGACAATGCTGCGATGCGGACAGAAGTCCATCATTTTCCTGATCAACAATGGTGGATACACAGTGTCTGTTACTTCAATTGATCCCACAAATGGGTCATTCTAACATTCAAAGAGATGAGAAATAAAGGGAAAGATTTACCTGTCCATTTTTTCTTGACGTTTCTAATAGCAATAGCCAGTAGTTTTCCCGTGGTCTAGATTTTCAATGGTTCCATCATTAACACGTGGTTTCCTATGCAGAAGCCAAAGGAGACGACAGTTTACATTCCATGTTTTGTTCTCCTCATATATAGATTGATGAATTGGACTTGCGTTTGAGCGGAAGTGACCATAGATCCCCGCCGTAAAGAGAAGGGAGCGGAGGCATTTCAATGGTGTAAGAGGGAAACAGGAGGAAGAGCACGCTTTGAACTGCGGTTTCTGAGAGCAAGAACAGCCGTGGGGTTGGAACAGAATCTAAGAAGAGCGGAGGGTTTGTCAGCGAGATTGCAGTGTGACCGTTCGGGTTATTGATTGGTTGCGGATAGAGCGTAAAACGTGCCCTTACAACTTTCAGCACGCAAATTGCAGACCAAATCAAATTGCTAGCACAGGAGCAAAAGACAATAATAAACAGAAATGGCAGTCAAATACTCTCTTTCCTTGATTGCGAGTCGAAGAATAACTACTAACATTTTCACAAATGAACAGTACAAATGATTTTGTATCAAATAAAACCAACACCATCAACTTTAAACGCATTCAATAAGCCTATTTTCCTTACCGTTTTGTGTATTTTACAGTACTAAATCATTGCTGCTATCTTAATTACAAAACAAATAATCATCACTGTTGAAACACCCCCCCCCAAAAAAAAAAAAAAAAAAAATCTAATTTTCATCGATTTCGGAACAAGCTGAAATCCCAACGACGCATCAAACCATCAATAATGTGGCTTGCTGGGTTCCGTTCTACTGTCAAGGTGGCTTTTGTTTTACTTGACAAGTCAGTATCTGTTGAGCTCTGGCCGCTCCCTGAGGTATCACTACGAGTAGAAGTGCTTGCGCTTCCTGATTCAGTCATGGATGGTGGGGTGTCAAATGCTGGCCCCCTGAATGACACAATCGGATCAGGTGATGGGTGTTTTGTTGCTGAATTTACAAGGTTGGTTGCTGGAGAGGAAGTGGGTTCCATCTTTGAAAGTTCATGTTGCTCTACCGTCTTCAAGGAATCACAATGTTCTGCAATGGAAGATGCATCTACATATTGTCTTTGTGAAGATTCCATGGACTTCGGGTTGATACTAGGCTGTTGTTCTTCAGCATTAGGGTTTCTCATCTCCAAGTCCTTGAGTGATGCAATCACTGCTTCCATGAACATCTGAAAAATGCAGATAACTTGAGTCTCGAGAGGGTTAATATCATGTCACAGATTCCATGTAAAATTACTCACCCTTTCTTCCTCCTCTACATCACATGGAAAACCTGCCAAGTCATCCAGTTGATACTCCACATATTGATCATCATCCATCATGGTTGGAACATGGGGACCATAGGGATGACCATTGGATAATTCAAAGCTTATCATTTTGGATGATGATGCCAAATTATTGTCATTGATTTCTCCAACCTGCAGAGGAAAAAAAAGCCATGTCATTCATCTCTGTTGTGCTCAGCAACCTGTCAAGCCCCTATTTATAATCTTCCGAATGGGGAGAACCAAAACATTTTATAAAAACAAGGACTGAAATTTTGAAGAGAGGGAAAGAATTTTGGATTGCTGTTAGGGGTCATATATTCCCTAAAATGAATCATCTACGTAATATGTTAAATTTGTTACAAATGTTGTCTACTCTATTGCCAAAAAGGCAAGAGGATACCTCAACTTCAGATTGTTTGCCCTCAGAAGGAATATCAGATGGAACCTGAACAGAGTCAAAGAAGCTCTTCAATCTAATGTAACACACAACACAATACAGCTAAATAACCGAAGTGTTAATTTCTTTTCAGGTTAATGAACTGAACCTAATTCCTGAAACTACTTCTTTACCATGCAACAGGAGCAATTATTAAAATGGCTCTCAAGTTCTCTTACTCTGTTCATTCTTATCTAGTTCCCTCCCACAGTTGCATGCATACCTTAGGTTGGGGAGGTAGGATGAGAGAGATCATAAGAGCCATTATATACATCCAAATTTTGTATAAATCAAACAACTCTAAAGGCCAAATTTACGCATTTGATGCATTTAGTCTAAACAAATGTCACATATCTTCAACTTCTCATGCTGAGTGCCTTTCTCATATTCAAGCAAAAAGCATAAAAAGTAATAATGGACCTCTGTTCGACTCATCGGTCGTTTGGGACGAACTTGTTCAAGGGAATGGGCATCTTCTCCATTGCTTGTTGATGGTTCTGCAACTGATAATCAATCAATAGGAGAATCAATAAAAGAGTGCCGAATCAAAGGAAGATGGAAATTAATATTGTGAAGTTAAAAGGTCACAACATAATGAGTCATGCCTTTAGAAACAACTGTAAATTCCAGGTTATTGCCTACTTCATGCACAGTGCTCCAACTACCCTGAAGGTAAAACAATCAACAAATTGGCAAATTTTAGTGGATTGAATCTGGTTCTTCTGATAAAATCAGGGCCAACAGCCAGATGGAGTTTTGTTCAATTTACCTTACCAAAGTTATCAAGCATTGTGTCAAAATATGTTCCCCCAACCTCATCCTCTGGAGGATGCAAAACATTGTGGAAAAAAATATTTATGGAATCAAAGTAGAACTGTGGGCGTGGAGAATTGTGATCTCCTTCAAACTTTATAATATTCTTATCTCCCTGCAAAATTCATGTGGCAGAAAACAAGTGCAATAGAGTATGAAACAGAGAAACTGCAAGGCAATAGACAGTTATATACCAACAAACTATATGCAAAAGTGTCAAACCACAAGAAAGAAATGGCACACAAAAGGGGTATTCACAAACTTTGCAGAACCATTACCTAAAATTAAAATAACCAGATAATACACCCTAAATTTTTAAGATAAATATAAGGCAAATATGTCAAACTTTGGCAGGACTATCACCCTAAGGAAGGAAAAAAGAAAGAAGAAGAGAGAAATAGAGAGATTATGCATACACATATTGCTTCAAGTGCTCCTCATTAACAAGAACAGAACTTACCACATAGGCTTCATATATGCGATCTGAATGATGAGGCTGTATAAAATCATCGTCAATGGCATGCCCGAATAGAGCTGGGACAAAGCAAGACTTAGCCACCTGCAATGCAAATTTATTAATGGAGTAATTTCCTGGAATAATAGGTAAAATGATAAAACTGCACCAAAAAAGACTTGCAGAATTATTATTACCCAACAAATATATTACTACTTTTTTGAGCCTTTTAAAGTATGTGTATAAAGTCTTCCAGAATCAGTTAAGAGGGCTCTTATGCTTCTTGACACATCAAAGAAGTCATCTCATTGTCTTGTTAGAAGATACAAAAACTGAATAACTTATGATTATTTTGTTGCTGAACTGACATCTTAACTGCATATTCCACTCAGTGGCACAACATACAAACTAGAGACTTTAATAAAAATTAATTTAGGTATGAATGTATGAATAACTAACATAGCCTCTTGGGACCTTTACTAGATTGGCAGTTACGCATATAGTACCGTAATAAGCTTCTTTGAAAGAACTGGCAATTATCAGATTCACTGGAAAAGAGAACTGATATGGATACCATCCAAATGCTTTGGTAGATTATATAAAGTTTTACTAATTAAATTCCAACTCATAGTAAGTCTCAGAAATATGTATTAGTAAGTTATTTATAACAAAACAATAATCAGATATATGAACAGATAAGAAGAATAAAACCTTGATAGTGTTCAGATCCATAATGTCAAACTTTGCCTTTCTCTGGACAGCTTTCCGCATATATTGAATTGCAAACTTCACCTAGAACAGGTAAAAAAAGAGAGTCAAGGTCATAGGACCACACAAGAGCTATGACTTGAATGTTCTAAAACAAAATCAGAGACACTCATCAGTTGTCATCAATTATTAAATATATGTAAACAGTCTAAAAGATTGTGGCTGAGTTTCTATTCGGGGCAACAATAAACAAAGGCCACTATCACTTGGGTGAAAGATCAAATTCAAAATTTTGAAGACAACAAGATGGCTAACGAGCATACTCTGAATATTATTCACAACTGCAATTATCCAAAGAAGTATCTCAGCTCCCAGAGCAAAGCACCTAAGATCCACTTTATATTTTCTTTCTCCACCTATTCCTTACCAACTTAAACTTCAACTGCTAAGTGTCCTAATCCTCATACCTCCAGTATTTATTGGGCTTGATGAATGAGCAAGGAGGTTGTATTGGGTTTTGAGTTCATGCTGACACTTCATGAGACAACCAAACCCAATCACCTGAAGACTATAAGCCAGCCTTTGATTAAAAAACCATTTAAACCATCAAATGAGGAGCCTAATGTCACCAATTTGCCTTCCAAGTCCAAACAACTTGAAAACATAAATGGATAATGTTATCAGTGAGCTCAAGTATGCATAACAAAGTTACAGCTCATAGACACAGCAACTGCATGGGAAGTGATCATAAGGATCAGTTACAAACCATTAACTTTTCAGTTCCATAACTTTGTACATCCTTCAAGTCTTCTTATCATAACAAACTCCATAAATAAAAAACACTTGTTGTCCATGTGAGCAAATACGCTACTTACAGTGAATTTGGGAAAACGGAATTTATACGTATCCACAAGTTCCATCATCAGGTCAACCAAATCAGAAAAGGGACTGTCAAGAACCATTCCTGCAATCGAGGGATCTTCAGCTCCATACATCAGGCTGCAAAAAAATAATAATAATAATAATAAATCATGCATGACATCAATTACAGGATAGCAAAAAGAAAGGAGTACACAGGGCAAAAAGCAAAGTAAAAGTCTTTTGATTTGAATAAATAAAGAAAGAAATAATGTAGAGTGCAATGAAATTTCCTATCAAGGTGTTCCAAAAGCTTAAGAAAGAAAAACAAGCAGTCCCCTCTGTGTTCAAAGTTTTAGATATGCTAATGAAGACAACCTGGTGACAGCACCCATTGAACGGCCCCATAAGCCAATCAAAGAGACATTTCCATCTTGCCGCAAATATTCAACCACGGTCCTGAGGTCATCTTTCTGGAAAGCAACCAAGGAATGTAAGACACAAACTTATAATGACAGGAAGCAATAATCAATTCTGAAAGGAAAAAAAATGTGATATGAAGTGTACTAGAACATGAACTTTATAAAGCTTTTATCGGAGAAATACAAACATAATTCTAAATATGCTATTAGAAAGGGAGAGAGAGGTTGGAAACCAATCTATTTGGAAGATGTGATTCAATGATGAACATCCTGCTTCATTTATCAGATATATAACATATGTGACAAGATGGTCAGGCACTTACTTCATTCCACCCCAGAGTCACGTGCTCTCCTCCAGAAATTCCAGATCCCGAGAAATCAAGAGCAAAAACTGTAATATTTGAAGGCAGCAGTATAATAGCAGCCTCACTTGCATCAGCCCTGCACCCACTGCCAAAAACACAGACATACTGCCAATCATATACCATTAATTTAACAACAAATTGTGGGAACAACTTGAATGATCATTTGCATATGAACTGTGTCACTAGGACTGAA
This sequence comes from Manihot esculenta, assembly GCF_001659605.2. Taxonomy (NCBI): domain Eukaryota; kingdom Viridiplantae; phylum Streptophyta; class Magnoliopsida; order Malpighiales; family Euphorbiaceae; genus Manihot; species Manihot esculenta. Next base: position 1,715,684 of record NC_035175.2, on the reverse strand, counting down.
CCCACTTTCACCTACTCTATTGTTGATGCCAACTTACTGACAGCAGTAGAAAACTATTATTCGTCTAGATAGATAAAAGTCATTGATTTTTGAAGACAAGGTGCAAACTAAAAGTGCCTGTTAGAATATTAGCAAATGCTAACAAACAACAACGTGCTTTCCAATCAACAACTCTCAGATACCTGTTTCCATGACAATATATTACGCATGGCAGTGGCTTTCCTTCAGGACTAACAATGGGCATGTAATGACTGCATTGAAGGATATCTCCCCGGCTATTTTTAATCTGCAGAATATTCAAAATGCCTATAATGAGCTGAATATCCGTTTAAAAAATCAAGTTTCCAAAAAGGTATAGAGGATTTCACTGGTGAAAAAAGAAAGGAACAAAAAGCAAAATTAAAAACCATCATTTCTAAGTACAGTCAGAAGCATAATAAAAAAAATCAAGTTGATGTGAACAAGGTTATTTACAAAATATTCATGAGAAAGTTTTGATAAGTGGAGAATTCTTCAGTTATAGTTTACCACCATGACATTGCCAATGAGATTATTCATTAAAAAGGAAAGAGAAAAACTAATAATGTGAATATATACAAGTAGTCTGCTGATTTACCTCCAAATCTTTTCTCTGATACCATTTCCCTTTCAGCATAAACTCTTGGTCCAGTAAGTCATGTTTTGGGTTGTACTCAGCCCTGCAGTGTTCAAAAAAAGGTAAATAGTATTAAAAGATACAAGAGAACAAATAAATAAATCAACGTAGTTAAAATTTCCTTCATACCTATCTCATTCAATCTTAATACCAAAGTGCATCACATCAAATACATCAAAATTATAACTGTTTAAATTTGAAGTGTTCAAGAACTCTGATTATTCTATGGCAGCAAACTATTTCTTGTACAAATTAAAATTAGATAACAAGAATCATAAACATACTTGCATCCCAAAGCATAGCATTTCTTTTGGCTATCTAATGCATATCTACTTATAAATATAGGTATCTGACTGAACAATTTTGTGGACTAGAAAACTTGACTTGTGGACCCAGCTTACTCCTAATAATGAGAGTCTTGACTTCAAATCCATGGTTCAGAGACAGAAAGTTTTTTCAATTAATCAAACACATTTTTAGAAAGCCATCTATACCATTCAGAACCGTTAGAATATAAACTTTTTCAGGCTTTGAGTATCACTGCATCACATTAAAAAGTGCAAAAACAAAGCCAATAGAAGTACAGAAAGGAAGTCCTGAGCGTCACATGCTGACCTTATCAAAACTCCTATTGAATTTCAACACCTAAATAAATAGCCGAAAGAGAAGAATATAGAAAATTTCAACAGCATTTTTTTTTTGAAACTAAGATTTCAACAGCATGTGAGAACAAAACAAAGGATTTCCACTAAGTAATGTAAATATGATTGAGAACTACAATTACATAACAACATCAAAACCTATATAGAACATTAAAAGCTTCTCCATAAAGAACTTTTAAGAGGAGAAAATCAACAAACCAACATAAGAAATTTGCACAAGAATATCATGAGTGCTAAGTAACCGTAAACGCAGATAGAGATCTTGAATTCTTAACGAATCAACTAAGAAAGAAATATGGAAAGCGGTAACAAGTCCAAACTAATACACCCTTTGGGGGCTAAGAAACCGATCCAAGTAAAATAAAAATCAAATCAAATTTGAATCTCTGCATTCAAAATTAAGCTCATTAAGGAAAGGGTATCAAATTTTATTTCAACCCAGATGACAGATAACCGAGGTTCAAATTCTATTCCTACTGCTAAGGAACCCAACAGACTCGAAAATCCCAACTATAAATCTGAACCCAAAAAGAAAAGCAGAAAAAAAAAATACAAACAAGCATACAAAAAGAGAATTGAAAAGTGAGGAAATTGCTTACCTCGGAGGACGTATTATAAAGTTGACAAGCTGCTCCATAGAGATAGATAACGATCAAATTTGATTTGATCCCTTCTTCCCCTGGTTTGTCTCACGTTTATCCACTCTTTCTTAGCTGTTCTATTTCGCTAGTTTAGTAAATAAAGTAATAAAAAATAGAGGCTATAGAATATTAAAAATAGTGAAAAGAGACAGAACGGAAGTACAAAACAAGGGAACAGAGAAGCGAAGTTACTCTGCAAGCTCTGTGCATCTGCAGCAGATTTTATCAGACAGAGAAAGAGGAAGAAGATAAAAAAGGAGGAGGAGAAGAAGCAGCCAAGGGACCGTCCTCTGCAGGTGATTTTAACTAGTTATTGTTTTTGGTTTTTCTTGTCGCAAGTGGTTTCCATAATTCCATTTGGGAGTTGTTCCTTTCCTTCGCTCTAAACCCAACGAGGGAGTTAAAATAAAAGGTCAAAAAAAAAAAAGAAAAAAAGGCCTCAATTTCGATGGCTCTCCTCAGTCCTCACACGTGCGAATATAGAACTTTGCTTTTAGGCCTTGCAAGTGTGTGGACGACTTCAAGGCAGTCCAAGATTTCATTGGGCTTCGGCCCAACTCTTCCGTATTTTCAGCATTTTTTATCCATTTGAATATCCACTTTGTTAAAAAATAAAATTCTCTTTTTCTATATTAGTAGGTATTATTCATTAAAATTATAGTTTTCGGTAATAGAGTGCATTAAATAGTTATTATCCATAGGCCTATGAATGTTCCAAAGCTAAGGTAGAATCTGCAAGGCTACTTGATTGAGGAGACTCTTCATTTTGATTACAAATGAAAGTAGGAAAAGGGTTTCAAAAATAGCCTCAACTTTTCGTCGAAGGTCTTTACAAAAGTTATGATTGAAAGGTTAATTCAATGATGTGAAGTATTACCCACCATACAAATTCATTCAGGTTGCTTCTAAGATTATAGACAACTCATGCCAATTCTCAAATGCTTTTGGTCCTCAACTCTTATTATGAATTCTTGAAAATCAAACCCAATTTGGATCTTCAATTATAATTGGTGGGTTTTTAACACAGTTGAGTTTTTGAGGATGTTCAACACCAATAATGTCCTGAAAAGAAGTGAATGAGATTTTCCACCTAATCCAATAAGCAGTTGGGGTTTTAAAAATGATAGTTTAACACAAACTACTTGGATGTTAGAAGGTTTGAATCTGATGTACACGTATTTTTCTGTTCCTGGATGTTGTGTTCGTATCAAAACGTTTGTTTCTTAGTTCAATCTCTTTGGGAAGTTCAATTGAATTTGGCCATTTGGAGTAATAACTTACACTTGATGATAATGAGAGAGATCTGACAAATTCATTTTTATATAAGCTAGTAATCTTATTACTAGAAATAAATGAGTAATACAAAAATAATGAACTTGACATTTAAATTATGTGCAATGAAGCTCACTGAGAAGGCTCCTTCCTTATCCAGTGGTCCCAAATGTGCTAAAACAAATGTCAGGATCATCACCCTCCATCAAACATCAGCCAGCTCAACCTCTGATTCATCCACACAACTAAACCTGCAATAAAGCAACAATTCATTTTTACTTTGCTTTTTTCACAGTTAATTACCTTTCCAATTATGAGTTCTTCCTTTTTTTGGATACTAAAATATTCTTTTATTGGAAGTCAACTAAGCTAATATTATGAAAAGCCAGTTTGAGCTTCCCATTATTCCATAAAGCAAACCTTGTGGCTGAAACTTAATTAAACATAGACAGTCTATTTGACTTGGAAATCTCACTTTTACTTTCAAGCATTCTGATATCTCAACTTTCAACTGTAAGTATTCAAATTAACAATCTCTGAGGCAAGTCCTGCAAGACTCACATTCTTTTTGCTCTTCTTGCCTTTTCAGATCCTTCCAGGTAAGTTCTTTGCGCATGTCTCTTTCACTCCTTGAGTGCTTTGCCATAAAGAAAATGGCCATATGGGTTTTGACTAAAGCAACAATTATAGACACCCTCTTTGCACAGCATTGGGACACTAGAGATCTTTAAATTGAAGATGGAGGGGAGAATGGAGAGCTGGCATAATGAAGCTCCAACCCATATTACTTTGTTTTCTGTTTTTCCTTTATGTAGATTCTGGTAAAAGTGGAGCTCAAAGAGATTTACCCTGTAACAAAGGTATGATCATATTTCTACAGCAACTTCTAGTTGGGGAATAGGAACATCATAATCAATCTGCGACCTTTTGGTCATTTAAGGAAGAGATGTACTTTAATGCCATTAATTCACCTGGTCCACAAGAGGCACGGTAGGCGGATAGCGGATAATCCAACATAATCCGTAGACTATGGCCATCCGAGTCAACATGCTGGACTCGCTTTATCTTTTTTGCCATATATTTCTTCCACGTTATTATGAGTTATGCAATTGGAGCTTCTCTTTCTGCTATGTTACATAATCAGTATGAAAAGAGTTTAAATACAACTAGCGTGCAGGATATGTTGCCCATAGATAATAACCCTTGATCATTGAGACCACAACACAGTGCCTACTGATACTTGGTCTGGTCAAATGGCAGCTAGGAACAGTTTCAATAACTTTGAAAACCTTTTAATTGCTTGAAACAGAGCGGAACTGGGCTAAGCAGGTGAAAATACCATATTGTGGCCTGTGTTATAGCCAGAGAAACAGAATTTCATAGCAGAGAAGCAGGTTTAAGGAATTTATACTTGCAATTTTCCTAAAAGAATTCTGCAGAAATATGTCAAAGAGAGAGAGAGAAGGGGAAGCAAATATAGAGTTGGTTGGTTAGCTCTCGCTGTGTTTTGTGGTCGATCCACCTTGATCTTTTGGAATGTGCTAACAAAATTTTCTCTGCTTTGATTCATCTTTCTTTATTAAACGTTAATCTATTGTGTTCTGAATTCTTCAGTTTTTAAGTTCTTGTTTATATTTGTTCTAATTTTCCAGCAAGGAGTAGGTCAAAATGGCACAATCTTGACACCCTCTTCCCCATGGCAGATGAGAATACTGAAGAATTCTGTACCTGCAAGTCCCGTGACAGCAAAGATATGGAGAGCAGAACGAGAAAGGAACAGCTAAAACGCTGCCAGATTTTAAAGTGTTTGCCGTGAGTCTAAATCAGGCACTATCAATAGGATAGAGAATCTTTGTAAAATAAGGAACCGGTGTGAGTAGGCTGTTTAGTAGTCTTTCTAAATAAATTTCCCTTAATTAATACCTGTAACTTTATTCCTTCACTGTCCGCAGAGCCAAATATTCCAGAAAAAAGTGATCCAGGGACCCAGATTCAAGGCTTCATTTGATTCCTTCCTCTTCAGTGAGGCAAGTCCAGTAACGATAAGGAATTAAAGATATTTCTTGCAAATTAAGAAAGTCCAATAGTCCATTAACAAAAATTATGCATAAAAATGTGGCAGGATCACCCTCTTCATAACTTGTAGTCAGGAACAGAAGAACTCCTTTGCATATATATAGTTCTCCTCCAAATCATTAAGGGAGACGCAGAATAAATAGTCCTGTCCGCTTGCCATTGTCTCCAAATTCCCAAAATGGCCACGGCTTCAGGAGCATCCAAATCAGCAGCCTTCTTGCTTTCAATTATCAATATTGCCCTGCATTTCATCATTATAGTAGCTGTAAATCATGGGATTAAAAGAACTCCAGAAACGGGTAAATTCAGATATCTGCACACAGAATTTTTTAGTTTATCAGCAACAAGCAGCTATTAACAAGTCCTGTAATGAATTCCTGCTAGCATATTTCCAATATACTTCCCAAGATGCCAACAGGTTTCTTCATCATTTTCTCCCTGCTTTGTGGGGTAGTTGGCATCTGTAATGAATTTTATATAATTAATTGCAACATAATATTAATTTTATGATCATGAAATTATATAATATCAGTAATTTTTTATTTAAATATTAATAATAAAATTTATTAAATATTAATATATTAAAATTATAAAAATATTTATTATTATAAAAATATAATATAAATAATATAATTAGTTTAATATAATATAAATATATTATTATAATATATTAATAATTTAAAAAATGAAAAAAATAAAATCATTTCCTCACCAAGTCATTATTTATTATTATTTTTATTTTTAAAAATAGCATGGCATCACTCACAGATGCCTCTGCCTATGATTTAATTTTTTTTATTTATTAAAATATTATAATAATATAAATTAATTAATATATTATTTATATATTATATTAATTCAAGGATTTTATTTATATTATATTTTTTAATAATAAATTTTTTTATAATATATTTTATTAAATTATTATTTTACAGTCGTACTTAATCACACAAATAATATTAATTTTATAATACTAAAATTATATAATGTGAATAATATTTTTAATTTAAATATTAATAATAAAATATATTAAATATTAATATATAAAATATATTAATATTTAAAATTATAAAATAAAAATAGACTTAATTAAATATTATACGTAATTATTCGATTGTTATTATTAATAAAATTTATTAAATATTATTATATTAAAATTATAAAAAATATTTATTATTATAAAAATATAATATAAATAATATTTTAAAATTAATATGATATAAATATTTTATTATAATATATTAATAATTAAAAATAAAAAAAATAATGCGCATACTACAATTAATATTATAGTTTGCAAGGGTGGGAGATTTACTGTGTCTACTCGACATGTCGTTTGCCAATTTGGCACGGGCGCAATTGTCTTTAGCAAACGACAACCGTTTTACTTTTCATGTAAAGGAAGATTTACTGTGTCTACTCGTCCGGCTCTGCAACAACAATACCGATGAGCTCCGCTAACAGCACAATCCTAAATACCATTTCCCCTTCTTTATGTGGCAAGTTTCGAAACCCTAATTTCAAAACCTTAATTCCGCAAAGTCGCATACCTATTTACTCTAAATGTCGTCTAAACCATACACCTACTATTTCGTTTTATAACATCCCTGCAAGTTTAAAGCTGAGAAGTTCCAAAATTAGAGCTTCAGGGGACAGCACGGGTGAGACTGGGAACTGGTTAAACCAGTTTTCGAGCGGTGCTTTGGCGGCCGATAAAATTTTTAGACTTATTTCGGGTGCCACAGCGAGTCCCATTGCCCAGTTCATATCTTCGCCAACCACCTTTTTGCATTCTGTTGACCCCAGAATCAAATTGGTAAATTTCATTTTGAATTCAATTCTTGTTTGTAGCTTCAGTCCACCCAAAGTGGCTAACCGTTGTATGTTGCAGAGGTTATCTTAATGACATGATTGGTACTGATATTATTCATGTATGCTTTTGTTAATTTATCTTCATAAAATTGATTGTTGACAACATTTGAGAAGATAACATATTTGCCTTTTCAAATCAATCCTATTATTTTGCTTATGCAGATATGGCTCTTGGTCTTAGTTGTTTTGCCAGCACGGTCACATATAATAATGCGTTTTGGATTGGTGGTGTACATTGCTCTTCTGTCAATATGGATTCTCCCAAGACAAGTCTGGATGGTAAATTCAGTAGTTTGACTTTTTAAATGCAAAGAGCAGGTTGTATAAAAAATTTGCTTCCGGATAGTTTACTCTTTTGAATGGTTTTATAGTGACATTTATTGCTGATTTCCTGAATCCTCTTAGGATCAATTGGGAAGAGTGTCATTGCTTTCTGGGATTCTATTCATAATGTTGGGGCTGGGTGCAGATAGTGCACCTCCTCTTGTCCAGCCAAGAACTCCACCGCCTGCAATGATGGGCTTGCCTAATCTTCCTGTGTCTTTGGAAGGTTATTCATATTTAATCATGAAGCTAGGACCATTAAAGTTTACAAGGAAGGGTTTGTCAGTAGCAAGCACGGCTGCATGCTTAACCTTCACTGTGAGTTCATTTCACATCCTTAGGTCCTCTTTGTCTCTCCATGATAATGAAGTTCTTGTGAACCTGTTTCCTATGGCATTTGAGGACATGAATCATTCATGCATGCACATGTGCACTCAGACATGATTAACATGGTGCATATCTCAGACCCTTGCAAAAAGTTATCTCATGGGTTTTAGTAAGCATTTTTTGATAGACACCCTGTCTATGTGTTTTTTGATAGATTTTCCAAAGTGCAAGCCTCTGCCTGGCAACCACAACTCCAGAACAATTGGCATTTGCATTGCGGTGGTTTATGCTCCCTTTGAGGTGTATTGGTGTACCAGTTTCTGAAATCACTCTTACCCTCTTGCTGTCTTTGAGATTCATCAATCTAGTGTTTGATGAGGTAAGAGATAGATCAGTTGATTAGTTAATTATTTGTCAAATAAACTGCAGACTTTAAATATTTGCTATTGATCTCTTTGATAATTCAACAGGCTTATTGAAAATTATAACATTGATTGCCCTCGTATTCATTTTTTTCTGTTTTCAGGTACGCAATGTTGCACTAGGCATTGTATCTCGCAGGATAAATTGGGAGCAATTGACAATCATGGAGACAATTGATAGTAAGCACACAGTTCTACCATTTTATCTTCTGAGAGAAACAAGAGTAGAGAAGGGAGTGAGGGGAGGTAGGATGGGATCTGGGTTCTTTATTGCTGTATAATATTTAATTTGGTGGCTGTTCTCAAATATAAGTTCTTTCAAACTCGATGAAGAAGGCTGTTAGAACTGGTCATAATGTAGTTCTTCAATTACATGATATTTGTGTCACAAAGAGAGATGTGAAAAGAACACAATTCCTGCTCCTCCATTACATGTGTAGTATTTCATGCTTCAATGTTAATGTAATTGGAGTTGAATATGAGCATTGACTTGGGTATCTAATACTAATAAGTCGCCAGCTAATACTTTATAGCCCTTCATGATCCTAAGCACTATGGATGTTGTAATGAACAATTGTAAGATATATACTGTAGGAACTAAGTTACTTGGATGCAGGTATGAGAGTCAAATATGAGCATTTCTCTGGGAATGCTGAAATTTTTAGGTTCCTTTGATTTGAAGTTTCCTCAGATCAAAATAACATTATCTGATATGAACAATTTTGGGTATGGTGAAAAGTCAAAGGGAATATTGTTTTTTCCACTTCTGCTTGAAAACATGTTTGTTTTAGTGATAGTGACTTTCACTTTATTCTTGGCTTTGCAGTTTTTGCTTCCTACATCCGTCGAATCTTCAAGAATATCTTTAACCATGCAGAGCAGATATCCCAGGTTTTCCTCCACCATTTAATATTTTCACTGCCTGACAATGAGTCATCAAGTCTAATGTTTGTCCGATTTTAAATGTGTTACTTCCATAAGAGTGACATCTCCTAAATTTCTTGCACATTCCAATCTATTTGGGAAAAAATTGATGCTGGCTCCTACAAGAAAGTATGATAAACATTCCAATGAAGAGAAATTTGAAATATGTAGAGTTTCTTGCACGTTCCAATCTATTTAGGAAAAAATTGATGCTGGCTCCTACAAGAAAGTATGATAAACATTCCAATAAAGAGAAATTTGAAATATATACGATTGATAAGTAGTGGTAGAAGTTAGGAAAATAAATACCTTTAAAAGTTCTGAATTTTGCTGATGCCTTCTGTAAAATGATAAAAGGAAGTGGGGTATTATGTATTCATTTTCCTTTTGAGGTCTTAAATGAAAACAGTAATTAAACTTTCAGGTGTTTAAAGACTCTAAACCAAGTTTCTGAACTTTGGCCCAATGTCTATGGCAGGGTCCTAGGGCAGATTCTGCAACATCCATTATACTAACAACATTATGTATTTATTTTATAGCCCTGTATATGACAAAAAAAAAAGTTAAAATTTTTCATCTCATCAGCCTTTATCAGTAAGTTTAGAAGGGGAAAGAAATACTTGCGTGATTATAATTGCTGTTTGCTGCTACCTAAAGGTTTCTGCTCATAATACTGTATCTACTGTATGGAATCTACAGGCCATGATTGTGCGAGGCTTTAGAGGGGACAGCAACTCTCATAAAATCTACTTCTTATCAGGATCATCAATTGGGATGGCAGATTTTATTTCCGTATTGTGCCTAATTGGTGTTGTGGGTGGTGCTTTTCTATCTGACTATTTCCTTGTCTGAGTACCATCTCTGCAGTTATATAGGTAAATTCACACTTTATCACAAACGATCTTACTGTGACTTTCAAATACAATCTCCTCTCTCTTTTCTGAAGCCATAATCAAAATGAACCGGAGGTCAAGTGCTCATTAATTCTTGGATATCATCTCCATATGTGCAGATTCAGCAGCTTGTAAAAATTTTACAATTGACTGAAGATGATGCACTCTCAAAGTCAATTCATTTGCAACTATTCCAAACAAGTGGTGGTTTAGCCATGTGACCAAGGCGGGAAGCGTGGATTGGGCCACCTACTAAAATATGGAAGACTTTTAAGTAGTTATTTTGAGTGTGCATTAAAATTGTCCAGGTCCGCTCTTAAATTTCTATTGCCTAGGATGTCTCTGCGTTCATTGTTTTTGATTAAGACCTTTGTAGCATACCCTTACAGCCCTTACAGGTGGTGCATGGGACATTATTGTATATGGCTAGAGGAAGTATTTTTGAAATACAGATGAGTGCACAAAAAATACAGCTAGATCACTGCACATTTTAGCTGTGTAACTTGCCAGGGTTCTCATAAGAAATAGGAAAGAGAGAGAATTTACATGTTCTATGGAATAGATTTCAGATTCTTCCTATTTCTACTCTTATCTACATATATTTTTTAAGATAAAATTCCCCTCCTTGATATATCGTTGGATTGGGATATTCCCCTCAGAACTTGGTTCAGATTTTGCTTGGATTATGTGCGCGGGGTGAGAATGGCACAGAAAAAAAGAAAGCAAGCAAATGCCCAGTGGTGTATGGTACTCGTTTGATCACCAGTTCCAAGTTCATCAAGCAGCACCTTGAAATATAATAGCTTGATATGCATATATTAGTTAAACTCGGTGGATAGTTCGACACAAATGCCAGTTGAGATGTATTGTTCCTGAAAGCAGATGCTAAGCCTTCCTAGAAAATAATTTTTTTCCCGAATTAGAGAATTGGCAACTCACGTGAATTCAGCTCTTCATTGATAACTGAATTATGTCAAAATCCGACATCAATTCAAGGTCATTTCTTGTTAGCAAATTTGGACTCCAGGGGAAGGGAAAGAGAGGGAAAGAGAAAGATAAAGCAAAGAAAAGAGCGGGACGACTAGGAAAGCTTCAGGAATATCGAGGAAGTGTAGCGTTACCGTGTAGAGTGAGAGTTTTGCCCGGTTGTTTTCGATTCGCCTCCCCTGCCTTTGGCAAGGGACGACTTATTTTGGTTTTGTTGTTTTTTGGCCAGTGATAACCCTTGGCTTGCTTTCACGGTCAATGTCGGTTTTGGTTTTTTCTTTTCTTATTTTTAGATTTGGGTTGTTTTAGTCGAGGGTTATTTTAGCATATTTGTTTGTGCATTGAGTATGGGCTCCATCCTTAGCTTCTGGAGATATCGTTTGCATGCATTGGTGGAGGGTCCTCCGAGAGTTATGATGGCCATCTGATTGGAGATTGGCTTCCCTTAAGGCATCTAGAGATGCCGGTGAGGTTTCTCCCACTGCCTCCTGTTGTTGAGGCATGGTTCTGGGTTAGTGGCTTCTTTTGGGTTTCCATTCATGGTTCTGATGGTTTGCATGTCTCTGGTGCTTTTGATCTCAGCGATGGTGGGTTTTGGGTTGAGGATTGTTGGCGAAACTTGGCTGATGGCGACTTTTAGTAGATGCGATGCTTGGCTTTGGCCGCGTGGATTCAGTGCAAGTCCGTGTGGTGTAGTTTGCTGGGACTGATTTGTTGGGTCTGGGTTGGTTTTGGGTTTTTCTCATCATGGGTTAGTTTGGTTTGTATTCTGGTTTTATTTGTGCACTGGTTTGAGCCTTTACTTCTTGTATTTTTAGCTCTATGGACATGTAAATGCAGATCCATGCATGTTCAAAAATTAAAAAAAAAGATTCTCATTCGTATTTGATTAGGACAACTTCTCGATAGACGTTATTAAAACGCCGCTAATATACCGTTTAACGTTCATCGCACATTGTCAGCACTTTTGGCAATGAAATTTATCTCTGAAGCTAATCGTATTTATCACCATCGCCAAACACTGTTTTTCCTGCAGTTATATAAATAATTTTTAATCCTTGAATTGGCTTGATGGGATGATTAAAACTTTCCAAGTGCTTTGTTCTTTCAATTTTATTTGCTCCCCAACATACTCATCATTAAAAGCTCACTGAAACCTGACATTTGGAGCGTTATGTACAACTGTATGCGAGACACAATGCAGCATCAGTGGACTCATATGTTTGTTTAGATATCCTTGGCTTCAGCTTTATGTACTTTAATTAATGCAACAGATATACGTTTTCTATGGACTGCTCTTTTTCACTCTTGATTATACGAAATTTCCTTGATCCTTCCTGTCATAGTCTGTTGCCTAGCAAAGCAAAAATTGGTGACAAGTACTAGGTTTTCGTCACATATCGATTACAATTATAAATACTCTACCTTGAGAAAAGGCATTCACATAGTGAGGATGACACAGAAGAGATGCAAGCAAGTAATTCCAAGTGATGTCCTTTTTGACATACTTCTGTTTCTTCCTGCTAAATCTCTTGTGCGGTTTAAGACTGTTTGCAAAGTCTGGTACTCTTACATTACCAGTTCTTACTTCATCAAGAAGCAACTAGATGGTTACCATCAGAAACTGGTGCTTTCATCCTCTGATTCTTTTCAACTTGTCGACTATAAAGGGTCTCAAGTTGAAGCAATGCAACTTGATTTTCCTCTGGAAGATAAGGATGGTTTAAAGGACATTAGCTCTTGCAATGGTTTGTTATGCATAACTCTCAAGGATGGAAAAATAGTGTTATGGAATCCATCTACAAGAGAGTTTAAGCAAGTTCAATTGCCTCGCGACAGAGGAGATTTTCGCTATACTTTTGGAGGGTTTGGGTATGATAATTCCCATGATGATTACAAGATTGTTGCACTTGGTCATGGTAGGCAAATTTTGTTAGGCACAACAGTTGAGATTTTTTCTTTGAGAAATAATTCCTGGAAACAGATGCCAAATCTACCTTGGTATATAATGTTTTTAGCAACTCCACAGCCAGGGATTCTTGTACGTGGTGATCATCAATCGCGGAATCGGACTCTTTATTGGCAAGTTGATTATGTTCAGAAGTATGAACCAATTATTGGTAGATATAGTTATCATAAAGATGACCATATTAAGGCCTTTCTTTGTTTAGATTTGATGAAAGAAGAGTTCTGTACGCTGACTATGCCTGATGATATATGCAGCAAGGCTTCCAAATTTGAACTGGGGAATTTTGGAGGATGCCTTTCTATTTATAAATATTCAGATGAAGGCTATGCTGATATCTGGGTTCATGAGTTGAAGGAAGTTAAGAAGTGGACTGAGTTAATAACCATTCCACCAATGAAGGATCTGCTGCCTGAGATGTTTGCACCTATATGTATCATGAACAATGGAGAAGTTCTCCTGAATTTGAAGGAAGAGAACAAGTTATGTTTATTCAACCCAGAAGACAAGGCATTGAGAGCATTTGAGATTCAAACCTTGCTGCCTTTTGATAGAGTTATTATGCATACAGAAACTCTAGTTTCGCCAAATGCAATTATTGATGGTGAAGACCGAAGATAAATGAGCTATTAGTTTTTCACAGTAATTTAACCTTTTAAATTTTTGTACTGTTATTTTTGCCAAATATAAAAATTTAGACATTCTAAATAAAAATTAAATGTAATTGATAATTGATAGCAAATAGTTATTACTGTTAGATATGACAAATACCTGTAATTTTATAAGTTTTCTAGCTGCAATACTTCAAAAGAGTTTATTAGCTACATAACAATTATTGGATAAAAAAAAAAAAAAAAAACCTCATTCAACTGCTCTGAACCTCTCTGTAAGAAAATGTCATTTTGATTCAATTGGAGTCAAATTGATTGTAATCCTATTTTAAGCTGAAATGCGAACATGATTAACAATATATCACTCGCATATTAACTTAAATTTAAACATTTTATTTGGTCGGAATTTTTTTAAATAATATTTAAAAATTTTGAACTTGTATTGAAAAGAAAATAATGAGTTTTAAAGTAAATTTTCAAAAAATTTTAAAAACTTTTAAAAAACCTTCAATTAATCCATTAATTTTGTGGATTGAAAAGGTGTTTTTTTCTTAATTTTTAAATTTTTAAAAAATTTTATTTTCTTTCTAAATAATAAAAAAATATTAAAATTTAAATATCATGAAAAATTTTATATCGTAAAATTATATTTTAAAAAAATTTACACTATTTTATTTTACTTTACTGAGGCACATGGCCCACATTATAGTATCAATGGACTGGCCATAAAACTCTCCCTCTGTGGAGCCCGAGTCCATCTTGGAGTACTTCCGTCTTTATTTCCCAAAGTGCAGGGTTACAGACTTGCAGTGCAGTAACATTAACCGCGGGCTGGGTCTACTCATTCGCTAACCGCCATGGCAGAGAAGAACGACCTGGTCGCCGGTTCGTGTCGCAAAGACCAATCATCAACTCCGTCCTCTTCCACCCGCAGCAATCCTTCAGCACCTCACCGTGACGGCCTCTACGACTCGTTAGTTCATGAAATTAGAATGCCACCACAAAACCCCAAGAAAGCCAAGACATCAAACCAATCTGATCATCCACCTTATTTATCCACCCTTCCTGACGAAATAATCGCGGAAATCCTCTCTTGGTTACCAGTCAAATCTCTAATTCGATTCAGGTGCGTTTGCAAATCATTCAAAGCTCTGTTTTCGGACCCCCAGTTTATAAAAACCCACCTCAGAAAAATCACGTCTTCATCAGAAAGCAAACCAAATCACTATGAGAAAATTGTTTTAACCTGTGTTCGTCCTCCATATACTCTCGTCAAATCTTGCTCCCTGTACTCGATTTATAACGAATCACAAACTGATGCTGTTGAGCTCGATCATTTCTCATTAAGGGATAAATATCATTATACTTGGCTTGTTGGGTCTTGTGACGGATTACTGTGTATGGCTGCCTATAACACTGCCGAGCAAAATTATGTGGCTTTATGGAATCCATCTACAAGGGTGGTTTATAGATTGCCTGGTTTAGGGTTTGGAAATAAGTCAGAGGGCTATACTTGTTTTGGGTTTGGTTATGACAGTAATATATGTGATTATAAGGTGGTGGCTGTGTTCTGCTTTCGAAACTGGGGTGATAGTGAACATAAAACTAGAGTTAAAATTTGCACCTTGGGGACCAAATCTTGGAGGAGGATTGAGGATTTCGGATATGGGGTTCCTTATGATGTCTCAGGAAAGTATGTCAATGGGAGTCTTAGTTGGCCAGCGATGTGTGAAAGAGATTCTAGATTAGCGTGGATTATTGTTTCCCTTGATTTAGCTAAGGAGACGTATAAGGAAATTTTGCAACCTGATTATGGGGAGGATGATTATGATAGTATAAGTTTGGGGGTTGTGAACGGATGTCTTTGTATGATGTGTGATATTGCAGACTCTGCTGATTTATGGGTCATGAAGGATTTTGGAGTGAGACAGTCTTGGACCAAGTTGCTAAGCATACCATATTTGGATGATCCTGGGGTGATGCAGTATTCAATTCCATACTACATAGCAGATAATGGTGAAGTTCTGATGGAGGGTAAAGACGTTTTACTTATTTACAATCCTAAAGATGGCACATTTAGGTATTCTGTGATCAATGGTGCTCGCCGGTTGGTTGAAGCAGAACTTTACATTGAGACCCTGGTTTCACCCTAAGTTGAGAATTCTCATTTCGAGAGGACAGAAATGTTTGCGAACACTGAAAAGTAGACTGGAAACGCTTTTCTGATGCGTAGCTTTTACTGTCTAATGCATTTTCCTTTTTCCTTTTTCTCATCCTTCTTCTTTTATCATTTTCTGTAAATTGTAATGGAGTTGGGATCACAAACATTGTAGATATAATCTTGCAATGATAAAAAATTTATAGATAATAATCTTGTTCTTTCCAAAACCATACAAATAAATGCAGGACCAAAAATGTAGAAAAGGGAGAAGGAAAAAAAAAGGCAGTAGGTGATGAACCGGAAGACAACATATTCAGATACTGGTAGGTAAGTATCATGAGACTGTAACCTTTCTCCTAGAATCACTCTTTACAATCAATACTAACATGTAATAGTCAATATTTACTTCATGTGGATATGGTTATGTTGATTGTTTGAATTAGGACCTGGTACCTGGGCTGTTTATTCAGGGAGCTTTTCATTGAGTGATCAACAGCAGGGAGGATAAGAACCATGTCGTTTCGTCTTTGATGATAGTTTAAATTTGTGGAACTTGTTGGAATGAAAAAAAGATGGGTTTATTAAGAGTGGCAGGTTGAAGTTTGTGACTTGAAAACACAACACTTTAACCTTACGCTATTTTAACATATCGGTCAGAAAAAAGAAGCCCACCAAAGTTAGAATGGTTGGGCTATTTGAAGGAGAAGATGAGGCCCATGAAACCCAATTTGTTAAAATTCATAAATTCACATAAAATTCAACTGGAACCCTGAATGGCTTTGTGTACATCATGGCTGTATGCTATGCGTGATGACATTTTGGGAGATGCGTGAATACGAGTAAGTGCTTCATGGGCTAGGTTTACCATCACCCGCCATACATATGAATGAAGCCACTGTGCTTGGCAAAGAATGTAGAAGATCTACTGGAGATGATGAAAATGAGTCCATTACATTATTTGGAAACGGACACGCAAGTTTCTTGCTAGTGGTTCAATGAATTCCAATTGGGGTTGGTTTTGAAGTTTAGTTTACTTAGTTGCATGGCCTTTAGGCATTTTAATAACATATAGAGTTTCTCTGGATGGTTCTGTTGCGTCTGCCTAGAAAATAAGACCGTCAGCATGACATGGAGACGATGATGAATTCCTTGAAATTGCAACTGGGTTTCGTATAAGGACTGTGACTACTAATGCTAAAGACAATATATTATCGATTATTCCAGTGTTCTAATAGTGACCTTCACAATTTTAAATATGCTGACGAGGATTAAACATATCCTGTCAATCATTGACTCTTGTCTTTAAATGAACCCGCCAACTTCATTATATCACCTCTTCACATCTTAAACCTGAGGTCTGTTTGCTTGAACTGAGATCAATGGCGAAGGCTAACCTTGTTCATGATGTCATAATCCAAATACTCTTACGACTGCCTGTAAAATCTCTCTGCCGATTCAAGAGTGTATGCAAATACTGGCATTTTCTTATTTCTGATCCCCATTTTGTCAGAATGCACCTTAATCTAGCAACTAGAAACAATTGTATCAACTGCCAGAGATGGAGACTGTGTCTCACATCTTTCTCTCTTCCTTCTGTTTACTCTGTGGGCTATGAAGCATATGACAAAGCAGTAGCAGCAAAGCTTGATTATCCACTGAAAACTGATTGCTACGATGAGGTCAAGTTCATTGGTTCTTGCAATGGCTTACTATGTGTTGCTTCTGAACCAGGAATATTACTGTTGATAAACCCTTCTACAAGAGAAGCTGAGGAAATACCAAGATTAGGCAATCGTCGTCCCTTCACTCAATCATCCCTGCCTTACATGTACGGATTTGGCTATGCTCACTCCATTAATGATTACAAGCTGGTGAAAATCTCTTGCAAAGGTTGTGTCTTTGTCTACTCACTGAGAGCCAATAGCTGGAGAGAAGTTGGAGTGTTTCCTTATGGCATCCTTGCACTTGATCCAGGGATTCAGCTAAAAGGAGCTATCCATTGGGTGGTAAGTCACAGTATGGATTCGACGAAATCACAAGTAATCGGTGCTTTTGATTTGGTGAAGGAGAAGTTCTGGGATGTGTCACCACCAGCTTCTGTTAAAAATTTTTATGGGATAGGAGTTTTTGGAGAATGTCTCTGCATACTGCCTGGTTCTGATATAACCTCCCATAATGACTTTTGGATAATGAAGAGCTATGGCATAAAGGAGTCGTGGACTAAAGTTGTGATCACCATACCGTATTTTAGAATGAAACCACTGGGTGTTTTTGAGAATCATAAAGCTTTATTAGAGATTGATGGAAAATTAGTTGTTTACAATTTCATAGATGAGACTTATCAGGATCTTGTTATTCATGGGATCCCAGATGGAATTGATTTTGAAGTAGAGACATACATAGAGAGTCTTGTTTCCCCTCACCTGAGATTGGCAACCAGAGCAGACATCTGGATCAGATGAAATTCACAGTAATGGTTGAAGCAGGCAAATGCATCGTCTCCAGATCTGCTTTCAATTTTCTGTCCTGTACTTTGGTTAATTTAAAGCAAGATTTGCTTTCTTTGTTCCATTACTTTCCTAGATAGGCACAGCAACAGATTTATGTAAAACTTAAACTGCACCCAAATCCAGTTCTATCAATCATTATTTTCATTTTTTATTCTGAAGCATGGTTGTAGAAATCATTTGCTTAGCATTTCCCATTTGCAGATTCAGGTTAACAGTAGAGTACTAGTTGACAGTTTTTGGAATTTTTAAGACTTTTTGGGCTTGTTTTCTATTAAACCCATCATTTATTTAACATTTTTAGACAAATCAAAAAATTAATAAAATGAATTAATTTTATTAGCTATAGTTCTATAATCAAAAGCAAGTTATCTTTGACTTGCTCCATGAAAAATTAGCCTAAAATCCCACAAAATTTTCAATAGTAAGTATTAATTGAAAAAAATAAAAATAAAAGTAACGTTGCTTATACAAATAAAAAATTCAGTGTTATAATTTAATTTAATTATATATAAAATAAGGTTTTCCTTTGGCTGATGATAGAGATGAAAATGTAGATAGGTTGCCAAATAACACAAAGATCACAAACATAGACCGGCAATAACAATGTAATAATTCCTTGAAATTTCAGTTGGATTGCATTAACCATTTGGAGTTGGAATTTAGGCAATCTTTTAGACAATTGAAAGTGATTATTACCAATATTTTAAAGCAATCTAAAGTCTTTGAAATCTGATGGGTGAATATTGAGTTGGTGTCATTTAGGATTGACAATGGATAGTTTACCTATCGCATTAGTCCTGCTTGTATCTCAATTTGTTTAATAATTTACATTAAGAGACTGCCCAAACCTGACACTAACTAAATAGTTTTCAAATATCAAATTAACTGACTACCCTTTAAAGGAATTTGGAAAGTACTTCGCTTTTCTCTGCTAGAGTTAAGACAATAAAGATGACAACCGTTCCTTGAAAGAATCAAATAAAATTATTTGTCGAAGCCGGCTATGAGATCAGTAATGGGTAGTTCCACAATAAATAGATCAAAGTTCAAGGCTTTTTTTCTCCCCTGTTTTTTCTTTACAAAATAGAAACGGGTCGATTTTACATCAATGTATCTATACAAGTTTAAAACCATTCGTGTTACATCTCTATTCACCCAAGAACAGCATCAAGTGATTCAAGAGTCAGAACTCCAATTCAAATGCACAGAAAGGAAATATTTCACTATGCATTTCCAAGTCATCAGTCTTTGGTCACGACAGCAAAAAATAAAACAAAAAAAATGTATATCATACATCTACAAAACAAGCTTAAACTGCAAAATTTAGCCCTAGGTTGACATCTGACCTTTGTCTCCAATGCTTACCTTTGCCAGTGAAGTTTTATTCCACCTTCTCGCATAATCTCATAGGCCATTTTGTATTTTTCAAGAGAGGTTGTCCCAGCCTCTATGAATTTACAGGCTGTTTCTCTCAAACTCCACATGATTAAGGACTTGAGTTCCTGTGGGCTAACACCAGATTCAATATCACGAACGGTCCCATATTCAGCATTCTTTGTCCACCGATGTAAGATATAGCAAGGTGGAATTTCCCTTATATCCAGTAGGTTGAAGACTCTCAAAATATGTCTACACAAAATACCTTCAAATTCAAACATTTGACAACTACAACATGCAGTGATATTGGATGCACTGAAAGTAACAGCATGTTTCTCAATCTCATTCCCACACCTCCGCACTGAATATCTGCTAATGGTCCCTTCTTCATATGTCTTTATCCCTAGATAATTATAGCATTGTAGCAGTTCATTTTGAAATATTTTGAACACAGTGAGTGTATAAAGCCTTCTACATTGTTCTTCTACTGGTTCTTTTGTATGCAGAAAAGCCTGCAAATTATAACTGTTAAAGTCTTCTTTTCTTTCCTCATCATGACGTCGTGCAAGGCCTCGCTCAAATCGTGAAATAAACTCTTCAATTGGTGTTTGAGCATTTAATAATGTACCAAAGAATGGTTCCAAACTTTCATTTATGGGGATGCCAGCACAAAATTTACCCCTCAGGAACAGCGGCACCCAGCTCTCACGCTTTTCAGACATTTCTCTAAGCCAAGCATTCTCCTTCAGTGCATATCTGTTAATGAGTGCACTCCACGTGGTATTAAACTCAACAGACGTTTGGCTCTGATAGATACATTTCTCGTATTCACACTTGAATTCTTCAGTCATTGACCTTAAATTCTCTTGTTCCATTGCTCTAATTTGCCACATTGAAAACCGATGATGAGTCCTAGGAAAGACTTTCATAATTGCTTGTTGGATGGCTACATCTTGATCAGCTATAATACACTTAGGTCGACACCCAGACATGGCCCTAAGCCATGTCTGAAACAACCAAGTGAAGGACTCCTCCGATATATTAGCAATTAGAGCACAAGCAAGAAGAACTGGCTGCTTGTGGTGGTTAACTCCAACAAAGCTTGCAAATGGCACTAGATAATTACTCTTCCTGAATGAGGTATCAAACACAATGGCATCACCAAACTGGCTGCATGAGAATCTAGACCTGCCATCTGCCCAGAAGAGAGACATGCAACTGCCATTATCAGTCTCCACTGAATAAAAGAATCCAGTATCTTCTGCTTGTCTAGTTTGAAAATAATCCAGAAGCAATTGGTACCAATCACTTGCAATGTTATTTTCTCTAGCTCTCCTGATAGGACTTCCATATGTTACTTTAGCTACGTCTAAAGAGTCCAGTCCACCATTTTCATCGCCATTTACATTGTCCATGAATTTCTTTGAAACATTATAACTTTTCTGATGAGTTCCTGTTTGCAGATCAAGATTGTGATTATGATCCTTTTGAAGACGGTCCACTATCCAAGTTCCAGATTCCTGCCTCTTAATCCTCATAAATGCCCCACAGCCTACTCTTGAAGGGTGCTGAAACCCTTCCTTGGAGCACACAAATCGCCGGGATGTAATAGAACCATCATTCTTTGAACGAAATAACTGACCAATCCGAATTCTAAATCCAGCACCATCTGCATATATTTGGTAAAATTGGTATGCTTCATCAACTGAATTGAATACTAGACCAGCATAAGGTTCAGCTTCGAATTGACCTTCATCCCCTCCCCTTTTAAATCGTTTGACATTAATGACACCAGATGGGCACGGGTGCCCATTATCAACATCCTCAATCAGTTTGAATTTTGGCCTTTGAGACACCTCAGTCAGTTTGAGCTTTGGAGTTTGTGACACTTCAGCTGATGATTTCATAGCTTTAGGAGTTCTCTTCTGCAAAATAGGTGGATGACTTTCATCTGCAAGTCCAAGTTCATGATTGTGATCCTTATGGATTTGATCAATCATCCATGTTCCAGAATCACGTCTTTGCACTCTTATGAATGCTGGACAACCTGTCCTTGAGTTAAGCTGAAAACCCTCCTTTGAGCACACAAACCTTCTTGAAGAAACTGAACCATCAGTTCGTGATCGATAAAGCTGGCCGGTCCTAATTCTGAATCCTACTCTCGTTGCATATGCACCATAGAATTCACGTGCAGCATCTGCTGAATCAAAATCTAAACCCATGCAAGGTTCAAGTCTTGAATTCCCTTCATCGACCCTGTTGTTGACTTGAACCATACCAAGTGGATATGCTTTCACAATGATGGCAGTC
Source organism: Manihot esculenta (assembly GCF_001659605.2). Lineage (NCBI taxonomy): Eukaryota > Viridiplantae > Streptophyta > Magnoliopsida > Malpighiales > Euphorbiaceae > Manihot > Manihot esculenta. The sequence goes on along the minus strand of NC_035175.2, from coordinate 1,693,694 downwards.
CCACAATCTTCACTGTTGGGTTTGGCATCTGAACTGCATTTAGAGGAGCATCAAAAAGAGAATTAAAAATAAAAAATAAAAGAGCCAAAACTATGTGGCATATTGGGCGTTGTTGGCAGCAATCAGAAATTTGCTCTTTCAGAAAAGGGCAGGTAAAATCCTCCCCCCCCCCCCCCCCCCCCTCCCCCTAAATACGCGGAATTCAAATAAGCACTGGGCACTTGAGCGAACAAACGTACTTGTCTTACGTGTATATGCAATTTATGATTGACAAATGTAGCTAAAAAGGGAGTAAATCCCACAGAAGTCAGATAGAGTAATGCAAAAAGAGAAGGGTAAATATACAATTCTAAAACGCAGTTCTCAGCTTAAAGTGCAATGAATTCCCAATTAAGCTCTTAGTAAAAGGAGGAGAAGAAGAAGAACGCTTGCTGAAGTGAAATTTTCTTTTCCAGCAACCAAACATAGAAATTTGCTACTCACCACATAATAAATAAAACAAAAGAGAGAGAGAGAGAGAGAGAGTGGAGAAATCGAAGACAACGACAAGAAACGAGCTAGTCAAAGATGCAGCATCCAATCAAACCCAGAAGAAATGTGACGGCAAATTATCTGGAATGAACTACTTTAAAGATCAAAGCAGAATTAGGGCTGTAAGAGCAAAAGGAATGAATTACCTTCTGATATTGGTGAAGAGTCCTGAACTCGGTTGGAAACCCATATCCGGAAGGGGAAGAGAGAGCATTAAAAAGAAGCGTGCGATTTGATTATGATTATAGATGGTAATTAAAAAGTTAATAAGCAATTTTCATTTTACTTCTTTCGGGAGGGAATTAAAGGCAGCGAAATTAGGGGAAAGTGGAGGAGAGCACTTTTGTATATGGGGAATTGCTGATCAATCTCAGGCGATTTAGAAAGCCCACGGAGGAGGAGGAGGAGGTTGGCAGCTTTCCCCAGCATTGAGAAATGGTGGCAACTTATTTTTTTTTTTTTTTGCCCTTTTTTCTCTGCTGATGCTCCCACCACCAACTGGGGTAATTTCCACAGTTTGTTCCTCAATTATGAGTTTATTACACGCCCGTCTCTCCTCTTTAATTTCTTTTATATGTGTCGTTTAGAAATTTTTACACAAATTAAATATATATATATATATATATATATATTAAATTTTATTAAATATGAAAATAAAAAATATATATATTGAAGAAAAAAAAGTAGAAGAAATTATAAATTAAATAAGTCCAACTTACTTGGTGCTTTTCCCATTCAAATACCACAAATGATAAATTACGAGATAATGATTACTGATTAGTCGCTCCTATTTTATATTTAAAAAATTGGAAAATGGAAATATCGCTCTTCATTACCCATTTGTCGGTCACAGTTTTAACCGCACCAACTTGTCACGTTAAGCTGTCATTGGAAGTCCTCGTCCGCCTACCGGCCCCACCCACGTCTGAAGTATAAACAAAGGCATTCTAATTCTATTTTCTATATCTCATCTCTTTCCCTGAAAAATCAAGGTAGACAAAAAAAGTCAGAGGAAGAGATGTACGGATTCTCGAGCCTGAGCACCAAGGATAGGAAAGATGTTGATCTTGAGGCTGGCAATGGAGAGACGTTGTACCCTGGTTTGAGTCTGGGGGAGAACCAGCTTCGATGGGGCTTGATCCGCAAGGTCTACGGTATTCTCGCCGTCCAGCTGGTGCTCACCACCATCGTCTCCGCCTTCACCGTCCTCTACACTCCGGTCAACGCTCTCCTTGGTGACAGTCCCGGCCTCCTTCTGCTCCTCTGCATCGTTCCTTTCATCCGTACGTTTATAATTCAGATCTCATATTTTCCCTTGCACATTTTTGTCTTTCGAATTGAATTTTATTATGTGTTCTGCCGCTAGAGTGAATGGATTTTCTCAATTTATTTGTTTATTTATTGTTGGAAAATTGAATTCTGTCTATTCAATAACTTTCTTATATAATTTTATTGGCGAAGATGGCAGAGAGATGATGAAATGAGATAGGTTGACTCTTGCCTCTTGATTATTTTTTTACTGAAATTCATTGTGCTTTCTCTCAACAACAAACTCAAAATTGCAGTGTTGTGGCCCTTGCACGTTTATCACCAGAAGCACCCAGTCAACCTGATTGTCCTTGGTCTCTTCACTGTGTCGCTAAGCCTTTTGGTTGGAGTAAGCTGTGCTAATACAGATGGTCAGTATCTCTTTTCTCCGCTGTTTAGAAGTTCTGTCATGTTTTGTAGTTTAAAGGCTCCATGGATGGTTTTACAATTCATTTTCTAATCGAATCTGAGAACGTAGAAATCTTCTACTATTATGATCTGATTGTTCTTCTGCTGCTTTGTTTCAGGGAAAATTGTGCTTGAAGCACTAATTCTAACCTCAGCTGTGGTTTGCTCTTTAACTGGATACACTTTCTGGGCTTCTAAGAGGGGTCAAGACTTCAGCTTTTTAGGACCTATTTTATTCACCAGCCTTATCATACTCATCCTGACCAGTTTTATCCAGGTTAGATGTCTCATTTGTCTTCGTTTATTGAAGCCATGCAGCCATTAATATATTAGTTGTTTAACAAATATTGAGAAAATGTTCTCCCTGTTTTATTTTGTAGATGTTCTTCCCTCTTGGCTCAACATCTACAGCTATCTATGGTGGAATTAGCGCTCTGGTTTTCTGTGGATACATTATTTATGACACTGACAACCTGATCAAGCGCTACTCGTATGATGAATATATTTTGGCCTCTGCTGCTCTCTACCTGGACATCCTTAATCTGTTCCTTTCCATTTTGCGGGTTCTGAGTCAAAGAAACAATTAGTTTGTATAGCGATACTCTTACCAGCCTGGGTTGACAGGCAAACTGTATCTTCGTATAAACTTAAATCCAGTTAAGATTGTGGATAATTGGTATTTGTGTTGAAAGTGCTTCACTAGTGACAAGACCTGCATTTACCTTAATCACATCTGCGATAGTAGGTAGATCTGTTGTGGGAAGTGTTTTCCATTTATGGTTTTTTATGTGCTTGTTTTGCATTTCCTTTTCTTCTGTTTCTTTTGTATGATATACCATATACCCCAACACGGTGAAATGGATTGAATAATTGGATGTTGATCTTCATTTTCTGTTTCTTGGGGTGAGGGATGGCTGCAAGTCTTTTTGGCTTAGGGAATTGCTTTCCCATTTTGTTTCTAAGGATCGCTCACAAGCCTTATTACTAATATAAATGGAATGCGAATTTCAATTGTTACGTCCTACATTTCTTCTGGTTTTAGAAATCATGTCAACCTTGTTCCTTCATAGCAGATTAGAAGTTAGACAAAGTCATCCATAAGGATTGAGTTTGAGGTTTTTTGTTTCCCTTAATACAATTGAAGTTAGTTGATTTTAAAACAAAACGAAAGGTGAGGTCTGGTCCCGTCGCTCAATGTCCAGCCGAATATAGACTTTACAAAATATTAGGTTGACGACAACTCCAATATAGCTGAATGAGACATTCATTTAAAAGAAGGGATAAAGGATCAAACGAAAAGAAAACGACAAATATGTGTATGACGACCCACGCCTATGAATGTCAAAACCTATTTGGGGTTATCCAACCAGAGGAAGGGAGAGCCCTTTGAAGATGTTGAAGTAAGCATTATTGAAAATAAAATATACTTTAAGCCCTAAATGATCCATAAACGATACACAACTTAATTTCCGCACAAAGCTTAGCTACGTAATTCATGGGGCTGTTCATCATTGTTGGAAGATCAAGTTTACTTCTTACTAAAATGGTTCTCCATTTAAAGTTTAGAATTTAAACGTGCCTATGATTAACTTACATTGATCTAATCTATTATACTCGCAAAAAGGAGACAAAGAAAAAGAAAATAGTGGTAGTAGCTACGGTCTACGGCAAACCGTTAAAGAGTTGTAAGAGTCCAAGAAATATCTTCATCTTTCATTTACCTTAACACATTCATTGATCCACTCGCTGTATATATATCGATTGGCTCCGTTAAAGGGTTGATGGATGTCAAGTAGCTTGCTTTGCATGGACTGCATCTGGCTTCACCCACCCTTAGATTCCTGTCGATTATGCACCCTCAGCGTTGGATGGTCGCATAAAGGGCATGTGAAGGCGGTTTCGAGCTTCTCTACCCGCACTGGCTTCTTAACAATGCGCTTTGATCCCCTTGCCCATGGCGATTACAGCTTTCTCAACCGATTCACAGGGAAAAAATTTACAAAAGACTGACTTTATGAATATATCACTTTCTTGATGCCTTGCTGACTGATAACGATTTAGTGTTTAGAGTGTATATATATATAGCTCTTTTTTAGTGCAAATCCTAACCTGAACAGGTTTTAAATTTGGATTTGGAGATGGAGAAGGAGATGAAGGTGGCGCGTAAAGCCATCAGTTTTCTGCAAGTTTCCTTTTCTAAAAAAAAAAATTTAAATTTTAACTCGTGGTGTCCTGTACCAAGACGTGCCGTTTATACTTTTGACTGTGAAACTAAAATCAAGAATTAATTTTTATTTTAAGACTTCAACTTTTTTTTTTTTTACAAATTAAAAAAAAAAAAAAACAAATGAACAAAACTCAAACAAAGCATTGCTCTATTATAATATAATAGAAAACAAGAGTATTATTATTACCTGTGAATGAAAACAAAAACCCGTCTTAAATAAATTTTATTTTTCATCTGTACCAAATAGTAAGTTATTTTTTCAAAAAATATTAATTTTTCGTATATATTTAAGTGACACTAAAAAATCAAATTTTATTAATTACAAGAATAATTTGATGATTCAAAGTCAAAGAATCATCAAATATACATTAATATAAACCCTAAATTATCCATAAACAGAACAAAAATTTAATTTCCACGCAAAGCTTAGAATTAAACATCCCTAAGATTAACCTACGTCAACATAATCCTACTACACACAAAAAGAAGAAGAGGAAGAAGAGAAAGAAGAGAAGAAGAGGATAGCATGCAAGCCATTAAAGAGTTTTAGAAGACAAAGAAACATCTTCAGCTTTCGTTAAGCTTAACACATTCATCGATCCATTCGCTGTATATGTCGATTGGCTCCGTCAAAGGGTTGATGGAGGTCGAGTAGCTTGCTTTGCATGCACTGCATCCGGCTTCACCAAATCGTAACTTCCTGTCGATGATGCACTCCACAGCGTTGGGTTGCTTGCCAGAAACAGAAAGGGAAAGTGAAGGCGGTTTCGAGCTTCTCCACCCGTATTGGCTTCTTAACAGCGCGCTTTGATCTCCTTGCCATGAAGATTGCAGCACTCTCTCCACCGATTCGCGGAGAAAAATTTTACAAAATACAGACTTGATGAATATATCAATTTCTTTGATGGCTTGCTCACTGATCAAAGGATTTGGTAGTTGCTCATATATACAGCCTTTTCAGTGAAAATCCTAGCTAACCTGTACAGGTTTTGGATTTGGCAAAGGAGAAGGAGACAGAGTTGGCTCGTAAATTAAATTTTTTTTTTCCTTCAAAAAAAAGAAAAAACAGTCGTTTCAGGTTAACATTTTATTATTATTTTTTTAATTCTTATACTTTTCTTGAATAGGAAAAATACATATTATTAATTGAAAATTTTTTAACAAAATTTTCTTTTATATTGTCTTTTACGTTAATCTAAAATTTTTATTTCATAAAACTTGAAATCAATTATATCGGTTTGAATAGAGTTTCAGGTTAATTATGCAAGAATTTTTTATTTTTTAATATAAATTATTTCAGAATTGATAACATAAATAAATAAAATTGGTTAATAAAAATTGTAGTTTACTTAAAATTGATAACCTATTTGAACGGTCGTAATTAAATCACACTAAAACCATTTGATTCAATTTTAGACCGCAATCGGAAATTTTTCAATAAAAAAATAAAATCTTGACCATTAAATTAATCAAAATTTGACCGAATCAAAGTGAATTGAAACTGTAAAGCCACCTTATTCCCATGACTCTCTCTGACTCGCCATGCTCGGCGCACATTTTCTCAATAACCAAAGAATACCCAGACCAGCACCAGCACAGAACAAACTTAAACAAGAATCATTGCAGGATCAGGTTCTAATCCAGTACCCGGCACTAATAGATCCATTTTGCTATCACCAATCCTATCAGATATCAAGCTGAAGCCCTACTCGTAGCAATCTTTCAGTTTCCTTAAACTAAATTTGTGTAACCAATGGGTAGCTGAAATTTTTTCCATAAGAAACAATCATAGACTGAATCCAACAAATCGTTGCAATTATATTTCATGTATCGTAAGCATTTTCAATTCTACAAACACCAGTCTTGAACCATATAAGTGTATCTAATCTTTCTTACATGAAAACCATGCCTTGAATCCACCGTGTGTTGCACAAACAAGACCAAAAGCAAGACAACAAACTCCACAAAATACAATGCCTTTCACCACCAAAAACCAACAAATTTTATGCGTTTTCTTAGACCAAAGATCAATATCTAATCAGTATGTCTTCTGAAGCAATATATATATATATATATATATATAGACATAGATATATAATAACAATTACATATCTCTCAGGCTAGCGCTCGAAACTCCTCGCATAGCAATTGCAGGTTATCACGTAGAATTAGCATGATCCACAAGATGAGATCTCAGTAAAAGGGGAAAAACCGCTGCTAAGATAAGGACCTAACTATCCAAAATTGGCTAGGCATGACAGTCTCTTAATTTCCTTGATTATCAATTCCTTTTCCTCTTCAAATTGCTCATCCTCAGCACCTGAAAGGAGATGATGAAAACAGGTGAAATTACAACGTTTTCCACATAATGATTCTTTAAAAACTTCACATGCCACTTGCACATATATGGTTCCAGTGTAGCAGAAGAATATCATATTTCTAGTTACCTTTTCCAACAGTGAGATTATCGAGTAGTTCCACCAATTTTTCATTGTTTTTTGCCAAAATTACTTTTACTTCACGTGGCTTGTTGGGATTAGCAACAAAAACCTGCATGAAGAACAAGGGATTCAAAACTCTGAATGAGAACAATGAATGAAGTTCCGCTGCAAACCCTTATTTCATTATCCAAGCTGGAAATAGAGGATTTTTAGTTCAGTGGTGTCCATACTGCCTAAGTATACCAGAATAACTGTCTTTTCTTCTTCTTCTTCTTCTTCTTCTTGTCAAGAAGGGGGGGGAGAGAGAGAGACCATGCCAATAATATATGAAAATAAATACAAGAAAATCAACTTGCACATTAAAATGCAGTAGAATCCCCAAAAAGAAAATTTGAAACTCTCCCTTTTATTCAGGCGTCAATAAATCTATGATCCCTACTAAATTACCAACCATCTAAATGGAAGAAAAAATTTCCATATGCTAGACTTTGTGTACAAACAATAGCCTCCCCTCCATAGTGTAGCCAATAATATATTATCTCCATAAAAGAAAGGCTCTAGTTCCAATTGCATTGCACCAAAGTGGGAGATCTTGGGACTGAATTGTAGAAGTAAAAAAATTATGTGGAAACAGTATAGTTGATGCAAATTAGATAGCTCAATATCTGAATATTTTTCCTTGAGCTCTTGAAAATGACACAGATGATGCAATGACAAAATAAGAATGCAGAACCTTGAAAATGTGGAAAGCCGAGATCTGAATATTTTTGCTCGAGTCCTGCTCACACCCAAAAATAAAGTAGATAAAAATGGTTACACTACAGATCAACTATTATATATTATCCAAAAATAGTCAAAAAGGAAAAACAATCTATTATAGCTCAAGATAACCACAAGTTCATGGAACTAACAAATGCCCCCTTTGCAACACACCAAGTACTGAGACAATTTTACTACCTTGGCAGATAGACAGGTAAAAAGCAAGAAATCTGATGGCCCCATTGCATATCGGATAAATAGAAAAAGCACACAGAGGGAGTTTCTGCTAGCCCAAGGACAGCCAAGAATTGAAAATTTGTCTATTTTCCCAAAAAAGAGATAGCTCTCTGGACTCATTGGTCCATCCCACTGGAAGTAGTAAAAAAACCCATGATTCAGTGTCCTGAGAATAGGTATAGGCGTGTAGCATCATACTTGGATCATTTAGCAGCACTCAAGCTTGTTTACCATCAAAATCGTAACAACTTCCTAACCCTATGCAGAATGCTATTCAAATATTATTGTGGCTGCATGCAACACAAAAGGGGAGTGAAGCTTGAAAGTTTGGCTACCACAACAAACAGGAAAACCAGCAGATAGATACGATCGGGTGCCAACTCCCATGGAATTGTTTAGTTTCTTTATTTTCGAGGGATTGCATAGAAGTTAGAACTACAACTGTTTGTAAAACAGAATTAAGACAAATAAAACTGACTTTGGGAGACTAACGGATAATAAATTATCATATTACTCAAAATATATATCCAGGTGTGATTTCAGTCTCATGTAATTTTTTTACATGATTTAAGGGGGTTCCCAACTACCCAATCTCAATATCCAACACTTCAAAACATTAGAATAGAAGAGACCTCTTCTTGTTCAATGCTTTTAGGTCTTTAATTTCATGTCTATTGGGCTTGTCTGAATTCAGTCAGGATTCCAACTTTAGTAGTTGTTGGCTACACAGTACTATGGCTTCAGAACAACCATCTAATTCATGTACAACATACCCAATTGGTCAAACAACACAAATCCAAAATTAAGATAACAAGAAAAAGAGTGAAAGTTAAATTTTTGATACCTTCAGCAATGTCATCATGATTTTTAAGTACCGAACTTCTAAAACATAGCGCTTCATTATATGGGAGTTTGGAGCCTCCAAAAGGAATTCTGAGAGAAGCTAAATCCATGAACATACTCTTGTTAACTTATAGATCAACACAACAGAAGAGTAGGATTTGAAAACTTGTAGTTGAAACTAACCTTCAAGGACTGCCTTCTTGTAACGTAATTAGGAGATGTCAACAGTTTTTCATAATGATCAAAGAACTGGAAAAACAGCCAGTTATCATAGTAGCAATCTTACACAGGCAACAGAATGAGAATAAGATGAATATGCCAAGATAATTGAAAAGAGTAGCCTTAGCAGTCCCCACCATACAGGCGCATAAAATCAGCGAGAGACATTGTTTTCTAAACAGCATCAGCAGTTCAGATAAATCATCCTCCTCATTTCACTAATTTGTTACTCGCACACATAATTAGATTCTTGACAAAGCAGATTCTTTTGTTAGATACCAAGTAGCTGACACAGATAGATCAACAGATTCTTAAGAAATATCTGAATCTGTCTAGATCCATCCAGAATCATACCATGAGAACAAGAAGAGGGAAGAGTACCTCGTCATAGTGTGCAGTGAGATATTCAGCAACCACAGTGCCATGTTTAGTAAGCAAATCCTGGTAAGCATTTATTTACAACCATGTAAAGTATGCATAACTGGAGGCATAAAAAATTAACAGGTATAACATAAAGAAACTAGAACTTACAAACTCATAACTCTAACCTTGAAAGTAGAGAAAGCATCAGAAGCAACATCAAAGTTTGGCAATTCCACAAATTTGAAGAACAATTCAAAGCTGGCGGACTCTAAAATGTATCTGAAAAATCACTACAAAAATTAACAGTGTGAAAGCTTGAAGTTTGATTGCCTAAATCAAATATAAGCAAAGTTTCTTTTACACCGTGCCATCAACTTTGGCACTGTCATTAAGGACTTGCAACAACCAGTAATTGAAGAAAAGCTTGATGTCTTACTTTGCAAGGGTAGGAAATTTGATGCACTCCCTTAACATAAGTCCACAGTTCAAGGCAATTTCCTTGTTATCATAGCTGCTTCCAAAAGGCAATAGTGAGTCCCATACAATAACACTATGGCATTCCATGACCAGAAGGCAATGAAACAACTGAAGAATTCAACCTTTTTTTTTTCACTTCATACAACTTTTAGACATAATGCAATTACTGGATTCATGAAGTTACTTAGAAGTTAGAAGCATAGCTACTTCAGCACTTTAACAAAATACACCTGTCATGTAAGGACATTTGGGCATAGATACTGATACTTTTGCAATTCAAATCAGTGGGAAAGTATCTTAAAATTTCACAAATAAGTTGACTCCGAGTCTTACACATATACACAATCCATTAATAATCCCCAAGTCCAAGTCACATGACTTTAACTAAAAAGAAAATGGTCAAATAGAAAACTGCATCCTCAACATTAATGGACATTTCTTATAGCTAATAATGGTCCTTTGCACTTAATTAGAGTCAATCTAATACAACACCTACAACTTTTATTGTCTTCGTTTAAGATTTTAGCTCCACCAGTCATACCAGAACCGTGTTGCCTTTAAAAATAAAAAAAATCCTGAAGTGTCCTTGGTGTGCAAATTGACATGTCCCCCCCTTCAACTTTTTGCCAAAAAAAAAATAAAAAAATTCAAGTTCCAATTTGTGATATGTTCAAAATATTGTCTGAATCCTTCCAAACATAACTTGATATTCTTCTGAGCTAGATATATTTCAAATGCAATATGCAATACTCATGCTGGATCAAAAACACAAGTAGAAAGGGATACTCCGCCAAAAAAAAAAAAAGATACAGAACACATGCACACACAACATGCATCCAAAAGTCTTTAGAAAATGCTGATAATATTAACAAGAGAAACAGAGAGCGAAAAATAATGTATCTTACCAAACGACAAGAAAGTCTAGTAATTCAAAATTGTTCTCTATGTATTCTACAGAGCAATATTTGGAATCAACCTGTTGCTTCAACAACATGGACCAACAATGGACTAGATCCTTTCTCGCCTGAGTTAAAAATATATACATATCAGATCAATGCATGCAAATAGACTTGGAATGCTTGTCAGAGTGCTAAGAACAGTTCAAACTCACTTCCCATCCCAAATTAGGGAGTTTGTGAATCACAAGAGAGAGAACATCCTCTTTACAAACTTCAAGCACCAGTTGTGAAACTTGATCTATATTTGGTTCAACCTCTCCATCTCCACATAGCATGCATCTCACTGCCACAAGATTTTTCTCAACTTCTTCCATTGCCTATCCGAAAATGAGAGGGAAAAAGTCAAATATAAAGATTAAGGAAATGGCAAGCATAATTGAAAAAGAAAATCGTTCTCTTGCTTCCCTCCATTAAAATAATCTTAATGGAAATTGGATTCTGATTGTATCTAAATATGAGAAGCAACATGGATCTCTGTGACCATAGATACCCTCCTTGGGCATTGCTCTCTCCAACATTTAAAGCTCCTTCTGCCCACTTGACGACCCAAAGGACCAGTGTCTAGTACAAAGGCTGCGCCTGCAGCCAAGAGATCGCAAGTTTGAAGCTCGAGAGCACCCATTTCATGGAAACTACCCATCTAGTCACTGAGATACGAAAATATGAGGTTTCAAATACTCAAATCCCAGAATTACTGCAACCAAGCAATGAGCACCCTAGATTTCCATATCGGTATTATCACTGCAATGGCTATTTTCTATGTTCTTAAAATCCTTGCATTTCATTGTATAGGCAACAGTAAATAAGTAAAGAGGATTATTTCAGGATTGACCCAATCAGCCAACTAATCAGCAACGCATAGAAATTACAATCATTAAAAACTGTTGTAAAAGCATAATTCATTAGCAGTAAACGAATTAATTCCAAGGAAACAAAATATATATATTAAAAAAATGCGAAGGTAATTTAACATAAAAAAGAGAATGACCTTCTCGAGAGCTTTAACTTCAACAACAGTTTTGGTATCAAGAGCCATGAGGCTATCTTTCACTGCTTTGACCACCTCTTGCGGCGTTTTAGGCCGAGACGGCTTGAAGAAGGAAAACGACATGATGCGATGATGATCGTCGATCGATCAAATTTTAATTTGGTTAGAGTTTCCCTCCCTCTGTTTCACTAATTTTTGGTGATGAAGAAGATTGTGTCGACAGAATCTGCAAAAGCAAACCTCCAACCTCTCTCTCTCTCTCTCCTTTTTGCCTTTTTCTTCTTGTAGGTTGCCTGTGACGCTCGCTCACTAATTCCATTCTGCTTTTGTTAATATTGATAAAATTATATCTTTTAATATTTAAATTATATGATAAAGAAATAAACAATAATAAAAGGTTGCAATAACCCATTATATTTATATTTTGCTAATAAAATTAAAAGCATGAAAAACATCTTAGTTTGATATATTATTCACTAAATAAATTTAAATTCAATCCCATCCTTGTTTTATGATAACTTTAATAATAAATAATTAAACTCTAATCAAATTATAAATTATATAATAATATAAAAATTATTAATACCATAGCACAAATGTTAATAATGTTATTTAATAGTGTGTATAATTTTGTAGAGATGCTTTGCACGTTAAATTGTTGAATGCACATTAATCTTTGAAAGTATCATTAATGCTCTTACCTTTTATTTATTTATTTTTTAATTGTGGGAGTATCTTTGTTAGGCTGCTCTGTTCAGCTGTAGTTATTGGTTTGTTTGTGTCTTTATAGTGAGGGTTCAAGACGTGGGTATGGCATAAGGGTGAATCAGTGAGCTAAAGGATTGGACTCCTGGGTTGATGACCCCAGTACGCGTCACATTGTAAGCCTTCATATATTGAGGCAGAGGCTGCAAACTGTATGGTAAAGCTTAATGGAGAAAATGAGTAAAAATCTTCCTCCAGTTTATCTAGGGGAGCCATTTTTCTGGCAGGCATACAATTATGCCAAAGTCTGTGCTTTTTCTCCATTTATTATATATCTTTGGTTGGTTTCTTGCATTCCACAAGACACAATTAATTTGTTCTTCTGTCGCAGATATCTTTCAAGACATATAGCTGAGGGTTCATTGTCTAGAATATATCTATTTGCAGGCAAACTGATTAACTTCTTCTGAAAATGTTCCTCTTATCAGATATTCTACACATTGATGAACCTGTGGCGGGTCCATGGCTGTTGATCGCCGAATTGCATATTTGAATCTCTGTCTTATTATGAATGCCCTAAGCAGTAAATCAAATGAAAAACTCTCTATATGAGAATTGTAATAAAGGCAACCCTATATATGGATCTTCTGTAAACTGTATATCCATTAAAATGTTTCGAACTACAAGTCAGTGATGTTGGCTAACGAATGTAACATGCATTATCTTGTTTTTTTTTTTTTTTTTTTTTTTGTATATTTACAATTTCGAACCTAACAACTGAAAGATAAAAAAATATACTAAAAAAATACAAAAGCAATGAAAAAAAAAAAAAGTAATCAACAACTTGGTGTTTCCCTCTGTGTGTGTTTTAATATTTTAAACTCAACTTCATGAAGGCACAAGCCATGGGGAGCTAAAGGATGCCAGTCTCCCACCCTTAACCTTAATCACTTCCTTCCTTGGAAGTTGGAACAAAAGCCCTACTTCAGGCTTTTTCTTGTCTGTCATCGAATCTTATTCAAGTCATCAATTTTGTCAATATGTTTTTTTTTTAATAAAAAAATGAAAAAAGCAAAAATCTTTCCTTTTAGATCCTAATTAGAGTGTGATCGACATGATGTCTTGCTTTTCTCTTCCTCTTTCAACATTTCCATTTTTCATTTTTTATTCATCTATTCTTCCAAGTAATTTATTGATGAACGGTAGAGATCATACGGAGCCCACAAATGATCAACAATGCATGGCTTTCTAGAATCTAACCTCAGCCATGGTTTACCCTTGCCACTCCAATGGAGAAGGCTAATTGGACCAGGATGAAGGCTCCTACATTTCCCTTGAAAGTTATCACCACCTAGGCCATGTTGGTTCCACCTGTGATCCACTGCCTTAATGTTTCCGGCGAAAACAAGCAAAAATGGAGGCAAAGAACCCAGTTGGTATATCCTCTTTTGTTTCTGTACTGCCATCCATTCCTCAACTTTTTGCGAATACTCTCCTTTTCTCCATTTATCTACGTCCACCACCATCACTCCTGTGTTAAAATAACAAGGATTCCTTCCTTCAAATGTTTTTGCCATTTCTGGGTCCGACCAAAATGTGTCGGTAAAGTACTGACTGAAATTTGCATGGCAATATTCTGGTGCAGCCACCACCTTATCCTCCATGTCTACATCCCATAATTTTGCAATATCATCCACCACGATAATGTCAGAATCCAAGTAAATAACCCTTCTTACATGGGGTGGTATTATGTCAGCAAGATAAATTCTCGCATAATTTAAAGGTTGATCCAAAGCTTTTCGAATGGACCTAGAAATCTTTCCTCGAACTCGCTTAGAGTCGAACCTATAAATCTTGAAGTTCAAGAAAGGGAAGGTAGAATTTATGCTGGAAAAGAGCTCAGGTTGATAACGAACGAAAAGGAAATGGAATGACAAATTTTCAGGACATGTAGAATGTTGCAGCATTGAGAGCACCGCTGCCATTGTACCTCGAAGATAATTAACGTCTAAGGTCATGGCCACATGAATAATATCGGTCTCGTGTAATCCACAACCATCGCCATTACGAAAAGAGGGGGCTTCCCGGAAAATGGGAATCTCCGGGGAGGGTTTACGGACAACCGTGCCGACACGAATACTTCCGGCCGGGATGGTGAAAGGGTGGAGGAGGGACAGGAGGCCAAGGAGGAGAAGACGAGAGGGGGAGCTCCAAATCAAGGCCATCCTGTCTAGTTAAGGTTTTGGGAGTTTTTGGAAATGCTAAAGAATCATGCCAAGGTAGAAAGAAGGGTATAACAAAATTATAAAAATAAAAAAAGAGATGTACGAAAAAATAGAGAATGAATTTAAGGTTAAGTTTTGTGGAAATTGAGAGGGAGTGAAAGAAGGTCGGATTGTCTCTGAACTTTGAGAGGACCATTTTTTTAAAAATTATATTCTTAATTAGAGTGATTAACAACAAACAAACAAACAAAATAATTAATTAAGAAGAAATCTATTTCAGGGTTTAATTTGGTTTTTGAGTGGTTTTTCCTTCAAAATTGGGATTTTATCTCCAATTAGATTTTCACCTTCACTCTCTCTATCTGATTTAAGCTTATTTCAGCTCCTAGGTTTAATTTCAAGGACATCACATTCTTTTTACGCTGGATTTGCTTGTTTATTTATTTATTAAATTTCGATTTTGGCTTTCCTCAGTCCTCACGCTCCCTCTTACAATGTGACACACACCGTCTGATGATAATTACATCTTTATTGATCGAGTGCTTAATTTCATCTCCTTAACTGTTAAAATTTTATTTTATTTTTAATTTTTATCTAAATTAACTCAAATTAAATTTTATTCAGGAATTTCAATTGAAAAATGAGTCTGATTTCAATCTTTATCACGAAATTTTAAAAAAAAATTGATTTTGGGGCTAAATTAAGTTTAAAACTAAAATTATTAGAATAAAAAATCTTTTATTCAATGTTTTGTTATTATTGGTGATTGGACTCACGGGGATAGGATGCGAGTGGGATTAGCACTTATCATTCTCCTGCCGAAATAAAAAGTTGGTAAGGAAACAATCCTTTTATTTCTTTCCTTTGAATTTTTTTAGGAGTTAATTTAGCAGATCCATTTATGGAGAAAATATAGCTATTTTTTCTACACTCATGGGAATTAACTACAAATATTTCTATTTTTCAAAACAAAATATCTCAAAATGGAGAAATTATTCTTATTTTTAAGTAATTATTTTAAAATAAAGAAAAATACAGTCTTGAATTCGACATTTTTCCAACTTTCTAAATCATAAAAAATAATATAAAACTAACTCAGCTTTCTCTCTCATTAGGTACAACAATTCTAATCTTTTACCCCTCTAGTTTTTATCATTTTTATCCCTTATTAATTTAATTTTCTCAATAAATTAAATTCACCCCATTAATTTCATATTTACTTATTTTTATTATCTATTTCTAGTTTTTTTAATAAATAAATTACACTGATTTATTATTTTTAAATAATTCAAATTCGACGAATGATATGCTTCCAACTACTAAATTAAATCGGGTTAGACTCTTTACTGTGTTTGATGCTTAATAAATGGGCTTTCCATGAGCCTGTAATGATAAAAGTTTCGGGTCAATAGTCCAAGAATCCATGAAGCCCAATTATACATGGGCCAACTTCTCTGGGCTTACTCTTTCCCTTTTTAGGTGTTAATTTATTTTTATGTCTAATAATAAAATATATATTTGTTTTATTGAGAATTTTAAAATCAAGTAAAATATTTATATATAAAAATAGTTATCCAATCAAAATTGATTGGAAAGGATTTTGGTATTACTTTGTACGAGAAACATAGGATCCTACCTCGTTAGTCTCAAAACAGAGATTTGAAGAAAAAGTGATTATTCTTTACACTGACAGAAAGCTAATTCATGAATTAGTATATTTATAAATTAGAGAATAATTAAAAATAGAAATTAAGTAAATATTATTAAAGTCACGTTAAGCATACAATCTACTCATAACATATCAACAATACAATGATGATGTTACATTTATGGCAGTATACACATCTTTTCATCGTCTTATTGCCCCAATAGATTCTTGTCTGCCAACTAAACCAGCATCTGGGTTTCTCAAGGGATTGTTTGGGAACCCAGAAAATCAAATTTTTATAAAGAAAAAGAAGGCAATTAGAATCTAAGTGTCACAAAAGCAGTGACTAAAGATGTCCTAATCACACACTTAACAGCTTCTTATTGGAGAACCACTTGAGCAGATTTGAACAGTTAGTGTAAAAAAAAAATAAAATGGTTTGTAAAGGGAAGCACGAGGAATGATGTGGGTTGATGGTGAGGCTATCTCTTGAAAAATGGGAATGGGAATGGCATTGAAAGAGAGAATTTGTGTGAGCTTGGGGATAGTATTGTTATTGTGGGGGCAAACATGGGTTCCCTTCTTCGATTATGCCCACTTTTTAAAACTCCTAACATGAGTTGTTTGCCTCATAAATCTTATCATGCTTGTCGGAACCCCATCTCTTTTTTTAATCACTTTCCTTTTCTAATGCTACTACGTATTTGCTTAATTAATTATAGAGTTTTTGGGATTTATTTATTTTTATTTTTATAGAAAATAAGGAAAAATATGAAAGATATATGCATCCACCAGTTAATAATAGAAACACTTCTAACTCAATTTTTCTTATGACTGTAATTTTGTTAATTAAATATGAATTCTTAGGTTAATATATATCTAGTCAAGAAGAAAAAGATATGAATTGTACTAAAAAAGTACATAATAATAGTAACCAAAGATTTATATATATCTATAAAGTTAAGAATCTTGATTTGAGTGAAACCAGAGAGGCTGTGGTTTTCTCACTGTTGACAAATAAATTAAAAAGGGTCAAACGAAAGGACAAAGACTTATCATATGACACCATTTGATATTGGCATGACCTCAAATAAACACCCAAGAAAAAGATTTCTTTGAGATTATTATTGGAATCCCATGAGAATGAGAGTGAAGCTTGGTAGGTCTCTGAAATCTCTCATAACTTTTTGGGCACTAAATTATCACAGTGGCCACATCCAAACAACAGTGGTGGTGGGCCTTTTGTCAAAATTTTTGTACGCATGGTACAGTAGCACTCACACCACAGGAGAATGCTATTGCTAGCTCTCATTAGTGCTCCAGAAAAAATACCCATGAAAATACCTAAATACTCTGCATCAAATAAATTCCCACATGTGTTACAAATGTGCGCATGCAAGGCAATGTATGGCGGCTAAAGGCATCTTGTTTCCATGCCCAACAAGATTGAAATGTCTGCCCAACCTAGGACCGCCTTTGTGGGGACTCCATGTCCCAAAAACAAATATAACCCTACATCAACTATGGACCCCTTGTGTGCCAAGAAGTTAGGGCACACAATAGATGATGTGTAGTTATGTGGGTCCAGCCACGGCGGTTGTCGGGGACACATAGTGGGACCAATCATGGGTTTAAGGCTAGCTCCATGATTTGGGTGGAAGGGGGTTAGGGTTAAAAAGGTGACTAGTGGGTCCAAAACACAGGATCGTTATTATTTATCTAGTGTCTTATCACTTCTCTCTTAGCTCTTTCCAGAAACCCTTTTAGCTATCTTTCCGAAACTCATCCTAAGAAAGAAGATTTTTGGTAGCACCTTTTGATGTAAAAGGCAGGAACTTTTGTTGAGGAAGAAGATGAGACGAGTAAGGTTGAGACTTTTTAAGTAAGATTTGATTCAATATTTGGTATTGTAGTTGGAAATTTGGTTGACCCTTGTAGAAAAAGAGGCTTAGTGGGTTTGAGTTTGGTGGGTGCGCGTGCAGCTGAAGATGGATGTGGGAATTGTGTGGTAATAATGGAGGTTGCCAGCCACACCCCCATAAGATTATTCATGACGCTTACATTCTGAATCATTTCCAACCCTAAAAACTCCTAACTTTGATTCTAAACTCACCATTTTCCATCATTGCCTTTCCCACTCTTCTTTCTCTGCTCATTTTCTCCTCGCCTTTGTTTTGTATTTCTATATATCTCCTCTCCTCTACGTTTTAATATTACAGCAAACATTCATTACTAATTTCCTAGACTTTATCATGTTGTATTATTAATTATTACAAATACTCTTGCTGGGTATGCAAAGTGATCTTAAATTATAAGCCAAGTAGACAAGTCAATTACGTAATCTACATAGGCCTACCAAGCACTAATTACTCCATTTCCACTAATTCTTCGTATTTTCAGCTAGATTCATTGCTATTTCAAAACCCATATCCTTTTTAGTATCCATACAAAAAAAGGTTAATTACGATTATGAAAATTCAAAATTTTATATTATATATGTAAGAAAATAGTTGATGCATTTATGGGAAATTGAAAAATTAAAATGATGATTATGCACACATAAATGGTCGGCAAATTTGAACTTTAATTGAGACTGTATTATTAAAAATTTTGCATTAATATGATGATGCCTCCTTTCAAGAAATATTGCATGGAGAATAAGCATGATGCAAGTATTATATCTCTCTAATTTAGGATTATTATTCTCATTCTTATATGAAATTACTCTTACTTTGGTATATATATTATTTAATTCAAAACTATTGAAGATCATATTTAAAATAATAATTTTCTAATTAAGTTTATTAATTAATTATATAAACAATGTTTTTGTTTTATATAAACTTGCATATAATGTTTGGGCACGTATTTGTTTATTAAAACATTGCTTTTAATTTATTTTGAAAGCGAAATGGTGCATGCTTCATATCATACTATAGTTTTCACCTTTCTATTATCCAATAGCCATAAGACATTACAAGAAATGCTTTTGAGCAATGGAAGCTTTGTATGTATAATTTCATTATGGTGTGTTTGTGCTTGGTGTTGCTAGCTACTTGAGATGGCCTATAAACGGCAAATTAAGATCTCATTTTTTAAATTTTTGGTTGCGACTCTAATAATTATTGTAAAAACATATGGTAGATCCAGCTTATGATTATGTTTGTGTTCCATAAAAAAGTGTCAATGCGAATGACTTTGGCATATCAATTGGTTTCTAATTGTGAATGTTGAATGTCATCTTGACCTGGCCCCATTTCTAATTTCTCTTTTCATTTCCTATTTCTTATTCCACTGTTTTCTTAATCATCCTAACTTATTTTTTATTAAATTAAAAAACCAGTAGTCATTTGCAGTGAGAAATTTGTCTTAGGAAAATGTAAGAAAATGTTTTTTGTAGTGCTACGGAAGATGTACATAGTTGCTGGAAACTGATACTGGAAATTTGGCAGAACACACTAAGATTCAGTAGTCAGTAGCTGTGAGAAAATGGACAAACAACAGCGTGGGTATAAAATCCGTTCCCCTGTTCTTGTCTAAAAAAAAAAGGATTTTATTTTAGATGTAAATTTTAATATTTTTTTGTCTGGAAACCATATCATCCTCTTATTCACTTCATTATGCCTGCAATCATGATTCTTGGTTGCCTCACCCGCATGCCCCCTCTCTCTCCTTCACTCACTATCTCCCTCTCTCTAACCCCACTCTCTCTCTCTCTCTCTCTCTCTCTCTCTCAAATCTCCTATTGTTACCCACCTATAAAATCCCATACAGACCCCTCTTCTCTCTCTCACCTGTAGTCCCTCACTCCCTTGAGATCTTTCTCTCCTAGCAATTTCCTCTGTTCCCTGCCTTTTGTTTTGGTTTCTTTCTAGCTTCTAGATATTCAGTTTGTGTTTGTGATCTTTCTTTCTTTCCTTGCTATACTTGCATTAATGGCTGTTTCTGGTTTTGAAGGCTTTGAGAAGCGCCTGGAGCTTCATTTCTTCGGTGATGATCCTGTGGTGGATAATATGGGCCTTAGGCTTCTTGATTTTGAGTCGTTAGTGAAAGTTTTAAATGCTGTGCAATGTACTGTTGTATCTGCTGTTGGGAATCACTATTTTGATGCCTACGTGTTATCAGAATCAAGCCTCTTTGTCTACCCCACCAAGATTATCATCAAGACATGTGGGACCACCCAACTCCTCAAATCCATCCGTCCATTGTTACACTATGCTTGCAATCTCGGCCTCACTTTGTGCTCCTGTAGGTACACCAGAGGCAGCTTTATCTTCCCCAAGTCACAGCCCTTTCCTCACACCAGCTTCAAAGAAGAAGTCATTTACCTTGAAGAGAACCTCCCTTCCAATCTTTGTTTTAGAAAAGCCTCTGTTATGCCCTCTAAAAAGACTTCTCATTCGTGGCATGTCTTCACTGCTAGTGACCAAAATCATATAATATCCCAAAACGATGATCTCTACACTGTAGAGGTGTGTATGACTGAACTCGACCGTGTCTTGGCTCGCAAGTTCTTTCAACCTCCTGGAGATGGCAAGGACGGTGATGTAGCTGGAAAAGAGATGACGAAACTTACCGGTATAGATGATATCAATCCAGCAGCTATCATTTGTGATTTTGCATTTGACCCTTGTGGATACTCCATGAATGGGATTGATAATGATCGTTACTCTACCATTCATGTCACTCCAGAGGATGGTTACAGCTATGCAAGTTTTGAGTGTGTTGGGTCCATTTTTGACGATAATGATGACATATCTGAGACTTTAAAGAAGGTGGTGCAGGTTTTCCGGCCAGCAACCATGTCAGTCTCTACTACATGCACGAGCCACGAAGTTTGGACACGAATTGCCCACGCGGTGGAGCCACTTGGAATGAAATGCAGAAGTTGCGCGATGGATGAGTTTCCAGACAGCGGAAGTGTGGTGTTTCAAACGTTCACAGTCCGCCGGAAGTAAACAGGAAAAAATGGGTTGGTAGATATGTTGAGGGGAGGGTTAGGCGTTTAGAGATGAGTAGAAAAATTTTTACTAGGGCGGATGATGGAGGGGAAGTGATTACGTGGAGAGAAATGATTGGTTAATTGGGGAGGGGGGGGGTGGTTTCATGAATGTTGGTTTGACTTGTGTAGAAAGATAAAAGTGGGGAAGATTTAGAGATGAGAGGATGATGTGGAAGTAGAGAGTGAGCATTTGGGATCTATCTTTCATGATAATTCACCCCACTTAGGCTTGTCACGCCTAAGATTTTTGAGCTTGTGTAGTGCTCTTGTTTAATTTTTCAGGTTTATATGAACTTAAATTTCTTTTGTATTAATTTTTTTTTCTACCTTCCTCAATTTGTTCTTATGAAATCAACACTCTTGATGACACCTCTCTTTCTCCTCAATTCAGTATTAATGTTTATATGTGCATGTCAGAGCTGAATCCCAAGAAATATATATGAAGGGAAAAGAAAGGTGGGTATTAGGTTTCAAGAGGAGTTTGGTTTGGGTTTGCATGGGAATATTTCTCTTTTTATTTTAATTTTTTTCATGAAAAAATATATATTGATATGATTTGGGTACGATGATTATGCATCTGGCGTGGAAGTCACCACAGACCCATGTTCATGATGCAATCTAACAGCTCTTTGTCCCATTATAATACAGAATCTGTCACGTGACCATAATTGGCCATGCGTTATTCTTCTCGATCGCTTTGTCCCAAGAATCATTTGCTTCACAGTTATGGAGATACACGTAGCAAACCAACATCTTTGCTTTCCTTTTCTCTTCTTTTGGAAAAACCCCTCAAGTTTTCTAATCAATTGATCTAACACTGGAACATATCCCATGCCAGAGCATGGTTATTAGTATTACTATTGGCTTACAAATTAAGGGCTTGTTTGGTAAAGTGCGAGCCCATTTCAGGGGAATATGCGAAAATGGGCTTTCCTGAGCATAGGAGCCATTTTGTGTTTATGGCATTAACTCAATAACCCTCATTTGCCTCTATGTCGACGACGACTCTAATAAAGCAGAAGCTATCGTCTTCAAGTTACTGATGAATTTTTTTGCTTAGCATTTTGAATGTACATTTCTGCTTGCTGTATTACTTTTTCCTAAGTTAATGGCTTCTGTCTCTGATCACTGGACAAATGATCTCCCTGAAATAGTTTGTGGGTTGGAGCCGTAATGGGCTTCTGGGTCTTTCTGCATAAACTAGATTTTTAACTTCCAGCCATTACAGACCTAAATAGTCAGAAATCAAGTGCAAATTCCTGATGGGCCAGCGTCCAAATCAGAAGTGTACATTTGCATACCCATCTACGTGATGTCACCTCCAAATTTTCTTTGGTTTTAGCTAAGCATAAACTATTGCAAACCAGACAAAAAAAAATCCAATAGCATCACATTTAACGATTGTGCATCAAAACATACAAGTAAATTGCAATTTTGATCATCTTTCTACAGACAGCACTGATGGAGCCTCATCAGCCTAGCTCATGGCAAAAGATGACTATTTGAGATTTTGGAAAAATGTTAGTGGGAATCAATTAGATTTCATTAACAATACTAAACAGACAATTTATTTTGGTTAACTAACTTAAGTAATTATGATTTGCTTTCAAAAGGGTAGTTAATCTTGCTTTTAAACAAGTGGGGTAGGAAAATTAACTGGGCAGTGACTTCTTGCTGTCATAATTACACAATAATCTTTTCTCTTTTATATATATATATAAAGAAAAACTAGAATACGTGTCACTTAACCATATGCTTTGATCTAAAATATATTCAAGTGCAAAATAAAACAAATAATGGTGGATGGCATTTGATAACATGAAATAGTTATCATTTGATATTCACAATTTAGTGGGCTCTTTTGGTTATTGACTAGACAAACAAATCCAAGTTTTGGGCTTCAATTCTATGGGTTTTTGTTGGAGCCTTGGTGGGTTGGACCTATTGAAGCCCACATTCATTAGCCTCAACATCTATATAAACAATTTTCAATGAGAATATATAGATTTGTAACTTTTAGTAATAAAAAAAAGAAAATAATAACAGGAGAGGCAATAATTTGAAATGATTACAAGTTTAAGTGATAAAAGGGAAACATTATTATAAAATTATTAGAAAAAAAAAAAAAGAGAGATTATGATAAGAAAGGAAAGAGAGTGATGAAGAAAATAACAAAATGAAGGTTTAAAAAGTGGGAGCATATGGTTGATGGGAGCATAAGGTGATGTGAGGAAGTGGAGACACACTTTGGTTCCCTCATCATCTAGAAACTTTTACCTTTTTCTTCGAAAAAGCACTTTTGGAACTATGCTTTGAAACACTCTCAAAGACAAACCTTTGCTTCATCAGCTTTTCTCACCCTCCTCCCTAACCCTTTCTCTCTGCTGTCTGTGAACTGTGAAGGAGACTTTATTATTATTATTATTGTTGTTGTTGTTGTGTTATGGCCTTGTGAGGTTATCTCATTCACCTCCATCTTCATATTCTCATCATTTCCATGCCAGCTAATTCTGGGGAGAAAGAGTGCTGAAACAAAATCCAACACATATACCTAATCCATAAGATGTCCATCTCCATGTGAAATAATTTATCCAACTAATCATAAATTAAGCAATTTACTACTGTTTAGAGTAGGAGAAAGGTTTCTTTTTAGTCAAAAGATAAAGATTTTTAATTTATAATTAATGATTAGTTTTAAGGCTCAAAATATAAAGGTTCTAAATAAAACTACAGATATGTATGCGATCAAGTTTTGCAAAATAAGGAAAGGGTTTTTAAAGTATGCTACTTGTTTGTGTTGAATGTTTTGTTTGGAAGGTTTTAAATTATTTATAAGTTCATCTCAAAGAGTACAAGTAGTAAATCAAGATAACCCCTCCGCCAAACCATTTAAAGAGCACCATCAGTTCGTCATCGGCCGGAACAAAGACTATTATCCCATTCATCTAATTTCTAGCTAATGCTTGGGAAAGATAACAAAGCAAGCAGCACAAACCTGAAAAACAACAGAATAGAGCTGATGGAGGAAAAGGCACCAGACCAGAGTCCGGATAAAACAAGGCATGTCCACAATAGAGCTCAATTTGACTAGTTCCAACTGAAGAATAAGGAAAAGAAAAGCCCACGTTCATGTCATCTTCATCCAGCTACCAGTCTGAAATGAGCCAAGAGCGATCGAAGTAGATTTCATATGAAAGGCGCATCCCCAGGCGAATTGAGCCCTTGATGTCCTTTATATTTTTACATATTGATAATGGTAATATGTAACAGTATAAATGTTGAACTTTTAATGTAACTTTGTAAAAACGCAGGGGAGGAAATTTCATTAAAAAAAGGGCAGGAAGTTTATTTAATTTTATGCAATCCAAAGAAGAAACTATATAAAAATGGAAGAAAAATGAAGCGATCGACTTGTGTCTGGTCTTGTTCCCTGGCACACGCAAAAGAAGAAAGCCAAAATCTTTAGAGAGATTAATGCATGGTCTTGGTCTTTGGCAATACTCTCTCTCTCCCTCTCTCTCTCCCTCCCTCACTCACTTGGCTCCTCCGTGTCTCTGTGTTGTTTTCTTGGAAGACGGGCTCTTGTCTCTGTACAAACAAAATCCACCCATGCGCACATCGAATCTCTCTGTTTCGCTTTCTGTTGAAAGGAATACCTTCATTTGCGTCATCATCAAACCCCTCATTGTCATATTCTTTACTTTCTTGTGGCTTTCATTTACTTCAGTCTTTACATTGCTACTTCCTTTCTTCTTCTTCTTGAGCCCTGATCTGGTAACCAGAATGCCTGCATTTCTTTTTCTTTCCAAACCTCATGAAAGCAGCAGATCCCCGACGTTTCTCTGCGGCTAAAATGCTACTCACTTTTGCTTCTCTGTAGCTTTACTTTTCTTTAGTTTTATTGAGGGAAAAAGAATTCGTTTCTTCTGTGCAGGATATTCTAATCTGTGAATGATTTCCATAGAGAATGTTTTCTTGGGTGTAACCCAGATGTAGATCATCATTATTTTATAAGCAAATTTTCTCTTTAGAAGTGAGTTTTTGGGTTATTTGGCTCCTAGGGTTTGTTTGTTCGTTCTTCCCTCTTGGCCCTTCTCTACATGAATTCGCCTCAAAATTACTCTTGCCGGAGCTTCATTGTCGAATTTAGAGGAAAGCCCAGTCGACCACTTCCATCATAACTTCATCTCTGCTATTTTAAGATCCAAATCCAGATAGGTTCGTGTTTCTTTAGGGCATTCAGCAAACAGCAAGTCTGAAGTTCGAAAATTTTCTCTTTTTTACCCCTCGATTGCCTACCAAAAATATGGGCTGTGTCCACGGCAAGTGTTGTAGCCGCTACCCGTCATCAACAGATGGTGATTCAAAGGACTACCATGAAGCGGAACATGTTGGTAATAAACACATACTCACTCAGAGATCACTGGAGATTATTCCTGTCCCGTCCCATAACTTAAAGTTGCAGTACTCTGTTCTGACTCAGCGAGGTTACTACCCAGACTCACCAGACAAGGAAAACCAAGACAGTTTCTGCATTAGAACTCAAATTCAAGGTAACCCTAATATGCATTTTTTTGGTGTATTTGATGGCCATGGTGTATATGGTGCTGAATGTTCAAATTTCGTTAAGGATAGGTTAGTGGAGATATTAGCAGATGATCCCTCGTTGTTGAATGACCCTGTTAAAGCTTATAGTTCTGCATTTTTAAGGATGAATTCTGAGTTACATAGTAGTAAAATTGATGATACAATGAGTGGTACCACTGCTATAACTGTTCTTGTTATTGGAGATAAGATTTATGTTGCCAATGTGGGTGATTCCAGAGCAGTAATTGCTGTTAAAAATGGGAATAGAATTATAGCTGAAGATTTGTCTAATGATCAAACCCCATTTAGGAAAGATGAGTACGACAGAGTCAAATTATGTGGGGCTAGAGTTCTGAGTGTTGATCAAGTGGAAGGGTACAAGGATCCTGATATACAGTTATGGGATGATGAGGAAAGTCAAGGGGGAGATCCTCCAAGGTTGTGGGTGCAGAATGGGATGTATCCGGGGACTGCATTTACGAGAAGTGTAGGGGATAGTACAGCTGAGACGATTGGCGTTATTGTTGATCCAGAGGTTTCCATTGTTCAGCTCATGCCCAATCATTTGTTCTTCGTGGTTGCAAGTGATGGAGTTTTTGAGTTCCTCTCAAGCCAAGCTGTTGTTGATATGGTATGCATTTATGACCATAGTGCGCTTCTTTTCTCGGTATATTATTACTGTGACACCATTTGATTCTCAAATGTGTTGATATAGTAAAACTATATTGCTTGCTCTTTTTACTTTATAGCAGTTCTGATCTAACTACTATTCTTTTTCCGGAATTTCATGGTTGCCAACTGTCATATCAATTTTCCCCCTTTTTTTTACCACTCCTCTTGCCCCTGTTGTTCCGTCCCTTAGAAATGCCTTTTCTCTCTCTCTCTCTATAGGCAGCAAGATATGCCGATCCCCGAGATGCATGTGCAGCCATTGCGGGAGAGTCATATAAACTATGGCTGGAGCATGAAAGTCGGACAGATGATATTACAATTATTATTGTACAGATTAAAAACCCATCTTATGTAAGTATTAAGAAGACCATCTTGTCCCTCTGTTGCTTCTTAATTACCTTTTCCAATGGTTAAGTTTGATGCCATAATTTCTGCCTGTTTCAAGTTAAGTGTTTTATTTCAAAAGCTCCCAAAAATTGCTACACTGTGTAAAAATGTAACACTTTCTAACGTCAACAGTTTAATATATACTTTTTTCTTTTATCTTGATTTTATTTTGAAACCCAAGGAAGGTAGCACCCATGGGGTTTGGCGTTTAGTTAAATTTTGTTTGGCATTTAGTTAAATTTTGTTTGGCATTTAGTGAGCTTAATTGAATCCATAACTTGGAAGAAAATGAAGAGAATATATTTAGTAATTATGCCTGCACTCTGCTCCTGCCACATATGTTTAAGGGGCCGTTGGTTGCTTGTCATTTCTAATTTTAGTTCTAATCAATAGCCAGGTGTTGATGCTATGGATGCGACTGTTGAAGTCAATGGGAACCCAATGAGTTCAAGGAGAAAAGAGAATTCTGAATTTTCTATTGCCTCTGGGTCTGAGATTTACCGTTCAATGAGGAGTGAATTGTCAGATCAGCAACTTTCAGCTAGCCGAAGTGCAGCTATTGTTGTTCCATCTCCATCTCATCAGAGATCCCTGGAATTGGTGGGTCTTCTTGGCAGTCTTAACTTTGCTACCTCTACATTGTTGCTGAGCAATTCCTTTTCCTTTGCTGCATCAGAATCTGTGTTTCATTTTCTGTAGTTTTGCACCCAGTGAACTCTTTCTTTTAGATACTTGTTTCCTGATTGCATCCCGATGTGATTTAAAGAATGCAGTCATTTCTTGGTTTATGATTTGACTTGCTTTTGGCTTTGGCTTGTATCAGGATGGGGGTTAATGATCCTGGATTGAAACTGAGTTTGTTCCGCATACAAGATATACTGAACCGAAGATCTTCACGCAAGCCATGGTTTCTGAGCAATGTTGCTGAAACACTGCCAATAACCAACAAAATGGCTTGAGGAGAACAGAATACTTCTCCTTTGTGCTGTCATACCGAGCAGCTGGTAGATCCAAAGACGGGGGACTTGGGTAGCAAAGTTGGAGGGAGATTCCTGGAGGCTGGGAAATGATAATTGTAAATTTGCGTAAGCTATATTATAGTTTCTCATTCACATTGTATTCAGGAAGAAAAAATATCATAAAGTTGTTTGCTTTGATATCTGCTGCCGGTTATGATCCTCCCTCCCTCCTTCCTCTAGTCTTCTTTATCTCTATTAATAGGGTAATATATTATTCCTGATATTTGGCATCTCTTGTCATCAATGCTTTGTTCAGAGAATCATGCCTGATCCTAGTAGCAGCAGCCAGCAAGGCATTGATTCACTTAACAAGTGAAAAATAAATGGATTATCTATTTTAAAATAGATCTTTTTTTCATGTTTGATTATATTTACTTGATGCTTATATTAATTTATTCATTTATCCTAAGCATAATGGTACTAGCAAACAGATTGAACTCACACGTATCCCCGAGAGTAATTTGCTTTAAATTTTAATTGCATTTATTTATAATTTTAATATTCAAATCGTAATACTAATTTATTATAAATTATTTATATATATCTTATATTTTCTTATCATTATTTAAATTCATTTAGTTTATATATATATATATATATTTCTTTTATTTTTAAAATTGTTTGTATTTCATTGGATATTATTTAAAATATAATACGTGTCCAAATCCCAATAATTTCCTATTTTCGACAAAAAAAAAAATCCTACCAAAATTTGTCAAACTTGGTAATCGACTGTAAATACTGTAAGGGGGGATGTGCATTTCCCACAAGTACAGGGAGTGAACATCTGCATTTGCCCTGTATTCCGTCTTCATACATTCCACGAATCCCTGCTAGCCTATTTTAGGGTGCAGATATTTAAACATCTGGGCTCGGTCGAGTCGAGTGATCAACTCAAGTCTCTCTGAAGGGAAGAGAATCATTCATACTTGGCAATGGCTTTGATTCAGAAGACGGAGGAAGAGTGGCGGGCTATTCTGTCCCCCGAGCAGTTTCGTGTTCTCCGGGAGAAAGGAACCGAGTAAATCCTAAATTTTCCTCTATCCTCCTCCATTATATTATCATTTCATATCAAATCAATTAGTCTGTTAATGTTTGATTATTTTCAACTCTTCTATTTCAGTTGTCTTACTAGCTTTTTAGATTATTGGAATTGCCATTCGATCTTATTTGAATTTGTCCAAGTGGTCAAATCTAGCTATGGCCAAGCGTTGAGATTCTTGATTTTTCGGGTATTGCTGTGATTCTACTTCAGTTCAGTTTGCATGTGAAAATAATTATGCTTCCCGAATCCGTTTACAACAGAAGAAGTGACGGCGTTTTTTAGTGAATTGTTTCATTTCTCTTGTATATCTAAAAGCTTATTTGTTCACTTCAACTTTTTGTGTTCCGGAAATTTTTTGCTTGTACTGTAATTCTACTCTTGGTCTTTGCTTGAAACTTGGAATAACCAAACAATTGTGCGATGAAAAGTTTCTTGATTTGTTCCAAACTTTAGTTGTTCACTATAACAAACTAAAATTTGAAGGAATTTAACTATTTGCTTCTGTCATTTTCTGTGTCATGACTGGCTCTTCTCATGGTCATATACTTTTATTTTCATGTATCTGCTTTTAGTTATTCTCTTGAATGTATGCTAGCAATGAGTCTGGATTTAAATGTTTGTTTCATAATTATGTTGTGCTAAGATTCTCATGGCAGCCTGTCGCTGACCTTTAAGATGTGTCTCTCTCATTGTGCCTGTGTTGATGACATGACACAGGCTGAAATTCACAGGAGAATATGATAAATTCTTTGGTGAAGGAGTTTACAATTGTGCTGGTTGTGGGACGCCACTTTACAAATCAGTTACCAAATTTGACTCTGGCTGTGGTTGGCCTGCTTTCTATGAAGGTCTTCCTGGAGCCATAAATCGCTCTGTGAGTTCTGCTCTCTTTTTTTTAAATCTTACTTAAACCTTAATGTCTTGACTAATTATTTGCATCTTTGATTGAATTTTGAAAAATGGAAACAATGGATTTCAGCCAGACGCAGATGGGAGAAGAACTGAGATCACATGTGCAGCTTGTGGGGGGCACTTGGGTCATGTTTTCAAAGGTGAAGGGTACAAGACTCCTACAGATGAACGTCATTGTGTCAACAGCATCTCAATCAAGTTTATTCCACCAAATTAATTCTCTATTTGAAGATAATGAAGGCAGTCATGATGAAAGGAAAAAGGAAAAAGAAGACTCCTGTTCTTACCAGTTATTCAAGTAGCTACCACCTGCTATGAGCAATAGCTTCCAAATGACAAGGATGAATAATAAACTCTAATAGTGTCTATGGTAAAATTTTAGATGGATTTCCTTGTCTTCTCTTCCATGGAATTTTCGTACTTGTAATATTGTCCAATCTCGTTTTTCTCCTGTGGTAATTTCATAGTTCTCTTTTTATTCCTCCAAAGATGGAATTGCATTAATGGCGGAAAATAGCACGGGACTAGGCCTAGAAGCCCAATATTCAAGCTCATAGGTGACACGGAGCTATATAAAAACAAGGGTCAACAAAAATGCTATATCCAAGAAAGAGTGCCAACAGCTGCACAGACCAAACCCTACTTGATAGAGGGGTCATTCCATCAAGCAACAGCAACATTCAAAGCGACCATTCTCCGTCGCTCGCTTGAAGTGCTGGCTGCTATTGTTGCGATGGAAATGCAATTGATTGGGCCGTGGAAGCGATCAACAACGTTAGAAAGTGGGAAATTTATTAATTATTATTATTTTCTGTTCAAATGTTGAATTTCCCGTAAGTTTAATGTCGGTGCGGCTATTCTATTTCTCACAGCCATGTCAGCACTGAATGATGAAAATATTATTTTAAATATTTATAATTCAAAATATTTTCAACTAATTTTTATATGTAAAAAAAAATTAAATTACTAAATCGATTTAATATATAGTCTATACTTAATAAACTTCAAAACACACGTCCTATTTTGTTTTTCTTCCAACTTTAAATACATGACCAAACAAAATATTATTTTTTTTTTATTTTTTAAAATAATTATTTTTTTCGCCATATAGAAGTGAGATTAAAATCAAATATCATAATATAAATCTCGAGATCCATATATATATATATATATGTTTTGTCATTCTAGCTCCAACTTTTAAAATAATTCATTTAATTTTTTTATTACAAATTATTTTAATTAATTATTTTTAAATAATATTTATAATAAAATTCATCTCTTAAATTTAAAATATCATAAATTTTGAAACAATTATATTTTCTAGCAATTATTTGCTCTAATTTTTTTAAATGATTAAAAGTATATTATTTATGGAATATATTTAAGTCTCTAATTCTCAATAAATAAAAAACATAAATATGATAAAAGCTTTCACTAAAAGGTTAATATCAGATAGAAAAACTATAATAATTATAACTTCATAAAAAAATTATGAAAATTTAAAGAAACGAATAAATAATATTATTCTTTATTAGATATAATTGTCATATTTTTATTTATTTAATTTAGTTATTTTTCTCTGAGACTGGTTAATTTAGAATAGGAAATAGACGTAAACGAGGGCACTTAGTTCGGCTAAGATGTAATAGTAAAGGAGTAACAAGAAATCATAAAATTCATCGAAGGCCACCCCACCATATATACAGAGACTGAGGGGGCGTTCACTGCTACCTCTACCAGCAGGGAAAAATAAAAAAGGAATTCAATAACAATTCCAAAAAGAGCCATATATGTTCTGTATTCTTTTTTTCCTTCAATTTTCTTAGATTGTTCTTGCATACCTTTGTTTTTGCTCAAACAATAAGCTGCGAAATCCGGTACGTCTGGATCGTTGATTATAATTATACATCTCAATTTCTCATACTTGCTTTGTGGATCTTCAATATTATAATCAGTGTATTGTCTCATTTCTGGGTTTTTTATATATATATATATGGAATAATTCCTGATTTTAGAATTCGATATAGTCGATTTAGAAATGTTGTGTTTGTTGAACTGGGTATGTTTTAATCCATCTTTATTAATTTTTCGTACCTGGCACTTGGTTTATTGATTGATTTTGCGATTTTTGATGCAGAAATTTGATTTTTGATTCGTTAAGGTTGATAGGGAGATAAAAAGGTAATTTGTTTTCTCGCCGCTATCTAATGCAAAGATGAATTTCTGCATTTTTTATGGTTAAATATGAATCCGTTCGAGTAGAAGATCTAATGCGTTGGGTTTGGTATTGAATTTTTAAAGTTTATTGTTACTTTATTTCTTTTTGATGCATTTAATTAGTGGTATATTGAGGATTCACATATGAATGATCAATGAGTTCAACAATTGAATTGAAATATTTCAACTTTATGCAGCTGAAAAATGGCATCAATGGTTGCTATAGCCAGTATTAGTAACTGTAGCAGTCAAGTGTCACCACTGCATCCGGTCCAAGAAAATGGAAGCAGAAATAAGAGAAAATTCAGGGCTGATCCACCTTTGGGTGATCCCAGCAAGGTTATGCCTTCACCTCAGAATGACTGCTCTGGTTATGAATTCTCTGCTGAGAAATTTGAAGCTCTCCCAGTTCATGGGCCATCTAGTTCATGTCAGTGTGGCATTAACCAAGACAATTCTGATGGGTTGAAGGTTGGAACAAGCCGGGTAGGATTGTTGGAGGTTGGAACAAGCCGGTCTAAAGAGGAATTAGAATCAGAAGAATCCCATGATGCTGATTGGAGTGATCTTACAGAATCCCAGCTAGAAGAACTTGTGTTAGGCAATTTGGATGCAATCTTTAAGAGTGCCATTAAAAAGATTGTTGCTTTCGGTTATACTGAAGAAGTTGCTACAAAGGCTGTTTTGAGGTCCGGTCTTTGTTATGGGTGTAAAGACACCTTGTCAAATATTGTGGATAATACTTTAACATTTCTTAGGAATGGTCAAGATATTGATCCTTCAAGGGGGCAATGTTTTGAGGATTTACAACAGCTGGAGAAGTACATATTGGCGGAATTGGTTTGTGTACTTCGAGAAGTTAGGCCTTTCTTTAGCACTGGGGATGCAATGTGGTGCTTATTGATTTGTGATATGAATGTTTCTCTTGCTTGTGCAGTGGATGGTGAATCCTTGACTGGTTTTGCTGCTGATGGGGCTTCCGCTCCTTCTATCCAACCCCAGATGAAAAAAGAAGGCAAATATTCTGAATTGAATCTTCCAAATCCTTGCAAATTTGAACCTTCTGTTCCTTGTTCTCCTAGTTCTGAATCTGAGGCACCCAACAATATGACAGGAGTTCCCAACACAACTAAAACAAGCAACTCTGGTGTTCTTAGTGAACTAGTCTCAGACAAAAATCAATTGAATTCTACATGTGATCCTGCAGATAAATCTTTCAACATTGCAGGAACTTCTCAACCTCCTGTGTTTGAAGAAAAGTTTACAGTCAGTAGAAAGGTTCATTCCAATAGCAGCAAGAGGGAATACATACTTCGACAGAAGTCACTTCATTTGGACAAGGGCCACAGAACATATGGGCCTAAAGGATCAAGAACAGGGAAATTGAGTAATTTGATTTTGGATAAGAAAGCAAAATCAGTTTCAGATTCTGCCCTAAAAATAAATGATGCTTCTTTAAGATTGAGTAAGGTAATGGGAGTTGATGTGCCTCAAGACAAAGGAGGCCAGAATCTTTCAAATAATCCTGGATGCTCTCCCCCAGCAGCATCTAATTTAGGAACTTCTATTGTGACTTCTTTGTCAGAGACTGATGTCCCATCTACACTATCCATGGTCAACATCCCATCTGCATTACCTACACTCAATACTCCACCTGCATTGGCAGCTACTGATATTGAGCTATCACTTTCATTGCCTTCAAAAGGCAACTGTGCTCCAATCTCTGCTAATTGTAATGCTGAGGCATCTAATTGCAGTTTTGCTGGTATACCATATGATAAGTCAGTGGCACCATGGATTCCAAGGAACAAGAAGGATGAGATGATTATGAAGCTGGTCCCTAGGGTACGGGAATTGCAAAATCAGCTCCGAGAATGGACGGAATGGGCAAACCAGAAAGTTATGCAGGCTGCTCGAAGGCTAAGTAAGGATAAGGCTGAACTTAAGTCACTTAGACAGGAGAAGGAAGAAGTTGAATGGCTCAAGAAAGAGAAACAAACTCTGGAAGAGAACACCATGAAGAAGCTCGCTGAGATGGAAAATGCATTGGGCAAGGCTGGTGGTCAGGTGGAGAGAGCTAATTCTGCTGTCCGGAGGCTTGAGGTGGAGAATGCTATGCTGAGGCAAGAGATGGAGGCTGCAAAATTGCGTGCAGCAGAGTCAGCTGCAAACTGTCAAGAAGTATCAAAGAGGGAGAAGAAGACGCAGTTGAAGTTTCAGTCATGGGAGAAGCAGAAAACCCTTTTACAGGAAGAACTTGCAGCTGAAAAATGCAAGGTCATGCAACTACTACAGGATTTAGAACAAGCTAGGCAACTAAAGGAACAACTTGAGGTATGCTTCTGAACATTTAAATCCAATTTCCTTTTGCTCCATCTTTCTTCAGTCGGAGCTTCCATGCAGGATATGTTTGAACCAGTCACTTGAGTTTGAAACATGGTGTACATAACATGAGTTGATTGGACCAATCAATGGATATGGTGGGCATTAACAGGTTCTATTGAGCTGGTTGTACATTGTAACTTAGAATGTGTTGCAAATAGCTGGTTATACAGGATGCGACACTGCTCTAAATTCTAAACATAATTATTTGGATATAGGGATAGATATTGTCCAAGTAGGTTCACTTCTAGAGTTGCACTTTTTGACATTAAATTAAACTTCATTACGAGTTTTCATGACCTATATATGACGGTGGTTTTGCCATAGGCACATGCATACAATATACAAACCTCCACCCAATGAGGAATTGATATGGTAAGCACACATGTGGAGGTAATTACGCGTGCGTATGATATAGAATAAGTGCATCTGCTGCTAAAGAAAGCAGCACATCTCATTGCCAGTATTGGTATGTACTGGCTCAGAGGTGATGTGAATGTAGTAAGCTTATCTTTGGTAAGACATTCTTTTTTTTTTTTTTTCTTTGGCATAAAACGATTATGTTGCTGTTTTATTTATCGTAGTTTTCTTTAGTTCTATTGCACGCTTTATTTGTTATTTCAACTTTGCTAGGTGCTGCTAAAATAAAATTATAGAAAAATGCTGATAAGATACACCTTTTTCTCCAGCCTTTACCTTCAAATCAGTTGATAAATGTGTGTATGTTTATGGTTTACCGTATCATTCTAATCTGTTGCACCATATCTTAATCTTTTTTTGTTTGTTTGTTTGTTTATCATAATTGTTCCTCAAAAGTTAAATTACTGGTGCTAACTATCAATAGGACGAACATCCTACATTCACATCAATAAGTTCATATCTCTAGTAGTCATTACTTTGATCGTATTACAGGCTAGATGGCAACAAGAAGAGAAGGCGAAGGAAGAACTAGTTTTGCAGGCCAGTTCAATAAGAAAAGAAAGGGAACAAATAGAGGCATCAACTAAATCTGAGGAGGATACAATTAAATTGAAAGCTGAAACTAATTTGCAGAAGTACAAAGATAACATTGAGAAGCTTGAAAGAGAAATATCCCAGACGGACTCGTCAAAAATTGCAGCCCTGCGACTGGGCATCAATGAAAGCCATGGTAGCAGAGTAACAGATGTTAAGTATAGTCCAGCAAAGGAGGTGAGGAGGCCTTATTACTCAGTAATGGATGGTGATGTTGAGAAATACTTAAACACAGGAGGAGTGAAACGGGAGAGAGAATGTGTGATGTGCCTCTCAGAGGAGATGTGTGTAGTTTTCCTCCCATGTGCCCATCAAGTAGTTTGCTCAACATGTAATGAACTACATCAGAAACAAGGAATGAAGGATTGCCCTTCTTGTAGAACCCCCATTCGGCGTCGTATTCTTGTAAGTTATGCTTGCTCTTAAGTTTTATCAATTACATGGGGTTCACTGTTTGACTGCTCTACATAATGATTATGGTAATAATACATCTGTGATTGCAATCTTAAGATTGTTATTTATTTTATAGAATAAGTTGCATTAATATTTAATTTAATGGTCCAAGGCTGAGGTACTGCCACCAGTTCTCTAGATTAAACTTCCAACACTTTTTTTTTCATAATAATAATAATAGTAATGGATAAAACGTTCCTTCATTGCATTTAAAAGATAAATAAAAGTTTCTTAATTATGGAGATAGTATGTAACTTCTTTTAATTACAGGTTTTTCTGGTGCTTATTTCAGAAAGTTATATACCCATTTTATTACAGCTTTAAGAGGATTATATATCTTTATAGAGAGAGGGAAAATTCATTTATATTTTACAATCAGTCAGGCATTTTTCAGAAACGGATGACATGTATATTTCAGAAGATGCCACGTTGTACGTTATAATTCACTCGCAGCCGGATAACAGTTAAAAATTAATCGCTTCAATTCAAAATTAAATTAAATTTTTATTGTATTTTTTATATTTTAATATGAATTATAGTAAAATTTTTATATTATTAAAAATAATATATTATTATTATTAATCAATTTAATTTTTTATTTTTTAATTAAAATTTAAATTAAATTAAAATAAATAAAAATTTTAATTTAATTTATATTAATTTAATTTAATTAATTTTTTTTATCTAAACCGAAAACTGATGGAATTTATTTTTCATTCCATCCAAAGGTCAGCAGATAACAAATAAGGGCAAATAGGGTAATTCATACTTCCCTTGACTTCACTTCGCAGTCAGCTGCGGGCAACGTCACCAAACAAAATAACAATTTAGAGAAAATACATTATTTAATAAAATTAACTAATATTTTTTCACTATATAAAAATTATAGCATGTTTAAAAAAACAATAAAAAAGTCATATAGTTAATTATTATCTTTCAAAATTATTAATTATTCGATTGTTATTTTTATATTTCATTTGGATCCAGATAAATTTAAATTAAATTTAATTTTTATTGTGCACGTTCGATAAAATTTATGATAATTTTTTATAAAAAAAAATCGAAACGTACTAATTTTAAAAGTGACAAAAATTATAAAATTATTATAAAATTTAATATAAAAATTTTATTGTTTAGAAATTAATTTTATATTTTAATTATTTTTTAAATATTTTTATAATTTTACATATTAAATTTTTTTATAATTATAAATATTTTTTTTAATTATTAAAAATTCACTTTTTAATTTTTAAAGAATTTTAATAAAATTCTTTATTTTTTAATCTATTTTTTCTCACATATCATTTTAATCAAACGATATTAATTAAAATTAGGCAGAGTTTAAATAGTATTTTACCAAATAACATAACAAAAGAGTTAAAATATGTTTGGAGAGAGTTATAAACTAAGAGATGCTGCAGCGGATGGTTCAAAATTTGAAAATCGATAACATAGTTTTAAAATAACATTTATTAGTTTTTATAGTTTAGGGTGATTAAACAGTTAACAATCCTACTATAATTTTAAAAATAAAATAAAAAAATAATTATTTTCATTAAATTTATAAAGATTAAATAGTCTTAAAAATTTTAAAAACCTATAACTTGGTTAATTTGGGGATATGGCGGTTAATGAAGGAGAACGATCTCACTCAATGGGTGCACAGGGGAATTGACATGGCGAAAACAACCATCATCTCCCCCAGCTCTAATAGGTGGTTTAGAAACATTGGCTGATGAAATGAGATGCATAAATGTGATATGTTCCTCTCAACATCTAGAATTTTGTGTTGTATTACTATTTGTAGACGGAACTCTCTCTGCTCATTTAGCTGTATGATGCCCAATAGGTTATGGCCAATGCTGATACTCCTCGAGATCCGGTAGCGGAAAAAATAATGCTGCACAAGGAATAAGACGAGGATAATTATTTCCAATCAAATGACGTTTGGCTATAGTAGAGGTGATGTTGGCAAATTTATCCCCATATATATACATGCCTATCCAAAGGCATCTGCAAGTTTATTTATTATTGACGAAGAAATGATGATTATTTTAAAAGTCGACAGAATTCATGTACCAAAAGGAGAATAGATAAAGCTGTTCGATGATATTAGTTTTGCATGTGGGTGCTTGATCAGAAAGGTGTAGTCCAACTCATGAAGATGGCCACAGGAAAAGGCCGTGTGTATATGATGGACAACCGGAATTGGAATATGTGGAGACCATGGCGGGGAGCCTTCTTCTGTCGCATTCTTTGCAGAGGCTGGACTGGATTATATTTATGTTTCATGTTCTCCATTCAGGTTGGCAGTTTGTGTTTGTCTATTTAGAAGATATTCAATAGCATGCCAGGTATTAGATCAAATTCCTGAATTCAATTTGTTTGGCAGGGTTCCTATTGCAAGGTCAATAGCACCTCAAGTTGCCGTCTGGAAGAGAAAATGGTACATTTATTTTATAAAATTCATAAATTAATAAAAATAAATTATAAATGGGAAAAATAATTGATTCAATTTTTTAAGTGTAGTGCCCATAATTTCAACTTAGAGACCCTTCAGGATGGAATTATGGCTCCAACGACTACTGGCGTAAGCCTGGATTAAAAGATGGCAGTGGGTTTGTAGATAAGGAAGAGTCAAGTCTGCCTGGCTGTGAAGTGTGAACCCAAACCACTTGTCACACTCATTTAACTGTTCGCCACTGATTATGGTGCGCTTACAGTTGGGCCTTCATTTCCCACTACAGCCAAAAATTCTCTTGAAGGAACCGGCATTTAACAAATATTCTTATGTGTAATTGCTTCTTTAGTCAACATGGTTATGTATGGTTGCTTCATTTTTTCGTCCAAAGACAACACTTTATGAAATATCATTGGGGTTTATATCCAAATCTAGACCTACCAAAGAAAATTTGTTTCAGTTGTATTCATACGCAACACCCTTTTTTCAAGTTATTATAGTCTTGAAGACTTTGGTGAAAGTCCTGTTTGATGCCTCCTTACACATGGTGGGTTCCATTTTCAGATTAGATTATTCAGAAATTTTAGATTCACTAGTACCGTAGCAGTTGATCTGTTTTTTGTGTGCTGTTGGAAAACGCGCTCGACGATGTGCTGTTTTGTCAACTCTACCCCACTTCTTGGAGCAGTTGGAAAGCACTTTTGTCTCTTTAACTACTTTCTCACTACCATGCTGTTTTCTTTTCACCATTGATCTTTGTTTTGGCCCCCAACTTTTCCATCTACTTCTAAAATGTCTAGTTAGTTGACATGAAGCCAGTCTCGCATCAAATTATAGTGTAATAAGAGAGAACTAGAAAGCCTTGAGCTTCTTGTCATATTGAGAAAGGTTCAAAAGATCCTGATTCTTGCAGCAACATATTTAACATTTTACATGTTAAGTACAGTGACCGAGAAATTGCGGCAGCTCTGCTCAAGGATAAGGCGGCTCATATGGAAACGTCCACGACCTAAAGTTATTATCAGAAGGTTTGGGAAAACCCCCAAAGATCGATGTAAATGGAAACCTGGCATCCATAAATCTTCTATTCATCTGAACCGCAAACGAGATGATTCGAGTTCCGAAAGGCCTATCCGAATTGCCACTTTCAATGTCGCCATGTTCTCTCTTGCACCTGCAGTTCCGAAGACTGAGGAAGCAGTAGTTTTCGGCCAAGAAGACGAAGATTTTATGATGTTCAAGAATCCAGTGGAGGTGGACACTCGGGCCAAGTCTGTGAACTATCATCCCAAGAGTATTCTTAAGCAGTCTCCGTTGCATGCCAGCCTGAGAAGTCCGGAGCAACTCTCCCCGCAAAAGAAGAATCTAATATCAAGACGGAAGGTTTCCATTAATCTTCCTGATAACGAGATTTCAATAGCACATGGTAAATTACTTGGCTTTGTGGAAGATGAAAGAGTGGGATCATCAAATATTATCGCTAGCAGAAATTATAGAAGCAGTGTAGTGTTGAGGTCTCCGGTGTGCCTGCCTGCCAA
Organism: Manihot esculenta; assembly: GCF_001659605.2. Classification (NCBI taxonomy): domain Eukaryota; kingdom Viridiplantae; phylum Streptophyta; class Magnoliopsida; order Malpighiales; family Euphorbiaceae; genus Manihot; species Manihot esculenta. Next base: position 1,653,667 of record NC_035175.2, on the reverse strand, counting down.
GTTCTTGACTCAGTTTACAGGTGAAGAGAACTTGAAAAGCAGCAGAAGCATATTGGAAGTGCTTAGGGAAGTGGATGCTGATATTTTAGCCCTGCAAGATGTCAAGGCAGAGGAAGAGAAAGCTATGAGACCCTTGTCTGATTTGGCTGCTTCCTTAGGGATGAAATATGTTTTTGCTGAGAGCTGGGCACCAGAATATGGCAATGCCATTTTATCTAAGTGGCCAATTAAGAAGTGGAGAGTTCAGAAGATTGCCAATGATGAAGATTTCAGGTACTTATTCTGCTTATACTCACTAAACATGTAAATCATTTTCAATTTGGAAATTTCTGATTTATCTTTAACCACCTTATCATGTGTAATGCAGGAATGTGCTGAAGGCCACAATTAGCGTTCCATTGGCAGGAGAAGTAGACTTTTACTGCACACAACTTGACCATTTGGATGAAAATTGGAGAATGAAGCAGATAAATGCAATGATACAATCAAGCAACTCTCCCCACATATTAGCAGGAGGTCTCAACTCTCTCACTGGATCAGATTACTCTCCAGAGAGATGGATGGACATTGTCAAGGTAAAATCTTTGGCAACCGTGCCTTGAAAATTTTCCTTCGATACCCTTCCGGCCTTCTGATCAACTAATCCTGCAGTACTATGAGGACATTGGGAAGCCAAGGCCAAAAATCGAAGTAACCAACTTTCTAAAAGGAAAAGAGTACATAGATGCAAAGGACTTTGCAGGGGAATGTGAACCAGTAGTAATCATCGCCAAAGGCCAAAGTAAGCAAACAACCTTAGCTTCTTTGTCTGCTACTATTTATCATGTTTTTATATTCCCCTTTGAGCTGTCAAGCACTCAAGCTTGATTGTGGATTTTGGTAAATTAGATGTTCAAGGAACGTGCAAGTATGGCACACGAGTGGATTATCTTTTGGCATCTCAAGACTCGCCATACAAGTTCATTCCAGGATCATACTCGGTGATTTCATCCAAAGGTACCTCTGATCACCACATAGTTAAAGCTGAAATTGTGAAAGGAAGCAATAGTCATCAAGAGAGTGCAGTTAGACAAACCCAGAAAGCAAAGCAGAAAGTTGTTAAGATAACAAATCCTTGGCCTTCTAAGGGTATCTGGAAGTTGAACACCTGAGATTTTCTTCTTAGAAAATTTTCTTTTTAATTGCCATCGTCTCCACTCTCCCTTTGTTAATGATTATTTATAAATCATCATACTTTTTTGACAGAGTAAGTTGTACCTCATATAGATCCATAGCAACTTAATAGGAATAACTTCTTTAGATTTTTGTTGCTGTCCAAGTCACCTGTAATCTTGCAATTCCCACAAATCGATATTGCTCTATGAAGTAATTCTGTAATAGTTTTAAGGAAAAAGTGTTTTTCCCATTTCTTGAGATGCCTAAAACAGTTTTAAATTGGTTGTCAGTTGACTCTTCAAGAATCAAGACCACACACCAAATGGAACTTACCTGATTGATAGAGCTTGTTTGGCCAATCTTACTTTGGTTGGCATCAGCATTGTTTTTGCTTGCATTTGCATTTTTTGCTTGCACCACAAAATCCTTAAGCATCAAGCAAAATGAGTTCTGTTTGTGTTAGGTCTGCTTTTAGTTTCTTGTGACAGCATTTTTAATCCTTAATTAATAGTGCAAGCATTGCCTCATGCTTACTTGAAATTGAACTTTGGTCTTTGCCTGCAGATTTCCAAGTACAATAATTCAATTCTCATGAATAGATCAATTCTCCAAAAACTATCTCATCTCTTTAAGCTCATGAAAACAGAGTTCCTTGTCAAGTGACAACAAATTGCCTAGTCAATATAATTTCTTGATTTTGCAATACATAAGACTTGCATAGTTAATAGCATCATCATTTCTTAATTAATAAATCATGGACTAACAACAAGCTTATGCCAGGGGAATGATGTCCAGTATTCCCTCTAGTTTTAAAAGCAATCATACAAATCAGGACAAAGTTAACGTTCTTACAAGTACTGTTAAGGAACGAAGAAAAAGAAGAATTCAAACTTGGTGAAGCAATAAATAATGAAGAACAGATATTAATATAAAAGCAGCACACTGCACACACTAGGATTGCTGTGAAGAATCACTTGAACTTGGAGGGTACCCAATTCCATGGCGCTTGTTAGGGAAGAACATGAAGATAGAGCCTGAGATTACACCAATAACTGGAGGCAACACCATGAGCAGAGTCTTCTGAGAGGACTCAAAAGAGGGGTAAAAACATTCCACAGTGTTAGAATCCAAAAGAGACAAAACAGCAAACACAATCACTGAAAAGAAAGCATGAACAAAGTCCCCAAACTGAAGCTTATATCCTGACATGTTCATTGATTCTGCATCTGCAGATGTCCATAGTCCCTTCACAGTTGCAATCCCATAGTGAGTGATTCCATCACTTCCAACATAACTGTCAGTGAAAGAAGAGAATGCACAAGAAAACCCACAAAGCCCCATGAGGATCCCACTAAGGTACTTGTTAATGGTGTGACAATGACCATTGTTGGTCAAGACAGGATTAAGGAACTGGAAAATGAAGACTGTTCCTGTAGGGAGGAGCTTGATGAGGTTGCCTACTCCTGTCAGTGTCCTGTCCTGGACTGATTTCTTGGAGCTGTCTTTGGCCATTGGAGAGTGTTCTTGTCTAGACTGAGGGCTAATTATAGAGAGCTATACAAAATATTTTCTCGAGTTTTGGGTGGTTTTGGAAGCAGATTTTGCAGGTACATATATAGACAGAAATAAACTGTAAGATAAGAGAGTTGAGAGGGAGGAAGAGAGAGTTGCTTGCTTCTACGTAAAATGGTGAGCAGCTGACACATGGGTTTGCTTCCACTCTTCGAAAGGGGTTATAGGCATCCTTTATAACCAAGCTTAGAAGCACTAAATTTGCTGCAACCCAATTGCCCTAAAAATATGATGGTGCACATTGCTTAATTTTCTGGTCATGAAATAACATATATGGTTCCATCAAACGATTAGGAAACCTTTCAGGTTGATTTTCTTACCAATTGTTGCCAACGCCTTTATGGTTGATTTTCTCACCAATGCTTGCGAATCCCTTTATGGAAAACCTCTACGTATGATTATCGTACTTATTCTAACAGTATCCTCAATCCCTTAGATTTTCAGAAACCTAAAGGAGTTGTTGAAAATTTTATGCGTGTTTAAATAGCTGTTTCGTGATGAAGATAGAACGTTACAAAATGAGATAATTTCCCAGAAACATAGAAGATTGAGCTTTAGAGTCGAAACTTTAATTTCAATTAATTGTCTTTAGCAGAAAAGTTTAAATGCGTGTTGGAGTAAGAAGAAGAATTTTCATATAAAAAAAAAAAAAGAAAGAAGTTTCGTTCACTTAACATGGAGAATGAAGAATGACTTAGACTGATAATATAGAGTCTATGGCCTCGTTTGATTGGGGCTACTCAACTGAAAAACTTGAAATTTCTAATAAATTGCAAAAATTATTTTTATTTAATGGACATTTCTTTTTTGACTTTCTAAAAAATAGTTTTTTTTTTATTTTTAATAAAAAAAATAATTACACCGATCTAATTAAGTTATTTTCTGAAAAATAATTTTTTAAAAAATAACATATTTAAATTAAATAAAATCTAAATTGAAAAAAAATGTTAGCTACTCTACTTATCAATTTCAAAGTGAAATTATAGAATTTAGTATCAATAATTATTACACATATAAAATAAAATAAATTGTGACATTTAAATTTAAATAATAACATAAAGGATGAGCCAGAAGCAAGAAGCATGGAACTAATGAAGTCATCATAATAAATTATTAGAGTGAAAGGATTATATTTAGATTTTATCATAAAGTTAAATATTGGTTGAGTAGAATAATCGAAATTTGGATTAACTAACTAATCATGCGTTTTATGCTGAATCCTTTTTTTTTCTTCTGATTCTTTCAACAAAATTCAATTATTATATTTATTTTACTGACCTTCAACCACTAAATCATGAAATAATCAAAGTCCAGTAAACGTGTAGTTTAATGCTTTAGAAAGTATCCAGATCTATAAATATGTTGACTTAAAAAAATACAACGATGATAATTTATTCACATTATTTAATAAAGCAAAGAAAATTAATTTTTATTATTTCAAAATTTTAATCGTAATAGTTTTTTTGGCAATTAAAAATAAATTACAATTATACGAAATTATTGAATAAGTCTAATATATAGATAATACAATGACCCAAAAAAACAAAACAATGAATTATTTTACTCAAAAATAAGATCGCTCAATTGTTTGAAAAAATTTAATAAACTTTACATTTTCATTTACCTATTGACATTTCCATTTTTCAATTTTCTAATTAAAATTTTTTCAGTCTAATAGTAAAGAATTCAACAAATCATAAAATTTAATAATAAATAAAAGCAAAGTTTTAAATTATATATTTTAATCTTTACTTTTAATTTAATATTATATCTTTAATTATAAAATTAAAAATCAAATACTTTTCATCCCATAATTTTTATTTATTTTATTTTATATATATATATTAAAGATGAAAGCAAGAAGAGTTCATTTAAATGGGAAAACTATAAGAGATATATATATTATAAAATCTCCCCTAATTCTCCCTAATTTTTCATCTTACTTCATATTATTATTGTACATAAGCAGTAAACTTCCTAACAGATTCACAAACGTCCTCCTCCATCATTCATATTTTACACTACTCAGCCCCAACCATTTTCCTAATTCCGCCCCACTCCCAGATACACTATCCATAAGCCCCAATACACAATACCCCCATATACATGATATACCCTCCTTTTTACTAATTCGTCCCTATACTTTCCCTGATTTTCAGATCTACCTACCGTTTTACAAAAAATCTCACGGGAGGATCCCATCGTCAAAAACCAGACGGATGTAACAGAGACGAAATTGGCAAGAGGTAGAAAGACTAATAACTTATTCATCCAGAAGTATGACCACCCATTTTATAGACGGATCCTTAAACGTCAAGTCGAAGTAAACGCCTGAGGTCTCTGGTAGCTGAGTCATCAAAACGGACTTGCTTTTTCTTCGAGAAAGACGGCAACGGGAGCGAGCTAGGTGCCGGCGATACTGCAAAAGCTGATCCGGCATACACATCGCACTTCCCGGTTACCGGAGAACTCAGGTCAACTATTCGGATCTGCTTCGGTACCATTTCTGGTTCAGGACCCAATCGATCCGTACCAGTGACCACCATATCACCGCCCAGATCCTTCTTCGAAACTGCCGCTGTTTCACTGCTACGGATCTTAGAATCAAGCGACTCCCCTCGTCGCAAAATGGTCACCTTCTCCATGAGAAGGCTGTTATTGTTAGCCTTCTGGCCATGGTAGTGATTTTTCGCGATCTTCAAATCATCAACCGAGTTCGACCTCTTCGAGATCGAGGTAGGCTCGGACTGGCGCTTTCTCTGGTCGGTCCTCTCAGAGCGCACGGCTGGTTTTCTGTTGAATCTAGGGTTAGAGTCATAGTACTTGGGGTTAGCATAAGAGTTGCCATAAAAATTCCTCCGGCGACAAGGAGAAACTCTGATCCGTTCAATTAAACAATCCTGAGGCCTCAAAATCTCAGTACCCATAGCTTCTACTTTTGATTTAACTTAAGAAAGATACAAGAGAGAACAAAGAGATGAAGAAATGAAATTATTTAAATTAAAAAGAGAGCAAACAACCAAAGTTGATTAGAAATGCTTTGCTCTTGCTTTGTATCTCTGTGATTCTCTGGCCTCTTTCTTCCTCATGAGAGGAAACGAAGGAAGAGAGGAGGAGGAGGAGGAGGAGGAGGAAGAAGGAGAAGAAGAAGGTAGAGGGAAGATGGGGATGGTGATTTTTATGGGGGCGCTCTGGTGATAGAAGAGGTGTGGCTACAAACAAGAGATGAGGGAGATATATAGGGAGGCGAAGGCTAAAGACATTTTCAGACAAAAGGTGGGGTTGGGTGGGAGCGTTCTCACCGACCTTCCCCCTGTTACGCGTCAAGTTCAAGAGATTGAAATTACAAAGAGAGTGGCCGCCCGGTTTGAGTCTCTCTTCAGGTGCTGACCCGATTCTCACTCTCTGACTGGGTCCATCTCGGAAATGCCCGTGGGGTCTACTAACGGAGTTACATAACTTCTAGGCGTTTTTCCCTTTTGTTTAGTTAGCATCAGTTGACGGTCGTAACGGTGGTGCAGAGTGGTAAGTTGTCGGCTTTCTATCTTTCTTTCTTAATGCAGAATTATTTTTGAGTGGGACCCAGTTTTGATTTGTGAATTGGAATTGATCGATCATCACCATCATCCTACTCCAATCCTATGAGGTTGGTTCCATTGTAAGATTGTGGTGCTCGATGACCCACACAATAAAAATCCTGTGCTACGTTTATGTTAATTCTTTCATTTAATTTGTTAATCAAATTATATTTTTTAAATAACTACAAAATTTAATGAATATATTTTTAAATTTTTAATTTAGTTTTCATTAAAAAAACAAAATTTTATTGATTTTAATTGGGAACTCAACCGTAATAGAGACGCTCTCCAATCTCCATGGAGTCTAACCTATGACCATGTAACCTGGTGACCAAACCATTACTTACCCATCCTTTTCAATCTCAGAATCACTTGTGCAATTGACAAAAATTTTTTTGACATGATTGCCGATATGAAACAATTCAGATTTGCTTTCAAAATAAAAATGAAACAATTCAGATTATCAGCCCTATTGGAATTAATTTTATATTATAGAATTCATTTTTATTATTTTTAAACTTATTTAGCAATTTATTTAAATCCAAATTATTAATTATTGTTGTTATAAAACAAAATACTCTATCACTAACTATACAAATTTATATAGTTTATATATTTATATTTTTTTTAAATAAAAATTAAGAGAATAAAATATAAAATCTTTCAAATTTATTTATATATATTTATTATTAGACTAAATTTATTAATACAGAATATTTATAATTATATATTAATATTATACAATTAAATAAATAATATATGCAGAATTATATATACATGTACTTTTATTTTAATAAAAATAAATATAATTCGATTCATAATGATTCTGATCAATTAATATAATTTTTTTAATTCAATTTGGAGTCATTGAAAACTCTGCACATCCGTAAAAATAAAGCAATGTTTGGCATCAAACAGGCAGGCAGCCAGCTGCATTCTTGGGTCCCACGATGGCCAAGGCTTAATCAAATTTAAATATATATGCCTATTTGATTATGATTAGTTATATAATATAATTTAAAACCGGGTTTGAACCAAACCTTTTATTCATTGAAAGTTATTTTTACCCACAATCCGTAAAATAAATTAATAAATTGAAAATATTATTTAAATAATCATGAAAGAATATGCCAAGTATTGCATACCATTGGAACGTGTTGAAAATAATTAAATTATGAAATTTGCTTAAAACTACAGGTCTGGGATATGATCTGACTAGGATTTTGGATTAATTAATTGATTTAACACATACATATTTAATATATGATTCCATGTCATTGTGTAGTATTATAATAATAATACATCATCTTTCAAAAAGCATTGCAATTTGGCCACTTGCTTTGCATTCATTTCTATAAAGTTATTATTAAAGGTAATCTTTTCTTTTTTAAAGCAACAAATCATTGAGAGTTATTGCTTAAATACATTTCCTTTCTTATTTTTTTTTTTTGAAATAGGGGTCGGGGGAGTCGAACCTTAGACCTTTCAAGGCTACATGATGTACTTTCCACCAGGCTAAGCCTTGGAGTGCATTTCCTTTCTTATTTATATTGCTTTTTTTTTAATATTTCATATTTTTAAAAATAGTATGAAGTATATTTTTAAATTATGTCATAGTGTGGTAAATTATATTTTTAAAATACGTTTGATTTGGTCAAGGATTGTAACATGCGATTAAAAATATTATTAATACTTAAACCTACTTAGAGATAATGCAAGGAAATCTTTAATCTAGATATGTTTGTATTAATTAATTGAGTGATTATGCTTGCCATTAGGGATATGATTCAGGGAGACAGGGACCAATATTAAAGATTTTCTTTTCCTAATTAATTTGATTCTGATTGAGACTTAACACAATACTTTATTGTTATGTACTATTTAAATAATTTTAATATTTTAGAGTTAAATCATCATTTAGAATAAAAATTTATAAAATTGAAGTTTCTTGTATGGAATGAAAAGAATTCAATGTTTAATTTTAAAAATTTTATTTAATAAATAAAAATAAACATAATTTATAAAAATTCATTTATTTTTTATCATAAATTTTCTTTTTTCCAAATGAAGATTATCGATTTCTATACTTAATAAATAAATCACATTTTAATTTTTAAATTTTAATATAATTAATAAATTAATTTTTATATTTTTAAAATTTAAAATTTAAATTTTTTGATAATTAGAAAATTTTAAGTTTTACCTTTAAATCTCTTTATAATCAAATCGGTATAATTTATTATAATTTAAATATTTTAATTATTTATTTTTTATTTAAAATAACATTTCAATTTTAATTAATATTTATCTATAATATATTTTAATTAATTTTTAAATAATACTAAATAACTTTTAAATATATTGTGAATTTGAGAGAATAAAACATGAGATCTTTTAAATTTATTCAGATACACTTACTATCAGATTAAATATGTGAATATTATTATCCATTAACGATGAAATAATTATAATTTTAAATAAATTAAATATAAAGAACCTTAAAAATAATATAAAATTATTATTTATATTAAAAAATTAAATATTCATAATAATATTTTAAATATTGTAAATATTTTTTTAATTGATTGACTATTAAATTATAAATAAAAAATGTTTGATTTTAATGTATCAATTATAAAAAAAAATTTAAATCTTTAATTTTAAAAATGTATAAATTAATTTATTAATTATATTAAAATTTAAAAATTAAAATATAATTTATTATTTATATATATATATATATTAAATAATATTAATATTAAAAATATATTTAAATCGAAATATTTATTTTGCCCTTGAAAAAGGGCAAGTTTGGATTTTCACGCTGAAAACCCTTTATTCTCTGCTAAAAGAAGGACGAGTGGACCTGGATTTTCTGGTCCCATCAATTCTTCAATAATTTATCGCTACAAATAGGCTTTTTCCACGGGGTCAACGTCAAACAAACATTTTCCTTTTTTTATTATTATTTTAAAAATTTTAAAAAGTAAATTGCAAGGAAGTGAAGATATTCTCCTGTCTGATGCCTTATCTTTTTCAAAAAAACCAAAAAAAAAGAGTACAAAACTTCCATAAAACAGTGGTTTGGGAAGGAATAGTGGAAACATCCTCCTAGAAAAGAAAACAATAATAATTAAAGTTAGAATCTTTAATTGTTTATGCCTTTCAAAATGATTCAGTCACCTTTGGTTAATGCACACCACATACACCTGTCTCACAGCCAATGAGGACTCCACCTCTAAATTAAAGTGCGGGTAACATTAGTATTCCCTTTTCTCACTTTTGATTGCGTCTCTGCTCCAAATTTGAGTACTATCATTGTCATCTGTTTATATCATGGATTTTTCTTTTTTTTAGCAAATAAGAAATTTGTTATTGTTTCTGAGGGTAATTTATTTTATAGTTGATCAAAATGTAATGTTATAATAATAAACAAGTTCATCTCTAAAATTTCATTATATTTATTATTAATTAATTAAAAATTGAGATTAATTTTTTTTTAAAAAATTATATTTCAGAGATTAAATTATAGAATATTTTATCTAATCTGGTAATTAGGTTATATCCTGATGATAAAAAGTAAGAATATAGTAAAATGTGGAGCATAGAATGTCCAATAAGATAGGGCAGCGGAAGGGAATGTGGAAAGTCCAACTACGCAGGGCAGCTGCCACATTTATGGACTCCTTTCTTACTTCTTTGCCTTTATTTTGAGTTGTAATACTCAAAATTAATCCAACTCCAAATGAAAGCCGCAAGGCCCAATACGAACCCCTACTTCAACCCGCGTGAAAGGAATACCGACTACGAAAGGCCATCTGTTTGAGTGTTTTATTTATTTATTTATTTATTATTAAATTAAAAGGATAATACTTAATTATTTTTCAGATGCAGTAATGCATTTCAAGGCATATGTGAAATGGGTTAGACAGAAAAATATAAAAGGGCGCAGTAACATAAACCAAAAGCCCAATCTGAATCAAAACAAAGCCACTCTCCCAATTTGATGCATACAATTAAATCATCCGACTCGATAAGGCATCGTTTCCACCGGAGCACCATTGAACATGGTCAGTGGCGGAGCCAGGAGCTTCCCTTTGGTAGGGCATCGGCTGCGCCGCTGCGACACCTTCATCCCCCTTCAAAGTATTTTCCGGTCGCCGGTACAGCACGTGCCCCCTTACCGTACCTTTCTTCTGCGGTAATATTATATCAAAAAATCGATAATGATAATTAATGAGACACCCAACCTACAAACGTAAATTATCAATACCATACAAAAAAATCGACAATGACGACCAACAATACACTAAATTCACATATTCAAAACATTTTAAAAATTGTGATAATTCACATATTCAAAATACTTTGAAAATTGTGATTCATTGACATGCATATATCCACCACCACTGTTAAAATATCGAATTCTGTGAGGCTTGTATTGATCTTCACCGCTAAATCAAGCACAACAACACCATGCAAAATCGATAAAGGCAGCAGCTAACTATTAAGTAATACAGAAACAAATATATAAAATAAGCACACATAAAAAAATTCAGATAAACCTTGGTGAGGAATGGAGGTAAAACGCGCAAAATCAAATAACAAACCATATTCAAATCAAGACTATCCATGTTTCAAACAAAATAGACTAACAGGGAAAAAGAAAATCTATAAAAGACAATAATAATAAAGAAAATCGGAATCAAGCAACCCTTGCCAAAGGGCAGCGGTGCCCACCGATCATTTGTACTCTCTCTCCCTCAGATTTTTTTTTCTGTGTATGAAAATATACAAAAGAAACAATAATAAAAGAAAATATACGTTAAATTATTGGATAGTTAAAATTTATGTGTGAATAATCAAAGTCAACTCAAACGGCTTAGTGATGAGTCAAATACGGATCGAGTAAAATTTTAATTCTTTTAATTATATTTTTTAAAATAAAATGGTGCATAATTTTATATTAATTTATTTAAATTGCTTTTAAAAAATATTTAAATTCTTTTAAAGTGAATGACAAAAACATTAATTAAAAAAAATAATATAAAAAAATTAGTTAAAAATAAAATATCAATGCAAATATTTATTTTTCTCTCTAATTTTCTCAGTGCCATATTTTCCTTTTTATTTGCTAACGTTTAAGAATTGTCACTGTAGCTATTTAACAAGATCAAATACTAATGATTTCGTTGGAATTTAATAAAAATCCCAAGGTATTTTTGAAAGATCTGTTGATGCAAAAAGAGAGATTTTTGGGAAGTTTGCTCGATCTTCCCATGAGACATTGTCTACAAATGCTTCCATTGCAAAATTCTTCCCTCAAGATAGGCTTTTTCACAACCGCAAGCAAAGGCTTTTTTAGAAAGCAACTGTGTGCCTAATTCCAGCATTGCTATCCTCATATGCTCCACACAGATACGCAAGTTGTTGTTTAAACTTACAATTATCCTAATGGGATTTCCTTAATTGCACCCCTTTAAATGTTTAATAAATATCTCTAATTGTTTATTGGATAAATTATTATGTTAAACTTTCATCCTCTTCATTTAATAATTAATTAATTTCCTGAGATTATTTATATTTATATTTGTCAATTTTCATGTAACTCAGAGATAAAAGAAAGTGATTTAGTTTTGATTATTTATATTTGGGTTTCTCCTAAGGATAAAATTGAGTGCTCAACATGCCAAATCCTAAAGGGCAGTAGTGTTAACGTTGGACTTGGTCTTTCCTTACAAACCGTTATTGATTCCATTTTCTGTTATCTTCCCCTGTTGAGAGAGAATTCGTTATTGAAACGTGGCAGAAACCCAATAGGACCCCATTTTACGTGCTTGCTTGCAAGCCTTCAATTGGATTTCTTTTTTAAAAAAAATCATTTCAAGATGATGAGCATGAGCTCTTCATTAATATATGCTAGTATTTAGTATTTTCCCAAAAATGAGGAGGAAACAATGATAGATAAAGCCGAACTTTGTGCATCAAAATCAGGTGAATTGTCCAAGAAAACTAACAAATATTAGAGAAAACCAAAAGAGAAATCAAGCCAACCTCTATTTACATTTCTTCCTGTCTCTCTTTCTCCTTGAACGTTCCTCTCACAGATTTTTCCTTGGCCTTGGCCTGCTTCTCTGTTTTGGTCGCCTCTTTTGAGATACCATGAAAAGTGTCCCAGAACCTTCAGATTCTTCCTGGTACTTTCCCCCCTCTCCTTTTCAGTTTCTGCTTTTCGAAAATGGCTTTGTTGATTGTATTGTTAACGGTTTCATTTTTCCTAATATTAATTTTCTGGCTGCATTGTGTCTCTTTTTATTGGCTTTCTGAGCATGCATTGATTTCTACACATTGCTGATTTGTTTCCCTCTTCTGCATTTTTCTCTTCTGTTATATAACATCTTACGTTCAATCTAATGAGTTTCTTGTGCTTTCTCGCAATTTTCTTCTGCTATTTCATATATGCAGTTTTGCTTTTGGGTTAATATCTCTTGTTTTTGTCATACTCTTCCTTGTCCTTTAATTGATACCAAGTTTTTATATTGGCAGCAATGGTTCCCAGGACACTGCCAGAGAAGATCAAGAAAATGCAGCTATTTCTGTTACAGGCAGAGCATTAAAACGATATGGGTTCTCTGACTCTTTTTCATCTAATGGTATTTTATCTGCCATTGTTTTTTTAGTTCCTCTCCAATTTGACCTTTTTTTTTTTTTTCTAACTTTTTGATTGTATGATGCTAGAATTTGTATCCGAAATGAAATCTGTGAATTTAGAGCAGCAGGAGGGTGTTGTAGAATCCTCTCCGAGAGGAGTTCTAGAAGACTGCACGATTAGCTTAGAATCTGAAACACCCTCCAAAGACAGCACTAATAGCTTAGAACCTGAAACAGCCTCCAGGGCCAGCACTTCAGGATCAGAGGTTGCTATTCATTGGCGCGAATTCTTTCGTGGATTGAGGAAGGGAGCTGCAAGACGCATTCAAACCTTTCCTCCTCCTAAAAAACATGCTCCTAAGCTTACCCGAAGTAAAACCAAAAGAATTAGAGAAGAGTTGATTCCAGTTATAAGTACTCCTCTGGAAACTGATCTCTACTGTCTGAAATCTTCTTGGAGAAATTTTGCACTCTCAGAAATAAAAAATGCAACCAGTAATTTCAGTCCTGGTACGTATCTAAATTCAGCAATTTTTGATGTTTAAATATCCAATCTAAAAGAACTATGGTATTTTTGTAATGTTGTTGTTGTCTTGCATGTTACAATTTGTTTGTAGAAAATTTGATTGGAGAAGGAGGCTACGCTGAAGTTTACAAGGGACAATTATTAGATGGGCAGCTTGTTGCTATAAAAAAGCTGACCAGAGGTTCCCCAGAAGAGATGACTGTTGATTTCTTGTCAGAGCTTGGGATGATGGTTCATGTTGACCACCACAATATTGCTAAAGTGATTGGCTATGGAGTTGAAGGAGGGATGCATCTCGTGCTTGAATTGTCTGCCCATGGGAGTCTTGCATCCATACTTTACGGTTTGATCTTTTACTTATAAATTTAAGCGTTTCACATCCTTACAAGCTCCCTGCTGGATTTGTATATCAATTCATTAATTGCCACTTGGTTATAGGGCCAAAGGAAAAACTGGACTGGGGAATCAGATACAAAATTGCTACCGGAACTGCTGATGGCCTGCATTATCTGCACGAAGGCTGCCAAAGGAGAATTATTCACAAGGATATCAAGGCTTCTAATATATTGCTTACTGAGGATTTTCAGCCTCAGGTAAGTATTCAATTCTGACACTTTAATCATGCAACACTGAAACCTTTGTCTACCTTCTGAAGCTTTTTCTCCATATTTATGCAGATTTCTGATTTTGGGCTTGCAAAGTGGCTACCTGAGCACTGGACTCATCACACTGTATCCAAAGTTGAAGGGACATTTGGGTTTGTAATCCGAAAATTGGCTTAGTCTCTGAATCATCTTCTACCCTACTAGTTTATCTCATTTCATATCATCATGACAGTTATCTTCCTCCTGAGTTCTTCATGCATGGCATAGTGGACGAGAAGACAGATGTTTATGCTTATGGGGTGTTACTATTAGAGCTCATTACTGGAAAGCAAGCAATTGATAGTTCTCAGCAAAGCCTTGTGATGTGGGTGAGTGTTGCCTCTTTCTGCCTCTAATACTACTGCCAAGAACTTAAACGAACTGTTTCTAACCATTGGTTACAGGCGAAACCTCTGCTTATGAAGAACAGTATCAACGATCTTGTGGACCCAACTCTTGCAGGTGCCTATGATGAGGAACAGATGGAAGTTTTGGCCCGTGTAGCTTCTTTCTGTATACATCAATCTGCAGTGCAACGACCTCAAATGAACCAGGCATGTTTCTTAATCTTACAAATGCTAATAAGAAAACTCTCTCTAGTTCTGTTTATGCAATATTATTTGCTTTGGTTTTGCGTTTGAAGCAGATTGTAGAGATTCTAAAGGGAAACAAGGAAGTCTTGGAAGAGGTAAAAGAGATGCAGAACTCTATGCACCAAAGGACATACTCCGAGGAGCTCTTTGATGCAGAAGAATACAACTCAACAAAGTACCTGAGCGATATGAGTAAATACATGGAGGTTATAATGGGCGAAGGTGATGAGAGTTCCGAGATTGCAGAAGCTGAAAGTTAAAAAAAATTTAACCAGGTTGTTTATTCAATGTATCTGGGTTCCTGATATTGCTCCCACAAGCGAAATGTGGAGCTAAAATTCACTGAGATGGAGACAATATCACAGGAATACAACAGTTTTGAAGAGGTTAAAGCTGTGAATTAAAATAGCAGACAGACCAATTGATGTAGAAGCAATTGGACGACATAGATATTTGTTTTGCTATGAAGTTGAGTATATAAGGCTTAATCTTGTAATAGATAATTTTATTTTCCATTTTCAATTTACGTGGAGAAAATTAAGATGCATTTTTCTTCCATGGTACTCATAAATCTGGTGGCCAAATTTTCATGTTGTTCATTAGATAATTTAAGCCCTCGTTGCTTATGCATTTCCTGATTTAAGAACGGAAAATTATTAGCTGTAATGGCTTTAATTCAGCTGTACCTACAAATTATTGAATCTGTGAGTCTCAGATTTAATTCGTATTAAAAAATTGAATTTTTTTTATTTACTATTGAATAATTTGATAATCTAAGACCCCTCTAAAGCTCATTGCTCTTTAAACTTTCTTGTTTTTGAAAAAAAAAAAAAATTGGAAGGAAAAAAAGTAATTAATAATTAAAAATTGAGAGATTACTATTTTAATTTTCCCGTGAATTTATGGGAATTTGATCAAATATCGTGCATGTAAATTACCAAATAATATGGGAGAGAGGGGAAAATAATTAAAATAAAAAACTGGACGACGCCGTTTATTACACCCTTAACAGACTGGTGCCAAAGGGGTGGTTAGAACAGTCGCATGTTACGAAATTATTGGATTTTTTCCTCCAACAAAAAAAAAGAAATCAAATTCTCTGGGAAATCATCAAGCCTTCAACTTCAAGCTTTAGCCAGCTCCCATGGCTGCCATCACCAATCCTCTCCAATTCCTCCTTTTGCTCTCGATCTCTTTGGTTCTTCATAAATCTAACTCATACCCAGGTTCTTCTACTTCCATTATTGACCCTGCTAAAGTCAAACAGGTTTCATGGAAGCCAAGGTATATCTCTCTCTCTCTCTCTCGCTCCCCTTCTTTTCAATCATTATTCACTGTTTGATTGCTGAGAAATCTAGAGAGGAAGGATAGTTGAATCTTTATGATTTGCAGGGCATTTGTGTACGAAGGTTTTCTTACGGACTTGGAATGCGATCACCTGATCTCTCTTGTGAGTGCGCATTAATAATTCTTTTTAGTTATATTATTTCTCCTTTATATGCAATTGGATTTATTTTCTTCGATAATTTAGGCGAAATCGGAGCTGAAGAGATCAGCAGTGGCGGATAATCTTAGTGGAATGAGTAAGCTGAGCGAAGTTCGGACCAGTTCTGGGATGTTTATCTCTAAAGGAAAGGTTGCTTCTTTATTTATTTCTTGCTATATGGACATTATAATCTCTTGCAGTTGTGCTCAATCTTTCTGTGCTTTTCGATCTTATTTATTTTGAGGGGTTAAGAAGTGTAACGTGGTTGGAATTCATGTTTGACTTGATCATGTTTTCTAATCAGATCAACTTAGATTTTCTTTCTATTTTAATATGGCTGGCAAATGCTGTTGTTTTATGACTACTGTAGGCAGATAAAATATTTAGCAGTATTGCTATATGATAGTCACTGTTCTATTAAACCGGTTATTCATCGAGTTTTTTGGTATGGTAGTATACGAGAGTGAGCTGAATAATTCAATAGGTGCTACATAAAAATCCCTCTTGACATCTTTTTGCGCTTATGTGCTAATGTGGAAGTTGGAAGAGCCCAACTGGGGGATTCTAAGTTAGGGACTTACATTGTTTCTAGTTCTCTGTGATCTATTCTTGAATTCTTCCAGATATAAAGTGCATGTTATTGATAGAATTTCAACTTCTTTATCTTTCTCAACCATTTTCAGAGGCGTGTAGTTTTGTTGATGATTCAGTTGTCCATGTGGATAATTGAAAATCTAGGAATGTGCTTTGTTCAATCGTTGGGACTCAGTTATTACAATCCATTTCTTGCTTGTCTTGTCTCTTCATCTATAACAAATGCAGTATATAACTCCTTTTTTAAATGCCTTTTATAGGATCCAATTATTGCAGGTATAGAGGACAAAATTGCGACATGGACCTTTCTTCCAAAAGGTGCGTCATAATTGAAGATTACTTGTTTCAATACTGAGTGGTTGGTTTAGAAGCCAAAGTTCAGGCTTTTGTTTATATATATTTTTACTATAGTTCTGCTCATTAGGAAACCGTACATTATCTTTCCCATATGTAATACTATAAAGTTAGAAAAGTGAGCAAGTAAAGCCAGACCCAGCATTGCAAAAGCTATTTCCTGGCCATTTGAGGTCAAGGCCATGCTTGGCATGCATGGGAACACGGCTATCACAAAATAAAATGCTGAACTTAGTACAATTATGAAATTCATTATAGCCCTTTTGTTTTTGTCTCCAGTGCCTCTATGAAATTTTTGTTCTAAAAGCTATAAGTGGTTTGCTCAGTTTGATGCTATATGTCATGAGAAAGCTTTACATTGTGAGATATCTGGGCATACAATAAAAAATTTCAAACTTCTACAGAAAAATCTGCACCCTTAATTTTAAACTTGTTCCATGAAATGCTACAGGATTTTAATGTAATAACCCTATTTGACATTTAAGGCTTCATGCATTCTAAAGCCAAACCTGCAGTTATAACATGAAGATGCTTGGCACTCATACTAGCACATACTCATCATACAAATGACGTAAGATAGTTGGATTAGCAGTTAGGTAAGGCATTATGATAAAGTTCAGCTGTACAAGGACATTAAAACCATTTTTGACATGTCCATATTACGTGTTACAATCTAGACCCCCAAGCATACTGCTATACTCGTTTGCATCAGTGGGACAGCAAAATAAGAGCTATTCAAGATTTCATGGGAAGCAGAGTCCTGCACTCCTGCCCATAACTCATTTTCGCAATGATAAAAGAATCAAAAGCTTTAATAGTCCTTTGAATAGTGGCATGAGTATTCTTCTTCCCCTTCTTCTGTAATCTTCTTCATGTAATAATCTTAGGAAAACTTATTAGTCAAGACCCAGGACATGAGCTGCTGCAATATGAACTTGAGTTATTGTAACCTGTGTTCTGAACATTGCCGGTGGCCAGAACCTACTTTCTAGGCCAGCAAACATGAACCACAACTCACTTAAATTGTTCCCAATTAAAAGCAAATTCTCTATAAATTTTGTCCCGTTTAACATCAATATCAGTAGTTGTTCTGACCATAGCCAGAGACCTACTTAACACCAAGAATCAAAAAGAGCAAGCAGATAGAGCACAAGAGAGAAAGAAGGTACAGGGAGGAGAGAGGGGAGAGGGAGATGAGGGTAATTCAATCATTTTCCTTTTTCACTAACAACGTATTTGAATCAAGTGGATGGTGGGAGTTTCAATTTAGACAATTATGAAGGGACTAAACCAATTGATTTCTAAAAATTGAGGGACATATGTGTTAATTTTTGACTCATGAACTAAAAGTAATTTACCCTAATAGCACTAGTAATAAGAGTAAGAGTAAGATGTGCTCCTCTGCCATTTAATACATTGCTAGAAGTATAGAAGTTTGTTTGGTTGAGGTTCAAGTGTGGCTATGATAGAATGATGGTTGGAATTAAAATATTCTTGTGACCTGTACACAACAAGGGAGTTTGGCAGAACAGGAATAGAGAAAAGGGGAGAAAAGAAGGAGAAAAGGCAGATATTTCTGGGAGAATCAAAAAGAGGAAGTGAGATTTAGGGAGAGACACTGAGAGGGAGAGAGAGAGAGAGAGAGAGAGAGAGAGAGCAATATATTTATTGTGTTCGGTTAACACTCATGAATTATACAGCGATTCCAGCTACTATTCTCCTAGGATTGCTTACATCTTCTGTATCCACTCTTGAGCTTGATATAATTTTCCTCTGCTCCTCATCTGACAAAAAATATGTACTAGTGATCCTTTTTAAATCCTTGTTGCAGAAAATGGGGAAGACATTCAGGTTTTAAGATATGAACATGGGCAAAAATATGATCCACACTATGATTACTTTGTTGATAAGGTTAATATTGCTCGTGGTGGACATCGCGTGGCAACTGTGCTCATGTATCTTTCTGATGTGGTAAAAGGCGGAGAAACTGTGTTCCCCTCTGCAGAGGTCTTCACAAGTTTTTTTTCTTTAATCTTTTACTTTTTATCAATACACTATTGCATTGTTTCCTATGTAGTTTCAGCCTCGGCTTTTCTTTTCCTTTCCTAAAATATCAGTATACAGTGGGTGAGCAATTTGGTGTTGTTTCCTGGTATTCTCTCAAATGGCTTCCTATGTTCATCAGTCTGCATGACACGTTGATATATCTGTTTTATCCAGGACAAGCTGCATCATTATGTTCTGCTTTACCGTATAATCATTTATATAAATATATTGACTCAGAAATCACTGAAAACACAATCCGTGATAACTTTTGAGTGTGAATATTTGGCTAGACTTTTCAAATAACCAGTTAATGATCAAACTGTAGATGGTAATTGTGGGGTTGGTGGGGGTGGGGTATGACTGCTTTATTGTTTCCTGTAGTTAAACTAGAGGGAAATCTTTTCATATAACAAACAACTTGCAACAGGAACTTCCCCGGCACAAAGCTACTGGAAGTGATGAAGATCTCTCTGAATGTGCAAAGAAAGGAGTCGCAGGTAGAGCCACTTGGCAGATTACAAATGCCTTATTAAACTTGCATTCTCTCTGTTGCAAAAATGCTCAGAATTAACATTTTTTTGCTGTCCTCTTCTCCTTAACTTGGAAACACTTAGTGAAACCACGAAGAGGTGATGCACTTCTTTTCTTTAGTCTCCATCCTGATGCCATTCCAGACCGAAGCAGTCTTCATGCCGGGTGCCCAGTTATTGAAGGTGAGAAATGGTCTGCCACAAAATGGATTCACGTGGACTCATTTGACAAGAAATTGGAAGCTGGTGGGAACTGCACAGATCTGAATGATAGTTGTGATAGGTGGGCTGCCCTTGGGGAATGCACCAAAAACCCAGAGTACATGGTAGGGTCTCCAGACCTGCCTGGATACTGTAGGAGGAGCTGCAAGGTATGTTAGAATTTCACTATTTGTGTTCCACGCGGAGCATCCTTGTAGGTTTACATTGCGCTAAAAGATGATGTCTGTTTTGGTGGATTGTGTTTAGAGTTGACAATTTCTTAAACGTTGCTTTGTTATAATCCTTCATCGTTATGAAGCGAAATGTAAACCAGTAATGTTTTATGATATTCTTGGTTGTTATTGATGTCTGTGTTGATGCAGCAAGTATACTCAAGAGAGAGTGGTGTGCAATATTTTGTTTGTTTTTTTTCCAATCTTTTTCATAAAAGGGCAAAAGGTTGGACGGTGAAGCTTTGGCCGGCAGAGGAAAAGGAATTGAGGCTTGGATTGTTGATTTGGCGACTGTCTCCTTTGTATTCTTTTTGTGGAAAAATTGAAAATATACAGGATGAGAGCCACACATTTTGATTCCCATCACATCAAAACAAAATAAAGCTGGCTCAGACGAGTTCAAGATAGTGCTCTTCGTCTCCCCATGTCAAAAATGCTTAAGCCACCAGGTTCAATTTCATTTAGAAATGGGATTATGCTAAAGATTTAATATCGATATATGAATTCAATCATAATAAGACCAAAAACCAAAAAAAAAGAAAAAAAAAAAAAGAATATCTTCTCCAATACCCAAATGCAATCTTTGCACGTTTTATTCGAATAATGAAAAGAGAGAATATTAACCTAATTTGGCTTAAATGGAGAAAAAAAAAATAATAATCGAAATGATAAGGATTCTCTCAAAGTTTATGATAACCACCAGTTGTATTGTCTGTTTCTTACTTCATCAAAGATTACAGGCCACTTAATAATTAAAATGAGTTTAAACAGCTGTAGCCTCCAAGATTCCCTCTCTCTCTAATTTGCATTAGGCGTGGCACAATATCCCATTTGATCAACTGGGGCGTCAGAAGATTTCAACCCTGTGAAAATTAATTTAAAAAAAAGGGTAATATTATTAGGGATTTTGGCCAAACACGGTGGTTGCAGAAGGAAGAAGGTCCAGAAATGGCATTGGCAGTTGAAGCAGAGTGGTTAACCGGCAAATTAATCTTACCAGCTTGTTATGACAAGTTATGTTCCCTCATGCCTCTTTATTTTATGGGGTTTATCATATTACTTATAACATGTCCTTTATATCTGGAAGAATTCAAGAATTCAAGTTAAATTTCTGAATATTTATTTATTTACATAATATTTAATTAAAATTCTTAATATTTTAAATAAATTAGTATTGGTATTTTTAATAAATTAATATTAAGAATAGAAATTAAAGGAAGATGAAAAAATAATTTTATATTTTTAATCTGAAAAAGACTTTTATCGAAATAAAATTAAAATTGAGTGAAATTTTTATAATAAAATAAAATTGGACAAAAAAGAAACTATCCTTAATTTTAAGGGACATATTATATAATTTACCCAATTTGTGTGACCAACCAAAGTTTCATGAGCACATTAAATAAAAATAAATAAAATAATAATAATTAAAAGAAAAAAGAAAAAAGAAAAAAAAAAAGAGATTACAAGAAGTAAAGGTTGAAACTTGGGCTTAAATGCTCTTTAAGTGCTGTAAGAAGAGGAGCAAATGGTGGGGGGTCTGATTCTGTGAGCGAAAAGGCTCAAGAACAGAACATTGCGCAAATCCTGAGGAGAGGATAAAAAAGGTAGACAAGACTCCATTAGTGCTCTACTGGGTACCATATTTACGTACTCAAAAAGCATTTATTTACACTTTGATTGTGCAATAATTCCTCAAGATCTGCAAATTCAAGCCAACAAAGCTTTCTTGCTCAACAGCAGAGAAAGAGAGAGAGAGAAAGCGAGGGCGCAGCAGAGACAAGTATGGAGGTGGGTCAGATGCAGAGAACATGGGTTGAATATATGAAGTCCTTGTTTAGGGAGGTAAAGCACTGCAAAAGTGAATCTGCTTTAGTTCTTGTTTTTCTTGGTTTCTTGAATTTTATCTCGTGTTTATCTATTTGTCTTTCTTTTTGGTTATTTTCGTGTTTAATTGGTATTAGGTTTTCATTTTTGTTCGTTTCTTTTGGGTGAAGGGGTTTCTGGATGGTCAGTTTACACAGCTTCAGCTCCTGCAAGATGAGAGTAACCCAGATTTTGTTGTTGAAGTTGTGTCCCTCTTCTTTGAAGATTCTGAGAGGCTTCTTAATGATCTCACCAGAGCCTTGTAAGTACCTTCACTCCAATCCGCCCCCTTCCCCCAAACCACTGTAATGGTTAATTCAAGCTACCTGACTGTATTTTCGCTTTT
Source organism: Manihot esculenta (assembly GCF_001659605.2). Lineage (NCBI taxonomy): Eukaryota > Viridiplantae > Streptophyta > Magnoliopsida > Malpighiales > Euphorbiaceae > Manihot > Manihot esculenta. The sequence goes on along the minus strand of NC_035175.2, from coordinate 1,631,292 downwards.
TGCTTTGGTTTGTTCCTGTTTATATTGTAGAGATCAGCAAATTGTGGACTTCAAAAGGGTTGACGCCCATGTGCATCAATTTAAGGGTAGCAGCTCTAGGTACCGTCTTCTTTTTTACTTTGCATTCTCGTTGCTTTCTTGTTGAGCCATTGACTCATACATTATTCATCACAAAAATTCATTGAATCGCAAAGAATTAAAAGAAAAGTAAAATTCTATTCATTTCAGATCTGACAGAGTAGAAAAATGAGACGGTGTTTAATTGTTTCTGTTTAGTTCATTTCTTGTTTGATGAAAAGCGAAAATGGTTTTTTTTTTTCTCTTGAACAGCATAGGTGCACAGAGAGTTAGAAATGCCTGCATTGCTTTCCGCAACTTCTGTGAAGAGCAGAACTCTGAAATGTAAGCTACTCCTTACTCCCCTTTATTTGCTCTGTTTCTTTCTTTTCCAATATATATTTTTTTCTCACATATGTGCGTTATGAGCCACGAAATCTTTGCTTACAGTAATTAACAAGTTGTTGGATGCCTGGATTGCAGGTGCCTGAAATGCCTGCAACAAGTAAAGCAAGAGTATAATCTTGTGAAGAACAAGCTTGAAAATCTAATCAGGGTGAGTGGAGTATGCTTTGGTTCAATTGCAAATTCATTTATATAAAAAATCTACTTGTCAAGTCTATATTGATCTTTGTTTCTGATATGTTAAGTATTGTTGATTGCAGCTGGAGCAACAAATCGTGGCAGCTGGTGGGTCAATTCCCATGGAAGAATTGAGTTTTTAAGGTTATCTACTGAAATTGGGGGGAGATCACTATAGATATATATATTTTTTTGCTTTTGGTCTTTGTGCTTCATTAATGTGCTTTATTAGAGTTCTGTGAAGATAAAGAGTCTCATCTACTGTCACTTGTCATTTATGAAGAGAACCTTTGCTGTTTATGCTTCTCTTCTAATTATTCCTTTTTTTCTCCTCTAAATTTTTATTCATTATGATATTTTTTCTGCTGATAGTATAGAAAGAAACCGTACACCTGGAGCTTTTAACAAAAAGGCTGCATTAAGCATGTCACTTTGAAGATCACCATTGATCACTTTTTACTTAGTAAGCAATCCCAGTAGTTTCCTGGGATGAAATTAACCAGCTGATCTCAATCACCATTGATGATGCGATCCCTAGGACCATGGAGATGAAGAGCTCTGTGGATAGATTTAGTATAATTCAGAAAATTTGGAGTTATTCATCACCATTATCAGTTTTGTAATCCTGAATGTGCTATCCCTATTCCTTATCGTTTATGCCCAAGAATTCAGAAAAATGACAAGACATTAGAAGGCAATGCATTTTTGTAAATGTAGGGTCCTGGAAAACTGAATCAATAGGGAAGATATGATTCCGAAAGTCAGCTGGAATCTGCTGGAGCTGTCTCTCTGTCTGTATCCTGCTAGGAAATGGCCAAAACGTGGGAATTAATAGTGAAATGAGATTTTCCATATCTTTTATTGATATTGCTTCTCATTATAAATCTCCAAGATACAAGGGCCAATCACCATCACCAAACTTTTAGATGAAAATATTTCTGCAATGGATAAAAATCAAAGCCATTCATCCGCATCTTTATCAAACTGTTATATTTTCCTAGTGTTTACATTTCTAACTAGATAGGTGGGACACCAAACAATTCATCTCCAACAAGAGAGAGACCCGCTCCAATAAAATTATTTTCATTACAATTTAATTATTTTTATATTTAAGGATAGAAATATTATATTTTTATAAAAATATATATATTTTTTAAATCTTATGTTTTTCTGACATTTAAATTTTAATGAGCACATTTATATTATATAATGATAAATTAAAATTAAAAAAATAACAATAGAAAAGAAAATATCCAAATTCTCCCCGCCCCACTTCTTAAGCGGCCGGAAAAGGGAATTCATTCCCGTCCCTGTCCAGATTCTTCTCTGCTCCTCAAAGCTGCCTATCACAGCGGATTGCTTCGTAACTCCCATTTGATTTGCAAAAGTATCATAATATGCCACAGGGTCTACAGTTTCCAATATTTTCACCAATTTTCCTTGCTTCTCATCCACCACAGTTTGTCCGTCTTTGGATTCAACACCATCAGCTAGGACCTTAATAGGCTTGATTTGCAAGATTGGGTTCAGCAAGGAACCCCCAGCCAAGACTACTGCACCAAGGATTTCCCCCAAGAACGTGTCCTGTAAAATAATATCAAGCAGGAAAGCCAAGAAAATGTAGGTTAAACTTCTCTTTTGGGATTGCACTATTTCATGTATGGTCCTGAAAGAACTTGAGAGACTAGTTTTAAGATTGTAATATTTTACCATGTGATGGTATCTGTAGTGAGTTTGTTGGAGCCGGTAAAGCCTTGACAGCAAACGGTGGGCAAACAATGCCTCAGGTGTCCTGTTTGTCTTGCCCAATCTTTGTAGGATTTCGGAGAAAGAACTTGCTTTGCGTTGGGCATTGAGCGGAATAAGTTTTATGTCCAGTGATGACTCCAAAACTGTCTTTGCGGCAGAGGGGTCAAGATACATGTTCATTTCTGTATATTCATTAGAATGGACAGTGAACACATTTCCCTTGTCCAAATTTCCATGATTAATGTGTCCCCCAACAACATACACATCCTGCAATGAAATTCAGCCACTTTAATTACTTCACTGCATACAGGTAACTGTGCACATTTTATGGATAAAAGTCCTAACAGAATGTTGTCTTAAGTCTTAACACAAGGTAACGTCTTCACTGACCCGAATCACAGAGCTTGTGTTTTTCCTTGATTGAATAATCTTTGCTAAATTAGTCAATGGTCCATTGGTCAATATGCTAATCTTAGATCCTGGTTCCAATGTTTTCACTACGGAATCCCAAATTTCAAGTGCCAGAGGCTGTCTGAGTTCAGGATGATCTGTGTCGCGGGGAGCTCCAAACTTTACCGAGTTTTCAGCTGTGTACCTTTGACGAGAAAAAATTTATATGAACAAAAATATACCGAGTCCAAAAGCAAACAAATATCACAAACAATATCCACATAACACAATTTCACCTTCGAGGGCTTCGTGGCAGATGGCGTGCAAGCCCATATAGGGTATCTGAATCCAAAAATCCGCCACTGCCTTGTGGAATGGCCTTCACATACTTGCAGTCTCTAGGATCAGACAGGTCCATAGCAAATACATCTCCTAGGCCCACTGGAATGTCATCACGACCCATCATATGCAGTAAATCATAAACCACATCTATAGTTGCAGCATTTGCCCACCCGGTTGGACTTACAATGATAGCCTGGAAGAAAATACCAATAGGTTGCAAATTTAATTAGTAATGTGCTGGCTTGTATGTTGAAACAACTGTAATCAAGCACTGCATAAGAGAGTGGGTGACAATTTATGCTCCTTTTAGCTAGAAAATTCGTCCCACTTACCTTGAGGTTGATCTCTTCTGCAGGTAACTTAAGAAGGTAGAAGAGAGCAAGAAAATCTCCAGCACTCATATCCATGTCAAAGACAATAGGTTTTCCCAATTTCTTGTTGCCAAAATCTGGTTTGTATAGAACCTCTTTGTAGTAAGGAAATTGTGTTGTAAAATTGAACTTCCCAGTTTGTTGTGGGTGATTCAGAACCTCCATGAAAAAGTTTCAATCACTTCCTCAGCACATCAAGCAAGCAAACATTTTGGAAGAAAATAAGTAATTAAGTGAACTTACATCCAAGAAACTCTTGAAATATGCTCTGTCAAGTTTACTACTATTGTCAGGATTAGGTTTTGCTCTGGTAGCAACAAGAACACGTACCCCCTCCGAACCTTTTATCTCCTTTGTATAGCCATCCTATCCCGTTATGAGAACAAATGGTCCAAGATCATCAAAGTTTGAAGAATTAAAACATGGGTCATTAGGTAATCTTCATAAATACAGCATTAGTTACCCCAACAAGCAGAAAATGAAATCAAGCATTAAATAGTCACCTGGCATCTTTCCTTCTCACTCTGCACAATGCAGAATGGATCTCTGATGCTTGTCTGGACATGGCCACTGTGTACTCCGTCTTTCTTTAGATTAAACTTTGGGATTTTACGACCATCAAAGAATGGATTTGAACCGTCATATGCCGCATAAGGTTCATTTGAAGTGATTACAGTTATGTTCATATATTCCATTTCAGCAAATTCATTTTCTCCATTTTGGTTATGTGAATTGCGCATGATAGAAACGGCTATGCCCGACGCAAACGAGTCCCACATGAAATAGCTCTGCCAGAAAGTTCTCCAAATTGTTGGCCTTACACGACAACTTTTTGAGAATGAGCTTTTTAGGATATTAAAACAAAGAAACATCTTAAAGAAAATACCGTATAAAATTGGTCATTAAACCATGTATCACGAATAATTTTCAAGGATTGGAAGCAGTATTGTGCCTCGTACGTATGTTGGCTCTTTTCAAATGTCTTGAAGAAATCCTCATTTATAGGAATCGTGTTTGTTGCATCCAGGGGTACGAGGGTGAGTGGTATTCCAGAATGGATCACCTGAAAATACAAGCATAGGTCTCACTAACACTTTGACAAATTAAAGATCATATAGTCTCCAAAAGAGTCGTCTGTTTATTTGCCTGATATGCAGCAAAAGGATCTCCAAAGATATTAAACTCAGCATAAGGATTGCAATCGTATTCTGCGAACAGGTTACCTCGTTCAACATACTGAGAAGGCAGGCAAGATGAACTTGCACTTTGTGGGCAGGAACCAGTTGGTTTTCCCGACCTCACCCCACCTCCCATTATATATATATGCTCAACATTCTGCTTTAGATGTGGTTTTTTCATAAGAAAAATGGCAAAATTCGTATGAACTCCTGTCATGAAGATAGTAATGGGACCTGCAGATATTTTATCTATCATCACTTGCTGAGTTGTAGGTTGTCGAAGAGGAGAATATTTCCTGCTACCCTGGTTTATCAACAGAATCTATCAGCTCAGCTCAGCTCCTTATAAAAATAACATAAATTAGGAAAGGATGGAGAGATTGCAGAACCACACATTTCCTGGGTTTCGTTTCCCAGAAAGTCATGTGGACCTTTACACAAACATGATGTCTCCAAGTTCATACCTGCGGTAGGAAAGCTTTCCTTAAGCCATATTTAGAATCAATATCTAGTCGGCCTCCAAGACCTACAGGAATAGCTTGTCTGTATCTACAACCTCCTGCTGTTGAATTTCCCTATTTAATATGCCAATGAAAATTTATTCCTCGTCGGCAGGGCAACATTATACTATATATTAATTTTCCATATCTTGTAGAGAGAGCCTGCTTGAATTCACCTGTTCAATTATAGAAAGATACCCACCAACATCTGGGAGTATAGTACCATCTTCCAGTATTCCACCCTCACCTCCTACTCCAACTGCTATGTCATCGCGGCCCATCATGTAAAGAATGTCATAGATCTGGTTCACAGCATGCCCTGCATCACTCCATGCATTTGCGTTGATTGTGATTGCCTGTGCCCACATCATAATAAAACCCGAATTCTTACGTATATCTATCTCAATTCTCAAACCAAAAATACTCATTTAAGACAAGGAAATGCTAAAAGACCCTAAATTTGGATAATAAACACAGTTTAATTTTCAAGAAAATTTATGAAAAGGAAAATAAAAGAATTAAAATCTTTTAAAATAATTTTGATTATTTTTATAAAAAATTAACAATATATTTATTTTTCTTTAATTTCCAAGATCATATTTTATATATTAATAATTAAATAAAACGATATATAATGCTGTTTATTATTTATAAAATTAACAAATTAATTAAATAATAACAATAATATATTTTTCATTAATATATTATTTCTTGAACTAATTTGTAATATAAGATTAGAATTTACATATCAAAAAATAATATAAAATAGTACCAAAGCAACAAAATAATGGACCTGTTTAAATATCTATAATTCTTTTAAGTATCATAGATTATATTTGAATTTTAAAGTAGAGGATAATTTTATTGTTTAAATTAATTAAGATTTTAATAAAAAATTTTAAATTTAAAATATAGGAAGCATGAAACAATTAAATTAAGAAGAAAGAATTATTAAAATATATTTAAATACTCAAAAATTATGAAAAAATTATTAAATTAATAAATATTAATTGGTAATAAGTTTTAATTTAATTAAGGGATGATATAAGAGCATTAGATAATTTTGATGTTATTTAAATATTTGATAAATATGAAATGAATATTAAAATAATAAATATCAAAATGAGTATTAGAATAATAAATATAAACTGATAATAAATTAAAATTTTATTAGTAGATAATGTTATGGAGAAATGGAAGAAAAAAATAAATTTACAGAGTATTTGGAAAGAAAAAATAATTTTTAAAAATTTGTCATTTATCTTTAAAATAATGGAGAAATGGATGAAGAAATTATATATTTGGAAGAAATAAAAAATAGAGAGTTCAAATATTCGATTTTAAAACTACAGGACTTAATTTATTAATTATATTATAATTTAAAAACTAAAGTGTAATTTACTTGAAAAAAAATGAAAACAGTAAAAAGAAAAAGTCTCACCTCCAACTCAAACTCTGATCTGTTAAGCTTCAAGATGTACAAGAGAGCAAAGAAATCATCAGTATCAACGTCTGTATCTAGAAGAATCCGATGTGGCCTACCCTCAACCCTGTCTAAATTAGCAGCAGCATTTCGTCCAGTGACCAATACAATAACCACCCAGAAATTCCTCAGGAATAACATTTTCAATCACAACCCTCAAGCGTCCTGCAAAACTATTACATTGTCCATCTGAGCACTCTCGAATATTTTTTTTAAAAAAAAAATGGATATATATATATATAGAGAGAGAGAGAGAGAGAGAGGAAAAAAGAAAAAGCTTAGAAGGATAGGAGAGACGGTAGCCAGTTGGAGTTTCCTTAATATGGAAGGTAATATGGTTTGAGATGTGAAGGAATATATATGGCAGCAAGCAAAGAGTCTTAAGGAGAAGCAATTATGTGTTAGTTAGTAGTTACCCAATACGCCAATAGGAAGAAACAGTTTGAGATAATGATGTTTTATATGGTAAGTGACTTAACACTTATAGAGAAATGGTTTAATCTATAGCCATTGCTATTGCAAATTCCATGTACGTCCACGCATACTCGTTGTATATACTGTGGGGCCCAATATCATGTGGAATCGATTTATTAGTCAGTTTGAGTAATCAAATCTAGTAGTGTAGTTTGATGTTTTCTAAGCTAATATTATACTTTTGCAGATCTAAGTACAAAATACAGTGAATGCTTTCTACATCAATTATCAGTCTGTTGCTAGTTTCTATTGACAAGAGTATAGGCTTACTGATGAAGCTTCTGTATCTAACCCATGAAACAAACAACTTCCAGCTATCAGAATAATTATCAAGTATACTCTTCATTTTCAAGAATTTGGTTGAGCACTCCAGATTCTCCTCTGCTCCTCAAAGCTTCCTATCACAGCGGATTGCTTTGCAACTCCCAATTGATTTGCAAAAATATCATAATGGTCAGCAGGGTCTATAGTTTCCAATATATTCACCATTTTTCCTTCTTCTTCATCTACCATAACTTGTCCATCTTTGGATTCAACACCATCAGCCAGGACCTTAATAGGCTTGATTTGCCACATTGGGTTCAGCTTGGAATCCCCAGCTAAGACTACAGCACCAATAATTTCTCCTAAGAATGTATCCTGCAGAATAATAGTGTTCTGAATACCAAGCAGGAAAACCAGTAATGATAAAGCAGGCGACACATTTCTTTTGGGACTACACTAATTCATGTGTGGTACTGAAAGAACATGAGACTAGCTGTCAGACATGATTTTACCATGTGATGGTATCTGTAGTGAGTTTGTTGGAGCCGGTAAAGCCTTGACAGCAAACGGTGGGCAAACAATGCCTCAGGTGTCCTGTTTGTCTTGCCCAATCTTTGTAGGATTTCGGAGAAAGAACTTGCTTTGCGTTGGGCATTGAGCGGGATAAGTTTTATGTCCAGTGATGACTCCAAAACTGTCTTTGCGGCAGAGGGGTCAAGATACATGTTCATTTCTGTATATTCATTAGAATGGACAGTGAACACATTTCCCTTGTCCAAATTGCCATGATTAATATGTCCCCCAACAACATACACATCCTGCAATGAAATTAAGCCACTTTAATTACTTCACTGCATACAGGTAACTGTGCACATTTTATTGATAAAAGTCCTAACAGAATGTTGTCTTAACACAAGGTAACGTGTTTACTGACCTGAATCACAGAGCTCGTGTTTTTCCTTGATTGAATAATCTTTGCTAAATTAGTCAATGGTCCATTGGTCAATATGCTAATCTTAGATCCTGGTTCCAATGTTTCCACTACGGAATCCCAAATTTCAAGTGCCAGAGGCTGTCTGAGTTCAGGATGATCTGTGTCGCGGGGAGCTCCAAACTTTACCGAGTTTTCAGCTGTGTACCTTTGACGAGAAAAACTTTATATGAACAAAAGTATACCGAGTCCAAAAGCAAACAAATATCACAAACAATATCCACATAACACAATTTCACCTTCGAGGGCTTCGTGGCAGATGGCGTGCAAGCCCATATAGGGTATCTGAATCCAAAAATCCGCCACTGCCTTGTGGAATGGCCTTCACATACTTGCAGTCTCTAGGATCAGACAGGTCCATAGCAAATACATCCCCTAGGCCCACTGGAATGTCATCACGACCCATCATATGCAGTAAATCATAAACCACATCTATAGTTGCAGCATTTGCCCACCCGGTTGGACTTACAATGATAGCCTGGAAGAAAATACCAATAGGTTGCAAATTTAATCAGTAATGTGCTGGCTTGTATGTTGAAACAACTGTAATCAAGCACTGCATAAGAGAGTGGGTACCAATTTATGCTCCTTTTAGCTAGAAAATTCGTCCCACTTACCTTGAGGTTGATCTCTTCTGCAGGTAACTTAAGGAGGTAGAAGAGAGCAAGAAAATCTCCAGCACTCATATCCATGTCAAAGACAACAGGCTTTCCCAGTTTCATTCTACCAAATTCTGGTTTGCGTATAACTTCTTCATAATAAGGAAATTGTGTTGTAAAATTGAACTTCCCAGTTTGCTGAGGGTGATTCAGGACCTGCATGAAAATTTTATCAGTTCCTCAGCACTTCAAGGATCATCAAATTGAAGTAATATCCAACAAGAAATTTACCAGAAAATTGGTAATTAAATGAACTTACATCCAAGAAACTCTTGAAATATGCTCTGTCAAGTTCACTACTAGTGTCAGGATTAGGTTTTGCTCTGATAGCGATGAGAACACGTACCCCCTCCGAACCTTTTACTTCCTTCGTATAGCCATCCTATCACGTTATGATAAACAAATGATCCAAGATCATTAAAAATTAGAATTGAAGACATTAGGCAATCTTAATCACCACAAAAGCTCAAAATGAAATCAAGCACTAAAGGTCTATGTTTTCAACAATCACCTGACATCTTCCCTTCCTATTCTGCATAATGCAGAATGGATCTCTGATGCCTGTCTGGACATGGCCACTGTGTACTCCACCTTTCTTTAGATTAAACTTTGGAATTTTACGGCCATCAAAGAATGGATTTGAACCATCATATATTCCATAAGGTTCATTTGAAGTAACTACAGTTATGTTCATATATTTCATTTCAGCAAATTCATTTTCTCCATTTTGGCTATGCGAATTGCGCATGATAGAAACTGCTATGCCTGATGTAAATGAGTCCCACATGAAATAGCTCTGCAAGAATGTTCATTATTGGCCTTACCGGACTCTTTCTTTTTTTTTTTTTCTTTTTTTTTTTTTTTTTTGAGAATGACATTAAAACAAAGAAACATCCAGAAAATACCGTATAAAATTGGTCATCAAACCAAGTATCACGAGCCATTTTCAAGGACCTGAAGCAGTATTGCGCCTCATATGTATGTTGGCTCTTTTCAAATCTCTTGAGGAAATTCTCATTTATAGGAATTGTATTTGTTGCATCCAGGGGTACCAGGGTTACTGGTATTCCAGAATGGATCACCTGAAAATAGAGGCATAGGTGTCAGTAATATTTGCAGCCAATCTTTAATATTTTTAATTGCAAAAACCTGACAAAGATCATAGTTCCAAAGGAGTTATATGTTTGCTTGCCTGATATGCAGCAAATGGATCTCCAAAGATATTAAACTCAGCATAAGGATTGTAGTCTGTGAACAGATTACCTATGCCACCACAATGTATTGGCCGGCAGGACAAACTTGCATTTCGAATGCAACAGCCGTTTGGGTTTCGCGGCCTCACCCCACCTCCCATTGTATATATATGCTTAACATTATTCTTTAGATGTGGATTTTTCATAAGAAAAATGGCAAAATTTGTATGACCTCCTGTTATGAAGATAGTAATAGGACCTGCAGATATTTTATCTATCAGCACTTGCTGGGCAGTAGGTTGTCGAAGAGGAGAATATTTCCTTCTGCCCTGGTTTATGAACAGAAAAATGAGCTCCTTGTAAATATAAACATGAAGGAAAGGACGTCACTTCAATTTTAGAACATGAACTGATTTGACTGTTGGATGGAGAGATTGCAAAATCAAAAATTTCCTGGGCTCTTTTCCGCAGGAAATTCACATGTGGACTAGGACGTTAGCACAAATATGATATTTCCGATTTCTTACCTGCGGTAGGAAAGCTTTCCTTAGGCCATAGTTGGAATCAATATCTAGTCGTCCTCGAATACCTACAGGAATAGCTTGTCTGTATCTACAACCTCCTGCTGTTGAATTTCCCTATTTAATATATAAATGAAAAAAAAAAAATTTCCTCACCGGCAAGGCAACATGAAAACATTCAATTGTCCATGTCTTATAGAAAGAGGCTGCTTGAATGCACCTGTTCAATTATAGGAAGATACCCACCAACATCTGGGAGTATAGTACCATCTTCCAGTATTCCACCCTCACCTCCCACTCCAACTGCTATGTCGTCTCGGCCCATCATGTAAAGAATGTCATAGATTTGGTTCACAGCATGTCCTGCATCAGTCCATGCATTTGCATTGATTGTGATTGCCTGTGCCAGGATCATAATAACAAGGGTTACTAGCTCTTTCTGGTAATGGCAGAAACCAGACTTCATGCTGATAATCAGAAAAGAATAAAGACTTTCACCTCCAACTCAAACTCTGATCTATTAAGCTTCAAGATGTACAGAAGAGCAAAGAAATCATCAGTATCAACATCTGTATCCAGAAGAATCCGATGTGGCCTACCCTCCACAGTGTCGAAATTAGCAGCAAGAGCAGAAAGTCCAGTGATCAATAAAATAACCACCCAGAAAGTCCTCAGGAATAACATTTTCTGTGTTCCAATGACAATCGGGAGTCTATTCTCTGAAAACCTGCAAACTGTTACATTATTCTCAGTCTTGAATGAAAAACAGGACAAGCATGTGTAGCAGCAGAATGACTAAAAGATAAGAAAGAAGAAAGAGCTGAGAAGGATAAAAGATCAAATCAAACCTAATTAGTTGGAGTTGAAAATATTGTAGGTAATGGTTTCACATGTGAAAGAATACAGTAACTATACATGGCAGCAAGCAAAGAGGAGACAAAGTAGAAACAATTCTATGTTCACTACAGTACTGGAATAGATTCTTGGACTCTGAAATCCCAAGAGGAAGGAAAAGAAGTGATGAATGTTCATGGGTCAATTTAGTTATGTCACTCCTAGCATATATACCCTGTGAGGTCACTGCTATTTCATCAGTTTTCCTGCAACTCTGCTAACAAATCAATGGCTACAAATCAAGCAAATAAGTGAGATGAATAGAAATGAAGGCAACTGATTATCATTAATTCCACTATGATTTTGCAGAGGAAAAACAGTAGTGGGAAAGGTAATGGAAGAGAGGACATAATCAACAAATTAAAAAAAAATCATAAATGTGGGTTAGAAAATCTTCAACAACAACATTAATATTCCTAGGGGCATTGACTTTTGATATTTAATTTTAATGGTTCATTCTCTTTTATTAATAAATTAGTGTTATTCAAATATATTAATACTGTTTTGGGAATTTCCTGCTGCAGTGCAGACTGGTGAGTGATGTTGTGTTTTGGACAAATAAGTCCACAGTGGAAGTGGAACCCACTTAGAGATATCGTTGATGCTAAAAAACCAGACCAAACATAAACACAGGGTTTTATCCAATTGCTTCAAAACGCTCCCTCGATTATTGCACTGCCTAACATATAACACCAAGTTTAAGTCTCTCTGTTTCGATGGACAGGACAAGTAACCTTTTCCTTTTAATTACTATTTCTTTTTTCTAATTGAATATTTATTTAACTTTGAAACCTACAACTTTTTGAAATATGACTTTAAGAAAATTATGATAGATGTATATAATTTGAAAATATCTGATTAAAAAAATATAAAAAAATAACTTTTAACTGAATAATTTTTAAAAATCATCTTGTATGATGAAGTTTGAGGTTTCTTTTAAATCTTTACTAATTATTTATACTAATTTACTTAATTACAATATTGAATTGGAAAATGATGGGTTTATTAATTAAATTTTATATAAAAACAGGTTTGGAAACACTGACACTTAGGTTTGGTTTTGTGGTCCCATGATGAAAATTCAACAATGATGCCTTAATTGAAATTATTAATATTATTATTTTCTTATAGGTAATTTATATCATAGTTGACTAGACCTAGCCCCATGACCATGAGGCTGAATATTTTCACTTATTCAACAGTAATAATAATAATGCAACCTTAGCCTGTCCGACAATGAAGCATGGATATATATATATATATATATATATATAATAAAAAAATAAAAAATAAACAATTATTTTCTTATAGGTAATTTATAAAGGGCAGACACAAAATGGTCAGAAATGGGTTTTCTTTGGTATGGACCTCTTAACATCAAATCGATTCTTAGAAAAAAAAATAATGAAATGGGTTGGGCCAGTACTGATTGAATATCCAGTTTCTCCTTTTTAATTTGCCCTTCACAATTAAGGATCCAAACAAAGGATAAGAGATTTGGAAAAAAATATGTTAACTTTAAAATTTAATTGAATTTTAATATTTTGTAAGTAATATTTTTAGTTAGATATTTTTATCAGCAGCATTATATTGATTTAACAAGTATTTGATCTGACAACAAGAAAAGGCCATACGCAAACAAGCATTTGATCAATCAACGGTGGCAAAGAGAGGAGTTTGCACGCTTTAACCTGTAGATTCTTGCAATAAGTGAAATTTGTAAAACCTATAATAAAAAATCTAATGGTACTGTCTTAATGATAAGGACACAGCAGTTTCATTTACTCTTGGATTAAAAGATTTTTGGATTCGCCTGCCGCGACTAGAGACTAGAGACTAGAGAGAGCAAATGCTTATTGTCGCCAATGTGGCCCAACTCCGAGCTCCATGGCTGAAAAAGGACAAGACAGAAGTTCCTTTCATGGCTAAAAATGGGCAACTTTCTAGATTGTACAAGTGTAGTAGCGCTTTGTCCTTTTTTCCTTTTAGGAGCTCAGATCTTTAAGTTATTACTTTTAGATTTTTTTCAGATGAAAATTCAAGAAACCACTTCCAAGCAGAGCTTGCGTATCCGTAACTATTACCATTAAGGTTCTTTGTTATCTATATGGCAACAAGAAAATTTTAAATCATCGTAAGGGCAAGCATGAAAACTCTTCTTCATTGAATGGCTACAGGTTACTTTTCATTATTTCTCTCTCCTACATAAATGCAAAGGCAAAGCACAAGCACATGCTCCTATATTTGGTTGTTACAAAGTGAAGACCCTGGCCCTAATGGTCTCTTTCTGAGGAAAAAAATGATTTTGATGGACATTTTTGCAATCTGCAAAGAGTGTGCAACTGCAACTTCTTGCTGTATTGAACTGGACCTTTGCTGCTGCTGTGCCATCAAAATTTTTAAGGTCTTCAAAAGAATAATTTCCACTCAACTTCCAATAGTTACAACTTTCCGATCCCTTCCTATGAATTGATAGATTCGTGAATTTGTTCTAGTGTTTTTCCTTTGGTTTCAGGCACAAACTTGGCCACAAATACGATTGTTGCCAATGAGACTCCGGCGTACAGAAAGAATGTGCCTGAAAAGAATCGAACATTACAAATGAGTCAGTTCGATAAAGCCAGTTTCTGTGACCCTTGCATAGGGAAGTGGTATTTACCTGATGAACTCCAGTTCATGAGAAAGTTGAAAGTGTAGGAAACTAGCCAGGCACCTGACCAGTTCACAAGCACCACCAAGCTCCCACCAATGCCCTTTATATTTATTGGGAAAATCTGCCAAGGAATCCCCAGACCATTTAGATGGCACAAACAAAAAATTTCCAATGCTAGCTGCATCATCTAGTCCACTAGAATCACAATGTAAACATGTATAATTACCTCAGACATGATCAACCATGGAACTGCTCCCATTCCAATTGAGAATGCTGATATATAAACCTGAAAACAGAGGAAAGAAGATCACATATGTTGAATTCTGGAGTTGTCTGAATTATTAAACAAAATTGCAGCAACACTATTATGTAAATTTACCAGCACTCCTGAAACAGCCATTATAGGTACCCATCCCAGCAGCAAACTGTGTGCCTGGAGCAACAAAAACAAATCCAATACATTGAAGAGCAGAAATTACGGGACAAACTATACAATTCACAGTAGTGCTGATTGGTGACTTACCTTGAGAAAGAAAGAAACTCCTGCTAGAAAGCAGCCTAGGAATGTCCCAGCTGCAGAAACCTTCACATGAGCAAAAGATTTAGTAATAAACATTTGAAATTTATCTGTCAAAACATAATCTTCTCCATTTAAACAAATATGTACCATTATCAGTGGCTTTCTTCCTGATTTGTCTATTAGCAAAGCTCCCACTATTGTTATTGGAACCTGAATACAAGCATAAGCTATGGTTCCTATTGTTCCAGAAGAAAGTCCTGCAGTTTTCATCAAATGATTAAGAATAAACAGAGAAGGCATGGAACTAATAACAATTGAATTTCGATGTATTGATTTGTTTACCAGCAGATTCAAAGGTTTGACTAGCATAAAATCCAATGCCATTAATTCCTACAAATTGCTGGAATACCATTATTGCTACTCCAATCTGAAAAAGTTTGCAAAATATCAGAAAACATGATAACCAGTTAACCACATAGATATTAAAATTTGAACCTTTTTTTAAATTTACTTACGAATACAAAACGAATGTATTGTCTTTGAAATAAATCAAGAATTCTAGCTTTGGGAAGGGATTGTAGAGTTTGAATGTGAACCTGTAAAGAAACAGGACAGGAATAGTTAGTTTCCAAGATTCAAGAGATTCATATTTGAATTTTGATTACATCTTTTTCTAGTTAGTCTAAGACAACTACATGGATTTCCTCTGCTTCGCGTGTAACATCAGTATCTTTGCCACGGAGTTTCTGCAATGCAGCTTGGAATTCTTTTTCTCTGCCAACTTTTGCCTGAACAACTGAAACAATTAGTTTCTTTTTGAAAATCGAGTTGCCAAGGCTTAGAGATTATTTTCACATCCTTACCAGCCATCTGGGAGACTCCGGGACAAAGAACAGACCAACGAGAAGGAAAATGCATGGTATAAGGCCTTCAAATTAGAATCAACAATCATTACTGATGTAAATTTAGTACACTTTGAGATCAACATTAGAGAATAGCATTGTATTTAACAGAATTAGCCTTTACCAGTAAGAGCTAATGCTCTCCATGTTATGACACTTCCTAACAAGAATGCAACGGATGACCCAGTAACGATCATGAGCTGCAAATCAGAAAGGATCCAACAGCTTAGTCATTACTGGACTTGAATACATTTTTATGAATAATAGTCTTATGACCTTCTACCTGATTCAACGTGGTAAGCCCACCACGAAGATTCTTTGGGGCTATTTCTGCTATGAATATTGGGACCTGTGTTTTATTTTCAGATGGTCATTATTAGATTTTAAAGGCAGAAAACAGTTATAGCCAACATGGGCAAGGATGTCTAGAATTGAATTACCACAAAGGAGATAACTCCGATGCCATAACCAGTGAAAAATCTTCCCATGTCAAGCGACAGATATCCCTGTATCAAACCCGTGACCAAGAAACAAAGTAGTAATGATTATGTATATGACTTGACGGTCACAGAATTATAACAGAAACCATGTGTTGGCGATGAATTTCCAGGAAGAGAGGCAAAAGAACTAGACATACTGTAGAGAAAAACACAGCTAGCCACCCTGTAATGCAGAATCCAGCTGACATTCTCATGGCCTGTTCATATAAAACAAATCATATTAAGTAAATTGGAGATTAATCGATTCTTATATGGCCTGAACTTAGAATTTAATTTAATAACATACCCCTTTTCGACCAATGTAGTCTGAAATCCGTCCACTTGTAATAGCACCAAGCATTGCACCAATTGTTAGTATAGAACCAAACATGGAGTACTGCAACATGAAGAGAAATTCAACTACTTGCAATTTAGATAATGCAATGCTTATATTGGCAAAGAAAAAACAGGGGAAAAGAAAGAAAACAAGAAGAAAAGGAAAAGGAAAACAGGCTAACCTGGGATGTTGTGAGATTAAGATCTTCCATGATTGCAGATTGAGTGGGTGCTGAATAGCCCACCTGCCAAAAGAATAACTTAAGCTAAAAAAACCCAACTTTTGTTTTTCCTACCTATCTGTGTTGTTTGTGTTTTTGTATTCTGTTCCTAAATGGAAAGAAAAAAAACATTTAGTAAACCATGAACAATAACCCCAGTTTCTTTCCATCCTCTAAGGTGACTTGAAAAACCACAAAAAAAAAAAAGGAGTGAAACTAGGAAGAGAGAATGAGTTTAAAGAACTTACACAAGAACCAAATCCAAAAGAACCACAAACAGCAACAAATGTACTAAGCAGAACCATTCCAATAGATCTAGTTTCATGATCAGTCCCATCATCATCAGTTTTGTAAGAAACTATCTTATCTTCATGGATCAATGGAGTTTCCAGGTCTTCAAGGCTATTAATTTTGCCTTGTTCAACATCTTTGTACTGGCCACTCGCCATATCTAGCTGCAGCTAAAAAATGAAAGAAAAGGAAAAAAAACTGCAAGCAAGGAATTTCAGAGAGGGGGTTTGTGGGAAAACAAGGTTTAAGGGTGGGGTATATATATGCATGTAAAGTGAATAAATAAGTAAATAAAAGATATTAAAAATTTAAACCAGCACTCCTTGATTGGGAGATATTTCTCATACTATTAACAAAACATTGGAAATTGGAAATTTCATGTGAAGGTAAAGCTGTCAGCGTGTCATTGACGTGGTGATCATAACAGCTCATTAATATTTATGCAAACAAAAACCTCAACAATTCTATTTCCATCAGTATTTATTAAAATAAATAATATTTTTTTAAAATGTAAGTAACGTAATATGTTTAAATATTTTTAGAAAATGTATGTTTAATAACAATATTTTGTTGTAAATAATTTTTTTTTCTCTTTTTATGTTTATCTTCAGCTTACGTGTTGCTTACTTGGTTTGACGGCTAAGGATCTATGCCTTGAAAGAAATTGGGGGTAGAAAAAAAAAAAAAAGAAACGTAAACTATGTTACAGGATTTGAATTCTAAGCGCGTTTGACGAAAACAAGGTGCAATACGTAATTATTAAAATTCAATTAATGCACTATTTTAATAATAAATGCATTTACATACATTAAAAATGTTGTAATTAAAATTAATTAGGTTTTTATTTGATCTAAAGTTCTTTACTATTATTTTTTAAAAAAAAAAAATTAAATCTTTATTTCCAAGCTTAACATCAATCAACTATTTTCTGTTTGATTAATGTTGGTTTAATGAGCTTATCTATTTAAAAAGTTTTTTATATTTATTTTATGTATACTTTATTACTTTTGTTAATTATTATCGATGATCGTTGAATTTCTCCATTTTATTACGAGGCCGGGCCGATAGTAGCAGCCCACAATTAGGAGGCTCCTAATCCCCAAATAAGTCAGGCTCAATCCGTTTATGTTCCTGATCGGACTCCTATTTAAGTCACTCAATCAGACCGGCCCGGCCCATTTCAGCCTTAAAGCCAGCCCTTTCCTAAGTTCCAGTCCTTTTCCCTCAAACCCAGTCACAAGAAGAAAAGACTGCGGGTCCAATCATTTCGCAGCCATGTCCACTCGCGCGCCGAAGGGAATTAAATGTTTGTCTGACACAGGGAGGTTCTGGAGTTATCCGTACGTATAGACCTGCAAGGGTAGGTGGTTCTATAGCGGAAAGGACATCTCGTCTGAGGGAGAAGAAAGAGGATAAAAGAGAGGAAACACTCTCCTCTAAGACTAAGTTTTTTTTAAATTCACAAAATTCTTGTAAAATCCTATTTTTTGAATCTCAGACCATCGACTATAATATTTATTTCATTTAAATTTTTTTAAAATTAAAGCATTATTGCTAATTTTTTTAAATTAATTTTTGGCATATATTTCACCACATCCTCCTAATTGACGTTGCCAAACCCTGTCTTATTCGCCCAAAAAAAAAATGAACTCTTTCTTAAAAGGGAAATTGAATAGGGTTACAAATATATTAATGAAAAAAGAGAAAATTAAACTTATTCAAAATTTTTAGAATATGGTGATTTAATTTTAAGGATTAATTAATTTCAATAGATATAATTTAACGAATTAGGAACATCCAAACCGTCAAAGACTTAATCGAATGAAAATTATATCAAAATTGAACTAAAAAATATTGAATTTCAATTCTTTCAATCGTTTATTTTGTACATTAATTCTGTCAAAATAATAATAATAATAATAATAAAATTAGCGGCTCCTAAATGCACACCAAGGCAGAAATTATTGAACAACTAGATCCCACAAAGTTGCATGATTAGTGATAAAAATTAAAGTTAATTAATATCTTTTATTACGGCTAACTATTCTATTAATTTAATTTAAAATTAAATTGAATAGATTAAAAATTAAAATTTTAATATTTATAAAAATTAATTCCATCAATATTTTTAATTTCAACTAAATACCAAACACAAATCAAACTTATCCATTATTTTGTTCATTAGTGGAAATTTTCTATCAGTAATATTCTATTCTTTCCCACAACAACGTTGAACCCCATAAATTTTTAATGTTTTACTAGAATACCATTTTTCAATAAATGTTAAAAGGTGACCTTTCACTTTGCATTTGAAGTTGGATTCTCTTTATTATTGAAAGAAAGTTGGTTTTTACCTAATAGTTTGGCTTAATAAAATACGTCTTTAAACATATATGTTGAGAAAAAATTTCAAAAGAAAAAAAACAAATCAAGCAAACTCTCTTTATAAAAGGGTGATTTTCATTGATTTGGACGTCTTTTCAAAATTAAAGTAATTAGGGGGACAATAATTCAATTAATTATGATAATAAATTTGAAAATTATAGGATTACATTTCCTCAATTAATTACTATGAATGATTAAATGGGTTGTTATTTATAGATAGCAATTCTTAACCATACTCCCAACTTGTTGAAAATAATAATAATAATAAAAGAAAAAGACAAATCCAATGGATAGAAAGCTGGCTGCAAATTGCAAAGAGCCGCATAATTTGGCAGCTACATGCCCAATTGGTCAATCAATCCAATTGCTCCTTTTTCAATACAACTTTGTTTTTTTTTTCCTAAAAAAATTCCGTATGCTTAATATGTAGTACAATTTAGGGGCCCTTCATGATCATGATGTTTTGCTAATGTTAATTAAATACCATATGAATCAGAATGGACAAAAGGCTAATAGATAGTTATTTTGTTATGAGAGGGGTGGTGGCCTCCCATGGGACACCCACAGCTCCCCTTTGTAGCTTCAATATTTAAAATATATGCATGGGAGAATGAATAAGAAGAAGAAAAAAAAGCTGCTTGCAAAAAATGAGAAATCTGAAATCATAAGAGATAGGTGTGCATGAGTCAGCCAGGCATGTTTGTTTATGATTATTGTAATCAATAAACGCCTATGGGAAGTGCATTGTGAAATGGAGATAGGGACATGGGCTTATGTCAATCTGAGTCAGAACCACCCATTTCTCTATCTGGTGAGGTGAGCCCCCCTCCCCTGCCTTCCACAATTTTTATCTATTTCTATATATTTTTCTTCTTTTGCTTCCTACATAACATCTTTTTTCCAACTCAACTCTTTAAACATGTGATCTTTTTTTTTTGTCTAATGTTGAATGTGTTTTTCCACGTAAATAATAATCTTTAACAATTATTACTATTTAGAAAATTATAATTATATATCAACTGTTTTACTAATTAAATTAATCTATTAATTAATTATAAAATAAAATTAGGTAGGCAAGTGGTCAAATACTATCCGATCCAATGGTATTAATTGAATGGAAAATTTCCAAAACATCTGCACCATTCAAAATCAGGTAATTTAATTTAAGGGTCTAATTTGATGAGTAAGATACCTTGAACGTGGGACGTCTAGATTCATATCTTCACAGATCTAATTATAACTGATCCAATTAATTAAAATTAATTTCATATTATAGATTTTAATCATTATTTTCAGGAGTTAGTATTTCAAATTAAAAATTGAAATATGAAAAGACAACGAGGTTATTATTGTAATTTAAAAAAGAAAAAAGAAGAGTTTTTTTCACCTTAATCACTTTGAATTAGTATAAAACGTTTTCTTTATTATAATTTTTTTCATATGTTAATATTTATTTTTATACATTTATAAATTTAGTATGGTGATAAATATATTTAAATAAATCTGAGGCTTTCTAAGTAAATTTGAGAACTCTTAGATTCTATTCTTTTAATTCAATTCTTAATTTTTATTTTAAAAAACAAATTATTTTTTATAAAAATAAATAAATAAATTATTTATAA
Organism: Manihot esculenta; assembly: GCF_001659605.2. Taxonomy (NCBI): domain Eukaryota; kingdom Viridiplantae; phylum Streptophyta; class Magnoliopsida; order Malpighiales; family Euphorbiaceae; genus Manihot; species Manihot esculenta. The sequence goes on along the minus strand of NC_035175.2, from coordinate 1,610,235 downwards.
TTTTAATTTTTTTAAAATAAAAATATTTTAAGTAGAAAGGAATTGAATATTTACCTTTTAAATAAGGGAATTATTTTAAAACATAATTAAATTAAATATTATTAAATTTAACATACATAATTAAATCATCGTACCTCCATAATTTTAAAATTTTGTGAAATAAAAAAATAGATAATTAAGTATAATTTATCCTATAGTTAGTGTTGATGAAGACGGACAGAAGTGGATAGTCAGATGCATTACATGTGCAAGAAAAGTATATTTTTGTTTATTTTGAGGAAACTAACAACTTTTGCCTTTTTTATGTGTATTTTCACGTAATTTTTTTGTAAAAGTAATTTAACATCATAAGTAAATTCATTTGTTTTAAAAAAAAAACTTTTGATTTACGTTTCAACTCCAATATAATTATTACTACTGTTTCAATTTTGTAGCAAGATTCAAATCTTTGATCTATTTTATATATATAATCTAAATATTGTTAGATGATTTATTTGAAAATAAAATAAAAAAATTCTCTGCTTTTGTTAAAATTTAATTATATGTATTATTAAATTATTTTTATATCATAGATTTTATTTTATTTTTTTATAAATATTAAATGAATAATTTTTTTTTAAAAAATAATATAGTTTCTAATTTAAGATAAATAAAAAAAATTAGCCTAATTTAATTTGTGCAAAATGATGGGTGTAATACTTTTACACAAAATAAATTAATTCCGTTAGCACTTTCTACGAGGAGAGTTCCACAAATGGGCCACTAACGGTCCAAACCCACCTATAATATACTGTAAAATAGCAAATATTAATGTCCAAAATGTCCTTTTTATCATTTTTCCACTCTTCCTCTCCTCGTGTCTCTCTTTCCCATTGCTTACTCTCAGTTTTTTACTAGATGATCAGATTGTGATTGTTGTTCTTTTCCAGTGGACTTGTTCTCGGCAAAACAATGACTACCTTTAGCATCAATATCGAATCTCAACTCGAGTTCATTTTTTTCTTAAAAGTTTATTGTCTGATGCCATTTCACGCTGTCCTTGGAGCACCAGATGAGTATAAATACAAACAACTCTTTACCCAGAAGCTAATGAGCAAGCAACTAAGAGAGTGTGTTTCTAACAATGGTTAAGCCAAATACAACGTCGCTTCTTCTACTTTGCCAATTTATCAAGCATCCTCATAATCTTGTTCCAGCTTCTTCAATTTCTCAGAAAATACCTTCAAAGTATCCATGTACAGTTTCCAAGCCCCAAAACCTCAAGATTGGGACACCCACTAATCAAAATCAAAGCCATCTGATTCGTCAAATAAATTTCATCAAGGTAAATTGATTTCATCAGCAAAAGACGCAAATTAGTCGGCAATGCCAAATCACATCGAGTCAGCTTCAAGTCTCTAACTTTTTCATTTCTAAGAACGGAAAAGGGAAAATCATAAGTATCCCTCAAATGGGGTTCGTCGACATAAAAACTCTCCTTGACGAAGAAATTAAGATCGTTCTTGCGCTTGATTCTTGATTGTATAATGAATCCAGGAATCCACATGGAAAGCGTAGCGATCTTCAAAGATGAAATCAAGGTGGAATTTGATGAGAGGGAGTGAGAGCGGCAGACGATGTGGCCTACGAATTCAGCACAGAATTGACGGGTGGTGGAGGGGGTACTGTAGGGAGGAAAATGGGTGAAGGAAAAGTTTAGGGAGGGAACTAAAAACCAGAGAGGGTACCATTTCTTGGAGACTAAGCTGGTTGTGATAGTGTCTATGGTGGGCAGGAAAGGAAGGATGTGGAGGATGAGATGTTCAGGGAAGACATCCATTTTAAATAAGGGCAATTTTGACTTTTCCCTGCAAACAAACAGAATTTGTCAATCAAACTTCACATTTTAATTGTGGAATTATGAAAACCAAATAATGATTTTTTTTAAAATTTAAAGTTCTCGTAGTAATTTTTTCTTTTTTAATTCATTATTTATAAGAAATTATTATGTCTAAAATTATTTATTATTTTAAGAAAAACATTAATTAATTTTTTTCCAATTTTATCCTTATTCTTATTAAAGACGTAACTTTTTTTTTTTCAATTTCACAAAACCTATCACAATACATTAATTTTCTGCTATTAATTATCCATTTCTCGCAGTAGATTATGACTGATAGCAATTACATTATTTTTGGATCTTGAATCAACTCGACATGTTTCATGTATTTTCTCCTGAAAGACACGAGGGTAGAGTAGCTCTCACAAATGAACTTCAGCCTCAGGTCCTGACATCAACATAGATTTGCAGAATTCGAGTGAAAATTTTTCTTCCACACATTAAAACTAACCATTTCCTAGAAAAGAATTGTTAGTTCTGACCTATAAGAAGCTGCTCATTAAATACCAACCAATGTCCGGAGAAAAAAGAAGTATTTATTCCCGAAGTGATTAGACCTTCATTAACATAAACACACGAAAAATGCCTTCCTAATTATTCCATTAACACACAATGATAATACACCAGCTTCAGGTCAAGGATTTGAATCAGTCAAGTAGGTATATACATGCCTAATAAATAACTTCGCTATCAACTAAAAACCCCATTTTTCTGAGTGACTCGGAACTAATGGGCCACCATCACAGACCACCAGCCTACTAACACAGGTAAGTCATAAAGCTCGAGGCTGCTCAACTCATTCTAATATAGGGTACAAAGGAATGTACAGAGCAAGCTATCCACACGAGACGATTTCGATATGGGAACTTATTTTAGCATCTAAATTCTCTGTGTCAAACATCTGCGTATAGATACTGCAAATTTGCTAACCTGGTTAGGATGGAGGAGGATAGCACAGACTCCCAAACAAAGAGCAAATGTTGCTATTAAAAATACCGTGGGGCGCGACTTCAGGACTCTGTTGGAAAAACTGAGACTACAAGACCTGGTTGGACATTCTTTCCGGAGGTTTACATTCATAACAAGCTCCTCACTCAAAAGTGGAACCCTGTCAACAGCAGACGAGTTCAACATTTCTCCCGTCTTCCTATTTGAGTTTGAGCTTTTCTCCAGATCCTGCAAAAGAAAACAATAATATGACCCATTGTGGGAATGAAGAATGAGTACCAGCTACCAAAACAACATGAAAGAGGAAACAAATATCCAGAGCAGACTACAAAAATCTCCTAAAACAGCACATCCATGGCACAAAAATAGAAAAACTAAGAAAAAGATTCTTCTAGTAAGCAGCAGCATTGCTAATTTAGCTACAAGAGAATGGAGAAAAGATAGAGCAAAAACAAAACTACAAAAAAGAAGCCAAATCACGTGAAACAAATTCTTGATTGCAGAAAACCAAACTGTATTATAATGAGAAAAATTCACCACTCAAAGATATCAACACTATCACACAGATAATTATCCAGGAGCTGAACTTCAAAAGAAAATATCCTTATAGGACTAACCAGTAAGCTTCTCATTTCTCAATGTAAAAACCATAAACAAGAAAATAACCCGCAAGTAACCCCCCCCACCCCAAAAAAAAAAAAAAGGGAAAAGAAACTCACACTCACCTCATTCATGAAAGGGGCAACTGATGGCATGTCAATTTCAGAACATCTAAACTCGCTTTCATCTACAGCACATTCCCATTGAATGGCTAAACCATCTCTCTTCTTAACCTTTTGATGACAAATATCACTTGCGCTATCCATATATTTTTGCAATAGACTCATTTCAGAATCATTCATGTCATAAGCTACCCTGTCCTTCTCCATTTCCTCCAATATGCTTTTCAGATTTTTTAAAATTTTATCCAGAATAGCAGTTGATTCATGGTGTATCAAAAGACTCAATAAAGAATTGAGTCTTTGAATCTGTGAGGAGCTCATGCTTTGATGAAAGCTTTCTGATGAAGGCTTCTTTAATACCCATGCTATATCCACAACTAATTCTGAAAAAGCCCTTTGTCTATGCACAGCAACCTCACACTGTGAACCAAGAAGAGATAAACCTAACCTGTGCTGAATTATTTTCATTTCAGAACAAATTTCTCTATCCCCAATAAGCACAGGAACGAAGTTTGATAAGCCACTCTCATTTTCAACCTGCAAGAGATATTTACAGGTGAAAAATAATTTATTCCATGTCAACAACGGATAACTAGCAGCACCTTATTGGAGGTTCCACTTCTACATATTCAGAATGCAGACTAATGTTATCAGCAACAGTTAAAAAGTATTGAACACTAGATATAATTTGACATATCACAAGAAAAAAAAACTGCACTAATTCCACAACAAAAACATACTCACTTTTTTTTTATTTAAAAAGTATTTCATGGCAGATAAGAAGTGTTTGAAGAGACATGTAGGTTAAATACACAGTCATTCACTAAAATGCACTCGTTATGCAACACGAACAGCACAGCCAATGAAACATAGAAAATAAAAGCTGGAGGCCTACCTCAATAAATGCAGGACCAAAGAGATTTGGTTCAACATTAGGAATGAATATCTTGCACAACTGATGGTCAAGTCTGGAACATTCTTCAGTATGACCATGTGGTAATGCTACACAGTGATCATAAGCAAGGTATTTCCCAGCAAATGACACCAGAAGCCTGCCATTGCAAAGATATTTATACTTATGCGATGTGCTAAAAAAAACCCCCATCATATTACTTGCATTTTCCCTTGAACTAAATTCAACCAAACAGAATCTACACATTTTCTAGAGGGAAAAAATAGTAATACGGAACTGCTTATGAATGGCCAACAAAATACTAAGACAAAGCTAAAAGAAATTAAGTATTAAACCAGACAGGTTTTAGACTTATTAAGTTTGGAGGGCAATATTGTCTACCTGAATTTGGGTTGCAACAGATTACTTCCACAGGCAACAAATTCTATGGGCTTCCCAGCCTCAAAGCATGTTGGATGAACATAGTGAAGTCTTGGGGCCTGGACTTCCATGTTTGCTTTCAGCAGTGAATTTCCATCTATTTCCATGAAGATCAAAAGATTCAATAAAAAATGTTGACCAATTAACTGAAAATATTGAAGAGCTACATTATTTATGAATGCTTCAGGTTAACCATCTCAGACACTTGACCTAGCATAACTTAGAACTAGAATTTTCCGCCAGGGTGCAACTCAGAATGTCCACACATATATACTTCAGTGGACTTGATTAAGTCATTCTGTCATTGTCTAATGAGTTCATTTTCTACTTTAAAACAAAACAAATGAAAAGGAAAAAGTTCAGCCTTAAATTGAAATTCCAAGCAAATTTAATAAAAAGAATACCCATCACTTCTCAGAAAACAAATACAAGCAACTGAGACCACAAACCAAAGCAAATTAGAAATAATCAAAGTTTGAAGAACAATTACACACTCAGACAAGATAAGATAATTGCACTAGGACCTCCCAATGTTGATATGGTTGCAAGAAACATGATTTCAGTAGTTTTCTTCAGTATAGTGTATCATTGTTGATGAAATTAGACGATACTCAAACAGCTTGAGATAATCAATTCCTTACCAGAGATATTAAGTTCAAGTTTTGTTAAGATGAGAAGGCTACCTCCTTTCTTTATAAGCTACATCCATTGGACCTCCTATGTATACGCATTAAAAGCAGTTTTTGTGAGCATGTGAATGACCACAAAAGACATGTATAGTCGACTCTTGTGGGTATCTTCCAGTTTAAAGCCATTAGAGGAACTAAAGAAAAAATAACGCGGAAGAAAAGGACAGCAGGAAATTGATTCCATTTACATCAAACACAGGCAGTGTAGTTCATGGTAAAAACTATCCCAAAATCCTTTCAGAAATAATTATTTAAGTCTTTTTAGTTCCCAACTTCAGCCCCAAGGTTCCATACAGTAATCCTTTAAAAGCCAGAATCCTTTAACAGCAATGTGCCTAGAGAAAGAGGACCAAAAGAAAGCTACTTATTTTAAAGAATAGCAATAATCAATAGTTAACTAGCAATTTTGGACAAAAATACAGCAGTATGATATATCTTACCTTTCAAAACATGGAAGATCATGTCATTCAGATAAATTAGCATTGGACTCCTCTTGGACAGCAATGTTCCAGGAACAATGACAAAATCGTGCACATATGACAAAGGGTCTTGAAATAACTGGTTCATGTTACAAAAGATTGAAGTCAAATTATGTAGATTCTGCTAATAGTGACAAGCTTATGGAACAGGGTAAAACTAGAAATTGTCATAACCTGTTATTTTTAAATAAAACTTTTGTTGATGATACGAACTGATATTTACACTTCTTTTTGCACTCGTAAATTTAGAAATAAATGTGTTTTATGCTTGTGTACGGACAGAAAATCAAACAAGAATTAGCAGAACTGGTAGTTTTGTCAATTCACTTAGTAATGAAAACTGCAATAAATAGATCAAATGGAGAGAGAGAGAGAGAGAGAGAGAGAGAGAGAGAGAGAGTATAGTATTTTTAGGGTAAGACCCATAAGTGAAATGAATATTACGAAATCTCAGGTACAGCATTATCATAAATCATATGCAAAATTAATCAACAGCGCAGTATGCTTTTAACCTTGAAAGATATAGATAAATGAAATGTAGTCAATATATTACCTTTTCCCACATAAATGATGGCATTGAAAGAAATGCAGTCAAAATAGTACAACCAGGGCGAACATATCCTTCCAACTCAACCGGCATACTGGCCAGCCATTCAAATATCTGTAAATACAGTTTACCATATGTCAACCAATTCGTAATATCCACGACCATCCATAAATTCATTAGCCTTCAAATACTAAACTGTAAGAGTTCTTTAAAATACTTGGAGTCGAAGTCTCCTAGGGAATTCTGCTGGATTCCAATCGTAAAGCTTGAATGAGATCCGACCAGTTGGGCACTACAACAAAATTTAATTTCAATTTATATGCGGTGCATGCATCTTATTTCATAATAAGTACACAGAAATGTGCAATGCACAACATACGGCATGAAGTAACTCAATGGAGACCTACCGCGGATGAGTAAAAACTCTTATTCTCACGATTGAAAGGAGAATACGCAAATTTAGAATCGTCTTTCCCGCCATCCTTTGGGGTTCCGACAGATGCACCACTATCGGTATTGAGATTTTGGGAACTTGGAGCCGATTGAGGGCTGGAAACTTTCCCATCTTCAGATTCAACCAATGTTTCTTTCTCAACTATTTGATGATCTAGATAGTAGAATATGACTTTAAACCACAGCCAAAAAGTATATTATCAAACAAATTTAAAAAGTTCGAACTCCAGGAACCTTTTTCAGTTGCACCGTCACGAGCAGCATCTTCACTAAGCAACTCCCCTTGAGGATCCTTGTCTACTACTTCCGTGGAATCACGGGGCTTCCTTCGCCGTCGACGGTTGTGACGCTCTAATTTCCTTCTACAGCTCCGTTTGCCTTCGTCAAAATCGGACAGCAAGTGAAACCTGCCCAGTAACACTAGCTCAAATGTAGAGTACACCATCCATCTAATACAAAATTAAATCAAGAACTTACGAGAGAAATTTTGGACAAGAGCTTACTTGCCACACTGTTGACAGTATCTCTTGTTCTCTCCATCAAGTACAACAGCACTAGCATTCGCGCAGCACAAACAAATCCTGTGCCTTTTATGATAACCTTTAAGCTCGCTTATATCAACCTCGCAACCAGGCACCTGACACCGAGCAACACCTGTGCTGGACCTAGAGGTACGAACCCGCTTTCTCCCAGGCACATCCTCCTCTTCCTCTAACTTCTCGTCCAGCTCCGGGCACGCGCACGGGACCCTTCCTGCCAGAAAATTGGAGCAGGTCGACCTCGGGTCGCGCTTCCTGACCCGATCCGGAACTGGAGTTTCCTCGATAGGATCAACTTGCGAAACTACATCAGTTAGAATGTCGGCGTCATCGAACGATATTGGGAAATGATCATCTATGGTAAAGTCCAGGAGATCTCCCCAGTCCCAGATAGCTGAAGATGAAGGATCTTCGGGCACCGGCAGGTGAATTTCCATATCGTCAAGATTAGGCCGTGGAGCGCCGGGAGAAATTGGAGAGGATGGTTCCATCAAGCAGGTGAAAAGCCCTAGATTATTAGGAGGGAAAATGTGACGTTGAAGAGACGTAACAGAGAATTCGTCCGGTGGTTGAACGGGTGGGTAAAGTTCGGTTGGGTTCTGGGCCAGGGGTAGCCGGTCAGGCTGGTGGAGACTCGAAGTTGTCGTTAAAAAATAATAAATAAATAAAGTTATTCCAGCGAATTATTTCTTAATTGTGATTAAAAAAATGAAAGAAAGAAAAACCACGCGCTTCCATGGAAACAAAGAATTGGGACAGGTGTGATAAGGAAAATCTTCAAGCAATTTCATCCCAGTAAAAAATTAATATTTTATTTTTATTTTTATTTTTATTTACAACTAAGAATCATTTTAAGCCAGAGTGATATATTAAATTAAATTATTTGAAAAATATGTTTTATATAAATTCAATGTTTTAGATAGATTAATTTTAATATTTCTTCTCTTCAATAAAACAACTTCATTTTTGAAATTTTCATATAAACCGAAATATAACTAACATAATAAATTTCGCTACTGACAAATTAGTAAGTACATAAATATTTAAAGAAGAGAAAAGTAATGTATATTGATAAATCTTTTCCTCCTCCTGGTTCATGATAGATCTGGTTTTCTTCTGGGTCTCTTCTTGCTGGGCTCTCTAATGGGTCTCTCCATGTTCTATCTGGTGAAGGGACCTGTAAAATAAGAAAGAATGGTCAGGGGCCTACCGGGGGTGCCCCGGTGGAGGCCCTCCAACGCTCAAGTCAGATTTTATGGCTCAGGGTAGTATATTCAGGCAAGAGTTGCAGAAAGAATAAAAATGGTATCCAGGAAGGAGAAGGAAGAAGAAGAGAGAACCCCCTTTTGCGTGGCCTCTACCGTGATATATATATCTGTCTCTCTACCACAATACTAGCTGTCTTCTGCCGCCCAACTCTGTATGTACGGATGTGTCAGGCGCCTGCTCCATGCGTAACGGCCATTAATTCTCCTCTGATACGCATGCGGAAGGATCCATCAGCGGGGCAGATTAGTCATTTTCCTCTTTCTGGGCTGGGTTGAATGGTAGGGCTGAAGTTGAGCCTGGTGAGGGCCTGATTATTGGGCCGAGAGGTTTGGGCCGGCTTGATTGAGGAATCTAGGCAGAGTCCGGCCCTGTGACTGAGCAGGCTAGACCTGGCTCTCGAGGGGAATATTGAAGCCTTCGGATCATGGACTGTTTTCAGGGGCCTGGCCTTTAGGCCGGGGTGAAGAAATTCAGCAGTCATCAATTGCCCCTTTATCTCCTCAGCAGTTATTCCATGACTAGTGAGGGGATAAATCTTTAATTTCTATTCATGACCGTGTGGTCTGAGAACTGCTCTTGTCAAAAGTACCATTTCTTTGCCTTTCTATTATTTTTGTCTCTTTACTTTGATGTTTGAATGTATGGCGTTATGGAAATGTGTGTTCGATGACAAATGATATTTCACCTCGGCATGTACCTCATCATTATTTTCTACTCACACTGTCTTCTGGTTTTGTCAACTTTACTTATTTGTTGGATCAGGCCGGCTCTACTGGGTCTTTGCTGGTTGAACCGATCCAGGCTAAGAGCTCGGAGTCTGGTTAAGCTTCTAACTTGCGAATTTTTCTTATTCTTATGAGGGCATTTCTGTTTTTGGCTCGCGATCTCGTCATTGTCGCGAGCTCAGGAATATAATACCTTGTTCCTCTTGAGATATCCTTCCGGTAATCGGTGTGGTTTGAGCTGTAAGCTCCACTGGGATAGAGTACTCGTTCTTTTGTTGTTTTCCTGTTACGAGTTCATCCGAGTTGGGAGCTCGGTTCTTTGCTTTTCGCTTAGGCTTTTGTGCTTATAGCCTGTGACGGTGTCTATATCGCGAGCTCCGAAGTTCAGAATTTCACTTTCTTTACTTTGGTGCCCCGAGCTCTTTTGTGAAGTCGGACTTGATTTCTTGCTTTCTTGTTGAGCCTTATTCGGGCTGTGTTTCAGTCTGACTGTTCATTTGTTTGGTTTTAACTTTTCTTTTATAGGCTTATAGCCTTGCCGGTCCAGATGTGAGGCCCCTCCAGGCTTCCGGGAAGGTCGACCTTAGATTGCAGGGGTCGGACTATCTGTTTTTGGATTTGACCGTCTTGCCTTCTTGATTCTTTATCTGAGCGTTGGACTCTCATGTATGTTTTTTGCCCCCGAGTATTTATGGGTTGTCTGCTCTCGAGCCTTTTGCGGGCTCTTTGTTGCCTGGACCTCTCTCTAGGTCAGCTGAGTTGGTTTAGTGTGAGCGGTCAATTCTCGAGTTCGGTACCTCTTATGATTGCCCCTGATTCTCTGTTTGGCTTTGTATTTTGGTATGCAGTTTGCTTAGGAATCGCCTTGCCTTAATTCGGTCTGTCTTATCGGGTTTACCAATACTGCGCTCGTTTTCTTGAGATGATGCTTTGGTACTTTTGGTTGTTGTGTGAGATTAAAGTCTCTCTACCTGATGACTTGAGGTCTTTTGGGAGGTCGGAGTTTAGCTTTTCATTTATGGTCCCGTGCCCCAATCTTTTATGCGAAATTAGAACTATGTTCTTATGAGTTGTTTTTGCTTGTAGCACCGGATGATCTTGGGGATTCTGGCCATTTTTGCTCCGGGAGATCTTTGAGATCTTCGCCGGTCTTCTACCTCAGTGAGGTCTTCTACCTCTCAATGAGGTCTTCTGCCTCATTGAGGTCTTCTGCCTCATTGAGGTCTTCTACCTCCCAGTGAGGTCTTCTGCCTCATTGAGGTCTTCTGCCTCATTGAGGTCTTCTGCCTCAGTGAGGTCTTCTGCCTCATTGAGGTCTTCTGCCTCAGTGAGGTCTTCTGCCTCATTGAGGTCTTCTGCCTCAGTGAGGTCTTCTTTTGCCAGGACCTCAGTGAGATCTTCTCTTGTCAGGACCTCATTGAGGTCTTTCTTTTGTTTTTCCGGGAGTTCTTAGGGGATCCCGGTCTTCTTTGTTTTTCCGGGATGACCTCGGGGCCTCGCCGACTGTAGTGAGGGAGAAGACCTCACTGAGGTCTTCTTTTGTCGGTACCTCATTGAGGCCTTCTTTTGCCTGGACCTTATTGAGGTCTTCTCTGCCTGGACCTCATTGAGGTCTTCTCTTGGTGGGACCTCAGTGAGGTCTTCTCTTGTCAAGACCTTATTGAGGTCTTCCTTTGTCAAGACCTTATTGAGGTCTTCCTTTGCCAGGAGATCTTGGGGACCCTGGTCTTCATTCTCCGGGAGGTCTTTTAAGATCCTCACCGACCGTTTTTATTTTGTTTTCCCGGGAGTTCTAGGGGATCCCGGTCTTCATTCTCCGGGAGGTCTTTTAAGATCCTCACCGGCCGTTTTTATTTTGTTTTCCCGGGAGTTCTAGGGGATCCCGGTCTTCATTCTCCGGGAGGTCTTTTAAGATCCTCACCGGCCGTTTTTATTTTGTTTTCCCGGGAGTTCTAGGGGATCCCGGTCTTCATTCTCCGGGAGGTCTTTTAAGATCCTCACCGGCCGTTTTTATTCCGGGGTGACCTCGGGGCCCCGCCGGCTGATTTTTGCTTTGTTTTCCCGGGAGTTCTAGGGGATCCCGGTCTTCATGCTCCGGGAGGTCTTTTAAGATCCTCACCGGCCGTTTCGGGGTGACCTCGGGGCTCTGCTGGCTGTTTTTTGTTTTGTTTTCCCGGGAGTTCTAGGGGATCCCGGTCTTCATGCTCCTGGAGGTCTTTTAAGATCCTCACCGGCCGTTCCGGGGTGACCTCGGGGCCCCGCCGGCTGTTTTTTATTTTGTTTTCCCGGGAGTTCTAGGGGATCCCGGTCTTCATGCTCCGGGAGGTCTTTTAAGATCCTCACCGGCCGTTCCGGGGTGACCTCGGGGCCCCGCCGGCTGTTTTTTGTTTTGTTTTCCCAGGAGTTCTAGGGGATCCCGGTCTTCATGCTCCGGGAGGTCTTTTAAGATCCTCACCAGCCGTTCCGGGGTGACCTCGGGGCCCCGCCGACTGTTTTTTGTTTTGTTTTCTCGGGAGTTATAGGGGATCCCGGTCTTCTCGCTCTGGGAGGTCTTTTAAGATCCTCACCGGCCGTTCCGGGGTGACCTCGGGGCCCCGCCGATTGTTTTTTGTTTCTCCTTGAGGTTTTGCACAAGATTCGGGCTCAGTGGCCTTACTGTCGCTTCGTCATCTCAACTGGCTTTGTGCCTAATTGAGGTCTTGTTTTTTTCAAGGGGTCTTTCTGAAAGATTTAGGATTTTTCTGCAAAATAAGAACTTGCACAGAGCACATATAACGAGGATGCTCGTTGTTAATTCAATAATATTCATCAATAAATAATATGCCGCACGTGTCACTTAGTTTCATACTTCAGATGAACAAATGCAAGTATTAACTCTTGCAACGTTAACCCATGCAGTTTTAGAGATGCAATAAACAATATTTTGCCTGTGTAAATTTCTTCAAGACTTTTCGATCTATAAAATGCAAACTATTATCAGGATATCTAAACTCATAGAGTTTTATTTAAATTTAGTCTTACTAATCACATGCGAAGCATGCCTTTTAATGATCTATGAAGTCATTTGTATTCAATAATATTTACTTAAAAATGACTGCCAATAACTAAAGGCTTTCTTGAAATTCTGAAGCAAAATAATAAATATACACAGCAAAGTACGATTTGGGTAACTGGAGCATACGAGATTTAAAATAAGTAATTAAGGGCCTGTAAATTTTTCAACAATAATTATGTTAATGACACGTGACAAGTTATGTGTACCTTATTTCGATAGTCAATTGGCATGATTATCCCTCATCCTTCAGTGAAGGATGCAATACAAAATTCTGAAAGCCTCCACTGAACTATGGGCTTGCCCATGAACGGAAGAAATTTCATAATGTGCAGTTGACACTGTACATTGTTGATCTGCAACTTGAGATTTTTTCCACCAGCCATCAGCTTCTTGAGTACTAAATCTTCCTTTACCACGATGATCAGCTCTACGGTGCAAGCCCTGAGTGGACCTTCTGGGGGTGGTTGCTCCACTTACTATTGTTGATTCAAGATTCCTATCTCCAACAAAAAAGCAGTCTTCCTATGGGGCAGAGTTGATAATTCCACCAACACAAGTCTTTTCATGAGATGAAGTCTCAGTGCCTGCCTCATTTGTAGAATGACCAGCAAAGGCATTATCAGCTTGCAATTTATTATTCTATTCCTACCCACTAGAGACAGGTTTAGTATCATTTCGCCCATCAGAAGTCCGGGACTTAGCATTTAGATCTTCTAATTTCAGCAGACCAGCCCAAATCTGACCCTTATCATGCCATTGAATTACATCATCACGCAGTGCACTTTCCAATCGGCTTCTCAGCTTTAAAGTTGAAGAATTATGCTTCCCGACTTTCTGAAAATCCAGAAAACAAATCACTAGGATGACTATTACTTACATCAACCACCATATGCTCAGGGACAACAATCTCTTCAATATTTTTGGGCAAAGAAGCTGGATCAAGTTCAAAAGATCCCTTTGGCACACCCTCTCCTTCCTTACCCGTCATTTTGAATGATGGAATCATATGGGAAAAGCGGAACAGCTCATTTGGTGGAATTTGAAATGTGGCATTTCCTTCCTTACTAATTCGACAGAAAAGACTCACGAAGCCCTTCAACTTGCCTAGATACACAACACATGCACCACCATCTTCGGTAGATTCTGACAAGATTTCCACAAATTCATATTCAAACTTCCTGCTTGAGTCTGTATCAGATTTCCATTTAATATTCCAATCTTTGAAGAGAGCCCAAATTTCCCCTTTCCTTGGAAATATCTTGCAAGGTTTCCTTTGTCTGCCTTTCTCCCAATTAACCATATGGGAGAACATAAGCCGATCTTCAGTACTTTCAGAGTTTCCATTTCTGAACTTACCACAAGCAGTTGGCCAGCCCTCACAGACCCATCCAATTTCATCCTCATCATCTGGGTCCGACTCCAGCCAAGTTATCCATAGTTTGAAATCAGGAGAGAGAACTTTCCCAATTCGAGTATAAAACCTAGGCATGCCATCAAGAGTATCATAAATAGCCCAAATCTGCCCTACTGAAAAACACCCTTCATTCCGACCTTCATCAAAGTCATTGAAATCAGGGTCAGGATACTCATAGCACTCTGGATCTGATGTGGATTTGGGGCTAGAATCTGATGCAGAGTCAACATGAGGGTCAAAAGTTTTCTTATACCCATTTTCTTCTGCTTTTTCTTTTCTCTTTACATCCTTGATGTCCTTTAATTCATTTGCAAAACTCTCTGGACCTTTCTTCTGGTTCTCCTCATTCAGATCTTTCACATAAGCTACACCAGAATGATTATCTTTTTTAAGTAAATTGTCCTTCAATCCATTTTTGCACTCCTCTTCATTGGCACAGGATGATCCCGTCCCTTTGGTTTTCTTTGAATGGGTCATGAAGTCTTCATCGTCACTCAAATTTTCCTTATAAGAGACCTGTTGCTTATGCCGATCAGATCTCCTTGGGCGCTTTCCTTAGCTACTCGAATTCACTTCTGCCTTAAACTCACCATCTTCATCAACTAGCATATCTTCTTCAGCAGGTGCGATTCTTCTTGCATTGATATAAATGTATATGTATTATTGGCATACAAAAAAGCCAATAGAGAGGACACTTGTCCTGCTGTTATAGGCCCTAGCCCATTCACGCGTTCACCTTCCTCATCTCCTTTTCCTTTCTCTGTTTGGTTCCCGAAAGCATTAAACTGCCTCCCAAATATTTGCTAGTGTTGTTTCTTGCGGTGGTGCTACTCACTACTCACTCTCTTACCCAATACAAGCCACTAATTAACAAGCCTCCTCCTGCAGTTGGTACAGAGGATGCAACACACAGGCCACCAGCAAAGAAGAGACCCCCCACTGTACAGCCATAGGCCCCTGTCATCCGATTAAACGCCCAACGCTAGAGCTGGCCTATTCAATTAGGGGTTGAAGGCTTGCCGACCTGGTAATCTAACTGGCCTATCGAGCTCTTGATTGTCCGACCTACGGGTTTGACCACACAGATCCCTCGACGCTCTAATCAAGCGTTCCTTTGATGCTCTGCCCAGCGAAGTTGTTTCCTGCAAGAGACAATTTGGTGAGCTCGTCAAGCCTGGAAATCTAAGGTGAAACAGAGCCACACAGATTCGATTCTGTCATCTCCCATGAAACCACACGCCCACGAGAGCGACGAACTCTTGCGCTCGTCTTCAAGCCGGCCAATGTCTACAACATCATTCCTTCCGACCTGAAACGCGAGCCCGGCCTCAAGCATGGCTCCGACCTCAAACACAAGTCTAATTTCGAGCATGGGTCCAATCTCAACGAGCAATCTATTACTATGGTCGTCGGATTTGCCGAGTTCTTCGACCTCCAGCATTACGCGAACCAGAAATAGAGAGCGGCAACTGGACGCGACAATCATTTTTATCCGACCTGAAATGTGAGGCCGATCTCAGACACGGCTCCGTCCTCGATCACATCTAAGCTCGAGCATGGCTTCGACCTCAAGGAGCAATCTATCGTTGTCGTTGGCGGGTTTGCCGAGCTCCTTGCTATCTTGCCAAACATGGCTCCGACCTCAATCACAGACCTAAGCTTGAGCACGGATCCGACCTCAACAAGTAATCTAACGCTGTGGTCGTCGGATTTGCCAAGTTCCTTCTATCTTGCTATTCCGACCAACCAACCCAGAAATATTTCTCTGCAGAACACTGGTTCCAGAAGCCAAAACCCAGGAAGAAGGGTAACGCTTCAAACACGGGTCCGGTCTTGATCACATATCTAAGCTCGAGCATGGATCCGACCTCAACGAGTAATCTAATGTCGGGGTCGTTGGATATGTCGAGCTCCTTTCAGTTCTGCTACTCCGACTAGCGAAACCATTGACGGTCTTACTAGCAGTGTTTGATCAGTCGTTCTTTCGACAGTCAAACGGATTAAGGCCAACCATACCATCCTGGGTATCTCAGTTCACTTTGTCTTTGAGCTGGATGACATACTGCGTCTGAACTTATCCACCTCGACCTGACTGGATATTTGATTATTTCCTATTGTCTCCAGGTTGCTGATACTTGAGGACGTTGCTCTGCAACAGAGTTGGATGGCTATGTCCGACCTGAAATGTTAGTCCGAACTTGTCTATTTTTCATTTACTAATTTTCTCTCTAACTTGCTAACCTGAGATTTTACAGCCGATCTCACAACTTCAACAAATATATATATACTTCTCATTCTTTTTTCCTTTTACAGAAAAGATTAAAATCTACACTCAAAGACAAGCATTTCAATATGAAGTTTCACCTCATCACCTCATCAGATCTCAAAGAAAAAGTTAGTAGTAATAAAATTCAATAAATGTTAAAATAAACAACGAGGGTGGGAAAATGAAGATTAAGAGACTGTCAAGATATTTTTACATCAGCTGGGTTACTGTAAATCTCCAGCTTTCTTTTTCGTGTAAGCTTTCTTTTTTGTATTGTCTCCCTGTCGCCCCGATGCTTTCCATCTATCCTGAAATGCGACTCCAACCTCGACCACGAATCTAGTTTCGAACATGGATCCGACCTCAACGAGCAATCTATCGCTGTGGTCGTCGGATTTGCTGAGTTCCTTTCTGTCTTGCTAAACACGGCTCCGACCTCCTTTTTTCTCACGGACTCCTCTTCTCTTTCTCTCACCTTCTTCTTCTCTTTTTTTTTATATATATATACAGCGGACCTCAGAATTTCAACAATACATATATTCCTCACCCTTTTTTTTTTCTTTTACAGAAAATATTCACCAGACATCAAAGAAAAAATCAGCCGTAATAAAATCTAATAAATATTAAAATAAATTATCTGAAAGACCATCAAAATATCCTTTAGCACAATGAACCTTTCTTTTCAGCTGGGTTATCTGCTCAAACTTTCGTACCTTATGTGGATCTCAATGGGTGGATCTGAAAACTTTTGAGATAGTAAAATCTCTTTCGTGGAGGGCACATTCCCGGCCAAGCTCGGCGAGGGGTTAAAAGGAATGGGTGGTTGGTTGTTTGGAGTTGTAGGACTGAAAAATAAGAACCGCTGCCCCTCTTGGGCAGAGCTCAGATTATTTGGAATGACGTTAAGGTTATTTTCTTGGTGGTTTGCCATTGTGGATCTCAGTGGGTTTTGAAAGTGAAAACTCCGGTGATGAAAAGATCTCCTTCGTTTCCCACAGACGGCGCCAATTGATAAATCTTTTCCTCCTCCTGGTCCATGATAGATCTGGTTTTCTTCTGGGTCCCTTCTTGCTGGGCTCTCTAATGGGTCTCTCCATGTTCTATCTGGTGAAGGGACCTGTAAAATAAGAAAGAATGGTCAGGGGCCTACCGGGGGTGCCCCGGTGGAGGCCCTCCAACGCTCAAGTCAGATTTTATGGCTCAGGGTAGTATATTCAGGCAAGAGTTGCAGAAAGAATAAAAATGGTGTCCAGGAAGGAGAAGGAAGAAGAAGAGAGAACCCCCTTTTGCGTGGCCTCTACCGTGATATATATATCTGTCTCTCTGCCACAATGCTAGCTGTCTTCTGCCGCCCAGCTCTGTATGTACGGATGTGTCAGGCGCCTGCTCCATGCGTAACGGCCATTAATTCTCCTCTGATACGCATGCAGAAGGATCCATCAGCGGGGCAGATTAGTCATTTTCCTCTTTCTGGGCTGGGTTGAATGGTAGGGCTGAAGTTGAATGGTAGGGCTGAAGTTGAGCCTGGTGAGGGCCTGATTATTGGGCCGAGAGGTTTGGGCCGGCTTGATTGAGGAATCTAGGCAGAGTCCGGCCCTGTGACTGAGCGGGCTAGACCTGGCTCTCGAGGGGAATATTGAAACCTTCGGATCATGGATTGTTTTCAGGGGTCTGGCCTTTAGGCCGGAGTGAAAAAATCCAGCAGTTATCATATATTAATAAATGAAATAATAAGTATTAGAAGAAGTGAACAAGAGCACGGGCGTGAAAGAGGGTCCTATTACTTGTTGAAGCGGTGGGGAGAGGCATGGACAAATGGCAGGTGGGTGGAGGTAGCTTGTAGAGGGGGCGAGTGAAGGAGTCAGATGAAGCATTATTGTCAAGAAGAAACGATAATGATAGCCGACAAAATTTCGCTATCGGGGATCTTTGAGACGGCTCGGCTCTTCGCCCCCTTGGAAAGCTAAAGCTATAACTAATAGAAGTTTTTGTCGAAATGACTAGTAGAAGTAGAGCCAACAAAAGTTTCTTCGCTGAGTGACCAGCAGCACCGGAGATGTCAAGCTTAATAATAGGATCATCGCAAGAAAGGGAGTCGGTCATATTAATAAGAGCCTCCAAATCCAGCTCAGGGGAAGAAAACTGTGCAAAGAACCAAACACACAAAAAAGACAAAGCAATAAAACCTAGCAAAGCTACTGAAACTGATAGTCCTGCTTGCTGGACATACCTACTGTTCCCTGTCAACGTGCTCTTCCCATTTTTCTCTCTCTATGTAGCAACACCCATTTATGCCATCAATCAATCCTGCGGCTTACAGTTATTCTTGGATTCCCATCCCAAAGTTTTTCTTGTAACAATTTCATTTTTTTAAAGGTAGTTATGCTTTCAATGCCCAACAGAACAACATATCATTATCTGAAAATCTTTCTTAATAATTAAGCATTAAAAAATGCTTAATTATATATAATCTGGGTACATAAAAAAAAAAAAGAAGAATGCAAGAAACTGCTTCAACCAAATCCTTAATAGCGGTTATGATGTCTTGCACGTATGAGAAAGACAATTTGCCATGTTCCGCGTTAATATCTGACAAGGCATCACCTCCTACGCATACTGACAGAAAGTTTTTGCATTTTGCCAGTAAAACTGTTTCGCGACAAGCAATAAATTCTAACACCTAAGGATCAAAGATATCAGTATATAGCTTTTACAGAACCAACCAATAGAACAACCCAAAGAGTTTATTGCGATTGCTACCCACTACCCCAATCCTATTGGTTTTTGTTTTATGATTTGTTTTTGTAAGTTCTATGTCATTCCTGAATTTAACTCTTTGGTCGGATTAATTTGATGGGAGTTTGTTGTATCAAAGGCTCAAGTCGCTCTGCAGTTGCTTTTTCCATGTTGAAAATCATGCTTTGATATAGTGTAAATAAATGTTAGATAAAAAGAGATAAGTGTAAATAAATGGTTTTTTTTTTTTTTCCCGGAAAGATAAACGTACATATACCAACTACAACCACTTGATAATACTATATAAATGGTATTTCAAGTCTTTTAAACAATCTGATCTTCTGCTGCATATGTCAGTGAGATGGACGTTAATACGCTGCTTTTCTTCCGGGTGCTCGCTAATGGTCACAAGTTTGGCCTTGTTTCATTGCCAGCAACTACAGCAGTGCTCCATGTGCGAGTATTAGGGACTGCAGGAGTAAATTACTGAACCCGCTCACCGTTGCCCAACCAGAGTGAAGCCCAAGTGCTCTTGCAAATCTAACAATTTATCTTTTGTCATACAACTAACGGGCACCCACTTTTGATTTGTTCTTGCATTGCATTTCTTTTGGATGAATCTGGACAATAACATCTACATGTAGCCATGAACATGACATTTCTGGTTATTCCAGATCCGTTGCCTCAATCAATTTGCAAGATAAGTCGGGTGATATTTGCTCAGCTGAAGAACTTCATTTATCCTGCAAAAGACTGGAATTAACGCCCAGCGCGATGGAGTAATTCTTCCATTCTCTGGCCTCATGAACTAGCTGCTGAATAAACATGCCTCTCGTAATTCTGATAATATTAATCTTTGCTATAAATAGCTTTTTCTAAAGGTGTTTTAAGTCTAAATCTTAATGTGGCACACCTACTGGCAAAATATATCAATGCCAAAACTATGCTCATCAAGTTATCAATGCCAAAACTATTTGCAAACAAAATTCAAAATGCCAGTTCGTCCATAAATTCAAACATCTGATTACTGTAAAAGCAATAATGTAATCAACACATTTTATGCTTAAAAATGAGGCAAGGTCCCATCTTTTTTACCAGAAGCAATCTTGAGAGCACATTTTGAGCCATACAAATGGGAGACGATTCATGTCAAGACAAGAAAAATGTACGCAACAACAGTTTTTGCACATTGCAAGCTGCTCTAGTTATTGTAAGTACGGCATTATAAGTTCAGATTGCCACTCATTCCAACGGGCATGCTTTCTCAAATGCTTGCTGCTCTTTGCGACACAAATCAAACTCGTTTGTATGGTAATACATGCAACCTACGTAAGCATCCATCTCTTTTGTGCACTTCTGGTGAAGATCTTTCAGCCTGCAGTGCCAAACATCTTAGAATTAAGAAATCCAAATAACTATTCTTTTGTGCATGTGTGTGGTTGTGACCTTGTGTAATTGGAGTTGCTGCGCTAGGTTAATTTAACAGAATATTACATAGAGATTGATTGGTTCGCAGATAAATAGTTATTAGCATGTATGATTAGTTTTGCATTTTAACCAACACAAAGTTAAATATTAAACTTGGCTGGATTTGGGACAGTCACAACCATAAATCATGTAAACTTACTTGTAGCTAATGAAGGGGACATAAAAGACAACCATAAAATAGAGAAGAAAAAAGTCTGCACTATAAAATGCTCAGCAACTTTATATACAGGAAAGAATGACATGGGCAATATCTAATGTGGTGCAGAAATATTATTCAACCAACTTCATATACAGGAAGAAGCATACCATATGGAGCATCACAGAATGGCCAAGATAAATGGCTGAGGTTGATAGCAATCCAGCAAGCAGCCCAAGGATTGATGCTAACACAGGCCCAAGGCCCTTGAGAGCTTACTACCAAAAGAAACTCAGGAAACAAGCCCAAGAAGGTGGGGAAATATCTAGGAAGAAGACAGAACTTTGGGAATGTCAACAGCTGTATAAGTCGTTGGAGAGATTCCAGGAATTGGTTATGCATGAGAATCTGCTTTTATGTACTGTATAAAAATAAAAGAGAGGGAGTTGGGGTGGGGGGGGGGGTGGGGGGTGAGGAATTAGAGACAGCCATTGCTGTGGGCTAGTCAGTCTAGTTTGGGAAGTACTCCTGGGATTATTTTTCTTTTCTCTTGTTTTTTTCAGTGAAGTTATTGCCAACAGAGCTATTGAGTGTATTTTGATTGTCTTGGTTGAGCTAACAAGTAATACCAAGTCCCTTTTTCCTCTGTTATTCAACTCTGTTATATTTTTCTGCGTACTATTCTCTATCAGAGATATTCATGAAAAATAATCTACTTAGAAAGAAAAAGTAGATGAGAGAATGCAGGAGAATTCACCAAGTTCTTAATTTTGTATTAAGTTCACATGCATTGTATTTGGAAGGGGTGAGTATTATTTGGGATGGTTCATGTGATATAGAAACTTGCATCTTATTTGTAGACCAAGGCCAACAAATTTATGATGAACCCACAAAGAGAGGAATCCATTATTTGGATGTATTTCTTAAAGCAGTGTGGACCATGGACTTTTAAGAAGCTACAAATTAAATCTCTAGTTCTTATGATTTGTTAAACATGGACTTTATAAAGCTGATTTTAAATATTACTCGCTCCTATATAGGCCTATAGTTTTTCCACATAGATTAAAAAATATTGTAATACCCGGCTAGATTCCGGCATCGGAATCCCTATTCCGGCGGAATCTCCGTTGGAATCTGGAATTCTGAAGATGCCAGAGGCTTCTAGAGGGGTAAAATGTGTTTCTAAAATGTTTTCACTTGATTTTATAGTTTTTAAATGGAAAAGAATTGAGTTTTGAAAAGAAAAGACCAAGGAGACATTTGCCAGGTTCGGCCGCCGAAAGTGAAGTTCGGCCGCCGAACATGGGAAGGTTTTGGGAGCGCTTTTGGCATCCGAAAGCTTTGTTTGAACGAACCAAGGTTCGGCTGCCGAACCTCAAGTTTGGCCGCCGAACATGCATGAGTTTAGGGGGCACGTTAGGCTGCCGAAGGTCTTTGACCAGGCCACCTATAAAGAGCCCTCAGATCGGAAATGGACGAGTTTTCTCCCCATTCTCGAGCTCAGGTAAGTTTATACACTCCTTTAGTCGTTTTCATGCTTTCTCTACCCATCCCTCAAGTTTTCATGAGTTCTACTCTTGTTTTGAAGTTTTGAAGCATAAATAGGAGTTTTGGGAGCTTGGAGGCTTTTGGAGCTTGGATCCTCCACACCTCCGAGTTAGCGATCGCACCACCCCTCGATCTTCAAGAGGTAAGTGTAGATCCTTGCTTTCCTTGTGTTTTAATGAAGTTTTAATGGTTGAGTATGGGTAGATATGCATGTTTAGGTTTTGTGGGTTTTATGCCCAATGTATGTTTATGTAATGGTTATGTTAGGAGTTTATGTTAGTTTATGCTCCTTTATGCTTGTGGGAGTGTGTATGCATGTTTGGGAGAGAGTATGTGAGGTTGGAAGCATGTTTTGGTTTGTTTTGGGGGGTTGGGAAGCTGGTATGCACGAGAGGCTGAGTTATGATGAACTCAGGTTCGGCCGCCGAACCTGCCTATGGATGCATGGATTGGCCGCCTAACCTTGCCCCCAAAAGTTGTGTTTCGGATCTGGAGCAGACTTTCAGCCGCCGAAGGTGATGCTCGGCCGCCGAAAGTGCCTGACTTTCGGATCTGGAGTGAGGTTTCGGCCGCCGAATCTGCATGGCTTTCGTCTCTGGAAGGGACCTTCGGCTGCCGAAAGTGCCCTGTCCAGCCCTTTCATGGTTGTTTTCTATGCATGTTTTGAGGATGTTTGAGGGGGTTTTTGAGTAGTTGTTTATGAGTTGTTTAGAGTGAGTTTGACACCTCATTCGAGTCCACCTGTGTAGGATTGGACCTGAGGGACCGAGGAGGCCATCAGAGTTAGCAGTTGCAGAGTCAGTCCAGCGTCTGCCAGAGGTGAGTAGAACTAAATTTAACCTTTTATTTTACGAAATCAAATGCCTAAAACATGCTCATGCATCATGTTTATATGTAATAGGTTGATTGCACTAGTTACACGAATATGACACATTGCATTATTTACTGTTGGTGTGGATGGACCAAGGCGACCCCAATAGCCCTATTTATGTTATGTTAATGAAGTCCTGAGGAGCCCGAAGGGCCGGGCATAATGAAGTCCTGAGGAGCCCGAAGGACCGGGTACCATGTTATGTTACAGACAGAGGGAGTTTTGGTGGTCATGTCCATCCGTTACGTGAAATGTTTGTGTTGTGACGCATTTCATAAAAGCATGTAATTAATGAACTGTTTTTCTGTTTCTACTCACTGGGCTTTTTAGCTCACCCCTCTCTTCTAACCCCAGTTTTGCAGGTCAGAGGTAGTCCAGGAAGACGTCAAGGGTAATGTCATGCTTTTGTAATAGTAATAGATTAGCGTTTTAGTGTGGACATGTAATGTAAATTGATATAACGTATTGTAAGATAATGTGATGTAATGTAACGTAAAGTAGAGTTATGTTTATGTATTATTACTGTGCTTGGCCCTAAGACTTGGTTAGTCCCTTTTAGTACATGATGTATGTTATGTCAGATGTTGAGTTGTGTTGAACTAAACTGGTGGCATGTGTTGTTTACCACGTTAGAATTTGATGAGGACCCTAGTGGAGGTCCTATGCTTATGGTTTTTAATGCATGCACAGGTTAGTTTTGGTTCATTGGATGTGACTCCGGCTTGATGTATGTTGTGTTGACCCAGCTAGAGTCTTGATGAGGGCTCTAGTAAGGGGTTCTTTATGTTTTCAGTTATGTCGCATAAAGGTCAAGCTCGGTATTTACATCAGATGTTACAGTTTTTATGTTAAAGTTTTGATCATGTATGGGATTTGACCAGGTGATAGGAGGTATGTTTGGCTTGCTACGGGTCCCGGCGGCCTTAAGCCGATCTAGATCCTAGCGCCGGTAGCGGTTCGGGCCGTTACAGAGGGGTATCGGTTTCCGGGTCGTTACAAATATAGTTAAAAACAATAATTTTATGGTCTTTAACTCTTTACTAAGATACCTCCATTCATATTGCTCTATAGCTAAATTATTTTTAAAACTAATAAATTTCACATTTTCAATGCATATTAAATAGGGGTATATTAAGAAGCTAATGAATATATTACCATCTAAATTCTAAAGAAAGAAAGTTGCCTACAACTTAGGATAGATAAAAAAGAAAACAAGCCTATGTTTATGGGGTGGAGGGAGTATTACAATGTTAAGAATTATAAATCCTTAAAGGGATGAACAATGCTATGATTGTGAAGATCCTTCAGTAACAATGCAGAGAGTCCCAATATCAGCAACCAGAAAGCTCATCAAATCCATTCGTTGAAAACAGAAGGTACTTGGCCATCGGGTGAAAGCCATTCAAGGTCCAAGGATGTGCGTGTGAGTGTGTGAGGTGGCAGCTGAACCTTGGCCATTACGTAATATATCATATAACTGTAATCCTGCAATAGTCTAGATTATGAGAGCATTTTGTTTAGCTCTACTATTTCTGGGAACTAATATTTGTGATACATCAGTATAACTATATTAAAATGGTTGCTAAAAAATTATTATGACAGCAATTTTCCACAGAGAAATGCTGCAACGAGAAGACTACAAAACATATACATGACTTGATGATTTGATGACCTTATAAGGGGAGTCGATTGTCAGCCAGCCATGGTCAATGCTAAATGAAGTGATTATTCTTATGTGATATCTGTATAACTAAAAACAACCTTGAAAAGCCGAAACTTTTTTTAACACATGCAAATCAACTCATCAAATCAGAATCACAAACGAGACGTTTAAGTCTGCATGGGCTTTTAATTATTGGTCAGAGTTGCACCACAGCTCAGAATATGAATAAAACATAAAGGCAGAAAGAAAAGAAGAAACTTCGCAATCTAACAAAAAGGATTTTTCATTAAGCTTCCAATACACAACTTCTTGAGCCTAACCAAACAGAAATACACAAAAAAAATCTATAGAACAAAGAAAAATTAATCGTTCAATTGTTGAAATACCGAAATTTACTCGAGACACCATAGAATTAAAATGTGTAACAACTAATAATACAAAATCCGCGGCATAATCTGGAAGAGGAAAAGAAAGGGGAGAATAACACGAACATATTAGATTACTTACAGGCCAAGGACGCAGCGAGTGACTTCCTGACCTTTATCGAGGCATTTCTCCGGGTTTGCGTCCTTCTTCTTGCACTTGAGAAATGACACATTCTCCTGTAAGCATCTCGTCGATATGTGCTTTGATGATGCCGTCAACACCGCCGATGTGGGGATCGGATTCCCCGTAGCATCTATCGCACTCGCCATCTCTAATCGATTCTAGAAACTCTAAAGGAGAAAAAAATAATAAAATTTAATTGTCTTTTCAACATTTCCACATTTTTCTCGGTAAGCAAACAGAAAATATATAGTTTTCAGAAATAAATTGACCAAAATTTTCGCCTTTTTCTTTTCCTAGATTAACTGTACCTCTTCGTTGCTGCTGAAAGACAAAACTTCACAAGTGAGAGAGAACAGAAACGAGATTGTTTAAGTGCAGAGAAATCAGGGAAAGGGATTTGGAAATGCTGTTGCTAACGTGCGCTAAGGGCTGGAGGAATAGGATAACACGACACCTACTCAGGGGAATACATTAGCAAACAAGGGCATTTATGTCATTTAACACGATCAAGAGGTTGGCTCGCTTCACGCCTTCAATCCTTCTAGGGTTTTGGGTTTTTCACCGCCGAGTTTCTATCTCTTGCATTTCCCTGTGATAGCGTGCGCTTTTCTCGACTCTTTGAAGGAAAATTGACAAGTGAGTTCAGTTTTTCTTGAATCGACTCATTTATGAAAATCTAACGTTTTCCGTGCTTTTGCTTCCACTGGTTAAAGCTTTTCTCTTGCTGCTAAAATGGCATTGGCTTCTGTTTTCAGATTGTTGCAGACTAGCAGAACTAGCAATTCTTTATTCTTTTGTAATTAGTTACCCACTTGTTGTGATAGTTAGGGCAATATAGAACTATGAGTATTTAGCAGCATAATTGATTCCGGTTCGCTCCATGAATGTTGCGCAAAAGGTGCTCGATAAAATGACGAATTGAGATTCATTGATGTTCGTGTGGGTTAGATGATGTGGGTAACTGAAATTCTGCCTAAATCCAGCAATTTATTGTCTTCACTGTTTTGGTATTCTGTATCAAGATTTAAGACCTGTGTTGTCTTTCTTTAAAACATGTGTTTATACTGTTTTGATGGTTGTCTCTTGTGTCTGCAATTAGGCATGGGTGACAAGAAGAAGAAGACGTTCATGTTCATCCGGCTTGTTTCAGCTGCTGGGACTGGATTCTTCTATGTGAAGAGAAAGAGTTCTAAGAAAATTGCTGAGAAGCTCGAGTTTCGGAAGTATGACCCTAGGGTGAATCGCCATGTGTTGTTCACAGAGGCAAAAATGAAATGAAGAGGTGGAAGCATATGTGATCATTCATTGTTGTTATGTACTTTATTTTGGATCAATAAACTGCTTCTGTGGACAATTTTGAAATCAAGTAGAGCTGAATAAGTACTCGTTCATGCTGTTTGTGTTATTTAATGCTCTCCCCGGACTACCTTTCTCCCCCTTCCTAGATTCTTAGTCATGCTTGTCCTACTGGATGGCCTAATATTACTTTAGAAATTCACATTTTGTTTACGTTTTAGCAACTTAGCATGATCCATATTGCAGTTATCATGGAATGGTTCTTGTGAATTTCTATATTATCAATCTTGGATTTCTTGAATCTCAGTCTTAATACTTAGGGTAATTTACGATTTAGTCCCTGGGTATTATCATTATTAACAAGTCAGTTCCTGTATTTTTATAAACCTATTAAAACGTCCTTATGTTTTCTCCTCCTTCGGAGGAGGACGACGACGACGACGACGAAAGAAAAGACAGGGACGATTTCGTTGACAAAAAGAAACGATAAGGACGTTTTAATAGATTTGAGAAAAGATAGGGACTATTTAGTTGACATAAAAAAAATGATAAGAACGTTTTAATAGATATGAAAAAAGATAAAAGTATTTTAATAGATTTTTAAAAATGTAAGGACTAACTTGTTAATAATTGTAATATACAAAGACTAAATAAATGATTTTATTTAAGGGTAAAATTGGATTTTAAAAATTTTCTCTCTCCTACTTTATCTAATTTTAACGGAAAATAGGACAGAAGGACTATTTCGTTGACGGAGAGAAAACATAAGAACGTTTTAATAGGTTTCTAAAAATACAGGGACTGACTTGTTAATAATGGTAATACTCAGGGACTAAATCGTAAATTACCCTAATACTTATCTGTGATAAGAAAATGTTTCATGTTCTCTCTAGAGATTGAGAGGAGGAATGTATCTGGGCTTGCGTTGACGTCCTAAAATCATTTTAGGCACATTGCATCGTCCCTAAGCTGAAGTGGGTTGCCAATGGGTTTATTTTGAATTGCAATAATTATGTTTGCATCTTGTGACTTGGAGGCTTGTCTGTCACAGTTATGGATCCATGCTTATTATTCCATTCAAAAGTGCTTGCATTCAAAATAAGAAAAAATCTGGTTTAAATTGGTCCAAATAATTTTTTAATTCACTTTTCATTTGATTCAAAATGGTTAGGTTAAACTTGATATTATATATAATTGCGATTTATCGTAATCCGTGAATGTGGGACAGAAGCACACAGTTACTCAATTTGCAACGTTATCGTCGCAACTGAATCAAATACCATTACTAAGTCAAGATCGGACCTTCGGGAATTGTGTTTGCTAGTATTTCAGATGGCTTCATCCCGTAATTCTTTTTTCGTAGACCCACTAGTTTTAATTTTGTACAATTTATTTGATTCAGGTAGCTCTGATACCAATTAAAACAATCTGATTTAAATTTACTCAAATAATTTTTGAATTCACTCTCCATTTGGTCCAAAATGGTTAATCTAAGTTATTTAATAATTTCGTATTAGGAATACAATTGCTAAACTTGATTCAAAATGATTAAGTAGTTTCATGTCAATTATTATATACAATTTCAATTTGCAGAAATCTATCGGCACGAGATGGAATTTTACAACAGAATATCACAAAATTAAAATAGAAAAGTAAGTCGAACTCCAACATTAATAGTGTATAAGAATAGAAAAGTAGGTCGAACTCCAATATTAATGGTGGAATGCCTATTCTAGTATCTAATGTCAAAGATGAAGAGGATGAGCATTTTTCAGTTTGCGAGGTTTCATATTCTGCATCAATGTGGATCACTCGTTTTATTGAATTATGGGTGTTGATGGGTATTGATGTGAAATACAGTACTATAATAGACAATTTTTCAGACTGAGCTATGAGTTATGAGCTATTCACAGTTCACACGACGAAAGGACATGATGCCGAGCTAAGCTACCAAAAATTCGTGTGGATCAGAATTCAGCGGCTTCTTAGCCTACCGGAGAGGAATTGTAATGTGATTACTACAGTCCTTGACCATTGTCCTTCCACCCGCGTCCATGATGTCTACAGTAGTGATTGATTCCTAACTTGTAAGCTATGAAACAATGCAATACAGCAACTCAAGTAGCAACCATAAAAGTTCGGTATAATTTGATTTATTTTTTAAATAAATAAAATTTAAATTTAATTTTTATAAATTTATTTAATATATGAGCACGACTCAAACTTATAAATAATGAGCTTGTTAATGCTTGCTAATTCATTTGTTTAATAAATTTGTGAATGGTAAATATATTCGTTTATCTTAAATTTAAAGTTGCATTGTTTAGTCTAGTGGTAGGTGTATCTGAATAAATCTGGTGGTAGTAAATGTATCTAAATAAATCTGAAAGGTTTCAGATTCTTCTCTCTCAATCCTCAATTATATATTTATTAATTAGCAAAACTGTTGTTAAATACTTGACTTGATAAAATATGCATTTCTTTTTAAATGAGTAAATTTTTTTAAATTTATTAATATTTAATTCATATAAATTAGAGTTTTGTTCAAATTAAAAAAAACATATTTACTCTATAAATTAAACATGAACTCTTTTGAAAGTTTTGGTTGAATTCCATCCATTTATACCCTAACTAAATTAAAACTCATGACGTTTTTTAAAAAGCTTATGATGTGAAATATTAACAAAGCCATTACATTCAAATTTGCTTAAAAAATTTCTATACAAATAATAGTAACATACTATTAAACAAACTAAAATAGAAAAAAATAACTACCAGAAGTAATTAATTAATTTAATTTAGATATTTAGTTAATACCCTTTAGCTAACTACAAGTCTTCATACTTTAACCAATGAAGATATGAATACACAAACATATTATAATAATTTTTTTCTTTATTTTCGAAAAGCATCACATAATAATTTTATAATTTTGAAATGAAAATTAAGACTATATTATAAAAATTAATTAATGTTTTATAGTCAAAATTTGAAGTTAGATAAAAAAAATAAAATAAATACAGTTTTCATTAAAATTTTATGCACACTCATAACCTCTAATTAAATTTCGTACAATTTCATTGTTTTTGAAATATAGTATTTAAATTAGAAAGAGAATGTTTCTTTGTGGGAATTGGGACACATTAACGTTGATCAATTATGGTGGAGCTATAAAAAAATATAGTAGAAATGGAAATCTTCTCTCCAAAATTAAAGGAGTAGAAGCAGAATAATTGCTAAATTAACATTTCTATTTTTAAAAAAATATTTTTATGCTTACAAGTGCAAATTATTAAATAATATACCTATCTTTTTTTGAAAATAATAATATATCTTTCTTTTTCCTAATATATATATATATCATGCGGTCCAATACCGTTGCCCTAGTGTGCATCCTTGGTGAGAAAATGTAGTGGCGGAGCTAAGGCTAGGCTCCATCGGTGGGGTCAATTGACTCCATTGAATTTTTCAAATTTTTTAACTTTTTTATAAAAAAAAAATTCCCAATAAAACTTTTCCTGATAAGTTTTTTAAATAAAAGTTTGTATGCGGGACTTCTGAGACTGAGACCTCATTGTATACTAACATTTTACAATATACACAATTTTTATAAAAAGAACTATATATATATATATTGTGAAAAATACTGTAGTATAGATTAATTGATATATATGGTAAATAATAATTGATATAATATTATAATAAAATTTATGCAAATATATTTTATTAATAATTTATATGTAATATATATTTATATTAAAAATATATAGTTCCCGTAAAGCGCAGCTGCTCAGTGACATTTGCTTCCATCTATCTATCTATCTAAAATCTATTCTATCTATCCATTAGTGATTTTTGATGACGTGGCCCAATGGGAGTTAACCAGCTACTATACTGGCTCTGTTCTGAAACGCTTTCTCCTCCTCCGTGCCATGGCTAAACTAGCACTAAATCTATTTATATGGAAGCCAAAGTTAAAAGGTTCTACTTCGGCCCCGCTTCTAAACCTTTCTCCCGACATCTTCTTTGTCTGTTAAGAGCTCATTTTATTACTGAAATCCACCCCATTGCGGTTCTTTTATTAAAGTATCACAATCTCATTAGCGGTTCATTTGGACCCATAACCGGAATCTGTCCTTTTGTTTCTGGGTTCTTTTAATTCTTCCTCCTCTTTGCTTGTTTCTGTATTCAAATTTGGAACTTGTTTTGAGCTCCTTCTGTTGATTTTCTATCTGCAATGGCTCTCTCTGCATGTTCATTTCCTGCTCATGCAAACAGGGCTACAATCTCAGATCTTCAGAAGTACAGTTATGTCTCTTCTCATTTCTTATGGAGAGCAGATCTATTGGCTCAATCTCTTCACAGACTTAATAAGGTTTGTTTATGTTTTTATGCTCTTTACGTGTATGAAATAATACCCATGTTGAAGAATTGAGTTAGAGTGCTGGCTCTTGTCCATTTTGTCAAAATTTCGATTCTTTTAATCGTGTTTAACGGGCGAGGAAGAGCCAATCAAGATTTTTTTTAATGATTGTTTTTGTATTTTTTTATCTTCTTTGTTTCCTTTCCTTTGGTCTTGTGTGGAATTTTAGTTATTTCAAGCGAAAAAAAAAAACAATTGAAAGAAACGGCTGTTTTTGTTCTGTTTAGGTAAAGAGCAAGAAAGGGCCAGGAGGGGTTTGTGCATCACTGTCAGAGAGAGGAGACTATCACTCGCAGAGACCACCAACACCTCTATTGGATACCATAAACTATCCAATTCATATGAAAAATCTATCAATCAAGGTATATAACTAAGACCATATTCAAGAATAATAATACTCTAATGATGCAAAGACTTAGTATCGTTATATCTAATTTGTACATTAATCTTTATGGTATTCATCAATACAGGAACTAAAGCAACTAGCGGACGAGCTGCGGTCCGACGTTATCTTCAATGTTTCTAGAACTGGAGGTCACCTGGGATCAAGCCTTGGTGTTGTTGAGCTCACTGTGGCTCTTCACTATGTTTTCGGTGCTCCTCAAGACAAGATACTGTGGGATGTCGGTCATCAGGTATCTGCTCTTAATCTTATTTGGTTTAGCTTCTCCTTCTTTATCCTTGGTGATGAATGAAAAAAAAAAAAAATCAGACTATGGAAATGGAAATATACTGTTGCCATAAATTGTTCAGAATTTGAAGTTCCAATATTGATTTGCAGGCTTACCCACACAAAATCCTGACTGGAAGAAGAGACAAGATGCACACTATGAGACAGACTAATGGACTTTCTGGCTTCACGAAGCGATCAGAGAGTGAATATGATTGCTTTGGAACTGGCCATAGCTCTACCACTATATCTGCTGGCTTGGGTAATGCTCAAAACATCAACACAT
Organism: Manihot esculenta; assembly: GCF_001659605.2. NCBI lineage: Eukaryota > Viridiplantae > Streptophyta > Magnoliopsida > Malpighiales > Euphorbiaceae > Manihot > Manihot esculenta. The sequence goes on along the minus strand of NC_035175.2, from coordinate 1,578,251 downwards.
TCGTAATTTTTTCACCACAAAAAAAAGGGAAGATTCAGAGCTCATAGCCTTTCTATTGAAGCTGTTCTTTTTATTCTAAAATGGTTGATATGAAGTGTTTATCCACTTAACTAAATCTTATTCCCAAACTCCTCGGTTGGTTGTAGAAAAACTAGCTATTTTAATAATTCCTTGTATGAATTGCCATAGTGATAAAATTAGCCAGCAAAAATTGGATTACAAAATTATTTAGTTTAAATAATCTTTGAGATATTGCTCCTTAAATAAGATTTGGTGTAATTTTTGCGTTGGTTAGTTTTGATTAACTTTCCTATATATGCAGACATGAACAGCTACCTATTACTAAATAAGACATAATATTTGGTAGGAATCTTGATCCATACTTTTCTAATTGAAAACCATGATTTTTATTTTCAACTGAAATGAAATAATCAGGCTATTGGCTAGTAGTTGAATGGTTGAGAACCAACCTTAGTGAAGGAATTTAGGGGGTTCAAAACCTTAACAATCCCCTCCCCTTTCCCTTTGTATGTCCAATATGTCCTTCATGATATAAATTTTGGGTGCTTTTGGTGGACAGGGATGGCAGTTGGGAGAGATCTAAAAGGAAGAAAGAACAACGTAGTTGCTGTTATAGGCGATGGTGCCATGACAGCTGGACAAGCTTATGAAGCTATGAACAATGCGGGGTATCTGGACTCTGATATGATTGTTATTCTCAATGACAATAAACAAGTTTCTTTACCAACTGCTACCCTTGATGGACCCATACCACCAGTGGGAGCTTTGAGCAGTGCTCTTAGTAGATTGCAATCAAACAGGCCTCTCAGGGAACTAAGAGAGGTTGCTAAGGTAATTATACAAGTGAGAAAGAGGGCTTCACTTGGTAAATTACTTAAATATGGAAACTGATCTTATTATAAATTATTGCAGGGTGTTACAAAGCGGATTGGTGGACCCATGCATGAATTGGCAGCAAAGGTTGATGAATATGCTCGTGGTATGATCAGTGGTTCTGGATCAACGCTCTTTGAAGAGCTTGGATTATATTATATTGGTCCTGTTGATGGCCACAACATAGATGATCTTATATCTATTCTCAAAGAGGTTAAGAGTACTAAAACTACAGGTCCAGTCTTGATACATGTTGTCACTGAGAAAGGTCGGGGATATCCATATGCTGAGCAAGCTGCTGACAAGTACCATGGTATTTGGAATCGACAACATCATAGAAAAAAAATGCATGCAAAATTTTGAGTAACTATATTGTGGTTATGTTTATTTGGAAAAACTAATATTGGCTAACCACTAGTGCCTTGGAGAAATTCTTTCATGGATTTATAGAAATTGTATCTGAACTTTTATTATTAGAAAGAAGCAACTGAATGGTTTTCATTTTGCAGGGGTGACCAAGTTTGATCCTGCAACAGGAAAGCAATTCAAGGCAAGTGCTAGTACCCAGTCCTATACAACATACTTTGCAGAGGCTTTGATTGCAGAAGCAGAAGCAGACAAGGATATTGTTGCAATTCATGCTGCAATGGGAGGTGGAACTGGCTTAAACCTCTTCCTTCGTCGTTTCCCAACAAGATGCTTTGATGTTGGAATAGCAGAACAGCATGCAGTTACATTTGCTGCAGGATTAGCCTGTGAAGGCCTTAAACCATTTTGTGCAATCTACTCATCTTTCATGCAGAGGGCTTACGACCAGGCAAGCCAGTATATATTCTTGGTTCTTGTTCATTTGCTTCAATACCTTTCTTAGTCAGAAAGTTAATAGCTTAGTATGTTGGGTTAGTCGTCTGCTTAAGTTTCATTAATGGCATTTTCTGCATAAATACCGCAGGTAGTACACGATGTGGATTTGCAGAAACTGCCAGTGAGATTTGCAATGGACAGAGCTGGGCTGGTTGGAGCAGATGGTCCCACACATTGTGGAGCATTTGATGTCACTTTTATGGCATGCCTCCCTAACATGGTGGTGATGGCTCCTTCTGATGAGGCAGAACTTTTTCACATGGTTGCTACTGCAGCTGCCATAGATGATCGTCCTAGCTGTTTCCGATATCCAAGGGGTAATGGTGTTGGCGTTCAGCTTCCCTCAGGAAACAAAGGCATTCCTCTTGAGGTAAGGTCTAAGCGAGTCTTTATTATATCCAACTCTAGTCAAGGAAACTTACAAAACCAATTAACAGTTCAACTTTGATGTATTTCTCATAGGTTGGTAAAGGCAGGATATTGATAGAAGGGGAAAGAGTGGCACTCTTGGGTTATGGTACAGCAGTTCAGAGCTGTTTGGCTGCTGCCTCTTTAGTGGAACCCCATGGACTTCGTATAACAGTAGCAGATGCTAGATTCTGTAAACCTTTGGATCATGCCCTCATTCGAAGCCTAGCAAAATCACATGAAATTTTGATAACAGTTGAAGAAGGATCAATTGGGGGCTTTGGATCTCATGTTGCCCATTTTCTGGCCCTTGATGGTCTTCTTGATGGCAAGCTGAAGGTACTAATCTTAATCAGTGTTCCATATACCACAAACAATTGGATATCATCATACCAGTGAGATTTAAGTTGCAAAGAACCAAGTCCTTTCAAATTTACTTGCATTTTTTATATATTCAATGTCATTTTCAGGTTCAACAGTAAGCATTTTCCTTGTGGATATATTGAGTTTTGAGTTAATATTTTCTTATAATGATTCTCTCTGAATGCATTTCTTTTAAAATTATATGTATTTATACTTAATGTTTGGTTAAAATATGGCAGTGGCGACCGCTCGTTCTTCCCGATAGGTACATCGACCATGGATCCCCGGCTGACCAGTTGGTACAGGCTGGTCTAACACCATCTCACATTGCAGCAACAGTATTCAACATACTTGGAAATAGAAGAGAAGCTCTTCAAATAATGTCATCATAGAGAAAGTGGAAACATTCCAGTTTTGCACTTTGCAATATTGTAAAATAGAACAACAGCAAGATCTATTGTCATCTTCCATTTGTGTATGATATGTAATTTCAGAATCAATATTGCAGCATCATGTAACAGCACCAACTTCGATTAGAATCAATGAAATATATATATATACATCTGTTTGAATTTCAGAAGCATTTGTTCCTAAACACAAAATTTGGGAGCTTTTAATATGATAATGTATCAACAAGTGGGTATGCTCTATATTCATTTTAATATTTATTGATAAAATTTAAATTATTTGAATTATTTTAGTGGAACAGGGAGAGAGAGCAATAAATTTAAATTATTTGAATTATTTTAGTGAATGAGTAAGAGAGAAACGGAAAGGGGAACTTGATTTTTGCTGTTATGAATCTGGCATTTGCCATTTGGAAGATGCTTATTGCTTAATTGCTGATAGAAATCAAGTGGAGGTCATTAGTGGACCATGCAAAAAGCTAGTTGGATTTGTCCAATTTCCACTATAATGAGTTTGGCTTCAACATGGAAAATGGGCAAATCAAAGGATCCAGTCTGAGGCCAACACAGTTCTCGTTATTTCCAATAAGGTAAATGCTTATAGAAACATGTCAAATCAACCTTACTATAGAGATAGAGTTGTGCAGATTCAGTCTTTATATCCACACAAACAAAGGTGGGGTGGGCGGTACTCCAAAAATTAGCCTTATTGGCATACGTGGGCTTATGCCTAATCGCCCACACAAAAGTGAAATTGCTTTTGTATTATATTATATCCAATTGCAATCCAATAATATTGGGTTCTATTTCTGCAACATGTCAATTGGTTCAGAGTGGCTTCGCATTCTTTTCCTCCAACTAAGAAGTCAATTACAAAAAAGGACATATCAAATCTAAGTGTTGTTCGTATGAGAAGATTTTTATTTGCTGAATTAATAGTATAATATTTTTAAATTAATTGTAGATATATTTTTAAATGTGGGATAAATTTATTTATTAATATATTAAAAAAGGCTTAAAAATTTCTTACATATATTCAGATTTGTGTAAGAATTTTCAAGAGATAAAGAGACAATTTGTTTCTTTCCTTTTCACAAGTTAAAACCAAGGACGGCTATTGGATATGGACAAGAGACTGGAGCAACAAGAGATGTTGTGTTAATATCAATTGGCTTCTATTCGTAGCATAACTGACTAAGATGTGTATCGCTGGCTAAGCGTTGGATTCCATATGAGTCCAATCAAGTTGAAATTCTCTTGCATGACATGAGATTCTTAAATCCAACCATCAACCTTAAATTTTCCCATTGATTCCTTCCGAAAAGGAAAAGGTAAAGTTGAAGGCGATGATAAAAGATGGAAAAAAAAAAAAAAGTCGGTCAGATAACGTGATTTGATCGTTATTGTTATTTGAATAACAAGATAAATATAGTCAAAAGGCAAGGATATAGTTTGCTTATTAATTATGGTTTTGATTATGTTGAAAAAATTTTAAAATTATTTATATTTAAATAAATTATATTGATTATTTTAAAAAGAAAATTTAATCTTAATGACAAAATTGGTCTAAGAATATATATATGTTCTTCATAATTAAATATAAAAAAATAAAAATAAAAATAGAGTTTTTCCATTACATAACCGAACATGCATTTGGATTTTCATCACTAAATGACATTAACAATTCCTCTTCACAAAAATCCAAGAAAAATGGTGGCCCTGCATCATTTCCTTGATTATCATAATTTTCTTTTGTAGCCTTTTCTTTTTCTTCTTCTTCTTCTTCCTTCTTTACTATAATTTCTACTCTCTTCCCTGTCTTCTTCTTTAGTTTCTTCACAAGTTTTTGTGGATCGATACAGCCTATTACCACTACCTTGTGTTTGTTCATGTCTGTTGTAAATGTCTCCACTCCTAATAATAATAACGTCCAGTAATTATTAACTAATTAATCATGGTTTATATTGAATTAATTAATTACCTTTAAACTTTGAAATTGTTTTGGCCACGTTTCTTTCACATGCATTACAATACATGGAGACTTTGAATTCCACCGTTATCACCTTTTAATTGAAGAACAAAATAAAGATTTTCAAAGCAAAATAATAATAATTAAAGAAATAAAGAATAAAAGAAAAGGAAATTGAAAATATTAGTTTTTATAAAACCTGAGAAAAGCTTACTTTGAGTTGATCATTTTCCTTTTCATCTGCCATTGAAAATAAACAAAAGAAAGCTTAAAGAATGGCTTTAATTTGGACTTTTGCAGAAATTCCACCAGAAGATCGAAAGATTAGAGGCCAGGAAAACATTTTCAATTGGAATTCTTTTATTGCTTGATTTCAGAACCATTAGTTTTTCTTTTCTGTTAGGATAGATAATTTTAACACAGCTAATTTGTTTGATTTTACTATTTGAGTCGCTTTAATCTTAAAACTGCAAAACAACTTTACGTACACTTTCAAATCGGTCCTTGTCCAATCATTGATATGTCATTAACTGAAAAAATGTGTTGTCCGGACAAAAGAATGATTTAGTAAATTAAGGGAGCCCTATAATTTAAGGGCAAATCTCTCCATATTAGGAGCCCTAGCTATATATATATAGAAAATTTAAGGGCAACTTTCATTCGTTGCAAACTTTTTGAAATACTACTCAAACAAATATTAATAAAAACATAAAATTTATATAGTTTTTTAGGTTTAGGTCAGATAACGTTGGACGAGAATAAAACAATGCATGCACCAATTGACCCATGAATATTGCCTATATTCACTGTCTACACTCAGACAGAAAGTTAACCTTAAAGTATTGTCATGTTTCAATTTTCGTTTTCTTCTTTTTACATCAGTATGCAAGAGAAAATAACTCATAAAAAACAAGATTGGACTGATGGGTTGAACGAGATATATAAACAATAATAATTAGAATTAAACATTTTCATTTCATTGATATAAAAATATCATTATTCATTGTGGATTATTATGAATTTTTATTATTATTTCTATATATAATTATTTTATCCTTGAGGATTTGCAACATGGCAATTCTTCCTAATCTGTCCAGCATCTCCTGTAAGCACTTCAATGGCCCCCATTTTCTTCATCGAGTTGGCAAACCTGGCGAAAAAGTCATTAGATGTATTCAACTGTCTTACAATTCTGGCGGATCGTTCATCTTGGAGAAGTGCAGCATCAGACTGGAAAAGTCCTTTGTTTTGGAGAAGGATACTGAAGTAACTCTTATCAAACACCATTGAGCTTTGAGGATCCATCTCCACCGTTGTTGGATCGAATGGATTAGGGCATTGGGTTTTCAAGAATTCTGCGTAGTCTGGATCTAGTGAAGGATCACTTCCATTATTGCCATTGAAGTTATACAGCCTATTTGAGAAAGTAGCACAGTGAGCAACTCCTATTGTGTGACCACCTGCAGCTCCAGTTTAAATTTTAATTAAATGATAATTGCACCCTCCATCCATTAAACATTGATGAAATTTTATACCTGATAGAATCACAAGATCATCAAGATCAAGACCCTTGTCGTTGTATAGTTGCAAGAGAGTGTTGAAGTCTGAGAAAGGCGAGGGAAGGTTTGCATCCACATCAGATGCGAGAGAAAGGTTGCCATCTCTTCTTCCAGTTAGGACTTCCCATAAAGGATTATTAAACTGGCAATCAATGGAGTAAACTTTTTTTATTAAATGTGCAAATAGAAATATATTTATATTCATGACGAAACTACGTATTACCTGAAAGGAAACAGCATCACGAGCAGCCAAGGCAAGAATGTCTGCACATGAAACAACTCCAGGGCAAATTTGCTCGAGTTCAGATTTAATTTCATCAATCACATCATAACCTGACAATGATCCATCTGGAATTGAATCTTTTTCAGCTTTGGTACTTCCAACTGCATCTAACAGTATCGATGCATCGCATCCCTATAACACACGTCAAATCATAACTACACTCTTAATTATATCTATATATAAATGATCGTTGGATTCAAAACTTGCTTGAAAGAAAAAAGTGTTAGTACAAATAGAAGTTAAGTTGGTGCATGAAGAGATTAGGGCATACCCTAACAAAACAGTCATGAAAATGCATCCTCAAGAGTTTAGCGCCCAAAGCTGGGTTACTTTGGACCCTATTTCTTGTGATTGTGCTCACAGTGGGCTCAACTTGTGGGCAACTTGTGTGGTAGAAATTCTGCTTCAACCCATCAGCATTACGAATTGTGAGAGCTCCAAAAACAACAAGTGATAGCATAACGCATATGCCTTCTCTACCCATCATTTCTTTTCTTTGGCTCTAGCTAGCTACTTCAAGAATAAATCAAACAAGTGAAGCAAACAACAACAGAATGCAGAGTATATAGTAGAATGAGAAATGAATAAGAAAGCCCAAGGCAGACCATGCATCTAAAAGCTCGCAAGCGCGTTCGGATTTATAGGCTCAACTCGAAGACATGTTCGACAATATGAATTAATATAATAATCAGCACAACTTGTCCATAAACAATCTCCGCCACCGATTGATTAATGAACAATTAAGTAATTTAGGAATGTTGATCAGATAGTAGCAAGAAGGCTGGCATACGAGAGAAGATAAAACTGTCAGTTGTGAACGGCTGTGATCGCTTGATATAAAAGTAACGGATTATTTGATTAGGTGAAAGCAGTAGCATTTAGAATGGGGAATAAATTAATTAGACTTCACTTGGAATTTGGATTTTGATTGTTCTTTTTTTCTTTCAAGTAATTAAGCATCCTTCCTGTAACGAAGTTGGCACGCGGTGCCTTCATTTCTGGTAACTTTGACTTTCAACATTTCACGTCTACGTCTGCGAAATGTAATTGTCTTGATTATTAATTAATATCTGCTAATGAAAGTTAATTCAGTGATGATAAAAATTTTAAGATCATGATTTTGAATTTTAATTAATAAATCAATTCATCTATTTTTAATTTTTTTTAAATATTTGTATGCTGATTATAAAAATAATTAAATCATTTACTATACTTTGGTTAAAATTATATTTTATTTCACTTAATTATTTCGGTATCAACAATTTTTTTTCCAGTTATTTACTAGATACTTGGAAAAAAAAATTATAAAGTAGGCTTTAGGAAATTATAGGAATAGAAAAAAAGAGAAATGGTAAATGTTAGGTATTTATAAAATAATAATTTTATTTAGTTGATATAAAGATAAAATTGAAAAAAAATAGTTATTTTCTACTTTTCTTTATTTTTATATTAATATAAAATTTAATACATTTAATTCGATAATAAATATATTTAATTAAATTAAAAGAAAAATAAATTCAACGCCTCAATAACTTAGCATTCGATCAGTTTAATTTAAAATCGAACCAAATCAAAAATTAAAATTTTGATATTCATAAAAATTAAATCGAATTGATTTTAATCAGAAATTGAATTGAATAGGTTTAATTTAATTTAATTTTATCAAATTAAATTTTTAATAATTTTTTTATTTTTATACTTTATTTTTAGTATTTTAAAATTTAATTAAAATATTTTAATTTTAATATAATCTAATCTCTAACATTATTGAAAATAACATATTATTATTACTAATCAGTTCAGTTTGATTTTTTTTTTATTTTTTCTGATTAAAATCGAACCGAATTAAAATAATTAAAATTTTTAAAATTGAAAATCAAACCGAAATGAATACAAAATCGAATTAAAATTTTATTTCTTTTTTTGAATAAATGTTTTTGTTTCTTAATTGATTACTTATTTAATGTACTAGGAATGTCGGATATGCCCATCAGGATTAGAATCATTTTTCAAGATAATTAAATTTTTACGAATCCATTAATAATTTAATGTACTAAATTTTTCCTTAAATTTTTTTTTTAAAGCAAAACTACTTATTATATTAATAAAATTTCATTTTAGGATTATTTAGCCAAAATATGAGCAGTTAGAGTAATATTAGGATAAACCCATTTAACAAAAATATTAGTTCTTGAATTTAATAAAAATTTACAATTATTCAAAATCAAACCCTATATAAGATAATTTGGCAAAAATGCTTCTGCATGTCTAAACTCCTACATAAGATAATTTGACAAAAATGTTTTTTCTTTCTTATCTCTCAAATATAAATCATTAAACGTTTCCGACGACATAACTGAAGCATTTTTCATATCATACACTTTATAGTGGCCAATAAAATCTCATGTCAATTTAGCCAATGTCTCTTTATAATAACCACAATGGAGGTTTTTAATCAGAACTCAAAAATCACAATGAGTTGAAGAGATATGGAGAGGATTTTCATTATCTTGTATCTCATTTCAAACAAGCGATTGTACAATCAAGGGCCCCCATTCCCTATATTTTTAAAATCAACATTATTAAAAATCCGAAACAAATATCTTTTTATCTTTAATTCTATAATAGATACCCCTCTAAAGGATGTCATAAATCTGGCAAAGAGGTCTGCATATTATGAAAATTGATTGAATTGTATGTAAGAAACATTTTCACTGTACAAAAATCATAAGTGACGATCGAAATATCTCTAGAATTCTTAATAGGGACAACAACATCTTTTTTTTCATTGATGGTCAATTGATACAAATCGTTTTACATGGAGAAGGAGAAAAAATAAGTTAGGTTTAAGGAACAGAAAAATACGAAAATATCGAGATACAAAAGAACCACAAAGGGAAACTTATGATTGTCTTCCTTTTAACTCTTAAATTTAAAATTTCCCCAAAACTTGTTATCAGCCAATTCAATCTACATATATAGAATTTGCTAAAGAATATAATTTTCGCCAAAAAAAAAAGATTTCTGAATGTATCAACAACTCATCATGAATACAAGAGGAACAGAAAACAAATCCACCGCTGTTTGATTATGTTTAATTTTTAATTTTTTTTTTCCGGGTTATAAAATGGCCAGAGGGATACATGTATACTATCCTAATTAATATGGGATAGCGTAGATTCAAATCCAAACATTACTCGCTCAGACATTGCAATTCTCTATGTGGTCGGTTTTTGTGCGTAATTCTTCACTTTTTTTTTCTTTTTTCTTGAGAGACACATTTTTTAAATTAATTTTCCCCTCTTATTGAATTTTATTCTACATATAAAATAGACTCTTTTTTTACACAATAAACATAACCAAAAAAATTATGTTAAGTTATTTTAAAAAAAAAAATTAGTGCAAATTTATAAAATTATATAAATGGAGGAAATAAATATTTTATTATATATAATTTAGCAAGATTCTCTCGCTAATAATAATACATATATTTTTTTTAATTGTTGAAATCAATATAATTTCTATATTTTATCAATTAGCTTTTGCTTAATCAATACACAAGAAAATCACCAGTTGTAATCAGTCGTCGTCAATTAATTAATTAACGACGCGGCAGTTCTTCCTAATCTCTCCTTCTTCTCCTGAAACTATTGAACCCATTTTCACCATTGACTGACCAAAGCGAGCAAAGAAAGCCCCTTGATTTTGAAAAGTCCTGCTTAGCCGAGCTGCTTCTGGGTCAGTGAGCAAAGTGGCATCTGATTGAAATAGGCCCTTGTTCTGGAATAAAGCTTCAAAGTAATGGCTGTCAAAGGAGAGTGAGCTTCCAGGGTCCATATCAACTGTGGTAGTGAGACTTGGAGGGTTGGAACATTTCTGTTTCAAGAAATTTGCGTAGTCTGGATCAAGTGAAGGATCTGTGTCTCCTTTCCCCGTGAAATTGAAAATCCTATCCGAAAATGCTGCACAGTGCGATACTCCAATGGTGTGAGCCCCTGTAAAACATATATATATGAGTCAGTTGATATAGCTCAAAGAGAGAGAGAGAGAGTTTTAAGAAGAGGAGAGAAAGGAAAATGACCTGACAATGCAACAAGATCAACAACATCCAGCCCAAGGCTTTGAAATTGTTGTCGGAGGGTGGCGAAGTTCGCTGCTGGGGATGGTAAAGTTGCATTGGCTTCAGATGCCAAAGAAACTCTCCCATCTTTCCTCCCAAATGAAACAGGCCATAAAGATCTTCGAAACTGCATATTTAATTTAGCCAAATATGTCTTAGTTACTGTGCATATACATAATTATTGATTAAAATCCTTGTAGTCTTACTTGGAAAGCAACAGCATCTCTTGCAGCCAAGGCAACGATATCAGCACATGAGACAAGTCCAGGGCATTCTTCTTCTGCTTTGGCTTTTATTTCATCGATGACCTCAAATCCTGCTAACGATCGGTTTGGAACAGCTTCCTTCTCAGCCTCCGTGCCACCAGTCGAATCCAACAATATTGAGGCATCACATCCCTGCATGCACCAATATAATTTTGATGAAGAATTCATGAGAATCAAATATAAATGTTAAAAATTAGCTAGTGTACATGTATAGATATATAATTATACCCTCACAAAGCAATCATGAAAATGCATCCTTAATAGCTTGGCTGGCAAGGCAGGGTTAGCTGCAGATCTCCTCCATGTAATGTCCCTTGAAATTCTCTCAAGCTGAGGGCAACTACTCTCTTTTTCATTTCCATGTCCCTGACCATGATTATTATGATCATGTTTCTTACCATGATCACCATTACCACCTTTGTTTCCATGATCCTTTCCACTGGAAAGGTTGAGAACGGTCAGCAATAAGAGAGAAATGAAAAGGAGAATGAAGTTATTAGGCTTCATTTTCGCTAATAGAAACCAAATTGAATGAGATGATACTAAGGAAAAAGGTTTTAAGTTGTTCTGGGTGATCACTTGAATGAACAATGAACCCACCAAAATACCGTTTTTATAGTTAACCTGAAGCAGACAAATCCACCTTGATTCTTGGACTCTAGGTAATAAAAAATTATATATAAACATACTTTGTTACCTTCATGAACAAATAATTATGAACGATCAAAGTCAACTACTTCAACATGAATGAACCCAATAATTAATCTCTGAATTTTTTTAATTGTTAATTAATTGGTCGATTTGAAGAATACATAAAAAAAAAATAAAGAAAAATCGATTGACTTCTATTTGACGACTTAGAAAACTTTCTTTATAGTTTGTCATGATAAGCATTAACTACGCACCAGGGTTTATCTAACAAAGTCTTCTAATTGCGACAGAGTATATATCCCAATCTCTCATTTTGAAGGCAAAAATAAAATTAATTATTATTTCTGGTGGCTTCTAATTATTGCTGAAAGATGAAGTTATTTTAAGAGAACCCTAATCTCTCCATTTGAAGAAAATTGCCAGCTGCAAGATGTTTAATTAACTCTGGAGCAAGGTATCATTTTGCTTGTAATAATTGCTGAAAGATGAATTTATATTTTTTTATACTGAATTGAAATAAACAAGGAACTTGACTTCTTTCCATTAAATTAAGAAAGCTGATTGATTAATGTATTCCAACCATGATTCTGCACCTATGTTGATGATTCAATGTGTCTGCAATGTTGCCTTTAAGTTCCAACAATAAAAAGGAGGATCAAATATTTGCTTTACAAAATGAGATTAATAACTGAAAATTTTGTTCAAGATAAAAAAATATAGTATTTAATATATTTTAAATTTAAGATTAATTTATCTATTACTCAATGAATACTTTATTTTCATAAAATATATTACAATTAACTTTTTTATAAAATAAAAAATATTTCCATTTAATTTAATTTTTCTATGTAATAAATAAATTTTAAATACTCCATCTGTTCCATCATTTTTCTTTTTTTTTTTATTGTTTTAAAATTATTATATACTTTCTTTTTTTAGATTATAGTAGTACATAAATTAATTATTATAATTTTATTTTATTTTATTTTATTTTTAAGAAATTAATTAAAAATTTTCTCAATTTTTAATAAAATTTACTATATTTAAAATGGGTATAATTCAAAAGATAATAAAAGAAATTACATTTTTGCTTTTTCAAAATAGATAAAAATTATGGAAATTAAAGTTTATATTACGAGAACAACATTATACCTATAATGATTTTTTTTATATAAAAAATAATTATATAACATCAAATCAAACAAATTAATTGGGCATATTTATTCCTCATAGTAAACATTGTAAAAATAAAGAAAATTTTGGTTACAGAAGAGAGTAAAGGAAACTACTAATACAATATGTTGGTTCATGCATCAGCCAACTTATTACTTTGAACACTCTCAGAAATAAACTCAACATAACAAAATAAATTAATGCTGAAACTTTTTCAAGATGCTTTCTTAATCATAAAGGCAACAGCCATCAAGAATTCACCACCCTACAGTTCTTCCTGATTTCTCCAGCAGTTCCAGTAAGCACTTGGATGGATCCCATCCTCTTCATGGATTGTGAAAATTCAGTGAAGAACTTTCCAGAGTCCAGCAATTCGTCGACGATATTTCTAGAGCCCTTGTCAGTGAGAAGTGCAGCATCAGATTGGAAAAGGCCTTCCTTCAGCTTGAGAATTTTGTAGTAATTGTTGTCGAAAGATAAGGGGGTGGAGGGGTCCATTGGAACTATTGTTGTGTTATCTGCGAGGCTTCGGCATTGGGTCTTCAAGAAAGAAGCATAGGTTGAGTTCAGAGAAGGGTCTGCGTCACCTTTTCCTGTGAAGTTGTATAGCCTGTTGCTGAAGAAGTTGCAGTGTCCTACCCCAATGGTGTGTCCACCTTACCAAACGTAATGAATATACATCTAATGTCAATTTTTTGACCAATAAAGGAAATGCATGGGTGGTAAAATGATTAAAGCATTAAAAAATTTACCAGATAAGACGACAAGGTCATGAACTGTTAGGCTTTTGTTAGCAAAAGACTGTTTGAGAAGGGTGAAGTTGAAGAAAGGTGAAGGGATGTTGGAGAGAGCCTCTGATGCTCGAGAAATTGATCCATCTCTTCTACCAGTAAGCACCTCCCAAATTGGCTTTTTAAACTGAGCTCATTAACCACAGCAACAGACATACAAAAAAAATGAAGTCCATTAGTTATTAGGGCCAAGGAAACCAATTAATTAATAGTGACAATAATTCCTGAAATTAATGTTCACATATACTTGGAAGGAAACAGAGTCTCTAGCGGCTAGAGCAACAATATCGGCACAAGAAACCACTCCAGGGCATTTCTTCTCTAGCTGGGCCTTAACCTCATCTATCACTTCAAAGCCTCCTAGAGATAGATTTGGAATTGCTGCCTTTTCCGCAGTGTTATTTGTCGTGGAATCCAGCAACACAGAGGCATCACAGCCCTGCCCGAAGAGGACAAAATAATATACATATGTGTGTTGAAAAGAAATATATAGTATATGGAATAGATGGAGAAAAGTTACCCTAACAAAACAGTCGTGGAAATGCATCCTTAGAAACTTGGCAGGCAATGTTGAATTGCTTGCAACACGCTTCCAAATGATACTCTTCACAATGTCCTCAGCCTCTGGACAAGTATCTTTGTAGAAGTCTTTCCTCAGTTCCCCTCCATAGCAAACTCCTATTGCATAAGCTAATGCAATGGTTATCAAGAAGAAGAAAGCTAAGCTAAAGCTAGTCCTCATTTTTTTAATTTTTTCTCGCTAAGCTCTCCCTCTATCTCTCTTGTGCTGCACTACTGCAAAGCTAACGAAGGGCTAGGCTTCCTTATATATCTATCACTGAGACAATGGTCTTTTACCAGCTTGCTTGGTACCATAAAAAAGCAGAATTTTAAAATTAAGAGATTCTGGTTGACTTGTGCTTCTTAACATGCTTAGTCTGAACTTGTCAGGGTTTGATGAATATATAGTGTAGTTTATATAATTAGGTTTATAGATCCAGTTTTATAAATATGCATGGATAACACGATCTCATTAATAAATCAACCATTATCAAGTCCTTGTTTTTATATTCATTGCTGAAGGTTTATTTAGGCAATATATTGAGATTTATATATTAAATATAAATATATTAATAAGTTAACAAATAAACAACCATTTTAAGTAATAAAGATATTAAAATTTGAGGGAGAAAAATTTAAAAAAAAAAAAAAAAGGAGGGGGGAAAGTAAGTGGAAGGGTGTATAAAAGGGTTGATTAAATTAAGAAAAAGCAAGGTTGGCATAGAATCTAATTAATCATTTCATTTCTACCAAATGGCATAAAAAATAAATAAAAACGTATACGCATAAGCTAATTAATTTGAGCACTCTTGGTGGTTGCCTTTTAATTTAATATATGATTTGTGATTGATCTCTAATTTTATATTTAATAATGTAATTAAAGGAACATATATGCATGTGGAGTTGTTCAACCAATCTCCTCGGGACAAAATTTTGATGCAAAATATATATTTCTTAATTATGTCCTTTAATATATGATTTAAATATAATTAAAAAAATAAAATAAAAAAACCCATACCCCGCTAATCACGTCCAAAGAAAAGAAATGATAATGGGGAAGAAAATAGTGCATTTTTCAAATCTTAATTTGATGAATTATTGTCTCCGACGTCTGTGTTCATTCATGCATTTATATGGTGAGGCTTATTAATTTATTTTTCAAGCTAATGATAATTAAACCATTTATTAAAAAAAAAAAAACTTTAGAAAAGTGGTATCGACGCGTTTTTAGAAAATTTACTAATTCATTTTTTTTTATCACTATATTTTATAAAATTTAATTTTTTAATTATTTTGCTAAAACAACCATTAAACGCTTTAAATATTATAATTTTAAATATTACCCTTATTTAGTCCCTTTAATAAAAAAATAAAATAATTTGACTGATAATTATTTATAAGAAAACTAAAAATTTAATTTTATAAAATATAAAAATATTTTATTGAATAATTTTAAAATAAAATAAAATAATAAATTTTTAAAAAACCTAAAATTCCCAGTAATTCTACCTTACAGAGATTACTTAAAAGGTTGCTTAATCTTATAATATTATTTCTGTCGTGTGTATCTGAAAAAAGTAACTACCTTTATTAATTTCTTTTATTTATATCTATTTAATTATAAATATTTAAAATATTCAATATGATGATTTGAATTTCAATGCACAATGAAAAACTTTTGTAAGCAGATCAATTAACTTTTTTTTTTTAAGCAGAGATTTTAATTAATTAATCATAGAAAATTTGATAGAAAAGGAGCGATTAGGAGGGAAGGAACCCAGAGTTAGAAGGCCCAACCAGGTCAGGGCCACCACCTATCAGTCTGATGACGAAAAGGCCCCTTACAGAAAAAGCCTTTGAAGATGTGTATTTTTTTAAAGCTCTTGATATTTATACACTTCTGGTCGGCGTCACTATAAAAGAATATTGATAGAACTAATTAATAAGGGCTATTTGTCATTTGGAGGTGATGAAAAAAAAAAAAAAAAAAAAGAAAATGAGATTTAACTGCTATCTCGCTGTCAAAATCCATACTTGACCCGTTTTACAGGACTTGACGCTTTTTAAAGAAGCCTCAAATCTTTTTTTCAAAATAATAATTTAGTGCTAAATTATTATTATTTTTTTAATTATTAATATATTATAATAATATATTTATATAATATTAATTTAATATTTTATTTATATTATATTTTTTATGATAATAAATTTTTATAATATATTTAATTAATTTTAATAAATTATTATAATAATATTATAATTAAATAATATCAATTATAAATTTATTTATAATTATAAATTTATTGATATTTAATTATTATATTTTTACATATTTTATTATTTTAATATATAAAAATATTATAAAAATTAATAATAAAAAATATTTAAAATTATAATATTCCGCTGTTATTAAATGTTTAATTAAATAATTAATGAAAAAGTAGATAAATAAATTAATTAATTAACATGAATCTTTAAAATTATAAAAATTAAATTTATATTTTATTGAACTGCTTTCATGCAATCTTAATATTTTTAATTTAAATATTAATAATAAAATATATTAGCATTTTATATTGTGAGATAAAATATATTTAAATATTAATATAATTAGAGTTATGAGATAAAATTATCCGGTGATTAAATGTTACACAAAATCACTAAATTATTTGTAATTCATTAAAGAGAAAAAATAAATAAATAAATAAAATAATTAATATATTCTGCAATTAAATTAATTTATTTATTTATTTCTTATTAATAAATTATAAACAATAATTATCTCATACAATACTTAATAGCATGATAATATTATAACTTTAAATATAATTCATCAAGGATAAATATTGTACGTGATGATTGGCTTGTTTATAATACATTAAGAAAAAATAAATAAATTAAGTAATTAATTAATTTCTCCTCGATAAATTATAAAAAATCCAATGATTTTATACACATTTAATAATAACAAAATAATATCATAATTCTAAATATTTTTTTATAAATCCTTTGTTATCAATTTTTATCGAATTTCTGTATATTAAAAATAGTAAAATATAATAACTAAATATTAGTAAATTTATAAATGATATTATTTAATTGCAATATTATTATAATAATATATTAAAAATAATACTATTACAGTTGGTACTAATTAAATTGATAATTATTTTTAAATTTAAATATGATATTATTATGTAATTAAACATATACTAAATTATTGATATTATTTAATTACAGTATATTATATTAATATATTAAAAATAATAAAATATATTATAAAAAATAATTTAAAATCTTTTATTATTAAATAAATATAACTGAATTATTTTTATATATCTAATTATAATATAATATTAATTTTATAATATTAAAATTATATAACATCAATAATTTTTTATTTAAATATTAATAATATATTAAATATTATATATTAAAAATTATAAATAAAATTATTAAATTAATATAATATAAATATATTATTATAATATATTAACAATTAAAAAAATAAAAAAATATATATAAACTTTGGCATGGCCTTGGCGCCGCTGCCAATGGCGCCAGGCCACCATTGGAAATATTGGCTGGTAGTTAAAAAACAATTCTGGCATTTTTCCTTTTAAAAGCGTCAAAATAAGCGCACACCATATAGGGTTTAAAATCCTGGTAAAACTCTAAATTTATAAATATTTTTTTTTATTTTAAGTTGATAAATTTTTTTTAAAATTTTAAATCGGTAAAAAATTCAATTAATAAAAGAACTTATAACAATTATATAAAAAAAAAACTGTATATATAAATATAACCTTTAAGGTAAATCTTTGGCAAACTTGTATCCTAATTCGTTCTAAAATCTATCGAAAGCAAATAAAAGAGTACTAATAATAAAGAAAAAAAATCAAAATACTAAAATCTACATAAGAAAAAATAAATTAGTAGAGCAAATAAAATCTATGGGTACCCTACTGCCAGGCAAGTTTCCCAAAAGAGACTGTCCTCCATTTGATCTATAACCTCTTTACTCCACTTAGCATCAGCCTTGGACTCCTCTTCTCCATTCTCAGTCGACATATATTCCAAGCCTGCAACTCCCAACCACAACCTACACCAATTTCGCTCTTCTGCGCATTCTTTATTAGCTTTAGCTTCATCATAACCACTGCAATCTTGATCACCACCAGTACCATCATAGTCAAAGACTTCAAGAGAATCTACAGTATCACAGCTGCATGACTCCGCATCTTCATCATCATAATCACAGGCCATAATCACATCCTCGCATAGCTTCAAGAGTCCACAATCTGCCTCGGAGTCTGCGCTGCCCTCCACCAGAAGAAAAGAGGAGACATCTACCACTCCATTCTTAATCTTCTTCTCCATTACTATTCTATTACTCATCTTTGCTTAAGTGAATAATAGTTTATGCTCTCTTTATTGCTTGTTTATTAAATACTTTGTCAACAAGTTCCCTTTTAATTAGTGGTGAGACTACACCGACTAGTTTCACCTTTTGGGTTAAAAAGGTGGTAGGTTCTTGCTTGAGAGACCAATTTATTGGTGGGTTTCATGTCATCTTCTAGTCTCAGGTCTTCTTTATAGAGCAACCAGACTTTTTCGGTGGATACTATTCATAGATTGTATTACTTTTTTAACCCTTTATTTCTTATTGCTTATCATCATGTAAATCAAAGTTACTCCAACATATACAGCAGCAGCAAAACCATGTGTTAGTATTAGATAAATAGTTTCTAGAAACCATTTGTTTGTTGTTCTTTTAAGTATTAAAGTACATGAATGACTATGTCCATAGCCATAGGAGAAGCTTAGTCATGTCATAATGACTATTTCTGAGATATGAATTAGAGAGAGAAGATGTGTAGATACTGCCCCCACCTAATTTAAGCTGTTTGCTTTATTAAAATCTCAGCTTTGATAAGATGGCGAGTTGTTGTGTATAGACCAAGACCAACCCTGATGCTAGGATGACTTCATGTTTGCGACTGTATCTGAATATACTGCTTAGCTGCTCTTCTTTCTACTGTATTTTAACTTGTATATAACATTCAAAGTAGCTTCAATATGTGGGAATTTAGAATTGGTAAGTCATCCCCCTCGGATGTTAAGAAAGATTAAATTTTGATAACAGACAGTGAAGGAATAATTCTAGTACAAGTTACCAATGTCAATATACAGCACAGTGTTATTTCACCGAAATGGTTGATTATAATAGGCAGGATGAGGCTAGGTTCTACCGACGCGTGCTATAACATCACTCATTCTAAAGGTAAAATGATGGTGTTTCTAGTGACTCCAGCATTATGCTTCATATTAAGTGTGGATTGCCACCAATTAATGTTGTCTCACCTCCTTTAAACTCACCTAATACACTAATAGTTATCCATCATTATGCTAATGTTGTCATATCCATGTGTCATGTACATTATCTTTCACAACACTACTTGTGTCTTAGAAGCTAAAAAATTATAAAAAACATCCCCCCTTCCCAGGAAAAAGAAAAGGATTTTTGAACATTCAATTGGTTGCATTCAAACATAGCTTCCAGGACTCCAGCTGCCTCTACAGCAAAATCTTACATATTTCAGAGACTTGTTATAGGCACAAATCCAGAAGCATAAAAAATAGCAATCGAGATCATATAAATCAAAAGCCATGGTTTGCTGTATTGACACCACACACACACACACACACACATATATTTTATTCAATCATAGGCATCCTAACCGGACTAAGATTAATCCAATTCGCTTTGTTATGCTAATAAATAGTATACTTACACCAGTTTAGAAACGAGGGAAAGAAACCATTATAACAGTAATAAAAGCATTAATAGACGGAATGTGTTTATGTTTGAGGTAACACTTGTAAAAACTCACAAAATTGATAGCCAATCCAATTGTTTTCCCATGTGTGAGAAACTTCAGGTCCCAATGTGTAGACAAACCATCAAGCAACACGGCTTGTGGAAGAAATCTTCATCCCAAGCCTATAAAAACTAGTGAGTTTTTTTCTCTGATTCCCTGTGCTTCAGGGAGCTCTCCTATGCCCTTTCTAGGACTCCAGAACAGTTACTTCATATCTACATGAAACCACAACAAGTAAATTAAAATTTGAAATCATTTGATAGAAAGTGGTAGGTGCTCTGCTGTTCTTGACATAGTGTAACATGGAACAATTCGACAGCATGACATCAAACAACAGGGAGAAGCATCCAATGACAATCAGACAAGCAACTGGAAAGAACTAAAGGTTTTTACCAAAAAGCCGAACCTTAGTCAAACACAAGAATCAATAAGCCGATCCAAAAAAAGCCATATTCACACGAAAACCTCATGTTTGCTGCAGACTTCAACAAATGAGCCGGTCTAAGTGTGAAAGGTTAAGGTTAGCGAAGAAACAGATGAAAAGGGGTTCTCAGATAGAAGCCGGATTTAATCATGAACAAACCAAAGAAGCTCCAATCAAAGCAGAACCAATGGCTATTTTCACATACAAATCTAGAAACTTCATTCCGTAATATGCGCATATTTCTTCGTCGTCTTCTATACTCTGTGCTCTCTGAGATAGCGCTGGTTCTCGGCCTATGGACACACTCCGACGCCCCGACTTGAGACCAGAAAACGGGTTTTGGGCCTAGGGATTTTCACCATAAAAAGGGTTTTATAGTTTATAATAATTCGGACCAATAAAGAGGCCCAACAACAATCAACGGACCGGCATCAGGCGAAATACATAAACTAATCCGACAAAAGAAAAAACAACTAAATGGGCCATGATGGCGTGATACGCATAAGGTAAGCTACATCTTTGTCTTTCAAGTTATCAACGCCATGTCGTTTTCTGACATATCTTTTTTCATTATTTTGGAGGATTTAATCCGTCAAACTCTAGTAATGCAAATATATCAAACAGTAGAGGACTCCTACGTCGTGTCGTTATTGAAAAACAATGTCGCCACCTTAACGGTTAGCACTAGCAGTCACCGAAGGGATTGGTGTCATGAAGGATTTTACTGGCTTAAAATCAAGTTCGATGAACTCTAGTTTGTTTCAAATAACCTCTAAGATTGCTGCTCTTGCAAGGTCGGGTTGTTTCGTACAAGCTCGCAAACTGTTCGATGGAATGTCTTACAGAGATACGGTTGCTTGGAATTCAATGCTTGCTGGCTATTCTCAACTTGGTCTTCATCAAGAGGCTTTATCTCTCTTCCATCAAATGAGAATTAGCAACGCCAAACCTGACCCCTTCACCTTCACTGCAGCTTTAAGTGCATGCGCTGATTCAGGCTCCCTTCTCAATGGAACCAAAGTGCACGCTCTAGTCATTGTTTCGGGATACCAATCCTCATTGGCAGTTAATAACTCCCTTATAGATATGTATGGGAAGTGTTTGAATGCTTTTAGTGCTGGAGAAGTTTTTCAAGCAATGGATGATACAAATGAAGTAACATGGTGTTCGCTTCTGTTCGCATATGCGAATTCTGGTCAGTTTAACGCGGCAAGGGAGATTTTTAATTTAATGCCTAGAAAGGTCGATATTGCTTGGAATACAATGATTGCTGGCCTTGGCCGATGTGGCGAGATTGAATTATGTTTGGATATGTTCAAAAAGATGCTACAAAGTTTGTGTGAGCCTGATCAATGGACTTACAGCGCCCTTATAAGTGCTTGTACTGAATCATCCGAATTGTTATGCGGGTGTGTGTTGCATAGTGTCATTATTAAGAGTGGTTGGAGCTCTGCAGTGGAGGCAAAGAATTCGATTCTCAGCCTTTACGCTAAACTTGGTTCCTTGAGTGATGCTATGAAAATTTTTGAATCAACTGGAATACTGACTCAGGTGTCTTGGAATGCTATTATCGATGCTCATATGAAAGGAGGAAACCTCCATGAAGCATTTCACATGTTTCAGTGCCTGCCGGAAAAGAACACTGTTTCATGGACATCTATGATATCTGGGTATGCCAAAAATGGTTATGGAGAAGAAGCTCTTAGCTTCTTTGCTGGCATGGTGAGCAGTCACTTGCTTCCAGATGATTTTACGTTTGGATCTGTTCTTCATGCGTGTTCAAATTTGGCCATCCTAGGATATGGCAGAATGATCCATGGATCTGCCTTTCGCCGTGGTTTCTCTACTTATGTGTATGTTGGAAATGGCTTAGTTAACATGTATGCTAAGTGTGGAGATTTAGATGGATCAATTTTAGCATTTAGTGACATTTATGAAAAAGATTTGGTCTCTTTTAATGCTATGTTGTTTGCATTTGGGTTACATGGAAAGGCTAAGCAAGCTTTACAGGTATATGAAGATATGATAGCATCTGGGACAAAACCAGATAAAATGACTTTCATTGGATTGTTAATGACCTGTAGTCACTCAGGGCTTATAGAAGACGGTCATGTGTTCTTCGAATCAATGAGATCAGCTCATGGGCTTTCATATGAGGCAGATCATGTGGCATGCATGGTGGATATGCTTGGACGAGGCGGCTACTTAACAGAAGCAAGAGAGTTGGCTAACAAGTATTCAAAAACAGGCTATATTGAGGCGAATTCTTGTGAGGCTTTGCTTGGAGCATGTTCTGCACATAGTGAAGTAGAAACGGGGACTTTTTTAGGGGAGGAATTAAAGGTTTTAGAACCTGATAAAGAGATGAGTTATGTGTTGCAATCAAATTTGTACTGTGCTAGAGGGCTATGGAAGGAAGCAGCGATGGTTAGAAAGGCAATGATTGATGAAGGGTTGAAAAAGATGCCTGGTTGCAGTTGGATTGAAGTGAGAGACAAGGTGACATCTTTTGTAGCAGGAAACCATTTTCATCCACACATGGAAGAGTTATGTAAGATAATATACTTCTTGGATTTTGAAATGAGAAATCCATGCTTCTTGTGACGGTGGTAACTGATTGAATTCCAAGTCTGACTCAGTAATAACAGAGGTGACCGAGGTCGGCTTCTTTGCAAGAAGAGCCTGCAAAGCTGACTTCTAAAGACAATCGAAGTATCATTTGGAAAGAAAATGTCTTATATAAATTTTTATGTATTCTTTTTTTACATTAATCAAAATAAGAAATTATGGAGCCTTTTGGCCAATCTCATGAACCCATCAACGATTTCGTGAATTTGTCTAATTAAACAACCTCTTGATCATTTGGCTAATTTTTTTAATCAATTATTTTACATTAAAATTTATATAAAGAATAACATTTAATAATATAATTTAATTATCTTTAATTGATTTTATTTTTTATATTTATTATTTTTAAACAATTCAAGAGAATATTTATTATAGAGCATATTGACATAGGGACTTGTCGTAATTTACGCTTGAAGGTAGCGCTCAGACGTACATCTTTTGTAAGAGCTACCCATAATAACGAACTTTTAAATTGAATCTCCTATTATTCTTCAATTAAAATTTTACAAATATGATGTTTTAATGTATGAGGAGCATTTTATAAATTTTCATTTGGATGTGGTGTGCTATTTAGCAACGAAAATTATAATTAATTATCTCTTAAAAGGCCTCGCTCACTCAGTTTAGAAGAGATGTTTTAAGGTAATAAAATTATTTTTAAAATTTAAAAATCTTAATCTATAAGGATTCTTAAATAATTTTTTTAAAATATCGACCAAATTACACATTGAGAAGATTTTTTTAAAAAACTTTAAAAATCTTTATTTTCTTCTCAAATATTTTCTTTGTCATATAATTTTTTTTCTAACTTTTTTATTAATTTTTAATTATATACATTTTAAAAATATTAAATGTTATTAAATATTAAAAAATCTTTTAAAAATAAAATAAAATTATAATAATCAGTATATATATTATTATAGTATAAAAAATGTGAATAATAATTTTAAAATAAAAAAATAAAAATAAAAATTATAAAATAAAAGTAATAAAAAATACTAAAATTTAAAAATCATAAAAAAATTTTACTTTGTATAACTATATATTATAAAAATAAAATTTACTCTATTTTTAATCGAAGGGGCAAAATAATAAATAAAGATGATGAAAATCTCATTAATTTATTCTATGACTAGGCATTTAGCTACCTTAAAAGAGAGTTACTCCCACCCAGAAAAATTGTTTTAATACAAAAAATTAATTGTGATATATTTAAAATAAATGAGAAAAATTGTCACGAGGTGAAAACGATCGCGTAGGACGAGAGTGAAGGCGAAGAGAAGCAAATACTCAAGTGGTCCAGTGGATGCGAGTGAAACCAGAAAAGCTTGTCCTCATCTTCCAAGCGGACCTGCCTTGATCATCACTTCCTCTGCTCTCATGTGTTAGTTTTCTAATCAAACGACAAAACACAACAATAATCACTAATTAAGTGATAAGCTCCAAAACACCAACTTTCGCCTTGCTTCCTTTCTATTTCCAGATTCTATCTTTTCCGTTTCTTCTTCTTTTTTTTTCCCTCTTCTATGGCATAGATAGTTATTTCCTGATTTATAAGATTCTCAACTAATCTCTTTTTGATTTGGCACCAGTTATGCAAGCAACTCAAGCAGCCACCAGTGGAGTTACAGAGGTGTCTTCACAGGTTAGTCCTTTATGGTCCTCCATCTCTTTTCTGCATCTGCCTATATGTCTTATACTTCTAAATTTCATAGACTCGCTTGATTTTTCTGGGTTAGTGAGATTCTTCTGTTCTACTACAAGGATGGTTAAATTTTCCAACTTTATCTATTTTTATGCAGTTCAAGACATGGTATCTTTTCCAATCCTGTATGATTTATCGGTTCTACGAAATCAAGCTTCTTTTTTTTTTTTTTTTCCCTTGTGGTGGCTGTGTAATCACTGGCCGATTATCTCAGTTTGTCGAGAAGTGCTAGTTTTTCTTTTGCGGTTCTGTTGTTCCATTTTAGAACTCATAGACCAAATGACTGATGGTTAATGCTTGTGACTTGCAGGCTGTTCCAAAACATGAGGAGCCCTCCAATGAAGAGGCTTCAAATCCAGAATCAGGGGGAAGGCGCTTGAATCTTGCAGTTCAAATACCCCCTAAACCTATAGGTTTTGGCACTAGTAGGAGTGGAAGAGGTTTAATCCACTCCCAAGATTTATGTAAAGGCAGTCCATCATCAGGAGGCTTATTGCGGGGTTTAAGTTTTAAGAAAAAAAGTGTCATACCTGATGGTGAGCGGAGCTTTCTCCTCAAGTCAGATCCTACAACAGCTCCAGATAGTCCTGTTATGGCCAGTCTTAGGTCTGCTTGGAATAGATGCACATCTCTTCCTGTTACACCGGCATCAAACTTGTCGCCTTCTGTTTCCACCCCCATTTCTGCAAGAATGCCTGGTGAATCTCATAAGATAAATGTAAGCTACATTAATACTTTTCTGCTGCCTGGTAAAGATTTTAAGCATAAAGTTTATTTCACTTTGATTTTCTCAAAGAGGTCTTCCTGAATTATTCTCTGATTTGGACAAAGTTAATTGTTGAAAAACATTGGCACATTATGTAACTCTTTCTGACAATAAATGATGCCTGATTATCAGTAATATTATCATGAAATCAAGGTTATGGCAAAAAGAAGGAAAAAAAATTTCTAAATCAATTATGGTAATCCTTGTTCAGAAAGAAGCAGCTCAGGCAGTTGTTTCTAGGTCTCTATCAGTGCCTGGGCGGAATATTGTGATTGTGCGGTGTTCATCTTTTACCACTCACAATGAGAATGAGCCGACAAATCCAATCAATGGTATAAAGCAGCACCTCATCTATTACTCAAGTTCTTTATTTTTATTTGTTCATTCTACTTGTTGAGTCATTGGATTCTTTGAATCAGCATCCACCATTGCACAGAATTGGGTGAAATTACTGTAATTTTGGAAACTCTAGGTGGTTTTATTTTTTGGATGTTTGCCTAGGATGATAATGTGCTTCCTACTGGAGTCACAACCAAAAGTTTTATGTGCACGATAAAATTTAAGTTTTTCGTAGTTATAATGTACTGGCAATCTACTCTTTAAAGTTTTATGCTGTTGAACTCAGTATTTATGTGGATATTGACTGAACTCACAGTTTTTCTTGGTTTGATGGGAAAATTTTATTGCCATATTCTTATTTATTTTCATTTATGCCATTAAGTCAGAACAATCAATAATTTTGTGGTTTTAAAGAAAATGAAAGTAACATGATGAAGGAGCTCACTACATATGTCATTCTTCAACTGGTATCCCAATTAATTTGCCAATGTAACTTCTGTTCTTGGAAAAACAGATCAAATATCTTCTGTTCCTGTAGAAGTTGATGATGAAGAAATTCCTGAAGAGGAAGCTGTATGTAGGATCTGTCTTGATGTATGTGAAGAAGGAAATACACTCAAAATGGAGTGCAGTTGCAAAGGTGCCCTTCAACTTGTACATGAAGAATGTGCAGTTAAGTGGTTTAGTACAAAAGGAAATAAGAACTGTGATGTATGCCGGCAAGAGGTTAAGAACTTACCTGTAACTTTGCTTCGAGTGACGAGCTCCGCTCAAAGCAATAATAGACAGGAGCAGAGTAACCACTTGAGGACACAATCAGTAAGGTAGTGTAATCTGAGGTTAATCACGTTCAAAATCTGTTGAACAACCTGTCTGGATATGGTTACTTGAACAACCAGCATAATCGAATCTTCGTTCTTATTCGTTACATTGTTTGCATCAACTTAGCTTAATATTTTTCTATTTAGTTCAAGTGAAATTCAGTTGCTTGCTTGTAAAATTTTCCAGTCTGCTAATTTTGATCTTATGTTCTTTTGATGTCTTGTGCAGTGCATGGCAGGACTTTGTAGTGCTTGTCTTAATTAGCACCATTTGTTATTTCTTCTTCCTGGAGCAATTATTGGTATGTCATGCAGCTAGAGAGCATAAAGTTATATAGTTTCTGAAAACTAAACTTGTGATTTAGCTTATTCTGATAACTAAGTTTTCTGATGCAATTGCCTAAGTATAAATGCTGCAAAGAATGAGTTGGCCAGTGATTCCATATTACATTTCTTATTTGAGGATGCTTCTCATGCTATGCGATGGTTGGCCTATAGATTGAATTTGCTTGTTCCTTGTAAAAACACATGGATGGAATGATGTCTCTAAATAAAGACCCTATTATATTAATTACCGCAAAATTCGTCAATGTCATGCCAATAGTACATATAAGATGGATAGTAACAGATGAGGCACAATCCCTAGTTGTATTTGAACTGAAGTATAATTGACTTAAATGTTTAGTTTCACTTGTAGGGGTTAGGTTTGTCATGATTATGCACTGGCCACATTCTTTGTGTAATGTTTGGCATAACAATGTTAACTCTGTTTCTGAAATTTTGTTTAGATTCATGACATGAAGACACAAGCAGTCATACTTGCTGCGCCGTTTGCATTTACTCTGGGCCTTTTTGCATCTATCTTTGCTATCCTGTTTGGTACATCTAATCCTTAAAATCTACAAGAAGTTTCTTTTTTAGACTGAACCCGTCTTACTGTGTGGTTGTATCACTTGCAGCAATCAGAGAGTATATATGGACATATGCTGCTCTTGAATTTGCACTTGTAGCCATTTTTGTCCACATATTCTATAGCATTGTAAGTAACATATCTTCTTTTAATTTTTCTCTCTTTTTTCCTCTCCTAACCCCAACAACAACAAACAAAGGAAATCCCCGTAGTGTTTGCTATTTGATTTATGTGGTTATGTTAAATATAAAAGGAATGTTGTTTCTTGTCCATGAAAGTGTGAAGATTTCGTGAATTATTGTTCAATACATGATCATTTAAGAGGGTAAAGGAGAAACTGCTAATTAGGATATCACATAATTTCAGTATTTTAAGCTGCATGATTTGGCTCAGAAACAACTGAACTACCTTTTGTACACTTAAAAGATCATTTTTTTTAAATAACCATTATCTAGCTTAGCTACCATATTCCACTACCAATGATCTTAGAGATTTTTAGCCATTCGTCACGAGGGCAAGTTGTACTGATGACCTTTCCTTGGCACAACATGAAAACTTCTTGTTCTTGTATTCTGATTCATTCTCGCATTCAATCTTAATACAATTTTCCTCCTTTTGAAATCAATAAAATCTTTAATTTATATGATTTCCTGTACAAATGCATCTCAAGGTGAGTCTTGTGAACCATCTCAAAAGTTGCTATAATCAAAAGTTATAAGTGAGGAATACTGGAACGCAAAGCCAAGTGATTGCAAATTGCAGCTGCATCACTGAGTCTGCCAGCTGCTTCATTCCTAATGAAAATAGCATTGCAATCCGTCCAAACACCAGTAGTATGTAGGTAAATAAAATCTTTAATTTGTATGACTTTCAGAGACTTCTATTTCATTTTCTCAACTGCTCCCAATTTCGGCATTTGATATTTCACAACATTGTTAGTAAGTGGGAATTGTAATTTATTCCTTGCATCTGGGTCTGCTTCATTTGCTTAGTGCCTTGGAGTTCTGGATCTGCTACGTGTTTCTTGCTCTTTAGATTAGTGAAAGATTTTATTTCATTTATTGGTACTTTTGAATCATACTTGAATTCAGATGTCCATTAACCTCTTGCATTGACTAAAGGCTCATTAAATTATGTTGCAGATTGATCTGAAGTCCATTAATGCCATATTGGTTTCATCAGTTTTGGGTCTAGGGATAGCTTTGACCCTCAACTCATTGTATATTAAATTTTATGCTTGGCGAGTTCAGATTGCCCAGATCCCTAGTCCGGTATGAACAGTTCCCACAGAGAGACAAGGTCCACAGCTCCATCTGTGACGCCCATTTGCTGGTGGATTTACGTCGTACATATCTTTCTATGTAATATGTGATATCATATGAGCAAATTCCACATATTTCTGCACTTCGTTATACAAGGCTGTTTTTTTCCTTTCTCTTATTCTATTTCTGTATTTGTTTATCAGAAGGCGCTGATGGTTATAAAATTAATTTTTAGATACGATGATATTGGACTTCGCTTTAACTTGTATAAGAACTCAAATAACTGTAGTTCATCATGGTCGAGAGATAATTTGAAGAGTGTGACTAACGAAATTCTCCATTTTATGTTACACAAATATACAAGAAAACGACCCATTCTACATGTATACATGATCTCTCTCTGCATGAGAGGAGATAAAAGGAGAAAAAAAGAAAAAAGAAATAAAGAAAAGGAAACACCCTCTGCCCCCATGAAGGAAAAACCAAAAAAGAAGAGAGCAGCAACAGGCTAACAGCAGCTATTTATGCTTTGCGACGGGAACGAAATCACCACCACCTTTTTTCAGCCATATTGTAGAACGAGTTCTCTTCACATGATCTGCAAAGAGCCGATGCCTGCCATCAAGGTAAAGTCCGTTAGGAGAAGCTGAGGATAAGGCTGCCCAACCAGCGAAATCAAAAGATTCAATTCCATTACTTATCATGGAAGTAATAAATAATCCTAAAAAGAATGGGGCTTACCTTTCATATTCCAGCTTCTGAGTAACAATCCCCTTCAGTAGCAGCTCTGAACTGTAAATTGCTGCTCCTGGAAGTATAAAGCGTCTCATGAGTATATTTAATGGATCGTCTATAAAGATAAAGCAGCACAATTATCCAAACCTTTTTCAAGGAAAGGCACACAAACTTCGTAATCCTCCTCACAAGATAAAACCAACAGATCCTCTGGGACCATATCATTCTTAAGAGTAGACCTGCCAATTCTCTCCACTGCCTGAAAAGCATTTCCATCATACATTAAATAACACAGTACAGAATTTAAAAGCATCTAAAAGAAAAATCACGAGACCCAATTTCCAACAACTAGCAGATCAACGTAAACAGGAGAAACTGAGAAGGTCCTTCCATGGGAGTGAGAGATCAGGGGCAAGCATATTTTAATCCAAATCATTTATGAAACCACAAAGGGCCATCAATAAGTACGACACTAGTCCCATCAGCAACTCTAGAAGTCAAATCAAATTATACAGATCACAGAACATACCTGACCACAAACTACTTTAATCAAGTCTAAAATTATTTCTTTAGCCGGCTTTATGCTAGGTGTGACTAGAACTCTTCGACCCTGAAGAAATGTTATTTAGTAACAAGTTTATCCAATACAACAGGATAAACCAACATAAGAAAGCACTTACCTGCAGAAGTGGATGCTGACGTGCATGTGCCAATGAAACTGGCATGTTAAATCCAATCTCCTTCTCCTTTTTCATGTCCCTGAGTATGTATTTTTGCTCATCAATATAGTAGTTAGCCCGTCCAACATTCTCAAGCCATAAATGTGTCACCACCGGTTTGCCAGAAGCAATGGCTTGTAACATATTCCTTGTACGCACAAACTTATCAGTAATAAAGTGTGTTGCATCTGTAATGGAGGACACAACAGAAACTTTAAGCCGGTCCACAATCTGTAAAATAAAGAACAATAGGCAATATCTAGTTAAAACAGAACAAATGTTATGCAAAAGAGTGCATGAAAACTGAAGGACTACCTTTTGCTGCCGCTTAATCATGTTCTCATCCAAGTGGTGGCTGAACAAGACTCTGACATCACCCAGTTCTTTTCTCTTCCTGGAATCTTTTAGTTTAGAAATAGGCTCTCGCTCTGTGGCACATAAGCTACTAACTTCTCTCATGAGGCATGATCTTGACAGCCTCTTCGTGCCTGATTGCTTAACATATTCATTACCGATGCAGATAGGTGATGCAGAATTCACTGGAGGGTTCGTACTGTTAACTGGGGAATTACACATTGAATTTGATGGTTTAGTTTCCTCATTATGTAAATGATCCAAAATTTCTTTTACTTCATGTTCCATAGATGGCGATAGAAGTGCATTATCCTTTCTGTCAGGTAATTTGTTCTTTGCTCCCATTTGATCTGCAGAACTCTTCTTCCCATTCTCAATGGAACTAAGAGCAGCATCACCTGAACTTGATTTATCTATGCTTCTTTGTGATGATTCCCCTTTGAAATTTTCGTACAAGGAAGAGGATTCTAAGCAGATAGATTTGGAGGATAGTGTTTTCCTCTTTGTGTTTAAATTAGCAAGACTGGTACATGCCTTGGATTGAGCATCTAAGTTGACTTGTTCATTAAGCTTATTTGATTTTTGTCGAGAGGATCTTCGTTTTGGGCAACTAATGCCATAATTCATACTTGTAGATCTTGATTTGAAATTTTCAGGTTCCCCAGATTGTTCGGAAATCAACTCTGAAGATTTCCCATTAGCATACAACACCTTAGCAGCCTCAACTCCAGCACCAGCTTCATTTTGTCTGAGGGCACTGATCTCAATTGGACAGTTCTTTTCTTCTCCACAACCCCTAGACACATTCTCAGTACGTTTCAATTGATAGGCCACCAGAGATCGCCTAGTTCGACAAGCAATGGGTGTCAAAGTAGAAAATTCCTCTGGTAAGTTCCATTTCTTAACTGAGCCACTACCAGTTAAAGCAGCCTCATGGTGTGCATCAAGTGCATCATGTAGGCTTCTTTCAATAGGCCCTCCTGCCATTTTAGTTAGCATTTTGTCTGCCCCTCTTATCCCATTGGTCATTGAGACTTCAAAATTGGATTTAGTCCTCCTCCTTGTATTTACTAGCTCCATATCAGACTTGTTTCTGACAATCTCAGAATGATTCTTAGATGAAATTGAAGTACTTCTCTTTGATTTCTTAGATTGTCTTGTTGCAACCCCAACAGCTTGTGGCATCCTCTTCTTAACTTTTCTTGAAGGTTGTTCATTTGATTTAGCACCAATCCTCTTTGATTTCTTAGATTGTCTTGTGGAAACTCCAATATCGTGCATCATCCTCTTAACTTTTCTTCCTGGAGATCCTTTTTGAGAAACTGGATTTCCTGACACATTATTAGCACCAATATTAGTAATTCCATCCCCATACAACGAGGCTTCTATGGTTTCAGCAGCCATTTGAGTGTCCAAACCTACATCAAGCACTTGCAGCATCTGATTCCTGGCAAGACCAGATTGCAATTGCCCTGATGTAGTTGCTATATTAGACTCATCATCAAACGCACTAACAAGATTCTTTCTAAAACCCATTTCAGCTTCTGGTGCTTTCTTGTTATTCAGCTCTGCATTATGCAACACAACTTGAGAATCAGACTGAACAACTATTTCATTCTGGATATCTGATTTGCCTATAGTCTTTGTGTATCCGTCCAGTTGTTTCCCTTTGACCTTCTGGGGTTTCATAAAAGATCCTTGCCCAAGTTTTGCACTACCAAAAAATTCTTCCTTTCTTCTACAGAAAAGATCTCCCCCTCCCTCATCTTCTTGTTCATCATCCCAGTCAAAAATTCCTGTTTTCCAGTTAGTGCCTCCACAGTTGATTTTCTTGGCCAAACTCTGTGGCCCTTTTGTGGCTGAAACAAAATTTAATTTTCCCTTGCTACTAATCCCCAGTTCAAATTCATTATCACACAATGCCTTATTCTCTTCAATCAACCTTTGCACACAGGCAAATGCATCGGCTTGTGATAATTCTCCAGGTTCTTGGGAGTCAATATAGCTTAACCCAACCAGCCCATCATAACACGTGGGAAATTGATGGATTTCTTTTCCACCTGCAGTATTATCATTTCTGGAAGCAAGTTCTTCATTTTCAACAAAGTAATTGTCATCAAAGAGTTTTCTCACAGTAGAACGGCCAATCTTACAATCATGCACATTCATCAATTCCTTCACTTCATTGTATCTTCCTGCACCACACACCTGATCAACTTCCTTCCACACTTCTGTGTTTGACCCATTATTTTTCATAGCATGTTCTTCTGAAAGCTGATTATTATTCTGGAGAAAACTAGACTCCTTGTTGGTTCCTTTCAAAACAATTCTGCGAGCTGCTAGACCAGATGCCCGTAAAGATGCTGCACGGACTGAAGTAAATCTCGTAGTAGAACCTGAAGAGGAGGAAAAAAAAAAAAAAAAAAAGAAGAGATAATAGTCCCACATCAATACAATTGTTATTGGAAAAAATGAAGAATAAATTGCATAAGGACAAATATAAATTTAAATCTTCCTCATCAAAGTGAGAACATAAATTGCCACTATCAATATCAGTCATTTGAACTTCAGGATCTCACATGCAATACTTAACTTGGACCACTTTTAAGAGTTAAGTGAGAGAGAGAAGGGATTCCTTAGGCATAACCATGCAATATAGCCGATCTTTGGAGATTAGCACCAGCAAAAAAAATGATAACAACCAGAAAACAAGAAGAAAGAACACAAACCAGGTTTTGGCTCTTGGCTGATTTGAACAGTTGGCGTTTCAGGAGTAGCATTGAGTCCTGAAATGCATGGAGGATATCATAATTTTAGTTTTCAAGACTGATAAGCTTCATTACATGCAGAAGTCGCAAGTAAACATTTCAGTTTAATTCTTACAGTTTCATGAGTGTATCAACAGAGAAATGAAATTAGAAATACAAAACCAACTGATTAAAGAACTATCATTCCATTCCACGGGATCAATCGCTCTTTTAAACTGATGAGAATCTAAACATAAATAACATGTACCTTAGAACCTTATACTGAAATTCATTTATCACAAAAAGTTAAGACGAACAACTCACTGGAACTACAGTTTTCATCAGGTTGCTCCACCAATATGTTCTTACTGTGTTCAAGGGAAGTTTGCCAACTCCTCTCCCCATAAAGGGATTCACATCTGCCTCTTCTTTGAGAGTCATCATCAGAGAACCCATCACTATCATCCAAAACTTCAGTCTTATCCGTTCCTTCACCATCACAATTAAAATCATCTATTAATTGAGTGTCCATGTGTTGAAGGCAAAGAGGATCGTCCAGTACTTGTGTTTCATCAACTACTTGGGTCTCAAATGCATCTTCAACAGGAACGGGGTCATCAAAAGATACAGTATTTTGTGCCAATGGTACCTCATTAGCATTGCCACCTTTATCACCTATTTATAATTTTTAAAGAACAACAAAATTGTATTAAATATATAGGAGTGAAACATAACCACCTGCACACTTCATATTCTCTCTAACGAGGGACAATTTGCATGTCCACATCAACTTAATGAAAGCTTACCACTTTCTATTAACAAAAAAAAAGAAAAAAAAAAAGCGGAGACCTAATATCAGTGCATCACACTAATAAAATACAAAATGGATTAGATTGACCTCAATCAAACTGATCTGAAGTCAAACAAAAATTATGATAAAAAAAAAAAAAACAAAGCTTTAAGGTATAATACAACAGAAATTGAAGAAATAAAAGTGGTTACCAGGCGAGGAAGAGAGAAAAATCTGAGAGTCAAAAGGCTGAGAATCGGTGTAGAAGGAATGGGAATTTTGGTTTTCTTGCATTGGTTTATTTTGGGCAACTGCGTCTCCGAGAGAACCACCGAAGTCAAAATCCAAGCTATTAACAATCTAGAAAATTAGCGAACTTTAGAGAGAGACTGGAGCGAACTGAAGTAAAAGGAACAGAGACACGAAACTGACAGAAAGAGCGGGAGAGTAGCTTAGGGCTAAGAAAACGGAAAAAAATGGGAAACTTTTTGGAGGGAAACGAATTCTAGCGATGAAATTGCTTTGGACATTATCCAAAGGTATTCAAGGGCATTTGGTCTAGTGGTATGATTCTCGCTTAGGGTGCGAGAGGTCCCGAGTTCAATTCTCGGAATGCCCCTTTAAATTTTTATTTTTATGCATAAACACGATTGAGGGTATCCTACGGGGAAATTGTTCATTATGAACTATAATAATTAAAAAAAAAAAATTCTTTTTCCAAATTCTCGGAATGCCCCTTTAAATTTTTATTTTTATGCATAAACACGATTGAGGGTATCCTATCGGGAAATTGTTCATTATGAACTATAATAATTATAAAAAAAAAAATTCTTTTTCCAAATGGGAATGAAATCAAATTAATTTATCATCAACGACACAAAGCATGCAGATAAGAGCAAGCCATATGCAAGTAACTTTTTACCGTTGAAATTCCATTGTTTTATCTCAATAGCCTCAAGCTCTAGGTTTCTATTACGAGTTAAGTAGATTCTTCTTTTTGTCTGTGTTACATTCTTGCTTTAGAGATAGCTTTAGATTTGGTGCCAAATTTCATGGCTCAGAGGTACAGAAAAAGAAAAGAAATAAATCTAACTAAATTTTTATTTTTTTTTTCTCAAAGAATTAAATAAACTCGATTTAAAATTTTGTATTAATTAAAGTTTTATATTTTTATTAAGAACTAAATAAGTCATAATCTTAATAATAATATAAAGACTTAATTGACTTTAAATTTTAAATTAAATTTATTTAATTTTTAAATTAAATTTATTTAATTTTTAAATAAAAATATAAAAAATTAATTCAACTTATATTCGAAAACGAAAAGAGGGTGTGGACCAGAGAATGAGGGTGAACTTGAGAGGGCGACATAAGAGGCGGCATGCTGCACAGTCCAAAATGCAATAGGCGAGAGAAGATTGTTTATTTAGGGTTATTAAGGATTGGAGTAAAAATATTCCTCTCGGTCTTGAGCTTTGTGAGGGTTTTTACATGGGCTTAACCAGGATTTGATTCTTGACCATGGGTCTAGAAGAACTTCAATAGGTTCAGTTAGTTTGTTCATATAGAAGACTAGCAGTTAATCGAATTGATCAATTTTTTTTAATATTTATTGAAATTAAAATAAAAAATATATTACATTAAATTTGATCTTTTAATTACAATAAATGCTTGCTTTATTTTTAATATCAACCTAACGTCTTGCCGTTGTAGGAGTCATTCTCTGCCAACTTATCTTCCTAATGCAAAATCTGATAATATTAAACATGTGTCTTTTCTTTTAATCGGATCCATCAACCATTCACATTTACCTCTTACTGGATTTATCATTTTATCGGAATCATATCATGATATAATAATAATGAACAAGCTTATCACAATTGCATTATCATATAAATTTTTTGAGCTCCCCTGCAAAACGAACCTTCTATCTTGAGATATGTAATTTGTGATCCCCCCCCCCCCCCCCCAAAAAAAAAAAAAAACAAAGACAGACGTTTTGCTGAAATCAAACATGTATATCGTTGGACTAGAAGCTGGTTTTTTCGCTTCACATGCCACAGCAAGCACAGTTAACAGTACGCAAGCAACCTCACAAGAGTTGCTTTCAAATGCATTTGCAATTTCACAACGATGGAGCTAAACTTAAGCCGCTAAAATTCCCCTAAAGTAGAACTATTCAAATTTAAATTTTTTTTAAAAAAAAAGTGAGTTGCTTACTAGCATTGCATCTCTACACCCAAAAAGAAAAAAGCTGCAGCTAATACAAGTATTGTAACAGCTGATCCTTCCATTAACAAGTATTTGCAATTTCACATAGGTTTAATTTCAGCAGACCAGCCCAAATCTGACCTTTTATAGACAAAATGATATATGCATCAGAAGTATAAGAATGTGATTCACCCTTTAAGTCCTTCCACAACTAATGGGCATTTACCCTTATCATGCCATTGAATTACATCATCACGCAGTGCACTTTCCAATCGACTTCTCAGCTTTAAAGTTGAAGAATTCTGCTTCCCGACTTTCTGAGAATCCAGAAAACAAATCACTAGGATGACTATTACTTACGTCAACCACCATATGCTCAGGGACAACAATCTCTTCAATATTTTTGGGCAAAGAAGCTGGATCAAGTTCAAAAGATCCCTTTGGCACACCCTCTCCTTCCTTGCCCGTCATTTTGAATGATGGAATCATGTGGGAAAAGCGGAACCGCTCATTTGGCGGAATTTGAAATGTGGCATTTCCTTCCTTGCTAATTCGACAGAAAAGACTCACAAAGCCCTTCAACTTGCCTAGATACGCAACACATGCACCACCATCCTCGGTATATTCTGACAAGATTTCCACAAATTCATATTCAAACTTCCTGCTTGAGTCTGTATCAGATTTCCATTTAATATTCCAATCCTTGAAGAGAGCCCAAATTTCCCCTTTCCTTGGAAATATCTTGCAAGGTTTCCTTTGCCTGCCTTTCTCCCAATTAACCATATGGGAGAACATAAGCCGATCTTCAGTACTTTCAGAGTTTCCATTTCTGAACTTACCACAAGCAGTTGGCCAGCCCTCACAGACCCATCCAATTTCATCCTCATCATCTGGGTCCGACTCCAGCCAAGTTAGCCACAGTTTGAAATCAGCAGAGAGAACTTTCCCAATTCGAGCATAAAACCTAGGCATGCCATCAAGAGTATCATAAATAGCCCAAATCTGCCCTACTGAAAAACACCCTTCATTCCGACCTTCATCAAAGTCATTGAAATCAGGGTCAGGATACTCGTAGCGCTCTGGATTTGATGTGGATTTGGGGCTAGAATCTGATGCAAAGTCAACATGAGGGTCAAAAGGTTTCTTATACCCATTTTCTTCTGCTTTTTCTTTTCTCTTTACATCCTTGATGTCCTTTAATTCATTTGCAAAACTCTCTGGACCTTTCTTCTGGTTCTCCTCATTCAGATCTTTCACATAAGCTAGACCAGAATGATTATCTTTTTTAAATAAATTGTCCCTCAATCCATTTCTGCACTCCTCTTCATTGGCACAGGATGATCCCGTCCCCTTGGTTTTCTTTGAATGGGTCATGAAGTCTTCATCATCACTCAAATTTTCCTTATAAGAGACCTGTTGCTTAAGCCGATCAGATCTCCTTGGGCGCTTTCCATAGCAACTCGAATTCACTTCTGCCTTAAACTCACCATCTTCATCAACTAGCATATCTTCTTCAGTATTGATGCTACTATCAGTATCACAACTTTCACTTGATTCTACATCCCTTTTCCTCTGTCTCCTTCCATTTACCTTTTGTGAACCTAACTCTGCACTGAAACCTTTCTTCTGAAAGAACTCTGTTCCAGATTGCTCAGCACTTAAAGTGCTCTGATGAGTAAGTTCCACTTTGCTAAAAGCCCGATTTGGTACATATTCCCTTTCAGGAAATGCCGACTGATTCAAATTAGTTGCTTTTGGAGCCCCATGCATAATACTCTCATATGCAATAAAGGGCTTAGTACAATGTTGACAAATAAGAGACTTGTTCATAACTTCCACATAATACTGGTACTTCACATCACAAAATGGACAAGCTGTCCAGAAAGTTTTGCGCCCATTGGATAACCCCTGTTGAGCTGTTGGCTGCTGCATGTGCTGGGGCCTGTATGTTGGAGCCGGTTTACTTACGAAAGCTTGTCGCTTAATGTCATGCAAGGATCTTTTTCCTTTGTCCAAAAGAACCTTCCGAGCTTCACCGATCAACTTGAAAGCAGCCTCTGCACCAGGGAACTTATTTTTGTCAGGATGAAGTAAGAGTGCAAACTTCTTGTACTGCTTTGTGATTGTTGCCTCATCAGCTGTCCGATCAGTCTGAAGGATGCCATACCAGTCCATCTCATTCCCATATAGTTTGTTATCAGCAGCACAATGCACATCACAAACCATTAGCATATGGGAAATATTATCCAAATCTTTGTAAAGCTGTTGGGCTTTGAGTGCAATTTTACGAGCAGTACCAAAATCCTTGCTTTGCATCTTACTCTCAGCAATCCCCTTGGCCCTGATTGCTTCTTCTTTGTTACCCTCCATCACAAATAAATCCTCAAACAACCCGAACTCCAATTATTTCAAACAAGACAGTGTTATTTTTTCTTTCAAAGCATAAACCTGCCAAGTTAAAATGCTAGCCCTCCACAAAAAGCCAGGATTCTCCACCTATCAAATTTCCCACTCACTCACTTGGGCCCTGCAGATTTGAACAAATAAATATAAAATAAGAGCTTATCATTGACTTGGAGAAGAGAGAGAGAGAAAGAGAGAGAGAGAGATGGATCTAAAATGAGGAATATGCCCCTGATCACTATGTAATTATATGTATTCACATGTACAGATTGTTTTCTGGGCACTTTACTTGCTCAGCACTATAACACCAGCATGACTGATCCTAAAATAAAGATATTACATTTTGTTTTGCAAAAAAGTTCACCTTATATGAAAATCCAAAACATACATGTGGACAGAGAAAACCAGGAAATTAATCATCATTAATATAAATAACATAAAAAAAAAGAGAGTAAGCACATTAAAAAAAGATTACAGAACGTAATTCATAATAAAAATAAAACAAATAAATACAAACTCAACAACATAATACAAATAACACACAAAGTTTATATCAAACGAATAAAGTTGAATTCCAACTTCCAAAAACAAACACTTGCACAACTAGTCAACTTGAATTCCAACTTCAACATCCATAATGCTTCCAACAATACCAATCAATTAAAACCTACAACCATAAATTCATAATGCTTTCAACAACACCAATAAAAAATTAACGATGCTTACAACAATACCAATCATCAACAAACATTCATAATGGTTCCAACAATACCAATCAAAATTCTAACAATCAAAATTCCATCCGGAACTATTTTCTTCAGATTTAAAAAAAATGCTTAACTGCAGAGGAGCGAGGTGGGGGTGGCAAACGAGCAGTCGATGCAGAGGTGCGGGCGTGTGGCGGGCCGGCGGCGGCCACAGTCGCGCGATACAAAAGTGGGCTGCAAACGAGCGGTCGTCGGTCGATGCAGAGGTGCGGCGTGCAGCGGCTCACGAGCACGAGGTGCAGTGGTGCGGCGGCTCCCAATCGCGCGATGCAGAGTGGGCTGCAAACGAGCGATCGTCGGTCGATGCAGAGGTGCGGCGTGCGGCGGCGGCGGCTCACAGGCGCACGATGCGCCGGTGGTGCTGGCGTGATCTCAGGCGGTCGACGGGTCTCTGGTTGAAATACGATCGATGGCTGCTGCAGCGTGACTTGGGAGAAATATGAATTTGGGCAAATATGCAATTTGTTATTATCAGTAGCACACTAAAACTACCTACTGTAGTTTTCATGAAAAATATATTTTTTTTATAATTACATAATTTTATTAATGAGTATAAAAATATTTTTTTATATAATTAAAAAAAATTATTTAAAATTACATGATTTTAATTAAAATTATAAAATTTAGTTAATAGACTGAATAATTATATAAATATATTAATAATTATTAATTAAATATTTATAATAACATCTAATTTTAAAAAATTATAATTGTATTTTAATTTTAAAAAATATCTAATTTTATAATTTATTATATAATATTATTTAAATAATAGTATTAAAGAGTACTCATTACAATAATTTATATTAGTTATTTGTGATTTTTAAAAATATAATTTTTAATTATTTAAAGTATTTTATAATTTTATAATTATTTTTATTTTAATTATTTAATAATAATTATTAGAATTTATTGGATGTTTACACATGTTTTATACTTTATATTACTTATTTATATTTTAATATTTTTATTTATAAATATATACACAGTGTAAAATTAAATTATAATTATAAAATTTTTTATAAATATAATAAATATTATTTATCTAATTAATCATTATTAATATATTTTTATAATTATTATTATATTTCATATTGTGGATTTAATTATCAAATTTTAAATTTTTATTTAATTAAAGTTTTTATTTTATTTTATTTATAATTTAATTTTAATTTTTATAATAAAAAATTAAATTAATATTGTAATTATATTTATAATTATAATAAATATTATTTCATAAATTTGTACACTTAATTAATTTTTTTAACAAAATTTTTAAGCTTTCCCAATAAAAATCCTCATAAATTTATTTAACAATTAAATTTCACGAATTTCCTTATAAGTTCTATTTAAGGTATTTATTCGTGAATTTACTCACAAATATGAAAATGAATCAGCTTATGATATTTAACGAACCGAATACTATTTAGTTTAAATTTAATTTCTTTAATGACAATACTTGATTAAACAATATTTGATGGGGGTGTTTAAATGTGAATATCTGTACAGCGAATTGATTCAATGGTTTGATTATTGTTCGATTTTATTAGGTTTTTTTATATTTAAAATTTAAAAAAGAAATCTATAAAATAAAAAGGCCAGTCACAGATTCACATACTATGTTTTTAGTATAGATTTTTTATCGTTTAAATTATATCAAGCATTATCAATATTATTAATATAAAAAAATAAAATATTAAAATATCTTAAAAAAATTTCTAAACTTTTTTTTTCTAGAGAGATTAGTTCATGAACAAATTTCAGTCCGAAACACAACTTCAGCTAATAGAACCTCATGACAAATTAATCGTGACCCAAATCTCTAATTGCACCCAAATAGGGCAAAAACCAACTCAAACATGAAATTTTGAAACTCCACAACTACCCTCGATAAAACCGTAAAAAAAAAATTACAGCTCAAGTAAAAGGAGAAAATCTAAAAAAATGGAACTATAAGATCAACTAGAATGAATGAGGGTTTACGATTTTTTTAATTTTTTGAAGGGGAAGAATGAGAGGGATTATAGATTTAAATTAATGATTTTTTTATCAAATTCCTCTGCTGTGCTGTCCAGTCTCGGTCTTTTGAGTTTTATACCAAAATACATGGTAAATATTCTAAACTTGTGGGGCTCTTTCAGGATATTAATTTCTAAATTTGCTAATATACCCCTATGTCATTTTTTATTTTCATAGGTAGGATCTTCAATTTTTAAAATTATAATAGTTTTCATCAATATTTACACACACAAAAAAATTTATTATTATTCCATTTAAAAAGGTAAACAGGTAGGTATGGAATATATTGTAATTCCAATGTCAAGATTACATTTTAAGAACTTTAGTTCCATCAGATTGAAAAAAATAATAATAATTGTCAAAAAACTTTATATTTTTAAATTACATCTTATACTAATTTTTTTTATATTTTATATAAAATATTTTTCATATTTTTTCATATTTGATCACTCAATATTTTTCTAATTAAAAAAATAAATAAATCATTTTAAATAAAATATTTTTTCTCTAAAATAAAAAATTATTTTTTGCACATTAATACTTTTATTAAGACTTTTATATATAAATATTTTAATAATTTTTTTAAATTAAAATTAAACAATAAAAAATAAACCACCTAATTAAAAAATATTTTTCATATAAAATATTTTTAAATATATTAAAAATATTTTCTACAAACAAATAAATACTAAATACTAACCTTTTAAAATTAGTCTAATTATAATTAAAAAAATTTAATGTAGAATTGATAATAATTAAAAATTTTAATGTAAATTATATTTCTATATTTAATATATTTATAATAAATATAATTTATTATTTATATTATTACAATTTAATTATATGTTTTTTTTTTTTTAAATAGGGATTGGGGGAGTCGAACCTTAGACCTTTCAAAGTTATAGGATGCACTTTCTATCAGGTTAAGGTTTGGAGTGCAATTTAATTATATGCTGATTTTTGATTTGTATTTATTAATTTGAAATTTTTTACTGAATAACATAATCAAGTAAACCATCAACAACAGCCACTCGCCATCATAGTGCTGCACTTCCCACTTGGCTGAATCTCCTTCATTTTTCAGTTATAATTTCCCTTTCAGCTCTAAATCCTTCTCCGAATTCAATCTTTGCTTTACTCAATAATCCTTCAAACTCTCCATCAGCAATCACGTATCCACTTTTTATCTGTATTTATTAATTTGTAAATTTTTGCCCATCAACACAATATTACAGTCACTTGCACTTTCCACCTTGCCGAATCTCCTCTATTTTCCGTTACAAATTCCCTTTCAAATGTAAATCCTTCTCCCAATTCAATCTTCGTTTTACCCAATAATCCTTCAAGATATTTGCTGCTCACAACACCACTCATGTTCCTACACTTTCTCTCTGTGTTTTTCTCTCTCCATCCATAGATCTTCTATGTATATATATATTTTTATATATTTATAATTTTATTTTTATATAAAATAAAAAATTAATATAATTTATTTTTTTAATCACTATTAGTATTTATTATATAGGATAAATATATATAATCGATTAAAATTATTATAAAAAATATTAACTATGATTAAAACATAAAATAATTAATAAAATTAATTATATAATATTATCAAATTAAAATTTTATTAATTCAAATAACTATAAAAAAATTAATAAATATAAATAATTAAAGTATAATAAAATTGTGATTATAATGCTATAAATCAATGGTTATAAATATTAAACAATCAAAATTATTAAATATAAATTATTATAATTTATTATATTAATAACTATAATAATTTTAATC
The DNA here is from genome assembly GCF_001659605.2 of Manihot esculenta. Taxonomy (NCBI): domain Eukaryota; kingdom Viridiplantae; phylum Streptophyta; class Magnoliopsida; order Malpighiales; family Euphorbiaceae; genus Manihot; species Manihot esculenta. Next base: position 1,534,663 of record NC_035175.2, on the reverse strand, counting down.
TCTTTTATTTTTCTTAAAAAAATAACTTTTATTATACATTTTATATAAAATCTATTAACATAATCTCTATGTCATATATATATTTTCACATATCTTTCTCAACATTTAAAATTTAAAATTTTTTAAATTAAATTTTTTTTTTCTTATCATTTTTTAGTATTTAGCATAATGGATCTCTCCACAACCAACTCAACTCTCTTGATTAAATTAAAGTTGAAGGATAAATCATCTATATGTTTTAAAAATGATCCTATTTTTATTTAATAATAAAGTTTATTTATATTATAGTTGTGAAATTATTTGTACTATTATAAAATAATATTCACCTAATACGATTGATATATTAGATTTTATCATTCAAAAAATTAACATATTTAAAAAATATTGTAATAAAATATAAAAATATTGTGATAAAATATACAATTCTCCTCCACCACCGTTAATATCATTCACCGTTAGACTTTAATAAATTTTATTTTTTTAATATATAATTTTTTTAATAGAATTTATTATTGTATATTAATAATATATGATATTAAGAATTAAAATATTTAATTTTCTTTGTTGAATTTAAAATTAAAAAAAAAATATTTTACATTTCTTTATATGCAGAGTAACTTTATTAAAAAAAATTATTTTATAAAATAATATCATACAATTATAATATCCCCACAACATATAATACCAGTGCATTCACTTCATAATCATAAAACCAATATCTTATGAGATCTTCGTCTGATTTATAATGTTAGATGGGTACTTAAAAAGACACACCAACGATGTGACTCGTAGCCATAACGGCATGTCGTTTACTCGGCCTAAATCCTCAAGACTGCCGTTTGCAGTTGCGGGCAATGTCGGATACGAACTTGTTGAATATTTCCAAACGGTTATATATTCAAACTAAGGTTATTTGCTCAATGAAATATTCCTCGGGGAGCCGAGATTCTCCGACTCCGACAACCCTCAGTTGTTCAAACAGTATAATAATAAACAATTTCAGGCTACACCATCCGCTTCCCAAACTTCCTTGCCACGTAATAATATCACAAGCACTGCACAGATTCCTCAAGTCTACAAAAGGATGGGAAATGAGCATTCGACTAAAAATAACACTACAATGACTGCAATCACAGCAAAAAACTGTAACTACGACACCAAACAACAATTCCAGAAGAATTTAGATAATTTGAATACAGCAACTCTATAACCCACGCAATTAAACTAGTTATACAGGGAACTGCAACACTTGATGACTAAATATGTCAACTTAACCCACGACACCAAACAACAATTCCAGAAGAATTTAGATAATTTGAATACAGCAACTCTATAACCCACGCAATTAAACTAGTTATACAGGGAACTGCAACACTTGATGACTAAATATGTCAACTTAACCCCTTGACAATCAGCTCATACTATTAGTAAATTACAATACAACTGTACAACAAATTTCTTAGTTCATAGAACTTACTCAGCTAAAGATTCTTGTGATTTCTCCCCAGCTACTGAGGCGCCAACAGTATCTTTTCCAGAGGAGTCAGTCTTTTCATCTTGTATCACTAGAGAAGATGAAGGTGAGCCTATATCCGCAGATAATTTCTCTGGCACGATTCCACCAGCCTCAGAACGAGATACTTGATCACCCACTTCAATTTTAGACCCTTCAGAATCCATGGATGCTATTAAGCTGTCGACTGTACCCTTTTCAGATGAGACATTTACCGTTTCAGATGAGACATTTACCGTTTCCCCCTCTGTCGCTAGAGAAGATCGTAGGTCTAAGTTTTCAGCCATCCCACCATGCCCATCTATTTCAGTTTCAGACATTTTTGATTCCCCTAGAACCTTGCACAGAGAATCCTCAAAATTCTCTTCATGCATCACTGAGGAAGATGATGTAGATAGGTTAACATTTCCAGATTTATCATCGAGCACAACATTACCAGCCTGAGAATCTTCAGGCTCTATCATATCAACCTGAGATTCAGCCATTGGTTGATTATCTTCTATTTCAGACTTTGAATCACCCACTCTCACCAAGATGGCATGACTGCTCTTCTCAGAAGCACCCTCAATTTTTTCACCCTCCATCACTGACAAAGATGTGGGCTGACCATCACTAACACCCTCAATTTTTTCATCCTCCATCACTGACAAAGATATAGGCTGACCATCACTATCTAAAGTAGTTTCAGGCACAATACCAACAACCTGAGATACAATCATCCCTTTGCTTTTCTCATTTTTCAATACTTCTGTTTCCTCTGTTGCTGAGTTGCCACTTCTACTCATCTCATCTAAGCTTTTACTTGTGTCATCCTCCACAGCATTGCTTTTCTCTGTTTCAGATCCTTTTGGCTCCTCTCCTGCCAAGCTGCTACTTATTTTCATCTCAGATATGCCTTTGCATTTGTCATCCTCCAGGGCACTACTCTTCTCATTTTCAGATCCTTTTGGCTCCTCTCCTGCCAAGCTGCTACTTGTTTTCATCTCAGATATGCCTTTGCATTTGTCATCCTCCAGGGCACTACTCTTCTCATTTTCAGATCCTTTTGGTTCCTCTGCTGCTAGGCCGCTACTTCTGTTCATCTCAGATAAGCCCTTGCATTTGTCATCTTCTGGGCTGCAACTTTTGTTCATCCCAGATGAGCCTTCAATTTTGCCATCCTCAAGTGCATGGGAAAATGAAGACAAAACCATATTTGCTGATATAATTTCAGGCACAACATCGCCAACCTCAGCAACATCATTTTCATTGTTCTTTTCAAATTCAGATCCTTTTGATTCTGCTGGTACTACTAAGCTGCAAAACAGACCCCTTTCAGAAGAGTCATCAGCCTTGTCTTCCTCCATTGCTAAAGGACATGACGGCACATTCAAGTTTTCCGATGTACATTCAGGCACAGTTGAAGCAACCTCAGACTCACCCATCCGATAACAATTTTCAGCTTCAGTTCCTTTTGCTTCTTCTAGTACTGGGCTGTGAACCAGACCCTTCTCAGATGCACTCTTCGTCTTTTGCTCTTCTCTAGCCAAGGAAGCTGAAGGTAAAACCACATTTGGTGTTGAAATCAGAGGCAAAACAATATCACTGGATACATCCATTTGATGGATAATCTCAGTTTCAGATCTTTTTGATTCTTCTGGTGTTATTGGGCTGCCAGATAAAACCCGCTCAGAGGAACCCTTCTTTTCTTCCTCTATTGTCAATTGAGATGAAGATAAGACCATGTTTTCTGATAAATCTTGGGGCAAAATCATACCAACTTCAGAGGCATCCGCCTGATTAGCCATTCCTGCTTCAGATCCTTGTGTTTCCCCCTGTGCTAGGGAGCAACCAACTAGACCCCTCTCACATATATCATCAAATTTCCCTTCCTCTGCCACCGGGGAAGTTGGAGGAATATTTTTGGAAATAGTTTGCAGTTCAACCCCGTCCAACTGCAAAGCCTCCATATGATGAACATCCTCTGTATCATTAGATTTGGCAGACACATCATTTGGCAATGATGCAAGTGCTTCAGACAGGATTGCTTCAGCGTTGCTACCAGCAATACATTCACCCTTACTTCTTCCAACCTCTGGCTTTACCTCAGCTCCACTATTATCTTTCCCTGCATTTGCAGAAAAAGAAACAGCAGATTCCGGCAAAGATATTTGTTCTTCCACATCGTTAACCTCAAGGTGATCACCCCCCGTGCCTCCAAGAGGCAGTTGCATTCCACTAGTGCCTTCTGAAATATTCTGTACATTGGAAGATGTAGAAACAAAATCTTCTGGAGGCAGCTCTTGTATTTCTGAGGGGTCTATTTCCATACTGCAAACGTCAACACGATCTTCCTCACTATTTCTAACAGCCGGCTCATGATCTTCTGTAATAATATCTACATGATCTCCCTCAATACACTCGGAAGAAACTGGCTGCAAAGGTTCTGACAAGGGATCCCCTTTATCTTCAATATGGCTGGATTTATCTTCAGATTTCTCATGGTCAGAGAAAGCCTTGCCAAAAGTATCAGTAGTACGACAAGCAGTAACAACACCATGCAGGAGAACAGCTCCAAGATTGTTGGTCTTTTCAGAAGCTTCTGGACATTCAACAGCAGTTTCACCTATGAAAACTGCAGCTTTATCTGCTGGAGGTTCTTTAGAAGAAGGCTGAGCACGAAGTGCTGGAGACTCTTCTAAAGAAAGACGTATTTCATCTTTAGGATCAATTGAAGTTGTGTCAGATGATTTCACATTGCGTGGACTACAGGAATTCACTGAAATTGAAGCAGACTCTGTATGATGACCACCAACACCACTAGACTTTACACAACTTGTTGAGCCCTGAATGCTTCTGGCATCTGGTGACTCTTGTGCAGAAGGCTCGATAATGCTTCCAGAAGGAGCCTTGGACAGAATAGGAATGCTTCCAGGAACAGAATCTGCACGAGGACTAGAAATCATTTGTGTGCTCAAACCAGAAGCAGAACTGACACAATCAGGATCTGAAGAAATTGTGGGGCGCTCTATGCCGTGCAGAGGTGATGCTTTTGCAGAAACCTCTGTTTTCTTTATTAAATTGTGATCAAAAGGCCCCATTGGAAGAGTTGCCATGGGGGATTTTCCAGCATCAGCAGCCCCCACAGAAACCTTTGGATGCTCAAGGCTGCTACCATCAAGGGGGGAAGATTTTGTGAGCTCTTCTGAAGACGGGACTGTTTCATTGCCTGATCCATCCTGGGTCATCCCTGAAGGCTCTTCTGGGCCTTGACATGCAAGTGTTGAATCAACCTCATTCCCAGAAGACGCTGGACTAGGACCAGGGAGTTTATGCACAGCAGGTCTACAGGAAGGAATAATCTCTTTTTCACCAATGCTAACTGCAACTGTACTTGTGACCTCCATATTGACACCTGCAATTGAGCTTTTATAAGAAAACTGTCCTGAATGTGCTACATTTTATAAGTTTTGGCTTACCTGAAGCAGGTGCATGGGCCTTTTCCACGATGACTCCAACTCCAAGGCCAGACTGCCTGCAACTGTCAATTGAAGTTCCCACAACTTTAGCTTCTGTAACTAGAGTTGGCACAGTTGAAGGGATTTTCTCCTCTGAGCTCTGGCTTTTTGGAACCTCCACAACACTCTTGCTTACTACAGCTATTATTGGGGCATTTTTAAATTCACCCTTAGAAGATTCCCCCAATTTATTTTTTGATGAGCAAGTCTCAGAGAAAATCTCCTTCATCACACGAGCAACATCAGTAACAGCATCAGTTTGAATTCGGCCAAAAGCAGGAATTCCACTAGCCTCTTTTCTTTTTGGATCTTGGCCAACCAAACCGCTGGACAAATATGCCTCCTAAAAATTTAGGGTATAAAAATTATTAAAAGAATTAAATGTAATAACATAAACACAAAATTTCTTTAAAAAAAAAAAAACAAAATTTTAAGTGTGTTTGTCAGTTTTAGCCAAAAGTTTCAAATATATAAACTATATCTTCAAGTGCAATCTTCATGCATTAGTTATAAATTTATTAAAAATTGAAAAAAAGTAATAATCAGAGAATATAATCGAAAGTTCCAGCCAAAATTGAAAAAGTGTTAGTCAGGATGATTTTAACGTCATTAGGCCTTGTAGAAATATGATAACTTTAGTGTATACAGGAAAACAAACTAAAATACCTGAGGAACATTTGCAGGATCGTTAAGATCACTCTCTTGTTTAGTTCTCAAATTCATCACCTTACTCCCTGATGAATCTCTGGATTTATTCTGTGATTGTGGACTCATTTTCTGATCCTGAACAACCAAACCATCAGTAGGAGGTGAAACTGGACCCTGTTTTCTTCCCCTACGCCTAGGTGTTTCTGCTCTATTTGGAGCCTTTCGACCTTGCCTTTTAACTTGCATGGGTTCGGGTGGGATAGATTGGGAGGCTGGAGTGAGAGAAGGATAAGAAGCAGTTGGCTGAGAATCAGAAGCAATCTTAACAGCAACCTGATGAGTAGATTTGCCCATAGCTTCTACAACAACAGAACTGGGTGATGACTCTGCCGGACAGCCAATAACTGGAGATACTTTGACCTCAGAACTCTCGCAAGCCCCGTCCATCAAGGTTTTACTTGATACAGACACATTTTGGGCAACCCCACCATCATTACCTTGATCACCAAAATTAGCTTTTGCAAGGATATTTTCAGCTGATAACTCCTTTGTAACAGTAGCCACATCATGCATATCAGAGCCTTGTCCAGGAGATGTGCCTGCCAAAGTTGAGTCCTTTCAACATCAGTAAGCAACATATTAACCCTTGATATTATGAGTGCATGATTTCCAATGGAATTCATATATGCATACAACTTACCCATGGGTCTGGCAACACCATCATTTAATTTTGATGAGCAGACTGGCTGCTGATTTTGGGTTGTGTCATACAAATGCTCAGTAGATTTTTGATCCTGACCAGCTGTTCTGGATGCTTGCTCCTGGTTTACATCTCTCAGTTCACAATCATAGTTCTTTTGGTTGCTTGTCAGAACAATGGCTTTACTTCCTGATTCCTCAGATTTATTCTGTGAAACTGGTTCTGACATAGAAATCTGACTGACAAAAGCATCTGAAATAGCAGCCGATAATGGTGCTTGTTTCCTCCCTCTACGACGGGGTGTTCCTGCTCCAGTTTGTGTGTTGTTGCTACTTAGCCCTTTCAGTTGCAAAGGAGCTGAAGGGCCAGAAGGGGGGCATTCAGCCGCTGAAGTGACAGAAGATAAGGGAGGAGTTGACTTCGAATCCAAAGCAATCCCAGGAACAGAATGATGAGCGGGTCCACTAATAACTTCTACAGCAGCAGAGATGGGTATATTACTATGACCAACAGGGGCGCTAGAAATTGTTCCACTTGTAGCACTAACCAATGGATTAACAGATGTATTTTGTGATTGTTCATTGGCACTTGGATCAAGAGCAGCTAAATTCCCAGGAGCAGACAGTATTGGCCCCTGTTTCTTTCCCCTGCGTCGTGGTGCCTGTACTCCACTCTGAACCTTCCGACCTCGTCCTCTTGATTGGATATGCACAACAGAAGGATCAGCAGGATTAGCTTGTGACTCAGGGGCGACAAAGGCAGCAGGAATAGGTTGTGACACAGGGGCAACAAAAGCAGCAGGAATAGATTGTGAGCCAGGTGTGACAACAGTAGCAGGAATAGACTCTGAGCCAGGAGTATCAGGAATAGATTGCAAGCTAGGTGTGACAACAGCAGCAGCAGAAATAGAATGTGAGCTAGCCGTGACAACAGCAGCAGAAATAGATTGCGAGCCAGCTGTGACAGGTGCAGAAGCAGTAGATTGTGAACTGGGAATAACAGAAACTGAAGGGGTTATAGGCTGGGGACTAGGGCTAATCCCTATAGCAGACTGAGATGTCATTCCACTAATTCCCCCTAAATTAGAAGAATCAGTTGAAGTATTAGAAGCAAAGGGTTTTATTGAGATAGACTCAATCCCTTTCTGCAATCCCACATCCACTTTTCCATTTCCAGAAGTTGCTGGAAGTGCCATGGCAGTTGGAGATTTATCTGAAATTGTTCTTCTTGGCCTTCCACGTCCCCGCTTTGATGGTGGAGTTACCTCTTTGCTTTGTTGCAGCAGTGGAGGCTCCATAGACTGTGGCGGAGGGAGTGATGGGAGTAAGGCCTGAGCTTCCGGGTTATTAATAGCCACTGAGGGCACACTAGCATCCTTTGGCATGTTCCTTTCTATTATTTCTTCCTTCACTCTAGGGGATTCAGGGGAATCAACTTGACACATCTTCTCAAATTCCTCTTCCGTCCATTGTTCTTCATAAGAGCGCACCTTAAGTTTAAAAGAAATCATAAATTAAAAGAACTCACTGGGGTAAAACACACTGCACAAAGCATATAAACTGGCAACAAGAATCAAATAAAATCAATATACCTCTCTTGCGCGCTTTCCCCTTCCATATCGCTGGGTATCAAGGCCCCCAAGCTTCTGCCCCTTCCGCTTCACCCCGACATTAGATACTTCCTCAGCCTTTGGTACGTCATACAACTTCATCACTTCATAGAATGCTTTCAGGTCATCATCTGTGACAAGGCGAGAAGGCAGGGGAGGCAAAGGCTCAGTAACATCCCGCCCCTGTCCCAGTAGTAAACTCTTCCATGTTGCCTGCACAACTAGAAACATTAGAAAGCAGAACCTGAAGAGAAGTATTGAAGTCATAAATACATTGCATATTGGTATTTACCTTCTCTTCTTCCAGCCTCTGTTTGTCAACTGATTCAAACACATCAATCTCCGACTCACTGACAACATAGGTTAAATATCACAAAAATTTGCAACTTATCAATAAGATCCATGAGACATCCATTATAAATAGAAAGGTAAAGTACATAATTTGGCACTTGCCCATTACACAAAAATTAGGTTGGTACCTTGACTTTTCGTTATTAGCTTTTGACACCTAACCTTTATAAAAGAGTAACTATTTAACCCATAAATTTTATAAAATATAACTATCATCCTTTAACATTATAAAGTGCAATTATTTCACCCTTCAAAATAGTGCAGGTAAATGACGTCCGCAAGAGTTAAATAGTTATACTTCTATAAAGGTTAGGTGCTAAAACTTAACAATGAAAATGTTAGCATGCCAAGTTGCCAACTGACTTTTTGTGTAAAGTCAAGGGCCAAATTTTATATTAAAACCAAATAAAAAATAAAGAATAAGGACATAATTCTCATGCCAAGTTAGGAGAGCATATTAAGAGAAACATCAAAGAAAAATCATTAAATCCATCAATTGAAACCAACAAAAATTTTCAGCCAACAAAAGAAACAAGCCCACAGTGAGTGACTAGCATAGCAGCTAGATATGGCCTTAGATGAAGCAGAATGGTAAGAGTAGTATATTGATATAAAGGTTCCCACCTACTAAAGTTGACAGGTAGTAAAAACATTCAGGATGCTTTATTGATCTCAATTAGATTGCTTTGACTATTCATAACAATAAGTTATCCTCATTTTAGGATGACTGCACCTTTTAAAATCAGCTCACATTTTCAATAACAAATGAACTAGTAGAATAGAGGGACTGCTTTGTTTACATAAAAATGAGTGTGACAACTGATTTATTAACTTCATTTCTTTTTCCTTTTTTTCTCTTTTAGTAATAACTGGACATGAGAAAATCAAACTCACATTCACGAGTAAAACAATGAGCAGTCTCTCAGTTGGATCAGGAGCAAAAACATGTAAAAAGCGTGCTTTAATTTACAAGTTGCTCAAGGCTATTCATGGTTAATTTATTGGTTATATCAATGTCAAGCTGTGTTCAATCAAGTAGGAAAAGAGATAACAAAATAATTGTCAAGAAATAGTTTATTTGTAGAAGACACTAACAAAATCATTATTTTCAAAAAATGACAATAACTATTAAAGAACAGGGAACCTAAAGCTCAAGCCCCTATGTGAATATCCAAGAATGCAACCTCCTGCAAGGCTCCATTGGCTTAAAAGTGGATAAGCACAGTTTCACATTTTCTCTCTGCTGGAATTTCATCAATAAGATGGAGATACCAAAGCTTTAGCTTTGGACCATGTGCTCTCAAAAAGGTTCGATGACATTTACTCAAAACTTACAGTGCAGTGTCGCAGACAAAGCACCAAGAACATGTTTCCAATTTCTAACAATATCAAAAAACTTAAAACAAGATTTTCGTTTTTACCTGCGGGCTAATATATCATTTAAAGCATCATCATCCAATACCGGGGCAGCTTCCTCTTTCTTACACTCCCGTAGAAGCGATTCCAAGTATTCCCTACGGTCTTCTGCACTGTAAAAAGGCATAACAATGTCCTCAAGAGCATCAGTCAAAACTCTTTGGAACTCTGATGATTTTTATAGCAAGATTTTGCTTAACGAAAGCTCCAGTTCACCTTGTATTATTGTCAAAGAAACCAGCAGTGATACTCTGATTAGCAACTCCCAATTTATGCTCGGCTGAAGCTCTTACTTGTTCTTCGACGGTTTGCACCTGAAAATAATTGAATTAGTTCAAGATCAACTCAAAATAAAACATCAAAAACACATCACATGTTAAACAATATTTTAGGTCCAGAGATCATAACAGAATGACTGCATCCAATGACCTATTTCAGTATTACAAATCTATATCCTTCACAATCTTAGTAGTTCACACCTACTTCAAATTATTCAATATTTTAGGCAGCATTTGTTTGCGGAAAATAACTTGTATTTGGAAAATATATTCATGGAAAATATTTTCTGTAAAAATGTTTTCTATGGAAAATATTTTCCAACAAAATAACTTAATTTTAGATATTTAGTTATGATTTAAAAAAAATAAAAAATATAATAAATTTATAAATAGTGATGTTAATAAGATTCTCAAAGTTTAAAAAACAGACTTTTTTTTTGAAAAATAAAATCATTTCCTGAGAAATGACTAAATTTTCCCTTTGAACGGAAAAATATTTTCCATTTACCAATTTACTTCGGTGCCCCAAACATCAAAAAATGTGGAAAATATTTTCCTGCAAATTTTTTTCTGTGCAACAAATGGAGGCTTTCTTACCATCCAACCAAAAATGACCTTTTGCCTTCTATTTTTCCAGAACGGGCTAAAAGCACATCAAAATAATATAGGCCCAGCTTGGTGTAGAGGTCAGGCGCCAAAAAGTGCTTTTTGAGAAGCACCATTTAAATATCGTTGAGAAACATTGATTAGTGGTTTTGAAGTTCTTATGACTAAAATATGAAAACTTTAACTATAAATCCACTTTGATACCCTATAACTAACATATTTAAGGAAGTGTTTTATCAATAACAGCATTGACTCACCAAAAACAATACCAAACAAATCTACAGTTTCATAGCATGAAAGTGAGATGGAAGAAAATAATAGTTCCCAGAGAATAAGACATTATGAAGAGCTAATCATTTACCAACACAGAGATTCTACATGTGCCACATTAAGCACAAGGAGTGGCCAAAAATGAAAATCACGTCAAAGTTCAAAGCCCCAGCTGCCTTTTATGAAAGAAAATCATGCTATAACTGATCATATCAAGATTCATGGTTTAATGAGCAGCCATATCCAGTTTCTGTATTTCCAACATCAAGAAATCAAAATAAACTTTTCCCCATGAGACACCAAGGAAAGAGGAAATGGAAGAAAAATACGGTTTCAAATCGAAGAACAAGCACATCCCTCTTCTGACCAATCCTATGGGCCCTTGCTTGTGCTTGAAGATCCACCTGAAAATCCAGCAGCATAAAAATTAGGTAGCTTTACAATGAGAAACTAATGTTGTGCACAAATAAAGTTGTTTTCTAATTAAGAGATTTGAAATTTCATTTGAAACCTGCGGGTTCCAGTCAGTATCAAATATGATCACAGTATCAGCAGCTTGCAGATTTACTCCAACACCACCGGCACGAATGCTAACACCACATATTTAAATGTCAGCCTTCTGGAGACTTCTCATCAAATATCATTATCAATAATGGTGCAATATTAAAAAATTGAAACAATAATAAAATGTTTACTTTAGTTATTATTGTGTATAGTCAGACAATCAGCTAATTGCATACAACAGTATACAAGCACACAATTTCTTCACTGCAGAATCTCCAATGTGCCAATGGTTACTATACAAATCAAGCATGTATAACAGATAAGATTACCTAAGCAGAAATATAAAATACGGAGAATCTGTTTGGTTAAATTGGTCTATAAGGGCACCGCGATCATTCCCTGAAGTATGACCATCCAAGCGGAGATACCGATACTTTTTCATTGTGAGATACTCCTCCATTACATCAAGCAGCCTAGTCATTGTCGAAAAGAAAAGAACCTGCATGGTCCCATAAATAGTGGTAATTTCAAAACAAAAGAATGATGAGAAATTTAGAAACAAAAATGGACAGTGGAAGTAGACATAGAGCTAAATTCCTTGCATAAATAAAGAAAACCATGCATGATTCTTAGCAAGCATTTCAATAGGATGAAGAAAGATGTATTAGGAAGAAATCCAGAAGTTCCTAATTGCATAAAGAAAGTGGCATCACCACCTCCAAGAAAAAGGAACTATCCAGGCATACAGTGAACAAATTAAGCACCATATTGCACATTGTAAAGGAATCAAACAATAACAAAAAGGGAGAAAAACCTCCTGATATTCATATTCCATTTTTGTTCTACTCCCAATAGTTGCATAAAAATATTAAAAATATGCAATATGCAGTCCTGCCAGGCATAAGAACAATACAAGAAATCAACTTTTACCAAGCAAATGGAAGAATGCAGAGGAGGACATTCATACCCTATGGTCAGTTGCTTTCAGTTTGGGCAGTAACCTATCTAGCATCTCGAGCTTTCCACAGAGTCTAACAATTGGTGGTAGAAAATGCTTGGGTATCAAATTATCAACCTGTAATAGGCAAACCCAAAACAACGCTTATATTAGGCAAAGGGAAGCGGGGGACTCAAAAGAAATTGGATATCTTTGATAAAGAATTTCAAGTTTCAAAGTAAGCCTGCTTTAACAGGAAAAAAGCATGCCTCATCCACATGAAGCTGGCTAAGATATGGATGGTTGCAGATATTACGAAGTTCCATAACTGAGTTGTGGACAGAACGAGCCTACAAAAGATTATTCATCTAAGGTTAAACAGTGTAAAATATATACAAGTCCTTTTCACACAAAAGGGTACCAATAAGGTGAAAATTCAATGCATTATAAAAACCTTTGAGTTTCCTATAGAACCAAGATTTTCTTCGACCCTCTTCATTAAAAGCTTCTGATATGCAGAAGCATCACACCTTATAAGTCTCTCTATCTTTTCTGGCAGTTCATTCTCAACCTAGAAAATGAATTTGCAAATGCAAGAAACATAGAGCAATTCCCAAAGTCAAATATTCTATGAAAAATATTGAACAGTAATAAGAAAACCTAAAGGCAACTGATAAGCCTAAATCCAAAAAAGATCATTTAAGGACCTTATGTTTCAGTCTCCGAAGTACAAATGGCCGAAGGACTTGATGAAGACGATTTATTATCAACAAATTCTCCTCTTCAGATAGTAAAGCCTGGACACACAAAGCCAGAGATGAGAATAGAAAGCATTCAGTATGATGCAGCAAGAAGAAAAAGAAGCCATAATAGACTGAAACAACAGATCTCAAATATAGAATTAAAAATGCTCACTTCATCAGCTGAATTATCACCATTACTCTGAAATGGTTTGTTGAACCACTGAGAAAAATCCTCTGATGAATTAAAAATGTTAGGCAAAAGAAAGTTAAGTAGTGCCCACAATTCCTCGAGATTATTCTGCAAAATTAAAACAAGTTGGTAAATAAAATCCACACCAAAATTAAAATATTAAATAGGTTTAAAATAGAACACAAGAAACTGTTAGACGGTCAGACAAATGAAGAAAAAAGGACAAATCGTAAATTCAGGAAAAACGGTCACCTGTAGTGGTGTTCCAGTTAATAGCAATCTGTGTGCACTCTGATAATGTTTCAGGTCGGCATTCAACTTGCAAGAAGCATTCTTTATGCGATGACCTTCATCAATTATAATGTAATGCCAGTGTATTTTACTTAATTTTGGTCTGTCATGCTTGTTCATCAGATACTCGTATGTTGTTAGAAGGACGTTGAATTTCTGATGCACAATTTGTTCCCTGAAATACAAATGGGAAATCATGCTTACCAACACAAAAACAACAAAAGAATTACAAGAAAAAGAGCATGTCACTCTGCAATTACTTGAACAGCCTACGCCTCTCCTCAGGAGGCCCAGAATAAACAATTTTATGTACACCTGGCGCCCAGAAAGTAATTTCCGACTCCCATCCTGGTAAAACTGAAGAAGGTACAACTACCAAGAAAGGACCTCTATCATTTTTGGTTTCCATCAGGTAACAAATAAGTGATATAACCTGTCAAAAAAATGAGACGACGAAAAAAGAATGGTAATATGTCCTATAAAAATGAAAAATAAATAGCAAAGAGGTTTCATTTTTTGACAAATATAAAAAGAATGCAACAACTTAGGATATAGACTCTAGTAGTTTAGTTAGATGATAGCATATTCAGCTCAGATCCAGACCTGAACAGTTTTTCCAAGGCCCATTTCATCAGCCAGAATGCCGTTCAAATGATTATTGTATAACGAAACCAACCACCTCAATCCATTCATCTGGTACCTGAAAGTCAAAACTGCGATTTAAAAAATTTTCCAACTGAAGTAAAACAGACGGCTTACTCCATGAATCCAGAATAGGTTAATAATACATGATCAATTAAACATAATAACCAACATCCACACCCCAAGAACACAAATGACATATGCTGAACTTTTAGAACTTAGAATTTGAAACACCTGGACTGGAACACAAAAGCAAATGATACAGAAACACATCATACTCACTCCCTTAGTTTTCCTCCCCGGAGAGAAGCCGGCTGCTCCGTAATGCTCTCTTTTATGCTGCACAAGACACATTACTGGTCAGCGATAACTACCAACATAGATGAGGAAAGGAAAAGGAAGAACATGATTTATAATAGTAAACGAAACAGCAATACTCCAATCTTAGCAAAAACAGATTCATACCTATGAGCCATCATATAGTACTTCTCATTGCTTTCCATGTAATGCTGCAAATTAATTTAAGAATAATGCAATTAGCAAAAAAGTTCAAAGTGAACCCAACAGAGCACTCATGGAAGAAACTTGCCTTTGCTTGGTCGCTTTCATCCTCATTCTCAAAAGCAGTTTCATTTTTTTCCACAATGTTCGCAGTCCGGGCTTCATCCATATCATTTTCGAAGTGCCTAGCCATAGGCCTTGCTTCTTGTAATTTGGATCCCAGCTTTTGAAGATATTTCTCAGTCTCTTTCAGTAGTTGCTTTACACGATCTGATTTTGCATCCTGTACAATTGCCAAAAATTGTTAGAAGTGAATGTAAGATACCTAGCCTCACATCGCAAAATTTAGGGACCCAAACCTAACCTGAACCATTCGCAGATAGCCCTCTACATCATTAATCTTTAACAAATTAATCTTCTCACGCTGAATTCTGTCGATCTTCTCCCGATGGATGCGCTCCTTCCTTTTATGGAACTCCTTCACATACTTATTGAAACCCTTCCACCGTTCTCTCTTAATCTTAAATACATCATCCAGTCTTTCCCTAAAATTGAGGTTAACAGCGCAAAACTGTGTTTGGAAAACCCTTCGGATACATAACTCAATAACAACTACGATGCACTAAAATGTTTTCTTTAAAGAACAAGTGTGTGCACTTAGGGGCATATGTGTAAAGAGAGAGAGAGCATTAGTGCTTTAAATTAACACAGAAATACATACTTGTGAACTTCTATCTCAGCAAAGAATTCCTTCTGCCTCTCACGAATCCTCTTTTGCCTTTCTTCCTTCATTTTCAGCTCAAATTTTTCAAGTTGTTTTATCCTTCTACCATGTTTATGCTTCTTATATGATTTCAAGCGATCCATGTCCGCAGTGATTGGCTTAAAAAAATCACTCAGAAAATCACTGCCAAAATTTGACAACAAAGTGAGAAAAAACTATAACTAAATGAGAAAGCAACCAAATTTAGCAAGAAATGAAGCAAAACACTCTTTTTTCTGCACAAAAACTCAAATTAAGGTGAAAATTCAGAAAAGTAATCACCTCCTTAAACGGCGTTGGAGCCCCAACAACTGAAGCTTTTTCAATTCTATGACACTTTTGGTTTTTGCAGATATATCTTCAGATGAATTCACTGTTTCCTGTACCCAAAATTTGATAAAAAAATCAGTCTTCTAGTGTACCTTGCATGGCAATATAAGAACACCACCAAGTCCAGCAAAGGGCAAGTCTCCAACATGTATGACAGAGAATAATGAAATGAGCAAAATATGACAACATCAAAAGGGTTCTCAAAATCATTTCACTATCCACTACGTCCTTCTCCCAAAAACCATGTGACTTCATCTGAGCAAATTTGCCCATGAGTTCTTATATATTCTCCCCAAACAGGATTCCTAGTGACATCATTTGAAAGAATATTTTTTTAAAAGATTTCACATCGACATCACTAATACTAGCCGAATCAATTTTGATAACAAAAAGCTTGTAAGCAGCGACTCAGTCAGAGAAGGAAGACAGAAGGCATGAATTGGCAGCAGTAACATAATGAAAACTAAGCATCAACCAATCAAGTAAAAGTTTCATAACAAACCTTTAATTTGTTAAAACAAGATGTCATTCTTTGTCTTGTGTTTTGCTGTTTTAGAGCCCAATTTTGCTCAGCTAAAAGTTTCTTCTTCTGCTGATCCATGATCCATTTCTCTGACATGGTATACTTTGGAGAAGGTGGTGAATCTGTAGAAGCTGACTTGTCTTCATCATCTTGTTCTGTTGCAAGGAAGTGTTCCAATAACAACAATAACAATGCACCCGCCAGGAATGCATTTTATTTGAAATTCACAGAAATTAGTACCACAATTAACTTGGGCTAAGGAAGAACCATAAAAGCTAAGGACAATAAAATACTTTGCTGAGAGAGATTTGTCCCTCTGAGACACCAAAGCATTCTTAAAGCCACAAGTGAACAATCAACTCTTAAGTAGGCTTTGATAACAAAAAAATAAAAAACAAGAAGAATGATCATCATAAGTTTCGTTACCTGAAACACTACTGTTCCCAAGACTTTGAAAATGATTAGGACCATTATCTTTTCGATCAGGCACCAATTCATGTTGAACAGCAATGGAACCTAAGGATCCCCGAGGAACTTCATTATGACTGCCTATTCCAGTCCAGCTGACTGCCTCAGGGTTCACTTGTCTATTTATGCTCATTAGAGATGAAGACAGGTCAGCCCTTCCTACTTGCAGATTGCCATTCTCTGTACTGTCCACAGGGTTACGAGAGGCTACAGGAGCCCTTTCTGAATCAACTGGCTGCATCACATTCACAGCATTGAACAATGCCTGTGATTCCACCCTTTCCTGGCTCTGCACTTCACCCTCCAGTTTTCTAGTAGCAAAAGGATGTTTCCTTTCTTCAGCATGTCCTGAGAAGTCTGAAGGTGGAACACTTTTGTCTTCCATCATTTTCACTTTGTCAACTTCTTTAGAGGAGTTGCCATCCAAGAATCTACCGGTGGAAGAGGCACCTGGAGGAACTCCCTCACTTTCCTTTGTATTATTCAACCCACCAGATGGCATTGAAGCTTCAGGGATGCTAGTTGGCTCATGAGAAGATTGTGCTTTTCCTTTATGATCAACCAGCTCTTTGCGAAGGCCATCTGAATTACCACCTGATGATCACCAAGAAAAGGATAACCACAAAAAACAAGAAGGAGAAAATACATGTATAATAAATGGATAAAAAGAAGAACAAGCAATGGGCCAAATTGGGACTTTCAACCTGGACTAAAATCTAATGTCTTCCCCCAATCTACCTATTTTGAGCACCTTTATGGTGAGAAATGGAGAATGCTATCTCCCATTGGTAGCCCATCAGTTGTTATTGGCCATTGTGCCTCCTTTGAATCCAAAAAAAAGTCTTAACATCTTGGCCCAAGCCCACAGGCACCTGCTTACCCAAGCCGAGCCCCATATAAACTACGTCAAGTACTGAGTCCACAAAAATCACGACTGATTTTGAAAAAGTTTACTAAGTACAAAATCATTATTAAAACTGATCTGTCCAATTAGGATCCCTTGTCCAAGCCCTTCCAAATTGAGAGAGAGACCTATTAGGATATGCAGCATGCCCAGCCTATAGTCTGATCTAATAAGGACTTGGGAGTTCTTACCATCTTTAGGAAAGATATTTCCAAGTGCTAATTCAAGATGCAGTTTCTTTGGCACCAAACCATTTCTGCAAGCAGTTATTAGAAAATCATTTAATTAAAACCAGCTAATTAGGCAGGAGAGGGGACCAAACAAACAGAAGATGATGAAGGGGCAGTGCTCTGCACCTGAATGCTAAAAAGACAAGGCATTGGGCCCTGAGCTGTTTCAGTTGTTGATCCCTGAAAGGATTGCTAGACTGAGAAACAGGAGATTTTCCCACATCTCTTGGAGCTGCTGGTCTAACCATTGTCATCTCAGAAATATTGTTTTGCCTGCCGCTCTGATGATAAAAGACTATTTAAAACAATGATGTTTATCACACAAAATATGAAAACCATAAAAAAAACACTGAAGGCACGTGCAGAACAGAATGTAACATAATAAAAAATAAAAAACAAAAAAAGAAGCAATAAAGCATGATGAAATACATCAGAGATGCAAAATATAGAGACAAAACATCATTATACCAAAAGAATTGTCAGCCTAGCATATCGTTGAGGAAGAAAACATTAGCACTATTTACAAACTAGATCATATTTTGTATAGGAACGAAAGCAAGCCAAAGTAGCTGTCAAATTCTCAACAAGTACTAACATGCATTAGTCACATGACATGATACAACCAAAAGCAAATTTCATATATGGCAGCTGTAAGCTCTAGGCTCACGCCTATGCGAACCTTAAATCAATCAACATCCTTCCCCTCCCACCCCAACAATGTCCAGGATACAACAACCCACGTAGACTCTTCATTCCTCCAAACCAAGACAAAGGGACACCAAAAAGTAAATAAGCAATGAGAAGAAATGGACACCCATATATAGTATGCAAATGCACATATTGAAAAATTAAAATGAAAAACATGTAACAAATTAATAAAAATTGCCTTATTGTGTAGATTATACACAAAATGAGAAGTAATTACACAGTTTTACCCTAACACCAAGAATGAGAACATACTTAAACAACCAGAAGGGCTAATTGCTAAAGCACTTTCACAGAACATAAATCTCTCCTCTATCAGAATTATTTGAATGATCATTCTACGCACTTCTGATCCTTTTTTAACAAAAACACTACAGTACAGTTTTCAGTCCAATTAAGTGGGCTCCTGAATAGCGCATTATGGAAGTAGTCATAATTGTCTATTTAGCATGTTAGTCAATCTTCAGTGATGGATATGCTTGCTCCTAATGGCCCAAAATTTCTAAAAGCATACCACATATTGGCCTTTTGATTAAATTTAACACTAGAAGTGGCAATGTTAAATTGATAAAAAAATCCAGGTCTAAACATCACATAAAATCAAACGAATGCAAAGAGTATTTCAGATTTCTCTATATCATTGAACCTGAATTACAACAAGCACAGACCAAATGTCAGAAATATTAAATAACTTTCCATCATGAAGGCATCACTAAATTGCTGAATAAACAGAATTACTTCTATTTATCAAATCAATTAAGATTTTGACCCAATGAGTTTCCATTTTGGCATGCCAAAAAATCATTGTCCACTATCAAAGATTAATCAGAATAATTATCACATTACCATTTTGTTCAATCTAATTAACTACAACGAGGAAGAGCATCCAAAACACACCCTACATGATAAAATTTTATTAACAGGATACATTGCTTGATTAAAGATTCAGTAGTGAACTACAAATAACGGACAAATAAATGCAATAAGACAAATGAAGCTCAAAAAGACCTCATCATTAAACATTACAAAA
Source organism: Manihot esculenta (assembly GCF_001659605.2). Classification (NCBI taxonomy): domain Eukaryota; kingdom Viridiplantae; phylum Streptophyta; class Magnoliopsida; order Malpighiales; family Euphorbiaceae; genus Manihot; species Manihot esculenta. The sequence continues at coordinate 1,515,014 of NC_035175.2, read as the reverse complement.
AAGAAAATAAGGACATATATACACCACATAAAAAGGGTGAAGCAATTCATCATCTCCTTTTAAGTAATGTACCTAGAAATAGAACAAACGGGCTACTTAAACAAGATGTTCAACAAAATATAACATAAGAAACAACTAGTGAACACCATTGCTCACATACTGTTGTGCGGAATACAAACATGAAACAAGAAAAAGCAACCTTGCTGTTCTTTGCTATCTGATAATACCAATGAAAACCACATGAAAAACATATCATCGAGCCTAGACAATATGCAGGAAAGCCACAATGGTGTAGGGAAAATATTTTAAAAAAAAAAAAAGAGAGGAAAAGGTACCTGAATAATCTTGTTTACATCCCCAAACATATTTGAACTCCCCCCATCATTTTCCAAAACCCTTGCAGTGGAAAGTGATGCTGGCAACTCCTCCACCCGGTTGGCAGGGGAAAAGTGGGCTTCTATGGCTTTCTCAGAAGGACTTGCTGTTACAGAAGCTTTAGCTAGTCCATGCTTCTGAAGTTCAGAACCACTGAAGTGGACTTGACCTGAAAACCCTAGCTCCCCTATTGGGTAAGAACTAGAAGTGACATGCATCCCTCCATGAACCTTGCTAACAGGACCTAAAAAACCAGTAATAAAAACAACAAGATCACTATAACTGAGTGAGGAAATATTCTGAGTAACATTTAAACCAAGGAAAGACAATTTCCCTTTTTTTTTCCTTGCAGAACTGACAAAATAAACTGAAAGAAGAATCTCATCATTCGGATCTTCCCGCATGATTCACTTCTAAGTACTTCTGATACCTAACTTCATGTCATGGTCAAAACTAGAACATCTTTGCCATGAGAGGCTGTTTGAGAACATTTTTGTCGCTAAGCGTGTTTGAGAACAGAGTTAAGCACTCAAAACGTTTAGCACTTTTTAATTTTAATAATTGTCTATGTATCAGTCTCAATTAAGCTAAAGATCTCTTAAAATGGTTAGTCAAAATTTTTAACATAAAATAAAAAGTCACAAATTTTTAACTGATTTATTATATTTATCAATTTATTTTTAGCACATCAAACAACTTGACAATTAAAATTGTCAGCATTTATCTTATCAAACATTTAAAACATAGCTATTAAATTTAAGTTTTACCAAACACCACTGAACTAAAAAACGAAACCCAAAAAAAGTACAGTTTTTAAGATCCCATAATTTGATTATAACACTATATTTAACACTCACCAGAAGTCATTGACTGCTGCACTGAAATTTCCGACGTCATATTACCAGGCATAGAATTAGAAGAAAACCTGGGTACTTGAGATCTTTCAAGGGGCAACCCTGTTTTATTTTGATTCCACGCACTTCTGGAAGAAAGAGTTTCATGAGCAGATGGTAAGGAAGCACCTTGTTGTTGCCCTGTGGATACATGAGAAGTGGAAAGTTCCAACTGGCCAGTATTTTCACCACCCCTAGCTGAAAAACCTCCTGGTGAGTCAATCTTATTTGTTTTGGCCTTCCGCTGGTTAACTACAGCATTACGAGAATCAAGTTGTGGTTGATTGTCAATGTGTGGTTCTGAGGGGAAGGACGAATCACCCCTCTTCCTCTTAGCAGCAGATTTTTTTCCATCCTTTTGATTCACCCCTCTTTCTTGGGATTGAGAGTTGGCAGATCTAGTGTCCAAACTAGAAGGACTTTCATGATCAAAAGACTGACTGCTCCTGTGAGTTCCGGATCCTTGATAATAATCATGTCCTGCTCCTGCACCACTTGGGCCAACAGGTGGCCTGGTAGAAGCAAATGGGTCAATTTTGGATATTTCATTTTCAGCCAAACCCACTTTAGAATCTTTTGCGACTCCAACTGCATGTGAAGATCCTGCATAAAGGTATTGCCATTTATTTACAATTAATGAAATGTATGCTAAAAACTCACAGGCTCCACAAATTAACAAAAGAACCAAAAACCGTTTGGTTAATTTTGTTTTTACCTGCAGAATCCCCCATTTGAGATCCGCTTGTCAAAGGAAGGCGGGATGACATCAATGCCTCAATATCAAGACCATGTTGGTTGATAACAGTCTCCATGGCCCTTCAATGAAGGAAATCGAAAAAGAGGGAAAATAAGCACATTAATAAGTTGAGAATATAAGATCGCCGAGTTAAATTTTGTACTGAAATAACAATATCTAAAATACCAGGGACAAGGGGACAACTAGGCAAATGATACATTCACAAAAGTAACAGTCCCCAGCTAATGTTCTATTTAAGCCTAATAACATTTCTGAGGCCAGCATAGTATATAAACTAATCTGCATTCTGGAATCACAGGCTCTGGGGCTTAACAAACAATCATAACTAAATGGAACTTATTTTTCCACTATGCATGAGCTATTGTGATTTCAAAGTTCAAATCCTGATTAAGTACCCGGATGATATCAAGAGTCAAATTTTAAAAATTCAACATCCACCTGACCAAAAGTAATACCATGTGTTATTTTCATCATATAGAGAAGTGTACAAAACATGTTTATCCCTGAAATTTCAGCCATAATTAAATGATAAATTATCTTCTGATTTTAACAAAATTCAGTAAATCTACCGCACATGAGAGGAGAATAAATCTAGGAGTTCAAGAATGATCTCTCATATTTACGTCACTTGGCTCTCTCACAATTTCTCATTATGCAAACAGATTATGAATATCCAAGGAAAGCAATACATATACATATATACATACATATACACATGATACATACATACACATATATACATACATAAGTACATATATATGTCCGCACACACATACATATATACAGGGGGAATTCACCTTGATATGACTTGATATGGCATTGAATGCTCCTTCCCACTTGCTTTCATGTGTTGCAATATCTGAATTACACATAGATAACCATTAGAAGCAAAAACTAAATTAGAATTCACAACTAGTGAATACATACATAACAGCAAACAAGTATAAAATAAAAGGATGTTAGAATTCACAAATATAGGAAATGATAAAGATATTTTTCAAGTAAAAAGGACACCAACCACGTAGAGTTTAGTAGCCAATTTTGCTGGCTCATCTTTAGAATCTTGAATAAGTTTCTGCAGAAACTTTGCAGCCTCAAATTCAACATTATGTGAGGGTTGTGAAGATGCCATCTCATCTCACCTACAAAATTCTATGAATAAATTAGCAAACAAGCTACTTCCTGCATATCAAATGTCAAAAATTCTCCCCCCACTACAACAGTTTGTAGCTCAAAGTAAAGCACTCTCAAAATACATAGATAATTAAAACAAATAGACCGGTAGCAGTTTCTGCTACCTGAGGATGCAAATTTACGCAAAAAAAGAACTTATATAAATCATCTTATACAGTTAATATTGTTATTAAATAAAAAAGGAAACAGAAAAGGCATTAATTTAGGTGAAGATCGGCGAGATTGACAGAATCTATATAATACAACTCCAACCACGCCCATGCACACACAAAACGTTTCATACGCACGTAGAGGAAGAGGATAATATCTTAATAATAGCAATACGGGACTTAAAAGTCAAATTCCTACTAAGCAAACAAAGAAAGGGAAGCAAATTCAGCTAGTCATCGTACCCAGGGAATACAATTTTTTAGGGGATTTTTGTTCCGGGAAAACTATTTTCTAGGGTGAATAGAAAAGCTCGACGCATGGAAAAGAAGATCAGTAAAGAAAGAGGTATATAAATACCCGATCGGAGATCGACCAGTAGATAGCAGGAAATGCTGGTATCAGTAACTAGCCTTGCATAGACAAAGAACTGCTTTCCCAAACGGAAACCCTCCCAGGAAAATGAGCTCCTTCTTGCAACGAGTAACCGGTTCCAGGACTCCCAACTCACTTCTTTTTATTGGGCAAGTGCCCAAGACATTGCGCGTCTAACCCATACCGTTTTACTAAAATGCCATCAGATTTTTAAATATTTTGTTTTTTTTTTTAAAGAAAACTATAAAGCGCTGATCTCTTTTTAAAATTAATTATTTAATTTTATAGTTTTAAAAATCAATTACTTGTCCGTTCGTCCAAGCCTTAAATTTTATATTTTTTTTATAATTTTGATTATTTATATAATTTATCTTCATAAAATCTAACTACATTTAAACTATATTAAAAAAAGTATGCAATTCTTTTAAAAAAATAAAAAATTGAAAAAATTACAGTAGAGCCATTAAATTTTAGCAAAATTAATTAATCAATTTTTATAATTTTTAAAATTAATAAAAATATCTTTTATTATTTTAAAATATATATATTTAGTCATTTTATTAAAAATATTAATAAATTTTGTGAATTTAAATACCTTCTTGATTGAGAAATTTAACTACGTAAATTTTTAATCCACACTGTATAACCATTGTGTTAATATTACTTTCAAACCCATCTTCAATATTCTCACTACCAATACATTAAAAGAATGGATGGGGCTTTCACTCGGTGCTTGGTTTTTATGCATGCAATGCGTGAAAATCGGATCCTCCTCATGCTTTTCTTCTTCTTCATTGAGTTTGATTTGATTCTATTTAAGGACTCGTAAAAGTTACGAAGAGTTAATATGGCTTCGCCTAAAGGATTCTCAATTGGTGCCAGCATTAAATGAAGTTTTTCTATATTTTCAATTTTTATTAGCATATTATTCTCTTAAAGATTGTCTCTTGTATTTAGTTAATCTCTTTTGTAACTTCTTGTACTTAGTTAATCTCTTTTGTAACTTTCTTTTATTAACTTTCCGTTTACTTCTTTTTTTTCGTTGAGTTCTTTTGACACTTTAGGATAACTCCACAAATGTTATTTTTTAATTTTATTTTATTTACATGTTATTTTAAATATGTCTATTTGTATTGGAATTTTGCCCCTTCCGTGGAGTTATTATTTACTTTTTTCTTTTGGTTAGATTTAACCACAAATTATATTATTTTAGCATTTGAGCTAGATTGTCAATATTTACGGAGTATAAGGACTTTATAAAGAATTGGATAAAGTATTTTGTTGCCGTTGAGCTAAATGAGAGCTTAGAAATTAGCTGGGATATTGACCTATTTTGGAGGAAATAGGAAATTCCTCAGGACTTTAACGAATTCCCTAAATTAATTATAGTAGATCATATTTACCTTTTTCGATTTATCTCTGTAAATAATAAATATGATATGGAGAATTGCATATTTATGTTTAACCTGCAGAACTGCCAATAATATGGTACCTTTTAATTTTTTCCCCCCTGTGTTATTCTTTTGTTATTTTGGACTATAATTAAACAGGTTTCTCATTTTCAGCCTGTGACATGCCAATGGATACTATCAAGCTTCCCAATAATTTTACCTTGTCTAAGGAGAGTACGAAGAAAACCTTTGCCGCTTTTAAGGCCAAGAAATTTGTCGCCGACGTGGCCAGAGATGTTTTCTAAGCTGCAACTCCTGCATCGTTAACTCGCCCCTCTGCTCGTACCCCATGCCTTTTTTGGCTTTAGTGCCAGTGTCGGGTCTCGTTCTGTGACCTCCAAGACGTTAGTCCCTCCCAAGGCGTCGGCCTCTTCTAAGGCTCCACCTACTATAAAGGAAGTCCCCAAGGAGCCTATTGTGGTTAGCGAGTCGATGAATAGCAGCTCGGAGGATGGCACCAGGTCTCCTCCTTTGAACGTTTTTCTCATAAGAGCTGTGGGGGCTATTGCCATGTAGGGCCGAGCTGCTAAGTGCGCTAGGACTTCGAAGCCCACGGAGGCAATCCCTTCCCCTCCTGTCGACAAGGGGAAGAAGGTGGTAGAGAATAAATGTCGCCGAGGTCAATGTTGAATTGACGCCAACCTCCATGGCTGAGATGTTGTGCGGTAAGATGTTTGGGGGCTCCAAATGCTTCTACCCCGATTTCCTAGCTTTTATCAGCTATCTAGCCTGCGCCACCAAATAGTAGGCGATTTTCAGCTCGCGTCCTATAGAGGCCCTTGGAGACAGTATGAGAGAGATGCTCATGGTAAGTTTCATGTCTTTCTTGTTAAAACTTTTAAGTTAAAAGTCTTTTGATTTTGTTTCTTGTTGCTGCAGTCTTTCGACATGTATATGGAGATTGATGCCTAAAATCGATCTATCCAGGACTCTATGGACCGTCGCATCGATGAGGCACATTGGGAGGAAAACCTGCTTGCTACGGTTGACGCCCGTGGGCATATTATTGAGTTTCAAGGGCAAATTGAAGACCTCACCAGGTAACTAGGGGAGCTAAAGGAGGAGATTGTCAGGTCGTCTCAACGGGCTTCTGCTATGGAGTCTTAACGAGATGAAGCCCTCGCACAGTTGTCTGCTTTAGGTGAGGGGTTTAATAATGCGAGTGGCTACTTTATCGGTGTTGTTGGGCTAGAGAATGAGAACAACAGACCTTCCTGAGTCGAGCTCAAGTCGTTTAGAGTGATTCTTGTATAGTTTTTGCAGTAGTTGGCTATGTGAATCTTAGTTGGTGAATGGAAATGAGAACTCCGATGACGATAAGATCTCATTCGTTTCCACAAATAGTGCCAATTGATGTCCCATATCTGAGAATGAGTCTAGGCTCATGGTATATTTTGATAAGATTGATTTTTATTTCTCTTTCGGGTCATTTTATTCCTTTTTTTTTGTTTTTTAGTAACGTGTAACTGTCGTCCTGTACCATACCCTTCTGTCATATTCATGTTGGCAGTTCGTACGGACATAATGCATCATTTTATCTCGTCAGGCCGCCATTTAATTCCATTCGCGTTATCTAGATACAATCCTAAACATCATGGGTCTACTTTCCATGAAGGATAGTGGATCTTTGAGATTAAGATCTTATTGGTAAATTCGCGTTCAACCTAATTTATTAGATAGGCCCTGAACTCATATGGTGCTTAGAATCCTGAACTCATATGGTGCTTAGAACCGCGTATTGGGCTCTCTTTGGAGTTAGGCCAATTTCTATATTAGGCTTGATTATAAAACATCTCAAAAGTAATCTCTCTACGTATATTTATATACCATATAAATGAATGTGATATGCGCATGCTAATATATATTTATATTTATCAATATAATATTTTGTAATTTATTATTTAAATTTTATTTTTATATTTATTATTTTATAATTAAATTTGCCTTTATCTAATTTTTTAACTAGTTTAATTTAAAATATATTTTAAATGATTTTATCGATTAAACTAAATAATTTAGAATTATGGATAAATTCAATAGTGTATAAATATAAATTAAAAATCAATAATTTTAGAAATTATTTACTCCTATTTTTTAGAAAACAAATAATTAATATCTTAATGAATAATTCTTATAAAATTATATTTTAAAAAGAATTATAAAATTATGAATTTTATATATTTTTGTCATTTTTTATTGTATTTTTATATTATCAAAAGTAATTATAAAAATATAATAATTTTTTAATTTTATTTTTCCCAATTCATCATTTAAAACTAAACATCAGCAATAATAATTTGATTTAACACCAATTAAATGAAAATAAACTATTATTAATTAAAATTAATAAATTAAGTATAAAATAAAAAAATCATAATTAAAAACTACTCATACCAAAATATTAACTACACTTATATTAAAAAATAATACATGTCAATTTCTTAAAAATGAAAAATTTAATGTGAAATTAACATGAAAAATTCCACGTGTCAATTTGTTGGAAAATGGATTTACTACATATATATTGATATTTGAGTTATTATTGGAAAAAAATATTGCTTGCTTCATTATTCGTGGGATTGATTATAAATTTTGGGATTGATGAAAAAATGTGCGCCAAATAACCAAACTCTTGATTCGGTTCAATTTATTTTACAATCTAATTTTATTTTATTTTTATTTTTATTTTAAACTTTTAGTTATCGTAGTGGTTATTTTTTTATAAATAATTTAAAATTTATATATGAAATATATATAAATATATAATATATTTTATTTTAATTTTCCTAAATTGTATGTCACTTTCTATTCAGAAATAATAGTTGATCTATTAATTCATTTATATAACTTCATTTAATAATCTTAATTAAATAAAAATTATGTAATTATAAGATGGAGAAAATATGATATGTAGGGCATTTAATAGAAATATAATAAATAAAATATTTTTCAGTCAAAAGCAAAATTAAAATATGTTTAAAATGGCTTTTTTCCAAAAAAAAAAAAAAATCATCCTATGCACATTAAAATTTTGATTAATATTGTTACATATACATTCATTACTATTTTATTTTTTAAATTAAAATTAAGTAATGTAAAATAAGTTCTTTAGTTAGAAAATATTTTTTATTAAAAAATATTTAAAAGAAAATATTTTAAAAATATTTTATTGTTCTAAATAATTAAGATATTTATTACATTTTATGGGGTTTAGAGTATTAAAAAAACTAGTTAATAATTTTTTTTAAGAAAATTAAATTTTTTTAAAGAAAATAACTTTTTAAAAAAAATTAATCAAAATTTATATTTTTTTTTAAAGCAAATTACTTATTGTATTAATAAAATTTCATAAAATAAAGAGAGATATCCCAAACAGAGAGATGATTATGCCTAATAGATTATCTAGTTAGAGTAGTTAGAGTGACATGACGACGAACCCATATAACAGAAATATCAGTTCTAGGATCTAACAAAAATTTACAATCATTCAAAATTAAACTCAGATTAGAAATATGTAAATGTGGATATTGAAGAGATTGAACCACTTGCAAACAGTTCATAATAATGTAGCCATTAAAAGGCAAAAATTCCGTCGCAAAGAGCAAACAGTCACAGAGAGCTAAAACTTTTGTTTCCATAAAAAATAAAATGTTCGGCTTGTAACTAATAACTAAATTCTTCAATGCATTAACTGTCCAAAGATTGCCGAGTCCTCGACAGTTTCAACACAGGACGATCATTGCTTTCGGCTATTCCGACTTTTGACGGGATAAGCCGCTTCACTGTTATCTATCAGATTAACATTCATAGGGATGTGGTTAGAGACATCCTGTTGAAAGGAAGGAAACCTGTAGCATCATCATCCTGTTGAGAGAAAGGAAAATCAACATTGTTAAAAAAGCGAAACATATATATTTCTGTCTCTAATTTCATAATAGATACTCTTTAAAGAATGTCATAAATCTGCTAAAAAGATTTGCATATTCTGAAAATTGATTGGATTGTATGCGAGAAATATTTTCACCATACAGAAATCATAAGTGACGATCGGAATATCTCTGGAACTCTTAATAGGGACAACAACGTCTTTTTCTTCATCGATAGTCAATTGATGCAGATCGTCTTTTATAGGTGATAATCTGAGATCCAGAAAATAGGGTTTTACAATGGTTGAGTAAGCTTGGCCTGAGAGGAGGGTGCTCCTCTCCTTTTATTCTTTTTCTTTTGTCCGCTAGTGACGTATAGCAACCTTCTCGTCATTGGGCCACCTGTCCCTGCCATGCTGATACGCATGTACGGGAGAATTAGGCCTCTGCGCCATGCTAACGGCCATTTAATTCACCCTTTTAGCACGCGTGTGAACCGAGCAGTTCGGAGCTGGGCCAGTGATCCTTATTTTGCTAAGCTTCCAGGCCAGGCTCGGGCAGAGAAAGTTGGATCCTGAGAAAGGCCCGACCTCAGGGATGAATGGGCTGGGTCTTCTCATTCGTGGGAATTCGCGGGTCCTGGGCCGGTCCTGTCACTGTGGGCTCGGCCTCTTCCCAGGGTGGTGAAACCCAGCGGTCATCAATTACCCCTTTACCTTCTCATCAGGTATTACATGAATGATGGGAGGGTAAACGCCGAGGACCCATTATGACCGCGCGACCCGAGAACTTTCCCCCTTAAAACATTTCTCTTTCCTTGTACTATTTTAAAATTCAAAATTTCTCTACTTTTCCAGAACCCTTGTGCTTCCCTGTTCTCTGTGCGCTTTGCTTGCTCTGTCCTTCTGTTCTAACCACTTTCAAGGTACGATTCTTATTTCACCATGGATAGCCCTAAGCTTCCCGATGTATTTAATCTTGAGTCTAGCATCACCCCTTCTACTTTAAAAAATTTCATTTCTCGGGAGTATTTGGACACTCCCCTTTATCATATTCGAGCTCCTTACCGGAACGAGAGGATCGTTCTTCCCGATCCTCCTCCTCCCGGCTTAATAGACCTCCAGAGAGATCTCAGTCTAGTCTTTTTTGTCAAACAACGAGAATACGGTCTAACCTTCCCCTTTTCTCCTTTCTTCATTGAGGTCTTCCGGTACTTCAAGATAACCCCTCGAATGTTGGCTCCTAATTCCCTTCTTTTCATGTGTTCTTTCGAATCTGTTTGTCTGAGTTGGGGGTTCACACCCACGGCGTGTCTCTTTGTTACCTTTTTTAGGCTGGTTAGGACAAGCCAAAGCTTTTACTATTTTGCCCCTCGTGGAGGGCTATCAATCTTCTCGGGTCATAAGGACTCGATAAAGGGCTGGGTGGAAGGGTTCGCTGTGATTGAGCTAAAGAAGGACTCCGAGTTGTCTTGGGAGGTGGAGCTCTCCTGGGAGGATATCCATTTAGGCTGCAACGACCTGCCTCAGCTAAGTCTTACCGAGCAGGTCGGATACCTTCGACTGACTTCCGTTGAAAGAAAGTATGATGTCGAAAAGTGTATGTTTGTGTCTAGCCTTCAGGGTTGCAGGGCTGCTGGTACTTTATTTCATTTAATTGTTTCACCTTTTCTTTGTGATTTTTACTGAGGGTTGTTCTAATTTATTTTGGTTTTGGATCTTTGCAGCTTCCGACGTTAAGATGGACCAGATCAAGCCCCCAAAGAACTTCACCTTGTCTCGGGAGAGCATGAATGCTGCTTTAGATGCCCTCCGAGCTGGGCGGTGTGTCGGAAGCCACTCAGGAGGTGGCCCAGGTCATCTCTTCTAGGTCGGCAGGCTGATCTGTTCACCCTGCTCCCGCTTCTTCCCGAGCTCCCAAGCCGAGCTCCTGAGGTGTCAGGACCTCTAGGCCCTCCAGCCGTAGCAGCTCGAGCTCGATTCCTCAATCTTTCCAGGCCCCGAAGTCCCAACAGGTCTCTTCTGCGAGGACGGAGAGGGCTCCCAGGGTTACTGACAGGACGGTTGAAGATCCTGGGCATGTGAGGACGGATGTTGCCTCATCTTTGGAGGATGTCCCTGAAGAGAGAGCCCAAGTCGCTCCGGTTGATGGGAGAGCTTCGGGCGGTGAAAAGGAGGTTTTAGGAGCTTCCGTAGAGATTGCCCCCGCTGCTGAGGACGTTCCTATGGAGGGGGTCGAGTCTGAGCTAAAGAATAGCATTCCTCCCCGAGAGGAGTCCTCAGTAGTCCCTGAGGGTGCTGTCGAGGGGGCCACGAACAAGCGTCCTCCCTCTTCTGAAGCGCCTGCCTCGGCTCTTGTCCCCAAGAGGTCTCGGGCCTCTAGAAGACCAGCTCCAGCCCTGCCTTCTCTAGAAAAAGAAAAAACTCCTGTGGTACCTCTGCTCTCTGCTGCTGACAACGAAATTCTGAACGCAGAGGACATCACTCACCAATCTCCAGCAAGCATTGTTGCGGAGATCCTATGGGAGCGGATGTTTGGCGGGGCTATAGAGGCTTCAGACCCTCGTCTGCTTGCTCTTTGGACCCGGCGAGAGAGGGATGAGGCCGTGAGCCAGAAGAACGAGGTCTGGCACCAATACGAGGCCTTAAAGGCAGATTTTGAGGCAGCCCAGGCTCATTATGATGCTGTGATGGCCCAAAGAGAGGAAGCCCTGGCTTGGATAGTGGTTCTTGAGCAGGAGCTGAGCAAGCGTGCTGACAGTATCAAAGACCTGACCTTGGCAGCAGAGGAGTCTAAACTTCAAAATCAACAACTCTGCCAAGAAGTTAAAGCTTTGGAGAAAAGGTGCTCAGCCCTGCTCGAGGACGCTAAGCTCGCTGAAGACAGGGTTCAACTGGAGTGTGAGGAGCGCCTGAGGGAGTACAAGGAGTCGGCAGAGCTGAAAAAGGAGATTGAGCAGGCCTGTGAAGCTCATCTCCAAAGTTATAAGGACTCTTATGAGTTAAAGGCCAAGATAGCTGAGGCCTGCGAGGCGCGACTTGCGGAATTCAAAGCCTCTGACGAGATGAAGAACGCAATATGGCACAAGGGCTTCCGCATGTTCATCTCCGATTTCAATCGGGGCTTGAGGGAAGCCAGGCATGCCCCTTTCACCCCGCTAGCCCAACTTCGAGCTCTTGAGGTAGACTCTGATGGAGAGGAGGTGCGTTACGGGGAGGATGACAGACCCTTGCCCAAAGGAGTTCCTCACACTGCTACTGGGTCCCTAGAAGAGGATGCCGAGCTAGGAGAGGAGGACGAGAGGGAGGACGACGAGGCTGCCGAAGATGATGCCAGGCCTCAAGGAGAAGGTGCTGGGGGTGAGATAGTGCCCTATGTGGGCCTCGAGGGGTCAGAGCAGAAAGGTGTTGGACTCCCCAAAGATAGTAGTGTAGATGATAATAATGTAAATAGTGACATTCCTAGAAATGTAAGTCCTTTACGGACAATTTTTCCTCTAGTAATTATAGATGATTACAATAGGTTGTAATTTTATTTTTCTTTAATGAAATTTACCTTCTGCTTGTGTTTACCTTTGAACTATTTCTACTTTTGTTTGTTTTTCTAGCTTCACCAAATTGCTCAATCTGTGAAAAGCCTAATTTGGCCAATAAATTAAGGATAAAAATTTTAAGCTATACGCTTATTCAATGATTTTCCAAATAGATCAGCCACCTTGGATTGACCAGTTCAGTTAGCAATTTTCTTGCCCTAGAGCTGATCAAGACTAGAACTCCAATAATTGGTTGAACTTCTAACTTATAAGTTTTTTTAATCTCGCAAAGGCACTCTTATTGATTTTTTATTCTGTTGATTAACCCACGATTTGAGATCGGATATATACATTTCGTGTAATCAAAGTGAAATGGACCATGTACCTTTTAAAGTGATGAGCAGGGCTGGCCTCTTTGTTTTTAGTTTTGTGCAGATAGGAATTGAGGTTGGGGCCTTATCTGCTCAATCATACATAAACATAACTCTAATAAACTTCCCCAAAAACCCCCTAAAACATCCTGAAACATTACATAGAAATATGCATGAAATGGCTGAACAGGGCACTTTCGGCGGCACCTTCGGCGGCCGAAAGTCCTGGACAGATCCGAAAGTCAGGCACTTTCGGCGGCACCTTCGGCGGCCGAAAGTCCCAGACAGAGACGAAAGTCTCTTTTCGGGGGCAACTTCGGCAGCCGAATGCTGCCTCCACAAAGGGGGTTCGGCGGCCGAAGGTCACTTCGACGGCCGAACCTGAGCTTCTCCCGAAGGGCAGAAACTCAGCTCTTTTATGCCCATTTCGCCTCCCAAGCTCAAATCATGCAAAAACTTGCTCTACAACATGCATACTTCACATACATTACACCTAGGGGTCTCAAACTATCATATACCCCATCTACAACACTTCCATCAACAAAAACAAGCTACATTGTTCAAAATCATCAAAACCCATAAACTCATCATATATACTCTAACATGCATTTCTACCCATAGATCTTGCATAAAACTTATTTAAAACACATAAGGAGCTTAAGATCGGCCTTTACCTCTTGAAGATCGAGAGAGAGACGACCTAAACTCGGAGATCCAAGAAAATGAGCTCCTGAGTTCCCAAAGCTCCAAAACTTGGTTTGAATGCTCAAAACTTGCAATGTGAGTTTAAAACTCAAGAAAAATGGAAGAGATTTGGAGGAAGAGCACAAGATTTGTAAAGGGAAGGTTGGAAGCTTGCTGTGGTCGAAAATGGGAGAAAGCTCACCCATTTCGGCTAAGTGCCCCTTTTATAGGTGGCTGGCCAGGCCACGTTCGGGGGCCGAACATGCCTCCGCATCCATGCAATGTTCGGCGGCCGAACGTGAGTTTCGGCGGCCGAACCTGGACTTCCCTCGCCTATGCTTTCGGGGGCCTAACGTGCCTCCAAAACGCATGCATGTTCGGCGGCCGAACTTGCCTTTCGGCGGCCGAACCTGGGTTTTCCTCCAATGCTATTTTCATGTAAAAACTCATTTTCTTTTATACTTAAAACATTAAAATACATGAAAACATTTTATAAAACATGTTCTTACCCTTCTAGAGATTTCCGACATCCAAGATTCCACCGGACGGTAGGAATTCCGATACCGGAGTCTAGCCGGGTATTACATTCTCCCCCCCTTAAGAACATTCGTCCCCGAATGTTCCTCGACTAGTACATAGCATAACAAACAACATAACATACATACATATAAAACACATAGGGACTAACCTTAAAAGAGGTGGGGATATTGCTGGAGCATGGACTCCCGTGTCTCCCAGGTACATTCCTCCAAATTGTGGTGGTTCCACAGGACTTTCACCATCGGGATTTCCTTGTTTCTTAACTTTCTGATCTGGGTGTCTATGATCCGTACTGGCTGTTCAACATAGGTGAGATCCTCTTGGATCTCTACATCAGGCTCACTAAGAACCTTGCTCGGATCTGACACAAACTTCCTCAACATAGAAACATGGAAAACCGGATGGATTCTTGCCATAGTAGCAGGTAAGTCCAGCTTGTACGACACATTCCCAATCTTTTGCAAGATTTCAAAGGGTCCGATGTATCGTGGGGCTAGTTTACCTTTCTTTCCGAAGCGAACCACTCCCTTCACTGGAGACACCTTGAGCAATACCAGATCCCCCTCCTGAAACTCTAACTGTCTCCTGCGGACGTCTGCATAACTCTTCTGTCTGCTTGCAGCAGTCTTGATTCTCTCTCTGATGATGGGTACCACCCTGATAGAGCATAAATTAGTCCATTTTATATTAATATTATTGATGAATATTTACATGATTTCTGCTTAATTTATTGCTTTTAATATTATTTTGCAGAAAATTATATAAAAAGACAATTTGGAGAAAATCCCCCTAAAATGTATTATTTGGAGCCAAGAAATAATTGGGCTCGCACAAGAGGACATGGACGGCCCACTCTGCGCGCATTCACCATGGCCCATTCCCGAAGCATTCACGCGCAACAGACCCGCGCTTCACCGCTCTCTCCACGTGAATCAAGCCCACACGCGCAGATGGACCAATTCTCTTCATCAAAACGTGCACATGTGGCCAGCACCAAACCACTTGCACATGGGCCCGCATAGGCTTCATCAACTCTTCACATGGACTAATCTGCACATGGCCCCCAAACCAAAGCTCTCTGCAATGAACCGCTTCATCAACACCCACACGTGGACCGGTGCATCTCGTCACTCACGCCAAAGGGCCAAACAACCTGCTCACTCCCTCACATGGACCAAGGCCATTTCCTCACGTGGACCACAGATCGCGCACTCCAGGCTCTGCACGTCCACTCGCCCGTTCCAGCACATCACCGCACCTGATCCACGCTCGCACATGACCGCGAGCAATTTTCCTGAATAGGGCGTCTCTCCAGCTCTATTTAAAGAGCTTTTCACAGACAGAAAAGACACAATTCCAAATTCTTCAATTCGGCAGTGTCGGCGCAAGGCAGAATTCATTCCTTCGGTTTTTATTTCTTTTCCTTTTTATTTATTCTCTGTTTTTAATTTAGCCAATGAGTGGCTAATTTCTTAATTCTAGTTGAGGATTGGTTGAAACTAAGGTTGTTTAATGGGTTGTGAGATCTGAACATAAATTATTGTCTTTGGTTTTGTTCAATATTTATGCAATTGATGCTTTAATTATATGATTACTTTGTTGTTTTGATCAAATTGGCCACTTGATTTTAATTGCAAAGTTAATTAATTGTTAGTTGGGATTATTTTTAGTCCGTAATTGCTGAAAATATTCTGACCTTAGAACACTTGGGATAAAATCCAAGAAAATTGTATGATCTAGCGTTATCTCCATACGTTTGGGTAGCTAGGATTGGATCTCTCTATTTCTTTATGCAATTGACAATTGTTTTGATGCCTATGGCCCAAGGACGTTCCTTGGCAATTTGTTAATTAGTAATTAATTAGAGGACGTTCCCTAATTAATTTAATCATAAGGAGAGACATGGTGGTGCGAAGCGTCTTCCACCCCCATAACTAATCTATTGAACCAATCAAGATAATTTAAGTTTCAATGATCAACCCAAATAACCAAAGTGGATCCATATCTTCAACTAGGCTTTTCTCATATTGATTTACTCTTTTATTTTAATTATTTGCTTTCTATTATTACTCTCATTATTAGTTACTACAATCAATCTCAAACCCCCCCATTTTACTTTTATTGCAATTTATTTTTATTCTGCTTCCAGTTTATCTCATTTGATCCCACTTTCAGTCTTTTATCTCATCTTTAATTTATTATTGTTTCAGTTAATTCTCTTGGTCTTGTTGAGAAAAATAAATAGGTTCTCAATTCCCTGTGGATTCGATCCTTCACCACTATCTGCAGTTGTAAATTGTTGATAACCAGGAAGGTTATTTTTGACCGGCTTCGACAACCGCGAGTCACACCCTGCTGGTGATCTCAACTAACTCAGGCCCTGCTAAAGCCTTCTCTCCAACTTCCTCCCAGCAAACAGGGGACCTGCACTTCCTTCCATACAAAGCTTCATATGGAGCCATCCCGATACTAGCATGATGGCTGTTATTGTAGGCAAACTCCACCAAAGGTAGATGCTGCCTCCAAGAACCGCCAAAGTCCAACACACACATTCTGAGCATATCCTCTATGGTTTGGATGGTCCTTTCTGACTGTCCGTCCGTCTGTGGATGGAAGGCAGTACTGAAATCCAACCTGGTACCCATGGCATCCTGCAGACTCCGCCAAAACCTGGAGGTGAACTGGGGCCCTCTATCCGACACTATCGAAACCGGAACCCCATGCAGCCTGACGATCTCATCCACATACACCTGCGCCAACTTGTCCACAGAGTAGCCACTCCTGACAGGAATGAAGTGAGCAGATTTGGTGAGTCTGTCCACAATCACCCATATGGAGTCCAATCTGTTGGACGTCGCCGGTAACCCCACTACGAAGTCCATAGCTATATTCTCCCATTTCCACTCTGGAATAGGTAGCGGGTTCAGCATTCCAGCCGGCTTCTGATGTTCCAGCTTCACCCTCTGACACACTTCGCAGGCTGACACGAACTGTGCCACTTCTTTCTTCATCGCTGGCCACCAATAAACTTTCTTCAAATCTTGATACATCTTGGTGGCTCCGGGGTGAATGCTGTATCTTGCATTATGAGCCTCTCTCATAATGTCTCCTTTTAGCCCAATGTCATCTGGTACACATAATCTGTTCCCATAGCGGAGGATCCCCTTGTTGTCGAATCTGAACTCGCTGTCTTTGCCCGACTGAACAGTCCTGGCAATCTTTACTAACTCTGGGTCCTCATGTTGTTTCTGAGCCACCTGCTCCAGAAACACGGGTGTCACCTTCATCTGTGCAATCAAAGTACCTGTACCAGACAACTCCAACTGTAGACCCTCATTGCGGAGCTTGTAAAACTCCTTCACCACCGGTCTCCTCTCTGCCGAGATGTGGGATAGACTGCCTAGTGACTTCCGGCTTAGGGCGTCTGCCACGACATTCGCCTTACCCGGATGATACTGAATCTTGCAATCATAGTCACTCAGCAGCTGTAATACCCGGCTAGACTCCGGTATCGGAATCCCTACCGTCCGGTGGGATCTCGGATGTCGGAGACCTCTAGAAGGGTAGAAACATGTTTTATAAAATGTTTTCATGTATTTTAATGTTTTAAGTATGAAAGAAAATGAGTTTTTACATGAAAAGTCTTTGGAGGAAAACCCAGGTTCGGCCGCCGAAAGTCAAGTTCGGCCGCCGAACATGCATGCGTTTTGGAGGCACGTTAGGCCCCCGAAAGCATGAGTGAGGGAAGTCCAGGTTCGGCCGCCGAACCTCATGTTCGGCCGCCGAACCTCATGTTCGGCCGCCGAACATGGCATGCATGCGGAGGCACATTCGGCCCCCGAACGTGGTCTGGCCAGCCACTATAAAAGGGTCCCTTAGCCGAAAACGGGCGAGTTTTCCCCATTTTCGGCCAAGGTGAGCTTTCCGCCGCCCCTCACCCATTTTTGATGTTCTTCCTCTAAATCTTTCAAGATTTTCACTTGTTTTCCCTTGGTTTCGAAGATCTAAGCTTTTGAAACAAGTTTTGGAGCTTTGGGAACTCAGGAGCTCATTTTCGTGGATCTCCAAGTTTAGGTCGTCTCCCTCTCGATCTTCAAGAGGTAAGAGCCGATCTTAAGCTCCTTATGTGTTTTAACTAAGTTTTATGCAAGATCTATGGGTAGAAATGCATGTTAGGGTATATGTTGAGTTTTTGGGTTTTGATGCTTTGATGAACAATGTAGCTTGTTTATGTGTTGATTGAAGTGTTGTAGTTGGGGTATATGATAGCTTGAGACCCCTAGGTGTAATGTATGTGAGGTATGCATGTTTTAGAACTAGTTTTTACATGATTTGAGCTTGGGAGGCAAAATGTGCATAGAGGAGCTGAGTTTCTGCCCTTCGGGAGAAGCTCAGGTTCGGCCGCCGAAGTGACTTTCGGCCGCCGAACCCTCTTTTGTGGAGGCAGCATTCGGCTGCCGAAGTTGCCCCCGAAAAGAGACTTTCGTCTCTGTCTGGGACTTTCGGCCGCCGAAGGTGCCGCCGAAAGTGCCTGACTTTCGGATCTGTCCAGGACTTTCGGCCGCCGAAGGTGCCGCCGAAAGTGCCCTGTTCAGCCATTTCATGCATACTTCTATGTGGTGTTTTCATGATGTTCTAGGGGGTTTTTGGGGAAGTTTATTAGAGTTATGTTTATATATGTTTGGTCCCTCATTGGAGTCCACCTGTGTAGGTTCGGACCCGAGGAACCGAGGACCTCAGCAGTGAGATAGTTGCTTCAGAGTCTGTAGAGCTTCAGCCAGAGGTGAGTGGAATGAACCTTAAGTTTTTAAATAAATGAAATATAACTTTTTGGAGCATGTTCATGCATCATATATGCCATGATATATTTTAGGTTGTTTACATTAGTATTCACGAATATGTTGCATTGCATAATATGATGTGGATGCGGATTGGCTATTGAATGATCCTCTAGTCCTCCTATGGTATGATATGATGATGATACGGTATGGATTGCCAGTGAGGCCCATTCTACGCCCCTGGACTATGTTAAGAGAAAGACCAGTGAGGCCCATTCTACGCCCCTGGCATATTGGAATGATATGTTATGTTATGTATGTGAGAGAAAGACCAGTGAGGCCCATTCTACGCCCCTGGCACGATTGGACTATGTTGAGGACTATAGGTGACAATACCATCCTTATGTGATATGTATGTGATGTGTTGCATTTCATGGAAGCATGAAATATTTAATATATGTTTTTCTCTATTCTGCTCACTGGGCTTTATAGCTCACCCCTCTCCCCTAACCCCAGATGTGCAGGTACAGGGTAGACCAGGAGGTT
The DNA here is from genome assembly GCF_001659605.2 of Manihot esculenta. Classification (NCBI taxonomy): domain Eukaryota; kingdom Viridiplantae; phylum Streptophyta; class Magnoliopsida; order Malpighiales; family Euphorbiaceae; genus Manihot; species Manihot esculenta. The sequence goes on along the minus strand of NC_035175.2, from coordinate 1,495,505 downwards.
AGCCAGAGTATGAAGGAATGTTATGTAATAGTTAGATTGTGGACATGAAAATTGTATTATGATGTAATGTAAAAGAGTTTTAAGTTATGTTATGAAATTTTGAATATTGAGGATAGAGTTGTGCTTGACCAATACAGATTGTTAATCCCACTTGTATGTACATGGTCCTTATGATATGAGATATGAGTTTATATTTCAACCAAGCTTATGTATGATGAGTTACCCCATTGGAGCATTTGATGAGGGCTCCAGTGGAGGTTTATGATATGTTTATGTTTAAGTACAGGTTGAGCTTGGTTGTTATATGAGTATGTTTACAGGTTTATGCGTTTTGCTGATCATGTATGGGATTTACAGGTTTACAGGTTATATGTTAGGCTTGCTACGGGTCCCGGCGGCCTTACGCCGATCTGGATCCTAGCGCCGGTAGCGGTCCGGATTTCCGGGCTGTTACAGAATGGTATCAGAGCCCTAGGTTCATATGGTCGGACCTAGAGTGTCGGGCTCATAGATGTTATAGAAGGTCAAGCACAATAGGAAAGATCATGTCCACTAGGATAGGATGTGGAGTCCTGTCTTGCATGATGATGTGAAATGCCATGATAATATGCATGTGCATTAATGATGTACTATGATATGTGATGTATGTGATGCGGGTTCATGTGTGCCCACATGAACCATATGATGCTAATGTTGCTTGTGATGTGCACTGTTTTTCAGAAGACAGGATGAGAGGAACTCGTCGATCTGCAAGATTGACTGGAGTGCCACCTGAGGATGAGGGCATGAGCGCCCGTCCTCCAGCATTGCCTAGGGCAATGTCTAGCAGGTCCAGCAGGGACCGAGCAATGAGAGACCCTAGAAGGTCTTTGGATTTGGACAGAAGCAGATCTGTGAGGGGAACAGTACAAGGGAGAATGTCAGTGGATGTGGAGGACAGTATGGATGTAGAGCAAAGGAGGGATGGCAGTTTGGGGATGAGTATGTCAGAGGAAGGCATGGGAGAGTCTCAAGGAGGCACTCAGGCCTCGGGTTTTGTTCAGCCATCTCATTACCCACCTTTCTCGCAACACCCCGGGTATTCGATGGGAGGCACGTCGGATTACCCTAGTTTTAGCCCTTACCCCACACAGATGCCATACCCACCATACTACCCACCATACCCACAGTATCCTATGTATCCACCACCACCCTATCACCCAAATCCAGAAAACCCTACCACAGAAAATGTTGCCCCACCTCCACCACCTACAGAACCAGTAGCCCCAGTTACTCAACCTCCTAACCCTAGCTCATCCAGAGGGAGCAAGGTCAAGATGACCGACTACATGAAGCTGGGTGCTCCCCAATATGATGATGGTGATGACCCATTTGCGTATCTGGAAAGGGTCAAAATGATAACAGACGAGATAGGGGCGGATGACAGTAGAGCCATTCAGATGGCTGGGTTCACCCTAAAATGCAAGAAGGCCCGTGAGTGGTTCAAGAACTACATCAAACCGAGGGTGGAAAGTCTTCCATGGGAGGATTTCGCAAATGAGTTTGCAGGATGGGCTTTCCCTGATAGTTCAAGGGAATTGAAGATAATAGAATTCGAGCAGTTGAGGCAGACTGATGACATGAGTGTAGACGAATATACTGACAGGTTTATGGAGTTGCTGCCATTTGCTGGGCAGGACCTTAGCACAGATCAAAAGAAGTCAAGGAGGTATATCATGAAGCTCCATCCCAGGTATTCCTCCTTGGTACAGTCAGCAGATAGAGAGAGTTTTCACACCATAGTCGATATGGCTAGGAGGATGGAGGCTAGTGCTATCGTCGAGGGAAAAGTCAAACAGTCAGCAGCACAGCCTTCTGGTTCCAAAACCCCAGGTAGGGGAAAAGTGGATCCTTCTTCCTTAAATTCAGGTAGTAAGAGGTGGAGCAGTACCACCAAGAAGCAGAAGAAGAACAAGTTCTGGAGCAAGATCAAGTCAGGTCTGGGATTAGGAAGTGGCTCGAGCTCAGGTGCAGACAATGTAGCATGTGTGAAGTGTGGTAAGCCACACAGGGGAGTGTGCCTCTATGGGTCCAGAGCCTGCTTCAGATGTGGGCAAGAGGGACATATGGCTCGGGATTGTCCTAGAGCAGCTGTTATGGCACAGTCCCAGCAGACAGGTTCAGGCAGTGTAGCTCAGCCAGTGGCTCCAGCACCAACTCAAGCCAGTGGCAGAGGTAGAGGGAGAGGAGCAGCCTCTTCTTTAGCGGGTTTCAGAGGTGAAGGTCCGTCAGCTCCAGCGAGGATCTTCACAATGACACAGCAAGAGGCGAACACATCCAACACCGTGGTGGCAGGTAATCTCATCATTGGTTGTTCTGATGTGTATGCATTGATGGACCCTGGTGCATCTCATTCTTTCATCGCTCCGAGAGCCGTGCAGAGGTTAGGGTTGATGGTCTCTGAGTTAGAGTGTCCCCTATGGGTCAGTGGACCCAAGTGTGACCCGTCAGTGGCAGAGTCAGTCTGCCAATGTAGTCCAGTTTTTGTGGAGGGAAGATGCATGTCCGCCGACCTTGTGGTTCTAGAGTTGACTGATTTTGACGTCATTCTAGGGATGGACTGGTTATCTACCCATGGTGCTACCTTGGACTGCAGGGACAAGGTAGTTAAGTTCAGATGTCAGGATGGGTCAGAAGTCGTCTTCAGAGGAGACAAAAGGGGTACACCTAGAGGTATGATATCGGCCCTACAGGCTCGTAGGCTGCTCAGGAGGGGTTGTCAGGGTTATCTAGCTCACGTGAGAGAGCTAGACAGTCAGGTTGGAGAGCCCGCCTCAGTGCCAGTGGTCAGAGAGTTCTTAGACGTGTTCCCAGACGAGCTTCCAGGTTTACCACCTGCTAGGGAGATAGAGTTCGAGATAGAGTTAATGCCTGGAACGAGACCGATCTCTATCCCTCCCTACAGGATGGCACCAGCTGAGTTGAAAGAATTGAAAGAACAGTTGCAAGAATTGGTAGACAAGGGCTTCATCCGACCGAGTACCTCACCCTGGGGTGCTCCAGTGCTGTTTGTAAGAAAGAAGGATGGATCCCTTAGACTTTGTATCGACTACAGGCAGTTGAACAAAGTCACTACCAAGAATAGGTACCCTCTGCCAAGGATCGATGATCTATTCGACCAGCTAGCTGGAGCGGGTTGTTTCTCCAAAATAGATCTAAGATCGGGGTACCATCAGCTAAGGATAAGGGATGAAGATGTGCCGAAGACAGCTTTCAGGACCAGATATGGGCATTATGAGTTCCTTGTAATGCCGTTCGGGTTAACCAACGCCCCTGCAGCATTCATGGACCTCATGAACAGAGTGTTTAGACAGTACCTGGATCACTTTGTTATTGTCTTCATAGATGATATCTTAGTGTATTCCAGGAATGCAGAGGAGCATGCCCATCATCTGAGGATAGTTCTGCAGACCTTGAGGGAACATGGCTTGTATGCCAAGTTCTCCAAGTGTGAGTTCTGGTTGAGGAGCATCTCATTCTTGGGGCATGTAGTGTCAGAGAATGGAATAGAGGTAGACCCCAAGAAAGTGGAGGCTGTGACTAACTGGCCTAGACCCACCACAATGACTGAGATCAGAAGTTTCTTGGGTTTGGCTGGTTATTACAGGAGGTTCGTTCAGGACTTCTCAAGGATTGCAGCTCCTCTAACCAGATTGACCAGGAAGAACCAGAAGTTTCTGTGGACCGACCAGTGTGAAGAGAGTTTCGAGGAGCTTAAGAAAAGGTTGACTTCAGCACCAGTGTTAGCTCTGCCAACTAGCAATGAGGACTTCACAGTGTTCTGTGATGCATCCAGAGTAGGTTTGGGTTGTGTGTTGATGCAGAATGGCAAGGTGATCGCTTATGCTTCTAGACAGCTGAAGAGGCATGAGTTGAATTACCCCACACATGATCTTGAGATGGCAGCAGTCATCTTTGCACTCAAGATGTGGAGGCATTACCTCTATGGGGTAAAATGTGAGATCTTCACAGATCATAAGAGCCTGCAGCACATCTTAAGTCAGAGAGATTTGAATTTGAGACAGAGGAGATGGGTAGAACTGCTGAGTGACTATGATTGCAAGATTCAGTACCATCCGGGTAAGGCGAATGTTGTGGCAGACGCCCTAAGCCGGAAGTCACTAGGCAGTTTATCCCACATCACGGCGGAGAGAAGACCGGTGGTGAAGGAGTTTTACAAGCTCATGAATGAAGGTCTACAGTTGGAGTTGTCTGGTACAGGCACTTTGATTGCACAGATGAAGGTGACACCCGTGTTTCTGGAGCAGGTAGCTCAGAAACAGCATGAGGACCCAGAGTTAGTGAAGATTGCCAGGACTGTTCAGTCGGGCAAAGGTAATGAGTTCAGATTTGATGATAAGGGGATCCTCCGCTATGGGAGCAGATTATGTGTACCAGATGACATAGGGCTTAAGGGAGACATTATGAGAGAAGCTCATAATGCAAGATACAGCGTTCACCCCGGAGCCACCAAGATGTATCAAGATTTAAAGAAGGTTTATTGGTGGCCAGCGATGAAGAAAGAAGTGGCACAGTTTGTGTCAGCCTGCGAAGTATGTCAGAGGGTGAAGCTGGAACATCAGAAGCCGGCTGGAATGCTTAACCCACTACCTATTCCAGAGTGGAAATGGGAGAATATAGCTATGGACTTCGTAGTGGGGTTACCGGCAGCGTCCAACAGATTGGACTCCATATGAGTGATTGTGGACAGACTCACCAAATCTGCTCACTTCATCCCTGTCAGGAGTGGCTATTCTGTGGACAAGTTAGCGCAGGTGTATGTAAACGAGATTGTCAGACTGCATGGGGTTCCCGTTTCTATAGTGTCAGATAGAGGGCCCCAGTTCACCTCCAGGTTTTGGCGGAGTCTGCAGGATGCCATGGGTACCAGGTTGGATTTTAGCACTGCCTTCCATCCACAGACAGACGGACAGTCAGAGAGGACCATCCAGACCATAGAAGATATGCTAAGAATGTGTGTGCTGGACTTTGGCGGTTCTTGGAGGCAGCATCTACCTTTGGTGGAGTTTGCCTACAATAACAGTCATCATGCTAGCATCGGGATGGCTCCATATGAAGCTTTATATGGAAGGAAGTGCAGGTCACCTGTTTGCTGGGAGGAAGTTGGAGAGAAGGCCTTGGCAGGGCCTGAGTTAGTAGAGATCACCAGCAGGGTGGTACCCATCATCAGAGAGAGAATCAAGATTGCTGCAAGCAGACAGAAGAGTTATGCAGACGTCCGCAGGAGACAGTTAGAGTTTCAGGAGGGGGATCTGGTATTGCTCAAGATGTCTCCAATGAAGGGAGTGGTTCGCTTCGGAAAGAAAGGTAAACTAGCCCCACGATACATCGGACCCTTTGAAATCTTGCAAAAGATTGGGAGTGTGTCGTACAAGCTGGACTTACCTGCTTCGATGGAAAGAATCCATCCGGTTTTCCATGTTTCTATGTTAAGGAAGTATGTGTCAGATCCGAACAAGGTTCTTAGTGAGCCTGATGTAGAGATCCAAGAGGATCTCACCTATGTTGAGCAGCCAGTACGGATCATAGACACCCAGATCAGAAAGCTAAGGAACAAGGAAATCCCGATGGTGAAAGTCCTTTGGAACCACCACAATTTAGAAGAATGCACTTGGGAGACACGGGAGTCCATGCTCCAACAGTATCCCCATCTCTTTTAGAGGTTAGTATCTATGTGTTCTATGTGTTTAATATGTATGTTACGTTTCATGATATGCATGTACTAGTTGAGGAACATTCGGGGACGAATGTTCTTAAGGGGGGGAGAATGTAATACCCGGCTAGACTCCGGTATCGGAATCCCTACCGTCCGGTGGGATCTCGGATGTCGGAGACCTCTAGAAGGGTAGAAACATGTTTTATAAAATGTTTTCATGTATTTTAATGTTTTAAGTATGAAAGAAAATGAGTTTTTACATGAAAAGTCTTTGGAGGAAAACCCAGGTTCGGCCGCCGAAAGTCAAGTTCGGCCGCCGAACATGCATGCGTTTTGGAGGCACGTTAGGCCCCCGAAAGCATGAGTGAGGGAAGTCCAGGTTCGGCCGCTGAACCTCATGTTCGGCCGCCGAACATGGCATGCATGCGGAGGCACATTCGGCCCCCGAACGTGGTCTGGCCAGCCACTATAAAAGGGTCCCTTAGCCGAAAACGGGCGAGTTTTCCCCATTTTCGGCCAAGGTGAGCTTTCCGCCGCCCCTCACCCATTTTTGATGTTCTTCCTCTAAATCTTTCAAGATTTTCACTTGTTTTCCCTTGGTTTCGAAGATCTAAGCTTTTGAAACAAGTTTTGGAGCTTTGGGAACTCAGGAGCTCATTTTCGTGGATCTCCAAGTTTAGGTCGTCTCCCTCTCGATCTTCAAGAGGTAAGAGCCGATCTTAAGCTCCTTATGTGTTTTAACTAAGTTTTATGCAAGATCTATGGGTAGAAATGCATGTTAGGGTATATGTTGAGTTTTTGGGTTTTGATGCTTTGATGAACAATGTAGCTTGTTTATGTGTTGATTGAAGTGTTGTAGTTGGGGTATATGATAGCTTGAGACCCCTAGGTGTAATGTATGTGAGGTATGCATGTTTTAGAACTAGTTTTTACATGATTTGAGCTTGGGAGGCAAAATGTGCATAGAGGAGCTGAGTTTCTGCCCTTCGGGAGAAGCTCAGGTTCGGCCGCCGAAGTGACTTTCGGCCGCCGAACCCTCTTTTGTGGAGGCAGCATTCGGCTGCCGAAGTTGCCCCCGAAAAGAGACTTTCGTCTCTGTCTGGGACTTTCGGCCGCCGAAGGTGCCGCCGAAAGTGCCTGACTTTCGGATCTGTCCAGGACTTTCGGCCGCCGAAGGTGCCGCCGAAAGTGCCCTGTTCAGCCATTTCATGCATACTTCTATGTGGTGTTTTCATGATGTTCTAGGGGGTTTTTGGGGAAGTTTATTAGAGTTATGTTTATATATGTTTGGTCCCTCATTGGAGTCCACCTGTGTAGGTTCGGACCCGAGGAACCGAGGACCTCAGCAGTGAGATAGCTGCTTCAGAGTCTGTAGAGCTTCAGCCAGAGGTGAGTGGAATGAACCTTAAGTTTTTAAATAAATGAAATATAACTTTTTGGAGCATGTTCATGCATCATATATGCCATGATATATTTTAGGTTGTTTACATTAGTATTCACGAATATGTTGCATTGCATAATATGATGTGGATGCGGATTGGCTATTGAATGATCCTCTAGTCCTCCTATGGTATGATATGATGATGATACGGTATGGATTGCCAGTGAGGCCCATTCTACGCCCCTGGACTATGTTAAGAGAAAGACCAGTGAGGCCCATTCTACGCCCCTGGCATATTGGAATGATATGTTATGTTATGTATGTGAGAGAAAGACCAGTGAGGCCCATTCTACGCCCCTGGCACGATTGGACTATGTTGAGGACTATAGGTGACAATACCATCCTTATGTGATATGTATGTGATGTGTTGCATTTCATGGAAGCATGAAATATTTAATATATGTTTTTCTCTATTCTGCTCACTGGGCTTTATAGCTCACCCCTCTCCCCTAACCCCAGATGTGCAGGTACAGGGTAGACCAGGAGGTTAGCCAGAGTATGAAGGAATGTTATGTAATAGTTAGATTGTGGACATGAAAATTGTATTATGATGTAATGTAAAAGAGTTTTAAGTTATGTTATGAAATTTTGAATATTGAGGATAGAGTTGTGCTTGACCAATACAGATTGTTAATCCCACTTGTATGTACATGGTCCTTATGACATGAGATATGAGTTTATGTTTCAACCAATCTTATGTATGATGAGTTACCCCATTGGAGCATTTGATGAGGGCTCCAGTGGAGGTTTATGATATGTTTATGTTTAAGTACAGGTTGAGCTTGGTTGTTATATGAGTATGTTTACAGGTTTATGCGTTTTGCTGATCATGTATGGGATTTACAGGTTTACAGGTTATATGTTAGGCTTGCTACGGGTCCCGGCGGCCTTACGCCGATCTGGATCCTAGCGCCGGTAGCGGTCAGGATTTTCGGGCTGTTACAGCAGCTCCACCCACCTCCTCTGCCTCAGATTCAGATCCCTCTGACTCAAGATGTACTGCAGGCTCTTATGATCTGTGAAGATCTCACATTTCACCCCATAGAGGTAATGCCTCCACATCTTGAGTGCAAAGATTACTGCTACCATCTCAAGGTCATGTGTGGGGTAATTCAACTCATGCTTCTTCAGCTGTCTAGAAGCATAAGCAATCACCCTCTCATTCTGCATCAGTACACAACCCAGTCCCACACGGGACGCATCACAAAAGACTGTAAAGTCCTCATCACTAGATGGCAGAGCTAACACTGGTGCTGAAGTCAACCTCTTCTTAAGCTCTTCGAAACTCTCCTCGCACTGGTCGGTCCACAGAAACTTCTGATTCTTCCTGGTTAGTCTGGTCAGAGGAGCTGCTATCTTTGAGAAGTCCTGAACGAACCTCCTGTAGTAACCTGCCAAACCCAAGAAACTCCTGATCTCTGTTACTGAAGTGGGTCTAGGCCAGTTAGCCACAGTTTCTGTCTTCTTGGGGTCCACCTCAATTCCATTCTCTGATACTACGTGCCCCAAGAACGAAATGCTCCTTAGCCAGAACTCACACTTGGAGAACTTGGCATATAAGCCATGTTCCCTCAAGGTCTGCAGAACTATCCTCAGATGATGGGCATGCTCCTCTGCATTCCTGGAATACACTAAGATATCATCTATGAAGACAATAACGAAGTGATCCAGGTACTGGCTAAACACTCTGTTCATGAGGTCCATGAATGCTGCAGGGGCGTTAGTTAACCTGAACGGCATCACAAGGAACTCAAAATGCCCATATCTGGTCCTGAAAGCCGTCTTTGGCACATCTTCATCCCTTATCCTTAGCTGATGGTACCCCGATCTTAGATCTATTTTGGAGAAACAACCCGCTCCGGCTAGCTGGTCGAATAGATCATCGATCCTTGGCAATGGGTACTTATTCTTAGTAGTGACTTTGTTCAACTGTCTGTAGTCGATACAAAGTCTAAGGGATCCATCCTTCTTCTTTACAAAGAGTACTGGAGCACCCCAAGGTGAGGTACTCTGTCGGATGAAGCCCTTGTCTACTAGATCTCGCAACTGTTCTTTCAACTCTTTCAACTCAGCTGGGGCCATCCTGTAGGGAGGGATAGAGATCGGTCTCGTTCCAGGCATTAACTCTATCTCGAACTCTATCTCCCTAGCAGGTGGTAAACCTGGAAGCTCGTCTGGAAACACGTCTAAGAACTCTCTGACCACTGGCAATGAGGCGGGCTCTCCAACCTGACTGTCTAGCTCTCTCACGTGAGCTAGATAACCCTGACAACCCCTCCTGAGCAGCCTACGAGCCTATAGGGCCGATATCATACCTCTAGGTGTACCCCTTTTGTCTCCTCTGAAGACGACTTCTGACCCATCCTGACATCTGAACTTAACTACCTTGTCCCTGCAGTCCAAGGTAGCACCATGGGTAGATAACCAGTCCATCCCTAGAATGACGTCAAAATCAGTCAACTCTAGAACCACAAGGTCGGCGGACATGCATCTTCCCTCCACAAAAACTGGACTACATTGGCAGACTGACTCTGCCACTGACGGGTCACACTTGGGTCCACTGACCCAGAGGGGACACTCTAACTCAGAGACCATCAACCCTAACCTCAGCACGGCTCTCGGAGCGATGAAAGAATGAGATGCACCAGGGTCCATCAATGCATACACATCAGAACAACCAATGATGAGATTACCTGCCACCACGGTGTTGGATGTGTTCGCCTCTTGCTGTGTCATTGTGAAGATCCTCGCTGGAGCTGACAGACCTTCACCTCTGAAACCCGCTGAAGAAGAGGCTGCTCCTCTCCCTCTACCTCTGCCGCTGGCTTGAGTTGGTGCTGGAGCTACTGGCTGAGCTACACTGCCTGAACTTGTCTGCTGGGACTGTGCCATAACAGCTGCTCTAGGACAATCCCGAGCCATATGTCCCTCTTGCCCACATCTGAAGCAGGCTCTGGACCCATAGAGGCACACTCCCCTGTGTGGCTTACCACACTTCACACATGCTACATTGTCTGCACCTGAGCTCGAGCCACTTCCTAATCCCAGACCTGACTTGATCTTGCTCCAGAACTTGTTCTTCTTCTGCTTCTTAGTGGTACTGCTCCACCTCTTACTACCTGGACTTAAAGAAGAAGGATCCACTTTTCCCCTACCTGGGGTTTTGGAACCGGAAGGCTGTGCCACTGACTGCTTGACTTTTCCCTCGATGATAGCACTAGCCTCCATTCTCCTAGCCATATCGACTATGGTGTGAAAACTCTCTCTATCTGCTGACTGTACCAAGGAGGAATACCTGGGATGGAGCTTCATGATATACCTCCTCGACTTCTTCTGGTCTGTGCTAAGGTCCTGCCCAGCAAATGGCAGCAACTCCATAAACCTGTCAGTATATTCGTCTACACTCATGTCATCAGTCTGCCTCAACTGCTCGAATTCTATTATCTTCAATTCCCTTGAACTATCAGGGAAAGCCCATCCTGCAAACTCATTTGCGAAATCCTCCCATGGAAGACTGTCCACCCTCGGTTTGATGTAGTTCTTGAACCACTCACGGGCCTTCTTGCATTTTAGGGTGAACCCAGCCATCTGAATGGCTCTACTGTCATCCGCCCCTATCTCGTCTGTTATCATTTTGACCCTTTCCAGATACACAAATGGGTCATCACCATTATCATATTGGGGAGCACCCAGCTTCATATAATCAGTCATCCTTGTAACGACCCGGAAATCCGACCCGTTACCGGCGCTAGGATCCAGATCGGCTTAAGGCCGCCGGGACCCGTAGCAAGCCTACATACCTCCTGTAAACCTGTGGAATCCCATACATAACAACATATACACGATCTGTAAAAATTTTTTCTTTTCTCTTATCCAAGCAAAACTTGTGCATGCACAAAATCATACATAAACCCCACACTGGAGTCCTCATCAAATACTCCAATGGGGTATCATCATCATACATATCAGCTTGGATAATCATGGTCATTAACGTCATTACTCATTAAACACTCTGTACATAATGGGGATTCACACACCTCTAGGTCAAGCACTACTATAATCCTCAATACATCATCAAATCATTCATTACATTACATGGTCATAAATACTCATTACATCATGTTCATGTCCACTACTATCTATTACAACATACATGACTGAACTTCACTCTAGCCGACTTCCTGATCTATCCTGTACCTGCAACTCTGGGGATAAAGGGAGTGGGGTGAGCTACTAGAGCCCAGTGAGCAGAATAATAAAACATCAATTTAAATCATGCTTTCATGTATGCGCCATAACACAAACATTTCACAACAAGGATGAACTTGTCACCATTTAGCCCCTATCTTTCTTACTTATACATGCCGGGGGCGTAGAGCCGTAGCAGGCACACTCGGACTTCCATAATCTGTCATAGTGCCAGGGGCGTAGAGCCGTAGCAGGCACACCTGGACTCACATAGGCTATCATGACATACAAGGGCTAATGGATCATTCAACATTCATCCACATCAACAACAAAGTATGCAATGCAACATATTCGTGAATTCTAATGCAAACAACCTAATATATCTCATGGCATTCATGATGCGTGAATCATGCTAAAACATTTCATTAATTTGCTTTAAAACTTAAAGTTTATTCCACTCACCTCTGGCTAGCTCTGAAGAGACTCTGAAGCAGCTGGCTCACTGCTGGGGGTCTCGGTTCCTCGGGTCCGAACCTACACAGGTGGACTCAAATGAGGGACCAAACATCCATGAATATGACTCTAAAATACTCCCCAAAAACCCCCTAAAACATCCTGAAAACATCACATGAAAACATGCAAGAAATGGCTGAACAGGGCACTTTCGGCGGCAGGTTCGGCGGCCGAAAGTCCCTCTGCAGCCGAAAGTCATGCAGGTTCGGCGGCACTTTCGGCGGCCGAACCTCCCAGACAGAGACGAAACTTGAGTTTCGGGGGCAGGCTTCGGCAGCCGAAACTGCCTCCACAAGGGGGTTCGGCGGCCGAAAGTCACTTCGGCGGCCGAACCTGAGTTTCTGCCGAAGGGCAGAAACTTGGCTCCCTTGTGTCCACAGCCTCCAAAACGCCTCAAAACATGCATAAACTTGTTTCTACACATGCATACACATCATACCTCACACCTAGGGGTCTCAAACTATAATATACCCCAACTACAACACTTCAAACAACACATTTCCAACATACATTGTTCAAATCACAACATAAACCCATAAACCTAACAATAAGCCTAAACATGCATTCTATCCCATCAACTTGCATAAAACTTTCATAAAACATAAAAGAAGCATAGATCGAAGCTTACCTCTTGAAGATCGAGAGGAAGAACGACCCTAGCTCGGAAAATGGAGGGATTTAGCTCCAAGACTTCCAAGCTCCAAAACTTGTTTCAAAAGCTTAAATCTTCAAAACCAAGGGAAAACAAGTGAAAATCTTGAAAGATTTAGAGGAAGAACATCAAAAATGGGTGAGGGGCGACGGAAAGCTCACCTTGGCCGAAAATGGGGAAAAACTCGCCCGTTTTCGGCTAAGGGACCCTTTTATAGTGGCTGGCCATACCACGTTCGGGGGCCGAATGTGCCTCCGCATGCATGCCATGTTCGGCGGCCGAACATGAGGTTCGGCGGCCGAACCTGGGTTTTCCTCCAAAGATTTTTCATGCAAAAACTCATTTAATTTCTTACTTAAAAACATGAAATACATGAAAACATTTCATAAAATCATAGTTTTACCCTTCTAGAGGTTTCCGACATCCGAGGTCCCACCGGACGGTAGGGATTCCGATACCGGAGTCTAGCCGGGTATTACAATCCTGACCTTGCTCCCTCTGGATGAGCTAGGGTTAGGAGGTTGAGTAACTGGGGCTGCTGGTTCTGTAGGTGGTGGAGGTGGGGCAACATTTTCTGTGGTAGGGTTTTCTGGATTTGGGTGATAGGGTGGTGGTGGATACATAGGATACTGTGGGTATGGTGGGTAGTATGGTGGGTATGGCATCTGTGTGGGGTAAGGGCTAAAACTAGGGTAATCCGACGTGCCTCCCATCGAATACCTGGGGTGTTGCGAGAAATGTGGGTAGTGGGGTGGCTGAACAAATCCCGAGGCCTGAGTGCCTCCTTGGGACTCTCCCATTCCCTCTTCTGACATACTAACCCCCAAACTGCCATCCCTCCTCTGCTCTACATCCACACTGTCCTCCACATCCACTGACATTCTCCCTTGTACAGTTCCCTTCACAGATCTGCTTCTGTCCAAATCCAAAGACCTTCTAGGGTCTCTCATTGCTCGGTCCCTGTTGGACCTGCTAGACATTGCCCTAGGCAATGCTGGAGGACGGGCGCTCATGCCCTCATCCTCAGGTGGCACTCCAGTCAATCTTGCAGATCGACGAGTTCCTCTCATCCTGTCTTCTGAAAAACCACACATAGCACAAACATCAGCATCATATGGTTCATGTGGGCACACATGAATCCTCATCATAAACATCACATAACATAGCATATCATTTATGCACATGTATATAATCATGGCATATCACATCATCATTCAAGACAGGACTCTACATCCTATCCTAGTGGACATGACCTTTCCTATTGTGCTTGACCTTCTATACATCTATGAGCCCGACACTCTAGGTCCGACCATATGAACCTAGGGCTCTGATACCATTCTGTAACGACCCGAAAATCTGGACCGCTACCGGCGCTAGGATCCAGATCGGCATAAGGCCGCCGGGAACCGTAGCAAGCCTGACATACCCTGTAATCCTGCTTAATCCCATACATGATCAACAATACTCATAAACCTGTAAACATTTTCATATAACAACCAAGCTCAACCTGTACATAAACATAAACATAACATAAACCTCCACTGGAGCCCTCATCAAATGCTCCAATGGGGTATCTCATCATACATAAGCTTGGTTGAAACATAACCTCATATCTCATATCATAAAGACCATGTACATACAAGTGGGATTAACAATCTGTATTGGTCAAGCACAACTCTATCCTCAATATTCAAATTACATAACATAACTTAAAACTCTTTTACATTACATCATAATACAATTTTCATGTCCACAATCTAACTATTACATAACATCACTTCATACTCTGACTAACCTCCTGGTCTACCCTGTACCTGCACATCTGGGGTTAGGGGAGAGGGGTGAGCTATAAAGCCCAGTGAGCAGAATAGAGAAAAACATATATTAAATATTTCATGCTTCCATGAAATGCAACACATCACAAACATATCACATAAGGATGGTATTGTCACCTATAGTCCTCAACATAGTCCGATCGTGCCAGGGGCGTAGAATGGGCCTCACTGGTCTTTCTCTTACATACATAACATAACATAACATTCCAATATGCCAGGGGCGTAGAATGGGCCTCACTGGTCTTTCTCTTAACATAGTCCAGGGGCGTAGAATGGGCCTCACTGGCAATCCATACCGTATCATCATCATCATATCATACCATAGGAGGACTAGAGGATCATCCAATAGCCAATCCGCATCCACATCATATTATGCAATGCAACGTATTCGTGAATACTAATGTAAACAACCTAAAATATATCATGGCATATATGATGCATGAACATGCTCCAAAAAGTTATATTTCATTTATTTAAAAACTTAAGGTTCATTCCACTCACCTCTGGCTGAAGCTCTACAGACTCTGAAGCAGCTATCTCACTGCTGAGGTCCTCGGTTCCTCGGGTCCGAACCTACACGGGTGGACTCCAATGAGGGACCAATCATACATAAACATAACTCTAATAAACTTCCCCAAAAACCCCCTAAAACATCTTGAAACATTACATAGAAATATGCATGAAATGGCTGAACAGGGCACTTTCGGCGGCACCTTCGGCGGCCGAAAGTCCTGGACAGATCCGAAAGTCAGGCACTTTCGGCGGCACCTTCGGCGGCCGAAAGTCCCAGACAGAGACGAAAGTCTCTTTTCGGGGGCAACTTCGGCAGCCGAATGCTGCCTCCACAAAGGGGGTTCGGCGGCCGAAGGTCACTTCGACGGCCGAACCTGAGCTTCTCCCGAAGGGCAGAAACTCAGCTCTTTTATGCCCATTTCGCCTCCCAAGCTCAAATCATGCAAAAACTTGCTCTACAACATGCATACTTCACATAGATTACACCTAAGGGTCTCAAACTATCATATACCCCATCTACAACACTTCCATCAACAAAAACAAGCTACATTGTTCAAAATCATCAAAACCCATAAACTCATCATATATACTCTAACATGCATTTCTACCCATAGATCTTGCATAAAACTTATTTAAAACACATAAGGAGCTTAAGATCGGCCTTTACCTCTTGAAGATCGAGAGAGAGACGACCTAAACTCGGAGATCCAAGAAAATGAGCTCCTGAGTTCCCAAAGCTCCAAAACTTGGTTTGAATGCTCAAAACTTGCAATGTGAGTTTAAAACTCAAGAAAAATGGAAGAGATTTGGAGGAAGAGCACAAGATTTGTAAAGGGAAGGTTGGAAGCTTGCTGTGGTCGAAAATGGGAGAAAGCTCACCCATTTCGGCTAAGTGCCCCTTTTATAGGTGGCTGGCCAGGCCACGTTCGGGGGCCGAACATGCCTCCGCATCCATGCAATGTTCGGCGGCCGAACGTGAGTTTCGGCGGCCGAACCTGGACTTCCCTCGCCTATGCTTTCGGGGGCCTAACGTGCCTCCAAAACGCATGCATGTTCGGCGGCCGAACTTGCCTTTCGGCGGCCGAACCTGGGTTTTCCTCCAATGCTATTTTCATGTAAAAACTCATTTTCTTTTATACTTAAAACATTAAAATACATGAAAACATTTTATAAAACATGTTCTTACCCTTCTAGAGATTTCCGACATCCAAGATTCCACCGGACGGTAGGAATTCCGATACCGGAGTCTAGCCGGGTATTACATTCTTGGATTCGGTTCTTTTCTTGCTTGATTTCTCCGAGCTCGGATTTAGGTATTGTAACGACCCGAAATCGGACAGCTATCGGCGCTAGGATCCAGATCGACTTAAGGTCGCCGGGACCCGTAGCAAGCCTAACATACATCCTGTCATACTTGATAAATCTCATACATGATCATACATTTTCATAAAAAACTTTAAACTTTTTTTTTTCATTCACCAAGCTCGACCTGTGCATGCACTGAAACTGAATACATAAAAATCTCACACTAGAGCCCTCATCAAATGCTCTAGTTGGATCAATATTACATACATCAAGCCTGGTTTACATCACATTAAATAAAACATTACACAATGATCATGAACAAAAGGGATTAACCATAAACTCTAGGGTCAAGCACAACACTAATCCTCAATACAATTCTAAACAATATTTTACATTACATTATAATACATTATCTTTCATGTCCACAACTAACTATTACATACTTAAAACTTTTACTCTTACTGACTTCCTGGTCTATCCCGAACCTGCAAGTCTGGGGGTTAAGGGAAAAGGGTGAGCTACTAGAGTCCAGTGAGCAGAATAATAAAACGGAATATTAAACACATGCTTTCATGAAATGCATCACATCACAAACAAATCACATCAAGGACGGACTTGTCACCAATAGCCCTCTATCTTTAGCTCAAAAACTTCAAAATAAAGGTGAAAACTCATAAAAATCGTGGGAGACTTGAAGGAAAAGCACAAGATCAACAAGGGGTGGCGGAGACTCACCTTGCCCGAAAATGGAGAGAGAAAACTCGCCCATTTTCGGACAGGGGGCCCTTTATAGATGGCTGGCCAGACCACTTTCGGGGGCCAAAAGTGCCTCCGCATCCGCCCCATGTTCAGCGGCCGAACCTGGGTTTGTCTCCAAGCTCTTTTCTTTTTCAAAACTCAATTTCTTTCTTTATTAAAACCATAAAACATGTAAAAACATTTTAGAAAACCTTTATTTTACCCTTCTAGATGGCTCCGACATCCGAAAAATTCCGGATTCTAACAGAGATTTCGCCAGAAGGTGAGAATTTCGGTGCCGGGTTTTAGCCGGGTATTACAGAGAGGCTCTCGGCTGGCTTATGTGTTTCTTAAATAAGTTTAGATGCTGACCTTGCTGCCTAAGTTGTATCTGAAAAGGAAAGAATCGCGTTGCAAGGTCTTCAGAAGGAAGCGCGCGGATGGCTCTTCAGAAGGAAGATGGGCGCGAGGCAAGGCTTGTGCAGAGGGAAGGATATGTTGTCCAGTCTTTCCTTTTTAGGTGGAGCCTTCGTTTGAATTACGAATTTTGAATGCTGAATGCGGAATAGGCAAGTGCGTCTTCTTGAAATATTGCTGCCTAAATAGGAAGATCTGACTGTGGAAGTGTCTGCACATCTTTAAACAAAGAAAGAAAGATCTGCAATTTGAATTTCAAATAATCTTCTGACTGCGCTTTCCTTATTTGCTTTTGCTTCTGCACTTTCCTTATTTGAAAAGTTTCATTTTTTGAAAACTTGCCTTATTTGAAAACTTTCATTTTTTGGCACTTTCCATATTTGGCACTTTTTGACAGTTTTAAGAGCATTTTCACCAAATTGTCTCTTTATATCTAATATCTGCAAAATAAGATCAAAACCATAAAATTAGCCAGAAAATATGTAAATAAATATTAATAACATCATGATAAAATGGACTAAAATATGCTCTATCACTAGCCTTGTCTCAACATCCCCTAGCTCACTCCTCAATTGGCTAGGCTCGCGGAACTTACAACTACCCTTCTTGCGACTACCAACGTGCTCCATCCCCACAGAAGCACTAGGAATGATCTCACTTGGATCAGACATTGCACCTTAATTAGCAATACCTAATTGTTACTCTCATACCTGTAACGACCCCAAAATGGACCGTCACCGGCGCTAGGATTCAGGTCGGCTTAAGGCCGCCAGAACCCGTAGCAAGCCTGCTATACTCTCTGTGTACCTGTAAACCTTATACATGATCATACATTTTATGTGAAAATAAAACTCTTTTCTGAACCAAGGCTCAACCTGTGCATGCACTATCTCTGTACTCTGTACTCATGTACTCTGTACTCTGTATCCCTGACTAGAGCTTGCTCTAGATGGGTTAACTCATACCTGTTAAGCCTGGTTTTCACATACAGGAAAACATATATACATATACAGATCATGTACAATACATACATCACTAGGTCAAGCAACAACTATTACATCTCTTTAATATTACATGTGTAACAGCCCGGAAACCGGTACCCTCTTTGTAACGGCCCAAACTGCTCGGCACTAGGATCCAGATCGGCTTAAGGCCGCCGGGACCCGTAGTAAGCCTGCTATGAACTCTGTGTACCTGATAAAATCCCATACATGATCCAACTCGACTCCTAACTTTTCTTAAAACATTACCAGACTTAACCTTAAAAACCACTCAGATATACTAATCTGAAATAGCCCTTAGGGCTATCTGTAATACACCAGTGACACGTTACCAAGTAACCTCCATGCACTATGCGCTGTGCCATAGAACCCACCCTGAAGGGTCAGCATATCATAAGTTAACTTGGCTACCATAGAGTCACAGGAATCAAACCTGGTCTTCTCTATTGGCCTCTCTATGGGTCACAGGAATCAAACCTGGTCTTTCCTCTGCACTGGTCTTGGGTCAAAGGAATTAATCCCTGTCTTCCCTCACAGTTATAATTCACTGGGTTTTCAAAACACAACATTTATTAAGCCTGGTTTGACTCATTTCTCATCAAGAAACTGAAAACAGGATACATGCATATACAAGGGATGAAATACTATAGGCAAAGCACATACTAAACCACAAGCACACTATCTGACTGTTTATTACATCTGTACTACATATCTCTTTAATTTACATCATGTCCACACTAACTATACACAAGCATACTGAAGCCAACACTCTGATGCTTCAGACTTCCCAGCTAACCTTGTCCCTGCAAAACTGGGATTAAGGGAAAGGGATGAGCTATAAAGCCCAGTGAGTAGAAACACTGAAAACAGTTCATTCATACGCATTTTATATGAAAATGCATCACAACTCAAACATTCCACATCTTGGATTAGACATGACCTCAAAACTCCCTCGACGGGCTATTGATGTCGCCTTGGTCCAATCCTCATAAACAATGAAAATGCAATGCACCATATTCGTGATTCTAATGCAATCACCCTAAGATATATCATGGCATCCATGATGCATGAACTATGCTAACAAGCATTCTGTTACTTTAATATAAAATATTAAGTTTAGTTCTACTCACCTCTGCTCCTCTGGCAGAAACTGTACTGACTCTGCAACTGCTAATCCTGACGACCTCCCTGAACTGTCGGGTCCAATCCTACACAAATGGACTCGAATGAGGTGTCAAACATACTCTTATCAACGCTTAAACAATCCCCCATAACCCCTTCTGAACCTCTAAAAACAATCACACAAAGCATGCAAAAGAAGGCTGGACAGAACACATTCGGCGGCAGGTTCGGCGGCCGAATGTCCTGAACAGAGCCGAAACTCAAGTACCTTCGGCGGCCGAATATCCTCTTTCGGCGGTCGAACCCTTTCGGGGGCTACTTTCGGAGGCCGAAACCCCTAAACAGAGCCGAACCTCAAGGCACTCAGGGGCAAGCTGTGGCAGTCTAAGCCACCATGCAAGGGGTTCGGCGGCCGAATCCTTCTTCGGCTGCCGAACCTGAGTTCTTCAAGAACTCAGCTTCTCCCGCAACCTAGCTCCTCCATCTTTTCCTCCTCTCTAAACATGCATAACTCCAAACCTCAACTTACATATACTCACGTATATGCTCCAAAGGGGTCCAAAACTACCTATCAACCCCAACAAACAACACTCATAACACATAATCAAACTTCTCCATAAACTCATCAAAACTAACCTAAGCATGCAACTCTACATAACTCCCATAACCTCTTTAAAAAGCTATTAAAAAACCATTAAAACAAACTTAAAGACTTCCCTTACCTCCTGAAATCAGAAGAGGAACAACCAAACTCAGCAACTCCTCCTCCAAAGCTTCAACCCTCACAACTCTTCTTTTCTCTCCAAAACGTTCAAAACCTTTTGCAAATGATCAACCCTCTGCATAAGCTGATTAAAAGCTTGCAGATGAGTCAGGAGAAACGTGGCCTAACCTCTGGTCATGATCTGGAGGTGAACACCTGGCCAAACCACGGACTGAGGAGTGTGCACAGCTTAACCGACCACCTCAGCTTCGGCTGCCGAAACTACATGCAAAACCATGCAACCTTCGGGGGCCGAACATAAACTTCGGGGGCCGAACATTGGGCACTTTCGGCGGCCGAACTTCACATTCGGGGGCCGAACATGACAGAAACTCCTTTGGCCATTTCTCCCTAAAACTCAACTATTTCCTAATCAAACCGTTAAAATACTTTAAAACATTTTAGAAAACCTTCACTCTATCCTCAGGAAACCTCTGACATCCTTGAATCCCACCGGACGGTAAGAATTCCGATGCCGGGTTTAGCCGGGTATTACAACATGTCCACTCTAAGCTATTACAGATCTCTTTACTTTTCCTGTACTCTGCTGGACTGTCCCTGTACACTGTACACTGAACCTGCAAAACTGGGGTTAAGGGAGTGGGATGAGCTCTATAGCCCAGTGAGTAGAACAGTAAAACATCTCAGGAAAATATGATCTCATGGAATGCACCATATCACAGACAAGCCACATCAAGAGTAAACCTGTCACCACATAGTCCCAGTAACTCTGTGCCAGGGCGTAGTCAAAGGCTCCTGGACTTCCTGTCATATATGTATATGTGTATATAACACCCCCTGTACTTACCATTGCCAGGGCGTAGTCAAAGGCTCCTGAACTTTACTATATACCTGCCAGGGCGTAGTCAAAGGCTCCTGGACTTCGCTATACCTGCCAGGGCGTAGGCAAAGGCTCCTGGACTTCCTGTCTGAGACTATTGGATCATTCAGCATTCACTCACATCATCAAATAACGATGCAATGCAACATATTCGTGAATACTAATGCAATCAACCTATGGCATAAACATGATGCATGAGATATGCTCAAAAGCAGTTTGTAGTTCAATTAAAAGTCATAAGTTTAGTTCCACTCACCTCTGGCTATCTGGACTGACTGACTCTGCAGGTTCTGACCTCTGGAGCAGTACTCACTGCTGCTCTCTCTGGTTCCTCTGGTCTGTACCTATACAGATGGACTCAAATGAGGGACCAAACAAGCGTAGAATAACTCTCTTAAACTTCCCCAAGAATCCCCTTAAACTCACTCAACTAGCCCTGCAAAGCATGCAAAAGAAAGCTGGACAGGACACTTTCGGCGGCAGGTTCGGCGGCCGAAAGTCCTCTCCAGAGACGAAACTCAAGCACCTTCGGCGGCCGAATCCCCCACACAGAGCCGAACATGCAAAACTCGCGGGGGTAAACTGTGGCAGCCTAAGCCACCATGCAAGAGGTTCGGCGGCCGAATGCACCTTCGGCTGCCGAACCTGAGTTCATCCAGAACTCAGCTTCAACGGCAAACCATCTCCTCCTTCCCTTCAAGCTCTCCAAACATGCCTACCTCCTCTACTCAACTCACATATACTCACGTATATGTCCACAGGGGTCCAAAACTATCTAATAACCCCAAACAAAACAAACATAACACATAAACATGTATACATGCATAAATCATCAAAACTATCATTTATAACCTAAGCATGCATCTCCTTCCATAACTCCCATAAAACCTTCAGAAAACATAAAAACATGTTCAAGAGCATCACTTACCTCCTGTTATAAGAAGATAAACACTCTGATCAAAGGAAACGAACCACCTCTCTTCACACTCTCAAACTCTCAAAAACTTAGTTTTTGTTTTCTTCAACACTTTCAAAATCTCTTGCACACTAGCTAACTCTTGCATGAGCTGCTCAAACTCAGCAAATAAACCAGGGGAGACGTGGCCAACGTCTGGACATGAGCTGGTGATAACACCTGTCCAAAATGCTGACTAAGGGATACAAAACTGCTGGCTAAGCAACTCAGCTTCGGCTGCCGAATCGCATGCAAAACCATGCAACATTCGGGGGCCGAACCTGAATTCGGAAGCCGAATATTGAGCACTTTCGGCGGCCGAACTTATCTTCGGCGGCCGAACTTAGCTCAACTGCCTTAGGTTATTCAACTTAAAACTCACTTCCATTAACCGTAAAACATCACTACAAATCATACCACTTAGTAAAACATAAATTCTACCTTTTTCTAGAATTCCGACACCCCGAATTCCACCAAACAACAGGAATTCCGGTGCCGGACTCTAGCCGGGTATTACATTCTCCCCTCCTTAAGAACATTCGTCCTCGAATGTTCCTAAAACAACAAAAACAAAACACAAGGAGGAAACTAACCTCAAAACAGATGTGGATACTGCTGGAGCATAGACTCCCGCGTCTCCCAGGTGCACTCTTCTAGATTATGGTGGTTCCATAGGACTTTCACCATCGGAATCTCCTTGTTCCTTAGCTGTCTGATCTGCGTGTCCAGAATCCGCACTGGCTGCTCTATATAGGTGAGATCCGTATGAATCTCCACCTCAGGCTCACTCAGAACCTGATTCGGATCTGACACAAACTGTCGTAGCATAGAAACATGAAATACCGGGTGAATTCTCTCCATAGAAGCAGGTAAATCCAGCTTATACGACACATTTCCGATCCTCTGCAACACCTCAAAGGGTCCAATGTACCGTGGAGCCAATTTACCTTTCTTTCCAAAACGAACCACTCCTTTCATTGGAGACACTTTTAGCAATACCCAATTACCCTCCTGAAACTCTAACAGTTTCCTGCGAACATCTGCATAACTTTTCTGTCTACTCTGAGCTGTTTTGATTCTCTCTCTGATCATGGGCACCATTCTACTGGTAAGGTCTACTAACTCTGGCCCTGCAAGAGCCTTCTCTCCTACCTCTTCCCAGCAAACAGGGGATCTGCACTTCCTCCCATACAAAGCTTCATAAGGAGCCATCCCAATGCTAGCATGATGACTGTTATTGTGAGCAAACTCCACCAAAGGTAAATGCTGCCTCTAAGAACCGCCAAAGTCTAACACACATAGGCGAAGCATATCCTCTATGGTCTGGATGGTCCTTTCTGATTGTCCATCAGTCTGTGGGTGGAAAGCAGTACTAAAATCTAATCTTGTGCCCAACGCACTCTGCAGACTTCGCCAAAATCTGGAGGTGAACTGTGGTCCTCTGTCTGAAACTATAGACACTGGGACTCCATGTAATCTCACTATCTCATCCAGATAAACCTGTGCCAACTTATCCACAGAATAGTTACTCCGTACTGGAAGAAAATGAGCAGATTTCGTGAGTCTGTCCACAATCACCCATATCGAGTCTATCCTGTTGGACGCTACTGGTAAACCCACTACAAAATCCATGGCTATGTTCTCCCATTTCCACTTTGGAATCGGTAATGGGTTAAGCATTCCGGTTGGTTTCTGATGCTCTAATTTCACCCTCTAACAAACCTCACAGGCTGTCACGAATTGCGCCACTTCTTTCTTCATGGCTGGCCACCAATAGACCCTTTTCAGATCCTGATACATCTTGGTGGTTCCTGGGTGAACACTATACCTCGCATTATGAGCTTCCCTCATAATGTCTTCCTTCACACTGCCCCTATCTGGTACACAAAGTCGACTCCCATAGCGAAGGATCCCTTTGTTGTCAAATCTGAACTCTGCACTATTGCCTGACTGAACAGTCCTGGCAATTTTCATCAACTCAGGGTCCTCGTGCTGACTCTGAGCTATCTGCTCCAGAAACACAGGTGTCACTCTCATCTGTGCTATCAACGCACCTGTACCAGACAACTCTAACTGTAATCCCTCCTCAAAGAGCTTATAAAGCTCCATCACAACCGGTCTCCGCTCTGCTGCTATATGGGATAAACTGCCTAGTGACTTCCGGCTTAGGGCGTCTGCGACAACATTCGCCTTACCCGGATGATACTGGATTTTACAATCATAATCACTGAGCAATTCGACCCATCTTCTTTGCCGCAAATTCAGCTCTCTGACTTAAGATGTACTGTAAACTCTTGTGATCAGTGAAGATCTCGCATTTAACCCCGTAGAGGTAATGCCGCCACATCTTAAGTGCAAAGATAACTGCTGCCATCTCTAGGTCATGGGTAGGGTAATTCAACTCGTGCTTCTTCAACTGTCTAGAAGCATAAGCGATTACTCTATCACTCTGCATCAATACACAACCCAATCCCACTCGAGATGCATCACAGAACACTGTGAACTCTTCATTACTGACAGGCAGAGCTAACACTGGTGCTGTTGTCAATCTCCTCTTGAGCTCCTCAAAGCTCTCTTCACACTAGTCTGACCAGATAAACTTCTGGTTCTTCTGAGTCAATTTGGTCATAGGAGCTGCTATCTTTGAGAAGTTCTGAACGAACCTCCTGTAGTAACCTGCCAGTCCCAAAAAGCTTTTAATCTCAGTCACTGTCGTGGGTCTGGGCCAGTTAGCTACAGCCTCTATCTTCTTGGGGTCTACCTCAATACCCTCTGCTGATACCACATGTCCCAAGAAGGCAATGCTCCGTAACCAAAACTCACACTTCGAGAACTTGGCATACAAACCATGCTCTCTCAGTGTCTGCAAAACGATCCTCAGATGCTGGGCATGCTCCTCTGCATCTCTGGAATACACTAAGATATCATCGATAAACACAATGACAAAGTGATCCAGAAACTCACTGAATACCCTGTTCATGAGATCCATAAATGCTGCAGGGGCGTTTGTCAACCCGAACGGCATCACTAAGAACTCATAATGCCCATATCTCGTCCGGAAAGCTGTCTTAGGCACATCTGCCTCTCTGACTCTCAACTGATGATACCCGGATCTCAGATCTATTTTCGAGAAACAACCTGCTCCAGCTAGCTGGTCAAATAGATCATCAATCCGAGGTAAGGGATACCTATTCTTGATAGTGACCTTGTTCAACTGTCTGTAGTCGATACAAAGTCTAAGGGATCCATCCTTCTTTCTGACAAAGAGCACTGGAGCACCCCAAGGTGAGGTACTAGAGCGGATGAAACCCTTATCTACCAAGTCCTGCAACTGTTCTTTCAACTCTATTAACTCAGCTGGCGCCATCCTGTAGGGAGGAATAGAGATAGGTCTGGTACCTGGCAGCAATTCAATTTCAAACCCTATTTCCCTATCAGGTGGTAGTCCTGGTAAATCGTTTGGGAACACATCGAGAAACTCTCGGACTACTGGTACTGTGGCTGGTTCCCTAACCTGACTGTCTAGCTCTCTCACATGAGCTAGAAACCCCTGACAACCCCTCCTAAGCAAACGACGAGCCTAAAGGGCTGAAATCATACCTCTGGGTGTACCTCTCCTGTCTCCTCTGAAGACACACTCTGACCCATCCTGGTCTCTGAGACTCACTAGCTTCTCTCGACAGTCCAACGTAGCACTATATGCAGATAGCCAATCCATCCCTAGAATGACATCAAAATCTGTCAAGTCTAGAACCATAAGGTCAGCTGGAAGGCATCTACCCTCTATGAATACTGGACTGAAACGACAGACTGACACTGCCACTGATGGGTCACATCTAGGTCCACTGACCCAGAGAGGATACTCTAACTCAGAACTGATCAAACCCAATCGCTCTATGGCTCTCGAAGCAATAAAGGAATGAGAAGCACCGGGGTCCATCAAAGCATACACATATGAACACCCAATGATGAGATTACCTGACACCACTGTGTTCGACGTGTTAGCCTCCTCCTGTGTCACTGTGAAAATCCGTGCTGGGGCTACCGGATTTCCACCTCGGGAACCTGCTGCTGAAGTAGAGGCTACCCCTCTCCCTCTACCTCTGCCACTAGTCTGAGGCATGACTGGAGCTGCTGGCTGTACAACTGGCTGTACCACACTGCCTGAACTCATCTGCTGGGATGGTGCAAAAGTCATCTGCGGACAATCCCGAGCAATATGCCCTTCCTGTCCACATCGAAAACAAGCTGTAGATCCCAACCGACAAACTCCTCCATGTGGTTTTCCGCATCGTCTGCAGACTGGAGCTGTGCCAGAGCTTGAGCCACTACCTATTCCCAGACCTGACTTGACTTTATTCCAGAACTTACTCTTTGTTCCTTTTGCTCTATCCCATCTTTTACTGCTTGGTGTGGGGGCTTTAGAACCCGAAGCCTGTGCCTTTGACTGTTTCTGAATATTGGCACTAGCTTCCATTTTCCTGGCTGCGTCTACTATCGTATGGAAACTCTCCTTTTCTGCTGGAAGAATCAAGGAAGCATACCTGGGATGCAGTCTCATAGTATATCTCCTTGCTTTCTTCTGATCAGTATCATAGGCTTGACCCACGTACTGAAGCAAATCCAGGAACTTATCTGTGAATTCATCAACACTCATCTCATCTGTCTGTCTCAATTGTTCAAATTCAATTACTTTCATCTCCCTCGAACTGTCAGGAAAAGCCCACCCTGCAAACTCATTGGCGAACTCTCCCCATGACATACTATCCATTCTCGGCTCCACATAATTCTTAAACCATTCTCTGGCTTTCCTGCATTTTAATGTGAAACCTGCCATCTCAATGGCTCTCCTATCATCTGCTCCCAATTCACTGGTGATCATCCTAACTGCTCTGAGGTAATCAAATGGATCATCTCCCGTGTTGTATTTAGGAGCATCCAATTTCAAGTACTCCGTCATTTGGACTTTACCTCCAGATGAGCTAGGTTCATGTCTGTCAACAACAGGGGCTACTGGTTCTGGTGGTAGTACTGGGTCATTTGGCTCTAGATGTGCTGCACTTGGATGGGTAGGGGAAGAGGGATACATAGGATATGGTGGATAGTAAGGATAAGGCATATAAGGCATATAAGGAGGATATGGCACAAAACTCGAGTACTCCGACATACCTCCCATCGGATACTCTGGATAGCCAAAACCTGAGGTCTGAGCACCTCCCTGCGACTCTCCCATACCTTCCTCAAAACTGCCTATACCCATGCTATCATCTCTAGACTGATCAATTTCCATAGCTTCCCTCCTTTCCTCTGATCTTCCTCCCCTAGCTGTTCCTCTTCTGCTCTCGTCGACAGACCTTCTAGGGTCTATTGACATACCTTCCCTGCTAGATCTCTGAGACCTTGCCCTTGGCAATGCAGGAGGACGAGCAGCTGGTCTCTCACTCTCTGGTGGGACTCCAGTCAATCGAGCTGATCGACGAGTTCCTCGCATCTTTATTCTGGAAACACAACATATAACATACCACTTAGCACATAAACATCACATATCATACACATACGACACTCATGGCATATCATAGCAGATAGGACTCAAGACCTTATCCTAGTGGACATGATTTCCTATTGTGCTTGACCACTTCTAACCTGTCTGAGCCCAACACTGTCTCTATAGGTCCGATCATGTGAACCTAGGGCTCTGATACCAATCTGTAACGACCCCAAAATGGACCGTCACCGGCTCTAGGATTCAGGTCGGCTTAAGGCCGCCAGAACCCGTAGCAAGCCTGCTATACTCTCTGTGTACCTGTAAACCTTATACATGATCATACATTTTATGTGAAAATAAAACTCTTTTCTGAACCAAGGCTCAACCTGTGCATGCACTATCTCTGTACTTTGTACTCATGTACTCTGTACTATGTATCCCTGACTAGAGCTTGCTCTAGATGGGTTAACTCATACCTGTTAAGCCTGGTTTTCACATACAGGAAAACATATATACATATACAGATCATGTACAATACATACATCACTAGGTCAAGCAACAACTATTACATCTCTTTAATATTACATGTCCACTCTAAGCTATTACAGATCTCTTTACTTTTCCTGTACTCTGCTGGACTGTCCCTGTACACTGTACACTGAACCTGCAAAACTGGGGTTAAGGGAGTGGGATGAGCTCTATAGCCCAGTGAGTAGAACAGTAAAACATCTCAGGAAAATATGATCTCATGGAATGCACCATATCACAGACAAGCCACATCAAGAGTAAACCTGTCACCACATAGTCCCAGTAACTCTGTGCCAGGGCGTAGTCAAAGGCTCCTGGACTTCCTGTCATATATGTATATGTGTATATAACACCCCCTGTACTTACCATTGCCAGGGCGTAGTCAAAGGCTCCTGGACTTTACTATATACCTGCCAGGGCGTAGTCAAAGGCTCCTGGACTTCGCTATACCTGCCAGGGCGTAGGCAAAGGCTCCTGGACTTCCTGTCTGAGACTATTGGATCATTCAGCATTCACTCACATCATCAAATAACGATGCAATGCAACATATTCGTGAATACTAATGCAATCAACCTATGGCATAAACATGATGCATGAGATATGCTCAAAAGCAGTTTGTAGTTCAATTAAAAGTCATAAGTTTAGTTCCACTCACCTCTGGCTATCTGGACTGACTGACTCTGCAGGTTCTGACCTCTGGAGCAGTACTCACTGCTGCTCTCTCTGGTTCCTCTGGTCTGTACCTATACAGATGGACTCAAATGAGGGACCAAACAAGCGTAGAATAACTCTCTTAAACTTCCCCAAGAATCCCCTTAAACTCACTCAACTAGCCCTGCAAAGCATGCAAAAGAAAGCTGGACAGGACACTTTCGGCGGCAGGTTCGGCGGCCGAAAGTCCTCTCCAGAGACGAAACTCAAGCACCTTCGGCGGCCGAATCTCCCACACAGAGCCGAACATGCAAAACTCGCGGGGGTAAACTGTGGCAGCCTAAGCCACCATGCAAGAGGTTCGGCGGCCGAATGCACCTTCGGCTGCCGAACCTGAGTTCATCCAGAACTCAGCTTCAACGGCAAACCATCTCCTCCTTCCCTTCAAGCTCTCCAAACATGCCTACCTCCTCTACTCAACTCACATATACTCACGTATATGTCCACAGGGGTCCAAAACTATCTAATAACCCCAAACAAAACAAACATAACACATAAACATGTATACATGCATAAATCATCAAAACTATCATTTATAACCTAAGCATGCATCTCCTTCCATAACTCCCATAAAACCTTCAGAAAACATAAAAACATGTTCAAGAGCATCACTTACCTCCTGTTATAAGAAGATAAACACTCTGATCAAAGGAAACGAACCACCTCTCTTCACACTCTCAAACTCTCAAAAACTTAGTTTTTGTTTTCTTCAACACTTTCAAAATCTCTTGCACACTAGCTAACTCTTGCATGAGCTGCTCAAACTCAGCAAATAAACCAGGGGAGACGTGGCCAACGTCTGGACATGAGCTGGTGATAACACCTGTCCAAAATGCTGACTAAGGGATACAAAACTGCTGGCTAAGCAACTCAGCTTCGGCTGCCGAATCGCATGCAAAACCATGCAACATTCGGGGGCCGAACCTGAATTCGGAAGCCGAATATTGAGCACTTTCGGCGGCCGAACTTATCTTCGGCGGCCGAACTTAGCTCAACTGCCTTAGGTTATTCAACTCAAAACTCACTTCCATTAACCGTAAAACATCACTACAAATCATACCACTTAGTAAAACATAAATTCTACCTTTTTCTAGAATTCCGACACCCCGGATTCCACCAAACAACAGGAATTCCGGTGCCGGACTCTAGCCGGGTATTACAATACCACTTGTCACGGACTTTGTAATTTAATACATCAATCCGTGCGGCACTTAGTCCAATAGAACTAAGTTTAGCCTTCCAGCACTCCTTAGCCTTGTGAAAATTGAAAACAAATTGGCTAAACAAGCCAAAAGCATCTCGAGTAGAAATTAATTAAAGTAGCCGAATGTAATATGGAGAGTTTTGGCAAAGTGAGGGCCAAAATACTCCAATGGAAAACTTAGCAGTGATGGCCGAAAATAATAAAAGAAAAGTTGGCTAAGGAAAATTTAAAAGTGCACAGTGAAAGCTTATGATTGGTTGACTAAAATGCCAAGTGGGATTAGGGAAGGGAAGGGAAGTGGAAATTTGGGAAGTGGAAATTCAATAAAATGATATTACAAGTGTACAAAGGGTGGCCGAGAATCTCTCTACAAGTGCTCTCACAAGTGCTCTCTGTTGTGTTTTAAAATGGCTATGTACAAAGGGGTATTTATAGTTGTGCATGGGTCCAATATGTGGCTAAAAATTAATGGCTTGTTGAGCAAGCCTTCTAATGACAACTTGCCACATGGAAGCTTCTTAAGAAGCCTTGCTGCTACCTCTCCCATTTGGTGCCCAGCTCTCTCTAGCATTTTTGGGAATCTTCTCGTGCTGAACACACAAAAACTGCGCTAAACTTGGGCCAATTACAATCTGCCAACTCCTGCTGGAAATTGTCCAGCCTGCTTACTCATCGATCGGCATGAGTTTCGCGGCCCAACGCTCATCCTGCCTGCTGCTGGCCCGCGCGTCTCCCTTCGTCGGCCTGCTGTTGGCCCGCGTACCAGGGCCTGATCTGGCCCGCAAGATCCTCACAGCTCACTCAGCATTTGACCCAGCGACAGCTCAGCCCGCACACGCCAATTCCAGCTCAGCACTTCTCCAACTCAACCCAACACCTGGCCACGCGTGATTAAGCTATCCAGCAACCTGTCTAGTCCGCCAGCACCTAAAATCAACCCAACCAAGCTACTGACTCAGCCCATACGCCCAATGGCTCCCCATCACGTTTATGGGCACCTAAATGGCTCAATTTGCCACTAAATGAGCTCCAAATCGCTGAAATTAGACCCAATTGAATTATCAATGTCCAGATTAATTTTAAATGCCCCACAATCACTTGATCATACTTGTACCACCTGCTTAGCACCAAAATTAGCACCAACTCAAGTAAAAAAAATTTAGATATTTCGGAAAAAATTGTGGAGGTGTGACAATGACGTTATGCACTTAGCTTTTACTTCAGGAAAACAATCGAGTGATGTCCGATTGCTCAATCAATCCATTGCTATTCTTAACACTGAATGTGGGTTAATGTGACGTGACTAAAAATAAACCAATATCTGTTCATGTAGTGCAACGGAATACAGGAGTTGGTAAATTGGAGTTGTTGCTAAATGCAAATGGTTTGTAGTTTCAGTATCTTGTATTTGGTTACTATAGATCTGGAAACAACAAATGTGGCCGTCGATTAGTAATTAACTATTGAAATATTGCGTACGGTCAACTATTTTAGTTTTGGATTTAGTTACTGTATATTTACACTATTTAATTAAAATTAAATTAAGTTACTGTATATTTATACTATAAAATAATAAACTTTTAAATTGACTTACTTAAAAATAGAGATTAAATAGTTCATTTTATAAAAAAAATTCTGATAGTTATTTTAGCCCTTAACCTAGAACCGATAATTCTAGTTAAAATCAGACAGATGACCATGTCTGCATTTCTAAGCTTTTTGCCATCAAGGGCATGGACTCACAGATTTTCTGAATCTTTGTCCCCTACGTCACAGTGAGGGGGAAAGAGAAAAGGCAAGATGTTCTCCATTACAAACAAACAAACAAATGGACATGTCATGTCATCTATCAAAATTAAAATGTATTTCTTGTGCAGGAGTCTAGAGAGCATGCTCCCTCAGTGGTGGTGGTGATAGAGAAGCTCCGGGAAAGGTGAATGTCCTCCATCGTAGAAAGCACGCACTGTGGGCTGAAGAATTGTCTTACACTGGATTAGTGACAGCCCGAAATTCGGGCTACAATCTTTCTGGATCTATCATGTACCTTATTTTACAGGCTCTTGTCATTTAGTCACTTCTTTATTTTTTTTAAATAGAAAAAATCTAATTTTGAATTAATGGAAAAAAATTCCTGCATACATGCATCGTTTCTGATTTATTCACTCTCAAGTTTCAAGCAAAATAACCAATTAATTGAGTTTTTATGATGATACAAACATACAAAGATTACACAAAAATGACTATACTATATTCTGAATTAAAAATTGAATTGACCTTTGATACATGGGAGCATTGAACGTACCATCTGAAAATACATAAGCAAACAATTATTCAAAAAAAAAAATTATAGATTTTATGAAACAAAATAAGAGTGATAATACATAGACCAACCTCCAGGGTTTCAAATGCAACGTGGCATCCGTTGCAACTCCGAGGCCACGAACAAAGCGGCATTGGATAAGTCAGCTATGCTTGAACCTTTCAGTTCCGAAACAATGGCTTCAATCCTTGACACTTCAGGTATAGATATGGATAATATCATTGCATGTAACAAATACTGCCTACAAGAATAACCAAGAGCATACAGCATCCGCCGCAAAAGTAAGTGTGGAACACCCTTCCGCCGAGACTCGAGGATTGCACTAACCTTTGGAAGGTTAGTTAGAAATCCAGTTGTAGCTTCCCTTGGAGCTGCTTTGAGCAGCAACACCACACATTCAGAAGCTATGTCTGCCACAGTTGCTGCAGAGGATCCACTCAATTCAAGCAAGATGCTTAAATTGCCACCAAATTCCGTTATATCTCTTATACATTGCTGCTGATCAACCAGACCACCTGCCTCACAAGAAACGTCATTTAGGAGTGCTGGTTCTTCTCTGTAGGCTAATCCTCTTTTTCGACCTACTGAGCATAGAAGGAAAGCCCTACATAAGCCAAGAGTTGGCTCAAGAAAATCTTCCATGTCTTTTGCATACACAAACTCCAAAAGATTTCCAACTTTTCTAACGACTTTTAACTGTGAAAGTAACTTGGAATCCATTTCAGGAGCTGATGCCAAAGCAAGACATAGCTGAACATTATTCACATTTGCACTCGATAAATCACCAAGTAAAAATTCAAAGCACTGTGAGACTGTCTTCAGATGTAAAATGTCTGAGATTTTTATGTAATCAAATTCAATGAGCATCACAAGAAGCTTCTGTGCATACACGGGAATGGGATCTTCATCTTCAATCAATGTCGGGTAGAGAGGCAGGAAATGAATATTGGATATTGCCTTCAAAGCCTGTGATCTTTGCTCGTCATCAAAAGGTTCATTTAAAAAGATGACCATGACATCAAACAGGATTTTCAGGCATAAGAATCTGGCATCACCATCCTTATTTCCCTTATACAGGATGGCAAGACTTGGGAGAATTTCACCAATGAATACATCAGAGCTTTCAAGAATTAAAGGAGACTCCTCTGCAACAGACTCCAGAACTCGAAGAAGAGTTATCTGGAAGTCGTCCCTCCCCTGAGGAGAAAGTAAAAAAAATTGTTGTTAGCATATAAACCCACTTGTCCTTCCTAGAAAGAAATGTACCAATCTGGAGAACTAATATTTTGGTGGTCTACAAGATATAAAAAGATGATTGATTGTCAATCCCCAAAAGAACTAGAAAGCCTATTTCATGCGAACATATGCATAGTTAGTGACTTATTTAGCAAAAAAATTAACAGTGGTTATCACTTGCCTAGGCATTTTACCAGCCGAAGCACTTATGTACTACCAAAGATGATTTTTCCTTTTCAGATAAGGTTATCCTAAACAAACACTAAATTGAAACTATACATATACCCGCTATGTGCAATGTTGACAGATTGCCACCTAAGTAGACACTAACCGCTTCAAAGCTCCAACCGAAAGAAAAAATAGAAAAAAAAAACCGCTTCAAAGGCTAATTTTACTTGGCCAAAATTGATAACAAAGCATAAGCTTGTTTTCAGTTGATTGCTAGGTTGGGAAACCAGCCAAGTACCTGTTTTACCTATTCTTAAATACTGAAGTACAGCTGAAAGAATCAACCAGTAAACTAACACTGGAGAAGAAATAACATCACAAATGTTGTTTGAGTGCAGCTATTCACCTGGAATGGTGTCTCCAAAACCTTCACCAAATTTGCTAATTGCTGCAGAATTTGATTATTCACCACCCTGCGCTTAAAAGATGAGCTCCCAAGAAGATGAAGAACAGAGAATAAATGAATATTGGTCTTTGGAGCAACACGGCTGCTCATGGCAGAGATCTGCCCATGGCGCCTTCCTCCCATCATCTGCTGAATATCTGCAGTTACAACATCCAGTAAGCTTGGGACAGTAGATGCCACAATGCGCACAAATGCATCTAAACATTGCTGCAAATAGCTGTCCTTCTCTTTTGCCAGCCTGTCAACTGCAGAAAGTAGTCTTGGATTGCAAAAAAATTGTGGTAGCCATCTCCTACCATTCTTGCAAAGAAGAGCCATGAAAAGAAGTGTTTTTCCCCTCAAAATTTCGCTACCCTGCTCAGTGAGAGATAAAAGAGAGGGAACCAGATTTTTATCCTCTGCCAAGGATAAAATGTGCCGCCCAATATTTGTGAACAAATGGCTTCCTAGCATGGCCATGCTTAAGAGATTCAAACATATTTGCTGCTCACGTGGACTGCCCTTGACAAGGGCAGCAGCTGTGTCTTTGAAAGAAAGTTTATCTAGAACTGACTGGATGGTAGGAGGATTGAATCTAGCCAAACGAACCAAACACGATCCTGCAGTAAGCCTCATGCTCTCCTGTTTCCCTGTTGCTTTATATATATAACACAGGTTGCTGATCACATCTGAACTGGTGAAACGAGCTGCCCAGTGTCCTCCTTGACTGCAAATGTTTTCAATCGTCCTCAATGCATAAAGTTGAGTTATATCATCTTCTCCTTTCCGTAGGACAGATGATACCAGTGAAATCAATGAATTTGGAACCTGCAAGCGGTAAAAAGAATTATATGATAATCAATGAAGATGAATCAAGTCAAAGAAGAGCATGAAAAGAAAGGTTTAAAGGACTCAAGTCAATGCCGTCCTACAATCAACTGTGCACCTCAAAACATTACTTCTGAAATTCAGTTGATGGCTGCAATTAAAGAAAAGTTTTGCTAAATAGATCCTACTGCAAATTTTAACAGATGACATATAACAAGTTGGAATCTGTTAAAAGATGAATAAATCATGATGTGATCTGGTACAGACAATTGTGACATCAAGTTAGAAAGCCAACCTGCCATCCACATGTTGAACGATTGTCCTTTGATGGAGATTCAGGTGTATTGTTATCTCTGCTCTGCTCAGTCTGGGTGGATATATAAAACAGCAACTCACCTAAAGCAGCCATGGAAAATCTCCTTACTTTCTCCTGCCTGTCCCTAAGGCCATCAGTAAGCGACCCTAAAATTCCAGAATTGGCCAAATCATCTTCAATAAAAGTAGAATGACGAATCAACAAGCCAATAAGTGAAGCAAGTTGAACACGCAAAGTTGAAGCTTTGGCAAGTCGGAGCATTTTAGCGACCATGAGCATTATTGGACCATTTGTTAGGATATTGGCTGCATCAACATTACTGCTCAATATCTCAAGGTATCTAATCAAATTCTGCTTCTCCCCAATGCTAGTGTTCCCACTAAAAATGGATATAATTCTATTGTTGAATGCATCTAGTTGTTCCTTAGACATCTTCACAAAATCAGATGGTTGCAGTGCTTCAAATGGAAGAGAAGGAGTCCCCTCTGAAACTTTATCGGTTTTTCTGCTGGGCATCACAGGTCTGACTGAAAGATCAGATGGATGCCAAAGGACCTCCGAAAGGTTATTGGACGATTTTGAAAAATCAAACTCAGCAGCTCCTAAAGCTTCCTTTGTTCTCTGAGTTTTGACCTGATGACTGGTACTGAGTGGGGAAGCAGCCATGTCAACATGCTCTGAAGATGATTCATGATCATTTGTGCTCGATTCATCAGAGGCAGGCATGTTAACCACAGGTGAGGTCTCCAATTGATGTGTGTTACTCTCCACCTCTTCAGGTATACTGCCAGGGTGTTCAGTTCCATCAGGTTCTTCGTGGGTATCATCTTCTGTATTCTCATTGAAATCAAGTTCCATATCAGTGTCCTCAATTTTAACCTCAGCATCATTTTCAGAGCTATTAGGCATGGGTCTCCTGTAGTTTTCCTTTTCATTCTCCCTCTGCAAATTTGATTTTGCTATTCTTGACAGCCTTAAGAGATTAACACCCCTATTAGCAATAGAAGGATCTCTCAGCTTCTCTTCAACCACTCTTCCAGAGGCCTTTGTTTGAATTTTTCTGCCACTGAATGTGCTCTTTACTGGGGTCTCATGACCTCTTGATCCTAATATTGAATTCTCATCAGGTTTTGGTGTCCCTTTTGCATCCTTTTCACGATATTTAGGAGGGGTTTTGTTTTGTAAAGTTCTATCTCCATTACGTTCAGAGAGGCATGGCTTAGTATAAAGTTCTATCATATTATCAAAAGCAGGCTGAGGAGGTAAGGACACTGGAGCAAATTTAGTTCTCCAGAAAGCATGTCCACATAGCTCAGTCCAATGTATTCTTTCAGCTGGATCTTTTACCAGGAGAGAGTTTACTAGGTTGGCAAAAGGACGGGTTGGATTGCCAGGAAGAGCTGGGGTTGGATCTGAGAGGATAGATTTCACCAGCTGAGTGAACTCTCTACCCACAAAGGGGGGCCTCCCTGTATAGCACTCATACAGTACACAACCTAAGGCCCAAAAGTCAGATGCATAGGAGTGGACACCTCCATCCTCAAATAGTTCAGGAGCCATATAACAGGGTGTTCCACGTTTTGCTTGGGGCAACTGAAAAAGTACATAAAAACAAAGTTGCTGATGTAAACAATTGGAAGCTTAGAAAGAAACAAGTGATACCAAATTGAAAACTTTATGCATCTGGAATTACCTTGGATGAAGGAGTTTTAGATATTTCACTCAATTTTCTTGCTAATCCAAAATCACATAGCTGCTTTGCATAAACAAATAAGAAAACTAGTTCAAATAGATAGCAAAAACACATAATAACTAGACCATGCATTAAAAAAGGAAAATTGTACAAGTACCTTTGTACGTCCATTCTCATCTAAGAGAATGTTTGAAGGTTTTAGATCGCAGTAAATGATTCCCTTTGAGTGTAAATACCTAAAGATAATTGTCATGTCAGTATTGGAAGTGGGAAAAAAAAAAAAGAACATGACCAACATTATGAGAAAGAGATAAATAAAGCCGAAATAGCATATCTTACTGCAAAGCTCTAACTAAATCACGGGCAAGATCATGAATGGAGTCTTCAGGTAGCTGACAGTCCTGCAATTTAACCATGAATTGTCACTGTGCAAACGTGCATCAGAATTGCATAGCAGCAAATAACTTGCACAATTTCTATACATGTAAATCTAGAGCAGGATATTAAGATGGAAAAGTACCATGTACATGGCAACCACAATCTTTTACAACAATGAGAACTATAATTCCATATCTTATCACCAAGGATTTTTGTATATGATGTCATTCTAGGGGATAAGGCTTCATGCTTCTAGCAAATTACCTTGAGACCTCATCACCAAGCATATTTTGTAACTTTAAGGGCTAATGGAGGGGAAAAAATATTCAGCAGAGAAGTCACATTTGAATTTGGACAAAGAAATGTTGCAACTGGTTTGGTGGCAAGCAGGATTAAGTGAGACCAGAAATTGTTTTAAGGAAACTAAGAAGTTGAATAGCAGTTACTCTAGAAGCACCAGTTTACAGTGTCCTAGTTAGGATTGACAAGAAAGTTGCAACCCATACATGTACATCGCATTTTAGAATACAAATAGCTGTTTCACTGGACATTACATCTGTGCTTGGAAAAGCTGATGCAGTAACTCATGGCAATATCTCCACTCTGCATTATATATCTAAACATTTACATGTCTCACAGCATTGAACTTGGTAAAAAAAATATTACACACTTCACTTCCAGCAAAGGAATGATGCACAGTTATCTAAGAAAAGCACCGCTCTCATAAGAAATTAAGAATTAAGAGGCTGTTTACCTGTCGTAATAAAGTCATCAGATCTCCACCAACACAATATTCCAAAACTAACCACAAGTGGGCAGAAGTTTCGTACCTAATATACACACCAGGGACATGAGGAAACCAATAGAGCAAGCCCAAAAAGGAGTAAGTTCTTCAAGTGTAGATTTAAGAGTATAGATCTGAACAACAACAACAACAACAACCAGATATGGGCAAGCCTTACCAGGAGTAAAATTTTAAAACATTTGGATGATCTAAGGAGTGAAGAATCCTAACCTGCAATTAATGATAATAGAAGGGCATCAATGGATAAAATAAGGATACCCAATATTCAGTTGAAAGCATGTAAGAGAGCGAAGAGTATGCACACAGTTGGTTCTTTGCTCTATTTCCCAACAATTGGTGAAAGTAAATGGAAAAAAATGAAAAATTATGCAACAAGCTAAGAGTCGTTGTCCTATAACTTCTTGGGAACATATTATAGTATAGTAAAGAATGTTTCTGAAAAATAAGTAAAAGCAAACTAATCCATACCCAAAAAAAACTTGTAAAACAAAGGTATGTACTGACTGGCATGACTATATATTTCCCGTTTAGCCCCTGAAATATAAATATACTCTCATTCCAAATAATATTTCCAGTTAATGCGCTGATCACTAAGTGAAAATTAGTTGGATGTTTGTGATATCTAAGAACCCAAGTTTGGAAAAAAAAAGGAAAAAAAAAAAAAGCAGAAGAAAATTTAGTAGAAAAAAGCAGTAAACAGCTACATAGTCGCTTAAACATGCAGTATAGTCCTCAAAATAATGCATAACTTTCAGGGGAAAAAAACGGGGGAAATCAAAATGCAAAGGAAACACGTAGCAACTTGGTATGTAAACTTAATCCACTAACCTCCCCCCCACCTCACCACACACACACACACCCACCAAAAAAAAAGCACTAAGAAATTAAATCACACCGAGTAACATGAATCAAATCACCAAGCACGACAAGAAACCTTTACAGCCTTACTTCTTGTAGAAGCTTGCTCTTCTGCGACTTGTCAACACTCTTAATTGCAAAATACTCAATGGTCTTCTTCTTCCTCCCTTTATACACAGCCTGAGCACAAATTCCACAATAGAAATAAAGGATTAGAAAAAGAGGGAAGTCTGATATTTGAAAAATGAAGCAAGCTCCGGTGAAGTTATTACCGAGTATTTGCCACGGCCAATGGCTTCGTAGATGTGGAAATGATTCATAGTGATGGAGTTGGCTCGCTAGGGTTTCGATTTGGATAAAAGTAGAAAATCAGTAAACGTTTTGAGATGTCATCAGCAGAGAGAGTCAGGAATCGAGGAAAGAGAGAAAGAGAAAGGTGGTCTTAGTCTGGATTTGATTACAGTGAGAAATAGTAGAAAGTTTTATTCCTTCAAAATGAGGCGAAATAGACAATTCTGTGTGGGAGAGCGGGAATACGAGTTTAATTGAAAATCAAACCTGAAATTAATGGAAACATGTCGGGTTTAAGGTTTTCCTTGTATCCAAACAGTTCCATACAAGAACGAGTAAATTTTGAATTTTGGTGCTACGATCGCTGTGGGCGAACCGTTAAATGCGGACAAAAAAAGATAAAGGTCACGTGAGAACCGTGTGCCTGTGGGGGCCATAAACAATATCAATCTAGGCCCAAGTTCCCATCAGTCCAAAAGCAATAGAAAGATAATTAAATATTTCTATATCATGCGTCTTGGACTATACTTGATCATGGCCCTACATCTCAACCTGGCTAATTTGGATTGGGCCAAGGTAAAGTGTGCAGTCCAAGTCAATTTTTTATATTAATTTAATTTATGTAAAATATATTCATTAGCTTTCCATTTATTTATGAAAAATAATTTTTATTTATTTTTTATTTAATATTAATTTAAAAATAAAATATATTAATAAATTTATATATACAACTTTTAATAAAATTTTTCATTTAGATTTTTAAGTTAATTTACTTTTAATGCAAATTTTCCTCTGTGTCCCTCTATACCTTGATACTCTCGCTTTTTACTCTTCCTTAAATCTAACTCTTTCTTTGCCTTTCCTAATGATGATCGCTGGGTTTCACCACTCTGGGAAGAGGCCGAGCCCATAGTGACAGGGCTGGTCCAGGACCCGCGGATTCCCACGAGTGAGAAGACCCAACCCATTCATCCCTGAGGTTGGGTCTTTCTCAGGATTCAGCTTTCTCTGCCCGAACCCGGTCTGGAAACTTAGCAAAATAAGGATCACTGGCCCAGCTCCGAACTGCTCGGTTCACACGCATGCTAAAAGAGTGAATTAAATGGCGTTAGCATAGCGCAAAGGCCTGATTCTCCCGTACATACGTATCAGCATGGCAGGGACAAGTGGCCCAATGACGAGAAAGTTGTTATACGTCACTAGCGGACAACCTCCTCTCAGGCCAAGCTTACTCAACCATTGTAAAACCCTATTTTCTGGATCTCAGATTATCAATTTGCGCCGTCTGTGGGAACGAATGAGATTTTTTCATCGCTGGAGTTCCACTCTTACAAAACCCACTGAGATCCACAATGGCCAACCATAACGAAAACAACATCGTCAACACCCCCAATGACCTGAGCTCCCCCCAGGAGGGGCAACAGTTCTCTTTCTCCAGCCCCACAACTCCCAACAATCAACCACCAACCCCTTTTAATCCCTCGCCGAGCTTGGCAGGGAATGTACCCGGAACTACCTTGTCTAATCAGGACCTCCAAGCCATGGCCCTCCAGTTACAAAACACCGCCCATTGGTTAGGGCTGATGATGCAGCAAAAGGGCCTCAACACCCTAGTGAACGTATTGCCTGTGATAGAAGAACCCCGGACTAATGAGCCCCAACCTACCTTTAACCACCCTCAAGCAAACAGTAGAGAAACCGGAGAAAGGGGGAGGAGGCCAGGCGAAGAGGAAGAGCCAGAGGCTAGAACTCGGGGAAGAAGAGTAAGAGAGCTGATAGAAAATGATGAGGAAGAAAGTTACTCTACCAGGACAACTAGGAGGACAGAAGATGAAGAGCGAGAAGAAGAATATCGCCTAGAGAAGCGGCCCAGACAAGAAGAAGAGGGTGCAGATTAAAAGCTGCAAAAAATGAAGGAGCAGCTCCTGGCTGAGTTGGGGGCGAAGGATCACAACCAAGCCCTCTTGCCCACCTCTTCACCTTTCTCGAAATGGGTGTAGCAGGAGACCATCCCCAAGAAGTTTATGATGCCACCCATGGCAGCCTATGACGGAACTGGAAACCCAAGGGAGCACGTCTTTAACTACAAGACCTTCATGGAGCTGTAGACTCTATCGGATGCCTTGATGTGCAAGGTATTCCCCACGATGCTCTTAGGGCCGACACGAGCATGGTTTAACAGTCTGGAAGCTGGAAGTATCAGAAGTTTTGGAGATTTGGCCAATATCTTCATTAGCCGGTTCATTGCTGGAGTACCAGCGGACAGAAAGACGAGCTACCTGGAGACAGTTAGGTAGAGGAGAAATGAGTCTTTAAGGGAGTATGTCGTCCATTTCAATACGGAAGCTTTGCAGATCCCCAAGCTGAATGAGGGCAGAGCGGTGGAGGCCATGCAGAAGGGGACCACCTCCCCCGAGTTTTTTCGCTCATTGAGTAGAAAGCCCCCCACCATGCTGGCAGAACAGATGAAGAGGGCAGAGAAGTACATAAGGCAGGATGACGCCTTAGTGACAAGCAGATTTGCTAAGGAGCCAGCAGACAGGGGAAAAGCCCCGGAAGAAAGGAGGCTAGAGAGGCATGATAAA
Organism: Manihot esculenta; assembly: GCF_001659605.2. Taxonomy (NCBI): domain Eukaryota; kingdom Viridiplantae; phylum Streptophyta; class Magnoliopsida; order Malpighiales; family Euphorbiaceae; genus Manihot; species Manihot esculenta. The sequence goes on along the minus strand of NC_035175.2, from coordinate 1,453,654 downwards.
AAGCAAAGCAAAAGATCTGAGCCGTACAGACGGCCCTAAGACCGAAGGGATCAGGGACCCTTCCCCCCTCGGGTTCCAGAACAAAGAACACTCCCCCTGCGGGTTCCAGAGAACCTGACTCCACTCAACGCCTCCAGAGCCGAAGTGCTCATGGCAGTCCAAAACAAGGAGTTCCTCCAATGGCCGAAACCAATGAGGGCCGAGGCGAGCCAGCGAGATCCTGACAAATACTGCCAGTATCATCGTACACACGGCCACGACACCAACAACTGCTATCAGCTGATCAGTGAAATTGAGAGGTTGATAAAGAGGGGACACCTCAGAAATTTCGTGAAAAAACCTGAGGGAGAAAGGCCTCAGCCGAACCCTACAGCAGAGAGACCCCGGAGGGTGGGAGCAGGACCGGTGAATGATGGTTCCAGCGGAACCATCAACATGATTGCGGGGGGAACTGGAGGTCGGATGAGCCAAAGAGGAAAAAAGAGAGGCCGAGATGGGGAGGGAAGCAGTGCCGAGGTCATGCAGGTAGTTGAACATTCCCCAGTGACAATCTCCTTCTCTCCGGAGGATGCCCAGGGCGTTCAAATGCCTCACGATGACGCTCTTGTTGTCGAGGCCGTCATCCACAACTACCGAGTTAGGAAGGTTCTCGTCGACAATGGAAGCAAGGTGAACTTGTTGCCGTACAGTGTAACGACCCGGAAATCCGACCCGTTACCGGCGCTAGGATCCAGATCGGCTTAAGGCCGCCGGGACCCGTAGCAAGCCTACATACCTCCTGTAAACCTGTGGAATCCCACACATAACAACATATACATGATCTGTAAAATTTTTCTTTTCTCTTATCCAAGCAAAACCTGTGCATGCACAAAGTCATACATAAACCCCACACTGGAGTCCTCATCAAATACTCCAATGGGGCATCATCATCATACATATCAGCTTGGATAATCATGGTCATTAACATCATTACTCATTAAACACTCTGTACATAATGGGGATTCACACACCTCTAGGTCAAGCACTACTATAATCCTCAATACATCATCAAATCATTCATTACATTACATGGTCATAAGTACTCATTACATCATGTTCATGTCCACTACTATCTATTACAACATACATGACTTGACTTCACTCTAGCCGACTTCCTGATCTATCCTGTACCTGCAACTCTGGGGATAAAGGGAGTGGGGTGAGCTACTAGAGCCCAGTGAGCAGAATAATAAAACATCAATTTAAATCATGCTTTCATGTATGCGCCATAACACAAACATTTCACAACAAGGATGAACTTGTCACCATTTAGCCCCTATCTTTCTTACTTATACATGCCGGGGGCGTAGAGCCGTAGCAGGCACACCCGGACTTCCATAATCGGTCATAATGCCAGGGGCGTAGAGCCGTAGCAGGCACACCTGGACTCACATAGGCTATCATGACATACAAGGGCTAATGGATCATTCAACATTCATCCACATCAACAACAAGGTATGCAATGCAACATATTCGTGAATTCTAATACAAACAACCTAATATATCTCATGGCATTCATGATGCGTGAATCATGCTAAAACATTTCATTAATTTGCTTTAAAACTTAAAGTTTATTCCACTCACCTCTGGCTAGCTCTGAAGAGACTCTGAAGCAGCTGGCTCACTGCTGGGGGTCTCGGTTCCTCGGGTCCGAACATACACAGGTGGACTCAAATGAGGGACCAAACATACATGAATATGACTCTAAAATACTCCCCAAAAACCCCCTAAAACATCCTGAAAACATCACATGAAAACATGCAAAAATGGCTGAACAGGGCACTTTCGGCGGCAGGTTCGGCGGCCGAAAGTCCCTCTGCAGCCGAAAGTCATGCAGGTTCGGCGGCACTTTCGGCGGCCGAACCTCCCAGACAGAGACGAAACTTGAGTTTCAGGGGCAGGCTTCGGCAGCCGAAACTGCCTCCACAAGGGGGTTCGGCGGCCGAAAGTCACTTCGGCGGCCGAACCTGAGTTTCTGCCGAAGGGCAGAAGCTTGGCTCCCTTGTGTCCACAGCCTCCAAAACGCCTCAAAACATGCATAAACTTGTTTCTACACATGCATACACATCATACATCACACCTAGGGGTCTCAAACTATAATATACCCCAACTACAACACTTCAAACAACGCATTTCCAACATACATTGTTCAAATCACAACATAAACCCATAAACCTAACAACAAGCCTAAACATGCATTCTACCCCATCAACTTGCATAAAACTTTCATAAAACATAAAAGAAGCATAGATCGAAGCTTACCTCTTGAAGATCGAGAGGAAGAACGACCCTAGCTCGGAAAATGGAGGGATTTAGCTCCAAGACTTCCAAGCTCCAAACTTGCTTAAAAACACTCAAAAACTTTTGTGGAACCTTAAAACTCAAAGAAAATGGTGGGGATTGAAGGAAAAACACAAGATCTGGGAGAGGGAGGTCGGAAGCTCGCTGAGGTCAAAAATGGGGGAAAACTCTCCCATTTCGGCTAAGTGCCCCTTTTATAGGTGGCTGGCCAGGCCACGTTCGGGGGCCGAAAGTGCCTCCGCATGCATGCAAGGTTCGGCGGCCGAACCTGCATTTCCCTCACTCAAAATTTTCGGGCGCCTAAAGTCCCTCCGAAAGCATGCATGTTCGGCGGCCGAACTTCGGAGTTCGGAGGCCGAACCTGGGTTTTCCTCCAAAGATTTTTCATGCAAAAACTCATTTAATTCTTACTTAAAAACATGAAATACATGAAAACATTTTATAAAATCATAGTTTTACCCTGCTAGAGGTTTCCGACATCCGAGGTCCCACCGGACGGTAGGGATTCCGATACCGGAGTCTAGCCGGGTATTACATTCTCCCCCCCTTAAGAACATTCGTCCCCGAATGTTCCTCAACTAACATACAAAGCATGGCATCAATCATAACATACAACATAGCATACAATATATCATACATGCAACCCATAGAACAACTAACATTCACCTCAAAACAGATGGGGGTATTGCTGGAGCATGGACTCCCGTGTCTCCCAGGTGCATTCTTCAATATTGTGGTGGTTCCAAAGGACTTTCACCATCGGGATTTCCTTGTTCCTCAGCTTTCTGATCTGAGTGTCTAGGATCCGCACTGGCTGCTCTACATAGGTGAGATCCTCTTGGATCTCTACATCAGGCTCACTAAGAACCTTTCCAGGATCCGACACGTACTTCCGTAACAGAGAAACATGAAAAACCGGATGGATTCTCTCCATCGAAGCAGGCAAGTCTAGCTTGTACGACACATTATCGACCCTCTGAAGCACCTCGAAAGGACCGATGTACCGTGGAGCTAACTTACCCTTCTTCCCGAACCGAACCACTCCTTTCATAGGAGACACCTTGAGCAAAACCAAATCCCCCTCCTGAAACTCTAGCTGTCTTCTGCGGATATCTGCATAACTCTTCTGCCGACTAGCAGCAGTCTTGATCCTCTCTCTGATTATGGGTACTACCCTGCTGGTAAGCTCTACTAACTCCGGACCCGCAAGAGTCCTCTCTCCTACTTCCTCCCAGCAAATAGGTGATCTACACTTCCTCCCATTCAAAGCTTCATATGGAGCCATCCCTATGCTAGCATGATAGCTGTTATTGTAGGCAAACTCCACCAAAGGTAGATGCTGCCTCCAAGAACCGCCAAAATCTAGCACACACATTCTGAGCATATCCTCTATTGTCTGGATGGTCCTCTCTGACTGTCCGTCCGTCTGTGGGTGGAAGGCAGTACTGAAGTCTAATCTGGTACCCATAGCGTTCTGCAGACTCCGCCAAAACCTGGAGGTGAACTGGGGCCCTCTATCTGACACTATAGATACCGGGACCCCATGCAGTCTGACAATCTCATCTACGTACACCTGCGCCAACTTGTCCACAGAGTAACCACTCTTGACAGGGATGAAGTGAGCAGATTTGGTGAGTCTGTCCACAATCACCCATATGGAGTCTAATCTGTTGGACGTCGCCGGTAACCCCACTACGAAGTCCATAGCTATGTTCTCCCATTTCCATTCTGGAATAGGTAGCGGGTTAAGCATTCTAGCCAGCTTCTGATGCTCTAGTTTCACCCTCTGACACACATCGCAGGCTGACACGAACAGTGCCACGTCCTTCTTCATAGCTGGCCACCAATACACTCTCTTCAGATCCTGATACATCTTGGTGGCTCCAGGGTGAACACTATACCTGGTATTATGGGCTTCCCCCATAATATCTCCCTTCAGACCAATGTCATCTGGCACACATAATCTGTTCCCGTAGCGGAGGATCCCCTTATCATCAAACTTGAACTCATTACTCTGGCCTGACTGAACCGTTCTGGCTATCCTGACCAACTCTGGGTCCTCATGCTGTTTCTGAGCTACCTGCTCCAGAAACACGGGTGTCACTCTCATCTGAGCCACTAAGGCACCTGTGCCAGACAACTCCAACTGTAATCCCTCACTCATAAGTCTGTGGAACTCCTTCACCACCGGCCTCCTCTCTGCTGAAATGTGGGATAGACTGCCGAGTGATTTCCGGCTTAGGGCGTCTGCCACAACATTCGCCTTACCCGGATGGTACTGAATCTTGCAATCATAGTCACTCAACAGCTCTACCCATCTCCTCTGCCTCATGTTCAGTTCTCTCTGACTCAAGATGTACTGCAGGCTCTTATGATCTGTGAAGATCTCACACTTTACCCCATAAAGGTAATGCCTCCACATCTTGAGTGCAAAGATCACTGCTGCCATCTCTAGGTCATGTGTGTGGTAATTCAGCTCATGCTTCTTCAGCTGCCTAGAAGCATAAGCGATCACCCTCTCATTCTGCATTAGCACACAACCCAGTCCCACACGGGACGCATCACAATATACTGAGAAGTCATCATCACTTTTTGGCAGAGCTAACACCGGTACTGAAGTCAACCTCCTCTTAAGCTCCTCAAAGCTTTCCTCACACTGATCGGTCCATATGAACTTCTGATTCTTCTTTGTCAATTTGGTCATAGGAGCAGCAATCTTTGAGAAGTCCTGAACGAACCTCCTGTAGTAACCTGCTAAACCCAGAAAACTCTTGATCTCGGTCACTGTGGTGGGTCTAGTCCAGTTAGCTACAGCCTCTACCTTCTTGGGGTCTACTTCAATACCCTGTTCTGACACAATGTGCCCCAAGAATGAAATGCTCCTAAGCCAAAACTCACACTTGGAGAACTTGGCGTACAAGCCATGCTCTCTCAAGGTCTGCAAAACTGTCCTCAGGTGATGGGCATGCTCCTCTGCATTTCTGGAATACACTAAGATATCATCTATGAAGACAATAACGAAGTGATCCAGATACTGACTGAATACTCTGTTCATGAGGTCCATGAATGCTGCAGGGGTGTTGGTCAACCCAAACGGCATCACAAGGAACTCATAGTGCCCATACCTGGTCCTGAAAGCTGTCTTCGGTACATATTCATTCCTTATCCTCAACTGATGGTACCCTGATCTCAGATCTATTTTGGAGAAACAACCTGCTCCTGCTAGCTGGTCGAATAGATCGTCGATCCTCGGCAAAGGGTACTTGTTCTTGGTAGTGACCTTGTTCAACTGTCTGTAGTCGATACAAAGTCTGAGGGATCCATCCTTCTTCCTCATAAACAAAAACGGAGCACCCCAAGGTGAAGTACTCGGTCGGATGAAACCCTTATCTACCAGCTCTTGCAACTGTTCCTTCAGTTCTTTCAATTCAGCTGGTGCCATCCTGTAGGGAGGGATAGAGATCGGTCTGGTACCAGGCATTAACTCAATCTCGAACTCTATCTCCCTAGCAGGTGGTAACCCTGGCAGCTCGTCTGGGAAAACATCTAAGAACTCACTCACCACAGGCACTGAGGCGGGCTCTCTGACATGACTATCTAACTCCCTCACATGAGCTAGAAACCCCTGACATCCCCTCCTAAGCAACCTACGAGCCTGAAGAGCTGAGATCAGACCTCTAGGTGTACCCCTCTTGTCTCCTCTGAAGACGACCTCTGACCCATCCTGATCTCTGAATCTGACTACCTTGTCTCTACAGTCCAAGGTAGCACCATGGGTCGATAACCAATCCATCCCTAGAATGACGTCAAAATCTGTCAAATCTAGAACCACAAGGTCGGCGGAAAGGCATCTTCCCTCTATGAAAACTGGACTACATTGGCAGACTGCCTCTGCCACTGACGGGTCACACTTGGGTCCACTGACCCATAGGGGACACTCTAACCCAGAGACCATCAATCCTACCCTCTCCACGACTCTCGGAGCAATAAAAGAATGAGATGCACCCGGGTCCATTAAGGCATACACATCAGAACAACCAATGATGAGATTACCTGCCACCACGGTGTTGGATGTGTTGGCCTCCTGCTGAGTCATAGTGAAGATCCGTGCCGGAGCTGATGGACCTTCACCTCTGTATCCTGCTGATGAAGAGGCTGACCCTCTCCCTCTGCCTCTGCCACTGGCCTGTGTTGCGGCTGGAGCTACTGGCTGCACCACACTGCCGGAGGCTGTCTGCTGAGACGGTGCTGTAAAAGCTGCTCTAGGACAGTCTCGAGCCAAATGACCCGCCTGTCCGCATCTGAAACATGTGTTTGTCCCTGCCAGACATACTCCCTTGTGTGGTCTCCCACATCTCATACATGCTGTAACCTCTGCGCCAGAGCTTGAGCCACTGCCTAAACCCAGACCTGACTTGATCTTGTTCCAGAACTTATTCTTCTTAGATTTTCTGTGGCCTCTATCCCACTTCTTACTGCCTGCAACTGCTGCACTCAGAGAAGAAGAGTCTAACCTTTCCCCACCTGGGGTCTTGGAACCAGAAGACTGTGCCACTGACTGTTTTACCTTCCCCTCAACTATAGCACTAGCCTCCATTCTCCTAGCCATATCCACTATGGCATGGAAACTCTCCCTCTCTGCTGACTGTATCAAAGAGGAATACCTGGAGTGCAGCCTCATAATATATCTACTTGACTTCTTTTGATCTGTGTCCAAATTCTGCCCAGCATATGGCAACAACTCCAGGAACCTGTCTGTGTACTCCTCCACACTCATCTGTTCAGTCTGCCTCAACTGTTCGAATTCTATTATCTTCTGCTCTCTAGAGCTCTCAGGGAAAGCCCATCCTGCAAACTCATTTGCGAACTCCTCCCAGGACATACTGTCCGCTCTCGGGTTCACATAGTTCTTAAACCAACCACGTGCCTTCTTGCACTCCAGTGTGAACCCAGCCATCTGAATGGCTCTACTGTCATCAGCCCCTATCTCATCTGTAATAGTCTTGACCCTGTTCAGATACTCAAATGGGTCATCGCCTGCTCTGTACTGAGGAGCACCTAACTTCATGTAATCGGTCATCTTGACCTTGCTCCCTCCAGATGAGGTAGGTTTGGGTACTTGTGTTTCCGGGACAGTAGGTACTGGTGGTGGTGGAGGTGCAACATCCCCTGGGGTAGGGTTTGCTGTACTGGTATAGGGAGGTGGAGGTGGGTACATGGGATACTGAGAGTATGGTGGGTAGTAAGGTGGGTATGGCATATGTGGAGGATAAGGGCTAAAACTGGGGTTATCCGATGTACCTCCCATCGAATACCCTGGATGGTGTGAATAGGGTGGGTAGTGATGTGGCTGGACATAACTCGAGGCCTGAGTGCCTCCTTCTGATTCTCCCATGCCCTCTTCCGGCATGCTCACACCGAGACTGCCATCCCTCCTCTGATCTACCTCCATATCCTCAGACATTCCTCCCTGCACTGTTCCCCTTACTGATCTGCTTCTACCCAGATCCAAAGACCTTCTAGGGTCTCTAGCTACTCTGTCTCTGTTGGACCTACTGGACATTGCCCTAGGCAATGCTGGAGGACGGGCATCAGTGCCCTCGTCCTGAGGTGGCACTCCAGTCAATCGTGCAGATCGACGAGTTCCTCTCATTCTATCTTCTGAAAAACAGCACATAGCACAAGCAATCATTAGCATCATATGGTTCATGTGGAAACACATGAACCCTCATCACATACATAGCATCACATCATAGCATTTATGCACATGCATATCATCATGGCATATCATATCATCATATAGACAGGACTCTACATCCTATCCTAGTGGACATGATTTTTCCTAGTGTGCTTGACCTTCTAGAACATCTATGAGCCCGACACTCTAGGTCCGACCATATGAACCTAGGGCTCTGATACCACTCTGTAACGACCCGGAAATCCGACCCGTTACCGGCGCTAGGATCCAGATCGGCTTAAGGCCGCCGGGACTCGTAGCAAGCCTACATACCTCCTGTAAACCTGTGGAATCCCACACATAACAACATATACATGATCTGTAAAATTTTTCTTTTCTCTTATCCAAGCAAAACCTGTGCATGCACAAAGTCATACATAAACCCCACACTGGAGTCCTCATCAAATACTCCAATGGGGCATCATCATCATACATATCAGCTTGGATAATCATGGTCATTAACATCATTACTCATTAAACACTCTGTACATAATGGGGATTCACACACCTCTAGGTCAAGCACTATTATAATCCTCAATACATCATCAAATCATTCATTACATTACATGGTCATAAGTACTCATTACATCATGTTCATGTCCACTACTATCTATTACAACATACATGACTTGACTTCACTCTAGCCGACTTCCTGATCTATCCTGTACCTGCAACTCTGGGGATAAAGGGAGTGGGGTGAGCTACTAGAGCCCAGTGAGCAGAATAATAAAACATCAATTTAAATCATGCTTTCATGTATGCGCCATAACACAAACATTTCACAACAAGGATGAACTTGTCACCATTTAGCCCCTATCTTTCTTACTTATACATGCCGGGGGCGTAGAGCCGTAGCAGGCACACCCGGACTTCCATAATCGGTCATAATGCCAGGGGCGTAGAGCCGTAGCAGGCACACCTGGACTCACATAGGCTATCATGACATACAAGGGCTAATGGATCATTCAACATTCATCCACATCAACAACAAGGTATGCAATGCAACATATTCGTGAATTCTAATGCAAACAACCTAATATATCTCATGGCATTCATGATGCGTGAATCATGCTAAAACATTTCATTAATTTGCTTTAAAACTTAAAGTTTATTCCACTCACCTCTGGCTAGCTCTGAAGAGACTCTGAAGCAGCTGGCTCACTGCTGGGGGTCTCGGTTCCTCGGGTCCGAACATACACAGGTGGACTCAAATGAGGGACCAAACATACATGAATATGACTCTAAAATACTCCCCAAAAACCCCCTAAAACATCCTGAAAACATCACATGAAAACATGCAAAAATGGCTGAACAGGGCACTTTCGGCGGCAGGTTCGGCGGCCGAAAGTCCCTCTGCAGCCGAAAGTCATGCAGGTTCGGCGGCACTTTCGGCGGCCGAACCTCCCAGACAGAGACGAAACTTGAGTTTCGGGGGCAGGCTTCGGCAGCCGAAACTGCCTCCACAAGGGGGTTCGGCGGCCGAAAGTCACTTCGGCGGCCGAACCTGAGTTTCTGCCGAAGGGCAGAAGCTTGGCTCCCTTGTGTCCACAGCCTCCAAAACGCCTCAAAACATGCATAAACTTGTTTCTACACATGCATACACATCATACATCACACCTAGGGGTCTCAAACTATAATATACCCCAACTACAACACTTCAAACAACGCATTTCCAACATACATTGTTCAAATCACAACATAAACCCATAAACCTAACAACAAGCCTAAACATGCATTCTACCCCATCAACTTGCATAAAACTTTCATAAAACATAAAAGAAGCATAGATCGAAGCTTACCTCTTGAAGATCGAGAGGAAGAACGACCCTAGCTCGGAAAATGGAGGGATTTAGCTCCAAGACTTCCAAGCTCCAAACTTGCTTAAAAACACTCAAAAACTTTTGTGGAACCTTAAAACTCAAAGAAAATGGTGGGGATTGAAGGAAAAACACAAGATCTGGGAGAGGGAGGTCGGAAGCTCGCTGAGGTCAAAAATGGGGGAAAACTCTCCCATTTCGGCTAAGTGCCCCTTTTATAGGTGGCTGGCCAGGCCACGTTCGGGGGCCGAAAGTGCCTCCGCATGCATGCAAGGTTCGGCGGCCGAACCTGCATTTCCCTCACTCAAAATTTTCGGGCGCCTAAAGTCCCTCCGAAAGCATGCATGTTCGGCGGCCGAACTTCGGAGTTCGGCGGCCGAACCTGGGTTTTCCTCCAAAGATTTTTCATGCAAAAACTCATTTAATTCTTACTTAAAAACATGAAATACATGAAAACATTTCATAAAATCATAGTTTTACCCTGCTAGAGGTTTCCGACATCCGAGGTCCCACCGGACCGTAGGGATTCCGATACCGGAGTCTAGCCGGGTATTGCATACAGGGTCTTCCAACAAATGAGAATCCCTGAACAACAGCTGGTTCGAGATCAGGCCCCGGTGAAGGGGATCGGAGGAGTCCCAGTACCTGTAGAAGGAAAGGTGAAGCTGGCTCTCACTCTCGGAGAAGCACCTTTGGCTCGGACGCACTACGCGGTGTTTCTGGTGGTGAAACTTCCCCTAAACTACAATGCAATACTGGGAAGGCCGGTGCTGTATGACTTTGAGGTTGTAACCAGCATAAGGTACTTGGCCATGAAGTTTCCGATAGAAGCAGGAGTGGGAGTAGTCAGAGGAAGTCAGGAAGAGGCAAGAGCAGTGTACCTGGCCACGATATCAGAGCCGAGCTCGGCAGGAGAAAAGTTTGACTCAGAAGTCCTAGAAGTCCGGGATGAGAAAAAAGAGGCCATAACGGAGCCAATAGGAGAACTAGAAACTTTTCCCTTATCAGAAGCAGAGACAGATAAAGTCTTCAGTCTTAACGCTGGCCTGACTGAAGAACAGAAAACTGAAGTAATGGCCCTGATCCGAGATCACGCATCAAGCTTTGCCTGGAAGCCTTCTGACATGCTTGGGATAGACCCGAAGGTGACGACTCACAAGTTAAACATCCTCCCAGAAGCCAAGCCGGTGAAACAGAAGAATAGGGTTGTAGGAAGAGAGAAGCAGCAAGCCACTAGGGAGGAGGTACAAAAGCTTGAAGAAGCAGGGTTTATCAGGGAAGTGATGTACCCCCAGTGGTTAGCAAATCCTGTATTAGTAAAAAAAGCCAATGGCAAATATAGGATGTGTATAGATTTCACTGACCTGAATCAGGCATGTCCCAAAGATTGTTATCCCCTCCCTAATATTAATAAATGGTCGACTCCACGGCCGGTTTTGATTACATGTCATCTCTGGATGCAATGTCCGGTTACCACCAAATTCCAATGGACAGGTCGGATGAAGAAAAGACTTCGTTCATAACAGAAGATGGGACCTACTGCTATAAGGCCATGCCTTTCGGGCTGAAGAATGTCGGGGCGATATATCAAAGACTGATGAATAAAATCTTCAAAAATCAGATCGGCAGGAATGTCAAAGTATATGTGGACGATATGGTGGTGAAGAGCCCGACGTTTCAACAACACTTAACAGACTTGAGGGAGGTGTTTGAAGTATTGGAGCAATATAGAATGAAGCTGAACCCGGCTAAATGTGCTTTCTTCATCAAGAGAGGGAAGTTCTTGGGATACATGGTGAGTGAAAAAGGCATTGAGCCCAATCCAGAGAAGGTGGAAGCTATCTTGAAAATGTCTGAGCCGACCTGCGTGAGGAATGTCCAAAGACTTATTGGAAGGGTAGTAGCGCTCAATCGCTTCATGTCGAGGTCGGCTGAAAGATGCATGCCGTTCTTTAAGAAGTTGAGAAAAGTTTCGAATTTTGAATGGACCGAGGACTGTCAAAATGCCTTCGAAGAACTCAAACGCTATCTCAGCTCGCCACATGTGCTCAGTAGTCCGCTGGAAGGGGAAGAGCTCTTGATTTACTTATCAGCCTCCGAGTAAGCTGTTAGTGCCGTACTGATGAGAGTGGAAGGAGGAGAACAAAAGCCAATTTTCTATGTCAGCAAAGTGCTCAAAGATGCTGAGGTGATATACCTGAACATTGAAAAAATAACGTACGCTTTGCTATTGGCGGTAAGAAAATTCAGAGTTTACCTAGAAAGCCATCAAGGAGTAGTGATGACAGACCAACCACTGAAGAAGATTCTCCACAGACCAAAAACTTCAGGTCGGATGCTTGCTTGGTCCATTGAAATTAGCCCCTACTGTTTAGAATACCGACCCCGAACCACCATAAAATCCCAAGCCCTTGCGGACTTCATAGCAGAGTGCTCTTTTAATGAAGAACAGGCAGAACCGGGTGAGTCATCTTCGGAAGCATGGGAGAATGAGAGAGGGAGGTAGCCCTCACCAGAGTTCAGCTGGAGATTATATGTGGACGGGGCATCCGAGGCTGGGGGCAGCGGTGCAGGAATAATGTTGAAGGGACCTGAAGGGTTCAAAGTTTGTTATGCCTTATGCCTAGAGTTCAGTGCCTCCAATAACATAGCGGAATATGAGGCCCTGATAAACGGGATGCTGGTAGCAATGGAGGTAGGGGCAACCGACCTCGAGGTGAATAGTGATTCCCAATTAGTGATCAACCAGATAACAGGGGTGTATCAGGCCAGAGACCCTACTATGCAGAATTACCTGGCGAAGGTAAATGCCATAGAAGCCGAGCTCAAGAATCGGGGGATCATGGTCAGATACCAGAGAATACCTCGGGAAGAGAATGAAGAAGCGGACTTGCTCAGCCGGTTGTCTAGGGAAGAGCTGGAGCAGCTCCCAGATGAGGTGTACATACAACATGTCAACATTCCTGCTTTCAATAAGGCAAATATCATTATGGAAGTCGAAGATGGGTAGAACTGGATGACCCCGTACCTTGAATATTTGGAAAGAGGAAAACTCTCCGAAGATAAAGCCGAGGCAAAGAAGATTGCGGCCCGAGCATCTAACTACCAAGCAGTGAGAGGGACTCTATACAGAAGAGGGAAGTCTACCCCATGGCTTCGATGCGTGAGTCTGGAAGAGGCTACAAGGGTGATGGAAGAAATACACCGGGGGATATGCGGAGCCCATGAGGGGGCAGGGACATTGGCAAATAAGATATTCAGGCAAGGGTATTACTGGCCCACCGTTAAAAAATAGGCTTAAGAGTTTGTTCGAAGATGCGATGTATGCCAGAGATTTGCCAACGCCATCAACGTGCCAGCCACACCTCAATCCAACATATCCAGCCCATGGTCGTTCTCTCAGTGGGGCATAGATATCCTGGGACCTTTTCCCAAAACCACTGGGCAGAAGAAGTTTGTGATAGTGGCTGTGGAATACTTTTCAAAGTGGCCAGAAGCAGAGGGAGTCCCTACTATCACAACGAGGAAAATGATAGACTTCGTCTGGGGTAACATTATCTGCAGGTTTGGGGTACCAGGGTACTCATATCAGATAATGGCAGGCAATTTGACTGCAGCGCCTTCAGAGAATTTACAAGAAATATGGGCATCTAGCATAAATTCTCCTCGGTGGCCCATCCCTAAACCAACGGCCAAACAGAGGTCACCAACAGAGCTATTCTCCAAGGGCTGAAAAAGCGATTGGATGGAGCAAAGGGAAATTGGGCAGATGAGCTCAACAGTATTTTATGGGCGTTCAGAACCGCGCCCAGGGCGCCAACCAAGGAGACACCTTTCGCACTTGTATTTGGCACTGAGGCCGTAGTTCCAATCGAGCTACAAGTCCCTACACATCGAGTTCAGTTCAATGACGAGAACGCCAACAGTGATAAACTGAGAAGTAACCTGGATGCCTTAGAAGAAGTCAGAGAAGAAGCTCAAGTTCGTACAGCTGCTTATCAACAAAGAGCGGCTCGTTATTACAATCAAAGGGTCAGAGAAAGAAGCCTGAAGGTAGGAGATCTGGCCCTGAGAAATCTAGAAGCTACTGGAAAGAGAGCGGCAGTAGGAAAGCTGACGCCGATATGGGAAGGTCCTTTCAGAATAATAAAAGTGGTCAAACCAGGGGTGTATCGAATTGAGGACATGCAGGGAAACCCTGAGCCTCATGCTTGGAATATCCAACATTTGAAAAGGTACTTCCCTTAAGATGTTACCAAATGTAAGAGAATTAGTTGTATTTTGAAGCATGGAAATAAAAGTAAACGTTATTATAATCAAATTTGTTATTTGCCATAACTTACATTGCTTCCATTGAAAGAAACGAAAAACAAAAATAAAACAGGCACAAATGTTCAAGACCTCAGTGAGGTAGGTGATCGGGCTCCCCAAGCGCCCCCGGCACCACAAAACCGGCTGAGATGATGAAGCGACAGTAAGGCCAAAGTGCCTGAATCTTGTTCAAGACCTCAGTGAGGTAGGTGACCGGGCTCCCCAAGCGCCCCCGGCACTTGATGTGATTTATTTGTGATGTGATGCATTTCATAAAAGCATGTGTTTAATATACTATTTTTATTGTTCTGCTCACTGGGCTTTTTTAGCTCACCCTTTTTCCCTAACCCCCAAGTTTGCAGGGTCAGAGATAGCAGGAAGTCAGCAAGGGTAATGGTTATGTCATGTAATAGAGTTGTAGTGGACATGTAATGTAATGTAAAGTAATGTAATGAGGATTAATATTGCACTTAGCCCTAATGGTTATTGTAAATCCCTGTTGTACATGATCTTTATGTAAATGTTTTGACGATGAGATATGTTGAACCAGGCTTGACATATGAGATATTGACCCAACTGGAGCATTTGATGAAGGCTCCAGTAAGGGATTCTATGTATACAGTTATGATGCATGCACAGGTCAAGCTTGGTATATGAAAAGTTTAAAATTTTTATGAAAATGTATGATCATGTATGAGATTTATCAGGTATGACAGGATGTATGTTAGGCTTGCTACGGGTTCCGGCGACCTTAAGTCAATCTGAATCCTAGCGCCAGTAGCAGTCTGGTTCCCGGGTCGTTACAAAAAGGGCGATTGTGCAAGGTACGGTTGCTAGCCCTTCCACTTCCATTATTGCTCCTAGTAGAGTAGAGGTTCCTAACCGAATGTATTTAAGGGATCTCAAAATGCAAAAGAAATTGATAATTTCTTATGGAGCTTAGAGCAATACTTTAGGGCGTTATGTATTGTTGATGATGCCATGCTTCTTTGTATTTGGCGGACGTCACTATGGTGTGGTGGCGAAGAAGGCATGCCGACATGGAGAAAGGGATATGTGTAATTGCCACTTGGGATGACTTCAAGAAGGAGTTGAAGAGACAATTCTATCCCAATAATGCCGCCCACGAAGCAAGGTCGAAGCTAAGGAGACTTACTCAAATGGGGAGCATTTGAGATTATGTGAAGAAGTTCTTTGAGGCAATTCTTGAAATCCCTTATTACCCTGACAGTGAGGCTTTGTTTGCTTTTATAGATGGGTTGCATAATTGGGTGTGCTTGGAGATCGAGAGGAGAGGTGCCCAAGACCTAGCCACTGCCATCTCAATTGCCGAGTCTTTGGTGGAGTTCCAAAGGAGTGAAAAGGACAAACCAAATCCGTCCAACAGAGGTATGGATGGAGGCAATGGAGATCATGGAAGGGTAGATGTGGCGAAACACCATAAGGGCAACAAAGAATGGAATGGGAAGTTCAAGAAGCCCGAGAAGAGTGGAGACAAGCCTTCCATCCAATGCTTCCTTTGTGATAGACCACATAGAGTGAAGGAGTGCCCAAAGAAGAACAAGCTTTCGGCCTTAATCGAGGATGATGATGTGGGTAGCAAAGAGGTGGAGCAAGCCACCATGGGTCCCTACAGTTGGTTGCTGCTGTGAAGAAGCAAGATTTGCCAAAGGAAGTAGGAAAGGGGCAATTATTTGTGAATGCAAAGTTGGGCAACCAAGATGTTCAAGCTCTCTTAGACACAGGTGCTTCAAATAACTTCCTTAAATAGGAGGAAGCCAAATGGATTGGGTGTAACGACCCGAAAATCGGACCGCTACCGGCGCTAGGATCCAGATCGGCTTAAGGCCGCCGGGACCTGTAGCAACCCCAACATTCATCCTGTGAACCTGTTTAATCCCATACATGATCAACAACATACATAAAAATTTTGAACTTTTCTTTCCATTCAATCACCAAACTCAACCTGTGCATGCACTATTCATAAATATAAACATTAACCCCACCTTGGAGTCCTCATCAATGCTCCAATGGGGTGACATAATATAAATTAAGTTTGGTTTACAATAATCATCATTAGACATTAAGATCATGTACTAGAAAGGGATTAACATAATATTATGGTCAAGCACAACTCTAAACTTCCATAAGCATTATTACATAACATTTCTATATCATACTTTTACATTACATCATATCCATGTCCACATCTAGCTATTACATAACACATGACTCTACTCCTGCTGACCTCTTGGTCTACCCTGTACCTGCAAACCTGGGGGTTAAGGGAGATGGGTGAGCTATAAAGCCCAGTGAGCAGAATGATTAAACATTCAAATTAAATTTCATGCTTTCATGAAATGCAACATATCACAAACAATTCACATCAAGGATGAACTTGTCACCAATAGCCCACTACTCATTCCAATAGTGCCAGAGGCGTAGACTGGGCCTCACTGGTCTTTCTCTTACATTACATTCATAACATAACATTCCAATATGCCAGGGGCGTAGAATGGGCCTCACTGGTCTTTCTCTTACATAGTGCCAGGGGCGTAGAATGGGCCTCACTAGTCTTCCATACCGTATCACATCATATCATAACGTAGTGCGGCTAAAGGATCATCTAACATTCATCCACATCAACAACATATTATGCAATGCAACATATTCGTGAATTCTAATGCAAGCACCCTAGTATATCTCATGGCATTCATGATGCGTGTATCATGCTCAGAATTTATTTATTATTTACTTTAAAACATAAAGAGTTATTTCACTCACCTCTGGCTGAAACTCTAACAGACTCAGAAGCAGCTGAACTCACTGCTGGGGTCCTCGGTTCCTTGGGTCCGAACCTACACAGGTGGACTCAAATGAGGGACCTAACATACATAAACATGACTCTAAAATACTCCCCAAAAACCCCCTAAAACACCTTAAAACAATCACATAAATCATGCAAAGGAGGGCTGAACAGGGCACTTTCGGCGGCAGGTTCGGCGGCCGAAAGGCCCTCCAGAGTCGAAAGTCATGCACCTTCGGCGGCACTTTCGGCGGTCGAAGGTTCCCTCCAGAGACGAAACTCATGCATGTTCGGCGGCACCTTCGGCGGCCGAAACTCCCTTCCAGAGCCGAAAGTCCACTTTCAGGGGCAGGGTTCGGCAGCCGATACATGCTACCAAAGGCAGGTTCGGCGGCCGAAAGAGCCTTCGGCTGCCGAACCTGAGTTCTTCCCAAAAGGGCAGAAACTCAGCTCAACATGCATAAACGCCTCCCAACTCATTCAATCATGCATTTTCCTATTCTACAACATGCATACTCAAGCATACAAGCTCCTAGGGGTTTCAAACTATCCTAAACCCCATCTACAACACATCAAACATGCATATCCAACATACATTGTTCATAAACGCACAATAAACCCATAAACTCCACAAAAAACCTACACATGCATTTCTACCCCAAGAAACTTCATAAAACTTACTTAAAACATTAAAGGAACTATGGATCTACTCTTACCTCTTGAAGAACGAGAGGAGAGACGATCCAACTTGGAGATGGGAGAGATCTCAACTCTTTGGTCTTTAAGCTTCCAAAACTCGCTCTTTTGTTCAAATATCTTCAAATCAACATAAAGCTTGTTAAAACACGAAAGATCGAAGGAAAAACATCTAAAATGAACCATGGGAGAGCAAGAACTCACCGTGGCCAAAAATCGGGAGAAAACTCGCCCGTTTCGGCCATGGAGCTCTTATATAGGGGCTGGCAGACCACCTTTCGGCAGCCTAAAGTGCCTCCAAAACTCATGCAAGTTCGGCGGCCGAACCTTTGAAACTTTCGGAAGCCTAACTTGCCCCCCTAAACCATCCCACGTTCGGCGGCTGAACCTGTAAATGTCTCCTTGGTCTTTTTCTTTTAAAACTCAATTTCCTTTTTGCTTAAAACCATAAGATACATTAAAACATTTTATAAAAACATGTTTTTACCCTTCTAGAGGTTTCCGACATCCGAGATTCTACCGGGCGGTAGGAATTTCAATACCGGAGTCTAGCCGGGTATTACATTGGGGTCGAAATTGAGAAGACCAAAGGTTGGATCAAGGCTGTAGACTCCAAGCCGAGTTTGGTGCATGGAATGGCAAAGGACGTGAGAATCCAAATTGGTGAGTGGTGTGGAACACTTAACTTTTCTATTGTTTCTATGGATGATTACTTGTATGTGCTAGGAATGGAGTTCATGGATCAAGTCAAGGTGATCCTAATTCCATTTGCCAATACTATGTGCATCATGGAGGAAAGGAAGACTTGTACCATTCCTTTGCAAAAAGTCAAGTCTAACCATAGAAGCACAATTTCGGCGATGAAGGAAGGAGCAATTTTTCAAATCATGCAAAAATGGAAAAATATTTTGAAAATCATGCATATTTTCGGATCCTGTGTGTCAACGGAGCGTGTTCGGCAGTCATACTACCGAACACGCTCGTTCGACACCATGGGTGTCGAACAAAGTGGAATTCGACACCATGGGTGTTGAACTCTGCCTTACCGAGCTTGTTCGGCACTCATAGTGCCGAAGAAGCTGATCCGTGCCACGGGAGCAGTGTAATCTGCTCCCGTGCCCGCCAGCTTTGCGGAAAGAAATGTTCGCCACTTAAAGTAGCGAATATTTCTGCCTGTCTGGCGTGTTCACCACCCAAGATGGCGAACACGCACAGAAAACTACGCTTCATCAGAAATCCCTGACGAACCTTGACTAAAGGAAAGTGTTCGCCACTTCCTTTTAACGCCGCGTGGCTCTGCATGCATGCAGAGCCACACGGACCTGTCTTGTGCAGGTCTGTGAAGCATTTGAAATAAACACCCTTCGGCTCTTCCTTTCATTTTTCCGCATCACCTTCATCCTTCTTCTCATTTTCTCCTCTTCCTCTGCAGCAGTAAAAACTCTCCACCATTTTCTTCTCTTTTCTTCTTCCTCTCTGCAAATTCTCTCCATCTTTGCTCTGCCCCTGTCTCCATTTTGCGAAGAATATCAGGTTTTTCGTTAAATTTTTCTTTAAATTTAAATGTATTTATATTTTTTAGGTTAAATAAAATTGTTAATATAATTTTGTATGTAATTTTTTTAATTTTAAAAATTTCATTAAAAAATTTGTAAAATATTTAAAAATTAACTAATTAATATTATCTGTAAAATATTAATTAAAATTGAAATAAAGGAAAATAAAAATTAGTAATACGATTCTATTTTTGTAAAGGAATGTGTGGCGAAACTTGTAAAACTTTATTTAAAAAATTTTTATTTTTAAAAAAATATAATAATTTAAATTTAAATATTATAATAATTTTTAAATTTATTATTAATAATTTTATTATTATATTTATTATGATAATATATAAATTGATTTGTGTTAATTATATAATTTGTTTAATTTTTTTGAAAATATTTTTTAATATTTAATAAAATTTAATATGTGTAAATGTAATTATAATTAAAATGATAATAAAATATAATAACTTTGTAAAAATAAAATAATTTAATTTTGTAAAATATTTAATCCGTTGAAATTTTTATTAATTTTTTAAAATTTTATTTTGTATTATAATAATATATAAATTGTGTAGAATTAATTTTATTTTAAATTTAAGTGATTATAAATATTTTGTAATATTTAAAAAATTTAATATATAAAATAGATAAAAATAAAAAGTGAATAAAATTTAATAATTTATAAAAAATATAATAATTTAATTATCTTAAAAATGTCATCCGATTTTTATTTTTTTTTAACTAGTTGAAAATTATAATTTTTTTGCATTATAATAATATGTAAATTTATTAGAATTAAATATATTATATATTCAATTATTTATATATTTTTTGAAATATCTAATTAAATTTAATGTATAAAATAATTATGAATAAAAAGTGAATAAAATTTAATAAATTTTAAAAATTATTTTTTTTAATTTTATTAAACATGTCATCCGCTTTTTTTTAATTAATTGAAAATTATAAGTTATTTTTTATTATAATAATATATAAATTAATTAGAATTAATTTTATTTTAAATGTAAGAATTTATAAATATTTTTTAATATTTTAAAAAATTAATATATAAAATGAATAAAAATAAAAATTGAATAAAATATAATAAATTATAAAAAATATAATAATAAAATTTTCTTAAACATGTCATCCATTTTTTATTTTGTTTTTAATTAATTGAAGTATTTATAAATATTTTGTAAATATGTAATAAAATTTAATATTTTCAAAATTAATATAAATAAAAAGTTAATATAATTTATTAATTTATAAAAAATATAATAATTAAACATTTCAAAACATGTCATCCGTATTTAAATTTTTTAAATTATTTAAAATTTATTTATTTATTTTTGAAATATTAATATTAAATTTTATTAATTTATTAAATTTAAATATTTAATAAAATTTCATTAAATTAATTAATAAAATTTAATTTTTTAGAAAATATTAAATTAAAATATTTAAAAAAATATTAAATAATTTCTTAAATAATAACACCAATATATTATTAAATTTTTTTTAATGTAGTGTTAGATTTGTTGTTTTTAGATAAAATATTTATTGTGATTTTTAGATTGAATATTTATAGTGATTTGTGGATAGAATATGTACTGTGATTTTGGATAGATTAGTTGTTGTGATTTTTAATATAATATTTATTGTGATTATTGGATATAGTATTTGTTGTGATATTTGGATAGAATACCTTTGAATCAGTAGTAATTATTTTTTGATTTTTTGATATAATATTTTTTAAATATGTATATAATTGTATTGTTAAATTAAGTAGTGTTATTTAGTGAATAATTGGTATTTGAATATTGTATATAATTTTACATAATTAGGTATGGAGGAAAGACGCAATCGCCGTGACCACCATAATTATATTTTACCGGGTCCCAACGATCCATCCTTGCTATATGCACAAGCCGATCATCGGTCTGAGGCTATATAGCAACAAAGTATGGAAGTTGGGGCAATTGCTTGCAGAAGGACGGGAACAATTTTACATCTGGACGACATTCCGGATCAAATAATACCTTACGTGCGACGAACTGGATTTTATGGGGTAATACAGTTAGGATTTTTTGCATTGGATTGGCATCTAATTAGTGTCCTGGTGGAGCGGTGGCGACCAGAGACCCATATGTTTATATTTCCCGAAGGGAAAATGACCATTACCCTTCAGGATGTAGGGTTAATAATCGGGTTGCCGGTCGATGGTGCAGCTGTTACAGGGCGTTCACGCCACCATTGGCCATCGGTGTGTGAGGCACTATTAGGTGTCGTTCCACCTAATAGTGCCATAAGAGGTTGTTACTTGAAGATGGTATGGCTAGCTGAGGAGTTTAGTCAGCTTTCAGATGACCCCGATGAGGAAGTTGTGCAGAGGTTCGCACACGCATACATCATGAGAGTTATTGGATCTATTTTTAGTGATACATCAGCTTCGCGTGTGAACCTTATGTTTTTACTTCTGCTAACCGACTTGGAGGAAGCCGACAATTATAGCTGGGGTGGTGCATGTCTGGCATGGCTGTACAGACAGTTATGCAAGGCGACAAATCTTGAAGTTATGCAAATGGCAGGTTCATTGTTCATTCTCCAGATATGGGCATGGGACCGTATCACAGCAGTTTCGCCTACACTGTCTGTACGAGTACCACATCATGATGCTCCATATCATGACATGCATGCAGCAATAGCATGAGAACATGGTATTCTTATCTCCTGAAATTTGCCACAAGTGCATGTTTGATCCATGAGTTTGACCACTTGCTTTTGCCTCCCATTTGCAGTAATTATTTCGCAAACCATTGTCTGACTATTGAACCGCCGGACTCTATATCAATTTGCTTTAATTGCATTAGCACGCAATGTGTCACTACAATACTGACTGAAAACATAGCCTCTGCTTTGTTGATCCAAAAATATTGTCCTCCGCGTATCAAAATAATGGACACACTGGAAAAATATTTTTTCAACCATTGCCGTTATTGGCAACGCCCGAAATCCTTTCATCATGCCGTGCGATTCTGCCATGTTCGTTGTCATCACGCCATACCTCTGTCCACCATCATACGATCTCGTCCATTTCTCTAAATTTATCTTAATTGCCCAATCGTATGATTATGGGTGCACCTCCCGAATATTGTTCATTGCATCATAAAATTTTCTTTTCTGATTTTCATTTGCTGATATAAATGACAAGTTTATAACAGTTAAATTACCACGAGTCAAAAGAGACATTAAATTTAAAATACTAAGTAAACTTCGTATTAAAACATGACACATACCTGCCTTGCGCAACGCTTCCTTTATTGCTGCATTTTTTAATGTCTTATTATAATTACTCAGAACATGTCTGATGCAGTAACGATGATGACCAGATGGAGGTTGCCACCAATCTTTCTACATCGCCTTAAGAATTCCAGCATGGCGATATGAAATTACACATAAATCTTCTCAATTGGTCACGAAGATCCTTAAGCAATCCATAAACCATAACCAATTGTCACCGTCCTCCTTATCAACAATGGCAAAAGCTAATGAAAATAGTTGATTATTTCCATCAAGTGCGGTTGCACACAGTATACACCCGGTATATTTTCCGTACAAGAATGTCCCATCGATTGAGATAACAGGTCAGCAATATTTAAATCCCTCAATCAATTGCTTAAAAGCCCAAAACATACGGTCAAACACACGACACATCGATTTAATCGCTCATTTATCCAATGTGGATTATCTTCGATTATGTATACTGTTTCTGGGTTAAACTGATGAAGGGCAGTCATGAATCAACGCAAACGACTGTATGATTCATCCCAACTCCCATAAAGCCGTGCAATTGCCTTCTACTTAGCTTTCCATGTTTTCTGATAAGACGGCTTGTACTCAAATTTATCCCGCACTTCAATTTGTAGGGCAACAATTTTTATATCGGGTTGATGTTCAATTAATGCAAATATGAATGAACAAATGAAATTCTCTTCCAATTGGCTATGGTTTTTTGTTACCTGAGGATTTGTATATGTGTGCGGTCCATTGTATCTCGTAATTTTCCATACATCCTCCCCTTCTTTCTTGGATGCTCGAAGCCTCCATGCACATCCACTGTCTTTGTCTTTACACTTTATAGAATACCTCTTCTCCCTTGTTTCATGATAACAAAATTGATGGTGATGTCTTAGATGATATTCTTTTGCAGCCGCAGCCACTGCATCTCTCGAAGAAAATATCATCCCAACTTAAAACTCTTGCGAAGGATCCCAAAAATAACGACCTTCTGGCTTATCATAAGGATCCACCCTCAGCAAATCAAAGTCTATTTCTGCATATGGGGGAGGATGAACAACAGGCACAATAGGATTAGGAAATTGTGTGTTGTAATATCGAGACTCACTACCAATATTCTCCTGTCCATTATCATCGTCATCATCCTCAGTAGACATCCATGAATCATCGTCGTTCTCATCCTCGTCCTCGTCCTCATTCTCTACTGTATCAGATAAATTAATTGACGGTCCTGCAAGACTATCAGATAAATTAATTGACGGTCCTGCAAGACTATCAGATAAACCATAATCATCAACTACATTTTGCTCTTCACATGGTTCATCATTTGATTCAACAGCAGTTCCAGATGGACCAATATCAGCATCCTCATTTATAGTATCAACAAAACGAAGTATCTTAACATATATTTATATACCAGGTATACCACCAATTTGATACAAGTAATTAAACATACTACAACATCATCTTCACCCCATATCTCCTTACATTCAAATTGTAAGGATCCATCCACAATTGTAGGCTTTCTAAAACTAATCGTCTCTATAAATTTATTATTCTTGGATAATCCAATTGCACGGCAGCACGAGCAATTTTACCGACCAATTGATTAAAACTTATCCATTTACCCAATGGAATAATCTTTGAAAAACCTCCATCATAATCGTAACCATTAAAACTATTTATAACATTACCATCCCAATGAATATTAGCATATGCAGGAACTGCCATTTCTCTGAAAAAAAAAAGAATAATAAATAATTTTACCACCATTTACTATATACATAAAGAAAATAAAAATTCAGAATATAAAATATTTTAAACTTACCTGCATTTCTTCTTTTGTATTCGAATCAATAAGAGTAGAAATAATATTTTTGTGAAATTTGTAGAGGGGAAAAAACAGTTTATAGAACGTAATTTATTGAGATATAATGCAAATTTTAAATAATTTATAAAGTAATGGATGTGGTAATTTACAGAGAGACCGGAAATGAGAGTGATGTATAGAGGGATAGAGTGATTGGTCGGAGTGATTGGTGATTGGGGGGTGATTGGTGGGATAATTTATAGGCGGAGGCGGGTTCTAGTTCGACACCAACACTGTCGAAATAGGGTCACGGACTGTAAAGCACCATGTATGCACCAGCATGCATGCATGCCCTTGCGTGCATGCAGGGCCACATGCATGCCCCTGCGTACATGCAGGGCCGTGATGCAGATACGGCCCTGCATGCATTAGTCAGCTCTTCGGCACTTATAGTGCCGAAGAGCTTTGAGGCGGGTTCTAGTTCGACACCAACACTGTCGAAATAGGGTCACGGACCGTAAAGCGCCATGCATGCCGTACATGCATGCCCCTGCGTGGCTCTTCGGCACTTATAGTGCCGAAGAGCTTTCTTTATTAAAATAATTTTAAAATAAAAAAATAGAACAACTTTATTAAAATAATTTTAAAATAAAAAAATAAAACATATTAAATATTTTCAAAAATTAAAATATTATATTTTTAAATAACTATTAAATTTTATTATCTCTTAATTTATATTTATTTTAAAAATATTAAATTTTATTTTTAACAGTATAATAAATTTTAATTTTTTTTAATATATATATATATATATATATAATATTTTAATAATAAATAAGTTTTTCGTATACTATTTAAATTTAAAAAATATTTTAATTTTCGTGTGGGCTAGGCGTTGAGTTGAGTTGGAGAAGCGCTGGGCTCGAATTGGCGTTTGCGGGCTGGAGCTGTCGCTGGATCAAATGCTGAGTGGGCTGTGAGGATCTTGCGGGCCGGGCCAGGTCCTGGTACGCGGGCCAACAGCAGGCCAGGTGGAGCGTGCGGGCCAGCAGCAGGCCAGGTGGAGCACGCGGGCCAGCAGCAAGCCAGGTGGAGCGCACGGGCCAGCAGCAGGCCGACAAAAGGCAAGAGGAGCGTTGGGCCGCAAAACTCATGCCGATCGATGAGTGCAAGCAGGCCGAACAATTTCCAACAGGAGCTGGCAGATTGCAATTGTCCTAGTTTTGGCCCAGTTTTAGCGTAGTTTTTGTGTGTTCAGCATGGGAAGATTCCCAAAGCTGCTGAAGGGAGCTGGACACCAAATGGGAGAGGCGGCAGCAGTAAGGCTTCTCAAGAAGCTTCCATGTGGCAAGTTGTCATTGGAATGTTTGCTCAACAAGCCCTTAATTTTTAGTCACATATTGGACCCATGCACAACTATAAATACCCCTTTTAGAACTTGTGAGAGCACTTGTAGAGAAATTCTTGCCCACCCTTTGTACACTTGTAATCTCATTTTATTGAATTTCCACTTCCCTTTCCGAATCTCACTCGACATTTTAGTCCACTTCCCTTCCCTAATCCCACTCGGCATTTTAATCAATCAATCACAAGCAGAAATCCCACTCGACATTTTAATCAACCAATCACAAACTTCTACTGTGCACTTTTAAATTTTCCTTCATCAAATTTTCTTTTATTATCTTCGACCATCGTCAAATTTTCTTTTATTATCTTCGACCATCACAATTGATAACAGCCGAACTTCATTTATTTGGGCCTAGGTTAGATTTAAGAAAAAAATATTGGTCCGAAATTCATCAAGCCCTTTTTAAACGGGCCGATCCAGCATCTCAAATCCTAATCCGGTCGCATGAGGCAGACCGGACCTATCGAAGACTCGGATCCAATAGGAAGCAATCCAACGTGACGTGAAGGAGAAAAATTGACTCAATCACTTCGCAGCCCTGCCCGCATACGCGCTGGGAGAGTTAAATGGCCGTAGGGATCCTGACACTCTTGTACGTACGGATTTAAGTGACAGAAACATATGATATTGTAGCAGAAAAACAGTTAAATGTCGCTGGTGGACAACGGCTTCCTCTCCACCTAAACTTACAACACTACTATAAATTTTATTTTTTATTTTTAAGATTTCAGCTTATTACTTTTTGAATTTACTTTTTGAATTTCAGAACATCAACCATAGCTTATTATTTTTTATTTTTTGAATTTCAGATCAACCACCACTAAGTTACTGAAGTTGCTCTCACTTTGCCAAAACCCTCCCTCATGTTACATTCTTCAGCTACTCTCCAGATTATATTCTTTAGCTAATTTCTATTGGAGGTGCTTTCGGCTTGTTTAGCCAATTTATTTTCAATTCTCACAAGGGTATTTTCAATTCTCACAAGGGAGTGTTAGGAAGCTAAACTTAGTTCAATTGGACTAAGGGCCACACGGATTGACATCATGCGTCATTTTGACGTTAAAAGTTGATTGCATTGTCCCAGCAGATATCAAACAATGTCTTTCAGGATTATGCTGATGTTGCGTTGTCCACCATTAAAACTGAAAATAAGAGGATACTTTTGCAAAATCACATGCTTATAATATATTTAACTGTTAACATAACAATTCCAGGCTTCACTTGCAAGTTCTACCTGAGAGGCACATAACTTATATAAAAAGGAAATTCAACAAAACCCTTGGTGGGTTATTTTCGGTTCGCTAAAACGGCAACCGCCCCACTCCCCCACCCCCCCAAAAAAAGACATTAAAATATAGGACTACCATGTCTTTATACCACTTTTAAGTACTATTTTTTCTCAAGAAGATCCTCAATGAGATCTGCAGCATCTTGAACAGTTCTAATACTCTGGGCTCTTTCTTCTTCCACGCTGATTCCAAATTGCTCCTCAAGTCCCATTATGATCTCAACCTGAATAAAAGAAGGTAATTTAAGTTGATGAGAATAAGAGAAATTGTAAGCTGATGAGGATAATAGTGATGACAATCTAAACAGAGGATTGTTCCCTGAGGAGAACTCCTCTGTAACTTTGCAGTCACAAGTGATTAAGGGAGATACTTTAGATATAACTGCTCAATCCACAATCTTTGTTAAGTTTAGATATAACTGCTCTGGTAGCTAAACAATAATATGTCCAGTATTTTTGTCAGAATTCTGGAATGCAGGCTGGTAAACAACCTGATGCTATATGTCAGCTCTAATTTCTTGCAAGAAAGTTTGTTTATCCAAAAGAAGGAGGGCCCGGGGGAGGGGGAGAGAGGGAGAGAGAGAGAGGGGTTGAAATGAGAAAACATACAGAATATGTAGATGTGCATTCAACTACCAACCAAAAGGGAAAAGTATAAATAATTAAAAGAAAGCAAATCATGCTGCTGACATTGATATAGACAACATAAACAATGATACAATGTTACATACAACATAAACAATAATATACTATTAAAGGGTTTTTTTGCTTACCTTACGAAAATTAGTACTTTTAAACTATTTCAATCAATCAAGTGTAAATGGTCAATAAGTAGTTCACATGTTTCAGAAAAAGCAACTGATAAGTAGATTTATTATTACAATTACGAAAGAGTAATTTAAATAAGATATGTGATAGAGTTCTAAAATTAAACGAGGACAATATAGTGAAATACTTGGTCAAACAACTAAAATGACAAGCTAGCCCCTCTCACCCCAATCCCAAAAAAAAATAAAAAAATTCAGCCAAAAAAATGTTATGCAGAAACATTTCAGCTTATTTTTATAGCTTATAAGCTGAAATTAAGTCAAGACAAACACCCTCTTACTCATACTATGTTGGGCGAAGAGATAGGTTTAAAATATAGGAGCGGACAGTGAAGTACCGTGTCAAGAGAATCGGCTCCCAATACAGCAAATTTCGAATCTGCATTGACAACAGCGTCAGCTGATAGTGCTAGCTGATTCCTCACAATTTCACACACTTTGTCCAACGTCTCTGGTTTAGCCTGCTAACAAAAATAGGCATCACTTGCTGGCTGTATCTCATTTATATAAAAAGGATGCTATTTAGTGGATGCCATGTGCGTATAACCATTAGTAAGTATATTTTAACTAAGTGTATCTACCAACAAGTAATGAAATTACTAGAGCTTAAGAGCACACTATTAAGTAACCAGAATCATCCTTTGAATTACAAAATTATTTGTAAACTAAATTACTGAAAAACAAGTTCATTTTCATGTCAAATAATGATGAAGACACAGATAGCTTGAAAACCCTGATCATGCGCAATGTACGGTCTAATTTAACACCCTATTATGTCAAATCAAAATATGACACAGAAAACATACAATGTGATCTCGTTCAATTCAGTTTCGCCAGAATTTATTTGACAAACAACATCACCAAGTATCCAATAGAATGAGAGGAACATGTGTATAACTTCTATTACAGAACCAACCATAAAGGCCATGCTTATACAGATTCAATGCTAAAGCAATATTCAACTATGTCTGTAGTCTAAATAAAGGCTTAAAGTACACACCACACAGGAAACGCGGAAATGAGATGCTCCCTTTTGCAACCTAAGAGAGGGGATGCTCCTTCCTCTAATGGGAAGTGAAACCGACCTCAGACTTGAGATACCATTGCTTGGTGTCTGCCCAAAAGTTAGAACAGAAAAACCATGTAAGTCCAGGTATGCTTATACAATGAAAGATAATTATATCGCCAAGAGCATCCTAAATTTAATAATAGTATATATAAAAACGGCACCAAATTGATCGTCACACTACAACCGTATTGACGGATTCAAAACCACCTGGGATCAAAGCCTGACAAGGTTTAGCATTTAAATAGGAAACAAATTTCAGAATATGACATCAAACACATGGCCAGATTAGCTTTTGCTAGATGATTTATGGCATTTGAATGAGTGAAATAATTTGAAAGGATTTTATTAGCTCAGAATCAGCAATATACCAAATGCCTCAAAAGAATTCAAAAAAAAAGAAAGAAAGAAACTCTATTGCATGAATTAGAGTCTATATGAATTGGGTAGCAAATCTAAAAACAATCCCTCTTCCCAAAATAATAATAACGGAAAACAGAAAGAAGCTATACAAGTTCAAGATTTAGGACTCATGAAAAGGCCAGACATTTCAATCAGGGTAATAAGAAAACATGAAGAAGCAAGCACCAAGAGCATCAATAATAAACAAATAAATCAAACAAAGAGAAGGGAAAGCAGAACAAGATTGTAATTTACCAGGAAGGTAAGCTTGGAGGACCTTGAGAAAGAAGTCATGGAGATCGAAGCTCCTGAAATAGAGGCCATGGCTGCTTGTTCAACAAGAAGAAAGAACACGCAGAGAGAGAGAGAGAGAGTGAGCACTAGGAGTGTGTGCGTGAAAGGGCAAGTGCTCAAGATTCAGGGACTGATGAACTGCTTCTTGTTTTATACTCGAATTGCCATCTTTCGTGGCTGCTTGTTTGTTGAGATCAAAAGAATTGTTGGCTTTGTTTCTATCGAAATTCGGACTGTTTGGTTCTCCGTTTTGTTTTCTCCAGTGTTTGGTTTCAGGGTTAAGTTATCAACCATAACAGCCCGATTTGGGTTTTCTTGGCTTGGTGGCCAACCGCCACCAACAATTTAACATTCGGTCACTTGTTTTTTTTTTTTTTTGGTTTGTCATAATTAAAAACAAAATTCATAAATTTTAATTTTATATATTTATATATTTTCTATTAATAAATAACAAAATATAATATCGTTCATGATAAATTATTATCTGGTCTTTAAATTTTATCATTACATACAATTTTATTATTATTAACATTTTAATTTTATCGATTACTTTCTTAATTCTTTAAATAATAATTAAATTAATATATCAAAAGAATAATAATAATAATAATATTTTTATATAAATAAATTATTTTCCCGATTAAAAAAATTTTGTTTCACAGATTAAATTAAAAGAGATATAAAAAAATTGCACAATCAAATCAGATAAATTTAAATTAAAAATATTCAATAAATATATATATAAGATATTTTTTTCATATATGAAGGAGATAGCGTGATTTGTTAATGATACACATTTTAGGAGTGAATTAAAATATGAAAAAGGCGAAAAAAATGACCAAAAAAATTAAATTAAACGTGTATAAAGTTGCCTTTCTCATGTCCACTTTTATGTATTAAAATTGGTTGATTTAATAGAAAAACTGCTATTTTAGTTAAATTAAAAAATACAATTTAATTTGAATCAACTCACGACACGTATAAACAAATGAAAATTTGAAATTTAAGGGATTAAATATCTGTAAATTTAAATTTACTTCATCAATAAATTAAACTTAAACTTGGTTGATTTATGGAAAATAAATCAAGTGAGACCAAGCTTTTATGGTACCAAATTTTGAATAAAGCTTGATTCACTTACAGCACGATGGATCTTGATCTGATCAAAGCTAGGCCGAGTGAAAATGTTGCCTAGTTGGATTCTGATGGTTCGACACATAAGAAGGTCCCAAATAGCTGCAAAAGAAATATACTTTTTAAATTTGTGAACTTTGCTCAGAAGTGGGAGATGTAAAGAAAGCCATTGTATTTTACTTTTTGACTTCAAAAGAAAGAAACATCATAAGAGAAAATATGGCTGGCTTTTTTTCTTTTTTATGCTGACCTGCTATTTACCAAAGGGCATAATCAAAATGTGCCCTTCTTTTTCTTTTATCCTTTACCGGTTCCTTTTTTTATTGTCGGCAACTAAAGCACCGCTTTGCCTTTTTTTTTTGTTTTTTTAAGTTTTTTAAAAAATGTTGTTTAAAATAATTCATACTTTATCCCATTGTTCAAAGTTAATAAATTTAATTTTTTTTATTTAAAAAAACAGAAACATATACAAATCGAGCTTATAACTAACGAAATACGTAACAATTAGTATAAGATGGGTTGTTAAAAAATACTGGCGTAAATATTTGGCATTTAAAATAAAACCGTTGGCCTTGGTTCCTGCAAAGCCATTAGCGTTACCAGTTTAGCCATGCATCGGCTCCTAAATTCGGTTCCTCTGTTGCGTTGCTTCCTTTAAACGCACGTCTCGCGGGTTTTCTTTCTTTCTTTTCTTTTTCTTTTTAAAAAAAATTTCACCGAACTAAAATGAACTATTTAAAAAGTACATGTTCATTCTCAATAAAGTAACGATATAAAATGGTCATATTTTATATTTTTTAAACGTTCCAAATGCAATATCAACGTTTCTTTATTTAAAAAGTTAAAAGTTTCTTAATAGCTAATTTCAATGAATTGATAAAATTTTAAAATTAATTAATTGAACATTAAAAATACATATCCTGATGTATAAATAGGATACTGATTGGATGGTGGGTCAGAGGCAGTAGCAGCGTCTGAAAAACTTGGTTAAAAAGAAGCGCGCAAGCCGAGTGAGCCGTTGGAGAGAAGGGTGTTAGTTTTTGATAGAAACAAAGAAGCGAAACAACAAGGTAGAAGCAGCCGGTACAACCGCTCTCTCTCTCTCTCTCTCTCTCTCTCTCTCTATCTCATCTCTTCTGCTCTGCGTCTGTGTCAGGGACCAAACTCTCTCACATTCCCCAATAACACTCTTCCTTCTCTCTCTCTCTCTCTCTCTCTCTCGATCACCCGAGAAACCACCATCCTTTTTACTCTGCACAACTCTCTCTCTCTCTCTCTGCGATTTCGAAGCCTCTTCTTGTTCGGATCTGCATTTTCTATGAATTATCAGTATGCCTTGTATTACTGTTTAATTTTGTGTGTTATATGATATACATTTTGATCAACTAGTTAATTTTATGCTTGATCAGTCGTCTTCTCTAGTGCTGTATTTGTTTCATTTACCAATTTTAATTTTTTTTTTTAGTGATGTTATTGGTTAATTGACAATTTTTCTTTATTTTGTTTTTATTGTTTTGGGTGTTTAGAGTCATGACTTCGGAGCTCTTGGAAATCCAGCCCCGAGAACTCAAGTTTACCTGTGAGTATGATTTGCTCTGCTCTGTGGAGGGTAATTTACTGTGGTAGTACCGTTAAATTCATATGTTAAAGATTGGGACATCGTTTTTCCATACGACTGATTGCTTCAACATGAAATCAACTTATTAATGGCTCACTTCAATCTCAAAGTTTTCGAAAATAAAAAAAAATCTCAAAGTTCACAAATTTATCATCCTTCACACGAGAACAATTGTCTGCTTGGATCTTTTTTTTCCCCAATTTTCCCAAGATGTAGTGCATTTTCTTTTCCAGTGACTTGGTTGTTTAATGAATTGCTAAAGTAACGAATTTGGCTTGTATAGTTGAATTGAAGAAACAAAGCTCGTGTTCAGTTCAATTGGGTAACAGGTCTGATCAGTATGTTGCATTCAAGGTGCGACCTCTATGTTCCTCGCATTTATGCCTACGATGCAATAGCTGTGCAAATGTTCAATGCATGTGAAATTATTTCAAAAAAGAAAAGATCAGTGCGTTCTATATGATACATGGAAAAACTAAATAATTCACAAAAAATTACTGGCAGGTGAAGACTACATCTCCAAAAAAATATTGCGTACGGCCTAACATAGGCATTATTAGGCCAAAAGCAACTTGCGAATTCACAGGTTTATGACCATCTTCTCTCTTAAATTAGCTGAAATTTTATTGAATATGTGTTCATAATATTAGCACATACTGCTATACACTAAGTCATTTTGAAAGGCCAAAAAAAAAAAAAAAGATAGCATATGTTTTAAGCTCAATTATTTCATGTCACCTATTGATTTGGGTGAGAATTATGCTTTTTGTGAAAATAAATAAGCTTCTTGTTCTTAGTTATGAAGAAAGCTTTGATACAACAAGGACATTGTTAAGCATGTTGCTAGTCATAATTTGATTGTTAAAGCCATGGTTATAAGCCAACTTCCACGGTAGTGGAACCCATAAGTTACTGCTATTTTCTTACATTATCAGGAAATATAATAGATAGGTTGTTGTTCACATTTTTTGGTTCTTGTAGTTACCATGCAAGCTCAGAAGGTAGCTCCCCCTGATTTGCAGTGCAAAGACAAGTTCCTTATTCAAAGCACAGTTGTGCCCTTTGGAACAACTGATGAGGACATTACCTCTGGCATGGTAAGAATATGCCGTTTCCTTTCAGTTTATATATTTATGTAGTAAGAATTTGTGGCTCTATTTTGTTTTGTATTTTTCCTTTAGTAATATCATCTTGTCTTATTTGGCAGTTTTCTAAAGAAAGTGGGAAATACATTGATGAGAAGAAGCTGAGGGTTGTTCTTATTAGTCCACCACATTCACCCGTTCTGCTTCCAAACAATGGAGAATTGAAGAAAGACTCATCTTATGATGCCCCATTGCACAAAAATATAGCACAAAATGGCATTGAGAACATACCTCCACCTCAAAGGGTAAGAAGTTTATATACTGTTGTTAAGATCATCTCAACAAAGCTCCAGTACCTCCTCTTCCTCTCCCCTAGCCCCTCAAGTTTCATTTTTGTTGCATGTTTACTTATCTGTTTTTGTCTAGTTCTTGGAGCATTCTCATGGGGCTCTATTCATGCAATTGCATGATCTGTTGCCATGTACGTAGCTGCTTGACATTGGTAGTTGTCTACCTACAGTAGTTTGACAGTTTGCAATAGCATGCAAGATCTAGCCCTCTGATTATAGCAGTTTTATTGACTTGTGCATTTCAGAGGGATCTGGGAAGTGAAAGTTGCAGCAGAAATATGCTTAGTTGCTGTTTGCTTTTCACAAACACTCTATAAACCTGACATAATTCCTATGCCTCTTGTATCAGTTAGCTGAGGATGTTGCAGACTTTCAGCCTGCAAAGGATATGGAGGAGTTAAAGGCAGCTAAAGATGCTGAGGCCAGACATGTTGATAATGCAATGAACTTTGAATCAGCCAAGGAGGCAGTGGAACCAAAGTTAGTTAAGGATTTGGAGGAGTTGAAATCAAAGCTACAACTAACGAGTTCAAAATTACAAGAGGTCTGTTCTCTACCATTGTGGTTTCAACTTAGTGTTATGGTAGCCTTGCATTCATTTCTGTCCTCTTCAGGGGAAATATATGCCTCTTCTGTCATAAACCATACCATTTATATTGTCATTTTTCCTCTTTGAAAAATCATTAGTATGAAAAGCTTTTGGAGAAATTATTTTATGATGATATACCACTCAGTTATCAAGGTCATCCTTATTGGTTTTTTTTTGTTTCTGCAGGCTGATCATACAATCACAAAGCTGACTAAAGAGAGGAGCGCAGCCATTAGAGAGAAGGATATTCTCAAGCATGAAGTAGTGAGTAATTTATTACTCTGCTTTTCCTATTGTTAAGGCTAGTAAGTAATAACCCAGATAAAAAGCTGGAGAAGTTTTCTGCTATACTAGTTTTGTGGTTCAGTGGTAAAGTCTACTAGACAAAAGTGGAAACCCGCTATGGTGAAAAGATAAAGCTACAATATCTTTTAACTCTCTAAATATTAAATTTCAGTCGGTTTACCCAAATCTTCCATTCTGCCTTAAGTGGGTATTCATTAATTATCTGTGCTTGTAAATACCGTAAAACTTTGTCATCTCTAATCCTCACAATTTGAATCATGTTTTAATGCTTGGGATGGATAAGGAGTTGTGCAGAACTAACTTGGATCAAATGATAGCTAACCATCTTGTACATTTGACTTATCTCAAGCATAAGAGAAGTAAAACGCTTCCAGTTGTATAGTGATTCTTATATTGGCTGTTTCCTCTTTGTAGGAGTTGTTAAGGAGAAAAAGAATGAAAAGAATTCAGGTGGGTTTTCCTCTTCTTTATGTTTGTATGGTTGCTCTCATCAGTCTGGCATTTGGATATCTTCTTCATCCCTAGGCAGAAGGTTTTTGTAATTTAAACGTGTCGAGTATGTACTAATGGACAGGTATAGGAGAATCTGATTGCAAAGAGCTTTTTTTTTGTGTTTTTTTTCCATATTTGATTTGTTGTGTGATATGTATGTAGCAGTTCTTGAAATGGTGCATGTAAAGGGAGCTGATCTCTTGTAATAAAAGAAATTATAAGCTATAAAATTCATACCTTTATGGTCGGATGCTTTTGCATTGTTCCATATCTTGAGATTTCCCTTTCATACATATATATACATATATAAAAATTTTCCTCACAGTTGTAGAATGCATGTGATGCTTTTAACAGGAGTTAGTGTTGGCTTGTGAGGGGTTGTCCTGTTTCCCAAATTTTCAAGGGAAAGTTTTGACATTTCAATTTTTTTTTTTTTTTTTTTTGTGGATAGTAACTGGAAAATTAATGTTTCCTTTAAAGTTGGGACTAACTGCGTAGGTTCTATTCTTGTTGATGATGTAAATTTCTTCTTTCCATCCGAAAATTCTTGGCAGAATCTGCTGACTTTCAAGTTCCTTTATTGTTTACCCTGTTAAGATTACAATATATTTTGTAGTTCCTGTATTTTGACATAATTAGCCTATATAGTCGTTATTTTTAGTTGACTAATGTCCATTTTTTTAATACATAAGATGAAAGAATTTGATTTTGCATAATACAATAACATTTTAATTAAGTTTTTCCTTAAAATTAAAATTTTTTAAAAATATATGGAGACTAGATAGTAATTTATATTATTTCCATGTTCCAGGCACCAGAATAAAACAATTTCACTTTTCAGAGGCACACATTATATAGAGAGAGTGAGACAGACAAATCAATATAGTATATTTCAACTCCAGAAAAATAAACAGTGGTGATATCTTCTCCAATGCTTCAGCACAACTGTAAAAATTTCAGTAAGTAGTGATTTTACAAAATCCAGTATGGGAAGTGAGAACATCATATGCTCTCTGGAACGCAATCTCAGTTGACAAACCATATACACATGAAAACCCAAAAAGAAAAAAAAAACAAACTTCAAGCTGCCAGGTTGACTATAAAAATGGCGTCACAACCTCACTCTGAAATCTCTGACTATGGACAAATTTCACACCGAAATTAGTAGTCATATGTTTGTTGAAAATTTCTCTCCTCTCACTGCTGCCATTGGAGAAGACTTTCGTCAGCTGGAGATCCGGGCACGTAAGGTACAAAACCGCGGCCACCGAAAACAGGCCGCATGAAGGCATCATCAAATTTTCGCCAATAATGGTGGACAGTGTGAGAAGGGGTACTCAAGAGCATCCTTAAACTGGTTGGGTGGGAAAAATTGGAGCTGCCCTTGTTGTCCTCTAAATCTTGCCCATTGAGAAGGGGCACAGTAAGGTATTTAGGACTGGACGGTTCAGAAGACATGTTGGAATTGTGTTTTGGAGATGGAAGCAGGATCCTCACTAGTGGTTTTGTCATCAAACCGAACACCTGCACAGAGCCAACAATTAGCTAACCTGGTCTTTTTTGTTTCGCTGTATAGGCTTGTGGTTACCTACATCTGGCCAAGCCCCAACGAGCAGAGCTTGTTATAGCAGGTTGCCTCGCTTAACTATACACAAATGAGGTAGTGTCTTACCACTGTGCTGAAAAGGACAACTGTGATTGTACTGGTGATCATGATTGCACTCCCACGCAACTGTGTATGGCCTGAAATAGTAAACTGCATAAATAATAATTAAAAAATCATTCAGTGGACATGAACATACTCCATGAAAAGAATGTAAAATCATTGCAGAAAGTCTATTAGAATCATTTCCAAATCCCCAAGTTTTGGACTTTGTTAGTGTATGGCAGGACTGTACAACTGCTCGAGGCGGAAGAATGGAACTAATATCAACGGCTTATAGGTAAAAAGGAAAAGTTCAGTTCATGTCCTGTAACAAAAGCATGCATTCAATCTTCTTTACCTGATTATAAGCAAGAGCCATTGAGACAGCACCACGCATAAGACCAGCCCACCAAATTGTTACCTGCCAAGTGAAATTCCACAGGGACATTTAGTTCATTGGTTCAAGAACACCAAGGTTAGAAACTGGAATATCTTGAAAGCAGTACCTGTTGCTTTATGTCAATTTTCTCGTAGGAAGACTTCTTAGTCAAGTTGGATAGAAAAGATAAGGGGAAAACAAAGGCTGCCCTTCCAACCAGAACCAATCCCAAGAGTATTGCACTCACACCTACAGAAGTTCGAGGACTGAAATAAACCAGAATTAAATAATTAGCACCACACTCAGAAAAGGGTACACTTATCTGCATTTGACTTGCATTATGCAATCTTGGAATTTATTTTCCTAAACTCACTTCTGTGCAGTAGCCTTGCTCTTACCTGTGGCTTACAAACTTCCATTTCTCAATGTCCAAGGCATCCATGCCAACATACAGGAAAATGAATATCTCAGCGACAAATGACAAAGTGGCAAAAGCATGCCTGAAACGGTTGATAAGAAGCCAAATATGAGTAATGCAACAACTAAGACTACATCTCTAAAGAAAAGAAAAGGGAAGATTGCGATCAAAACTTCCACAGTAACATTTACGCAAATATAGCTAACATACCTTGTTGTCACTCTCGAACTTTCTGTCACATTATGCCATGTATAATGAGACATAACAATCCCACAAAAGAATACAGTGAGAATGGCACTTAAATAGAATAGCTGCAAAAGAACAAAAAAAACAAAATTTCGACAAGGTTAGAAAGTCTTCTGTCCCCAAATCTTAAATCTGCAAGTTGAAGGAAGCAGAAAATGAGGGTCTCAGGCGAGTTGCCCTACTTTACTATTCGTTTGAAACTTACTTCAGCCAGCATATATGAAAGGTAAGCCATGAGAATCATTAGAGCAACCTCACGGTCGGTGGAGTGCCTGGATTTTGCAATAAAACAGAAATTATAAGAACTACCGAGTCGTTACACCAAAATTCATTTCACATATTGTGATATTATTTAATATTATATGAACTACCATCATATTTATTGTGCAAGAAGCAACTTGAGGTCACTATGAGATCAGAAGGTACTAAAAGCAAGTAAATAACAAATATATTTGACAGCAACAATCCACTCATAAATTCAAAATCATTTTTGTTCCTTTTTATGCCACTTGCTACTGAACTGCTTTGATCATTATGTTTTCCTGTGTTCCATCCGCCATTAAGATGATAGGGAAAGTTAATGAGCAGGACAATGTTTACAGACCTGCCAAAGTACAGCTTCTTAATAATGTATGCACTGAGTAGTCCAGCCTGCAGAGATTAAAAGCATAATATATGATGTCATGAAAGTGCATAACAAGTAAATGCATGAAAAATGAAAAAAACAGAGAGGAGTGTGAGATACTTACTAAAACTCCCAAAATGGTGCTTGAGACAAACAGATTTAGGAAGTTCCCAAAAAATTGCATAGCAACACTAGAATTGATGTGGGAGAGATCAAAGCTCTGGATTGCATTGAAAAACACCACTGATGTG
Source organism: Manihot esculenta (assembly GCF_001659605.2). Classification (NCBI taxonomy): domain Eukaryota; kingdom Viridiplantae; phylum Streptophyta; class Magnoliopsida; order Malpighiales; family Euphorbiaceae; genus Manihot; species Manihot esculenta. The sequence goes on along the minus strand of NC_035175.2, from coordinate 1,414,867 downwards.
GCATCATTTACCACACCTTCTCCAAAGACCAGACTGTACAATAAAGGTGTCTCATCCTGATTAAGCACCTGCAGGAACATAAATTAAATTAAGATAGTTAACTAATCTCCGGGTGTTTTCTGCAAGAGCTATGAAAAAGACATTAGCTTCACTATGCCATTTATACCTGCAAGGTACAAACAGAATCCGTTGCAGAAAATATTGCTCCAATTGCTGCAATAAAAGGAGATAAGTATACATAAAATGTGGGAAAATAGAGAAAAAAAAATTATAAACGAAATTTAGCATACCAAGATAGTCTCCTATGTCAAGGGAACCGATGTTCATTTTCTTGAAGAAGTGCATAGCACCTAAATAGAAAAACAAAAATCATGAGAAAGTATAACTAAGGCCAGTTCTCAGAACTCAAAAAGATAAAATATTAATTAGTTTGCCTTTTACAGCTTCATAATTTTCCATAATAAGTCTTTCATCTGTTTCCATCCTCTCTCTAATTATTCTCCATTCTAAAAACATGGCAAATCATGAATTAGAAATATGGAAGAACGATAGAATCATTCCCATTACATGTTTATGAATGTTTTATTTATGCTGTTTATGATATAAAACTACAATAAAGGACAAAATCAACCATCAGCTCAGCAGCAGCAGCATCTACACATGCAAATGGCACCATGGGAAATTATCTATGGATACATTCGACAGTTTCAGTTTACCTATAGATATGACACCAGTGGATATCAAAGTTCCAACTGCACCAAAGAGAACGATAGTCATGAAATTGCGGAAAAATTGCTTCTTCTTCACCTGGAAACTGGTGGGCGAACAATAAAAATCAAAATTGAGGAACAGAGGAAACCACAACGATGGTCATGAAAATTGAGAATCCTAAGAGACATTTTTTTTTAATAGAGAAAAACACGCATTTGTATGGGTGAATGATGTAGCCATCACTCCAATTCTAAGGCTGCTAACACCATCCAAATAAACCTAGTCTCTACAGTCGCTAGTTTCTGAGAGGCATATGAAGTCACTTCTACCACCTGGACTTATTTGAATTGGATCAGTCTATATGGCAAGAGAAGCAAAATACAGCCTTAAGATAATAGACTACAGCACTTGAAATATCGATGATTCTTTTCATCTTTGTTGAACGCAGTAATTACTAATTCCGTAATAGCTTGCTTTCTCCTAGTCTAAGATTTTAAAATTTATGCATTTTTAGTACCTTCATTATTCTTCCTTCAGTAACCATCAAACCAATGAATAAACAAACCCCGAACCAGAAAATTGGGAAAATCAGAAGTACCCAACTTACCCAGCATTAAAAATAATTGGCGGAAGAAGATAGATAAAGAATAAATCTTCACTAAACACTAAAAGACGTGAGCTCTTTCCTCCAGATGTAAGCAGAATAACCACCCCAGTGCACAGACCCTGCATTAACTCACCATAAACCTATTGCAGATTATGCCTTTTTATACATGTAAACCATCAAAACTATACACATGACATGCACAAATGTAAGAAAGAGAAAACGATACTGACAATAGCAAGGGCTGTGATGGACTCGTTCATCCACCGGTTCTCTTCCAGTAAATGGCCAATAATAATACATGCGCAGAGAAGTGCCACAAAAAGATTTATCGATACCACTGATGAGTGATCCGATCCTACTACATCTTCCGATTTCGACAAAACAGAGGCTAGAGAGAGCGCCATTGTAGTATAAAGAATTCTCTATGAGAAGAAGATCCTGATTCTTAAACTGATATAATTACAACCAACAGGTCGAGTATAAGCTTTCAACTTTCTTCAAATCCTGTAACTTGAATCTGTAAGGTAACATATCAATTGCGACTAGCTTTATGTTAACAAGGTCCTGCGAGTATGGAAAAATATCGTGATTTAAGTGAACCGATCTAGAAATAAAAATTTATATTCTTCTATTTAAGGGGGGAAAAAACTTTCCATACAGGTTTTCTCGGCTTTTTTCTTGCCGTCCAAACAAAGGTTACTAAAAAACACAGCAAATCCAAATCTAGCGTACAGAATCAGACAGAGCAGAAACTCGCTCACTCACCGCGAAGCTCAAGCATTTCTGGCTACTTCAAGTTCAAAAGCTAAGAAAAACCAAATTCAAACAAAAACTACTTCGATGCTTTTGAAACTTCAACTGATCAAAGTATCAATGAAAAACCAAAAATCTTCATAGAAATCTCTGGTTTAAGCAAATCCAGTAAAGTCTAAGCAAATATGGAGAGAGAACAAAAGGCCAAAGAAGAAGAGAGAGGAGAGAGCTAAGACATGGAAGAACTGAGGCCGCGAAAGAAAGGAATATATACAGCTTTAAAACGAAACCCGTAATCGAAAGTTCAAATACTTGCAGCGCGACGACCGTTGATGAAAAATATATGGTAAATTACGGTCACGATTAAGGTTTGTTATTATAGTGTTGGATGTAGCTCAACATTTCCTTGTAAAAGGAAATAGAGGGAAAAAGGAAAGGAAGATTATTAGAGTTTAGAGAAAGGTCCGCTGAGAATGATTTTGTCGTCAACATACTTTTCTATTTTATTTCAAAGGTATTTTTTAAATATTTTTAATTCATCCATAATTATATAATTTCAGCACAGAATTATTCCCTTTCGATTTTTTTTATATAGTTACATTTTAATATATACTATTTAATTTTCAAATTAAGATAGCGTTTAATTTCACTACTTATTTTAAACTTTTCAATTAAATATATTTTTACAAATCAAATTAAATAAGCATGTTGGTCAGTAAAATTAGTTTAAAGTAACTTTTATGTAGTTAAAGTGATTGGGTAAAATATGCTTTAGAATAACTTAAGTTAATTGAATGCTTATATTTTTTTAGAAAAATATAAAAATAATATAATTTTTTTACTTAGTTGAATAGTTCAATAATTTTGAAATAAGTAGATACCTATAAATTTAATACCTTACTCTTAATTTATAATTTATTTTAAGTATTTTTTTAGATTCTATTTTAAATAGTTTTAAAATTTATAGACTGATCTAAATATTTCATTCATCTCATAAATAATTATTTTAATATAATTAAAATATTGTAATTTTCAATATACACTCACTTATATCGTTGTAAAACTAAATTATTTTTTAAAATTTTATTTTTTAATATGTATTAAGTAAAAGTTTATTAAAAAGTTATTGAATAAATTAAAATATTAAAAAAAATTAAAGTGGCTTGAAGTCAAAACCATTATCGAATTTTCCCATAATAATCCATTGAACATATAAAATATAATAAAAAATAATATGAGAATATAAATATATCTTATTAATGATAAGGCATCATAAATAGTTTCAAGTATAATATTATAAATAATAAGATATTGACAAAAATAAATAATTATTATGATGCGGAAGTAAATGAAACACAAAACTTTACAAAAATGCTAAATCACAAAAAAAAAAAAGTGTATAGTATGAGAGATAAAATAATTCATTAGAGATTATAAATATGATGCACTACAACTAGTAATGAGATTGCTTTAAAAAAAAAAAAAAACTAGTAATGAGATACTCAAATAATTAACTCTAAAAATGAATAGTTTCATATAAACATGCTTTTAAAGGAAGCTTTCTTTAGCAAAATATTTTTCACATTTTATAATATTTGAAGCATTTAAAAGAATTTATCAATGAAAAATATTTTAATCGTAAAAAAAAATTAAGTGACTTTAAAAGAAATTAAATTTTTTTCAAATAAAAAGTTAATTTATGAATTTTAAGAATATTATTAACATTACTCTATATAAATTTATTATATTAATTTTTTAATGTTACAACCAAATAATAAAATTAACACAAGCCTCTACAAAACTAACACTTGCTAATATTAATGTAAAGGGGTTAGTTTAATTTTGAATTAAATTTGAATTTAATATTATATATGATTCTAAAAATAATTATAACACTATTAAACTAAATTAATTAATTTTAAGTGATGGTCTGATATTTAATGGAGGGTAGGCTTAAGATGTATTTTGGTAAGTTTAGTTGGTTGGCTCATACCTTAATTCTTTTATTCTTTTCCTTTTTCTATTAACGTATAATCGTCGTCCTGCATCTGTACACCTGTCATTGTCACGCGGAGCCATACGTACGGGCATAATGTATTTTTTTTTCATCGTTAAACGACCATTTAATTTCCTTCGGCTTCATGTGGACATGATCCCGAATGTCCAGGGGTCTGCTGCTCTGCGGATCCATCAAGTCGATTGAGCCGAACCTCATTCACTTAGGCGTGAGCCTTACCTCATTCGGCCTATCCGAGCGAGGTCTGGACTGCGTATTGGAGGACAAATCTGTGTATTGGACTTTGAAGGGGTTACGACCTAGCCTTTCAGTGTGAGCTCAGTCATAGTCTAGGTGTCCAAGACCCAGTAATCATCAAGTGTCATTTTACCTGCTCATTAATTATTTCATAATTAATGAGGGGTAAATCCCCAAACTCTAATTATTACTGCATGACTCTAGAAATGTTTTTGTTAAAACATCTTCTATTTGCCTGTACCCATTTTAAATTTACGCTTCTGATTTCACTCGTTACTCTGTCTTTTGTGTTGCTTCTACTATCTTGCTCTCCTTCTTCCTTGTAATTCATGCTTTTTCAATTTGAGGTACGTCCTACTCTTTCTATGGCTTCTATTAGAATTTTCGATGTTGTGGGTTTGATGTCTTCTACCACCCCTTCTTCTCTTTCTAATTATTTCTCCAGCGACTATGCTAACTGTTGTCCCTTGAGGCAACCCAAGAGGGGGGGGTGAATTGGGTTTATAAAAAATTTAATGGCAAAGACAAGAAATTAGAAGAGATTAGGGAAGAGAAAAATCAACACAAAGATTTATAGAGGTTCAGCTATCCAAGCCTACGTCCTCTCCTCAAGGTCCACTTGAGAGTTCAACTCCACTATCAAATCTTCTTTGGGTGAAGATCAAAAACCCTTACAATCTTAGAGCAACCCTTTGCTCTTTACAAATCTCTTTTTCAACTCAAGAGCAATTCTTTGCTCAATGCCACACTCACAACAACAGAATCTCTCAATCAACCTTTACTTACTCAGAAAAGCCAATCAATTACAGCTCAAAACAAGCTTTCAAGAAATCAATGCTTTGGCTCAAGGTTTTGAGAGAGAGAGAATGAAAAATGCTGTAATCTCAATAAATATTTGCTTAGATGGTTGTTGTAACCTTACAACAACAAAAACAAGTTGTATTTATAGTTCATTCATAAATATGGCCATTGGGGGTGCATTAAATGCAAATAGAGCCGTTTATGTTCAGAAATAACCGTTACAACGTGTTCAGAAAACTCAGGTTCGGCGGCCTAAGCTTAGAGTTCGGCGGCCGAACCATTTGGGGCGAAGAAACTATTCCTTTAAGGGAAAATTACTTTTTAGTCCCTGAGGTATAGCGTAATTAACGGATTCGTCCCTCTATTTTTAGAACCCAACACTTTCGTCCCTGAGGTTTAATTCCGTCAAAATTCAAGGTCCCTCCGTTAAAAATTTCTGTTAAGTCAATGATTTTCACCTGGTCAAAGGAAAGAGAATAAATATAATCCCAAAAATACCCTTATCAATAATAAAATAAAAAAATACTATTTAGTCCCTATAGTATGAAAAAACTCGCTATTTAGTCCCTCAATTTTGAAAAATATATTAAAATGTCCCTAACATTTTAAAAAGTCTACTAGTTAGTTCCTCTATTAATTTTATCATTAAAGATTTTACTATTTAGTCCCTATAGTTTAGAAGAAAAAAAATTAATTAGTCCCTCAAATTATTAAAAAATTTACTAATTAGTCACTCCATATCATGGAAATTTTAGATTTTTTTTTTCAACACTTAACGATTAAAATTAACGGAAAGACTAACTAGTAAATTTTTTAAAATATCAGAGACATTTTAATAAATTTTTAAAATGGCGAGCAGTGATCGATGACGAACAGCATCACAAAAAATATTTATATTGAGTTTTAACTTTTTATTTTTAATAATTTAAATTTTATATATTTTGATTTGTATTATTTTTTCTGAATTTGAATCTTAAATTTATTAAAATTTTTATTTGTTTATGGAGATTGAGTTTGAGATTTTCTTCCTTGAATTTTGACGAAATTAAACTTTAGGGACTAAAATGTTGAATTCAAAAAAATAGAGGGACAAATATGTTGATTATGTAATATCTTAGGGACAAAAATGTATTTTTTCCTTCAATTCTTTAAGAGAGGGACCTATAAATTTGTAGGAATTAAATTTCAGGGACCAAAGTATTGAGTTCTAGAAAGGGTAATTCGGTCATTTTTCCTATCACTAACGGCATTTTTGACGGAGGGACCTCTAATTTTGACAGAATTAAACCTCAGGGACGAAAGCGTTGGGTTCTAAAAATAGAGGGACGAATATGTTAATTACGCTATACCTCAGGGACTAAAAAGTAATTTTCCCTTCCTTTAAAACTGAACTTTCGGCGGCCTAAACTCAATGTTCGGCGGCCGAACATGGTGGACTTTCGTTTCTGTTCCTCACTTTCGGAAGCCAAACTTTAGGCTTCGGAGGCAGACCCAAAACACACTTTCGGCGGCCGAAGGTTAAATGTTCGGCGGCCGAAAGTGTGGGACTTTCGTCTCTGTCCCTCACTTTCGGAAGCCGAAGGTTATACTTAGGGGGCTGGTTGAAAACCCACTTTCGGCGGCCGAAAGTCAATGTTCGGCGGCCGAACATAGGGGACTTTCGTTTCTGTCCCTGACTTTCGGAAGCCGAAAGATGACTTTAGGGGGGCAAAAAATAATTCTTTAAATCTTTGAAAAATCATAACTTAGGCTGTAAAAATCCTTTTTTGAAACCGTTTGAACTTTTGTAACCTATATTTTTAGATCTTTCATTTTGATGAAAAATATTTTCAAAATCACTTCTTTTGGAAAATTTCATTTTGGTCCCTGAAAGTCAAGTACTTAGAAAAAAAGTGGCCATATCTAAAAGAACTTTTAGAGATGAAAGAACCCTTGAGCCATCACAATTAATTACTTGAAATTCACAAAGAATAAAATGACAAGCATGCTAAATGAAAATACTTTATGATCCCTTCCTTGTAGTATGCTTCCAAAATTGGTACTTTTGCGATTGAAGCAATATCATTTGTTTCAATAAGGGACCTGCAAGCTCAATACAAACACTCTTGGAAATAATTAGTAACACACCAATTGTTTATTAATCATCAAAACAAGGATTAGGACATTTAGGTCCAACAATCTCCCCCTTTTTGATGATGACAAACAATTGGTAAACTTAGGATAATTATCATAAGTGTAGTGTGTGCATTTTTAAAAAAAATTTCTCCCCCTTAATGTGCTCCCCCTGTCTAAAATAATTTATGCCATATTTAAAATGAGAGAAGGCACATAAGGGAGGTTTTGACTCAATGCAATGAGATGCAATGGATCCTATATGAATGAATGAGTGCTAACAAGGAATGCATCTCAAATGAATACACACAATATTCACAATCCAAGAGAGAGAAAAAAATATATAATCAAAAGAGTCAAACAAAAAAACAAGGTAATAACCAAATATAGCCAATATCCATAAAATCATCAAATATGTACATAAAAAAATACCATCCATTCTCCCCCTTTTGACATCATCAAAAACAAAAAATATCACAATATCAAACGGGAAAGAACAAAAGCAACTACATAAACAACAAAATATATCACTGAGGAGGCTGAGGAGGTGGCACTCCAGATGACTGCTGAAGGAAGTGTAAAATCTGACTCTGCTGCTCGATCAGGGTCTGCTGCTGGTCTGTAAGTCGTGCTAACTGCTGCTCCATCTGAGTCTGGCGATCAGATATCTGAGTCTGGCGATCAGACATCTGAGCAACCTGCAACTCCAGACGACCCATGGCATCGTACAGATCAGATGCAGTCCGAGAAGATGTACCCTGCTCGGTGGACCGCCCGGTACTAGTATCGCCTCTGGGAGCTCGCTCTGTCTCAAGATCAGCAGGAGAAGCATCATCTGACTCCTCATCAGAACCATCATGTGCCTGTGCTGCTGCATGTGCTGCTCTGCGAGCTGCAAAATCTCTCCTAGAATTATAAAATTCATTGCCTCTCCTAGTCAGACCCATGTGGTGGAGGGTAGCCTCAGTATAGGGAGTGTACTCACTAGACAAAGGTAAGGCCGACTCGGTACCTGGGTCAACACCTAGGGCTTGGAGAAGAAGAGTAAGATGACGACCAAAGGGGAGACAGCCTCGACTCAGCCTAAGGGAGTCTGCTATAGAGTGAATCATAATATGTGGCAGGTTAAGGGCTCGACCCTCTAGCAGACAAGACACTACAAACATGTCAGAGTAGGAGAGTGCAGTCCTATGACCCGATCTAGGGAGAATCTCATAGGTGACTATGTGGTGAACAACTTTGGGGAGAGTGTTGAGGTCACAGGCCTTAAGCCTAGAGGGCTCCTCACGATCTACGTCTCCTGAAATGACCCTAGTCTGGTGAAGGGAAGAGACCTCACCAGTAATCCACTTATGAGTGGTGGATACAACAGCCCCAGAGTTGGGGATACCTAGGTGACGAGCAATGATGTCAGGAGTGAGGTAAACCCTCTGACCATTTACAAAACTGACTAGGTGAGGGGGAGTGTGACGGGTAAAGGTGTGAAGGTTAGCATAGAACTCCCTAACAATTCTAGGATGGGTGTCTGCTGGAGTGATAAGAAGGTGGTCCCATCCCTGAACAATGAAGGGCTGTAGGAAACCCTGAGTGTGAAAAAGCTGAACACTATTATCATGGATTGTTCTCCCAGGATGAACAAACCTGAGAGAAAAAGGCTCAAAAGCTGGATCCTGCTCTCTAACTACAGGGAAGTCAAAGGGTGGTGAGGCAGGACGGTCTGGGGAGGAAGACCTAGGAGCTCTACTGGATTGACCTCTAAAATATGGGTGCCTACGGGCTGTGGATTTTCTACCCATTCTAAAACACAGCAGCTAAAGAGGCAATGAAAGAAACAACCAGAAAATAAAATACCAACCCATAAGCAATTCATTATCACATAAGTCAATCCATAAACCACAGTAACAGCCAACCAATAAGTATCACAGTCTTATATATAAAACTTGATATATAAGTTCCCAGCTAATCAAGATAACACAGCTAATCACAACAACCCAGCTAATCAGTTACTGCACCAAGCCCATATTCAGAGCCAAGGTCATGTTCAAAACCAGAGAAAAATTCTGATGCTCCATTGTTTGCAAAAACATAAACAAGTATCTAAGACAAAACCAACCAACTCAATCCAGCTATCAAAATGCATTATAAAGAGAGCAAAAAGAAATATTATATGTATATATATGTATATATACCCAGCTAACAGAGAGCAGTACACAAAAAAAAATAGACAGAGTATATGTATATAACCAGCTAATTGTTGTTCAGCTAACAGAGAGCAACAAAACAGAGAAAGAATAGGCAGTTTTTTACATATACCTAGCTATCAATCACATAACCCAGCTAACCAGTTATTGCATCATGCACATATTCAAAAAACAGAGCCAAAAAAAAAAATCAGCGGATTTTACATATGCCCATATCAACAAAAGCTCATCAATCAAATAACCCAGCTATCAACAATGCCAACAAATACACAACCCTAGAAATATAAGATACTAAACACAAGATAAATCATTAAAAATAAGGAAAACCCATAAAAAAAGAGAGAGAAAACAGAAAACTTACCCAAATGAAAAATCTCGAAATGGGTTATTTTTGGAGAAAAGAAGGTGTTTTTTTTGAGTTTAGGAGAAGAAAATGAGAGAAAAAGGAGATTTTTGGGCAAAAATGGCTTGGATCAGGCGATTTTCGAAGAGGAAGTTGAAGAGAGCTTCGGGAGAGAGAGAGAGCTTCGACGAGAGGGAAGAGCGCGCGAGGAAGATGATGAGCTGTCGCGGGGGTTTTTAAGGGACGCGCAGTTTCGGCGGCCGAACTAAGCTTCGGCGGCCGAACTAAGCTTCGGCGGCCGAACTAAGCTTCGGCGGCCGAAACTGGCCATGTTTAGGGGGCCGAACTTAATCTTCGGCTGCCGAAACTTGAGAATGTTCGGCGGCCGAATAAAATGTTAGGCGGCCGAAAGAGAGAAAAAAGAAAAGGGAAAATTACTTTTTAGTCCCTCAGGTTTAACGTAATTAACACTTCCGTCCCTCTATGTTAGCGACCCAACACTTAAGTCCCTCACTTTCTCTTCCGTCCAATTTCGTAGTCCTTCCGTTCATTTAAACCGTTTGGTCAAAGAGTCAAAAGTGAGAGGTGATAATTTTTTCCAAAAATACCCTTCTCTTAATGTGAAATTCCTTTTTTTTTTTCTCTTTCATGCTTTCTCCCGTTGAAGAAGAAGAAGAAGAAGAAGAAGAAGAAGAAGAAGAAGAAGAAGAAGAAGAAGAAGAAGAAGAAGAAGAAGAAGAAGTTGCTGGGTAGGAAGAAGAAGAAAAAGTTGCTGGGTAGGAAGAAGAAGAAGAAGAAGAAGAAGAAGAAAGATTTGCTGGGTAGGAGGAAGAAGAAGAAGAAGAAAAAGTTGCTGGGTAGGAGGAAGAAGAAGAAGAAGAAGAAGAAGAAGAAGAAGAAAGAAGAAGAAGAAGAAGAAGAAGAAGAAGAAGAAGAAGAAGAAGAAGAAGTTGCTGGGTAGGAAGAAGAAGAAGAAGAAGAAGAAGAAGAAGAAGAAGAAGAAAAAGTTGCTGGGTAGGAGGAAGAAGAAGAAGAAGAAGAAGAAGAAAGAAGAAGAAGAAGAAGAAGAAGAAGAAGAAGAAGAAGAAAGATTTGCTGGGTAGGAGGAAGAAGAAGAAGAAGAAAAAGTTGCTGGGTAGGAGGAAGAAGAAGAAGAAGAAGAAGAAAGAAGAAGAAGAAGAAGAAGAAGAAGAAGAAGAAGAAGAAGAAGAAGAAGAAGTTGCTGGGTAGGAAGAAGAAGAAGAAGAAGAAGTTGCTGGGTAGGAAGAAGAAGAAGAAGAAGAAGTTGCTGGGTAGGAAGAAGAAGAAGAAGAAGAAGAAAAAGAAGAAGAAGAAGAAGAGGGTTAATTTTGTCAATTCACGTGTCCCAAACGGCTATTTTGAACGGAAGGACTGCGAAATTGGACGGAAGAGAAAGTGAGGGACTTAAGTGTTGGGTCGCCAAAATAGAGGGACAGAAGTGTTAATTACGTTAAACCTGAGGGACTACAAAGTAATTTTCCCAAAAGAAAAAGACAAAATAATTCCCGCTTTTCATATTGCCCTTGAAATTGAAGGTTAGGGGGCCGAATGTGCCTCCGAACCTGGAATTTTTGGGCTTCCCCCTTTTTTTTTTTTTTTTTTTTTTTATTTATTATTATAAAAAAGGAATTAAAACAATAACAAACAACGACAAACTTTCAAAAGATAAGAGAAAATAATAAAAATAAAAAATACACTCAACAAGCATCACTATCTAGCATTCCCAATTCCCTTTTAATGAAGTTAAATCTTTCTTCATTCAAAGGTTTAGTGAAAATATCAGCTAGTTGGTTGTTTGTATCCACAAACTCAAGAACAACATCACCATTTAACACATGATTACGAATGAAATGATGTCTAATGTCAATATGCTTAGTTCTAGAATGTTGAATGGGGTTCTTGGTTAGATTGATTGCACTTGTATTATCACATTTAATAGGAATGTGATCAAGAGATACTTCAAAATCTCTTAATTGTTGTTTAATCCAAAGGATTTGACTACAACAAAGACCCGCCGCCACATATTCGGCTTCGGCGGTTGATAGTGCAACCGAATTTTGTTTCTTGCTACACCAAGAAACAAGAGATTGTCCTAGAAGTTGACAAGTACCCGAGGTACTTTTCCTATCAAGAATGCTTCCGGCAAAGTCGGCATCCGAGTAGGAACATAAGCTAAAGGATGAACTTCTAGGATACCATAACCCCAAATGCAATGTGCCATGTAAATATCTAAGAATGCGTTTAACGGCATGCAAATGAGACTCTTTAGGACATGATTGAAAACGTGCACATAGACATACGGAAAACATGATATCCGGTCTAGATGCGGTGAGATATAAAAGGCTTCCGATCATACCTCTATAGAGCTTTTCATCAATAGGCTTACCCTTTTCATCCTTGTCAAGCTTGGTGTTTGTGCTCATTGGAGTTCTACTTGGCTTGCAATTCTCCATTCCAAACCTTTTGATTAGCTCCTTTGTGTATTTGGCTTGGTTGATGAAGATGCCATCCTTAGCTTGTTTGATTTGAAGCCCAAGGAAGAATTTGAGTTCTCCCATCATGCTCATCTCAAACTCGCTTTTCATAACTTTTGAAAACTCTTCACACAAGCACACATTAGTAGCACCAAATATAATATCATCAACATATATTTGTACCACAAGGATGTCATTTTCATGATTTTTGACAAAAAGAGTTGTATCCACTTTGCCTTTTGAAAAACCATTTTGCAAAAGAAAATTACTTAGTCTTTCATACCAAGCTCTAGGAGCTTGTTTTAAACCATATAAAGCTTTGGACAATTTAAAAACATGATTTGGCAAGGCATGATTTTCAAACCCCGGAGGTTGCTCAACATAAACCTCCTCCTCAATAAAACCATTTAAAAAGGCACTTTTCACATCCATTTGAAAGAGATTAAAATTCATGTATGATGCATATGCAAGCAAGATTCTAATGGCTTCTAATCTAGCTACGGGGGCAAAAGTTTCATCATAGTCTATGCCCTCCTCTTGGTTATAGCCTTTAGCTACCAACCTAGCTTTGTTTCTAATGATATTGCCATCTTCATCAAGCTTATTTCTAAACACCCATTTGGTGCCTATAGTGGGGTGATGTTTTGGTCTAGACACTAAGGTCCAAACCTTGTTCCTTTCAAATTGGTTGAGTTCTTCTTGCATAGCAAGAACCCAACTCTCATCACCAATAGCCTCATCTATAGATTTAGGCTCTATATGAGATATGAATGCAATATTATTACATACATTTCTAAGAGAGGATCTAGTAGTTACCCCTTGTGATGTATCACCAATTATTTGATCCTTGGGGTGATCCTTCTTGTAGGCCCAATCCTTTGGCAAGTCATGTTGGACTCCTTGACTTTGTGTAATTTGCATTTGTTGCTCTTGAAGTCCAACTTCATCTTCCTTTGCCTCTATTGAATCCTCCTTGTGTTGACTTTGATCTCCATGAGATTGAGGATCTTCAATGGTCAACTCATCAAGGTTACCTACAAGATCATCATCACAAGATACCTCCTTTCTAGAACCAAAGGGATTAGATTCATCAAAAACAATATGCATTGACTCTTCAACAATCAAGGTTCTTTTATTGAATACTCTATATGATTTACTAGAGATAGAGTATCCTAGGAAGATACCTTCATCGGTTTTGGAGTCAAATTTGCCTAGATTATCCTTATTGTTTAATATGAAGCATTTGCAACCAAAAACTCTAAAATAACTAACTCTAGGTTTCCTTCCATTCCAAAGCTCATAAGGAGTTTTATTTAGGAGAGGTCTAATTAAAACTCTATTTGAAACATAACAAGCCGTATTTACGGCTTCCGCCCAAAAATAAGTAGGTAAATTATACTCTCTTAACATAGTCCTCCCCATATCTAAAAGAGTTCTATTTTTTCTTTCAACAACACCATTTTGTTGGGGAGTCCTAGGGGATGAAAAATTATGAGTGATCCCTAACTTATTGCAAAAAGTTTCAAATTTTTCATTTTCAAATTCTCTACCATGATCACTCCTTATAGAAGAAATTTGAAAACCCTTTTCATTTTGAACTTTCTTGGTAAAACTTTTAAAAGCATCAAAACAATCATCTTTATGAGCAAGGAACACAACCCAAGTATACCTAGAGTAGTCATCAACTATAACAAACCCATAATGCATGCCACCAAGACTAGCTACTCTAGTTGGACCAAATAAATCCATATGCAAGAGTTGCAAAGGTCTAGAAGAGATTACCTTGTTAATAGCTTTAAAGGAACTCTTAACTTGCTTACCCATTTGACATGCATCACATACTTTGTCCTTTTCATATTTGATCTTTGGAAGACCATCAACTAGCTCATCTTTGCTCAAATTTTTGAGGAGATCCATGCTAGCATGAGAAAGCCTTCTATGCCAAATCCAAGAGTTATCACTAATAGACACAAAGCACTTCATATCTTGGTTAGTCATAGCTTGTAAGTCAATAAGATAAATATTCTCAACTCTTTCACCAACAAACAATATTTTGTTATCCGACATTCTAGACACAAAACATGATTTTGGTTCAAAGATAACTCTACAACCTTTATCACATAATTGACTTACACTTAGTAAATTATGCTTCAAACCATCAACTAAGAGAACTTTATCAAGAATAGGAGAGTTTTCCTTACCGACTTTACCTATACCAACAATTTTACCTTTTCCATTGTCTCCAAAGGTTACTTGTCCACTTCCGTCTTTCTTTTCAAGAGAGATGAAGTGACTTGAATTTCCGGTCATGTGCCTTGAACATCCACTATCTAGATACCATTTGCTTTCAATTTTTGAGGATTTCAAGCACACCTAAAAGAAAGAATTCAAACACTTTTAGGTACCCAAATGTACTTGGGTCCTTGGGGGTTAGTCATTCCACTATCCAATTTCCATATGCTACCATATCCAAGATGCAATTTTCTAATAGAGCACTTATAGTTGGTATGACCAAACTTGCCACAATAGTGACAATGACCATTGAACCTTCTTACTCTAGGTCCATAGGTGAGTGAGTGTGTTTGAGTTCTCATGTGACCATTTCTCCTTTGCTTATTAAAAGCATGTGAGCAAGAGATATGATTAGAGTGGTGATTTTGTGAACTAGAAGTGTGTGTTCTATAATGATCATTTCTCTTATATGCAAATTGCCTAGGTGTGTGTCTTATATGAGTGTTGTAACTAGTGGATTGGTGTACATGTGCATTCCTTGTAGGTGCATTCCTCATAGACAAATCACTACTAGAATCTTTAGGCATATTTCTATTTGAGCTAGAAACCTTAGGTTCATGTGAGTTGGTAGCTTTAACAAAAACGGTTTTAGAAAAATTTGCTTGAGTTGATTTATCATAGCCAAGGCCATACTTGATGCTAGGAGACCTTTGAGAGTCTAAAATCTCATCAAGTTTGTCCTTGCCTTTTAAAAATTTTGAAAGAGAATTTTTCAACTCAAGGATTTCATTTTTCAAATTTTTATTTTCTAGTGAGAGCTCATCTAAGGATTTTTGTAAAGAATCATTTGAGGGTAAAGGTTCCTTAGGTGAGTTCTCACTTTCCTTTTTAAAGCTAGCTAACTCACATTTCAAAATTTTATTTTTCCTATGACTCTTTTCAAGCTCATCATTCATCAATTTTAAAGCACCTACAAGTTCATCATATGAAAACTCAACATCATCATCATTTAAAGTAAAGTCATCAAGAGTAGTTACCTCATCGGAGCCTTCCTCTAGAGCCATGAAGCACATGTTGGCAATTTCATCACCAACCTCCTCTTCTTCGGAATCACTTGACTCATCCCATGTTGCTTTGAAGGCCTTCTTCTTGAACTTCTTGATAGGCTTCTTCAACTTGGGACAATCCACTTTGTAGTGACCCGGCTTATTACATTCATAGCAAATGACTACTTCTTTTTTGCTTGATTCACCCTTTTCCTTTCTAAAATTCTTCCTTGGGATGAACCTTTTATTTTGGAGAAGCAACTTCCTTATTCTTCTAGTTACCAAAGCCAATTCTTCCTCACTTATCTCTTCTTCTTCCTCACTAGTATCTTCGGAGGCTACCCTTAGAGCAATGTTCTTTTTCATCTTGCTAGGTTCCTCCACTTGCTCTCTCTTTAGAGTCATCTCATAGTCAATGAGATTCCCCAAGAGTTCATCCAATTGCACTTTGGTCAAGTCTTTGGCATCCTTTAAGGAAGTTACCTTTGGTAGCCATTCTTTAGGTAGACATCTAAGGATTTTCTTCACCAACTCTTCATTTGTGAATGTCTTCCCAAGAGATTTCATCCCTCCAATGATCTCAATGAACCTATCATACATTTGGCTAATAGTTTCATCGGATTTCATCTTGAACAACTCATATTGATAGATGAGGGATTCCATCTTGTTTTCCTTGACTTGATTTGTACCTTCATGAGTGACAACCAAAGCATCCCAAATTTCCTTGGCGGTGGACTTCATGCATACTTTGTTGTACTCACTTCTACTAAGAGCACAAAACAAGATGTGAATGGCTTTGTCATTGAGGGCTACCCTTCTCTTCTCTAGCTCACTCCATTCACTCTTAGGTTTTTGCTCTTGGTTTCCATCAATGAATCTTGTGGGAAAGAAAGGCCCATTCTCTACAATGTCCCACAAATCAACTCCTTCCGATTTAAGGAAATAATACATTCTATTTTTCCAATATAGAAAGTCATTTCCATCAAAGAAAGGTGGTCTTACAACCGATTGACCTTCTTGAGAATTGAGGGCTGCCATTTGATCTTTACTCCAAGATAATTATATCTTCAAGAAAGGGAGACTTAGCTCTGATACCACTTGTTGTCCCTTGAGGCAACCCAAGAGGGGGGGGTGAATTGGGTTTATAAAAAATTTAATGGCAAAGACAAGAAATTAGAAGAGATTAGGGAAGAGAAAAATCAACACAAAGATTTATAGAGGTTCAGCTATCCAAGCCTACGTCCTCTCCTCAAGGTCCACTTGAGAGTTCAACTCCACTATCAAATCTTCTTTGGGTGAAGATCAAAAACCCTTACAATCTTAGAGCAACCCTTTGCTCTTTACAAATCTCTTTTTCAACTCAAGAGCAATTCTTTGCTCAATGCCACACTCACAACAACAGAATCTCTCAATCAACCTTTACTTACTCAGAAAAGCCAATCAATTACAGCTCAAAACAAGCTTTCAAGAAATCAATGCTTTGGCTCAAGGTTTTGAGAGAGAGAGAATGAAAAATGCTGTAATCTCAATAAATATTTGCTTAGATGGTTGTTGTAACCTTACAACAACAAAAACAAGTTGTATTTATAGTTCATTCATAAATATGGCCGTTGGGGGTGCATTAAATGCAAATAGAGCCGTTTATGTTCAGAAATAACCGTTACAACGTGTTCAGAAAACTCAGGTTCGGCGGCCTAAGCTTAGAGTTCGGCGGCCGAACCATTTGGGGCGAAGAAACTATTCCTTTAAAACTGAACTTTCGGCGGCCTAAACTCAATGTTCGGCGGCCGAACATGGTGGACTTTCGTTTCTGTTCCTCACTTTCGGAAGCCAAACTTTAGGCTTCGGAGGCAGACCCAAAACACACTTTCGGCGGCCGAAGGTTAAATGTTCGGCGGCCGAAAGTGTGGGACTTTCATCTCTGTCCCTCACTTTCGGAAGCCGAAGGTTATACTTAGGGGGCTGGTTGAAAACCCACTTTCGGCGGCCGAAAGTCAATGTTCGGCGGCCGAACATAGGGGACTTTCGTTTCTGTCCCTGACTTTCGGAAGCCGAAAGATGACTTTAGGGGGGCAAAAAATAATTCTTTAAATCTTTGAAAAATCATAACTTAGGCTGTAAAAATCCTTTTTTGAAACCGTTTGAACTTTTGTAACCTATATTTTTAGATCTTTCATTTTGATGAAAAATATTTTCAAAATCACTTCTTTTGGAAAATTTCATTTTGGTCCCTGAAAGTCAAGTACTTAGAAAAAAAGTGGCCATATCTAAAAGAACTTTTAGAGATGAAAGAACCCTTGAGCCATCACAATTAATTACTTGAAATTCACAAAGAATAAAATGACAAGCATGCTAAATGAAAATACTTTATGATCCCTTCCTTGTAGTATGCTTCCAAAATTGGTACTTTTGCGATTGAAGCAATATCATTTGTTTCAATAAGGGACCTGCAAGCTCAATACAAACACTCTTGGAAATAATTAGTAACACACCAATTGTTTATTAATCATCAAAACAAGGATTAGGACATTTAGGTCCAACACTAACACTAACATTTATAGGATTAGGACTCCCCTTCCTAATGAGAGGATTATCCTTCCCAACCCTCCTCCGGTGGGCCTAATAGATGCCTAGCAGGGGCGCAACCTAGTCTTTTTTATCAAATAGCACGATTTCGGGCTAACCTTCCCTTTTATCCCTTTTATCCCTTTTTTCATTGAAGTCTTCCGTCACTTTAGAGTGACTTTCTATATATTGTCTCCCAATCCCATCCTATTCATGTGTTGTTTTGAGTCCATTTATTTGTGCTGGGATTTTGCCCCCTCTGTTGCATTTTTTTGTACCTTCTTCTGTCTTGTCAAGTCCATCCATGGGTTCTATTATTTTGGTCCTCAGGCAGGATTGTCTATCTTCGCTGGATATAAGGACTTAATAAAAGGTTAGGCTGAGACCTTTGTAGTAGTTGAGCTAAAGAAGAGCTCAGGAATCAATTGGGACATCAAACTCTCTTGGGAGAAAGCCCCCCAAGGTTGCAATGACTTTTCCAGATTAACTCCGACAGACCAAATCTGCCTTCTTTGACTGACCTCTATAAAGAAGAAGTATAACGTCGGGAAGTGTATGTTTATGTTCACCCTTCGGGATTGCCGGGAAGCTGGTATTTTTACTTTTTATGTTTTTCTTTCTTGTTGTATTTTCCTCTTGTTGCTTTGAGTTTTAACCGGATTGGCATTTTCTTTTTAGCTTCTGCTGTACCCATGGACATCATTAAGCTTCCAAATAACCTCACCCTGTATCGGGAAAGCATGAAGGCAACTTTGGCAGCCTTCAAGGCCAACAAGATAGTGGCTGACGTAACCCGAGAGGTTTTCCATGCTGTGGACCCTGCAACTGCGACTCGTCGCACTGCCCCTAACCTTATGCCTTCTCTGGTTTTGGTGTCTACGATAAGGGGTTCTCGCTCTACAGTCTCAAGGACGTCTGTTCCTATTAAGGCACTGGCTTCAGCCAAGACTCCGTCTGCTCCTAAACAGACCCCTAAGGAGCTCATCGTGCTCAGCGAGTTCGCCGAGAGCAGCTTAGAGGAGAGCACTGGGGTTGCCTCTCTGGATGTCCCACCCCTCCAAGTTGTGGGGGCTATTGTTATTAGAGGTGAGGCTAGCAAGCAGGCCCAGACCTCGAAGCTAGCTACTAAGAGTAGGACTGCCAAATGGGCTTGCACTACAGAGCCTACAAGGACAACCCCTCTTCCCTCAGCTAATAAGTGGAAGAAAGAGCGGCTATCGTCTGTCCCAGACAATGAACTTTTGAATGTTGCTGAGGTGACCCCTGCATCCACACCAACCTCGGCAGCCAAGATGTTGTGTGAGAAAATATTTGGGGGGATCCCGGATGCCTCTGATTCTCGTTTCCTAGCCCTCATCAACCACCTTGCTTGCTATACCAAGCAACAGGTGGTTTTCAGCTCGCACTCTTTGGATGAGCTTGGGGATAGCTTGAGGGAGATGTTTCTTATGGTAAGTCATCTACTCTCTCAAGGATATTTTTTATTTCTTTAACTTTTTTAACCTTGTTTTTGTTTTTATGTGGTAAGCCTTCAGGGTATTCATGGAGATTGATTCCCGGAATCGGTCCTTCTAGAGCTCGATAGAGCAACGCATTGCCGAGGAGTTCCGGGATGAAAATATCATTGCCACTGGTGAGGCTCGCAGATATATCATTGAGTTCCAAGAGCAGATCGAGGACTCACTAAGCAATTAGGGGAGATGAGGGAAGAGGTTGCCCAGGCTTCCCAACGAGCTTCTACATATGAGTCTCAACGAGATGAGGCCTTAGCACAGCTGTTCTCTTTGGAGGAGTCCTACCGCTAACGTGATGAGGTCAAGACCCAGCATGATGAGGCCTTAGCTCGTGCTACCGTCCTCTAATAGGAGTTTAGTAAACACATCGAGGACCTGAAAGACATGGCTTTGGCAGTGGAGGAGTCTCGCCTTTAGCAACAACAACTCTGCCAAAAGGTCTCTGATCTGGAGGAGAGGTGTACTGCGTTATTGAGGGATGCTTAAGCTGCAGAGAATAGGGTCTAGCAGGCTTGTGAGGAGCATTTGCAAGAGTATAAGGACTCTACAAAGCTGAAAGATAAGATCCAGTAGGCCTGCGAAGCGCGACTAGAGGAGTACAAGGCCTCTCTAGAGCTGAAGGAAATAGTGTACAAAGAGGCTTTTCGTATATTCGTCTCAGGCTTCAATCAGGGTCTAAAAGTAACTAGGGATGCCCTCTTCTCTCCGTTAGTAGACCTACGAGCCTCTGAAGTAGACTCTGAGAGTGAAGAGATGTGCTACAGAGAGGATGACAACTCTTTGCTCAAGAACACTTCTCACTTGCCTTCTGGACTGCAGGAGGAAAATACTGTAGGTAATCCTGTAAATAATTTAGTCAGTTATGCTCTCCTTCCCCTGCTGTCTCTGTAACTTATTGCAACAATTAATAAAGATTTTGAGTTTTTGTTATTTTCCCTCTGTCTGCTTGTATTTTTCTTATTTATTAAATTCTACTTGCATTTTCATACTTAAGACTATTTTTATGTGTATTGTCTGTGAACTGTACTGAGCTGGTAGCTCGTTGGCTTATTTTACTTGTGAAGCGTTTTGCTTGTTATATTATACTTTCTGCCTATCGAATGCCTTAGTATTTTTTCACCTTTTGTTTTCTTGAAGCCTTTAGCTGGCTGGGTATAATTTTCTTTCAACCCTTTATCTCAACTTGTATTGCCCTTTAATATATATATATTTTACTCTGTCATTTGCGGGTTTGTTTCTGGAATTTAGCGATAAGGCTTACTTTTATTTTGATTTTGCCTTGGTTATGTTTTCCTTTGGGCTTTAGGAGAATTGGGCTCTTTTTCGAGGTTGACATTATGCGTTGGTTTTGCAAGCCTTAGATTAATTTTTTAGTGAGTAGTACTCTTTCGTGAAGTTGGCATCAGAATGCCTTAAGTTAATTTTTCTGTGTGTCGGGCTCTATCGTAAGGTTGTCCTCATGCCTCAGGTTATTTATCTATGAGTTGGGCTCTTTCATGAGGTTGGAATCTTGTTTCCCTGTGATCTTAGCCCTTTTGTGAGATTGGGACCAAGTGTTTTCTTATATTCCTATGTAATCCGAGCTCTTTTTGTGAGATCGAAGCCAAGTTTTGGCTTATGCTCTTGGGTGATCCGAGCTCTTTTTATGAGGCTGAAGTCAAGTTTTGGCTTATACTTCTGGATGATCTGAGCTCTTTCTATGAGGTTGAAATCAAATTTCTGCTTATATTCCTATGCAATCCGAGCTCTTTCTATGAGGTTGGAACCATGCCTTATTTCTTGAGTCTTATGTGTGCCAGGATCCTTTCTTGTGGTCGGCATCATATTTCTCCTTTTGCTTTTATTTGAACTTAAAGCCTTGCTGATGTGGACTTTCATCACTGGCCTTTTTTTTCCTCAACCGATTTTGTAGTACTCACAGTCTTATTTCTGAGATCGATCACTCGTTTTATCGGGGCATTCATCTCCTCAATCAATTTTGTGGTATTGACGGTCTTATTTTTGAGACCGGTCACCTATCTCATTAAGAGTTTCATTTTTCCAACTGATTTTATGGCGATTATGACCTGATCTTTTAGTAGGGACTTAATTATAATATGAGTGTTCAAGATCTAGTAATCATCATTGACTATTTTCATGGTTTATACTAAACATTTAAAACATTAGAATATTTTTCTCCAGCGGATTCTAAATTTACGTTTAATTTTTACAGCAAAGCATTTCTATAGCAGAGGTGAAAGGTAGTGTTTACCAGTTAAAAAAAAAAAATTAATAATAAGAAAGATTGTGTTTACAATGAACCCCTTCAGCCCCACAATCAGACCAGCACACTGAAATGGTTTCCCACTCTGGACGGTGGACGGCAGAGCTGTACGGACCCCATGCCTCTCACTAACAAAAAGAAATACAATTGTACGGATGCTGACCAACTTTCACTATAAAACTGACTATGAGCACTCCCAGTGCACATTTTGGCCAGCATGCTATCGTTTTTGGCCTACCTTAATCCCGACACACCATCAATTTTTATTCGTACGTGGAGGATCTTATGATGAATCCATACCCCACATAATCCCTTTTGTCGCGCCACGTGGCTTCACTGCCTTGTGGGGTCCTCTCTCCAACTGATCGTGATCTTTCTCGTTCAGATAAAACAATCAACTTGTTAAGCTGATTTTTGTTTGCTAAGTCCACTCTCGCGTGGATGTTCGCCATATGATGCTGTCTATCGTGTCGTTTTGATCGTTTTGATTATGTCGTTTGGTAATGAAATTTTCACGTTTGGTTGTATAATTATGAAACACTAAGGGGTCCAAAAGTGAGTAATTTTGTTTGTTGTTGGATATTTGAGTTAAAGAATGAAATAGACAACCCTAGTACTTACCATTTTGTGGGTTCTCACAATAAAAGAAGGTATGTTATTATGACTATTTTTTTAATGATTTGACTTGCATTGAAATTTAAATTTGAAATTAATGACGTAATTCACATTATATTTATTTAAATTTAAATTTATAAAATAAAAAATATATTAAATAAATTGATTTGACAATTTCTCTAATATTCAATAAAAAAATAAAATTATATTTAAATTTTATTTGATTGGAATAAATAAACTAATAAAGTATAAAAAAAAACTATCATATTTGATTTGCATTTTAATTTAACTTCATGAAAATTATTTTTTTGAGTAATTTATTTAGATGAAATTTAATAAACAATACTTCTCTAATTAAATTGCACCAAATTGATTAATTTATCTCTTAATTTATTATATTTGAAATTATACTATAAACGTTATTGTCTATTACATTTTTTTTTGAAATGAATTGTCTATTATCATTTAAAAATAATTTTAAATTTTAAAAAATTAATTTATATACTAAACATAATTATACTATATTTTTCAGTAAGTAAATTATTTAAAAATATATTTATTGAGAAATATAATTTTTAAAAAATAAAATATTTTACACTTACAAATTTACAAATCTATTATCATTTTAAACAAATAAAATATTTTAAACCAAATAAATAAAATAAAAATTATGGATGAAATATGATATAAAAATTTTTATATAAATAACATTCTACTGTAATTATAATTTCATTAATTTATTAAGAATTACAAAAAATTTAAATAATTAACTTAATTTAAATTATTAAAATATAAAATTAATATATTTTAATATCAACATCCATTATTTTGATATAATAACAACTAGAAGTTTTTCTTTTTATTTTTTTTTCCTGATTAATCAAATAAAAAAACGATTTATTTTTTTTAAATGTTGTTAAATAGCACAAATATGCAAAAATATTTTAAAATAAGTGAGATCATTTTTTGGGAGTATGAAGCTACGTGCTAGATAACAAGTATTAATTTAATTCAAAATTATTATTATTATTATAAAAATAATAATAATTAAAACCACCATTCATTGAGGATAAGACATAGTTAGGGTTTCCTATCCTTGAACTGCTATGTCCCTTGAGGCAATTATTAACCTGCAACTATACGAAATATTTTACGAGCAAGTTAGAAAATTTTTATGCTATATGGTTGATAGCCCAACTAATTCAATTTAAATTTATTGTTAATTATCATTGATGTCAAAAAAATAAACGACTAAGTAGTTATTTTAAAAAGATGCAGCAGCAGCAGCTGGTCTTGGGCCATCATGCTTAGGCCTGTAGAGTCCAAGCCCAGTTCGTTGTACATGGGATGTGATGTGAGGACAGAATTACGAGAAGTTTGAAATATGGTGCGCTACGGATCACATAAAAGACAATATAATCTGTTTAGCAAGCAAACGCTCATGACGTGATAACTCACTAGCGGCCAAAACCCAAACCAGGAAAAAGCACAGGTTACCATTTTTAGCTTCGCCAATCTGCCACGTCTTCTTCTCCCTCTGCGCGAGGAAACAGAAGAAGAGCAAGAATACTGCTCGTTTGGCTCATTGTAAATTCTCTCCCACTCTCCCTCTACATTTTGGGTCTTCTCTTCCAATACTACACTAACTTCTGCTCTCGTCCACCTCTTCTTTGTACGCGCATTGCACTGAGACCGACATTTTTTTTCTGGATGTTGATTCCAATTCCGAATTATCCTCGACTCAAAAGGATTTTGCATAGGTTAAATTTTAGTAGATATTTGTTTTGTGTAGACTGGAAGCGAACTTCATTTTCCTTTAGATTATTTTCGTGATGATTTGATAGTTTAAATGCTTGATTAACTATTTTAGGCACTTTGTTAAAATAATCTCTATGAATTCAGTCTTAGGCCTGTGTTCCTTGTGCAGGTTTATGTTTTCTTTTTTGGTTATTTTGTAGATTAAAATGGAATTTCAGTTGTTCTGCCGAATGCATGTGGAGATAAGTCAGTTTCAGGTTGATTATATTCTTTTATGGTGGTAGCTGATATATACGTTGGTAATTGCAGCGTATAGATTCTCAAGTAGCTAGTATCGATGCTGTGTTCGCTAGGAACTGGGAGAATGGCGGTAATGGCTAGGCTTCTGGCTGCTGGAAGTTTATCACAAACCACTGGAGGTAAGATGAGACTTTTGCACTCAAGATTTACTAGATAATTTTAGATTGAAGTTGTAACTACATCATTATTGCCTATACAAAATTAAATTCTTAAAAGAAAACGAGAATCAACTAAACTTCATATAAGTGATATTGCATTGGTTATTTCAATTTTGTGTTCATATTAGTCTTTCAATTTAGCAGAGGAAATTGGCGAAGAGAAATTGGCTACTCAATGCATTTACAGAGAATTACATGAGGCAGATGAAGCAAATTTTCTTGACGAAGAAGGTAATGTTATTAGCATCAAATTTTATACAGGAAAATTTTAATAATCTAGCAAAGTTCCTGAACTTAGCCAGATGATGCTTTTCTTATGGGTGAGAGCTACCTGCATGACCTTGCTCAAACAAAGAAAGCAAAAGTTTAAGTACAAGGACGTGGGAGCATTATCATGTTCTAACAGAACTGCAATTCAAATTGTTAATTTTGTAGCATTTTGTTTTTTTTCCTGCTCAGTTTTTAAGTTTTGCCGCAATGTCAAGTTCTTGAACCTCTTGTTGATTTCCTTATGCAGATATGCATGTTTTTGGTTTGAAACCTATGACTGATTCTTTGGATTTGGTAAGGTTCAGCAATGCTGTGTACTTCTTCATGTGAAGGCCTAATCACATTCATGTTTTTGTAATATAATCCAAAGGTTTAAATCTTGACACAATTTGCCAAATTTTCAAAACATGTGTAAAATATATTTTCTAGTTTATAAACCTTATTATAACATCAACTACTTCCAAACTTCATATTGATATCCATAGTTCGTCAAAATTCTTAGCATTTTAGCCATATATGTGGTTTTAGTTACACACACACTCTCTCTTATCAATAGCACTAAATCTCATCAGTATTTGATACTCATTGGCTATGCAAATAAAATTATGGAAGATGTTGATAAATGTAATAGAAGATAGATTTTCAACAGTTGTACACAAGTCAATATATGGTGTTTAGAATTAGAATAATGATAATTAGATAACGTTTAACAACTGTTAGAATTTTCATTAATTGTTCCAAGATTTAAATGCTTGGATTAGATTGGCAAAATACTAAAAGGGTTTGCTTATTTTTGTAATTCAGGCTTATGTTAATAATAACACCTCGGTTAATCATTTGGTGGTTTGTCTTTTGTATCTACATTACAAATTTTGACTTTACAAAATTTATTTGATTGGGCAATATCATTGTGAAGGTTTGTTGTAATGCTTGCAAGAAACCAGTGAAGACCAGTCAGTATGCAGCTCATGCAGGTTTTTGAGGTTTTCTTAACTCCCCCCCCCCCCCATGCCCTTTTCTTTCAAGCTCATCTTTCTGTTATGCAACAAGTATTGATGTGGCTTATGATAATTGTTTATCGACAAAACTTATGATCTTAGGATGAGTTTACTTTTCAGTCTCCTCCAGATAATTTTTTATTGTTTATCAATAATAATTATAAAACAATGGGAGTATGTGGATTATGTCACCTAAGTGGTTGTGCAATCTTGATCTGTTTTAGGCATGGACATATGTTTTTTAGTGACCACATCTGCATACTATGATTTGAATTGTTTGCTTAGTTTTGCTAGCTCTTCAATTTCATGCTAGTTCTGCTCTGAGTAGGGTTATTTGCTTTCCTCCTTATTTTTCAGAACTTTGTAGGTCCTTAAATTTTGCAGAAGAAACAACACTGGAGCTTGCTGATAGTGTAGGACACCGGAAACCTCCAAAGAAGGAGCGGAAAAAGTTATCAACTTCTTATATTAGTATCCTTTTTTTTCTTTTTCTTTCTGTATTTTTAAGGTTTAAGATTTGGTATTGGACTTCAAACCCTATTTTAAATTCCTGATTTTCTTTCATTAATATGTTTGGCTTGTTCAAATACCGTGGATTGGTGCGAAGAGGTAGAATCACATATATAGATTCATATTTTTGACGTCTTAGTTTTGCATATCATTTTAAAAAGACATTTTTTACTGGTTCTTTAATATAGGTTAGTATATTTTGATTGTGATAGTATTTTCTTTATGGTTCTTAACATATGTTAGACCAAGCTACGCTAGCTGCAGAGCAAAGAAGGTCTGTATATATAGATGCAAATGATATTACTGTCTCAGAGTCTCAGTTGGATGCGCAACCTGGAAGGTCATCATCCTTCTCCATGGATGCAAAGAGTATGTGTATATCCACTTAATTTGCTTTCGTAGAGTTTAGCCTATCCTGTAATGATACATGATTCCCCCCCCCTCCCCCCCTCTTTTTCTCCTGTAATGCTCCATGATTCTTTTGCCTATGACATGCTCCCTCGGTTGACATAATAATGATGCCACTTTTATGGGGTTGGGTCTGTAACTTGTCAGTGTTGACTCTAAGATATCCTTAATATTTTGAGATCCTCTGTTCTTCATTGATACTAAGGCAAGTGCCCTTGCTGGTATCAACCTTGATCTATGAGTTCACACTCAATCCACTTGAAACAAATTTCATGTTTTGCACCATCTCCGTATTGCACTACCCTTGTCTGGGTGTTCATTCCAACTTAATTGCTCAGTTCTTCAAACTTTGGATTGCAATCCTTTCATCTCAAACAAAAGAAGTATAACCCGTGCCTGACTCACACTGTTCTGTAATTGCATTTTGTGGCGGTGGTCATTTACATCTACTATACAGGTTTGATCCCTCACTTCAATCATGGATTTCTAGTGGGGTTCAGTGATGAACTCCAGTGAGAAATCAATCCTGTTTTGAAGAGATTGGATGTAGTTTTCAATGAAGATGTTGTTTTTTTTTCCTTTCGTAGTTTCGTTTGTTAGTTGTTACAGAAAAGTAATTTGGTCCTCAGTTTTTTCCATGTGATACAAAAGTTTGGTTGGAATTTTGTATGGCAGAGTAGTGTGGTAGTGATATATTTCATTATTTCCAGCAATTGAGATTGCAATCACAAAGAAATCATGGAAAGTCTTTTTTTTAGGATACAGACGTTTTTTCTCTATTGACATAAATTTATGATTGCTTTGTACCAAATCCTTATGTTTTGGTGAATTAAATTGAACAGATAGGTTTGTATTTGCCCAAAAATACTTTGAATGCATCTTGATTCTTTGATTTCCTGGTGTCAATTAGGAAATCCTTCCTGTGTGGCATTTATGATGGATGGTCAAGGAGAAAGTCCTGAACATACAGACCACTCAGTCTGTATAATGCCACCTCCAACAAAACGCTCTAAATTGTATGCTTTCTTTATTCTTAATGCAATGTGACAGCTTTTGTTTATTCGCATTTCAGGTACAGTTCATGTAATTGTTTTTCAGTTGTACTTTCTTTTAGTTTTCGTTAGCTGAAAATGTCCACTGTATTTGTGGCACTTAACCAGAGAACGATTTGTAGTGCTTAGCTTACCTTATTATGGGTCTGATAGAGTTAGGAACACGTTTCAGCAATATTATAAGAAATAAGAAACAGAGAATTTAAACTCAAGGAAGTTCTATTGTTTCATTAATGATTAATGCAAGATCTAGCACTTCTGCAAAATACATCAAAAACCTCTTCTACCAATTTGAAAATACAAGGCTCAAAGCATAAAAGAAAATTAAAACAGGATAACCACGAGAAGAATCTCCCGTGCAAGCAGATTACTAGACCAAAAATCAACAATAAGCTCTCTTCCCCCAGATGCTGATAATAGCCTTTATATATAATGGATTTGAATCTCCTTTCTGTTGGTATCTCCAGATGGCAAGATATCTCTCTAACAGATTAATTTCTTGGCTAACCTACTCCAACTGCATATCTTCAGATGTGCTTCATTACACTGCTGTATCCCATAACATTCCCACCTGTTGTGAGAGTGTGGAACAGTTGCTGCTATGTATTGGTTGGGTGGTGTTTGGTGGTCATTTTTGGATTTATACAACCAAGATTCTCTCTAATTTAAGCAATGAGTTTTGCTAAATGCATTTATCTACAATTATTGAATTGTCCTCTAGATGGCACATTTTCCTTTCTGTTCTTGCAGTGTATCAAGTCAGCATCTATTGGTATCAAATGATCCAGAAGCAGCATCTGGCCTAACAAAAATCAGAAGTGCTCAAGATAGTTTTTCCTGTAAGGCCCAATATATTGTTCTCAAATTCCTCTTACTTCTCAAAGCATGATATGAGATGCACCGCTACATTCAGTTTAGTTAATAATCTTTCTTTTTAGTTGTGGCTTCTGAATATGAGTACATGACGTACGACACCATGGTGACATGTTTTTCTTGCATTTATTCAGTTGGGAATTTTCAAATACAGTCAACTTTGAGTAGTGACATGCCAAATGATTGTGGTATTGTCTCTAAGTTCCCTGGGCAAGCTTATGGAAATTGCCTGCTGACAAAAGGTATTGTCCTTGTACTTTCAGTTGTATTCTCCATAACATTCATGTGAATCATCTTGAGTCCTCTTTTTCTGACTTGACTTTAAATGCTTTCTTTTCTTTCTTAATATTCATTAACAATTAATGCAATTAAATCAGATATTCCAATTCCCCTTTCTACAAAAATTTATTACTCTCAGAGGAACAATCGCCTTCGGTTGGCAGTTGCTCATATGTACCATGCATCATCAGTTAAGGGGCTAACCAGTAATGTTGCGAGTCCAGAAGTATCACAGGAAACCATAATTCAATTACCAGCTTCATCATGTAAGGGCTGTACACATGAGCAAGTCGGTGGCCTCAACAAGAAGGTTTGAGCCTATTATTATGACTTCTATTGTTTCATGCTTTTTAACCAGAAGCATAACGTGCCTTATCTTGACAATATGATAGACATAAGAAATACTGTTTAGAAATTCACCATGCATAATCCAGTTACATTCTTTTTGATATTTTAAGAACTGTAACACAGTGCAGATTGTATCAATTGAACTGAGAATTGTGCTCCCTTCTTGGGACTTCAGATTCCTTAATGATTATAAGTCTCTATGATTTATTTTTATTTTGCATGTTCATGATAAAATGGCTTTCTTCTTCTAGCTATAAACAGCTTATCTTTTTTTCTGCATCTTTGACTAAACAACATGTTCTTGCATGGCTGCTTACTCATTCTTTAATGAGCGACTATGTAATCATTATTCCTTGTGAAACATGGAGCCTTACTTTTTATCCCTTGCATAACAGAGGGATCCTTCTGCATGTAAACATGATCAAATTCTTACACAAAGTTCAGAATTGTGCTTGGATAAATCAGGAAGATGCACACCAGCTACTGGCTTCTTCAATCAGCTTCCTGTTGATAACATTTTGAGGCCTCAGGCCAGTCCTGTTGGATTGCTCAGAAGCAAATATCTTCAAAAGCCTTATTCTTTTGGAGGCAACTCTGGTAGTCTGCTAATATTGTCCCACTGCCATAGAATTTAAGGTTCTTTTTGGAATCATCTGCCAACTAATTATAAGATGAACTCATGAAATGGTAAATTATGGGCAACTTGGTTGGAAATGCTGATTGGAATGAGGCTTAATAACTATTAGCCTGTAGATGCACTTATGCATGTGTACTTCATTATAGCTTTAGGCCTTTAATTGTGATAGCCAGTTTTTGATACCTTAACTGAAAATGTTCTCACTGTTTGGTTACTGAAAATATATATGTATAGATAGACAGCTTGTCCAAGCAACGTTTACAGCACCTTGTTTTCTTTTTCATTTTAATTGCTGATATACAAGTCATGTGACGAAAATGAAGTTCGCTGCAAGGTGATGTTTTGGGTTTTGTAGGACAATCGGTAGGGAATATGCAGCAAGCAAGTGGAAGTGTTCCCATTTTATAGGAGTCTTTATGGTGGGAATTTTGGCTAATCAAAGGTGTATTTAGTACACTACATGAGGTTAGGATCTAATTTTGAAATTGAAAAGACAAATTGCCAATTGTCTATTCTAACCTTCTGTAATCTGTCTCATGCTTGACTCCTGACTTTGTTTCTTTTTTTTGGGTCAAATCCTGATTCTGTTTATACCTATGGAAAGAAAGAAAATATGACAATGTATCAATATTTTAATCATTGTACTGTGTCCTAGGAAACCTCATGTATGAAGACCATATCCTTTAACTGGTTTCAATATCACCAGAAAAAGTTCTGGGTTGGCTAGTTGCAGAGGAGATGGAAATTTTTAACTTGGCAAGAGATTCAAAAGTTTCAAGATCAATTGTTTTCTTCTCCGTTGAGCTTGATTGAAAATTGTGATGTGATATGAGCCTAGTTGTTAGGAAATGTAAGGTTTTCTCATAATTGCTACGATTAATATTAAGATAAGATAAGCCTAAATCATGCATTTAAGGAAATGAGAAGTTGAATACATGAATTTTATGCTTAAATTATGATGAGATGCGTCTAGGAATACATGCAAGGTAGTAATTAAAGGATGTCAATACACATACAATGTAGGCTATATATGTGTACCTAAACTATTATAGTGTGTACGCACATGGAAATGGAAGGGGAAATAGATAAGGATATGGAAATGGAAATAGAAACGAGAATACATGGATGTGGAAATGTATACGGATGTTGAAAGGAGAATGATTGCGAAAGTGAAGTGACTGGTTATGGAGATGAATTGATGAATTAGGTTTGCTAATCTTCTCTATCTATCTAATTACAGTCTTTCTTATCCACTTGGGAATTTAGTCTATGCAAAATCATTAAAAAGAGAAAGACTACGTCAACCAGTTAATTTTTAGGGTAGACAAAGTCAAAATACTTTTACTCCCTACCAATAGAATTGGAGGAAATAAGAGGAATTAAATCGTGAAAGATTGAATTTATTGAATATTGCAAAGCTGGATGAACAACTAACCACCGTTATCGTATTATCGTGACTCAATTAACGACCAAGACTGAAAGTGGGTCATGTCGATGTGCGCTGTTACCGCGCGATGGTCGAACATTGACAAATATCATAGGCGGAGCAACATGACAAAGACACTATGGTGAAGGGATTGACAAATACCATAGACCGAGCAACAGGACACTACGGTGAAGGGACGAGTAAGTCTCGAAATCGGTAGCATCACGAAGACATGTACGATCTATTGGAATTGCACAGCGGTTCTCTCCTGCAATTTTAAAGTAATCAAATTCAAGGTGCAATCGCTGTGCACGGCTTCTGCATTCGCTGAAGATAAGTACGCTTTGGTCACTGGGCCTATCGCGTTGCTCGTTGCTGGCCAATGCTAGGCTTTCTCCTAGTGGCTGGGACGCCGGATCAATTTTGCAATATTCAATAAAATAGCAATTGAGTCCCTTTATTTTCCTATTTACTAGCAGGAGGGACTAAAGATATTTTAATCTTTTTCATAAAAATTAATAGTAAGTTAACTCTAATTTTAATTATTGAGATTAAATTATAATTTTTTCAATTGTCAAGAATTAAATTATAGACTTTTAAAAATATAGAAACTAAAATAAATATTTCATTAAACTTAAGAGATTAAATTATAATTTATCCTAATTTTTAACTATTGGTATTACAATTGTGAATGGGATTACAAGGTTTTCATTATAAGTCTCAAGCAAGGTTGGAAAAATAAATAATAAAAAACCAAAATGCTGAATTATGTATAGATGTAGAAACTTTTTAATTTCTTAATTATTGATTACTTAAACGACATTTAGGAAATAACAATAACTAGATGCATCATTACCATAATTTTCTGTACCAATAATTATGTAGAAAGCAAGTGACCGAATGTATTCCCATTTTTGCTCTATACTTAACATGAAAAAATAACTTGTTTTAGTGTTAAAAGTTAGATTGATTTCGTATTCCTGAAACGTATCCAGTCGATGATAAACGCCACTCTGAAGACGAGCAAGTTTATGTGCCAAAAAGAAACACGTCGTTTCAGTTGTGGGTGATGAAGTTTGGTAAAGGTGGGGACTTGTTGCTCCTATTCAAAGGAGTACTCGAGCATGAAGATTCATTTAGCAGGATCTCTTAAGTTGCTAACAGCATATACCTTCAAATTGCAGATAAAGTGGCTGTGAATTAACTTTTGATGGCAACAGATTTGGACAGCCTCTTCTTTTTGTGCTTGCGTTTGGTTTACTTAGTTGTCTTCAAAGCTCGCATCATTGCAACGGGAAGCTACTTGAGATCATATGTGCTTTCTTATCAGACAAGATAAATTGATCGACAAATCCTAATAAAAGGAAAAAAGAAAAGAAAAGCAAGAAGCAGCCGGCGCATCACACCTCCCTGTGGTGGCCACGGGTAAAAAATGACGATCTCCAGTTAAACGTTTAAGAGACTTAGAACCGAAATAAAATTGTACCTCTTTGATTTAATTACAATTAAGTTTAATAATTAATTAAACACTAATTTTAAATTGAATTAAATCAGTTAGATAGTGTCTGGTCTGAAATTATTTTAATTAAAATATTAGATAATATATTTTATTTTATTTTATTTTAAATTTAACCAATTTAATTTTAATTTTAATTTTAAATTTAACCATCTACTTGATAACTGAAATATTTAAATATATATTGGATTTAATTTTATTTTAAATTTCACCAATTTAATTAATTTCAATTTCAAACTTAATAGATCTGCTTGCCAGACCTTACCTGCCAACTTTTGGCCACATCGTTGTACTTTTAACAGCTTTGCCGTGGGAGCACAATGTTGTTTTCATGAAAGTAAAAGAAAAAGAATGTTTTGATTAGTTTCTTAAAATATAACATCAACGCGGCCCGCATCTAAGCACTCAGATCTTAGCGAAGTCCAAACTAGATAAATTAGTTGTAGATTTCAAAAGGGTCCAATGCGAGTGTAGAGGGTCCAATGCGAGTCTCTACACTTCACGCAAATCCAAGACTTGTTCAGGCAGGACAGGCTGGACCCAAACCTGCTCATAGAGCCTGAGTTTCGAATACTCGTTAGCTCTTATGAAATAACAAATCCTGTAATAATCAGAATCATTTCTAAGTAGCACCGAATAGAATTAAATAGTCGTCTGACGATAGAAAATGACACAGTATATCTATACGTACGGTCAATGTGAATATGATAGGAGAGTACGAGCGCATGGTGACGGTTACATGTCACTAAAGAATAAAAGAGAAAAGGAATAAAAAAAAAAGCAAGAAAAAGAGACAAACCAAACTTACAAAAATATACTCTGAGCTTATATCCATTCTTAGATCTTAGACATCAATTGGCATCGTCTGTGAAAATGAAGGAGATCTTTTTCAACACCGGAGTTCTCATTTTCATTTACCCATTGAGATCCATATGGTCAATCACGGCGAAAACTATACTGGAATCACCCCAAATGATTTGAGCTCGACTTAGGAAGGACCACAGTTCTTATTCTCTAGCCCAACAGCCCCAGTAAACCAGCCACCCATATTGTTTAACCCTTCACCAAGTTCAATTGGGACCATACCCCGAACTTTCCTGTCTGACCAAGAACTGCAAAGCATGACTCTTTAGTTACATAATATTGTTCACGGACTAAGCCAGATGTTACAACAGAGAGTGCTTAGTATCCCATTGAGTAGGCCACTCATAGCCGAAGGGCTCAATCTCACTAAGTCCCAACCCACATTGAACTATCAAATCCTCCAACAAAGCAGCAAGAGAATAGAAGATAGAGACGGGAAAGCAAGTTTGAGAAACGAGCTAGCGGCCCAAGCAAAAGGTAGGATAGCGAGGGAGCTCATTAAAAATGATAGGGCTAAGAGCTACCCTTCTGAGCCTGCAGAGAGGTCAGAAAGTGAAGAGCTAGAAAGAAGTTATTGCCTAGAAAAGAGGTATGGAAGAGAAGACACTAAAGTAGATCAAAAATTAGAAAGATTGAAAGAGCAACTGTTGATGGAGCTGGGGGCACGAGACAATAACAGTTCTCTGTTGCTAACCTCATCAACATTTGTAAAACGGATTCAGCAGGGAACAATACCGAAGAAGTTCATGATGCCAACCTTGGTAGCCTATGACACGACTGAAAACCCTTGAGCTCATGTTTTGAACTATAAGACATTCATGGAGTTACAGACTCATTTGGATGCCCTAATGTGTAAGGTCTTTCCAACCACCTTAATAGCACCAGCCCGGGCATGGTTCAGCAGCCTAGAATATGGGAGTATCAGGAATTTCATAGACCTGGCCAACATATTTATCAGCAGATTCATTGTCGGAGTTCTTGCGGAGAGAAAGACGAGCTATTTAGAGATCATCCGACAAAGGAGGAATGAATCCCTGAGAGAGTATGTCGCCAGGTTCAACTCTGAAGCTTTGCAGATACCAGAGTTAGATGAGGGAAGAGCAGTAGGGGTCATGCAGAAGGATATGACCTCCCTGAAATTCTTTGGATCCCTGTACAGGAAGCCCTCTACCACCCTATCAGAGCTAATGAAGAGAGTGGAGAAATAAATAAGGCAAGATGATGCCTTGACAATTAGCCGGTTTGCCAAGGAGGACAGAGAAAGAGGAAGGGTTGGGGAGGGCAGGAGGCAAGACAGGCAGAAAAGGAGGCTGGACCAAGGGCCGGAGGTGCTAAATAAACACCAATGGGAAAAAAGGAATGAGACCTTACCAACCCTGAGTTCCTGCCGAAGTCGAGCCTTTGAATGTATCTAGAGCCGAGGTGCTCATAACAGTCCAAGATAAAGACTTCGTGCAATGGCCTAAGCCCATGAGAGCGGAGGCAAGTAAAAGGGACTTGAATAAATACTGTGAATACCACATGACACATGACCATGATACAAATGACTGCTATGATCTAATAAATGAGATATAAAGGTTGATTAAGAGAGACCATCTCCAGAATTTTGTGAAGAAGCCAGAGGGGCAGAGGCAACAACAAGGAACAGCCAGGGAAAGGCCCAGGAGGTAGATTGGAGCCTGTATAAATGATGGCTCCAGTGGAACAATTAATATGATTGTAGGAGAGACCGGAGGACGTATGAGCCGAAGAGGGAAGAAAAGAGGAAGGATCGAAAGTGAGAACGGCATGGAAGTAATGCAAGTCGTCGAGCACACCCCACTGACTATCTTTTCTCTCCTGAAGATGAACAGGGAATATAAATGCAACGACCTGAAAACCGGACCGCTACCGGTGCTAGGATTCAGATCGACTTAAGGTCGTCAGAACCCATAGCAAGCCTAACATACATCCTGTACATCTGATAAAATCTCATACATGATCATACATTTCCATAAAAACTTTAAACTTTTCATATACCAAGCTTGACCTGTGCATGCACATAACTGCAAACATAAAACCCTTTACTGGAGCCCTCATCAAATGCTTCAGTTAGGTCAACATTTCATACATCAAGTTTGGTTCAACATATATCATCATTAAAAACATTTCATAAAGATCATGTACAAAAAGGGATTTACCATACATTAGGGCCAAGCACAATACTAATTCTCATTATATTACTTTACATTACATCATTTTACATATCATGTCCACTACTAGACTATTACATAACATAGCCATAGCCATTACCCTTGCTGACTCCCTGAGCTATCTCTGATCCTGTAAACCTGGGGGTTAGGGGAAAGGGGTGAGCTACTAAAGCCTAGTAAGCAGAACAGTAAAAACAGTTCATTAAACATATGCCATCATGAAATGCATCACAACACAACCAATTCACATCAAGGATAGATTTGTCACCAATAACCCTCTACATAATCCAATTGTGCCAGGGGCGTAGTGCAGGTCACACCTGGTCTTTCTCTTACATATAACATATCATAACATATCCAACCGTGCCAGAGGCGTTGTGTAGGCCACACCCGGACTTTCTCTTACATATTGCCAGGGGCGTAGTGCAGGCCACACCTGGACTTCCACATCATAACATAGCATATCATATCGAGGGCTAGTGGGTCATCCAATATCCATGCACATCAACAGCAAATTATGCAATGCATCATATTCGTGAATTCTAATGCAACAACCTATAAACATGGCAATCGTGATGCATGAACATGATTAAAAGTTTAGTTACTTTTAAAAATAAAAGTAGTTCTGTTCTACTCACCTCTGGCTGACTCTGAAACAGCTAACACTGCTGGCCTCCTCGGTTCCTCGGGTCCGATCCTACACAGGTGGACTCAAATGAAGGACCAAACATACTCTATAAAGACTCTAAACATCTCCCCAAAAACCCCTTAAAACATCACAAAACTTGCATAGAAAACAAGCAAAGGAAGGCTGGGCAAGGACTTTCGGTGGCAGGTTCGGCGACTGAAGGTCCTTCTAGATCCGAAAGTCAGGCACTTTCGGGGGTAAGGTTCGGCGGCCGAAAGTCCTCCACAGATCCGAAAGTCCAAACCTTCGGGGGCAGGTTCGGCGGCCGAAACTCTCCTCCAGAGCCGAAAGTCCAAACCTTCGGGGGCGAGCTTAGGCTGCCAAAACTGCCTCCTCTGGCAGGTTCGGCGGCCGAACCTGGATCCTCCTGGGTGGCAGAACCCAATTCTGCCATCCCACATTCAGCCATCCCAACTTCCCAACATGCATTCAACTATTCTAAAACATGCATAAACACTTATTCAAGCATATAGGGGCATAAAACTAGCCTAAACCCCAACAAACAACAACATATCATCACATTTCTCATTAAACTAACATAAACCCTAACATTTTACATCTACTCTAAACATGCATCAAACACCCTTAAAACCCCTCAAAACTGTAATACCCAGCTAGAATCCGGCATCGGAATTCCTGCCCTCCGGCGGAATCTAGGGTGTTGGATCTCTCTAGAAGGGTAAAATGTGTTTTCTAAAATGTTTTTCACATGATTTCATGGTTTTAAAAGGAAATAATTTTAGTTTTGAAAGGAAAAAGACCAAGGAGGCAATTGCCAGGTTCAGCCGCCGAAAGTGAAGTTCGGCCGCCGAACATGGGAAGGCTTCGGGAGCGCCTTTGGCCTCCGAAAGTCTTGTTTGAACGAGCCAAGGTTCGGCCGCCGAAAGTCAAGTTCGGCCGCCGAACATGCATGAGTTTAGGGGGCACGTTAGGCTGCCGAAGGTCTTTGACCAGGCCACCTATAAAGGGCCCTCAGATCGGAAATGGATGAGTTTTCTCCCCATTCTCGAGCTCAGGTGAGTTTATGCCTTCCTTTGGTTGTTTTCGTGTTTTCTCTACCCATCTCTCAAGTTTTTCATGATTTCTACCCTTGTGTTTGAAGATTTAAAGCTTAAAAGGAGTTTTGGGAGCTTGGAGCTTTTGGAGCTTGGATTCTCCACACCTCCGAGTTAGGGGTCACACCACCCTCGATCTCCAAGAGGTTAGTGTAGATCCTTGCTTTTCCTTATGTTTAATGAAGTTTTAAGTAAGTTTTATAGAGTTTGATGGTTAAGTTTGGGTAGAAAATGCATGTTTAAGGTTTATGTGGGTTTTATACCCAATGTATGTTATGTGATATTTGTGTTAAGGAGTTTATGTTAGTTTATGCTCCTTTTTGCTTGTGGGAGTGAGTATGTACGATTGGGAGAGAGTATGAGAGGATTTGGGTATATTTGAGTTTAGTTTTTGGCTTGGCAGAATCGGACCTGTTGTCCAGAGGGGACCAGTTTCGGCCGCCGAACCTGCATGGGAGGCAGTCTTTAGGCTGCCGAATGTGCCCCCGAAGGAGGGACTTTCGTTTCTGTCCTAGGGTTTCGGCCGCCGAACCTGCCGCCGAACCTACCCGAGTTTCGTCTCTGGAAGGGACTTTCGGCCGCCGAAGGTGCCGCCGAAGGTGCCCTGTCCAGCCGTTTCTTGGGTGTTTTCCATGCATGTTTAAGTGGCTTTTAGAGGGGTTTTTGGGGGTATGTTTATGAGTTGTATAGAGTATGTTTGGCACCTCATTCGAGTCCACCTGTGTAGGATCGGACCCGAGGGACCGAGGAGGCCAGTAGTGCTAGCAGTTGCAGAGTCAGTCAGCGTCTGCCAGGAGGTGAGTAGAACTAAACTTAATCTTTTATGTACAAAATCTAATGCCTAAAGCATGAGCATGCATCATGATTATGTATAGTAGGTTGATTGCACTAGTTCACGAATATGTTGCATTGCATTATTTCATGTTGATGTTGAGGTAGGGTGGACCGAGGCGACTTCAATAGCCCATATCTGTCACGAGTCTTGTCTTAGTCCTTTGAGAGCCGGACAAGTACCTGTAGGAAAGTCCATGTGAGCTCTCAGTGGACCAGACACCATGTCATGTATGTTACAGGCCTTTGTGAGCTCCTATGGGGGAGCCGGGCACCGACAGAGGGATTTTTGATGTCATGTCCATCCTCTGAGAGGAAAGATGCATGCAAAAAGTCAGACTCTCAGAAACCAGGGTCCGTGGGGAATAAATCTTGCATAAGCCCCGAGACGGACAAGATTATGTGATTTCTCTGTGTTATGACGCATTTCATGAAAGCATGAATAAGAAAGAAAGAAGAAGTTAAATGAATAATAATATACCTAAAAATGGAGGAATTAAAGCAAATGTTTTTAGTAAAATGAAATCATAATTAATGAACTGTTTTCTCTGTTTCTACTCACTGGGCTTTTTAGCTCACCCCTTTCCCCTAACCCCAGTGTTGCAGGTTTAAGTCAGAGCTCAGAAGTCAGCAGGGTAAAGATTAAGAGACGTGTGTTTTATGTAATAGTTTATGCTTATGCTTCAGTTTAGTAGTTTTAGAAGTGGACATGTAATATAAGTTGATGTAATGTAAATTGAGATAATGTATGTAATGTTAAGTAAAGTTGTGTCTATGGATTAGTTGTGCTTGGCCCTATAGACTGGTTAATCCCTGTTGAAGCATGGTTATGTAATGTTTTTATGTCGAGTTGAGAACCAAACTTGAGGCATGTAATGTTACCCCATTGGAGTATACGATGAGGACTCCAGTGGAGGTTTTATATTTTTATGAGGTATGTTTCTTGTCAGGATGCGTGCACAGGTCAGGTTTGGGTTCAACAGATGTTCAGTCTTACAGGTTTTATGTTAAAGTTTTTGATCATGTGTGGGATTTGACCAGGTGATAGTATGTATGTTTGGCTTGCTACGAGTCCCGGCGGCCTTAAGCCGATCTGGATCCTAGCGCCGGTGGCGGTTCGGGCCGTTACAGAGGGGTATCGGTTATCGGGTCGTTACAGAATGGTATCAGAGCTTTGGGCCTCGAGAGTACGGTGTCTTACACATCGGAAAGAGGTTGGCTTAGAGGTCATAGAAGGGCAAGCACAATAAGAAAGATCAAGAGTAGAATCATGTCCACTAGGATAGGATGTTGAGTCCTGTCTTGATGATGATGTGTAATGCCATGATTTTATGCATGTGCATTAATGTTATGCATGATATGCTATGTATGTATGTATGACATGTATGTAGGTTCATGTGTTTCCACATGGACCGTATGATGCTAATGATGGATTGTATGCTCGTGTGTTGTTCTTCAGAGGAGCCAGAATGCGAGGTGCTCGTCGATCTGTGGAATCGACTGGAGTTCCATCTGAGAGGGAAGGTTTGGACACCTTTCCCCCTGCTCTGCCGAGAGCGCAGTCGTGGGGAGTCAGCAGATGGGGAACATCAAGGGACCCTGGAAGGTCTTTTGATGCAAGCAGAGAAGGAATGGCTCCAAGAAGGATGTCAGCTAGTATGAGGGAAGTGGAGATGGATGTTCAGAGAAGGGATGTCAGTATGGGAGTCAGAGTACCTGAAGAAGGTATGGGAGATTCTCAGGAGGATGCTCAGACTCAGGATTCTAGGATTTCAGGTTCAGGAGGGATTGATCCCTCCACTCTGAGTACAGCTGCCACGAGAGGTAAGAAATGGAAGAGAGGTCTCAGGAAGTCGCAGAAGAAGTTTTGGCAGAATCTGAAGGCTAGTTTGGGTTTTGGTGGTTCAAGCTCTGGCTCGGGCAGTTCAAGGTGCTTGAGGTGCGGAAGGCCGCACAAGGGAGTCTGTCGGGTTGGGACGACAGCTTGTTACAGGTGTGAACAGGAAGGACACATAGCACGTGAATGTCCTACTGTACCCCGGTTAGTACAGTCTCAGCCAGCAGCTCAAACCATGTTTCAGGCTAGTGGTCGAGGCAGAGGGAGAGGGGCAGCCTCTTCTTCAGCAGGTTCCCTTAGAGGAGGTCCGTCAGCTCCGGCTCAGATCTTCGTCCAGGCTCAGCAGGAGGCAGACACATCGAACACGGTGGTGTCAGGTACGCTCACTTTGATGTTCTGATGTGCATGCTTTTGTGAACCTTGGTGTTTCTCTTTCCTTAGTTACTCTAAAGAGTCGTCGAGGGGTTGGGTTGATAACTTCTAGGCTAGAGTGTTCTCTTAGGGTCAGTGGACCCAAGTGTGATCCATCTGAGGCAGAGTCAGTCTGCCGGTTCAGTTCAGGTGTCAACTGAGGGTAGAATCCATCCACCCGATTTTGAGGTCTTGGACTTGAATGTTCAGACGTCACTCTCGGAATGGATTGGGTTTCTACTTGTGGTGCTACCTTGGTCCGTAGAGACTGGGTGGCCAGGTTCAGAGGACAGGATGGGTCAGAGGTAGTCTTTGGAGGGGACAGTGTAGGTTGCCTAGAAGTTTGATGTCAGCCTGTCAGGCTCATAGGGTGCGTAGGAGGGGTTGTCAGAGGGTTCTAGTTCTTGCTGGAGAGTTAGTAGTTGGGTCGGGAACCAGCCTCAGTGATAGTAGTAGTTAGAGAGAGAAGTCGTGGATGTATTCCCAGGCGAGCTGTCAGGTTTACCATCTGTTAGGGAGTTAGAGCTTGGAATAGGAGTGGTGTCTGGACCCAGA
Source organism: Manihot esculenta (assembly GCF_001659605.2). NCBI lineage: Eukaryota > Viridiplantae > Streptophyta > Magnoliopsida > Malpighiales > Euphorbiaceae > Manihot > Manihot esculenta. The sequence goes on along the minus strand of NC_035175.2, from coordinate 1,373,389 downwards.
ACCATTTCTATCCTTCCCTACAGGTTGGCACCTGCAGAGTTTTGAGTTGGAGGAGCAACTGCGGGAGTTAGTAGATGGAAGTTTCATCCGACCTAGTCACTCTCCTTGGGGTGTTCTAGTGCCGGTTTTTGTGGAAAAGAAGGATGGATCCTTGCGGATCAGAAGAGAAGATCAGAGTAGCGCAGTGGAAGCAGGAGGAGTTTCAGGAGGAGGTTGAGGTATTGCTTGAGGTGTCTCCTTTGCGAAGGGTGATTCATGAGGGAGAGAATCCATTCAGATTTCCACGTTCCACTTTATGAAAGTTCGTGTCAGATCCAAGTAGGGTTCTTGAGGAACTAGAGGTGGAGGTCCCAAGGGATCTCACCTGAGTTGAGCAGCTATTGTGGCTCATGGACACATCAGTTAGTTAGCTTTGGAACAAGGAGATTCAGATGGAGAGGTCCTGTAGAATCACCCCAGCTTGAGGAGTGTTCTTAGGAGAACCGGGAGTTTTGACTCCGGCAATGCCGTGTCTCTTTTAGGAGAAAGTTTAGAGGTCTTGCTTGCTTGATTGCTTGCTTGATGTGTATGTACGATGATATGTTCTTATGTTATGTTTTTATGCATGAGTAGTTGAGGAACATTCGGGGACGAATGTTCTTAAAGGGGGGAAGAATGTAATACCCGGCTAGAATCCGGCATCGGAATTCCTGCCCTCCGGCGGAATCTAGGGTGTTGGATCTCTCTAGAAGGGTAAAATGTGTTTTCTAAAATGTTTTTCACATGATTTCATGGTTTTAAAAGGAAATAATTTTAGTTTTGAAAGGAAAAAGACCAAGGAGGCAATTGCCAGGTTCGGCCGCCGAAAGTGAAGTTCGGCCGCCGAACATGGGAAGGCTTCGGGAGCGCCTTTGGCCTCCGAAAGTCTTGTTTGAACGAGCCAAGGTTCGGCCGCCGAAAGTCAAGTTCGGCCGCCGAACATGCATGAGTTTAGGGGGCACGTTAGGCTGCCGAAGGTCTTTGACCAGGCCACCTATAAAGGGCCCTCAGATCGGAAATGGATGAGTTTTCTCCCCATTCTCGAGCTCAGGTGAGTTTATGCCTTCCTTTGGTTGTTTTCGTGTTTTCTCTACCCATCTCTCAAGTTTTTCATGATTTCTACCCTTGTGTTTGAAGATTTAAAGCTTAAAAGGAGTTTTGGGAGCTTGGAGCTTTTGGAGCTTGGATTCTCCACACCTCCGAGTTAGGGGTCACACCACCCTCGATCTCCAAGAGGTTAGTGTAGATCCTTGCTTTTCCTTATGTTTAATGAAGTTTTAAGTAAGTTTTATAGAGTTTGATGGTTAAGTTTGGGTAGAAAATGCATGTTTAAGGTTTATGTGGGTTTTATACCCAATGTATGTTATGTGATATTTGTGTTAAGGAGTTTATGTTAGTTTATGCTCCTTTTTGCTTGTGGGAGTGAGTATGTACGATTGGGAGAGAGTATGAGAGGATTTGGGTATATTTGAGTTTAGTTTTTGGCTTGGCAGAATCGGACCTGTTGTCCAGAGGGGACCAGGTTCGGCCGCCGAAAGGAGTTTCGGCCGCCGAACCTGCATGGGAGGCAGTCTTTAGGCTGCCGAATGTGCCCCCGAAGGAGGGACTTTCGTTTCTGTCCTAGGGTTTCGGCCGCCGAACCTGCCGCCGAACCTACCCGAGTTTCGTCTCTGGAAGGGACTTTCGGCCGCCGAAGGTGCCGCCGAAGGTGCCCTGTCCAGCCGTTTCTTGGGTGTTTTCCATGCATGTTTAAGTGGCTTTTAGAGGGGTTTTTGGGGGTATGTTTATGAGTTGTATAGAGTATGTTTGGCACCTCATTCGAGTCCACCTGTGTAGGATCGGACCCGAGGGACCGAGGAGGCCAGTAGTGCTAGCAGTTGCAGAGTCAGTCAGCGTCTGCCAGGAGGTGAGTAGAACTAAACTTAATCTTTTATGTACAAAATCTAATGCCTAAAGCATGAGCATGCATCATGATTATGTATAGTAGGTTGATTGCACTAGTTCACGAATATGTTGCATTGCATTATTTCATGTTGATGTTGAGGTAGGGTGGACCGAGGCGACTTCAATAGCCCATATCTGTCACGAGTCTTGTCTTAGTCCTTTGAGAGCCGGACAAGTACCTGTAGGAAAGTCCATGTGAGCTCTCAGTGGACCAGACACCATGTCATGTATGTTACAGGCCTTTGTGAGCTCCTATGGGGGAGCCGGGCACCGACAGAGGGATTTTTGATGTCATGTCCATCCTCTGAGAGGAAAGATGCATGCAAAAAGTCAGACTCTCAGAAACCAGGGTCCGTGGGGAATAAATCTTGCATAAGCCCCGAGACGGACAAGATTATGTGATTTCTCTGTGTTATGACGCATTTCATGAAAGCATGAATAAGAAAGAAAGAAGAAGTTAAATGAATAATAATATACCTAAAAATGGAGGAATTAAAGCAAATGTTTTTAGTAAAATGAAATCATAATTAATGAACTGTTTTCTCTGTTTCTACTCACTGGGCTTTTTAGCTCACCCCTTTCCCCTAACCCCAGTGTTGCAGGTTTAAGTCAGAGCTCAGAAGTCAGCAGGGTAAAGATTAAGAGACGTGTGTTTTATGTAATAGTTTATGCTTATGCTTCAGTTTAGTAGTTTTAGAAGTGGACATGTAATATAAGTTGATGTAATGTAAATTGAGATAATGTATGTAATGTTAAGTAAAGTTGTGTCTATGGATTAGTTGTGCTTGGCCCTATAGACTGGTTAATCCCTGTTGAAGCATGGTTATGTAATGTTTTTATGTCGAGTTGAGAACCAAACTTGAGGCATGTAATGTTACCCCATTGGAGTATACGATGAGGACTCCAGTGGAGGTTTTATATTTTTATGAGGTATGTTTCTTGTCAGGATGCGTGCACAGGTCAGGTTTGGGTTCAACAGATGTTCAGTCTTACAGGTTTTATGTTAAAGTTTTTTATCATGTGTGGGATTTGACCAGGTGATAGTATGTATGTTTGGCTTGCTACGGGTCCCGGCGGCCTTAAGCCGATCTGGATCCTAGCGCCGGTGGCGGTTCGGGCCGTTACAGAGGGGTATCGGTTATCGGGTCGTTACAAAAACTTACTTAAAACATAAGAGAAAGTGAGGATCTACGCTTACCTCTTGAAAATCGAGAGGAGAGGTGATCCAAACTTGGAGATTGGGAGAAATCGAGCTCCGGGAGTCTCCAAGCTTCAAAACTTTGATCTTAGCTTACAAATCTTCAAAACAAAGTAAAACTCATTAAAAACTTGAAGGGATTGAAGGAAAACACAAAATCAACCATGGGAGGGCAAAATCTCACCTATGCTCGAAAATAGAGAGAGAAAACTCACCCATTTTCGGACAAGGGGCCTTTTATAGGTGGCTGGCCAGACCACCTTCGGGGGCCAAAAGAGCTTCCGCAAGCTCCCCATGTTCGGCGGCCGAACCTGGGTTTTTCCTCCATTGCTTTTCTTTCAAAACTCAATTTTCTTTTTTCATTAAAACCATAAAAACATATACAAATATTTTAGAAAACATTTATTTTACCCTTCTAGAAGGCTCCGACATTTGAGAAATTCTGGATTCCAACGAAGATTCTGCTGGAAAGTAGGAATTTCGATGCCAGGGTCTAGCCGGGTATTACAATAGATTCCCCATGACAATGCCCTGGTCATTGAAGCAGTCATCCATAACTTTAGGGTTCACAAGGTGCTAGTCGATGACGGCAGTAAGGTGAACCTGTTGCCCTAACGAGTTTTCAAGCAGATGAAAATACCTGAAGAGCAGCTCATCAAAGATTAAGCCCTAGTAAAAGGGATAGGGGGATACCCCAGTTGCGGTGGAAGGCAAGGTAAAGGTAGCCCTCACATTAGGAGAGCCACCCCTGTCACGGAATCACTATGCAGTATTCCTGGTGGTGAAGTTACCTTTAAGTTATAATGCTATCTTGGGAAGGCCAATGTTGTACAACTTTGAAGCAGTGTCCAGTATTCGGTATCTGACTATGAAATTTCAAACTAAGGCAAGGGTTGGAGTTGTTCGGGGAAAGCAAGAAAAGGCCAGAGCTGTATACCTAGCCAAGGTAGAGGAACAATACACCCAGTTAGAAGAAGTGAACCTTAAAGTTCTGGAGGTTAGAGATGAAAAGAAGAAGGCCAAGACCGAACCTATTGACAAGCTGGAGACCTTCCCACTATCCTAAGCAGAAAATGACAAGGTCTTCAGCATAAACTCAAGCCTAGAGGGGAGTTAGAAAGAAGCTGCGATGGCCTTAATCTAGGGGCATGCCTCAAACTTTGCCTGGAAGCCCTCGAATATGCCAATTATCAGCCCCGAGGTGATGACCCATAAGCTAAACATTTTCCCTGATGCCAAGCCTGTGAAACAGAAGAAAAGAGTCTTCGAAAAAAAGAAGCAACAAGCCGCGAGGGAGGAAGTTGAGAAGTTAGAGGAGGTCAGGTTTGTTAGGAAATTTTTGTATCCACAGTGGTTAGCTAATCTTGTGCTAGTGAAAAAGGCCAACGGGAAGTATAAAATACGTATAGACTTCACCGACCTAAACCAGGCTTACCCAAAAGATTGTTATCCCCTTTCTGACATTAATAAAATGGTCAATTCTATGGTCGGTTTTGATTACTTGTTGTCTTTGGATGCTATGTTTGGATACCACCAGATCCTCATGGATAAATCAGATGAAGAGAAGACTTTCTTTGTAACCGAAGATGGGACATACTGTTATAAGGCTATGCCTTTCGGTCTGAAAAATGCAAAGGCTACATACCAGCGTTTGATGAATAAAATATTCAAAGACCAGATGGGGGGAAATGTGAAGGTGTACATTGATGATATGGTGGTCAAAAGTTGAACTTTCCAACAGCATCTAGCTGACTTAGAAGAGGTCTTTTTCGTATTGCAGCGGTACAGAATGAGGCTAAATCCTGCGAAGTTTGCCTTCTTTATCAGAAGGGGGAAATTTTTGGGTTAAATAGTTAGTGGAAAGGGCATAGAGCTGAACTCATAAAAGCTAGAAGCTATATTGAACATGTCTAAGCCGACTTGTGTAAAGGATGTACAGAGGCTCACCGGAAAAGTAATGGCCCTTAACAAGTTCATGTCTAGGTCTGCAGAGAGATGCTTACCCTTTTTCAAGAAGTTAAGAAAAGTTTCAAATTTTGAATGGTTAGAGGATTGTCAAGAGGCCTTCAAGAGCCTTAAGAAATACCTTAGCTCTCCACATGTGCTTATTAGTCCGTTAGCGGGGAAGAGCTAATGATCTACTTAGTCGCATCGAAACAAACAGTCAGCACTGTGCTAGTAAGGGAAGAGGTAGGGATTCAAAAGCCAATCTTCTATATCAGCAAGGTACTTAAGAATACTGAGGTCAGGTATATGAATATAGAGAAGTTGGCATTCATTTTGTTGCTAGCAGTGAGAAAATTCAGAATGTATTTGGAAGTTCATAATGTATTTGGAAGATCATCAAGGAGTGGTGATGACTGATCAACATTTAAAAAAGATCTTACACAGGTCTGAAATTTCAGAACGGATGTTAGCATGGTTGATAGAAATCAGTCCGTATTGCCTCATTTACCGACCTCGGACAGCAATTAAAGCACAAGCTTTGGCCGACTTTATAGCTAAATGCTCCTTCAGCACGATCGAGAAAGAACAAAGTAATGCACCATCGGAATCAGAGGAAAAAAGGGTGGAGAGCATACTCCAGCATGAATTTGTATGAAATCTATTTGTAGATGGGGTATCAAGTTCTACAGGTAGTGGGGCAAGAATCATTCTGAAAGGATCCAATGAGTTCAAAGTATGTCATGCCTTGTGCTTCGAGTTTCCAACGTCTAATAATATGGCTGAGTATGAAACTCTTTTAAATGGGATGCAAATAGTCTTAGAAGTGGGGACAACCGACCTAAGAATAAACAGTGATTCCTAGCTAGTGGTCAACCAAATAATATGGGTATACTATGTGAAGGACCTGGTTATGCAAAAGTACTTAGCTAAAGTACAAGCCCTAGGAGCTGAGCTCAATGAGTAAGGGATCATAGTTGAATACTGACGAATATCTTGGGAGGAAAATGAAGAAGCAGATCTGCTAAGCAAATTATCAGTAGAAGAGCTAGAGTAACTCCTGGACAAGGTGTATGTGCAGCAAATCAACACCCTTACTTTTGAAAAGCCAGCCTAGATTATGCAAGTTGATGCAGAATGGAACTGGATGATCCCATACCTTGAGTATCTCAAAGCTGGAAAAGTGCCAAAAGAAAAAGCAGAGGCTCAAAAAATCGCGCCGCTAACTACCAGGTGGTGAAGGAAACTCTGTATCAGAGACGAAAATCCAGCCTGTGGCAAAGGTGTGTAGGGCCAGAAGAGGCATCTAGGATAATTCAAGAAATACACCAGAGGGTTTTCGGAGTTCATGAGGGAGCAAACATGTTGGAAAATAAGATTTTTCGGCAAGGGTATTATTGGCTAACAATGAAGAAAGAAGCCGAAGAATTTGTGAAGAAGTGTAATGTCTGCCAACGGTTCGCTAATGCAATCAACATGCCGGCTACACCAGTCAAAGGTATTAAGTCCATGGCTGTTCTTGCAATGGGGAATAGACATCCTGGGACCATTTTCTAAGACTGTAGGGCAAAAGAAGTTCGTAATAGTAGCCGTAGAATATTTCTCCAAGTGGCCTGAGGCAGAGGCTGTTCCTACCATTACAACCCGAAAAGTAATAGACTTTGTGTAGGGCAATATCATTTACTGGTTTGGGATACCAAGAACGCTCATCTCGGATAATGGAAAGCAATTCGACTACAACTCATTCAAGGATTTTACGAGAAACATAGGTATATGGCATAAGTTTTCGCCGATAGCTCATCCACAGATAAATGGCAAGGCCGAGGTGACAAATCGAGCTATTTTCAAGGGCTAAAGAAACAATTAGACAGTGCTAAGAAGAATTGGGTGTCTGAACTGCATAGCATTCTGTGGGCATTCTGGATTACACCTCAGACTCCAACAGGAGAGACCCCATTCGCACTAGCATTTAGAATAGAAGCGGTAGTTCCCATAGAGCTACAAATCTCCACGCATCGAGTTCAGTTTAGTAATGAAGATCTTAATGGTGAGAAACCAAGGAGTACCTTGGACGCCCTAGAGAAAATCAGGAATGAAGCACAAGTGCGAACCGCTACCTATCAGCAGAAAGCAGCTCAGTACTATAATAAGAAGGTTCGTGACAAGAACTTGAAAGTTGGAGACCTAGCCTTGAGAAGACTAGAAGTCACAGGAAAAAAGGGATGTTGTGCGAAAGCTAGTACCGACTTGGGAAGGACCGTTTAGAGTCATCAAAATTATTAAACCGGAAGCATACAGAATTGAAGATCTATAAGGGAACCCGAGCCCCACACTTGGAACATCTAGCATCTAAAGAAGTATTTTTAATAGATGTACAATGTAACTGTAATATCAAAAATATGAATAAAAACCCTCTTTTCTACTCTAAAAAACTTTTAATAAGCAAGGAAGACCTAAATGAAGTGGGTAACCAATCTTGAAAATAGACTTTCGGCACCAAAAATTTGAGTTGAAGAAACAAGAAACCTAATAAGGTAGGTGACCAGTCTCGAAAATAGACTACCGGCACTATAAAATTGAGTTGAGGAAGTAAAGATCCCAATGAGGTAGGTGACCAGTCTCAGAAATAGATTGTCGGCACTACAAAATCGAGTTGAGGAAGTGAAGACCCTAATAAGGTGGGTGACCAATCTTGGAAATAGATCATCGGCACCATAAAATCGAGTTGAGGAAGTGAAGACCCAAATGAAGACCAAAAAAGAATTAAAAGTGGCATACTAGTGAAGCTAAGAGCTAAAATAAATAAAACTAGGGCAGGATACCAACATCGTAAATGGATTTTGGCACTACTAATGCCCAACCAAAAATAAAACTAAGGTAAGGTGCCGACCTTAAAAATAGACTTCGGTACTATCTATGCCGAACCAAAAAAGAAAATTAAGACAAGGTGCCATCCTCAGAAATAGACCTGACACCATAAAAATCAAATTACAAGGAAGACTAAACTAAGGTAAAAATGAATCCTTGGAACAATATAAGCCAAGATAGGAAACCATACGAACTAGGAGCAATCGCTGGCGCTAAACCAACCCGAAGAAAGAACTCATGACTGGGCCTTCTAAAAGGTCTAGAGGGGTAAAGAGCTTGAAAAACCAGGACATTCAACACAGAAATCGAGATCTTCAGTAAGCAGAAGTCAAAATGCAATAAGTTAGACGTTTTCACAAGTAAATTATCAAACAAGCAGCTCGACATTGTTCAGAGGCAATATATGCAAAAAAATAACCTAAGTATTCACAAATAAAATTCAAACAGACGAGAAAAATAAAACAATGAAATGGCCATAAAACAACAGAAAAACCCAAAAATTCATTTATTCACTTATTCCTTCCCTACACCATTTGAATGTCTTACAAAAGCAGCAGGGGAAGGGAGAGCATAACTAACTATATCATTTACAGGATTTCCCTCCTAGTGTGTAGAGGGCAAAGAAGGGGGGTTCTTGAGAAGGAGGTTATCAATTTCTCCGTAGCAGACCTCCTCGCCATCAGAATCGAGTTCGGGAGCTCGTAAGTCAGCTAACGAAGCAAAGGGGGCATCACAAGCAGCTTTGAGGCCCTATTTGAAGCCTGAAGCAAACATACAAAAGGCCTCCTTGTATATCTTCTCCTTCAGCTTTGTCGAGTCCTTGTACTCCTACAGCCGCACTTCACAAGCTTGCTGAATCCTCTCCCTTAGGTTCGTGGAGTCCATGTACTCCTACAGCTATGCTTCGCAGGCCTGCTGAACCCTATCTTCTGTAGCCCTAGCATCCTTCGGCAAAGAAGCACACCTCTTGTCCAAGGCAGAAATCACTTAATGAAGTTACTACTGCTAAAGTCGAGACTCCTCTACCACCGAAGCCATGCCTTGCAAGTCATCGATATATGTTTTGAGCTTCTGCTGAAGAATAGTAGCGTGATCTAGGGCCTCATCGCATTGAGCCCAAGCCTCATCACGTTGATGGTGAGTCTCCTCCAGAGCAGACAACTGCATAAGGGCTTCATCTCGTTGAGATTCTGCCACAGAATCCCACTGAGACAACCTGAAAACCTCCTCTTGTAGCTCCCCGAGCTGCTTAGTGAGGTTTTCAATTTGCCCTTTGAACTTAATAATATGACCACAAGCCTCACCCGTAGTAATCAAATTTTCATCCCGGTGTGCCTCCTCAATATATTGATCCATTAAGCTTTGGAGAGATCGATTTCGAGCATCGATCTCCATGAACATGCCAAATGACTGCCATAGAAAAGAAGAAACAAAGTTAGAAAAACCAAAAACTCAAAAACACTATCAAGAAGGACAAACAACTTACCATGAGGAACATCTCCCTCAAACCGTACCTAAGGGCCTCTAGAGAATGCGAGCTAAAGGTTGCCTGCTGTTTGGTGGCGTAGGCCAGATGGCTAACAAGGGGCAAAAAGCAGGGTCAGAAGCATCTGGGACCCCCTAACATCCTACCATATAGCATCTTAGCCACGGAGGTTGGCGTCAACTCAACAGTCACCTCGACAGCATTCAACAACTCATTTTCTGGGGCAAAAGACAAGTTCTACACCACCTTTTTCCCCTTAACAACGGGAGGAGAAGGGGTTGCCCCTGAGAGTTCTAAAGTCCTAGTGCATTTAACAGCCCTGCCCTCAATGGCAATGGCACCCACAGCTCTGATGGGAGGATGTCTAAGGAAGCAGACTTGGTGTCCTCTTCCGGGACGCTTTCTGCTGATTGGCTAACCAGGATAGGCTCCTTAGGAACCCCATTTGGAGAGGGGGATCCTCAGAAGAAGTCGGCGTCTTGGGAGGGACCGATGTCCTGAAAGCTGCAAAACAAGGACCCCCTGGCATTGGCACCAAAGCCAAGGAGGGTGTGGGAGTATGACTAGTAGGGCGAGCTAACAAAATAGGAGTTGTGACCTAGAAAACCTCTCGGGTCACATCGGCAGCAGACTTGTTGGCCTTGAAAGCAGCCAAAGTCTCCTTCATGCTCTCCTTGGATAGGGTAAAGTTCTTCGAGAGCTTAATAGTATCCATTGGCACATCGGAAGCTGAAAAGAAAAGATTAGTTCAATTAGAGCTCAAAATAACAAAAGAAGAACATAAAGGGGAAAAATCAAAAGGTACCGGCTTCTTAACAGTCTTGAAGGTTAGACATGTATACGTACTTCTCAACGTCATATTTCTTCCCTACAGAGGTCAGTCAAAGAAAGCAAATTTAATCTACTAGGGTTAATCTAGGGAACTCATTACAGCCCTAAGGAATCTTCTCCCAGGAGAGGTCAATATCCTAATTAATCCATGAGCTCTCCTTTAGCTTGATGACAATAAATTGTTCTGTCCAACCCTTAATGGGAACCTTATACCCCGTAAATATTAACAACCCAGCTCGGAGACCAAAATAGTAGAACTCGTGGTTAGATATAACCAAATGGAATAAGATACAGAACAACTCGAGGGAAGGGGGCAAAACCCCAACACAAGCAAATAGACTCAAAACAGCACATAAACAAGATATAATTGGGAGATAACATCCGAGGGGCCACTTTAAAATGATGGAAGACCTCGATGAAAAAGGGAGTAAACGAAAAAGTAAGACTGAACTCATGCTGCTTTATAAAAAAGACCAAATTATGTCCTTGCTGAGCATCTATCAGGCCTATCAGCAGTGGGTTAGGAGAACTATACTCTCATTAGGTAAGAGAGCCCTAATTTTGAAAATTGTGGTGTTAGCAAGGTTGCGAGAAAATTAGTGGGAGAAAGAAGAAAAAGTGACAGAAGACACTAGACCGATCATCTCAGAAATCCTAGTAGAAGCCATGAGAGGAGCGAGACATACCTCAAATTGGAAAATCGGAGATTACAGAGAAGGGAAAGAGCAAGATAGCAAAAGCAGAACAAGAGGCAGAGCAGTGAGCGAAAGCAAAAGCACAAGTTTGAAATGGAAAAAGGCAGAGAAATGACGTTTTGACAAAACTTTTCTAAAGCCGCGCGGTAATAATTGGGTTCTCAAAATTTATCTCCTCATAAATCATGAAATAGTTAATGAGCGAATAAAGGGACACTTGATGATGGTCAGGTTTTAAGCACCCGAGCCTTGGTGAAGTCCAAGCTAGAAGGATTGGGCTTAAGCCCTAAAAGGACCCAATGCACGACTCTACACTTCATTCAAGTCCAGAGCTTGTCTAGGCAAGCCGGGCTGGGCGCAAACATGCCCTTAGGGCCCTAGCCTCGAATATCTATCAGTTCCCGTGAAACAATAAACCCGGTGATACCTGAGATCGTATCCAAATGGCGTCAGATGGAATAAAATAACCGCCTGATAATAGAAAAAGACGCAGTACATCTGTACATATGGTCAATATGAACATAACAGAAGCGTCTGAGCGCAGAGCAGCGGTTACACGTCACTAAAGGATAGAAGAAAAAAGAAATAAAAAAATCAAGAAGGAGAGACAAAATAAACTTACAAAAATATACTTTGAGCTTAGACCTTTTATTGGATCTCAACATCAACAATCAATTGAAACTATTTAAGGTTGTTTTTGTAATTCATAAAAAAGGAATTTCAAGATTCTAAGTTGATACATGAACAAGCAATTCAACTATTGAAGAGGGCAAAAGGAAGATGTTTGTTGTTTGAGGTGGCTTTGATTCTCTGTCTATTGTTCATGATAATTATAAGGGATATGTCCCGGCAGCTTCTTCTATTTATTTATTTAAATTATTAGAATAAAATTCCTTTTTTTTTTTATCATAAACCAACAAAATAGAAGCACGAGTGAAAAAGAAAGGAAAGAAAAGCTAGAGGGAGACAAAGTCGTAGCAAACTTGACCAAATGGCCTTCCTCAGATGGATTAAGAAGAGTGCACTCCTCATATAATTAACTAAGCACTCAATTTTTTTAATATATAAAATGACATATTAATAATTGAGTAATAATTTTTAAAAATTATTCAATATTTTTTGTTTCTGTGTACAGGAAACTTCAGAATTCGATTCAAATCGAAAAAATTGATCGAACTAAATTAATTTAAAATTTTAATTTAATTTTTTATTTATTTTGGTTCGATTTGATTTTTAATTTTAAAAATTTCAATTATTTTGATTCGTTTCGATTTTAATCAGAAAAAATCAAAAAACCAAACCGAATCGATTTAGTGATAATAATATATTATTTTTAATAATATAGAGAAATTAAATATATTATAATTAAAATATTTTAATTAAATTTTAAAATATTAATAAAGAGTAAAAAATAAAAAATTTATTAAAAATCGAAATCGATTAAATCAAATCGAATTGAACTGAATTAGACTGATTCAGTTCGATTCGATTTTTAATTAAAATTAATTCAATTTGAATAAATATTAAAATTTTAATTTTTAATTTATTTAATTTAATTTAATTTTAAGCGATGTTTATGTGTGTACATACATAAAACTGAATTTTAAAGGGAGTGCTAGATCATATAAAAGATTTATTAATTTTATAGACAGGTTACCAATTACACGTGAATCATTATTAATTAATTATTTTATATAAAATATTTATATTAAATAATTGTCTTATTATATAATTTCACTGAAAATTTAATTATATGATGTTATTAAAAATTTTATTACATTAAATTAAATTTAAAAGGAAGAAGGAAAGAGAGGAGGGATTCTGCAACAACACTAGAGACCCCACTCTCCAGAGAGCGCGATTACATTTATGTAGGATACGTGGCATTGCTCTTGAAATTATCTTTTACAAAAACTAATTAAATATATTAATTATAAAAATATTAAAATAAAATTTTTAATTATTAATTTAATTTATTAAAATAATAGAAAATATTTCTTGTTATGGCATTTTTTCCCATTTTTGAAAATAAGATTTGAATTTGTCATTAAAGAAAAAGAAATATAATTATTCAGAAAGTTGAATGAATTATGGCAACAAAGAAAATATCTAAATAATATCCATATTAATATTATTTCAGATAAATCTCACATTAATTAAAAAAATAAAAATGAATTTATAGTTATTTTAATTTTTTTATGTGATGATTCAATTGAATTAAAATTAATTTTTTTTAAATAAAAATCAAAAATTAAAAAATAAAATTTAAAATTTTTTAAATTTATTTAAATACATCTATTATCAAATTGAATTTATGACTGTTTAGAATTGATAATTTAATTTTTCTTTTTACTATTAGTAATTTAATTTAGTTAAATTAAAATTCGAATTAGGCTATTTATGACGGTGTTTGGGTTGGAAGGAATGAGAGATCCCCAAGAGCAGTAGTTTGGTTGTGGAGTCCGCCCACGGTCTGAGACTCAGAGAGATGAAGGAAACGTCGTTTCTCTCCCTCCTTTCTCCTCGTGTGGATGTGGGTCCCACTTCTAGATATTACTAAAGTTAGGACATTTCATTATTGACGTGGGGCCTCCTAATCACCAACTTTCTTCTCTTTAATTACATATAATTAATCCTGATTATTGTTTGCTTAAACCAATTGATTTCTAATGAAATGATTAGCACTGCCCGCAAGGTGGATGTAGTAAACACTCTCAACTCCTACCAAACCCATCAAAAAATCATGACTCAATTTTAATAAAATAAAATAAAATGAGATTGTGCAAAACAAGCAAGATTGTGTTTCTTTTTTAAAATTAAACTTTATTTTAGTAATTATAAATAAATTTCTTAGTAATATATATTTATGTACTACCCATTTAACCTTAAAATTAAAAGTATATATTTATATATAATGTATTCAACACATCACAGTTTTAAAAATTATTTTGTTTCAGTTAAATTAGAATTTATAAAAATAAAAATGAATATCCAATAATATTGAAGTATTTTTAAAGTTGTAGAATTTCAAATTTAATTTTTTTAATATTAAATAATAAATTTAAAATAAAAAAAATACATTCATAAATTTAATCTGATTACATACCTTTAATTGAATATTGAAATCTTCTCATTTTTTTATAAAAAAAAAAAACCCTAAAAAAAACAGAGAATTAGGATGAAAATTTTATTTTATTATTTTTTTAATTAGCGGATAAGGTACTAAAACTCTCAGTGGTATCCTTGAACAAGCAGACCATATGATTCAGCCTCCTACCACTCACCACTTCCCCTCAACTCTCTCTTTCTCTTCATCTTCATTAAAAAGTGAAAAAAAAAAATTGAAAACAAAATCTTTCTCTTTCTTTCACCAGACCCAAAAATCCCTTTAAAGACATGGGAATTCGATGTTCTTGGGTCAATTAAGATTATATTGCACTTTCTAGATATATATATTTCTAAACGATAATCCTTTTGTTGGGGAGGACAAGGAAAAAAACAATGTCTGCAATTAGGAGTATGATAATCCGGTCGAGGTCCCACCGGGTGGTGCGGGACGGGCCGGCGTCGGAGCCGGAGGATTGGCATGGAGGGGATACGTCTTGCTGGGCAAACATGCCACAGGAACTCTTAAGAGAGGTTCTTTTGAGAATAGAAGCATCAGAAAGCAGTTGGCCTTCCAGAAAAAGCGTGGTGGCTTGTGCTGGTGTTTGCAGGACCTGGAGACATATCACTAAGGATTTAGTCAAAGTCCCTGAATTTTCCGGCAGGCTCACCTTCCCCATCTCCGTCAAGCAGGTACCTCGCTCACCATTTATGCATGTTCTTTTAATTTATAAAATTAGGCTTCTTTTTCGTCAATGGAGGTAAGTTCATTGTTATTCGCAGCAAGATCATGGTTTGGGCGTGTAAACTCAGCTCAATTGTTTCCCTTGATGTTGTGTAATTGTTCCTTTTTTTATTCAAAAAAAAAATCATACTTTCGGTTCTTTTCTTGGAGGGGATAAGGTTATTGTTTCTTTCATATTCAAAGAATGTTTCCCCAGTGTACTTCTGGTTGCAATCCGGTGGAAACATGCTTACAATGGCTAATTATGGAATACGAGAATTGGGTAATTCTGATTTCAATAAAGTCTATTAATTTTGCCTGGTAAAATTACCCATTTGTGGTTTGTTTGAGAATTGCAGTTCCTTCATGTGCTTTCGTGTTATTAAACTTGTTATGGATAAGAAGTGACTTGCTTACTTTTGATCTTCTAATTTATGTATACTGGGAAATTTGTAAGGAAAATGATATCAGCTTGTCTTAAGCCTTGCTGTGATGTTTATGGAAGCTTGTTTGTTTAGGATATTTGTGGATGAAGTTTTCAACCATTTCATGTGTTAAATACTAATTGCAAGAGTTGAGAGGTGGGGCCACCTTTTCCAAGCACGACAGTTTCCCAATTGTTGTGAGGTTGACACTGGAAATTGCTCAAAAACTTCCATAATAAAGTGGCTCATCCCCTTTATGGAACACCTTTTGCTTCAGTAATGCAGGTCCACTGCTTTTATTAGCTGCAACTTTGGCAAAATTGACGTGGACTTTTTTTCGGTGACATCTAATACTCCTTATCATGATGGATGTTTGATATTTCTTGTGCCATGAGTTATATTCTGATTAATGCTAGTGCTGATGAACTACCAGTTCTTTAAATGTTGTCATTTGCAAACGTGAGAACTATATCAAGGCTTCATTTTTGAGTTTAGATTTCACTATCAACTTTCTCTTCCTTTGGAGTCTCCTTGTCATGCATTTTCACATTTTATGGCCATTGTTTTCAGCCTGGTCCAAGGGATTTTCTCCTGCAATGCTTTATAAGGCGGTGTCGGTCCACTCAGATGTACTATCTTTACCTCAGTTTAACTAATGGTGAGAAATTGTTACTTTTTTCTTATGAGATTGCTTTCGCAATATATATGACTAATCACCAGCATTGATCTTTGATTTATTTAGAGGGGTTGTCTCAGTAGTCAGTGTGATTACTCTGTAGATTCTTATGAGGAATTGGCTATCTTATTCGTGGACCCTGTCTGAGCTACATAGAATTGAACTTGCTTTTATTTTTCCCTAAGCAGCACTAACTGATGATGGAAAATTCCTTCTTGCTGCACGCAAATGTAGACGCCCCACCTTCACAGATTATATCATCTCTCTAGATGCTGACAATATGTCAAAGGGGAGTAGCACTTATGTTGGGAAGCTAAGGTATGATATGATGACTTCCTTACAATATATATATATATATATATATATATTTTGTTCTCTTATTTGCTAAAATTTTTTAACATTTCCCTTCCTCGTGGCAAGATCAAATTTTCTGGGAACCAAGTTCACAGTCTTTGACGGACAGCTCCCTCATGCTGGGGCAAAGATGGCAAAAAGTCGCTCCACTAGGCTAGTAAATACGAAACAAGTTTCTCCTAGGGTCCCTGCTGGGAACTATCCTGTAGCACACATCTCATATGAATTGAATGTGTTGGGTTCCAGGTAAGATTTTAGTACATGCATTTACAAACGGACTTTGACAAGAAACAGACTGGTTTTTATCTTCCTTTATTCAGTGACTCCACACCAGTAAATTTATGAATTGTGATTTTCTGCTAGCTAATACTTGTGAAGTTGATTCTATATAAAAGCAGGGGTCCAAGGAAAATGCAGTGTACTATGGATGCTATCCCTGCCACTTCTATTGAACCTGGTGGAGTGGCCCCCACACAGACTGAATTTTCTCATCACAGTGTAGATTTCTTTCCATCACTCCCTTTCTTCCTTTCAAAATCAAATCGTGCAGAGAAATTTCTATCAGGACCTTTGTCCAGTCAGAAAGATGGAGCATTGGTATTGAAAAACAAGGCTCCAAGGTGGCATGAGCAGCTCCAATGTTGGTGTTTGAACTTCCATGGGCGAGTGACAGTTGCTTCAGTGAAAAACTTTCAGCTGGTTGCTTCCCCTGAAAATGGTCCTGCGGGTCCAGAACATGAGAAGATCATCCTTCAATTTGGGAAAGTGGGGAAGGATTTGTTTACCATGGATTACCGGTACCCAATCTCTGCTTTCCAAGCATTTGCAATTTGCCTCAGCAGCTTTGACACCAAGATTGCTTGTGAATGATAATTGAACAGGTTTGGATTTTCTTATTATGCACCTAAAACTCCTAGAAGTGGCATTATATGGATGCTAGTAGAAAATCAAAAGGAGATCTGTGCAACTCTGCTGCTTTGTTTTCTGTGTGCATATGCATATGATATAAAACAATGGATTCCCTTTTATCCGATCTTGCCAAGTACCAAGTCTTGTTGAGCAACATTTCCTGTGTCAGGCTCGTTAGAATCATTTAATGGATGACTTATTAACTAGATACATAACTGTGACTTATCTTCTTTGGCCCAGGTGCGAAGTTTCAAGGTTCAAGGTCCCAGTTGTGATGCGATTGAAAGAGACTGTAGCTTGTTCTGTAAGATTAGATTGCAAATGAAAGATTTTTGCTAATGAAATGGGAAGACTGCAGCTTGTTCGAGATTTTGAATGTGTGGATTTTGAAATCAGTCGGTCAGTCGGTTGAATTGCAGATCCTGGACTCTTTTTTTCTTCTTTTTTTGAATATGTAGATAGTGGTGAAGCTTAGAATGTTGGCAATTCATCCGCAGTTGCCGTACATTTTTCTTTGTATAGAATAATAAAATTGTACAAGTATCTGCATTTTTTATTCTCTCACACTTGATTGCGTTAATAATTCTCTGAGATGCTAGGATGCGCGTTTAATTTATATTAGCAAAAAGCGAAAATTGACACTTTTTTTTGTAAAAAAAACTTCAACTGATGTTTTGGATTTTTGAAGGAAAATCAAGTGATCGAGTAGTCAGAAACTCGTGAAGTTTTCTGAAAATTAGGTTTTGCAGTGATAAAAAAAAGTCTTGCTGAATGCCAATGTTGATGCAGTTCTCTGAAAATTGTCTCCCTCTCTATGCCAGTATCTTAAGGCAGCCATGAGAAATGATAGAAAAGGATTGGTACCATTTGGCAAAGAATTTCATATTAGGCCTGAATTCATTTGAACGATGAATCAGGCCTTGCGCCAAATAGCCCAGCTAGGCCTAGAATTGATTTGCCTGTGAAATCTCCCTGAACATCCACCCAAAAAATGGGAAGTTTAAAAATGATGGTGATCTAATGAAGAAAAGGGGTAATTTGCTCTGAACTTGTCTGGATTACTTCAAACAAATGATTAAGTATTCCTAATGACACTCTGTGGACTGATTATATGTTCTTGTTCCATAATATAATATTATTACATGCACATAAAAAGAGCTTTTCGGACAATCTTTTAGCATATCTTCCAAGCCACGACAACAATCATTCAAACACGTAGTTTGGTGACCGAGTAGTAAAGCACAATGGTAGTATCTCCTACAGTTAAATAGATTTCAAAGAATTTCGGAAGGCCATGGGATGGTGGAGGTGGTCCGGGTGGACCACCACCAGGAGGTCCAAGAGGCACAGGGTGGCTCCACTGGAGCAGCTGGTGGGGCACCAAAAGAGTCGTCAAAAAAGCAGCCAACAGCATTAAAATGTAGAAGCTGCCAGACAAAATGATAACAGTAACAGCTAGTTATGAATGACTAATTATATTAGCATGCTAAATATGCACTCAAAAGCAAGATTATAACTTTGATTTACTTATTACCTTCTTTAACTTTGATGTGTTCTTGGTCCTGAAAAGAGATGCTCTAATTATCAGAAGTTGGAGTTCAATTTAAAATGATTGTGGCGTCTAAAATGCAATAAATAATTAAAACACGCGATTGTGGAAAACATCGTCTACAATTGTTACTGACCAAGATGACACACAGATAAACAAGCTATTGAAGAAACCGCCAGAGAAACCAGGTTCTGGCAAAGGACCCCAGCCAGGTCCACCTCCACCAAGGCCAGGTGACCTCATTTAGCAATCTACTGGCCCTGTCCCTGTGACTGACTGTAAGGCTGCTCATAGTTCTGAGAGCTTGGGCTCAGGTCACTTGAAAACTGAAAAGGAGCATATTTTCAAGGACAAACGCCAACTACTTGCTCAAGTACAAATTGGACGGTTAACAGTGGACATGAACACGTAAAGCAAATTGTTCCAAGTTGCAACTGCCAAACCCACCTACTCCTCTTATTTGACCTACCCACTTTTGAGGCAAAAGTAAAAGAAAAAAGGTCAAGGGAGGCTTTTGTTGGATGATTGGTGAAACATTATCAATTTGACGTTTTAAAAATTGCTGGTTCAGCTGATATATGAAAAGAAACGATCCGTTTGGTACGTGCTGGTTTGGTAGTTAACCTTCTCATGTTGCAAGGTAATGCTAAAGCTGAATGTGAAAGTCATCTTTCTGTTGGTTAAGAATCTCTGATCGTATCCGGGTTTATACAACCATACACAGTTTTCTTTTTCAACCTTATGGGTTTGTACTGAATGAACTGATAATATAGTTGCAGAGACACTGGATGCTCCTCAAGGGCAAATTCATTGCATTCATATTCTAACAGCTTTCAGAAGTGTCATTGACTTTTTTTTTTAAAGAAAAAAGTATAGATTTCAACCAAAATTCAAAATCAAGATCTTATAGGCCGTAAATATTCCATGACAAATAAAACTAAAAGCCCATTGGACTGTCAAGGTAAGAAAATAACCTGAGGTGGTAACTAACAGGCAGCAAGGAGACATTCAGTGCATGTACAGTTGAAAGCTCTGGAAACTCGTTAATTTGACCTCAATTATGATGTCCGAGTAATTATTTTTTACTGGTAATAGCTAACATTTTGACTCTGCCTTTTATATCCATGAGCTGGAATACTTGTTACATGGGAGCATGCAACTCTTGAGGAAAATCCTTAAAAGAGCAACTTAACTGGAATATATAGGAACTTTCAAGAACTAACAAAATCAAAGTAAATACCTGAAGCACAAAAATTCCGAGTTTTCCATACAAATTTATTAATTTTTTCCATTAAACTAAGTAGAGTTTTCAAAAGAAGACAAAAAAAAAAAAAGAAAAAACATATACAATACTAGATCAACTTCTCGCAATACAAAATAATAGAAGGGGAAAAAAATGAATTTAAAGATATTTTACCTCTCCTTGCAGTTCAACTGGCTTTACCGGAACGACACTTGAAAGGCCAGATCTGCAGATTTTGCAGCCTCATGAAAAGTCTCACCAATAAGCAGAAATTATGTTACATGGCTTCCTTATCTTTTACTCGAGTAGAATTTTTATCTTTCTGTTTCTTTCTTCTTGGAGCACCAACTAAAGATCGGTCCACCAATGGACCTGACCATGTCTGGATGGGAGCTTTTGAGTACGAGAAATTTGTGGAACTGAATGGAACATCAGGGGGATCAAAGATAGGATCAATGTGATGTGCAGAGCCCAAAGGATAACCAAGTGTTCCATCTTGATGAGGTGGAGGAAATTTCTCACTTTTGCTCTTAGCATTTGCATGTGTTATCAATCGCCGCCTCTGTTTAAGGAACGCAAAAGCATTGGTTGCAGGTAGATAATAGGATAGGTTAAGGTCTCATACCAAGTTCAATCATTAGGCTATCAATGCGCATGCATATGACACTATTATTTGGGTATTACAACGGAAGCATTCACAGGAAACAAGTATATGGTTTTACATATCAGCACAATTATAGTATTCTATTTCCATGCAACTCTTCTCATGAGGATGAACACATGCATCTACTTATATTTAGCAACATCAGAAATATCCAATCAATGGAAATTATTTCTTGGCAAATTCTTCTTTTCCTGATGCATAATGTTCTTTTCTTTTTATTTTTCTTATTCTTCTTTTTTTGTCCATTAAAGCCAATGAAGCATCAACAACTTTATTAAGACAGTGAAAACAACACATGCATGATAAAGATTTATAAAGAAGCAGTTCATATGACATACATCAAGATTGGCTTGAAGCTCAGCATTGGCTTCTGGAGCAGGAAAAGCCTTAACAGCTCGATCACGTGGACGTGACTTCTTCACACCATCAGCATTAGCCTTTCCAGCAGCTCTCAATCTGCAGAAATAAATATCATTGCAGTTTATGTTTAAACACAGTCATAGAGAGAGAAAGGAAGGGAAACCAACATATAGAGAACGGGGAAAGAGACTAAAAGAGAAGAAAAGAAATATAAAGTTGAAAGATCATGCAAGCTATTGCTATTGGTATTGCCAAAAAAAAAGATTAGGATAAACAAGAAGAATCTACAGCACTGAGGTGAGGCATCAATTAAGTATTTATAGGAAAGATGCTCAATATGAAAAACTATTTTAAGCTAATAAAAAGGCAGAAAATGATACAAAATTGTTCAGTAATTTGTGTTTTTACTTTGTTTAGAATGATTAGATAGTTGTCATATAAAGCTAGGCATCCATTGAAAATAAAAGGTCAATCTAGCTAAAAAAAGTTTTCAAAGTCACTTAAGCACCCAACCTTCTAGCTTCTTCATCACGCAGTTTAGCATCCATCTCCTTGCTTGGAGGATATTTTGGAAGAGTAGAAGGCTCACAAGCATAAGGCTTGGTAGTAAAGAACTGCAAAACAAGATAACAATCAATCAAACATGAGATCCATGCTGCATTGCTTAACTACCCAAGCTTGAATAATGCAAATATCCACTGGATTGCAGGAAAATCATGCAATAAGAGGGACTGCTGATCTAGGAGGCATTCAATCCCAGTTACAGTTCAATAAAAGTCCAAAAACAGGTCTTAGTTGAAATGTCCACAAGAAATGCACATTTACCAATAAGCACACTTCACTCTGTATCCACCAAAGCAAAATACAAATAAATAACAGCGAAGGAGAGAAACAGAAAATATTGCATCATAAGAAAGAAACTCACTTCACTCTTCAGTGCAGCAGTGGCAGTTTGACGTTCAGCTGGGTCAATTGCGAGAAGGGTCTCAATTAGGGGCAGTGAAGATGGAGGGAAGTCCTTAAAAGTCTCTGATATACATCGCTTGTATGATTGTTGGGGCTTAAATATGGTCGCATGTGGCAATTTTGATTTTTTCCAATACTCTTCAGAAGGAGAGCCACATAGTTTAAATATCTTGTGCAATTGCTCCACCTGTGCAATGAGATGCGCATTTGCATCAGAAGGCAACTTTATCATATGCACAACAATCAACTTCTTTTTTGCTGAATTAAAAGTCAGCAATGTATAAGAAAGACCACTACCCAAAGCACAAGGAAATGCACATGAATCATAGCATAAGGAGTTCAAGTGACTATTGGACATGTTAGATTAATATCAGCAAAAAAAAATATTACAATTTGCAACTGAAACTAACAAACTAAGGTAAGTCTAACTGAAGGAACAATACCAGGATAGTACCTAAATAAATAAAGGACTTAGAAGTTACCTCAGTGCGACCAGGCATGATTGGCTTCCCAGCCAACAGCTCAGCAAGAATGCAGCCAGCACTCCAGAGGTCCACACCCACACCATAGTCAGTGGCCCCAAGAAGCAGCTCTGGGGGTCGATACCATAAAGTAACTACCCTGCTAGTCATTGGCTGCTTGTGATTAGGATCAAAAAAGGAAGCCAACCCAAAATCAGCAATTCTAAGGATTCCATCATTGCCAATAAGAAGATTTGACCCCTTAATATCTCGATGTAGCACATGGCGGTTGTGGCAGTGTTCAAGGCCAGATAACAACTGATGCATATAACATTTAACCTGCCATGTTCTTATACATAAGGTAAGGGGCATATAAATCAAATCACCTACAACAAAAGATAGCGAGATACTATTTTACCACCTGAGGCTCTGTGAATTTGATGTTTGGGCTTGCAGCAAGTCCAGCCAAATCATGCTCCATGTATTCAAAAACAAGGTACAAACTACAAGACATCCTTGAGGTGACCAATCCTTCCAATTTTACAACATTGGGATGGTCCAACCGGCGCAAAATCAAAATTTCCCTAGCCATAAATTTTACACTCTCAGGTTCCAAATTGTCAAACCGAACCTTCTTCAGTGCAACAATTTTCCCCGTCATAGTATCTCTAGCTTTGTACACATTACTATACGTACCCTGCCCAATCTGGTCAGAAGCAAAACAAACACATAATTCATGCTCGGAAATGAAATCAAAATATTAAAATTTGTTGTCTAACCTGGGTTTAATCTCCTACTTACCCTTATCACCTCCCCGTCCCTAAGAGTTGAGAATGAATTCAAGTAATCTCAACATTATTGAAAACACACATGTAGTCTAATTATAGAAACTAAACAACATGAAAGATTTTCTTTCTATATCTTTCCCTACATATTCTCAACGATCTCGATTACTATTAATACTTGCTCAGAAACAACGCATTTTTACTTTGTATTGTTACCTTGTCAAGCTTCTCAAAAGTATCAGCACGTCGCGGGGTCCATCCATTGATAGCTTCACCGGCGACGGCGGAGAGCCAAGAGGGCCATCCAGCAGCCACTTGTTCACCTTGGACGTGCTTGGGAGGATTACTGAACCTCGGATTCGGTCTAGACGACCTCCTTCTCTCACCCCGAGGTCGCACCCTCCCCTCCTCCTCTTCCACCTCCACCTCATTTTTCTCCATTCGATTATCTCCATTGGTAATCTGACTACTTTCCTCCTGCGCTCTCTCAACCCTAGCTTCTTCCCTCTCTCTTCTTCCTTCCCTCCCCGTCGCCGCATCCGCCTTCCTTGGAGTCAGTTCTTTCCCAAAGACGCAACCCATTTCTCATTCCTCATCACATTTCCACACCAACCCTCATTTTTTTTCCTGGTTCCGAGCAAAGTATACAAAGGAAGAAAAACCCTAAAAGGAGAAATGGGATTAATTAGAGCAATGAAGGGACGTGCATAGACTAATCGAAGAGATAATGCTTTTTGAAGACAAAAGGAAACCCAAGTAATGATTTGGAGCTGTCCACAGTAAAAAAAAAAAAAAAATGAGCTAGAAATCACTGTACACAAACCCAAATAAAAAAAATTTAAAAAAAGAAGAAGAAGAAGAAGAAATGCAAAACCACAAGCACAGAGGCTATTTTTTGCGAGTTTTTCTTAATATTTGGACAGATTGAGAGATTTTCTTTTCTCACAAACAAGAAAGAGAAAGAAAATCCTAAAAAGAGAAAAGAAAAGAATGTATAGAGAGAGAAAGAATGGATCTCATCTGTATTCTACTTTGTAGTGGGTCTCTGTCTCTCTCCCTCTCTGGTCTTTGTGTTTTTTGACTCTCTCAGTGAGAAGTGCAGAGCTCACCCTGCCTGCCAGTGCCTGGTGTTCAGATTTTACAGTAGACAGGTCGAATTATTTGTGGAGATTCTATACCCTGCGAAAGCTTCCATTTTTTGCATGTAATAACCAGTAGAAAAGTGCCACGTGACTGCTATGTCTTTTCCTTGACGTGGCAGCTATCTATTGGGCTGAATTTATGAAAGTTGGTATGATGGACTCTGACGAAACGCAGAACCTTTTTGTTTTCCTTACCTGGATATATCCAAAACAGGAACGGGTCTGATTGAAAATCAAACTGATTTAATTAAAAATTAAAAATTAAATTAGTAGTGAAACGTTAAATTAGAATTATTGATTTCCACCTGAAATTATTGCAGCCCCGTGATCATCCCTATATATCTCTAATTATGTAGTGAGACGTTGAAAAAATAATTTAAAAAAAAACTTCATTGTTCTGCTTAGGTATATTGACCTTTTAATTTAAGCAAATTATTGATTTTTAAATATAGATATTTATTAATTTACTGATACATGTCTGTTTAATATGCATTAGTAAAGTTAAATTTATTAATATTGGTTAATTTTAATAATAGTTTAGCGATATGAATTATTAAATATTTAATGAAACAATATAAATTAAAAATATATTAGAAAATATTAATATAATATAAGCCCATCTTATATAAATATAAATTTAAATATTATTAAATTAAATAATAATATCGTTATATAAATTAAAATATATATAATGATGATGGTCTTCTTATTAATATATTCCATAAGTAATTAATTATTGAGCTGATATTATAATTAAATTTTATTTATGAAAATTTTTATTATCTAATTGATTATTTTGTAATTTATTTATTTTTAATTTTTATTGTAAATTTTGCTACATCTTTCCGTTTTAAAATGCATTTTATTTGAAAAAAAAAAAAAAAAAGAACAGAGAGCAGAAGAGAATGACTGGAAAATGGTAAGGAGAATTTGATTGATTTTGATGATTGAATTTTGGACCAAGTTCGGAGTTGATTGGATGCATAGCTTATCTTTTGATCATTAAAATTTGGACCAAATTGGGATTGTTGGATGGTTTTGAAAAATAATTTTTTGAGATTAGGACCCACTCTCTAATTTAATGCAAAATTCTTGTTCATCTGTTGTCACTTGGGGATGCCCTTTGAACCAAGGTGATCACTCATTGGGGAAATGGAAAGAAAGAGAAAATAAAAAATTTTAAATTTTTTTATCTGAATATAAATTAAAGAGGAGGAATGAAAGGAATATATCCTTCAAAATAATAGAAACTATAAGAAAAATAAATAAATATATACTTTTGTTTTTAAGGGACAAAAAGTTAATTTCACTTTTAATTTGTTAATATATCCAAATAATATAAAATAAATAAAATTTTATTTTTTTATTCATTTTTCTCTTTACTTTCTTTCCAATTATTTTGCATAATTAATATTCAAACATTGGGTTCATGTGTTACCAGAGTTCTAACTTTTATTTATTCATTTTATTAAATTGCTAATAGAAAAATCGGTAATCCATTCATCTTAGTAAAATGAAGTTATATTTATTTTCACATTGATTAAAAATTAAAATAATATATTAAAATTTCTAACATACACTCCACACATATTTTCCCATCACTAAATTATTCTTATAATCAGTCATTTTTATTTTAATATATATTAAATAAAAATATATTCATAATTTAATAAATACGTTAGTGTCTCAAAAAGAAAAATAATATATAATTTAGATTAGACGGTAAAAAGAGAAAACAAACATATATCTGTATAATGTATAGAGCTCATGGGTAATAAATATATTCACTATACATTAATAAATATAATATTATAGCTAATTTATTAAAAAATATATTTTCTTATATATTTCAAATTTTATGTTATTTTTTATGGGTGTTTAAAAAAAATAAAAGTTTACAATAATTTATATTTATATCAAAAACTTTAAATTTTAAACTATAAAATTAAATATTTTAAATTTGTTATGATGATAGTCTAAGAAACTAAATTGAATTTGTATAAGTTAATGTAATATTGTAATATAGTTCCTAAAATTCTATTTGAATAATAAAATAGTATTTGAATATATATATCATTATTCACAATTTATTTTTTACTTTTATATAATATAATAAATATTAATAAAAAATTAAAATATAAAAAAATAAAATTTTATAATTTAAAATATATAATATTTTATTTATTTAAAATATTATTAATAAAAAATAAAAAATTTTAAATATAAAAATATACATGTAATTTATAATATTAAATATAAATCTCTAATGAAATATTTTAATATATATTATTTATATGTAATGTTTTATATAATAGAAATTTATTTGTAATAAATATTTATTCAATATAATATGTTTAATATTATATATAATAAATATAAAAATATATTTAATTTTAATATAAATTTTAAATTAAAGGATTATATGCTTGGTTAATAATATAAAATTTTAAGGACTATAATATAATTTTTAATTAACTTTTTAAATTTAATTTATTATTTTTAACCATAATCATAGCAAATTAGAAGATTTAAGTCTTAAATATAAATATGAATTATAGTAAATATTTAGATTTTTTATTTAATATCTTTATTTTTTAAATAATAATTTGATTTATTAATCATATTATATGTCTATTTATTATTTAATTATTTGGCATTGATTAATCTTGCGACTGACTTTATTTCACAAGAAAAAAAGTATTATTTCTAATTATATAATTCATAAGTCATTGTTCAGTTTATGCGACTTTTAAGTTGAAAATAAAATAGATTATTCAGAATAATTATTTAAAATTATAATTTCAAAGACAACTACATTATTTATTAAATTGATTTGTCTAATAATTTCATAAGTTTTCATTAAAATTTTTATTTTTTTGAGTAGCTATTAAAATATAACCGTGTCTATTTTACAGTGTTGTGAGGGGAACTCAATCCAAAAAACTCCATATTGAAGCATATGCCCTTCTCCATTCAACTAGAAAGTGTTATTAGTGGAAATTAACGTGTAAATTAATTATTGTAATTTTATTTTATTTTAAAAAAATTTCTTAAAATATTTTTTAATATTTAATGCAATTTAAAATTTTTAAAATAATTATAATTGAAAAGTTAATGAAAAATTATCTTTATTAATAATGTATAAAAAAATAAAATGAATCAAAATTTTCTAACGTCTAATTTCTCGGTCAAAACATTATTAATAAGGACTAAAACGATGTCGTCTGGCAAAGTTCCATGATACGGCGTCGTTGCAACAAAGTCAACTATATCCCAATCAGAATCCACTGTCCAATCATTTTCCAACAAGGAGCATATACCCCACCCATTGCACCACTTGTAATTCAATGATTGGAGAGTCCAAAATCCCCACAAAAAAGCCAACCCACAAATCCTTGGATACCAAAACCAGCAAAATAAAGATAAAAAGTGCTCCCGGTTGAAGAAAAACTCAATAGTCACCGCCATTCACAGCCGGCAAATGGGAACCATTTCTTGGTGCCGCCCATCTCTCTCAGTCGGACTTCTTACCCTTAAGATTGCTGACCATTACCCGAAGCTCCCTTGTCCAAGTCGATCTATCTCATTCCCCTCCGTGTCAAAAAGACTCGTAACCGGAGTAACATTACCATCATCAACATCTTCTTCTTCATCAAGGGCCAACCCATTTCAGGTTTCTGCATCCTCTACAATTGGTATGATTACATATGTGGACATTATTTCAGTTCGTGATCAATTGAGGTACTTTTTCCTCTTGTTTTTGGAGGAGAGGTTTTATAAGTAATTTGCCTGATTAATTTGGTTGCTGAAGGTGCGCCCAACGAGGAATTGGAGGCTGCATCTTCTGGTCTGATCGGAGAGAGTGATCTACTGATTGTCGGCCCAGGTGTCCTTGGTCGCTTAGTGGCTGAGAAGTGGCGCCAGGTACTGTTTGGTCAACGAAATCATTTAGTTACCAATGGGTGCTTCTTTATAATTCTGGTTCAGTTCATCAATCTCATCCTCAATAACGGAACTTCTATTGATGGATTATCATAGTAAAAGTCGACAAGTTTAGTCAATCTCTTTAATTCCTTACTTTGTATGTTAAGGTCTATATGGAATCGTATGATTCTTTTGGGATTAATTTGATTGAGAGTTGAGAGATTAGTGGAATTGGTTTTGATTCTATAAATTGTTTAGCAGGAATATCCGGGCTCTCAAGTTTATGGGCAGACAGTGACTACAGACCACCATGATGATCTGATAAAACTAGGGATCAATCCATCTTTGAAGGGAACTAAACTAAATCATCAGTTCCCTTACGTCATTTTCTGCGCTCCTCCCTCACGAACCTCTGACTATCCTGGTGATGTCAGGTTATAAAGACTTTAGATGTTTATAGGATCCCGTATTTGTTTATAGTTATAGGCAAAGAGATGAAGAGCTTTCCCATATATGGGAGGGAAAATTGCAAAGTTTGATTGACTTTAATATCCTCTCCAACCTTATGCCTTGTGTTATTGTTTTGGACCAGGGAAGCTACTTTGAGCTGGAATGGAGAAGGTTCTTTCTTGTTTACATCAAGCTCTGCACCATATGATTGCAATGACAATGGACCATGTAATGAGGTGATACTGATACCGCCATAATTGGGTAACAGGAGTAATTATCGGGCTTGTGAATATATATTATTACAATGTCAACTAGGTTAGTTAGGTTAGAACTCAGAAACGTACTCCTCTTCATCTTTTGGAGATCAAAACACGTTTTTCTCCTAATCCACCTTTAGATATGGCCTTTATCTTGTGAATATATATTATTACAATGTCAACTAGGTTAGTTAAGATTATACTTATATTAAGTAGTATATATGTCATATGTCATAAGCCTTTATCTTGTGAATATATATTATTACAATGTCAACTAGGTTAGTTAAGATTATACTTATATTAAGTAGTATATATGTCATATGTCATAAAATCTCAATAAGATACCATGCAGGACTCTCCAGTCGTGCCATCTGGGAGAAGCCCAAGGACAGATGTGCTTCTAAAGGCAGAAAAAGTAGTGCTGGAGAGCAGCGGCTGTGTACTGAGATTGGCAGGACTTTACATATCCTTTCTCAGACTTGAATTATGATGATTTCATGTATATTTGGAAGGGAAATTCTAGGCAGTTGCCTCAAATTTTGGCTTCATATTTATTTGACCTTAACTAGCCCTACAAAGAGGATAGAGGTGCGCACGTTTACTGGCTGAAGAAGGGGACTGTTGACGTTCGTCCAGATCACATCCTGAATCTCATACACTATGAGGTGAGGACTTGATCTTTTGAATTTATAGTTTCTGCTTCTTGAAGTATGTTCAATATACATTATCTGTTAAGCCACAAGATTATGGTAGCTTAACCAATCACATATTGAATCTCATACACTATGAGGTGAATACTTGATCTTTTGAATTTATAGTTTCTGCTTCTTGAAGTATGTTCAATATACATTCTCTGTTAAGCGACAAGAATATGTAGCTTAAGGGTGTTTGGGCAGCCAGAAAGACAGGGAAAGCAAGGAAGAAAGGCAAATAAAAAAAAAGGTGAAAAAAGAGAGGATAGGAGAGAGAAACAGAGAATTAAAACAGAAAACAAATTGACTTTATTATTGACTGAGATTATTTCTCACTTTGCAACTCATTTATACAATCAAGTTACTTCCGAACTGGTTACATTTCTGTTTCTTTATTGATAGTATGTAACAGAATAAGTCATTACTCTCGGTAGACTTGTTACCTCCACAGTTACAACATTATCATCCCATGTTATTTGTATGCCCCTTTTCCATTTATTTGATGTCTACCTTTTATGGAATGAGAAATTTTATTGTTGCTTTACTTTATTACTTATCATGCTTTAGATGGTATTATGCATCATTAGATTCTGCTCAGTTCTGTCCCTGCAGTCTTGAGTGTCTTTGTGCTATTATTTTTGTTGGTATCATGAAATAATTAGATTGAGTTTTGGTTGGTTCTGGTGCTATTCTGACAGGATGCAGCAGCCCTCTCTGTTGCAATCTTGAAGAAGAAACTCCGTGGCCGAATTTTCTTGGGCTGTGACAATCATCCGTTATCCAGGTGCGTTTTTGTTGATTATAACCTTCTTACGTTCTCAAGGAGTTGATTAGAACAAAATGATTGATGCCCCATGACAACTTTGCCCTACCTCTGTACATCTCTCCGCAGGCAGGAAGTGATGGATTTGGTTGCTAAAAGTGGGAAATTCAGTAAAAAGTTTGAAGGCTTTACTGGTAAGCTGCTTTCTGATTTTGGGAAAACCTATATCTGATTAAGTCTTAAGTTTCCCCCCATTTCTTCTCCTCTAATATGAGCTGGAACTTTTTTTCTCCTTCCCTTTTTTGCTATTTGATCCTTGGAAATTCACATGTTGCCCATTTTGTTATTGCAGGAACGGGTGATCCTTTAGGCAAGAAATTAAACAATATGAAAACTCGAGAGGAAGTAGGATGGGAACCAAAATACCCCAGCTTTGCTGATTTTCTTGGTGTATCTGACTAACTGCTGTCTATGTTTTGCACTGGGATGGAAAATAATTGATACGGTTTACTGGCCAAAGAATACTCAGAAATGGAGCTACTGATCTCTTTTTCCTGAAGAATATCAGAACAGTGTGTGATCAGGTTAACTATGAAAATGACATGTTGGAATACATTTGGGCAAGGTCAGAACTATTTGTACTGGAAAGGTGCTGGAAGTAATTATTTTATGTGGGTTAACTGCATTCTGATTTAATGAGAGGTATCTGTACATCAAGTTGGTGTATAGTGAGTGCTTCTAGGTTTATCAGAACAAGTATTTTTTTGCAATACTGCAAGTTGTAAGAACATTTAGGCATTTAGACTTCTGTTTTATCTCACATCCTCGGAAGCAAATTTGATGGTGGCTGGAAAACTGGAAAGTGGATCTGCTGTTGAATCATCCCAGGAACTTCTGACAAGGGGAATTCACATTCATAAGTTATACTCACCGGTCAGCGACAAGGAAAGCTTTCTGGTTATGTTTCTGAAATGAAATATTAATGGCATTTTCTTTATGTAGTATTGAAAAGAAGAGCAAAGGAGAAAGCCAAGTTAACTGATGCGTTTTCCTTCATTAATGCTTTATAGAGATATTATGTATATATAAAACGGCATTGCGTTTGGGAAGTAACAAATTTTAGATGGCTTGGAAGTATTTGGTGCCTGCAAGGAACTTAAAACCCATGTGATGG
The DNA here is from genome assembly GCF_001659605.2 of Manihot esculenta. Lineage (NCBI taxonomy): Eukaryota > Viridiplantae > Streptophyta > Magnoliopsida > Malpighiales > Euphorbiaceae > Manihot > Manihot esculenta. The sequence continues at coordinate 1,341,782 of NC_035175.2, read as the reverse complement.
TATTTTACGTTGGAGACAATGAGAGCTTAACAAATTGTAGCTGATACTGACACTACTTGCTTTTTCTCTGGTAACCTGTAAACGCGGATTTCCAGCGACTCAATTGGCAACTTAATAAATTTTGGGTACAGCTATAATTTATTGGCATGTGAGCTATATTATATTGAGCAGTCATTGGATCAAGGAACTAATTAATGGATTAAAAATAGTATTATTTTAATTTTAAATTAATAAATTATTAGTAGGGGTGTAATCGAGCCGAGCCGAGCTTTGTAAAGCTCAAGCTTGTTTATTAAAAAAGTTTGGAAGCTCGAGCTCGAGCTCGACTCGAGCTCTAATATTTGATTCGAGCTCGGCTCGAGAATTAAATATTATAATCGAGTTCGATTTGAGCTCGACTCGTGAAAGGCTCGTTCGATTTAATAACGAGCCTAATTCGAGCTCGAGTTCGAAAAGCTCGATTAAGAAGCTCGTTAATAAAACTCGAGCTCGAACTCGGAAAGCTCGATTAAGAAACTCGTTAAAAAAGCTCGAGACCGAGCTCAAAATTAAAAAGTTTGGTTTGAGCTCAAGTTCAGGCTCGAGCTCGAATTAATAATTACACTTTAATCAGTTTTTAATCATCATTAATTTAAATAATATAAAAAAGAGAGAGTATACATAAAAAAAATTACGTAACACAATTTATAACTAAAATAACACAAATAAATATAAATTCAACAACATAATAAAATTAGATTACACACAAAGTTTAATATCAAACGAATAAAGTTGATTCCAACTTCCAACAGTTGAAACAAGCTAATATAATTTAATTATCTTCATAATCATCTTCATACTTGTTCAATTAGTTAACTTGAATTTCAACTTCAACATCCATATAACCTTAATTAATTATTATTAATATACTTTGATAATTATTATCATCTTTTATATTGTATGCTTAATTATATACAAATTTTTTTTTATAATTATACTTTAATTTTAAAATGTATATAATTTTTACAACTCAATTTATTATGTAGTACTATAATTTTAAAGAATACTTATTATAATAATTAATATTAATTATTTGTGATTATACATTAATTTTATGGAATCTTATTATAATAATTATATACAAAAGATTTTTATAATTTAATTTTAAAGAATATTAATTATAATAATTAATCTTAATTATTTGTAATTTTCAATACTATAATTTTCAAGTATTTATAATAGTTTAAATTTTATAACTTTATAGTTATTTTTATTTTTTTAATAATATATGAACTTGTTCATAAATTTATTTAATGAATTGGTTCACCAATTTATTTAAACAATATTACTCACGAGCCTATTTAACGAGCCTGCTCGTGAGCCTTCTCAACGAGCCTGCTCGCGAGCCTTCTCAACGAGCCTGCTCGCGAGCCTTCTCAACGAGCCTGCTCGCGAGCCTTCTCAACGAGCCAGCTCGCGAGCCTAAAAACGAGCCAACTCGCGAGCCTTAACGAGCCGAATACTATGGAGCTCAAGCTCAGCTCGTTTAAGTGACGAGCCTCAAAATTGAGCTCGAGCTTGGCTCGTTTAAAAAAGGAGCCGAACTCGGTCGAGCTTTTATCGAGTCGAGTCTCGAGTAGCTCACGAATAGTTTGGCTCATTTACAGCCCTAATTATTAGTACTATGAGTCTAACGTTCGATTAGAGAATTTAAGGTGCTAGCATCCAAAATCTTTTGTATTACAGAGCAATGGTAATTTCCATGCCATAGCTTTATGGAAGTCAACTTGACTTGGCAACAAGATGTACCATCTCCTACAAACTTATATTGGCTTTCTCTCTTTTTGTCCAGACATCTTAGTCAAGAAACCCCTCAAAGCACAGGCAGATAAGGTTTGCGTGTTTGCCAATTTCCATGGGGAAGATGTGCTGCGCAGGATCAGATGATGATGGGGGGTTGGATCTTAAAGTGATTCTGGTTTTGATTATGTTAGCGTTTTTGGTAATGTCCATCTGTATCCCTCCAAGGCAGTCAAGGGTTTATGCTGTGTATCGTTGTTGTTAGACGCAATTGCCTCTGTTTTCTCTGTTTCAAGTTTTCAGCTTTCACTCCTTTCTGATGAGTGAGTAGGAGACGAAGAATGTCCTGTAGCTATTATTGTGGAATTTAGTCACAGAAGTATAATTTTCTTGCTTTTTTGAAATAAAACATATGGTACTGTGATTCTAGTTTCATGCCTCTTGTTTCTCAAACTGTTTTGTTCTTTAGGAATTTCGCCTCAGCTTGCAGACTTTGGTTTTTAATCTTTTGGCTAATCGGAACAAATACAAGTTTTTCAAGTCTTATCATCCAGTGAAAAGCCACAACAGATCCTCTGAGACGACGAATTCTCCTGCTTGAACAAAATTAGTGTCTGCCAACTCCAACAGGAGTTACAGAAAACGTCATTTTCGAAAATCATTCCTTTAGGAAAATTCGAAAAATTATAATGTAAAAGATACAGAAATCCCAATATAAACTATAATTGTGATAATTTTTGTCTTATTTTTTATGTATTAAAAAGAAAATTTTAATAGAGTCGGAGGGCTATGACTGCCACTTAACCGCCTCTCTTCACCCTTCTTGAACGCCACAGAAATGTTCATTTTAAAATGTCTTCTCGACTAAACAATGATGCATTATTCGCAAGGTACTACCTACCAGGTAAGAAGAAAAATATTAAAAATTTAAAATCAGAGTCTTCTTTGCATTTTCAATTTAACGTCCACTTGGCGTAGATACCTAATTAATTTGACTACCTTTAGATTGGAAATTTCGTAGCGTTCTTCGTATTTAACATAAACAAATACAGTTGAATTTAGATCCCTTTCTTCTTTGATGAATTGACTTGGCCGTTTCCACTGTGGACTTTGAGCCTCTAAGTTCTAACAACTCCCGAGTAAAGGTTCACTTGGGGTTGGAGCTAGATTCTTTGCCTTTTCTTCTCCTCTTCTTACAGATACACAGAGATCAAGAAGAAAACACAAGGCACAGTTGCCGCGATGGGGAAGATTACAATTGTAGTACCTGAAGAGGAAGGTATAGATCTTTCTGGTTTTTTTATAGTGGTTATATTAGCTCTTGTGATCATGATTGTCTGCAACCTTCGTCCGCAAGGACGAAGGTGTTATGCTGTGTATCGTTGTTGAGAGAGACATGATCCTCCAAACTTGCTCTCTGTTTTCTGCACTTTTGGCGGCCAACTATTTAAACATTTTCACTTTGTTGGAACAATAATCTCGTTTGCTTTATTCAGTATTTAAGAAGAAAAATTATTGAAATACATGCTTGTTTTGTTCTAGTTATTTCTATTCTGTGGGATCTTCATCTTCCTCTTGGGACTTGAGAGGTTGAATTCAATATCTGAAAGAATTATCAAGTCCCAGTTTCTGTTCACATTAAATTAAATGTTGTTTATACCAGTCATCTATAGAACAGACAACCTCCAACGCTTATGTTCAATGACCCTTCAATCTTAGATTTATCCTCTTGAGGAACCAACTACTTTACAATGGATATATGTTCACAGGAAGTTTGGCAAGATCATGATGCTAATGGCAACTATCAACATGTAATGAAACATTTCTCTATTAAAACATTATACTAGAACAAATTAATCTTAATAAAAGAAATACAGAGATGTCAAAATACATAAATGTATACAATCACTGACCAGTTATATCACAAGGATTCAGCTTCAGTTCTTAGAGGACATGCCAGAAGAAAACAAACATGTTAACTCACATAAATATCACCAATCACTCAGGACACTAGTAACTTATGAACATGGTATAATCCTGGCTGCATTGCGCAGCCATTTCTTTACATTATTTTATAAGTTCAGAGATTTCATGCGGAATTAGCAACAGAATCTAAATGCATGATGGCTAGGATATATACATAAGTTCATCATTGCAGTATCCCTAATTTTGTTGCTGTGAACTCCGCCAAGACCATGGAGTAGACGCCACATTTGGAATGCAGATCTCAACACGTAAAACCTCATGAATGGCACCACGGCGAAGGACACCCAAAACCAACCCCCCTTTGTTTGTTAGAAGATCTGCCAAAGTTACCATACGAGAATGAGATTCATCTCTCATGCGGAAGCCATAAATCCATCTACCAAGCTTCCACCATTTTACACACACTTGTCGCTCTGAAATTTTGCAACTCAGGAGCGCATCCATGACATGCCCAGCCTGTTCATTAGTACATCCAAATATCACACAAGGAACAGCACATAACAGGAAAAGCTCTGGAACATCTAAAGCTACAAAATAATGGAGTATGAGCTACCACATTTTAGAATGACAAACATGAGCAAAAACATTTAGATGAGCGTGCATACTTCATTTTATCTATAAGCAAATTAGGCAGCCAGTTCTGCTTTAGATGTTGATTAGTTTCTCTTTGGTAAATTTCTAAAACAGAAGCACAGCACTTGCTGATGTTAAACAATAGCCTAGAACACCTGTGCTACCTGTTGCTCAAAGGTGGGCTAGCCTGGGAATCAGAACTTGTGTGATTTCTTTAGCTGGTGAATCAACTTGATCAAACCCCTTTTCAAGCTGGGTCCATGCTGCAAGAGAATCGCTTGCTTATTTTCAAAGACCCAGAGTTTAGGCTCATCGCAGCAACATCTCTAGAGTTTTACAGAGAGAGCCTATTGCTTGTTTACATGGCTGCACGCGTCCATGTAAACAAAAGGAAACAAACAACAGAGTACAAGAGGAGTTTACCGGTACTTGAAGGCAGAAAATGCAGTAGTGCAAGCCAACCAAGTTAAGTAGCACATTCAGCTTTGGTTTGAAAAGAAACATTTGAACATCTCTAAATGAAAGCTGCATAGAGCATAAGTCTTCAATTGCTTTATAATAATCCCCAACCTCGAGCAACTCAGACGAAGAACAATTCTCCACGAACTCAACCACAGTGGTAGCTTTACCCGCCATCTCTCTATGCATCTTTATGTAAATCTCCCGCCATCCCTACATCACAAAATTGAATACCAAAAGATATCAAGTGCACTCAAATATGAAACGATAATCAAGAGAGAGTTACCCAGGAATCAATGAAAAGATTCAATACGACCGCAACAGCGAAGAAATAACAAGTGGGTTTGTTTCATCGTCACATAACAAGCACACAAAATGCTATGAGAGCCAGAATAAACTGATCCCAATATAGAAAAGAACGAACCTTGATGACAGGATCCGAAGAAGAAGAATTGTTGGGAAAAGTGAGTAAAGGCCATCTCTCTCTGGTAAGAAACTCCCACACGCAATCCGACCCGCATAGCTCCCTCCAAAATCGGGAGCAACTACCCAATGCGCACACATCCAATACCTTCACAAACAGAAACGGAATCATCAAAAATGAAAGAAAAAAACAAAGAAACAATCAGAAATAGGAGAATTGGAGGAGAAATCATTGAACCTCAAGAGTTGAAGCGATTTTCAGGGCAATATCAAGGGGGAGGAAGCCCTGTATATTACTCGATGCTTGTTTCATTTCTTACTCTTCGTGGCTTTCAATAATCAAGTTCTGGAGTTTATATATGATCGGCAATAGAATGATTTTTATTTTATTTTAAGAGAAAATATTTTATCGTCTTATGACAGAAGCAATCTTGTTTCGATAACCATCTAGATTTAAAAACCTTCACAAATAAAAAAAAAACTTAACAATTCAAATTAAAAGGTGGATTTATATATTGAAAAATTGATATCTCTTTTGGTGATGGCCACGGTTTTTAGTTAAAATTGAACTTAAATTTTTTAATCAGTCATAGTTCAAAGATTAAAAAATAATTTTTTTCTGATTTTAATATTGAATTTCCTACTGATCGGGGTAAAATTCTCAAAAGTCAAAGCGTAAAGGGAATCCCAAACTGCACGTCGTTTCATTCAAACAGTGTCGGGCAAGGTTATCAGATCCGGTATAAGAACTACGGTCAAATGTATATTGGCCACGTGAAGGGCAGGCGTAGGAGTTATACGTGATGAGCGAAACATATGATTTTGATTTCTTCTGAGATTAGCTTCGGATTTTAAATGCGAAAAATGTCAGAAAGAAGAGAAACGAGTATTTTCTAGAGCAAGCGATCAGTCGTATATGGTTTTTATATATATTCCAAAGATATATCGTGTGCTATTTATTTTTCTCTAAAAAATTATTTTTCTAATTCAAGTCATGTTTATTTATTATTATTAATTTAATTTCATGTTTACAATTTATAACTATTTTAAATTTTAAGAAATTAAAATTAATTTCAAATTAATTTCATATTTTAAAAATAAATAAAAAACTTTTAAAATTTGATCACCTTATATATTTTCAATGATTTGTCTCTTGTTTTTTTCAATTTGTACCATTAATGAAAATTACATACTGAAATATTTTAATTTTACAAATTTTAAATTCTTAATGAGTAATGACTATTCTAAGGAACTTCCTCATTTACTTTCTAAAATATAAGAATTTAAATGTTATACATTGAAGCCCCAATAATTTATCATAGTAAACTAGAAGGATCATATTGATATTTACCAGGCGCAGCTGAAATCCAAGAGATGTTATCCGCCTATCGTTTTTAGATTTTACTTTGATAGAACAGCAAACGTCCACCATGAAAGCCTTGGTTCCTCCATTGCCCATCTAACATTTCCTTGGCCCTCTTTCTCTTTTCTCATCTATTTTTCTCCTGATATTTTCATTCCCCCCAACGCTAAGCATCCTGATCTAAAGGGTAACAAACAGATAAAAAAATGTCCCTTTGTTTCTCTTCCAATATGTTTACTCTCCATTCACCCAAGTTTCAAAGCTATAAAACTCGCTTCTCTTCTCAGTTCATCAATCAAATCCAGGTACCATCTCTTTCCTGTTATTTATCATCTTCTCCTTTAAATTTATCACTACCCTTTAAGTTTAGTAAACAAAGGTTCAACCCCATCACTGCTTCAATTGCTACCGTTGAAGCAACCCAGTCTTCGTTTAGAAGCAAGAATCCTAAAGATATTAACATTTTGGTGGTGGGTTCTACTGGGTACATTGGAAATTTTGTAGTTAAAGAGTTGGTTAATAGAGGGTTTAATGTTATAGCCATTGCTAGAGAAAAGAGTGGGATTAGAGGTAGAAACAGTAAAGAAGAGACCTTGAATCAGTTGCAGGGAGCCAATGTTTGCTTCTCTGACGTGACCAATTTGGATTCTTTAGAGAAATCAGTGAACGATTTAGGTGTTTCAATAGATGTTGTAGTCTCGTGCCTCGCTAGTCGCAGTGGTGGTGTTAAGGATTCATGGAAGATTGATTATGAGGCAACAAAGTACAGTCTTATTGCTGGAAAGAATCATGGAGCTCAGCATTTTGTATTACTCTCTGCAATTTGTGTGCAAAAGCCCCTTCTTGAATTTCAGCGAGCGAAGCTGAAATTTGAGGCTGAATTGATGAAAGAAGCTGAAGAGGATAATGGATTCACTTACAGCATTGTGCGGCCAACTGCATTCTTCAAGAGCTTAGGGGGCCAGGTCGAGTTGGTTAAAGATGGGAAACCTTATGTGATGTTTGGGGATGGAAAGTTGTGTGCTTGTAAACCGATTAGTGAGGCAGATTTGGCTTCGTTTATTGCAGATTGTGTTTTGAGTGAGGATAAAGTTAATCAGGTTTTGCCAATTGGAGGGCCAGGAAAGGCATTGACACCATTGGAACAAGGGGAAATGCTGTTTAGACTATTGGGAAAGGAACCAAACTTCTTGAAAGTTCCGATTGGGATAATGGATTTCGCTATTGGGATTCTTGATTTCCTTGTTAAGATCTTTCCTTCAATGGAAGACGCAGCCGAGTTTGGCAAAATAGGAAGATATTATGCAGCTGAGAGTATGCTGATATTGGATCCTGAGACTGGAGAGTATAGTGCTGAGAAAACACCAAGTTATGGGAAGGACACACTGGAAGAATTCTTTGAAAGGGTGCTGAGGGAAGGGATGGCTGGTCAAGAATTAGGCGAACAAACAATCTTCTAATTGTTGCTGGCTGATAGATGTTTGTACATTTGAATGTGAAGTAGAGTCAATCAATCAGTTTTGTAACAAGGCCTGCTTGAAGGTATGCAATTTGCTAATTTCTAAATCTGCATACTATTATGCAAATTGCAAGCAAAACAAAATTATTTTGTGAAGATAAAGAAAATTATAAATTCATGTCATGTTGAATGCTTGAGAACTGTTGAAGGCAATTGTTCCTGTTGTATGGCCTCTGCATGTGATGCTGGTATTGCTGTACAGAAATTAAGTTTAATGTCTTGAAACCCAATTGAGCTGTGATATCTATTGACCCAACTAAGTTTGTGCCATGTAGAATTGGATTTCTTTCAGCAATTTCCTGTGGCCTTTGAGGCTTGAGCTAGCTAGTAAGGTCTTAAGTTGACATCCCTAACCTTACAAAATAAATAGATTGAATATCTACTCAGATTCATCTGGGGTCTGTAGAAAATAATGTTTTGGTTCTTTGAAGCTCCTCAACACTACCATGCTTTGTTTCTCGCTAATAATTTAATAACTGAAATGAGGCATTGCATTTTGCAAGCTCTTTTGTGGTCCAACGTACGATTGGATTTTTATGCTTGAATTTCTGGGTGGAAGTTCCTCAAGTCTGGTGGCTAAGACTTCTACATTTCTCTCTTTTCTGTTTGACAAGTTAAAGAGAAAACCTTCCACTGATTCACTGGCTAATCTGATTTGAGTGGATTTGCTTCCTTCAACTTGGTGAACTGGTCATACGTTTGTTAAACAAGTGAAAAACAATGAATTCCTAATGAAAATTGCTTTCTTTTAGTTGGAATAGATTGAAATATACTAGTAAACCTGCTCATTTAATTAAAAGGTAGATGCTCCGTTTGTCGAAGCAAAATGAGCGAGTTTGAGTTTCCTCTTTCACACGTAAATAAATAAATAAAGCTAAACGTTGTATATAGAAATTACACCAGTTTACAAGAATAGACTTTACAAAACTAGACCTTTAGCCATGCACAAGACACACAAAACAAACACCAAAGGTTCAACTTTTTTCACACAATTGAGATGGCTACAAACAATTCAGATTTTAGAGTCTGGAAAGTTTATTTCTACTCACGAATCCGACTGTGAAGAGAGAAGACTGAAAGCATGGTGAGCAGAACCAGAAGAACTGAAGCGAACAATGCGATCGCTATGGAGCTTCCCAGATGTCTGCAGAATTTGTCATAAAGAGGGCACACCTTCGCCCAACCTGCATGGCTGTTCCCCTTCAACCCAATATATGCTACTCCTCCGGCCGCCCCCGTGGCTGCCGCTACTATTCCCAGCATCAACTGCATCATTGTAACATCCATCTTTATATGTATCTCAAGGCAGCAGCGTGGGTACGAAATTATCCAAACTCCAAAGTAAGGAGAGATGAGGAAGAAAAGCTTACCACGTCCCAAAATGCATAATAAAGCAAGAAGGAAGTTGCAAAAGTTGGCTTAGCGATGAGGCCGAGGGATGCAAGCGTTGTGATGATACTGTACAGGCAGGCAACGGATAATGCTGCTACAAAGTATCTGCATAATGATTTCTCTATTAGCTAGCCTACAAAATTAATACTTCAACTCTGTTTACTAACCATAACTATCAAAATTGAATGGGACTGGCCGATTGGATTAGTTTAACTGGGAATGTGACCATGGTCTGGTTTGGATTAAGTAAAAACCATCAATTTCACATAATTAGTAGAAATCGTTGCAAACCGGAAAACCAGATGTTTTGATTTCAGTTTTCTAAATCGAATTAGTCTCTTCAATTTAAAAAGAAAATGCTTTTTGCAAGTACCAAGATTTGATCCCATTATCTCTAAGCGCTGCACAAGAAAATAGGAACTCTGTCTTCTTCAAATATAATTTAATTTTTTCTTTAACAAAATAATATTTTTTTATTGATTCATATTTTTTATGTATTTACGTATTGTAAAATAAAAAAAATATATTTTCCTTCAAAATAAAAGAAATTTTACCCTAAAAAAATTTTAAAATTTTTTATTTTTTTAAAATGAGAATTGAAAATAGAATTTTTCAGATTCTTTTTTTTTTAAAATGAAAATTGAGAGAATAAAAATTTTCAAATTCATTCAAATTCATTTACCATCAAATTAAATCTACAAATTGAAAATCTTCTTTTTAAACATTTATTTTATATATACACTGTAATTATATTCGTGTTTTGATGGAGTAGATTTAATTACTTTTCTCCGAATGTGAAAGGGGCAGGATCCTTGGTGCTGAACAAAAAATTATTACATTTATTTGATAAAGATATATAAAATCTAATCTACTTTGATTTTTCATGGAGTGTGAACATTGATGTGGTTGTCAGAGATTTTTTGCCAGCGAATTTGTAATTTAAATTATTTTGACTAAATGTTTTTACCAATAAATAAGCCAAAGTCTAAAGTCAAATGAGAAAAAGTCTCTTTTCTTTTGGAAGCCTCTTCAAAGTTCAAAACATTAGCTAATAAAAACTCAAATTAATGAATTTGGTGCCTTATTTTTTTTTTTTTTTTCTCTGAGGATAATTCAATCGTTAGGTTATTCACCAACATCACAATCACAAATTTCTCACATACGACAATGACACGCATATTTATTTTAAAAAATTTATTATTTAATTTTTTTATTATAAAAAATTTATTAATTGAGTTGTCAATTTTAAAAAATATATTAAAATTATAATAAATATTTAAAAATTTTAAAATATTTTAGTATATTTTTTAAAATTAATAAATTTTCATACACTAAAAAAAGCCTTATATTATTAAGTTACTAAAAAAAACCACATAGGTATTTTTACAAACAAACAAATATTAAAACATGAAGTTATAAATACTTTTAAGCTTTGATTATTTTCAAAAACTCTAAATGCAAATATAAGTAATCTCATTATCTTTAATCAGAATGTTTAGAGTATATAAACACATTTGAAACGTCAAGAATTTTGATATATAAGAATATGGCGGATCATTCATTTACCTATAGTTTGGAATAAAAAATTCATAAAAATTTAATTCAATTAATTTTCTTATTTAAAATTAAAAAAATAATTATTTTTAATTTAAAAATTAAAATTATATATAATTTTATAAAAATTTATTTAAAATATAGAGTTGCAAAAGTTTGTAAAACATTTTTAAACCTTATTTGATTGGAATTAAATTAACTAAGAAATTTTAAGTTATCGAAAAGTTGATATATTCGGCTTGTTTGATTGTCAACTTTATGAGAAATTAAAAATTTTAGTTTTTTGAAATGAGAAACTCAAAAATAAATTATTTTCTCATAAATTACTTTTCAGAAAATAAAAGAATCTAACCAAACAAAGGCTTACTATCATTCTTTTCACAAACTATATGCATACTCACTTATTTTATTTTTTAAAATAATTAATATAGGATATAAATGATAATTTTGAGGAATTAAAGTTGAGGGAAATAATAAATTTTAATTCATGAATAAGACTCCAATACCAATAAATTAAAGGCACTCCTATATAAATCCAAAAATCCCATGCACATATACATTTACTTACATGAAGGCCGGTGAGTGACTAAATTTGGCTTCAACAGGCACTCTGAAAGGCACTCCTGGCACAACAGCCAACTCCGTCTGCTTGGCAGTGGACATCACCACAAGCGCAGTCAAGGTGGCTGCAAACAACAGGATCCTAAGACCAACATCAACGGCAAAATAGTCTACCCGCTTAGGAGGAGGAAGTGGCGGAGGTGTCACCTCCGACTTGGTGGGGACTTCTGGATCAGGCTTATCGGTGGATGCCATGAGGTTGATATATAGGGTTCTGGGTTTTTGAGTGGTTTTGCTAGATAGCAAGCAAATATAGTTTATATAGCAAGTGTTTGAGAGTGGTAGTTGATTGTCTACTTATTCTTGTTATGCTTATCTACTCAACCAATTAAAAAGAACAATTGGGACAAGAAAATGAAAAATTTATTTGGAGTTCCCTGCACGTCATGGATTCGGATATCTTTGAATTTCTATGTTGTAACTTGTAAGAAAACCTGCCTGTTACTGTAGTTCAGAGTTAAAATTTATTATTTTTTTTCAGAAAAATATATTATTTTAAATGTTATTAAAAGATAATTATATTAGTTCAGTGTTTTATTAATTTTTATATATTATAGAAGAGCCTTATTGGATCAGGCTTTGACAACTCCTTTCTAAATTTTTGTTGATGATTAGTGGGACTTTAAAATAAATTAATATTATAAATAGCATTCGTTTTTTGTTTGATTGGGATGAAGAAAGAAAGAAATGCCACCTTGTAGCTTAATAATTGTTAACATGATTTTTTGCAAGTTGTCGCCATTTAATGTTCGTATATACTTTTAATTTATTAATCTTTGAGTCCTATTCAAAACTTTGAACTAAAAAATTCTTAAAAAAAACTCTATATATAATATAATTTGATGAATAGGGACACGAAGCTCTTTGAATGTAGGAGTGTAATTACAATAAATTATGTGTGAATTAAGTAAAATTCCATTTGATAAAAATTTATCACACACTATTTTAATTAAAAATCCAACTTTAAATTTAAAATTTTAATTAAGAATCCAAATTCAAATTCTAAATTTATTTAGTAAACGGGTTAAATTTCAACTTTATAATATTTAATTCGTTAAATTTCGTGAGTTGGACTCATTTCTGAATTTATAAGTAGACTCGCAAATAGACTAATAAACAGTCTCATTAAATAAATTAAAAATAATATTATTAGAAAAATAAATTTAAACACAATATATATTTTCATGAGCAAAAATTAAATTTTTTAAAATTTAGATTTATATAATTTTAAGATTTAAATATATTTAAATTGTTAAAATTTAAACGTTCATTTTTATAATTTTATGAATTAATATATATATATATATATAATTAAAATTATTTAATTTTTAAATTTATTAATTTTAAATTAAACACATACATGTAAATAAATTAAATTATTTATAAATTATTTCAGATTAAATTTAATAAAATCTGATTTGTCTAAATTTATTTATTAAATAAATTAAATTTAAATTTATTAATGTTCAACTGAATTTAAAATAAATAAAATTTAAATTTAACTCAAATTTAAAAAAATTTTAATAAATTAAATTTAATTTTTTTAAAAACTCGACTCCACTCTATTCATTTACACTTTTATCGTTAATTATATGGATTAAATGATTTAATGAGCTTATTATAGCTATGTATTTGCTGCTAACAGAAGTCATATAATATAATATTATATTGCATATTATATTATAGATAAATAAATAAATAAAGGCGTGAAACTTTGAAATTTGCTTTTCTGAATTACAATCCCACTAATTAATTAAAAGAATTTTAGCTTTAGGATCAGTAAAAAAAACCAAAAAAAAAAGAGGCAAATTCATCATGGTGAGAAATTTGGAATCTGTTTTTTTCTATTTAATAAGACAAACAAATAAAATTTAGAATTATCTTCTTTCTTTGATTGAAAATACATAACAACCGTTCTCTAATATTTAAGTTAGAATTCTCTTGCCCATGTTTTGAAAGGTTTCTACCAGTCAACTGTAGAAGCTTCAAGAGAATCACATTTGATTATGGTTATTTATTAATTTTTTAAAATAAAAGACAATTTTTTAGAAGAAAAATCAAATGATATTAATTAGATATATAATTAATTTAAGTATCATTTTCAAAAAAATAATTTAAATAAAGATAAAAAAATATATAAATTATTGAGTGCAACCATGGTATCATATAAATTACTTAATAAAATATAAATATTTATATAAAAATAATTATTTTTATTAATTAATTTTAGAGAATAATTTCTCAAAAAATGATGACAAGATTAGTCCACAAACTCGACCCATGTACATATATGCATACACGTCATAGTGAGAAGAGCAAGCTTATCTTTTTATAGTCGTGCAAAGACAAAATTAATGGCAGCTAAAACCATATAGCCTGTTTGAAAAAAGATATCTGTAGGAATTTATTTTTTTTATTAATTTTGATATTTAAAATAAAAAAAATAATATTTAAAATATTTGAAGAAAATAAATTAATTAGTGGATTTACTATACTCCGCCTACTGTGACTCATAAATAAAGTCCAGACGAAAAGAACTCCATTCAAAAGCTCATACAAAGCACTCAGAATATTTTTGAAAAAGCTCAACAGCATCGATTTGCTCCCACAATACTAATAAGGAGGCAGAAGGGACGATAGAAGCTTAGAGAAATGTGATGCATGTCGAAAGAACTCCCCCTGAATAACAACAGACAACATGAAAACTTCAAGTAAACAAAACGAAAAAGAGAACGAATTCACCATGTGCACAGTTTCAAAACCGAAAACCATTAGAGACAAAATCAAACACCATAAGAATTTCAGTTTGTTATAATCATGAAGAAACCGTGTTTGATGTAACTGGCAATCGACTATAAGAGGAGAAATTATGTTTTAGTGACCACTCAAGTAGGCCCCAAAATCGATATCCATCAAACCTAAAACCAAAATAATCATAACATGCAATTATCAGATCGATATAATCAAACCACTATTCACAAAATCTGACTAAGTAAACGTTAGGATGAAACCTCCGTTCGATTGAACAAAAACCTACTTAGTAAAGAGAGGAAAACTCACACAAGAATGATGAAGAACAATTGCGTCATAAATGGAATAACAAGAAAGTGGAAAAAGGAAAAGGTTTCCAACAAATGCAATCATATAATTTACCTAATCCCTTAATTTCTGTTTGTAATGAACTTCAATTTCTTTTCCAATGCTCAAACTCAAAACCTAATCACTTGTTCCCACAAAATGATCAGGTACACACAACCAAAAAAGGTAAAATACATATAGATTTCAAACATTAGTTCAGTATGGTTATTTTAATTATTAGATAATTTATTACTTTATTAGTTCACTTTTATCTTCTTTTTTTTTAAAAAAAAATATATTTTTTGTCTAAAATTATCTATAGTTTTAGAAAGATTAAACAGTATTAATTGTTTTTTTCTTCAATTTTATATGAAATTATTTCTATAATTTTTTAAAATTTATATTATTATCACTGTTCTTTTTAAAATATATATTATTATTTTTCTCTCTCTTAAATATCTTTTTATTGACAAATTAAAATATTATAATTATTACACTCACATACTTAATCTGGTGATAAATAAATCCGAATAAATTTAAATAGTATCAGATTCTACTTTTTTAATTTTCGTTTCCTATTTCATAAAAAAATATTATAATTATTGAGATTTTATTACTTGGGAAAAATAAAAAAGTGATCTAAATTGATATCATAAAGTAGTTAACTTAAACCAAATTTGAGTCTCTATTTCTCTAATTTTCTATTAAAAATTAATAAAAAAATTTAATGAGTATGTTTTTACACCATTAGAAAACTTACATGAAATTAGAAGTAGATATAATTTTTTAGGAGAAGTAATTTATACTAGGGTGAACATTTGGTCAGTTTGATTTAAAATCGAATCAAATCGAATAAATTGAAAATCAAAATTTTAGTGTTTATAAAAATCGAACCAAATCGATTTTGGTCAGAAATCGAATCGAATTGAATCGGTCTGATTCGATTCGGTTCGGTTCGATTTGATCAGTTTCGATTTTTAATAATTTTTTTTATTTTTTACACTTTATTTTTAATATTTTAAAATTTAATTAAAATATTTTAATCTTAATATTTAATTTCTCTATATTATTGAAAAAATATATTATTATCACTAATAGGTTCGATTCGATTTTTTTGGTTTTTTCTGATCAAAATTAAATCAAACTGAAATATCTGAAATTAAAAATCGAATTAAATTTTCAAATCAATTCAATTCGATCGATTTTTTCAATTTGAACCGACTACTTCTCACCTGATTTATACATCCAAAATGATAGAAATCAAGATAAATACTAATTAGTAAGTCAACAATTTAAATAACTTATGAATGCCATCCAAATAAGTCAAGTTGTTTGCTTTTGCAAATTATTGCAATTTTAAAAGCGATGGATTGGGATGTGCATGTGACATTTCCATTAATTTCGGATTTTACAATTAAAAAAATTCAAATCTTGGAAATCAATTAAAATAATATTGGCCGATTTAAAAAGCATAATTATATTTTAATTCAATTTTTTTAATTTTGATTTAATTAATTTAATTTTTATATATATTTTAATATAATTTTAATTAATTTAAAAAATTTTATATTTAATAATTTATATATCAATTTAATAATTTAATTGACATAAATAATTGTGGTTCACTACGTAAATAATTGTGGTTAGATTTAATAAATGCTGCTTTTTGTGATAACAACCATTACCCTATTGGTGGTTTTTGGTCAAGACCCATTGATTTGACTGTTGATATTCATTTGAATTTTCATATAATTAATAAAATTAAATAAATAATTAATTAATTAATTAAATGAATTTTTAAGATATACTCCATCTTAAACTTATATAATTAAATTTATTTAAGTTATGGAGGAAAGTGAAGGGATGACCGTTGACCAGCTTGAGAGGACAGAATTAATTCAGGATTTTAAACAAGGGGTGGGGTTATTCGTTTTTACACGGCAAAGTCTTTGTATGGGCTATATCATGAAACGACATATGCCAATGGACTAAACGGCACAATCCATCCGCTATGCCAATGAATTTAATTATTAACACAACTGCCAACGTCCCTTGCGTAGGGAATCCATCTGCTAGCTTAATTGATTAAGGGAACTACCTCCACTCCACTCCAGACTCTGTGTGTGTATTCAGAGTCAGAAGCTGAAATGGATTGCGACGTCGACCTAAAACCAGCGTATAGCAGCTATCTTTCATTTCCCTTTGCTTAAAAATTTATTTCCATCCAATCCATTTGATTCAAGTCACAATTAATTATAAATAGAGCTTACTAGTATTTTTAATATTGTTTTTAATTGTTTCACTTTTTTAACTTTGTATTAATAAAAAATTATTAAAATTAAAGTAATTAAAAGTTGTGATTTAATTACAAAGTCATAGTTGGATTTGATTATAAAAATATATATTTTTAATCTTTTCAAAAATATATAATAAATAAAAATTGAACGGGAGGGGAGTTTTATAGTGAAAAACAATTTTTACGACACCATTGTTATATATAAAATTATTAGTAAGAATGGTTACACATGTCAGGTGTTGATATTTCATATAACAAGTGGCAAAAAAATCGAGATGTTTTCTTCATTAGTCATATCTGCCCCATTGGGAAGTGATAATGTCCTTAGAAAATTGTTAGCTTATTGCATTATTAACATCACCAACATCAATGCCTGACTCCCAACATTTCAAGCTGTTACGTTCCTTTGCCTTAAATGCTTTGGACCCAATTCATCACGGGAACCTACACAAATTTTTAATAATAATAATAATAATAATAATAATAATAATAATTTTCCGTTTCACATTTGCTTTTCCTCTCTATTTAAGGCCAGTATGCAACTCCTTTCCTGTTATAGCCCTCCATTCTCCCAGTCATCCTTACCGTTTTCTCTCTCTCCAATTAAGGCTAAGCTTATTGGGCTGCTGTGACCATGGAAAGCCAAAACAAGGTCAGCAATGGTGCCATGGATGGTGTGGAGAGTAAAAGAGCAAAGGAAAGAGGAGGAAGGACAACTAGTTTCTTGCTTTTAAGGTTTATGGCCTTGGTGCTAACTTTGGCTGCTGCAATAGTTCTTGGGGTCAATAAGCAGACCAAAGTTGTCCCAATTCAGGTTGTGGACACCTTGCCACCTTTGAATGTTCCTGTTGTTGCTAAGTGGCACTATCTCTCTGCCTGCGTGTAAGTTCATTACCTTCTTTTACCATTTTCTTCATGTTATGGTACTTCTCATTTAAATTAAAAACAGCAACTCTTACGATAAAGTTTTGCATGGGCAGGTTCTTCGTGGTATCAAATGCGATAGCATGCTCATATGCAGCAATATCTATACTCCTTTCTTTGAGTGGGAAGAAAAGCTCGGTGCTTATTACCATAATCCTTGACCTATTGATGGTGGCTTTGCTATTTTCCGGCATCGGAGCAGCCGGAGCTATTGGACTTATGGGATATAAAGGGAATTCACATGTGAGGTGGAAAAAAGTGTGCAACGTGTATGGGAGATTCTGCAACCAAGCTGTGGCTGCTATTGCCCTATCTTTTCTTGGTTCAGTAGTTTTCGTGTTGCTGATTACGCTTGCTGTTCTCCGCCTTCATAAGAAATCTAAATGAAATGGAACTGATTTGGATACTTTTAGTAACGGAGGACGATTGTAATGGCTGCCCATGTATCTGTAGGCTGTAGCTGCTTTTTTTTTTTTTAAAAAAAAAAAAAAAAAGAAAAACCTTAAACTACAAGTTAATTACTAGTTTTACATTTGTTTGTATGCTCTCTCTCTTATGCAAAGTTTAGTCTCACTTCGGTTCGCAGTTTGTTAATTTTATGTTTCACCATAGCATTGATCAACTACTTCAGCTGACTCATTTTTCAGGAATTATAAATACTTGTACGTAAAAAAATGTTCTAAAAAATATCTTAATTTTCGTTGTTTTGTTGCAATATTAAAAATAAAAAAACATCTTAATGTTAATAAATTTATGCATAAAAATTTTAGTGATAGTAATAAGATTCTTAAAACCGAGAAATGATTGTCTTTTGAAAAAATTAGTGTCCTATAAAATATTTTGTAGTAATTAATTATTTTAAGTTACAGTGTTAGAAAATGTAAAGAAGTAAATATATATATTACAAAAAAACAAACAGAATTAAGTTTTCTCTAGAAGTTTGAATCGTCAATGATGAGTGTGAACAACTTTCCTAGAAAGTGGGAACTTTGAAGTCCATATACTAACCTATCAGTTAGTATGAATCTATTTAATACTATGTCTGAGTAGAACAAAGGAAACCACTTGAGAGAAAAGTCATATTTGACATTTGGTTTCATCGTTTGGCTAGACTCTGGAGAGAAATGTTTGGAAGGACATATCTCCTCTTAATCTTCTTCCAAAAAGAGGAGTTTTGCCCAAACTTCATGAATATGAATTGTTTTTACCTAGTTAAATTGTTGTTAATACATTAAAAATGAAGACATCATTCTTTCATCTAACCTTATTAAAATTGTCATAATTTTAACTTAAATCCAACAATTATAATTCATGTACATCCTAATCTTAATTCTAACAAAAAAAAATATCTAATAATATTTCCTTACTCCTACATTCATTAAAAAAACAAAAAAACAACAGTGGAACCAACTCAATAGGCGGCCATATAATAATAGTAATAATAATAATAATGAGACGACCAAAATGTTGAAAGTAGGATAACAACGAATGACACAAGGATGACAACGAAGGACACAAGGATGCTCTGTTGCCACACCCTTAGGATCCATTGGGAACCCACAAATCAATGTGAAATTGAGGGCACATTTAATCTTGAGACAAACGGTACGCATAATGGATTTGAGACAGGTACCTAATAATTTCCAATTCTCTCACTTCAAATAAATACCTTATAAGCTTCCTCTTCCAATATCTATTTTTGAGATCAAAGCATGAAAATGTCAACTTCAGACACAAAATTAAACTAATTGGCCCTAATGACTTACAATCAAATAACAGTTACTCCACTATTTTGTATTTCTATTACAACATCAACGGATGCTACCAAGGCTTCTTAATAATTTCTTTGTGCAAATACGTGATTATTGAATTGCTTTTCATAAAATTGAAATGGCTGTTTTTCTTTCATTCAACGACTACCATGCTCACATGTTTTGACAATTCAGCTTGGGATTTCTGCTTTACTAGTTAGGTCTTCCAAGTTTACATTCAACTCTAGGCCCATGTTTAATAGACCAACCACGGCTGGTATGTCTGTTTTCAAGGCAGCAGCTACAGCCTGATCAATCACACAATAGTTGGAGAGGTATCATGTAAATTTAGATTCTAGAACACGTATAACTCAAAATGAAATATTATTAAATATCATACCTTTCTATTCTCCTCTGGCTGCTGCTTAACTACATCCAAAGGCCACTCACTGACTAGTTTCTGAAGTTGAACCACAATTCCAGACTTCTTGGTGTCGGATAAAGTCTGCAAGCAGAGAGTAAACTTGTCTCTTAGGGTAGGGAACTCTACGGAAGAAAATCATACCAAAAGTACAGGTTTCAACCCTAAACCATATGTTTCTGATGATTCATTCACAAGTATAAATAGATATGTGAGTCATCTGAAGGCTTTCGATACTATCTTTTCTTACCCTAATGCTACCAAGATGTTGGCTAAACTTTATGACATTCAAGATATCAGCTAGCTAAGGCAAAATTTCTTTAATTGGTTTAATCAGGAAAACTTGGCTATTTGTTGAACTCTGCTCTCAAAATAAGAGAAAGAGAAAAATCTTTCAGATTCAAGGTAACAAGTTGTTTGGTCAGGAAGTCAACCAATCTAATATACACGAGATAAAAAAATTGGCACCTCATTAAGTATTTGAATGACAGCAGCAGCATCCTCAATCTTACGTTCTAGTATCAGACCCTGCAAAAACAGCCACAACTGTATGCTTGAAAATTCTTTCTTCACACTCATAAGATTAACAAAGACAACAATTACTTATCAAACCATTCTCAAAGCAGACAATAACAAGCAACTGGATGACATACAATCAATTACCTTGGCACATGAAAACCCACTAACAAGAGTGTGCTGTTGGGTTGACTCAGATCTCAATTCCTCAATTTGCCATAGTGATTCAGTGTCTCCTATAAAGAAAAATTAGAATTCAGGAATCCAAAATAGCAGTATCCAAGAGAAATGTATGACAGGAAATACCCCGAAAAACCTATTTACTTGCTAAAAAAGGTTTATGGACTCAATGTCCAAAATGGGAAGCCCAACCAACCAACAAACGTTACTAGATCACTATGAGATGACAAACAGATATAAAAATATAAACAAGGACTTGAAAATAAGATAGAGAAAGAGAATTGAGAACTCAAAGGGACCTCTTTTGATGGCAAAATCCATCAATATGTCAAATGCAGTTTTTCGTAGTTTCACTCCAGCCTTGAGAAACTTTTTCAAATACTTCGATATCAGTTCCCAATTGCCAGCATTGTAACAAATACTGCAAATTTTGAATCCAACATCAAAATCATATAATAGTTAATGCAGTTCTAACACAATTAGGTAAATGCCCAAAACAGCCCTCTAACTTTATTTTAAAAAGTGACCCTCATGATTCGGCTTGGCTTAATTAAGTCCTCAGAAAACTTAAGATTGAGCAGTAAAGCCCCATTTCCTCCAAATAAAGGCACATGTGGCATGTGAAAAGTAAAATCAACTCAAATTGACATTAAAGAGCTAATGAACTTTCAGCCAAAGCAACATAGTAGTCTTTTTGGAAACATGATAATTTAGTTGAGAAAAATTAAGATTCCTTGTGATCCAAAAACATCAAAGACCACTTGTTATGTTTGCAAATCACGTAATCTAGGACTTCAAAAGGAGTGAGCAGAACCTGGATCCAGTAATGCGTTCAACCAAACAACATTTTTCATGTTAAATGATATGTTGAGATATCATATTCAAAATCTAGGTCATTTTACCTGAAAACAATATCTGCTGTACTAGGTTGTAATGGAATGTGATTCTTTTTCAACAGTTTCATAACTTCAACCATGAAACTTACATCATTGTGTTCCTTAGCGTATGACTGCAATCCAATTACAGCAAGCATTAATAATTATAGATAGTAGAACAAAATTCCACAACCTAATTGAAGAGTCAAACACTACTTATACCAGCAAATGGTTGGCAGATCCAATGTTAGGAGTCAATCCATAAACATTATGCTTCCATAAAGCCTTTTTTCCTGCAATTTTTGTAACTTATTCATGTAATTACATGCCTGCTACATTAAATAGCTTTCCGAGTGCAAAATTGCAAATATCCAATGCAGCACCAGAATTTTTATTCCCTACATGCTTCTTAATAGTCTACATGAAACCAAAATTAGCCAACTCAATTTGTTTAAGGAAGAATAATTGGTGGAATGTATTTTCACAATAAAAAGGAATACATACCAAAGTCAATGGCCCCAACTTTAGCACATGCTTTAGTAACTTCACGGCAAAGATGACAATTAAAATTTTCATGGATACGAAGATTCGAAAGCCGCTGCATGGGAAAAGCCACAGTATTCAAACGTCAAACCATCCATAAATTAAACTCATTCACATATAGTAACTCATTAGGGGAAAAAGAAAAAACAATCTTTAAAGCTATGAGATCAGGACTAACAAATTTCCGGAGATTATGCAAACTGTCAAAGAGAAGTCTAACATCCTCGATGCTTTTACAGTTTTCAATCAAAGACCACAACCAAGCATTTGGAGCCATAGTCCGCTTAACATTCACAGATTCAAGAATTTTATCATAGAGCTCCTTCACAGATTCTGCAATCAACAAAGCAAAACATCCACAACCCAGTAAGACCTTCATAACCAACACGGTTAGGGGGAAAGAATCATACAGAATTAAATCAAGAACCTGTTGGGGTGCTCTCAGCACTAGAAGCTTCGGTAGAAAATGATGCTTTAGCAGCCCTCGAGTAAATATCTTGTTGCGCCATTAACAAACGAGTGCCTTGAACAGTACATTTGAAACTCATTACACTTGCATCACTCAGTAAATCTCAACTAACACTGTTTCCCAGTTTACTTCATCTTTTCCTCTCACTTCTCTAATTCATTAGCCAAAAAAAAGAATCAAGAAGAAAGGGAAAATCAACTATTTCATTAAATGAGAGAAACAAATAGTACCAGAGAAGTAGAGGGAATCGGAGGAATAAAAGTTGTAGCTTTCCCATTGATGAGAAGTGCGAGGAGAAAACGTGATTTGAATATCGGATGAGAGCAATTTATGAGTCGCAGCTGATCCTAGGAGAACCGGCGGCTTCAAAACCCTAGCGAGTCGACGCGCGTTTGAGAGGACTTGCATAGCTTTGACTCGCCCAAGTTAAGAATGACAAGCTGGATTCAGCTTTTACGAGTGAACTCGGAAAGACTACCGGGAGAGAAGCAAGTATTCAATAAAATGATCAGGGTTTAGGAAGGGGAGAAAAGAGGTTATGTGAGCGTAGAACGCCGGCCTACAGTTGTTCCCCTGCACTTGCGTTTGCCAATTTATGGATTTTTTTTTTTTTGTTTTTCAATTTCCTTTTCTTCCCTAAAATAATAAATTTAAAAAAAAAAGATTGGGCAAATTAAAATATATCTCTTTGCTTTTAAAATTAAATTGTCAAGATTTAGAACTTTTGGCCTCCTGCATTTCAAAGATTTACAAAACATGGTCACGATTGGTCAAATGATTCCATTTCATAAACCGGATTGGAATATGTATTTTAATACATAGAATGTTAATGTCGTTATAGTTATAAAACATTTTGAATCAAGATCAAAACTAGAACTAAATCAAAACCATTTTAATCAACAACCTTTTAGAACCACAATCGTTTTTGAATTGAACCAGTTTAAACCATGAAGAGTTACAAACCGGCGGTTCCCATTAACCACAATTCGCAATGTTTTCCAGTTTCTCGAAGGTTTACATAGGGAACAATTATTGCATAGCATCAACACCATGAAAAGTTAAAAATCAGCTCACCAATTAATCAAAACGATCAATAAGAATTCATGGCAATGAAACAACATTCCTGTAAATGGATTGCTGTATATGTAATGATTACATCGATCCAGAGACTTAAAAATAGCAGGATTTTAATTCTATAACTTGCAAGAATAGCCCGTGGAAAACTTTCCGAGGCATGATAGAAAATGCTACAGTCGAATCATATGGTAATGGTACTGAATTCCGTCCAACAAGCAATAATCTTTGAAAATTCTTGAGCTGCAATTAAGTGTGCATTTGTTTTATGGTCAGGATGCGAGCTTTCAATGCTCTTACATGGCTGGATATTTTCCCAGAACCATAACTCGGTCATTGAGGAAGAACAGGAGGTGCAATTGTGCGGGTATTGTATGATTTGCAGTGGCTGCATTTCTGCCCAATTATGTGAAAGTATACTTGCGTTGTGTCGTTGCAGTCATTACAGAGGATCCAAACCTGCAAATCGGCCTTGCCTTTTAGAGGTCTTCCAGTGAATATTAGTTGAAAAGACTAATAATGCAGCCAGACCAGAACCACTGATACAAACTATGGTAACTCATAATAATGACTTATCAAACAATGTCCCCAAAATTCACATTAATTCATGAATCCTGGGAGCACATCATATAGCACATCCAAAGAAACAGAAGAGTTCACTAATGGACTCTTAGATCAGAGCTTGCAGCATTCTTTAAAGCAATGCATAGAGGACAAACTAAATGAACTAGACAGTAGATGCATAAACCAGGTAAATCTATGTTAATAAGGATTGGAGCAAGAACCTTCTTGTAGCGATAATCCTCAGGCATGATGGTTACTTCTATCTGAGAATATATGATAATGAATCAGAATGTCTTGTGGATAATTCAACCAACGAAAAAACTTCTAAAAACATGCAAACTATTCGGCTTAAAAACATGCAAACTAGCATCCATGATCCAGTGAGCTTAAATTAAGAAGCCTACCTCCTCATCTATTATCTTCCAGGTTTTGGACATGTCAACCACTGATTTGGAGCATATGGGACAACAATATCTGGATGATAATGCCAATTCAAGTTAAAACAAAGTTTTGACATGAGAATCACAAAAACAACATGATAAGAACAACCACTGGGCAATGAGCTTACTTATCACGCTTTATCATCTCACAGTAACATTCAAAATGCATCGTGTGCCCACATTTCATAACTGTGGTGTCCTTTAGCGAGTCAAATAAGTACTGCATAAGTACATTTGGAGAGGTTTCAGTGCATAACAAAAGATTCTACTTGACCACAAGATTAAACAATCACAACACGGACCTCATAACATATTGGGCAGTGATGGTGCATGGAGTTCTCCACACATGAATGATTACCACGCAGGCTAATTGAATAGCAAGTACCTGCACATACATTGAGTAGTGTCAGCATACAGAAGTTTCTGGCATGTTATAAGTTATAGAAAGTAAATATGTTAAGATAGGAAGTAAATATTGATAGATGGGTCAGTTGCTTAAACCTAGGGATTGTATAATCATAGACTTGATTTTCCTTCCTATTTAGATACCCTCTCTCATGTATAAATAGATTGTAATCTCTATTATGAAATACAACAAATATTATCATTCTACATGGTATCAAGCCTTTCTCGTAAAGATTTAATTTTTCTCTCCTGTCAAAGTTTTTTTTAAGAAAAAAAAAAAAAAATTTTTTTTTGGAGACTTAGAACTCTGTTTATTTGGGTTACCCATAACGGGTAATATTTGGATCTCACCATCGCTGGAGCCGCCACATCATTCCCTTGTCAGATCTGAGGTTTATTTGCCGTTCGGGTTTTGGGGGAGGTGTTTTTATCGGTACTGTTCATCGGAACTGTTCACGAGTACTGTTCATCGGTACTGTTCACGAGTACTGTTCATCGACACTGTTCACATAGTACTGTTCACGTCGGGTACTGTTTTCTGATTCTGTGTTTCTTTTGTTGCTGTCGTTTTGGGTTTGTTGTCATGGTTGAAGTGAAAACCACCACCGTAACTGATGTGATTCCTATGATGACTAAAATCACGGAACACAAATTGAATGGATCTTCCAATCAAGGAATTTTGATATCTGCAGATGAGTATGCACAATTCGTCCAATACCAGACATCTCTAAAATCCTCTAATTCCTCCTCTATCACTGCAATTGCCGAGTCAGGTAACTCTACTACATGTCTTGTGTCTTCATCCTCAAAATGGGTTATTGATTCTGGTGCTACCGATCATATGTCAGGTCATTCTACCCTTTTGTCCAATCTTGAGTCTCGTACATCGCCTTCTTATGTTACTCTTGCTGATGGCACTAAATCTTCTGTCATTGGTTCTGGTCATGTCAACTTAACCCCTTCTCTTTCTGTATCCTCTGTGTTATGTCTCCCTAAGTTCGCATTTAATTTGCTTTCCGTTAGTAAACTCACTCGTGCATTGAATTGTTGTGTCTCATTCTTTCCTGATCACTGTGTTTTTCAGGATCTTTCGACGAAGCAGATTATTGGTAGAGGGAGTGAGTCAGAGGGTCTTTACGTCTTGAATCAGCAACTACCTCGATCTCCTCGATCTCTGGTATGCTCCACGCGTTTAACACCTTTTGATGTTCATTGTCGTTTGGGGCATCCTTCTCTCTCAGTTTTAAAGAAGTTATATCCACAGTTTCATTCTTTGTCTACTCTAGATTGTGAGTCTTGTCAATTTGCCAAACATCATCGTTTACCTACACTGCCTCGAGTCAATAAACGGGCTTCGTCTCCCTTTGAGTTAGTACATTCAGATGTTTGGGGTCCTTGTCTTGTTGTGTCTAAGTTTGGCTTTAAGTATTTTGTTACTTTTATTGATGATTTCTCTCGTACTACTTGGTTATTTTTAATGAAGAGTCGTTCAGAATTATTTTTTGTTTTTTGTGCATTTTATGCTGAAATCCAAACCCAATTCAATACTTCCATCCGTATATTGCAAAGTGATAATGCTAAAGAGTATCTCTCTGGGGAATTTCAATCTTATTTGTTACAAAAAAGGGATTCTTCATCAGTCATCTTGTGTTGCCACTCCTTCACAAAATGGAGTTGCTGAAAGAAAAAATCGACATCTTCTTGAAGTAGCTAGAGCTCTCTTATTCCAAATGAAGGTACCTAAATGTTTTTGGGCTGATGCTATATCCACTGCTTGTTTTTTGATCAATTCCATGCCTTCCTCCATCCTTCATGGTGATATCCCTTATAACATTTTGTTTCCCACTAAATCTTTGTTTCCTATTGAGCCACGTATGTTTGGTTGTACATGTTTTGTTCGTGATGTTCGTCCACAGGTTACTAAATTGGATCCTAAATCACTCAAATGTGTCTTCCTTGGCTACTCTCGACGTCAGAAAGGATATCGTTGTTTTTCTCCTGATCTGAATCGGTATCTTGTGTCTGCGGATGTAACATTCTTTGAGTCCACTCCTTTTTTTCCGCCATCATCTGTTTATAACACCGAGGGGAGGAAGATGACCTCTTGTTATACACTGTTCGCTCTTTGTCTCCTCAGACTACTCCTACACCTTTCGCTCATGTGCCAGGTCGCTCTCCCATCTTTCATGTGTATTCCAGACGCTTAGAGGACTCTGACTCCGTTCCGCTACCTGCTTCTTCGTCGACAGATCCTGCTCCCACTGATCCTTCACCGTCTGATTTGGATTTGCCCATTGCTCTTCGCAAAGGTAAACGTACTTGCACTTATCCTATTTCATCTTGTGTCTCTTATGATCAATTATCCTCCTCTTCTCGTTGTTTTGTCACTGCTTTAGATTCTATTTCAATTCCCAAAACTGTTATTGAGGCTTTGTCCCATCCTGGTTGGCGTGCTGCAATGGAAGAGGAAATGATGGCCCTTGACACTAATGGTACTTGGGAGTTGATGTCCTTGCCCCCAGGAAAGCGGGCTATTGGGTGCAAATGGGTGTTTGCAGTAAAAGTAAACCCTGATGGATCTATTGCTCGCCTCAAGGCCCGTTTAGTGGCCAAAGGTTATGCACAAACTTATGGAGTTGACTATTCTGATACATTCTCTCCAGTTGCCAAGCTCGCATCTGTCCGATTGTTTATTTCCTTGGCGGCTACTCATGATTGGCCCTTGCATCAACTGAATATTAAAAATGCTTTTCTTCATGGTGATCTTCAGGAGGAGGTTTATATTGAGCAACCACCTGGTTTTGTTGCTCAGGGGGAGTCAGGTAAGGTTTGTAGACTTCGAAAATCCCTTTATGGCTTGAAACAGAGTCCTCGAGCATGGTTTGGCAGGTTTAGTGAGGTGGTCCAACAGTTTGGAATGAAAATGAGTAAGTGTGATCACTCAGTGTTTTATAGAAATTCTGATAGTGGAGTAATTCTGCTTGTAGTATATGTGGATGATATCGTTATTACAGGAAGTGATATTGCTGGCATCACATCCCTAAAAGAATTTCTTAAAACACGGTTTCATACAAAGGATTTGGGTTCCTTGAAATATTTCTTGGGAATTGAAGTTATGCGGTGTAAGAAAGGCATTTTCTTATCTCAAAGAAAATATGTTCTTGATTTGTTGGCAGAAACAGGAAAATTGGGTGCTAAGCCTTGTAGTACCCCAATGACTCCTAACCTTCAACTTACCACAGAAGACAGTGAGCCATTTGCAGATCCTGGAAGATACAGAAGATTAGTTGGTAAGCTGAATTATTTGATTGTGACTCGTCCTGATATTGCATATTCAGTGAGTGTGGTAAGTCAGTTTATGTCGTCTCCTACTGTTGCCCAGTGGGATGCTCTGGGACAGATTCTTTGTTACCTTAAAGGGGCCCCAGGGCGAGGCCTATTCTATGGTAACCATGGACACTCAAATATTGAATGTTTTTCTGATGCTGATTGGGCAGGCTCGAAAGTTGATAGGAGGTCAACTACTGGGTATTGTGTTTTTGTGGGAGGTAACTTGGTCTCATGGAAAAGTAAGAAGCAAAATGTGGTCTCCCGTTCTAGTGCTGAATCTGAATATCGAGCCATGGCACAAGCCGTTTGTGAAATCTTGTGGGTACGTCAACTGTTGGAAGAAGTTGGGTTTTCAAATTCGGTGTCTGCTAAGTTGTGGTGTGATAATCAAGCAGCTATCCACATTGCCTCCAATCCAGTATTTCACGAGAGGACCAAACACATCGAGATTGATTGTCATTTTATTCGTGAAAAGGTTCAACAAAAGATAATATCAACAGAACATATCCGAACTGGAGAACAATTAGGAGATATTTTCACTAAAGCTCTAAATGGGACTCGAGTCGATTATATATGTAACAAGTTGGGCATGATTAACATTTATGATCCAACTTGAAGGGGAGTATTATAAGTTATAGAAAGTAAATATGTTAAGATAGGAAGTAAATATTGATAGATGGGTCAGTTGCTTAATCCTAGGGATTGTATAATCATAGACTTGATTTTCCTTCCTATTTAGATACCCTCTCTCATGTATAAATAGATTGTAATCTCTATTATGAAATACAACAAATATTATCATTCTACATGGCAAAAGAAGCTAAAAGTATATCATATGGAGATGGAAACTATAGTTATTAAATAACTAAAACGCATAAGAAGAGCTCCAATGCCACCAGAAGGAAGAAACATAAATGCAAGATGCACATGCACAGCAAATCAATTAGGTTGCTGGTGCATACCACACTTATTGCAGTGAAAATAATTCTCAAGGCCACCAACTCTGTTTAGATCACAACACAAAATTAATTTCGGGAAATCAGTGACAATATTTAAGGGAGAGAGAAAGAGAACAAATGAGCCAAAACTAGGATCACTCACCTACAGATCCCACAATCATCACAATGGAACTGCCCTTTCTCTGTCTGCATCATAGATTGCCAAAAGCTAACATCAGTTACTAATATCAACTGAGGATCAAAAAGCACCATACTTAAGTGATCCGAATATAAGAGAGTTTCATAAGTATCCACCATCAACAAAATAAATAGAAACAGCACAGGAGCAATTTTTCAATAAAGCAATATTCAATTTCACAAGGTAAGATTACATCATCATCGTAGAATTTGCAGACTCCACAAAAGTATTCCCCCATATTGACCCCACAGTTCGTGCAAACTTGAGCAACCTGGAATTTAAGTGGATTTGATTTGAGATAACAAGGAAGATCGACAAAAGTTGCAAACAAGAAAGCTGTACATTACAAATGTAGAAGCATACACACCGGCTGCTCCGTGTCACAAACAGAACATATTACCTGAAACATCAATACAAACACCATCCATCTCATCAGTTCCGATTGATAGCCTAGTGTTTAAGGAGACTTGATGCATAATATACATATTCCAGAAAAATTAAATACTGACAGAAAGAGACTTAGATTAACATACTTGCTTGACATCGTACCGATTGAGCTCGTGCCGTTCATAGGGGTTCTTCAACATGCTCTAATGAATCAAGGCAAAGGGAAGATAAAATAGTCCATATCAGAACAAGGTCCACTTACATATGTATAGAAGTGCCAAGGAATATTGCCTTGCATGATCCAGCAATTAAGGTAAAGGGACAATTATTAACAAACACCAAGACCAGCTTAAGCCTGCATACTTAAATGTTTCGAGACTACAGATTAACCAAACTAAGAAAACGAACTCAGCATGCTCCAATGCAGAAGATAAAAGGGAAATATAGATCACCCAGATCAAGATGAGGTAGCTGAACGGAGAAACATAGAAGGGCAATCAAGAAGAAATAATACCGCGGCCTCGTTGTGACAATGGCGACAAGGGAAGACATCGTTGCAGCATGGAGCTCGAATCTTGCATCTTCTCCTGTAATGCTCGCATCTATCAAAGAAAAAGTGAAGTAAATACAAAAACCAATTATTGAAGAAGGGAAGCATAGAAAACAGAGGAAGAAACTTAAAAAAGGGTACCCATATCCCATCTTCCCAAAATCAAGACGTCCATTAGATGCTTTGGTGCCTTCCATTAGTCTTGGAGAGAAATGGATAATAGATAGATTTGCGGAGAAAGCACAAATCAAGGAAGGCTAAAAGGCAAAAGCAGTTTCCTGATTTGGGAAGGATTGGGCTTCCTTCCTTTGGTTTCTCGCAATCCTCCAAACAGATAAAGAATGAAGCAACCGATCACGAAAAGACATAACCTTTATATCGAAATCAATTCATTTTCCATCCAATATTTTAACGTACCAAAGGAAAAACTTGAAAAAGTAAAATTCTGGAAGATGGCGTGTAAGCCCACTTGCAGGAGAAGATAAGGTGGTGGGCGACAGTGGCTGATGGTGACTTGGCAAGCGCCGCAATTCTGGGCGAATTGGAAATCGCAACATCAGCAAAACCAAATGTTGAAAAACAACAGCTCTCTGGGTATTTCAACAAACAGTTAGAAGACGGTTTTTACTATTTAGGATATATGTCCATATGTTCCATGTAATAGTTAATCTCATTCCTGCAAAAAAAAAATTAATCTCATTTCAGTTATAATTTATATATTAAAATTTACATTAGATTAATATATCAATCCCCTAATAAGTGCACATACTTCACCCTAATGCAGCTTTCCTCTCCTTTATCTACATTTCTCCTTTACACAGATAGGGCTAAATAATTTATCCAAGGACGAAGGAAAGTTTATTATTTAGGATAAAAATGTTAGTTAATTGATGGATTTTAAAAATATATTAAAATATTATTAAATAATAAAAAATTTATTAATATTTAATTATATAATTTCCGTAATATAAAAAAATTTCTTAATTGGTTCATAAATTTTATAAAAATATTTATTAATAATTTTGTTATGTTAAGAGAGTTTTAAATTTTCTTTTTAATATTTGATTATTAAAATTAATTAATAAATTTTATAAAATTAAAAAGATATTTTAATGTATTTTTTAAAATTAAAAAAAAATAATTAATAAATTCTTCAATATTATATGAATTAAATAGTTATTTTGTTAAAACGAAACCCATGAATAGAAAGGCCACTAAATTTCTTAGGAGTGAAGTAGAGTAGACCACTCATTTTAAGTGAGATCATCAATTATGGAGTGTTCCATGAGAGATGCATGTTCCTTCTTTATTTAATTATTATTTGCACAGCCACATTGTTGCATCTCTCCAAACTTAACTGCAAGTGGACCACCGAATTTTTAAAATATAAATATAAATCTCATGGCTCTACTTTATATTTATAGATTATTTCTATTATTAATTTAAGATGGTTTTATGGGCAAGAAGGATCCACAAAATCCTTCCATTTCCAATTCATATTGTCATTCTGGTATGGAGATTGCGGCAGCAGATCCGCAGGCCTCGATTATGACTCAACTAAAAAATAAATCCCAAACATGCTAATACAGAGCCTAAAATAAACCAATTATTCTAAATTATAGTGAAATTCATCGTGGTATACAGTTGTGAATACAATTGTGCCCCCCCCTTTGTGTTGCTCTCAGCCTCGAAAGCGCAACGGAAGAAACTGTGAAGACAACAAATTCCAACACCATGCAGTGTGCCTCTGCGTCCCTCATTGTCACCAGAATAACGAAAAACATACGGGCAAGAATCTCCCTCCCTCGATAAATTCTGCTTCTCCATGCATCTTTTCTTTTCAAGATTCACAGAAATGGGTTGTAGAGAATCAAAACATGCTGTTGCCACAGGAAACACAATTTCCCGAAAGAAATCTGATGCCGGGAGCAGGAAGAGCAAATACATAAAAACTGTTGGTGAAACAAGCGACAAAGGGAAGAAGACTGACTCATTGGTGCAGCAAGAAGAAAGCCAAAACGTAAGCAAATGCTTAGTCGATGAGGATGCATTGGCTGTTGGTGATGAAGTGAAAAAGGACATAACTGATGAACATAGAGAATTGAAAGAAGGAGCAGAACAAATGAACAAGGGAGATGGTGTTGCTGTTGAAGAACAAGAAGCACCAGCAGCAGGGAGATTGATTTCCAAGGAATCTCCCAATCGATTCTTTTCGTCAAGGAAGGATGAGGATGTTGAGGGATTTGCAGCTGAGGGAAGGTCTGAATTTTTCTCTCCACGCCTTGGATCAGAAAAGGAGAACTCGTTCAGTGATTGTGTCAAATCGGATGATGTTGTGGAGGAGACATTGGATCCACAGAAAATGGTTTGTACACTTGGCACAACTCCAAGTTTTTATTAGAACTCTAAATAATTTCCTTCAGCCATATATTATACATTTAAACTTATCAGCTTAACTATAAGATAATCTCATGTTCTTTATGCAGGTGAAGTCGGCAGTGCTAGGGAGCAATGGTCTTGGAGCATCTCAGTGAAATACTAGAAAAGAGATAACTCCGCTAAATAAATCTATATTAAATTCCACGTGATATCATAAAATCTCGTGTATTATAATTTAAATTCATACAGACTGGATTTAAACAGGGATTTTCCATATTAAAGTGACAAGTAAATTCATCCTCCTGCATTCTCACTAATTTATCGAGTTTTAACAAGAATATACACTCATCTGATTTGCAATTCATTGTGTAAAATTACAATGGGTTCTTAAAATCCTGTTTGATGTAAATTTCCGCTCCCAGCTAAAATTATTTTATTTTACCTTCTAAAATAACTAAATTCTGGCTGATCTGTACTGCTTCCAATAGTTCTTAGCATTTCATTTCTTCTCATCTCATCGATCATTATTATATCAATTAAGTGATCCACAACGTCATTCATATATTTATTGAAAATGTTCAAGCTAACATATTTTCACTTTTTTTAATTGAAATTAATTAAAATTTTTTAATTTAATTTTAATTTATCTCAAAAATCAAAATTTTTATACCAAATTTCTTGACTTCTTAACTTGGATAAAAACAAAGCAGTAGAATTTCTTAATTTTCAAACTAAATTTATTAATTTCTTAATGTAAATCCAAAAATGAAGGAAACTCAATTTCCTTCTTTTTTTTTAAAACTAAATTAAGCTTAAAGTAAAATTTATCTAAACAAAGAAAAAGTTCCCCAATAAATATAGAAATAAAATTGAGCATTAAATCTTCGTATATCAGATAATTTGAGAATCTAACTCATCATTTGCATAAGTTCAGAAGAGGTACCAATGAAATGATCACTCCAACAAGTCACAGATTTCTGAACATAGAACAGTATATGTGGAATACCTCGATAAGAATGGTTTAAACAATATACACATTTGTATTTGTGTTCATATAAACAAAGGCTGGAAATGTACAGAATTCAATATCTATGTACTCCCCACCCAGGTGGCCAGGCACATAGCAACATTCTACATCCAAACCTCCTAGAAAAGTGCCAAAGAGACGATGAAGGTTAAGTTGGCTGGGGAGGAAATCAACGAGGGAAATCTTGCCCTGACCCGACTATACATGATTGCCTCCGGCATACATGTCTGTTTTCAGTTTAAGAATGGGCGAGGCAGGATCCCTGGACAATACAAAATTTCCTTCAACATCTGTTCTACCATATTCCTTTACACGAGGATCCATTACAATTCCACAAATGCTTGCCCTCCCCCTTAAATCAATGCCATAATAAATTAAATGATCTAAAATGCTGGTCACGCTTACTGACCTGCAAAATAACAGAAGGCAATCTATTGTTTTGTTCCCAAAACCACACGAATAAAAAATCTCAAGAAGCCTCATTTTCTGGTAACCAGGGACATGTCCAATAATTCTTAATAGATCTTACCTGAATAACGTGTGAAATCTAAACCAAATTCAATATTTCAGTTTATCACAATAACACATCAAAGGGAAGGCTCACCTGCTGCAGGTAGGATCTTCACCAGTATCATCACAGACCTTCTCCACCCTGTAGATCAGACTTCCTAATCCAACGTTATACAGCCACACCTGCAAAATTTGAAATTTCATAAGTTCACAAAGTATTTAGTTGTGTCCACATATTAGAATTGTTATCGCAAAATCTCAGGAGCTGGAGACATGGCAAGTGATGGTATGTCTTTGCCATTGATCATTCATCTAAGCATGGCAATATTACCTCTCTCGGGAAGTGATGGTACGTCTTTTGAGGGAAGTAACTGTAATATGGAGGCAAATGAGGAACAATGTCACGGTCATGTGTTACTCGGATTGTATTTGGCACAAATCGGCTATAGTAAGATACAAACGCTGCATTTCCGATACGAGGCTGTCCAAATGTCATAACCATCACACTTTTTGCTTTATGGTTAACCTGAGAATACACAAATATTCATGTTATGCGTATTGAAAATCAAGCTACAATAGTCATATTTTGGAAGAAATGAGAGCAAACATCTTATTTCAACTCTAACAAGAAAAGGTTAATTTTGAGTACAGTTAGATCAAGTCCACAAAAGGCAGCCATAGCCCCTCCCATTGAATGCCCTGTCACCATGATGTCAAGATCTCCATAATAATCATTTGCTCTTTTGATTGCATTTAGAATTGCAGGACGTAATGTTGTGTTATGATAAGCAGAATAAAATCCATGATGGACCTGAAAAAATGCCATGGAGTAAAAGATTGCAAGAATTAACTGTTAAACAGAACTTATATGCACATTCAAAAAAAAAAATTCTGCAACACACACCATTGCATCAGGCATTCCAGGGTAATTTAGATCAAGCTGCTTCCAGAATAAGTCTTCAACCCAATTCTGTATGCTGCAGAAAAGTAATGAATCCATTACGAAGCAATCAATAAGGGAATTTTAACAAGATAACCTCCACATAGATCTAAGTTCATAAGAGGATAAACTAATCTATTCTCTTTCGGCTTTACATGAGTACACTGATAAAATTACAAGACACAAATGTTATGCAAGAAGCAATGCAACCTGAGCTGATCCCAGAATCATATAAGATACAAGAGAAGGCATAGAACAAGGATAATCAGACGGTTCCCTTCCGCCATTAGTGTGTGTGTGTGTGTTTGTTATTTAATAACATGTACAGCCAATTGAACTCTGAGCAATCCCTGACAGGTAGCTTAATGACCTAGGGCCAATGACATTTATAAGCATAAATTAAATGAATGAATATGCACACCTGAGTCCCTGAGTTCCTCGAAATGCAACAACTACGGCATTAAGATTCTTTGCCACACCAACAAATGCCTTATCAGTGATAACCACAGAGAAGTCAGTAACTGAAAAAAAAAAGAGGAGGGTTCACTCCTTTTAATTAAACAAGCAAGAGTGCCAAGAGAAATGCACCTGTAAGCAGTGCTGAATGTCAACAATCAGGTCTATAATCTCGAATCCCTGTTCCCATTCAAATGTGTATTAGGATCAGTTATTAGCACAAAAGCCTAGTTACTATTATCTATAGTATATGAATCAAAGTACCTCAGTCAAATCATTGCATCTTGAGCATGTCCAAGTAAACAGTTCAGTCATATCTGACAGATAAACCTGCAAGCTCAGAGCTTATTTCAGTCACCAAATAAGTTTTATGCAAATCCTCCATAAATTATATAAGAATTAAGAGTTCATTTTGCAATGGTTTTGATTGAATGCTGTAAGGAGCTTACAGCAGAAGCATATTCCACCAATATTGTTGCAAGAGTATGATTGTAAACGGGGAGATGATCTATGTGCTTGTGCTTGACCTGAAGTTCTGCAACACAGAACAAAACCTTATAAGATTTCATTTTAGAATTTCACACACTTCTAAAAACTGTACTCAAGCGACGAATTACTTGGTGCATTGGTACATCATCTTTTCCTAAAACAGGACAAAGCAAGAGAAAAATCCACCTATTTTAGCAACAAAATCCTATAAACATTACAAAGCCCTTCATAAACTTGCTCCAGTGCGCTTGGAGAGAGATGGACGGAGGAAAGCCCCTACTTTTTCCAATGTTCAAAATTCAAGCACAACCATCGTGCGTCGTGCAAAAATAAATAAGGCCCAGAACTCAGAACGACTTTAGGCACTGGGGCCACCAAATGCTTAGTGGGCTGGGTCGCATTTGAGCCCAGGGACCGGACATGATGATAAATAAACCGGCCTAATCCTTTCGTATCTTTTTTTGCATGCGCACCGAAAAAAATTAAATGGCCGCATGACGTAGATGAGAAAACCGACACTTTTGCTGTCAGGACGGGCGTTACTGTAGTGGAAAAGCCCTTAGGGATCACTAGCGAGCAAAAGAAAGGGAATAAGAGGGGGAAGCCTTCGAGGGGGCAAGCTTATTCAACTACATCGCTATTAATAATCATAAACGCATGCATATTCAAAACCTGACGTCCTCACCGTCATGCTCCATCACAGCACAGGCAATCAATCCTCAGATCATAGTGAAAATAAGAAGCATCGGTTCCTTCAAAAAGTTTTAGCCCCCAACACGGAAATACCGTTAAGCCCAGTAATTAAATTTCAAAAGTATAATTTTCCAGGCAGCTTTCATTATCTCATCCAACTAATTAACATAATCCATATTTCGCGAGCTAAACTTGTGGAATTGAATTCAAGAAAAAGAAAGGGACATGATAATATTTTGTGGGAAAAAAATTGAACCAGCACCTCTTCCAGAAGATAAAACGAATAGAAAAACAACAAAAATTGCCAGTATCAAACGCCTCCTGTGCCCCATATTCTGCATCAACAAATCATTATAGTCGATTAATTACTCAAGTTACAAAGCAATTACAACAATTCCCAATCTAATAACTTGTACATTAAAATCTCTTCCAAAAAAAGTTGTACATTAAACATAATCAAGTAATAGAACGACATAGCCTGCTATAGAACGCACACCGATATGATAGGTCGGTTGTATCGTCCTCCGGCGATCGTACGGAACAATTAATTTGCAACGGTTTCTCTGGAGTCCTCTTAGATTACTACATACAGCAGTTAAACTTAATTAATTCGGTGAAAATTTGGGAAGAGGGAATTAGGGAAATAACGATAGGGAAGAAAAGTACAGGGAAATAAGAGAGCCTTGATTTTGCTGGCTTTGACACATTACCTATATTGCCCACCATTGTTGCGGCGTGCGACGATGTCTTTCTGAGGGTATTGCTGTAAACGTGGATTCCTTCGCTGTTACGTGTGAGAACTGCAGCGTGCAGGCTGCAGCTTCTTCTTTGGCTCTTTTTCCTTTTCGAATGGTTCTTCCTTAGCTCCTTCAGGGTTCCAGCTCGGATTTTGATTAAGACTCCCTGAGTTTTTAGTTTAATTTAACACGTTAACTATAATAATACTAATGTTTTTTTTATTCTATTTTTGAAAACATGTAAAATAAAGCTTAATATTATAAAAAATAAATGTGATAAAGTTTAAAAGATCATTACTGATTGACGTGCCTTTTAAAAGAAAATTGAAATAAGGTTTAACATCTAAAAAAATGAATATCATAATTTTTTCCATTTTTAATGTATTTGATTGATAAAACGCATGAATTAATAAAAAACGTATGATCTGTATGTTATGAGGGACAAAAAAAGATACAAATTGCTTTCCCACTGCAATAAAACTTAATATTTTTTAAAAAATAAAATTTAATTACCGTCGGGCTTTCTCTACGCTGAGTGAGGACAGGCCCAACTGGAGAACAATGACCCAAAACCCATCAAGCTCTCCTTAAGCAAGATCGATCCGGCCTCTCAAGTCTCGATCCGGATGCGCAGGGTAGACTGGGACCACTATGAGACCTGGTCCACCATGAGTTCGGGTCCACCATGAGCCCGAATTCAATGAGAAGAAATACAGTCCAGTAAAATGATGTGAGAAAAAATAGCCGGCCCAATTCGCGTGCGTGCCAGGGGTAGGTAAAAAGGACAGGGGATCTTCTTCCAGGAGACGCTCTCTTCTTCCTACTCCTTCCTATATTCCATTTTTATTTTTCTATCTACAACTCTTGTCTAAATATACTACTTTATTTCATAAAATTTGACTTAAATATCGGAAGGTCTCCACTGGACATCCCCGATAGATTCCTCACCATTTTTTCTTATTTTGCAGGTTTTTTCATCGAATAGAATATTGAGAGACTCATTTGATAAATCAAAAAGAAATCAGATCCATATAATATGGGGCGAGAAAAAGGCAGATCTATTAAATATGGATCAGAGAGAGATTTAGATTTATCAAAGTTTATTTTAGAGTGCTGGTTATAAACTAATTAAATAGTTAAAAAATTATAAAATAAAACGTAGTTTATTTTAATAATTCAATTACCCACAAATTCAACCGATATACAAACTAGTTGAGAATTAAGGGACCCAATAATATACGTAATAGAAACAGTGTCAAAAAAATAATCAACACTAATAAAAGAATCTGTTCATCCTTATAACAAATTATTCTTTTAATTTTAACTTAAGTTACCACTCAAATATATTAAACTGTTTGGATAAATCGCTGAAATAAAAATAAAAGAACAAAAAGTTTGCCATGTTTTTTTTTTTCATTTCTACTTATATTTTATTACATATTTTTTTCTTTTAATTCATGTCAAAGTGATATTCTTATATTTAAAAAATAATTTACGCTGGTTATTTAAGTTTAGATTATAAGGACGGTATTCCTTCCCTTGCATTAGATGTCTTCTTCATGTCAGACAGTTATTTAATTTCTTCGGCGCGCATACAAATAAGACTGCTAGGTAATCAGGTCTGCTGTCCTTTCTCATGTCACGAACTCGTAGTTGGTGTGTCTGGATCTGTGAATGATCCGATCTGCTATATGAGACTATATCTGAAATAAAAAATTATTAAAATTTTAATAAATTAAATTGAATCAAACTAATTTTATTTAAATCAATTATATTTAAAATAATATAATTTAGTTGTTATAAATATTTAAATTTTAATTTATAATTTATTTAATTTAATTTTAAATTAAATCCACCGTGTTTTCACCACATTAGTATTCCAAGCAATGATCGGGCTGCACACAATTCTTCATTTTATCGGGTTTTACTGGTTTCGGATCTTTGCCCGATTGTGGTTAGGGTTTGTCTATTTGCACCCTGATTGCAGTGGACTGGTGGATGGTCTTTGAGATAGTGTAGGGTCTGCTTCTTATAGTGCTTTGGGCCTTTAATCATTGATCACCTTATACTATTTATATTATTTTTAATTTTATTTGATATATACTAATGCAAATGTGAATAAATTTGAAATAAACACATACACCGTGTGTTTATTAATACCATTAGCAATTTTTAAAAAAATTTAAATACAATGATGTTAAAAAAAAATTATAGTGAAAAAATAAATATATTAATATTTTTTTAAAATGTTCATACTAATACTTTTAGTTAGTTTCGATGTTAGGCACTCTTATTATTCAATAAAATTATAATTTATAATAACTGTTTATTTCTCTTCAAAATTTTAAAGGTAAAAATATATTATATTATGTTAAATACAGGGTGATACAATTAAACTTTTATTAGATGTTTTAATAAAAAATAAATTATATTATAAAATATTAAATATAATTTTAATACCAATAGATGTTAATAAATAATAAGACATCAAATATTTAAAGAGTGATAAGAATTTTTTTTATGTTAAATGAAATTGATAATTTAATTTTCATAAATGACTTAAATATTTATCGAAAATATTTTGTTCTTTAAATGGATTGATACAGTTTAAAAAAAAATTAGCAAATTTTTTAATATTGCAGTGTGAGTTGAGTAATTATTAATTTGAATATGATTGAAAAATAATTTGTTATATTTTTAAAATTTATAATTAAATTTTATTTATTTTAATATAATCCTAACAAATCACTATAATATATTACTTTATATCAATTAATGTATTTATATTTATTATATATTAGACTATAAATATAGTTAACTAAATGTTACTTTAATTTAAATAATAAAAATACAATTTTAGAAAATAGAAAAAACTTAAGATTATTTTTATTCATTTATAAGTTCACCCCTCACTTGCAGTTTTATATACATTGTAATTATAAAATACAGATATTTAATTTTATATGTACATATAAATATTTTGAATTGGCAAGTAGTTTTCATAATAGAATTTATATGTAGATGGAACAAATAATAGTAAGTGATACTGTATAATAATTATTCAAAATATGTCATGAGTTAAAATTTAAAAAATAAAAAATAAATAAAAAAAAAAGATTTGAACATCTTAATATTGAATTATTATTAAAAGATTTATCATTCTTTCAACACGCGAGTTTCGACATAAAATTACTATTATCGGACATGATTTGACATATTTCAAATACGTCAATATAACTGAATTCTCAATTAATTTAATATTCAAACTATTATTAAAAAATTTACTATTCTCTCAACAGAAGAGTTTTGACACAAAATTATTATTACCAAGCATATTTCAATATATTTTAAATAAATTTATAATAACGGAATTCAGTAGGTTTTATCAAACAGAGGACTATATGGAATCGTAAAAAAAATATTATATTTATATGAGAATAATTACATAAATAAAAATATGCTGGATAATATTTTATGTAATTCATTTTATTCTCTATATTCAATTATACTAACTTGAATGAATGCTGGGTGGACGCCGTGAAATTAGATTAAATTTATTTAGCAATTAAGTAAAAGTATATAAATTTAATTGAATTATTTTTATTTAAAAAATTGATTAATTAATAATTTTATTAATTTTTAATATTTTATTATTTAATATATATAATAAAAAATTTATTAATTAATTTCTAAATTTTATAAAAAATTTATTAATTAGTATATTTGTATTAGAGGTATTTTAATTATTAAAAATAATAAAAAAATTAATTAATAAATTTTTTAAAATATTAAAATATTTTAATATATTTTTAAAAATTAAAAAAATAACTAACTAACCAGCAGCCAAGACCGGACCCCGGCTATTGGGCTGACCGACCTTAGTGTAAGCGGGAAATCTCATTTCCGCAGCAATAAAAAGCGGGAAAATCCATTTCAGTCCCGACCCGACTCTAAGTGGCTCTGGCCCAACTGTTTCTCTAATAAAACCACCGGTAAACTAACAAATATATAGCCTTACATCTGCAACTTAATCCCCTTAATCTTGTTGAACTCACCTTCCGTTTCCAACTCTTTCTGCCGATAGGGAAAGCCGAACCCTCAATCCTAAGCCAAGTACCATGGCGAAACCCTTGAAGCAAGAGGCATCCTCTGATGAGGCGCTATCTAGTGGCTCCAGTTCTTCCGATGAGGAGCAAATCAACGAGCAGATTAATGAGGAGGAAGACGAGGAGGAGCTTGAAGCTGTGGCTCGCTCCGCTGATTCCGATGATGATGAAGCCGCTGATGGAACTGGAGACGACGTCAACGCCGACGCTGACGATGTTGACGAGGTAATTATTTTAGATTATGGACTATTACTAGTTCACTTTGTTTCAGTTATTATTGTTTTAAGGAAAATATTTTTGGTCTTGTCGGTGAAGAAGGCTGTATGGTATAGGTTTCGGATTTTGGCATGGCATTTGCTAGATTACAGATAAAATTGTAGAATAGCAGGGTTTGACTCAGTTTTGGCTTGTGAATTCGTTTATATTGGACAATAGTTGGGCTTAAATGAAGCTGAAATAGTTCAGTCAGTCTTGAAAGACGTGGAAAATGTTCAAGTGTTAGTCTTAATTTCTCATTTATGCTGCCTCCTCTACCAAAAGAAGAAGAAGAAAGGAAATGAAATATATGATGTTATAAAGATCACAGATGCTTTAAAAATTTCCTTTAATGATGCCTCTTTATTTTTCGCCAAAAAACTTGAGAAATAGGAGATTGCCGTAGAAATTAAATAAGAGGAATTCTAATAGGACAGCTGTCATATTCCACTGCACTGTACTTGGATTTGCAATTTTCCATTGATTGTTATTTATACATTCAAGTTCATTTTGTAAGTTCAAACCAGGCAGCAATAGTTGTTGTGCAACATCCTGAAAGTTCCCCTCATGATTTGACCTGCAGGATGAAAACAACAATGAAATAAGCAAGCGTGAAAAAGAAAGACTCAAAGAAATGCAGAAATTGAAAAAGCAGAAGATTCAGGAGATATTGGATGTACAAAATGCTGCTATAGATGCTGATATGGTGCTTTTATTATACTGGCTCAGTATACACTTGATTGTAAAACATGGAATTGTTGTACAATTTTGCTAATTTTAGTCTAATGGCAGAACAATAAAGGAAAAGGGCGCTTGAAGTATTTGCTGCAGCAAACTGAGTTGTTTGCTCATTTTGCCAAACCTGATCAATCTGCATCCCAGAAAAAAGCTAAGGGAAGGTATAATGTGTTGCTTGACAGCTGTGCTTTATTCAATCGTCCTATGGTGAAATTGTTTCTGTATTTGTCTAATTCATTACTTCTTTTATTCAAATTCTCGTATCTATTACGCATTCCAGAGCTGGCTGTCACTTATTAGAAACATTTCCCTGTTTGAGTTTCAATATGTAGTTATGCACTACTCCATTAGCTGTGTTGGACTATTTGATAATTGATTTTGGAGTTAATGACTGCAATAAATGATCCTTTGAAAATATATTTGGGAGCTAGTCTTTGACCTAGCTTAAGTGGCAAAGGGATGGGATTGGATGCGGAGGTTCAAATTCTTACCTGTATTACAAAATGGCATGGATGTCAGGAAAAGGGTTGTTTATGTGGGGGTGGCATGCCTCATACTTTGAATTGTCTATGCATCCTTGATAGGAAGGATGCGGACATGCTTACACCTAAATGCATTTAAGTGCCCACCTATTCTGATGAGTTCTTAATTAACTTATATTTTAGGGGTCGACATGCATCCAAAGTAACTGAAGAGGAAGAAGATGAAGAGTGTCTGAAGGAGGAAGAAGATGGTTTATCTGGGGCTGGAAACACACGGCTGGTGGCACAACCCTCTTGTGAGTGCTCTACCTATTATCTTCAAATTATGCAAACATTGGTGGGATTTGTTGTTGCTGTTTTTATTGTGCCTCCTCATAATTCCTAG
The DNA here is from genome assembly GCF_001659605.2 of Manihot esculenta. Classification (NCBI taxonomy): domain Eukaryota; kingdom Viridiplantae; phylum Streptophyta; class Magnoliopsida; order Malpighiales; family Euphorbiaceae; genus Manihot; species Manihot esculenta. The sequence continues at coordinate 1,297,976 of NC_035175.2, read as the reverse complement.
CTGCAAATAGATGAGTACTCTTTTGTTAACCGGTCAATATGTTCGTCACGATACATTTCTAATTTAATGTCTACCTACACTAAACTGATGCCAGTTGGATTGGTATATTGTGGGTAGTGGAAGTTTCTCTTTAACTGAAGGAATTTACATTTATGCTGATGACCTGATGTTTCTGTTATTTATACCTCTTTTTTGAAGTTATTTTTTTCATACATTGTACAGGTATTCAGGGAAAGATGAGGGATTACCAACTTGCTGGGTTGAACTGGCTTATAAGACTCTATGAGAATGGTATAAATGGAATCCTTGCAGATGAAATGGTGTGTATCCAAACAATTTTTTTGTTGGGATATATATAATCTGAATTCACCCTTATAGAGTATAATACTGTATTTCTTGTGTTATTGTGATAAATTCTTATTTTTGAAAATATAGGGTCTTGGTAAAACTTTACAAACCATATCCTTGTTGGGTTACCTGCACGAGTTTAGAGGAATAACTGGTCCTCATATGGTAGTTGCTCCAAAATCTACACTTGGTAACTGGATGAATGAAATTCGTCGTTTTTGTCCAGTATTGCGTGCTATAAAATTTCTTGGGAATCCTGATGAAAGGGTAAGTTGCTATAAGTATTCTTCTATAAATAATTCTTCTTTTCTTCCTCAAATGATTATATCATTGGCAATACTTGAGGTTTTGCAGTTCCAATGTTCCATTAATTTCCCTTTCTTTTTGGCAGAAAAACATACGCGAGAATTTACTGGTTGCAGGCAAGTTTGATGTGTGTGTTACAAGTTTTGAAATGGCCATTAAAGAGAAGTCGGCCTTGCGTCGCTTTAGCTGGCGCTACATAATCATCGATGAAGCCCATCGAATTAAGAATGAAAATTCTCTTCTTTCAAAAACAATGAGACTGTATAATACCAATTACCGTCTCCTCATTACTGGTACTCCGCTTCAGGTATGCATTCAACTTGTCAATGGCATGAAAATTTGTGCAAGTTCAGTTTAAGAGAACTTTACAAATGTTGATGGATAATGGGCATTTATTCATTGATTACCTTCTATGTTCATGTGTTATCTTCTGGTTGTATCTACCTAGATCTGTTTGTTGTTGTTTAATTTAACTTTCATTATATTCTTTGATTTGCAGAACAATCTTCATGAACTCTGGTCTCTTCTGAACTTTTTACTGCCAGAAATTTTTAGCTCAGCTGAAACCTTTGATGAATGGTTTCAAATATCTGGTGAAAATGATCAGCAGGAGGTTGTTCAGCAACTACACAAGGTAGGCATATCAATGTTGTACCATTGGACACTCAGATTTCTGCTTGCATGTGGTTATTGATTTTGTGGATTCTGCACTTTTTTAAGGTTCTACGGCCATTTCTTCTGCGAAGACTGAAATCAGATGTTGAGAAAGGATTGCCTCCAAAGAAGGAAACCATACTGAAGGTGGGCATGTCCCAGATGCAGAAACAGTATTATAGGGCTTTACTGCAGAAAGATCTTGAAGTTGTTAATGCTGGTGGGGAACGTAAACGTCTTCTGAATATAGCAATGCAGCTACGTAAATGCTGTAATCATCCATATCTTTTCCAGGGTGCTGAGCCTGGCCCACCATATACAACAGGAGATCATCTTATTATGAATGCTGGTAAATCTTCGGAGCAGAAGATGAGTCTATTGCTGTTTATATTTCTAGAAATCATTATTTACATTGTTATTCAATTTTCCAGGGAAGATGGTTCTTTTGGATAAGTTGCTTCCTAAGCTGAAAGAGCGTGATTCCAGGGTTTTGATATTTTCACAGGTCAGTTTGTTATCAAAATTGTTTATGCAGTTCCTTTAATATTTATGGCGAACTGTTTTAACATATGACTGCAGTATTTTCTATGTTTATGAGTCACTATGCTTGATGTTATGGTTAGATAATTATGTTCTATTTTGTGGTTGGTTTTGATTTTTAAAATGCAGATGACTAGATTGCTTGACATTCTTGAAGACTACTTAATGTTTTGTGGCTATCTGTATTGTCGTATTGATGGCAATACTGGTGGAGAAGATCGTGATGCTTCCATTGATGCCTTCAACAAGCCAGGGAGTGATAAATTTGTGTTCTTGTTGTCTACTAGAGCAGGAGGACTTGGGATTAATCTTGCTACTGCAGATGTTGTCATACTTTATGATAGTGATTGGTTAGTGTTTTTCTTGATTAATTAATTCATTCATTCTTACTTTTTGTTTGTTTATGAGATTAATAATTTATTGCAGGAATCCACAAGTTGATTTGCAAGCACAGGATCGTGCTCATAGGATCGGTCAAAAGAAAGAAGTTCAAGTGTTCCGATTTTGCACAGAGGTTTGCACTTACTTTCATGTGTTGTTGTAGAAGTTATGTTTATATTTTTTTCTTATTTTGCTTGATTATGGAACAGTATACTATTGAGGAAAAAGTGATTGAGAGGGCTTATAAAAAGCTAGCTCTTGATGCTTTAGTGATTCAACAAGGGAGGTTAGCAGAGCAGAAAAGTAAGCACTAGCACCACATTGAGCTTAGCAAATGTTTTGATATTTTCATTTTGATTGCTAATAGTTTGATGCCTCCTTTTTTCATGCAGCTGTTAATAAAGATGAACTGCTTCAAATGGTGAGGTTTGGTGCTGAAATGGTTTTCAGCTCAAAGGATAGCACAATTACAGATGAAGACATTGACAGAATTATTGCTAAAGGAGAAGAGGCAACGGCAGAGCTTGACGCCAAGATGAAGAAGTTCACAGAAGATGCGATAAAATTCAAAATGGATGACAGTATGTTGTCATTGATTTAGACTGGTTTATGCTTAATGAATTCAGTCATCTATTAGTTTTTAGTCACTATGCAAATTCACCATGTCAAATGTGAATTTTTTTCTTGTTTTTGGCAGCTGCTGAATTATATGATTTTGATGATGACAAGGTTGACACATTTCTCTCTCTCTCTTCTCTCTCATTCATTGAGAAATACTTGGGATACTTTTGAGGCATATTTTTGTGACCCTGCTTAATGTGTTTTGGTTTCATGAAGGATGAGAACAAGTTTGACTTCAAGAAGATTGTTAGTGACAACTGGATTGAACCACCAAAGAGGGAGCGAAAGCGCAAGTAATGCTCTTTTTCATCTTCCTTTTTTTCCTAAGCATCTGGTTTGTACCTGTGTATATGTTGTTCCAGCATTATACTTGACATTGTTTTTGTTTTAACATCTTTGTTCAACCAGTTACTCTGAATCTGAATACTTTAAGCAAACATTACGTCAAGGTGGTCCAGCAAAACCAAAAGAACCTCGAATTCCTCGCATGCCCCAATTGTAAGTTCTTCTGAAACTTCTTGTTGGCTCTGTTGAACAGGTTTGAATTCTCACATGACTTAGAAGTTTTTTTTTTCTATTTTCAGACACGATTTTCAGTTTTTCAACACTCAAAGATTGAGTGAATTGTATGAAAAAGAAGTACGCTACCTCATGGTGGGTGTCTGTCTTTGTTCAATAACTTTTAATTCTGGTTTTTTGGTTATGTAGTCAGTGTGGTTACAGTTGTTTCTATGCCAATTTTTCATTCCTTTTTTTTAACAAAATTTCAGCAAACGCACCAAAAGAATCAGTTGAAAGACACAATTGATGTTGATGAACCTGAAGGTATGTTTTATGAGATGCCTAACAGCTGCCTAACTATGTCGTTCATTGCATCATTTTATGTGCTGCTGACCGATTATTGATTGTTTAGAGTCTGGAGAACCTTTGACTGCTGAGGAATTGGAAGAGAAGGAGCGACTATTGGAGGAGGTGAGCTGAGTGTTTTATGGAGGTTTGGTTTATATTAGACTACAGGCCTAACTACTGATGATTGAGTGGACAATTTCAGGGGTTCTCTTCATGGAGTAGAAGAGACTTCAATACCTTTATTAGGGCTTGTGAGAAATATGGCCGAAATGATATAAAAAGTATTGCTTCTGAAATGGAAGGAAAGACAGAGGAGGAAGTTGAAAGATACTCTAAAGTTTTTAAAGAGCGGTACAAAGAGTTAAATGGTAAGCAATACCATGTTCTATTATATTCTTAAGTTGATCAAACTCCTTTAACAAAATTTGATCACCTCTTTCTTCTCCAAATTGTGGCATGCATGTAGATTATGATAGGATCATAAAGAATATTGAGAGAGGAGAAGCTAGAATTTCACGTAAAGATGAGATCATGAAAGCAATTGGGAAGAAATTAGATCGATACAAGAATCCATGGCTTGAATTGAAGATCCAGTATGGTCAGAACAAAGGGAAGCTGTACAATGAAGAATGTGACCGATTCATGGTATGGTTCTTCATTTATGCATCTATCTGATACAATTGCTGAACCTCTTCCTCTGTTGGGATATTAGAGTTATAGTGATGTTAATGCCTTATATGACTACTGGCAGATTTGCATGGTTCATAAGCTTGGATATGGGAACTGGGATGAGTTAAAGGCAGCATTTCGTACATCACCTTTGTTTCGTTTTGATTGGTTTGTGAAGTCTCGCACAACTCAAGAACTTGCTAGGAGATGTGATACACTTATTCGGTTGGTGGAGAAAGAAAACCAAGAATATGATGAGAGAGAGAGACAGGCACGGAAAGAGAAGAAGCTTGCCAAGGTCCTATTCTTTAGTCAACTCACCATTTCTGCTTGCACACAAGCACTATGCATGTGTTATGGTTTATTTTATTGTTTTTCGTGTTATTTGTCTGGATTTTCCGGAGATTTGCATTTGGTTTTGTGGTAATTGGTATATGGCATCTTCATCTATCATTGCTGATGCAAATTGTATTATCATACTTCGTTGTGTGCCAGAACATGACACCATCTAAGCGTGCAACTGGAAGGCAGACTGAGAGTCCCACTTCTCTAAAGAAGCGAAAGCAATTGACAATGGATGATTATGTGAGCTCAGTAAGTTGCTTGATATGGTTAATTTCACTACATGACTTCTCATGGAGTTTCTCCTTGGAGTAAACGTGCCTGGTTATATTCTTTTTGCAGGGAAAGAGGAAGAAGCAATAGGAGTGTAAACCTTTTCTTTTATTTTATCCTTTTTAGGGGGAGAAAAGGAAACGTTATTGCAAATATCCCACTTTTTATGGCGTGGATGCCCATAGTTTTGCTTATTTAGGATCTCGGCATATCTTGCCAGCTGGTGAGTGAATGCAATAGTGCAAGATGTGGATGAAGCTAGAAGTTGTATGGAGTTTTAACTAACATGTGCAATGTATGGAGTTTTAACTAACGAGTGCTATGCATTTTCTGAGCTTATTGTTGTATTAAGAGTAGTGTTTCTCTGGTTCTGATAGTTTTTTGTTAGTAGCGGTTAAATTATTTCTCTGGTTCTTGACACAACTTGTACAAGGTAAGTATAGGGTCGAAAGTCCAGTAAGTCTTCCCTCTGTTTCCCGCAGGCAAGCTATTAATTAGTATGCTTTGTAAAATGTATTTTTTGTTATTTAAATATATATATATATATATTTCTATTTCTATGTTCTCTTATTATATTTTTTATGGAAACGGAGTTTTGGCCTCTTGGTAGTTACCAAGTGAGATCCCAAGCCATTCCTAATAGTCGTGTCTGGGGCAAAACTGAAGCTCAAACTAAACAACGCAGGTCATAGTGTGTTACAGTTGGTCTCTGCAAACCGGAGCCTTCTGAGAAAAGGCATCTTTAATACACCAGCAAATCTGGCTTTGGCAGCAGGTGGCTTTTCTTTCACTTGTCTAGAAAACCAAAGGCTGTTCCCCTATGCGCAACTGCCATCTATGGCTGGAAACCATGACTACCACCTCTTTCTGGGACTCCCACTGACGAACGCTGGCAACAAACTATATTATGTGATTCGGAGTTATGTTGAGAGTCTACCACAATGATTTTGCAGTTCATTGCTGAGATTTCTTTCTTAATCGTTTTCCATTAAATTAATTTCTATTCACTTGAAAGCTTCATTGTTCAAGTATAAATTTTCTTGTCAAGAACCTTTCTATTATTACAAGCCTAGTTTTTCTTGTCAGCAAACACTCTGGTCAATTATCTATTCACTGTGATTGTAAAGTGTTTTATAGAATAAAACGTCGATTCTGAATCGGTTGATGGTGTAACTAAGTCATCATAACTTGGAAACACTTTCCATTCTGAGTGAGATTTAAAAAGGGTTTTCATCCACGTATATCTGCAGAAGATTGCAGTGCCCCTTTCTGAAAAAAAAAAAAAAAGGGAATGATATGTCAATCACTCTCGAACGATATCCATGATTCACAAAATTTAATATTTATACTGCTATATAACTCTTTCCAAGTTGTGTTAAGACTGAGCAAGGATGTGACTGCAAATTTGAGTTTATAATTGTTTCTCAATTTAAATCAAGAGAAGTAAGAGCTTTCTTTTTGTCGTGTAATGAGCATGTGTATCTGCCTAAGCGATAGCAATGAATTCTCACCGGAAATATGGGTTCAATTGAAGAACGACACTAATAGGGGAACAAAGAAAGAAAAAGGAGATAGTAACATGCTGAGATATGGAGCAGAATATGATGAAAACTTCCTGTATATGCCGAAACATGAGCCGACTCAGAAATCCATACACGAGACGGTATTAAGTACAAAATATAACATCAACGAGACACCACACCAAACCCACCAAGTCTCCTCGAATTAGGACAGATACATGGGACAAAAATTAGCTATACTCCGGTGACAACTTAAAAAAAAAAAAACAAAAGCGAAAAAGGAAAAAAATGTCCTAAATACATAGATTAACATGTATACATCAATTCTGCAGTGGGGGTTTCCCGTATACGCCTCATAAACCAAACGCTACCCACTTGCCCTGAACCTTGCTTTAATTCTGTGTTCCCTTCAACCACATAATTGAAGCATTCAATTTCATACTCAACTACATGAATGATACAGGACGAAACAACAGCTGTCGAAGTTGGATACAACGAGTCTTATTCCATTGGTGGAAATGGAAACCAAGACAGTTATGAACGCTGTATCTGCAACTTCCTTTTTTCTTCATGATGACACTTGGAAGCAAACAGCGTACATTGCCCAGATCAAAGAAACATGAATTCTTCTAGTGCTACCATCACTCATTTGTACCATCAAAGCTACCCTGTGCATTTGCCCGCTTCTTGTCTCTCCAATTTTCACCCCAAACTTTTGCTGCTGCTACTGCACGCTCTCTATCTAAATCACGATTCCTGGGAGTTTCCCTTGCTCTGCTGCTATTTACTGAGCCATCTCTTTGAGAGTCCTGTCTCTCATAATCATCCAAACCCCATTTAGGGCCAGACCCACCACCAGTCTCGCTCCTTCGTAACTCTGAGCCAGTGCTTAATTCCCTGGCAGCATCACGCTTTCTATAATCAGATGAATTTTTATGAGGAGAGCCATGCTGCCCACCGTGTTGGTGCTCACCGGGGCTATCCAGCCCATCTGCCATCCCCCTTGGATCGTCCCTGTTCCTAGGAGTAGATGGCCCAACTCTGTTACTTTGATTGGCAGTATTAGGGTCATATGTTTGGGAAGCTAAGTAAGTGAGTGCAGTCACAACATCGCCTATTAAAGGCCTTGTGGCTGCTTGTTCTTGCAAGCACATTGCTGCCACTGCAAGAGCTTGATATAATCCTCGCATTGGATAACGACCTTGAAGAAATGGATCAGCCATTTTGGGAAACTTCCTACGATCCTTGAAAAGTGGCCGTGCCTAAAAAATGCCAAGTCCAACAGAATAACAAGAGAAAACAACAAACCTTGTTTTAGTTTAATTCAATATTTTTTAACAAAAAAATGCCTTAATGCATCGATACAATTATTAAAAGACTTTCTAATGAAGTTAAGGGGATTAAAATAAAAAAAAAAACTTACCCATGCGACAAGATTATGCTCTCCAGGAGCACGGTTGTTGTCAATGGCCTTGCGCCCAGTGATGAGTTCAAGAAAGACAACTCCAAAACTATAGACATCAGATTTTAAAGTAAGTTGACCAGTCATAGCATACTCAGGGGCACAATAACCATATGTTCCCATCACCCGTGTAGAGACATGAGTCTTGTCACCAACAGGACCCAACTTTGCAAGTCCAAAATCAGATAACTTTGGGTGATAGCTCTCATCGAGAAGGATGTTGGATGATTTCAAGTCTCGGTAAATGACAGGTGGGTTTGCTTTGTCATGTAAGTACTCTAACCCCTTAGCTGCACCAGCTGCAATCTTCATCCTCGTGTTCCAGTCCAGAGGCTCCTTGTCTGGTGGAAGATCTGCGAACATTATCAAATACAGTAAAAGAATGAGAAGCCATACTTATCCAATCCACATTTTAGACTTACATACAATTGTAAGGATAAAAGATAGATCTAATAAGAATCATAATTGGTTTTCAAAGATATTATACACTAATTATCTTTTCTTACTAATTAGCACAACTAAACTTTGACAAAACAACATTTTCAAGTTATTAACTCGATATGATCCAGGTATTCGAAGACATTGTCATGGGAGCCAGCGTCCTTTGTGAATCACACTTGTGATCTCAAAATCAAGAAAAACAAAATCACAAGGGGAACAAATCATACATGTAGATAGATACATAGATGGACAGAGAGAAATAGAGAGAAGAGGAAGGAGGAAAGGCTATGCACGGGCTACAGGAGAGATTAAGAGGATTCAGAATATTATCTTGAGGTAACAGCACGTGTAACAGTTTAGAAATCATAAAAGAATTCAGGATATTCAATTGTTCCATTCACAGAATGGCATTTTCATCAGTGAATTTAGGTAGATGCACATGCAAACATGAAAAAAATATTTTTAGTTAATGAAAAGATGAAATACAATCTTAAAATTATGCATTTGATGCAGACAATCCATGCGTAATTTATTTTTCTCTACTTCAGATATCATTATTTTTTTGGGACGGGATTCTATTTATAAGACACCTTTCACCACAATTCTATTTACCATTTGATCAGATGGATATCTTCAAGAAGTAAATTTTGGAAGGTGGGTTTTGTATTTCATTCTTGCTTGCTGACAGGCAGTTTGTTGGATTCTTATTACTAAATGGCCAGTTCGCCCAGTTCAGAACTAGAAGTGATCAAAATTGTCTTTGAACCGGACCACAATCTGCCAGTTCAATTCCAGACGAAAATTTGAACGTTCTTGGATTAACCAGCAAAGAACCTTCATTTGCCATTACTCTCCATCATCCTTGAAACCATAAAAATCACTTATTTTTCTATATATTCTTATCCAGGTTTTATGAAGATTTTCCCTAGTGCTACAAATAAGAGAAGCCTGATACACGCCCATACTGGAGACTGGAACAACAACATAGTCCATGTAGTTTAGCAACAACCTTGTGCTGGCATCACTTTCAAATTAAAAACCACGTTCTCTTGGTTGATCCCCCCTAACGATAGCCATCAATTTGATATGCTACCAACCATTTGATAATTTCATCAATAGACCTGCACTTGTGTCTTCAAGGGGCAAAATTTTGCAGAAACATGGGCCAGCAAACTGCAGTCACACTATCTGATGCAAAGTGGCTAGCATCAATTGGAAATTGTATACCTACCGGCAGCATGTAAGGTTAAAGAACAACCACTTCTAGAACTAGAAAAAGGTGGCATTGCAAGTACAATACCAAGTGATTAATTTTACAATGCCTTTCGCTGAAGTTGAAACTATCATGTCAAGTTAGAGAAATAGAACCTGAAACACGCTCTTTCCCTTCTCTTTTGAGAGCTCTCTCACCCTATTGTGTGCTACTTGCACTATTCCATCTTTTCAGCTTTTTAAATCAATCAATCCATGCCAATCTGTACAAAGTAACAGACATCACTAAGAGTGGGTTCTAGCTTATCCCAAATGCTTCTGTTTCACATCTGATCATTTCATTGACTGATCTCGACATCCCATTTCAATGCAGCTTATTGCTTCTCATGCAATCCATTCCGGTTTACATGCCATTTTACAGAACACTATACATGAAACTCAGTTATTGAAAATTTCTCTCAAATACTGATTGATGTATAGGCAGAGAAACAACTGAATTCGACGCTGAACATTTCCCTATGTTTTCATCCCAGTCTCAAGAGAACTCATCAAAAGGAAGATCACTGCTAGATACTCATTTGCATATTTTTCAACAGCAAACTTATCAATTGCTTTGTGACTAAATGGTAGTCAACTCATATGGATTATTGCCGACAGTTTGGCTCATCCTCTTAGCATTGATTCAGTTGGTGGACCTAGGAATATCTAAAAGCAGTTGGTGTACTAAGAAAATAAGTGGTTACAGCAAAAGTCAAGCATCGTAGGTTATAACCAGCAATAATGTAAGATGTTTATTAATCACCTAGCTTAGGGAATTAAGTGCTATGGTTCTTATCTATAGATCAAGACATGGGATGGTGAACAGAAAGTCCAGATGAGGATCCTTACCTGGATTTCTCGTCCGTTTTCCTAACTTGTCTACCTATGATTGGTAGTTACGGCTCAAGAAAAAAGAACCCAGTGATCCCTAAGAAATCAGACATTTTCTGTGGAAAACACTGCTTACATTCTACAACATAACATATTAAATGAATACAACACAGATCTGGAAAACTGCTCCTAAACATTCTCCCAATTCTCAGGCTCGATAATTGAAATATGTTCTTAAATACAATTATCAAAAAGAAAAAACTGTCCAATTTTTTTAGGGTTCACTTTTTTATTTTTAAGTTATATTTTATCTAATTTAAATTCTAGGGAATTGTCATTCCATGTATAATTGTATAATTGTTCCACCTTAAAATTTCTCCCAGGAAGATCTCAACAATAAGTGGCACAATATACAAGTTACACAAACTATTCAACAATATTATTGTTAGTATATAGTATTCTAGTGTATTAAAGAATATTCTAATAGGTTCTAATATATTTGATTAGTAGTCTATAGGTCCTAGACACTCTATAAATAGGTATCTTGTATACTGTAGACTTACTTCAATATACAGTACAAAATACAGATCAAATATTTTCATTAAATCAAAATGGTATCAAAGCCATTTACCTAGCTTCTTCCCTTCTCCCTCCCGAAATATTTCCTCACAATGAGAAATGGCGGAGAGAAGCTCTACTAGGTCACAGAGCCATTTGGTTCCGACGATCTCCAAAACAATCGTTGATGACACCTTGGGGCTGCAAAATTCAGATAATCCGGCAATGGTTCTCGTCTCTGTTCAATTAAACGAAATCAATTATAGAGGCTGAAATCGAGCGATGAAAACCGTTCTCGGTGCGAAGAACAAACTCGCGTTCATGAAAGGGAAACTCGCCCTACCTGAGGATGGATCTGAAGATTAAGACAGATGGAGGTGATGCGACTATATGGTGACATCGTGGATCCTCAATTCTATTTTGAAGGACATTGTCAAAAGTTTCCTCTATGCCACCACCGCTCGAGAGCTCTAGGTCGAATTAGGAGAACGATACGACGGAAGCAACGGGCCAATGATCTATCAAATCAAGCAAAGAATAACATCGATCTCCCAAGATAATCTCTCTATGACAACATACTACAACAAATTGAAGTAGCTATGGGACGAATTGGCCAACATTGTGACGATACCTCCATGCAATTGCGGGTCAGAGAAGCTGGCAACAGAAATCCACAATGCGGATCATCTAATGCAATTTCTAATGGGGCTCAACGATAGTTTTGATCAAGTTCGCAATCAAGTACTGCTACTGGATCCATTACCCACGGTGAACAAACCTTTCTCGATGATTCTACGGGTAGAGTCTCAAAAGGAAGTCCAAACCAACCTCACAGAACACATTGAGGTAGCTGCTTTAGCCGTCCGATCTCAAGGCAACAGGCGAGATTACAGGAAGTATGATGCGAGGAAGGGCCACTGTGAATACTGCAATTTAGATGGACATACACGAGCTGAATGCTCCAGAATGATTTAAGAACAAGAACAAGCAATTCACCAATCCAGAGGCATTCAAACCGAGATACACAGCTCACATCTCACACGTTGAAGGTCACAGTGTAGAATCAGTCCTAAAAACACCACTGGCAGGTGCTGCATCGATCGCCACCATCGAATTAAGCAAAATAGATGAAGTTAATACAAAACTCGAACTACTGCAGCAAGAAATGAGCAGGTTGGTCAAAGGTAAAGCGGTTGCTACAATAAATACAGTTAATTTGCATTCAACCTACTCTTACAATCCAACCGATTGTTCTGGTAATAACTTCAGCACCTTCAATCATAAAATTTCTTCAGTTTTTGCTTGTTGTGCTATGGTAACTGGAACAGAGGCATGAATCATTGCTACTAGTGCATTACATCATGCCACACCATATAAGCGTCATATGATATCTATATGTTCTGCACCTGCACCAATAATAGTGCATTTGCCAAATGGCTCTTCCACACAGGTCTCACACATTGGAAATGTTGCTTTGCACACACATAAAATTAATTGATGTTCTCCTTGTTCCTGATTTTAATATGAATCTTTTGTCTGTGTCTAAATTGCTTAAACATACCAATTTGACAGTACAGTTTTATTCATCTTGTTGCTTCTTTCAGGACCAAAAGAATAGGTCTATTATAGCTGTTGGCTAAATAATCAGTAAATTATACATTTTAGACAATAGTAGTTTTTCTGTTTCCAATATTCAGTCCTGTGTTGACTCTATTTGTAATAAAGTTACTTCAAATCTCAATGTAAAAGTTGCTGAGTTTCAAAAATGCAATAAAGAAACTACATCTCTTGCAAATTCCATAATAAAAATTCCTTTCTCTGTTCTTCATACTAAATTAGGACACTCTTCTTATCATAAAATATCCCATATTCCTGTGCTCAAGCAGTTTATTGACACTAATCACACATGTGCCTTATGTCCTCTAGCTAAAATGTCTAGATTACTCTTTCATAACAGTAATACTATAACTATCAATCCTTTCGACTTTGTGCATATAGATTTACGGGGACTATTTTCTATTCAATCTGTCACTAGTGCTAGATTTGTTTTAACCATTGTTGATGACAAAACTAGAGCAACTTGGACCTATATGCTTAGGTTTAAAGATCAGATATATTCTGTTTTGACATCTTTCATTCAATATGTCAATAAACAATTTGGAGCAAAAATTAAAAATATAAGATCCAACAATGGAAGAGAATTTCTTAATAAAAGGTGTGCTTTTTTATTTTCTTCCCACGGCATTGTCCATCAAACTACTTGCCCTTATACACCCTAACAAAACGGCACAGTAGAAATTAAACATAAGCATCTTCTCAACATAGCCAGGGCCATCCGAATCCAAGCTCAATTTCCAAAAACTTATTGGTCTGAGTGTATATTGGCTGCTACCTACATCATTAACAGAATACCGGTCAAAGTTTTAGGTTGGTTAACTCCCTTCGAAGCCTTGTTTCATAAACCACCCAATTATGACCACCTAAGAACTATTTGTTGCTTATGCTTTGTCATTAATCACAGTCCTCAAAAAGATAAGTTTGATCCTAGATCTACCAAATGTATTCTCCTTGGATACTCCACTACTCAGAAGGGATATAGATTACAAAACTTAGACACAAAATAAATCAGTCAGCAAAGATGTTCTTTTTCATAAATCTATTTTCCCTTTCCGACATCATCCTTCTCAAGGGCCTTCTGTTTCAAATCCTGTTCTTCCTGTCAATTTGCCTAACGATGCATCAAGTTCTTTCTCTAATTTTCAGGCTCCAACACAATCTGATTGTGTTTCTCAATCACATTCATAGGAACAGGTCATTTCTCCTACTCTCCCTTTAAGAAAGAGCACCAGATTCATAATAAACCATCTTGGATGCAAGATTTTGTTGTGAATCGTTTATCCACTACTTCTAACTTTGATTTATCTGTTCACTTTACATCTTCATATTACACTTACCTTAACACAATTTCTCACATTCATGAACCTTGCACTTTCACTCAAGCTTCAAGTGACCATAATTGGGTCAAAGCCATGCATCATGAGCTTTTAGCTCTTGAAAAGAATAGAACCTGGATACTTATTGATCTTCCAAAAGGTAAAAAGACCATTGGTTCCAAATGGTTATACAAGGTTAAGACTAAGCCCAATGGGGGAGGTTGACAGATATAAAGTCCGTTTAGTGGCTAAGGGGTATAACCAAATAGAGGGATTAGATTTTAAAGATCGTTTTTCTATTGTAGCCAAAGTTGTTACCATCCGAATTTTTATTGCCTTAGCTACTTCTAAAAACTGGCAATCTTTTAGTTGACATTAATAATGCCTTTTTACATAGTTTCCTGAAAGAAGAAGTATACATGCAGCCTCCTGCAGGTTATTCTAAAGCTAGTCTAAGACAAGTTTGCTTATTAAAACAATCACTTTATGGTCTAAGGCAGGCTTCTCAGCAATGGAACTTGGAGTTCACGTCCTTCCTCCAGTCCTTAGGCTTTGTTCAATCAGTACATGATAATTGTCTTTTCAAACGAGATGACAATGGTACATTTACTATTATTCTTATCTATGTAGATGATGTGATCATAATTGGTAATTCTGTTTGTCATTGATCAGATTAAATGTGCTTTACATTGCAAATTTACTATTAAAGATCTTGAATATTTGAAATATTTTCTTAGTTTAGAAATTGGCAAATCTACTTCTGATACCCTTATCGCTCCGAGGAAATTTTTCTTTGACGTTTTAGGTGATACCGGCATGTTACATGCTAAGAATGCCTCTACTCCTCTGCCCAAAGGTTTGAATCTTGATCCTTTTGCTGGTGATTTACTTTCTGAGCCTAATAAATATAGGCGGCTAGTTGGCAGATTGTTATATATTAATATTACTACGCTTGACATTAGCTTTGCGGTTCATTATCTCAGTCAGTTTATGTCAAGTCCTAGAAAGCCCCATTGGGATGCCGCTTGTCATTTCTTAAGATATCTTAAGACTTATCTATCTAAGGGATTATATTTTTCTGCCACATTCAACTTGTCTAATCTTTCAGCTTATTGTGATGCAGATTGAGCCACTTTGTTCCTTTTCTAGGCAATCTGTCACTGTCTTTTGTCTGAAAGACCAAAAAACAGAAGACAATTTTTAAATCCTCTGTCGAAACTGAATATCGACGCATGGGGGCTGTCGTGTGTAAGCTTTTATGGGTTTCATATATATTAAAAGACTTGCGAGTTAATGTGCAGTTTCCTATTTCTTTGCAGTGTGATAACCAAGCAGCTATTCACATAGCTAACAACCCCGTTTTGTATGAGAGAACTAAACATCTTGACATTGATTGTCATCTGGTCAGAGAACAACTCCAAAAAAGCTTCTCAACTTGCAGACATCTTCACTAAGCCATTGGTCACTCCACAACACAAATTTTTTGTTTCCAAGTTGCATCTGGTTGCTTTGCCCCTTCATCCAACTTGAGGGGATGTTAGTATATAGTATTCTAGTGTATTAAAGAATATTCTAGTAGGTTCTAGTATATTTGATCAGTAGTTTATAGGTCCTAGACACTCTATAAATAGGTATCCTATATACTATAGACTTACTTCAATATGCAGTACAAAATACAAATCAGATATTTTCATTGAATCAAGAATTATCACTTGGTAAAATTACCTTGCATTAAGCATAAATGCTCAAATTGCTATCACACAATAGGGAAATTTAAAGATATCTTATTCACCAACCCTTTATAACATTATATAAGTAATACTCAAAATAAAATAAAATAAAAAAGTTTAGCTGCATTTCATAAAGTGTCACTCCTTTTCAGAGCATACATCTTTTACATGTCCAAGTAAATTCTAGATGCACCAAAATTAGAAGCAACCACACAAAGCACATAATGGCTACATTCAAAATCATGTTAAAAAGAAGAAATAACAGAAAAAGCCTGAAGTTTCTAAACAGTAAGTATTCAAGCCTAATAAGCGAGTGACACCTATGTTCTCAAGAATGAATGATACAAAAATAATACAAAACTCTAAAAATCATAGAAATTACAAGTTATGTGGAGAAAATCTGTAAGATAAAACAACTAGTTCAGACTTGAAATGCGATTTTTGTGTGATATATTATATCTTATGAGAACATAATTGCCCTAGGATCACCAAGTTTCCATCAATATCATATATTGAAGTAAAACAGGTGGATATCTAACCATGCAAGTGATCCTCCAAAGATCCCAGTGGCATAAACTCATAAACAAGGAGGCGTTGATCCCCATCAGCACAATAACCAATCAAATTAACGAGGTTGGGATGGTGCAGGAGGCTGAGCATTAGAACCTCCACGAGAAATTCCCTATTACCTTGAAGGCCATTCCGATCCAGCTGTTTTACAGCAACTATCTGCAAACACAATTAAAAAGTTGCAACCCTAACAGGATACAGACAACTATGGTATTTAAAAAATGTGTCAATGCACAATTCATTGCACAATAATATGAACATTGATTTTTAAGTAGTCTCAAATTACCTGTCCAGTGCTCTCCAAACGACCTTTATAAACACGTCCAAAGCCCCCTTCACCCAACAGACACTCGGGTCTGAAGTTCTTTGTTGCAGCAGCAAGCTCTTTGAATGTAAATGTTTGTGCTGCAATATTAGCAGTTGGTCCATCTTTAGGAATTGCTGGCTCCTTCTTAGGATCAGAACCATTTTGAGATTTTGACTTGTCTGCATGAATAAGTGCATCAGGCAAAATGTAGAAATGCAAAAGGAAAAGGTAAATATGTATATGTGCAAATTATATGAAAAATAATTGAACAGCGTAAAGGCTGAAAATGCATAAAGGAGACTTTTTTATCTTATGTGCAAGTACACTAATGACGGCTTCAGCCTAAACAGTCTAAATGGTATTTCCATAGAATGGCTACACTTGGTGATATCATTCATCATACTTCTTATTAAATTGGCATTGCAAATTTAAACCTCACAGATTCCTATTTTACATTCTCCAAACAAGCACAAAAAGTATAGACAATTTTGACATAGCCTTCAATATGTTATGTACTTGCAGGGGAACAAACAACTTTCCAAGTACTGACCATCATTTCTTTCTTAACTTGGCAATTATGGTAGAGAAGAAATATTTACAAGAAACTCCGAGACAGGAACTCCTAAAACTAAGAGCAGATCTCTAAATAATACAGGCACCCCTACATTAGCACAAAAGTGAAAGAGCACAAACAAGACGCAATCCCACAAACAATAAATCCATCAAAGAACTGTAGCACTGCAGCTAAAAAAAACCCAATTCAGCAACACTAACAGATCAAATTAGCAAAATCTTTATTCAGAAATAAAATAAGAAAACACTCGAAACAAAACCCACAAACGCATAATTCATACACTTGCAGCAGTCATATTAAACCTTCAAAGGAGCCATAAACTATTCACCAAAATGATTTTCAAAAAAAAAGAAAAGTACCTGAGCTAACTCTACCAACATGATGAGACAGGGCGACTGAGCCTTCTTTGACCGAATCCTTCTTGGCAACTTCTTTGACGGCACCACCACCACTACCCTCCTTGTTTGATGATCCAAAACAAGGAAAACACCCACCCATATCAAATCCAAACAAATCAATCGCAACCCACAAACCTCAGGCTAGATAAAACCCCCAGACAAAAAAAAATTCTCTCCAGAGTTGGGTCCTTTAGCAATCAATTCTTCAAACACTGATAAATTAACTACGACGCCACTCACTTTGCTTTAGCTCTTTTGATTTCTTTCCCTATGCTTTGTCTCTCTTTAGGACCTTTAGCGGCCATTGAAGGGAAAGATCGAGAGAGCAAAAGTTAGATCAACAAATCGAAGAAACTGAGGTGCAAGCAAACAAGAAGAGAAGGTAGAGAAAAGAAAATCCTTTCAAAAAAATTCAGTGAAAATAAATAATTTTTTTCCCCACTCTCCGAGATAAAACTTAAATCTAATTAACCCGTAATTATGGGGATTTGTCATAACACATACGTAAACAAACGGAAAATTAGAATTAAATCCATTGGAAAATACGAAGATGCCAATTGATGATAATTACACACAAGTACACATACCCTTGATATCAACTTCTTTTTTTTTTTTTTTTTAACTTTTTAACCCCTCGAAAGTTGAGAAATTACGGTTTGTGGTAATAATGGACATCGTCACGGTCGGGGTGTGGGTCCCAGTTTAAGGGATGTGCTTTTACATTTGTGATGGACATTCTTAATGCAATGATTTTGAACTGTTGTAGTAAGTACAGCAGTAACGAGACTTGAGTCGGAGGGGATTTTTTGTTTTTCCCATTGTTGCGTCCTATTTTATCTTTTGTGAGATTTGGTTTCAAGCCGTTCGATTGGAATGTGATTTCGTTGATAAATTCCAGTCAGTGACGTCATGGTGATTGATCCAACGTCTGAGAGACTTGTTGTCGGAAGCAATAATTTTATTTAAAATGTGATTCTTTTTATTTAAAATAAGATGAATGCAGTAAAAAGAAAAATGCATAGACTGGTAAATTAAGAATATAATAATTACATCAATGAATTATTGAAGTTGGTTTCAAATTTAAATTTTAATAAAGTCAATTATAATAAATATATTTACACAGATATTAATTATATATAAGAATTCGAATAATTTAGAAAAAAAATTGTAAAAAATAATATTATAAAATTTACTGGGTGAGTGGGGCATATGTTCCCCACATCACAATCCCTGTTTGAAGCAAAAGGAACAGAAGTTGAAGTATGGCCATTTCCTAGATCCGAGCTGGTTGGTACATGGAGTGAGTCCTCCTCCTCCTCATTCTTTGCTTTCCAACATTACTAATCTGACAACTCCTCCTCCTTCACTCCAGCTTTTTGAGATACTTTCTAGTCTACGTAAACTCCGGCTTTTTCCGATAAAAAAAACCCCCCGGCTCTGATAGACATTTAAGGAATTCAATATATTGATTCACTTAGAATAAATTGTTTTCGAATGAAATATTCCATTCTTAATAACTATACCAATTTTGTTGGATGAGATATTTAAAAAACAGTTAAACATTTGAAATACTGTTGTAATTTAATTTTATGATTTTTTTTTATTTTATTAGATATATGTTTTAATTAATTAAATATTTATTTCATCATGACATATATTAAGCATATACTTTTAAAAGTGAAAGTAATAATGTAAAATGATTTTACATACTTCTAATATTAATCTATGGCCCACAGCAAATTCAATTCTAAAAACTGAAAAAAAAAAAAAAACATATTATACTTCTTAAAGCTACAGCGAATTTGATTATCATCATAAAATTTAATGTTAATTAACTAATAAACGTTAAACAACGTAAATTTAATTACAATCATTCTCTTAATTTCGTATAAAAATAATTATTTCAATATTATTAATCATTTGGCATTTTTATTTTATAAGATAAAAATTTAAAATGTCTATCTTTTAATATAATAATAATAAAACGAAGTTACTTGAGAATGAATGGGGAGGAGGAGGAGGATTTGAAAAAACAAGTGCAGCTATCGCTGGGGCCAAAACGGGCCCGTATTTGTTGGGCCTCATCTCATACGCTTAACACTTGAGTCCAAGCCATGTATGAGGTTCATAAAATTAATAATTATTTTAAATCAAATATTGCCTAGAACCAGTAATTAACACATATGGAATCGATTACAGTTTTTTTTTTTCCTGATTTTTAATAAGATTATACGAAAAAAGTTAATTAATTATTGTTATAGTTATATAGATTTTAATTAATTTTATATAAATTTGAACACATATAATTAATTAATAGTTACAATTGAACTCATATTACATGCATAAAAAAGAAATGTAGCTTTCAGAGTTGAGAGAAAGCGTCTATATACCTTATGTGAAAGCTTGCAGATAAGATGAAGGATTATTAAATGCAATAATTAGTGGTTAATGGTAATAATTAGCCCATCTGAGTGCGATATTAAAGTTGATTACTCAATTAATCTTAAAACAATGACTAATCTTATTTGAAATATATTAAAAAATAAAGCAAAACTATTGATCCAGACACAACCAACACACATGGGTTGATTACAATCTTCTTCCTTCCCAATTGTAACTAATTTTTATTACTGTAATTATAAAATACAATTGAAAATAATTCTACATATGATTTTTCTCTTCTCCCACAACCCATCAACATTTTTCTGTAAAATTTACTAGGAATTTTCTTTTTCTTGCATGAAAAGCTCAATTTATTCCTCTCATTAATTATCAGAATCTTCAAGGTTTTGTAGATGGATCTTCATCACTTCCTTCCTCCTCTGCAAACCATCGCAGAATGGTCACACACATGTCTATGCATTTGAGAATGTGGAGAGAATATAAATGGTTCTAGCTAGCTTTTATGATAAAATGGAATAAATTCCATCACACCTCAGACAAGATGAATATTTACTTCTTTTTGAAGGAGGTGAAGAGCGCCATGAAAGTTGAAGTATCAGTTTGTTTTCTCTTCCTTTTTGGCATCTCATGCTGCTGCTGGTTGGATAATCACTATGCTATTGAACCCCATGGTGCATGCTCTGTATTTATCTTTGCCTTTTATTCTTTGAATCTAGAGATGATGATGACCCACTTTAAATCTTTGGATGAATGATGATGAAGAACATCAAGAAGGAATAGAAACCCTTGTTTTGTCAGCAGATGAAATGGTGGACCCACGATCGATTTGAGGATTGAAGAATACTGGTCATCATCTCATGTTTGTGGATATATATCACAAGAAAAAAAAAGGAGGAAAATTCTCCAGTGGCGTTCACGTGCTTTTCAGGTTAATTTGCATCATCTTCTTCTTCTTTACACACATCTAGAATTTGACGCATAATGGTTTGCAACTATTTTGAACTTGAAATGCATGCCAATTCATTCAATTTTGTTAATTACCCCCTTGTTTGATATTAAATATTTCTCAAAAATTTAATTCAATTTAATTTTTTTTATCAAATTTTCTTTTGTAGAATAAAAATATATTTTTTTAATTTATTAAATTTTATTTTTATCGAGCCAATTCAAATAAGATTTTCCCATGATACAAACTGCCAAGACACATAAGAAGGGTTGGACCAGCTTTTTATCGCATAAGAAGACTTCCAAGACTGATAAGAGCCAAAAGCTTTTATCCAAAAAGCTGAAGGATTAAGAGCATAGAGACTCCGCGAAAACAAGTCCTAAGATTTTCAAACAACAACCAAAGTCTTGTATTGAAGGAGCAGTAAATGTACAAAGTCTTCCAATGAATCAAGACCTGACCAACGAAGAAAATTTGTAATGAATATAAAAGGGAGAGACCGAAGGCTCAACTGAGCAGTAATAAAACTGAAAAGCTACCCCAAATTATAGAGTAAAGTTTAACTTGTTTATTAAATAAATAAGAATTACGTTCAAACCACCCTAATAAAATCACCCCACTAGGCAAAGGACTTAGAAAAAAAAAAGTGATGGAATGTGAGCTTTTGTATGATATGATGTGATACTAAAACTTTACCTCTAAATATTCTGAACAGGGAATACAGGCTAAGCACCCTTTAGAAATTCGAAATACGATTATAAGATGACATTGGCATTAAGGTTGCAGTATAGGCGGTGGCCATGATGAGAATAAAATTAATGTGCAAGCCAAATTTCAAAAATTCTAATATTAGGCAGTTCATTTCTTTTCGAAAGCGGATATATTCTTTTTATTGCAAGATACATAACACACAGATTGCATTGTATAATTTACTCTCTTCCTCAGCAAACATCCAAAGGTCAAGTCCTCATAAAAACAACATGCATGCACTACCAACAAGAACAATATATACCCTCAGATGATTTTGTTTTTCTGAACAAGAATATATCCATTTCTTGATATGACTCTCACATTACATTTTCACCCCACGACACGTACTACCTTGCGAATTTCAAACCTCACTTCAATTTGTTGCTGCTCCTTTTCACTCGATGTGACTTCAGATTCTTTTATCTACGCCATTTTTTTTCCATATTTGTTTATATGCCTTGCTAATAATATAAATAAAAATGCTTACTGTTCTTTTTTATTGTATAATATATTCTTCATGACATAATTGTATTTTATAACATTCAGTGGTTGAATATTTTTTATTTATTGTAACAATCAAAATTTTAAATTTTTTACGTTCTTATAATCAATAATTGTTGATAAAACAACATTAATTAATTATATTGAATCTAATGGTTTATTAATAGTTAAATGCTAAAAAAAATCAAAAGTTTATTCCTTCTTAATTATTTACAAACTCTCAATTTATAAAAGATTAATTATGTGTAGAGTCAAAGCTTGTATATTCATCTGTAAATACACTTCACATTGGGTTCGATACAGAGTAGAGACTCTAGTTGAAGACTATTTATCTTCTCCATACAGCCGCTGGATGCAAAAAAGCAGAGGACAATAAAGCTGAGTTAGCCTTATTAAGCTTAGTTATACGTATATATATGTAAGAGTGGGCGTGGAATTTGTACTAAAGCCAAATAGCTCCAGCTTCCCTGAGCAATTTCTTCAGAGAACCATTAAGATGAAGGGTCATGATAGTATTAGCAGAGCCTACAAATTTGCCCCCAATGAACACTGCAGGAACTGAAGGGTTGCAACCTAATCTCATAAGAGCCCATTCCATTTCCTTCCCTCTTGGATCCTCATCAAGCTCATAAATTGCAGGGCTCACCCCTTGTTCATAGAACAGCCTCTTGATTGCATGGCACATGCAGCAGGAGCTTTTGCTGAAGATCACTACCGCCTTCTGTGATGCCAACTTGGCTACTCGGTCCATATCTACTTCCTTTCAAAAAAGAATGTGTAACGTACAACAATAAGCTTACAATATTAAAATGTGGGTGGTGGATAATAAAGATTGTTAATTTGAAGGGGTTGAGTTCAAAATTTAAGAGACTTTGACAGAAATGCGAGAGAGCACACTAATGAGAACAGAAGCTGGGGAAATGATGGTGATTGCCTGTAGCTTGCCGATGATTAAGCTTGTGAGTTGTGCTGGATAGCTTGACATTGCTTATATATACAAAGACGCATAGAGAGAGGGAGAAGAGAGAGAGGGGCGCAAAGTGATCAGGTTGGTGCATTGAATATTTCTTTGCACTGTTCTATGCAAAGGCAAGAAACAAAGATGGAAAAAGGTGAAGGTTCCTTATGATATTAGGATTGATGCCCATTTTATTTATTATTTATTAGATCAGCTTCATGCTAAAAAATAACCCAGTAACGATAGGGACGCGTTTTTTAGATAGGCAAAAAACTAACCCTAGTTGTGGTGGCCATAGAATCCGAAGAAAGACTATACAGATAAGCCAAATGGTGCCGAAAGTAAAAAGGAAAAGAAAAAAAAAAAAAAAAAGAAGAACAAATGTAACGTACGGTACTCTTAGTTTTAGTGGAGAGAGCGACATTGAGTGGCACTCTCATTGATTGGGGAATGTCAACTTTGGATATCAATTGAAATAACTCTCCACAACATTCAAGTACTTTGAGCCAGTGATCCAGTTCCAGATAACCCTTGTTTCGAACTATTAGTCCACATGATTCATTCTACCATTCAGCCATAAGGTTCAGCTTGGGTGTCCTCCCAGGCGGCAGAGGCTGCAGCAAGTGGATTTGCTTCTGGGTTTCCCAAGGTGGAAGTGGTTCGGTTGTAGTTGGGGTTTAATGTTTTGATTTGTTTGATTGAGTTGGACACTGTTAATACAATTACATAAAAACATATCAGTTTTTGTTCCAGGTCTGAATTAAGAGCACATTCTTCTAGCTAGAATGGCGTCTTTAGTTTACTGTAGCGTAGATGGTCGTTTCCGTTAAGTCTCTCTCAATTTCAAAGCGCAAGTAGATGATGTGTGTGTGGCTCAAAATTCAAATTGTTATAGCAACTTGAAATGGATTTTCTGTACAGAGTTCAAATTCCCATATCCAGCATATATGGACTTAAACATTTGATAATGATATCCATTTAAGTCTCCACATGATCTTGGAAGCTTGCGTTAATATCGATTTGATCAATCACAGCAGAAAAACAATTGCTAATTTTGTCAAGATCAAGATAAGCCTATAAAAAGAAATTTTAAACAATATATATCCCATGCACGTGTTGAACACCGACGACTCATCACTTTAAGTTCTCTTTCGAGGATGCCATCACTAACATAGATCATAATAATTAACAATATAAAATTATTAACAAACAAATGAAATCATTATTAATTATACAATTATTAGTGATACATATAGAAAGTGCTGCATTTTCTGATAATGGATGGACAGGTATTCTTTCTGTTTCGTATCTGGAAAAGATTGCATGAAAGGCAAATCAAAGAGTATAATTTGAAAAAAAAAAAAAGGAAATTCCAATTTTTTTCCCTTGAGAAAGGAGAAAGAGAATATGTAAACCTCTGCCTCTGGTATGGTATATGATCAATATCAATATCATGAAGGCAAAATATGTGATGCCAGGATACGTCCTCGCATTCTCCTTTATCATTAATTGCATAAAGCTGACATTCTTTTTCCACTGCCCACCATTCTCCTTTCTGGGTATCTTATAGCTGGTCCCCTCCCTCTCTCTTTATTAGATGCTGCCTATAGCCCCATCTTTCCATCTTTGTTCTCAACATATCCATCCATCCATGCATAATAATATTAAAATTCAATGGATTTTTTTGAATTGGATAATTCAAGAGATCTTCATCTTATAAGTTTTTTGAGATCTTTATTAAAGGAGTTGTTAGGCTTTCAACTACAAAATAGTAATGCAATAACTACGGAAAATATATATTAGATGAGCCATGCATTCATGTATTTTCACATATGTGGCAAGGAAAAAAAAAAAGAATAGGGGCTACATGGCCAAGCAACACGTACATGTGACCCTTGGATCCGAATTGAGCTAGTTAAAGGAATTAATGAAATATTCTTTTTTTTAGCATAATAAAAGATAACGTAAAAATAGATAAAGATTGAGTTAATTTAATTCTTATATCATTTTAGAAAGTTGACGTAATATACGAATTATTTCATAGTTATGGGCTCCATAGAAAGCAGATTTACATGCTTATAGTCCTACCCCTACTTTATATAAAAGCTGTTTCCGTGATTCCAAGTTGTAACCTTCGATTCACAAATTGGATAACTCTTAGAAAATTAATTTTCTCTTTTGATGGTTTAACCTCAAAACTGAATTATGATCAAATACGATGAAAGAAAACTCGGTACATGCTTACTCACTAAATAATAGAATTGTGCATTTGAGGTATATGAAACTCTTCTCCTCCTTTTTAATGCTAAAGAAATTTAAAAAAAAAAAATTAATGGAGACAAGAAAAGAGAAGTTAAAAAAAGCAGCAGCTAGAGATGGAAGGGATGACGTTGGGGACCAAGAGTCATCTGTATTTCTTCTTTCCATGTACGGTCACTTTAATTGGTGGAAAACTATGTGTGATCGAAAGCAAGGAAAGAGAAGGGAAGGCTGAGCTCACAGCATCTACAAAAGAAAGAAAATGATCTCTTTATCCACAAGAAGTTTCTTCTGCAAAATTTTAATAATTAATATTTCCTGTTCTTGATTAACTTAATTTCCTGTAGCCAATAAAGAATATATGATTATTAAGGTCACCAATGATGAAGAGATCGAATGGGTCGTTCCAAAATAATTCCATATATTTTTCCAGCCAGAATGAGTTTTCTTAACGTTCTTTATAGCTTAATTATATCTTTAGGGCAATTTGATGAATGCTAATTTCTTTCAGTTAATGGCTCATTCATTTCATTAATCTAGATTTCTTGAATTGGGTGCGAATCTTGTTGCCATCAGAAAAAGGTCCCAATTGGATAAAACCAATTCTCTCTCCCACTTCAACATATATGTTCCTCACAATTAATGCCCTAAGAAAGGGACTTTGGATAGAAATGAAGAACAAGGAACACACGTATACTTTTTAATATATTTATATGAGTGATATTTACGAGTATTCGGGTGTATATTAATAAAAAAAAATTATTTTACTTAAAATCATGATAAATTTTATATAAAAACACATATTGAGAATTTCTCATTTATAACTGGATGTAAGTAAGAATTTTGCTATATATATGAGCAATTCTTAGAATTTTACTTTGAATTAAATAAATCAATGAAAAAGATTCTTTCTTTCTTTCTTTTTTTTTCCTCTCTCTTTCCTAAAGGAACAAACAGTGATAATTTCCAATTCGTCCCAAATATCTATTAGAACATTCTCATTCTCATTAAAAAAACCCTATAAAAAGCCTCTCCATGGAGCCCAAGGTGCACCTCACACCAAAAACCCTCATACAAATCCTTGCTATAGATAGCTCTCACGTTTCTCCTTTAACAACCATCTCTACACCCATCAGTTTTCTACCCACCAGCTGATCGCCATTGTAGCCTTCCCTCTGCAACTTGGTATTGTTGGAGTTTGAACTCTAAAGCGTAGAGAGCTCGAAGGATCATGGATAGAGTTACGCAATTGGCATCAGAGAGGGCAGTGGTGATATTTAGCAGGAGCACTTGTTGCATGTGCCATGCCATAAAGACCCTGTTGTGTGACTTTGGAGTGAACCCGACGGTGCATGAGCTGGATGAGATACCTAGAGGAAGGGAAATAGAACAAGCACTGTCGAGACTTGGTTCCCCAACCCTGCCGGCGGTGTTCATTGGCGGTATACTTGTGGGTGGAGCCAATGAGGTCATGAGTCTTCACCTTAATCGCTCCTTAATCCCAATGCTTAGACGCGCTGGGGCATTATGGGTTTGAATTAAATAATATTAATGAATTAACTCCATGGCCATGCATCAGCCAACTCTAATATCTACATATATATATATAATCAAAATAACGAGCATGGATGCGTTTTTGTCATAATGCTAGAGTGCAGGATGAATGGATTATTAGGTTATTATGTAGTTATTTAAAGCTTAATTAATAATCCTTTTTTGATGTCATCGATGTAATGTAATAAAAGTAGTTTTGCTAATAAAATAAACAGCTTTCTTTTTTATGTTGATAAAAAACAATTATATATATAAGTTAAAGATTTTGGAAATTAATTAAAAGAATATTTAATCATGAAAAAAATAATAAAATAATATTTGCTGGATGGATTTTGAAAAGTGGGCTAAGAGTTGTTCACATTGGGCAGGCTGATTCAAGTTGTGATGATTATGGGCCTATTCTTTATGTTTAGATGGGCCTTGAATCAAACTAAATCGATTGTTTGGGGCTTAGCAGTTTCCAATGTAACACGTGGGAAGGAGAGATTCCCATCACCTGCAAAGCTCAATTCCCAATACAGAAAGTCACCTTGTTACTGTGGGCCCCACTGCCGCACGCAATTAATGTCCACTGGCATCACTCTCTTGCTGTGTCTGAACCTCCCTCTACTAGCTAAAACTCGAAAATTATTGATACCACGGTTCCTTTCTATGTACAAATTAAATATTTAAATTAATATTTTATTATTATAATTATCCTTTAATTGATTTTTATATTAATAAAATAAAATGAAATAATTTAACACCAATTAGAGTAAATATTTATATTGAATTTAATGTAGGTTCATTATGCATGTATAGTAAAGGCATATATCTATATAGAAATATTTATTAATTTATAATTTTATAGAAAAATAATTATAACCTAATTATTGAAAAGCAATAATAAAAAAGTAATGTACATAAGACAATTAATTTTTGTAATTTTTTGAACTAATCATCATTCAATCGTCATCTACTTTCATCATCCACTGAACTTGTTTGGCAATCATTGTACCACAACGACTCTCATTACAGCTCGATTAATTAGTATTATTATTTGTCACCACTAGCGGTTTAATTATATTGAATTAAAATTAAATACTATTAAATGAAATTTAATTAAAAATTTATTATTTTTAGTATATTAAAAATTCTATATATATCTATTCGATAGAAATTTATAAAATTAATAAAAACAAATCAATTAATTTTAATTTTTAATGTTTAATAAAGAATACTTAACACTGTAAATATCAATTTCTCCTGCTAGCTACCGTACCGATGTAAGCAAATATCTGTATCCACATCGTAAAATCTCAACCAGAATCACCAAAGGAAGCCAAAACGACAAATCACATTACTCTGGCATCTCTCTCTCTCTCTCTCTCTTCACTTACAGCTCACTAATAGAAAGCACCAGCTCTTTCGCTTAACCAGCTTTTTTCTTTTTCTTGTTGGACCTGTGATTCCTTTCTAATGTGTTATTTTCTACTTGTAGTACTTGTTGCTGCTTTCTTTTTCATGCGGAATCGTCTTCATCGCTAGTTTTGTTTTCTCAGAAGCCGAACATGGTCCACCGATGTTTTCTGTCGGATGTCTTTTTTCGTAGGTACCTTCCTAACTCAGTAAAATATGTGTATTCGCTTGTCTCTTCTTTCGTTTGTTACTGTTTCTAGAACCACTTGTTTATTTTTTTGACAGTTTGTTTTGGGTTCTTGATGGATGCTTCTCCTTTTGGGCCTTTTCTTGATAATGTTTTTGTCTGCATTGCTGAAAATTTTAGGGTTTTGTTTGGAGCATTTTGATCTCTGGTGGTAGAAAAGGTTTTAGTGTTGCGCTTCTAATAGCAAGATGTTTGGTTTCACTCGCAGACGCATGAAGCTTGGCAGGTCAGTTGTTTTTTAACTTTGCGTTTAACTATGTTTGACGCCTGTTTGTTCTTGGGTTTATCCTCATTTTAGCCAAAACTCAGTAAATGTGTTGATAGGTAGAGGAGATGTTAGGTAAGCTTGGAATTTTAGCTATTAGGTTCCATTTGTAAATAACAAAATTTAATGCTAGATTTTTCTTTGTTAATTGATTATGCAATTTTATCTGGAAAGTTGCGTTGTGATGCTAATGTAGTCTTTCCCGTCAGAGTGAAGAAGGTACAACTCTCCGATTCAACACTTGTAACTAGAAGTCCTGTTAGACCCCAGAAGCGAACTAACAATCCCACTGTAAGACTTCTAACTTGCATGATTGTGGACTGGTTATGGGTTTGTATGCAATGTGCTAAGCTCTTTAGTTTTTCTTCCTATAGAGTGAAGGTATCATCTCTTCAACTAGTCATTCTGATGAGCTCGATTGTCAGTGCTCATCCGCTCCACCTGAGACTAATAACGCATCATCCGGGAACTCTGATAACTGGATGGTGCTGTCAATATCTGGGGACAAACCAACCCCTCGTTTCAATGTAAGAAGTGATTGATTTTGTTAGTTTATTGATTGTCTTCTTATGCATGTGCTAACCTGGTAGAAGAATTAATCCTTTTTTTCTCTTCTCAAATAGCATGCTGCAACTGTGATTGGTAACAAGATGATTGTGGTTGGTGGTGAGTCTGGAAGTGGATTGTTAGATGACGTGCAGGTAAAGAACATTTATTCATATTCATTTGTTTTGGTGGTTTTTGAACTAATTATGGATATGAAAAGGGAAATCTTACTTTACTTGCGTGACTTAAAAGTTTGGTTGTTTAAAGGTGATTAACAGATTTGAGTGTGATTCTTTGAATGCTTCACTTAAGAATTTCTTAAAGGCATGTCAATTCAGTAGTGTGCGGTTTTGGTTACTGTATTATCTTTTGTTTATTGTTCAGGTGCTTAATTTTGATCAATTTACCTGGACTGCAATTTCATCAAAGCTTTACTTGTCACCAAGCAGCTTGCCATTAAAGATTCCAGCATGCAAGGGCCACAGTCTGGTAGCATCACATAGACACTATACTCTTCAGCTGCATTATTGTGCATTACATGCTGTTGGCCTATATTATTTGATGTAGGGTATTTTCCTGTTCAAGATATTTTATGGTGCATTTTATGCAGCTGGAAGTTTGGTTACTAAGTTATGTTCACAGCAAATGTCAATTAGAAAAGTTAACCCATTTAAACATACACAAATGGATATGTGGCACTACTGATTCAGCCAACAAAATGAAGTATAGGTATTTGAGGTACTGTATACTTTTCTTATGCCTGTTGCTTAAAATGCTCTGCCACATCTGTGTTGCCTAGGTTTCATGGGGGAAGAAGGCACTTCTAATTGGAGGAAAAATGGATCCAGCGAGTGATAGAATTTCAGGTTGTGTTTTGGTGTTTGTCATGCTCATACTGCCATTGTTTTGTTCTCCTAAATGATATGGAATAACTCCAAATCTTCTTCCTGTCACAGTATGGGCATTTGATATGGAAACAGAGTGTTGGTCAATTATGGAAGCGAAGGGAGATGTGCCGGTACCATTACAGCTATTTGTAGCTAGAATTCCTATTCAGAGCTTTATTAATATATCGCTCTTTTGTTTGGATGGATAATCTTATATTGGTGTTTCAGCTGCAAAACTCTGAATTTAAGCTTTAAATATATGCTTTGCAGGTTGCTCGCAGTGGTCATACTGTAGTCAGGGCAAGCTCCGTTTTAATTTTATTTGGGGGTGAAGATGCTAAAAGGAGGAAGCTAAATGATCTACATATGTTTGATCTGAAGACTTTAACATGGCTCCCTTTACATTGCACGTGAGTTGACTTTGGTGTACTTTACTCTGATATACATGGGGGAGATATGCATTTAGGTTTTCAATTAGCATTTTTTTTTGCCATGTGCAGAGGAACAGGACCATCTCCAAGATCCAACCATGTGGCTGCTCTTTGTGATGATAAAATGCTACTTATATTTGGAGGAGCATCAAAGTCACGGACTTTGAATGACTTGTATTCACTTGACTTCGAAACGGTGCTTAATTTCATTCTTAATAATGCCATGCTAAACATTTTGCAGCCAGATAGAAGCAACATTGTATCAATATTGCATTTGATATTCTATTTCTGTTCCTAGATGGTTTGGTCAAGAATAAAGAAACGAGGTTTCCATCCATCTCCTAGGGCTGGTTGCTGTGGAGTATTATGCGGATCTAAATGGTACATAGCAGGAGGGGGTAGCAGAAAAAAGAGTATGCCCCACGAGCTAATCCTTTCTGATCTGTTTCTGATGTTTTGCAACCTTAGCTGAAAGAAAAGGATAGGTTTCTTTAGCCTGTTTATCTCATATTGCATTAGAGGAATGAGTTATTGTGTTTCTTTCTATCAAGTCAGTTGATAATTAATAGCTAATTTTTTTATCTTTTAATCATTCAGCTGTCGTCCTTGTTAGGCGTTTGAGACATATGCCTTTAAAGTTGTTGGCTTTCTCATTTTTGATTCATGGACACATTGTTGGTCTGTTGTTCCACTCATTATTGCACATCCATAATGTTGCATGCTGTTGAAACTTCTCTCATTATATGTGCAGGACTCTCAGAAACTTTGGTTTTTGATATTTTGAAAGTGGAGTGGTCTGTGGCCTTTGCATCGCCCCCATCTTCTATTACGACAAACAAGGTGAGCCTTACTCTCTGTCTGTTTGTATGATCGTATAAAGTAGCAGACTAATTTGCGATGAGATGGTTGACGTAAACAATTTATTTGCTTGCGTTTTGTGGTTGAAACTTGTTTGAGCAGAATGGTTTTGTAGTTTAGACATTAACTTATGCTCAAGTAAATTTTGCATAAACATTTTTTATTGTTGTATGCTTTGGTATTTTGGATATTTCTCCAAGGTGCTATGTTCTTTGTTGGTAGCATGATGACATATTTCTTTCTCGTTCTTTTTTACTATATTTTCTGTCTAAAACATTCTTTTCGCTTTCAGGGATTTAGCTTGGTGCTTGTGCAACACAAAGAGAAGGATTTTCTTGTTGCATTTGGAGGATCTAAAAAGGAGCCAACAAATCAGGTTAGGCTGAAAACATGTTTACTTGAGCTGATTTTGCTAAACTGTTAATTTCGTTTGTGTTGCATTGCAGGTTGAAGTAATGGGCATGGTTAAGAATGACTCATCCATAAATCGACAATCTGCTGCTAGTAAAGATACTGGCCCAATGTTGTTTGGAAAGCAGTCATCTTCCATGGGGCAGGCTACACAACTTAGTACTGGCTCTTCCCAACGTTCAGTTGAATCCCTTGCAAGACAAAATTTAGCGTCTGTAGTTGAGCAGCATGGTTCAGGTAGAAAATCTTTATCAGAGACACACGCAAATCCCAATTCTGTTTCTGGAAATGCTTCACTGCGCAAGCAATTTCATGAAGAACATAGCACAGCTGTTAAGGTGGCAAAGAATTCAGAAGATGGAACTTTATCATCTCTGGTAAGCTTATAGTTCTTGCCAATTAACAGTAGTTATTAATCTTGACTGTTATATGAAATGTTACGTTCAATTTCTAGTTTATGTAACTGAAATTTCAGTATTGCAATTATTTCCAATGGAAAATCAAGAGATCATTGCAACACTTTGGCAGCTTTTGTGGATAGAGAAAAGTTTTTTCATGGTTATTTTTCAGCCCTTCCTAGAGATGCAATGATTTCTAAGTTTTAGACTTAAAATTTGGATTCCTTAACTTCTTTTTGCACTTTTACATCCTTTGCACCAATTGGTCGAAGTCTTCTCTTATAATTCATCATTAGCAAGCAATTTTTTTCTACTGAGAAAAGGTTACTGCTAATTGGTGGATAAAGAAATAGAAAACATCAATCTAAAATTGTGTTCTTTTTTCCCTCTTGATACATCCCCTCTTCTAAAATTGTGATGATTATATTTTATATTAATATAAACATGTGTTTTCCTTTTGATTTCAGGTGATGGAACACCGAATGAATCAATCTGATTTGTCTATTCAAACTAACTTATCCATAGGTAAAATTATTGCAGAAGAGAATTCTTCTGTATTTGAATCTGAAAATTTTAACTCCCAAAACCAAGGAATTAGGAACCATCTCAGTGATAATGAGGATGGATTAGTACCAGAAACTGATGGTATGACGGGAGGGGCTCATTCAAGCATGTATCAATTATATGAAACAAAAATAGCTGCTCTGATAAGAAAGAATGAGGTTCTAGAAGGACAACTAGCTGCTGCATTGTCAAGTCGAGAAACAGCAGAGAAAAATCTATCCTCTGTTACGAAGAGTAAACAAGAGATGGAGAAAAGGCTGGCAGACACACTAAGGGAAGTGGATTTGCTGAAAGAGAAGCTAGCTAGTGTAGAGCTAGCCCAAGAAGAGGCCAACAGCTTATCAAATATTGTCCATTCTGATAACGTAAGGCTTGAACACGACGTGGCTTTCCTTAAGGCAGTTTTGGATGATACACAAAAGGTATTTTATTGTGTTATGCAGTTTCCTTGGGGGCATTGGTAATATTGATCGTAGTCTTTGAACTGCTTTATATTTATGCAGGAGCTGCATTCAACTAGGGGAGTCCTTACAGGGGAAAGGGCCAGAGCATTCCAACTCCAGGTAATGACTATATACCAAAAGCATGAGAAGTTCTTGATCTTAAGGAGTAATATATTTATGTTGCCCATATACTCCTATGCACACACTTATCAAAATTATGGAATTATTCTTTGCTCTAATTCTCTTAACTGTGTGCTTAAGAGAGTCCTTTATGCTCGCTGGATCAACTAAAAATTGTAAAAAACAAAAGAATTGTTTGATGGATTTAAAAATTGTCAAACAAAATGTCCATTTAAGCAGAATGCGTCAACTGATTGATTCGAACAATGGAATGTTCATTATCACGCATATTTTCAACGACTGAGGCGTTAATAGGTCAAGCTGATTGGCGTGTATCAATAAAACGTCTTTGTCATAAATATTCTAGTGTCCACATTTGAGCTAACGTCCTGATGAACAAGAAATGCTACTGGAACACCACACCTAAACGAACTACTGTGGGGCCCGTTGATGAGATTACTTGTGATAGAAGTTAATCCTTGGTGATGTTTGATCAAAGATTATTCATGCTGCCATCTATGCCCCTGCAGGTTGAAGTTTTTCACCTTAAACAAAGATTGCAATCAATGGAGAATCGAGTTCCCACCCCTAGAAAACCATTCAATGTGTAGTAAGGGAACAATGTATGTTAAGACAACGAAATGCTGTACAGGAACCGTCTGAACCACTGTATCCAGCTGTTCAAACCTGTACCAAACTGTCTACCATTTGAATGGCCTTTGTTTTGATGTAAGCCACGCTCCTGTATATGCAATGAAGAATTGTTTTGATGCAATATTAATATGTATATATGTTGCATTTTTATGACTTTTCTGTTAAATATATATTTCTATTCTTTAAAAATCTGGAAAAAGAAAAAAAAAATTGTCGGTAGCCACGCCGTCTGGTAAAGGCCGTTGACCAATAGGCATATGTCCATTTAAATACAAATTTTTCTGCTAAATTCCTTTTTTTCATATGATGCCAGAACTGAAAAACCATATTTTCAAGTTTTCAGAATTAACTATATATATATATATACATATATATTCTTGTTTTCTGTAAAAAAAAAAAACCAGAATTTCATTAAAAACATGAAAATAATTTCCGCCAAGAAACATGAGTTGTCTCCATAAATTCAGTTTTCCCAGCATGTATCAATTACAAGCATTAGAAGCTGCTTTTGGAATCGAAATTTTTAGGATTTAGAACCAGGAACTAAAATGTGCATTGCACAGAAGGTAAACGCCTACTAATAACTTCAACCTCGAGTCCCTTCTGGTATGATCAAAACATAGCTAATGGCAAAACACAGACAACATAATAAGAAAAAAAATTTTTGACATCATTATCATCCAAGAGCTCAATCTGTTCCTATCCCCTTTGCAAGGATAAATGTGAAGCTACAAGCAAAAGGCATCACAGATAGAACATACATAAAACCCATTATATCCCAATCGTTTTTTAGCATTTATCAACCAA
Organism: Manihot esculenta; assembly: GCF_001659605.2. Lineage (NCBI taxonomy): Eukaryota > Viridiplantae > Streptophyta > Magnoliopsida > Malpighiales > Euphorbiaceae > Manihot > Manihot esculenta. The sequence continues at coordinate 1,263,018 of NC_035175.2, read as the reverse complement.
AATACCTTTTGGGAATTGTAATCAATCGAGGCTTTACAACACTCTTGCAATCGAAGCAGCCGTCTGGTCGTCAGCAAAATTCCTTTAGCATTTTCTCTGACTGGCCATCTTGAAGATGTAATTTCCTCATGATTATGAAATTCCAAGACATTGTTTGTCACAGAAGCTCAGTCTCCTCTTGGTCTGCATCTGCATCCTCAACCTCATTTTCTTCATCTTCTTCAGGAGCATCCGGATCCACTCCCTACATTTAGTAATCAATTAAATCCCAAAATACCAAAGTTTGCCCTGTATCATTCTAGACACCTGAACTTTCACCCAAAAATAAAATTCAAAAGTATAATTTACATTAAAAAAAATCACCTCGCTAAAATGTTTAACTACAAAGACATTAGATAAATATTTATTCATCAACAGAGTCCAGGTACCAATAATAATTTATAAATACTGCAGACCTGGAAAGTGAAAACAAATAAATGTGGCTGTGACAACTATACAAGCAAAAAGGCAAACCTTCATTTGTTTTTCCAGGCGCTCAAGCCCTTTCTTTGCAGCTTCATTTTGGGGGTTTATTCTGCAAATCAAATATACAGATTAAATTGAAGGCAATAACTAATACCGCATCAGTCTGTTGTGTTTTAATAAAGATCTGTGCTCAGTTGCAGAGTTGCAGTCTAGAGTTATAAATGTAGGTAACCTTAATGCAGCCTGATAATGTGACAAAGCCTCTTGCAGCATATTTGTGGCAGCAAATACTTGAGCCAGCTTGACATGAAGAGAGTCATCAGCCCAATCCTTGAGATATCGCTCAAGCAGGGATACAGCATCTCCATTTCGGCCCTCGATAACATGAAGCTCAGCCAAAGCTAATGCAGCACCAAGGTAACCAGGTTCCAGCCGCAGTGCTGACTCATAAAACTTTTTTGCCTGTTACCAGTTGAAGTTAATACTGACTTCATAAAACACTTATATGAGATGATCACTCCTGTGAGAGCAGATACAAGATGAATTTACCCAGGAAAAGGGGTAAGGAGAAAATATTCCAAAATTATCTGTCACAGGTCTACCTTCTCTCTGCCACCAGAATTGCTAGCATGTACATCACCAACTAATTTTAGAGCCTTTGCAGATTGAGGCATGGCCTTCATTGCCTCCCTGGCAGCATGCAAAGCCTCTTTGATTTTGGAGAATGCCAAATAGGAATGAACCAAACCTGATAATGCAATCTAGCCCAATTATTTCAAGGCATGTTTTCCTTAATATCATTACATTCATTATGATAGAGTTGCATCAAAGATGTATGCTAATAATATAAAGTAACTGGAATGTTAAGGAAATATACTATGAATTTAATCTAAATTATCATTTTCATAGATTGCACCTTGATATGAACGAAGATCAGGTCTCAATTCTTGTGCTCCTCTGAAAGCAACTACAGCTGCTTCTGGTCTCTTTAATGACAATAGTAGATTACCCTGAGTGCATATAAAAGATTCTTATGTCCATTGAATTGAAGATAATTAAACAAAGGCTAAGCTGCTATGGATGCATTTCCTAAATTTTACTCAGTTCAGGGCTACATTCATGGAAAGGTCCAACAGAGATGAATCATTTCCATACCTTCATTATGTAACCTGGAATATGTCTCTCATCAATTCGGATACTCTAAATGCAAAAGTAGTGATTTGTCACTTGTCAGATTATATAGATTCAAAATAATAATATCCATGCTACTATAAACAACAAGCTAACCTTCTCAGCATAAGACAATGCTCCTCTTTCATCTTTCCTTTCCCACAGTACAGACAAAGCCACAAAAACTTCTGGCCTTGTAGGATCAATGCTCAGCAAATCATGCACTAACTTATTTAGCTTTGAGTAATCAGATTTTGTCTTTAGAAGCATTGCATACTCATCCATATAAGTTACAACATATGGATCAAGTGATCGAACCTGCAAGACTATGAAGTTAATGTCCAAGAAGATTATGAACAACATTAATATAACAGAAAAACTACTGATACCTTTTCAAAATTCACTATGGCCTCATCGTTCTTTCCAATAATGGCTTCAACCTTTACATATTGGGTTATGCATAATAAGTCAAGAGATAAATATGCTTAAATAACCTTTGATGCATTATGATTCAGCATCTCTAACCTTTGCAATTTCAAGTAATATGTGTAAATTGTTTGGGAAACGTTGTAAAAGTTCTCCAAAGAATTCCAAACCACCTGCCACAAGAGAATTATCAATCAACTAATTAGAGCTGACTCGGTGAGCACAAGGATCAGGATCCAGAAAGGAAAGAAAATACTTTTGAACTTTCTTTCATATAAACACTTTTGCGATGCTAGTTTAGTACTATGCACACACTGCAATTCATAATCTAGAGAGAGTTCACCTTTGTAATCATTTGAAGCAATGCAACACTGTGCCTCCACATAGCGCTGCAAAGAATCACGATGACAAGCCAACAAGGCAAGCATAAGTAATAATATAACAAGCAAATCAACAGAAAACAATATAATTTTATAATAAAAAGAAAATTACAACGTGGAAAAGCAGTCTTTGGAAATGTTTTCAATATTATATGAATCACAAAGACAGTAGTCTGTTCCTCTCGTGTGGTGATAGTAGTCACCCTTGTGGTCAGCAAATGTGATTCCTGACAATGTAGGGTTTGAAACTAGAACCTAAATTTTGAAGGACAATTGCATTGCATAATTGAATAATGAATTTATTCACAAATTAAGTACAAGAATCATTGATATATTAACAAGAAGAATAAATGACCGATAAAGGGGCATAATATCACAATTAACAATTTTTGAATATTGATGCAGAATTTGGTTTCAAACAGAACTGAATGGCGAAAATGGATCCATACAGCTGATCCCAAGTAGTTTGGAGTTAAGGCATAATAGTTGGCTCTAGTTGTTGAGCAATAGAATAATTTTGTTGACTTTCTAGTGTTCTAGCTAGGATGAATAGTTGAATACATTTTTCTTATTATAAATTCCTCAGGTAAATAATCCTTCAGATTTAACAATTAATATTTGAAGCCATCAAGAAAAATTAACTGAAATGTGGAGTTGGGGGGAGGGGGGAATGTAAACAGATATTGAAGGACTGTAATTTAAGAAGTAGTTTATAATAGGGTATCAAATCTTGTCTACTTCAACTTAAACTCACTTGAAGCCAACGATTTGAGTCAACATGATCAAATGGTGCCCTCCCACTTCTACTTGAAGCCTGCAGTCACAGGACAAACAGCCTCAAATATAGCGTCCTAACAAAATCAAAAGCCACAGAGATATATAACCCACGAAATAGATTCAAGATAATAATATTTATAAATTTGTTATTTTCCCCTCTCTAAAAAAATCTACAAACACCCCAAAAGCTAACTCAAGGAGGAGGATTGCCTATGGCCCATATAAGGGGCACATTACCCCTTCCACAACCGATGTGGGATTCAACACACCCCCTCACACCCAGAATTCCTATTGGTGCGTGGCATATTTATGGGGCGCCCAACATTGGATGGGGAGGCTCTGATACCATGTTAAATTTGAGCAAGGCCTAACTCACCCCAAAAGCTAGCTCAAGGAGGAGGATTGCCTATGACCCATATAAGGGGCACATTTCCCCTTTCCACATCCAATGTGGGATTCAACAATAACATCAGTAACTAAACCTTTGCTGATGTATATAGGCAACATAATTATCACTCGTCAGAACAATTGGCTGATTATGGATAGAAGTAAAGCATGATTCAACTGATTAGCTAAGTGAAGATACTGAAACTTTCATCGATAAACCTGTGAAAAAGTTGAAATGATATCCTTAGCAGCAGCTCCTAGTTCAGCTAATGCTATAATGGCCTCCAAAACATAAGGGCAATGCCTGCACGTATAGTTAAAGGGAGGAAATATATATAGATATCAGAGTGAAAATATAACAATGCCTCTACATAAATTTAAATAACAAAGTGGACTTGGAAAACCTTAAACACTCTTTATAACAAGCAACAGCAAAGCGATTATGTCTAGAGTTTCGATAAAGCTTGGCCATTAATAGACTCATCTGCAAAGTTCTTGCTTTACTAGGAACTCCCTCCATCTGCAAAATACAACCAATATAAGAAGCAAATGGAAGGGAAATTACAAATAAATAACTGCCATTGCAGGAGCCATCTATAACAACAGGAATTCTCTAACTAACTTTTATCCATGTCCAACTACAAAACTGTCAAAGTCTCCTTACAACAACATAAAACGTATTGACATATTAAGTACCATCACTTGAATAAGTCAGAGAGTGAGAGAGAGTCAAAGGAAATAATTTCCTTGTGCATAAGTCCCAAGATAAAGCAAGCATTCTAATAGGTCAAAGCAATATGGATTTACAGGTAAAAATGTAACAAGACAGAAATACATAGCAAGCAAAGACTAGGAAAGCAATACCTCAACAAGTGCTGCTCTAGTTTCATTCAGTGCAGAGTGACAAGAAGCAATCTTGAACTTCACCTGCCAAACAAATTCAGCATCAAGCATGCAATTTCAAACAATTAATTGCTTCACACACGAAAAATAAAATAAATAATAAACGTAAAAGGTACCTCATTTTCATTAATTGCCGAAATATTAAAAGAATTCGGAGAAGACGACCTGTTGGATAATGAGCTTCTAGAGGCTGTTGAATTTTGCTTGGGAACTATCTTATAGTACTGCAAAGCCTGCTTATACGTATGCTGCCACCAAAAAACAAAGCAAAATAACTACAGATTCTTCGAAAACGACACAAATCAGGGACTAGTTCAACCAACTGAAAAAAATCTCTTCCAATAACTCACTATCGCTCTGCGATACTCCCTCTCGCGAAACAATGCGTCTCCAAGAAAAATCTGGAATAATGCAAGAAGATAATATCAAAAAAGAAAGCAAGGAAGTAAGAAGTAGCAGTAACAAGGAAATGAAGAACAGTAACCAGATTTTCAGCCTTGAGGTGAGGATTGGTTTCAGGATTAATGGAAGACGATGAAACGAGAAAAGAACCCTGATTAACGATAAGAAACAAAAAAAATTAAAGAGGAACACATTATATGTAATGGGAATGGCAATAGATAGGGTTCAGAAGAACATATGAAGTATGCAAAAATTACAAGTATTTGAGCCGAGCTGTAGAGTTCGCTTTCGAGAAGAGTGGCGATTTGATCCTTGGGAATTTCCATTTTGCAGAGAATTGATGCTGAAATTTCAAAATGGATACTCCAGTCTGAGTTCCGGCGGTTTAAAACCACTTTTTTGTCTTCCGTGATCAGCGTCTCTCCCTCCGCGAGCATAATTTGAAGTCGCAACGGCGCGTCGTTTTATTTGGGAATGTCGATTGTGTAAGACGACGAAACAATTTTTTTAAAAAAATTCTTACTTAATCTCACTTACTCATTAATGCTTTAATTTTAAAAAATATATTAAAATATTTTATATTTAAAAAAATTTACAATTTAATATTTTAAAAAATTTATTAATTAATTTTTAAATAATTTATTAATTAATGTTTTTATATTAAAGTATTTTAATTTTTTTATAATTTTTAACATTTAAATTAATGTAAAAATTAATTAATAAATTTTTTAAAATATAAAACTATTTTAATATATTTTTTAGAATTGTAGAATTAAATTAATAAATTTATTCATAGTAATTTTTTTTTTGTTCGGAGACCGAAGCAGCAGACAAAGTTTAAAGGAGCAATTCAAGCAAACAAAGCTCAACACGGCGGCCGTAAACCGCCTTTCGACGGCGCGCCGATTTACACCATTTGTTCGTTTCTCTTTCTGTATACTGATGGATTCGTCTTCTCATCCTTCTTCTTCATCCCGAAGTTCACGAAGACACGACCTCAATCGCGAGAAGTTTCTACTGAGAGTAATTTATCCGGCGATCCGAGGGGAAACCTGTCCAATATGTTTGAAAGATCTTGAAGATCATCGAAGAGCTGCGGTTATCACTGTTTGCCTGCACTCGTTCTGTTTGGGCTGCATTCGCAAGTGGAGCGATTTGAAGCGCAAATGCCCTCTCTGCAACTCGGCTTTCGATTCCTTGTTCTACAAGATCAGTCTCTCGTCTCGGAACTTCCTGACTGAGAAATTGCCACCTCTACGGGAGGGTAGAAGCGTCGTTGCGGAACCTGAATTCAGTTTACGGCAACCGTAAGTTGAAATTTGTTTCACTTTCTCTCCTTTGCTAGGGCATAGACTCTAGAACTCATTCAATTATGTTTAAGTTCCTTCCTGAATATGATTTTGAAATTTTAGTTCATTTTTGTCTTGTGTTAATCCAGAATGATACGAAGAAGTAGGCCATTGCCGTGGCGGCGCACGTTTGGTCGGCCAGGGTCGCCGCGTGACGTTATTGCCGAAAGGAAGCTTCAGTGGCGTGCTAGGTATGGAAAAGCTTTGTGAATTCGTATAGTATGGTATGGTGGAAGAAAAATTATTGATTTTCTTTGTTTTCAGTGTGTACAAAAGAGGCTTGCAAGTTGTTCCTTTATCTCCTGGGAATTGTCCAGAGCAGGTGTGCTCATCACCCCATCATGTGCATCAAAATCCTAATATCTTGTGTTTATCAAGCTTTCTTTTTTTAAACTTAACGAATTTAAATTCTTTTATGCAAGTTCACGATCATTGCTTTGCGTGTTGCGTGCAAAAATTGTTCTTCTATCTAAAATTTTGCAATATTAGTCTCTGGAATTCTTTTCCTTACACGGAGAACGCTTAGATGCATTTCTTTATGCATCTAAATTTAGTAAAAAAAAAGGATCAAGTTTAGTTTGATATAGTGGTTTAATGATTCTAATTGTCTACTTTTTGAACCTGTAGAATGTATCAAGAAATGGTCATATGAAAGAAAAAATACATCAGAGACTAGAGCCATGGATTCGGAGGGAGCTGCAGGCAATCCTGGAGGACCCAGATCCATCTGTTATTGTTCATGTGGTCTCCTCACTTTTTATTGCGAGGCTTGAAAAGTTTGTTGTTCAAAGAGGACAGCTTGGTGCTGAAGATAACTTTCTTGCCCCTTTGCGTCCTTTTTTGCATAATTGGACCAACATGTTTTGGCATGAACTAAGGTGCATAATCCATAAAGCTTTTTTATTTATTAAACCTGGAATATGGAATATCTGGCGTTTTCTTACATAAGACAGTTAAGAGCATGATAAGCTCATTCTTCCAATATTGAAATCCTTGTAAAACTGACAAGCGCATAAAAATAAACCCCACTTTTATATGTAGTTTTTGTCCCAGTCATGAAAAGTGTAACTATGTCAATTTGTTCTAGAGGATGTTAGTTAAGGTTTCTCCGAAGCAATCAGTTCATTTACCGCTAGGTAGGCATTATATGTGTTTAAGTAAATGCAACCAAATAGAAGATGCTACATTGAAAAGCAGTTGCTGCTTGCCTTGGCTTAGAGTTTATGAAAAAAAATATCTGGATTTCTTATTCTCTTCAACTTATTAGAATTAGAATTAGAATTTTAGCATTATACTTCTCTGTGTGTGTGTGTGTCATGACTCTTGTTTTTCATTTGTGACCCAAAAAGGAAGGGAAAAAAAATACTGAGCAGACTGTGCTTTAGTTGTTTTGCAGAATCTTCACTTACCATTGAAACATATGACGCAGTGGTTGAATACAAACGTTCTGATTGAATCTACTTCAATGTGGCTTCAAAACATATTATAAGGGGGTTAGGGGTCAACCATGGCGAGGAGAATACAGAAACTTGTACAATTTCTTAGTGTTTAATTTTGGGTTGATTTCTGGTGTTTGTTAGTGGCTTTTCATTGTTTTGGATCATGTTTCCTTCCATCCTGAGTAAAGCAATCTGCATATTAGAGGATGTTTCTGGTGCCATAGGAGTGATCCAAGCCATCATACATTGCACAACCAATTGACTTCACTTCCATCGAAATACAAAGGCTCAAGGAAATGCCATTGCAAAGGGAGATGGCGGAATCTCCATTGTCTGAAATTGCAATTGCTGCTTGGGGATCTTCGTCAGAAGGGGGTGTTACCTGATGGGTTAACGATCAAGATCATCTAACAGCTAGAGTTGCATAAGAAGCATTTTTGCCTTGTACCTTTCAAGCTGCCATTTTTAAAGGACGATGGAATTATTTGAAATATTCTTTCAAACTGAAATTTTATCAAGCATTCTCAGTTCCCTGTTTGTATGAATATTATATGGGCGGGCTTCTTTACCCAATGCAATAGAAAAGTTCAAAGAAATATTTAGTCAGACAAACAGAAAGTTGAATATTGGGACAATTATCTTGTTTCTTATCTATCCTGCGTAAAAGTTGGAATTTGCATTTCCGTACTTGCTGAATCAAATGCCAATCTTGTTAGAGGATATTGCTGGTGCGCAGCAACAAAAATTTATTTCTTTGCACATTTCAAGCTGCCATCTTTTAAAGGACACAGAATGCAACTATTGAAGGAGGATATTTCAAACTGAAAATCTTATCATGTTAGTTCCCTGGTTTCTTACCCAATGCAACAGACAGGAAAGTTTCTCAAGTGTTTAAACAGACAGGCAGAAAATTAAAGCCTCACGCGACATAGTTAAGCCATGAAAAACAGTGCTTCTGTGCCGTAGAAGGCATAGATATGAACATAATTCAAAATTTTATTCCATGTTAATTTTCTTTCATAATAATAAATCCCCCAAATCATAAATAGCAGAACTGAATGTTCTGCAATTTCCAATTGCTACTCAATTCGGCGGCCGCAACAAGAAATCTTCGACCATGAAAAAACAGATAATCAAATTCAAAATCCCCAGAAGCTTCAACTACACAAAATGATTCTTGTCAACCCCAAGACCAGACATGAGACAGTGAAGAAAAACAGAGTAACAAAATCTCTTGCAGACCACTTCCTTACCACCTTCGTTTCCACCCGCAAACTCTTGGCTCTCCTCAGCGCATCAACTTCTTTCAAAAGATCAAATTCCACTCCTTTCTTCTTTAGCTCTTCTACACACTTAGACAACAATTTCCCGTCCTCTTTCTCTCTCTCCAACAACTTCTCCAGGTGGAGTTCTACGTCAGTTTTATATCTAACGGCCCAGGTAATCCCCAAAGAACATAGAAGAGAACACAATGACGGGATCCATGATCTCTTGCAGGAGGACCCACTTCCAGGTGGGTCTCTGGAGGAGGCATTGAAAAGGAGGAGCAAGGCAACGGAGTGGAATAGAAAGAAGAAGATGTAGAGCTGTGTGATCTCTTTGTGGACTGAATCTATTTGGGTCTCTTTAAGATTGATCCTGTTAAGGATTAACTCCTCTTCTTTGAGCCATTGCTTCAAAAGGAGCTTGTGGGTTGGTGTTTCTGCTATCTGGTGTAGTGGATGTGGTGGCTTTGGCTCCATGATTGAAGGGTTTGTGGTCTGGTCTGCCATGATTGTGAATATGTATAGAGAGAGAGAGACAGCAATAAGTGAAGTTGAGGGAGAGAGTGAGAGTGAGAGATTTGGGATTGATTTCGGTTGACTTCAAGAAGAGAGAGAAACAATAGGGAGCCTCAGCCTTCGTTTTTGAACGGTGGAATTTGGGGTTTCGGGAATCTTTGAGTAACGGTCGAATTTAACGGTCGTTTAATTTCAAAATTTTAAAATTTTGTTGAGAAGACGTTATGTTTTTCTTTTAAAAAAAAATAAAAAAGAATTTGCAATATAGTATTTTTATAATAGGTTTTTTTTAATCATCCAACGTTCATACCAGAATATTTAAACTAGATTAGTTTTATTTTTCTAAATTAATTTTAAGCAGCAAATTCAAATTTAAAATTTTTCAGTTGAAATAATCAAGTGGAGGCGGTGTCTGTGAGCGGTCGGCATTGGCAAGCGGCAGCATCAGCAGGGAGATTGACTTGGGTTGATTTCGGAGAAGAAAGAGAGAATATGTTTACTGTGAGGTCTAAATATTTGCAACGGTCGAATTTGGGAAAGCAGGGAAGCTAAGCCACCGTTTTCGAGGTAGTTTGATATATGCTGTTCCTGGGTATTCATCATTTTGAATCATGTTTGCGTCTTGAGACAAGTTAATCTTTATTTAGTCCTTCAAATTTGAGTATATTTTAATTTAATCACACAATTTTTTATTTTCATTATATTTTTTTGAATTTGGATTTAACTTTTTTTACCACTGATTTTTTTAATTTAATTATTATTAAAATTATTATATATTATTGCAGATTCCCAAAAAAAAAAAAAAAAAAAAAAGTAGAGCCTTTCAGGTTTTAATTTAATCCCTAAATTTTATATTCTTCTTTGAAAATTATATCAACTTCAATTTGATTACCATTAAAGTTTTTTATTACTTCTTATAGATCTCCTATCTTCTAATATATACTTTCTCTTTTCTTTCGTTATTCCTGACATATACTTTTAACTTTTTAAAATAATATTGAAAATTTTAATAATTAATTTTTTTTAATTTTTAGTACCATTTTTATAAATTAAAAAAAATATTTCTCAGTCTCTAAAAATACTCAGTAATTAATTTTTCAATTTTAAAAAAAATATTAAAATATTTTTAACATTTTAAAAAATTTAAAAATTAATTTTTCTATTAATTTTAATCATTAAATATTTTATTAAAATTTAAAATATCATTATTATATAAAAATTAATTAATAAATATTTTAAAACGTTAAAAATATTTTAATATATAAAAATTAAATTATAAAATATTTAATAGTAAATTAATAAAAAATTAATTAATAAATTTTTTAAAACGTTAAGAATAATATATTTTTTAAAATTAAAAATCTATATAAATATTAAATAATAATTTTTTCTTTTATTTAATAATTTTTTTCTTTTATAAATAAATAAAATAAATAACAAAATGCTTGTTTTTTTGTCAGAGAACAAAATGATTTTAATTCATAAGTTTGTGTAAATATATGTAACAAATGCAGAAGTAATTATCAATTTCATCTCATATAAGCGTGACTATATGAATTAGTAAATCATATAAGCAGTTTCTGGAATCTTATCGAAGGGAAACGTGATTATTTCCAATGGGGTAGAGTAGGGGGCACTTACAAACAAGAGCCATTTGTCATTACCTTGTACGAATTGCTGCCTACATCTTTTGCATCACATTACATAGCAAAGATACAGACACGTCAAATGAATAAAATAACTAGTACACCACTGTCATTCGTCTTCTGGTCCTTCCTCTTCTTGGAGAAGATTTTCTCTATTATCATGCGCCCAGAATCCACGCACATCTATTAGCATACTGGCTACTGTCCCACCCTGTTTACAAGACAGCAGGTCCGACAGTGCCATCCTGAGTGGATCAGTTGGCTTAACCATATCCCAGATTTCATCCCTTACATCCTCAATGCATAACTCGTAGTTTCCACCCTCAATCCATTTCTGGTGCACATCTCTGTTGCGCAGGGAGAATAAATTATTAGGGAGGCATTACAACAAGAGAATCAAGAAATATGTAAAATCACATGGCAACAGTGGCTGCTACTAATTCTTAATCTCAGTCTACTATATCTCTGAGGATTTGAGACTCGCAGAACTAGCTCAAGTACTACAAGCAGGAAACTTCAGAGTTTTCTCTAGGAAGGTTGTATCAGGTAAGCATCTCAGCTCTTAGATGCCCCCCTTCTTTACTTCCATAGCTGCTTTCGCTTTTCTTGATGGATTAGGAATAGAGGAAATTTTTGTAAATTTGCTCTTAGCAACTAAAACAAATGAGAAAATTTTAAAACACAGGTATCAAGACAAAAAAAATGCTTCAAACCTGAAAAGAGAGTGAATATCAGCTGTTGTTAGGTATCCCCGTCCTTGAAGATCAAGACAACGGAATAAATATGTTAAACCCTCCGGAGTATCTTTGTTTTCTAGGGCCAGTACGAAGTCCAGGAAACTTTCAAAGTCCATCTCCCGTGCATTTCCTCCCCCACTTTTACCACGACGGACATGCTCATCAAACACTATAAAGAACATAACATATGCAGAGACTTAAGATCAAAACCGAAAAGAAAATATCCAAACACCATTGAAAGGGAAGGTATCTCAATAAAAAGAGCTGCAACAAACATGCAGAAAAGCATTGGAAGGAAAATTTAGTGAAGTAATGCCATGTTCTACAAAACTTGAAAGTATTGAACCACACTGGGTCTTCTGCAAAACTTGATAAGTAACATCTCATGATTTTCAAAATGAACCTACTTTAAAGACAGAGGAACTCAATTGATTTGTTTAAATAAGAAAACTTACAATATAAAGCATTATGCCTCATAAACTAACAAAACCATACAACCAAGATAGTAGACTAAATATTTCACTATATCAAAGAAGAGATGCCAATTATGTGTTGCTTCATTCTAGCACAGCACAGTTATATGATTATTTGTCTCAATAGAAGAAAACTACAGATGGGTACAAGTCTGATTGTGGAAGACAGGATAAACGTTTTGAACCAAGTTATTCTATGTTTAGAAGTCCACAGTTTTACATGAGATGCACGCTTTAACACCTGAAGTCTTAAACTAAGTTATTCTATGTTTTGTACATAAAGCAACTATAGTGTCAGATTAGAATCTCGTCAAGACCAGTGGAATTAACACCTGAACTAATTCCCATGGATGCTAAAGCAAATCAAAATCCAAGTAATTAAAAGAAATGATTTTTTCACGATAAGTAAAAATACAATCATGTATAAATAAAAATAAATGTTAAATCCTACCTCTTTCAATAAAAATTTCAGTGAGTGTCCCATCAGCATATTCTCGAAGCTCTTGCTTGCTCAACGTTCCATTCATATCTTTATCAAGGGCAAGAAACATATCTACAGAAAATGAAGATTACTTAGACAGATATGAGAGAGATTAGAAAACAAAGACCAGTGAGATAAGAATTAAATATTAGATGTTAGATTGAAATAAGGGTAAAAAAAAAACAAGAAGGCATGTAAAAGAAAAATATTTTACAGTCCTCACCACATATGCGTTGAGCAGATGTCAAAGAAAACCAATTTTCAGCTTGTTCAGTGTCGGTAACTTCTTCCTCACTTTCCTAGTGCAAGCAAAGGTTACAATGAAAATTTAGCATCAAATATCTAACAGTGCTATCAGCCTATCACTACTGATGCCCTTCAATTTTGGCATTACTAAATCAGCTAACCAAAGTAGAAAATCAGACTAGTTTCTTGCTTTACATCAGTGTGCCAATAAGAAAGGAAACATAGGGAAGGACAAGAAAAGGGAATTCTAGTGAAAGATCTTTGTGTCACAGAAGGAAACCCAAAAGCGCATCTTTGTGTCACAGAAGGTAACCCAAAAGCAATAACACCTGATGTTCATGGATGGTTTACTCATAAAATATAAGAGAAATTTACCTGGTGCAATTCCATTAGCTCCTGAAGACAATTACTAAGAAGCACCTTCTTTATGCAGGCCTTCCCTGTAAGCAAAACCAAATAGAAATAAAAGATGCTCAAAAGGGTCACCATCAAACTATACAAAGTAATTTAGAAGCCAAAAAAGCAAAAGATAAAAGTCAAAACAAATCAGAATTAAATTCTTTTCCTTTTCTCATCTAGGCATCAAAACATCATTTCCTTGTCCTCACACCTCAAATTAATGTTTTGCAAAAGCAAGTTGCTATATGTGCCCATTCCCATTCAAAATGCACAATTTTATATGTAGTTGCATATATTCAAGTTCAACCAGAACAATCAACTTCCACAAACCTATTAGTCTCAAACCACCAACCAGTGAAATTTTCATCCGGTGGGACATGATACTTAATTACTTGATATTTTAAAATAAATTCAAGCATAGATTCCAAAAATTTGAAACCCGCAGCCCACATAGTAGATAAACATCTAAAAGAATCAACAGGATCTGATATGATAAAAACACAGAAAATGAGTAATTACTGCTAAAATTGGAACATTGGAATAAAAAACACAAAAAGACAAAAGATTGATCAACATTTATAAGTTCAGCATTTGATGACTGAAATAATACTATAAAGAGGTACTGCTTTCTAAATGAAAACCAGGGCAAACCTCGCCTCTGAGGATCACAAAAGAAGAAGAATTTATGTGCAGCTATGCGACAGTACATCTGAACAAACTGTGCAGGCATATCACATAGCTGTGCTAAATTAGGAATAAGACCTCGTATATAAGCCTCCATTTCCTGATAAAGCACAAAAGAATTAGTTTATGCATGAGATGGATAAGTTTCACCAAATAATGCAATACCATGAAGACATCTAACAGAAGGAAGATATTATTATCCAATTTGAAATGTAAGAAGGCACAAAGGTGCATCAACTTCGTACATGAGGCTGAAGGAAACCATCTGAATCCTCATCAAGTTCACTCATATCTATCCTGGCCTGTGTAAGTGAAACCTAAACAACAATGACAGTATGCAGTGACCATTAGAATGAATTTAAATAGACAAAACCATGGATATGTGTGTGTATATGAACTGATCATTTCGGCTAACAGAAAGAATTCTGAGAAGGTAAACATGAGAAGGATATACTAACTGTCCGCATCACATAAAGATAAAAGGGCAAAATGGCAATTCTTCCAGATTCATCTTTCTCAAACTTCATGAAATTAGAAGGGCTAAAGAATCGTCGGCATTTGGGGCCTATTTGTTCTGTACATACTGAGGCTATGTGGCAAAAATCTTCGTAATTCATCTACAATATGACAAAGTAGTGAATAAGTTAGCATTACTATAACTTTAAAACAAATAAACATATTGACACTGCAATTCCAAAAGACCTTTTCAGCACCAGTAGCATCATCAATAACACAGTTCTCTCTCAAGCACACCCACATGGCATCCAGATCATCAGCATTAAGCAAAATATCTGATTGTTTCTGCAAAAGTGAGCACACAATGTCAAAAGGAAATCAAATAGTGGAAAAAAAAAAAAAGGAAATAGTAACAGAGATGACCAGCCAAGGGAAGAGAGTACATGATACCTTTAAAAACCGATATTTTGCTAACCTTTGGACCCTGTGACTGATTGACCCTTCTTCAGGTTTCTAAACAAAGAAAGCACGAAAATACTGAAAAGGAAGCAAATGAGCAGTACTAGGAGATTGTAAAAGAAACACCCAAAAAATCTTACATTAACCTTTTGCATCTTTGACTAACAAACAAAGGATACAGTCTTAATATATGCCACCTAAAAAAAATCAGAAGTAACAAAACAACCGGACTTTACTACATGCCTTCTTATAAAAACTAGGTACTGTGGCCGCTTCAGCACTTCTTTGTTGCTTCTCTTTGAAAATATCAAGCAAGATCCTCTTTGTCTCGAGCTCTACAAGGGAGGAAAATAAAAGATAAAAAATAAACAAACAAGAAGATTTTATATGCAGCCATTGCACGTAAATTCGAACTAACTTGTGTTTAGCAGGAAGTTGGAGGAAATGAATGTGTTTTTAAAATTACATAACATGTTAAAAGCTCCAAATTGAATAAACTATGTTTCTTATTAATTAGATTATAACAACTACAACCATAATTTTGCTTTTCCAAACTATTGTGCTGTAGATGAAAATGACAAACAATGATAAAAGAAAAAAAAAAAAGAAATATTATAGCAGACCCAAATTCGGGGAGCAATGGAAAAGTACATGAAATTGTCAAGTAATTGATACCAAAACGCGATAATGAGAGAAAGCATACCCATTAGGGCTTCAGATCCCAGTCCGGCACCGGATCCGATATACCGGCGCAGATTTCGGACCCACAACATTGACGAGGCCGGCGGGATCTTCCTCTGAGCGGTCTCGTGGCTCTCGCCATCGACGGACCCACTGTACATGGCCAAGTGCAAGAATCCAATTTAACAAAGTTGAATCGAGCGAGTTCAGAGTTCGATAACAGTTTCGAATAGGAGACCAAAAAACCTTAGAACTATGGGCATCGCTGAGTGAAAACCCAAAACCCTTTCGGATCCGAAAGCTTCTGTGAAAAATAGGAAGTTTTTTTTACCAAGAAGAGGCTCTTTTTTTTTTTTTTCTTTGCCGTGCTCCGAAACTCGGTTCGCGTAAATTTCAATTATCTGCCACAATTTTTCTGAATTTGAATTAGACCACACAAATTTATCGAAATAACGATTAGCTCTCCAGCCTTCGGAAATTACATTAAATTCCCTGAAAAATGAGAATTCCTGAAATTTTTCCTAATATTTGCTACAAATATTACACTTTAGACTTTAGTCCTTAGTAAAGTGACTATAACTGTGTAATAATTTCACTCTGTAATTGCTAATACTTATTATCCATTAGTCCTTAATAATAAATGACAAAATTCTCCAAGATTTTTTTTTTTTTTAAATTAGACTCTCAAAGTTTAAATTTTTAGTTTTGTTATATCATAATTAACAGAAATAGACAATAAGGTTTTTCAATTTTAATTATGCCATACATATTCTTCTGTCTGATTATTTTTCTTTTTAACTTTATTGCTAATAAAAAGGTGAAGAATACTTTTGAGTTTTAACAACGCGTGGAGAATTACTTACAATTGAAACTACTGTTGTTGCAGGAGGAGTATGATTGGGGCTTCTAATTTTCCAATGAAATCATAAGAGAATATTTAAGGTTAAAATTTAGTGAATATTGGAATTCAAATTATTATAATGATTGGATAATTTTCTTCGGGAAATTGTGGACTCTTTGCTAGTGTTGATTTGTTCGGTTTTGCAGCACTATTTGAGGACTTGAAAAACTTCTTTTCTATTGCAATTTCGGGTTTTTATGAGGGGGATGGGCAATCTGTTATTGCTGAAATTTTGGCATTGCGTCAATATTTATCTTATACTAGAGATTGTTTTTTTCATGCTGGTTGTATTTTTACGGATAACCAATCCTTAGCCTTGGCTATTTGCTCTCCTCTAGATGATTTTTCGGAGTTTAAATTAGTTGTTTCTGATTGGAACGATGTTATGCGGTCTCATGGTAACATTTATATTCGTTGGATTTGACGTTCAGAAAATAGAGCCGCCCATTTATTAGTTAGAGAGTCTATTCATCATGGTAGATTCAAGATTTGGATTGACATTCCTGATTATCTCTTGAATTATTATTCTACAAGATAAATAAAGTTTTTCTGAATTAAAAAAAAAAAATTGAAAATGCATAACACATGTCGGTGGCTTCCTGAGCTCATATATTTCTTTTTATTCCACGCATGAACCTGTTTCTCTGGCTCCCATTCTCTTTGGTGGCCTACTCCCAATAATTTCGGATTAATGTTTAATTTTCATTTTTTAATAAATAATTTTTAAATTTTAATTTAATTATTTTTTATTTATTCAATTTTTAATATTAATTTTACTAAAAAATAAAGAATATAAAAAAATTGAGTACCAAGATACCAAGAAATTAAACAAACGATTATTATTTGAACTTCTTAATTTTTAATATAGATTAAAATTAAATAACAAATTTAGCTTAAAGATTTTTATTGTTAAATTAAAATGAGTTTAAACTGAAATATCTGAACTAATATGGACAAAAGGTTAAGGATATGTTAAATTGTACTTTATAAATACAGAGGTGAATGGGAATTTAACCAAATAGCATATCAAAGGAAAAGAAAAACACGCTTTTTTTCTTCAATCAAATGCATAATTCCTTAATTTTACATGAATGGTTTTATAAGAATATAATAAAAAAATTTAAATTAAAAGATTTCAATATTTTTATTTTAAATAAAATAATTATAATAAAAATCAAATGAATTGAATTTTTATAAAATTTTTAATTTAAAAAAAATTGAATAAGGAGCATTTTTAATCAATAGGCTTTGGGGCTAAATAAAAAATTGCAAATGATACTTTGGCTTAGTCTTCTCTTCAGTAACAGTATTATTATCTGATACAGGCCTAAATTTTAGTTTTCTCCAATACATTGCTCGATAATAGTTAAAAAGGTAAATTATATTTTAATTTTTAAATTTTAATATAATTAATAAATTCATTCTTATATTTTTAAAACTAAACACTTAAATTTCTCTATGAAAATCTCTCCTTCCATTTTTATCGTGAAAATATCTTTATTATCCTTTTCAAATGGACAAAATATATTTAAATTCTTAAAATTTAACATAATTAATGGATTAGTTTCTCTATTTTTAAAATCGTATATTTAAATTTTTCTATAATTCAAAAAATCCATTTATTCTGTCTATTATAATTTAAACATTTTAATCCTTATTTTTTTATTTAAAATAATACTAACTCTCCATTCACTTTTTATCTATAATATTTAATTAATTTTTACCATTTTTTATTCTTCAAATTTCATTAATTAAAATACATCAATATTTATAATTTTAAAATTTTTAAAAAATATTTTCAATTTCAACTATTTTTAAGTAATACCAAATATTAAATAAATTATAAATTTTTATAAAGAGTATTTTAAAAAAAAAATTTACTTTCAAAAAAAATATATTAATTCGTCAATTTTACTAAAATTTAGAGATTAAAATATAATTTAAATAATATAAAATTTTTACTTATATTAAAAAGAATTTAAGTGTTAAGAGAATATTAAGTATTTAAAATATTTATTCTTCCTCTAATCGGTTGAAGAATAGAATTAGGGATGGAATGAATTTTAATTTAAATTTTTTATTTTAAAAGTATAGAAATCAATATATAATTAAAATTTAAAAAATTTAAGTATTTAATTTTAAAAATATAAAAATTAATATGTAATTAAAATTTAAAAATTAAAATATAATTTATTCTAATTTTTATCTAGGGTTTGTTAAAAGCATTACCATAAAAGTTGTTTCTTAATTAATTAATTAGGTACGCAGACTACTTTTAGCAACCTCAAATGCCCTGCAGTCAATCAGTAAGTCAGAAGATTCTCATATTTAGTTATTTTTATTTTTTTTTAAAACTGTTGATAGTCATTATTTTGTGAAACCAACTGTAATTTGTTTTTATTTTGTTAAACCACTTCAATGATGTCCTTTTCTAATTTGAGTTGACATTTTATATACTGTATTACTGATTTACTATAAAATTTCTCCAAGAACGAGCCTCTTGCTTCAGCCTAATAATGAGCTACTAATATTTTGAGAGACTACAGAGTACGACCGTTGTATACAGCAATTAAAATAAAACTAACTCACATTTTTACCTTTTTTTCATACACTTAACAAAAATAAATGGATTGTGGTATCAAGCGGAAAATCCTAATTGGTATTATATAATTTCTCCTACGGTAATACCAATACCTATACCTATACCTATACAACACGACAAGTTCCTCTTTAGAAATGCTCTTCTACTTCGGAGCCAACCCATAACACAACAAATCCAGGCGAGAGAAAAAGACAAATAAATAAATGAGAGAGAGAAACTCACAGGGCAGTGATTTGCGTATCTTGGACACAACTCAATCATATATGCCCAAAAAAATAAATAAATACAGAGGCAGGCAAATAGAGGGGAAACTCAACAATTCAATTTGCCAAAACAGCTTAAATTTATTCCCAGTCAATAAAATCAAGAACATGTAGCCATGGAAACCAAATACCTGCTGAACTTGTTGTGGTAATGTCTTGTTGGCTCAGTTGTCGTAGACCCCATCTAAGGATGAGGAGTCCCATCTCTCTATTACTAAAATAAGAAGCCACTCTCTTCTTTCCAGATCAGATGACAAAAAAGAGGGAAAAAGGAAGATAAAGGGCGAATTCAGGGAAGAGGCTTGGAATTGATGGAGTGATAACTACCTTTTCTTTCGATCCCCTTCAATAATTATGTTTTCCAGTGCCTGCTCAATTAATGTCACTTTCATACATGTCCATATCTTCATGGTAAAAACAAAAAATAATCAACATTTTTACTGTTGGTAAACAACAATCCACATGGGCCATTGATTTTTTTTTTCTTTCTTTTGGAAGAGAGATTCCAAATAAAGAAGCTAAGTAGATTTATGATCAATGTACATGTCCAAAGATGTCTACATGAATTCTTTGAAAAGAAGATGTCTACATGAAGGAGACTAGCTTTGGTCTTCATTTTGTTTGCTAGACACGACTTTCATGCATTGTAATCTCTTTCTCCTACCTGAGGTGCCTACTTCTTACGAGACCTTTTCTGCAAGCAATGCTAAATATAAACCAGCATGAGTTCTATCAGCAGCAATAGATAGGGTACTAAATTGTGCCTTCTTTTTTTAACTATTTTCTTCTTCAATATTACCCCCTTTCCCATGAGGAAAAAATAAAAGACGGGTTTGTCTTGGCAAGGAGACAAGTACAGGATGTTCGTCATTGTAGGGTTCTCCGCTGTAAAGAGTTTTTGGAGGTGCTCACTGCTCCTAGTTGTGGTACTTTGAAATGAAATGAGTTGTCCGCTGAAAACTTATTCAGATTTTGAGCAGCATCGAACTTTGCCAATTATCTATTTCCCAGGTGGATACTTGAGATCAGCCAGTTGTGTTTCTGAATACTTGTCAGTGCACCAAAATTCATCCGAGTTGTTTTGCCGCTGAAACAAGATAATAACTTTGATGAAAAGAACAACTTGATCATTGGTTTCCATTACTGGTATTGAAACCCAGAGTCCCACTTGCACAATCTGGTCTCCGATAGCAAAATATCTTTTCTTGCATTCTTTAATTCTACTATAGATTTCAATAAACAAAGTTCGATTGTCTAAATACATCAATATATAACAGCTGGTTCTTCCACATTTCAGTTTCAATGTTTGAGTTTGTTGAAGGAGACACAGAAGCCTTACCTCATGTCAAAGTCATATGCTGCAATAGTTGGAGGCGCTGCAGGAGTGGTGCTTGTTGCAGGACTCATCATACTGTGGTTCTGCAAATCTCATTTTAAGAACTTTTCAAACAAGAACTCAGAGACGGGTTCTTCAGATCCATATCCAATTGCACTAGGTAAGGTTTTTCCAGGGACATAACATAGGGAAATTTTTAATGCTTCTACAGTGATGTTTGCTAATAATTCTCTTTCTAACTTATGAAGGGGAGTGGAACAGGAGAGGCAGATCCAGTTCAACCCCTAGCCACCCTCTATTTGGACCACAAGTAGCTAGGCAATTCACCATGGATGAACTGGAGCAAGCTACCAAGCAATTCAATGAAAGTAATCTCATTGGATATGGAAGTTTTGGATCAGTATATAAAGGTTTGCTTCATGATACTATTGTGGCCATCAAAAGGCGTCCAGGTGCTCCTCGAGAGGATTTTGTCACAGAGGTACAAGTAATGTTAAAGAATAGATCGTATTTACTTGATATCTATCTTCTATTGTACGTACACTACAAATTATAATTCCTCCTGGGCAACAATGCACAAAGCACCGAAAACTCCTTATTTGTTGATGTTCTGTTAAGCATGTGAAGACATCATTATAAAGTGAAGATACTCTGGAGTTAGTTCCTTCTGCCTAGCATATCATATGTGTTTCCAGAAGCTTTAAGTTCCTACGATTTGAATAGACATTAACAATATCAAGTGGCAAACAGGTGCTTTATTTGTCAGATATTCGGCATCGTAATTTAGTTTCTCTTCTAGGTTACTGCCAAGAAAGAGGATCACAAATGTTGGTCTTTGACTATATACCCAATGGTAGCATGTGCAACCACTTATATGGTATGATTCATTCAGAGAAATCTGTTTTATATGATCCTCCATGAGGTACATATAATAGCAGTTCATCTTTTGGACATATTTAGGGTTAAATTCATCAACTAAATTAGAGTTCAAGCAGAGGTTGTCCATAGCTCTGGGAGCAGCTAAAGGTAAATCCAAAAGAATCTAAAAAGTAAATTCTAGGATCTAAATGACAATCACAACGTATATTTAACATGAAGTGTTTCCAACTAGTGCAGGTTTATGCCATTTGCATGGCCTAAACCCACCCTTGGTACACAGTAACTTCAAAACAGCTAATGTCTTGGTTGATGAGAACTTCATTGTAAAGGTGGCTGAAGCAGGGATCTCAAAATTGCTTGAAAAGATAGAAGAAGCAGGTCCCTCTTACACATCCAGTGTTAATGTTTTCCAAGATCCAGAGTAAATTTCTTCCAATTGTATTTAACCTTTGGTGTGGAAATATGGCCTTTCCATTTTAAAATGTCTCCAATGTTTAGGATAGGAGTACCCAGGAACTCCACTGCAATGAGTGACATTTACAGCTTTGGGGTGTTCCTTCTGGAGCTTATAACTGGACAGGAGGCAGTGCATCTAGGATTCTTGGGATCTGATGAAAGCTTAATTCAGTGGGTACGTAAATCAACTACTTTTGCTTGTTTCACTCATTTGTTTAATTTCCATTTGGGGTCATGCCTATAGATTCAATGCAAAATAGTGGGTAACAACTAGATGTTTTGTCCAAACCTAAAAGGACTGTGGCTTTTGGTGTAGAATTCAATGATACAATGAATATTATGTACCCTCAGTCCTAAAAGTTAGTAAAACATGTTTCTTTCGAATTCTACTTGCGTCCCACTGTAAGTTCAACTTAATTTTCATAAGCTCAAATTCTAGCAATTGCTTCCCACATAAAGTTCACCATCAAGTTCATGTTTCGCTGAAGTTTGTTTCATAGTATTGGTGAATTTGATACTTAACTTTGTGAAGGTGGCTTCTCGATTGAACTCCAACAATTTTGTGGACTGTCGACTCATCGGGAGTTTCACCACAGATGGAATCAGGGATTTGATCAGACTGATGCTGCAATGCATGAGTTTTCCAGGAATAGAGAGACCAAAGATGGAAAAGGTTGTGGTCGAACTTGAACGAATTCGTGAGAAAGAGATGGCACTAACAACTGTCATGGGCGAGGGAACTGCAAC
This sequence comes from Manihot esculenta, assembly GCF_001659605.2. Taxonomy (NCBI): domain Eukaryota; kingdom Viridiplantae; phylum Streptophyta; class Magnoliopsida; order Malpighiales; family Euphorbiaceae; genus Manihot; species Manihot esculenta. The sequence continues at coordinate 1,240,093 of NC_035175.2, read as the reverse complement.
ATTTACTAAAGGCAGTGAACTATTTACTTCAAAATGAAACCAGAAGTTATTGTTAGTATGTACTGAGTTTGGGCCAAGCTTGAGCTAAATAGCACCAGCTGGCAGCAAACAACAATTTAGAGGGAGTAAGAGAAAGGTATTGAATAACTGGGAAGGGATTTATGTGCAAGTATGAATTTGTGTTGCTAGTAATGAAATTAATAGCCTGTTAGAAAAAAGATTAACATAGTATTTAGCTATCAATCATTCATCATCTATATATGACATTGACAGTGTTTTCAGTCAGTAGGTCCATAAATATTACAGAAGTTTATTCCTATCCTCCGAAGCACGTTCATGTTCAGTATCCATTTATAATAAAACAATTTTTTTTAAGAAAGAGCAGATCAACCAAGAAAATTAAGGGCCTGCAGAGCAGATTTTTTTATAATCCAGGATAATATCACATGTAACTGTAAGAAAAGCTTCTTAACTCAATAACTAATCAGGATAGGAATTATGAAAAAATAGTTTATCATAAATGTGTTTCAGAGACACCTTGATATCCTGCATTGACATTCCTTTGCAAAGTCTCAGTTTCCCATTAATTTCTTCTGTTTCTGAAGATAATTGTTTCTGATGTTTTGGCCACAGTATGCAATAAAATCATCTACCTCTTACTCCAGCTCCCTGTGGAAATAGCAAGGGCAAATGATGATGAGCGTTCTGTGAACGGAAGGAAGTAATAATAATAATAATGAATAGAAAAGACAAGGCACCATGAATTGAAATTTATAAATAGGTGGACTTGAGAGCATAAAAGTCCATATAACTTGTGTAACCAAAGAAGATAGGGAAAAAAAAAATTGAAAAATGAGGCTAGAATTCTAAATATTAATTCCACAAACAGGCATCTTTTATTTGATTCAACAATTAACATGTTTTACTTGAATGAAATTGACATCCAATCTTTTGGTGAAAAGATCCATATTAACAGACCAGCCCCAACTTGTCTGGGGCTGAGAACTGAGGCTTAGTTGACAATAAATTCCTAATTAGACACAGGACATTCCACAATTCAAATCAATGCACCAGAACTGCAAAACATCACACTGGTGCTGAAAACAGCACTTTCCAGTTTGTTTAGCGCCAGAAAAGTACTAATTCCCCAGTCAGAAAGGGGAACTCAATCTAACTAGAAAGCTTGTAGCATATGAACCAAGGTAATGGATACTACATGTGTGGCCATGTATGTCTGGTAATCCTAGGACCAACATTGTTGAATAAATTATATTAGTCCATTTCAGTGTAAAAAATACCATAAAGTTGGGGATAATGACAAGCTTCTCCTATCACTGTCAATACACAAGAATGGGGACCAGATGCACAAAACCCTCAAAGTCTACCAAGAAAGATAAATTACATTATATTGACAAGACATGAATTAGTAGGAATCCTTGCTAGACACTGCACAAATTACTGGAATAGTATTACTTACTACATGGATGTCAACTATATTTGAAAAGGAAATATCACATGGAAACCAAATATAACACAAGTGGTTCCTAAACCTCATCATCCCCAACAAGATTCGCTGTCCCTCTTTTGTCCAAATGAGATCTACCGAGATTCCATCGGCGGGTCCACAAAGATTTTAGCTCACCCTACTAAATTTGCTAGCTATAAGCCATTTCAAGCAAAGGGTAATCCGTGGTATCTTCAAATCCACGCCAGAGTAGAGGACTATAGCAGTTGAGAAATACGTATCAATTCAATGCAAATTAACCTAGAAGAAGTGATTAAATTGACACCCAGATAACGAAAACTGGAACACGTGAAATTGAAAATTTGAGTTCCGGTAATGGAAAGAGGCGAAATTATTATCAAGCAAGAAGATCCTGCGAAGATTAATATCTTAAAATGGACGAAAGTAATTGCTACCCGTATGAATGGCGTAGAGAAACAACAGAAGTATAAGGTGGGCACTGCAAAATCAGCGAGTGGGACATTAGCTTAGCTGTAAGAAAAGGTCCCCGGTCAATATCACATAAGTACTGTTTTGAGGTAGAGGTGAGTGAGGCGAGTGGCCTTCCAGCTCTGGCGCCAAGTGTTTCCCATATTTCAATTTTTGTCCAGTAGTTTAACTATTTACACATTCGCTCTATTCTTTCCCGTTTGCGACAAAAAGACAATTTGGTCCTTATATTTAATATAATAAAAATAATTACTGCAGTCAAAATGACACTAAATATAGGCCTTATTTAATGTAATGCCATTAAAAATTTTAATGCTTAAGAAGTATTTTAATTTTGTCTATTTAATTGATATTTTTATTAAGTTATTTTTATTAATTTAGTTAATTTTTTTAAATTACTTTTTAAAAAATAATTCATTTAAATTAAATAGGGTTACAATAAAAATAAATGGAATAGGTAAAAACAATATGTAAGATAAAGAATACTGAGATAGGAGTAAATTATAACTTTTATAAATTCTAAATTTAATCTAAAGCGACACATTTTATCATTTACATCCAGTTAATTAATTTTTCAAGTGAGTCAATTATTTATTATTGCAAAGCTCTTCAAATATGGAGCCAGGAAAAAAGAAGAGAAAATGAGAAAGAAGTAGAACAAGGGGAAGAAGAATTGAGTTTTTTTTTTTTTTTTTTCATCGGTAGTCTTCTTCTAATATTTTAAGGTTTTTTTTTTTTTTTTCTTTTGATTGGACTTCCGTCGGTTGCGGTTTTCTCTTTGTTTCAGTCCAACGATAGTCAATTTTTGTTCTTTTCATATTTATTTTGTTGTTTTTAGTGCTAAATCTAGTGATAATAGTAGAGACCTGTTTTAAGAGATTTAAAACAGGTCCAATGGAAAATTTATTTGATATCAGTAATTCATCACTGCTACGTCTTATGGTCATAAGACCTGTCGACCTTTTATGGCTACGTTTTGCGGCATCCCTTTCCTCAATTGTTTCTTTTTAATTTTATATGTCTTATATTTTTAAATTTTGTGTTGCATCTATACGCTTCTCTTCCTTTTGTTTATGTGTTGTATTGGCATGTTTCGTTTTAAATTGATTCTGATTTTTATTACACGGACATTGATAGTTAGTATTTCAATAATGTGTGGTATAGTAATAAAATAGTAATATTTGGAGGTGGAACGATACTTTATTTATTTTTGTTTATGTCCGATTTAATTTATTTTGTATTTAATTTCATTGTTTGATTTCTAATTATTTTAGTTTTTATTTTTATTTTTATTAATCAGACTGGATTTGATGGTTTCTACAATTTTTTTCTATTTTTACTTTATAGAATTTTGAAAATACAATTTTATTTTGCTTGACAAAAAAAATATTAATTTTTCAAGTTGAAAATCAATTTAATAATAAGAGATATTTTTATGTTTAATAAATACAAAGGTGATGCTTCAAAAAATAAATACAAAGGTGAGATTAATATATTATTTTAAAAAAAGAAATACAAAGATTGGGCTGTTTATCATCGCTACTTGTAGATCTGACGCTGGGCTAGGCTCCCACCTGGGCTTTAGTTTTTCTAATTTCACCAGATACTTGGGCCAGATCGTTTCATAGATTGTTCGACACCCGTTTGCTACAAAATACGTGTCAGAAGATGATTAAACAGATAAAGATCTTTGAAACGGCACCGCATCTGTCCAGATGATATCTTTTCGACTTTCAAGCTCAGCCTCGTATCCAGGCTGCAACCAGCTCTCTTCTGCTGAGTGCTGACCGCCGAGCGGAGAAATGGCTTCCATTTTCCTAACCTGCTGCTCTCCACGAGCTTTAGCTCGTCCAAGAACTAGAAACCCTATCCCTAATAGATCTTCTCCAGATAGGCATTCTCGAAGCCCCAACCGGAACCGCAACTCTAATTTGAAGCCTCAGAAGAGCAAGTACAAATCTGCACCGCAACCACTCACCTTATCCGGAGGCGAAGCTACCACTTACAATCGCCTCCCTCTCAAAGAAGATGTCGAAGCTCCTTCACTTAGTTTTGCAGCAACGGAATTTAAGCTCTCCGATTCAAGTGTAGTGGAAACTGATGAGGACGATGAGGTTTACCGTTTGAGTAGAGAAAAAGAAGTTGAAGTAGAAGAAGATGGCATGGATAGTCAATTGCGGGTTGATTATGGGAAATTTGAGGTGTATGAGATTAACTCTGATGTTGAAGAAGATGACTGTGATGACCATAATGATTATAGTAGAGAAGAAGTCAGTACCAAAACCGTAAACAAACACAGTAGCAATCGCTTTTACGAGACAGAGGAGGAGGAGGAGTTTACCAATGGCCAAACCGTATACCTATCTGATTTCGAGGAAGGAGTGGTGAAAGAGAAGGGAGTGCCGGCGGTAATGAGATGCTTCGATCGTGCCAAAATCTACGTGAAAGCCGGAGATGGTGGAAATGGTGTCGTAGCATTTCGGCGCGAGAAATTTGTGCCCTTGGGTGGCCCATCTGGCGGGGACGGAGGCAGAGGGGGAAATGTATATGTAGAAGTGGAAGGTTCGATGAATTCGTTGTTGCCATTTAGAAATAGAGTGCATTATAGGGCGGGCAGGGGTTCGCATGGGCAGGGAATGATGATGAATGGGGCGAAAGGAGAGGATGTGGTGGTCAAGGTGGCACCAGGCACGGTTGTTAGGGAGGCGGGGAAAGAGGAGGTGCTGTTGGAGCTGTTGTATCCGGGACAACGGGCACTATTGTTGCCCGGTGGGAGAGGTGGCAGAGGAAATGCGGCGTTTAAGTGTGGGAGCAATAAGGTTCCCAGGATTGCCGAGAATGGTGAAGAGGGTCCGGAAATGTGAGTATTTAGTATGACCAATCTGTTTACCGTGCATTTCCTTTTTGCCTTTTTTTTCAGATTGCGTTCTTATTATATGTGATTTATATTTGTGTATTTTAATTGTCAAGAACTTGAACTGGTTGGTTAGCATTTGTTTTGTCCATTTGAGATTTGACGACTAAGAATTTTGTATTTATCATCAGAGCATTCAGAAAGAATAATGAACTCGTTAAATTTCATATTTGAATTGGTGGAACTCTAAGCAATTAGTGCTAGGGTGGTCAGGAGAGTTACTTCTGTTTTGTGCATGTTATTAGGAGTAATAGCGTTCATGATCAGGTGGTTGGAGCTCGAGCTAAAGCTTGTTGCGGATGTTGGAATTGTGGGTGCCCCAAATGCTGGAAAAAGCACACTTTTGAGCGTGATAAGTGCTGCACAGCCAACAATAGCAAATTACCCCTTTACTACTTTACTTCCTAACCTTGGTGTAGTCTCTTTTGATTATGATTCTACAATGGTCGTAGCAGACCTCCCAGGTCTACTTGAAGGAGCACACCGGGGTTTTGGTTTGGGTCAGGAGTTTCTACGACACACAGAGAGGTGTTCTGCGCTGGTATAGGCACTCTATCATGTACTGCAATTAATTGTATATTTCAAGATAGATTTTTTGTGTGATTGAAATGGCTAATTGTTGTCTTTTGGGCTTTCTGCTTATTATGTTTCACAAACTTATCTTATCCTTTGAGCTGATAAAATTTGAATCTCTATCTTCTTTCGTTTCAATCGTCCGTGCTGTAGTTTGCAATTTCAAAGTTCTCTAACAAGTAAATCTTGCTAAAATCCAAAGCAAAGATCTTACAGCTGTAATAATCTCAAGTGACTTGGATGCAATTGCAAAGATTTGCTTAATACTTTTACTCAATGGGATTAGTAAGTGTATGATATAAACTTTTCTTAGATGACAACTTGTGGTAATGTTGACCAAACAGTTATGAATTTAAATGGTCCTCATGAGGATAATTAGACAGTAACTGCAAACTTTTTCTGCAGTTTTTCTCTTTTATTTTTCTCATATTAATTTTTCTCAATAATTTCATCTGGACAGACTTCATCATTCAACTCATGGATTAACATTTGGGCTAATGGATCTTTCTTCTTTTGTATTTATAGGTACATGTAGTTGATGGATCCTCGCAGCAGCCAGAATTTGAGTTTGATGCTGTGCGTCTCGAACTGGAATTGTTTAGTCCAGAACTTGCGGAGAAACCTTTCGTAGTTGCCTATAACAAAATGGACCTTCCAGAAGCATATGAAAATTGGCCATCATTCAAGGAAAGACTACAATCTTGTGGAATTGAGCCGTTTTGCATGAGTGCTGTGATGAGAGAAGGCACTCATGAAGTGATATGTAAAGCTTATGAGCTTCTGCAAAAAAATAAAGGACCCAATCAAGAGTTTGAAGGTCAAAATTTTACTTAGTTGTGTCTTTTATTGTAGTTTATCTGGATGTTGACGATGCTTTTGTATATATTTTACTCTTTCTAAATTTACATTGTGTTAAAAAGTTTCATCTGTTACAGGTTGGCCAGATCCAGTAAATTTGAATCATGTGGCTGATACAGTACAGAAGCAGCGGAGGTCCCCTATCAATGACTTTGAGATCTTTTATGACAGTGGGTCCAATATATGGCATGTTGTTGGGTCAGGGTTGCAACGTTTTGTTCAGATGACAAATTGGCGGTAGGTTACTATTGATAATAGTTCGGTCCAATTGTTGCTATTTTTATTCTTCTCTTTCCTTGATGTTTGATTTTTACAGTCACTGGATGTTTTACTGCTGTTGCATCTGATGCTACTCCTTGATGGTACCTTATTTCCAGAATAGTTTAGGTCTAGCATATTTTCAATTATAAAAATCTAGTGGTTTGGAATGATCTTTTTGGCCTTCTATTGATGAAGTATTTAATGCTTTCTTGAACAGATACGCAGATTCTGAGAGACGGTTTCAGCATGTTTTGGAAGCTTGTGGTGTGAATAAGTCTCTCACGAAGATGGGTGTCAAGGAAGGTGATACAGTGATTGTTGGAGAGGTATGTGTAATACTGTATATGCTGATCACCCCCACCCTTTGTCATGCCTAGCATTAGCACGAAAATGGGAAACACGATCGCTAGCACCCATGTGCAGAATACAAAAAATGTTTATATCAAAGCACGAGTATGGTAGACTTAAACTTATCATTTATCGCTATTGGCATCTTTAAAACCTTTCATTTCTCGTAAGGTACACGGTTAACTTTGCTGTTTCTGTTAAAATTCTACTTGATTGTAACCTGTAAATGTCATGGTTACATCTAGAACAGAGCTAACCATTTTCTCAGCAAAAAAGAATGCAATTTCTCACTGTTGCCTGATGTCTCTTAGTCAGGCCAAATCTTTGTCCATCTTGAGACTGTTCTATAACGTTCCTAGTGACTTTTAAGATTACAATAATGGTATTTATTCTTCATGGCAGATGGAAATGGTGTGGCATGATTCTCCTGAGAGCTCCGGTCCATCAAATATGAAGAAAAGATATGATCCAACCAAATGGCCTCAGTTGATGTAATCCTCTTATTTTCTGGTTGATGTCAGAAGGTAAAGTATTTGTTTGGTTTTAGGGTCTGTTTTATAATAAATGGAGAGATTTTATAACCATGGTATATTTCTTGCAAAGCACTTCATTGCTAATTTATTGTTGTCTGAAATGACGTTGCTAGAGTAACTACAACCTTGTATTTTGGGTGTTTGCTACAGCATACATGCATTCACGCATGCTCACTACCTTCTTTTGGGTTGACTGTTAATTTCATAACAAGAGTCCATGAGCCCTTGTTGCTTAAATTTTTCTGAGATATCACAGGTTAAAAGAATTGAAGTTCAAGATTTTGTTATATGGAATCGATGTTTATGAGAGTGACATTGACATGGCAGGGTAGCTACAGCAGCCAAAAGAGTAAAGCAAAGGCATGCTAGCTTGTCCTCCAGCACGCCTGATGATGCTACTTGCTGCAAACAGATTTTGCATGCGCTGCATTATACCTGAAGCAGAAGATCCTGGTGCTCAATTTTTTAATTGGTAGTGCGGTTGCCACAAGCACAAGCAGATTCCAATGGAGATTCAAGCTCAATTGTCCCAAACCCCGTTGTTTAACAAATGATATTACTTGAGCCACGAGGAGAACATATTCAGATATTCAATACTTGGATAGTGTAGATATCTTATTGTTCATTCCTTTATTCTTAGCTGAGATGTATTACAAAGTAATAATGTGGTTTTGCTGAAGGAAAATTAAATTAATCGTTGGTTCATTTCATTCTTTGTTTTATGTTTCTTTGAGTCTTGTTAAATGTATAATTAATAGCCAAAATATTTTTATATTATTACTTCTAATCAAATAATGCACAGAAATGTTAGGATTCAAAATAACCAACCTAGCCTCACTAGAAATTGGCTAAGTTGAAGTTTGGTTAAGCCAAAGCCGAACAGAATTGCATGTACCGAGTGGTTATCGTAAACTCTAATTAAGCTTTAAAAAAAATTTCTTTGCTTTTTGCTTGAGATTATGTCATTATTAACTCAAAATTGAGGTTGATAATCACCCAAATACAAATAATGATGATTGTGAGATCTAGAGGTCCATGAGATGGAAACATGGAGATTGACTTTAGGTTTGTAGCTGTAGTAAATGGAGATTGACTGTAGAGTTTGTAGTGGTAGTAAATGAACTTGACTTAATAAATAATATTAATAATGGAATTGATTGTGTTTTTCGAATGGTTTAATGTTGAAATTATAGAAAGACTTAAAAGAGGTGGGAGAAGACAAAGTGAAGTTTTTTTTCTTGAAAATGAAAGGTATATATATTTGGATCTGTAAGTCTGCAATATACTCAAAGATATATCTTTTTAAAGTGTATAATAATTTTTTTAATAAATTTTTCAGATGCCTCATTAATGATCTTACACATTTAATAATTTTGTAAGGATATCAAATTTAATAGTTTTGTAAGGATATCAAATTAGTAGAGTTCTGATATTTTAAAAGGTTGGGCATTCGAAAGTCAAACCAAACTCGTGAGGAGTTTGGAATCTTTATTGAACACTCTATGGGTTCAATTGAACCAACAAATATTTTTAACTATAATAAATCACTTTAAGTTTACATTTGTCTTGATTTCAAATAAACTTGTATTTTATGTATTATAAATAACTAGTAACTAAAAAGAAATTGCTTATCAAAAAAATTGAAAATGGTAATTTTGACTAAAAAATGCATATGAGAATTATATATTAAAATAGAATAAAAGATAGAAAAAATAAACTAAGAAATGCAGGCACGCATTAATAGAAGTTGTGATGATGCAGGAACATAGACCTTAATACATGGCATAAATTCTGTCGTATAATTCTCAATCGACTAATTGTTTGAGCACACAAATGAAATTATTATGATAATGCGTTAAAATAAGAGGTTAAAAGATTGTGGTCGGAGAAAATGAACAAATTATAGCAACATTCGCAAGAGGAGAAGTTCTACTTCAAGTCTTTTGAAGGATTCTCTGCTTTTGTTAGAGTTATGAAAAAAACAAGAAAAGTTTACACTAACATATTTTGGATTGATATATGCCTTAAAATGTTGAATGCAAGATGTTCTGTCATATGGTAATAATAAACAACAAAATTCCAAAATATGTAAATAGGGCTTAAATTTTTTATTCCACGATATTTCTTAATCTTGACCATTTGTAATGGTAAAGAATGGTTGAACTCTTCTTAAAAAACCAAGTCCTTTGAACAATTCTTTTCTTTCTATGATGCCGTTGGATTTTTAGAATAGTGTAATTTTCTCTAAATAACATAGGATCAATCGAAGGTTAAGTTTGTTATATATATATTTAGAAGACTTAAAGAAAAATTAATCAATAAAAACATTTTTTCAATCAAAATGAATAATTTTTTTAAAAAATAAGTGATTTTCATTACTTTAAAAATTTTATCAGTGGTACTTAACTTTTTAAACATAAATTTATCAACATCCTTTATTATTAATATTATTATTAAATAATAATTTTTTTCATATAGAAGTTATTATTTACAAAATAAATGGAGTATCTTTATTTATTTAAGTCATATGAAATAATAAAAATATATTGAATTTCTAACTAGACATATAATTTTAAAATAAAACTATTTTGTCCAAGTAATTTTAAGATAACTATTCAATTCTTACAATTTTAATGTTACAATTATTTTAATTATTGAAATAAAATAAATAATTAACTGTTTGATAATATAGAAATTAATTAATCTATTTTGAAAATAGTTGAGTAATAGTTAATTTCATTAAAATCTAATGATGATTTTTTTTTTGAAAAAAAAAAAAAAGCTTTAGGAATGCTAGTAGCTTGCGGGATTGAGTGACAGCAGCAATCTCGTAGTTTGTGTTCTGAAACGGGTCGCTCTCGGACTCAGTTCTCGACCGTCAATCTAAATCCAACCGTCCCAAATGAATCTTTGACCAGAACGAGAGATTCGCTTTTACTGCACTCTATGAATACTCAACTACACAACAAATCCTCTCCGTACATAACCGTAATTCACGTCTAGATCTTTGACGCGTAATCATCTGCCAATCGCTCCTCGCTCTCACCCACCCGTTATTGGAGTCGCCCCACCCACCACCGATCACCTTAGCCTGTTTGACACGTAGTCTAGTGGTCCAAAAATGCCACTCTGGATGACGTGGCAACAGTGTCCAAGCACACTGGCTTGTCAGATTTGGTTTTCTTCATTTGGCGTGGCAATGTCCCAGTGGTTGAACAGAAAGGGCAATCCTTGTTTCCGTTGGCCGTAAGATCCTTACTGTTGGATTCAAAAACAAATCGAATATTTTAGACAAAGTTCAAATTCATCCTTAAAATTTTTTCTAACATGTCTAATGTGATCCATTTGAATTTATGGGTTAATTAGAAATTTACTATTTTAATTAATTTACTAAGTGGGTTTTTTGGATAGACAGAAACAAACTACAAAGCCAAGAGAACAAAAAAAAACAGCCCTATGCTACCATTCACCGAGCATAGCACATTCCACATGCAATTATACAAAATCCACGATTTTGGTTTGAAATTAGAACCCATCATGGTTTGATTCGCAATTAGAATCAGAATGAGTTGTATGCAAATGTGGTGCAAGAGTAGGGGTGAGCATTCGGTCGATTCGGTTTAAAACTGAACCGAACCGAATAAATCAAAAATCGAAGTTTTAGTGTTTATGAAAATCGAACCGAACTGATTTTGGTCAGAAACCGAATCGAACCGAACCGGTCTGATTCAGTTTGATCAGTTTCGATTTTTAATAATTTTTTTATTTTTTACATTTTATTTTTAATATTTTAAAATTTAATTAAAATATTTTAATTTTAATATGATTTAATTTCTCTATATTATTAAAAAAATATATTATTATCACTAATCGATTCGATTCGATTTTTTCGATTTTTTTCTGATCAAAACCGAACTGAACCGAAATAATTAAAATTTCTGAAATTAAAAACCGAACCAAACCAAAATATATAAAAAACAGAATCAAATTTTCAAATTAATTCGGTTCAATTGATTTTTTCGATTTGAACCGAATACTGCTCACCCCTATGCAAGAGCAGTGTAAAAGCAAATGGGAAATTGGAAATTTTAAAATAATATTAAGGAAAAATTATTATTTAAGGTAAAAAAAATTATTGATTAATTTTTTAATTTTAAAAATTATATTCAAATATTATTGAAATTTAAAAAATAAATATTAATTATTCTCTCTAATAATTTTAACTATTAAATATTATTAAAAAATCTAAAATATCAATATATAAATACTAATTAGTATATATTTATATAAAAAAATAACTTATAAATTTTTTATGCTATAAAGGTAAAATTTTCTAATAATAAAACATACAACTAATGATGCTATTCTTATCCAAAAGGGCTACCATTAAAAATATAACTCAGTGTATAATTATCTACTCTTTGTTTCTGGGCTCAAGAAGTTGCAAAAACTCTTGGCCTGGGTTCCCACTCTCAACCTCAACGCCTTTATTTACCTCTGCTTCATTTTATCGAACATGTAGTGTGCACTCTACCTCTTAGCCCAGCAACCTCAAATATTAAATTAAAAACAAGAAGAAGAACAACAATGAATTCAGCGCATGCAATGCAATAGTTTCTCCATGAGAAGAAGAGGACAAAGAAAGATGATAATCCCTTGACCATCTTGGCTTTCCTTGAAAGTTGAAAGTGCTTTTTCGGCATTGACATGGTAGATTCTCTCCTTTTCAAATTCAACTGGCTTGGTTGTTTGTATAATAATGCATGTGTTAATTAGTCCATAAAGCCTTAATTACGCCACATAAATTATGTTATAGCACCATGATTTCACAAGCACTTGTCTACTTGAAATAATAAACCTATCATAAAATAACAAATAAGTTCAATTATATCCATATTTTTAAAATAATTTTCTTCTTTTAAATTGTAATTCATTGCAGTTTGATTATCATCCTATACATTGTTCCACATGTAATCATTCCAGATAAAATTACTCTATTAAACATATGCCAAACAAATTTAAGAACCAAACTGGAATTTATATTTCTATGGTTTGAAATTAAAAGTTTCATAAGAATGTAATTTAATTAATTTTTTATTATTTTATTTTAAATACAAACATTCAATTTTCTTTTAAATTAAAAAAAAAATTCTCATTTAAAAATATAAATCATAAATGTTTTATGTAAAAATTCTTTTTTTAGCAAAATTAATTGTTTCAAACAATACTAAGATTTTTTAATAAAATAGAAAATCATTGTGATTTTATATAATTGAATTATATATAATTTGTTGTACGTAATAAGTTTAAGGGAATTGACTTCAAATAATGAATTTTGACTTAATAATAGAAAAAATTAAAAAATAACTTATTGATATTATGACTGAAAATGAGTGGATATATAATTAGTTAATTTATAAAATGAAGAATGAAGTAGCTGATGCAGTATTCCGATAGTCAAGTCAATAAATTGCTAGAAAAAATGAGTGTAATAGATTTTTTTAGTTTAAAATTAATATGTAAAATTATATATTTTAAATTCTGTATATATTTATTTTTATACCATAAAAATATAAAAATAATTATCGAATTTTTTGAAAATTCGACTGGTATTAATTAGTGAAAAAAAAATTTCATGATTATAAACGTAATAGCAATATGCTAGATTATATTCACTAATGGTAATTTTGTTCCATGAAATGCTCAATCTGCTCAGAAGAGAGCGGATCTTGATGGATAACCGAGTATTATGATATTCTGATGTTCCATTTTATGAATAAAATTTCTACAATCACATGTTGATTGATTGTTTCATGGTATTATATATATATATCAGTAATATTGAATTCATTGTGAATTCATTGAAGGCTCAATTAAAAAATGAAAAATATTTGCAGACAATCATGTTTCAACTTAATGCTATCAATTTGACAATTTATGCTTAAGTTAAGTCTAATTGTAATTAAGCTTTTTCTAGGTAGCTTAATTATTATAGACATGATATATCATATATTTTATTTGTTATGAGTAAGTCTAGCATGATGTCTTAAGATATAACATATATTATTTGCAATAATTAAACCTCATTATGAATTTTGATTTAGAAAAAAATTGATAGCTTATATTTTTATTGTATAAATTATCATTTCATTATCAACCTTCTACTGTAATAGTATCTTCATTGTTTAGTATTGTTTTACATTCATTTTCTATGACTCAGCTCATACATACAAGTTTAAATATTATTAATGTAATTAGTTACAGACCCAATAATTATATTTAGAGAGTATTAAAATATACATTTAATAAGTAAAATTAATTTTTCAAAATTTATACTAAAATTATGATTAGACTAAATATATGATAATTTATTAAAAACAAACTCATATTTAACTATTATTACTTAAAAATTAAAATTTCAACATTAAAAATTAAAATTTCAAGAAATGACGGTGGATACCAACCTTCTTTTATCTCTGTAAATATGTGATATTGTTTATGGTTATAATATAATGATAATAGACCTCTTAAGATTGCAAACGCATGTAGGTAAAAGAGGAAGGGTCCATTACTGGCCCATCCGGTTTGACCATCTTGCTGGAGAATCACCGGTCATAGAATGTAAGTCCGACTTTTTACATTTTCGACCTCACCTATACACGAAACGTGTAGGCCAACCTTATTAAAGCACGTAGATTTCCAATGGGTCATCATGTGGAGCGGAACTGGCAAATAAAATGTCATTGACGAACAGGACATGGTGAAAATGGCTCAGTATTTATTAGTTGATTGTCCACCATAAATGGCTCAGTATTTTTTAGTTGATTGTCCACCATAAATGAGCTGTCTGATATTTCTGTCATAATACTTTACCATCATGTTCGATAGAACGATTCGTCATAACGCATCAAAATAATTATAGTATTAATAACTATAAACCAATTACACAAAAAAACAGATTTTTTAGGTAGAAAAACTCATATCCTAGAAGTTTTGGACTATTGAAAAAAGAAAAAATTCTATACATTTTTAAATTTTAAAAAAATCAGTCCGATTCTCTATCCACTCTTAACTACCCGGTCAGATCCATTAATTTTTCCGTGAATCAAATCCTCACCTTTCACCATCTTTTTGATTCACCATATCTCAAACTTAATCAATACTATATGGAATATGAGGCCTAGTATATATTGTTTCATGAAGAAGAGGGTAAAGATGAAAAAGGGAAGGAAAGAAAAGTCTACATTCAAAGATCAAAGTCCAAGTGGTTAGAAATAGAAAGACAAGTTAATGTTTCTTTCCCCTAAATCCCGGGACACTGATAATTAAACACACAGAGAGAGACAATGGTGTTTGGGAGAATGTGCAGAAATTCTTTATCTGACCCAACCCAGTACTACTAATCTTCCATTTGAAGAGAGAAAAGACCAAAAAAAAATCATTCTTCCATCTATTTTAAGAATTTCATAACTATACTCTTTAATTCCAAGCAGCTCACGCATTTTTAGATTGCCCCTTGACTCTCCTTTCTTCTCTACAAATTATTCATAATTTATCTCTTCAATTTCTTTTAGTGCATAGCATATTCATTTATCTTTAATGGTTTTTTATGGTTTATTCTTTTTTCTAATATCAAACTCATGACCCTTTTTGAAATTATTCTTGAATAATATGATTTTTTTTATTTATTTTGTAATGTTTTGGTCCACATGCAAACATTATTATAGCTTCCTAATTGTGGGTATTGCTCATTAAGATAGATCAAATTAAAAAATTCAACCAATATATATTATTATAAATTTGATCTTTTATATATAAATTTAATTTACATGGAAAATTAAACTTTTTATTATTTTAATTATATGTATATTAATTAAATATAATATCAAACTTATATTAGATGTACATGTTTCTTCAAATCTTGAGTGGATGAGTCAAGGGTCATAGATTCTATGACTATGTCATTATAAAAGAAAATAAAATGATTGCTGTTTAACTTAAATTACTAATACACATGATTGCTTGATTTTCATTTTTTCATACGTTAATTATTTAAATTAATTTCACCTTTTTCTCCTCTAATTTTAAATCTAAATAATACTATGTATTTTACAGCAGACAACAATAATGACAAGTGATAAAAAAAGCAAAAAAATAAAAAATAAAAAGGGAAATGCTAAAAACAAGAAAAAGAAAAAAAAAAGAGGGCTGACCCATTTGATTATGATTAGTTTATGTCATTCCCAAAGCCATTTTAGGGGTTCATCAAACAGAATAAAAAAAATAAAAACTTTTTTTTTCCCTTTTGGAAGTAATTAAATTGGTAATGGTAGTGACCCACTTATAGCTTATGTTTGGGCAGTTTAATCCCCCTCTCTCTCTCTTTCTTTCTTTCTTTCCAAGTGTGGTTCAAGCTTTTGATTGCCCTTTGACTATCTCCCTTTTTGCATACTTTTGGAGATCAGAGACTCTCTCTCTAATTTTTTTTTTTTTTTTAAAAAAAAAAACAAGCAAAAGGCAGTTTTCCTGGAATTCTCTCTTCTTTTCAAACTTAGCTGTCACCTTCTGTTTTCAGCTTTCAACAATATATGATTAGGCAACTGGTTAAGATACTTGTTATTCAGAAGTTACAGGATCCAAAGTGCTGAATTGCATATGTAACAGGTTTATGTGCAATGAGTAGCAATCTTACACATCCAATGTGAGAATGGTCCAATTTAGCTAAAGCGTATGCAACAGAATTGGTTGTTTTTACCTGTTTAATTTCAATAAATAACTTTTTTTTAAAGAATTAATAAATTTTTAAAAGAATATTAAAAAAGAAGAGCTGGAGTTTTCTTGCCAGTTTCAAAGTTCCTAACATCTTGACATGTTGTTAATTTTATATTCCTAATCACACACACAATTAATGAAATTGCAAGACAGTGGTCAACAGCTACAAATAGTTTTTGGTTAAGCTGAGCTCAAGGCAACATATGTTAAAACTAAGATGTGAAGCATATCTCTATAAAGTGACAAGACAAAACAAAACAAAAGCTACAAACTTTGACTTATGGGCCCTTTAGGAAGCCAACACCTTTGCTTTTGTGTGTTTCCAGTATGAAGTGGACCAGAAATTAAAACCTAAATATAGAAATAATTCTTGATTTATAAGTACAGTAGACATAAAAATTTTAACTGCTCCCTTTGAAAATCTTGAAGCAGACAACATCCTACCATGTAATTTCTTTAATCTATTTTGCATAAAATGCGGATTCACATGTGCATAAGTTTATCACTCATAATAAAATGTTTTCTTTCCAAGTTTTATCCATTTTAATATTTTTACGAAAAATATTTTAAAATCTTATAATAAAAAAAGGATTTTAATATTATTAAATTAGTTAAAACTCATACCCATCATTAATTTAATTAAATTAACATGAAGTAACAATTTCAATTAAGAAAATTAAGGATTTTTAGTATGAATGATCTTATGAGTTTGACATTCGTATGGGACACCTTAGTCTTAGAAATTGGCATTATTTATGACATTAAGAAAAAGCAATAATGTTCCCTATAGCTCAAGGATAGGGTACACATTTTTCTGGTAGATTGGCATTGCCTAGCTACTGAGTTTGCACGTGAACTGCTCATCTTAATTACTTTAATTCTCAACCTCATCTTCTCTCATTAACAAAATTGCTACTGCTTGCATTTACCTGATGTAATGTTCACCTCATTAATTTTATGATAATTTAATCATCAACTATATTAACATTTTGTTGATTTCTTTATATATCTATCATGTTCTAAAAACCTCTACTTAAATTTAGAGAAAAGTTCTCTCTTTCAGAGAAATGAAATCTCTGCATTTTTGAGTTTTTTTTTTTTTAAGGAGAAACCCTAAAGGTTAGAGGCTTAAAAGAGACCAAAAAATTTTAGGAGAGAATTGGGTATTAGAAATTGGAAAAAGAAAAAGGTTTCAAAAGTAGGTGGAAAAGGCAGCATAGTCTTCCATGGAATAGAATGACATCTACAGTACTGTCCATTTCAGTGTCTTTATAAGACTTCCCTGCACCTTCACTCTCAACACCATCTCCACACAAAAGCTCCACACTTTGAATTCCTCCTTGCTCCCTCTTCTCTTCTTATACCTCTACTGGTTAACTCTTTTTCTTCACAATGTCTACCTCACAAACCTTGGATAAACCCTTGTATGAACCAGTTAAAATTCATGGTGGCTATGCTCTTATTCAAAGGAACACATCCCCTCCTCAATCTGGGGAAAGAAGAGGCAGAAGAAAGCAGCCAGAACCAGGGAGGTTTCTTGGAGTCAGGAGGAGACCTTGGGGTAGATATGCTGCTGAAATTAGAGACCCAACAACTAAAGAAAGGCACTGGCTTGGTACATTTGATACTGCTCAAGAAGCAGCTCTTGCTTATGATAGGGCTGCTCTTTCAATGAAAGGCACCCAAGCTAGAACCAACTTTATATACACTGATAATGGTACCTTTCACTCTCTTCTTACTCCATTTGATATTCAACCATTCTTGCCACCATCACAGTTTCTCACAGGCACTCTTCAGGATAATAAACAACAAGAAGCTCCCACCAACCACAACAGTCCACCCAAGCATGAGATTTGTCAGAATGAGACTCACAACCAATCAAGTAGTGAAACTTGTGGTGCTGAGACTTCCACTGAATCAGCATATGATAACAGTTTCTTCTTTTCCCAGGACGATTCTAACTCTGGCTACTTGGGCTGCATTGTCCCTGATAACTGCCTGAGACCACCTGCCACTCCCACATGTACAATCTCCAAAACCAACAGCTACAAAGCTCCAAGTGATCATCAAAACTTTTCTTCTATTACCGCAATTTCCATTGAAGACAAAACACATTGTAATAACCATGCATTTCTTCCGGATACTACAGGTCTGCCAAGTAAAGCCCTTAACCCTGGAAACTATCCCTGCTTTGACGATCTCAACTGTGGTTTCTGGGGAGATCAGAAGCCATGGGAGTTCAACTCTGATGAGCTCTCTGCGATGATCAATAACCCGTTAATGGTGGGAGATGTGTGCATGGAAAATTTTTATCCTAGCGCCAACGATCCTGGTTATGGGTCAGTTCCTCAAGCTACTTCTTCAGTATCTTGCACTCCGTCACTTCCTCCTTATGGTGATATAGTCGACTATGGCTATTCATTTTTCTAAGTATGGGATGTTTAATGAGTTATCTACCAGCATTCTATTTACTATTTAGTCGTATTTTGATTTACATGCACTTTATGTTTTACTGTAATTACACAGAGAGTTTCCATATGTGAGCAAGAAAGAGATATGGAATGGGTATCGCAATCCCTGGTCCTATGAGTTCTAAAGAAAGTGGTTAGTTTGAAAAGCTTCTTAGCTTGTTTCAAGGCAGAAAGTGCTCATTATTAGATGC
The DNA here is from genome assembly GCF_001659605.2 of Manihot esculenta. NCBI lineage: Eukaryota > Viridiplantae > Streptophyta > Magnoliopsida > Malpighiales > Euphorbiaceae > Manihot > Manihot esculenta. The sequence continues at coordinate 1,221,218 of NC_035175.2, read as the reverse complement.
GCAAAATATCGACTGCGATTGGTGTCTGTCTTTACGGCTATTTGCCTTAGCTTTTTTCGACAATGTTGAGAAGATGACGCACGCCATTTCCAAGCGCCACAGATTGATGAATCATGAATCACTAAGCTATTGCAGCCCATAACCCTTTTCTCATCTTCAAGACTATTAACTGCTTGCCACTGTTTACTTCATTTCATTGCATTTCTGTGTTCAGTTGCATTCAAATGGGATTTGGTATATTTTCCTGATTGGACTAGGTCCATCCCTGCAACTTTTTCTGGCATTTGCTGTTGGTCCAAACTTTTCAATCCATATACTGAGCAGGACCATCTCTATGCAAAAACTCAAAAAAGGGCTGCATGTACAATAACTAGATCGATAGGTTCCTCAATTCTCAATTCTCATCCACTTAATTTGACATGCCAATATTAACATATTTAATATTAACTCCATAAGTGTACTTGACCTTCAGTTGATCTAGGAGCTAATTACAGGCATAATAGGTCAAGGCTAGATTGACTATTTAGCTGACAGCTACAAAAGTTAGCTCTCGGGCTGCACGGGTCAAAGGAAACCTAGAATATAGCTTCAGCTTTGCTGCAACTCGTATCTTAATAGGAATATTGAGGAACTCATAGAGGAAGTAGCAACAAAGTAACAGTGATGCATAGCTGACCTATCAACCGATGGAATGAGAAACCAGTTCTGAGCCTCATCATCTGATAATTTGGAACTTCCCTATCTCTACATGCATACGTAAGCCATACATGACCTACAATGACTAAAACTTCAATGGCTAGTGGGACACAAATTCAGCAACACAGGAGAGAATGATATAATCCCAATAAATTCAATCAGGTTTAACGGCTCACCCACCTCACTGGTCCTCATTAAGGAAACATCAACTACAAACCAGCAGACTTGAGGTTCAAGGAACAGAATTCGTTGTCTAATTGCTTGATTAAAACCAAGATGAAATATTATTCTTTTTCTTTCTTTCTGTTTTTCTAATGAGAGGCTTTTCTTAAGAAGTGCACTCTTCAGCAAGTTATCATTTACCACTAAAAAAACCTACCTGATATTACGTACGTAACAAAGCTCATGCAAAGAATACCAAACGGTATAATATGAAAGAAAAGGATGATTATTACAGAGTCAAAGAGTGGTTCTTCATATATTCGTATTTCATAATAAATTTATCAATAACAGTGTCGAGAATTTCAATTGTCACAACATAACTATGTACCTACTCGCATGTAAAGTAGCATTTGGATTTTCCTTTGGGTCTTCTGTAATTACTTCTCTTTTTCACAATAACCCCCACTAAAAAGAGGGGGAACAAGGAACCTTCAAATTCCTTTCTAGACAAATTGGAAGCCTGTTCCCAGTTATAAAGCAAATTGTAACACGATGGAGATGAGGACACGGCTGATGTAAAAAGAAGAATGCTACAGGACTGATCAATTTCATTTTTGAAAAGGATTGCAGCATAAATAAACACAACAAACTCCAAAAACCAGAGAACATACCCAAGGGAACTGCAGACCTTGGTGGTTATTCAAAAGAAAGGAAGAAGGCTATTTGGGGCTTTGATGAACAATTTGAGGAAAGGCCATAACTTATTCAAGGCAAAAGGGATGGCCATGAGACTATATTAACACAATTACAAGACCTAACGTGTTCTATACCTGAATCATGGAACCATGTGGCCAAGAAATGAATCTTCCTATTTGATGGATAGAACAAAAAAAAGGAGAGGCAAAAAATATATATGTTTTCATGAATTTGATAAAAAAAAAAGTTTGATATTTCGCTTAGATTGAGGTGCAGGCCTCGGTGCTGCTGCTCCCAGTTGAAGGGCCGGACCTCTGGCTAGACTGCTGCGCATCAGAATGAGGAACAGAACCACTCTTTGAAAATGTTGAACCCACCAATCCGCTCGATGTGCTTGATGAGGAAGACATCCTAGTAGAACTGGATTCCTTGCTTGACCCTGAAATAAGATCAGGCCGCAATTCTGAAGATGATGATGATGGGGCTAGAGTACCAATTGAAGAGCCCACGGGGTACGGTGAAACAGGCATATCAGCAAGAGAAGATGCAGATGGACTGTAACTTAACGTTCCCATTGGATGATCAAATTTGCATGCAGGTCCAAACTTGCACTGTCCCCGTTGCGTATAGTGAGTACAAGTCGGTGCACCCTGATAAGCATAAAGAATTATCAGATGCATCACAACTTAGGAGAGAACTAGTTTCAATGAACTATATGCATCGTATAAAATAGAGCAGGTGTTAACTAATGGTTACAATGACAAAGTATTGAAAAGCAACATAAAGAGTGGAAATGCACAAGAAATGAAAGAAATCATCAATACAAATTGAGGGTAAAAGTCTGAATGTAATACTGAAAGTAGTTTCATATGCAGTTCAAATGCTTCCAGAGTTGGTGGCACACTTGTTGCACGTAGCCAATAAATGAACTAATGAACTGATCTCTAGCAACAAAGCCTAGATGGATGAAATCATGCTAATGCATTAATTTGGCAGAACAAATATTTCATTTGCAACATGTCTCATATAGATTGTCATGACCCGATATTTGAAAAATGATCTCGCTTTAACAACAACAGATCTTTAAACATGGAGAAGGCAGGCACCATAAGCTCACTCATTCTAAGCTGCTTGGGCTCATCATACACAGACTTGGATGGCTTATGAAGATATCTGTCTAAGGACGAGAAAATTATAGAAAAACCAGAAAAAGTAATATGATGAACAAAGAAATAAATTATGGCCATCCCAAATATCCAAATTGAAGTCAAATACACTTACGGCAACCCTGCCAGAACAACACGTGATGACATTGATCACTTTGAAAAGCTTGATGATATAACAAACTTAAACCTAGTACTCAAAAATATCAACAAGATGTGAACCCAAACTAGCTTAATAAGTAACAAATATAAATTATAGGTCAAAAGAAGCATTATTCACCAAAAAGAAACCCTCAATTTAACATTACTCAAAGTGGACTTTCACAATATAAGAAATGTATGCTAATGAATGCACACTGATCATGGTTAGTACAGGTGGGACAAAAAGATCAATTCCTGAGAAATCCAACACCGGTTTGTAAATGCAGTTTAGTAAAATGTAACCACAAATATCTTGCAAAACTAATTCATCCACTTCCTGTTTCTCCGACTAATCTCTCTCACTATTTTCTCAAGCACACAGCCCCGTGTATTCATGCTTCTATGGTAGTTCCAACTTTTCATTAGTCCCCCCACTTTGACAAAAACCTCTCAAAAAGAAGTCAACATATGCAAGGTAAGAGTTGGAAATATGATACAAGAATGGGAAAAGTATAAGACTCAAAGTTCCATGATGCTTTGAACAAATCTTTTTCAACAGAAAACAAAATCTCACTTTGATCAACGAAAGTAGCATACTGTCATTCATCTTTGCATTATCACACATATACAATGCTTACATAGATTATTGATAGAAGGACTCCAATAAAAGTAATCCAATCCACCAAAGGATCACACAGATCCTTGCATAGCAAAGATAAGGGATTGAGGGGAAGAAAACAAAGAAAAGAGAACATTTCTCTTGTGCCTCTCTGTAAATTATGAAAGGATACCAGTAAAGTTCTGAAGACTGAACATTGGATTTAGGTTTTTCAACAAATAAAGATTTGGAAACAAGCTTATCTATTGTAACTCTGAGGTTAAAAAGCATACAGGTCAATGTAATTACAGCTTAATATCAATATGGTATCCCCATAACTTGCAAGCTGGGAAAATATCAGAGAGGACCAAGCAAAAAGAGAGAGAAAATTGAAATGTGTAAAAATACCAAGATTCACAGGATGCTCAAGCAGGAGTATTTCTCCATTTACAGCATTATCAAAATAAATAGAGCATTGGAAAGTAATGAACCACCAGAAAGGTTTCAGTGACCCATCCCACTCTTAGCCAAGCATATAACAGGAACAAAGGGCCAACCTCAGTTTGAGTGCATGTGGATAATTGAAGTCTGGGCCAGCTATTTGCAATATCAGCTCAGATAGGCATGCAGACATCCAAAATACAATTTGAATTATCATTTATAATCTCTTATATTTACAAAAGCCCAATTCCTACCATCTAGCCCTAAATATACTGTGCAAGAAAAAGTTGTGCCAAAACAAAGACTTAATGCTAACATCATTAAAACACTGACCAGATAGCAGGACCAAAAGCATAATGTTCAGTACCATGATAAGAAAGGAAGTCCAAAACTAAATTATATTGTGCAATCACAAAACATGAAACCACAAAGGTGGTAAGGCCACAGGTCATATATTATAATCAAGGATTGGAACATTTATCTACTTAACATTGATTAAAGAGGAACATATGATTGTCCGAGTAGAAGAAACTCTACTATATTCAGTTAAAACATTGCGGAGGAACAAATCAGGGTAGAAATATTCTCCTCTTATTCTCACACCAAAAGGAGGCTTGAGAACACATTCAGCAAAATTTACCAAGAGAAACATAGAAGATGGGGGGAAGGAAGAGAGAATGGGATGAAGGAACAAGTGTGTAGCAGCAACACATGGTCACAGCCATGAAAGAAATCCACAAGTAGATATAGACATCCTTTGTATACATGCTTCATATACCATAATATATCAGCTATAATAAAGCTATCTAGAAAATTATACAAGAGGCCTTATTTATTATGCAGCTTCTGTATACTGAATTAGTAATCCAGATCCTGATAATAAAGACAATATGAAAGAATTCTTACCGGACGCATAGGAAGACCAATGGGGTTAAGAACAACAGTTGTTCTTGGTGCAATAAATTCTGGTGGATGATGATATCTACATGATGATCCAAATTTACAATCGCCAGTTTTCATGTAATACTGGCATTCTGGTTGGCCAGGTCTTTCCGGAAATGACTGTTCCTTCTGGCTGCTGCTGGATGGACCAATTGAAGTAGGCATGGGTTGATAGGCTCCGGTATAGGCAGGTGCTGAAGGGGATAGCTGGGTTATCCCATATACAGAGCCTGATCCAACTCCCTGCTGTGTGTTAGGAGATGCAACTGGACTTACATGTGCCTGCACCATGGGAGATGATGAATCAAACTAATAGAGAACTTAATCAAATTTATATCGAATATATAATACTCTCATTCACATACCGCGTAGGGACTCCAACTCGGATAGGAAACTACACCTGGGGAAAGCAGCATTGGACCATAAGGTCCTTGCACATAAGATCCTGGCATAAGGGGAGGCCTTGCAACTACTAATCCATACTGTTGAGTAGAAGGAATGGATGGAGACTGCATTTGGTGATATAATGCAGGACCTGCTACGGGAGCAGGCACAGGTGCAACTTGTGGAGCCAATGATTGTGTTGCCATTTGTAGGCTGGCTGGCTGTGGGTGATGGAATTTACATGTTGCACCAAATTTACACTGCCCTGTTTTAATATAGTATGTACACTCTTTTTCACCCTGTTGACAATTGGAAAAGTTTTAAGCAAACTTAACTTCAGAACCAGAAGACTATTGTGACAAAAGACACTAAAAATTAAACATCAATTTGTAAATATACATACTGGTCGTAATGGGTATCCATAATAATTTAGTGACACAGGGATAACAGAACCACCTCCCTGTTTAGGGTGGTGGTACTTGCAGGAAGTGCCGAATTTGCATGCACCTGTCCGCATATAATACTGGAAATCAAGTAAAGAATAGCAAAATCAGTGCAACTCGAACTCAACATTCCCACAAAATATCAAACATGAACAAAGGCGTCAGAGAATAGCTAAATTAAGACAAAGCACGCATAAACTAATGGCATCCACATTAATGTACATTGTCAAATTTTTCATACATCCCAAACTCTACATTCATAATAAAGCCAAACACATTAAGTACCTGACATACAGGCTGGCCCAGTCGCTCAGGAAACTCCCCAGCACCAGCTCTTGCAGGTGCTATTGCCTAAGCAATGAAAACACTTTAGTATGACAGATCTTTTACAGCAACACCGAAGACTAACCAAACTATTTAACAATTTACTCATTTCATAACAAAAAACATATCGAATTACGCAAATAATCATCCAACTTCAATAGAAAAACCTCAAGATCAAACTCAAATGGTCCCAAAAAAATGATTCAATGATACAATTCGAAAGAACAAATCATAAAGCACTAATTCGAACTCAATTAAAGACAAAACCAAAAGGAATCAGCTTTACCGCGCCCCGTTCACGCGGGTGATTGAACCGACACCTTGCCCCGTACCCGCAAAAACCGGTCCTCAAGTAATAGATACAATCGTCCTCGTCTGGTCTCTCCGGGTACCCGGATTCCCCTTCCCCTAATCCCAGCTGCCAAACACCCTCTGCATTCACACCAAAAACAAACAGAATCAATGAGCAAGCAAATACTCACAATCCAGACAATAGAAACAATAAGATCATACTTACAAAACCCATTTCCTCTGGGCTATACATTCCATAAACCTCACGAAATTGGAATGCAGGTGAATAAACTTACCTTCAAGCTCAGTTTCGGGTCCAGAAGCCGTCCATTCCGGCGACGGATCGGACTGCGAGCCCTCCTGAGTCCAACCGTACCGGTCCATCCCAAAATCGCGGAACCGGACGGCAACGGTGGAAATTATACCGGCTTTGGGACAGTTAACAGAATGAGGCTCCGATCAAATGGGGTGCGCCTCGTGTCTGCGCTTAGAGAGAGAAAGACAGACAGAGAGAGAGCTAGTGTGAGAAACTGAAGAAAGAGTTTTCGTTTTTTGGATTTTGCTTTGGGGATTTTTTTTTTTTTTGGTTTTTTGTTTTATTTTCCTTCTTTCACTCTCACACACAGAGACTCGCACAGTGTTTGGTTTTCATGGTTTTGCGTTTCTCTCTCTACTTTCTCTGTCGCTCTATCAGCTTTCAAGGGGCGATGGCTTTGATATTTCTTCCTTATTGTGTTCTGGTGGTTTATATACGCGCCAAACAGAGAGAAGAAATCACCTAAAATAATGCTTATTTTTCTGGTAACAAAAATTAATAAATAAAATAAATAAAAAAGTAAGTGTCCAGGAAGCACACATAACTCCGGTTACCAACTGTTTAGTGTCTCTCTTATCCCTGAAATGTCTATAATGCCCTTGGCCTATGACGGTGTTTTGGCGGAACGGCGGTGCTGGTTGGGCGTGACAGGGCTGTCCTCTTGTGCTCAGGTTATTGCAAGAGTTAATGGAAGCATTAATTTAACACTCTGTCTCGGATATGGCAGCGTAAAGTGATATTTTACGATTTAAACTTTTAAAATAAAATCTGTTAATAATCTAAAATTTTATAATATCTAATTATATAAAATAAATAAAATTTTAAGATATTTATTTTTTAAAATCTTGGAGAGTGAAAAAAAATAAAATTTTTAGTTATCTTTAAAAATTCATGAATTTTTAAATACACGTTTAAAATTTTTAAATTATAAAAAAATCATCCAGATAAATAATATCTTCTTTAATATCTTATCTTATAAAAGTTAGTTTTCAATATAAAAGCAAATTTATGCATATAAAGTTAAAAGTAAAAAAGAAAAAACATAGGATCCACTTTATTTTAAGTAATAATTAATTAATTTCAAAAAAAAAGTAACAATTAATTAATGCAATCCCATGCAAGTGAATGCATGGGAGTGTGAGAAGACGGTAACGTAGCATAGGATCTCAATTTCTTTGCATTAATTATATTTCATTATTTTTTAGATATAATATAATATTATTACTCTCTTTCATAATTTTTATTTGTTTTTTTAATTACTTTAAATTATTATTTATTTTCATTTTTAAATTATAATAATATATAAATCAACTATGTTTAATTTTATTTTCTTTTTAAAAAAATTGTAATAAATTATTAAAATATAATAAAATTTAATATATTTAAAATAAATATAATTTAAAAATTATTTTAAAAATTATATTTTTTAATATATGTAAAAAATAAAATGAAAAAAAATTATAGAATGGATAAAGTAACAAATTATTGAAATATAATTTATGTAAAAATATAATCAGTAAAAATATTTAAATATACATTGACAAGTGACACCTTGTTTAGAATTGATGTCTTTATAAATTTAAAATTCTTAAAAAATTATAATTTTGAAAATCTCACTTTTAATTATTAAATTAATAAATGGAAAATGTTTGATGCTTAAACTTTTATTAATTTATATTGTTGATTTATTAATTTTTACATCTTTTGAAACGCTTACTAAACAAAAAATAAGATTAATCTTTCCTTATTTCATTCATATTATTGAAAAAGATTCCATTTACTTATTTAAGTAATAAATATAATCCAAAATCCCATTTCAAAAAATATATATATATAATCCAAAATCCATTTGTCTCACTTTATTTTCTTTAATCCAATGCTAGCTTTAAACAGCAGATAAACTTGTTTATTCATTAACATATACATACAAATTTTTAAAAAATAATGATAATATTGGTAGGGTCATACGTTTTTCTCCCTTTCAATTTTGTGTATGAAACAAATTAAATCATAGGTTGTCAAATAATTTCAGTCCAAATATGGCATAGGTTGGTGTCTTTGGCATCTTTGCAGTAATTTATGACATCCAACTCAAATATATTTATATTTCGATATTTTTATATTAGTATCCATTAACTGTATAATTAAATTAGTTTAGCCTAAATTGGTCTATTCAATAATTCATACTTCCAATTACATATTTTTAATTTTCAACTTAAAAATAATGTTGGACAGTAAATTCAGTTTTTCTTTTCATGAAATAAATTTAATTTTCTCTTTGAGATTTTAGGTCTGTTTTCTTCAAAATTTACGAATTTTGTGTTTTAACTTTAAATTTATTATCTATTATTTTAAATGGATAAATATCTCTCTCGATTGTGAATTTACATAAAATATATAATAGTAATATTTATATAGGAACTTAGTTTGATTATCGATTTGTTGTTTATTTTGTAATGGTGTGATTTGTATATTTTGTCAATAAAAATTATTATAATATTTATTTTTTATTTTGAATCTTGAAAACTTCTTATTTGGTTCGAGTATAAGTTTATAACATGGTTATGGTTGTTATTAGAAAAAAAAATCTTAATAAAAAAAAATTATATCATTTAATTATATTGTCTCAATTGCTATTACTAAATTCGACTTTAGAAACTCTCTTGGTATTTCACCAAAAAGGATGACAGCTACTAAAGTACAAATGAACCATCATAATTTTTAATGACCGGCACACGAGTGCGCGAGAAACGGTAAAGATTATCTCGACCATTATTGGAGTATTTTTATAAGATTTTAGTTTAGTAGTTTTTGTGTAGTACTGTAGGTAAGACAGGGGACGATTTGTTTTGTTTATATCTTTTCGGATCCATGACGTCTTTTCATAGTGGTTTGACTTTTCTTTTTGAGTTTCGATGGACTTTTCTTGTCATGCAACTTCTATGGTTTCATCGTCGTCAGTTACTTTATTGATGAACCTGGATTCGATGAGATATCCGATTGACTTTCGAAAAATATATTATTTACTTATAATGTAGCATATGAGGACCACGCCATTATATCCCGTAAATAATGCTTTGGTATATCGTTGATAAACTGAACTCTGCTACGTCCTTTTTTCATTTGGCTTGTTGGATATTTGTCTCCAATAACCTTGTTCAAGTCTGGTCGACTTTCATCTTTCGTTGCATATACCTTTTTATCATTTTTCTCATAGTCTGTTTTTCATTGTGAGTCTGTTTACTTGTATATCAAAAAAGATGTTGGTGCGACGATGATGAGGTCTCTTGTAGTGTGAACTATATTTTGATTGATTTAAATTTAATTATGGCATTTTCAGTTTAATTAATTATTTTTTTTAGTTCAGATTTATTGATTCTCTTAATTCGATTTACTTTATTTGAATCAAAATTTTTATATTTTACTTTTTTATATATAATTTATTGGGCCTTATTAAATTGCAATATATATGAATGGAGTAAAAAAAAAGACCTTAGAAAGTGCTTCTAAAACCATTATCTTATTTTCCCCAAATAATTTTAATAACTTCACCTAACATTCCACTTGTTTATTTCGTACCCGCAAATAATATTTTTTTGGTGCACTGTAAATTAACTCATCATAAATGCACACGTGCCATGACTTGATGATTTAAGATATTTACATAACAAAACAAACTTACATTGGATATTTTATTAATCTCATATTTTCAACAATTAGAAACTCAAATCTTCTAATTTTTAATAATTCACAAAATAAATTGACTATATCCAAATGCAATCTTGATTTTGCTATGTCTTAACTGTCTATCTGTATTTATTGAAATATTAAAATTTCAATTTATGCTATTTCATTCTATTAGTTTATTTTATTCAATTAAATATTTTATTCGATTGATGTTATATTAGATAAACTAGTAAAATGGATTTTCAATATTAGATATATATATATTTTTATATTTCTCAGAATCTTATTTAATTATCTTTAGCTTAATTAATTTTGCTGCTTGTAATCTTCTAATGCATTTTTATAAATAAATAAAAAATAAATGAATAAATGCAAGGTTGAAAAATAAAAAAATGAACTATATCTTATTAGAGATGGTAATTTAATTTGCGATATCAGAAATTAATAAATTTCTTTCTTTTTAATTGAAAACTGAAGATTGGGGGAGTAGATCTAAAATTTATATTACCGGATTAAATATATGAATGTATCGATAAATCTTTTTAAAATCTGTATTATTTTTAATTATATAGTTTCATACAATTATATATGTGAAATATAGAGTTAAAAATATGGATTGTGTTAATTTTTAATTGATTATAGGTTTTTTTTTTGAACTGAGAATTGGGGTTGTGAGTCCAATTGATTATAGATTTTTGAACATTTCGGTCACTGATATTTTTTCATATTTTTTTGATAAATTTTAAAAATGTAATAAATTGATTAAAAAAAAAATGTAATAAATTAGAATTTAATTTAAGACTAATATATGATAAAAGTTATTAAACTTCACCAAAAAAGAATGACGACGGGATACAAATAAATCAAATGCAATAGTTTACTATAGTTATAGAAAATAATTTGAAGGGGGTTTGATAAAAATAAAGAAAAAACAGAGTTTATTTTTTATTTTTTATTTTTTATTATTATCCAAAAAAAAGGTTATAAAACAAAAGGTTCTGAAAGACATCACAATGCTCCTTGAAATTCAATAAAAAAAAAAAAAGTCATCATTTAAGACAAGGAGGGCATATCCACTAGATGCCACCAAATTCCCATATCCTACATGGAACACATGTTTTATTTATTTTCTATACATTTCAAATTTTAATTAAATTTTTAATATCCAATTTGACATTAAAAGATGATTTTAATGCGCAATAAATGAGATCATAAAAGACCTAATTAATATTTTAATTTATTTTTTCTTTTCCTTTTTTGTTAAATTCTACTTCAAAGTTAAACAAATTCAATAATATAATGTTCATTTAACACGATTTATTTTATATATATTTTTTATAAAATTTACTATAAAATTATGCCGTATTTTAATTTTTATAAATAGTTTTTAAATAAAAAATTAAAATTTTCATTATAAATAAAAATTATTAAAAAATAAATTAATTGAACTAAATTTTTATAAAATTATCAATTGCAAATAGAGTGATCAGGTATTCTACTGAGCCAGACTTTATAACAGTTCATATATTGGTATTGTGCAAAATTTTTAAAGTGAAATTACTCATTTTTAATTTTCTAAAACATATTAATTAGTTTTATTTAACAGGTGAAAAGATAAAAACCTAACTAATATATTTTTAAAATTAGAAATATCAAACCCATTTAAAAAAAAAGAAATATCAAACAATATAATTAAATCATAAAGTGAATCTTTAAGATCTATTAATTAAAATTTAAAAAATTACAATTTAATAAATGGCCTTTTCTACTTATGATGGGTGAGGCTTTTTGTGTAGCTCTGTTTCTTTCCCTAATCATCTCCAAATAATGATTTTGGCTCTAATCATCTTTGATTGTTGTTAACGATATGGATGGGCAATTTAGGTTTATTGCAAAACTCACTCGCTATCGCAAGATACAGACACCCGCCGGTGTCCATGCCTTTTTCATTTAACCAACCACTAACTGCCACGTCGTCTCCAAATTTATGCCGTGCCCTTGCCCCCCTTCGCACGAGTTTGCCCTTTCTTGCTATCCATATTCCATTGCATACCGTGGCTTTACCAAATCTAGTCACTGTTTGGATAATTCGTATATATATAAATATTATATTTTTTTACATTTCTATATTTTTCAGTTTGAAAAAGCGAAAAGAAAATAGTTAAAAATTATTACTTTATCCTAATTTTATAAATTATATTTACTTCTTTACTGGATAAAGCATAAAAAATTAAAATGAAGGATGATGAGCAATTTTTTAATTGTAATACTAAAATATGAAATTATTAAAAAATTCAATTTATTAAAATTAAAAAAATGACTTTATATTTAAAAAACCATGAATGTTACAGATTGATCCAAAAACATGATTTTGTTATTGATCCAAAAACATGATTTCGTTTTAAATACAGTGAAATGATTTTGCTTTAAAAATACAAAAAATTAACAATGATTTGAATATTTTAATTTTAACAATAAAAATATAATTTTATTATTAATTTAAAGTAGGATTTTTATTACACTATTTTCAGAAATATATACTTGTATATTCTTAAAGTGTATTTTAATAATTTAATAATTTTTTAGAACTTATTACTTCACGAAATTACGAACTATTTTACATAAATTTATTTTTATAAAATAAAATATTTTTTATTGGATAATGCGAAATAATCATAAAAACTACATATATATTTTATCAATTTGTGGTAGATGCGAGTAACCGGCGCTTATTTGAGTAGAGCGGGGGAATGGTTGCCGGATCTGTTAAATAAAAATCAAAGCACGTAAGCATCATGAGGAGGTTTGTTTCAGTTACATTCAGTTGCAGTGAATTTTCCATCGGGCGGCTCAGTTCCATCCGGCATAAAATGGACGGTAGAGATACATTTGATGTCAGCATCTGGAGTGGAAACGACTGGGGGTTGTAGTAGGTAAGAGGTCTATAAATGCGAAGTTATTCGGTCAGAAGGAGAAGAGAGGACACCGGGTGTAGCCGGTGAGTGACAGTGGTGATTTCGACGGGCGGAACCGGGAAAACCGGTGATTAGGTAGAAGCTGTGTTGTTTGACTTGGACAAGGTTTTGAACACACGTGGCACTGTTTTAGTCGCTTGCATTTACTAGGTTTTGTACTGTAGTAACCGTATCTTATCAACCAGATGTCGGCGACGAGTTGGGCCTTATGAGGGTCTGGGCTTCAGCTAAGAGTTCAAGTAATGGGCTGGATCATGGATCCAGCTGAAACTCCGTAGGAGCAACGGATCAAGATCTAATTTCGATTGCCACGCGTACGGCCGACGCGGTCAGAACCAAAACGAAGGGCCCACGTGCAACAAGAGGGCAGCACTCACTCCCAAAAAAAACAAAAGAAATGAAATTTTAAAAAGTGACCCACCAAAATTACAAAATTCTCATGCCCTTTTAATTTCTATTATTTTTAAAGTTTCGCGGTTATACCCCCAAATTTCTCCACCTTCCTTTCATCCTCTTCTCCATCATTTGTGAAATCCTGCTTCATCATAGTTTCCTTTCTGCTTGATCGATCGCTTCCTGCTTCGATTTGCTTTGCCTTATAATCTTCTTATCGCGATGCTCAGTATATCAAACCCAGCGCTTTGATCGGTAAGTTCAAGCTTTGCTCTTTCTCCCTGCTTCAATCTATCAATTAGGGTCATTCAATTGAACAGTTTCCACCTTCCTTTTGCCATGCCACTTAGTGCCTCTGTTTATTTCCTGAAAAAAAAAATGGGAGTAGGGAAGAGAAAAGGGGAAGCAAATTGATTTCGATTCCTATTGTTTTTCCCTCTTTCTCTCCATTTTTTAAATGATTAGAGAAGTAAAATTCAGTTAAATTGTGTTTTTGGGCTCATTCGAGTCGCAGTGACCTGTGAATTTGAAAATCTCACATCGAATTCTGTGTTTTTCTTTGCTTTGCTTTGCTTATGTGAGACGATTGGACGAACATCGCAAGTTCGCATTGACTAAACTAAACAGCTCGCTTTGAGCGAGATTCTTATTTCGAAATTCGGTTGGCTTTTTTTCTTCCTCTTGTTTCTCAGCGAACAAACATGAACTAGGATTTGATCCATGAATACTCGATTTGTATGTTATAGCTGCAAATTTTAGAAAGAGGCAGTAATGGGATTTTGGCTGTTTTGACTTCATTGGAGCTCTTTGCTTACCTTTTTCTCTTGTATAAAAAAGTGGAACATTCATTTTAGTTATTTTAAACATTAACAATGAACTCAAACTTACCGAGTTTTGGTTCCAGCTTCTTTTCATTTAGTATTTTTCGCGTTTCCTGATTGCCTATAATAGGATTTCTGAAATTTGATTCTTCACTTCTTGTCACAAGTCGATTCTGAGGTCTTAGATTTGGATCTCTTCTATGCTGATTCATGTGGTGCATCCATTTGCCCTGCATTGTCATATGATCTTATATTTATATAATATACTAAGTTTGTGCTTAAAAGATTAAGTTATCTTCACTTTATGACTTGGAATTTTGATGGGATGACGTTATAATGGGAATCGTTGGATCAACCGCAGTACCTCAGAGAAATTCATTTGTTGGGTGCATACTGTTGTTGCTTTCAGATCTATGTAACAGTTATCCGTCAAATACTCTAATGTCAAAATCAATTAGATCTTTGTAAGGTAGTTGATTATTTTTTGTGCTCGGTTGACTTGCTGTCCAATCTTCAGTTCATGGACTGGATTTAGGATAGATCCGGCAACTCAGATTAACCAAGCAAAAAGATGTTGGTTCTTCTTAATTGATAATTTCCTTTTAGGTTAACTCATCCAAAATTGGATGGAGAATATTTGTCCTTTCTTTTTCTCTTTTCTGCATCAGGGAACCAATTCCATGTGCAATATGGGATTTAATCCTGCTTCTTTTTTCCATTTATGCCATTATATTTCTTTTACTGGTTCATGTTTAGCGGATTTTAGTTAATTCTGCTAAACTACATTCTTTTTCCAGCAAACAAATCACTGCTTTTTTCCCTTGTATATAATATTCACCATCCCTCCTTTCCTTTTGATAGCTCTGACCACGTGTGGGCTTGCAGTTATGGGAACATTTATAGAATGAGCATCTTTTTAGACTTTTACTTTTGTTTTGGATAGTAAAAGCTAACTTATTTTTTGCTTACTTCAGATAATTGATCAAGGTACTCATGGCTCCGTCAAGAAAGTCTAGAAGTGTGAATAAGCGGTTTTCATACATTAATGAGGCCACTTCTAATAAAAATGGGGAGAATACCAACAAAAGTAGGCAGCGGGTGAGTATCTGGCCTTGCTCAGTGGGGTATTAATTTATATTTTATCAGTTTATGCAACAAGGTACCTTTTTTATCCGTTCAGGTAACTTTATTATATTAAATAGGGGTAATCTTTTGGAATTAATCAGTAGCTTCCTAGCTCATTAAAAGTTTGATTTTGGAAGCACTTCTAGTGTATGACCCTTTTTCAATTGCAGAAGAGGAAGTTGTCTGACATGTTAGGACCACAATGGAGCAAGGAAGAGCTTGAGCGTTTCTACAAGGCATATCGTAAGCATGGGAAAGATTGGGAGAAGGTCTGTACTGGATTTTCATAATGAGAGTTTATTGGACTTAAAAATGTCAAAGTGATACCTAAATCTTTTTTTTTTCATGGTAAGCATAGGACCAGCTTTTCAGCTGTTAAGATAAAATGATGTGATAACCTTTGCTTTTTCTTTGTTTTTGTTCCACGGGGTTCTAGATAACTGCTACAGTGCGTGACCGGTCTGTGGAAAATGTAGAAGCCCTTTATACCATGAACAGGGTAAGTAATGATTTTAATAACCAGTGTCTATCATACAACTTATTTTGATATTGGAACTTTTACATTTTTTAGCAATTCATGAATTTTTTTTTTCACATTCCTTAAATCATTTATCTGTCTGTTTTTAACTCATTATGTATAAATGAAGAGGTTACTGCCTTGTGGTAATAAAATCAGTAATGAAGATACCCCTTGTTTTCAGGCTTATTTATCTCTTCCACGAGGGTATGCTTCTGCAGCTGGACTAATAGCAATGATGACAGATCATTACAGTAATCTGGTGAGAATGAAATATGCAGAATACTACCTGGATCTTAATTTGGTGGTCTTGTGGATAATGCTCAAGTTGGCCATCACTTTCAGATGTTCAAATTAGATTTAGTTGTTGTTTTCTTTACAAGTACTGCATGATCAAAGGATACCATGAGTTTTTTGTGTTGAAACTTGAAATAGAGAATTAGTTAATCATGTAATTTTTAAGCAAAGCACAGGCATCTACATGTGTTCATGCAGTGTGTGTGTACTATGGATAAGGTGTATCACTAAAGCTAATGGATTGTGATTTTGCAGGAAGAAAGTGAAAGTGAACAAGAAACTAATGAGCCTGTAGTGGCCCATCAAAAACCTCAAAAGGGTGCTAGAGGAACTAAAGAATTAGATGCTTCTCCGGCCCCAGATCTTGTGCAATCCCAGTCAGGTGCATCAAATTATGGCTGCTTGTCACTGTTGAAGAAGAGGCGCTCTGGTAGAAACATGCTCTCTCTCTCTCTCTGCTTCTATGGCTGATTTATTTCCATTAATTTTTCTTTCTTTCCTTGTTTTTTTTTTGCCGGGAGGGGGGGATGTGTTTTGAGAGAGTGCATTTTCTTGTTTTCATGGTTGAAACTGGTGGCAGTTCAGTAGCTGTAGCTATGTCCATTAACTGTGAGTCCGATCATTAAACCTCTGGTCTAAATTCAACTCCAAATTTAGTTTCTTCCTTTTTTAACCCCCTTTGGCTGCTACTGCTGAACTTTTCTGATTTTCTTCCTCCCCCCCAAACAAAGTTTTCATTGTTAATGTATTGTTCAGGATCAGCTTTCTTAATCTCTTGGAATTTATTTTAGGAAGCAGGCCTTGGGCTGTTGGAAAAAGGACACCTCGTGTCCCTGTTTCTTATTCATTTGATAAAGACAACAGGGAGAAGTATATTTCACCAATTCGACAAGGTTTGAAATTAAAGGGTGATGCACTGGATGATGATGTTGCTCATGAGATAGCATTAGTATTAACAGAGGCTTCACAAAAAGCTGGTTCTCCCCAGGTCTCTCAAACACCAAAAAGAAAACCAGAGACACCATCACCTGTTCGGAATGGTGAACATGTGGTAATTTATTTAATGGCTTCCATTATTTTTCTTTAATGTGTTCCTAGAATTATAAATTTAATTAATCATGGTATTCAGCCTGCTGAATCAGAGACGACCAGCACCAAGCTTCGTGGCAGTGAAATGGATGAGGGTGGTTGTGAATTAAGCTTGGGAAGAACAGAAGCTGATTTAGGACATTATGTAAGAAATAAACGTTTTGCGAAGGGGAAGAGATATCATGTGAGGAAGCCAGAAGTGGAAGAAAATGTAGATGATCATTTGGATGACTTAAAGGAAGCTTGTAGTGGGACAGAGGAAGGACAGAAGCTGGGTGCTGTCAAAGGAAAACTAGAAATGGAGGGTTTGGGTACAAAACTCGTAAGGTCCTCTAGTAAGGGTCCAAGAAAGAGAAGCAAAAAAGTTCTCTTTGGAGAAGGTATGCTAGCAGTTTCATCTAAGTCCAAAGGCCTGTCTCCCAGTTTTTCTTTCAATTTGAGATAGCTGTGCTCTTTTCTTTTGGTGGATGTCGCCTTGGACATAACATGTTTCAGGAATATCTCAATGGCACGCAGGCTGTTTGTTTATTGTTTGCAAAGGATGTGCTAGTTTTAGGTCTTGACTCTATTGAACTAAATGGAAGATATGGTAAAAATTTCATTTTGTTCTTCTTTAAGCTATTTGAAGTTGATCAAAGAAGAAAGTTTCTCCTTTGTGAATGAAGTGTCAAGCATCAGAAAATATTAGAAGGATTATACTATACAAAGATGGAATGAAATCAGTCCTTAGTAATTGAGTCTCAGATTTGCTATCTTGAGTGAAATAACTTCACCTTCATCCTAATTTAATTTGTTCGTGGAAACTTTTGGTATAAAATAAGGAAAGTTTGTACTGTTGCGGATGATATTACCCCCTTGGTTCAAATCCAGCAACTTCTTCCTTGTGTTTCTCCTTAAGCGAATGTCAACCTCTGTTGAAGCATGGTATCCTTGTACAACTTTTTATTGCTTTTCCTTCTTTCAATTCTCTTTTGTAGGTGAAGCTGATGCCTTTGATGCATTGCAAGCTTTGGCAGATTTATCACTGAGATTGCCAGAAGCACCTGTTGATACAGGTGAGAGATATATATGCTTTTAATGAGTAGATTATTTAAGGACTAATCTGTGATTTGGTCTGCTGCTTTTATTGTTTATTTATTTTTTCTTCCATGCTTGTTCTGGTATTTGTACTGGTTGTCACATTACTGAGACAATTTTTTAGGTATGGATGTATTATTCATACTTCTAAATAGTTGATGTGATTATAAGATTATTGACCAATAATTCCCGCACATTATCTTCCAAATGTGGATTGAATTTAAAGGCAGTAATAACTCTAATTTATAACCTTGCATGGTGAGGCATGCTGACAGATGGTAATAAATAAAATTGTTTTTACAGGTGGTAATATATTAAATTGTTTTTTTCTTTGATATAAATATTTTTCTTAAAAAAATTTATGAAGGTATTCTATTCAATTAAAGTAAACATGCAAACCTCATTTAAGAAAAATATGTAGTGATTTTGACAAATCTTTATTGTTCATACATTGTATATTGAATCCTCTATGAATGTCCTTTGTCTCGTTTTTCCTGGCATAATTATTTTTTGAAATGGAAGCAACGTAAATGTGTTTGCTTTAGTTATAAATAAGTATTAGAATTCAATGTAGCATTTTTATACTTCCTGGGGACAAAAACTTGTCGCTGCCTTTGCACTTCTTGTGAGTTTGAGTTCTTTGTTTTTATCTATCTCTACCAAATATTTTGGAGATTCCTAAAATTGAGCAAAATTCATTATATAATGATTATATTGTGTTATTAGGCAATCTGGATCTGATTTTCTGTGAATGTGTCTGCCAGAGTCATCTGTTCATGTTGAGGAACAGAAGAATGAAATCGTTTCCAAGACCAAGTTGAAAGGGAATCATTCAACTCCCAGAGTTAAAGTTGCCTCGAAAACAACTAAACAAGGAAAAGGTTTCCCTCATGTTGTTAAATCAATTCCAGAAGTGAAGGATGGAGACCATCAGATTAATGTTGGGATTCGGAAAAGAAGAAAGAAGTCTTTGCCATCTAAGGTTAGGATCAATTGAACTCTCATTTGATTGCAGCCAATTTTTTTTTTGCAGTTATCTTACCAGAATATTCTTCATATTACATGAATTTATGTCTATCTCTAAGTTTCTTATGAGTTGCAGATTTTAGAAAATGAAGAACGTATTGATTCTCATCTGGGTGAGTTCCAAAAGGTTGAGGTGTGTAGTTCCCTTCACCTTTGAAATTTTAACCTGTTTTCTTTTCAATGGTTTTATGGAATAAATGAATTTTAATTATGTGGGATGTTTTTTTAATTTATATGAATTGCCTAGTATAAGTGAAAACAATACTGAAGACTCCATCTTTTCCAATTTGTTGTGTTTGGTATTACAATTTGGATTCTCTTTTTTTGGGGTATATCTTTTGTTACTTAGTAAAGTAATTAGCTGTCTTATGTATAAAAATGGATAGGAACTTATATTTCTAGGTTCCGTCATTGATGTTATTCTTATGTGTCCCTTCTTGGGTGTAGGGCACTGATGATGTAAGTCACTTAATAAACAAAGCCAAATGCTCTCATGATTCTGCATACCAGAAACAAGGGAAATTGATGAAATCTCAAGAACTTACTTCCACCGACCATGGAAGGGATTCAAATGATTCAGCTCCATCTTCCATACAGGTTTTATCTTCAAACCAATTCAACTTACCTACCAAAGTGAGGAGTAGGCGTAAAGTCAAGTCACCAAAACCTTCTATTGATAAAGATGCTCCGTCTTCTGAGAACATTGTAAATGGCCAATACAATATTGCCATTCCTTCCCTCAATGACAATGCATTCAATCTTAAGGTTAGATTGCGTGCTGGTTATTTACATTTCCGTATAGTTTGCTTGAATCTCTGATTATGTTTGACTTATTTGTTATTGATTATTACAGAAAAAGCTTTCTAATTGCCTTTCCTGGTATCAAGTTCGGAGGTGGTGTGTTTTTGAATGGTTCTACAGTGCAATTGATTACCCATGGTTCGCTAAAAGGGAGTTTGTGGAATACCTGGATCATGTTGGATTGGGCCATATTCCTAGATTAACTCGTGTTGAATGGGGTGTTATAAGAAGGTATATGGATCTATTGTATATCTCCTACTGCACTTTTGACAGTTCAATAAAATCTCAGCTTAAAATATTTATTTGCATGCTGCTTATCAATGCAGTTCCCTTGGTAAACCACGTAGATTTTCAGAGCAGTTTTTAAAGGAAGAGAAAGAGAAGCTTAATCAATACCGTGAATCTGTCAGAAACCATTACACAGAACTTCGTGCTGGTACTAGGGATGGACTTCCTACTGATTTGGCTCGACCTTTATCTGTTGGACAACGTATTATTGCTCTTCACCCTAGAACGAGAGAGATTCATGATGGAAGTGTACTTACTGTTGATCATAACAGATGCCGAGTTCAGTTTGACGAACCTGAACTAGGGGTTGAATTTGTCATGGTAATTCAATTTTCTTTATGACATTTTGTATATTCATTGTAGTAAGCATTTAAAGACCATGCCACTGCATTCCTTTATCTACAAGGAAGAGAATAGTTAAGTAAGCAATTAAGCATCTAATTCTCAAAAGACACCTCTTTGTATTAGTAACTTAGATGCCTGAATTGCAGTTATGCCTAGCCTGATTGGTCTCCCTATATCCTTCAAGGGTGTGGGGCTGGAGAAGTGGAGGGGTTCTGAAGTTTGAATCACTCCATCCACCAAATATTGGTTGATTTAAAAGGGATGAGGTGGGGACAGGCATCTGAGGCCTGTTGGGTTTCCCATTGGAATAATTATATAATAAATTTAGTGCCTGCATATGATGTTTATTATCTCTATTTGGATGCTCTGAATTGTTACTCTTTGTATACCTGGTTAAAGAAAACAACAAACCAGTTTACATTGGAGTTTGTTTCTAATTCCCCTGAAAACAACTGTATTACAAGGGAGGTGGGTGGGGAAAAATTTTTGCTACTGGAAGATGTGCTTCAAAGATCACATGTGCACATTCCTTTTCTTAAGTTTATGTTGCATTGGGAAGCCCATAGTGTACTTCATTTTATTAAACTTTTCTGAGAATGTATATGTCCTTTTTTTGTTGCTTTAACAATGATATATTTTTCTTTCAAGTGTCATATTGTGGTGCCTGTTTTACTGCAGGATGTTGATTGCATGCCATTAAATCCATTGGAAAATATGCCTGCATCTCTTACCAGGCACAATATTTTTTTCAATAAATTTATTGAGAACTTAAATGACATCAAAATGAATGGGCAACCGATGGAAAGGAAGGTGGAAGGATACATAAAACTTGCTCCATGTGAGAATCTGGAGAATGGGACTGGTTTTCCACATACTTCTCCATCAACTCATCTTATTAGCAATTTATTTCAGCATGCAAAGGTCAGGAGTCCTTGGAATGTACATTTATTGTATGCTTATGGCATTTGGTTAATTTGTTAGATATAATGAGCAATTAAAACATTTTGCCTGCACAATGGAAAGGATCATTTTTCTTAATACCTCCATTGCTCTGTGGTTCATGAAGTCCTCACCATTCAGAGAAGATGCCTGTTACTTGTCTGTTGGATGCCAGAATGCTTGATTATAGATAACCAGTATGATATTGTGCATGAGTTCATCACCCCAGTCAATTACTTTTCAGTCAGATTAATCCTCTGGGACACATGCTTTAAAATATACTTTTCAGACGCAATGGAGATTTCCCTGTTGCATCATTACTTAACCTTCTCCGATGAGCTAAATTCTTTTGTGTTTTAGCCTAGCTACTGCTATATATCAACTTTTAGCAAGCCCAAGGCCGTACTCACTTCTGCAGCCATTTGATTTAGTAGCCTACTATGTTAACTTTATTTCTGTTTCTTTTTCACTTTACACTAGTTTTTTCTTTTCGGCTGTAGGGCGGTTCAACAAATTCTACTATGCAAGTTAGCGTCGAGTCAGGTGAACCTGTTATTGCTCAACCTTTTATTCTTGCACATGTCCAAGCAAAGGAAGCTGATATCCAAGCTCTTTCTGAGTTGACTCGTGCTCTTGACAAGAAGGTTATATTACTTGTTTGGCTATATGCATCAATTTTAGATAATTTTGGCAGCTTTTTTCCCATTGAAGTAGTTTAACTGAAATTTATCTCAGCATTCATGTTCACACTTCATACATCTTCTAAATCTGTATTTTGGCATATCCATTTGAAAATCTTCTATTGGAAGAATAATTGCATCACTTGTGACCATCTCTTATCTAATGTGCACTTTCATCTTCATGATTGATGTTGTTCACCTTGTTGCGACATTGAGTTTGCTGGTGTCAATTATGGTCCATGTAGTATTTTGTTAACTGTAGTTGCATTCAGCAGTAGCTGAATATAGAAACCCTTTCCTGATGATGACAGTATTAAGCAAGAACTTGATGAATATTTGAACTTGCAGGAGGCTGTGGTTTCTGAGTTGAAGCGCTTGAATGATGAGGTGGAAAACCAGAAGAATGGAGAAAACTCCCTAAATGATTCTGAACTTTTTAAGAAGCATTATGCTGCTGTACTTTTGCAGTTAAATGAAGTCAATGAACAGGTATGAGTAATCTATCGACTGTTGTCAGATTCAATCTTTATTCCACTTTTCACTTGCAGGAATCACTTGACTTGATCACTTCTTTTTGTAGGTCTCTTCTGCTCTCTATTGCTTGAGGCAACGTAACACATATCAAGGAAATAACCCACACATCTGGTTGAAGCCCATAATTTGTATAGGTGAACCAGCTGGGAGCTGTGGCTCGGTTGACCATTCTGCAGATGAGACCCAAGAACCTGGATCTCATGTGTCTGAGATTGTTGAAAGTTCAAGAGCAAAAGCTCAGACAATGGTTGATGCAGCTATGCAGGTTGGACGCTATTTTGACATTTCCTGTTTGCGTGTCCGAGTTCTTTGTCTAGACTACAGTTAAGTTAACAATATATAATTTGCTTAGAAAATAACTTGCTACCTTAAAATTGCAAGTGAACCTATTTTTGCAATTCTGCGCTAAAACAATGTTTGTTAGCGGAAAGTAGTACAATTGCTTTTACCTTTTATGTTGGCGCCCTGACTGTGTGGAACTAAAATCTCATCCTAGCGGTGAATGCTATTTTCCATTGACATAACCTGATGTCTTCTATAGACTGTTCCAACTTCGTGAAATCTGTGGGAACATTTGTGTTGGGAGTTCTAAGCAAAGTGTTTCAGTAAATATTGTGTTGCTACAGTTGGTCATGGATCTTCTCATGGCTGAGATAATGAGCGATCTGATTAACAAGTGGATTCAAAGCCATACCATCACTGCCTTTTTTCTCCTGAAAACCCATGTTTCTCCAAACAATAACCTCTTTCTAACTTCTAACTGTTTCAGGCACTGTCATCTTTGAAGAAGGGAGGAAGTGGCTTTGAGAGTATTGAAGAGGCTATAGATTTTGTAAATAATCAACTTTCAGTAGATGATTTAAGCACAGCAAGCATGCAAACCTCTACCACTGCAAATTTAGCACACAGCAGTCTGGCTTCTCAGGATCAGCCAAGTTCCTGTGCAACAAATGTGGGGACAAACAACCATGCTCCTGGTACTCACTTGGACCTTATTTCTGACCAAAATGAAGCACAAATCCCTTCAGAACTCATTACACAATGTGTAGCTACTTTGCTTATGATTCAGGTGAGTATTAGGTATGTTTGTATGTTCTGACACTTTTATGTACCTTGCAAAATATATCTTTTTTCTTCAGTTTATTGTTTTATGCCCGAGAGACCTGGTTCTGATTATCTTTGTAAAATCAAAACGCAGAAATGTACAGAACGGCAGTTTCCGCCAAGTGATGTTGCCCAGGTACTAGATTCTGCAGTTACAAGTTTGAAGCCATGTTGTTCACAAAATCTTCCAATATATGCAGATATTCAGAAATGCATGGGAATTATTAGGAATCAGATATTGGCACTCATACCTACATAGCTCATAATAATTGCTATATTTTTTTTCTCGGTTACTTCCCTTCCTAAGTGTATAATATCTGAGTGGAATCAGTTGCCTGAAAAATGACAAATTGGCATGTATTCTCCATTTTTTTTCCCTATATCTTGTTTGGTAAGCTAAACAGGAGTCTGTACATGTACCAAAATACCTGTGGTTCCACGATACTGCTGTCAATATAAGAATCAGCATCTCTTATTCTTTGTGCCCCCTAGCGGTGGTCATGATGTTTCTACTATTAGAATAGAAACTAGTCTCTAATGGCATAATCTGTGTAGATTCTCGGCTATACATGTCAAATTGGGTTCACCTGTGATGACCAAGCTTGCACAAACTACAGAAGGTCAATGCCAACGTGAAAGGTTAAAGAAAAAGGAAGAAGAAATGGTATAACTAAACCTGGTTCAGTTATTTTGGCTATCACTAGATAGAAACCCGGGTTGTTATGAACTAAGAAGAAGAGGGACTCGGAACGAGGAACGAATTTGCTTTTCTTTCTTCTTAACTTGCACCTTCCATCTGCACCGTCGTGCCCTAATTTTCTTCAACTGTTATGGGTCTCTGAAATAGGATTTACTTGTTGGAAGCAATCTAGTAGAAATGGCCATGTTATACTTGTTAACAGTTTAGTCTTGATATTCACTTGCATGCAAATAACAGAAACCACAGTTTAAGGAATGAGACAATGATCTAGTACTTGTTATTAAATCACTCGAACTCATGCGTTCCTTTGCTTCGGTTCCTCTGATCTGTTGAAAACAATCCCTTGTATGCATGGTTTATTTTAGAGATTTATCCAAGCCTTTTGTGGCAAATAATTATTTTTTGGTAACATATTTGAAATTGACCGAGTTTTGAAGCTCAAGTACCTATCATATGATGCAGCCTTACTTTTCTCATGAATGAAAATGAAACCAACAAAGATTGAAACATCATATTTAGCTGCCAACCATCAATTAGTCATAAAACTGGCATCTTCACTCACATTCAGTTTTATCTAATCAAGTTTTACCTGTTATTATTAGTCTACATAGCAAATTATGAGAGGGAAAAAAACAATAATAGTTCAAAACTAATTATAACGATGCTAACACTTAACATGAGAGATTTTTTAATTGAATTTCCAAAACTATATATAGACTATTTAGTGTATTTTTGAAAACTCGAAAACTAACTGCTCAATTTCACCACAAAGACTAAATAATAATTAAAAATCTAATCTATGAACACCACCAAAAGGAAAAAGAGCCGGTCACAACCCCTTCAAATTTTCTAAGGACCAATCACAACCTAATGAAGCATAGAAGAGAATATTCATTGAAGTTCCTCTTCCCTAGCTCTTCTCCATTTGGCAGCAGCATACAACTTTACGCATCCCATGCTGCTCCCTCGCACATCAAAATTTTGCAATTTACATCAGTGGCTTGAATGAAGGGCATGGGAGAATAAACAAATTAGAGGACAAGGATAGTTTTGCATGCACTCTATTAGCCTGAGATTCTGAGAACGGCAACCAAGCAAGGCCAACCCAATGGTTGATTTCAAAGAAGTGAGAACAAAGTAACATTGAAGTTGAATGTATTGGAGTCTCATTCGAACGAGGCAGGAGATGCGGCAATAAAATATGCCTGTAGTCATAAAACCACTGTACATTCTCTTTCAAGTTATAACTTTCGTGGTTGGTTTGAACTCATCCATGCAAGAGCTTGAAAATGTCCAGTTTGAACTTATCCAAGCAAGAACTTGAAAATGTCACTCAGTGTGACGATGCCTTCCACACGGTTACTGCCTGCTTCCACAATGATAAGCCGTCTAACCCCTGAAATCCCAGGGTTGAGGACCATTAATTTAGTGACACATTATCCGAAAGGCACCACTTGAATTTTTTAGAATTCTAAATTACCTGGACTTGCCAATCGTTCCATCACTTTATGCAATGTATCAGAACGCAAACACATCTGACATCTTTGATTTAGTCTCTCATGTGGAGAATAATAATCTTGTCCCAATTGCAAAGCCTAATCAATTGAAATAATAATATGATAATAAGCATAGAAAGCCATACCCCAACATAAGCAAGATGCATAGCATGGATTCCCAATTTTAAACTGCATTTTAAATATGATGATATCACATAAAAAACATTGTCATACACAATGCTTAGTAATTCAAACAAATTCATGAAGCCGAAACCAGATTCAAACAGTATTAATTGAATCTTGATGCCATGTCTGCGAAGTCATACATTGATTCTCAACATCCGACCAGCAAGTGCAGCCTTAAGGTTTTGTTTGCAATCTGCAAATTCTTCATACTTTGAGGTAGATAAAAAAAAAGGTAGATACATGCCACAGCTGACCTAAAATCTTGCAAATCTAGAAACTCTTAAGGGGCTATTGGCATTCAGCTTAATTAACAACAACAACAATAATGAAGCTGTAATCCCAAATTAGTTCCAGTTGAAGTTGGCTATATGGATCTTTTTTCGCCATTCAAAACAGTTTGAGCAACCAGTTATTCTAGAAATTTGAGCTATTGTTTTCAATTAATAAATATAAATTGACACAGTGAACATGTTCAAGGGAATGAAAAGTAGAGAGGTAAACAAAGATCAGTACCTCATGAATAGTTATTTCACTAATATTAATATGTGTATAAACTCTATCTTTCGCCAAGGCAGTTATATCACTGTTCAAAAACAATAACATTTATCCTCAATCAGAAAATAGTTCCAAAATGAGCTCTGAACACAGTTGTATTACACCCAGAAGAACTACTTACCTCCGACAAAATATATCCAGTAATGAGTCGTTATCATCAACTATTGGTATTGAACTTACTTGAGCTGCAAATACAAAGAAAAACATTAGCATAATGATTCGCATAAAATGAAGTTTGGCCTAGGCATATAATAACTGATGATAATGCCTAATCTTATACATACGAAGGAAACTAGCTTAGTAAAGTCTTGGCATGAAGGTACATAAGCAAGAGGGTGCCATTCAACAGTAACTTGACCAAGGAGAATGGGTAGCAAAATGGGAAGGTGAAATGAAATGAAATCTAAGATACATAACATCATCTTACTAAAGCATGAGTTCATAGTTCCAGATCTGTTGGAGCATTTAGACATTTGATGTAAGTTCCAGTTAGCCCGCAAGGCTTACACTTGTTCAATCATCAAGCTTGTGTGCTTTTTGCTGGTGAACCTCAATAAAATCCTAAATTGCCTTTTAAGAACACTGATTTCTTTCTTGAAGTCAAAGTTACAGCTAAGAACTTCCCACCTAATGCTTAGATACCAAAAGCAAACTAATACCACATCTAATGGTTGCAGTTTGCCAAGGAAAAGCAACAGGCCACATGTTGTAACTATGAGAACATGAAAGAGGCCTAACAGAAAGTTTTGCAGAATTTCAGTTTCATAAATCGATGAGGCTTATTCTAACCTTGGAAGCCTGACATCCACTTACCCATGTGCTTCATGCAATATGAAAGCCTACCATCAGTAATTAGTCAAGTCTTGATATTGGCAAAACAATTTTAAGGCGCTAGCTAGAAAAGTCATGGCTCAATATAATAAAAAAAAAACAACTTCATCCTTATCATGATTCACTGCCTCCCCTGAATAATCAATTTTTCCCTTTTATGCCCTTGATAGAAACCAGAAGCATACCTTGAATCAACAAGTTTAGAGCTGAACTAAGCGAAGCACTAGGTCTCAACATTGCCAATGGGCGTTTATTAGATTCTCCAATCTTTGGGACCCATGTACCCACCGGAATAGCACAAATTGGCAGTTGAAGAACAGGCAAGGTGCCAGAACAATGTCTAAAGTATCTGCAAATGCCTGGAAATTAATGTGCCCTGGTCAGTAACAACCCCATACAACTATTCAGCAAACCAACCAGGAGGCTTACATTTAAGTATTCCAGAAAGTGAAGCAAGATGCAATAGCTGGGGAAATGAACCATCTTCAGAAGATGAATGGATAATTGGAATTGAAGACACCTCATTTTGCAATATTCTCAAAGCAACTTCTCTCAAGGTATCATATGGCCCAGCCTGAGACAATCAGCAAACTGCCCAGTCAATTTACACAAGCCACTGATGCCTAACTTCTAGTTCATTATTATTATAGTAAATGATACAGAATTATCGTTGATGCTGAGTTCCACAAGTTAGAGCAATACAAACAAACAGTAAATGCAGCACAAGGAATAGTCACGCCTATGAATGTGAACATGAATATGACCTGTTCATTTAAAAGAGGGTACAAATACAACATAAACCTCTCACATGGATGAGACGTCTAGAAAATGCCCTCCCATTCCCATCAATTTGTCTATTATGATATGATTTTCCCTCTTTCCAGGCAGATATGGTGTGTGTATCAAGCTCTTCCTCTGTCAATTTTGATCCATGGTTTCCAAGCTGCAAGTAGATGGTGACACAGCAGTAGCAGAAATACATAACAGCACAATCAAAGATCTTTTCCAATTCTAGATACACTAGAAAACATTAGCAAGTGTAAGGTGTCCAGCATCCTTGATGATCTCTCAACTAAACATCAAGTACATTTTTGTTTCATTCTAAAACAAAACATTCTGAAGGAAAAAAATTCTGAATAACATAAGGTGGAGACAATGGAGAACTACTTCAAATTTAGCTTTTTCCTTTAAAAACATCTCCAGAACAGTTAAGTTCAAATTTCTTGCTATAACTATCATACATATGATTATCCAATAACCAACTCCTTGAAATATCTAGTTTTTTTTCTGTTGCCCAATCCATGTCCTGGTAATACAGGATATTTGACAACTAGGAAATCAATGCAAGTTTGAGCAATAAGGAATGGACAAATAAAGAAAATATTTGCATTTGTAAACACACCAAGGAAAGATATTTAAATTTATGTGCTCATACCTCCCTCAATATTAAAATGAAATCCAATGCACTGAGCACCCCAACAAACTGGCTTTTGCTGAAGTCCCAGAGAGGAGCCATAGGAATTCCCTGGAAACAAACAGCTTATATCAGAAAAAATACACGCGCAAGTTCACATTACAAGTATATATGCATGAATGCCACCAACATGAAAAATTATAACATGACAAACCCTTTACAGATCCTGATTGAAACTTTCTTTGAGAACTTATGAAATAAATTATCAAATTCTAAACAAATTGCCTCACAGGAAAATTACACAAAGGACAAGACCATGAGAGGTGAAGGGTTGAACAAGTATAGGGTTGCATTATTACATTATGTCAGTTAGTATTTGACTAGTACTTTATATAGCAATATTTCCACAGCAATACAAGAAGTACTTTGACAATACAAATCATAAGTTGTTTAAATTTGCATAGGAATGCATGCTTACTTTTCCTCCAAATATCTATGAGTTCAGCGAAGAGACCAACAAAAAAAAACTTTCCTTTTTCCATAGCCTGTCAGTTCAGAATATTTGACAGGAAGCTCAACTAAAGTCGGTCCAATGACACACTCAACAAGATTCTAAGGTTAAGGAAAAAGCAAATTACACACCTTCTCATATAAAATATGAAATGCTTGCTTTACCGGCAAATCAACATCCAAAGCAACAACCTGTACTACATGTACTGAATTAGGAGAAAAAGGGAACAGTTTGCAGAATCCAGTTTAAATAATCCGGAAATGATCTCATAATAAAGTCCACGGTCAAAAGATCCAAACCTTGCCTGACTGGGGAAGTAACTCGTAAGTGGTCTGAGTTGACAAATATGCAGAAATGCGGTGACGAGAGGCCTGTAAGTCAGCCTCTGATATCCTCGGTAACACATCAATTGATGTACCATCTGATGCATGGTCCTGCATTGCGAATCACAACCCAATTGCACTAAGTACAATTTGTGACAGGACAAAAGTTACAGAACATAATCTGCAATATGAGGACAATCAACGTTTGTTGATGAAATACAAAGCCCCATATCCATATCTTTTTTTTAAAAAAAATTTGCATATAATTGGCAGGGAATGAAAAATTCCAATATAGGAATCCCATTTTTTAACTGTTAAAAGGCCATCACAAAGCAACTTCTGAGCTCGGCAGTCACAGTAGAAGTGTGTCTCACCACATGTCTCAACTCTGGACCCATAATAAAATCGTAATTGGCTTCCCCAGTGAACAGGACAGTGTTCACTACCCCACATTCACTTGTCGAGCAAGATTGGCGCTCATCGTGTTTCCATTCTCCGTCAACCAAAAATTTATACTGCATCAAAATATCTCGGTAAATCAATATAAGCATACATAATACTGACATGAAAAAATTGATTCAGCCTATCTCATTCAAGTCGAATGTTTGTAAGATTTGATGAATCCAAAACATTCCAAGTACTTTAAACTTCTGATCTGCGGTGCTGACCAAAGGTTGCCCATATACAAGGAAAAATATATATATATCCATCTCACCATGCATTTATGAAAGTGAAAAATACACAAACTAATTATGTCTCTGTAACCATATTGTTGGAGAAATTCGTTC
Organism: Manihot esculenta; assembly: GCF_001659605.2. NCBI lineage: Eukaryota > Viridiplantae > Streptophyta > Magnoliopsida > Malpighiales > Euphorbiaceae > Manihot > Manihot esculenta. The sequence continues at coordinate 1,190,119 of NC_035175.2, read as the reverse complement.
CCATGAACTCCCTGCAATCTAAGTGACCATAGCTCCGAGACTGAGGAGAAATCAGCATCTCCATAAATAGATAACGTGTATGTCATATAAATACGAGAGAAAGAGAGTGAGGGGGAGGGAGGGAGACCATGACAACTATATAAAGGGTGACATAGTGCACGAGCATCTATGATAATCATAATCCTAACCCACCTGGTGATAACCGGGCGTTATACTGCAAACGGCCTGAAATATTGTAGGGCAACCTTCCATCGGCGACATAGGCACAAGCCTAGCCCATCTTCACAGTAAAAGGACAACACATCAATCAAAGCCACCGCATATTGTAAAATTAAATATAAACTAAAACATGAGCATCACCTATAAAAACTACCGCTCAGAAATACACTTTGACCCCCATGAGGCCACACAAATCGCATTAATACTGTGCCCGCAACTCCACCAGCTTCACTGGCAGAATCCATATCCGGGACAAACGTTATTGCTTCCCCGATTGTATAAATAATTCCCCAAAAATCCCTTCTAAGTACGCTCCTTCAGTTCATTCACTGCAAAGCAACTTTAATCATTAAATCCCTCTCATCAAACCACTTCATTTTTCTTTAAATTCCACTTTGATTAAACTATTAACAAAGTTGTATTAGCAATTAATCCGAGCAGTACCTATGCACAAATTTGTCAGCTAGAAACCCAAATGAAGAACCGAGACGCACCGTGAAACGGAAACGAAAGTAGCTCCAATATTCGAATGGGAAAATCTCAATGAAAAATGAGTGGGAAATTCGAGTATAAATAATCCAACCCTAAAGAATATGATAAACGAATAATACAAATTAAAGGAATAATTGAATACTCATTATTATGCTAATGGTTTATGGGATTAAGATCGATACCATCGAATCTAATTTCCAAATTGAAAAAAAATACGAGGAAAAAGAAAAGACAAACTTTTATAGATGTTAACGTTTTTCTTCCACGTATTGGAATTGGAAGGTAAAATAAAATAAAATAAAGTCCACAGGTTCGAAAAAAAAATGATGGGCATCTGTTTGCGGTAGGTGGATAGGAGCCCACGTTTGAATTTTGCTATTTAAAAAAAAAAAAACTACGGTTAAATAGAGAAAAGAAAATAAATAAAAAAAATAAATTTTTATTAACGTATTTGAAAATGGAGAGGAAAATATTAATTGAAAAATTATTTTTGGATTATAAAATTATAGTTTTAACTGTAAATATTAAAAAAAAAACATTATAAATCTATAGTAAAATTATAATTTAAAAATTCCCTTCTCATATATTTTTTAAAAATATTTAAAAAGAGAAAATAAAGGAAGGTGACGTCTTTGGCTTTTCTTTTCGGTGTCATGAACACGTGGCGGCGTATGCAAAAAGGAGACAAGTGGGACCCAGCCAAATTCTGTTCTTTTTGCAGTTTTTCTTTTGCCAGAACTTTTACGCTATTTGGACCTCCCTTTTCTCGAAACCTCACTACTTGCCATGCATTAGAGGCCAAATCAGGCTAATCAAACCATCCATTGATTAACAAATATATCGTATTATTTTATTAAAATCAATCAAATTTTTATATTATTCATATACAATGAGACAAAATTAGGAATAAGTATTTGAATTTATTAGCTTAATATGGCATGAAATATATGTACTCATCATTTTTCATTTCTCTATTATATTGCGTGGATTAATAATATGGAATAGAATATTCACATAATTTGTTATATTTAATTGCTATCTTAATATTATAAGCATTATTGAATTGATAAAATTATTTCATTTATTATAATAAAATAATAAAACTCTAAACACACAATTTCTCTCCCATAAATTTATTTTTTATATTGTCTAAATATTAGTACAAATAAAAATGAAAGTGGAAGTGGAAATGAGATAAGATAAAATTACTCTTTAACAAATATATAAACCTATATCCATTTAACATTATTACAAAAATTACCTAAATAAAAGATTAACTATTCATTTAAATAAAAAACATACATTTTATATCAACATATATAAAATTTTAATATTAGATCACGCGAATTAATTGATATGCGGTCGTAAATATTACCCCCATAATTCAAATATTATATTTTTTGATTTTTTTATCAAAATATATCGAGTATTTATAAAAAATTATTAGTAATAGATAAAGTTTAATAGAATTCCATTATATATACCTATAAATGCGGATACTTTATACTAACAGACTAATTTTAACATCACATAGCAACATAAAGATGCTGATCTACATTGTTTGAAGATAGCAAGTTTTTCAGAGTTGTAGAGGATGTACAAGTAGCCAATGGCAGGAGATGCAGAATCTATCAAAAACTGGAGGCTGTGTCAATTCCTTAATTTTAGTTTTGGATGTTACATTGTTAATGTTTTTCTTTTTTCGCATAGAATCATGCAATGAATTTGGTGGTTAGAATAACAGGTAGCCAATAATTGGATGGGTTCATTGACTAGACTTGGATGCATAAGAGACCTTGTTTGCCTCAGGAGTGGAGTGCTTCTGTAATATTCATGGCTGTTGCCAAAATATTGTGCTTCATGTAACTTCTAAGTTGTTCAGTGATAAGGATATACAATGCTTGTTAGCTGTTGAAGGCGTTCTATCATTTCTCATCTACTGTTAATATAAAAGATTTCAACTGAAGGTTGGTTATGGACTTGTGATTGTTAATGGATTTGCAGTTAGTAACTAAGCATGGTCTGTCGTTTGGGTAAGTGTGGATTGGCATTGGTTTCATTAGAAAGTTAAAATGCCCTAAGATGCATTACATATTGGGGAAAACTCTCCAATTTATATTCTTGTCTTCCAAATATTTCAGACACAAACTTTTCAACTCATTTGTTACTCTGATAAATTGATGATTTACTCATCTGTTCGGGAGATTTTCTACTGATTTGAAGTCCTGAATTTCAGATGTATAAAAAAGGAATGTTGAATTTGGCTCGAAATATTTGATAATTAGTCAATTTATTTTGTGGATAATTTGCAATACATTCTCCGAAGTTTGATACAGCATATAACTTATAATCGCTACCATTTTAATAACAAATCACTTCTTTCTTAAATTTCCCCTTTGTCGGCAAAATAATTACTCATTTGAATTTTGCTCTTTTATAACAATTTTGTCCTTTTAATTAATAAGTTTGACAATTTTGTATTATATTTTTAATATTCATTAATAGTAAATTTAATTGAATAACTACTTTGTTAATAAAATAAAATTTTAAAAATTAAATTATTTATTTATAAAAAAGAATAAGAATTAAATGGTAGATTTTATTTAAATTCTTTTTATTTTTAAAATGAATAATTGGTTGCGCAATCGTGGTGGAGTTAATCTTATTTATTCTACAATCATCCAGATCATCAAAACTAATTGTTTCACAACATTTCCAACTGAGCGCACAAGTAATTTAAACCAATAATCCTTACCAAAAATCCCTGCAAGAGCATGATCCATCCATGAAATGATGAAATCTATTAATATCTCTCACAACAAAATCTCTCTCGACAATCTCACTAATCAGCTTAAAAGCATCATGACAGTCCTTGCACATTCTCAAGTTCTTCATCACTCTAATGGTGATTCCTTTAGGTATGGTCATTAGCCCAAAGGCCAAGGCCAATCTCTCACTGTGCAGACCCACAATTTCCTCTCTGACCTCTGGTTCAACATCAACAAACACCAATCCCATGCTCCCCCCGACGTAACCCCTCTCCTTCATTCTCCTTTCCAACTCCTTGAGCAAACAAAGGACTTCGTTCCCCCTTTCACATGATAAGTCGCCAGCATAGAACACATAAGTTGAATCCTTAATCTCAACCCAGCTGCACCCAGGTTCCTTGTGAACCCCAGTTCGCTTCATTTCAGTCCGAAGGCTATGAGCATTCTCCCATTCCCCTGCTAATGCATACGTGTTTGATAACGTGACATATGCGCCTGCTACTTGCTGATTACATTCAATTAGCCACTTACTGGCTTCAACAGCTATATCTACTCGTCCATGAAGCCTACTAGCTGACAAAAGCGTGCCCCACAGGAGAGCGCCTTCATGATGGTCCACCCTAGTAGATTTTGCTAACCGGTAAGCCTCATCTATACGGCCTACTCGACTGAGCATGTCAACAACACAAGTGTAGTGTTTGGCATCGGGCACTAGTCCATGTTTCTCATGCATGGAATTCAGGTGTTCTAGCCCTTCATCCACAAGTCCTGAGTGGCTACATGCATGCAAAAGCCCCACAAAAGTGACATCATTTGGTTTTATTCTTCTATCAATCATCTCTTTGAAGAGTTGGAGTGAGAGTTTTCCAAGTCCATACTTTGCTGCACCCACAATCATTGATGTATATGGAATGACCGAAGGATCTTGAATTCTCCTGAAAACCTTGTCAGAGTAACTAAAACATCCACATTTTGCATACATGTCCACAAGAGCGCTTGCAACCACATCGCTTAATTCATGACCACTACGGATCACTGCCCCATGCGTAACTTTCCCTGAAACTAGCTTCCCCAAGCTTGCACAAGCACTGATCACACTTCCCAACATAAAATGGTTAGGTCTTTCTTGCATCGAGCAACTGAATTCTTTAAAAACTTCAAGTGCATCGTGTCCTCTTGCATTCTGTGCATATGCTGAGATCATTGAAGTCCAAGAAACAACATTCTTGTAATCCATAATATCAAAGACCCGCCTGGCTCCGTCAACATCATTGCATTTCCCATACATATCAACCAATGAAGAATACACCACGAGATTGCCTTGAAACCCAAAGATCTCAATATGGGTATGGATTTGCTTTCCAGTTTCAAGGTTTGCAAGCATTGAACACGCATTAATCACTGTTGCAAAAGTGAAATCATTTGGGGCGACTGAACTCTCAAGCATTTTTCTATATAACCAAAGAGCGAAATCGGGTCGACCCGTGTCAATGTAGCCAGCCATGAGCGAAGTCCACGAGACCACGTTGGGTTCAGGCATTTCATCGAATAGTTGCTGCGCATGGCTGGTTTTGGGGAGTCTTACGTAACAATTGATGAGATGATTGATGGTGAAAGTGTCATGCAAAAGCCCCGATTTCAGTAAATAGCAGTGCGCTGACGTCGCACAAATGACGTGATTGCAATTACGAAGCTTTTCAATGAAATGGGCTTGGAGTTGGGTATGAAAATTTGACCGTTTGTTTTGGCGGGGAAGACGGGAATTCGTTAAGACGGAGAGGCACTTTCTGCTCAAAGGCTGCTTCATTTGTTTAAGACCATGGTTTGGATTTAGAAGTCTTATTAAAAACGGGATAAATAAAAGTAAAAAATAAAAATAAAAAGAGAGAAATGGGAGGAAAGGGGATATGCTAAGCAAACTTTTATTTATTTATTGTATTCATCGTTGAAGAAGATTTTGAAATTGCTTTTCTTTTTTGATATTTTATAAAGTTTCAAGTATTCGACGTTCAATATTCGATTTAATAAAAATCTGATAAAATTTGATTTGAATTTTAAGTGAGCTGATCTCAAATTTAATTTTTAGCTTCTTAGCTTCGTTTATTAAATAAATTAAATTTAAGTTCAATAATATTTAACTCGTTAAGATTTATAAACTGACTTATTAAAAGACTCACGAATTAAATCGTTATAGAGATGTATGAATAAACTCGTTAAAAGATTTGTGAACAGATTCGTTAAGAAAATTCGTGAGCATACTCGTTAAAAGACTCGTGAGCATACTTATTAAGAGGCTCAATTTTACTGATTTCAAATTTTTTAGTCATTTAATCTATTTATCATATATATTGTTAATTTATATATTTTTATCTTTCAGTTATCTAACTACATTATTATTTTATATATTTATTTTTTATTATATATATTTTTAAGGAGACACTCTTTTTAAATTATTAAATCTCTTAATAAATTATTATTATTATTATTATTATTTTCATATATTTATATATATATTTGTATGATTATTTTTCTACTTAATATTATTTGCTTAATTTTATAAATTAAAATTTTTATATAATTTAAATATAAATTAATATAATTTCATTCATAAGATTTAAGCACAATGTATATATATAATTATATAATTTAAATTGATTATACTTATATTAATATATTTATTTTATTTAATATGTTATATTTATATTATATGTATATTATTTTTATATAATATAAAATAATTTAATATAAATTATATATTTAAATAAAAATAAATAATGATATATAAATAATCAAATCATAAAATATGAATAATCAGTGATAATATATTAATAAATTTTATATAAAAATATCTAAAATTATACCATATAATTAAAATAATATAATTTAAATAGAAAATTTTTCTTCCTCACAGTTTATATATAGATTTATATATTTATTATACATATTGTAATTAATTTTTCATGTAATATAAATATTTAAATAAATAAAATTTAATATTTAAAATATGGTAAATTTTAAGTCATTTGTAAAGCTTAATATAAATATATATATAGAAATTAACATGTGAAGACATAATATTTGTATCTTATATTGCATAGGAAATTCATTAAAAATACCAAAGATAAAAATCTCTGAATTTTCAATATGATTTTTAATTTAAAAAATTTTTATTTTTATTTTTTCAATTCACTATAAAACAACAACATATATTATCTTAGATTTACATTCATATATTTTATAAGTTGATGGTACTATAATTTGAATAAAAGGAGACTTAATTGCCACTATTAAATTTTATATGGACTTAATTGAAACATTGAATCTCAATTTAATTTTTTGATGATAAAATTGGATGGACGAACCCATTTAAAAAAAAAAAAAAATTGGATGAACCCAATTTAACCTTTTAGACAATAGACATCCTTTTATAATATGAAATAAATATTTTGTTATAATAAATTTATGTGTCAAAAAATAAAATAACCATTTTGCCTTTTGACTGAAGTTGTGGGCTGAGGTTAAAGAAATGGGTGAAGTCACAATTATAAGTAAAAAACAAATGGGCTCATAAGAGACCCTAAGCCCCTATCCCTATCAGAAGCAACCCTTAAAACTGTAAATTACCATCAGGTCCACAGGTTTTATAAAAACTAAATATTTAGTCTTAGTTTCTATATAATTCATATATTAAAATTAAACTCTTTAATGGTTCTCTCATAAGTGACAGAATTAAATAAGATAGATTTTTTAAAATTAAGAAATTAAATAATATATAAATTACAGAAATTAAAATATATAAATATTTATAATCTCTTTATTTTATAAAAAATATTTTTTAATATTTTAATTATTCAAAAAATTTAATTAATAAAAAATATTTTTCTAATAAAAAAAATTAAATCATTTTAAAATAAATGACTTGACAATTTTATTAAAATTTTTATATACAAATTTATTAATGTATTTTACTTTTTAAATTAAAATTAAATAATAAAAAATAAATTATCTTTTGTAATATTTTCTCATGTTCTTAGAGTCGAAATAAATTAACTAATGTTTTATTCCACAAAAGGAGTAGCATTTGGAAGTGTACAGAAGGCAGAACGAAATGCAGAGTGAAAAAGGAAACCAAAGACAAGATTGAGATTGAGAGTGATGGAGCATTAGCAGCAAAAGCAATGACACATTACGAGGAGTCAACAAAGAGGAAATGGATAACTATGGCCTTAGTCTTGCACACATGTCAGCTGGGGGATCTTAATGGACTATCCCCCTCCTCTCCCTCTCTCTCTTCCCTTCAGTACTTTATTTTCCTTAATCATGAAGCCAATATTGGATAGTGCTAGGAACCTGGAAGGAAAATTGCTTTGTAGTCTTTGGAAGTTGAAACTGGATTGATTGCCTTGTGCTTCAAGTCTACATCATAGGCCTGGGATCAATTTTAAGACTTTGAAACTGATAGAAAGAAAAGTGAGATTTGAGATAAGTTTCCTAGCAAATACAAAACATAAAGCAAATGATTCCAAGATTAACAAGCAAAAAGTCCTCCAAAAGTGGAAGTGGGTAATTGAAGTATTCAAATGTCAACAACCCAGCTGTGGAGTTGTGAGGTATGGACCTGGAGGGTTTCCCATAGAATAGAGCTCTACGTGTTTGATTATAATCCTGAAAGGGCTCTGATTAGAGTCATAGTACACAAGTCAGGCGCGCTTTATAGTGTAGGGGTGATATTGGAGAAGAGGTCATCAAATGGATGATGACAAACACAACGCTTCAAATGGTTTGCCAGAATCTGGGACCTATTAAATTGGCACCATTTGAAGGGCCCCTACTAAGTACTAAAACCACTTGCCAAGAGACAATCAGATATACCACTATTTATCAGATTCCATGCCCTTTGGGGCCTATCTTGTTGTTGGGTCCTCTCTTATCAACGTTCACAGAAACTATGAGGACCATGACTCAGAGCAAAAAAACAAACAAAAAGACAGAGACAGTTAATATAATCGTTTGTTGGAATGTGCCAAGTTCAGCCAATTTCAAGGTTAATCCCTGTTATACTGTTAAAATTGAAGGAGTACAAGCTAATGCAGACCAATTTTTAACTACAAGGATAAGGAGTTTCCACTTATAGGCTCTGGGAAAAAAGAAAAAAGGAATTAGTCCTTTGTCTTAATCAGAAAAGAATCTGGTCAGAATTTTCTTGGTAGTGATCTGTCTTTTTGTTCCAAAGGCAAGGGATAAGACAAAACTATGTTCTTCACCTTTGCTTTTCCTGCGACTTCATTTAGGAATTTAAATTTAGAGTTAGTCTTACTTAATGTGCAGGAGTCGAACCAAAAAAAAAAAAACCTTTGACTATTTGCAACTTGATATTGTACTGCTTGTGAATGCTACTTTTCCCCGCAAGAAAATCTTCAGAAAATAATAGCAATCTACATTTAACTTTCGGTAAAGAATGCATGTGCTATGTAGATGCTAGAGGGGAACAAGCTAATCTAAAAATTTAGTAGGCAGCACAAGCACATCTTCTGAGGTGATAGAAGAAATTTTTACTGCAGTTATCTTGTGTATTTCTGGATGAATATAGTGGGATCAGATTACATTTGATTCTTCTGAGAGCTAACAATAATGGAACAAATCTACTGTGCTTTCATATTAATTAGTTAATTTGCTTTTTCGTGATTTGCGTTTAGTCTTCTTGGTTCTGCAGATATCCGATCACCACACAGAAGTTAGCTAGGTTCCCATAAAATCTTACGTCTGTTAGTCAACTTTTATAAAGTGCACATAATAGGGGCCTGCATCCTACATGCTGTACAGCACACACTAGATATTAAAAAAATTAGAACTCTATGTTTTCTCCTATAAATACAGAGTTGTGTAAGCCTGGAACTACCAAGCAGCACTGGTTAGATTTCACTTATTTAGTCATCTCCAAATTTTACTGCCATGGCTCCTGTACCCAGTTCTCCAATCAAGGTTGGTCATATTGATGATGTTCAGGAATTGAGAAAGGCTAAGCCAACAACAATTCCTGAAAGATTTGTCAGGGATATGAATGAAAGGCCAACACTAACCACAGCTTTGCCTTCTCTAAATAACATACCTATCATCAATTTCTCAAGGTTAGTGAATGGCAGTAAAGATGATTACCAAACTGAAATTTTGCAGCTTGCAAGAGCTTGTGGGGAGTGGGGATTTTTTCAGGTACACTAAATTTATTTTCTTTCTCTTACAACTTAAGAAATGGATTTTGAAGCTGACTCATATATTTTGGGTTCTCAGGTGATTAACCATGGAATTAATCTGAGTTTGCTTGAGAGCATGGAGGAGGTGGCCCAGAATTTTTTCATGCTACCTTTAGAGGAGAAGCAGAAGTATCCAATGGCACCAGGAACAGTTCAGGGATATGGACAAGCCTTTGTGTTCTCTGAGGACCAAAAGCTGGACTGGTGCAACATGTTTGCTCTTGGAATTGAGCCCCACTATATAAGGAGCCCGAAACTGTGGCCGATAAATCCACCAAAATTTGGGTAAGTTTTGTGCCTTACTGATACTATAGAGTTTTAATACTACAAATTTCTTAGCAGTAATGTCATATGTTACTTGTGCAGTGAAACTGTAGAGGTTTATTCTAGAGAAGTGAGGAAGCTGTGCCAGAATCTATTGAAGTACATAGCCATGACCCTTGGCCTGAAAGCAGATACTTTTGAAGAAATGTTTGGGGTGGCTGTGCAAGCCATAAGGATGAACTACTACCCCCCCTGTTCAAGACCTGACCTTGTTCTAGGCCTAAGCCCACATTCAGATGGGAGTGCCCTAACTGTGCTGCAGCAAGGAAAGGGTAGCTCAGTTGGACTTCAAATCCTTAAAGACAACAAGTGGATCCCTGTTCAGCCCATTCCAAATGCATTAGTGATCAACATTGGCGACACTTTAGAAGTAAGAATCCTGAATTTTGATTTCCCATGATACCTGTAACATTAATTTTATGCGGTTATCTAATATTTTGAATATACAGGTTCTAACAAATGGAAAATACAAGAGCGTGGAACACAGGGCAGTGACTCATAAGGAAAAAGACCGTCTCTCTATTGTCACTTTCTATGCTCCAAGCTACGAAGTAGAGCTTGGACCAATGCCTGAACTGGTGAATGACAAAACCCCAAGCAAGTACAGGAGATACACCCATGGAGAATACAACAAACACTATGTAACTAACAAGTTGCAAGGGAAGAAAACCCTGGAATTTGCCAAGATTAAAAGCGATACATCTACTGAATAATTATTAGAATTTGTGCATACTGGTGTTAGTGTTTCACTTCCTCATGTCATCTGTGAAGAATATCAAAATGAGTGGGGAGGATCAATGATGGACTGCACAATTCATGAGTCGACTCATATTTGTAATAAACTTTCAATTAGTTGAAGCCCGTAAGGGATCTTGTGCTCATAAGCATTTCATTTCTTACTAAATGTGTTTGGTTATGAGAACTTTGTTGAATAAACAAGTACAAGTGTACCAGAAAACAAGAATCAAAACAGAAGTGAATGCCACTTTTACTGTTTCTTTTGCATCAGATTCCTAATAGGGAAAGAGGCTGGCAATCATGTGGGGCACTCAAAACACCACCACCACCCCATGTTTCTGAAAGAATGAAACAGGAAATGGACAAAATCATCAATCCTCCATCGTTCAAGGGAAAATAGAGCTTTTCTTTCCTTAGTGGTAGGGGAGAGGAGAGACCACAATTTGTAAGTTGTTCATATTATTGGAGTGAAGGAAGCACTAGGCAAGCAACTTGCAAAAGGGTTTTTGTTTTTCAAAACTGAGGTGACATTTAGGTGGTAGCAGCAAGCAGAGCTCTGAGCATGCGTGACATAAGATGTGAGGTAACTAAACAATTGGCAAAAGCCCACCACTTCTCACAACATTAAGTAAAATAATGTTTTTGTTTTTTTCCGTTGAGTTTGGAAACCTCATAGATCAGCAAAGTGGAGTATTTGGACAATCATTCACTCCATTTCAATGAAAAAATTGGGATCTTTTTCAAGTGAATCAACTGTAGGGAAATTCTTTTTTTCTTTTACTGACCATATAAGAAGATGACATAGCTTGGAATGATGATGTAATCAGATAGTTATTTACCCTAAGCCCATAGAATGAGCTTTTTAGAAATGAAATCATCATATCTTTGATAGAAATAAATCAAAAGAAGAATAACTAGCGAAAGAATGATGATGCAATCAACTATGGAAACGGAGGAAGGTGGAATGATTACCTCCGCCACCATATTCCATCAATCACCCAGCCTATCCTATGGGAAACGAATCAACAATCCCTGTGCTCCTACAAACCAAACACCATTTTTGAAGCTACTAAATTATTGCTCTAAATATTATGATATGAATAGCATCTTAGCATCAGCATGCACTATTTTCATCAATACCAGTGAACCTCCACATCAGAAGGTTTCCTGCAACTCTTGACAGTAACAGATTATATCTTCAAATCAAGCATTTCAAATCTATCAAGTATCTGAAGAAAACATGAGAGTCTCTATTTTATATCAGGAGCTTGATGCCAAAAAAAATATACGTACAAGATCGCTGGATTCTAAAACTCCATTGATGATTTTCATAATTCAGCAAGCAAAGGACAAAGCAGATTTTATAAGTTCTATAATGTATTCAACTAGTCAAATGTGCATATACTGACAAGAACTAAAGAGAGAGACTGTAGGAACCCAACTCAGGCCTCTTCGATGATGAATCTGACAACCCACTACCCGAAAAAAAAGAAAAAAAATGCTCAAGCAAGTGTTTTCTTACATGGTATTCCTGCGTATGGTTGTGGGATTTTCACTTTGTCTTCGAAGCTATCGCTTTCAAGGTGAAAATGCATAGCGTGAGCTATGGGGCCCGAAATGCAAAGCTCGGGAAACGTTACAAGTTGCAAGAGAAATGGATTATAATAACATTAAATAGAGAGAAGGGGGCTTAAGTGGAAGCGCAGGAAGAGAGACAGTTGGGGATCAAGGCAATTCATGTTTGTGCTTGCTTCTGATTTTGGAATGCTAAGAGAGCCGTTGATTTTTCTTTATTCACTCCCATTTTGCTCCACATGTCAGATTAATTAGTTCGCTTGCCACATTCATTGAATCTGATTGTTACACTTCATCTGCACCTGTACTTCAATACTTGCATTGCTTTTATAGTATTAAAAAAAAAAGACATATACATGTGTTTTTTCAATATTTGTATTGATCTTTTACTCCCTGATAATTTCCACCTTTATGCATGAAATTGAAGTTCTGAGGCCCAGAGAGTGGATCTTCAAGACGTGCATGATCTGGTTTGCATTAGCTTTGCCTTCAAGGTCTAACTCTTATTGATTAGTCCATAAATTCAGTTGATTCTGACTCCTTTAATCTCAATTCACAGCTTTGGAGTCCTTATCAATGGCCGTTGAGACTCATGGATACCATATTTGGAATTGGATGGCAGTATTTTAATTTGTTTGCTAAGATCTTCATATTTTTTATGCATCAAACTCAAGCCACATTAAACAGATTGTCCCAGTAGAAGCCTAAAGAGATATGTTACAATTGGTCATAATCACAATTTGATTCTGACATTTAAATCTAGTAACTGGTTAAGGGATCCTTAGAGCGAACCTCTTCAAAAGCATCCATGAATTTATTATCTTTTTTTTTTTTCCTAGGAGTAGCATATCCAAATTTGTTTTGTTTTTTTCAGCTATAAATCACTCACGGCTTATATTGAATCTCAAGAAATCAATTAGATTTGACTATGTAAGATTACTCGGTTTTATTTATATTTTGATAAAATTAATATTGCTAAATTTTTAAAAGAACCAATCGAATATTAATAAAATTAATTTTAATTGGTATCAACCCTATTAAATTTAATAAAATCTTCATTAAATTATATCCGTAATAACTAAATATATTATTTTTATGTAAATTATTTACTACAAATCGAACAAATAAAAAATAAGAGTAAAAAATCCTACTTAGACCTTATTTAAATATGTTATTTCCTAAAAAGTCTAACTTCTAAAAAGTAATTTAATTAAATTGAATGAAATCAGTTAAAAAAACTCTTTACTTCCCAAAAAATTAAAAATAAATGCTAACTAACTTCCTAATTGAGTTACCTCTAACTAAATAATTGAGTTACCTCCAACCAAATAAAACCTTAAATTCGGTGGTAAAATATTACAGTACTGACGTATAGAAATGCGGAGAGGAATCATATAGGAAGCCAACGACACACCAAACGACGATTCCACCTGCAGATGCGTTCAGAACTACTAAAATCATACATAAATTTTATTTTCGTTGAATAACCTCTATTATATTATATGTAATGCATAAAATGCACGAGCAATGATGTCCAAATTCTAAGACAAACCATTCACCTGATAGTTTCCGAAACTGAGAACCAAAACATAATACAACTAAAATCAAATTACATTTCTCTTCTTCCAGTGGGGCAGTAAAGAAACAATTAACGAACAGGCACCAGGTTATGTGTTGGACTAGCAGAAAATAAGAAACAGATACAGGATTGTGGTAAATGGTCCTACTGGTGCATTGGACCTCGTTATGGAATCAATTACAATGCTCCAACACTGCGCAATCTATACAAGTTCTTCATACCTGTCTCTGTAGGCAAAATGTACAAGCGGCCTCTGGCTCATGCTTTTCTAAGAAATCCGCAAGAAGCAGCTCTTAATTAATGGCGTTTATACATATTCATGTGCTGCTTCATTCAGGTACACTCTTTCAGTGCAAATTGCAGCAGCCATAATCATCTCTTCATCATTCATGGATAATCAACAAGCCCAAGTTATGCCAAGTATCTGAACAAATTAGGGTTGTCTTTGTCCCTTTCAAGATAGTCTCGTGTAATCAGATCTTCAATCCGCTTTTTGATTGCCTTGAAATCGGGCTGCAATTTCACAAACAAATTAAAGTTGGAATGAAGAAAACGATGAAATATAGATAGAGTATAAGGAATGTCATAAACCTTGAACATACGGCCCAACTGCTCAACACACTCCATAACCAGCTGCTGGTGACCTAAAACTTTCCGACTCTTCATGATACGCACAATTGAAGCATCAATAGCATATCGTCTGTCCTTGTCAACATCTTCAATTACTTTCTTTTTCTCATCAACAGGAGGCAAAGGAATCTGCAAATTGGAAAATGTAAATAAATTCTCTTGCATAATTCACAAAATGCAGGTATGAACAAGATATTTTATAAAAGCCTTCAACACCTTGATCCTCCTCATCTTGTCAGTGAACTTTGAGTTGAACTCAAAATAATCAGTAGAGGAGATTGATTTTGTATTTGGCTCCTTGTTTAGAATCTTATACTTTGCACATGACAAAGAATGGAGCAATCTAACAACATCATCATCGGTTAAGTTCAGTTGACTCATGATCTCCGAATAACTCAATCTATCAGAGGAGTTGAACAGCAACAGTGCAGAAGCCTATATGAAGAAAAAATAATATCAATATCAGTATTCACTAATTAGGTCATCTAAACCCACTCCACTTATACACTAAGCAGAATGAGTTAAAATGAAAAACATAAGAGATTAAATTTATGAAATTACCTGATAGGTCGTCACAATCAGCTCCAAAGTTTTTGGTTCAAATTTCCCAATAAGGTTACAAGTACCCAGAGAGTATATCCAGGTAAGTTTTCTATGTTTTGTTTTTGTTTGATAAAACTCCTTAAAAACTTCAACACACTTGACCTAAGATGGCAGTAGAGAGGAAGATATGTTAGAGACAACCAGCATATTAACATTCTGACAAACAGAAAGAATCAAATATACCATCTCTGCTGGAAGGTTCAAATCAAAAGACTTGTAACTTGGCCAGAAGCCAGTTGTCAAAACAGTAACTGTCAAGTCAATCCCTGGATTTGCATTTGGGTTATTGCTTAGATACTCCTCAAAACTGGTCTGGTTTTCCCTTGCTAATGTCAAATCCGTTACCTAGCAGACAATTGAATTTGATAAATCATTCAGTTAATATAAAAATTCAATGCATATGAACTAACGTGAACTTATGATTAACTGACCATCCCTTCCATCTTAGAGGTGAACTGACCACCACATTGTTGCTTCAGCTTCGTCAAAATGCTTCTCTCATGATCATCATTAGCACTCTTATCAAAAAGAAGCCGCCGCGCAAGCTTCTTTCTGTCAATGACAAGGCAACAAATGATAATTATATATCAGTTGAAAATCTCCCATAAAAGTGATCAAACTAAACATCTATTCGTTAGAAATGGCATTCCTGACCTATAAAATTCAGCAAATAAGTCCTTGTCACTTATGTAAGCAAGCAGCTTAACCACCTGCATATATCATTAGCAAATTGAATTAAAAACAAAAAATTGATATACAAAAAAATCATCATTTTACAACGAAGAAAGCACAACAGACCTTTTCCAGTGTTTCCTCGATGGCTTCATCGCTCAGCTTCTCACTGCCACCTTTCTTAAGGATATTATCACAGAAAGTAGCTAAAAGTTCTGCACTGGAACTTCCAGCAACACCTTTGTTGCAGAAGACTTCAAAAGCTTCTTTCAGTGCCTAGACAATGTAAAAGGATAATATTTGTTGTTATATTCCACGATAGAGATTACAACCTATTTATACATAAGACGGTATCTAAATAGAAAGGAAAATCAAATCTATGATTATACAATCTTAAGATTAAGTAACTGATCTATCTATCAATATTTAGATCCTATGTTAACATATTTACTTCCTATAACCCATAACACTCCCGCTCAAATTGGAGCATAAATGTTAATTAAGCCCAACTTGTTACATATATAATCAATTTCAGCTATAAGGACAACTAACCCAAAACAATCAAAATAAACAAAGGATCAGAAGAACATAACCCGTTAACAGTACTTGTGAACAGTAACCGATGAATAGTGCCCGATGTCTCCAAGTGTTGCCCTTTATAGATAACAAGTTATGAACAGAGCCCTAAGTCTCCAAATATTACCCTTTATGGATAACCCAAATAAACATAATCTTAAGTCAACAAATGTTACCCTTTATGGGTAATCAAAATAAACATAATCCTAAATCTTCAAATGTTACTCTTTATGGGTAACCCAAGTGAACAGAGCTCCAAGTCTCGAAATGTTATCCATTTTGGGTAACCCAAATAATCAGAACTCTAAATCTCCAAATGTTACCCTTTATGGGTAACCCCGATGAACAGAGTCCTAAATCTCCAAATGTTATCCAAATGTTACCCTTTGTGCGTAACCCAAATGAACAGATTCATAACAGAACCCTAAGTCTCCAAATGTTACCCTTTATGAGTAACCCAAAATGAACAGTCTTAAGTTTCCAAATGTTGGACGGAATCCACAAGCTAGTAGATGGACGTCAAACTCTCACCCTGCTAAATTTGCGACATACTGAATCAAATACAATTGCTAAACCAAGACCGGACCCTCGGATATTGTGATTCGCTAGTACCTTGGGCGGCTCCACCTCGTCTCACACGGGTAGCACTTTTGCAGGTCCACTAGCTCCGCACAATTTGTCTGACCCAAGGTGACTCTGACCCATATAGAAATGTTACATTTTATGGGTAACCCAAAATGAACAGAATTCTAAATCTCCAAATATTACCCTTTATGAGTAACCCAAATGAACAAATTCTAAATCTCCAAATATTACCCTTTATGGGTAACCCCGATGAACAGAGTCCTAGGTCTCCAAATGTTACCCTTTGTGGGTAATCCAAATGAACAGAACCCTAAGTCTCCAAATGTTACCCTTTATGGTAACCCGATGAACAGATCCCTAAGTCTCCACAAGCTAACAGATGGACGTCACGCTCTCCCCTGCTAAATTTGCGACATACTCGTCGCAACTGAATCAAATACAATTGCTAAACCAAGACCGGACCCTCGGGTATTGTGGTTCGCTAGCACCTTGGGCGGCTCCATCTTGTCTCACACGGGTAGCCCTTTCGCAGGCCCACTAGCTCCGCACAATTTGTCTGATCCAGAGTAGCTCTGATACCATGTAGAAGGATAATATTTATTGTTGTATTTCACGATAGAGATTACAACCTATTTATACATAAGATGGTATCTAAACAGAAAAGAAAATCAAATCTATGATTATACAATCTTAAGATTAAGCAACTGATCCATCTATCAATATTTACTTCCTATATTAACATATTTACTTCCTATAATCTATAACAGACAATAAGCAAACATTCAGACACTACACGACAGGACTGATAAGATTTGACAATGCCATAATAGTCATCTACCTTGTGGAAAAGAGTGTGGTTCTGGAAACAATCGTTGACATATGCCAAGTACTTGTCATGCAGCACAATAACCTTCCTAACAAAAACCTGAAGAAGGGCAGATTCAGTACCAAACCATTCTAACAACACATTTGTCCTTTAGATGTAGTCATGTAGAAAAGGATAAATTTACCTGCTCTTGTAAACCAACAATGTCCTTCTTATCAGCCTGTAAAACAAATGGGCAAAAGAATCTGGCATTAAAATTACGTGAAAAAATGATCCTTAGTAATAACAATGATTTTACTCATGAATTGTTAGAATTGGTAATAAAAACAAATGTCTATGCAACTATTTTGACAACTCAATTAATACAGCAAAAGACAAATCTAATATTACCAAAACAAAATAGAAGATCGACGCTTAAATTTCTTTTTTTAAAAAAAATAAAATCACTTATTGGAAAATGGATGTTTTTCACATGAATCCAAAACCATCTCATTGCCACCTTACTCATGAAGCTATGAGTAACTATGCCGATGCAAATTCTTACAGAAGTAACATCATTGGAAGAAAAAAAAGGCAAAACAGTAGTTCAAAATCATGCTTCTTATCATTGCATATAAAACTACAGATACTGCTGTTACTATTCTAGTGAAAAGAATTATCACAAATTGTCTCAGATTTATCAATATATATATATCACATAACCTGCAAAAACAAAGAACAGTTGTAAGCAAACCTTCTTGTTGCTTGCTGCATCTTCAGCTTGTTTGACCAAAGCAGTACCTTCAACAGTAACATGCTGCATCACAGCATGAAAATATTTCAGTAAGTTAAAATTAACTAATGCATCACAGAACCATGGTAAAGCATACAAGTTCAAGGCTACCAACCTGCTTAAATATACTGGAAACAGGATCTAAACCTCGGGGAATTTTGGAAAAGAGCCGAAACATTCGTGACAAATCCTCCACCTGAAACAGACTCAAAAAAATAACTAACATTAATAAAAATAAGGAAACAACAAGCACCCTAGTTTGCAATCACTCTGTTCAGTAAAAATGACTAAATATTACATGTATAATTGCTGATTTGTACCTTGTCATCTCTGAGCAAGGCATGGCATCCAGAGTGCTCCTTTTCAAGCAGTTGGTTTGCATATACAGACAACAGCTCATGTTGAACTTTCTGAGAGAGTTAAAAGGAGAAAAAACATAAAAGACTAGTGGCAAATATAGAAATACAGGAAACTAATGGCATATTTTATGTTAGGTCTGAAGACCTATGTTAAGACAGGTGTTGTGGCATTTTGGTTACAATATACTCAATTTTTAAAATTAAGTGATTTACTTCATGAACATTGGGTTACAATACAAAAATGACCACTAACCTCCAGCAACTTTGGCTCGCTGCTAGAATGCAAGTAGTGAGAAACCCTATCTTTCTCCCGTTTTAGACATTCCTCAGCCTGGGATCATAAAAAATACATGAGATACCATTTGAGATGGCATCCAATTCTACTTTAACCCATTAAAAAAATATCCCATTTACTTTTAACATATAATCTGGACAAGAATCTTCTAGAATCCAGTTGGATGCCTTCCGAGAATAATAAGCAGCTGTATCTTTAAGCATTGCTGCTTCAAAGTCATTCTCATAGTAATCCATCTGCCCCATTCCAATTTCAACGAATATATCCAAAACATTCTTTAATAAAGCTCGGTCAATCTGCTCTCCTTCACGCTCCTGGTCAATCTGAACCAGAACAATTATGTCGATCAATCTTATCCAGGAGCTAAAGTTGGAATACCTTTTCAGGGAAAAGCACTGTTAACATACCAGGGAAATAACAGCATCCCTCACTTTACCATTTAACTCCTGGTAGACCTGAAATTAGAAATTTTAGGTCATAATTTAGATATGGTTTTGTAGAAGCATCATAAAGGAAACTGTGATAAAGGAATATTAAATGGCCAAGCCAAAACATACCAGATCACGAAAGCACGTGAGGCCAACTTCATTTAGGGGCGGAAGTGACCTCCGAGCTATGAAGTAGCGGTCCAGGTAATGGAAGAAACGTGAAAGCCACCTAACCATGACTTTATGGTTTGCCCACCTTTTGACAAGCTCTCTCAACATGAACTCGTCATGCTTCTCTCTTAATGAAGGCAATACCTGAACCAGATAACTCAGGTTGAAAAATAAGGAAGCCGTACTTGTGTTAAAACATAACTTGATAAGAGCTTCAAATGACAACTATAAACACAACACCTAATTTAACTGCAAGGATTGACCACAGCTATGATCTATCCTCACTATCACGGCGACCCAGAGAAATTAAATTGCCTTCAGTGTATAGGTGACATATCTAGCACTGTAGAAATATAAATGTTCAATCTATCGTATACATATGGAAGTCCAAATACAACTGTATAAGAGACAATAATAAAAACTCTGATGACTATACCACAACTTATTCTATATAGTGCAACAAAATGATTTTGATTAAGATTTTAAGTTATGCAACAAAACTATTCCGATTCAGAGACATGGAGCAAATGTATAGAGTATGGACCAAACTAATGTCCTGGAAGACTGGCTCTTAATACAAATGTTACTCACCGTTGAAGTGATGTATTCTTCAAAAGATTCACGATACTTGTCATACAGTTGTTGGGAGTAATCATGCGGCGGCTTTTGCGTGCACATGTTGTAGATAGTTCTATAGAGAAATTTAAGGACAATAACAATGACAATGACAAAAAAACTAGGCAGCAGCAAACCAAATAAAAACATAGATCAACTAACATGCATACAGACTGGCATAAAGAAAAAGTAACACAGTAATGGATACGTGTAGAGCATCATGTAGTCCTCAGAGCTGAACTGTGGCTCGGGCAACCCTTCTAGAATGTTCTTCAGCTTTGTTATACCCTTTTGCATAAACTCCCATCCTTGCTCTAGGTCAATCGTCTTCCGCTCGTTCATTGTCATATTGTCGAGACTCTAATTCTCAAATCTCCACACCAATATCTGCATGATATTAAATGCAAGTCGTTCATTAGAATCACTACCGCAGCTAAGTTCACATTTTTGTACAAAGCCCAATTACTTCTTAGACTCGCGCAGAGCCTAAAAACAAACTCGATTCACAACTTTAAAATCTTCAAAAATATTAATAACAAGCACAATGTGTAGCACGAGTAAAGATAACTTCAAGAACAAACATAGAAAAACCAGCAACGAAGAGCAGTAAATTATTGTTCATCACCACCAAAAACCCTAAATATACTTCAAATACAAAGGAAAAAACAATTATCACAGTAAATCCCATCCCTCTCCACCTAAAACGTAATTCTTAATTCGCAAAACAAGAAGCCACATGGAAGTGCTAATTAGAGAAACCAGCAAATCGAGTTTCAGGTGATGATCAGTGTAGCTGCCATACATACTCCAATCCCACTCTTCATTTCCGCAATTTCTCAGTAACCAAACGATGCAAATGGTCCAATTGAAGCTCGAAAACAGATGTTATTTAAGAATTTATCAACTACTGAAAAAGAACAACCAATACAGAATGCAGAAACAATGAAGAGAAATAGATCAAAAAGTTCGATTAGAAAATCAGATAGCACAAAAACATATAAATTACCTCCAAGTATAAAAAAGAAAGGGAATGGAAAAGATAAAAGGAAAAAAGAAGACCCGATTTGAAGAAGAGAAGAAAAGCTTAGAAAGTGTGGATGGAGATGAAAAGGGATGAAGAGGAGGAGGAGGTCCGACAAAGCATTGATGGCGAATAGGCTGTTGATGAGCAAGAGGTGGCTCTCTTTCGGGTCTCGGATCCTCTATTATTATTTCCTTTTTTAATTAAAAAATATTATATAAAAGGTTAAATAATTACTTGCGCCCTTTATCTCTTAAAATCAATTTGTATATATCTGTTCTCATCCTATTTTTAATCTGAAAAATACTATATATCTTGTTCTCCAATAATTTGAAAACAGTGTTTAATATTTTCAACAATTCAAATAAGATTATTTCAAAAAAAAGTAAAATCAAATTAAAATATTAGTATAAAAATTAATTTTTTTAATATTTGACTAACTAATAATTATTTTTAAATTTTATATTCATCTCATTTTAATTTTCTATACAAGATTAATCAATTACAATACAATTTTATTTTCATCACGGTCATCAATATCATTTCTGCAACATTAATAAATACATCTAATATTAATCTAAATTAACATTAAATATGTAATATAACTTTAATTCAAAATAATATTAATCAATATATATTTAGATAATATTAATAAAATTATTGCATATCATCATTTATTAGGTTTAAATTTTACAATTTTAATATTCATACACTTAATCTAATAGTAAGGGTATCAGAGTAAATTTAAGAGATCTCACATTTTACTCCTTTAATTTTTAATTTTTATTTAAAAAAATTATAATTTTAAAAAAATATTTATTGAAGTTGAGAAAAGTGTGAAAATATTATGATGCCTTAAAATATTTATAATGAAATTTAATAATTACAATTTTTATTATTTAAAATATTATAAAAATTATTATTATTTAAAAAATAATAATTAGAACAATTTATTTAAAATAAATTATTTTTTATAATAATTATCTACCTATAATTTTATAATTTATATAACTTTAAAAATTCTCACTAATGGTTAAATTCCATTCAAGTAGAGTCGGTTATTATAATTGCAAATAAATTTTATAAAAGAGTAACTAAATTTGTGTATAAAAATTAACAAAAATTTACTTTTTTAACAAATTGTGTTTTAGATTAGTTGTAATTATATTATTTTAGAAAAAAGGATATTTTATGCACATAAAAAATAATTAGTTTTATGTTTAGATTATCTAAATTGATTTTTATAAAAAAAAGTAGTTAAAAATAAAACATTACTTTTTATAATTTTTTACCTGCAACATTACATTAAACCCCAAAAGAGTAAAAATGTACAAACTGATATTTCACAAAGTCCAGTCCAAATATGTAAATTAAACTCTCCTCAAAAATACAATTCAAAAAATATAATTAAAATCCAGCAAATCAAATCACTATCAACCTATAAAATCCTGAGACGACGAAATTATAAAAAAAAAAAAAAAAAAAAAAAAAAAAAAAAAAACAGGTGCAAATTACTGCTTCACTCTCAATAGGGCTGCCATACATAATCAATAAATTCAAAGAAAGGTAATCAGCATAGAAATTTGCAACGGAATAATACACTTTTTTTTTTTGATTGATATGTCCCAAAAATAATGAAAAAAAAAACATTAAATTTAATTTAATTTTTGATAACTTTTTATATTTAAAAAATTAATAAATATCCAACAAGTTTATTTAAATTTACAAACTCTCTTCATTCCTATTTCTTCCAGCATGGCTAACGAAACAAAAGTGCCCATTTCTGTTTTTCTCTTCTTTTTTTTTTCTTTTTTTTTTTTTTTGGTTTCACAATGGACAGGAATCTAACTCTCCATTTTTCATTGGGTTATTGTTGAATAAAATTCTCATGTAACCTGTCCATGTAAAACATTGTTTTTGAGATTATTAACTATTTTAATAGTTTGCCTTGCATTATTATTGGAATTTATTTCCTTAAAATATTAGTTAAAAAGTGTTAGAGATTTATTTAAAACTCAATTTATTATATTTTTATTTTAAAAAAAACTAAACAATGTTTTAATTTTAATTTAAAAATAAAATATATTAATTAATTTATATATATAAATTCTAATAAGATTTACTAAAAAAAATTTAGATTAATTAATTTTTTTAGTGTCTTAAATGATAAAAAATGTTTTCTTAACAAATAACAAATGAAGTGAGGTTTGAAAATATTCAAAATGGATACAATTGATTTACTTGTCAGCACATAGCCAGCAGCGAGAAATACAGGCAAAAGCTTAATTACTTTTCTCCTACAAAGCTAAATTGAGTAGTTGTGATCATCTACTATTTATATACATAGATTTCCACCACCTTCATTTCCTGCTATGGAATACAAATTAACCCACACATACTATAAACTACAAACAGAGTTAAATGATTTCAACCTGAATGAATATTATAATTTTTACAATTTTGATTTGATGCAGCTTTTTTGGGACTAGCTTCAATGGGGCTAGCTTCATGACCTGAGATTATGCGGGTAAGCCACATTTGGATTGTGGATTAATTTACTGGATTAATCAATAAATTATAATTGATATGGTTCGATGAGGAGTGAGTACTTGTGAGATTTTATATCGGTTTTTCCATACTCGATCTTAAAGATAGAGCCTATAAAATATAAAAAAAATGTCAGTGGCCTATCAGAAATATTTCAGTGTGGAGACACTCTAATATTCAAGTCAAATATGAAACTTTTTAGTAGAGTGAAAAGAAAATAAGAATAGAACATTAAGGAGAAAAACGAAGTTTCTAATGGTATGTATGGAGGTGTGGGGAGAGTCTGAAAAAGAGAGTTTTTTTTTTATTAAATAAGTGATATATATATCAATTGATGCCTTTTGCGTCATGTCCCATCGGATTAGACGAAAACATTTGTCTACAGACATATCAGACGGCTGGACAGTCGGCTAATAAATGCAGAATCGGTTAGCTCATACTCTATTTATCGTATAATTCACGTCAGTCAATTTTACCGCATGCACATTTATGACCTTAGTGATGTACTAAGGACCAGAATGTTGGAGGTCAGCTTCCTTACTCAGTCTCATCAAATCATATTCGATTCACTTAATATGTGCCGAGGTGAGATTTCTTGATATACCAAAGAGACGGCCAATATATTGGAGGTCGACTTCCTACCTCAGTCTCATTAGATCCTGCTCGGCTCATCTAGTTTGTATTGAGGTGGGTTCCCTTGGTCACTAAGGTTGATAGCCTCCATATTTAATTCTCATTTGTGGTACGAGTTTTGAAAATGTCTGTCTGTTCCGGATTTTGGTAAAGTTAGGAGCATTGGTGGTCTGATTTTCATACCCCAAAAGTCGGGTTTTTTACCGTTTGATCGAATCAAATAAAAAAGATTGTACGACCTTTCAAAATTCCAAATACATGTGTCATAATTTTAATGGAGTCTATTTTATATATGTTATCGTACCTAATGCAAGTATAAGGTACAGATATTAGCAAACCAGAAATTTTTGTAAATAATTTTTGCCCTTGTTTTTTTTTTGGGGCAAAAACCGCGTTAATCGTTGATTGGGTACGTATAATTTGCACAAAAGTTGAAAGACGATAGTGATATTGAGGGCAAAGGAGCATGGTTGCAGGCATTAATTTGTCTATAAATATAGGTGGAGAAGAGAACTGGGCAGTTGGGCATCGTACAAAAAATTAAAACATATATTCTTCCATATAAAAAGGCGTTTATTTTGTACGGAGATGAAGGATAATTGGCCGATGTTTTCAAAGCTAAATCTTTTGTCTCCCACCCTCCCTGTCGCTTTCTTATTTTGATGCATCTTCCCATGTTTTTAACTCAAAAACTTTGATGAGAGTGCCAAAGAAACCCTAAATTTAGAAATTTCCAAATGGAATTGTACTTATATTGCTAAATATCAACATTTTGAAACCCTAAAGATTAAACTTTTCCCTAGCTATAATTAGAAAACCAAGAATCCCTAACCTTTGTTCTCTCCCTTCCCTCTTCCTTACTTGGATCTCAATTGAGAAAGTCCTTAACTTGTTTAAAGAAAAATGGTGGAAAACAGATATTCCAACAAAGAGTACAACTAGTTGCTAAGTTAAATCAAATAACACTTAGTGGTCCCCCCCACATCCCCAAAATCCTTGGTTAAAGAAACCCTAACCCTAGAAAAGTACTGTAAAAGCTTTGGTCAACATATACTCGTATGTATGGATATCCTGAATGGACCTAATATGTTTGGATATTAATCCAAAATAAGGCTTATAGATGAAATCAAAGTGAGTGAACTGCAGTGCTTTCTTCTTCTTCAATTCCTACCATCAACTCAAAATCATGAAAGTATCATATGTACAAAATGCAAGAACAATTCAAGAATTTTTTGTCCATCACTCTCGGAAGAAGAAAAATCTAAGGATCGTAGACATTAATTAGCTGACCTTATTTGTTTCCTTGCTGTTGCAGATTGTTCTTACAGAAAGAACTTAAATCCCATCGTCGTCAAGATTAAGGAAAATAGCCATTTTGCTTCTACAATCTTTAGGGAAACAAATTTCAATCATATCCCATGGACAGTTCAACATACAAGCTAAGATGGAATCTTCGGTGGTTGCATCCTCCCGAGCTAGTTTATCAGATTGCAGTCTAGAGATTAAGCTGAGATCGAAAATCTCGTACGCCATACAATAAAAACACCGAAATGAAAGATAAACTAAAAGAAACCCACAAATCTAGTTTAATCCCTTTCCCTTAACCTCAATTGAATGGCCTTGAACAGGAGCTATTAATTCCTCTTCTTATCAAACTTCAACAATGGAGGTGGTGGGACAACTACATCCTGATGATTCCTTTGGTTAAAATGATTTCTATACGACGACGAATCCTCTTTTTCCTCTGTGTTAGCCTTTTCTTGATTAGCTGATCTGTCTCCTTCTAACTCTCTATATCTTTGCAAATACCCTGTTAGAGGCCCTGCATATTCATCAAAACCTAAAGCTCCCATAGCCCAGCAAACATCATCTCCATTCACAGTCTTCCGCCTTTCCTTTTTACACTTCTCCGACGCTTCACTGGTCACAAAGCTAATGAACTCCGAAACGCATTCCTGCATCGTTTCCTTTGCTTCCTTGGAGATTTTTGCATTAGGAGGCAAAATTTTCTTCATGATACGACCAACGTTGGCTATCGGCAACAACCGTTCTTGCTCCTTGACGCCACCATCTTCAGTGGAAGCACTAGCAGCACCAGTATTATCATCCATTAATTCGCAAAGAACTTGGTCTTCACCTAGCTAGATTTGTTGGTCCAGGTCAAACCTCCATTTATATATATGTATGAATACACATCCATGTGCACGTATTTGTGTACAAATATACGACATATATGGATTACTTGTGTACATGTGAGTAGCTTGTGTCGTGTTGTGCAAAAGAACATATGAGGAGCCGACCAGATTTGCGTCAATGGTGGGTCATGCCCTCAGCTCATTCTCCATGTTGGAGGATCATGCATCATAATCCTTTATAATTTCTATTCCAAAGAAAGCTTTTGCGGACCAAGTCCACTTCCATTGACAACTATATATATATATATATATACATGTGTCTAGTCATACTTCCAAGATTCATCTCTGCACATGAAAACTAAAACAGTGGATGCTGAGAGGGCTTTGGTTTTCTTGGAGTCATTTAATTAATAATATATTTTTTTTATGCCTCATGATGTGAGGCGTACAAGAAGCTCATCTTTATCACTGAGTTACGTAGAGCCTCATTGACAAATATATAAAAATTAAAAATAAAAATAATTAAACCTTTTTTTTCTAAATTAAATACATTAGCCTTTATTTTTTTATATAATTGATATCAACTCAAATTTTAACTTTACATTTTACATTGTCTGAAAACTTATATATATAATTTTAAAAATAAATAATTATAATGTTCCATATTAAGTAAATGTGGGATGGTGGTTTCTTCTGCATCTTACATCTAGGATGGAACAGAATTTAATTTTAATTTAATTAAGAGACTGAATTTTTCTATTATATATCTTAGAAGTTTGAAACTAAAATGGAGAATCTTTAGAATATACTCTACCTATGTGTGTTCACTTCCATGTCCCCGAGATTTTCCTCTTACTTATATTAAATTTTCTGTAAATAAAAAAATAATTTTAAGAGTGAGAGAATCTAGATATAAATAATATTTCCATTGTCAGAATTTTAAACACTCTAAATTAATTTTTTAAATAAATTAAGTCGGATTCAAATTTATTTTTTATCACCATCTTTCCTTATATATTTGATTCTAGTTGAACCAGCACCAAATTAAAATTCTAATGCTTTCCTTATTTTATCACTAGAAAAATAAAATAATAAATTATTAATTTTTTAAATATTGTAAAAATATATAATTATTATATTTTTATAAAAATAATAATAAATTCAAAAAAATAACTTCTCAAAATGGACAAATAATTTTAAATAAAATTATTTTTAAAAAAAGTTATTTCCACAATAATATAAATTTTGAATTTAAATTTTAATTGAAACCATATAATTCTTTTTTTTTTTTTTAAAAGGATGGAGCTGTAGGGTCATCTTATTTATACAATATCCTTTAATCTGGTGCTACTTGTCTCAATTTTTAATTGCAGTTCCAGCATCTCTGGTCCTTGATTAAATTAATTAGAGGATAACAGGTACTTGCACATGAATATTAATTCTTCTTTCTGGATCTTTCGGGGAAAAAAATTTATTTTCCTTTATCATTTTACCTTTTCTAAATACTATTAAAAAACATTATTTAATGGTTTTCAAAATTTATAATTAAAATATTTAATTGATTTACATATTCCTGTATTAACTTTATTTTTTTAAGAAAAAGTACTACCATCTCTCATTTTAAAAATATTAAATTTAAACTTTAAAGAATATAAAATAATAATAAAATATTATTATGGTTGAAAAATAATTATTTTTTGAGAAATAAAAATTGAGTAAATTTAATCAATGCACTTATTACAACACTAAAGTGCGAAAAAATAATTATTTTATCGTTTAAATAAGAATCTTTAACTTCTGGATTGCATATTTGGGTTTAGATGCTCAAATTCAATGTATCTAGACCCATCAGTCTCTATAATCCATACCATTAAAATTATCGACATCCATTTGCTTAATTACAAAATATTTTTCTGATTGTAAATTGTATTATTCAAAAAGTTTTAAAGTTTAAAAAATTATTTACTCTTCAAAAAATTATACTTCTAATTTTTTAAGCCTTTCAATAAGAGAAACAAAAAAGCGAAATAAATTTTTAATAGTCATATTATTGAACTTTTCAAGATAATAAGCTATAATTTTAGAACTAGTGAGGATTTTGTTTTTCTAGTGACTTTGATACCATCGTCTATAATTTAGATTAAAATAAAAAATTTATGAATTTAAATATCAATGTTTCCGTCGAAATGAAAATATAATTTATAAAAATAAGACAATATAAAAAAACTAATTATAATAATATTTTTCTTGCCGACATTTGCATTAACATTGGCCGTCATTATCCAAATTATTTAGCGATGCTAATCTTGTTTTGCTGGCATTGGCCAATCTTCTTCCTCTTAAACTTCTTTCTTTCTTTCTTTCTTTATTTCTTTTCAAATTTTGTAATGGTGGAGTCTGGAGTGCATCTATCTATATCTCTTACCCTTTTCACTTAAACTATTATTATATGTTCGTGGACTTTTTATATTTATAATATATCAAAATTCCTCCTCTGCCAAAAACCTGTTAATTTAGTAATTTATAAATAAATTTTAAATAATTGATTTTGACAAAATTCACCTTTGTTGATGAAGAGACGTATATGGGCTTTTCTGGAAATCGTATTCCACATGGTTTCTTTCCCAAGGTTTGCTAGCCCAACAATTCCACCAGCTCTGGGCTTAGAGAGCCACTGACCTTGACTAAACGACGGCGTTCTAGTCATGGCTTGGAGGACGACTTGTAGTTTTGAGTATTGGAAAATGGTTGGCGCAGCATTTTTCAGTTATCTCGTTGTCTGCTTGTTGACAACTACATGTCGGTACGGTTTCCTGTAAAGCAAACGAAAAATTGCTAAGCTATCGTATAATTTGCCGTTGCCCAGACCATCCACCAAAAAAACATGATGCAGCTTGTTTGCGAGATAAACGACAACACGTTTTACTTCGAATAAAGTATTTTTATTCTTATATTTTGCCAAAATAAATAGTACTTTGTTTTTACTTTTCAAAACTCAATTAAAGTGAGATTATATTATTGAATCAAATTCCATAAATTAAAAAAAAAACGAATGCTCAGCAATTAAATAATCTAAACAATTAAAATTTTATGTGCTCCGTTGGATAAAATTTAGTCAAAAAGTGTATTTACATTTGACGTAACTAAATTTACAGTAGAAAGATCAGTCTTAACTCTATTAGATATAAATATATGAGCCTACTTTACATGTAAGCCCAGATTTTACTTTGACGAACTGGACTGGACTCAAACCTCCATGTGGGAGGTTAGGCTCGATTAACCTACTGGATTCGTAGGGCAACAAATCCCATAATACCTGAACTCGTGTCTACATAGCGCCGAATGAAATTAAATGGCCGCCTGATGATGGAAAAGGACGCAGTACATCCGTATGTACAGCAAAACATGACTATGATGAGAGGTACGAGTGTAGAACAACCGTTACATGTCACTAAAAGATAAAAGAGAAAATGAATAAAAGAAAGCAGAGGGTAGGAATGGACCAATCTTACCAAAATACATTTTGAGCCTATTTTTTACTAGATTTTAGATATCAATTGGCGCCGTCTGTGGGAACAAAAGAGATATTTTCATCACTAGAGTTCTCATTCTCATTTCACCCACTAAGATCTACATGGTCAACCATGACAAAAACCATATTGAAAATACCCAAAACGACGTGAGCTCAACTAAGAAAGGATCACAATTCTCATTCTCTAGCTTGATTGCCCCAGTAAACCAGCCACCCATGCTGTTTAACCCCTTACCAAGCTCAACAGGGACCATGCCTCGAACTACCATATCTGACAAAAAACTATAAAATATGGCTCTCCAGTTACAGAACACGACCCACTGGCTAGGGCAAATGTTGCAATAGAGAATACTCAGTACCCCATTGAGCATACCACTTGTAGCCAAAAGGGCTCCAACGCCAATGAGCCCCAACTCACATTAAACTATCAAGCCCCTCAATAGAATAGTAGGAGGACAAACAATGAGGACGGAAAACCCAGTAGGAGAAACAAGCCAACAACCCGAGTTAAGGTAGGATAGTGAGGGAGCTTATCGAAAATGATGGGACTGAGATTTACTCTTCAAAGCCAATAGAAAGGTCGGAGAGTGAAAAGCTTGAAAAACACTACCGCCCGGAGAAGAGACCTAGAAGTGAGGATGTAGATGTAGATCAAAAGTTAAAAAGGTTGAAAGAGCAATTATTAACAAAGTTAGGAGCACAAGACAACAATAGTCCCTTGTTGCTAATCTTATCACTGTTCGTGAGATAGATTCAACAAGAAACCATTTTAAAAAAGTTTATAATACCAATTATGGCAGCCTATGACGAGACAAAAAATCTTCGAAGGCATGTTTTAAACTATAAGACATTTATGGAGTTGCAGACCCACTCGAATGCCTTGATGTGTAAGGTTTTTTCCACCGCCTTAACAAGACTATCTCGAGTATGGTTTAGTAGCTTAGAGACAGGAAGCATTAAGAACTTCATGGTTTAATAGCTTAGAGGCAGGAAGCATCTCAGGCGAGCTAGAGATGTAGGGTCTGCAGCCTGAAAAATCTCCCGGGTCACATCAGCTACAAACTTGTTGACCTTAAAGATAGCTAGAGTCGCCTTTATGTTCTCCCGAGACAGAGTGAAATTATTGAGAAGCTTAATGGAACTCATTAGCACAGCAAAAGCTGAAAAGAAAATACCAACTCAGTTAGAGCTCGAAACAACGAAAGAAAAATATAAAAAGAAAGAAAACCAAGAAAGAATATAAGCTTTCCGGCAGTCCCGTAGGTTAGACATAAATATGCACTTCTCGACATCATATTTCTTCTTTACAGAGGTTAGTCGGAAAAGGCAAATTTGATCCATTAGACTTAACCTAGGGAAGTCGTTACAGTCCTGAGAGACCTCTCCCCAGGAGAGGTCAATATTCCAGTTGACTCTTGAGCTCTCTTTTAGCTCGACAATAATAAAATTTCCTGTCCAACCTTTTATTGAATCATTAAACCCAGCAAATATGGACAGTCTAGTCCTGAGACCAAAGTAATAGAACCCATGGGTAGACCTAACAAAATAGAAGAAAGTGCATAACAACTAAATATAATGGGCAAAACCTCAGCACGGCAAACAGACTCGAAACAACACATGAACAGAATAGAATTGGGGGACAATATCCAATGAGTCATCCTAAAATGATAAAAAACCTCAACAAAGAAATGGGTAAAAGGGAAGGTCAGCCCAAAGTCGCGTTGTTTAACAAAAAAAATCATGTTACGCCCTTGTTGAGAGTCTATCAAACCTGCCGGCGGTGGGTAGAGAAGAATAATTTTGTTCATTAGGCAAAGAAGCCCTAATTCTAATGATGGTTGAAATGGGTAAAGGTGAAAAAGAGACGTTTTGACAGAACCCTTCTAGACTTGCGCGATAATAATTGGAATCTCAAAATTTAACCCTTCATAATTATGGAATAATTAATGAGAGAGTAAAGAGGCACTTGATAATAGACGGGCCTTGGCACCCCGACATGGCTGAGCTCACGCTAGGAAGATCAGGCCTTAACTCAGAGCCTGATACATGGGCTTACTTTACATATAAGTCCAGACCATACTTTGACGAGCCGGACTCGATTCAAGTCTATATGTGGGAGGTTTGGTTCGATTAACTTGTTAGATTCGTAGGGCAATAAACTCTGTAACGCCCGAAATCGTGTCTATATGGCGCATGATGAATTTAAATAATCGTTTGACGATAGAAAAATACGATATATGTCTGTCCGTACGATCAAGTATAACTCTGATGAAATGTATGAATAAAGTACGATAGTTACACGAAAAAAAAAAGAATAAAAGAAAATAGAGAGAAAAAATGGACTACACTTACCAAAATAAGCTTTAGTCTACCATTTCTTAGATGTCAACGTCAACAACTAAGGCTCTATTCAAGCAGAAAATAGAAAAATTAAAAGTTTTGTTAATTAAAAAATATTAAAAGTAATTATTAATCATTTTAAATTATTATGATAGAACTTCAACTTTACTGTTTAAATTAATGTTTTTGAAAGTATTGTGTAAATAAATTTTTTGCGGGTATTTAAATTTAGTTAAAAATTCGGGTGATAAATATTAAGAAATAAGCAAGGGATAAAGTGGCAAACATGATGCAGTTGACTCAAGTGCGCCCAAGCTCTTTATATATTGTGGTTTTGAATAAGTAAATAATAATGAATCTACCTGCCATGTTTTCAATTATAAATAAGAACCGAAACCCAAGCGAGCAACTAGCAAGCTCAAATATAAAATTCATTTCACATTTCCATACAAAACACTTTTTCATAAAATATAT
Source organism: Manihot esculenta (assembly GCF_001659605.2). Classification (NCBI taxonomy): domain Eukaryota; kingdom Viridiplantae; phylum Streptophyta; class Magnoliopsida; order Malpighiales; family Euphorbiaceae; genus Manihot; species Manihot esculenta. The sequence continues at coordinate 1,156,959 of NC_035175.2, read as the reverse complement.
ATTTTTTAAACAAATAGAGAATAAATTTAAATTAAAAATTAGCCACATATAAATAACTATACAAGTCAATCTCCCTCTTTTTATTATAATTTTATCGTTTTAGTCATGTAAATTTATTAATATTTTTTATATAATAACTTAATTTATTAAAAAATATATTTCATGAATAAAATTTTTTTTTCTAAATAAATATTTTTAAATATAAACTATTTTACACAAATAAATGAAATATTAAATAATTTTAATACCTGTTAATTGGTTGGCTATGTGGCCGAGTATTGGTAAGTCTTTGGCATGGATGATATGGTAAATACCCAAACGGATCTATCAAACGAACCAAAATGGCAAAATAGAAAAGACAGCAGAGAGACACATATGGAGAGCCCACAAATGCATGCTCGTTATGTGTCTTAACAAATTGCTAGCTAAACATTCAACCTCAACAAATTGTAACTGCCCTACTCATAATAATAATAATAATAAAACCTTTACAAAATTAAATAATTCTGTTTACAATATTTTAAATAATTTAATTTGATTATAAATTTAAGTTATTTTTTTTAAAAATGTATATCGAATTCAGTTAAATAAAATTGACTGAATAAATCAAATTAGATGGGACAAATTTTAAGAAAGTAAAATACTATAAATTAAAAAAGAAAAAAAAATATAAATTATATCCCTGCATTCATAGCTTAAGTTAAAAACAAATTTATATTATTGAAAAATAACTTTCTTATTATTTTTTCCTATTTCCAGTCAAACGTAACGTTAAAAATAGAAGCCAATGTAATCCCTTAATTTACCTCAAATTCCCAATTTTTTCAAATTGAAACCCAAAAATTAATTTATGGCGTCCTTCCCAAGCGTATTTGGCCTGCTAGCGGAATAAAATTTAGATAAATTAATATTAAATATTTATTTTTATTTTTTTTTAAATAGAGATCGGTGATTAAAAAAATTTAAATTTATTGAAATGCATTTATTATTAGATTAAATTTGTGAATATAAATTTTTATATTTTTTATATATTAAGTACTATTTAATTTAATTTATTTTTAGATTTAGTAAAAAGATAAAGGAATTTATGTTATAAAATATGAAAACATATTAATATTTAATTTTAAATAGATAAGCCTAATAATAATTTATTATAAAATTTTGCTCCATATGACTTTGTATTGCCAGTTTACTCTAAACTTTTTGTATACATTATTCCTAAAAATAAAGCTTTTTATTTATTTTTAATTAATATATTTTTCAAAAGAAACAAATCAAATCAGGGTACTTTTGTCATTTCAACAAACAAATCCATTGAAAAGCAATCTTTATTCTTACGCTTTTGTTCCGCGAGTGACACACCCCCCTGGGGCGCTTATCTCCCTAGTTACCAATAGGTCTTAGGTTGTGGTACGCTACCGGTACTCGTAGATTTTTATCTGTGCAACCCACTAAATCAACCAATAATATTGCAGACTTGATTTTGTTTTTAAAATTTTATTACATTTATAAATGATCTCGTATATTCCATAATAACCTTTTTATAGATTAACACTTTAAAGAGTTTTTAAACAATTATTTTCTTAAACCACCAAAATTATAAATTAAAATAAATATAAAATCCTCATCATCCACATTGTATTTAATTTATTTTAAAATTTATAGTTTCTCCTTGTTACATATACAGTTAATTATCAATTTTCACCATTATAAAATAAATTTACTTAAATTTTCACCTTCCCTGCAACCCGTCCAAACATGGAAAAGGCATTTGCGGCTTTATCCAGCTGGCATTTACTATTGGATGGATAATCAGACTTCTGTAGGAGTGACTCACAACGGAACAGAGGAATCTTACTCAAAAAGCCAGGTGTCACGTCCTTCAGGAAATGTGAATCACGCATTAGGAAGGCGCGTAGACACATATGGTTATATCGTTTTCGTCCTTGTAAACGGACCAGACACCCTCTCTCTCTCTCTCTCTCTCTCTCTCCAACTCGTATAATATTTTTCTCCCTCTCTCTCTCTCTCCAACTCGTATAATATTTTTCTCCCTCTCTCTCTCTAAAAGCAGCGACTTGCTAGAGAATAGAGGGAAAGGACTTTGCTCTCTTTCTCTCTCTCCTTTTTTTTTTTTTTTTTCTCTCCTCCATATAATATATTTTTGAAGAATCTTCACGGAAATTGAATCTTCGCAGCCATGAAAGCCTAGCTCTTCTAATACAGGTATTCGTCTTCCTTCTATGTTCTCTCTTCCACTGTACTTGTGGTTTTGTATGTATACACACGCACATATATATTTTTCTTTTTTCTTTTTGGTGTGCGTGTGTGTATGTGATTCTCTCTCTTAACTGTGCGTATAACAGGTCACGTTTTGTTTATTTCTAATCTATAGCTTGTTAATCGGTGCGTAACCAAGTATACCCATTTCCTCAGGTTGGCTCTCCGCACTTGGGTTTTGACGGGTTTTTGGTTTTATCAATGGAGGTATGTGCAATAATTTCTTTCTTTTTTCTTCTTTACTTAATTGTTTTATTTTATATTTTTCTCTTTCTCTTTGTGTTGTTATTGGGATTTAATGCTGTTCACTCTTCGTGGGTTAACGGTTTCTAGTACTGGCAGTGTAAAAAAGTAGATTTTTTTTTGGATCATTTTGGAATTCTCAACCATGAGTAATAGTAATTTTATCGTACTCTTGGTTCTTGCTACTGTTTATTTTCTTTCTTTTTTTTTTCCCTTGTAACTTTTTTGATATTCATTTCTTTGGCTTTGAATGCTGTTGTTTGGTTGGGATTATTTTAGGAGGTAAATGTGCTTAAGACGGGTTTTTATTGCTTCGATGTTCGTTTTGGGTTCGCAAATGGATCTGGAGCTGCTTTACTTGCTTACCTTAGTTTCGATAGCTAAGTTTGGTACTCCTTTTGTTTGTGCTCTTGTGTTAGGACCAGTTGGCGATTCATGGAGACTGTTGCAATTTTTTTCCCCTTTTTGTATAAAAATATGTGTTTATACATGTGATATTTTGAGCATGTCGAATTTTCTTATAGAATTTTCTTTTCAATTTTAATCCGTAAAGTACTGTTTCATTCTGATATTTAATCGTATTTTTATAAATAATTACATCAAAAATTGATTTTTGAGTTATCAATCTCAAGTTGATAATATTTGCTTTCCTAAAAATCATTTAACTTCCATTTATGAATTTCTTTTTTTTTTTAAATGATCATTTATGAATTTCATTCCTATATATTTTTTTAATATCTTCTGACTCAAAAATTAAAACTTTTTTATTGATCATATAGTTTTCTTTTTCTTTTTTTTTAAAATTTATTATGGATTTTGTGCGGCTTTTACTTTTGACTTAGCCAGGCTTTCTCCTGGAATAAACGAAAGTTGATATCTTTTTAACTTTAATTTGAGTCCAGTAAATGGCAGATTCCAGATGGATTGTCTGGACAGCATTATCGTTATTGTTATCATTATTATTGGCAAGTTAAATAAGTATTTAGTTTTAGCAGATTGACTCTTTGTCCAAACAAGAACTTCTGTGAGTTCTGTTCACTTTTATTTCAGTCTAGAAACCTTGATCCTGTATATCTGAGTGTCATTATATATATATATATATATATATATATATATAATGTTCATAATGTTGTTATTATCCCATGCTAAATTTGTTCTGATAGTCCTATTTTTCTTACATGTTCTGTTAGCTTTGCAATGCCATTAATGATTTTGGTTTTGTTGCAATACTTTGCAGATGAATGTTGTTCAAGTGAATCAAGTTTGGAATTGCATTGAAGACGAGCCTGCTGAGCAATCACTTTATCCAGAGGCCCTTGGTATAAGTGATGCCTTTAGAGATCCTGAGCTGCTTCCTCGCATTGGAGATCAATACCAGGTCGAGATTCCACCTCTTATGACAGAATCTGCCTACTTCTTGCTCACAGAGATGGCAAATGATCCAATTATCACGTGTGGTACTTCTCATGATTTTTTAGTGGGATTGCCCATATCACTAATGTGGATCAAGGAGGAAGTTAACAACATTAAACATGAACACCAAGAAATTCCTGGTGATTTGAATGGCTCTTCAACTACAAATAATTTCATAAAACATGAAAGCATTATGGGGTTTCAGATTTTTCCAGGAAGTGAGTTACAAATTAAGTCTGAGCTTATGGATGCCACACTTAATGGTGTGGTAGAAGACAGAAAACCTGCAAAGTTAGATTTGCAAGAAGAAGAAAAGAATTATCAGCAGCATGGAGGCAAAGGCTACCTTATGGTTCCAGGTTCTTTGGGGGTCACATGGAATAATATTGAGGAGGCCAGTTTCCTTCTTGGTTTATACATCTTTGGCAAGAATCTTCTTCAAGTTAAGAAATTAGTTGAGAGCAAACAGATGGGAGATATACTTACATTTTATTATGGGAAGTTTTATAGGTCTGAAAAATACAATCGATGGTCAGAATGCCGGAAAATAAGAAGCAGAAGATGTATATATGGACAAAGGATTTTTACAGGATCCAGTCAGCAAGAACTGCTATCTCGTTTGTTTTTACATGTGTCAGAGGAATGCAAACATACTTTGACCGAGGTATTTTTATGAATTATTCCTGCATGTTGTGCAATCTTTGAAGCATGATCACCAAATGAGGATACAATTGGTTAAGTGTAGAATGCATGGGTAGTCATGCACAGAAACATTTATACACTCATCAATCAATGAGGTCAAGTAGTATATACTTAACTAAGGGGAATATATTTTGATTATTTTGCTCTTTTGGAGCTACTTTTTTTGTTGGGTCTTTCATAGACAAGTCTCTCTTGATTAGCAGACTGATTTGTCAAATTTCAAGAATAAAAATTATGCTTATCTAATTTTGAGAAGAAGAAGATCTTAACTCCAGGTTTTTTATGGTGAAAAAGTCATTGTGGGATGAGGAAATGAAAAATTGGATTCTTTGTTCGAATGTAGAATGACAAGTTCTTACACTGAACTAATCAATCTCACTTGTGAAGTTGAGAAAGATGTGCTTTTAGTTTTTGTGAACAGTTTTTTCACCTTCAATTGTTACTTGTTTAACAATTACATAGGGAGGTATTATGTTGGTTCTCTCTTCGTAGTTGTTCAATTCGTTAGTTTTTTTCTTTAGAAAATAACTTGCAACCACTGACAAATTTATTTTGTTGTCGTAACGGGAAGTTGTACCGAGTTCTCTTTTTTGATAATTTGTTCTAAAGTGGCCTGTTTTTTTGTTTTAAATGAAGGGCAATTTATGTATTAGAAATTATGCCTGCCATCTTTGCAACTTAAGATATCCTGTTTCAACCAGCTCTTGATTTTGTTAGGTTTGTAAGACATTTGGAGAGGGAAAAATGTTGCTAGAAGAATATGTATGGACCTTAAAGGCTGCAGTTGGATTGAACACCCTTGTTGAGGCTGTGGGAATTGGCAAAGGGAAGCAAGACTTGACTGGCATGGTTATGGAGCCTCTGAAGTCAAATCAAGTTGCTTCTGGTCGTCCAGAAATACCCGTTGGCAAAGCATGCTCTACCCTTTCACCCTTGGAAATTGTCAAATTCCTTACCGGAGGTTATCGATTAAGCAAAGCCCGATCAAATGACCTTTTCTGGGAGTCTGTTTGGCCTCGTTTACTTGCAAGAGGGTGGCACTCTGAGCAGCCTAATGATCATGGTATTGCTGCTACTTCCAGGCATTCTCTGGTCTTTCTGGTCCCTGGTATCAAGAAGTTTTCAAGAAGGAAACTAGTAAAAGGAGTCCATTATTTTGATTCTATCAGTGATGTCCTGAATAAAGTTGCTTCAGATCCAGCACTTCTTGAGCTTGATGTTGGAACAGATAAAGGCTATGGTGATGAGATCAATGATAAAATTTTGGACCAACAAGGTTTTCCTGATCAGCAACGCCATTGTTATCTCAAGCCACGGACTCCTAGCCGCAGAGCAGAAGTCATGAAGTTTACTGTTGTTGATACTAGTCTGGTTAATGGGGAACCATCCAAAGTGAGAGAACTGAGAAGCTTACCAGTTGATATGATGGACATTTCAACCATAAGAAGTGATTCCGAAGAAAGTGATGAAGATTCTTCTGAGGATTCAATAAATGAATCTGATTCTTCTGGCAATTTGTGTTTTGATCACAATAAGATTGGTATTTCAAAATCTGCAAAGATCAATGTTGATAAGGGAGACTCATCTAGCAGGGAAAATTTTGAAAATAATATTTCAAGTCAGTATTCCCCTGTAATTCGCTCTGGTTTCACCAAGCTCCCTGTCAAAATCCCAAAGGATCAGAATGCTAGTAAGTGTGATGACATGCAACCAAGTAAGTATGTCAAGGGAATAAAGAGAAGGAAACCTGCTGATAGGAATCTTTTAGGCCCTGTTAAAAAGAGACGACCAAGATTAGCTGTGTGTGACCGTGCAGCAACAAGCTGTTGCACAGTCAATGTCCCAGTTGATCCGAGGTTAGAAGAAGTTGGTTGTACGTCAGGAAATCCTGATTTGCAAGAGAATGTTCGTTCTCATCTGGATTTACATCAGGCAAAGTTGTCATCCACTAGTTCTTCATGCAGGGGCAGCCCTAATATTACAGAAGAATGCACTCTCAGTAGCAACTCATCTGTTGCTGAACATTTTAATGAGAAATCTGAGTCTCGGTCATTGATTGACCTGAACATACCCATCCCTCAAGATGCTGAGACTGAATCGTCGATGATAGAAATGACAGAAAGGCAGCTTGATAAAACGAGTGGACAGACAGAGGATTCAGGTATACTGGAAACTTCCACATCAGTATGTGGTTCTACTTCAGAGCAACCACCTGGCATTAGTTCTCGTAGACAAAGCACAAGAAACAGACCACTTACCACCAAAGCACTGGAAGCTCTTGCTTGTGGATTTTTAAGCATAAAGCAGAAGCGGAGGAGTAGGGATGATTTTTCACTGGACGACTCGATATCAAGGCCTTCACGACGTGCTCGCAGTAAGGTAAGAGTTACTGAAAACTTTGGTACTGGTGTAATGGATTACAAAGGAGATGAAAGAGCAAATGGTGCATGTAATAGTAGTAGTGACATGTTCAATAAGTTTCATATGTAATTTGGTTGGTGGGGTGTCCTCCTAATTCTGCGGCTGCAAGATTGGTCAGCTGCTGATTTGCGAACTTGTAACATAAGAATGGAGCTTTCAGTGTCTTTTATCTGCCAATCAGCTGTGGAAGAATGAGAACTTAGCTGATGAAGTATCTGTAACATGAATAATATTAGCAATTCATTTCCCAGCATCTGACTGCTAACTTCATGAGGGTTGCAAAGGCACTGGATTTTCCACGAGGCTGTCTATATTAGGCCTGAGCCTCGTTTAAAGAAGATGGAGGGAGAAGTTGCTTGCCAGTTAAAATATTTGTTTGCCGAACAACATTGGACACAATAAATAATTCATTATTTGTGTCTCATCCTAGCTGCAAATAATGTTCATATTTTAATGTTTGAATGGAATTTGACCATGAAAGGTTGCAGCTCCTGCCAAAATTTAGGAGATTAATTGTTGATGTTCATAAAGTTAGTTTCTGGGAGGATCATTCAAGGGGTCCATAGAAGCTAGTCCACCATGCTCTAATCTGACATGCTTGTGTTTGACTCCTAGTGTTGTTCTTTATTTGAAGTCATTTATGGAAAATAATTACTTAAACTGCTTCTACATGTTGGATCATATTATTAGTGAGATTGAATCTAAAAATATATATATATATATATTATAATGATTAATAGTATTTTATCAAAATTAAAATAATTATTTATATTTAATCTAAATATAATAAATAAGTAAAATAAATATTAAATAAATTAAAAGATAAATTTAATAAATTATGGAGGTAAATTTGAAAATTTTAGTGAGGCAAAAATACTAAAATACTTCGTTTATATATAAAGTATTTTAATTTGCTCCTACCCTAAATCCATTTATGTTGGCATGCATAATATGGCAATAAATGTATTAGATTGAACTTGGGAGACAAATAAATGAAATGGTATAATTAGTTCATCTATGTATTTTACATTATTAAATATTATTTTTAGTTTTTATTTTATTATATTATAAATATTTTAATAATAAATAAGAGTATATGAAAAATATTAAAGTTAATATAAAAAATAAAATATGTTTAAATTATTTTTGACAATAATATTTTTTTTAAATGCTTTTAATTTTTAGAATTTAATACGAGCGAATTCTAAAGCAAAGTTTAATAATAGAATACTATTATTTTATTTTATTTTTTTTTAAAAAAGGAACTGAATTAACCAAAACCCCAGAGAAGAACAAGTGGAAGTAGATGCACGCAACCTACTAGGAAGAGAGCCACGTGGCGACTCATTCTGTGCTCTTTTGTCTGTCTTGAAGATTTCCGAACAACTTCTTCTTCACTGCCAACTCCCAAGCTGATACTGTACAGTGATGCGATAATTGTCCCTGTAATTTCTTTGCGCAAACTAGCATCTGCCCATCGCATTTTTATGAGTGCCTCTAGTACAAAGCATTGAAGCTGTAATCGGTAAAACAAGAAGAATGGGCCAGGCATTTCGTCGAGCATCTGGCAGAATACGAGCCACCGATCCACCTCCCACTCCCAAGAGCGTAGCTGAACGCAGGCCTCCTGTGGGAACCGACGATAAGATCGATATCTCCAGGAGAAGCGCCCAATATAACAATCAGGACAGTCTTGATTCTGGTGAGTGTCTTATGTCAATGCTGCTAAACATACTTGTCGAAGTTTTTAGTACGAGTAATTTGAAAGATCCAGCTACTTTGGATTTTTTTTTCGGAATTCAAATGCAAAATCGCATGCTTTTTTTTTTTAAGGAAAAAAAATTATGCTTGATCAATATGATATACAGCGACTGGCATATATCATTTCCTCTGAAGTCGGTATTCGAGGGGTTTGTTTGGTTTATGGGAAAACTAGGAAAGACTTCAAAATTCTAGTATTGCATGTGCAAGCGAACATCTATATGCATTGCAATCGCTAGCGGAACTGGATGAGAGACACAAGACACTGAGAAAAGACTAGTTTTCAATGTTTCAATTGGATTGAACATAGAGGTTTTAGAAACAAAACATCATCCATGGCAGAACTAGAAACAATGGCACAGTGGCATGTTTATATATATATACACACACACACACACACTTCCTTATTTCTTTTCTTCATCTCCCAGCTAAACCCTATTTGCTTTAACCATTGTTAGGACTCTGCCTAACTCAATTAAGAAATAGAGGAAAGAGGAGAAGGAAATAGAAGAGAGGGGAAAGGGAAGGAAGAACAGAGGAAGAAGAAGAAGAGTAAGAAAGATTGAGAGGGAGAAGGAGAGAAAGACTATAGGGAGAACTCTATCTTTTTATTAATTCTTGAATGAGTATTCTGCACATCTCCTTGGAGTATTTATACTCTTATTTCTACAATACACTTCAATAACTACCAGCTAGTCCCTTTACTTAATAGTCCTAACCTTTCCCTCCTCTTTGAGAACATCCTTGTCCTCAAGGATGAAGCTGCAGATGCTCACAATTTATTGAGGATCCATATATGTAGTTTTTATACCAATCACAAGTGGAGACAATTACTGAGATCGAGAAGTACATAGAATTCACTATTGCTAATTCCATACAAACTTGCACAATTTTCTTCAACTGATTCATTGGTGTTGGATAGTGAGAGCATATAACTGTGGAGCCAACATTTGAATTAAAATCCTTCTGAACTGTTATAAAGTTCTCTTTAAGGCATTTCCACAAACATGTGTTGTGCACCACTACATTATTGAAAAAAGAATATATCTATTTTCATTCTTTGCTTGCTCCACATCTCATATCCATTTTCTTTGAGAATACTATTACCTTTAGATTCCATTAAACAATCAAAGCACTCATAAAACTTGAACCTTCCTATAAGAGCCACACTGTTTATAAACCCTGTGTCTTCTTCACTGTAACAATTAATCCTTCGAACTATTTCAGGCATAGCAGTCCTTTGAACAAAACTGCTCTTGTGATGAATCTTGGAAATGAGTTCAAAGCTAAGAAAATTGGAATTACCATCTTCAATTTGAGAATTTTCATTAATTCTCAATTTCCGATTGTTGCCCCTAGACGAAGGTTGAAAACTTTTATGGATTACAGGTTCTTGGCCTTTCTTCCCAACATCGGAATACTCAAGAGATTCTGAAGCCTTTTCTTTAAAATCAGGTTCTTGAATAGGCTCTAGCAATTCTTCCATTTCTATTTTCTGCTGCCACTTCTCTCAAGTAGTCAAAGATCCCCTCTATGTCTTGCTCATCAGAAGTTGTCCACTTTCCAATCTTTAAAGAAAGGTGTTTAATTCTCCAATAAGCTTTCCATGCTTCATTTAGTTTTCTTGAATCATTCAACCCTTTCCTAAAAAGAATTGTGAACGTAATTCCTCTTCAAGATTCTGGAATTTGGAGCTTCATACCGTATCTTTAATTTCAATAGTAACAGAAGCTACAGAAAGAAGAAATGGAAGTGACAAAGGCCACGGGGGAAATGGTGGAAAGGGTTCTTGATTGAACCTGCTCTGATACCAATTGTTAGGATTCTGCCTAACTCAATTAAGAAATAGAGGAAAGGGGAGAAGGAAATAGGAGAAAGGGGAAAGGGAAGGAAGAATAGAGGAAGAAGAAGAAGAAGAGTAAGAAAGATTGAGAGGGAGAAGGAGAGAGACTCGTAGAGAGAATGAGAGTATCTTTGTATTAATTCTTGAATGAGTATTCTGTACATTTCCTTGGAGTATTTATACTCTTATTTCGACAATATGATTCAACAACTATTGGCTAGTCTCTTTACTTAATAGTCCTAACAACCGACTTGTCCATTTTGATTTAAGTCAACGCATAACTGTACTACTTGGTCACAGATTAGTGGAGAATTTGTTTTTGAAAATGAAAGACTGCTTATGTGATATTCAAGAGTGAGAGATTTGTCTGGATGGATTTCCCCCCTTTTCTGAAATGGTTACCGGCAGATTGCTGATGTTTTTATTTTCTTGACCATTGTTTATTGTTTTTGATGGTTATTTCGATTTCTGTTGATTTGCCACGTAACTATCTGTGTTTGTATGAGAAGGTGAGCAACTAAATATAAATAATAGTCATTCTTTTTCACTTGAGTACTGAGGGGATTACTAACTTCATATTATTTCAAAATTGGCTCTTCATTTGCGCTCTGGGTAAGATGGTGATCCAAGATTTAATGCTGACAATGTCCTTGAAGAACGAGATCCACAATTTGATGCAATGCTTAATCAAATGGTGGGTAGAATTAGATCAAAGCCTGGAGGTAAACTTGAGATGGGCGAGGTGAGTTATTGAAATTTGCAGCACCAGTTTACTTGGCTTTTATTAGATCCTGATCACTAAATATAACCATTTTGTTGATGCTCTAGATGCTTTGGCTAAATTTGAACTTATCATACTGCGTCCATTATTATGCAGCATGGTGGGCGTTGAATTAAGAGAGAATTAGGAATTCTCTTGAGATTATGTACAATGGCCATGATATGACGAGAGATGCATTTAATACGATAAAGAGATTGCCTATTTGAACTGGTGATTGATTCACGAGGTTGCTTTTAAGCAATATCTCTAGGTTCACTTGGATAAAGCTTCACTCTTGAAAACATACTAGCATTTCATGATTGCCACCCATGACATCTTCAGTTATTGGTTCCGCTTGATACATTGTTGAAACCTATTAAGTTCACTTGATTGTGTGAGGCTTTATCCAAGTGAATACTGCCTTGTCTTTCACTTTTTAGATCATCTGACAAGATGCTGTTGTATTTTGTGACCAGGCAGGAGTGGTAGAAAGGTATAATAGGCCCATGCCAAAGCTGCGGAACACAAAACCTGATTCTGGCAGGTATGAAGAAAGACCTGCTCCTCAAGGAACTCTGAATGTGGCACAGCTGCGCCACATCATGCTTCTGCATCAAGGTAAAGCTGATGATCACAATGGGCCAATGGACGTCCACCAGATTGCCAATAAGTTGAAACTTGAAGTTGCACAGGTGCAGCGGATCTTGCAGTTTGTATCACTGCCACCAGAGGATAGCAACAAACAGAAAAGGTACTAGTGGTCACAGGCTTTCACATCTGCTAAACTAACACGGTATTCTGTTGAATAAGGGAGAGTTGATAGTTGATACTGCAATTTGAAATCTTATCAGCCGAGTGTGGGCTATTATGGTTTCATATACTTCATCAAGGTGCAAAATATATCTTTTTCTTAATCACAAGCATCTCGGAAAGGTTGTGCAATCATCTGTTGTGCTTGGTTGTTAAGGACACTATGCCTGCGTTTGTATCCCAAGGAATTATTGAACATAAGAAGGCCGGAGTTTTTCTATGCCATTAAGATGTTTCTTATTAATGACTGCCAAAAGTTCCAATAAATGCCTAAACGCAGGAAATAAGAATCATCCTGAAAGCACACTTCCAAACATGAGCAAATTCAGAGATATCATGAACAGGACCGTAGGACCATAATTATATTGCCAATTGCATAAACTACAAAATTCACTTTGAGATCTATATCTATTTTTATCCTCACTACCTTAAACCTAAAACATACAAAATTCCATCGTATTTTATAATGACTAAATCATAGGAAACAATAATATTCCCCACTTCTATGGGGGCCTTTGGAGGGTATAGGAAAAAGAATGAGATGATCCCAATGATTAAGAAAAACAAAATAAAAACAGCCAAAAGGAAAAGTCATCAGTTTCAAGTCAAAATAGATTCTAGCCAATCTGATGTGAGTTCATAAGCTACAAATGTCACGGCACCAGCTGGTGCAGCCTTGATGGTTGAAGGTACAATGCCCTTATAAAGGCCAGCCCAACCCTCCACTTGCAAGATTCTTCGCAGAGCATCAATCATATTTCTGTAAGCACGGTGCTCAACTCGGGCACCATACTTTGGATGCCTCTGTAGTCCTTCAATCTGCAGCAGCCAAAACAAAAATTAAAATTGAAAAAAAAAAAACAAAAAAAATCCTATTCATACTTGTTAAAACTCTCCTTGCAAGTCGCGTAGAAGTTTTATCACCTTTTGTTCTGAAATAAATCTTATTTCAAATTGCAAACCTAATTATTGCAAGTCTCAAACAACTGATTACTAAAACTGAAAAGACTTTATAAACCTCATAAAGACAACCACAATGAGATTTGAATCCAAAGCCTACAAGCTAGTATCTGAACTCTCAACCATCGGATGTCCCCTTTGAGGCAAACTGTGCATTGTTTATCAAGAGAACTAAGTAAAGGAAACTGTGCAGTCTGTGTTGCAGCCATATAAGAACTATAACACATACAGAACTGCCAACATTTATCCACCAACACCATTCCCACTGACACGGCCAAAAAAACAAAAAAATTCCAGAATTTAACAATTCATTCACATTATTGCTCCAAACAATTACTTCAAGCTTCAGCGCATTTATTTGGCATGAGCCCTCAAAACTATTTCTAGCTAAACATCATACCGATAGAGAAATTCTAACATTGACGATAAACAGTAAACCTATGAAGACATACAACAGGAAGTCGAAAGATATACCTGAAACCTTTTCTTGACCACGTCAAGAGGATGACAGACAAGTTTGGCACACGTCCCAGCAGCTAATCCACAGACAAAAAGCTGAAAACTTGAAAGATTATCACCAATATTGGTTGAACTTGTATTAGAAAACCTACGCTGGTTCCAGGCCTGCAATAAATGCAGCAAAATGTATCAGGGTCCAAAATAGTTAACTCAGCATGTGCAAGTAGAAAGCAGCAGGAAACATCCACGAACACGCAGAGAGGGTACTTGCAACACAATCAAACCTTCTTCTAAAGTTTCTAAGAAGAAACCCTCTTTCTCCTAAACAGAAGAATGCAATTCATTCAATTTCTAATCCATTTCACTAACCACAATACTTAAAATGTAAATCACAATACTTAAGGCCTAACTTATGAAATTTATGAGTATGGTACACCGTTTCTAGTGCTATTATGTGATATACTAAATGAAAAACTAAATAAACAATTGAAAAAATTTTAATTTGTTTGAATACAACTCAACTTCACAACTTCTAGTAGAACGGTAAGAAAAGCTTAAAGCAGCATTTGAAACTTCAGAAGAAGGGTGAATCAACAAATGAGTGAACCAGAAAAGAGTAGATTAACCTAATTTAAGAAGGTCTAATTACTATATCAACATATTGTGTGTCCTATTGAATCAACGCCTAGAGGTTTTCCCTACTCTGAAAGATTATCCATGCCTAGAGAAGGATATTTGACTCAAAAGAGAGATTGAATTAATACCATGGTCCAACGTTTAAAAGTATCGTAGGTGCCAAACTGAAGGCCAGCATAAGGAACAATCTCAACCAGTGTTGGTGATAAACCAGCATATAAGCCTCTGAAGCCACGAGTTCTGATGATATCAACAAATGCAGATCTCATTGTTGGATAGACCTAAATGTCAACACTTATTAGTTAATATAATACAAAAGCGAAAAATGAACATATATACACACACAATGCACACGTTCAAGGCAACATAAGACTAAACAAAAGACCCAAATACCAGCAAGGCCCATTCTCAAAGTTTCAGGGTTACTAAATAGTCTTGCAAAGAGGAGTGGGTGGGTAAACTACCACACTCCAATTTCCAGCATGCAGAGGCTGGCCTCACCCGATGGTAACCAAATGACAAACGCATGATAGGTATAACCAAAATATAGCATGTAATCAAGCGGTTATACCACCTGGATGGAGGGCGATTATTAACTCTTCCAAGGAAAATGTTGAAAAGCAAGTTAAGCCACACTGGATTAAGTTTTTTAGGCACTCATTATATCATGGTACAAGCATTAAAGATACATTAAATTCATTGTTTAAACTCAAATTTTGAAGAGCTACCAAAGGGTATATAGATTGTTGCACAAGCATGAATATGAAAGGAAGTATCACGACCAAAGGTAGTTCCAGACAATATCCTCATCTCCATAATGCCTGGTAGTTCACTTGAAATGTAATTTCAAATGATAATTTTTTTTTTCAAACGCTTGCATAAAAGGTAAGAAACAAGAGACAGCAATTGTGAAGAAGATAAAATTAAAATTGTTAGGTAGTATAAAAAAATATTTCAAACAGTCAGAAGAAGCTCAGAAAAAATTGAAAGCTTTCATGTGGCATGAATTCCAACAAGTTAACTGTTCACTTCAATAATGTGAGACTTATCACTGCAGAAAAGAAATTTTATAATTATGATACATGTTGCTCCATAATACGAATAACTATAAAAAGTAACTCTACAAAAATACAAATCATAGAAGACCTTATAAAAATTTGAAGTTGGGGAAAAAAAACATATTACTACACAGTCATATTTTATACCTTTGGTTCCCCCTGTGAAGCCAATATGGTTCTTAGAAGATCAAATGGATATGATCCAACTGTAGCTGCACACCCCGCTAATGCCCCACTAACATAAGAGAGGTAAGGACTCAGCTGAATGTGATTCTCTGTGTCCGTAACAAAGCAATAATTAACTCATATGGACTTCTATTATGCTTCATATTAAAAGAAATTTCCCAAGTATTAGAAAATAAGGGGGAGCGTAGTCTTACTATCTAAAAAAAACAGAAATCCATACCAACATAAATATCCAAGTTTATAATAATACCTGACTTTGAAGAACCAGCTGCAAAAGTTTTTATTTTGTGTAACACTGTAAATTGTATTGCCGTGTATGGCATAACCATAAGTAAAGCAGGTACATTTCCACGCCAGAAACCCTACAAGGAGTGATATTGGATAAAAGGCAGAAATTGCTATACTGTATTCAAAAAATTAAATAGAACATCTTAGGATAGTAAAAGGATGCCAAAGGAGCATCAAAAAGACGATGCATGCACAGAATGATAAAATCTGTCATCAAGTTTTTTAGTTTAAGAAAAGCTACACATTTATGACCTTTGCTACCAGAAAGGGCTGGAGACCCTTAAAATTAAATTCTCATAAACCAGCTAAGTTACTCAGAAACATTCACTAATAAAGAAAGTAAAGTTGATGAGCAAAAAGAGAATATGCCAAGGCCTACTGTACAAATTACTTGGCGACATGTAGAAATGTAACTGAAACCCACACTTGAAGAAATTGTAGTAATCACACAAGTATTGGAAATTTCCACATCTTTCAAGCGCAATTGAACTATAAAGCTGGCTGTCTGCCAGCAGAGCACCAGGAATGGGTCTGCCTCTCAAAAGTTAAGATTACATGGCTGAGATTACTTGATCTTGTAAAAAAGACTTCAAGTAAACCATCTATTCAAAAAACAATAAGCACAAGGAATGCATACCGGCAAACCTTCCTCTCTAAATATATCCTTTGCTGCTTGCGATATTCCAGTGTACTTTGATGGTCCACCAATATTTCCACGAATCAGTGCCCGTGAATATGTGGGCTCTAGTTGAACCTGTGAAACAGTGTGCACAACAACTTTTTTTCAATATCTTCGCTAACATCTTTAGTCAGATTTCACCAATATTCTTTTTCACTATCCTGTTTCATTCACAGAAAGTGAAAGCACATGGATGTATGACTAGTACTCTTTATGACTCGAGGAGTAATAGAGGAATGCACATTGGCATTTAATTTTCCATGAATACAGAAGCTGTGGATCATATAAATAGTAAATTTTCCTGGCATAACCTCAACGCATATTAAATTAAAAAGAATACCGTCAAAACAATGCATTCCAATAAATGAAAGAAGGAAATGCAGCTGCACAATTTTAAAAAGAACCTCTGGTTGTGACCAAAAAAATCAGAATAAGCACATAGAATTGAACCGCAGAAAAGAAACATGACCTGAAATCTGATCTTAATAACATCAAGCGGCGAGGTAACCGTGCGCGATATAGCACCAGCAAGTGCTCCAGCAGTGGTATCAATTAGCGCTCGCTGAAGCTTCCCTGGTTCCTCCATTGACATAGAAACCCTCCCTTTCTCAGGCAAGGCGGCTTACGCTACAAGCTAACGCAAACACCCCCGCCCCAAACCAAAAGAGAGAGAATTAGGGCTCGAGAATAAATGAAATAAACAAATATGATTGAAATATGAAAGAGAAAAGGGGAGATTACCTAGAAAGATGAAGGGCAAGGAGGCAAGTGAAGGGAACGGCCGCCATCTAATGGCTTTTCTTCTCGCCGCTCG
Organism: Manihot esculenta; assembly: GCF_001659605.2. Taxonomy (NCBI): domain Eukaryota; kingdom Viridiplantae; phylum Streptophyta; class Magnoliopsida; order Malpighiales; family Euphorbiaceae; genus Manihot; species Manihot esculenta. The sequence goes on along the minus strand of NC_035175.2, from coordinate 1,139,646 downwards.
CCTTATTGCTTTCGGAGCGGCGACTTGTCGCTCCTTCTCAGATACAGGAAGGAAGATTTTGGTGGGCGAGAGGCTTGCTTGCGTGACAGAATGATCTCAGAGTTCGGACGTCAATGATGATGATCGGCTACCGTATAAATGTATCTCAGTGCGATTACCGTTCTTTTTCTCTTTTTCTATCGTCCGCACGTCTCGTCTCCTCCTTAATGCCCTTTTTGCACTTTCATTAAATAAATAAAGTTTTTTCGTTTTTAAAATAAATAAAAAAGTAATTTTTGACAAAATCCGCTCATATTAAATTTTTAATAATAAATTAATTTTTAAATTTAATTTTATCTAAGAAAATACTGCTTGGTGGATAAAGGGCATATATTATTAGAGTTGATTATTGAATTAATCAGAGATTATATGTTTTTTAAATGGTAAAATTCATTAAAATGTTATTATTTTAATTTTGAAGATTAATGAATTTATGGGTTTGATTTTATTATTATTTATTTTTTATTATAGTAAATAATTTTAGATTTCAAAATATAAAAATTAATTTTTTATAAATATAAAATTTCCATAAACATCAATTTAGATATACTCCAACTATAATATGTAAAATATGTAAACTTTCAATTTTTGGTTAAATATAAATTTTTTAAATTTATAAAAATCAATTTAGATGAGCTCTAAATTATAAAGTTCATTTTTAATTTTTAAATATATAATTTTATATTTACATAATATAAAAAATAATTTTTAATTTTTACACTTACACAATATTAATTTTTATATTTTAAAAATTAAAAAAATTTACTAAGATAATAAATAAAACCAACAAGTTGACTAATTTTTAAAAATTAAAATAGTAATATTTTAATTTATTTATTATTAAAATAATAAATAAAAATAATTTTTTAAGAAAAATTATAAAAATATTTTGACCATTAAAAAATATATAATTTATACTTCGTAGTTAATTTATAACGATATGTATATTTTATTCACAGAATAACTATTTCATTAGATGAAAATTAAATTTAAAAATTAATTTATTTTTAAAAATTTAATGAGAAACTACTCATTCGATTTTGTTAAACCTCATATAAATTAACTAATAAAAAGATATTCACTCTCATTTGCTCCACTAATTTTTTTATTAATTTTTCAATTATATTTATTTTAAAAATATTTAATTTTATTAAATAGTAATAAATATTTTGTATATTTATTTAAAAAATAAAATTAATAAAAAATTATTTTATAAATAAAATAAAATAAAATTATAATAATTAATTTACATATTATTATAATATAAAAATGAAAATAAATAATAATTTTGAGATAAAAAATAAATAAAAACTATAGAAAAAAGAGAATAAGAGTAAAGTTATAAATATTTTGAATCTATTAAATAATAAATTTCATCACTATTAAATTAAATATTTGTATATGAATTTTTAATGATGTTGTGTTTAACAAATGTCTGATGCAATATTAATATTTTATATCATGATTTATATATGATTAATTAAAGTTTACGTAATTAATTTGTAAATTTACACGTAAATATTTTATTTAATAATAGTGAAGTTCATTATCACCCTAACTTATATTATGAAGATTAAAAAATATTTTTAGTCACTTTATTATAATCGAGTTCAATAATTAATTGATTAACAAAATAAAGTCACACTTAGCAGCCAATGATGATTAAAGGAGAATTCTTGATCATTATTACCAATGTTGTTAGTTTGTTACTGGAGAGGGTCCTACCTGCCAAAATATGCTATTTTTCCAGTGCATACTGTATATCTATGTCACCGCCAATCACCAAAAGCCACTTGCACTCTCTCTCTCTCTCTCTCTCTCGTTTTAGGCTTCTACCTCCCAAGGTTTCATCCCAGCAACTATCGGGCGTGGGGGAAAAATGGTGGCCAGTAAGAAACCAACTTCAAAGGTAATTAGATGTTATTCGAATTAGAGGCAACTCTGCTCTGAAATTGCATTTTTCATTTTCGTCGTGTATATTTTACATTGCCTGTGATTGTGAATAAAATTTCCCTTTTGCTTATTTATTTGCTACCCTCTAGGGCTTCTAGCATATGGACTTATCAAACTGATCATTATATAACTTGGAGAAGCTTTTGATAGTGAGGTTGGCAAGTTGAAGTGCGTTCGAGTGAGTATGAAAATAACACTGTAATTTTGGTTTTAAAGATGGATGTAATAGGAAGAGTAGGATTGGATGATCCAGCCTTTATCATTACACTGAGTAGAGAAATTGCTTCTATGCTTAAGGCTGCTGCTGGGGTTTCTGGCTCATTAAACAGGGAATTTGAGGTTCAAAACACTGGCACTGCGTTTTAAGCAAAATGGTAGGAGAACAAACTGAGAGAACTGGTGGAGGAAGTGATTGTTTGGAAAATGTTTCAAATCTAATAGGATATAAATATGAGTGTAGAGATATGGTAAGGGGGAGGGTTGAATCTTACCCTTATGGGTCGTAACAGGTATTCAATTAGGCAATTTTTGTGTCTTATGTGCAAAAGCGAAGATAATGGTCATGACTTGGTTGCAGTTTTTTGGGGATAGTAGCTATGGAAGGCTTGATCAGTGCATTTTCTCCCATTTGATCATTGTTAAATCGAGAAACCAAAGCAAACAGATGCAACCGCTTTTGTGAATGCTGTTCAATTGATCTATGTGGACATGAGCCTAGTGGGTGCTATAAAATTATGCAAATTAAGAGATCTAAAGCTGGGTCAGTCAGTTGAGATGCTCAATTTTCTAAGCAGTTGGAAGTAATGCCATGTAAGAATTTTCAAAGAGTGTTCAAATATGTGGCTATAGTTCCTGAGAACCAAATTTAAAAACTGCATATCTCTGCTGAATAGGAATTAAAGTAACATGCGATTCACTGAATAGAAAGGTTTAGTTCTTATAGGCACTAAAGCAAAAATTTCCTCATCAGAAAGCTACTCGATGTATATCACTAGGTTTGACAAGGACTATTAAAGTTTTACATCGATAGGTACTGATAACATAACTGGCTCTTGCTGTATAGGAATATGAGATTATGAAACTAAGAAGGAAAAAGAAAAAAAAAAAAAATCCAAAGTAGAACTTTAGATTAGCTCCAGTATTTTGGTAGGTGCAATGGCTTAATGAAATGGCAGAAGTGCAAGGCATCATTTTGGTCCTTCCAAACTCGTACAAAACTTGGAAGTCACTGATAATAAGTGTAACGTAATTCCAAAAGCATTTGCCTAATATGATACAGAGAAAATATCGACATATTTAGTGTTTTGAAAATTCTAGTTCAATGCAGATGTACATTGGCTTGAGGTGATTGTTTATTTAACTTTATCCTGCCAAGTCAAAATAATCCCCAAATTGAGAGGGGATGCAGGGTGCACTCCAAAAGCTCCAGTATGTGTCTCAGCTGGAGATGAGAGGGTACTTTATCCTGCTGAGGCAAAACCATATTTGAATTGACGGGGCACGGTGGGTGTGTTGTGAATGCCACTACATATACCCTTCACAGCTTCCTTGAGCAAAATATCTATAGGTCCTAGAATAGTCAAGATCAACATTAGGGAGCCAAAACACTGTGAAGAAAAAGATGAACTGGATGTTTTGAGAGTCCATTATGGTAGTCAGACGCAAGAAAGCTTTTTAAGTTCATCATATGAGATGATGTGAAAGCATCTCTTGTAGCTAGAAAGTCTTGCAACAAAACAGATGCAGTCTTTCACAAGAAAACAGAGTTTCTGTGCAAAGGAGAAATAAATTAAACTTCTGGCTGTATGAATGCTGATATGAGTTCTTGTCTTTCTTATAAAGAAGCTACAATGATGAACAAGCAAATGATGCTTAAATTATGTTGAACTGGCTTACAGAGGTTCTAAACTGACTTGAACAGTACGTTATAGGATGTGCGATACCATCTCTGGTAACCTCCAACTGCAACTATTCCTTCTTCTTATCCAGTTACTTGGATTAATCCCCCTGTTGGAACTTTTAAACTCAACTTTAATATTGCCACCGATACTAGAATAATATAGGAGCCACAGCAGTCATAGTTCGAGATTCTTCTGGCAAAGTGATTCAATTGAGTTGTAGGCTCTGGCTAGCTCAATGTGATCCACTTATTCTTGAAAGTTTGGCCTGCCAAGAAGCTGTTCTATTAGCTCACAGAATTGATATCTCACGACCCCAGATTGAAGGGGACTCTTCTGTGGTTATCAATTCACTGTTGGGTGATCCTATTCCCTTGGCTATCCAAATAATCGTCCATGGTATCACTGTTCTTTCTAGGTCTATACAGAGTATTGTTTTTATCTTGTGAAGAGAGAGGCTAATGTTAGTGCTCACAGCCTTGCTAGAAAGTTTATATCGGACCCTGCGTTCCGAGTTAACGCTCTTTTGCAATTTGATTTCATCTGTAATTCCTTATTATTTTGATGGCCTGTCAATGAATATATCTTTGATTTAAAAAAAAACACTGCTACATACTAAATAAAAAATAATGACAGGATATGGGTATGAAAATAGGAAGAATTTATATATACTTGGCAAAGATCTGACCCATATTTTGATTATGAAATTTCATGTAGCATAGAGTACACAGGTTCTTGGTATGCGGTACAATATGTTGCTTCTCAATGCTTATCTTTAGTTGTGGGCTGTGTTTATCATTCCTTGTAATTGTCCTCATGACAACTTTTAATACCTTGCAGATGCTCTAGAATTATCGATGAATTGACCAAATGAAAACCGAGAGAAAGAGCTAAAACTTTCATGAATTGACTAAATTTTGAATTTGTAGGTAAGATGATGTAAATTACAATTGAATTTAAACTGGACACAGTGATAAAGCATTTGAAACATACTATATTGGTTATATCATAACTAATTATGTACTTAATAAAATTTGTTAAGACCAGTGTCACATGAATCTTAAGAAATATACCTAAAACTTTGTAGAAGGCACTTAAGTTTGAATTTATATGAAATTGCATGTATCTGATATGTTTTGTGATACTATAAACAAATACTAATACTGGACAGATTAAGACTTTATTAAGCAGTTTGTAAAGAAAAATTCATAACTTAAGTTAAAGTGATCAGATTTGTATGAATTATACCTTGTTGGAAAGATAAGACATAAATATACATTTGTTACGAAGATACTTAAGTGAAATTGTAACTTTAAAATGCTTGAAAAGTAGATGCAAAATATGATAAAGTGCAGTTCTCTTGAATTAGAATGCATAAAAATTGACATGTTTACTTAATCGATAAGAATTACACATGTGCTTACTTATCGTAATTGATTTTCGCACGTGCTTACTTGATAATAAAATTTATTTGTGCATGAAGATTTGAGTAAAACTTACTATTCTTTACTTGTTAGTGGTATGAAATGCAAGAAATGAATTGACTTGACACAATATTGGAATGTTAACTCGACAAAGTTTTACACTATTTGCCATGAGTTTCTTATCTAGTTAGCATTGGTATATGATATATGTATTTTGGTAATAATTTCAAATAGTTTCAAATGACATGCATTTACATTGAATAATTGATACATTGAATTAATGATATTTGGTTCTGATAAACTTAATAGGAGTCGATGTTAGTTTAAAGGTATGGCATGCCATATAAACATATGGAGTTCGCAGTACTGCTACTGATACATGATCTATATTTAAGGTTATATATGAGATACCTCATAAGTATGGCCACGGAGCCCTACTATCACAGTTTTAGCGTCTACCATTTGGCATCATGTGTCCACCGTTATAACTCCTTATCTACCTAGTCGACTATACTATATGTTTATAAGGGCTAAGAACCTAATTAAGATTGATGCTCGATTTTGTGAAATAATCAGTGAATGTTAACATGTTTGCACCTATTGCATGCATTAAATTATGGTGATTTATTATAAATATAAAATGTGCAATAGTGGCAAAAGAAGATATTTTATTGAATTTGAAGGAAATTCTTAGCGTGCATAAAGATACATATTACACTCTTATCTTATACCAAGAAGTTTAATAAGTATGATTTGTATCATGTTAACTAAACTTTATATACTTGTAATTATTTACTTAATTATTTATATACATAAATATGTTTATTTTATTTTATTATTTATTTGCAATCAACTATTGAGTATTAGCTCAGTGTGTTGGTTTTTACCTCACGCAAATTATAGATAAAGTAAACACTGCAGAAATCATCAGAAATCTATATAAGACATCAAGACTATTATCATAACCAGTTGTTTGAGTCTCCGCATCATAGTACAATTATATTTTGGCATGTACATATTAAATAAAGTGGGTTATGAAAGATATATAAGTTAAAATAATGTAATCATGTATGGATAAAGAAAAAGAGTTAAGCGTTTGCATGTTAAGATATTCATGGAAAAATAAGGAATGTTGTTATGAAATGTGTGCTAAATTAAATAATAGTAAGATATCAAATGACAGTTGATAGTATAATTATAAATATATTTTTCATATGTACTGTAGGTTAAAATGCTGATAACATAAAGAAAAAATTTTACTAAAATTTTGGTTTAAAATCTTATGTTTACTTTAATCATTGTATAAAATTTACTTGAACTATCTAATAATTTAATAATTACACATAAAGAAAATTATTTAATTTTAAAATATTAAAAAATGTATAGTTTATGACAATTTTTCTTTTGTCTACACTTTGACCTTTGACAATGTAAGGGGGTATTACAGATCTACTAATCTGCTACTAAATTAATATGAAGAGGGCAATGAGACGGTCTGATTATACGAAAATTAGGCACATCAGAAATCCATAAATCTCGCTAAATAAGAGTATTACAATCATCTTCAATATTCATTTGGACGCCTTCTTTAAGCACATCCCTACCAACCAATATTCCTTGTCAAATCCAAGAACATTGCTTCTTGACTCGTGCATCTCATATAGAAGAGCGAAGACAATATGTTTTTAAGAAGTTGAGTCTATAAGCTAGATGGATTTTGAAGTAGGTAGGCGGCAATATTGCTTAGTTAAGCATGCAATATTAAACTTTTTAAAATCCTTGAATTTCATATCTCTATAAAATTTAGATAAATAAAATCGTTGTGAACTAAGTCAATATATTTTATGGCTCTCTTCATCACCTCTTCGTCAAAAATTGACTAAAATACTATTTAATTTAATAAATAATTACTAAAATATAAAAAAAGCCTTAGAATAAGAAAGGATAACTGAAAAAACTTATCCATACTCAAATTATCATGAAATTAATATATAAATATATAAGTTTTATATAAATTTCATTGAAAAAATCAAAGTATTTATATATTAGATACATAATTAGTCGGTTTATTTAAAAATTACTCTTTTATTTATTAATTTTGAAAGATTATATGTGTTATATAATATAATATTAGAAAAAAAATTTAATTCAACTGAATTTATTTTAAATCTAAAATATATGAATATAAATCTTTTCATAAAAAAAAATTATATATATTTATTTTAAGTTCATGTGTACCGGATCCACAAAATTTTTCCCTAGAATATTATGTCATGGGATGCCTCATGTCAAGAGGGAATGGTCCCAGAAGGAAATAAAAGCCATTGACCTGGCCGTTCGTTTTATTATTATCTTTTTATGTTAATATTGACATTGGTGAGCGATAACGACAACCTATCTAACTCATAAGGGCTGCCTTTTTGTACCAAAGAGACGGCCATGACCGCTGACGGGAACACCTAAAGAATAAAGATCTCCTCGGTTTAAGGTCTCTTCACTCTTCGGCGACCCTCTCCCCCTTTCATTCACTGTCCTCAAACATGGAGCAAAGGACTCTTGAGATCAACGTGATCTCTGCTAAAGATCTGAAAAATGTCAATCTCTTCTCCAAGATGGATGTCTACGCCGTCGTTTCAATCTCAGGCGATTCCCAACTCCCTGAACAAAAGACCAGGACCCCCGTAGACCGCGATGGTGGTACCAATCCCACCTGGAACTTCCCTGCCAAATTCACAATCCATGTAGGCCCAGTGCAGCTGAACCGCCTAAACCTTGTCTTCAAGCTCCGCTGTGATCGTGCCTTAGGCGATAAAGATATTGGTGAAGTCAACGTCCCTATCAAGGAGCTCTTGGATTCCATGGGAGATGGAAAATCCATGCAGTTCGTTAGTTACCAGGTCAGGAAGCCATCGGGGAAACCCAAAGGTGAGTTGAACTTTTCTTATAAGTTTGGTGACAAAGTCGTATCAGGATTTGAGAAGGTAGGGGACAAAGCTGACCAACCCGTCACTGCATATCCTGCTCCTCCTCCTCCTGTGGTTGGTCCTTCGGCATCTTATGGTGAGCCTGGGCCTTATCCAACTGTCCTTCCACCACCGGTGGCAAATTATGCTTATCCACCTCCACCACCATTCACTGGATACGCGCACCCACCGCCTCAGCCAGGATACGGCTACCCACCACCACCGCCTTATGGATATCCACCAGCTCCTCAGGCAGGCTATGGATACCCACCGGCGCAGGCAGGATATGGGTACCCACCAGTGCAACAACCACCAAAGAAGAACAAGTTTGGGATGGGATTGGGGGCTGGCTTGCTCGGAGGAGCGCTTGGAGGGCTTTTAATTGGAGATATGGTGTCAGATGCTGCAGCTTATGATGCTGGATATGATGCAGGGTTTGATGATGCTGGTGGATTTTGATTTTTCTGTTCTCTTTTTCTTGATGTTTTTCTTAGACTCGTCTCTAGACAAATGCTGGTGTACGATAATGGTGGGTATTTGACTTTTCAGATTTTTTCTTTTTCTTTTCTCTTTGGATGGTCTGGTTTCGTTGGGAAGAAACAATATATGTGATCTTATGCTTAATTAATCTATGACTTGCATTTTTTTTTGTTTTTTGCCATTTCGTGAGAGTATATTCCTAAGGGAATATTATACAATGTAAAAGTTTGGATCTTCATAAATTAGGGGGTCTCATTTGGTACGAATCTCATTTAAGGCTTTATATTTCAAGTATCTATCAGGTACAAAGTTTTCCACTATAATTTATCAATCTTATAAATGGGCTTGAGAAATTTATGGAAACCGAGGATTGTTGTTAGACCCTTAAGCCGGTTGGCTTGAATTGGAGTGAAGTTGAACCTTGATTTCACCACTATTGGGAGTGTGCGGGGCGCACTTATTGGCAAGGCTGTGTGTTTGGGCAGACTGGAGGACTGCTGGTGCAAAGGCTGGATTTTGGGTGTCAGTTCAGTCCATTATATAGGGATGGAAGTTGCTGAATGTAAAGGAGTGGCCTACAAACGTGGGGAAGTGGATGCTGAAGTGGGGCATGTTCTCCCATAATGCGTAGTGGGGAAGTGGATGCTGAAGTGGGGCATGTTCTCCCATAATGGATAGTTATAACTTTCATGATCAGTAGTGGGTAGTTATATAACTTCCATGATGAGTAGTGGGTAGTTATATAACTTCCATGATCCCATGATCTCATGATCCCATGATTCCATGATCTCATGATCCCATGATCCCATGATGAGTAGTGGGCGGATTTCTCTCATTAGTAGTTGGGGGTGTCAACCACAACTTCTTGTAAGCTATTGTTGTTTCCTATATATATCCATACAAATGTAAATATGGGGAGGCTGGAGGGAGAGCAAAAGAGAGATTGCTGGAACTCTGTGGGAAGAGTTTTGTGAGAGTTGTCTCTTGTATTATTTCCTTTTTGTGAATGAAAGATTGGGAAAGTTATTTCCTGTAAATACTGTTGTCTTGCACTTTGTTGGTTGAGATTTTGTGCCTTTCGAACCTCACTTTGTGAGAGCGTGTGGCTGAGCCAAGTGGGATTTCTTGGTTGCCTAACAGGTTTCTAAGTATTTTGTTCCGCTGCGTGTGTTTCGACTTAGACCCCTGTGACAATTTGGTATCAGAGCAAAGATTTGCTTTGAACGATTACTCTAACTACTATGGCTAGAGGTGGAGTTATAGATGTTGTTCGAGAAAGTGTGGCACGATTAGAATTTATTATTGGCCCAGTTGATGCTGATGGGGTAGAGAGCATTTCTACTCGGATGGATGACCTTCATGAGTCTGAGACCATGCTCAACGAGTTTTGTGTGGAGATGAGAACAAGGGTGAGTTAATTAAAAAAGCAGTAATTATTAATTAATGCTGGCAAGGGAAGCATAAACCTGAGCAGATAAAACATATCGATCAGGGCGATAATTGACACTAGTACAAGCTGTCTATTTCTTGTTCAACTGCATCAAGCTGTGTAGATATTATTGGTCTCTAGCTTCTCTTTAACTAAAATAAAATTTTGGGCTAGTCATCAGTCACCATGGCAATCAAGATCCTTGGATTTCCGCAGACCACTGCCAGCGCGGGTATTGCTGTGCCTTGGCAGAGAAAGGCCTTGAATGCAGGCGTGTTTCGGTTGACGTAGCGGCTGCAGCCGATAAGAAACAACCTCGTCTGTCTCTCAACGTGAGATCAACATACCGTTTTTCACTCTTTCCATTTTCTTTTCATTAAAAGGGTTTTTGAATCTACAAGAAACTTATAAACTTGACAAATTTTATATTCTTTAGTAATGCCTTTTGGCCAGATTCCAGCATTTAAAGATGGTGACGCCATTCTCTTTGGTGAGAATTTTTATATTAATTTTTCTGGTTTTATGGACACGGCACAGCACCTGAAATAGAAGCAGACGCAATGTTTCAATGCCAGCTCAAAAGCACAAGGACATTGTGGTTTATGTGGTTAGAATCAAGGCAATCAACGAGTACTTTGCTCAAAAGCACAAGAGTATAGTAACCGATCTCCGACGAACCAACAACTTCACGGAATATATAATTGTTTCGCTATGGATGGATGTGGAAGTTCACAAATTCAATGGACCAATAACTTCAATCGTTCCACAAATTATCATGAATTCAATATTTGGAAGCCTACGATCCATTAAATGGCTTGGCAAGTCATATATAAAAATATCCTGATCAAGGTTGGATTCCTTCCTCTCTCTCAAATACCTATTGATAAAAAGTCAATATTTAGAATACCTCCAAAGTCATCCAAACAGAACTGGAGAGCTAGGAAAAGTTCTTGGCAAGGTTTTCCAAATGAAAATATATAGTTCTGCAAATAATTTCAAGAATTTTTAGCAATAAAGTTCATGCTGAAATTAAACAAGCAAATAAAAAAATAAAATCAATAATTATGATAGAATATAAATTTTACCTATTCATATTTTTTATATATAATTTAATTATATTAAATTTTATCCTTCTTTTTTAAAAAAAATCTCTATATTAAAAGTTTTAAATATATTTAGCACAACTTACTAAATAAGTTATAACGAGAAGTGAATGGAATCATTAAAAAGAACATCGTGAGTTGGATCATTAAGTCTTTAAATAGATAGTCATTAGATCTACAATTATCAATTCAAATTATCAATCAGTTGACTATCAAATTAATAAGTTCCATGAAAAATGAATTCTGTTTCACTTGTTGTTCCAGTTCTGAATTTAACAGTACCTTCCGAATGTGAACGTCATGTCGTTTGACTAGTTAGGTGTAAGGCCCGAATGGAAGCCTAAATGAATTGGAATGCGGAGAAGATAATTATTATTTAGAAATAAGTTGGGCTAGAGACTCAGAAAGCCCTGTCTTGGCAGTTCAGGCTTGGAGAGGGCGAGCTTGTACTGATCTCTGAAGCGACAAAACCCTAAAGAGGGAAAAGCTAGGAAATCTTGTTGCTGCAGTTAGCGGAACCCCTCTGTTGATTCTTCCTCCTCTCGTTTCAAAGAATCAAAATGAGGCCTCTAGACGAGACTGAAACGGATGCTGTTTTCAGGAAGCTCCACTCTTTCACTGGCCACAATCTCAAGAACATCGTCGAGAACTCTACCCATGAAGGTCCTGAACCGAATCCAGGTCGCTACTGCTTCAGGCTTCACAAGAACAAGGTATACTATGTCAGCGAGTCCTTGGTGAAGCGAGCCACTAATATAAGCCGTAAGAATTTGGCATCACTCGGCACTTGCATAGGCAAATTCACGCATGGAGGCAACTTTCACCTGACTATTCAGGCCTTGAATTTGTTGGCTGCAAATGCCAAACACAAAGTTTGGTTGAAACCCACATCAGAAATGTCGTTTCTTTATGGAAATCATGTGTTGAAAGGTGGATTGGGGAGGATTACTGACAGTATTTCCAAAAATGATGGGGTTGTAGTGTTCTCTATGTCTGATGTGCCTTTAGGGTTTGGCTCCGCAGCAAGATCCACCCAGGATTGTAGGAAGTTGGATCCTAATGGAATCGTGGTGCATCACCAGGCGGATGCTGGTGAATATTTGAGGATGGAGGATGAGCTTTGATAGTATTGAGGATCCCTCAGGGGTTTTAGGAGGGTTTTGGGATGTGGGTCTTCGTTGATGATATAGAGACATGCTAGTTAATGTAAGTGTGTCTTATCTAATTTTGAGTAAAATGAGGTTGTTGTTGTGATTTTCTGGTAATTTGATGAACTGGGTTGTCATTTCTATGTTATTCGATTGTGTGTTTATGCTAATTTCATCTGCGGGAAGGAATTGTTTCTCCATCAATACGTAATTAAATGGATCACAAATTCACAAGTGCATCAATTAAGCTTGCCTTGAGTTGTCTTGGATTTCAATTGTAATATTGTGTTTGGATATCTCTGTATAAGTCTCATAGTCAACAGTGCATCAGTTTCTTAACTGGCATTGATTGAACAAATGAAGAGATTTATCTGTTTGCCTTTACCTCGTAACCTGCTATCTCTTGTGAATTGTTCTCAATTTTATCGGTAAATGTAATTGCACAGTAGCTTAATCAAGTACTTTATCCATAGACACTGTTCTGAGTTTCCACATGAACACACCTACAAATTGTATTTTAGATACTCCCTCGGCATTTCTAGCCGTCTCAACACACAAATCCCTTGCATTCTTTCTTTACTTGTGAAGAACGAAAGGTAATGTTGAAATTGTTTGTAGACAGTAGGTGATACAAATATGGAAAAGAAGACATTAAAAACTTTCTTTTTTCCTGTTCCTTTCTGTGACGAAATGTACTCAATGGGATAATTGCTTTTGCATCTTAGCATAAAGTTCAATGGTGTTGGAATTCTTTTCAAAAGTACAAGGTTTTTGAATTCAAATTTAAGTGAAATTTAATAAGAAAAAAAAAAGTTTACTCCTGAAAATCTAATGCTTTTGTATAGCAGCAGAGGGATTCCTTTTGATTTTATGTTTCACATATATTTAAACGTTATTCATGGTGATGGATAGTTTTAGAAATTAAAACTTGTAACTCATTTTATAAATCCAATTTTCATGTTTTTAATTTGTTTACCCGAGTTATTTTTTTATTCCTTTATATGAGAATTAGACTTAATTAAATTCAAACTCAATTTATTTATAATTTCTTTGTTAAAAATTATACTCGATGATTTGGGCTCGAATATATTTCAGACTGGCAGATTAAAATCGTGATTAAAAAAAAAAATAAAAAGAAGAAGATTTTAAAACCAATTTACAGTCGCATATCAAAGGAAACTGAATAATCAATAATTTAATACATCTCAGTAAAAGTAATCAACTAAAAGTTACAGAAATTGCAGAAACTTTTTTTTAAAAAAAAAAATTAGATAAGATTCTCAATAATCATAAATCACAAGATCGGCAAGGAAAAATTTATTTGACATGAACATTTTGATAATCATTAAGATTAGATGTCAACTTTTTCTCTGCGCCAGAATACTTATTCAGAATAGTTTGAAAGTCAAATGCCAGTTGGGCCCATAGTGGGCCTCACCTCACAGTCCTCAATTCGAATGCAACCCAAGCAATGCCCAAAATTAAAAAAATCAGCCCATTTCTGCCTCTAACTCAAAGGGGCATTGATAATCGGTAGATGATAGCATTTAGAGAAATCTTTTTTTTTTTTTTCCCCTCTCCTCATAATTTATCCTTCTTAAATTTATATATATAATTTTTTTCTTAGTTAAATATATTATTTTATTATTAAAAACAAATTTTTAAAGATTACGTAAATGAATTTTGCATCCAAAATGATTGCAGAATATGAATATTTTAACAATTCTAAATGTTAATTACCCTTAAGCATGCATGATTATAATACATTAATTAATGAAGTCATTTTCAAGGAATCATGGAATATGAACAGGAAAAAAAACCTCCCCTCCTGATTTGTTCTTAAGAAGGAATTGATCCTACATTCCAAATGTTTAGTACTTTATTCTCCTGTATCTGTTTGTAATCAAAGTTAGGCATAAACTTAATGGTAGATAACAAAATCATTCTCAAAATTAGCTTTAAATTTTATTCCCTATATACCCAATTGATCTATAAGAAAAGTTAGCATTTGATTTTTGCATAAGTACCATTAGAAGAAAAGTTAAAAAACAACAAATATGCACTCCAACTTTTAGTGAACCAAATTGGGTTTTCTTATAATATTTTAAAACAGGCAATGGTGGAGAATAAGTACATATACAAAGGGCCATAAGTAATTAAGATACTCTAATTAATCTGTGATTAAGATGGATAATTTTTTCAGAAAACCCACTTTGAGAAAGAATTTTTCCCCTTTGATTTGTATATAATTATCGTTAAGTATGGACATTGGCCTCTTATGGCCTAGCTAGCTAGTGGCATCCAGTTGCCTAAATTCACTTATATATAAAACCCAACAGATTAGCATCTCCATATATAGGAGACCCACAAATTGAAATTAATTTATTAATCTAATTTTAATTGATTCAGTATTCTATAATTAATTAAACGTACGCAATAAACTGAATCTTTCTAATTAATTAATATTTTTCCTTGTATGAAATTTTACTTGATATAGTTCTATATGAAAATGTGCTAGCAATTAATTAAGAATATATCTTTTACTTATTCTTTCGGTTTCAACCATATGGATTCTTGTGATATATATATATATTGCATGCATTGCATTATCTTGCGTTTTGTTTAAGGAGGAAAGTTAGGTTAAAAGATGTTTATTGTACATTTACGTAATCTTTATTAATTTTTTTTAAAGCTTTAATTATTTATCAATTAGCTTTAAATTAATTATATTGAAATTATCTTCGATAAGAGGAGATTTCGAATTTAAAATTCAATTTTCACATAAAAAATTATAAGAATATAAACTTTAACTGTATGCTTTATATATACACACGTTTAAAAATTTAAAATATATTATTAATAAAAATTATCAATGCATGATGCTATACAATGAATTTATTACATCATACATTATCTTTGATGTTAATTATTTGTTACAAATATAAATTTGTTTTATAATTGGTAAAATGTCCGTATTCAAATAAATAATTTTACTCAGACAAAATAAATAAATAAATAAATTTAAAATTCAAACTCTATACTTTTATTGGTCAGAGATGGTAGCTCCAACACCATATGCAAAACTGGATATGGTAAATTATAGTTTATCTCCCATGATCTCTTCGTCATTACCGTAAAAACTTTAATCTAATTTAATTAATTTTAACAAAGATAAATGAACTTTGATACAGAAAGCATGAATAAGGTTTATGAGAGCACAAACCCTAGGCAACTATATATAACTACCATTCAAGGGGAAACAAAAGGCTTTGATCATAAGAAGTTAAGCCTCTCTTCGATAATAATTTAAAAGTAATGTTTAATGTTTTGATTTAGTGGGTGAGAAAGTAGAGAATGAAAAGCTTTTTTTTTAACGTTTCATTAATCATTATCCGAATAATTTTTCAACTGAATAAAGTAAAGCATATATTGTAAACTTAGAACAATGGATTGCAGATTGCTTGTAATTCATAGAGAATAAATATTTTTGTCTTTCTATGTGACATGGCAATCCGCCATGTAGTTAGGTTTATGTAATTGGTCGGTTTGGTTTTGAATTGAATTGAATCGAAAAAATTAAAATTGAATTTTAAAAATATTAAAAATTAAATTGAATCGATTATTAAGATATAATCGAATCAAACTAAATCGATAAAAATCAGTTCGATTTAGTTTGATTATATCAAAATCGAAATTTATAAATTTAATACGTTTATACTCGGAACTACTGATTGGGTTGAATAAGGGAAGGGAGGAAAGAGATTGGGTTTGAACTACGGGTTGATTTAGATAAGGGTTAGTATAATAATATATAGCAAAATCGGTTAATTCTACTAATCTGTTATTTAACATATTTAAACCGAACTAAATCGAAAACTGAATAATTGAAAAATATTAACTGAATCAAAATAAATATTTCAACTAAATCTGAAATCATTCGATTCGGTTTTTCGATTTAAATTGAGATATGCTCTCCCCTACATGTAGCTATAGTTGAGGGAGCTTGTGGAGCCTAGAATGAATCAGTCTCACCTGTAATTTTCAAGGAATATTAAAGCTTATATATTGTGTATGCGTGAGAAACATTGATTTAATTGGATATGCATGTGGCCTACAAAAAAGATTCAACCAAAAAAAGAAGAATTATATATATACTAGAAAGCTGATGTGGCATGCCGACCAATCCCAAAGAAGTTTGATGGGGTTTTGGAGAATCATCGATATCACAGGGGGCAAATGGACTGTGAGGTGGAAAAGGTTCCTGTTTTGCCACCTCATACTATACATGTGTAACCAGCTATTCACATCAACCTCCAAGCAATTCCAATATATATATATATTCCTTCCGTGAGTCTCCTTGTTTTCTACATGTCTAGAAGCTTTTTTTGTGTGTATATACATTCATTGATCATGAACGCGCATGATTCACATGATCAAAAATTTACGAAAGGGATTCGAGAACGATTGGTCAAATTTGTGTTCTCATAAGAAGTTGATTTCAAACAACTTTTGGAAGAAACTAGCATCATCTAAAGGATCATATTCTTCAATGTTCAGCAAGCGTGCAAGTCGTTCTCAATATAGAAATAAATTTCATTTTCTCGTAAAAGCAGGAAGGAAAATATTAGAAAATTAAGAAACAGCTCGGAAACAAAAACAGTGAGCTTTCTGGTCCAGTAATAAATAAAGGATGGAGAGGAATAAATACGTAGAGAAGAAGACAAAGTGGAAGCTACCCAATAGCAGAACTCATTTTCATGGTTGGGTTTGATTACTAGTAGTATTGAGGACCATATGAGAATGTAAGAGCAAGGTTGAGACCAGTGGTGCTGAATAAAGAAAGAATATTGTCCTAAATCCTAACACTAAATGCATCAACTTTGATTCGGTCGGGTGAAATTGGAAATTGGGTGTCAGAATCTTACATTATTTGCTTTTGAGGAATTTCAAGTTGTTTGCTCCTCCATGGGCATTGTGCACTAGCACCCCTCTACCAAACAAGTTCAAGTCTTGAATATTAATATACAATCACTAAATGAATTAATAATAATAATAATTAAGAATCTTCTACTGTTAGATCGATTTTCCTCCCTTCTTCAAATACTATTGACAAAAATTAAACAGGAAACCCAAAATGAAGCAAGAGAGGTAAATAGTCAAAAGTTAGGCAAAGTCCCTTGTTAGGTTAGGCACCCTACTGCAAAAGGAAACTCTCTCATTTCCAACAAACCAGAATTTGAGAATTCCTTCTCATTTATATATTTTCTTTTTCTTTTTTGGTCCAACCCGGCCAAGGTTATTAGTCTCTCTTTCCCCACTGCAAACCTTCACCAATTAATTAATATGCCTTCTTGCCAAATGCCAGCAATCTTTCTTTCCCACCTATACAAATTTTATTCCTAGCTTGACCATTCAAACCCCATATTTTTCTCCCTAAAATCATTTTAATTTCTACATATTTATTTATTTATCTGTATTCATTTCTTGTGAAACCTACGCCAGCAGCTACCGTTGTAATAAGTAACAGCCATCAATGTCCCTTCTCTTCTGGCTACATCCATGGTACAGATTTTGCATACACATGTAAGAGCCATTTTCTTTTAGCCTTGTCTAGAATGATTCTCAATCTTATTATTTTTTCCCCTTTTTATTCAAAACAAAACAAAGATTCCCATAGTGGAGGGTTAATTAAAGACTTGGAAAAAGATCACCAAAGGATTCTCCTCAATCCGATTATGCCCACATTGGACATGATGGTACATGTGTCCCTAACAAAAACTTGGCCTCTTCCAACTTCTTTATTTTACTCATTTGATTAATTAAATAATTTTTTTTCCATTAAATACCCTTCCCTCAATTGGGTCCCACCTAAACTTCGCCCACAGGCCACACCCAAACAATCCCCATATATCCACGACTCTCTCCCCTCCCAGTATAAATACCAGACCAACTCCAACTCCGACCTCCAAGTTTATAAAACCTTAATAATTCAGAGAAATAAACTAACCATATCTTTATCTTCTATCTTACCCTGAAGTTTCGCTGAAAATGTCTGGCGTTTGGGTTTTCAAGAACGGTGTGGTTCGGCTCGTCGAAAACCCAGGAGCTGAGTCTCTAGACGGAAGCAGGCAGGGATCCGGTGCTCGCCGGAAAGTGCTGGTTCACACTCCTACTAATGAAGTTATCACTTCTTACGACGTTCTTGAAAACAAGCTATATTCACTTGGGTGGGAGAGGTACTACAATGACCCTGATCTCCTCCAATTCCACAAAAGATCCACAGTTCACCTCATCTCTCTTCCTAAGGAATTCAGCAAGTTCAAGTCCATGCACATGTTCGATATTGTCGTAAAAAACCGTAACATGTTTGAAGTCAGGGACATGTAATGCTGCTCATCTCGTTATTATGGTGTGTTTGTGCGTCTTACCTTCTCTTTACTTGTTTTTTCTTTGGTTTTTTATGGTGTGTGCATGTTTGTATTATAATTGAAATTGAAACCTTCTAATTTACTTGTTTTTTGATTTTAGGAGCAAGTACCAAGGGTGCTTAGGTTAGTCATAGCTAATAATGTAGTTAAGAGTTTGCTTCGGCGACTACGTAGTTGCTGACTGGGTGTCGCCGTCATGTAAATCGTCACAGTTTCTCATGGGAATGAAAATTAGACTTCTTTTGTGTGCCTCAAACTCTTATATTCGAATTGAGCAAAAGAAACCCATTTGTGGAGATGACATGACAAGGCTGTAGCTGGAATTTTTAGGGCTTAATATCATGTTTAATGTCACTTCTATAATATAGTTGATGGAGATGAGAGTGATAGATGCTATGTGTTTTTTATTTTTTTGGGAGAGCAAAAGGTTGGTCACGTGAAGCCAGCCATATGCTTTGCTTACCAACAGCAAAGTGATGCGATGATTTCTTTATGAGCAAGTGGACAAGACTATCCAATTTGCATGGAGGCCTCTGTGGCCCTCACTCACCTTCTTTCACTCTACCCCCATTAAAACTACCATTCCAAATACGTACCCACATTGCTGGCAATCTGTACCTAGCTAGCTATCTATTTTATGTTGTTCATCACCTTTTGATTTCTGAATACATCCAGTTAATTATATATTTAATAAAAAATAAAGATTAAATTAGATACTGATACTGTGAGAAATTAAGCAGAGGAGGAGAATGAGACAAATGTAAGGTTTGGCTTGAAGTGGCAAGTGTTTTTACCCGAAAAGGAAAATTTTTCCGAGAAATGGAAGAAGACAGTTTAAAGGATAGGTGCGATATTGGCTGCCCATTCCCCCAAAAGGAAGGAGAGTGGAGATTTTATCATATCTATATTTATAGGAGATGGACCACCAGTACTTATTACAAAGCTCTCATCCCATTGGATCGAAATATGCTACCATCATATTCCTATACTCAGAGACATTTCTGATCAGATAGATGGAAAATAGTTGCAGCTCTGGTGTTTGGTTTCAGATATTGCTCCATGGACTGATCATAATTACCTTTTTCTCCTAATTGCACAAATATTCTAATTAACCCTAATATTTGATCAATTATAATGATTTTTTTCTTTGCATTATTATAAGATTATATCCTTTTTTTTTATTTGACATTTTAATGAATACGGTACTGAAACTGGGCATGCTTTAAATTCCATGAAACATTTAATTAAATAAGACCCATATGATATGATTTTGTCTTGGATCCATGGAAATTAGACAAAATCATGAACCCTTGGCTTGAGATTAGCCATAAGCCAAGAATTTTTTTTTTAAATGGTTAATTGTAATTCCTCACCTACCACCCACTTTCCCTGTTTTTTTTCTTTTGTATCATATTCATATTTAAATTTAATATATTATAGGTTTCCAAAAAAATAATAAATACATCATAATATTAAACATTCAATATTATTAAAATGAAACTTATTTATTATTTTTTTATTGAAAAAAAAAAAGAGAGAGAATGAACGTATTATATATCACACTATCACTGTGCTGATCACCATTAATTTCAACGATAATTTTTCTTTTAATTAAAATTTTTATACATTATTGTTAATTATTACTTCTATTTAAAAAAGAAACTAATATTGAACATATTGAACTTTTTTACTCACATTATCATCTTAACAATAATTTTGTTTACAGTTTATTTAGGAGAAACTGTAAATTAAGGAATGATAGAAACTGAATTTTCCTAATAAGGTATGGGATATATTTTGGACTTATCTGCAACTGATAAATTTTGTAAAAAAAAAATAAAAGAAAATTCAATTGAAATTTCAATTCAAAGTCTCATAGTTATAACATTAAAAAGAATTCCTGCTAATTGTTTTTGACATGATGATTTTTAATAGCCTCCAGAACTGATATCAGAAGACAAAAACGTAGCAGAGGAACCCACACTCTCTCAGCCAAACTCTTTTCTTGACATTGTGGAGGTAAATACTTCCAAATATATACATATTGAATGCGAAAGCAAATCATATTGACATGATGAGACCCATGAATGAAAATAATAAACCCTTTTTGGGTGAGCCATGCACAACTCCAAACAACATGTGCTTATTACAAACTTCTCTCATGTCTGAACCCTAATTTATGATTCGTAAAGACCTCTGCCACCATTAATATTTCATGTGGATAAGGCTCTTATCGACAAGCCTCTAAACGTGGAGAAGTTGAAACCTACCATGCAAGTAAGGTCTAACAGTTGTTGCTTATTGTTATATATAGACCAGTTATTAGGCAAGTGAGAGCCCATTCCTCGATTGAATGGGCTGCAATGCACTTTTCCAGTGAATAGTCAGTTTCGTTTGCTTGTGTTTTTCTTCTTCTTCTTTCTAATAATTAATAGAAGAAGAAGTTGATCAGGAATTAAGTTTGAAATATGGGTGATTGAGCGAGTGAAGAAAGAAGAAGAGAAGTTGCTAGCTCCTATATTTATCCCATCCAGAGAATGATTCCAAAGAAAAGAAGAAAAGATCCTATCCACCCATGGATGGGGCAGGATCCTATTTTGTCTTCTCATGAGTTTGATTTTGATGGCCAGAACCTTTGTCTTGTCAATTCATGCCATGCACAAGCTCTTCTCTTTCTTTTTTGAGGTCAAAATAATTTGTCTTTTTTTTTTATTCCCCTATTAATTAATAATTAGAGTTTTCAGACCTAAATACCATTAACCTTTCGATTAGTCTAACAAAGTGCCATATTTTTAAAACTAAATACCAAGCAAACTCCTGCTGCGTCAGTATGAAAACTAGGTTTTAATATAATTGTCAGCTAATATTCACCACATATCATTCCAGAACATCTTTCTCCTAACCCACTTATGACGTTGTGCAAGATTTAATTAGACAGTCATCAAGCCCTAGTCTGAACAATTATTATGACATAACCCATATGCCTATGCACTTTCAGAAGTTGAATGCTTCATCGATCTGCATGCATGGAAGGAATAATCAGGTACGATATCATCTTCATCCACAGTGGAAAAGTTGGTTATTTTATGAAAATAATAATAATAAAAAAAATCATAGGCTAATTATAGCTAGTACGTCTTGTGAACAAATTTGGTGAGGTTGGCATATGCCATGACTTTGTGGAGGTTCTAAGTAATTAACAAGTAATTATTAGGTATGCCGGCTGGCCGGCCTAAGTAGTTATAGTCGTTGAACTTAAACTCTCTAGTTTATTTATAAATTAATAGCATTTTCAATTTGTTTAGGCTTTAGCTTATCCACACTAAGTGCTGCAATGGAAGGTGACTTGGAAAGTGATGTATTGGAACTTGAAGCAGCATGCAGCTTCAAGAAATAATCCACCCTCTATGCTACATTTTCATTTTATTATGTTTTTGCCTAGTAAAATATTAATTAGTGTTGTTATATAATAGTACACTAAGGCAGCAAATTTTAATTAGTTTTCTCTATTCTTCTCATCACATGGTAAGCGTGGCTCCTAATCCCCTTTTTCATTTGATCTGGTAGTAAATCCCAGCCCTTGCTTATTGTCTTCTGTTAGGGTTTTTAACTTTACGATTGTCTAGAAAATTCACACATGCTTTGCAACAATTAAGACCATTTAATTAACTTGGTTTTCTTTTCTGTTAAAAAGAATAAGATTTTATCTCTCTTATAAAATAAATAATATAGACAATATTTCTTAATTTGACGGAAACCAAGCCTTTCCTTCTTTCTGGCCTTGATTAGTAGATTAAGCAACCCAATATGGGCTGCACTGTGGCCTGTGGACCTAGTCTTGTAGCCTGAATCCATATCATGTAAGTGAATGTACAAGCTACAATCTATGGCATGGAAGGAAATCAATCCTGGTTCCCAAATCCAAAGCTTCTGGAATCCAATTCACCCCTATAATTTTTAAAACTATTATTGCCATTATCTACCTAGTGGCACATACGTATCCTACAATGTCTGCCTCCAAGATTCAAGCATCATTGCAAATTTATTTGATTCTATCATACACAGCTTCACTGAAACCAAACAAATTGCCACTGTATTTTAATTTCTCTGATTGTAATTCCAGGGAAACAGGAAAGAAAAGAAAAGGGATGGAAGGTGGTAGTGGAATTTTACTTCTATGTGAAATTAAGGAAAAAGAAACAAAAGATTAAAAAAATTTCCTGTAATATACGACAGACAGTACAGGCACACAAGACAGCTCTCCCTCACCTAATGACAGTACTCAAATTCCCCAACGCTGACTTGTAAACTAGGCAAGAAACAATTTTGACAAGGCTAAAACCCCCGGCAGAACACAAATTGTTGCAAAGCTTTCTTGTATACGAGTGCACCTGAGTTGTATATATGCTGAAGAATGAAGATTACTAGTTGGTGCAATCAAATCCACGGCAAATGGATAGCCAGATTATGAGAACCAGAAGTAACAAGATGCCAAGAACAACCAACTTAATCTTCATGTTCTGATACCACATTTTCCTTCGGATTTGTGTCCCCTGTTTCTTGTATGCTTGGGCCTGCATTTCACAACAACGAAACCAGTCAAGCACTGGGAACTAGAAAATAAGTCACTAGAAAATTTGGTCTGCAAAAACCTACCTGATCGCGTAAATTCTCAGTTTTGTCGGCGAGGGTTGTTATCGTCACACCTCTATCAATAGCCTGAAAAATGAAAATGGTTCAATTATATGCTATTCTTGTTTAGCTTGATCTGTCAGGTACAGGACTCTAGTGACTCAAAAAGTGAAATAAACAAGGGATTTATACTAACAACCACTTGCATAATCGAAGATAAAGCATCTCACAATTTATTAAATGCATATACTGGTAGATAGATAGTATACTAGGGCCACTCACCTAACAAAATTCTTTAATTAACTATCAAAATTAGTACATGTTCAACCATGCTTCCCTACCTCTTTTAGGAATTAGGAGTAATCAGAAATATGCATTGAAATGCAATCAAACTTACCAACCAAATGATATGGAAGACCAATGCATATTTTTTTAAGTGAATGTCCTAAAAGAACAGAAAAACTTGAACCTTGATTTGATACATTTTATAAAAGTTATGCCCTGCCAGATTTGCTTTTATCTCAAAAGGTTTGGCCTTCAGTTTCCATTTTCCAAACCCTTATTGCACAATTTTTAATGTTTGTAAGGAGTACTCTGAAATATGACTAAAAAGCAATCTATTACATAAAATGATCATTTGTCTTTTGCAGTATGATTAACGTACCTTGTCAATATTCCCTAACATTATACTTTTAACTTCTGAAACTTGAGCCTTCACTTTTATTAGTTTCTCTATTTCTTCAGCATGGTCAATAATATATTTCATGTGCTCTTTCATAATTGGCCTGAAAAAGGAAATCATACTACTTCACATTCTAATCATAAGATTATAGTAAAAATAATCCTTAATTATTCATTAGCCATATCCATTTATTTTTCCTCCGCGTTTATTTTGGTGGTTCAATACTTGAAAGATATCCATAGATGTACGTACCCAAACTCCTTGTTGAGACTCTTGGCAACAGCTGTGTCTGCTTTACCGCCCCCATATCTTTTCTTGAAGTCTGCTTTCATGCGCTCCAAAAAAGCAATAGAGATCTGTTTGCTAACAGATTCTTTTGCAACTACACAGTATGCTGCAAATATCAGAAAGCATAGAGTCAAGGGATAGAAGTATTAGAAGTTTCCTCGCTCTATTTTGACACAATCTCATTTACGCCAAAGACTAGATAAATAAAAGCTTTACTCGTAACTGTAAAGTATTTTAGCCGTGGATGCAGCTAAAACTATTGTGACTTTACTTCATTACTAAGTTAACATTTGGAGTTGAGGTTTTGTTTTTTTTTTTTTTGGGGGGGGGAGAAAAACACCATTTTAGATGTTGAAAAATTAGTTTGAAAAAAGTGGTTTAGCTGTTTTGGAGTTCTTAGAACTAAAACATGTCAAATTTACAGTTCAATCAATTCTATTTGTCCTCTAACTAACATATTTAAAAATATATTTTTCTCAATAACAGCTTCAATATCAATACCAAAGAGACCAGGAACCAATTGGCATGAATGGCAAAATGACAAGCACACAAATACATCACTGATAACATCCTCGGAACAGAAGTCTACTAAACACATGCAGTTTCCAACGCACAGCTAAAGAATAGAACTATAATCCCCTCAAGGACGACAATAATTTTGAAAGAGGGTTCAATGGATAAGTATGAAATGAAAACAAAGTTCATTTGAATTCACGTTTCATGTTAAAAATCATAAATAGTAATTTAAATGTCAAATTCAGGCCTTGATTTCAAATTCCTATCTATCCAAATGGATCCTAAGATTATTTCAAGTGGAAAATTTGCCAACAAAATCTCTCAATCTAAAATATGAAGGATAAAAGTTTTGGCAGTGCCAATGGCGCCCTTCCAACATTTAGAATGATGGTTAAACCAGGAACTAGTAACTCAAATCCAAAGCATGAGATATGTAAGAAACTTGGATGAAGAGTATGAATAGATTCCACTCTGATTCCTCTATACAGCCTAATCACAGCTACATATTCAACAAGAATAAAAAACAACAGAACCACCCAATGTGAAGCCACAAACTGTATTTTCACCTTCAAATTTTCCCATAAAACAATTTGAATCATGCTAACTCATCACATGCATCTACTGGCAGCGCAACTTCTCCCAATTAAGGTCCCCATTTCATTGCGACACATAAATTTTCTAGAAACAATTTCTACATGAAATCCTTCACTAGTCTTAGTCGACATAAAAATTATGGGAATCTGAATTAATTGTATTCATGCCTTCAATTGATAAATACGTCTCCATACATAAATATAAACAACTTAACCCATTAAGCTTTGGAGTTTATACAATTGAAGCTTAATTGCATGAAAGTGAAGTGAGATGAACCGTGTTTTGGAAATACAAGGCTTCTAGCTTACTCTGACCAATGGAAAACAAACAACAAGTTTTGTCGGAAACTAAAAACTGAATCAGCAAATAAGCACAAACAAATATAAAAAATAACAAAAAGAAAATCCAACTGATAGGAAGTTACATCGAACCAAGTAAATCTTAAACAAAACCCAGGTTTTTTCAACTAGATCCATTTAGATTGAGCTCTGCAAACTAATTTTCCTATTTCCCTATAGAAGCCGGAATAGAAAAAGAAACTTGCAGAGAAAATTTTAATTACCGTAACCATCCTCAACGAGGAAATTGAAGGTGTGGTGGTCGCAATTGTAGGTGAACTTGTCGTTAGAGGAAGGCAATCTTTGAAGACACTGAGCTGCGATCGCCGGAAAGTTCCCAGTGAACTCGGTGTACTCGGCCAAAATCATGGTGCCTCTAGAGACAAAGCTGTAGATGAACGATTCCTGACTCATTGTAAAGTTGCGCTGAGTCAGCTAGGGCCGAGCTGGGAGACAAAGATTTACTAAACAGGATTAGACAAGACAGAGGAAGAGAGGGAGAGAACGATTGGTCTGTTTCGAAGTTTCAACTTCTACGTTAGCAGTTTTTAAGCCCTGTTTGGGACTTGATTTTCTTTGATGCTAAGAAAGAATACAATTCTTTGAATTGTATTATCCTGCTAATCACGGTAAACGACGACGCATTCTCTTCGGAATGTTTCATCCAAACGCGTGCTTCTGGAAGAAATAGACTCCGTAAAAGGATGAGGCTTCTAAATTTTTTAAGAAACTGGGAGGTAAGTTTAAAATGTGTATCACAAATCTCTTTAGTCGTCTGGTTTAATGGTCATTTGACGGAGTAAAACAAAACTGAAGCAACGGAGGTCTACTTTGACGGCGTTTAATTAATTTATCAAACATTAACAAACAATTAAATATGTTGCGATGTACTAATCGGACCGCTAATGATAGTACGCTGCAACCTGAATTATGGTCAAGGACTCAAGGGTAAGTTGGTTGTGTGTTACCTAAAATATTGCCATCTAAAATGATTTATTATATTTAATATTTAAATTTATAAAAATATAATTAAATTTTATTTTAAATTATTTGAATTAAACTCAAATTCAATTATTATTTAAAAAATATTAAACTCCATTTAATTTTATAAGATTAATATTTAATAATTTACTTTAAAAAATAATTTATATTTTAAAATTTTAAATTCCTATATAATATTTGTAGAAAGTATAAATATTATTATATAATTTATTTATATAATTATATTTAAATAATAATACTTTGACATATAAAATTTAAATTCGATCTAAATTTAATATAAATATTATTTTTAAAAAATTAAATATATTATAAATATGATTATATCTCATTTAAGATATATTTAAATATATCAAATGTGTAAATATTCGACTCATAAAAATATAAGTAGCGGCAAATAATGATACAACGTTATTAACAAAGTAAGATATTCAAATCCCTAATTTTGTTTATCAGATACTACTTCAATTACTATTTTACTTTAATTTGAAAAAAATATTTGGTGACATCCGTGTAAACGAACCGAGCGGAGCCAAATTTTGAAGAGTTCAAACTTGGTTCGTTAAAATTTTTTTGAGCTCGAGCCGAATTCGAGCTTTACTTGTATCGAATTCGAGCCGAGTATTAAGAAGTTCAAACTTGGCTCGTTTAGCAAACGAGTTTAAACGAGTCGAGCTTTTATCGAGCTTAGACGAGTCGAGTTTTTATCGAACTGAGTCTCGAATAGTTCACGGGTAATTTAATTTATTTACTTGTATAATGAGTTTTAATTTAAAACTAATAAGTTTAAAACTAAAATAATTTTAGTTAAATAAGTATATCTACAAATTAATATGTAAACTTATAAATATGAGTTTTTAAATCTTAATGATCCAAATATATGCAAGTTTAAGAGTGTAACTAAATTATATAGAGCTGAATTTTAAAAAATTTAGATTTGGCTCAATTAAAATATTTACAGGGTTTGAGTTTATTTCTCTTATGATAGTAATTTCAGTTTGCTTAACGAGACTGTTCACGAGCCTATTCGCGAGCTTGCTCATGAATTCAAAAACGAGCCGAACTCACGAGTCTTAACAAGCCGAATATTATGGAGTTCAAGTTTGGCTCGTTTACCAAATGAGTCTAAAAATTAAGTTCAAATTTGACTCGTTTAGAAATCGAATCGAGTTCGATCGAGTTTTTATCGAATCGAATCTCGAATAGCTTACGAACAGTTTGATTCATTTACACCCCTAAATCCGTGGCTTTAAAGAGTTTGTAACTTTGCCAATAAACAATAAATTTGACTTCTTCAATAATTATCATTAGGAAACCTTTTTTCTCTTTTTCTATGACATCATTTAACATTTAAAACCCCTAAAGGGTTACACGAAAGAAGGGATGGTGGGCTCCAGTATAAAAATCGTTACAATTTATATTTTTTAAGTATTTATTGATAGAAATTCTTTCATTTCATCATTTTTATTTATTTTATTTTTTTATATATATTAAAAATATAATTTTTTATTAATTTTTATTTATATTATTTTAAATATATTAAATTTTCTTAAATATTAAAAAATATTTTAAATAATTTATTAAAATAATTAAAAATAAATAAATAAATAAAAATATAAAACGTTTACTACTTTTACATCTGT
This sequence comes from Manihot esculenta, assembly GCF_001659605.2. Classification (NCBI taxonomy): domain Eukaryota; kingdom Viridiplantae; phylum Streptophyta; class Magnoliopsida; order Malpighiales; family Euphorbiaceae; genus Manihot; species Manihot esculenta. The sequence goes on along the minus strand of NC_035175.2, from coordinate 1,111,089 downwards.
ATAATAGCTTTAAAAATTTTGGACAATAAATATAATCCTTTCATATTTATTTCAATTTTAATCATTTATTTTAATTAATTTTAATCAAAAAATTTGTAATTTACGTATCATGCCACTAGAATTATTTTTCAAAAAAATATTACTTTCAAAAACCTATTAAACAAAAAAATTCATTAATTTATATTTTATATTTTTAATTTTTAATTTTTAATAATAAAACTAAACTTTTTTTAATTTATCACTCTTATAACTAATAAAACTAAATTAAATCTAAGAAGTACAAATTATAATATAATACTTAAAATTTTATATTAATAATACATTGATTTTATATTTATCGCATGTAATATTAAATAAACATTTATCATAAACAAATTTTTATATATAAAAAATTATATATTAAAATATTTCATTCAAATTTTATATTCACCATTATATACATATTTTTAATTTATGAAAAATTATATTTTTATTAATAATATTAAATAAAATAAAATATTATATATTTTAGTATGTAATGGGAGTTTTTATAAATTTTATAAAAATTTAAATATGTACCACGCTTCTTATAAATTATTTAAAATATTTAATTTTTTTATTTTATTCATTTATATAATAAGTAAATTTATAACGTATATTAATTTATTGACTAATTTGATAAAAAAATTTATATTTCATATCAATAATTTTAAATAAAATTAAATATTTTATATTTTATACCATAAATTTTTGATATTTTAAATTTTTATTAAACTATAATATATGTATAAAATGAAAATGAAAAATAAAATTAATAAAAAAATATTATTAAAATAAAAATATTTATTTTAAGAATTATTTTATTAGTAAATAAAATTTTAGAAATTATGTTATAATTTTTTATAACTTTTCAAAGTTAATTTAATTCTCTTATTTATAATGAAGATAAAATGAAAAAAAGTTTAATTTTATTATATAAAATTTTAAATATTAAATATAAATATGAATTAATATGAATGTTTTGATTTTTTATTATAGCGTAAACTTTTTTTTTTAAAATTAATTAAAATTAATATAAATATAAAATAATTAATTTTATTATTCAAAATTTTAAAATTAAGATATAAATATGAAAATAGTAAATGTTTAAATTTTTTGATTGAATAGACATTCTCTAAAATATTTAAATAAGTTAAAATACATTTTAAGTTGTATTAAATTATTTTATGTTACGTTGAATTGAATATATTTTAATTATCAAAAGTTAATTTAAGTAATTAATTTAAAAAAAACATAATGTGAAATCACATTAACAAAAACGTGAGTTTTAATAAGATCGATCGGATTCGGATCCAATCCATCGCAAATTCATTTATATCATGATAAGGGCCCACACGTGCTCCTCTATAATCAAGCGCTATCAATGTCTGCCCATTATTATTATTATTATTATTATTTTTTGAAAAGGAAAAAAAATAATAAATAAAGCTGGGGAAGGCTGAAGGTGATGCGGATTTTTTTTTTTTTTTAAATCATTGGCTTTTACTTGATTTTGGATTCCAAACCTTTCTGCAATGTAAATAATTTCAGTAAAACTCAATCAATAAAAATTATTTTTAAAAAATTGCAATTAAATTACATGAAAATTCCATAAAAATAAATATAAGAGAACTTGAAAGAATTCAACATATAATAAAATCTTATTTAACTTCGATTTATTTATAAAAGATAATTTATATATAAAAAATATTTTTAATTTTTTAATTATTTAAATTTAATTTAAGAAGTAAACATATTAATAAATTTATATATGAAAGTTTTTATCTTATGGAAATGACATTCTCCTTAAAATAATTTATTTTTTTAGTGTTTCAAATAACTGAAAAGTAAGAAGATGAAATTACATAAACAAATCCAAATAATCAGGCCTGGAATTACAATAACTTGACCCAAAATCATGTGCTTTCTTAACAGAAACCCTAAACGTATGAGCATGGAGAAAAAAAAAAAAAAAAAAGAAAAGGCCAAGTCATTGTTGCTGCTCTGTTGTCACCGCCAGTAGAATGCGAACAAAGGCCAACTTCAACAACCAGTGTTCATTTGAAACTGAGAAATTGGAAACTAGTTCCCAACACTAATCTTTTATTTGGATGTCTAGTTGTTGAAGTGGAAATAGAGAGAAATTAAAGAGAAAAAATATTTTTTTTATTTAATTATATTATTTTAACTGAGAAAAATACAATTTGTCATATATAAAAAATAATAATTATACATTCATAAGTTAATAAATAGATGCTTTAAAACAATGAGGTCATTTAAGTATTTTAACGGATAATACTTACATCATCTTAAATTTACCCAAAGTTTGATACTTAATTGCATAAGAGAATTGGAGAGAAAACAAGGAAAGGAAATCAAGGAAAAAAGAAAAGAAAAGAAATTTAATTTACTTTATGGTGTTTATATAAATAACACAGTTAAAGGAGATTTTTTTAAAAAAAAAAAAAAAGAAAAGGTAGCATTCAAGTGTTTTATATCTACTTTCCTCCATTTTTCATTAATTTGGAGGAAAATATTTTAAAATATTTATAGTCGATTGAAAAATGCAATTTGCCCTCTTTTTATTTTTCCTCCATAGTTTATATCCAAACAAGAGAAATTTTTTTTTTCTTTTTTTTTCTCTATTTTCTTCCCTCAAGTATTAAAGTTTAATAAGTAAAAATTTGTTGCTTTCAAAAAAAAGAGTAAAAATTTGTGTATAATTATCATGAATTTTATAAGTTCGAGTAATTAATAAATTATTATTTTAATTATAGTGATTTATAAGCCATAAGATTAGTATATATTTAGCCAAAATTATTCCGTTGATAAAGATTTTTTTTTTTTTTTGAAACTCCGTTGATAAAGAATTATACTTTGCATTTTTTAAATTTGCCTTCAACTATAAACCTTTTTACAAATAGACCTTGTTCTCTTGAACTGTCAAGTCTCAACAGAGTTTGCTTACCACATCAACACCTATAAACTATTTTCTCCGAAGGTTTTATCCCTGGCGCCACAACTCAGGAACCTTAATCTTGATCCAAGTCATCACTACATCTATCTACAACTACAAGCTCCAAAGATTGCTGCTGCCCCTCGTAGTCCATCTTTGGCGACCTAGATTTTGTTAGTCTCTGGAAATTTCTTCATGGGAATATCAGGAAAGAAATGAAAGAAACAATGCTGCTCCTAGTAACAGCAATCAATTATGTCAAATACTTCAAATAATGATTTGAAACAGTTGTAAAAAAAATATAAAATTTGAGAAGTTTTAATATATATATATATATTTCATTTTCTTTAATTTATTAAACATGGTAATAATTTTTTTAATATAAGTAGCACCACGTTTGGTGGAAGGTAAAAGCTACCATAACCCCGTTACCCCTCTCTTTTTTCACCTTCGCTTCCCTCGCGTTAATTGCATATCTCGCGCAACCAAACACAGCGTAAGAGAACAACAATCGGAGTATTCTAGATTTTCGGAGCAGATAAAATCGCACATTTGCATCGCCCGCCCAAACACATTCTCAAACCCAAATTTCAAATTAGAGTACTTGCTCAGCTCCACCTCTGCAGATATTGCATTCAAAGCTTAGACAAACGATTGGCAATAATCTTTAACAGAAGTTTAGACCCCCTCTTTATTAATTCCATCGAAACCCGATTTATTCGATCCGAAAATGGCCAACTCCGATTCCTCTGCTTCTCTTCCTGCCCCTGCTCCCCTCGCTCCTGCTCTTGTACTCTCTTTCTCTCTCCTCGATTTTTCTACTCATAGATCTAACTCTTCATTTTATCCTTCTTGGAATTCAATCATTGCTTTATTTATATTTATTTTGCAGAAGAAGGAGAATATTACTCCGATTGGTTCGAAGATCGCGGTATATCACCTTTTTTCACTCTCACTTTTTCTTTTTGTTTTGTTTGGTTGCTGAGAAAATTTTCTTTTCTGTGATATGAAATTTTGTATTTACCCCCCCCCCCCCCCCGCCCCCGACTCACCAAAGTAGCTACAGTGTCTGACATATTGCTACTGTTATTATTAGGAATTAAATGAATCAAGAACAGAGCTTCTCAGTAGAATTCAATGCTTAAAACAGGTAAATGGATTCAGTTTCCTTATATATATATTGAGTGTAGCATCATCACTTGTGTACGTATTGTGTTTTATAGACTTTTCTCCATTTTTCCGTGGCTATATTTTGATCGCTGACAGTACTTTTTTATTTGCTTTTAGGATTTGCAAAATTGGAGATCAAAGCTAGACACCCAAGTAAAAATCTATCGTGATGTAAGTATTGCTGGTGTATCTGTCATTGATTACCATTGTCGTTTAGTTTTGAATATTCTGATTTCTGATGGTTTTTTTTTAGGTAGAAATTAGAGAAATAATGTCAGTAATGGCCGGATAGGATTAGTTGCGCTTGTACGAACTATTAAGTTTGAATTTATCACATTAATGTGAATTGCAAACTTGTGGATGTAGCTTAAACCTTGCAAGGTTTTATGATGATTGATTGGGCAATGTTGATAAGTTGGCAGGACCAATGATGCCTAGTGGCTGGCAGTTAAGCAATAGTATTATTGTCAGGCTCTGTAATCAGGGTAACTATGGCTTTGGTTAAATCTTTTAACCCTTTGTTTGGAATTGAAATTTCTTTAAAAATAATTTTGTAAGTTAAAAAAAAAATTAAATTCTTTCATTCCCAACAATAAATTTAATAAAAAACTAAATGAATCATGCATGATTTTATTTGATTTTATTTGAATTTTTTTTTTCAAAATGAATCATGGCTAATGTAGGATAGAAGACAAGAATCTTAGTGCTAAGATCTAAAAATTTTCATCAGTTGATATAGGCATTCTAATCTAGGTTGAGTTTGGTAAGTGATTATTTAACTCAATGTGATTTTAGATTTTTCTATTAAGCTGTTTGCCCTTTCATTATTAGTTGACGCAATAGCTTGCTTTAATGTTAATTGGAATCTTTTAACTAGGCGAGATTAGTTTCCTAGGTGTTAGCAGTCTTTTACCTGAGTTAGGCTCTCTTGTCTCCCGCCAACAACAAAAAAAAAACTTTGTACTCGAAAGTATCTGAAGTAAATTTCTTCGGCTGAACATGGCTGTATCTCAGGTTGGATTTTATTTAAAGAATTTAAATATTAAAAACTTGCCTGGGTGTTTGAGATTCCTGGAATTCTTAGCTTAGACAATTTGGTAAAAATTTCTATGTCAATGTGCACCAAATTTCTTGATGTGCAACAGGCAAAATAGGGTGGGATAAACTCCAATATGCACCAATTTTCTTGGTAATGACCGAATCATAATAATTTCGTGGGTTCAAAGCATACAGTTTCACCCTTTGTTTTCTTGTGTTCCCCTTTCTTTCAGTGTAGCGTTACAAACTTGACGGCTCGATGAATCAATAGTTTTTAGTATATTTAGTTATTATGTAGCTTTTTAATATTAGAAACTGATTCCAGCAAAAATGAACGTCATGCATTTCTTTAATTATGGACTAGTAATACCTGACTATGTATGTTTCATCTCATTAGGTAGAACTTGTGATTGAGGCTTACTATTTTTGGATTGAGTGCCGCTGAACCTTTTTTTTTTATTTGTTCATTCAGGAATTGTCAGAACTGAAAAAATCATTGAATGTTGAGGTGGAGCAACTTCGATCAGTAAGTGTTGCTCTTATAATACCATGCTGATTTTCTTTAGGGGTCTATTGGTAAATATATCCCTGTTTGAATGAACATTAGGAATTTCGAGAGCTTAGGAGCACGCTTCAGCAGCAGCAAGAAGATGTTACTGCTAGCTTGAGGAATTTGGGGGTAAGTTTTGTGTTATGTCTTTGCCATCTCCGTGCTAATTTTTTCTTTCCTCCTGATGTTGTCTTGGATGCTTCTGGAAATCAATACAAGCACTTAGGGTGTTGATACATTATGAACATTTGCAGCTTGAGGATAGCCCAGGAAATGCCAAAGAGGTCCAAGATCCTAAGGCTGAACAAGAGGATGAGGAAGCTCATGCTTCAACTGAGGAGGATACTGATAAGAAGGCTGAAAACTAGGTGGTAGTCTTCAAGCGTGTATTTCTTGTACTTTATGCTCTACAGGAGAAAAGCCTTCATCTCCGAATTAATTTTTCTTGGGCATGTATGGCAGTGGAGTCAAAATCTGCAACGGCGTAGATATCTAGCACAAGGCAGGAACTTTATCTGAAATTTGCATTGATTTACATTTGCATATTTATTTCATTTTAAAATGCCTGCCAATGAAGAATTCAATCTTTATTATCTTGTGAGTGCCTGGTTAAGCCGTTGCTTTCATAGTTGGCGTTTTCGTCCATTGAACTTCTTAGATAGTTTAGAAGCCTCTGACAGTCTAAACTCTGGACCTCCATGTTCCGATGAAGGTCAGTCATAATTTTCTTCCAGGGTAACCTTAATTTATAAAACAAGATAAACCTTCTATGCAGAATGACATGTGAGTAAAATTTATTGACCATAAAAGAGATAACTTCATTTAACATTAACTATTGTATAATCCATTAAGTCTGGGTGTATTATTAGTTAAAAATGTAATCTGCCCCATCCCATAATGATAAGTTTACTTTTTGTGTTTATTCATTCTAAATTTTGAATTAATATGCATCGTAAAAGTAAAATTCATTAATTCTAAGAATAATTTATTAATGAAGCTATATTAAAAAATACAATATAAAATTTATTAATTTAACTATATGAACTATAATATTTTCTTAATTTATATTTAAAAAACATTGTCTTCATGGATATATGGAGCATTATTTTAAATGCATAAATCATTAATATTAAATTCAACATCATTAAAGTAGTTAGTTAAGAGTATAATAACAGCTGATGTAACAATCAATAAAGTCATTAATTCTCAGCTTCCACACATTAATGGAGATGTAAAAAAAATGAAGTGGATTGTCCATCTCACGTTAATATTCACAAATTTCCAAGAAAATTGTTTACGTGTTAGAGCACTCAAATCTAAATTAACTTTGTGTCCTTTCCCATTCAGATGAATTTATGTTAAAGAGGAAAACTTCTGAGACTCTTGACGGGATTTCTGAACATTGCCAAAGCTTTGTAAAGAGGGGCAGATCACCTGCCACTACAGATCTTTAAGGACTTTTAATGGCCTTCTTCCTCTTTCTTCTCCTCTCTAACAGGGCTATGTAAATTATTGGTTCCGAGTTAATCGGATTGATGGGTATAGTCTCTGTGTAATTTTCCTGCTTATAATTAGTATTGTGAAAATAAACATTATTATTAAAATATAAAGTTTAAAATTAATTATACACAAGTGTTTTACCCCCCAAAACAATTGACCTTGGAAGAAAGGCTGGCACAATTTGTTCCTTGCCGTCTTTAAAATTTTAAGCTTCCTAAAAGTTAAAGCTTAAAAGCTAGCTAGCTAGACTCTCTCACCTGGCCTCTTTCAAGGTCTCACCAGTCTCCCACACCGATCCCTTCTGATGGCTACAACAACATTTGGGGAAGAAACCTCCATAGCTCTAAAATGCCAGGTTTATCACCTTTTCTTCCATATAAAAACTGGGATTTTCATCTCATCATTGCTCTTTTTGCTCCTTTAACTCTCATTTTCTTTGTTTTTCAGACATGGGTCCTGAAAGTATCTATCCATTGCCAAGGTTGCAAAAGAAAGGTCAAGAAAGTTCTACGAGGCATCGATGGTATTCAACAAAATAGAATCAATCCTCTTCTTCTTTTTATTATTGTTTGTTGTAGTTGTCAACTTAAAATAGCTATAGAAAGACACCAAGGGTCAGTTGAAACATTTTGGTTAATTACTTGTTTAAATTTTGTTGGAGAAAAATAAGAATAACACATCCCTCAATGATGGTAAACCTTTTGCTTTTATTTTATTTTTTAATCTTCTTTTTAGGAGTTTATACAGCAGCAGTTGATTCACAGCAACAAAGAGTCACAGTTACAGGTAACATTGAAGTGGAGACTTTGATCAAGAAACTCATCAAAATAGGTAAGCATGCAGAGATTTGGTCTGAAAAGCCCGCTTTAAAGGAAAAAGAATCAGCCAAAGCAAAGGCCATGCACAATCAAAAGGACTCCAAGAAAGGCCACGATATTAACGGAAGGAAAAACTCTGTTAAATTCAGTGAGGAGGGAACGTGTGAAAAGACAAAAGAACTCGGTAAGTCACCGGAAGATTCCATCGAAGCTCCGGAATTACCCACAGTGAAGAACACTGACAGTGGAAATGAGGGTGGTGGTGGGGTTACCAAAAGCGGAGGTAAAAAGAAGAAAAACAAAGGGCAAAGAGGTGATAATGGCAGCAATCATTCGGGTTCTGGCTCACCATCTTCCGGTGCAGCTGCAGGTACTGGAAATCAAACTCAAGGGATGGGAATAGAACAAGTTGTGGACACGAATAATCTCCACCCTACACGTCATTGCTCGGTTCCATTACCACATCCAGTATACGGATCAAGTTACAACATGGCATACCCTAGAGAAAGTCCTGGTCCTTTCTATTATGTCCCAGTGTACACACAGGCACAGCCAAGTAGATATAATCAAGTGAGCCCAGTGGAGTGTTTGTACTATTTCAGTGATGAAAACGTTAATGGATGTTCAATCATGTGATGAATCTGTTGAGAGGAGTGCTTGTTTTTATTGTGTTATGTTACATGAGAGAATAGCAAGAGGCCAATCGTTTACATGCTAATCGAAGCTCTCCATCTTCTCTTTAGAAAGATAAAGATGGCACATTTTTTGAGAACTCCTCTTTTTCTTTGCTTGCCTTTTTTACTCTAAACTTGAAAATGTCCACTGGCATATTTTTCAACACATTTCAATATAAAATATTTAAGGTCCTAACCTACGCGAAAATTTATTCAATGTTTACTTCTAAATTCATTGCATCAATTTTATATATAATTATTAATTATTTTTTCCACATATCTATCAAATTTAATATAATAATAATTAAGACTATTCGTACTTATATTAAACGAATCTAATATTTAATCTAATAATGATTAAACTCATTTTGATGTCAAATTTACATTAACTGCACCTTAAAAAATTCTCTATGTATTTTTGTTATATCTAATGAAGTTTTAGTTTTAGGCATTTTTTTTTTTTTGAATCTAGATCTTTTATTTGTTAAAATAAACTACTTAACCTTATTTTTTTAAGCCCAATTAAAAATTTTCAATATTTTATAAAATTAAACTCTTCCCATTATTATATTCGATTTATAAAAAAGATAAACGTGACTCCACTTAATTTCTTCTGTTGAAATTATTAAAAAAAAAAGTCAACTTACATAAAAAAAAAATAGCTTACCCATTGACCTCAACTAAAAAATAATAATAATAATAATAATAATAATAAAAGCTTACCCTTTGTTTCTTATCGGACAGGAGAGATGAAAAGATTGTACGGAAAATAAGAATAAATTTGGAGTCAATAAAATAATGAAAATTTTTTATGATTGGCATTGGTGAAGCCTATGAAAGATCACAGGATACTTGTCGTTGGTGACAAAGCATATTTAATTTAAAAAAAGAAGGCCATTCCCATCCATGAGTTGGATAACAAAGTGCAAATGAACAATTCCAAGACTGAAACACAAAGCCATCCATTGGGAACTTGATACTCTATACAATTTAAGGCTATAAATTCAGAAACCCATTGCATTGCTGCTCATTGTTTGAGTTTCCCATAACCATTGCCAACATCTAAGTTCAAAAGATTCTCAATTAGGTATTCTTTTATTAATAGAGGGCATCATTTGCTTGTGGGCCTAAAAGCTTGTAGAAACCAGTGAAATAAAGATACAAAAACAGAAAAGCTTTAGCATGTATTAATAGTAGCTCCACTTTTAGAAGCTTGGAAGGCTGAGAAACCAACAAGATTAGTGGGATCGTATTGGCATAAAAAGAAAGGAGACAATGAAGGTGCTGGACCATCCATTAGAAAGAAAGCCATTCTAAATCTTAAAAGCCAACTGTAATTTAATAATAATGACATTTTGGAAAATTTCATCTAGTAAAAAAAGAAAAAAAAAAAAAAAAGACTTCCAACTTAGTAGTTTAATTATTTAGCTTGAAAAATTCCAATTTTTTTATTGATGGGGAAAATAAAATAAGAATTCAACATTGTTGCACTGAAGATAGGTTGTATCAAAATTGCCCATGCTAATCTTTTTCATACAGATCATATGCCCAACATCAGATATATACAAGTTGAAATCTGTTTTTTCAAAAAACTACCTTATTGAGACAAAACAGTTGCATAAAAACTTACACGTACATTGATGCTTTCGAAGTGCGATGATTTGCTCCCAAAACAATCACAATCACAGTTACATCATCATGATATTTCCTCCTCCTACCAGCCGGTATGTTCATCAATTCTTCCATACTGAAACCTGAACCGAGAATTTTAAAGCCATTGAGGTCTGGATGAATAATAGGCCTCATACATACATACTATACAGGTCAACTGACACTTGGAAAATTAAGCACATAGAATTAATGCGCCAGTTACCATTTTCCTAGCTACTTGATGAAAATTTTCAGCAAGTCTGAGTTTCATCCTTTTTCTTTCTTGCGTTGGGAGATTAAGTGTTTAATCACAATGTAGAAAAAAGAAAAGAAGGGTTCAAAAAGAGAGAGGACGAGCGTTGTTGATATGAATGAAACAGACATAAAAGCATGATATAGACCTTGCCAGAAAAGTTACCTGCACAATCTGCTGCTCTTGCCACAAGCTGCTCTAACAGAAATTTTGCAGGATCACCATTGGGGTTGCTCAAGATATAAGAATGCACAAGCTTTACTGCCTCATCATTGCTGAAGAAATCAAATAATCCATCACTTCCAACTATGAGGAAGTGATCAGACTTTGATATTTTATGAACATTCATTGATGGTTGGGTAGAAATATATGGAGGGCTTATGAGGTTACGAACTTGAAGAATACCCATCAGCGCATCATTTAGCTTTTTCTGCAGAAAAGAAGTACATCACAAGAGAAGCCAGAACATATCTTACCAATAAGATCAGTTTAAGGCAGAGCAATCCTTATTATATGAAGCTTGATTAGAGAGCTAATTATAACAAATAGTACTAACCTTTTTCAAGTAGCCAACTCCAAAAGCACGGGTGACCTTCAATTTTCCTTTCACTTTTCCAAATACAATTGTTGCAGGGTCATCAGGATGGTCCTTCAATAGCATGGTTCTTTCAAGTTCATTGTCAACAGTGTGGCAATCACTGAGCTGGACAGCTTTTAGGTGCTCATACCCACTCCCCACATAGTCTCCATCATATGTTGCCAAAACAACCCTACTATCACCTAAATTCAGTGTATACAAATCTGTTCCATGGATAAGAACAACCAAGACACAAGATCCTACAGAAACTAGATCAGGACGTTCCTCCATTTCCTGCTCCACCATGTTTAAGAAATCATTCTCAGCCTGACTAAGAGCCCGCTGAAGGCTGTCAAGTACTTCATGCCTAAATAAATCAGATGAAATTTCCAATTTGGAATGTACACCATTCTTGGTGGCTATGTTTATATTTGAATACTTAGTATTAAGACAACCTGATGGACTTTTTTCTCCAAGACTAAGATTACCAACCTCAGCAGGATATTTTAGGGACCCATCCAGATACATACCATTGGATGCTCTGTTCACATTCTGCCTTGATTCCCAGTCTAAAGAGTTGGTGTGCATGATGATGTTTTCATACAATGTCCCAGCCAAAAAATCAGCTGCATCTCTTCCATTAAAACCGTCATAGATTGCACAGAGTAGCCACCCACTTTCTTCAGAACAGACAGCTTGGACCCTGTCTTCACCAGCAGCTCCACCTGCCACTTGAACTTCAATGGCATTAAGGAAGCCTTCACTTCTAGAAGGTGCACTCATGGATTTTAAAGGACAAGAATCATATTCTGGTGGACTTGGGCTGGATGGGCTGCAACTTAAGTTTGACATGCTGCTTTGAAGAGAAGATGGTAATATGTCCAACCTTGAAAGGGTTGGTGAAGAGGGAACTTTTCGGAATGAGTTTGGGGAGTCCAAACTGGGAAGTATTTCTGCTCCTATCACACCATTACAGATATTGGTATTAGCCAAAGTGGCATTAGCACTTAGGGCAGCACCAGTCAAGCAAGAAAAGCTGCTGTCCCTATGGAGTTTTGTGCTCTGCAGGTTTTCATACCCATTGGAAACCATACAAGAGCTGCCGCTATGACTGTTGCAATGATAGCCAAAACTCACTTTGATTTCTCCCTCAGGATTAACTGAACTTGCCCCTCGCATTGTTTATTACTAAAAGAAAAGAAGCATATGCAGGATTAATATCCATAATAGTAATGCTGAAAAAATTTATAAGTAAATTCAATTGGTGACATCAAATCTTTGCAATTTGCAGTAAAACCACATTCATAAGGACCTATGGGTTAACAGATATATCAACCAACAACAGAGCTCACAAATGGACTCCTTGATATCCTGACTGAAATCTCCATATACCAAGCTGTCTAAAATCCAGTAATTAGAGTAGTGAAATTTGACTCTAGGAAGATTCTAATACGATCCATAATCTTTTAAGAAACTGCATTTCATATAATAACCACAACCCGTACCTTGTATTAGGCTGCCAGTTCTGTTAAAATACCTACCTTTGTAGGTAACAACTCAAAGATCTGTACGAGACCAAGCTTTATTTCATTTTGAAACTATTCACTTGTTGAATTTCAATTTTTTAATCCTTCAATCTCTCTTGGTGGGCGAAAACATTCGAGAATTAAAACATAAAAGGAAAGGTTTAAGCGATAGATTTCAGAAAGTAAACTGTTGCATGAACGATAACCGAAAAGATCAATAACATCAAAAGCATTCTTAGAAACTCTTCGCTATGCCAAAGTTTAGAAGTCCTAGAACCGACTGTCAATAAGTGCAGAGACAGAGACAGACCTCTCCAATTATCTGAAATGATTGGATTAAATAAGTTCTTTATCTTGGTACTTTTACATGAGGAGAAAACTATTGAAGGCTAAATACGAATACAAATACAATTAAGGCAATCAACTCAAACATAGGCATAGCAGAGAATCAACAAAGCAAGCTTAAAGCCTACAACTCTTATCCAAAATTCAGTACTCCAATAATAAATGGCGAAAGAAACAACCAGATATACACCAACATACAGAACAAAACAGTCCAACAGAAATACCAATTTCATATTACAGAAGAACAAATAAAGCAGTTAAATTATACAAAGGCACGCAGAGAATAAGGAAAAAAAAAAAACAAGACCCACCTCAGCCTTTTGATCCTCCAAGGTACCCAGATGAAGAAAAGCGCGAAACAGAATGCGACAGTATATATCTCCAGTAGAGAGTATAAGTGGTGACGAGTAAGGGAAGAGAAGAAGAAAAAGAGCAGAAGGATGTGAGTTGATAACAAAGCCTATAAAAGGAGAAACAAAAGCAGAAGAATAAGCAAAGAAGAGAAGAAGACACGCAGATAGAGGAATTGAAGGAAAGGAAAAAGACTAGTGGAGAATCTGTATCGAAGAAGAACGTCAAAAGCGTTGGCTTTAGAGCATGGAGAGAATGGATGGTGGAGAAGGGTCTTTGCTATAACAAGGGGAATTTTTCTTTGGCTCAAATTTGAGTCCTCATCTACAGGATTCAACCACCGGAAATGATTTGTATTGGAAATTTTGAACACTCTTCTCTCTCCCTTCTTGTCTCTCCGTCTCTTCAGAGACGGCCTCTATAACCGTACCTCTCTTCAACTTCTATCCCCGGTATTACCGCGTTTCCTCTTCTAAATTACCATACTGCCATTCCTCATTACATTTTTCAGGTATATTCCACTCTTGTTTTTTGGGTTGGTTGGACCGGCTGGTTTGATTGGCTTGGTTTTATAGTTTCGAATATTGTATGGCTAGCGGCATGATTTCATTAGGAGTATCCAAACTTTAATGCCAAATGGGCTTTAGACTTGGAAATTTGGGCACCCAGATCAAAACCCATGTAGGGTTGATCAGTTAGCGAATGAGACGTAGATTTTTGTTTTTTTTGGCAATAGCGTAGCTTTGGCTTACCATTGTTGCTAGGGTTGTTTTTGGGTTGGATTGAAAGATTTGATTTACTATATGAATGGTTTGATTTCGTATATAGAGTTGACTTTGATATGGATTTGATTTTGAATATATGAGTTTTTTTTCCTAGACTAAAAATCCAATTTCAAATAAAAAAATAATAATAATAAAGAATGAGACGGCTGAGAAGAGCACAGCCCCATCTTACAAAGTTACAAACAATGTACACAAGTGGACCATAAATGGTACCGTACAAGTACAGTCGCTGCCTTGCTGAGTTCAGCCATCTATTATACACCAAAATCCAAACTACATGCTCTAATTTTTCAAAACCAAATCAGAGCCACGATTTATTTCTAATAATCACTGTGTTTTTTTGTGTGTATGGCCCAGGATCCACGCTTGCCCACCGTTCAATCCAATCCGCCGGCCCACCAACCATGCATTTCAGGCCCACCACCTCCATTTGTAACAATAATTTCACTCTCACCTTAATTTTAGAGATAAAATAGTTAGCTCAGAGTTGGGGCGCTGGTGAATGAAGTTGTAGCTAACTCCAGGATCAACTATACACTATATTGAAGTATCAACAGCAGCTGTCCTAATTCCAAATCTATCCTCGTACAAGGTTATAAAGCCAGTGGTGTTGGATCAGCTCCTAATTTTGGTCAAACTCAGTTGCATAACCAAATGAAATTGTAAAAATATTCAGCATATCTGCCTGAAACGAAAGGTTTGCTCAGCTGTATACTCCAATGATGTCAATGAACTATCGCTTATGTGTTTCTAATTAATATTTCATGGACTTTAAAATTTTTGCTTGCAAATTAAAAAATAATAATAAATATACTAAATTCTAATAAAAATAGAGATAGAGAAATAATAAATATTTTATAATTATAGGTTTAATAATAATATCCAATTGATATTAATTGTTCTGAATGGAACTGGTTATTAATTTAAGTGTTTTTTCTTTTTTTCTAAAAACAATTAAAGTATATGACTAAAGTTAATTGGGCCTTTCTATATAGCATTGTGAGTTATGACGCCTAATAATCTCCGTCCGAGTTGTTGATGCCGCTGAGGACTGGACCAAGGTCCAAGGTTTCTATTAAGGCCATGTCTAAGATTTGGAATTGGATCATAAAAGAAAAACTCATGATATTGTTATAATATATTTAAACAACAATATAAATAAAATATTTAATTATTTTGTATTTACACATAATCTTGCAAATCAATTAAAGAATTAAATGTTACAATTTAAAAAATATATATATTATATTAAAAAAAAAAGAATAATATATATATAAATTGAGCTCACTAGGACATAAACATATCATCATCAAGCATCAAAATGCGCTAAAAATTGCCTTCCATTGAAAATGACTATGACCTTATCCAATACAACATACTTATTTTTCTCTTTTTCCATGATTTTGAGTTTGATGCTATACAATTAACAAATATTGAAATTTTTTCCATCATCTTGCAAAAAAAGCCAAAGCCACCCTTCATTTTCAGATTTGGCTGCCCACTAATTCTACCCCCAACTTCATCAACCCCATCATTCCATTTATTGAAATAACAAACTCCTAATTAATTTTAAATTATTAAAAATATTTGTGGTGTTGTTGTTAAAATTTTAAATATATTAATTAAAAATAATTAAATTTCAAATTTATAATTGTAATTACAAAGTTTTAAACGATTAAATTATTTTTGAATAATATTGTAAAAAAAAAAAAAAAAAAAGGGTTTTCTTCGCTCTCTCAATTTAGATGGGCTTAACGTCAAAAGAGTTATTAGTGGATGTCCACATTTGTATTGACAACCTTAGATTCTAAGTAAAGCTGAAGTCATCTTAAATTCTCAGTGGCATTCTCGTAATTATTTCCTTACATCAATGGCATTTTCAATTCGGCCGTCACTTATAATCTCCTAGCTCGTCTCATTTTTATCCCCTTACATTCTTACAATTCCAAACCACAGAGAGAGAGCCTGAAAGATGGGAAGCTCTAACAACTACTGTATTCTCCTGATTTGTGCAATACTGGCCGTCCACGTGGTTGTATCAACATCATCAACGGCAGCCGTCAATTTCATTCCGATGGAATCGGGTTGCCGCGGATCAATCGCCGAGTGCTTGATGGGCGAAGACGAAGATTTCGGGATGGAGTTCGCGATGGACACTGAGATCAACCGGCGCATCTTAGCGACAAACAAATACATAAGCTACGGAGCTCTGAGGAGGAACACCGTGCCATGTTCGAGACGCGGCGCTTCGTATTACAATTGCCGACCTGGAGCTCAGGCCAACCCCTACTCTCGCGGTTGCAACCGTATTACTCGCTGCAGAAGTTGATTTATTTTTCCTAATATTTTGCCTATTCGATTTCAGAAATTTTTTTTTTTTTTTTATATATATAAACATTTTACCATACTTACTGTATCTGGGTGTTTATAATTATAATTACTATAAGTGATTGTTATGTGTTAATTGTGCGTGTACACATGTTTTTAAGGTGGGTGTGTGGAATAAACATAGAAGTTGAAAAAAAGTAATTATCTTTTATTGTTGTTACTTTATATCGTTGAATTCTATGATAATTTCTAGTCCTCCTACAACTTCGCCGTTATGGAATATTTGATTATAGTCCTTTTTTGTCTGGATGGTATTCGAAATTTATTGTTCGGATTGTTTTAGATTTTTGTCGGAAGATGAAGTGATCTTTTTTAAAATGCATCCTATGCGAACTTCCAACTCGAAACCAAGAAAAAATTTACTCTAACCAACCTGTCTATTTTTCAGATATCATTCTAATCTTTTTACAACTTTGCTGTTTTGGTATATAAAATTGATAGTATTCTAAAATGATTAAAAATTTATATAATTTTCTTTTTGGTTATACATAATTTATGAATTTGTATAAATGCTTGGTTTAAATTTTATTAATTTGATTTAATATAAAATCAAGCTAAAGAAATGCAATTTTTCAGTTTTTGAGGTCCACCAAAATCAGCAAACAACTAACATGCAGCACAGAGAAAATCAATAAACAAGTAACGTGATTTTGAATCTGGATGAACAAGTAACGTGATTATGTGAATGCAAATAGGAACAAAATATCTGGTGCTAAATTTAGCTCCAAACCATACACTTTGTTAGCTGTAGCTAGATTGCATGTGTGGCCCAGCCAATTTTGGATTAATTTTTTGTGGTGTTAATTTTTATTTAATAATTTGAATTCTTTTTTTTTCCTAGCTTTTTGGTTTCAAGAATCCCATCGCCGCTCTCAATGACAGCAACCACCGTTACCCCACACGGACAGACAAATTTTAGTGGATGCGATCTGATGGTTTAGCTGGGGTAGCTCCATAAAAAGCATCTTTCTTCGCCTTTATTTAGGACATAAATAACACACCTCACAAGCCCCAGTCACATTAGACATTTAAAATTCGTACCTGGACCACCATAAAAATCCCTCTTTTCTGTATGTGTGTGTATATATATATATTTTAAATTTCAACCATGTTCTGGGGCGGTAGCTGGATGCATAATAATTCACAATATAAGACAAATATTCTTTCTTCAAATCATCCATAACAAAAGACTAACAACTCAAAAGCCATGAATTTCATTCATTATGTTCATTGACATTTGAAAAAGAAAAAAAGAAGGGAGAACAAAGATACAGAAATCAAACCGGACACTCAGTTATTGAACATGAATACAAAGCTTTACCAGATGATATACTGCCTTTAAATCAAAATTAGAAAACAACTCGACCGAAATGTCTCTGTAGAGGAAATATTTTGTTTTGTTTAATCACTACAGTATATTGTTACTAAACTGAAGAATCAGTGCCAGACTTGGGTTCTTCTTTCACCTTGGAAGGAGCTGAAGGAGATGGGGAGCCCTCTACCCCCATCTCAGATCTGAGACCATTGATGCTTTGCTCCAGCTCATCTATCCTGCCGCCCATTTCGTCAAGTGCATTGTGGTCAAAGAAATCAACATTCAATTCCATTTCACGTTATTGTCTACATTAAAACAAGGCTAGAACCTAGAGCAATGAAAGGAACACAATTTAGATTTGATCAACAGAATTAAATTTATAAATTTTTCAGTGACCATTTCATGTCCCCATTTGAAAACCCCTAAGCTCAACAATGACCATTGCAGTTTTGCAAATGATACCATTGAAGTAAGTTTAAAAGATATTCCTCCAAATGCCACAAAGATAAAATGAATTGATTTCATGTTTCTAGATAGATTTCAAAATACATTCCCTCGTGACTCCCCTTCCCTCTATCCACCTGATAAGCAATTTAAGGATTCTAATAGCAAAGGAAATCTCATTTTCTTTGGCAAGATAATCTGCAATCAACACATGAAGAAGAGCAGGATATTCTTTGTAATGATGGAATCCGACATTGTCTGGAACCTGGTTTGCTGCAAAATGCAACAACTAAACTAGGTAAATCTGCTCATAGTTTCAATAACTTCAGTACTATTAAATTTAGGCCGGGCCTAACTCATCCCAAAAGCTAGCTTAGGAAGGAGTGCCTGTGGCCCATATAAGGGGCACATTACCTTTCCCACAACCGACGTGGTATTTAATACACCCACTCACGCCCAAATTTTACTGCTGCGTGACATATTTATGGGAGGTCCAACATCAGATGGGAGACTCTGATACCATGTTAAATTTGGGCCAGAACTAACTCACCCAAAAACTAGCTCAAAGGGGAAGAGTGTCTATGGCTCATAAGGGGCACATTAACACTTTCCACAACCAACGTGGGATTCAACACACCCCTCACGCTCAGAATTTTTACTGGTGCGTGACATATTTATGGAAAGCCCAACATCGGATGGGAAGCTCCGATACCATGTTAAATTTGAGCTAGGCCTAACTTACCCCAAAAGCTAGTTCAAGGGAGGAGTGTCTATAGCCCATATAAGGGGTACATTACCCATTTCCATAACCGATGTGTGATTCAATAAGTACAAATCCTCAGACATATCTAACCACAAACTCACCATTTGCTGAAGTAGATTTTGTACCTGCAGAAGCAATATGAAAATTCAGCAAAGGGTAAACATTGAATCATCTGAACCATACTAGAGAACTGTTGCAGCAAACAGTTAAAGCAAAAGCTTTATTGGAAATATGGTGAAGTGAAGACATTTATGATATGGCTGTACCTATATTGTATCTCTGTGGAAAATAAATGCAATCCA
Source organism: Manihot esculenta (assembly GCF_001659605.2). Lineage (NCBI taxonomy): Eukaryota > Viridiplantae > Streptophyta > Magnoliopsida > Malpighiales > Euphorbiaceae > Manihot > Manihot esculenta. Next base: position 1,091,666 of record NC_035175.2, on the reverse strand, counting down.
AACGATGAAAAAGGAAGGAAACAAAAAATGCATACACTAACAGCTGCATTCCCAAGGAATATGAGGCACAGCTGCCAAATTAAAGCAATAGATGACATATTATAATCATAACACTATGCACCATTTAAGAATAACTTAATGCTTATGGCCAAATATGCTCCTGATAGGTACCAGAATGAGAATTTCATAGCTCATCTACCTAAATCATCATTATGACTGAATGGAGGTTGTGTTTTTGGCTAAATCATGTCATTTTATTTGAGAATAGCTAGATGGGTTAATACAATGTCCTTGAAGCTGAGTTCAGGATCTTACAAAAGCTGTCATATCAGCAGTACTCTGCTTTGGATCTTTAGCATCATGCCCATCCTGCAAAACAATAATAATAACCAATAGGATTTTTCAACATAAAATTGTTACAAAGAGTATCGTACAGAATAAGCAGCTAAGAAATATAAAATGGATGCAGAAGAAAGGAAGCAATTAACAGTTAATGACAGTAAGGCATCAAGCAAATTAAATTTTATTGCACTCTAAATGCAACCATATGCTGTCATCCATCCACAAATTTAATAATTAGCAAAACAAATCACCCCACAGCCCAAACATTTTACCTGCAGGCTAGATATCAGTTTCACAGTGGCCATTGCACTTCACTAGAAAAATTAATCTAGTGCTAGCCACTCAACAGTTAATATTACATAGAACAATCTTACGTAAGTCCTCTTGTATTTACCAGATAACCATGTCTTGCTTCTGAATATTGTTAAGGTCCCATTAAAAGGATTTATAATAACGAATAATCCCAAAAGTAACAATATAACTGCTCTCATAAATAGAAGGGAACAGAAACTCAAATGCATACAAACAAAAGATTGATAAGGTTTTCAAAATTCCAACACACTGCATGCATCATCAATACCGAACCTTTCTATCCTGCAACTGATTCATCGTCACCCCAATTTAATGCAGTTAAAAACATAAGATACAAGGCTTTTGTGCTTGGCATCTAGAAGCAGATCTCGCACCACTCAAATTTACTCCATTGTTTCCCAAACTACGTAAAGATCCTTTGGTAATTTGCATATTCAATCCCATCAACAAAATAATAATAATAATAATAATAATAATCAACTAGAGTTCCATCGTCAAGATAGAAATTTCATCGATTATTAGAGAAAATCAAAATATCAACAAAATTTGAACTATAGGGTTCAAGAGATCGAAGATATTAGATCGAAAATTCGTTCAATAATTCAAAAACCCTAGTCCAATCTCATGATAAATATTCTCAAAATTGCGTGGAATAAGATAAACAATCCAAAAAACAGCATGCTGGATTTCTTTTCTTTTAATTTTGTGTAAAATATTTACCATTTCTGGAGTTCTTGTCTGGTAATTGGGTTTGGGATTTGGGTAGTTGGATATTACAGCTGGAACTGGAAGCAGAGGGAGACGAGCAAAGTGTCTAGTGAATTTCTGGATAGAAATGTGGGGAGAAGAAAAAGAATCACCCAATTACGGATTTGTCCCTCCTTCGTTCTCCAATCTATAGAGCAGGTCAGGGGTATGTTTGGTGTATAAATTACGGCTGGTCTGGACAATTTTCTGGTCCCAAAAATTAAGGAGGTTGATAAATCAATTTTTATGTTTTGTAACCAATTCGTTTGATTGTGCGGAAAATATTTTAAAAAAAGTCCAAAAGTAAAAAAGATAATTAGTATTTTTTTTCTTATTTATTAAAAGAGATATAAATTGAGGGAAAAAAATAATAAATTTAGAAGAGAAAAGTGCAATTTATATATAAAAATTATAAATACCTTTATATATTTTCTTTTAAAAAATACGCAGGATAAATTATGGTTTACTATAATTTCCCTCCCTTTCTTTTTTTTAATATTTATTAAAAATAATAATAATTAGTTTACTTAAGTTCTATTTCCTGAATCTAAATACTTTCTTTTTTTCTTATATAGTTTACTATGGAAATGTTATTTTTAAAGATACCCAAAACGAAGTTTAAAAGAAAATGTCGAATAAAAAAAGTTAAATTAAGAATATTCTTTCCGTCGTCAGAAAAAAAAAAAAAAAAAAGATTATTTGTTTCATTCAAGCAAGAAGGGAAACAACTGGAACCAACTCCATTATTGTATTTACGATACAGCTATAACCGGTAGATGAGAAAACAAAGATACCTCCTTCAATTTTTAAAATTTATTAATTCATCTTTATTTATAAATAATTTAATAAAATTTATATATTTTAAAAAATTATTTACTCTTTACATTAAAAATTTTTCTCAATATATTTTAATCTTAATTAAAATATCTAAAAATTACAACACTAGATAATATATAGTTAAAATTTTAAAAATTATATAATCTAAATATTAAAGGTGATTAATATTTTTTTAATAGAGGAATTAAAGAGTTTGGCTTAGTAAAATAATAAAAATATTTTAATTAAATAATTTTAAAATAAAAAAAAGGCTACATAAATTATCCCTCAAACTCTAATTAAACATAATTACTGGTTCGATATAATTTGATGGTTCAAATTGAAATTAAATAGATCTATTTTAATTTTTTAACATTTCAGTTTAATTTTAAATTAGTTACAATTATGTTTTTTTTTTATTTTCAATTCTCATTAAATTGAAATTTTGATTCAGATTTTAAAAAATAGTACTAAATATTATTGAATTTGTAATTAAATTGTAAAAATGGTATGCATTTGAGGACAAAGTGATCCTGAGTAGCTAGGCCTAGCCTTAGCCAAAACCTTTTGGTTTCGTTCTGTAACCCTAATGCACCTAGAAGGCGCTTACGAAAATTATTTTATAAATACTAAATCTTTATAAATCATTTGAGACTTAAGTAATTATGTATTTTATTAAAATATTTAAAAGTGACTAATACATAGTTAATATATTTTTTAATAAAGTAATATATAAATAAATTTATTATTAAAAATTTTTAAAAAATATTAAAAAATAAGTAATGAAATTTTAAAATTAAATGAAAATATAATTTATTTAGTCAAATTAATTTACAAATTTAATATTTATAAACATTAAAATAAAAATTCTGTTACTTGTCTCTGATTTTATGCAGTTTATAAACTCATAAAATATTATAAATATATAAATTTACATATTTTTAAAATTTATAAATTAATTTGATTAATTTATAAATAAAGACAAACATTTAGATGGTTCAACGCCCTTCATGGGTCTAGACTCTAGTGGCCTTGGGCCATGTCCATTTGAGCACCGATTGGTCCGTTGCTTGCCCTAAAGGTTCGGGAGGTATCCATTGCCTTGGTAGTTGTGACCCTGTCTTCTCTTGGTCAATTTTTAGGACTGTATTCGCATGCCATTGCCTTATTGGTAAAGTGGAGACCATCATCAAACAATTTGTCACCCCCTGTTTGGTTTGGGTTGGGCATCTGACCCTAGTTACTTTCTCCGCTCACGCGTCTTTGATTTTTCCTTGACCCTGGTTACTATTGGATTAAAGACTAAACTTAATGATCCAATGGGAGACAGCTTGAAGTTATCCTAGGACAGAAAAAGTCCTAGTCGAGATTAACCATGCACACCTGTAAAATCTGCTTCCTTTTATGGTCTGAACACGGAGAAAGTAACCTCATAACCAGACATGATCCTCCGCCCCTCCGAGTTCCATGTGTTAAAAAGTCAGAAGGTCAAAACCAGGCGCAGGAATAAAGCTAAGCTCAGGTTTTAATTATTTACATAAACATACATTTATTTTTAATTTATAAAAAATAAAATATTATTCTAAAGAATAACTAAAGAAAAAAACACTTTTACGTTTTTGTTAAAATTTATATTAGGAAATTTCAATGAATTAGATTTATTAATTAATAATTCATCAAATCGGCGGGATTGGCTGCATATGCCAAGTATGGGATTGATTCCGTAAACGTGCATACAGACGCAACATTATTATTCTACAGCAAATTAATTTAATAATGATGATATATGAATTTCCATTTCTGCCCTTTGGGACTTTCCTCTTCTCTTCTTCTCCCTGCTAGATCTTCGTTTTCCTTTCCTTTCTTTCCATTCCAGCTCTCACTTCCCCACTCCATCCACCGACTCTCCCCTTCTTAATCACCCCTTACTTTTCTCTCATTTCCCACTATATCCTCTAACAGTTCTACTTTTAATATTATACTGTTCTCAGTTCCCTGCCTCACAAGCCAAACGAGGTCTTCCATTAATCGCTGAAAGAAAGCGGGTTAAGGAAGCTCTTAACTGAGTCAAAATGCTGGAGCGGTGTCTCGGGACTCATCGAGTCCTTAGGATTCAGAGAGCGATTCGCCACGGAAAAGTCACCCTCTTTTGCCTCTTCATGACTATGATCGTCTTACGTGGTTCTATCGGCGCCGGCAAGTATGGTACTCCAGAGCAGGACTTCAATGATCTCCGCGACCGCTTCTACGCCTCCCGCAAGCACGCGGAGCCCCATCGAGTTCTCGTCGAGGCCCAACCCGCTACCGAGTCAGCTCAAAATGTCAACAATAATAACAACGATCCCAACAATTATGCCACATTTGATATTAATAAGATACTGGTTGATGAGGGGCAGGATGAGAAGCCGGATCCGAACAAACCTTACAGTCTTGGTCCCAAAATTTCGGATTGGGACGAGCAGAGAGCTGAGTGGTTGAGAAAAAACCCTAATTTCCCTAATTTTATTGGGCCTAACAAGCCTAGAGTGCTCTTAGTGACGGGATCTTCGCCTAAACCTTGTGAGAATCCGGTTGGGGATCATTACTTGTTGAAGTCGGTTAAGAACAAGATCGATTACTGCAGGCTTCATGGGATTGAGATTTTCTATAACATGGCTCTCCTTGATGCGGAAATGGCTGGCTTCTGGGCAAAGCTTCCGTTGATAAGGAAGCTATTGCTGTCCCATCCGGAGATCGAGTTCTTGTGGTGGATGGATAGTGATGCCATGTTTACGGATATGGCATTTGAGGTCCCTTGGGAGAGGTACAAGGATTCCAATTTTGTGATGCACGGGTGGAATGAAATGGTCTATGATCAGAAAAATTGGATTGGATTGAATACTGGGAGTTTCCTGTTGAGGAATTCCCAGTGGGCTTTGGATATTTTGGATGCCTGGGCGCCAATGGGACCCAAAGGCAAGATTAGGGAGGAAGCTGGGAAGATACTCACTAGGGAGCTCAAGGACAGGCCCGTTTTCGAAGCTGATGATCAGTCTGCAATGGTTTATCTATTGGGTACACAGAGGGATAAGTGGGGTGACAAGGTTTATCTAGAGAGTGCTTATTATTTGCACGGTTATTGGGGGATTTTGGTTGATCGATACGAGGAAATGATCGAGAATTATCATCCGGGTCTTGGTGATCACCGGTGGCCACTTGTGACTCACTTTGTGGGTTGCAAGCCATGTGGCAAGTTTGGTGATTATCCAGTGGAAAGGTGTTTGAAGCAGATGGATCGAGCTTTCAATTTTGGGGACAATCAAATTTTGCAGATGTATGGGTTTACTCATAAATCACTTGCTAGCAGAAGAGTTAAAAGAGTAAGGAATGAGAGTAGCAATCCACTTGAAGTGAAAGATGAGCTTGGGTTGCTTCATCCTGCATTCAAAGCTGTTAAGTTATCAACATCATCTTGAGACCTAAGGTACAAACATCATCATGAGAGCTTTGAAAAGAATGGAATGCGCCACTGGCTGTTGTTTGTTTAAAATTACAGTACATGTCAAATTGCACGCAATTTCTATTTATTGCTTGTGGTGACCATGGATATTGTATTCTCTTTTTTTCTTTTTCCTAATTTTGTGTATTATTAGTGTTTAAATTTACATTGATTCTTGAAAGAAAGAAAGAAAGAAAGGAAACTCTTGCATAGGTACTATTTTTATCTATATTTTACCAACTAAAGCGTTTGTGCTTGAGTATTCAACTTATTCTCTCTGAATAATTATTGCCGAGGAGATTTCAAGTTTGTTCTCGTTTTCCTGCACAGAAGACCTAGACCTTGAGTCTGCTAACCACACTTTGACAATTAAGTTAAAGTTGGGATTGGAATGTGATTATCTAGGTCATACAAGGAGAGAGAATAGTAATGAATTTATTTAGGTGGTCCAATAACATCTTTCCTACCAAGATGAGTTTTATTGGCTATCACTGTACCAGTTATACAAGGATAGTGTTGCTATAACTGTTTAGGCAGAGGAGTATTTTAGATCTATTGATCTCACGAGCTGGGGAATTCCTTTTCTCCTAATATGGATCCAATTTTGAGTACTTGGGGTCCTTTTTAGATCTATTGGACTAATCTAATCTTTGTGGCCCGGGCATTGTCAAATGCAAACTATCTGAATGAAATAAACTTTAATGTGAATTGGATTTATTTTCTTCAGGTGTAAAAGCACACAAAGAACTTCTCAAATTGGAGAAACCTAATTGAAACACGAATTACTATCACTTGAAAGTATTATAAAGCGTTAGTTCTGCAAATGCTGGAAATTTGTACTTTTGCAGATAGTCCTCATTCTTTCCAGGCTTCTAGTTCCTTTGTGTTATCAATTGCTTAATTACCATATACACTCTGCAACTTTGTCTGGAGTTGAACTCGGAATATGACATGCTATCTCTCCATTTAGCCCCAAGAGGCTTGGGAGTTTGTGGTGGTGGCGGCAGATGGGGAAGAGGAGGCAAATCTAGGTGATAATGCTGAAATTCAGCGGGGCGCTTAAATGAGGATACCTAGACAAATGTCTTATTCGCTGGGTTGATCATCGAGTTGTGATCTATCCGTTGGATTTCTATGCTTGGTTTTGAGGAAGGAGTCCTGTAAAATGAAGAAAACAGTCGTGATCCACCGGGAACTCCTCGGTGGAGACCCTCCAACGTTTAAGTCATACCTGAAAACTTAGTGGAGTTAAAAGGAAATAAAACGGTGAGGAGAAGAATAGTAGTTTCAGATTCTCTCTGACGGAGAGAGAAATAGGTCATTTTTCAGAGAATAAGAGATCATTTTTAGGATTAGTTTAATGTATATATACTTTTGAATAGAGCGATGTCCCTAGTGCCGTGTCCCTTTTTGATGGAGCTGAGATGTTTTTGTGCAGGAGTGTTAATAGATGAGGAGCTGACTGGTTCATATCTCTACATGCGCGCTTATGATCAGGCGACGATTAGCTCATAGGAGGTTGGTATTTTTACCCTGATATCATTAAATCGTGTCGGACTCATTCAACCTACATAAAAACGAGCTTCTTCCGGTTCCAGGTCGGCCACATCGACGTTCAAATCCTTGTTGTAGTACGGTCTTTTGAGAATGTCAGTTTGTCCGTCTTTTTCGGTCTTTGAGGAGGTTGGTCTGTTCGTTCTAGATTTTGATAAATTCAAGAGCATTGCTGGTCTGATTCTTTGCACTTGGTAGATCGAATTTCTTGTTGTCCGGTCTGATCAGATAAAAAAGTTTTCGATTCACGTATACACGTATTACGATATTGATATCCTATTTTTTATAGATTATCCCTGGGTATAATGCTTCACACGGATAACATATGGTAGGAAGTCTTATGAATTGCATTTTTTTTTTTACTTTAAATACTCGCATCTGCGTGAAGGATTAAGTATTTATGATGAAAAATTATATATATATATATATATATATATATATATAAAGAAATAGCTTAACGCTTATTTGGTTTTTTATTCAAGGGTTACGTTGTGAACGAAACCACGAGTTAGGTAGAAGAATGGGTCCTTGATTCGTGTATAGCTAAATGCAGGCATTGTTCTTTCTCCTTTCTCCAAACAAAGATTCCCAAATTACCCATCAATTGGTTGATAATGCAGAAACTTATTTCAAGAAGAACGAAAGAAAAATTATTTTAAGCAGTTGGTAAATGACACCAATACGACTATGTTGGCCAAAGTTTGTTTGGTGAAATGTGATGTAGAAGGGCTTATCTGGTACCTAAGTACCTACATTGTCTTGGGGGTCAAAGGCGATAGCTAAGGTGCGAGATTCGTTCCCTACCAATGAAAGCTACACTTGGACTTGGCGTCATTCACTCAGTATTCCGGTGAGGCGACTGCCGACTGGTCAGTATAAGATAAAACTCCGGCTCTGCCCATGATTTATTATCAGAAAGATGATGTATATGCTTCGTGAGGTTGAAAGACAATTCATGGGCTCTTAAGCCGACTAAGGCTTATACACATAGATTAAATACATTTAATTGTAGACTTGTCTATTGAACAACCAATTTAAGTGGTTTGGTTCCATTAATAAATTTGGCTATTTGCCAAATATTTCGAATATGATAAAATCTATACCATCTTAAAAATAAAAATCACATGATAATCAAAGTCTATGCTTGTCCAAGTCTTTCATATTTTAATGACCCGAAAAAAAAGAAGAAGCTCTTTTTAATGTTTTAAACACCAATTTTAATATTTGTGAGCAGAGGTGGAGCTAGGTGTACCTTGATTCATGTAAACATTGTTTAAGATGTATTAGTAGGTAAATTAAATTGATTTTGTAAATTGGTAAGTTTACATTTATATATATTTTTTTAATTAAAACTGCAGGACTGCCCTTTTTTTCCCATGAAAAATTCCACACATGCAGAATAATGGAGAAAAGCTGCAGCAGCGGCTAATTGGGCAGCTTTAGATTTTAATTCTAGAGTAGATAAGGATTATCATCACCCCAGTTTGCCCAAACTTCATAGCTGCTGGCTGCTGCAACATATTAATTGATCTTTTACTAGCATGTTGTGTGGATCTATTACTTTAAGATTAATAATAGTAATAATTAACAGTTTGTTTATAAACTTAACCAATGTCAGTATGTTTGAAAAGATAATAAAAGCAGTAAAAGAACTTTGACCTGTTATAAGTGAACAAAAAGCCAATAATTATATATAAGAATGATGTTATCTGAGTTTTGGCAGTTGCTTTGGGGAATTTGGCTGCCTTTTGCTCCAAATTTCAGTGGTATCCTGAACCTTGATCCAGATATTCCACACCATTCAGTCCTCAAATTTGAAAACTTTGCTTTGTCAAAAAAAAAAACTGACTTGCTACTCCATAGCGCTTCTTATTGTCATCTTTGGGCAATCATTAGATGAAGTTTAGCATAAAAATTAGGTCATTAATGCAAATTCCTGAAAACACAAAAATAAGCTCAATAAGACTGATAACCAGAATTATAAATAAACTAAAAACGTCATACATCTATATGCAGGCTTCTTCTCATTATTCAACAACTCATTTAGCCTGCAAAAATAACTTAAATTTCTAGCAGACTGAACACAGTTGTTATAATCATCAAGGCTGGTGAAATGATACCATAAAGCTAGTCTAGCATATTTGATTTTCTTGCAGCACCGCCAGGGTAGAGACTCTTCAAGATGGATATTGCCATTGGAATAATACTGATGAGAGCAAGTTGCAGTTCTGAGCTACTGGTCTTGATGGTGATCTGTCCACTTTGCCTGTTGTTCATTCCAATATGGATAGCTATTTTCGAATTATGACCAACGCTGAACTGAGATTGTAAGTTGGCCATTACACCCAATTCACCTCTCCAATTCACCAGAGACAAGCCTAATGTGGATTGATCCTGCTCTACAGGAAAATCCTTGCTCTTGAGGCGAACTTCAAAGTTGCCTCCATATGCTGTATCACCTCCAGATCTAACAGCACCAGCATTTCCCACCAAAGACAAGCGATTTCCAATAGCGATCTGGTCCTCAATTTTGAGTCCTGTGGCCACATTTTTGTTCAACATAGTAATGGATATCCCAGCAGATGTCTTGTTTATCTTATAATTCCTGAATTTGGTTTCACTTCTGAGGATATATCCAAGCTGCCTTCCAATGGTCTGGATGTCAAATCCTGCCATTATTGATCCATTTTCTCCATGCTTTGCACAAATTGAGGAATCTAAATGGAGATTGAACACTTTCTTATCCTTCGTGATTTGAACAGCAATTGCACCTGGGAATTGATCAGCAATAGCAAGATTTCTTTCAAGACTAACACCATCGTATCCACAGTCATGGTCCCAACCCTGTGAGTCCAGAACTGGCCTCACAAGAAGTTGTGATGCAGGCTCCAACATTCGGTACCTATAAGAAGGATTGTCACAATCAAAGGAAGGCGGAAGGACAAAGTCCGGAATGGGAAAGGGCACAGTTGGTGGGCCTCCATCTTCCTGGTCCACATCTTCTCCTGTGCTGTCATGTTTGCTCTTGCTATCTTTGCTTTTCTTCTTGAGCTCCTTCAACTTTTTCACCTCCTCTCTCCACTGCTTCTTCTGAAGGAGTTTCACCCGATATGCATATTCGCTAAAATATGCTTTCCTCTGCTCTTTGCTAAGCTCATTTACCTGAGATTTTTTCAAAGGCTTGAATGGTGGAAGCTGCTCATACTCATCTTCTTCATCAGAATCTGATAAATCTAACAATTCCATATCTGAGTCAACATCATCACCACCCTGCTCAGCAGCGAGTTTTGGATGAGGGCGAGACTGCAATAGAGAAGACACCAAGTGGGGCAGAGGTAGGGGACGTAGCCGTATGCCAAACAGCTTCTTGGAATCAAAAAGATCTGGAGTCTTGGTTAGAGAACTCACTTCTGACAAAATCTTCAATGAGTAGCACAAGAGTAATAAATGGGTTCTCCAACTTTGTCCATTTGGGAGGATGCTTTCTCCTTTTTCATTCTTTGGACATGATGGATGATTCTCAACAAGAGATACTGGATGCATCATACTTGGATACATTAGACGCAGATCACCAACTGCTTGGCTAATAGCCTGCTGAACAATATGGGATCGTTGAGCAACAAAAACCTCAAAACTTAGAGGTGATCCAGATAGCCCATCAGGAGGAGGAGCTGCTGCATGGGTCAGAGTGACAATGGCATTTTGCCATATTGATGCAGTGAGAGAATTAGTAAGTGAGGCTAACAATGGCAAATCATTGAGGTCTCTTGCATGGGTGTCTAGACGATCAACATAGAGGACAACATCTGGTGGGAACTTCTTTATTAACCTTTTTATAGATGCAAATATTTTCCTGTTGATAGCTTCTTCCTTCACAGGGGATCTGAGACCTGGTGTGTCAAGGATTCTGATCCTAACTCCATCTATTGTTCCAACAATCTCCTTAACTCTAGTTGTGGCAGGTTCAAATGCATTGATCATGACTTTCTTCTCTCCAAATAAAGAATTAATGGTAGCACTTTTCCCCACTCCAGTTTTCCCAATAACAAAAATGTTTAAACCGAAGTCTAAATCATCTTTGCCCTCTGCTTCAAGCTGCATGGCCATTCTCTTAGAAGATTCGAGGGTAAATTCATGGCTAGCATGTAATCCTGCAGCTAGGACCGACCTTTGTAACACTTGTGCAACAATTGAATCTTCAGGAGAATGTCCAAGTCGCTGGACAAGCCTCAAGAACTTCACCCTAATGTGCTGTATCTTTTCAATAATCATCTTTTCTTCCTCACCTGCACTATCATTCACAACATCCTTGACCATACTCAATTGTGAAGCTTGTTTAATGTCAAATGAGGAACCTGAACCAGCACACTGCTGAGCAGAAAATACTTCAGAACTCGCAGAGGTAGCCATGACACTGCCTCCATCCAACTCAACTCCAGTTGCTGCTTTCAAAAGAGCAGCCAATGCAGCAGAGTCGAATAATTTCTCTTCTTCATGCTCTTTATCTGTCTCCAATTCTTCCTCTGAGTCGAGAATAATCTGTCCATCTATTCTGTATTGACGATCATCAGCTGCAGGAAAAGGAGAAAAGGCTGCACTTTTCTCCAATTCACTCATGTTATGCTCAATACTTCCAGAGCCTCCAAATATCAATTCTTCAACATCTTCATCAGAAAGCAAACCTCCATGCCCTCCTATCTTTTCTGAATCATGGTTTGCTTCTTCTCCAATACCAAAAGAATTTGTATTTCCCTGAGACGCTGCTTCTAATCTATCAACTCCAGACATTTCAGGCAAAGCAATATCTTCCAACAAATCCACAGTTCCGTTCGACTCAAATGCACCGTCTGCAGATTCAACTCTGATGTCATCTTCAAGTGCAAGAGATTCAAACGTCATACCAGTTTCTGGCCCAGATTTACCCTTTAGTTTCTCACTGCCATTGCCTTCCTCAAGGGCATCACTTCCATTAAAGACACAACTATGATAACCGTTCACAAAATCTGTAGTTTTTTCTGCCTCCACCCCCAAGACTTCCAATTCCATTTCTTGAAGCTCTGCCACAATCTTCTGAAGCGACTCATCAACAGGGTTAATTACAGTTACAAAAGTTTCATTAGAACTGTTAACTATTTCACTCGTCTGTTCCTTTTGCAGGACAACACCATCAACCTTCAGTTCTGTTATATCTGGCGCAATGTTCTCAACCTGATTCAACTGACTTTCATAGGCACCACCACAACCATTTTCAGAAATCTGTTCCTTTACATGGCTGCCAATGCATTGGTCAGATACGTTATCCATAAAATCATTCTCCATACTCTTTCCGTTGTGCCCCTCTGTAAAGTTCGGTTTAATCTGCTCCTCCTCCAAATTCTCAAGTTGCAGCCTTTCTTCGACAAGTTGCTTACCATCATCACCCAGTTGAGAATATTTCCCCAATACGTCTTCTTTACTATCCACCAAAAACTCACTATCTGGTACAACTTGTCCATCATCCTCAACGGATTCAACCGAAGCAGGGTCATCAACTACATGCTTAGCATCTTCCTTCATTTGCGAATTCCCTTTATTTTCCATCAAAGGCTCAACTTGAGCGTCCATTGTAAACACATGGGAATCATGCTTGATCAATTTAACTGAAACAGAGCCCAATACATTATCTTCACTACTCAAAACACCATGTTCTGCTCCGACAAAATTACCCAAACTATCTGCCCCTTGTAACAACTCAATCTTGTTTATAACAGATGAATCTCTTTGCACCCATGGCTCATCTTCTTTATCTTCTTCAAAATCCGAAACTTTGACTCTAGGTGCACTAATCATAGCTGAAAACCTGCTATCTTCCGTAGCACCGCTCACAATTCCGTCATCACTTGTTAACTCCTCAAAATCGTTATCATCCATTGTTAATTGGGCAACAGGCATATTTCGCTGCAAATAAGGACTATTGGTTTCAACAAAAGGGCTATACTGACCAGTAACCGCACTCTCCTCGTCTGTAACCGAATTTCCCAAAGTTACTTTATCTGGGTTCGGCACAAAAGGCCTAGATAGTTTATTTTTATCCAAACGGCCACTTTCCTCATCAGGGCTTTCTTCGTCTGGGTCGCCTGCAAAAAGCTTCTCGGAAAAACTTTCATACTCCTCACCACTAACGTACTCGTCAGACTCAGACCCATTATCAATACTGATACTAGTATCACTGTAACCGTGGTCAGTATGACTGATAGATTCAAAATCAGAAGAATCATCGTCAGGAGTAATAGGAGCTCGGATAGGAAAAGAACCTGCAGGCGATAATAACAATGAGTTGGAAAAAGAAGGGGAGCCTTGTGTCTTGGAAAGAGAAACACGGGGAAATGAGGCCATGTCTAGGAGCTCTTGTTTTTCTCTGGAACAGCGGAACACATACAATAGTTGCCAAAGCAGAAAAAGGCAACTGCTTTTTGTTAGGTTTGTAAATTTTAATATCGGCTAATGGCTGGCGACGTCGTTGTATCTTGTGAAGCGCACCGTTTGGGTCAGTAGAAGTCGTTGAGAAGGAGGGAGCTAATCTCGAGGCACGTCGAGGGTGGGATTAGCAGGTGGTGCCTATTTGTTTGTTTAACAGGTAGAGATGAGGACACGTAAATGGACCTGAGGACGGGACGCAGATACAGGTTTTGTCTCTTGTGATTTATCCTATCCACAGGACTGCATTTTCCAGGCAATTCAGCTCTTAGCCTCTCGTGTGTGGTCTCAAATAGTTCAATTTGCACCATGAGTTCGCTGCTACTCGCCACTGCTAGCAACCGCAAATGTGTCGTCAAAACGATTGGCTGAGGGACCAAAATAGTTACATTTTTCTTTAATTTTCAACATCAAAAATTTATTAATTATTATTATTATCGTTTCTGTTTTTCTAAAAAGAATCCACTAACACAAAATAAATGAAAATTATATCATTACTCATGTTGGAGTCACATCGACTTGGATTTAAAGGTGATCCTTTAAGTTTTATTTTTGCTTTTGTGATAATTCATAATAGATTCTTAACAATCAAAAGAGACAGCTCCTAAAAATCTAATTTAAAAGAAAATGGAGTAAAAATTTAGATTGAAACCATGTAAAATTAAATGAAGTACTATTATTTGAGGTATTTTAAAAATATTTGCTATCAAATAAATAATTTTATAAATGAATGGATTAAATTAAATTAACAGATAAAAAGATTTTTATAAATTATATATTATTAGATATAAATATGTTAAATATTTATAATTTAATCAGTGAAATATTATTTTTTATATTTTGTTATAAATTAATAAAATATTAAAAAATTATATATACGTAAAATCATAATTTTTTGTACGAACTTTTTTCACATAAAAAAGAATTTTGTATTATAATAAAAACAGAAGTGAGGTAAATTATTCAAAATCAAAATTAATTTATTTTATAAAAGAAGATATTAATAAATTTTTATGAAATTCAGCTAAATTATTTTGATTGTGGAATATCATTGAAAAATAAGGATATGTACTATTAAAATATTTTTTGTGATTATTTCTAGTATAAAATGAATTAATACTCTGTTTTGATATTTTATTGAATAAAAATGATAATATTATTTCTCTCTTAATAAAAAAAATTTTATTTTTAGAAAATATAATGATTGTTCAATAATAAGAAACGTTTCAATTTTTTCAAATGAACTACAAATTGCAGTCATTTTTTCAAATGAACTATTTGAAAACTTATTGATTTAATTAGCATAGCTCATAAAAATAGAAGTGACTTAGGAGAAGAGATCTTTTAAAATACACATAATTTAATTTAATTCTCAAATCACTTTCTAGTGAAAATATTTATTATTTGATTTATCTGTTATAAGTAATAAATTAAGACATACACTTTAGTACAAAGGCGGCTGATCTACCCGATTGAAACCTTGAAATTGGGATTGGAGGGGTGCGCCAGGCCAGTGCTGTAGTGCAACGCACAGACAACGCAAGAGAACCCCAATAGCAAGCTACTGTAGCGGACCCTCCCCCATAAAAAATAACTTTAATATCTAGTGGACCATTGACCCACGTATCAGATATTAAACTGATAAGAACAGATACTACACTTGATCTTAGCCAAAAGGCCGAGAAAGGTATGATTTTAACAGTCTCGTGTTTCCATATTCATAGACGAAGTCTCCACGCTCCTTTGTCTTACATTTGTCGATGTGGGATTCGAAAGGGTTGCTTCACAGCTTCCAATTCAGTTTTCCAAAGCATTTAACTATGGTCACAGGAGGCAAATACAATGCGAAGTTCTTTTTCTGTAAACCTTTTTTTTTTGTTTGTAAAAATCAACCATTTCTTCGAAATTCAAAATAATTCAGAGGAAAAAAAATAATGATGGCTAATGGATAAGTCGTCTCTTTTCTTTTCCTGTGCTGTTCTGTCCTTCAAACTGGACGCAGCCCAAGACTACAAGCATCGGTGGGGGAAAGGCACTGTGTCTTCTACATTGCTAACGACTATATTTGCAAAACCAAATAGTGAAGAATTGTATAATTAGTCAGGAACCATTGCAGGGACCAACTACAGTCCCACGAGGAAATGAATATGTAAAGGATTAGCGAGTAAAAGCTTGCCAACGTTACCACGTGATGTTTCCAAGATCTTTTAGCACGTTAAGAAAGTGCTGTTTCTGTCGCAACAGCCCCATAGTTGCTGCCTACCTAACGTTTAGCCCTAGACAGGGCATCTCCACTTGCCTTGTACAATTTTCTGCAACGTTCCAAGCGTTGGCAAATCCAGCAAATCATAATAGTGTAAGCCAAACCCTTGCTTCTGTATCTCTTGCCTAGAAGGCCGATGAGTGTCCCACCAAAAATTATCTATTAAATATCAATAAATATAAATTATGTATAATAATAATATAATCGAATATATAGGAAATTGACACTAAAACTTGACACTAAAACTTACTCAACAATGATTAGAACAAGTAAACAATGAAAATAAAATAAGTAGGAATTTTGATGATAAATTAAAATAAAGATTAAAGAAATTAAAGGAAACAAAAATTAAGAGAGAAATAAATTAATGAAACAAGTTTTAATTAAAGTGTAGGATTTTTTCAGTTTGGAAATTGATTATCGATACAAAAATATTTTTATTTATTTTAATAAATTAGTTATAGTTTTGGAAAATATTAGCATAACCAATATCTCTTTAGATTTTAAATTAATTAGAAAATATTCACTAATTAATTTCTAGCCAACAAACTGTCCAGAGAACATTTTCAGAATCTTAATTTATCAATTGCTTTAAGTTTTAAAGAGATTTAATTCTAACTGACCAGCCGGGTAGTGAATTTGAGTTAAATTATGCAACTTCTTAATTATTATATTAATTGTTACTTATGTTTGAAATAACCTAAATAATTACGGACTTCAAGTATTTAAACTAACAATATATTATTTTGAAATCAAGAACAATGGGATCCAATGATAAAGCGATAATAATATAAAGAACGAAATTTGCATAAATATTGAAAAATAAAATATGAATAATGGAGTTTAAATCTCTCAATTTATATAGAAACTAAAATTTCTTCCTAACTTCAACTAGAATAAAGCATTTAGCCACTCATGACTTGCAAAGAAAATACAAAAGAGAAAAGAAGAGAAGAAGAGGCAGATTCGATGCTGGAGAAGAGATGATGATCTGCGGCTGCTCTCAATGCTTTGTTTAAATAGGCATTAAAACCCTAGTAGAAATCCTTTTGGAATGATAATTCTTCTTTTATTTGATTTTGGATTCCTTTCTTTAATGTGTTTCTTTATGAATAGAATTCTTTGATTTAAGGAAGACTTTGTGTTGCATGTTTAAGGAGATTCTAGCATGGATCTCACAGTTTTAATGCGAAGACCAGGTCTCTAAATTTTCAAATCTAGAACTTTCCCATCTGCCATTGATTTTATGCAATCTATCTATTTGCCCAGTTGATTTGGGTAAATCACTGTCCGAGAACTGTTATACAAGTCTAGTCAGTTCCGAATTTCTGTGCAATCCTCTTGCCTCTATGAAGTACACTGGAAGGTTTGCCCAAATCACTCAGTTAAGTCAGTTTCCATACTTTTAAACCATTTTCATCAAATATTATACTTTTTCTGCAAAATATGACTAAAATTACAAAATTAGTTAGAAAATATTTGATTCAGTATTAATAACAGCAGGAAAAATGTGCCTAAATTATGTTTGATCAAAAGTTTTGTTAAATTAAAAGACTACCAAACAATATTATCCATAACAAATTAATAGGATTTTTTTTGTTTGGTGCAATATTTAAGAATCTAAATTTTTGTAGATCCCTGTTCTGTGAGTTATTTTTATTCTATTCGGTTCTCAATTTAAGAAAATATATTTATTTTGCTTTCAATCTCTTTATCTCCATTTTACATCTTCTCCAAATATAAAAAATAGTAATTAAATTAGTGCGGAAAAGCCTAGCCATTGTTCGTAATTTTCCATATATATATAGCCCAACTCACCCATGCCTCCCTTTCTATGTTTTTTTAAGTCAAAGTAAAATTAATGAGGCAAACTGTCAAGTACAAAATTCATTTCAACATACTCATTATGAAAAAAAAATAACATCATATATAGCTTTATGTGCCAAAGAATGAGCAACTTGATTGCCCCCCCCTCTCTTAACATGATTGAAGGAAATCGATCTAAAAGATTTTGAAAGTTCATGAATATCCTTGATCAACTCTTTAATAGCAATGGGAATAATGTGACAAGCGATAGCTTGAATCACTATCAAAGCGTCTCCTTCAACAATAATATCTAGACAATTATGAGAAGAGCTTCTCTATAGGCTAAGTATTCCAAAACCAAGGGGTCTAAGATATTGTTAAAAGTTTTGCAGTGCTAAAACCAATGTTAACGGCTAAAGAACCTCTATCGCTTCCCTCGTCAACTATCGCATCAAAGTTTATTTTAAGAATAAGAGGTGGAGGGGGAGTCCACACTGAGGGGGAGAGATCAGCTTATGTAGAAGGATACCTAATCGGGAAGAGATCTTTTTTAGTAGAAATGAAATCTTCTAAATGGTGTAGGGCTGTCATGATAATCTCATTGGGATCTTGATTGGTGTTCCTGAAAATCAAAGCATTTCTACTCTTCCAAATATGCCATAAAAGAAAAGAAGTTAATTGGACAAGGTATGTACTGTAACATCCTAAAAAATAATAATAATAATAATAATAATAATAAGGATAGTAAAATAAAAATAAAGAAATAGTAAATTTAAAGAATAAGAAAAAAAAAAAAGAAAGAGAAAAGAAGAAAGAAGAAAAGGCTAGAAGAGAGAGAGAAACTCATTTCTTTTCCTCCATTTTCTCCTCCTTCCTCTGCCGAGAACCACAAAAAAATTTCCATTCTTCATCTTTTCTCTTCTATACCAAAATTGCTTCAAAATTTCACCTCCAATTAATTCCCCATCTTCTCCCAACACCTTTCCTAAGGTTTGTGCTCAACCCCATTTGAATCAATGCAAGAATTTGTTAATTAGGTTTTATTTGAAATTTTACTATCCTAGTAGAAGTAGACCAAGTGAATAATAGATTAATTATATTTGTATAATAAAAGTTTGAGAAATAATAGATTTAATAGATAGAAAATTCTAAAATTTATATGTAATTTAACTAAAATTTAATTTATGGATATAATGAAATGACTCTATGTTCTTTGATAGAAAAATAATGTGGGTGGATATAGTGACAAAAAAAAAAAAAAAAAAAGAGAAATGAAAGTGATAAGAAAAGTGAGATATAGTGTAAATATGATGTTTAAAATAGAAGATAAAAAAAAATAGAAATTTAAAGAAAAAGAAAAATGAAATAAGGTATATTGTGATAGAAAAAAAAATAGGAAAAAAAGAAATTATATTAGAAAAAAAAAATAATAAAAAGAATAATAGTTAATTAATTAAGGATTAAATTATGAATTTGTAATTTATGTAGTTGAAGTAAATGAATAGATTTACATGATATGACAATGTTTAAAGGCAGAGTTGTAATATGATAAATTATTATAGTTTAAAAAAATTAAAAGTTACACTATATTGAAATTTTTGGCTCATATTTAAATGTATAAATTATTTAAAGTCTGGCCCTATTAAGTTTGGTGGGAATTGTGAGTTAGTTTAAGGGTGAGGCATGCCATATACAGATCTTGCAGTACTGCACTACAGTTACACGGATTTTTGGGATACAATGAGGTATCCTACAGTCATAGACTCGGCTTTTGAGCCATACAGTTATTTGGCACTTTGTGCCCTACAGTTACAGTTTCCTTATCTGACTTAACAGTCCCATTTAAATTTATAGGGGCCAACAGAAAAATAATAAATAAATAAAAGTATTAAGAGAAAATAAAACCATTTACATGATGAAGAAAAAGAAAAGATTGTGAAATGAAAATATGTATATATGTAAAATAATAATATGATTTAGCTTATGTCAAATGATTTGTTATATAGTTATTTGTTGTTTGTTTGTTTGAATTACTGTTATTACATGAATTTTGATTTAAATTTTTATTTATATAAAAAAAAGTTGAGCACCACTAAGCAATTTGCTTAGCGCGTAGGAATTTATTTTTCCTCGCGCAGGTTGTAGATTCAAAGAGCAGTAGATCAAGATCTGCATCAACCCAGCCAGAGTTACATCATCATCTATATTGGGGTATATTTTGTAAATTTTTATATGAACTTGATTTTGGAAATATGGCATGTACATAAGGTTTTAGAGATAAAGTTGAATATGGTTTGAAACAGATATAGTTAAATATTTTAATTTTAGTGTAAATGTGGATGATTAGTATAAGTTTCTGTGTTGAGATTAATGAAATGTTATGAAGCGTTTGATCGAAATTGAAACTGTTTTGATGTTGAAAGAAGTTTGGGGGTTAAGGTTGATATTGATAGAAGTGTGATATTACTTTTTACAGGTGAAATTAAGTCCATATTTTAGGGGAAACTCTGCCGGATTTTCAGGAAAAAAAAAAAAAAAAGTCATGATGTTCATGATACAAAGTAAAGGAAAGATAAGAGAATTGTTACAAATGTAATGTCTCCAACTCGATTAATTAAATAATCGGGTAGGGGGTGTTACATGTACCTTTATGCTTGGTTACTTAAATGAAGGTAGAGTGTCTGCCAATCGTCCTTAATTTCTAATTCTCCATAAAAGTTGAGCGAAAATGCAAGGAAGAGGTAAACCATATAGCAGCTACTCTCGGATACACGAAGAAGAGATGCTTCATAGTTTTGCACTCACCACACCATTTATAGGAGGGATCCATGTAATGCAGCTTGTCACAAAGGAGATCATTATAAGGCAGGTGCTCCTTAAGCATCATCCAAAGGAAAATAGATAATTTAGGAGTCAAGAATATCTTCCATATATTATTCTAGAAAGGTAGTAGAGACGATTAATTACTCGTGCTTGGATCCCTCTGAAGTGATTATCCATGCAAAATTTTTCGTGCCACTATATAACCAAATTTAACAAAGTAAATCCCTCTCCAGTCAAAATAGCACACCAAACTATCTTTCAGAATGAACAAAGGTATGGGAATGGAAATAATATTCTTCACTTCTTCTTCATAAAAATTTGCCTCTAGGATATAATTTGCCTCTAGGATGTGTCTTTTCCATGAACGAGAAGAGTGATCAATTAGTTATGACACTCAAACAATATTGTAGTTGTAATACCCGGCTAGACTCCGGTATCGGGATTCCCACCGTCCGGTGGAAACTCGGATGTCGGAAACCTCTAGAAGGGTAAAACCATGTTTTCATAAAATGTTTTAATGTATTTTATGGTTTTAAGCAAGAAGGGAAATTGAATTTTGAATGAAAAAAACCAAGGAGGCATTTTCAGGTTCGGCCGCCGAACCTTAAGTTCGGCCGCCGAACATTGGATAGTTTAGGGGGGCAAGTTAGGCTTCCAAAAGTTTTAAAGGTTCGGCCGCCGAACCTCATGTTCGGCCGCCAAACTTACATGAGTTTTGGAGGCACTTTAGGCTGCCGAAAGGTGGTCTGGCAGCCCCTATAAAAGGGCTCCATGGCCGAAACGGGCAAGTTTTCTCCCCATTTTCGGCCACGGTGAGTCCCTGCTCTCCCATGGTTCGTTTTTGATGTTTTTCCTCAGATCTTTAGAGTTTTAACGAGTGTTATCTTGATTTGAAGATATTTGAGCAAAAGAGCAAGTTTTGAAGCTTGGAGACTAAAGAGTTGAGATCTCCCCCATCTCCAAGTTAGGATCGTTTCTCCTCTAGATCTTCAAGAGGTAAGAGTCGATCTTGAGCTCATTTTATGTTTTAAACAAGTTTTAAGAGGATTCATGGGGTAGAAATGCATGTTTAGGTTAGTTGAACATTGTTAGGTTTTTATGTGAGTTTTGGACAATGTAGGTTGCTGAGTTGCTTGTTTTGTGTTGTTGTTGGGGTTTAGGTTAGTTTGAGACCCCTATGTGTTGATGTATGTGTGTATGCATGATTTGAGAGGGTTGGATGCATGTTTGGAAGTTTGGGAGGCATTTGTGCATGTTGGAGCTGAGTTTCTGCCCCTTTGGGAGAACTCAGGTTCGGCAGCCGAAGGGACTTTCGGCCGCCGAACCTGCTTGTGGAGGCCAACTTTCGGCTGCCAAACCCTGCCCCCGAAAGTGGACTTTCGGCTCTGGAAGGGAGTTTCGGCCGCCGAAGGTGCCGCCGAACATGCATGAGTTTCGGCTCTGGAAACCACTTTCGGCCGCCGAAGGTGCCGCCGAAGGTGCCGCCGAAAGTGGCTGAGTTTCGGCTCTGGAGGGACTTTCGGCCGCCGAACCTGCCGCCGAAAGTGCCCTGTTCAGCCTTCCTTTGCATGATTTATGTGATTGTTTTAAGGTGTTTTAGGGGGTTTTTGGGGAGTATTTTAGAGTCATGATCATGGATGTTTGGTCCCTCATTTGAGTCCACCTGTGTAGGTTCGGACCCGAGGAACCGAGGACCTCAGCAGTGAGATAGCTGCTTCAGAGTCATTAGAGTTTCAACCAGAGGTGAGTGGAATAACTCATTACGTTTTAAAGCAAATAAATAAATTTTGAGCATGATACATGCATCACGTATGCCATGAGATATACTAGGTTGTTTGCA
The DNA here is from genome assembly GCF_001659605.2 of Manihot esculenta. Lineage (NCBI taxonomy): Eukaryota > Viridiplantae > Streptophyta > Magnoliopsida > Malpighiales > Euphorbiaceae > Manihot > Manihot esculenta. The sequence continues at coordinate 1,069,229 of NC_035175.2, read as the reverse complement.
TTAGAATTCACGAATATGTTGCATTGCATTATTTGATGTTGATGTGGATGGATGTTGGATGATCCTTTAGTCCTCGTATGATATGATATGATGATGATACGGTATGGAAGACCAGTGAGGCCCATTCTACGCCCCTGGCACTATGTTAAGAGAAAGACCAGTGAGGCTCATTCTACGCCCCTGGCACTATGGAATGTTATGCTATGTTATGTTATATTAAGAGAAAGACCAGTGAGGCTCATTCTACGCCCCTGGCACGATTGGACTATGTAGAGGACTATTGGTGACAAATCCATCATTGATGTGATTTGTTTGTGATGTGTTGCATTTCATGAAAGCATGAAATTTAAATTGAATGTTTATTTATTCTGCTCACTGGGCTTTATAGCTCACCCCTCTCCCTTAACCCCCCAGATTTGCAGGTACAGGGTAGACCAGGAGGTCAGCAGGAACAGAGTCATGTTGTATGTAATAGCTAGATGTGGACATGAATATGATGTAATGTAAAAGTATGGTATAGAAATGTAATGTATTGATGCTTATGGAGGTTTAGAGTTGTGCTTGACCATAGTATATTGTTAATCCCTTTCTAGTACATGATCTTAAATGTTTAATGATGATTATTGTAAACCAAGCTTAATGTATGTTATGTTACCCCATTGGAGTATTTGATGAGGACTCCAGTGAAAGGTTTTATGTTATGATTTGTGCATGCACAGGTTAAGCTTGGTGAATGAATGAACGAATGAATGAATGAATAAATGAGAAAGTTTTAAATTTTTATGTAATTGTTGATCATGTATGGGATTAAACAGGTATACAGGATGTATGTTAGGCTTGCTACAGGTCCCGGCGGCCTTAAGCCGATCTGGATCTTAGCGCCGATAGCGGTCTGATTTTCGGGTCGTTACAGTGGTCATGATCCTCTTTAATACTCCGCTTAGAAAGGAAGGAAAAAGGGATCCATTTATCCTGCTTGCCTAGGATAGAATTGCCTTTGCTGACATTCCACCAAAGACCTTTAGAAAGAATTTGTCTGCCTTATAAGATACTCTGCCAACCCCAAAAAGGCAAACCCCTATTTGGGCTTCCATAAAGGAAATGGAGTGATGATATTTCACCTTGAGAATCCTAGCTATTAAAGAATTTGGACCTAGGATAATCCTCCATCCCTGTTTAGCCAGGAGAGCCATGTTAAAACTTTGAAGATCTTTGAAGCCTATCCCTCTCTTGCTTTTAGTTTGTGCTTACAAAGAAATCCAGTGTAGCTTACGAACATCTCCCTCTTGACTCCACCAAAAGTTCGAGATTAAAGAGTTCGACTCATGACAAAAGGAAGCCAATAATTTGAAACAGGACATAACATAAACTGGTATGGCTAGAAGAACTTATCTGATTAGCATCTCTTTGCCTCCTTTTAAAAGAAGATGTTCCTTCCAACCAGTTGTCTTATTAGCAATGCGGTCTCTGAAAGTAGAGAAGATTTGTCTCTTCGATCAAGATATGTCTAAAGGAAAGGCCAAGAAACTTGTGTAAATTTAGTGATGTGAAGAATAGAGGCAATGCTTCTTTTGATCTCTGAAGGAGTATTTGGGCTAAAGAAAATACTTGACTTCTCCATATTGATAGTTTGACCACTTACTTTGGTAGTCCTTCAACACAAAAGAGAAATAGACAAGGGAATAAAGGATACCCTTGCCTAATCCCTCTTGAAGGATGGAAGTAGCCAGTTTTATGCCTATTAATTTGTATAGAGTACGACACTGTAGTGATACAAGTCATAATCCATTTATTCCAAGTGTCATGGAAGCCAAAGTAATAAAGCATATTGTCACGCTACAAGACTTCTCAGCTTGCCAATGTGCGATACTTGTGAGGTTGCTTTCCTCAAAATCAACACAATTAAGTCTAAACAACCAAACAGCAATACAAGGAACGAATTGGGACAATCACACACTTGCAATAGAGAAGAGAAGTGCATAAAGAAGTATATTTCACTAGAGAATGGCTGTAGAGATTACAAGAGCTTTCTCAATACAATTACTCTCTTAATATTCTGCCTATATGTACAAATCGTGGAACTCCCTATTTATAGGCTAACATCCAGTATTTAAGGCTTCTTAGAGAAGTTCCCTGCCAGCTGTATTTTGGAGAAGCTAGATAGTCTCCTTGTCAAGCTTCCTACAATTTTGAAATCTTCCACAGCCTGGCCGTCTTGCTAAATCCGTAGGTCTACAACAGAGAATGGCCCAGCAGCCCTTGGGCGGACTTCCTCAAATCTAGCCCATAGATGGCCAGCGCCCGCGCCTGGCAGCCCAATCCGTATGCCCAGTGCCTTATGCGCCTAATCTTATAAATAAGATTGAAATCAAAAATATAATTTTTCATCCCAAACTCGATCATAATTATTCAAATTCATTTTATTAAATTTAATGAGATCGGATATTCAAATTTATTACCATAATTCAATTAAAAATTAATATAAACTATCAAAATTCATCCTAAATTCAATTATTATTATCCAAATAAAACTCCAACCAGTTTTGTCTTATATATTTAAGTTAATAATTTATATAAAAAATATTTTTTATTAATAATTTTTATTTAAAAATTTAATATCTTTAGAAAATATTTAAATTTTAAATTTTAAATAAAAATATATAAAATTTTTTTAAAATATTATTATAAAAAAAATTATATATATATATATATATATATATAATTAATTATTTATATAAATGGATTCGGATAGAATAACACTTAAAAGATATTATTTTTTAAATTAGGACTCATTCTAAATCCGATTATATTTATTCAAATCTTTTTTATTAGAGTCAATTAAATTCAATATTCAAAAGATATAACTCAATTAAAAATTAATAAAAATTATCTAAATTTAATTATTATTATTCAAATAAAACTCCAACCTATATATTTTAATTAATAATGTATATAAAAAATATTTTCATTAATAATTTTTATTTAAAAAATTTAATATTTTTAAAAAATATATAAAAAAATTTAAAAATATTATTATAAAATATATATATTTATATTAAACTAATTATTTATACACTCTATAAATAAAATTTAAATTCGTCATAAATATTATTTTTTAAATACGAACTCATTCTAAATTAGATTATAAATATTCAAAATCCTTTCTATGACAATAGAAATTGGATTTAGAACAGATTTGAGTCGAAAAATAATATTGTGGTTAGAATTGTGTTTAAAAAATAAAGTTAAAGTTTTATTTATCGAGTATTTATTATTAGAATTCGTTTATATAAATAATTAATTTAATATAAAAATATATATTTTATAATAATATTTATAAATTTTTTATATATTTTATTTGAAAATTAAAATTAAAATTAAAATATATTTTAAAAATATTAAATTTTTAAATAATAAAAAATATTTTTATATAAATTATTAATTAAAATATATAATACTAAACAAATTTAAATTTTATTTGAATAATAATAATTGATAATAATTAAGTTTAAAACAGGTTTAAAATTAAAGTGATTTATATTAATTTTTAATTAGATTTAAAATGATTCGTTATTATTAATATAAATTAAAATTCAGATTTAATTTTCTTAGATGCTTTATCTATTTACCTCCCTATCCCGAGCATCAACTCATTTAATAATTTTCAATAGAATTTAATTGCCTTCATTTTTCAAAATGCTCTACAAAATTGAGTAATATTTGTATATTTAGACCAAATAAAGATTGCATTTAAAATTAAAATCGGCTAGACATGGTAACACAGTAAGAGAGAGATCAGTTATTCACTGTTCAATAATTTTGTGCCGCGGAAGCAAATTTCAAGAAAAAAAATAGAAAACCCTCGGAGCTCTCTCACGTCAACATCTCGTACTCGAGCTATAGCTCTCTACTCCGTAATGCTCCTATTAGATCTTACAAACAAAACCTCTCCTTGTTAGTTTTTCTATTTTTTTCTTTCACTTTTCCGCCTCTTGTTCCTATTTTGCTTTTCTAATTTTGGGCTTCTTTGTATCTCTATATCAAAATCACCCCACTTTCTTTTCACATTCAAATTCTTCCCCTCTTTACCACGCAAAACCCTAATTTTTCTTCCAATTTGCTCTACCGGGGTTTTGTCCCTCACCGAAAATTTTCCTATTTTATCAAAATTAGCTTATAGTATCATGTTAAGGATGCTATCCTTTATACTGTTTCTAAATTTTTATGGTTGTTAAGCTTGAGATTCGAACAATGGGTGGCTTAACCAGCAACAACAAGCGAGACCCGTGTTCAAATTCTCCTGATTTTCACATTTCAAAAAAGCCAAGATTGTTGTCCATGCATCAAACTCCTAACCAAACCCTAGGATCCTCCAATAGTACTGTATCTAGAATCTCCCGGTACCCAGAAACAACCTCAAAGATTCGCCGGGAAGTTCATGCACCTTGCAGAATACTTAAATTTGGCTTATCCAGGTACAAGGATAGTGATTACGGTGTAAAGAAGAAATCTAGTGCTGATGATATGGGTAATTTCTTAAGTAAACAGCTGGACTCTGCCAGGAGAAGCGCAATTGGTTCTTTTAGGTATCTGCTCAAAGATAAGCAAGTGATTGATGCTGATAACGTACTTGAGAAGCCTGAGAAGCAGGCGGTATCTGAGGATTCCAGTATCGAAGAAATTGGGGCTATTGAAGGAGATGGAAGAGAAGGGAGGTCTATGGTTTTGGACCAGAGGTCACGAGATGACCTTGTGTGTAATAAGGATGATAATGATGTTAAAATTGTGGAGGAGAGATCCGTGGTTACTTTGGACGGGAATGTAGAGGTGCAAAATGCGGGAAAAATGTTGGATTCATTGGTTTTGAATGGCGAAGTTGATGTATCCAGTGTCGAAGTGTATAAGAAGTTGTTGGAGAGTGCGGAGAGGAGGAATGGGCGTTTAAGAGCGTTGGATTCTGAAATTGAATTGAACCAAAAGAAGCTGATCTTTTACCAGTCAACGCGACCTATTAAGAAGCCCGACGAGAAAGCTGTGGAGGTAGGGTTATTTTTTCTCCTATGTTTTGATGAACCAAATTGGGTTTTTCTTTTTATATATAAATTTAAAACACTGAACCTCCTTTCTACATTCTGGAAGTATTATTGTTCTAACAGTTCCAGAAGCAGTATCAAATGCTAACTAAGTTGTTAAGAGCATTTTGATCCTTCTTGTACAAGAAGAAAAACTTTTTCAGTATTCGTTTAAATGGGCGATAATTGAATTACAGGAGATACCTCGTGAACCCTTTATTGCTCTTACGAAGGAGGAGGAGTCTTTGGTCAAACGTGCTTTTTCACCCAACAACAGGTATGGTATGATCAATGTGAGTTTTGATAATTTAGTGGGTGGGTGTTGTAATGCTATTGGTTTTATTTTTCTGCAGGAGGAAGGTCTTGGTTACCCACAGGAATTCAAATATTGATATTACTGGAGAAGTTCTGCAGTGTCTTAGACCAGGAGCATGGTTGAATGATGAGGTATATTTTTGGATTATAGCTATTGCTACTTTTGTGTGGTATAGACCATAGCGTTTTATTTATTTATTCAAACTGTTGTGTTGAAAAAATAATTGTTTTTGGTGGGCTGATGATTATATACGCTCTTTGTTTTGCAAGGTCATAAATGTGTACCTTGAGTTGCTAAAAGAAAGAGAAAAGAGGGAGCCACAGAAGTTCTTGACATGCCATTTCTTCAACACTTTTTTCTACAAAAAGGTGTTTTGCTTGCTTTCCTTCATTAACCATTCTTGTACTTGTTCATAGTGTTGACGGTTGTTTCCTGTAATGCTAAAAATATCCCTTGGCAACGGTTCTGTACTTGTTCTCATCATACGTATCACAAGGATTTGAAATGTCTCAAATTTCTTTTTCTTTTGTTTTTCCCCTTTATACTGTCATTTTTTGTTGTTGTCACTTGCATAAACATTTATGGCACAGCATTCTTAGTTAACATAGTTTAAAATTACTAAAATAAGTTGGGCTAACCATTTTATGCCTAGTGGTAAAGGTGTCCAGAAGTTATTTAGGGCCAATTGGAGTGGGGAATAACTAAGTTCCTTATTATTTATGGCACGCCATTCTTAGTTCCTAGTTCTGTATTGGCAAATATGTATTGCATCTTTCTAAATATGTAGAAAGATATATAGGCACATGCTATTAGAACGCTGGAACATTGTTTTCTGTATTTTCCCCTATCTTTATTTTTTATTTTCCTACATAACCTTTTCCTTTTTTGTTGGTTATGTTTTCCTTCTTCAAAATTTTGGCATTCATGTATTTCTTTATTTGATATATAACTTGAATTTAATTTAATGTTTTAGTTAACAAGCGCAGAGAAGAACGTCTATGACTATAGAGCTGTCAGAAGGTGGACTACAGAGAGGAAGTTGGGATACTTCCTGATAGAATGTGATAAAGTAAAGTGAATCACATGCTTTTTTATCTGTCTTATCAAATATTTTTCCTTTAGTGGATTTCTTACTTGAATAAATTTTGCTGTTGTGCTTAGATATTTGTTCCTGTTCATAGAGAGATCCATTGGTGTTTGGCAATTATTAATAAAAAGGATCAAAAGTTCCAGTATCTTGATTCACTTAAAGGAAGGGACTCAAGGGTGCTGGAAAACCTGGTATGCTTTCTGGTGTTGCCTTCAAATATTAGTTGTTGAGAGACTTGCAACACTATTTCAAATAGCACTCTGTAGACTGCAGTTCTGTTCTAGTACATTTGTGTATGAGCAGTATTCAGGGAGATAACTTCTATTCAATTGTTGATATGGGTTTACTAGCCTTATCCAATTATATGCAGAATAGTTTTGGGGTTAGAGTGGGGTTTTCATGTTACGATAATTAGTTATCTGCAAGATGTCTTATTCTCTTAGTTATGAAAAGATCAAAAGCAAAATAAAGTTCTATGAAAAGATTTACTAATCTGCTGCCTCAAAATCTGGCTAATGTTGATCATTGTTATGTGCCAGGCTAAATACTATGTTGAAGAAGTGAAGGACAAGAGTAAAAAAGACATTGATGTAAGCTATTGGGAACGTGAATTTCTTGAAGACCTCCCTGAACAGCAGAATGGGTGTGTATCCTCTTATATTCCTGCCAACTTTAATTCATAACACATCTGAGAGGATTCCATTGGTTGATGCAAATTTTTTGCAACAAAAAGCATGCAAGAAATATGAGCAGTGATAATTAGAATTGCAGGATTTTTATTACTTTAAGTTTTAGTAAGTTATCTACCTGAAAAGCCATACAAGATCCATGTATGTAGCTAGACTGTGTTACTCTCTTTCTTATCCTTTCAATGTTGCCTTATCTAATGTTCTTCTGAGTCATATTTGAGTTTTAATTTGATAATGGTATATTATTAGAACATCCCTAGGGTTAACATAACTAATAGTTACTTTGTCAGTTGTCACTATGAAAATTCCATTATACTTTTCTTCCATCTTACGTAGTTGTTTATATCTGTTCTGTTTCCCTTGAGGAATTTGCATTTAATACTTGTGAATCCCAATCTGTCTGATTTTCTATGCTCACTTTAATTCAATTCCGCTTTGATTTCTGATTCAACTTTGTATTTCTGTTACCAGGTATGATTGTGGCGTGTTCATGATCAAATATGCTGATTTTTATAGCAGAGGTATAGGACTTTGTTTTAGCCAGGTAAGAAATGTACAAGGGGAAACTGTGCCTAGCGGCTATTGCAATCAAATCTATGTCTTCTGATTATGTCGATTTTGATCTCAATCTCTCTACTTGTTTCCCGTTTCAAGGATCACATGCCGTACTTTCGGATGAGGACAGCCAAGGAGATCCTAAAATTGAGGGCCGACTGAAGTGAGCATGCCACTAAGATAATGGAGATTATTTGCATTGTTTTTCCAGCGATTCTGCAAATAGCAGATCTGCTATATTTTGAAAGATGATTGCACAATACCTGTGCTTACCTTGTGAATAGAAGGATCCATCTGCATGATAGCAAAGCAGTTTTGAGTTGTAGTTGAACTAATTGATCAAGGATTGTTCTGGCGATTGATGACTGATGCAGAATTCAGAACAAGCTGGGCTCTGTAATTTTTTCCTTTTCTTAATTTTTGGGTACTTGAAAGGTATTTGGGTTTATTTTTGTCATCTTTGCAGGGCGGTCTCGGGAATGTAATGATTTGATTTCAAGCTTTTTGAGGAAATGATGCATATATTTTGGCTCTGTCATTTGTTGCGCATCTTATTTACATCACAATATATCCTACATGTTATGTGAATCTCTTTAATTTGACAAATTTTAAATACTTGTTCCGTTTATTATGGAGGAATTTTTCGATGCTTATAGGCGAAGCATTATCTGACAACCGCAACATCGCATCATATGACCAGGTGCACCAGAGTTGACTAGAAAAAAATAATATCACAATATGATTTATGTAAAATATATATTTCACAATTTTATTGTTGTTTTTCCCTCCCTCCCTTCCCTAAAAGAGAATTGTACCCCAAATCATATTTAACAACTTTCCGAGGCCGCAACCCCACAAATCTGCTGATAGAACATCAGATGCATCTGAATAATACATTCAACAAATCCATCACCACTAATGAATGTGAATATGCCGACCACCACTCTAAAAGCAAGAAAGCCTGGATGTGAACAGCGACATTTTCCCTTGATACTATTGATATGTAGTGCATCGGATCCTTGTTAAACCTAAAAACGATTCCCTGCCTTGCGACTGCGAAATTGGGAAATAAATAAATAAATCTAGTGAGCAAACTATATACAGATTAGACTAACTGGAAGAAAATCCCCATTACAGGAGCCATATCAAATCAGCAGAACCATTCAAGCATGACAAAATCATATTGCAACTAAAATACACAAGAGAAGAATTACAAGAGATCCCATCACTGAAGAAGACAGTGCTGCATTAGCGAGGAACTCTCTTCCGACTGAGAATTTCTTGTTCTTTTAATCGATGCTGAAACCTAGCCAGACGAGCTTGAAGGCTAACCAGACCTGCTGCCTTGCGTGAGAGCACAAAGCTTAACTGGGTCACATAGTTATCTACGAGACTGCCTGGTTGGTCAACTTCTGCCAGCAGTTTCATTTCCTGGCCCCAAAAACAATAAATGATCAGTCGATGCTAAATTATTCAAACCAGAAACACGGTATTAAAAGAAGCATCTTCACTTGCCTCACGAACAATCTCCATTGTATCCTCAATTTCTTTTCTATGAGCCTTGATTAGGGCCTCTTCTTCCTAGAAACCAATAAAGAAAAAGATTAGTGGAAGCCATAACACGCATCTAAATACAGATTAAAACAAACACAAGAAAGCAAACCTCAAGTATGGCATCAATATTCCCATCTGAATGAGGATCAGGTTCAAAATGTCGCAACCCAGTATTATTAGCAGGGTAGTTTCCTGGGTTCTGCTGTCTGCTGTTTGTAGGGGGGAGATCAGAACCAATGTTATCTTTTTTCAACCAGTTACCCAACTTCTCCGTCTTTTCCTCCCTAGATCCTTTTTTACGAGGTGGTGACACCTTTTGCATCTTCGCTTCTGTATCCACATAGTTTTGGGAGGATGATGAATGGACTTTTTGACTTGTAGAACCACCATAAGTATTAGTAATTTCATCTGAATGAGTATCAGGTTCAAAATGTCGCAACCCAGAATTATTAGCAGGGTAGTTTCCTGGGTTCTGCAGTCTGCTGTTTGTAAGGGGGAGATCAGAACCAATGTTATCTTTTTTCAACCAGTTACCCAACTTCTCTGTCTTTTCCTCCCTAGATCCTTTTCTACGAGGTGGTGACACCTTTTGCATCTTCTCTTCTGCATCCATATAGTTTTGGAAGGATGATGAATGGACTTTTTGACTTGTAGAACCACCATAAGTATTAGTAATTTCATCTGAATGAGGATCAGGTTCAAAATGTCGCAAACCAGTATTATTAGCAGGGTAGTTTCCTGAGTTCTGCTGTCTGCTGTTTGTAAGGGGGAGATCAGAACCAATGTTATCTTTTTTCAACCAGTTACCCAACTTCTCCGTCTTTTCCTCCCTAGATCCTTTTCTACGAGGTGGTGACACCTTTTGCATCTTCTCTTCTGTAACCACATAAGTATTAGTAATTTCAACCCTTTCCTTATCCATTGAGCCAGAAGGCATACTTTCTTCTTGCCCATTCAAGGGATAACTTGAAGTAAAGCTTGGGGGCTGTTTGTCATAATCAGTAGTAGGGTTGTAAGAGAAAGTTCCTTTTTCTACCAACCTTCTACCCGTATCCACTGGTTTCACCTCTTGCTGCTCATAAACATCATCAACATCTTGAAAAACAGGCAAAGATGATGATGACGATACATCCTTGTTAGTTGGAGGTAATGAATTTGTATTCTGATCCTTTCTTGGATTTCCACCTTTTGATAGACTTTTAACCCTGTCAATTTAAAAAATGATTTGAGTTCTATAATAAGAGGGCATACATATAGCTGATACTCAGAACAGGAACATACATACCGATCTGCATATCTCAAAGTATTGAGTGTATGTTCACATGATCCTGCATTCGGAGAAATGCAAGAGATCATAACTGTTCTGGAGTTTCCAACAAAGGAGTCACGGAGTACTTCTGTCAGTTTGCTCCCGCGAAATGGTATATGAATCTGGTCATTGTCTAGAGCACGAATACATTCCTTAAGAGCCAAAAGGCTCTTATTAATTTCAGCACCTTCAATCCTGCAATGACCGAATAGTAGCATTACCTTCACAAGTAAATAGATGTCCAGAAGGCTTTGACATTGGAAAGCTAATTCATAATAATTCATAGGTGCCCAAATGACAGTGCTACAGCCTTGCTAGTTTCAAATGCACAAAAAATGTACATGTAAAGAGAAACAGAACTGGCTCTGCCAAACCCCGAATACAGACAACACAAAATCTTGCACATTAAAAAGTCACACAGATAGTAATTTTAACCAAACCTTTTTCACAATATTCCAACATTAAGACAGTTCTATCCTTCTTTGCATTATGCATCTACAATTTTCCACAACGTTGTAGATGTTGACACTTCCAGAATTTCATTGTCATGGTTTCCATATTATACAATTTCAACTATAAACTTTGCAGACGAGACAGGCATACTACATATGGCATAATGAATAAAATGGATAAGATCCATACCAAGGAATCTTATCCTATTTACACAATGAACATGTAAAAGTAGATCACACTTGCTAAAGGAAAACTAATATAGACAGAATATCAAAATTCAAACGCCTACAAGTTTGTAGTTAGTGCAAAATCAAAATAGAAAATTTTAGTACAATGCAGGTACCTTGTTTGTCGGTCATTATCAGTGGTGTCAGCACCTCGTTCACTACCAGCAAGATCAATAAAAGAAATTTTCCCAATCACTTTTCCACTTTTAGAATCATTCCCATCATTATTCCTCCTGGAGTCTTTAACCTCACCGTGCTTCTTAACAGCAAGCTGTAAGATAGCATGTGACCTTGAAGATTCCTCATTGGCACCAGTAGATCCTGTACTTCTTGCTGCATTTCCCTTCTCAATATATTCCTTAACAATCTGTACATCAGAAACTTCAAATTCTTGCAGTCCAACAATACAAACTTGCTGTCGCCCATCTTCTCTCATGCAAAGTTTCCTATATGAGAACAACAATTCATTCAGCAAACTCAGTCACTAACCATTCAGGATATAGCTGCAATATCCACTACTACATAATATCAATAAGCAATTTCTAAAAGGATAATGCATGTTGTACGAGGAACATAGGATGGGCATGGAAAAACTAACTAAATTATTTTCTCGATTAACAAATCAATTCATTCAAAGACAAATAACACTAAAGAGAAATACTTACTTTCTATCACTGAGAAGATCGAAGAGTTTTCCACCATATATTTCAAAAAAGCTAAGCCACAGTTTGAATCTCTGATTTCGATAAACTGGCTGGTGCAACAATCTAACAAGGTCCTCAGCAGCTCTTAGAGGCAATGGTTGCATGGTGAATGTCTTGCCGCTACCTGAAATCAAACGCTTAAAGGAGTTCTAGTTACCCACAAAACAGTTTATATCGCACTTAGATTCAGAAACAGACAGCACCAACAGAAACACACACACACACAGACGTAACAATACAATATAGCAGGAAAATCTGCACACATGCATGCAAGCACACCACACAACCACTTCCTTTCTCTCTCACTCGGTCATAACAGAAAAAGCAGTTAAGAAAACCACTAGAAGCTCCTTCAGTGTAAATTTGATTCTTCCCTATTCTTTGAATAATAATGATGCTTCCAACTATTGCTGGGTTTTGATGCGTTTCACCAACTTCCAATGTCTGCGTATGCACACTAACTCTAGCATAAATTTTCTTCTGTACTAATCAATGATATGTAAGCTTAATATACAATATAGGAAAGATGAATAAGATATTTACCTGTCTGACCATATGCAAAACATGTAGCTTTTGTTCGCTGGAAAATGATGGGAATAATTGGCTCCACAGTCACACGATAAACCTGTTTGAACAAGTCAAACAATCATTTTTTTTCCTTCTTGGACAAAACTAATGAATAGCCAAAGAACCAAACCTGAGCTAGTTAGATTATTCAATTGAATTGATGGGCCCATGAGAGAGGAAGTGGGGAAGGGTGATCAATGGAGATAAGGGGAGGGCATACTGAAAAGGAAATGTATTTTCTATTTCATTTAAGAAATATATTTTTTTACTCTAATTTTAACTGGTTGGATACAATTGAAACTAAGGTTTCAGATTGGAATGAAATTGCCAAATTAAAAGTTTTAAACATAATCGGTGAAACACGAAAAGGTACAACTTTTTTACTCATAGGCCTTAAACTTTTCATATTTTCTCACATTTAATGTGCACACTAATGCAGCAATAATACTGACTTCTATCTGTAAGACTACACAGTAAACATTACCTCATCATTGGTGACATGCTGATCCAGAACAGCATCAAAACAAAATTCATGCTTCTCAACATATGCAGTCAAGTCAACCTTTTCATATCAGCACAAAATGTTAGGCCTTTCAAAAGGAAGAAAGGAAGATAACAGACTACAAGGAAATCAATCAACATTTCCTATCTTCATCAGAAAAATCCAAAATAATGATGTATGTGATGAAGAGAAGAAACCTTTAGCTTGGGTTCATGAACAGTTAAAGCATTATCAGAAACAGTTACAATATCATCTTCCTTCCGAGCAATCTCCTTCTTGTTAAGTGGTCTTTTGCGCACCTGCAACCAAAATCACCATATTATTGTGAGTCACAAGATAAGCATCAAATAGAGAAAAGAAGAAAGCTAGGAGCAATGTCATCTGCATACAGGCATAAAGGAAACTACATCAGAATGTGAAAAATTTTATGAGGTTGTAATAACCAAAAACTATCCACCTCAAAGCAGCTCTCATCCACTTTTAAGATTTATTAAATTAACCGTCATTCAAACTTGAACTACAATTCTGTCCAAATCTCCTCTTTTTTTATTCATCTATCAACACATAGCATTTAATAATTCTGCAAACAACATATATTACTTAATTTAAAGCAGCTCTCATCCACTTCTAAGATTTGTTAAATTAACTTTCATTCAAACAATTTAAACTAAAATCCTGTCCAAATCTCCTCATTTTTTATTCATCTATCAAGTATCAACACCTAGCATTTAATAATTCTTCAAACAACATATATCACTTAATTTCTCCACATGGGGTGTCTTCTGAAAACTTCAGGTTTTTTTGTGTATTCCCACAAAGGATACCATAGAAAACAAGACACTGATTGAGCTTTTCTTAATGAATAAAACTAGACAAAGAAATAACCGACAAGTTTGAATTAAATGAATGAGACAATTCGATAATTGTCCCAAGTGCCTCTGGCTGTAGCAGTAAAAGTAACTATGCCAAGCAAATTATATCTGAAACCTATTGTTCTTCCTCTACCAAAAAATGAAAAAAGTGTACATGTAAACAGACATTCACACATTAACAATCACTTATGCACCAACAGGCACATGCAAGATAGAGGAGAGGAAGGAAAGAAGAAGTGCCAAGTATATAACCAACTTACCACAACTTTAATTTTAGCGACATTATTTTCCCTAGTGCTGTTCTCTTTTTCATTAATAGAAGATGGAATACATGAATCTGGATCATTTTGCTCCCTTTGCTGTTTACCACTGGTTGCATTATCATCAAATCCTTTTGAACCACCAGGCATGAATGGTGATGGCTCGAAAGGTTCTGAGATGACATGCTGCCAAGACATCAAAACAACAATCACTAAAATGTGGAAAAGGAATCATTAAAGGACTTACAATTTTAAGAAATAAAATAAAAAGAAATATATATATATCAGCACTAAAAGAAAACAAAAAATACTGACATTATCTTACTACACTCCTTATTACATAACATTCAGTGGACCTCATTGTGAACCCACTTTAGTAGCTTTATGGACTTGAAATCATTACAAACAACAAAAGAGGCAAAAGCATGTAAGCTCAATTGGGGCCATTCTGAACTCCTGAATTTTATTCTGTAGTTAGTAACTATTGACACACTATTATGAATTAAAATGGAGAAGATGAAAAAACAGATAATAAGAAGTGCCTAAAACAAATGAAGAGAAGAAAAAACTAGTTTTATAGGTTGCACCATCTTAAGGTCACAGAATCAACAACTGATGAGTTATCCTACACTAGTGGGCAATACTTTAAGGATAGGTGGTTTTATTTTTGCTTTGCTCTGGTAAAAAACCCTCCTCTGGTAACAAGGCCATCAAAGTCAGAAGTCTCTAATCATATCACTTTTACTAATCAAAAGAAAAAGGTGGAAGCATACAATAGACAAAATACTCCATAAAGAGCCATACCTCAGATAGAAGTTCTGTATCATCCATAGCATGAAGATCTAAAAGGCCGGCTCCAAAATCACCCCTAAAGTCTGGAGAATAAAAACCATCTGATACAGGCATACCAGCTGAAGTTTGGGCAGCTGGTGTGTAAGGCTCAGAGCCTGATTCTCCATTAAAATTGAGGTTTCTCATTAGCTTGAAAAGCCTCTGCTTTTCTTCAGCAGATTGCGCTCCATAACCCTTTAAGAAAGACAAAAGTATATGATACCCACATTACTAGAAGTACAAACTCATGCACATTGTAAAATCCATATTAGACATTAGGAAAAATTGACAGTATTTATGGATTGTCCACAAAATTTGCAGATGGAAAACCAGGCATAAAATTATCAGAGACAAACCTTGTTCTATGGTTACATAAATGAGACCAAACTTATTATCCAGACTAACAATCCATTTTACATAAACTTAACTTGAAATGCTGATTGAAAACTTACATACATGTTAACCAAAACAAAGGAGCATTAGTTTTTCACTAAAGCACTCAAAGATTAATCATGTATGAAGCAGTCAGCCCAAAGATAAACATGCTCGTATTTGAAACAATTATGTCCACTACGAAAACTCAGCAATGAACCCAGTAAACTTCTCCAAACTCCTTCCAGAGCAAAATCATCAATTCAAATATGGAAATACCCATAATCAAAACCACCATCCGGACCATACAAGATATCTATCACACGCAACAAAACAAACATCCTAACTCCCAGTACCAGAACCACTCTATAACCCAAAACAAAAGAGAAGATAATGCAAACAAAAATCATTAGAAAGCACCCAAAACATTACCTGCATCAGGAGATTAGGGAGGAGGCGCTGATCGATGCCTGTTGAAGCCAAGGGAGAGGCCAGATGCTGCAAGCCCGCAGACTGGAGCCACCGTGCCATGACCGCATCGCCGGCATCACTTGCGGGGCCTGCATTGTGTAGAGGCCCACCGCCGGCATTATCATATAGAGCGGTCGCCGCAGCAGCATTGCTCTGCTGCATCTGGCCACCCATGTGGCGCTGCGAGCGCTTTTGAGGAGCCAATTTTCAAGATCTATTTACCACGGCTTCGGACAGAAAACCAGAAAGAAATTTAAATAATAAAACATTAAAAATCCATAAAACAAAATAAACATAAATGCAAACAAATGGAGCAATTCAAAAGCAGCACCCACAAGTAGGAGAAAATTCGAATCCAAAGCAGAGCATGGAAAACGAATCCTGTAAAAGTCGACTCCAATCCACGAAATTCTGCAATCCAAAAAATCCGATCTCAATGAAAACATTAAAATTCAATCCCAACAATCAGCAATCACATTTTCCGCAATAAAACAAGACGAAAGAGAGAGAGAGAGAGAGAGTTACCGGAGATGTTATGGAAGAGAATAAGAGGTGGGGGTAAGAACGGAGCGAAAGTAAAATTGATGAGCAGATCTGAAACTGTAGAAATAACGCAAAAACCCTAAAATGTTTTGTTTGTGAATGCGAAGGAAGGAGGGAGAGGAAGGCTGCGTTTGAATTTTTCTGTCCGCGACAAATGAGAAATGTTAATAGCAGAGAGAAAGAGAGAGAAAGAGATCGCAACGTACTTGGCGAAGGAGACCGTTCGTTCATAAAATGTGTCGCGTCATGCTGAATTCATTTCTTCTTTTCTTTTAATGATTTGGATTTTTATTATCGTTAATTTTACATCCTTTTTTATTTTTTAATTAATATCTTTTTATCTTATATATTTATTAATGTGGTTAAATCTTAATAATAAACATTTAATTTAAAAATTATTGAATTTATCTTAATACAACTATATGTAACTACATTAATTTTCAAAATATTTATTTATTATGATATTAATAATTTTTGGGTGTCCTAAAGAATAATGAGGCATGAAAGATATTCTTGTTGAAGAAGTTACTTGCAGAGTTCAATTTCTTTTAATTTATATATATAGAAGATGCATGATATTATTTTAAAAATATAAATTAATGTCCGAATAAAAACGTATTATTAGTTAAACTTTGTACATCACTTTTATGTATGAACTATGGAATTCACGATAATTGTTTTTTTTTAATTCAACTTTCATTTTATTTCTAAAGTCAAATTAATATTAAATCATATTTACATTAAACTGTACATAATTATTCTTTATTTTATTTAACTTAAATTTGATTAATAAAACTTATTAAATGAACTAATTTTTGAGATTTTAGATAAAAAGGCAGCAAACGGAAATAGAGAAAAAAAAAGAAGGAAGTAATTATGATGTGTTTAGGTGGAGACAAAGGTCTATTTTCTACGCCAAGTCCAAATTTACCTAACAACAAATTCGGTTCAATTAAAATTAAAGGGAATTTGAATCCTTGCCTAACATAAACCAAATTGAGAGATCTGATATATATATACACATGACATTGGTTTAATATAATTCAATGGTTTAGATGTTTTCTTTTCTTACCTTTTCTAAATTCATATTTTCAAACGAAATGAACTATTGATTTTGATATTACTTGATAAGTTCTATTTTATTTGATTAAAGGGAAAAAATTCGTGGAGAATGAAAAATATTGCCAATATTATCCCTCCAAAATAGCGAAAAGTGGGAAAGTGCAACAGCAAAATGATATTCTTTTATTTTAATGTCTTATTATGAATATTTTATATAATAAGAGCAAATTGTTAGTTTCATTTTTATTTCTATTTATTCCTTTTCTAAACAAGACTTTCAATCATTTTTATTTTCTATTTATCCAAATATAAGGGAGAGAATAAAGCGACGATCTTTCTTTTATTTTCCTTTCCCTCTTTTTTTTTTAATTAAAAAATTTACAGCTATTTAATTTAATTAATGTTTACTGAAATGGAAAGATTTATTTTTTAATTTAAAATAATAAAAATACATTTTTTTTAACAATTGATTTATTTAAAACGAGATGATATAATCAATGATTCATATGTGGTGAATGAGTTGGAAGATGATGATTTCAGGGTGTGGGCTAACTTCTATGCCGGCTCTGAAAAAAATGTGATTACCAGAACTGTATTGATTCAGCTGCATACCAATTATCAACAATTGCTTCAAACTCTTGAAATTTGTTGCTATATGCTGCATTTTGAGAATTCAAGTTTATTTATTTGATTATATCTAATTTATATTCTTACTTTCATATGATATCAGTTTCCTCTACGCTCCTGCACCATGGATCCATTGCATGGCCACTGTGGGACTGTTTTAATTTAGAATCCCAAATAATGAAATTTTAAATTTTGTTATAATTTTTAAAAGTTACATTAAATTAAAGGATCAGAGCAGTGGCTATCCTAGATTAGCTTGAAACATGGTGTTAAAGGGTGTGTTGTAGTGGTCATAGTGGCCGGTGGATCTCAAAAGTGGGGTAACTGAAAAAACTCTGCTTTATAGTGTGGCCTGATTTATCATACCTTGCAGCTCACTTTTTAAAAATGAACAAATAAATAAATGAATAAAGTCTTGCTTTAACTTAAAGTAAGTGGGGTTTTAGACTTTAAGATGTTGCAATTTAATAACAAATGCAAAATTTGAATTAAAAGTCTAATGATTTCATTGACCCAAATAAGCTCTGGCATCCTTGCTAGTGGTGCATCCACCTCAGTTTAGACTTCCTAACAACAGCTAGAGCTGAACGCAAAATTTATAAGTAAATTGTACAATAACTTTTAAGGTAAACTATAATTTAGTCATACTTAGGTATTTTTAGTTTTAAAAACCAACTATATGGTTTTGTAATTGAAAGAATCATAAATTAATCTCTAACATAAAAATACAGTTAAGTCACTACTATTGTTTTATTCATTTAAAGATCAATTTACTATATTTAAATTATAGAACTAAATTATTAAGATGTATGAAATTATAACAATTTTGTGAATGAAATAAAATAATATTAATTGTTTTTACCACAGCAATGATTAATTTATTGATTTTCTTAAATTACAATAACTAAATTTCTTACTTTTAAAAATAAATGCATTAATATATAAATCTAATTATCTATAGAGATCAAATTGTAGTTCACTTTTTTATTTTACACTTATGATAGTTTTGTTTAAAATCCGCCATAACCATAATTTTTTCAAAGTTTAAATATGAGCTGGTAATTGAGTATGTCTCAAAATAAATAAGTTTTTTAAGGATTTAAATTATAATAAATAGAGCTGTTTAGTTTTGGTTTGGTATAATTTTTATTAAAAATTAGAATTAAAACCAAACTTCCAATTTTTTTATTTTTAAAAATTATATTCAAAATTAAATTTCGATACTAAGTTCTAAGTAATTTTCGTACCGTTTTGATTCGATTTCAATTTTTATTTTAATTTTTTTAACTTTAATTTTAATTTAAATTTTAATATTTATAAATAAAATAATATAAATAAATAACAAAAAATAATAATACTAATATCTAAACAATAATAATACTAATATTAATATATATTCTATATAATTTTTAATAAAAATATTATATTATTTTTTATATAATTATTAATTATATATTTTTAATAAAAAACATATGTGTAATTAATATATAAAAATATATTATATTATTAATATGTGATTAACTCATATAATATAATTAAAAATTATAAAATGATTAATATATTTATAGTTTGAAATAATAAATATATATATATAATCTATTTAAATGGAATAAATTATAATTAACTAATCAAATCATTTAAATTATATTGTTAAAATTTTTTAATAATTAATTAAATTATATGATTATTTTATAATATTTTTAATAATTATTTAATAGTTAATAGCAAGAATTATATTTAAATTATATGAATGATTTAATTTATAAAAATAATTAAATAGTATTATATAAAAATAATTAAAAAGAGTGTGTAAATACAACTAACTAACGAATTAAACTTGTATTAAATTTAAAATAACTTTCAAATAACTATTTTGTTTATATATTTATTTATTTATAATTATTTATTATATATTATTTAATAATTTATAAAATTTAAATTTAAATTCATTAAATAAAATTCTATAATTTTAATAATATAAATTATAAAATCATATTAAAAATATATAAAATATAAAATATATAACTGAAATTATATAATATAACTATAATATCAATAAAATTATTTACAATATATATATATATATATATAATATTAATTTTTTGATATAATTCGGTGGTTCTAGTTTCGCTCTGATATAATTTTAAATGAAAAATTAAAATCATAATTAAATAACTAAATAAATTTAATTTAATATAGTTATTTTTTATAATATTGATTATAATATCAATTTTTTTATTTTGATACGATTTTCAATTCGGTTCGAGACTCCAAAAACCGTCCAAAGTATATTTTTTACAAATTTTCAATTCAAAAAATTTATGATAAATGAAGTTAGCATGGATCTATCAATTGATTATGATGATTCAATATAATAAAGCATGGTGAGAATCATGACCATAAAAAATGCGTATTTCCTCTCCACATATATCTTCTCTCCTTTCATCTCCGCTTTTATATCTAGCATCCTTGCTTCTCTCCTCTTCTTTCATTCTTTATGTTTTACCTGCGTTTTTCTTACCAGTTCTGGGGATGGTTTTGTGTTCTCCTTCACTAATCCTCCATTTATCCTTCGAGTGAGGCTTTTGAAACTACTTCTTAAAGGGACTGAATGAAGCAGATTTCTCGACTTCAAACCAACTTCTACAGATAATATTAAAACTTTAACCCAGCATATCCTTAACAAAGTGTTTATTCAATCCACCGTCCATTAGACTTTATCCATGATCGTGGTTTTTACGCTGATCGCAAGTCCGAACCTAGGTTTCTCTTCTGAAAAAGTGTAAGCCTCCTACGATAATGCAATTTGACGCATTATCAAATGCGATTTCCAATCTCCCAAGTAATTCAAGCTCTTAGTATTAAATACAAGTCAATGTGTTCTAACGAAGATAATTCCATTCACATAGCTACTAGATGCAAGAACAATATACCCAAAAAAAAGTCATCTCAAAACTTGCAAAACTCATCCTAAGACACCCTCCTTGCATCAAAAGCTTAAATAAAATTACAAGCTTAGTTCCTTCAGATGACACCGGCCAAGTCCAAAACAGTTGAGATAGTTTTCCAACCAAACTTACAAAGACCTGTGTAATTTTCTTGTGAAAACAATCGAGCAAACTATCAATAACTTAAATTGCTTGGAAATGGCTATGATCCGCCAATCAAGTTCCACAAGATTGATTCCAGTGATAAAAAGACACCAAAACAGCATTAATACAAACTAATTTTGCGATAAATTTTGGAATACACTCAATAAAAATATTAAATTATTTGTCAACAAAAGACATAAATATTCCGCATGATAAAATAGCAAGTCACAGCCAATCAACCCCAATTAAATCCAAAATGAAAGCCTCACGCACCAAATGAAAGGGCACAATGATAAAAACTAGAAATACAGCAAGTAACTCCCACTTCGAAGCTGGGTATCCATACTTAGCACTTGACCTCCTTCAAGGCATAGGCAAAATACAAAAATGTTGGGTCAGTGGCACCTTCCTTATAGTAAGCAAACACAAGAGAGCCATCATCATGCATGCTCTCACCCACAAAACTGCAACACAAGCAAAGATCTTAAATATCATTCATATGTAAACTATAAATATATACACCTACAAATCCAGAAAAGACCATAATCCATGAATGTGAAAAGAACTTACAATTGTAGGTCACTAAGCTTAGAGAGCAGAAACTTTGTTGCTGCCTCAATGTTTTTCTTGAAAGTCTCTTGCTTCTCCCCATCCAACTTAGCTGTCAACAACTTAATAAACCTCTTCATGTATGTGACAAACTGTTTCTTGTCAAAAGAAGGTTGCTCCTACAAATCATGAATTGTGTTCATGTTAAATTTCAAATTTTAAATTAAATTTTAAGTTAGTCACTCAAGGACTCACCTGAAGCCTAAATGTATCAACAATGTCAACCACTTTAACTGCTTGATCATCAACACCCTCATCTTCATCTGCACCCTCAGCAGAAGGATTTGCACCAATATCCACATCAACAGCTCCTTGAACAACCCACTATAAACCAAAACACACAACATGTGACAAATAACAATTACAAAATCATCCAACATTCACCACACAATTATAAACATTGATCCATCTTTACCTTTCCTTCAACTTCCCACAACATGCCATTCTGAATTTCTTTGTATGGGAATGAATCCGAGAGAAGCTCATCACCTGAGCTCCATTGATAAAATTGAAGTGGGTAAACATATTAAAAAAGAGTCATTTCCTTTCAAAGTAAATTACATAAACTACCCATAGGAGAATTTCAGTAATATCACGTCAGATATTGGTTTTGAAATAGAACGTCCATTTTAGTTGCATCTAAGTTTCGTGCAGACAATGACTCAAACCAGTGCAAGAACCGTACTGTAACATAAAAAGGAATAACTAGAGTGCTAAGGCATGCAAAGGAAGATTACACAAAGACCACACAAGCGCAAACCTAAATGATTGCATGACGTATAGATGAAATCAGATAAAACAAGAATAGGCAAATTCCTACGGCATGAACTAAAGCTTCAGCAAACAGTAATTCGTATCAGCTAGCAACAAATCTAAAAAGATAGTAAATCCCATCGATTGGTAACAGATTCTTACAAATAGAACTTTGCTACTACTTTTTCCTATCTCTAAGATGAGATAACCCACAGTCTTGCCATCCCCAAACACCAAAATATAAATGGTTGAAAGAAAAAAGCAAATTCATTGAGAAACAAAGGAAAATCCGACACAAATTTTCATGAAGAAGAACCCAATAAAAATCACTATTTAAGAGACAAATCCTAAAAGACAAAGCGAATTAAACAAATAATAGAAAAAATTACCGGTGAGTAAATCTTGATAGACCAACATGATTGCTGAGTTTCTCTCGGATTGAACCACACAGAAAAGAGAAGCAGCAGCAGCGATAAGTGAGCGAGCTAGCGAGCGGAAGAGGGCTTGATAAATTGTGGACAACGCGTATATATAAGCGAGGGTTTTGCAGATATCCCGGTAATTTCACAAGACTGCTTAATTACGAAAAAGTACTTGCATTTTCCATAATACCCCATAAGACCTCTCCTGGTGGGATGGGCATTCCAGCTAGTCATTGAGTTGTAGGAGAATTTTTTTTAAAAAAATAAAAAGTTGTAGGAGAATTTGGTCTTCTTCTTATTGACATAATACATTCTCAGACGCATATAATTCACCTTGTAAATGATTTTTTGAAAATAAATGGGTGAATTTTTAAAGTACTAAATTTTATTTGAAAGAATTTTTTTTTTAAACATAAAAATTATTAAAGATGTCAAAAATTTTTCATAAGCTTTAGAAAGTTTTGATATTTAAATTTCTATCGCCTTTATATTACCTTGTTTAAAAGAAAAAAACTCCCTTAATTATATCAAAATACACAGCAAGAGAAATATATATATATATATATATATATATATATATATATATATATATATATATATATTGGAGTCCCACTGGCCATTGTAGAGCAATCTATTTTTTTTTTATATTATTCAATTCAACTTCAATATAACAATGTTTAATTGAACAATAATGTTTAAAGAAATGAATTTGATAAAAATGATAATAATAGACTCAAATAATAATAATAATAATAATAATAATAATAATGAACAAAAAATATTTGGGTCAATAGATATTTAATTACTTGACAATTAAACTAATACAATGATAAACACTAAAAAAAATTAATCAGTGGAATAATCATTTAATTGATATTGTTTAAAGATTTTATTTATTTATTTCTGCAAAAAAAAGATTTTATTTATTTATTAGGTGATTCTCAAACAGGTAATAAATTAAATGACGAAGCTCATGAGTAATAGATTTTCCCTTTTTGAGTTCAAAATTATTTATGTCTAGGCGAATTTATGAACTTCTAAAAATATATTTTTTTATTTGAGATTTTCAAAGATATTTATTTTATTAACATCATACAAAGCTTGTGTGTCTTAACTTATGAAGTAAGTCCAATATGCTGATAGAAAATGAAATAAGGAAAAAAAAAAACAAAAAGAAGAAAACAAAACTGAAATCGATAAAGATCGACAAATGCTGATAGTTTGCGCGTGGTAATTCACTTCGTTACGTTGTACTCAAGGAGTTTGCCCGGAAGAGCATGAACCCGCAAGAAACGCTGTCGTCTCAGGGACCAGCCAGACCTTTGATGGCCTAATAGCTTGGGCCATGGGCCTGCGCTGACATGGGCTCAAAGAAAAAGGTTTTAGACAAGAGCATGGAAACGAATTTCTGATCAGATCCACACCCCCTTCTCTCGTTTCATAAAAGAGTCCCATTGAAATTGTAGCTCCATAATTAAATGATAATAAGGCAAAAGGAAATATTTAATTATCTATTAAATTGTCAACTTTATTTTTTAGAGTAATTCTCAGTTGGCAAAGTCATCAGACTTCTGGTAATTGCGTTGCGATGCCGAGCCATAATTTTTTTTTTTTTTTTTTGAAATAGAGATTCGGGATTGTACACATCAAATGGGATTTTCAATCTAGCAGTAACAACTCCAGACATTTCTCTTCTATATTGACTGTCAAAACATTATTATTTAATAATTAAAATAATAAATTATAAAAAATATTTTTTATAATATTTAATTAAATTATTAATTCATTATTAAATAATTAATATATTCGAATAAAATTTTAATTTTTTATTTAATCGTTAAATATAATTAATAATTAATTATAAATAATAATAATAATTTATTATAATTAATATATTTTAAATGTTTAATAAATTATGTCTAATTGTAAATGTTGATATGAAAAATGACTAATAAAAATATATTAATGAAATGAATAAAAAAATAATTTATTCTATAACATATAATAATTAAAAATAAATTTTAAATATAATTAATTTTCATGTATATACATAATTGACATCAAGTTTTAAAAAAAATAAATATTATAATTAGTTTAATTATTATTTATTGTCAAAAAAAACTTAAATAATTTATTGATATAAAAATCTAATTTAAAAAATTATAATTAATAAATTTTAAAAAAATAATAATTTAAATAAAAATAAAATACAAAAAAAGAACTCCGATCATAGAACCGATAGCCTTTATATTAAAAATATTGCAATAAGTTATTGTTGCTAAGGATTACCCAACGCTAACTTAATTATTTAATCTAACGCTAGCATAATTATTTAGATATCCATCAACCAGCATTCAACCGCTAAACCAATCCCCTTAGTCTTTTTCATCCTCATGCAAATTATACCAAAAAAATAACTAAAAACGAGTGCAAATCTTGCGCACCATCCCAAGACACCCACGGTATAATCATCTTCATTCAGCTGTTAAGCTATGCAAAAACTTAATTTATGTCGTATCAAAAGCAAGTCATATATGAGACAACATTACACGTGCAGTTCCTTCTGATGACACCCCGAAAGTCCAAAACTGTTGGGCTGGCTTCTCCCACAATTTTCCCCAAGACCCGTACGATAGTATGGCAAAAAGAATGGAGCAAACTACCAAAGATCAATATCGCTTGGCTTCAATTATGTCTATCAAAATCAAGTTCCACAAGATAGAATATGTTGCCAGCGGAGGAGAGAAACACATCTAAATTCACATGACTTCAACTGATGGGATGACATTAGAAAAACATCAATACGAACTAAACAATTGCCATAAAATTTGAATACTCAATAGACGATTAAATTATTTGTGAACCACCACATTAATCCCAACAATATAGAAAAGCATGTTATGGTAACACGTTTACAAATCTTACAGTCAATCAACAGCAATTAAACCAAAATAGTAGTCACAATTCACCAAATAAAGCAGTGCAAAGATAAACTATAACTTCCACCTCGAAGCTCGCATCCATACTTAGCATTTGACCTCCTTCAGAGCATAAGCAAAGTACAAAAATGTTGGGTCAGTGGCACCTTCCTTGTAGTAAGCAAACACAAGAGATCCATCATCATGCATACTCTCTCCCACAAAACTGCATCACAAGCAAAGATAGTAAATATTATTGATATGCCAACTATAAATGTATACACACATAAATCAAGAACAAATCCAAAAAAATGCCATGCTGAACACATAAAAAGTAGTGGTCAAAGTCAATAGATGAGTGCATCAACTGAAAGGAACTTACAATTGGAGATCGCTGAGCTTCGAGAGCAGGAACTTGGTTGCTCCCTCAATGTTTTTCTTGAACTTCTCTTGCTTCTCCTCATCCAGCTTTGCTGTCGTCAACTTGATAAACCTTTTCATGTATGTGACAAACTGCTTCTTGTCAAAAGAGGGTTGCTCCTAACAAAGCATGAACTGTGTTAATGTCAAAATTTTATTTTAGCCACTAAAAAAACACTTAACATGACTCACCTGAAGTCTAAATGTATCAACAATATCAACTACTTTAACAGCTTGATCATCAACACCCTCATCTTCGTCTGCACCCTCAGCAGAAGGATTTGCACCAATGTCTACATCTACGGCTCCTTGTACAACCCACTATATACCAAAAAAAACAATGCCACAAGATAAATAACAATTTACAAAATCACCCAACATCCACCAAACAATTATGACCTGCAAACCGAAAATTTACCAATATTTACCTTTCCCTCAACCTCCCACAGCATGCCATTGTGAATTTCCTTGTATGAGAAGGAATCTGAGAGAAGTTCATCACCTGAAATCCATTAACGAAATTTATTCTGTTAAGCATTTCCCTTTCAAAGCAAAGGACACAACCTTTTGGTCTTCTTGGGTAACCAATTAATCGACCACAGGGGAGAAATTCTACACTGACATAGGCTTAGTACTCTCGTGTCAGTTATTGGTTTACTTAGTTTAAATTGAAGTTCCGTTAGTAAAGGCACAAACTCAATCCAGGGTAAGCACACCTAAATTGGACTTGAAATTGAATAACTAGACTTCTAGGGTATGCAAAGGAAGACTACAAACAGCATCGCGGAATGGACAAATTCCACCAGCATCAACTAAAAGCTCAGTAGATGGTAAATCCCATCATCTTGTAACAAATCCTCAAGATGGCAAATCCCATTAATCGACTACATAATCTTAAAAATATAAGCGAAAACTTAGCTAGTCTTTACTTCACATCCAACTATCTCAGATAAATGGTTGAAAAGAGAAAAACCATTGAGAAACCAGGAAAACAGTTTATCAGAAACACTCAATAAAACAAAAAAACAATAAATATAGCCAAACCCAGAAAGCTTCAGATCCACATATACACGACTATTACAAGGGAACTCTAATCCAAAATTCCAAAAAAAAATAAATAAATCACATCTGAGAAGCAAATCACAAAAGAAAAAAAAGTTTAACACGAAATTAAAAACATAAATAGTAGTAGTAGTAGAAAATTACCGGTAAGCAAATCCTGATATAGCAACATGATTGCGGAGTTACTCCCGGATCGAACCACACAGAGGAGAGAAGAAGCAGGAGCAAGAAGCACGCAAGAGAGCGAGAGAGCGAGAGAGAGCGCTGAAATGTGGACAAAGCAAATTATAAGCGAGGGTTCTGCAGAGACCAGGTTACTTCACGAGACTGCTTAATTACGAAAAAGTACTTGTGTTTTCTATAATACCCAATAAGTCCTCTTCTACTCCTAGTGGGATTCTGCTAGAGAAATTGTTCTCCTCATGGACAAAGAACATATTCTCACGGCCTTTTTCTTTTTTATCAAATATATTCTTGATCATAATATTTTGAGGAGAGATGCTCATATTGACCAAAAGAGATTCTTGATTGCTTTTTGACTTTTGTAATTTTTATACATTTTATTTTTTTATATATTAAAAAATATAATTTTTTTATTAATTTTTAATTATATTTATTTTAAATATATTAAATTTTATTAAATATTAATTTTTTTAAAAAATAAAGTTATAATAATTAATTTATATATTATTAGTTTAAAAAATAAATAATAATTTTAAAATAATTAAAAAATAAACAAAAATTATGAGATAAAAAAATAAAAATTTATAAAATAACTAAATAAACTACAGCGCATTGTTACTGGAGAAATTATTGGATAAGCGTCTCACAGAAGCATTCCGCTTTGGCTTTGGAGCAAGTGACGTGAGCTATGTTTACCATGAGTTTAGGAGAAGTGTACCGCCCTCGATCAAAGACGAAATTTCATAAGAGAAAGCGTAGAACCATATTGTAATAGTATATTAATCATCATATTATATAGTATATTAGAAAAAAATTAAAAAAATATTCACATAACTACTAAAATTTTTTTTATATGAATGTTGAGAAAATAAAATTTATTATAATTAATTTTTTTTAATGAGAATTAAAAAATAAAAAAATAAAATTTAATATTTTTTATATTTATTTAAATACATTTATTATTGAAATAAATATGTGAATACTCGTAATAATTAGTTATAATGTAATTAATTTAGTACTTCATCTTAATAGAGTAAATGATACACTGTGATCTAAAAAAAAAATAATGTTTACAATGGTTTGAGTAAACTCCTCTTAAAATAATGTTTACAATAGTTTGAATCGGCGCCTCTTAAAATAATATTTCCAATGGTTTGAGTCGGCTCCTTTTGAGAGGGGTGCCCCTCTCCCTTTATTCTTTTTATTTTTTCACCATGACGTCTAACGGTTTCTTTGCTATGGAGACGTCTGTCTCTATCATTCAGCTCCGTACGTATAGTGGTGTGAGTTCTCCTTACTCATGTCAGACGGTCATTTAATTTCCCTCAGAGCACGTGCAAGAAGGGCTGCAAAAAAATCGGGTCTGCTGTCCATCCTTGGGTCCCATCACGGGGCTGGCTTCAACACAGCAGGTTCTAGGCTCGAAGGTGGCCCAGGTCGACTGATGTCTTTAGATCCGGTCCATTGCTGTGGGCAGGCTTTCTTGAGGTGCTCTGGGCTTTAGGTCGGTTTACGCTATCATGGGCTCTAACCCGATCTGGAAGGGAAAAGGACTCAACGATTATCAGTAAAATAATATTTAGATGTACAAATAATTTAGTCAAATATTAAAGTCACGATAAGATATGGAATTTAATATCAATTAAAATAATTTGTATTAAAAGTAAAATTTAAAAATATTTGAGATTGAAATATCACGAGCAATTGAAATATTACAACAAATATAATATTTTTAATAAGAATGTAATATTTATACTAAGGCTAATGCAGCATTTATATCTAAAGAACCAAGTATTCACTGAATATATATTTAATAAGTTTAAATTTAATATAATAATATTAAATTAATTATTATTTTATTATAGTGAAAATATTATTCTAATCTTTTAAATTTGAAATTTATCGTATTCAAACTTTAATTTATATCGGATCATGAATAATATTGGGAGAGTTTAGGTGTTGATTTAGAGCTAAATTTTCCCCTCATTTATTGTATGCTTGAAGTATGGCCCAGAAACATTTTGGGTTAGAAAACCTATGGATGGTAACAAAGCTGAAGCTTTGATATGTGTTTGAATTGCTGAGGAAGCAAATGCCTCAGGAAATAAAGAGCGAGCATTGAAATTTATTAGAATTGCCCAACGTCTGATGAATCACAATTTGTTTATTGATGAGCTTTTAGCTGTTTGTGAGAAGCTTGATTCTTACGGGTCAATTCCATCTTTTCTCGATGAAAAATGTGGTGTTGATGATGATAACAACAGTCCTACTCCTGATAAAATTGATGAGGGTTTAAATGAATCAAGGAGTTTATACTGAAGAAAATGTGGAATTGATTAGGCAGATTAAGAGGAACAAGGATTATTATGCAATGCTTCTGGTGGAAAAGACTTGTGTAGCTGAGGAGATTAGAAGGCTTACAAGAAATTGTCATTGAAAGTTCACCCAGATAAGAACAAGGAGCTAGGATCTGAGGAAGCGTTCAAAAAAGTGTTCAAGGGCTTGAGCGATGATACTTCAAAGGAGACAGTATGATCAGATTGGTTTGGTTGATGAATTTGTGTATAGCCACCAGCAGTACAATGTTCGTCGGAGAAGGGTACGAGAAGAGCTACGCATGAGTTTTGCAGTGATGATTTTGATCCTGATGAGATATTCAGGTCATTTTTTGGTCAGATTGACATGTTTAGGGCTTATCATGTTTATAGGAGTAGGGGAAGGGGTGGTAGACAACGGAAGAGTTTAATAGAGGGCCTAATCTGCTGCTCCTCCTCCTACAGGTATTGAGATTATTGTTGATTTTCTTGCTTGCTTATCTTCCCTTTCAGATCCTGACTATTTGTTTCAAAGGAACGACTGAGAAACATGGGTAGGAATTCTTTGTCAAAATCAGCAGCTTTTGATGACAATTTTGCTATTGGAAGTCCTGCAAGAGCCAATATTGAGGACAAAGTAATTAAGGATTACACAAACTTGTTTTGCCGTCATTGTGACATAGAACTACAATTTTTCATATTATGAACCATTCTTGTTTGTTTTAGATTCTTGTTAATGTTCTCTGTGCATTTTGTGCTTGATTAATGATAAGCGGTTGTCGAAGCCGTAAAAAATAACCTATTATCAATCAACAAATAAATTTGCAGATAGTGGCAATAGGATCGAACCACAGGGAATTGACACCAAGTATCTTCCTAATAATGACCAAGGCAAGTAATAATAAATAAGTAAAAGAGGGGGGTTTGTTTTAATGAGTTAAAAGCTAAAAGCAAAAGAGAGGAATAATTTAAATAAGTGAGAATATCAATGGGAAAGAGATTCTAGCTGAAGTGTGAGCCTAATTCAGTTTGTTCAGAATTGATCATTGATTATTAAAGACTCCTATTTGATTTCAATAAATCAGTTTTGGTTGTGGAAGACGCTTCTCACAATCCAAATTCCTCCTTAGTTCCAGTTCTATTAGGAAACGTTCGCTAATCAAACACTGATCAACAAGTTGCCAAGGAACGTCCTTGGGGCATTTAGCATCGAACAACCGTTGATCGCATTAAGACTTAGAGAAACCCAATTCTATCCTTGCCAACCGCGTGGTCAAGGCTAGGTTATGCAACTGATTATATTTATGTTCAAACAATTTAAGCAATTACGGATCTAAATCATTCAAACAATTTATCACTTTAAGCAATTTAAAAGCAATGGGCCCTTATTGATTCTAAAAGCAAAGTAATAATTAAGGAAAAGATCAGATTGCATAAATATTGAAACAAGCAAGAGTTCAACAATGGAGTATTAAACCTCCCAATTCATCACAAATCTGAATATTCTCAACTTCAACTAGAAAATAATAAATTTAGCCACTCATGGTGACTAAAATACACAAAAATAAAGAAGAAAAGAAAGAAGGAAAGTTTCTGCTGTGTTGCTGGAGAATTTCCGAGGATGGCAGATGCTGAAAGAGATCTTGAGGTGCCTTTGATGCTGCCCTTTTATAGCTGGAGAGTCCCAAGTCCAATTTGATTAGGGTTTTGTAATCTCAATTTGATTTGGTCTTCTTTGTAGTCTTTGATTCCTCTTTGAATTTTGTGTTTGATTGAGAATGGAACTCTCTAAGTGAAGGGCGTGGCTCTTGGGACTGATCTTGTGGTGTTTGAAGTGGACTTGGACTTCTTTTCTTTGAATTTCTAATTTCTGCTCTTTTCCCGCCTCTGCTGTATTTTCTGCTATTAAAGTGATTTGGGCAAATCCTGCGAGTGATTTGGGCAAATCACTTGCTCATTTTGCCCCAATCGCTTCCTGGGGTTCAGTCCAGTTTCTGTTTTTGTCTCTGCGAGTGATTTGGCCAGTTTCTGCGAGTGATTTGGGCAAATCACTTTGACCCAATCACTTTTCCAGCTTTTTCTTCACTTTTTCTCTAACTTTCCAATTTCTTCCTTTTCTGTAAAAACATATCAAAAACACAAATTAAACTAGAAAAATGTGTAAATAAACAGTAGAAAATATAATAAAAATGTGGCTAAATTATGCTTGATCAATTAATTAGGAGATCTTCTTCGAGTGTTGTTTTTTAGTCCCGATTTTTATGCCATACCAAGTTTTGTGAAGTTGCTTCCCTGTCTAATTAAAGTGCTTGCTTAATCATTCTGAAAACTTCTCACTGATGTTTTCACTTTGTACCTTTGCTGAATCTTGCTCTTTAAATTAGAATAGTATTGATAATATATGGAGAAATAGAACTTAACTTTCTAATGGAGATGCTCGCTTTCATCCATAATAAGTTATTGATGATAGCTTGTGGCCTCTCATTGCTGGCAATAGTATACACATACTCTTAAAGCCCAAGCTTATATATGGGAATGCGGATGAGTGGACTGCAGGTGAGAAGGTGTCCAAGCAAGGTGACCAACTCCTAAATTATCCTTTGCATGTTCGGCTCAATCATTTGATGAAGAATCTAGGTCGATTTTACTGGCTGCATGATAGTCTTGCGTGTTAGTAAACTGCAGAATATAGGATTTTAACCATTTGTGTCCATCACATGTCTTTTGCTCTAGGTTTGGCACTACAGGTCTATTCACATAGCTGATACTTGTAAGTGTGATTTTGATCAAGTAGAGAACGTGCTGGATATGGGAAAGTTCGTACATGGAAGTTTAGTGTCCACAGACCAGATGGTTTAAGTCCCATAAACGTGATGTGCATCTGCCGCATTTAGCAAGGAGCATTCTTGGTCATGCACCATATGCCATGCTTTCCAGGATTGCAGCAACAAGGGTTTTTCAACAGGTCATTCCACGAGCTTTTTTGATACCAATAATTCAATAAATAGGCACAGTATGATTTTGTGTACGGGGTTTGTTTAATGTCTGCCTTGGAGTGAGGATTATATATATAATTAAAAGGAAACAACGAAAGTGATTTGTGAAGCCTATCTTGGTTTTCTTTTTGTCAGAGAGCCTATCTTGGTTTGAAAGAACTATTTCCTAACTTAGAGATTCACAGTGAATTAAGACCAATCTCGGAACCTCGGACTAACTGTCCTGGAATCTGCTCACTATAATAAGTTGCGATGGGTCTGTTAATAAGTTGAGGATTGTTGCCTTAATATGAAATTCTGCTGGTTCATGCGGTTGCTTTTCTGCATCGATGTTGAACCTATCTATTCGGATTTGGATCATGAACTGCGACCCCAAAAAAGATGCCACTGGCCATTTTTCATTCTTGGGTGGGGTCATCATACAGCGATTGGATTGTCTTAGTTTGGGTTATCTTCACAAAGCCTTATTTCGAATGAAGTCCCATCTTCCATAAGGGTTTGTTTTCACTTTAGGATTAACGCATGCTTTCGTTTCTTTCAACATTAAACCGTAAGAAAAAAAAATATCAAGTAAAATTTATTTTTGACCCTCTTGGTTTAAAATCGGTTCTTAGCTACTACAATGGCATCAGCGAAAAATGCAAAATTTACTATAGTATGAATTTCTTAAATTCACCTCTACTTCGAATTTTGATCCAATCACACTTTATTTAGAAGCCATGTAGAGTAAAATAAATATAATTTCTTAAGGTAAGTTATTTGAAGGTTTTTTCAACTTACTGAATTGGTGATATATTGAAATTGAAAATTTGTGGAATTTTTTACTTTTAAAACTCTTACTTTTAAACATAAATTCAAGATTTTTAATCTTTCAAAAATTTCAATTGTCTTAGAAAATTCTCTCCTAAATAAAGGGTTAATCTCAATGAAAATATATTAATAATAATAAAAAAGAAAAATCTGTACTCGCTCAAAATTTTTAAAACCCTCACATGTGTTGTTCTTGCAAGATTTCAGAGTACGGCAGTTCTGCAAGAGCAACTAGTTGCCTGAGAGGCTGGGACGCTTCCATGTTTTAGAACCGTTATCATGTTCCTGTCAGCTCTGATGACCTCTCTAATTACACCTGGCCCAATGCCCCAATCTACTATTTTATGCTCTCCCACTCTTAACTCTATACACATGCATACGCATACGCCCCCACGTGCTCACGTGCAACCTTAGAACACGAAATATCTATAAAATTATTTCAGCAAATGACAAAACGAACGCGCTCCTACTACTTCGCCAACGTGGGATAGCCCATACACCGGCTTCTACCAGATCTGAAGTTAGCACACATATTAAAAGACTATAATATCCTCAAATTTTGGCAGCAAGAGAAAATGAGCAAGCATCACCATCAAGGGCAATTTTGCTACTTCATAAAATATAGAGATAAATTGAGCTTCCCAGTTCTCGGCAGTTTCTTCCTACTTCCCAGTTCCCACTACGATTACCAAAATACCCTCAATTTAAATGCTAAATACATAAAAACACCAACCCATTTTCATACAAGAAAATCTACGTACTCACTACTCACTATACCGTATACAATACAGGAAATAATAAAAAAAAGGATAAAAAGGATTAGGCCCAGATCCATGCAAGCGAGCAGTTAATCGCCGGAATCATCATCGCCGCCGAAGATGGACATGCGATTATAAAGCAAGAACAAGATCAGAACCAGAAAGAAAGCTACGCCGACAGGTGAGCCGCTGACTCGGTGAATGGTGTCAGGTTCGCCAGTAGAGAAGATGGTGGAGACAAAAGAGCCACGATCGGAGGAGAGGAACTGGATGGTCAAGAGAAGGATAATGGGGAGGAGGAGGAGGCCCACAGGACTTAGGAGCTCAGTGATGGCGTCAGTAATGGCCTCACCTTGGTCGCCAAGCAGGAATGGAGCCAGCACCACAGTGCATACTACAACTGCTAATATGATTCCATGAGGCGCACCGCCATGCCCTTGAGCTCTGTCTTCTATCATTTTGGTGTGAGTTTCTTGGACTTGGAGGGGTTATGGTTTTCTAAGAACGAATGGGAAATGGGGCCATGAACGGGTCTTAAAATAGCTGCTGGGACGCGTTTGTCCGTAAAAATTAACAAAAAAAAGTCTATTTACTCTAAACTCCTTGGAGAATTCAAAAATGATAAATTTGAGCACAGTTTTACTAGCATTTTGTCAAAATTGAGTGTAAAACTATTATCTAAATTTGCAATATTTGAAAAATTACTAGCATTTTATTTATTTTACTTAATATACAATTTTTAAATTTAAAATTGACAATTTAATCTTATATACTAATTTTATCGAACTTATAAGATAATATTATCTGAAATTTATTTGTAGGGTTTTGTTAACTTTAAATTTTACTTATAGATAAGTAATTTACTACATGGAAAAAAAAGGGGAGGATTAGAACAGACAACCGAATAGAAAACTTTTGCCCAAAAAGGAATTTCCTCGGTAGGCACTCTCTCGCATCAGAGGAATCTTGCGAGGAAGCTAATAAGAAATAGTCTCTCTCTCGGGCTTTTTATCTTTTTAAATTAAGAAAAAAAAAATTTCAAACTCTTGATTCAAAAAATTTTTTTTCTTAAATTAGGATGAAAGGTGATTTTACCGCGTTTTAAAAACGCGTAAAATTTATTGCATATTTAAAATGCAGTAAAAAAATAATTAAAAAAAATTTATATTATTGTACTTTTTAAAGTACGGTAGATTTAATTTAAATTATAAATTTAATTTTTATTTAATTAATTATTATATTTTATTAATTTAATTTATTTAATTATATATTAAATTTATATAAATATAATTATAAAAATTATATTAATATTAATATTAATTAAATTAATATAAATATAATTATAAAAATTATATTAATATTATTATAAATATTAATTATTTTAATTTATTTACGATGTAAATATAGTTTGAAAAATTTTTTTTAAGGCAAAAAGCCCCTCTATAAGAGATATTATGCAATATTCTCGAAATACAGAGTCATTTTTTGTATTGATGTATGGAATATAAGTGTCAATTTATATACTAGGGACCCCAAATTTATATTTATTTGTATTTAATTTTTTTTTTATTTTTAATATAAATTATTTACTTTTATTCTAATAATATGATTTTTATTATTATTATTAACAAATAATTTTAACTAACTACTTAATATTATGAAACTTTTATTATAAAAGTTATCAACCTTCGACTGAAAATAAACCTTTTATTATAAAAACAAACAGAAAGCATCTTAAAGATATTTTATATATTTAATTAAATTTTTTATTAAAAAATTTTAATTTCAATTCTTCATTAAACGATTCATATATACAAATTTTTAACTTTAACAAAATATCCATTTTCTAAAAATGATAAGTTTGTTTATATGAGTTTTAATTAATAAAAGATTAAATTGAATTTATTTAATTATTAAATAAATACCAAAATTTAATTGAATTTATTTTTATATGTGGATGTTTAAAGGCTGATAATAAACCTTTTGGCAATTGTGTCCTCGGCGTAGGTTTTTTTTTTTTATTTTTTATCGATAAATGTATAGAAAAGGAGAAGGAAAAATCGAATTATAATTAGAGTAGGCCTACGCGTAAGTCTTTCACTTATTCGCATCTGAAAGAAAGAAAATAATCACATATAGAAAATGATTTATTTTCTATGCTTTTGGATAGCGCGTGCTGTGAAGTTTCCTATGCATGATAGCACACGATGATAACCTTCTGGGGAACCCCTCCAAAACCTCCAATGGCTCGCTTTGGCTGCATACTGACAGCCATCGAGATTATTATGGAATTACAATCTCAAATTTCTTTATTGAAGTATAATTAATATATCAAAATTTGTTGAGTATAAGGGTAACGGATATTTTATTTGATACTCTGAGATTAGGCTCTACTTATATTTTGGCAAATTTAGTTTGATTTGTTTTTCTCTTATTTTTTATTTTTTAATAACATTTAATTGTAATTTTATGTTTTGTACCAGCTTATTACAGTCATATCAACCGTATATATGGACGTACTATGTTTTTTTCCATTATCAAACGGCCATTTATTTTCATCTAGCGCCATGTGGACACGATTCTGGGTGTTACGGATTTTATTGTTTTACGGGGTCAAAGGGATAAATATGGTCAGGCCTCCCATGCGTAGGCTCAAGCCCGATCTGACTCATCAAAGCGAGTTTTGGGCTTATATGTGAGGCAAACTTAACTGTTGGGTCTTAATATAGTTCAGACTTAACCTTTTCGGTTCAGGTCCAGTCTGAACCGGGATGTTCAGGGCCCGATTATCATCAAGTGTCCTTTTAATTGCTCATTAATTATGAATGATTAATGAGTGGATAAATCTCGAAACTCCAATTATTACCGCACAGCTCTAGGAGAGTTATTATCAAAACATCTCCTCTTCGCCTTTACCTATTTCAAGCTTACGCTTTTGATTTTACTTGCTGGTCTACCTCTTGCGCTGCTTCTGCTATCTTGCCCTTTCTCTTTCCTGTAATTCCTACCTTTCTAATCTGAGGTACGTCCTACTCTTCTAATGGCTTCTGCTAGAATTCCCGATATAATGGGTGTGCTGTCCTCTATCACCCCTTTCTCTCTTTTTCATTACTTTTCCAACGACTATTCTGACACCACCATCTATAGAATTAGGACACCCTATCTAATGAGAGAATTGTTTCCCTTACCCACCACCAGCGGGTCTGATAGACGCCCAACAAGAGTGCAATTTGGTCTTTTTTGTCAAACAACGCGATTTCATGTTGACCTTCTCTTTTACCCCTTTCTTCATTGAGGTCTTTCGTCATTTCAGGGTGACTCCTCAGATGTTGTCCCCTAACTCCATCTTGTTCATGTGTTGTTTCGAGTCTGTTTGCTTGTATTGGGGTTTTGCCCCTTCTATTAAGTTGTTCTGCACATTTTTCCAACTTATTAGGTCTACCCATGAGTTCTATTATATTGGTCCTCAGTCTGGGTTATCTATATTTGCTGGGTATAAGGACTCAATAAAAGGTTGGGTCGAGACTTTCATCGTTGTCGAGCTAAAAGAGAGATCGGGGATTAATTTGGATGTCAACCTCTCCTGAGGGGAGGTCTCTCAGGACTATAATGAATTTTCTAGGTTAAGCCTAGTGGATCAAGTTTTCCTTCTCCAACTGACCTCTGTAATGAAGAAGTATGACATCGAAAAGTGCATGTTTATATCAAACTTGTGGGACTGCTGGGAAGCTAGTGTTCTTTTCTGGTTTACTTTCCTTTTATGTTTTTCTTTTGTTGTTTCGGGCTCTAACTGAATTGGTATTTTCTTTTCAGCTTCTTATGTATCAATGGGCACCATCAAGCTCTCCAAGAATTTCACTCTGTCCTGGGAGAGTATGAAGGCTACTCTGGCCGCTTTTAAGGCCAACAAAATCGTAGTTGATGTGACCCGGGAGGTCTTCCCGACTGCGGACTCTACTTCTGCAACTCGTCACTCTACCTCTGCCCCTGCGCCTTCTCTGGCTTTGGTGCCTATAGTATGGGGCTCTTGCTCTGTCGCCTCGAGGACGTCGATCCTTGCTAAAGCGACGGCTCCTGCCAAGACTCCTCCTACTCCCAAGAAAACCCCTATGGAGCCTATCATGCTTAACGAGTCAGCTATGAGTAACTCGAAAGAGGGCACCAGGACTGCTCTTATGGATGTCCCACCTATCCAGGCCATAGGAGCTGTCGTGATCATGGACGGGGCTACTAAGCGGGCTCGGACTGCAAAACCTGCGATCAGAGGCAGGGCTGCTAAGCGTGCCCGTACCTTGGAAACTGTGGGTGTAGCCCCTTCCCTTCCAATTGATAAAGGGAAAAGGCAGTAGAGCACCTATCATCTGCCTCGGACAATGAGCTTTTGAACGCCGCTGATAGAGCATATTTTAGTCCACTTTCTCATTATCTTATTGATGTTTATTTACATCTTTTCTGCCTAATTTTGTAGTTTTAATCGTGTTTTGCAGATATTAGGAGTAAAGAGACATTCTAGAGAAAATGCTCTTAAAACTGCCAAAAAATGCCAAATATGGAAAGTGCCAAAAAAGGAAAGTTTTCAAATATAGAAAGTGCTAAATAAGGAAAGTTTTCTGATAAGGAAAGTGCCAGAAAAGGAAAGCGCAATCAACAGATTCTTTGAAATACAAATTGCAGATTCTTCTTTCCTTATTCAGAAAGTGAAGCCAATTATGGAAAGTGTCAAATAATGAAAGTTTTCAGAAAAGGAAAGTCCTCAAACAAGGGAAGTGCAGAAGCAAAAGCAAATAAGGAAAGCTCAGTCAGAAGATTATTTGAAATTCAAATCGCAAATCTTTCTTTCCTCATTCAAAGATATGCACACACTGCAGCAGTCAAATCTTCCTATTTAGGCAGCAAGATTTCAAGGAGATGCACTTGCCTCTTCTTCATTCAGCATTCAAAATTCAAACGAAGGCCCTACCTAAAAAGGAAAGACTAGACAGATTTCTTTCCACTTCTGCACATTAATGACTGCACGCTCTCCTTCCTCTTCTGCAGTCCATGCGGACGCCACTTGCCTTCTGAAGGCCAAGGCGCGCATCCTTCCTCTTCTGAAACACCAAACGCGATTCTTTCTTTTTCAGATGCAACTTGGGCAGCAAGCACCTCTTGGGCAGCAAGGAGACCTAGGGTAACACTTTCAACTATAAAAAGACACATAAGGAGCCTCCACACAGCTTTTACATACCACCTCGGACACACCTGCGGGATTCACATATCTTCTTCTACCTTTCTTCTTTTCTTTAATTTTTTTTATTTTTGTTTCAGCCATGAGAGGCTGAAACCTTTTACTCTAGTTGAAGATTAAGTGATGCTTTAGTTGTTTTATGGATTGGGAGACTTGATCAAACATTGTTTAACTTTTGGTTGTTCAATATTCATACAATTTCATGATTTCAATATTGCTTTGTTCTTTAGATTTACGTTGATTCTTGATTGCAAAGTAATAATATGTTAGTTTGGATGATTTAAGTCCGTAATTGCTTGAGTTATTCAAACATAAGAACACTTGGTGTAAAAGCTAAGGAAATTGTGTGATCTAGCAACATCTCATGCGTTTGAGTAGCTAGGATTAGATATCTCTCTTTCTTCATGCAATTAACAATTGTTTGATGCCTGAGACCCAAGGACGTTCCTTGGCAATTTGTTAATTAGTAATTAATTAGAGGACGTTCTCTAATTGGTTTAATCATAAGGAGAGACATGGTGGTGAGAAGCGTCTTCCATCTCCATAACTAATCTATTGAATCAATCAAAAGAAACTAAGTGTCAATGATCAATCCCAACAACTGAAGTGGATCCAATTCTTCAACTAGAGCTTTCTTATTATTTATTTCTCTTTTATTTTATTATTCGCTTATTTTAATTGCTTTCAGTAATTTGTTAATCAAATCAATCTCAAACCCCCCATTTTACTTTTACTGCAATTTATTTTTATTCCGCTTTCAGTTTATCTCGTTTTCAGTTTTATCTCGTTTCAGTTTATTTTATTTTCCATTTATTTCTCTTTCAGTTTTATCTCGTTATATTTCGTTTCAGTTTATTTTGCTTTCCGTTTATTTTTCTTTCAGTTTTATCTCGTTTCAGATTATCTCATTTTCAGTTTGCTTCTTTTTCAGTTTATTTTTGTTTCAGTTTATTTTATTGGTCTTGATAAGGAAAATAGGTAAGTTCTCAATTCCCTGTGGATTTGATCCTTTCACCACTATCTGCAGTTGTAAATTGTTGATAACCAGAAAGGTTATTTTTGACCGGCTTCAACAACCGCGAGTCAGCCGTCGAGGTGATTGCTAAGTCTACTCCAGCTTCTGTGGTTGAGATGCTGCGTGAGAAGATGTTTGGGGGGGTCTCGGATGCTTCTGATCCCTGCCTTCTTGCTCTCGTCAGCCATCTGGCCTACTCCACCAGACAATAGTCGGCCTTCAGTTTTCAATCTTGGAAGGATCTTGGAGACAATATGAGAGAGGTGCATCTCATGGTGAGTTGTTTGTCCTCCTCGAGAGTATTTCTATTCTTTTGGCTATCTTTGACTTTACTTTTGCTTTTCCTTGGCAGGCTTTGGCTGTGTTAATGGAGATTAATGGCCGAGACCAGTCTCTGTAGAACTCAATGGATTAGTGCATCGCTGAGGCGCACCGGGATGAGAATACTGTTGCCATTGGTGAGGCCCGCAGACATATCATCGAGTTTCAAAATCAAATCAAGGACCTTGTCGAGCAGCTGGAGGAGATGAGGGAGAAAGTCACCATGGCTTCCTAATGGGCTTCTACAATGAAGTCTGAGTGAGACGAGGCCTTAGCACGATTGTCCACTTTGGAGGAGGCCTGTCACCAATTTGACAAGGCTAGGGCCCAGCGAGATGAGACTTTAGCTCGTTCTACTGTCCTCCAGCAGGAGCTTAATAAATATGTCGAGGACTTGAAGGGCATGACGTTAGCGGTACAGGAGTCTCGTCTTCAGCAGCAAAAGCTTCGCCAAGAGGTCTCTGTCCTGGAGGAGAGGCGTACTTCGCTACTGGAGGATGCCCTTGCAGAGGACATGGTCCAGCAGGCCTGTGAGGAGCGGTTGCAGAAGTACAGGGACTCTGCAGAGTTGAAGAACAAAATCCAGTAGGCCTGTGAAGTGCGACTGGAGGAGTATAAGGCCTCTGTGGAGTTAAAAGAAAGAATATACAAAGAGGTCTTCCACATGTTCACTTCAAACTTCAACTAGGGCCTTAAAGCTGCTAAGGATGCCCTCTCCACTCCGTTGGCTGATCTACGAGCCCCTGAATTGGATATGACGATGAGAAAGTCTATTATGAAGAGGATGACAACCCTTTGCCCAAGAACCCTCCTCTTTTGCCCTCTGGACTGTAGAGGGAAAACACTGTAAATAATGATCCTATAAATGACTTAGTCAGCTTTGCTCTCCCTTCCCCTGCTGCCTCTATAACCCATTCCAATGCCTAATAAAATTTTAAATTTTTCTGTTGTTCTCTATTTGTCTGCTTTCATTTCCTTATCTATTTAAATTTTATTTGTATTCTCATACGTACACTACTTTTATGTATGTGGCCCGCGAGCTGTGCTAGGCTGGTTACTCGTTCACTTATTTTGTTTGTGAAGTGTCTGACTTATTATATTTTGTTCTTTATTTATCGAATGTCTTAGTTCATATTGCCCCCAAGTTATACTTTTTTACTTACTCGTGTTTTGACATTCGCAGATTCATTTCTAAAGTTAGTAATAGGCCTTAGTTTTATTTTGGTTTTGCCTTGGCTTTACTTCTCTTTGAGCCTTAAGGGTGCTAAGCTCTTTTGCAAGGTCAGAA
Source organism: Manihot esculenta (assembly GCF_001659605.2). Classification (NCBI taxonomy): domain Eukaryota; kingdom Viridiplantae; phylum Streptophyta; class Magnoliopsida; order Malpighiales; family Euphorbiaceae; genus Manihot; species Manihot esculenta. Next base: position 1,026,964 of record NC_035175.2, on the reverse strand, counting down.
CTAGGCCTTTCCCTTGTTCTTCTATGAACTGAGCTCTTTTGTGAGGTTAGAACTAGACCTTTGCCTCGTTTCCCTGTGAACCGAGCTCTTTTGTGAGGTCAAAAGTAAGCCTTTGCCTTGTTTTCTTGTGAGCCGAGCTCTTTTGTGAGGTTGAAACTAGGCCTTTTACCTTATTTTCTTGTGAACTAAGCTCTTTTTGTGAGGTTAGAACCAGGCTTTACCTTGTTTTCTTGTGAACTGAGCTCTTTTTGAGGTCAGAACCAGGCCTTAATCTTTTTTCTTGAGTCTTGTGTATGCTTAGGTCATTTTTTGGAGTTGGCATCATATCTCTTGGTTTGTTTTCTTTTGGGTTAAAACCTTACTGGTGTGGGGCTCCATTATTGGCCTTTATCCTTTCAACCGATTTTGTGGTGCAGGCGATCTTATTATGAGACCAGTCATCTACCTCATTGAGGGCTTCGCCTTTCCAACCGGATTTGTGGTACCAACGGTCCCTTTTCGAGATCGGTCACCCACCTCAATGGGGTCTTCTTTTCTCAACCGGTTTTGTGATGTCGGCAGTCTTATTTTTGAGACTTATCAACTACCTTATTGAGGGTTTCGCTTTCCTAACCAGTTCTGTGGTGGCGGCAATCCAGTTTTAAGACTGGTCACCTACGTCATTGGGGTCTTCCTCTTCTCAATCGATTTTATAGTGCCAACGATTTTATTTTCGAGACTGGTCACCTACTTTATTGAGGACTTCGCCTTACCAACTGGCTTTGTGATGCCGGCGGTTCATTTTCAAGACCAATCATCCACCTTATTGAGGTCTTCAATCTCCTCAACCAGTTTTGTGGTGTCGGCGATCTTATTTTTTAGACTGGTCACCTACCTCATTGAGGGCTTCGTCTTTCCAACCGGTTTTGTGGTGTCGACGGTCCATTTCTGATACCGGTCACCCACCTCATTGGAGTTTTCAACTCCTCAACCAGTTTTGTGGTGTCGACGGTATTATTTTTGAGACTGGTCACCTAACTCATTAAGGGTCTTTATCATCTGCTCAGAAGTGCTTTGGGAGTAAAAAAGACAATTTATTTATACCTTAGACATAACAGTTACATTGTACATCTTTATAAAAAATACCTCTTTAGGTGTTGAATATTACAGGCATGAGGTTCTGGATTTCTCTACAGATCTTTGATTCTGTATACTTTGGGTCTAATGACTTTGGCAATTCTGAATGGTCCTATCCAGGTTGCCGCTGATTTCCTACAGTTGCTCTCTTCCCTGTGGCTTCTAATCTTCTTATAGCTAGGTTCCCAATCTTCAAGTTTCTTTTATGGACTTTCTAGTCGTAATACCAGGCTGCCTTCTGCTAATAAGCAGTTGTTCATATTTGTGTCTCATTTCTGATCTCTTCTAGGGCATTCAGGTTGCTTCTCAATTTTTCACAATTGGTATCTTCATCATTGAATTAAATGCAGAGAGTAGGGATTTGCAGCTCTATAGGAACTACAGCCTCTGTCTCAAATGCTTGCGAGAAAAGTGTCTCCTCTGTTGGTGTCTGAGGTGTAGTCCGGAATGCCTACAAGATGCTATGCAGCTAGGCTGTCCAGTTTTTTTTAGCACCATCTAACTATTTCTTTAGCACTTGGAGAATAGCTCAGTTTGTCATCTTGGATTGGTTGTTTGTTTGCGGATGAGCTATTGAGGAAAATTTGTACCATATGCCCATGTTTCTTGTGAAATCTCGAAAAGAATTGCAATCAAACTGCTTTCCGTTGTCTGATATGAGCATCTTGGGTATCTCAAACCGGCATATGATGTTGCTCCATACAAAATCTATTACTTTCTGAGCTGTGATGGAAGGTACAACCTCTACCTCAGGCCATTTAGAGAAGTACTCTATAGCCACAATTACAAACCTCTTTTGCCCCACAGTCTTAGGGAATAGCTCCAAAATGTCTATCCCCCACTGCGAGAATGGCCACAGGCTTGATATACTTGACTGTGGCATAGTTCAGCTATTGATAGCATTGGCAAACCTTTGGCAAATATCACATCTCTTTACAAATTCTCTGGCTTCTTTCATTGCTGTAGGCCAGTAGAACCCTTGCCGAAAAATCTTATTTGCCAATGTGGTTGCTCTCTCGTGAACTCCACAAACCCCCTAGTGTATTTCTTAGATTACCTTGGCTGCCTCTTCTGGGTCTACACATCTTAACCATAGGCTGGACTTTCCTCTTCGATATAGAGTTTCTCTTACTGCTTGATAATTGGCAGCTTTAGTTGCAATTTTCTGAGCTTCTGCTTTGTCTTCGGGCAATTTTCCAGTTTCGAGATACTCTGGGTATGGGGTTATCCAGCTTCATTTTTCATCAATTTGTATGATGGAGGCTGACTTTTCGAAGGTGGGGGTGTCAATTTGCTGCACATACACTTCATCTGGGAGCTGTTCTAACTCTTCCACAGACAATTTGTTGAGTAAGTCTACCTCTTTATTCTCTTATCGAGGTATTCTCTGGTATTTGACAATGAATCTTTGCTCACCGAGCTGGGCTTCTAGAGTTTGTACTTTGGCTAAGTATCTCTGCATGATAGGATCCTTTGCCTGGTACACTCTTGTTACTTGGTTCACTACTAGTTGAGAAACACTACTTATTCTGAGGTTGGTTACCCCCACTCCTGAAGCTATCTACATTCCATTCAGAAAAGCTTCGTATTCTACCATACTATTAGGCGTCAGGAACCCAAAGCGCAAGACATAGCATACTTTAAACTCATTAGGCCCTTCAGCAGAATTCCTACCTCATTATCTGTGGAGCTCGATGCCCCATCTACAAACAAATTCCACATGAATTCATGCTGGCGCTGACTCCCCTCCCCTTCTTTCACTGAACTCAGCAGTGCATTATTTTGCTCCTTCTTATCCAAGCTAAAGGAGCATTCAGCTATAAAGTCAGGTAAGGCTTGACCTTTGATTACAGTCCGAGATCGGTAAATGAGGCAGTACGGGCTGATTTCTATTGACTATGCTAGCATCCGTCTTGAAGTTTCAGGCCTATGTAAGATCTTTTTCAAGGGCTGATCAGTCATCACTACTCCCTGGTGGCCTTCCATATACATTCTGAATTTTCTCACTACTAATAACAGAGCAAATGCTAGTTTCTTAATATTCATATATCTGACCTCGGTATCTTTAAGTAGCTTATTGACGTAGAAGACGGGCTTCTGGATCCCCATCCCTTCTCTCACTAGTACGACGCCTACTGCCTGTTCGGACATAGCCAAGTAAATCAACAGCTCTTCTTCTACTAGGGGACTGCTACGCATATGTGGAGAGCTGAGATATTCCTTAAGGCTTTTGAAGGCCTTTTGGCAATCCTCCGACCATTCAAAGTTCAGGACTTTCTGTAGCTTCTTCAAGAAGGGTAGACATCTCTCTGCTGACTTAGACATGAATCTGTTAAGTGCTACCACTCTTCCCGCGAGTCTCTATACATTCCTTACACAACTCAGCTCAAGCATACTCATAATAGCTTCTACCTTTTCTGGGTTTGGCTCTATGTCTTGTCCACCAACCATGTAGCCCAAAAATTTCCCTCCACTAATGAAGAAAGCGCATTTCGCTGGGTTCAATCTCATTTTGTGTCGCTGCAGTACTCAGAAGACCTATTCTAAATCAGTTAGGTGTTGCTGAAAAGTCTAGCTTTAACTACCATATCATCGATGTACACCTCTACATTTCTCCTTATCTGATCTTTGAAAATTTTATTTATCACCTGCTAGTATGTTGCTCCAGTATTTTTCAACCCGAAAGACATAGCCTTGTAGCAATATGTTCCGTTTTCTGTTATAAAGGTCTTTTCTTTATCGAACTTGTCCATAGAGATTTGATGATACTCCGACATAGCATCTAAAGACGATAAGTAATCAAAACCGGCCGTAGAGTCGACCATTTTATTAATATCTTGGAGGAGATAATAATCTTTTGGACAGCTCTAGTTTAAATTAGTGAAGTCTATATATATTCTATACTTCCCATTGACTTTTTTCAATAACACAGTGTTAGCTAATCACTATGGGTACATTACTTTCCTAATAAATCCAGCCTCCTCTAACTTTTCCACCTTTTCTCTCATAGCCTGTTGTTTCTGCTTTCCGAAAACTCTCTTTTTTTTTTTTTCACTGGCTTGGTTTCGGAAAAAATGTTCAACTTGTAGGTCATCACGTCAGGATCAATCTCTGGCATATCTAAGAGCTTCCAGACAAAACTTGAGACATGCCCCAGATAAAGGCTATTGCAACTTTCTTTTGATTTTCTTCCAGACTTGAATTTATATTGTAGACCTTATTGCTTTCTTCTCTAGACAATGAGAAAATAACTATATAAGAGTTGAGAAAATAATTTCAAAATAAAAGAATAAGCTAATTACCATTTTCGTTTATACATTTTAAAATAGGAGAGACAAGGACGATGGACTCATTTTTTTTTTTTTTAAGGAGGATGAAATACCATAATCACATGCTGTAGGGCATATCAATTATATAAATAATAAAAATTTAAAATTAAGTTATTTTTTTATTAAAATTTAGTATTTAAATAATATTTAACGAGAAATAATCGATGTTTAAGCAAATCCATTATTCTATTATTTATGAAGTTGTACAACGAAAAAAAAGTTAAAATTTGAAATAAAAAATCTGAACCTTTAGGCAATGATATCTGAGAAATGGAGATAGATAAATACCAACTCTGGCAATTAGTCATTAACAAGTGATCCTTCAAGTCAAAGGCTGTGGGGATCTTACATGGGGATATGCAAATGCAACGGTTCCAAGAACAAGTTTGCCAGTGATGTTGCCAAACTTTGTACAATTGTATATACTGTTCACTAAAGAGTGAGAGATGCAATAAATGAACTCTGCTATGAATACTTATTTATTGCATTGCTCATCTAATGATGCAATTGAAATATTGTATTTATAATTAATAACTCAGTGCAATCAGTGAGGAGCAGTGTTATTACTATAAATAAGGTAATGCCACCATTAAACTAGTTTGTGGATTGAGTTAATTCTAATCTATTTTCTTTTAAGGTATTAGCCATGAGACTGCAGCTTTTACTTTTAGCAAGTGGTAATGTAAGGAAGTAGCCAAACCCAACAGTAGACAACCATAAATCAGTTGCACTGTTTCAGTGAGAAGTATTGGACAAGAAAAAAGATTGCCATGAGACGAGAAAGAGGGAATTATTTAAAGAACTTGACTGACCAATCATCCACCATAATCGCACATCTACCTTCCATTGCAGCATACAAGTCCATAGGCACATGTTTGCCCACATGCCCCACAATTGTTGGGATCCTTCAAGGTGTCTTTGGTAACAGCATGTGGGTTCTTCTCGGGATCCAAGCACACATTGGGATCCTTGGCACATGACGGAGCTCTCCGCCTCCACTGTAATGTAGAAGGAAGAAATTCAAGTGAGTTGGAGAATCTGATTCCTGCATACCCAATCGACATGCACGAGAGGCTCTGATCAACAGAAAGAGGATGAAAGGCCACAAGTGTAAGGCAAGAAAACTAGAATGTTTAGAGTGAAAGTATTATTATTATTTATTGAAGTAGTTACAGGAGCAAGTGCAATGTCAAATTTGCAACACAAAGGTGCTCAGGTTACGTAGAGGTTGAATCTAATGTGTTCAAACTATTAATGGGTACTTGGGTAGATTGACAAGTGAAGCAGACATGAATATGACTTGCCCACATAATTACATAAACTTTGAGAGGCTCCACGATTCTTGTTTTGTTATTATGGTGGTCAATGAGAATCTCCTAGCTAGCTCATCATATCAATTTTCTATCATACTGATAGCTTTTAGTCTTTAACATGGCTATCCAATTGTATCTGCTTTGTGGTACACATAAAACTAATTTCGCACGGTTCATGACTATCTCTTTTCAACAATACTGTCTGCAAGGATCCAAAGTGAGTTTTCACCCAACACTTGATGGGTATCCTACTGATAGCTCAGTGTGGCTGAACTAATATAGAAAGATTGTTTACGGAAATAGCAAAAAAATTCGGGAAAATAAAATAGAAAAATGGATACAGATCAAACACACGTTTGCTAGTACGTGCATAGTAATTCACCGATTGCATTCACTGAATTCTAAAATAGGAAACTTCATCAAGCATGCAGATAACTAAAGAAGGCGGATGGACTGGGGAGTTTGGCCGGAACAGCATGAACCGTTGAAAACGCGGCCGTTTAATGAGCATTCAAGTCTTTCCAGACAGGTGAATGGTGACTAGTGCAGAGGAAGCGGAATTGATTGATGGCCTAAAAGACCGGATTCTTGGTCCATGAGCCTGTAATAATGAAAAGGTTTAAACTTATGATTAAAAAAAGAAAAAATAGAAAAGGTATAAACATAAGCATGGAAATGAATTTCTCATCGGATCCGCACTCTATTCTAATTCTACCCTTTCATCTACAGTCCCGGTGGACCATGAAATAGCCCCTCAGAGCATGGTCCTTGTTATTCCTGTACTCATATGATGAAGCATCTTCTGTCAATTCAGCATGTTAATTTTCTTTCATGATCCTACAACAGCCTAAGAAATGCTGCTTAATGGAATTAAGCAATTTTTGCATTGAGAGCAATAATAGCCAGATATATATATTTCAAAGAAAAGAAGTTTTTTTGAAATAATGCTTACCTTCCTTTAATGAGTGGGCTTAAGATAACGGATTACATATATATATATAAAAAGAAAACCCAGCTTATGACCTGTGTCTATATATATTGAATTTTTTTAGGCAAACACAGCAACTGTGCTCTCACCTACGACAGGGGACTGCTTTTCAGTGGCTATGCTGACTTACCAGTGGACTTGTCATTTAGCAGGTGTTTGATTGATCCAGAATAATCAGGGATATAAGCAAGACTAAGAAGGTGAGGTGCATGAGAGCATTCCGGGGGAAGCTTTACATAGCCTGCATGGATTCAGGCATACAGGTTGCTGGTTTTTATAAACCTCTTTTGATACAAATAGGGAGAGAGAGAGAGAGAAAGATCATACACAAATAAAGAGTTGGACGATGCAAAACAATCCAATCAAATTCTACTGTTGTGCACAGAGACTGGCCCTACAGTGCAAGTTCAGTAGTTGAGGGTTCAAAACTTAGATAATTATTTGAAAAGAAATCAATTAAATTAAATTTTTACGAAATTCTTAATTGTAAAGAAAGAGTTGAAATTTCCGGTGACAGCAAGAATGTTGCAGGAATGGAGAAAAAAATACAAGCCCCAGTGTCAATAGTAACAGAGAAAGGCAGAATTATACTAACAATGGGAGTAGTGAAGACTTCATATACTTGAATTGTAATTCATCAACTAGCACCCTTCAGTTACACAGTTTTTCCTCTTTTCTCTTATGAACAAACTATAGCCGGTAAAATCTTGCCAAAGCAGCTATGATGGTTGCAACAAATGATAAGTAATTTTCACTGTGAAATGGTTGAGAGGAACATAGCAGAATGTGGGAGGGTATCAGCAAGCAGCAGAATAACAAGCCTACTCATTGCCAATGACAATTTTCTATTCTTTAAAGCATATGGGGAATTATTGTCTATCCTTAACCTCTATGGTAGAATCAGTCGAGCCGAAGAGGGGTTCGTTTACCCCATGGCGATATCAGCCGTTCAAGACCGCTTTCTTCACTTTCTTTGCTTTGTTCATTCGTTTAAGAGGTTATTTCTCCTTATGGCAGGGCTTGATTTCACTCTACAGGGGGAAGTATCACGTTTTGTAAAAGGTATTAATTCAAGTAATTAAATAAAACATCATTGTTGCTAAAATATAGTTACTTGTGTGAGAGTTGAGCAATAAACGTAGATATTAATAAATTTGCAGAAAGCTTCTTTTTGCTTCTATTGATTATGAAATGTAATGGATCCCCAACCCAATTGTTCACTGGCAACCAATGTATAGTTTGTCAAGAAACTGGTTGAGTTGGAAATTATTAGAGATTTTGTACGGTTTTGTAGTCCAAATTGCGGCCAGAGAGACTGTTATTAATTTTTTTAGTAAGGAATTGGAATATAAATATTTGAATTTGGATTTCTAAGTGAATAATATGTTTTTAAGTCAGGATAGCCCCAAATTAATTATTCTTGTTCCTCAATATAAAAAAGTATAATTACATTTATCTACTTATTTTTTTTTAATCATCCATGATTATTTATAACAAATTAATTATCCATGATTAATTACATTTACGATTAGATTTTGGGCTGACTACCTTCTGGCAAAAATTTTGGGCTGGCTGTAACCCTGCGAGGCCAGAATAAGTTGGCGCGGATCTGCGATCAACAGCCCAATGGTCCGGACGAGTGAGATTGGGGTTGCCCTGGTGATAAAACCCTACTGCAATCCTCCTGTTTCTGTTTCTCTTCGTTACTGCGGCGCTCCAAAACCCTAAAGCACCATCTCTAGCCAGTCGGTAAACTCCTCTCTCTTTCTCTATTTGTTGCCCTCGGTGTGGGTGAATGTATGTTTATATATCCGTTGATTGTATCTTGTTTCCTGTTTTCTGTGTATATAGCTATTCCAATTAAAGAGAAGTGAAGAAAATGAGTAGAGGTGGAGCTGCCGGGGCCGGTGGAGCCAAGGGGAAGAAGAAGGGAGCTACATTTACTATTGATTGCTCGAAGCCGGTCGAGGATAAGATTATGGACATTGCCTCTCTCGAAAAGTTCCTTCAGGAGCGCATCAAAGTCGGTGGCAAAGCCGGGGCTCTCGGTGATTCCGTCACCGTCACCCGTGAAAAGTTCAAGGTCACGGTCACATGTGACTCCAACTTCTCCAAACGGTAAATTCCATCTTTACATTTTTTTTTTTGGTGTGTGCGTGTCTTGTTTGTTATGGTTACTTGTTAGAACCCGTAATCAGCTATTACGTTGGAATTGGCAGAATACTCGGAAGTATTTACACATGGTCTGTTACATTGCTATTGAAAAAAGACTGCAGCATTTGACCTTGTGCATTTTAACAGTGCAAAGACCTTTTCATGTATCAGACGTTATTCCATTATACTAATTAGAAACATTAAGCAGCATAGTTCAATATTTATTTGTTCGCATGCGTATCTAAGGATTAAAGTTTGGCATATTAAGATGAAATTTTATATCTTTGCTTGTGTGGGGGCCAGTGTTGCATGGATATTTTATTTATATTTTGTTTGCTGAGCTGCCTTTTATTACACATCTTTTTCTTCAACCTTCTCATGAGACCCCAATGAGTGCATCATCTTTGGTTGATTATCATTTTTTGCCTTTGCAGATATCTGAAATACTTGACAAAGAAGTACTTGAAGAAGCACAATGTGCGGGATTGGCTTAGGGTCATTGCTTCCAACAAGGATCGTAATGTTTATGAGCTGAGATACTTTAACATTGCCGAGAATGAAGGCGAGGATGAAGAATAGATTATCAGTTTGTTCTTTTCATGCTTCTATCTAATTTTTCCCTCTTTGTAGGTGATGTTTATTACTTGATCTATGGTCTCTTTCGAATTTTTGGAAGTTGAAACATCGAAATTTTGTCAGAGTTATTTACTTTGTTCAGGATTTTTTTGTTAAAACAAGAATGCTTGCCTTGATTATTTATATCACTCTTATCCTTTCTTGAGAAATTATTATTGGTATGACACCCGTAATAAAGTTCCTCGTTTCCATGGGAACATTGATCTTTTTCCGCATCTGACGGTGGCCTGGAATATCTTGTGGCTTCATGTCACATTGATAAGTCGCAAGTTTGTTAGAATTTGGAAGAAAAGCTCTGTGCTTAAGCATTCATCATTTTTATAGATTTTTAGAAAATACATTCAAGAAATTTGTTAAACCTAGCAATATATTCTACTTGAATAAATTTCTATTCATTTTATTAGCAGATGTCTCTACTGGCAATTTGTTTATTTCATTTGTCCATATGCTTGATATACCAGCCGTTGCATTGTAGATGCATTTCCATACTGCACTATTGCACTTGAACCCACTTCCAAAAGCAATTTGCCAGACCCTATCACCTCTTATCATCCTAACCTTAGCTTCTATGTAGAAAAGATCATACCATATAGAAGAAGATGGACTATTTCCAAATCTGTAGACTGTCATCTTAGAGGCCTCAGTGTCCCGCTTCTTCAAGGGTAAGCCTCTTTCAACGGCATGAATTACAGTTTTTCCTCCAGCGTGTATGTAACTAATGTATGGTGAACTGTTCAAAAGCACTATAGAAATTTGGTGTATGGGAGTTTGTTGCGTGTGAAAATATTAGCGTCTGATGCATTATTGAAAGTACCCACTTCAATTGCTCTATTTTGCATTTTTCTTGTCCTGAAATCAGCTAGACATCAGTATGGCTGCTCCAGTTCCGGAAAGACGATTAGTTAACAACACGGAGGCATCCTTGCCAGTATACCAATTACGATTTAGTATTTCTGTACTTACAAGGAGAGCCAATGAATTTTGATGAACCCTAAATAGGTCTCTGGCCAGTCCAATGGATGCTATTCCACGCTGCATCCCATGCTCGGCAGGTTATAGAATTTGTTAATTATTATTGTACTAAGAAATGGTGCAGGCGCAAACATAGCAATTATTATTGTTGCAGCCTCCTTTGTGGCGTAAGAGAGACTGTTTCTTGTAGGGGTTTCAGCAAAAGATTCAAGAATTAAGGTTTCCTCGCCAAAGCCTGATTTTTCTAGCATCTTGATTTGGAAACCAATGCTATTGGGATGAGATCTGCTGTTAAGGTTGACATGCTTAAGGAACATAGATGTGGATATCTATTAGAATTGGGAGGCCGGTAGCAAGTGAACTCTAGTATACACGTAGCTGCTTTTCTTCTGTATGCAAGGTACAAAAGCACGCATGCTGCTTCACCCAGCATGGTAAAAGCGATGTGCTAAGTGCTAGGAGGTTCATACAGAGAGCATTAGGGATTCAGGTAAGCTTGTTACAACCATAACCAAGAAGGAAGATCACACTCGTTAACTTTGTGTTGGCTAAAGGCCATGGCACAGATATATGGATTTGGATCGTGCGATTGGTGTACTAGTTGTGTCAGCTGGGGTGAAAGTTGAGATGGGAAATCTGTCTTTTATGGCACCGAGCATAAATTTAATGCTGTTGCATAAATGGAATTTGCAGGCAAGTAATATCTTGATAGCAAGCAATCAAGCATCACTACTTTGCATACTTATCCTGAGTACCTTAAGTTGAGGCTAAGGCATTATTTAGTTCAAAATATCCTACTTTATGCAAAGTATATTTCCCCTTAGTATAAATGTGTTCAATATATAAATTAACTTCATAGGACTTAAAATTATTTTTGAGTTGTAAAAATTAATGTTTATAATACAATTTCAAATTAAAAAGTTTGAAGGATGAATTGAAAACTTATCAAATCCTGCATGAGAGAAATATAATGCTCTATTTGTCAAAAAGATAACTTAAAAAGAGATTTTTACATTTTCTAAAAAGTATTACTTCCTTGATTTACTTCTCTCTTACTAAATAAAGATCTAAATCCTTGACATGGATGATAAGCAGCTGAATAAGATGAGGTCAACACTGGAATGCACAGTTCTACCGTCTATGAATTGACTAAGAACTTCCCAATAGTGTTTGAACTACTGTAATGGAAAAAATACCAAATTTCCGCTCTAGCAGTAGGAACTGTGCACAGCTCCTTGAATGGAGCCCTCTTTAGTTATGGAGCAACAAGGTGTCCCATACGAGGGATAGAAGGAAAAAACCTATCTCACTTGCAGACGATAATTAAACAAAAACGTCTGAGACACTACCAGGATGTACTACAATGGCTAATTTGAAGCTGGTCTAAGCAGAACCCAGTTGTTTTGCACTTCGGATACAAAATGGGAAATGAAGGAAAATAATAACAAACAATATTACTAAATTTCTCTCCCATTAAAAAGAACTTGAAAAATGTTTAATTTCCTTAATTGAGAAGAGGAAAGAGTAGTAATTTTTTTCAAAAATACCATAATATTTTTAATAAGATAAATTATTTTAAAAAGTTGAAATAAAGGATAAGAATACATATATAATTTATCGATTAAATTACATTTTCTCCTTAGTTACTTCATCTTCAAATTAAAGAAGAAAAATAATAAAAGAAAAATACACTTTATTTTCTTTCCCTTCAATATTTTCCTTTATTCCAAATTTTAAAAAAAAAATTCATTTCCTCACCATTTTTCCTTTCTCATGGTGGCGAACGGCGAATAGTATTTGAAGTTGAAAGGCTCCTTTGGAAAATGAAACCAATCGGGAATCAGCAATCACATCAACGGCGTGATAAAAAGCTTGGAATTCTGCAATCCACACCTCAATCATGTGCACGTGCACCCACCCACCATTACCAAAATGGATGGTGTCTAAATTCAAGGATTGTAGCCTGTGCCCACTTCCATGTAATAACTAAAATGAAATTATGTCTTAAACGAAAAGACAGTGCAAACCCAAAAGAGGGCCACAGGTGAATTCTCCACGATCATCTGCAAAACCGTCTTCACCACCTGAGCAACGAGAGCTTCAAAAGAGTGCTCTTCTTGTGAATCCATTTCTCAGGAGAATACCTACCTTCTGCAGTGTCAGCTTCGAATTCATTCTACAACTAGTCCTTTCTTGGCATCTTGTAATATAGTTGAGTTAATCTGATGCAGAGATATGTCACTTCTTAGTTAGAATGTTTTTCTTCTTTCTTTTGCTATGAAAATTTGATTTTTCGATTCATAAAGATAAACCTCATATATCCAACAATCATAATTTTTTTATAAAGCAGCCAACTGTGCCATTCAATGTTGTCTTCCGAAAAAAATAATAAGACATGCATAAATCTCATTTAACTTTTATATTGGTTATGACCTCAAATATTTTATTTGGCCGCAGTTAGAATAAACAAAGATTTTATAAAATAAAATTTTATAAAATATTTTTTTATATTGTTCAAATTTTTATTATTTAAAAGGAATTTAATGTTTTTTAAATATTTAATTAAAAAGAAAAATCCAACAATTTAGAGAATTAAAAGCACCAAGCAGGGACAGCATCAAGAAATTAAATTTAGAGAAAGAGGGAGTAGAGAGAGAGAGAGACTTTTCTAGGCGAAATTCTTGCCCATCCATTAATGTGTGGGCTGAAAATTAAGACTTGACGGGCCTCTTTAATACCAGATTAATTAGCCCATTAACTACCTCATTAGCTCTATCCCTTTAATCATATTCATCTCTGCTAAACTGCGACTGGTCATAAGAGACCCATTTGAAAGGCCTGCTTAATTTACCCTAATTCATTTTTGGCTGAATTTGCTGTTAAAAGATCCATAAAGTATATGAAAAGGAATGAACTTTTCTTTTTTACTCCCAGACTTTTTATAAACTTTTCACCTCTTTCACACCAATTTTTGAATAAAAGATTGGAACTTTTTTCATTGAAGAAATGGCAATGGAGCATTGAAAAGATAAGAAAGAAAGAGCAAAGTCATATTAGTATGGCTATTTCAATAAGCTTTAGGAAGAGGTGTCATATGGCTTTAAATATCAATGTCATCGAAAGAGAAATGGAAGATAAAGAGATCACCCTTGATACTGTACTAAATATTTGACCAAAATATAACTTGGCACAGACACTGCTCAAATAGGGACACTTTTGTTCCTTTTCTCTGTTGGGTCCTCATCTTGATAGCAAAATTACACAGCACATGAGCCCAAATTGCATGCAGATGTAGAACTGAATTTCACTATGTGGGCACAAATAGCTCTTTCTTTAGCCTTCACAGGATCCAAACAACTTTTGCACCTTCCCAATGACCCAAACTCTAATTGAGTTGTAGGAGTACCTTCGGCTTTGTGGGTGTGGGGTGGGCACCCCTTCAGCTTGGAGAAAATCTAAGCCCTTGTGGGTTAAAGACAAGTACATGTTTTATGGGTCCACACATTAATGTTCATTGTCCCCTTAGGCAGCCTTTCTGCTTGTCTTTTTCCATTTGCATACTTCATCGAAGCCCGCCCTTTGTCTCCCCTTTCATGATTTTTCAGATTTTTAACTTCTTTGCTTGGCACTTGGTAGTTTATCTCTTCCGAGCAAGTATTACACAATTTCTTTTAAACCTTGTCAAACTAATTTCTACCTTCTGTGTCTATATTATTGAAACAGTGGATTGGATTAGCATTGAAACGATCTGTATTCATAACATTGCCTTTGATCTGCAATTGTACAAGCAAAGCTGTATGATTTTAAGAGCTTCTACAAGTAAATATAGTAACCTAATGCTTGCACAGTAGTTGAAGTAGCTGGCAAACAGGAACTACCAAGAATTTATTGTCTACATAACGAGTCACAAAATGGACAATTAAAACACAAACCCAACAAGAGTACTATCAATAAAATTATAGATGGTAGAGGAGGATGGCTATAAACCATAACAAGGTAATGATAGGTAAAATAGGATCATAGACCAGAGGACATGTGTGCCCATGTGAATGTTCAAAGCTAGTCGTTGCCGTTGCTAAATGCAATCGATATTAAAAACACATTACTTTCTGTCACTTGATCAGATACAGAATACAAAATAACACTAATAAGATATTAAAGAATACAAACTCAACACAAAACCTTCCGGCAAATAGCAGAAGTGATTGTGAACTGACAAGCACATGTTGTATTGGTCAACATTTCACCTCCCTTCTCCAACGAGTCCATACTCAGCCAGACTCCCCTGAGCTTTTGATGGAGTCTTTTCAACCCACACCACACATGGAAACTATCTAAAAGAGAATAATTAGCAAATATGACCATCAATTTAAGAGGAAGAAAAATACAAGTGTGACACTACTTATGAAACTGAGACCAAGATAGAGATAATAAACATAGAGAAATAAACAAAGATGACCAGATGTACTGTGTATTGTAACCCAACAAGCACTTGATTCTTCTCTTTTTAGCCTCTCACAGCTAACAATGAAGGAATGGCACTTAAGTTTGGAGCAGTGTTCTTATTAGAAGCTTCTCTGATGTCTCTCTTGCCATCTTTTGAAGAAGGCTTGCTAAAAGCTCTCATTGGACTAGCAAATGCCCAACCCCAGCTTCTACTCCTACCATGAGCAAGAGTCCCGGCTGCAACCCCAGCTCCTGGTTTCCCATTAACGTCTTCTGCTGACGACGAAACCCAATAAGATGAAGATGATGATGATGAAGATGAGGAAGTGATCATGAACCCACCAAAGATGCCACCACACTTGACTCTTTCTTTCATGTTAGAGGCGGCCGCAGGGACCTTTGGCTTGCCTTCCCTTTGCGACTCCACTCTCCTAAGAGTGCAATCTCCAAACCCAGTTGAGATTCTCTCAAAGAAGTCACCAGAGAAGCTCCTGCTTCCACATCCTACAGATCTGGATCTCGACACCTTTCTTTCAAAAGATGAAGCAGAGGCAGTGGCTTGACTATTGGGACTGTCATCATCTTCAACTACCACAATGTCTCCTTTTTTGGACAAAGAAGACCCCAAGCACTTCTCCTTCGGCTTCACCATAGACCCATTTGTTGTTGTTGCTGCTGCTGCTGTTGATACTGAAGCTAATGCTGATGTTGATGCTGTTACTGTTAATGATGACACCTTATCTGTTTTCTTGGTAGCACTAAACTTCGAGGATGAGAGATAAAGAAATGACCAGAACCCACCCTTTCTTCTTGGGCTAAAATCCTCGCCATCGTCAGTGGAAGTGGAAGCATACAAGAAATGGTTTCTTCCAGGGGTTGTAGTAGATTTGCTTCGCTTGAAAATAATATCACGATCTGATGCGACCATGATTTTCTTCTTCTTTTTAGCCAAAAGAAAAGGGATCCTGGCCCTCCTCGTGTAGTATTCTTGATAGTGACCATTATTGCCACCTTCATTCCTACCTTTTGTAGATGTGGGGCGCGCAGCAAGAGAAAGTGAAGGAGCACCACCACCACCATTGCTTGCACCAACACCAGCACCAATGTCAGATCTAAAAGAAGGAGAAGAAGATGAAGAAGAAGAGCCACGAATAGGTAAAGGAAAAGAGGAAGAAACCAGCTTGCCAAGCTTTTCTTGGAGGCAAAAAGCACAGATCCCACCTGGATTGTTTCTGTAAGGATGATCACTGCATTGCATACCATCACCCATATCTTCTTCCCCAATACCAACTCTACCACCTCCGCCCCCACCACCAACACCTCCTTTGATGATTCCATCCATCATAATCTATATCGACGATTCTTGCAAAAATCTTTTCAGTTCCAGGGTAGAAATCTTTTTTCTTGAAGGTGGTCTTTTTAGGCACCCAGAGGGGGCTTTTCACTAGTTTTTGCTTTTTCTTGAGAGAGAGAGAGAGAGAGAGAGAAAGAGAGAGAGCAGCAGCAGAGAGATGCAAACAAAAGAAAGGGCACAAATGGTCAGAGAGTGTAATCGAGTGTAATAAAAAAAAATAAGGCATTGAATTGAAGCAAGGTTGGGAGAGGGACTGAGGGGAGAGTCCCCAGGAGCACGTGGAATCCTGACTTAACCTATTATATATTTTTATAAAGTTGTAAACAAGACAAGCAAAAAGTGCAACCAAAACCCTAATATATCCGAGGGCCTCTCTTCCTTTGCCCTCTTCCATACACAAGAATCTCCTAAAGCCTGTCCCAACCCTCAAGCTTATAGCCCTCTCTTAAGTTTGCTATCTAATAATTTATTATTATTTAGAATTAGAAGAGGAATAAGCTCCTGCCCAGATTCCTTCTATGCTATTGATTAGATCAAGTTTTTAATATTTTGGTCACATACTACGTGTCCATTTGCCGAGCGGCCGTGGGAACACCGTAGTCCCCATTATTTCATGTTTCTTAGGTTGTCCGTTGCATAATTTTACTGTAGGTTATTCATTTTTCCTCTTTAATAATTTACTGTAGTTTATTATAAAAAGCTCAGAGATTTATTATTTAATTTTTTGTTATTATTATTATTAAGTTAAATTTATTAAAATATTTTTTATTTTTTATTTATTTGAGAATAAAATTATATTTCAAAAATTCTTTTTTATTTTTTATTTATTTTTAATAAAAAAGAAGATGAATACATTATTTTATTAATAAAAAAATATTTTAATATATTTTTAAAAAATATAAAAAATAATTTATTAATAACGAAAACATTGAAACTGAATAATAAATATATCATTTCAAATGACTTGAGCACCGGCGCCACATCTTTTCCACTGCCGCATGCTTGACAATGAGAATCGAACATCATCAGCAGGTGACTATAACTGCACTTGCTGCTGAGGGAGGACTAGCAGAACATGATACCGAGCTTTCATAAACTTGAATAAGGGGAGCCCTCCAAGGTCTAAGTGCTAGCCAACTTGCCAGTGTGGCTACAAGAACTACATGGAGAGAAGGATCTACTATAAGTAAACTCTCACAGATCGGTTGAAATAAAAACTAAAATCCCATTCTCACAGGGGAACTAAGCAACATAACAAAAGTTAAATTAAAGTGAAATAAAACACCGTGAAAAAAAAAAAAGGCTATCTACAACTTAAACCAAGAAACATTGGGGAGAATCAACGGCCAAAGGCTGAATTTTCCCCTGACTTTGAAAGCAAAGAGCAACTGAAAGAGAGAGGTGAGAGCTTTCTTATGAGAGATAAAAGTGATGCGGAGTAATTAATTTTAAATTTTATGGTAGATTTGGACTGAATTTAATTTTTGCTTGTCAATATCCGTTAAAGGTTCATGATAACTTTTCAAAAAAAAAAATTGAAATATACGACTTTCAAAAATATGGGTAGGGCCACAAGATTGTCACAAAATTCGTTACGAAAATTCTATCGTTTAGAGAGTTAATTTTGTATTTTTATTATTTTTTTAGATTTTTTTGTAATTTTTCATAATATGATTTTTGCTATTATAAATAGCTCTTTTCTTCACTGTTTGACACACTTTTCAATTTTTAATAATTCAATAAAAGATTTCGGCTTCTAACCTTTCGTTTTTAAATTCTGTCTTAGTCAAACGTTATTGGTTAAAATTTTTGACAAAATCTAATAAGTCCTATTTCAAATTGGTATCAGAGCGAAGTTCATTCATGGCCGACAACCAAGAGACGTGACTCGCTGTAATTGAGGCAGCCTTGGCAAAATTGAGGGAGATGATCGAACAGCTAGCCCTACAACAGGGTAACAACCAACTCGCCGCAACCGAATGCCCACAACCAATTCCAAATTCTATGGTTGCTGATCCTTTGATCGCTAATCTTGTAGCTGCAAATCCCCAACAGGATTATCACGAAGGTTACAAGATAAAGATAGACCTTTAAAACTTTTATGGTTCGTTTAATGTAGAATCTGTTCTTGATTGGTTAGTAGAGGTTGATCGGTTTTTTGAAGTTATAAACATAGAAAAGGATTGAAAGGTTCTGATTGTGACTTATAAATTAAAAGGTGATGCAGTAGCATGGTTATTCTATTCAAAATGAACGCTATCGCAAGAGGCTGAAACCTATACGAAATTGGTTGTTGATGAAGCAGATGATTAAACAACGATTCTTGCATGGTGATCAGGCTCAAGTTTTATATAACTAGTATCATGACTGTATTCAAGAGAGGCGAAGGGTGGATAAATATATAGAGGAGTTTTTGAGGTTGCAGGCGATGTGTGAACACTGTGAGAATAAAGCCCAACAAGTTGCTCATTATCAAAAGGGCCTGAATCACGAAATTCGTTGTATGATGGGAGTAGCTGCGATTTTCACTTTGACATATGTTATTGAGATGGCAAAAAGAGCAGAAGAACGTGTTGATTGGCAGCCTCGACATCAGTCTAATCAGAATTTTAATTATAGAAATTTTGATTCGACAGGAAATCAGTAGTATAGAGGCAATTACAGTGGACAGCCTTCTAGGGTTTGTAAATTCTGACAATTCTCAGAATACTGTGGAAGAAAGGAGAGACAGTAAGAGAAAAGCAGTTGCTACTACAACAGACAAAGGAGACAAAACCAATCCTTATCAGAAACCAACGGGAGATATATGTTATCGCTGCAAGCAACCTGGTCATCGATCGAATAATTGTCTAGAATGTAGAGAAGTTAATAATGATCGCCAACATGTTAATTTGGTTGAGCAAGTGGTTGAATCTAAGGAGGAAGTGGATGATGATGATGGATCTATTGCTGGTTCTGAAGATGGAGAGGTTATCTATATGGTGAAGAAAATTCTATACTCGACGAAACAGGAGGATGAGATACAAAAGATGAAGATTTTCCAAGCGAAGTGTCGAGTGGGAGAAGCGATTTGCAGATAATTATCGATAGTTACAGTTGTGAGAATCTGCTAGCTAAGCAATTGGTGGAGAAGCTGTAGTTGCGTACATAGCCTCACCCTTCGCCATACAAAGATGGGTGGATTAAGAAAGATTCGACAATTGAAGTCAACAGAATCTGTAGTGTGCCTATTTCGATCGGTAAATTTTACACTGAATCTGTTAATTGCGATGTTGTGGATATGGATTCCTGTGGAATTTTGTTAGGTCAACCTTTGCAATTTGATGTTGATGCATTGCATCAAGGGAAGGAGAATACATACATATTTACATGGAATCAGAAGAAGATTGTCATTTTACCTTCTGGTTTTGCAAAACATTCTAAAGTGGAAAGGAAAACTGTTATTACTATTTCTACGGGGTGCAAAGGCTATCAAGTGCAATTGAGAAATCTGGAGGCACATTGGCTTTATTAGTGAAAGCAAAAGATGCAATGGAGGATGCACCATCTTTACCACCACCCATCAAAGAGTTGTTGAAGGAGTTTTCTAGGGTAGTGGAGGAACCCTCAAAGCTTCTATCTTTGCGGGATATTCAACATCGGATTGATCTCATTTTTGGATCAAAATTATTGAATCTACCTCATTACAAAATGAGTCCAAAGAAAAGTAAAATCCTCCAAGAATAGGTTGAAGAGTTATTGAAGAAGGGGCACATTTGAGAGAGCATTAGCCCCTGCGGAGTCCCTGCCTTATTGGTTCCAAAGAAAGATGAAACTTGGAGAATGTGCGTGGATAGCAGAGCTATTAATAAAATTAAGGTTCAATATCGATTTCCTATTCCTCAGCTGGATGACATGTTGGACCAGTTATTAGGGTCTAAAATCTTCTCTAAGATCAACCTTAAAAGTGGCTATCACCAAGTTCGAATTTAGGAGGGAGATGAATAGAAGACAATCTTCAAAACTAAGGAAGGCTTGTACGAGTGACTGGTTATGCCGTTTGGTTTGACGAATGCACCTAGCACATTCATACAACTTATGAATCAAGTTTTGCATCCTTTCTTATGCAAATTCGTGGTTATTTATTTTGATGACATCTTGATTTTTAGTCGCAGCGAAGAAGAATATTTACAGCACCTCCATCAAGTCATAACAGCCTTACAAGAAAGTGAGCTGGTTATTAATTTTAAAAAAAATGCATCTATATAATGGAGTGTGTTCTGTTTCATGGACTTGCTAGTGCAGAAGGGATACATACTGATGAGAATGAGGTAGAAGGAATATGGAACTGGCCCATTCCCAAAACTATTTCAAAAATTTGCGGTTTTCATGGACTTGCTACTTTCTATCGGCGGTTTATCAAAAATTTCTCAGCAGCATCGTTGCCTCTATCACTGATTGTTTGAAGAAAAAGATATTACAAAAATTTACTTGGACTAACACTGCCAATAAAAGTTTTGAAGAGATTAAAGATAAGCTTACTTCTGCCACTATTCTTGCTCTACCTAAATTTGATAAACTATTTGAGGCTGAATATGATGCTTGTGAAGTTGGGATTGGCGGAGTGTTATCGCAGTCTAATAGGCCTATTGCCTTCTTTAGTAAGAAATTGAATAATGCTAGGAAGAAATGGTCTATTTATGAGCAGTAATTATATGCAGTATTAAGGACCTTTAAAATTTGAGAACAATATCTAATGGAGCGGGAGTTTATTATTCACATAGATTATTAATCTTTGATTCACTTTAAAACTCAAAAACATGTGAATAAGATGCATGCTTGATGGACAACTTATTTTAGAGCTTTTCATTATGTCAGAAAATAAAAGGTTGGCCATAGTAATAAGGTAGTAGACACTTTGAGTAGGAGGGCTGCTTTGTTGATTACAGTTAGTCATGAGGTTGTAGATTTTGAATTCCTGAATGATTTATATGCTGTAGATTATGATTTTGCTGATATATGAGCAAAGGTCCAGGCTCACCAGCCTACTAATGGGTTCTTGATACATGATGGCTTTCCTTTTAAAGATAATAGGTTATGCATTTCTCGCTCTTCTCTGTGAGAAAAATGGATTCGAGAGATCTATGGAGGAAGTTTGAGTAATCATTTGGGGCGTAATAAGGCTATTGCTGGTTTAGAGGAGCGTTTTTATTAGCCACAATTAAAAAATGATACAGGTCGGATGGTCCAGAAGTGCCCAGTTTGTCAAATTCAGAAAGGTCATTCGCAGAATACGGGCTTATACACTCATTGCCTATTCTAGAACATTCTTGGGAGGACTTGTCTATGGATTTTATTCATGGCCTTTCACGTACTCAATATAGATCTGATTCTATTTTTGTTGTTGTTGACAGGTTCTCTAAAATGACGCATTTCATTCGTTGCAAAAAAACTAATTATGCTTCTCATATTGCAAAACTGTTTTTCCAGGAGGTTCTAAGACCGTTACTTCGGACAGAGATGTGAAGTTTCTAGCTCACTTTTCGGTGACATTATGGAAGCATTTTGGGATTGAACTTTAATACAGTAGTATTGCCCGTCCTCAAACTGATGGTCAAACTGAAGTGGTGAACCGCACTCTTGTCAATCTTCTGCGTTGCATCTGTAGTGATAAGAAAATTATTTGGGATCTTGCTCTTGCCTAAGCAGAATTTGCTTACAACAATTTTGTCCATAACTCTACAAAAATGTCACTCTTTGCAATTGTATACAGAAAAATTCATGCGCATACAGTTGACTTTATTGCACTTCCTATATGTTTTTATAATAGTATTGCAGCAACCAACTTGGCAAATCAACATTTGAACGTTTTTAAATAGGTACAACAATGCCTTACGAAAATTAATAACAAATATAAAACTGCAGCGGATAAATATAGACGTTTTAAATTATTCAATGTCGGTGATCAAGTTATGGTGTATTTGTGCAAAGAACGTGGTGGAGAAAAGAAAAAAGATTGACAAAAAAAGATTGGTCCATTCTGGATTATACAAAATATTAATGATAATATATATGTTCTTAACGTTCTAGATTATATGAAAAATTTTAAATTGTTTAACGTGACGAATCTATTTCAATATTATCCTGTTGATGACAACTCAAGATCGAGATCTATTTCAATATTATCATATTGATGACAACTCAATATCGAATTTTTTACAAGTCGAAGAGAATGATACGGAGAAATTAGTCTTAAATTTTATGTAAATTTGGATCGGACATGATTTTTATTACCGAAATTCATTAGAGGCTCATGATAACTTTTTGAAAAGAGAGTTTTGAGAGGCACAACTTTCAAAAATTCCTCCTCATAAAATTTAAAATAAAAATTTTATCATTTAGGAATTAATTTTATACTTTTATTATTTTTTTTAAAAATTTTTGCATAATTTTTTATATTAAAATTTTTACTATTGTAAATAATTTTTTTTTACTGTTTGATATATTTTTTAATTTTTAAAAATTTAATAAGAGATTTTAATTTTTAGTATTTTATTTCTAAATTTTATTTTAATCAAAGGGTTATTAGTTAAAAATTCTAATAGATTTTAATCAACACTATTTCAAAAAATTATATTTAAATTAAAAAAATAAAAAGTGGAGAGAGAGAGATTGAAGTCTGAAGATGGTAATTTGTTGCGGTGAAACCCATAACTAGTTCTAGTTGACGGATTAAATTGGGACCCACAAGCTTTTTTGTTTTGACTGTACACCGAGATATCCAAATCTATCAAGTGTGAGGAAGAGATTATGTCGTTTATAACACCCATATCCCCTGCAATTTTTGCCAATTCATCAATACATGAACCAGAATTGAGAATACCACCCAACATATCCTCAGCTGAGGCACCCATATTTATAGACTCATTACGGGTTGAATTAATGATATATAAAATCTGTAAATTTTTCAAGACACATTCTTGGGGACATTTCCTCCATACTTGATGGCAATTCAGTTCATAATTGCGCAGGGTTTCAAGAACCCAGTTGCAGATAGTGCTCCCTTGTTTTTTTTATTTGTTTGCAGAAAGAGTGCTCTTTTTCTTTAATAATTTTCATTTGTTCTTTTTTGGCATCTGGTCATATTAAGAATAAGATAATGTTAACTTATGGATCTTACCCCGTGGGTTTATGCTTGATCTTATCATATTCACCGTTGGATTCCAGACTTTCACATGGAGATCTTCAGATTTCTTTGTCTCATCTGAGATCTAACCCATGAACCTAAGCTAAAGCCTAAAGCTAGCTAGTCTAACAACCCAATGCACTTTCGTTGGGAGTCTTTTTTTTTTTTGTTTTTTTAAGTTATTTAATACAAACGTCAGTTAGGATTGCTGGCTGGGTCTCTTCCCTTCTTGAATTTCTGATTTCACATGATTATAGAGGGTGCCCAAGTTAGTGTTGAGTCCCTATCCTGCTATCTGCTATCTGCCTATCCATGGATTTTTCTCTATCGTCTCTTTCTCTGCTGTTCGTTTGCATCAGATTAGACCACTCAACGGTACCGTCGTTAGCCACTAATACTGTAATCATATTTCAATCCAACGGCTGAGATGAAATCAAAAATCAAAAGTTTCCTGTTTTGATTTGTCCTGTTGAACCCCAATTATTTTTCTCAAAGAGTCAATACATGGGCCAACAATAAATTATAATCATTCATACAAGATTTATCTTAAAAGCAAATGTGAACCGTCAATTATAAAAAATACATTATTATACAGTTTTATGGATCTATCCATTTAGAATATAGTTAGGGATAGTTGCGGATCGATTATTTTTGAATATTCGATCAGATCGAATTTTAATATAATAAATTTAAATAATTATAATTAAATTTAAAATTAATTTAAATTTAAAAAATAATATATACTGATTGTATCAAATTCCAATTAAATTTAAATTTTAAGTATAGAATATCTATATTCATTTATATGAATAATTAATTTAATATAAAAAATATATTTTATAATAATATTTATAATGTTTTTATATATTTTTATTTAAAAATTAAAAATTAAATATTTTTTAAAAATATTAAATTTTTTAAATAAAAATTATCAATAAAAAATATTTTTATATAAGTTATTAATTAAAATATATAAAATTAAATAAATTTAAATTTTATTCAAATAATAATAATTGAATTTAAAATAAATTTAAATAATTTAAATTAATTTTTAATGAGATTCCAAACTATTTCAATTTCAATGTTATTAATATAAATTAAATTTAAATTTAAATAATTTAATTTTTATAAATATTCTATCTATTTAGGTCTGAGCGTGATGTTGTGACAGTTTGGATAGACGGTGATAATCAAGTCATGACATTTTGATTAGCAGAAAAAGACGAGATTTTGGTGGTGGTATTTGGATATCTAGGGGTACCATTCTGGCTTTTAGGGCACAAATGCACGATCTGATTAATTAATTTAGCTTAGTTTTGGACATCTTTCTACTAATGATTTGTTTATTTGCATGGACAGGTTAGCATGAATATAGGAGCATGACAAGGCAAGGAAGGACTCAACCACAACCAACTTTTTTTTTTTTTTTTTCTGAAAATAATTATTAACCCATTTGTTGATATAAACAGAAAAGGAAATAATTAAGAATAATAATAATAATGCATGTGAGATGGACAGCATTGAATATGCAATTAGAGTTCCACAAGTGTTCTCATTTGTGGTAATTGATAAACGATAATCAAAACATGGAGTGGACGTGATGATGGTTTCAAATTTCATGAGTTTTACTTCTCACCTAATCATCCACAATCACAAACCACCACCACAAAGGGCAAGGCAGGCTGTTTTCTGGTGGAGGATAAGGGAGGGCTCTGTGTCTTCTTTTCATGGGCCTTGGACTCACGTTCTATGTTTTCATGTCCTTGTACAGGAATTTGAGAGAGAAAGATATTAATGGGTGGTGTAAAATTTGATAAAGGCAAAAGGACTCTTGTGCGTATAATAACGGGAAATGAGTCGAAGATTATCATCCGAACAGCTTCCAGGAACTATAGTTGAAGAACACGAAGTGATATGGGTTTTGAGCTGGGAAATTGGCCCAAAATGATTCTGCAGTTACACATGGGCTGGGTTTATTCCGCATGTGACAGCAGAATAGCTCACAGGCTCACATATCTAAATGAGATAAATAAACCAAACCCACTTGCACAATTTCAAGTGGGTTTTCTCCCGGGGCTATGCTAAAGCCTTGCACATTCTAATTATGAGAACTCAAAAGACCGCTTGATACTACTTTTTCTTAAACGGCTTGAATTGGAATTCTTCTTCTCTTCTATGTCTTATTGTAAATAAAAGCTCATGAAGCTAACGAGTTTATGGCTTGCGGTTTAATTTTATTGAATCGTTCCGATGCCCATAATTGTGACAGAGAATCAATGAAGCTCATCAGGTCCAGAAGAACCAAAAAGGATAAGCTGTAACTTGGTTAAATAGGTTGAAACAGGCTTTCTATGAGGGTAAAATCATGTAAAAAATGTCATATGAAACCGCGTATATAGAAAATATGTGTACATGATAATCACCATCCATACATAAATTATATATACATTAATGGTGAACACACAAGGCAAGCTTTTTAAAGTCTCCCTAGCTATTAACAAGCACAAATATTTTGTTTAACTGTAATTAGTAGATAGCATAGAAAGGCAAATACTAACTTATTCTCACTCCAATATCAACTCCCTGGCCCTTACTCATGGAAAAAACCAAAAAAACCTTGCTGCGCAAAACAAATGAAAGATTAATTTGATATTTTACTTCTTCTTCTTCTTCTTCCTTGGTGCTGCTGCGGACTCTCATTCTTTAACTTCATGCGATTATTCCGATGATGGAGATGAGATAAGGTTTTGGTATTGCCATCCTTCTTCAAGCCCATCAGAAACGTTCCTGGAAGGCTTGGCGTTTCTGTAAATCGCATAGAGCACTAGCTGTGCTGCTCCAAGTAAAAATCCAGCCCCATTTGGAACCTACACCACAAAAATATATCAGAATTTTTTTACGGTACGGTCTTGGACAAATATTGATTCCATTGTGTTGAATTATTGCTTGAAACATACCTTTCAGATTTATTTAAATTATAGCCGGCGTTATTTATTTGATAGTTATTTAGTATTTAGTATTGAAATAAATTATTTTGTTATTGGAATATTTTGATAATTAAATTATGTTAAAATTAATTTTTAATATTTTTTAAATAATATCTTTAAAAAATATTTTTATGAATAACAGTTTTTACAATAATATCAAACAGACTATTCCTGTCTGAATCCATCAAGGGTGGTGGGTCTAGGGTATTGGTTGCTTTTTGCAGCTAGCTGGAAAGTGGTCCAAGATTTATCTGTGGCTACTAGTTATGCATGCTAATCCCGTACCAAATGGCCACATTTAGATCTCTCTAGAATGATCAATACTTGCCCAACTCACAGGTCTCAAATAATATTCATCAGTTTGTGAATTGAAGTTTGGGTTGACATAATTTTTTTTTTTTTTTGGTCTAAATTACCAGATATTCAAAAACATGATTTGATCTGTATGTATGGAGAGGATCATAGAAAATATAAAATTGTCTTAAAAGTGCTTTTATATTCTTTAAAATATAATTAGATAAATGGATGGTAATTAAGGGCAACTCAATCATTTGAGAGAATGGATTTATTAAATGTCAAAATGCAGAGATTAATTAATTGAAAGAGAAACATACTTACCCCAAGAAAATAATCAGTTGTGAGAAATGCATATAAAGTCCAAACGCCACCGTTCAAAAAAAGGAAGAAAGAGAGGAGGAAGGGCATGAACTCCACACTCTTGGTAGTGACCACTGTTTTCTGAAAAAGATACGTACAACAAGTTGTGTTAGAAAAACTCCAAGGACCCACGAAGTTGTTCATCAGAATAGCCATGTGGTAACCTGTTTTGTTTATGACGTTGATGCAACGTGCAGTCTATGCATGGACACAACACTGCCACACGTCATAATTCTGTTTCTTGATTTTTCAACCCTCTGAATCAAATATTTTAAAGGATTGATTTTTTGTCTAAAAATTATTTTATTTGGAAAAAGAAATTTATTTTTTTTTTAATTTTAAAAAATATTTTAAAAATATAATAATTTTATATGATTTTACATAAATTTATTTAAATTTTTTTATTATAAAAAAAATTATATCAAATGATGGGTAAGAGAGAGGCTGGAAATTGATTTCCGTTTCTTCTTTTTGCTTTGTAAGGGAAAGTATGAGATATTATATACTTTATTCATCATAAAATTTAAAATAAAAAATATATTAACTTCATTATAAAGCCATATTAAAATATTATTGATGAAGTCAAATCTATGCATTAATTTCCCAGTACTATTCTGCATAAGTTATGGATTATCCCCTGATAGGTTATGGTGGTGGGATCCGCTGATTTGTAGATATTATTAAGGATGATTATGCAAGAGTTTCTATAGATGTATTGTTTAATAAAATAAAATAAAAATCGTCATTGACTCATCAATAATTTTTTTAATATTATTTGTTTAATAAATTTAATAAAATGCTTTTCTGACGATTTTGATTCAACAGTTCCGACTAAAGATTTGATCCATTATCTTACCCAAAAAAAATAAAAAAATCAACAACTAATTAATGAAAAACATGCAATGTACTTGCTAACGAATTTTATATATGTATACTGCTAATTTTTGTTAATATTCGATCAATAATTAATTCAAAATGTAAATAAATCATTTTTATTTAATTTTTTTATATAAATCATATTATATTATTTTATCTTATACCTCAGTAAATTTTTCCTCTATGCATACTGATTATGAGATAAAGGAGAATAAGAATGACAATTGATCTTAATTAACAGCAGCAGTTGCATAGTTATTGACCCCTTTTTTTAAATAAATTATTCTGTTTTTATGAATTGAATTCCTCTCTTAAATTTAAGTATTACACTTTTTTCTTCAGTTTTATAATTTTATAATTAAAGGAATTAAATGACCCTTTATAAATGATATCCTGAAATTTAATAGCGGGTATGTTTAGAGTATATTTTTATAATTTTATTTGTCTATCATTCTTATTTTTTTTTATTTTCTATTCACGTGTAACCGCTGTCTTGTATGCGGGATCGTATGTATGGATATACCGTATTCTTTTCCATTGTCATGCGGCCATTTAATTTTCTTCGACGTCATGCGATCATGATTTCGGATATATGGGTCTGTAGCCCTACTGACCCATCAAATCAGTTGAGGTGGATTTCCCGCCGATGGATCCGAATTCTACTCTGTCCGGCCTATTTGCATGAAGTTAGAACTGCGTGCTAATAGATAGACCCGAGTAGCGGGCTTTGATGAGGCTAGGGTCTAGCCTTCCTATATGGGTTTAGTTGAGGTCAGGGTATCCGTAACCAATAGTTATCAAATACCCCTTTATTTGCTCGTTAATTATTCTATGATTAATGAGAGGATAAATCTCGAAATTTCAATTATGACTGTGCAGCCCTAGGAGTGCTTTTATCAAAATATCTTCTCTCTGCCTGTACCCGTTTCAAATTCGCCTTTTGCTTTCACTCACGATTCTTCTTCTTGCGCTACCTCCACTATCTTGCTCTCCTTCTTCTCTATAATCTCTGCTTTCTCAGTTTGAGGTATGTCTCACTCTTCTTATGGCTTCAATTAGGATCTCCGATGTCGTGAGTCTAGTGTCTTACTCCTTCTTCCCTTTTCGATTTCTTCTCAAGCGACTACGCTGGTACTACGATTTATAGGATTAGGGCTCCCTTCCTAATGAAAGGAAGGTCCTCCCCAATCCACCTCCAGCGGGCTTAGTAGATGCTTAACAAGAGCGTAGCTTGGTCTTCTTTGTCAAGCAGCGTAATTTCGGGCTGACTTTTCATTTTACCCCTTTCTTTATTAAGGTCTTCCATCACTTCAAAGTGACTCCCCATAAGTTGTCTCCCAATTCCATTCTATTTATATTCTGCTTTGAGTCTGTTTGTCTGTATTGGAGTTTTACCCCCTCTGTCACTTTGTTCTTCACCTTCTTCTGCCTCATTTGGTCTAACCACAGATTTTACTACTTTGGACCTGAGCAGGATTATCCATCCTCGGTGGGTACAAGGACTCAATAAAAGGCTAGGCTGAGGCCTTTGTGGTTGTCGAGGTGGAAGAGAGCTCGGGATCAACTGGGATGTTGATCTCTCTTTGGGGGAAGTCCCTCAGGACTGCAACGACTTTCCCAAGTTGACCCTGTTGGACCAAGTCTGCCTTCTTCGATTAATCTCTATAAGGAAGAAGTATGACATTAAGAAGTGCATGTTCATGTCCAACCTTCGGGACTGCCGGAAAGCTGATATTATCATTTTTCTTTCTTGTTGCATTTTCTTTTGATTATTTTGAGTTTTAACTGGATTGACATATCTTTTTCAGCCTCTACTGTTCCTATGGATAACATCAAGCTCTTGAAGAACTTTTTCTTATCTCGGGAAAATATGAGGTCTACCCTGGCAGCCTTTAAGGCTAACAAGACGGTGTTCGACGTGATCTGTGAGGTCTTTCATGCTGTGCCCCTTATGACTGCAAACCGGTCTATTGCCCTTGCCTCTACTTTGGCATTGGTTCCTGCCACGAGGGCTCTCGATCTGCAGCTTCGAGGGCTTCCATTCTTGCCAAAGTGCTGGCTCTTGCCAAGACTTCGGCAGCTCCTAAACAGGCCTCCAAGAAGCCCATTACACTTAGAGAGTCTATCGGGAGCAGTTCAAAAGAGGGCATTGGAATTGCCCCTTTGGACGTCCCACGTCTCCAAGTTGTGGGGGTCATAATGATTGGAGGGGTAGCTAGCAAGCAGGCCTGATCCTCAGAGCTTGCTACTGAAGGCAGGGCTGCCAAGCGAGCTCGTATTATAGAGCCTACGAGCACAATCCCTCCCCCCTGCTGATAAGGGGAAGAAGGCAGTGGAGCAGTTGTCATCAACTCTTGATAATGAGCTCTTGAATGCCGACGAAATGACTCTTGCTGGCTTCGACAACTAAGATGCTTTGCGAGAAAATGTTTGGGGAGACTCTAGATGCCTCAGATCCCCAATTTCTATCTCTTATCAGCCACCTTGCCTGCTCTACCAAGCAACAGGCGGTATTCAACAATCGCTTTTTGGATGACCTCAGGAACATTTTGAGAGAGATGTTCCTTACAGTAAGCCATCTGTTTTTCTCAAGGGTATTTCTAACTTTTTTGGCTTTTTTAACTTTGTTTTTCTTTTCCTGTGACAAGCCTTCGAGGTATTCCTCGAAATTGATTCCCGGAACTGGTCTTTTTAGAGCTTGGTGGGGCAGCGCATCGCTCAGAAGAGCCAGGATGAAAATATCATTACCACTGGTGAGGCCCATAGACAAATCATTGAGTTCAAAATGGTTATTAAGGACCTCACCAAGCAACTGGGGGAGATGAGGAAGGAGGTTGCCTAGGCCTCCCATCGAGTTTCTGCAGCCTTAGCACAATTGTCCTCTTTAGAGGAGTACTGCCGTCAATGTGATGAGGCCTTAGCTCACACTGCTGTCCTCTAGCAGGAGCTCAATAAGTATATCGAGACCTGAAAGGCATGCTTCGGGAGTGGAGGAGTCTCGTGACGTGTAACTTGGTTTGTCTATTATCCTTGTTTTCTTGTATTCCTTTTCTCTTTTATCCTCTAGTGACATGTAATCGTCGTTCTCCTACAATACAACCTGTCATTATCATGCAGGGTCGTACGTATGGATGTATTACGTCCTTTCCCATCGTCAAACCGCCATTTAATTCTCTCTGGCGCCATGCGGTCATGATTCCGGATATATGGGGTTTATAGCCCCACTGACCCATCAAATTAGTTGAGCTGGATCTCCTGCCAATGGAATTAAGTTATGCTCTGTTCGACCTATTTGCACGAAATCAAGAGTGTGTGCTAATGGATGGACTTGCGTAGTAGGTTTTGATGAGACTAGCCTTCCTACATAGGTGTAGCTAGTTCACGATATCCATGACTCAATAGTTATCAATAAAGATATCTTTTTATAATATTTCATTATTTGTTCTCATGTGTTGATGAATCCAAAAAAAATTGTGGATTGAAAAAAATCTGGTAGGTAGCCAGTATACTCACCATGGCAGCGAGAGGCGAACCATACATAACGATATTGAGTCCAGCACACATGAACCCTGTTGCATCAATCCGTACTTGACCCTGCAATGCTAGCCGCGTAACCAGAATGGCTGCTGCTGGGAAACCCACATCCAACAACCCAAGAAGAATCCATGTTTTAGCCTGCACCACCGGAAATTTGATGACGCCGACGACGACGACGACGAAGAGTAAATAATAGAAAGATTAAACATGTATGTACATACCCTCATTTTGAGTGGTGCATATATAAGAAATAGAGTTACATAGACGATTTCCACCAGGATCCCAAAACCATTAACTGTGGCAACTAAGAAAGCTCCTGGCTTGATGATCCCATAGTAGGTCCACAAAGCTGCATTCAGTAACGTGCACACATAAGGAAGACTCTCAAACTCCTCTGTAGATCCGTGCTTTACTATTCTCCAAAATGTTCCACTGTAAAATTTAATCCAAGATTATTAGTCCACTGAAAACTTAGACTAATGAGAAGCTTGAAAGAAATTAGTAGGCTTACGCTGGAGAAAGAAACATGAGCACTGAGATCACGTTGCCTGAAGCACAAAGAGAGAAATTAAATCAGTGACTCTTTCTTTGATTCCGTAAAAAATGTTAACATTGCATATAGAAAGATCACTAACAAGAACGTATTCTCTTTCCTCACCTATGACTCCAAAAAGCAAACTCAAGATTTCCATTGTAGGAAATTAACAACTTCTTCAATTTTGGAAACGGGAAGCAGCTGCTCAAGCGTGGGTTTTGGTTAGATAATGAGAGAGAGAGAGAGAGAGAGAGAGTATAAGAGAGCTTTCTTCTCTGATAAAAGTATGACTTGAAATTATCAATAAAATAAACGAGTATCTGTTTGTACATATCCTTGAGATATTAATTTGGTTTTGAAGAAGTGGACGGCATAACATTGTTAAAAAATAAAGGAAAAAGGTCCTTGCCTCGTTGGGTTCTCAATATGTAAGAATTGAAAATTAGTAAATAAAAAAGCAGTCATTTTAAAATTGCAATTTGAAAGCTAATGACAATAAATTAATGTGAAGCATTTAGCATCAATTAGTTGTTATCACAATACATCACATGTTTAAAGATTATGTTTTAAGAGTCTGTTTGAAATCTTTATTCCTCTCCAATTTAAAGACATATACCTCAGATTAAATCTATAAAATGTGGAAAAAAATGCTCCATTAAAAAAAATAGTTGGGAGGCAGCTATACAAATAAATCTTAAATATAATTTAAAAATAAATTATTTTCTTAAACTTTGAACATATGAAAAAAAATTATTTTCTCAGTAACAGTTACAAAATGAAAAAAATAAAAATAAAAATCAAAGTTTAATGGGAAGAGAAGTAGAATCCAATGCGACTGGAGAAGATAATCGGGAAGGAGGAAACATAAATAAATAGATTAATAATCAAAGTAGAGTGTGGGGAATGTGGCGCTTAAAATAATACTATAAGAAATGAACGGTCAACACTGAAAGGAGGGGAAGAGTGTGGATCGAGGGTGGAAAATGTGAATTGGAATTTTATAATTTCTTGATCATGACTTTGGGTCCCACAATGTCACCTCTCACCCACCAAAAAATTGAATTGTGAATCACATGCTCTCTCTCTCTCTCTCTCTCTCTCTCTCTCTCTCTGTTGTCGGTTTTATGGAAATGGAATTGATTTTTCTTCAAATTTGTGATTCCAGATATGACCACGTGTGCGACTACGTAAGTTGATTGATTTTTCTAATATATAAGTTCCTTTTATTTGATGTTTTTTTCTTAATAATTTATGAAAGACTTTTTTTTCATTAATAATTTATATTAAAAATTATAAAAATATAATTAATTATTTAAATAAAAATATTTAAGCATGGAGTACCAAATACATAAAGTTCAAAGCCAAACCAAATTTAATACATCTATTATTTCATAAATATGGATTTATTTCAAACTTGATTTATCCATGACAATAAGGTTAGATTTGATAGGATAAAAAGGAAAAAAACTAGCTGTCATCTCTAATCATATATATCTTTCTCAATTTAATAATTTTTATTTTATTTTTCTAATACATCAGAATATTAAAGAAAGTTTTATTTTTCTTCTGTATTAACATCTAAGTTTTTTGTATTTAAGAAAATAAATAAAAATTCTCTAATTCTTTAATTTGTTATACACTTTTATTTTGTTGACACTTTAACTTTAGTGAAAAAATAAACATACTTTAATATTATTAAAAATAAATCGTTACTTTTTAATAGCTTTACCTTGTCAACGCTTATATTTTTAAATTCTCAACTGTTGTTATTAACACTGTATTCCAACATCAGTCACTCATTACTTATATTTTAAATCTTAATTAATTGTTAAATTCATAAAAAAATTAATTACTAATCCTATTTTAGTTCTTGCAATAATAAAATATTTCGATTTTATTTTTGTCCAAACCCAACCAACTTTTTAAAAAAAAATTATCATCAGGTTTTCTATTTTTTTTTAAGATTTTGTTGGGGCGAAATCCCAACCAAATCTATATATGAATTGACATGTTGCTTCTTCCCGCGTCAGCTGAGAGTGAAGAGGGCCGTTTTAGGCCATGTCTGTATGTGAATTGACATGTCTGTTTAGCTGGTTTTTAGACCATGGGCCTCTTGTTTTTCAGTTGTTGGTGTTGGTGTACTTGGGCTATGCCCATCTTCTATGCAATACGACCTTTTGAGGGGAGGAAAAAAAAAAAACAAAAAAAAAAACTGAGAGTCAAGAGGCCGTTTTATCTCCCAACTCGTTGGCATCCAATTCACTACTGTTTAATTTTTTAAACTGCAAACCAGAGAACCCTATAACGAGACGGTCCAAACATCAATATTAGGGATGTGCAACGTACAGAACAAGAATGTCAAATGTTCAGAATTCACCAAAGTAGCTACTTTTCTAATTTATTGAACTAAATGGTCGCCTAGATGATTGTCTACCAATATAAAGGTTTACCCCTGGACCAAGTTACACATAAATCAATTAGGATAATTGTCCAAGTAGAAGACCTATTATAAGTTGCCAGAGGTGAGTCCTAGGATCAACCCAAAACAAAATACCTCCCCTGGTGCCAAAAACATCAATAAATTAGAGGCAAGTTTTTAGGGGAATTTCAGCACCAAAATGTCTTTCTCAGGTAACTTGGCAAGCTGCATCAAGTATTAATCCACAAAATGGGAGAGAGAGGGAGAGGAGTCGTCCAATCCAAACAACTTGCATATTCTTTATGTTATTCACAAATCAACATTTTCCAGTTTTCAGCATTAGATATTAGACAAGTACAACAATAGTTATAAACAACATATAAGAGGTAAAGAGACCTTGAGATCAATGGCAACAACAGAAATGCTTCTAATATGCTCCATGTGTTACTTTAATTCGGGATCTGGAATAGGTTTGTGCTTATCACTTCACCGTAAAAAAAAGTTTTATGAATAGTTTCTCCTGTGAAAATCACATGATAAATGAAATAATCACACACACGATTTTTATACAATTGTTATCGACTATTATGTTAAAGTTGTGACTAAAGTTCTTTGACTAAAAATTTACCCTCTACCATATTTGTGTTGAAGATACTTATAGATTATCAATGAAGTAAGGCTATCTGCTCTCTTGTCAAGTGAGATGAGCATTAATTTATACGTTCACTCTGGGAAATTCTCAATAAATTGCAAGCCAGTTGCAATTGCTTAACCCGATCATGCAACCTGCATCATCAAATAAGTATTGAACTTGTCCAATGTCACTGATAACCTCCAGATCTTTCTTAGCCCAGGAATAAGATCGGGTCCAAAAGAAGGCCACAGGTCCAAAGGCCATCAGATCATACGTTCGAGAGGCGGCTCGACCTCACGAGCCTGGGCCGGCAATCCAGGGTGATCCGGATCATATGCGCACAAGCCCCATAAGGGAGTAGGCCTAATCACTCACCAGCTCTACCCGCATGCGCTCTGGAGAGCATTAAATGGCCGTTACGCATGGAGCAGGTGCCTGACACGCCCGTACATACGGACCTGAGTGACAAGGACAGGAAGAACTATATACTGGGGGTCTTCTATGCAAGGGGGTATCTTCTTCTTTTTCTTCTCCTGTCTGGACTCCATTTTTATTTTCTCTGCAACTCTTGTCTAAGGACGACTCTTATTCAGGAAACCTGACTTGAATGTCGGAAGGTCTCCGCCGGGGCATCCCCGATGGACCCCTGACCCCCTTTTCCCTTGTTTTGCAGGTTATTTCCTCAAAGAAAACATGGAGAGACCCATTTGACAGGTTCATCAGAGAGCCCAAAAAAGAACCAGATCCATATAATAGGGGACGAGGGAGAACCAGATCTATCGGATATGGAGTCCAAGGAGATTGAGAGTTATCAGTCACAAATCACATCATCTTGAGATGCAATTAGAATTAGCTGAAGCATATTTCTCCTTCCAGTTAAATGGAAAAAAAATATAAACATCTTTGCAGGTTGGCTGAGCATAAAGGAGTATTTCTCACAGCCATATGACTCCAAAAAGCTCAACAAAAAAAGAATTACTGAAATTATAGGGATCAGGAGCGAGTTAAAATTTTAAGGGACACCCAAAGCCTCACCTTTGATTCTATCTATCCCAGCTCGCAAGAACTTTTCATTTACTTCTTTCAAGATAACCTGGTAATTACTAGGGGTCAATGCAGTTGCTACGCCAGAACCCGTTGGTCCTCCACCAAGTACCTTATCCACAAGTCTAAGGGGGGTTTGGCCTAATTTATAAATTGATTTGACCGGCTTATAAATTTTAAATTTTAAATAATTCATTTATTTAAAATAATGTAATAAGTTTATAAGAAAATAAAAATAAGTTGGTTTTTTCAACTTTTTATTTTGATGTTTACTTATACGTTAGTATAACTAATTAAATTATTATAATATTCTTATTAAAAATTTAAAATTACAATATATATACTCTGATTTAATAATAAAAATTTATTTTTTTAATCATTTTACATAATAAATACATTAATCAATTATTTTTAACCGAATAAATTAAATTTTATTTATCACTTATAATCAATTATACTAAATTCGTAACGACTTAAAATTTAAAAGTGCTTGTAAGTTGAAATTAACTTATAAACAAGTTAAATTTTATAAATTAAACTAAATATCCTTTAAGTATCGAAAAACAAACAATTATAATTAAAAAAAATTACTATTTAGTCTTTATAAATGGTAAAATAATTAATAGTTAAAATTAATGAAATAACCAATTAATATACTTTTTTAAGTATATTTTTTAAAATATTAAAAAAGTTTTAATATATTTTTTAAAATAGAGGGACCAATGAATGAATTTTGCTATATCATAGTAACTAAATAGTTAATTTCTCAAATAATTAACGATTCCATAAGTGAAACCGCCCTAGAACCTTTGTAGTTCCACGTCTGGGCAAAAAATATGTGGACCAAGCTCTTGGAGGCGTCAGAACGAACAAGTAATTGGAATTCATCAGCCTCCTGCGAACATCAGAAATGTTATCATACAATTGCCCATGAGATGCAACTGGAAACAACAAAGAAGGATATTGAATATTGACCAGAACCACCGAGAGTCCACACCAATGACCAGAAACTACACCCTCTTCAAGAACACCACTGCAAACTAATGAATGTTTGAGATTTGTTGCCTGTTTCCAAGGTTGCTCTTGCAAAATTGAATGTCTCCTTTGCTTCTCGGAGAGAATCTAACAACATGGAGAAGCTGCATAAAATGAAAACGTTACGCCCTGATTTATTTATCATTATTAGATCAATGCATGATGATACACATCCAACTTATGACATTAGAAATAAAACCCAAAAACAGGACTAAGATTTCAAGATTTGATCCTACAACCATCAAACTTGATCAAATATACATGGATTAAGACATTAGGAAGAAGAAAGGGGAAAATACAGTTGTGGGAACCTTCCAAATAAAAGGAACGTAATGATCAGGAATAACTTCAAATGAAGTTCAGGCAGGCCTAATTGTGAAGTGGGGATTGAGATATGTGCATGACATGCCTAATGCAATAAATTTATCAAATTATCTAAACAAATCAATTAGAAAAGCTCCAGCTTGAAAGATATAGCAATTCACACACTGTAACCTCTAATCCTCCACCTAATGCAAGATCATCAATTGGCAGCAACTGAGGGTTTTTGTAGCTGGAGAACAAAGCAAGCAGTCAATTAATCAACATCTACCAATGCAATTTTTGCGAAAATGTTAGCAATCATGAATGGAAATAAAACCGCAGCATTACCTTCTACGGTGTCAGTTAGAATCTCCACTGATATAAAACCAGGCTTTAGTTGATCCACTAAGAAAACATAATTCAGATGCTACTGAAGTTCGAATTATGCATTTGTAGAGCAGATACCCTTTAAATTCCACCATATGCAGTGATATCAAAGCCACCAGAGAACTTGCCCTTCACACCTGCCCCATCGACATGACATGTTAGCTTCACATCTCATACTCTCACTTGCCTCTAAAAAATGCCTGACAAGCAAACCACAGTATCAGCTGCATATAAATTTCGCACATGTAACAGCTCAAAACTCACCCGTGACAACAATTGCCTTTATATCATCTCTTCTCAAGGCTTGGTCAAAACGATCTTGCAAGCTATTTAGCACTGAGAGAAGACCAAGAGAGCGATAAGCCTAGTGTCTGGTCACTATTATGGAAAATAACATCGTTTACTAAAGGTATAAAGTACAAATAATAAAATAAAAGTGAAGAAAGCCTAAGCAGGCGTCTGATTATAACCAAATTTAAAATAAGACAGCCAACAGTTTGTAAGCTATGGTTGTACACAATTTGAAAAGATAACCCAAAGCCATAGGTACAAAAAGTTTACCCTGATCAAATGGACTTTTAGATTATTGAAGCCAAGAAGGAAGCCATCCATTGAGAATACGAAGTTGAGTTATAGTCACTTGCTTAAACAAACCAATCAACAGAAATGGAGGCCTTTTACCCCATGAATGATCCTTCACAAACATATGGAACTTGACATCCCAATTGACCAAATAATCCATCAGATTATTCAATGATTTCAGCATAAAAACATCCCAATTGACCAAGTGGCGCTCACATGCTGTTAGTCAAAATAAACGACCGCACTCCAATCTGTACAAGTTCCTACTTAGATCACTACAAGTAAAGCGATGAATATTCTCACTCGCACCAATCTCTTCCCCCTCAATCAGGGACCATCGGATCCTTGAATCAAATAGCACGTCACTGTAAAATAATAATTATAATAAAAGAAAGCAACACATAGTTTCAACCAAACACCACCTAACTTGCTGTATTTTCACAAGCTTCACTCACATAATTCCATAAATATGACGCACACTACTACACAACAACACAATTGAAGCCCAATAACCAAACAAAATTAACAAGCTAGCCGATGGGGAAAACACATTAAATTAAGCTTTTGTATGATAGCAGAACCCCATGAAATGAACATAATACCTAAAGAT
Source organism: Manihot esculenta (assembly GCF_001659605.2). NCBI lineage: Eukaryota > Viridiplantae > Streptophyta > Magnoliopsida > Malpighiales > Euphorbiaceae > Manihot > Manihot esculenta. Next base: position 987,885 of record NC_035175.2, on the reverse strand, counting down.
GTGGGTTGAGCACCATCAAAGCAAATGAAATAGACGAAAAAGAAAAAGAAGGTACCATCGAAAGAAAGGTAATTAAAAGGAGGATTGAAGATGGTAATGACAGCCACGCCATTCATGGTGCTTCTCCCCTTAGAGGCGCTTCCCATGGCGTCTCTATGAGTGAGTATGACGGGTTAATTAGGCTGGCAAGAACACGGAAGGGGAGCTGTAGCTAAAGCTTTGGAGATGGAGATCCGTTAAGCTGCGGATACTGATTTAAGCAGAAGAGTCGCGTATAGCCTGCTTTTTTCTACAAGCTTGTAAGCAATTCCATCTTGCAACATATCCTCCCTCCTAGATTACATAATTTTTATTTATTTTATTTTTTCTAAATAATTTTTTTATTAACTACTCAATTATATCTATTTTAAAATATTAAATTTTATTTAATATTACAAAAATTCTATTTTTTTAAAAAATAAAATAAAATAAAAAAATTATAATAATCCATTTATATATTATTATAATATAAAAAATTAATAATAATTTTAAAATAATAAAAAAATAAGATAAGGGAGAATTGTTTTTTCAATTGCATTCGCCGCTATGTATTATAATTTGGATAGTCATTTATACTTTAGATTAATTGCGTTCTGTTGCACGTGTGGAACGCTCGCCAAATTTTTTCCTCAAAGTTTTCATCCGTGGTTTTTTTTTCTAATATGTATTTCCATAAATGGAGGGTCGAACAATATTGAGGGACATTTATTTTTGCCGGAAAATAAAATTGCATCGACTAAAAATGCTTAGGCTCGAATATATCAGAGCACTCAAATATTGAAAAGAATTGACAAATGAATCCATAATCAAATCAACCTGAGCCTCAAAATCCATAGATTCAAGGAGTAGATGTACTACTATTTTATATTAAAATGTTTAAAAATAAGTAACTTATCATATTAAATGTTTATTTTTATTTAAATATTTTAAAACTCAAACACTAAATATCATTTTATATATAAAAAAATATTACTATTGAAATTATTTTAATATTAATGATCGCTGGATTTCTTCACCCCGGTATAAAGGCCAGGCCCATGAAAACAGTCAATGATCCGAAGGCTTCAATATTCCCCTCGAGAGTCAGGTCCAGCCCGCTCAGTCACAGGGCCGGACTCCGCCTAGACTCCTTAATCAAACCGGCCCAAACCTCTCGGCCCAGTAATCAAGCCTTCACCAGGCTCAACTTCAGCCCTACCATTCAACCCAGCCCGGAAAGGGGAAAATGACCAAGATGCCCCGCTGGTAGGTCCTTCCGCATGCGTATCAGAGGAGAATCATACGTATCAGAGGAGAATTAATGGCCGTTACGCATGGAGCAGGCGCCTGACACATCCGTACATACGGAGCTAGGCGACAGAAGACAGCTAGCATTGTGGCAGAGAGACAGATATATATATCACGGTAAAGGTCACGCAGGAGGGCTCTCTTCTTCTTCTTTCTCCTTCCTGGACACCATTTTTATTCTTTCTGTAACCCTTGCCTAAATATACTACTCTGAGCCATAAAATCTGACTTGAGCGTCGGAGGGCCTCTGCCGGGGCACCCCCGGTAGGCCCCTGACCTTTCTTTCTTATTTTACAGATCCTTTCACCAGGTAGAACATGGAGAGACCCATCAGGGAGCCCAACAAGAAAGGACCCAGAAGAAAACCAGATCTATCATGGACCAGGAAGAGGAAAATATTTATCAAATGGCGCCGTCTGTGGGAAACGAAGGAGATCTTTTCATCACCGGAGTTTTCACTTTCAAAACCCACTGAGATCCACAATGGCAAACCACCAAGAAAATAACCTTAACGTCATTCCAAATAATCTGAGCTCTGCCCAAGAGGGGCAACGGTTCTTATTTTCCAGTCCTACAACTCCAAACAACCAACCACCCATTCCTTTTAACCCCTCGCCGAGCTTGGCCGGGAATGTGCCCTCCACGAAAGAGATTTTACTATCTCAAAAGTTTTCAGATCCACCCATTGAGATCCACATAAGGTACAAAAGTTTGATCAGATAACCCAGCTGAAAAGAAAGGTTCATTGTGCTAAAGAATATTTTGATGGTCTTTCAGATAATTTATTTTAATATTTATTAGATTTTATTACGGCTGATTTTTTCTTTGAAGTCTGGTGAATATTTTCTGTAAAAGAAAAAAAAAAGGGTGAGGAATATATATAAAAAAAAACATTCTGAGGTCTGCTGTATATATATATATAAAAAAAAAATTCTGAGGTCCGCTGTATATAAAAAAAAAAAAAAAGAGAGAAGAAGAAGGTGAGAGAAAGAGAAGAGGAGTCCGTGAGAAAAAAGGAGGTCGGAGCCGTGTTTAGCAAGACAGAAAGGAACTCAGCAAATCCGACGACCACAGCGATAGATTGCTCGTTGAGGTCGGATCCATGTTCGAAACTAGATTCGTGGTCGAGGTTGGAGTCGCATTTCAGGACAGATGGAAAGCATCGGGGCGACAGGGAGACAATACAAAAAAGAAAGCTTACACGAAAAAGAAAGCTGGAGATTTACAGTAACCCAGCTGAAAGGAAAGACCCAGCTGGTGTAAGAATATCCTGACAGTCTCTTAATCTTCATTTTCCTACCCTCGTTGTTTATTTTAACATTTATTGAATTTTATTACTATTAACTTTTTCTTTGAGATCTGACGAGGTGAAACTTCAGATCGAAGTGCTTGCCTGTAAGTATAAATTTTAATTTTTTCTGTAAAAAGAAGAAAGAATGCATAATATACATATTTGTTGAGATTGTGAGATCGGCCGTATATATATTGAAAGGGTTAGATGGGCAGGTTGGCTGTAAGATTCCAAGTTATAAAAAAAAAAAATAAAAATAAATAAATAAATAAATAAATAAAAATAATATATATATATATATGTAGAAATAGCAGGAGTGGAAAGAGCTCGAGCTGCCAAAGACGCACCGACCTGAGGAGGAAGTTGCTGGTCTGGTCAAGACCCGACAAATGAGGCCGGAGCGACGTGGAAATGGACCAAATAGACGGACATGATGGTGCTAAAGGCGCGCCGACCTGATGAAGAAGTCGCTGGTCTGGTCAAGCTCCAACAAGTGACGTCGTCGCGACACCGAACTGGACCAGATATGAAGGCATGATGGAGCTGACACCACGTATGCAAACGAAGAAACCACAACCTTCAAGAATTAAAGCAGACACCACCACCAGATGATCAACTTTTGAGTGGGAAGGCTCCAGCAGATCAAACTCAACAGGTCGGAAGAAGAAGTCGGTCTCGCATTTTGAGTCGGATGGCCAGACTGTCCTCAAGATAAGTCGAGGTCGGACCCGAGCTCGGAGTTATCTTTGAGTCCAAGCTCAAGAGCAGGACTGACAGGAACTCAAGAAATCCAGCAATTACAGTATTATTATAAGTCGGGGTTTTACGGGTTAGAATTGGGGCGAAGGCAAGTTATTGGAGGGACTGTTTTTCATGATAATTTTGCGGTGATGCAGGATTCTTAATTATTTGGGGCAGGAGGTTAGAGGACTTGTGAAACTCATATTAGAAGACTTAATCATTTTTGCTAGGAGGTTAAGTGAGAGCTCCATGGGAATGCTTAGCGCTTATATCTTAATATCAAACTGTGTAAGCTGATCAGAAAGGGAAATAAATTGACACGGTGTTAATTTCCTTTCTGCTACAAGACAATATATAGCTTTTTTTTTTGTCCAAACAATATATGACTCTTGTTACACCTTATAATACTCATCTAATGATATATAATAATGATATTAAGGGGTCGCAATCTTTTTCCCATCTTTCAGGGACTTTCTGCGCTTGCCAGATGATTTAAAGAAAGAACAGCTGCAAATTGTTCAAATAATGGAAGGCCAATACTAAGATATATTAGTTTCTTTTCATGTCCCTCGTTTAGTTGTCACGTTTACATTGGCACATTCGTACTGTACAGATAGGGTGATTAAAATTGGAACTCAAGCTTGGATAATGTTCCTACAACCGTCACGTCTTAAAAAGCAGAATGATTATATACTTTTTAATTTATTTCTCTCTCTATATACGTATAAAGTTAATGGTAAATTTATACTTATAATTTTATTTTATTATAATTATATTTTATATATTTTTATTAATTAAAATTTATTTTTTTAAAATTATTTTAATGAAAATCTACTAATACTTATATTATTAAAAAACTAATAAAATTATCACGTTGCTTATTATATCAACGCTATATCATCACAATATGTCAATAAAATTTAAAATTAATTATCAAAAAAATTATATATCTTACTTTTTATTACAATTTTACTCTATATTTTTATTTTTTATCAATTAAATTCTATTTATTTAATATTTGACAAATGATTCCTACAGTTATTTATATAATTGAAAATTTATAAAATTATCAAAGTTATATTTTTTATTATTAAATATATTTAAAATTTACTATTATTATTATTTAATTTTATTTTAAATTTTATCAATAATTTTATAATAATAATTTATTTTAATTTTATTTTAACTAAAATTATTATCAATGGATTTTTTTAAATATGTTCCTACCGTAAGATTTAAGGTGATTTCCGTTGTACAATCCATACTCGAACCTCTCTTAATCTGTCGAATATAACCGTAGACATATAAAATTTAAAAATATTTTAGATGTGCATGATTAGAAAAATATTTTAGATGTGCATGATTAGAAAAATAATTTATTAATATTGCATGATTTTTTATTAAAGAAAAAAGGTCTCTTTTAAATGTCTGGTTTAACTTTTTTATTTGGGTGGTTCTTATTCAGGCCTTAGAGAAGCATAATGCGGAGAAGGACGTAGCTGAGCGTATAATGGAGTTAGATAAGAGGCATGGTCTCACTTGTCAATGCATCGTTGGCCGGAATTTTGGAAACCCATTTTAACCCTATTTCCTTATTTTGGGCTTTCATTTTTTCTTTTTGGTCTCAGATTTGATGCTTGTTTTTCTATATTTTGGGTTATTGAAATGCTTTTATGCACTGGTTTATTTTTTTGCTTGCTAATTGTTTTCATTATTTGCTGCCTGACTGATGCTGTTAGTCAGAAACATGGAATGCTTAGATCCAGGCTAGATTAGATGTTATTACCTTTTACTTGAGGCCTTTGTTTGTCTTTTGTTATTCTTTCTTCAACAAAAGGAGGATCAAGGCTTGTATTTATTTTGCTCGCTCAAAAGGGCACCATGAAGTTTACTGGATTCAACAAAATTACGATGTATATTGGTGTGGAAGGGTGATAGTTACCTACCACTCATTGCATATAGAAGTTCAATTTTTTTCACCTTTAAGATCACTAAGTGAAAGAAAATTGCATAACCTAACATCAAACCCCACCTAACCTTAGCTTATTTTGGTGGTTGATTGCCAACATTATTGAATGCCCCCGATTTTGAGACGAAGCAATTTGCATCTTGGTGAAACACAGAGCTCTGTTTGTTCCTCCGTTATATACAGTTATGATGGTAGGCTTAGCATTTTTTATTATGATGTCACATACTTTACTTGATTTCTGTAAGTTCTCCTATTTCATTTTTAATTAAGCTAGTGATGCCATCTATAGTCATTATTATAAATGTGTAACTAAGCAAACATCTGAAGTAGAAAGATTATTAATTATGAACCTGTTTAGATGACTAACCATATCTTTTTCTCTTTTCTGACGTGGTATATTAATTTCTCCTACTAGTATAGAATTGATGGGCATAGCTAGAGGGAGATTTGTCTAGTCAGCCCGCAGCGTCCTTAACACCTCCTAAAATGGATTCAATTTTGGGGTGCCAATACCTGTTGTGCTGCCGTTATTGCCCTCAGATTTTGAATTTGTTCAGTGTCCCTAAAACTTTGATATAAGTTGTTGTTAAAGAAGGCGGCTTATATTTTGTATCTTTCAAGGCATCCTGCAGTATTCAAAGATGACAAAGGAAAATAAGTGGAAAGGGACAAACTGGACGTATTTTCTTCCGTCTTGAAGTTAAATACCAAATTGACCTCTACAATGGCTTGCAGGGGTAGCAGTTGGACATATATTGGAAGGTTTTCACAGATTAATTAAATTAAAAATACCATTATATATAGCCATGCAGGCATGAGTACTAAATTTATATAAGTTTACAAATTCTGATAAAATAATAAATATTAAATTACAACGTATAAATATGTATTTCTAAATTATTAATTTATTTCAAAATTTAATATCATAAATAAAATTATACTGATTAGTTTCATCTTATTTTCTACTTTTCTTAACAAAAAAAAAAAAAAAGACTCAATTATTGTTGATCTACATAGCCTATATTTCCAATAAGGTGGACAGAGACTGCTGGAATAGCCTTGCGGCTTTGAACAAACTAAGGGCTTAGCTAAGTAAGCACTTGATACATATATTGCATCACTTCATGACTGAGGAGTTTTACACTATATAATTTGCTTCATCGGTTATTTTTCTTACCATTTTGAAATTATTTTTCAATCATATTTAAGATAATTTTCAAAAAAAAAAAATCTTCAAATCACAATATCAAATTAAAACTTCGTTTCAGATGGGATGAAAGTACTAATGAAACTCCCATTAACACATATTATGTCCTCTTTTTTTTTTTTTTTTCTTCTGAATTTGGGAACATTAGGAGGGAAGTCGAAAGCATGCGAGGACAGAAGGTAGCGTGTCGGTGAGTAAAATAAGGAAACTGAGCGTACAAATAGCAAAATAAAAATTTGTCCGAAATGCAATCTCCATGCATTCTCCACCAAAAAAACCACCAAGGAATGTATTATAAATATATATTTGCATCCTTGTGGGCACCAAACTGTCCCTTTCTAGTGAAGGATTTGTGGATGGTAGCACCACATAAAGACAAGTAAGTGGCAAACCCTATTTATTCCTCATTAGTACGTATGCCCATCTCTTTTATATGCTCTTCTCTTTCTAGGGTTCCTACCTTTCAAACCACCTGCTTCGCCACATTGGAAAGTATAAGATTCTATTCTATGCTCTTTTTCTTTCTTTTTTCCCTCTCCTTCCCCTTCTCCCTAATTAATACTCTTCTTCAATTCAATTTATTATTTTTAGTTGCACGTCCACCTTCTATACTAGACTACTGCTAGCTTTTACCTGAAAAATCTTATGCAACGTACTCCATTTTTTTTCTTAATTGTGGAAGTGGAACTTTATTTCTGCTGCTGTTGTTTGCTTCTTGTGCTCTCCTTGGCTCACCTAACCCATGTATTGACAACTAGCATAATCGTATTGAACGACCAATGGAGTTTTCTTTTTCTGTTTTCTTCCTAGCTATTTTTACAAGAAAAAAAACATGGTATTATGCAAGATTACAGCACAAATGATCCTATCTTTTTTTTTTTCCCTAATTTCTGCAAATAAGAGATTGATCAGTGGCTTAAATTTTATGGATATGTCCTTGGTCAGTTCAGTAGCTTGCTCGTCTCATTCAACACACATCTATACCTGCCTTTTATCGGTTGTGCTTTAAAAACAATGGGCACCCATGAATTTAATGCTGGTTTTAGGACCAAACTTACTAATTTGAGTCAGTATTACCATTTGCTGCAAACAACCAAATATATTAATAGGACCCATGCAGCTGTGTATGTGTGTATACACGAAATCTTTACCTTGTATATATAAGAAATACAGCTGACAACTCTTATCAAGGAAGAGAAGAAGATTGTATATACTTTTGGTCATGGGGACCATTTGTAAATTTGTTATTCGGTCCCAATTCTTTAATTACTTGATAGTCTCTTCACCACCCACAAAATTTTCCATACTAGTACCATCTAGGTAAAAATGCCCTAGCACAAGAATCCAACATTACATATGCCCTTGTCATCTTTCTAAGCAAGTGAACAAACATTTTTGCTCGTTCCAAGAAATCTACAACTCTCATGAACCTTAACATTCTTTAGAATTATTTTATTGGAAAGCAAATAATAATAAATATAATAAGTAATCAAGTTTAATTAATCTCCTTGAACCGTCCATATTGATTATGGGCAAATGGAAAAGTTATGAAAACCAAAAATCAAACCATGGGCTCCCATAGATACGTGGGGCTGAAATTTGAATGCCTTTTGGCTTCATACCAGGTAGCAAAACACGATAAGAGAGGATATCAACGTCATTACAAAAGCAACACTAGGGTAAAACTGAAACAAAATTATTGGAACCTAAAAAGGAAAAAAGTTAAAAAAAGAACAGTTTCAGATCCTTATCTCTCTCTCTCTCTCTCAATATGCAAAACCACCCGCTCGGTTTCTGGTGCTTTTGCGGTGACGAGAAGCAGAAGATGAGGAGGATGACGAAGAGGAAGATGCAGAAGTTGGTTTAATGGCAGCAAGTGAACAGTTTTCTGTCCTCAGGGTCTCCTCCTCGTCCATAAATATCTGCCTACACCTGCACTCCACGCTACAAAAAGCTCTATCTCCTCTGCATATCAGACAAATAAGAACCGCCTAAATCAAGCCTCTAACAAGAAATATATACACAGTTCCATTAGACTTCACTAACAGTAACAGAAAACCACAGGTGAAATATGACAAGACAATAAAGATCTATCTTTTGAAGAATAGCAAACGAGAACTAAGGGCTTATTGAGCTCATATCGGCCATATAAGATCTGGTGAACATTAAAATACAAAAAGAGTTAGTAACAGTATTGCTTACTTGTACATGTAGATGTCCTTGCCAGGCAAGAGTTTCTGTCCACAAAGAAAGCAATGCTCAAGAAAAGTAGGGGCTGGTAAAGATGAGTAGAAAGATAAAGAACTCGAAGAAGGCAAAGGAGAAGAAGGTTTATTGATCATCATAGTGGCTTTGCTGATCACTTGTGGGGCTTTCTTGTTAACACCACCCTTTTGAGCCTCCAAAACTATACTTAAACCCACCATCTCTCATTATAAGTTATATTCCTTTACACTCCCAAGACAAGACAACAGCAGCTCGGTGGCGTTGGCGGTGGTTGTGGCGAAGGAAGAGGTGGAGGAGGTTTTTGTGTATTGGAGGTGAAGGAGAAGTTTTCTGGGTGAACAAATCGAAGGGGGAAATAAATAGAAGAGAGAGAGGGTAAAAAGGAAGGGGATTGGTGGGTCCATCACTGCAGTAGTCAGGACGCTTAGGGTAGCGAACGATTTGACTTCTAGTGCTTTTTAACTGCCACGTACCCCTTTTAGTTTCCAATTCATTTTCATTATTTTTTCTTTTTCTTTTTCTTTTTCTTCCTTCTTCTTTTCTTGTTTTTTGTTTTGTTTTCTTCTCTTCACTCTGTACGTTATGGTTCAGCTGTGCATCCTTAGTCGCACTTTGAAGCGAGTTTTGAACACGCTACCTCTTCTTCCTTTTCTTCTTTGACTAGTTTTGGAGCAGTAAACTTGAACATCTTTTATATAAAGCACTGTATAAACAAATAGATCCATACCTAAATAATAATGACAATAGTAATAATTTAATACTATGACATTTAATATATATGAATAATTTAGATATGGCATCCACCCCAATAGAGTATAAAAGAATATACAAATTAATATTATTTTTAGGTCACATGTGATATGGTTTTTAATTGTCGGGATAAAGGATCTTAGCTTCCTTTCTTCTTTTGTTTTAATATTTTAATCTTATTATTATTATTATTATTATTATTATTATTATTGATATTTTAGTTAAAATTTGAAGGTTAAGTTACCAATCATGCAAAAGAAGATGATAACCTAGCTAGCTTTGAAAAACATTCTATACTTATAATAAAAAGAAATATGGATAAGATATATATATAATTGTGTGAAAACAGACTGAAACCTAGAAATTAGAAATATATGCACGCACGGCATGGTTAATGGATGTGAGGGGTCAATGAAAAACCATGTATATCTTCCATACCCAATCCCCACTCTCTACCTTAACTTAACCTATCATCTTCTTACACACATGTCTCTTTAACCCTTCTTTGACTATGTAATGCATACAACAACTAATAATTAACCACAAAACGACATGGAAACATTTGCTTTCATATCCTTTTTCATTCTTATCTTCAACAACTCTAAAAATAGGTTGAAATTGAAATTATACTCTCTCCTATATACTTCAAACTTTAAACTTCCTTAATTTTCTAAAACATTACCTAACTTGGATGGAGGGAATACTGCACAAATTATAGACCATCCGATTTAAAGATAAAAGTATACCTCAAATATAGCTTTGCAATAACATTAGCAACACCATTGCTTGACGAGGAATTAGATTATTATTAACACTTTGTTTTATAAATAAATTAAAATACTTTTAAATTTTAGTTTCAGGAATTATTTCACCACTTTTATCTATTTTACAAATATATTTCATTGAAATAAATTAAATATTATTATTATTTTATACCTTTATTTTAAGAAATAAGTTGAATTATTTATAAGATTAGTGATCTAAAATAGTTTTTTTTAATATTTTTTATCAAGAAAATTAATTTTAAAAATTTCAATAAATTAATAATAAGAACTAAAAAGTAGTTCAAGAAGAAAAAAGACAAAAGCAAAGAGAAAAAGAACCGCGGCAACAGCCATGAAAGTTGGAAACAGGAGCTAACAGAGGACTTGACACAGGTGTTTGATAAAAGGCGCAAGTAGAGAAGGTTGATGTAGGCGAGCAAGTTAGGCTAAAAAAGTCAGCAAGTAATAGAACGTTAAATGCGATAAGAGGTAAACAAACAAAGAAAGAGGAGTGCTTTAACCAGGTGGTACAAACTGGAAACACCACTACGTGTCCATGCCTAGAGCCTCTCTGCTCTCTGCTCTGTGCTTTTTCCAATTCCAACTCTATCTCTCTCTGCAGCAATGCTTTGACAAAAATTATACATATATATATATATATAAAAGATAATTATCAAAACTCCGCAGTACTCATCGCAGAGATTCTTTACAGTGAAGCCGGCGCTCCCCAGCACACCTGTCCGCCGTAGTACTCTTCCTTCTATTAATGCTTCTTATAATCTCCTTCCATTATTACTAACAATTTTTCTTTCATTTCTTAGGTTCATCTTTATTCAGAAGTTCCCAACCTTAATTATTGGTTCCTGTGATTAAACAGTTGCTTTTAGTCTCTCTATTAATTCTACTATTATTAATAATACTATATAATTTAATAATTATTTTTTATATATTAATTAAATGATACTAGTTATCAATTAAAGGGTTATGTCTTTTTTTTTTTTATAACTCAATGTTAAAAATATGATTTAGCAACAATTAGAAAATAGAAGTGATTGGAAAGAATGAAAGATGGTTACCCGGCAAGTGTGGGCATGAAGAGAGAGGATCCTCACCCAAAGGCAAAGCACGATGAACATTGAACATACTCTAAAGTGGGTCCGTTACAGCTCATTCGGCCCCACAAATTTCAGTTTCATCGGCTATTTTGCTGGAGAAGTTGTTGGGCCACGTGCATATGATGAGAATGATATAAAGTGGGGTCCTAAGGCCTATTTGAAGTTGATCGCGACATGACACTTGTTTAATCATAATATTAAGTCTAAGTCTAAACTTTAATTATCTTTGAATTTGTTGTTATTATCAGTAAACTCAACATCATAACATGGTATTATATTAAGTAGTAAAGTAATGTCCTTGGAGTTTTTTAGTGCAAGATACTTGCGTTGGAACTCAAAAGCAAAGATTTCGTATTAAAGTATTTGGGAACATATCAACATTATTAGGTCTCCTCGCCTGCCTCCAAATCCTTCATTTTGTTTTCACATTTCTAAATCTTAATGCCTTTATCTAATATAAACTCCACTTAATAATCATTCAATTAAACATTTATATATATACTCCAATATATATATCTGAGAATTCACATCTTTAAAACTTTGAAAATTTTTAATGACAAATAAATGCAAAATAATAAATAATGATTAAAGTTTAGTATTTAAATTAAGTGTGTCACCCAGTGAAATCATAATTGATATTTTAATATGAAGCTTTACAGTATTATTATAATTTGAATACTATAAGTTAAAGCGCTAAACTTGACATTAATGTGTTTTTCTCTTCAATATGTTGTGAATACTCAGCCTGTCCAAAGTTTTTCCAGCTTTTTATATTCAGCATGTCTACGGAGAGGCGAATTGGACGGTGAATACTTTAGCTAACCAGAGCTTCACTGTTTTTGTTTTTTGGTTTTCAATTTGTTACTTTTGCAAGATGGTTTATTTATTTAGATGAGATTTTTCATATTTTTTCATTTAGCATGATAATGTTAGGTCTCTAGAATATTCATTTTTATACAGATGTAATTTCTGTTGTAAAATTAGTTTAGATTTTAAAAATATTTTATGGTCATTAAAAATTTTATGATCGTTGAAGATTTCATGGTAATTAGAGATTTTATAGTCGTTGAATATTTTATGATAATTAAAGATTTTTTGGTCATTAAATATTTTATTTATGAGATTTAAATATAATATTAAAGATGACCGTTATGATTTTATTTCAAGATTCTTATAACCATATATAGCGGTCACAATAAAAAGCCTTCGTCTCTACAAAGATATTAACTCCCCATTTTTCTACTTTATTCTTTCTTTTCTCTGTGTTATCTACTGGGTTATAAATCAGAGATAAATTCTTATTGTCCTGATCCTGGGAATTAAATCCCAGAAGAACCTGTTTAATCATGGGGGATCACAAAATAAATACTTAAGGACAGTGTTCAACACGACTCAGGTTTCATTATTTTACCCAATATTTCCAACAATCTTAAGGATTTATCTTTACACAAATGGAACCAAATGTTGTCACTGTCTCTACTTCTGCACTGCCCGCTTCCAATGACATTACCACTGTCTCTGCTTCTACAAATGGTGGGTCTCTTCTGCCTACTGTCCTCACATCTCAAAGATTGAGAATCAAGACCTGTACCTGCTGTTGATCCAAAGTTGCATGAAATCTGGGTCTATTCTAATAAGGTATGTAAGCATACAATTATCGGTACTCTTTTTAACAATTTCTTTGATAACTACTGTTCCTACAAGGAAGTCAAGGAAATATGAGATTCAATGAAATATGGGATTCAATGAAAAAAATATAAGATTCAATGAACTTGAAATATACTGCTGAGGATGTTGGCTACAAGAGCAAATCTTGTACAAAGAAAAAGTGCACAAATCAAATAACAAGTATGAAAATAAGAAATCTGATTTCAAACTCAAGTTTAATAATTCCATCTTTAAAAGGAAAGGATATTGTCTTGTATGTGGTAAGCCGGGTCATGATGCACCCCAGTACAGGAAAATAGTGATAAATGACAATCCTCCTAAAACAAAAGTGAATTTAGTTGAAGAAGATAACACTATTGCTGCGGTCATTTCTCAAACTTTTCTTGTAGCTAATGTGCAAGAATTGATAGTAGATTCTGGTGCTACTAGACATATCTGTACAAACAGAAATGCATTTACCTCCTACTCTACAATGGGAGAAGGAGAAGAACATGTGTATTTGAGTGATTCTAGGACTACAAGTGTCCATGGTAAAGGGAAAGTTCTTTTCAAACTCACATCTGGCAAGACCTTGACACTTAATGAGGTACTTCATGTACCTAATATGAGAGCTAATTTAATTTCTGTAGCTCTATTGGGAAAGACTGGGATTAAAGTGTCTTTTGGGTCAGATAAAATTGTACTGATAAAAAATGAAATTTTTATTGGAAAAGGTTATTGTAATCAGGGACTATTTGTTCTCAATATTTCTGCAATAACAAATGGAGATGTATCTTCTTCTGCTTACTTGCTTGATTATTTGATTTATAGCATGCTAGATTAGGACATGTTAGTGCTTCTTATATTAAAAAAAATAATAATAAAAAAAATCTTATGCAACTTTTATTGATGACTATTCTAGATATACTAAAGTATATTTGCTTAAAAACAAAGATGAAGCATTTGATATATTCCAATTGTGTAAAGTTGGAGTAGAGAATCAATTAAAGAGGAAAATTAAAATTAAAAAAAAAAGATCATATAGAGGTGGGGAATATATCTTATTTAATGACTTTTGTGAAAAAAGAAGAAATAATTCATGAATTTACTTTTACCCTATTCACTTGAATCCAATGGAGTAGTGGAAAGAAAAAATAGAACATTAAAATAAATGATGAGTGTTTTATTAATAAGTTATTCCTCACCTAATAACTTTTGGGGAAAGTTTTATTATCTGCTTGTTATCTACAAAATACCTATAAGAAAACTGATAAAACACCCTATGAACTTTGGAAAGATTATACACCTAACTTAAAATATTTCAAAGTGTGGGGGTGTCTTGCTAAAACAATTCTTCCTGATCCTAAGAAATGAAAAATAGGTTCAAAAACTTTTGATTGCATGTTTATAAGTTATGCTGAAACCTATAAACTCAAGTTTATAAGTTTACTTTAACTTTTATACATAAATTTGTTTTAGCTTTATGAGACAGAATTTTTTCTATTAAAGTATTAATTGCTTTAGGTTTTAAGCATAAACTTGTTATTTATCAAATGGATGTTAAAACAGTTTTAAATGGAGACTTAGAAGAAGAAATTTATATAGTACAACCTGATGGTTGTATTATTTTTGGTCAAGAAAAAAAGTCTGCAAACTTCTTAGGTCATTATATTGTTTAAAATAAGCCCCCAAACAGTGGCATGAGAAATTTGATCAAATTTTGTTAAATGATGGTTTTACCTCCGCTGAAGTTGATAAGTGTGTATATACAAAACGTATAAATGGTGAATCTGTGATTATTTGTTTATATGTGGATGATATGCTCATCTTTGGTACAAGTTACGATATAGTTTGTAAATCAAAAACTTTCATTGCCTCTAAATTTAATATGAAAGATATGGGAGAGGCAAACATAATTTTGGGAGTTATAATTATAAGGAAGAATGATAGTATAATGCTATCACAAGAGCATTATGTTGAGAAGCTTCTAAGGAAGTTTGGACACTTCAATGTCAAACCAGTGAGTACCCCTTATCATAACTGTCAATTAAAGAAAAATAGAGGTGACGCCGTTGCTCAATCTGAATATGCACAGATCATTGGGAGTCTATTGCATTTAATGAATTTTTCACGACCTGATATAACTTATGCTGTATGTAGATTGAGTAGGTATACACACAATCTCAATAACGATCATTGGACTGCATTAGTCAGACTAATAAAATATTTGAGAGGTACCATGAACTACGATATTTTATATAGTGGATTTCCCGCTGTATTAGAAGGATACAGTGATGCTAACTGGATTTCAGATTCAGATGAGATAAAATCCACTAGTGGTTATATATTCACTTTAGGAGGTGGTGCAATTATATGGAAATCTACCAAACAAAATATCATTGCTAAATCCACAATGGAGTCAGAGTTTATTGCTCTGGAATTAGCAGGAACTGAGGCTGAGTGGCTAAGAAACTTCTTAGCAAATATTCTGTTGGGAATAAAACCAACACCATCTGTATCAATGCATTGTGATTGCCAAGCGGCAATAGCCATTGCAAAAAATAAAACTTTTAATGGTAAGAATAGACATATTCGTGTGAGACATAATGTTGTTAAGTAGCTGCTGCAAAATGGAACTATTTCCATTGATTATGTGAAGTCAGAAGTGAATTTGGCCAATTCTCTGATTAAATTTTTAGAGAGAAAACTAATAGATGAAACATCGAGATGAATGAGACTTAAGCCAGTTTGAAATTAACAGTGATGGTAACCCAACCTTTGTGATTGAAGATCCCATGAAAAAGGTTCATATGGGTAATAACAAGTCACCTGTTAGTTCTGATAGCACTATTTATTGTTGTACCTTTCCATGGTGTGAGAAGTGCTAGACTGCATTAATGAGAGGATGAGATGAAATCTCTTAATGATATTGATATCCCTTATGGGTAGTGTATAAATTGCAGTATACACTTGATGATATCACCTATATAAGTGTGGAGTGGGGCCGCTTCTATGAGATTGTGGTATAATCTCTAGAGCACTTATGAACTACCAGGCGCGCGCATGGCCTATTAGCGCAAAACGGCGTTGACAACAAGATCTGTGGAGTATTATGAGATTGATGAGAAATTAACATACAAAAAAGAGTTTTGGTTCATAGAAATAAAAGTTTCACCAATTACTTTGTATGTTAAGTCTTATTAATTTAGGTCTGGTTCATAGTCTAAAAGACACCAGATTCGAAACATAAACTCTAAATTTCTAAATCCAACAATGGAAATTTTTTGAAATCTGTGGGGGATTGTTGTAAAATTAGTTTAGATTTCAAAAATATTTTATGGTCATTAAAGATTTTATGGTCGTTGGAGATTTCATGGTAATTAGAGATTTTATAGTCGTTGAATATTTTATGGTAATTAAAGATTTTATGGTCATTAAATATTTTATTTATGAGATTTAAATATAATATTAAATATTACCGTTATGATTTTATTTCAAGATTCTTATAACTATATATAGCGGTCAAGTTTTCCACAATAAAAAGCCTTCGTCTCTACAAAGATATTAACTCCCCATTTTTCTACTTTATTCTTTTTTTTTCTCTGTATTATCTACTGGCTTATAAATCATAAATAAATTCTTGTTGTCCTGATCCTGGAAATTAAATCCCAAAAGAACCTGTTTAATCCTGAGGATCACAAAATAAATCATGAAAAACAGTGTTCAACACGACTCATGTTTCATTGTTTTACCCAATATTTCCAACAGTTTCAACTTGAATTAAAAATTAATAATATTCTCTTTATCAAAAAAAATATAAAAGAATGGAACTACTAGTAAGAGACCATTAAAATTGTGATATATATAAATATGTAATTGGGTTGTCGGACCATTTGAAAGGTTAAAAATAGCTAAAGAGAATATATGCTTTTTTCTTTTTTAGGGATGAGATTGTGTAATGGGTACAGGTTCCACCATGCAAGGTCGGGGATGCTTAGTGAACTTGTGAAGACAATTCCCTCAAAAGTTGTTGCTCATCGTACTGGGTCTGACCACAAAACCCAAACAACTCCTGCAATTCACTCCAACCTTAAGTTTATACAAATATTTATTTTTAATAAACTTAGTCTTTATGTATATATACATATTTAGGTTCCGCCTGCTATTAATATGCTTAAGTTTAATGTTTTATGCATCCTTTTCTCTGAATCTTCTGAGACAGGTTATGGTTTTATAGTGAAGGATAGCGTTGGTGGATGGAGATGCTAGGCTTCACTGTTTACTTGTTATTCGTCTTTCATGGCTGATGGGAAGTGGCTTTTTGTTGCTCTCACATGATCTGCCAAGATTGTATTTTTGAATCGATTGTCTTCAGCTTGTGCAACTTTTCTTCTTGAAACCAGTGCCAATCACTCAGCAAATTGGGTTGCTAATCTCAGTCTCTACCTTCTGGATGGCTGTGTTGTTTGCCTGTTTCTTTACCCAGTTTACTTTAACATGATATGTTTGAATTTGGATGCCCTTTGAATCAAGGCTTTTCTTTCTGATAAAAGTGAAATTATTTTGGATATGCATATAAGTTAATATAAATATTTAATTTAAGGATATAAAGTCTAAAAAACATGAGAAAGGCAATAGAAAAGACTGAGATATTACAAGTTTTATTGTCTTAAAATCATAATATATATAATGTAAATATATATGGGACTATATGATATTGTCTTTTTTTTTTTTTTTTTTTTTTCTTTTGCCCTTCAACTCTTTGGCCTTTAATAATGGAACGCATTTCATACAATTATTATTTTAATTTTTAGCTTTAAAAAAGGGTGTTAATGATATTTATTTTTGTTGCCTAACGGGTAGGTCCTAAAATATCCCACTTTTCAATCAATTTATTTTAATCAGCGTATATGGCGATACGAAATGGCAGCCGAACAAGGAGAGTGAGAGGCTGCCAAAGCCCATTTAGGTTCCAGTTGTAATAATGGGCCTAGAATGGATGTCATTTCACATCTGGATCCTTTTTCTTCGACTCATCTCTCCTTAGTGGCCCGTCTACTTTATCATTAACATTTTCATTTTCCTTATTCAACACAAAATAAATTTCTGGTATCATTAGACTAATAAATTTTTACTCTTTTTTAAAATAAAAAATAAAGAAGAAATCACTGTACAATGATTTAACATTTGAATTGGGAAAGATGGTGGAGAAAGAATGAAATTAATTAATTATTATCATTGCTAGGTTAATGTGGGGATATCTACGTCATTATATATCTAATTAATGGGATATGTAATGTTGCCCCCACTGTTGAAACCAAATCAAAGATTTTAATATGTCAGCCTATGAAAACTACTTTTCTTTCCATCTTTTCAACTACCCATTAATTAGTTGGTCACTTGAGAGACATTTGGGGACTCACTGACTACAAATATTCAACAATATATTAAGGTTTACTCACACCCAATAATTTCAGAACAAATATTTAATGTACTAATTCAATAATATTCTTAGTATATACTATCAAAAAAATGTATTCTTTTATATGTAATCATAATTTACAAATACTATAATTTTTTAAATAAAATTCAGATTAAATAAATTCACTTTTTGTAAATATAATTTAAATTTTATTAATGATAAATTGAGATCCGACGAGTTTATCGTATTAACATATTTGAATATGAATTTAATATCGTGAAGAAAACAATAAACTGTGATTGATAGTAAAAAAGTTAATTGATTGGTGATAAAAAAATTAATTGAGCCGATCATTGATTTGGGTGAATTAAAATTTTTGAAGTTAATTTCAACGTAGATTTTTTTAGAGAAATTAAAGTGATATCAAATTAGAATTGATTCAGAGTCAGATTGGCTGAAAATATCCTTTGACAAGTGTGTCAGACGGTTCGTTAATGGTGGGACTAATAAATACGGAGTAAATTAGTCCATACCTCATTTTTTTGCCCACTACATATTAGTATGTTCTATGTTCTATAGTATACACATTTATGAATTCAGTAAAAATTAATAGTGCCAACCAAACCATTGAAAGTTTGTATATATCTCCTAACATGGTTAAATTGTATTTAACCTGTCTGATTTTTATTAGAGTCAATTTCTTTAAATTACTAAAAATCAATCATCCTGTGGACACATAGGAGGTATCTTATATGTTATAGTAATAGTCAAAAGTGTAATTTTTCTTTTTGACATATCACAACAAAGGCAAACCTAACCTCTATTTTATATACCGACTGTTTTGAAATGAAAACATTGGTGAATTGTCAAATGAATAAAATCCTTTTTGTGGGAGAGGAATCAATTTGGATATATTGTAATAAGATTAAATTATTATTATTATAATTAGCAAATTATATTATGATATGAACACATTAAGAATTTAGAAAGAAAAAAAATTACTTGGTGAAATGATGTAGTTGTCACTCTCAAGTGTGATGTAGAATACGTCATGATCACACAAGGTAAAATGAGATGTGGAAAATAATGGTGGTCCATTTGCTACAATGGAGGAAACACAATCACGTTATCTGTGTTGATGTGACAGTGTTTTATTCTTGAATCCATTGCTAGGCCTGCAAATGTGAAGATGCTTCTGTTTATTTCGATAACTACATCTTCCATATCTATTCTTCTGTTCATGGTCCATGCATTCTCAAACACAACCTCAAGCTGTGTGAATATTTTCTAAATCTTACAAAAACTCCATATATCAAAGAAAAGAAAAGAAAAGAAAAGAAAAAAAAGACCACATGCAATAAATTTTTAATTATTAATTTTATCAATAACGCAATAAATTTTATATATTTTTATATGACATTATGCCATTTAATATTAGTGATTTTCTCATATAAAATTGATAACAAATGAATATATTTAATGAAAACTAGGAGATATATATACCAGGTTGTATATGATAAGTAGATATATTCAACGACCAACTTCAATAATATTGCAGAAAAACACAAGAAATAAAAAAGTGAATGATGGGGCTGCGGGGAGCAAAAACTGGTTTCTTCTCCTGCTGCAACAAATGCTTTACTGTTGGAGCACAGTCATCTGATCAGTGACAGAGTATACTACGTGCCATTCATAATTTTTCCAAGTTTCAGCTGCTTCATCTTGTCGGGCCGGCAAGACCAACGACTAGCCTTCAAATACCACTTATTATTAACTCATTACCGATCAGCTTAATTGAATTATTACTAGATATTTTATATTCGGACAAAACGTATTTGTAATTTTTATTTACGGTTAAAGTTATCTCTGAATCAATAATCGCTGGTCGAGATCAGATCCACTCTCGCTCTAGCAATCTTAAGGGCATGCTTCCCATACTAATTTTCGAGGCTTCAGGACAAGCAAATCTGAATTCTCCTCGTGGAACATTTCTTTTAATTTACAGAAGTCACATGTTGAATGTTGGAAGTCTTCCCAGTAACAAAATGATAATTTATGTACAGTATATGTATATATAAAGGCAACGTGATCAACATTGATGTTCATTTTCAAGCATGCCTCTTGTTGATAGAGATAACCAAGTGGTACCAAGACGCAAATGGTTGCACATGTGCCTTGCACATGCCCTTTTTTCCCCTTATTCCCTTCTTCTTTTTTGTAGGTAATTCTTACACATGCCTATGACCATGGGTGTCCACAGATGCACGTGCTTGTTAAATTTTGGTGAAAGTACTCATTCACGCTTCATTTTGATGCTTGCCTCACTTCATTACAATAGGCTAAAATTTCCAAGCTCCATTCGAGATTTCTTGGCCGTCATGTAATGTTGTTTGAGTCTCTTTCCGTGTTTTGTTTTGAGCCGTTACTTCTTTTAATGGTTAAATACGTATTGTATGGAAATTATTATTTTTTTTTAAAAAATAAATGAAAACTGAAATTTAAATTAACCAAGTAAATAATAATAAAAAACAAATAAGTTCCACCGTTGTATAACACGTGTTTAATTGTTACATTAAATATCTAAAATTTCAAATCACAATTTATTGTTTTGAAAAACATGTTATGTGTAATTTATTTTTATTTTAACTGCTAAATATAGTCGGATATCTCATCGTGTGATTATATTTTAATCTATAATATTAAGAATTTAGTTTTAGTATTTTATTTTTTTAGGAAAAAAATAAATACATATCCATATATTTAAAGAAACTTTTATAAGGACTAAAAATTAGTATTTCTGAATGGATAGATCCTGCTCAATTACACCGAAAGTTGCATATAAACTACTAAAAGAAATAAATTTTATTGACAATAATGAATAAAACAAGATGATTATGGTATATGATCCCATCAAAATACTCCGATTTCAGGATATTTTAGAAGCGATTCCATTCAAAACCCAATGCATTCGCTTTGCTTGTTGTCTTGTAAATTTGAATAAAGATATAAATACTTGAAAAAGTTATATATTTACTGTTGTGGTGTATCTTTTAAAAAAATAAATTTAATTATCAATACTAAAAATCGTAGAAGATGGGAAAGAGCTCATGAAAAATTGACTTTTTATTTGTTAAATATTGTCCAACACTTGAATAGACCAAGTATGTATTGAATTGGAGCTCATAATAAGAGAAAAGAAGATATGAGAAGAGAAGGACAAAAGGTAGAAAAGACAAGGCAAAGGGAACACAACACATTAGAGTATCACTTGAAGAAATAATTAATGAAGAAAGAAAGCGAGGTTTGAATTTTTGTCCTCTTAATGTTGTAATTAAATGGTTTACAGAATTATAAGATTTTGAATTGGAGTCTCAATTCCGACCAACAAAATTTCTTCCTTTCTCACTTTTCAAAATCAACCACTCCATATTCTATCTTTAATCCGAGAAACCCTACCCCTTGGAATTCTTCATCATCAGATTTGAGTGTTTGATTTACATGGGCTAATTGGTCACTGGCCTTGCCTACCAAGTGTTTGGCCTTTAAGGACTCTCTTTCCCAATCTGTCTTGTATACCACCATTAAGATTGAGACTACACATGCAATTTGAGCCGCCAGAAGTCCATAACATAGACCCACGAACCCTAGTTTCCAAACAAAGCCTAAGACTATAGCCACTGGTGCGCCCACCAAGTAAAATGAGTAAAAGTTGATCCCTGCCCCAATACCTGGCCTAGCACTTCCTCTTAAAATCCCACAACTTGTGGTCTGTGGACAATTTGCTAGCTCACATAATCCAATTATCGGCAGTACAATCATACTTAGCTCAAGAACTTCTTCATCCTCTGTAAAAACCCTCCCCCATGCTTCTTTTCCTGCTGTCGTCAGTACCAGCCCAAATAATGAGCTCAATAGCGCTAGTCCTATTGCAACTGCCGTCGCCAAACGCGCCTTTCCTGGTCTGCCAGCTCCCAGTTCGTTGCCTACTCGGGTTGACACTGATGCACTTAGTGCTGTAGGCAATGTGTACATGAGAGATGTGGTTTGGATTACTATAGCCGACGTCGCCAGGGCCACACGAGGTTTTGATAAGTATCCTGCTAGAATTGTCATGAACTCATACCACCACCACTCTAAACAAACAGCCAAACAACTTGGTATAGCCAGTCGAAGTAGAATTCCCCATTCCCTTCCTAGTGAAAAAGAAGTCGAATATGGCGGCTGTGATGGCTGTGATGGCTGTGGTGGTGGCGATAGTGGCGTGTATAAAGGCTCCTCAGGGACACGAGTGAAATACATGTAACATAATAGGAATAAAAGGGTGTTAAAATTAGAGATACAAGTGGAAATTGCAATTCCAGGCACCCCATGCTGAAGAGTGAAAGCTAGGAATATGGTGATAGGGAGGTGTAGAACAATGGAAATCAAAGTGCACCACATTAATGGCCATGTAGTCCCTTTACTACGTAAATATATGCGTAGAGGATGCAGCAGGCCATTAGCAATAAGATCTGGGATGGAAAAACGGCAATATAAACTTGCAATTCGGGTTATATCAGGATCTTGATGGAGGGCAAGCATGAGAGGTTCAAGGTTCACCCACAGCAAGCCAATAGGTAAGGAAGCTAGGAGCAGCATCACAATTGTTCTTTGTAGAGTTAGAGATGCCACTGACAGATTCCTCGAACCAAAAGCTTGGCTGCAAAGTGGCTCCATCCCCATGGCCAAGCCTGATAGTACTGAGTAGCCTGTGATGTTGGTGAAACCGATAGCTAAGGCACCGCCGGCGAGCTCCAGACTTCCTAGCTTTCCCATGCACACAACTAAGATCATGTTTTTGAGATAACCCACCAAGCTCATGGCTGCTATTGGGAAGCCTAAGTCTGTCATTTTCTTTAGTTCGCCCACCACCTGTCAAAAAAAGAAAAAAGAAAGAAAGAAAAGCTAGCATTAGAGTGATAAAGTTTATGAGCAAGGAGAGGATTTTCTAGTTGAGTTTGAGAATTTATACCTCTGGCATGGTCGGGTACTTTTGGGAGCTCTCTGTTGATAGCATCTTTAAATTCCTGTTGCTATTATTAAATCTTGATTTCTTTCCTGTTGCTCCTGAAGGTTATGAGAGTTAGCAACTTGGCAGAGATATTTATATGCAGAGGGTTAAAGAAATAGGTAGAGTGTAGAGAGAGCAAATTAAAGTAAAGCAAGAGTGAAGAGTGAGGAGATTTTTATAGGTGGGGAGGTGGTGGAGGATTTAGTTAGTTGTTGAGTGTCTGGATGACAACGCAGGTACCAGCCAGAGACCTTAAAGCTCACAAACAAATGTTAAAGTGGTGTGAGTACGAGTGTCCAATAGCAAAAATATGATGTCCTAAAATAAAAAACAATCATATAAACCTTATTTTAACCGTGCCATATACTGAAGCCGTCTTCGCATAACCTTCTGTTTGTCATTTTCCAAATTAAACCCAACATATCCTCTTACTCTTCGGAATTCATCACATCCCTAACTCACCCTCCAAGTGAGAGAACAAAAAAAAAAAAAAAACCCATAAATTTTTATCGCAGTTAATATACAATCATATAAATTTTGATTATGTCTTCCAAAAAAAAAATCCCATTATAGAAAGAAGCACTATGAAAGTTATGGAAATAGGAAGTGATAATTAATAGTTATCTTCCTAGATTATCCAAATTATCTCTATAAATTATGGAGATAGGAAGTGCTATCTCTGTGGTTGTTATCATAATATCTCTTTAAATATGAAGACAAATTAAGCTCTGCTGTTCTTTTATATCTTTAATTATTTATATAGACAAAATTAATTTCTCATTTCTAAAATTTTATCAATATAATAATTTATCTTTGAAAATTGATATAATATTAAAATTTTAAATTTATTAAATTATTTTTATACATAATATTGAAAATTAAACATCCTATCATATTGAAAGATAAAAGATGGGCCTCAAATCTCAGTCCTTTTATAAATGAAAATACATAGTCATATATTTAAAGCGATGTGGGATATATATTATTTTCTATTTCTTCATAGATATTGATAACTTAATTTTAAAATAGTTTAATTTAAGGATGAAAATATATATTTATCTGTATAAATTTTATTTAAATAAAATTATTAAACTTTGCAACTTTAATATATTTATTTTCTTAAATTAAATTTCTTGAAATGAGAGCAGAAATGGTTGTGCATGAATTCTTGGAAATAATGATTACTATGGCACACACAAAATATATATACAGAGATGCAAAGTAGAAGAAAGGAGCTTGTTGGGTATTTTAAAAGACAAATTAAAGAATGCACGTAAGGATTCTTAGATCCTTGTAGAATCTTTGATAATATCGTTTAAAAGTTGTTGGTATCAGGTCAGGTTTTGTTATGAGGGACGCCATGAAATGATCAAATTGGAAGGTATGTCTCCATCACAAACAGAGTTGAAATTTAGATTGTATCAGAAGCAAAAGTCCTTTTTTTCTTCACATGTGTTTTCGATGGATCCAAAATTTCTATAGAATTGAAGCACGCAGCTTGTCTATTAAAGCCACTACACCCAAACTCCTTTCTATATCCATTTCCATAATTTCTTCTTTCATAAGCTTCATTTTATTCAAGAAAATTAATTTCATTTTGGATCTCTCTTTAATTTCCATCTTTAAAGCCTCAATTATATGTGATTCTTCAATTAATGTAGGCCTCACCCCTCTCAACTAACGCTTATATTAAATTTTTTTTTTTTCTGCTAAGCTGCTTCCAACTGCAACAGAATATCACCTTAATTTTCTAATTTAGCAATAATTATGTATGGCACTATTTTTTTTCTTTTTTTTTTTTTAAAAAAAAAAATCCCAAGTGTCATTCATCATTGTTTAATTCACATGGGTTAATACCAAATTAAGCCGTTAAATTTATATGTAAAATAGAATTTGTAACAAATTAGATCATTAAAGTAAAAAAAAAATAAACAAAAATTACGGAGCAAATTCAGCTGCTCATCATAATTAAATACACCTTTTTGTTTTGTCAAAAATGTACAAATTCTCTTGGTTCTGAAATAATCTCTAGGATTCAAATGTTGCATTCCTCAAAGGGTAATTTCCGTCAAACATTTTTACCGAGACTATCTCATATCTGAAAATCAAACAAATCATTACTAAGCAAGAAATATCTTATAATTAATTGCTTTGCTTTCCACTAAATCCAACGGATGCACAAAGATATATAGATGTTAAGCTAAATGATAAAGAAAAAAAAGCAACACTAACCATGAAAATTATGTTGCTGTCGCACTTACATGGAACCATGCATGTGCATCTAGTTACACCAAATGTCCAAAGGAATCAATCTTTTCCACAATAATTACACCCACTTCCGATCCATAAATATTGTCTACAAATTGCATTTCAATCACTTATCATGTCTAAGATGTGATTTTATACCTTCCTAGCCAATCAAAAATCAACAAATATCAACAGATAATGGTGGTTAGGGCGAAACGATACCGTACCCAAAGGTCATTTCTCTAATGCTTTTGATGGGGATTTTTTCAAAGAAACTTCTGTGAGTTTGGAGCCGATTACTGAGGCCCTGTGCCTGTGTATGGAAGACTATTCTAGCTTCTCCCATGCACTGAGCTATATAGTAGTCGACACTCTATTATATTATATGAGCATATCCCAAATAACCAATCCAATTAAAGATTTCGTTATCTAATGTATAACCCACTCGTACATGTTCATGTTGGTTGCTGCATGCTGGGTTAGTGCCATTCTCCTTAGCTAAATATTGAGAAGCATTATAGAAATACATATAAAAAGAAAAAAAGAAGCATAATCTACAAGTCAAACTTCAAGCTCAATAAATGGGATTTAGTGGAGCTTATAGTGTAATCTTTAATCCCTTTTGTGGGGGGTCCATGAGCTTGACATTTCTTACTAGATTTAGCACTCAAACCCTTTTTGTTCTACTTAGTCAACATACTTTGCTACATTTTAAACCCTAACAATGATGGTATCCCTCTGCTCATAGTGGAGAGTATCAACTTCAAACAGATTTGTCTACATTATTGGGTCTCTTCTTCCTCTCTTTTGTAGCCAAATATTAGAGATAGATCTTCAAGTCAAAAGGCAAAGATTGGCGTGCTAAAAAATCTTCAGACCAAAACCTGCTTGCAACAATATATAAAATGCAGAATGGACAATTTGCAAATTACACAAGTTGCTTTAGCATTGTGGGTTTTTGGTTTGCTTCACCACTCACTGTTATGCCCATTGTTTTGACTTGAATGAAAAAGAATGTCTCTTGGAGATGTGTCACAAGGAATCTTGTTCCAAACCACAACGACACAAAATAATTGGAAGGCATTTCTGATGAATATATGTATCTGTCATAATGAATCCACCACATAAAATTTTGTCGTTGTCATAATTAATCATAGCAAATTAGCCACTTGATTCCCTTAATTATTTGAGGTAATTATTATCTAAATCCCAGCTGTGATTGATGATCAGTTGATCTTCTTAATTTGCTTCACTAATCTTATCTGTGATTGATTAAACTATATATGGTATGATCTTTTTTCGTGTTTTTTCAAATGTGAAATCTTTAACCATTTTCAAAAGTTCCCAACATCATGACATCAATATGTGCTTTGTTTGTCAAATTATAATCATATAATTAATCTGACAGCTTTAATTATGTGTGGATATTTATATTTGATTTTCTTTCTTTTTTGGAAATGTTGGCATTAATTAAACAGCAAATTCCATATGGTGGATTATGACATTCAAATAAGCTAAGTCAAAACATGGACCGATATTTTGGCATTGAGCAGTCTATTCAATTCTAGTTTTAGATCACTATCCTAACCAAAAGGAAAAAAAACAAAAGATGAATAATATTGATCAACTGAAATTTAATATATAAAATATTAATCTCTCAATGCATAAATAATATGAAAACAAAACCATGTTTGGTCTTTTCAAATACCAAATTGGACAACAACATATGAGAGCTCCTATTGAAAAGGCCATTTAATGATTTAGGCAAAGTAAATAAACTCTCTATCCATTTTCCTTTGAAACTAAGCTAAAAAGCGATCCAACACCAAGAAGCAGCTAGCTATCTATTAACATAATCAACAAGGAATCATGGTGTTTCATGTTATAAAGAAAATAAAATAGTTTCTTATGACATTTCACCTAACAGACTTTAGATAAAGTAAATCACTTTTCATGGCAATAAAAAAAAAAAAAAGTCATGGAAACTTAATAACAAGTACTGGATGATTAAGAGAAAATTTGAATCACCATTTATATATATATATACATAAAATAGGTTAACATGGAGGAAGAAACTTAGACAAGAAAGCTTGATTTTGGTGAAAAAAGAGAGAAATAATATCATGTGATGATCATATGGAGGATTGGGTTGGAGGGCACATCAACATGTGAACTTAAAATATCAAAGGCCCAACTTCTCCCACTTGCATGGAATCCAATAAAAGGCAAAACCAACTCGCTACTTATATTTTGCTAAAGATGACCTAACTTGGCTTTTCTCTATAGAGATATAGCTAGCTCTTACGGAAAATCACATCTTATGTATTTATACCATCCCACGTAGCTGTACTTTTGAATCATTTATAGAATTAGGTATACACCCAAGAGGATTAATTTTCTCTTTTTTTTTAAAAAAAGATTTTTTTTGTAAAGAAATGAAGGAATGCGTCTTTTAAAATAATTCAAAGAAAATAAATATTCAATAAACTATGTTATTCTATTGTAATTTCAATTTTTTAAAATAAATTTTCGTGGTGTAAAACATGGGAGTCCCAGCACCAAGGCAATTTGACCTTATGGGTAATGGACTAATAATTCTAAATATGGACAAAGGCCCATTGGGTTGCAAAACTGGATCCACAAGGGCCCTGCTCTTGCAATCTCGTCTCGCGTTTCCGGATCACGAAGCTTAATTTTAAATAATTAACCAAGTAGATTTGGTTATATTCCCTTAGTATCACTTAAACGGAAAAGTGAGAATTTTATATGTGATTCCACTATGTTTTAGTTAAATTTTTTTTTTTTTAAATTTTCATGTGTATATATCCGTATATGTCGTAAAATTTGGCTCGCATTTCTTCGTCATTTGCTTTGCTTCTTTTCTTCATGCACACTTGGTTATAAGCGGTTATTGGCGATGACCGTCGGGAGGATTTGGCTGAAACGACATTCCACCTCTGTCCCAATCCCACGCTCCATAATTCAATAGTCTCCAAAAGTTTACTATCCAGTGTTGTCTTTGCCGGTCACTGGACTCAAAAAACATCTTTCTCTAGGCTTCTACCCTTGTATAATTATGCTTCTGTTTTGCTCAGTAAATAGCCTCTTTGTGAAGTTGGGTGCTTCTTCTGAAAGCAAACCAAGAGCAATTTGCTTTGAATATTTATTTATAGATAAATATTTTGAGTATGAACTCAAATTGTGAGGTTGTTTATCAACATGGCATGGGTTATAAAAGTTTAGTGGATGTGGGGTTTTTAGGAACGCACGTGCAATTAAAGTGAGAATTTCCATATGTCAGTGATAACCAGAGTGTCTGTGTAGTGACGTGTGGCTTTATGAAGGATCGTTTGCGCGGAGAAAGAATAAAGTTTTTTGTCGGTTGATTTTGTTGTGAAATAGGCAGAACGATAAAGAAACTATTAAGATGACAAGTCGTTAGAAGGGGGAAGCAGCTCAAATTCTCTATGTTCCTGGAGTCGATGTAAAAGTGAGAATCTACATTCGGAAATTCACTAAAATAATTATCAGGTGTGCTGTTGGCCATTTGGCATTGGGTGTAAGAACCGTCTTTAATCCTATAGGTGGGATTAGCAACCTCTCTTTCAATACCCTTTTGTTGGTTTCCCCAATCCCCAGTATTCAGTGGCTCTTCTATTTCGCTGATGTGAGTTGCAGGGCCTTTTCTGTACTTTTACCCTTGTAAAATTTATTCTTGCCCATTCAGAAAATAATCAGTTAAATAGCGAGGAAACGTATTGTAGCCGGATCTGATAGAAAAAGCCTCTGTTCCAATCAAAGGAAACAGTTTTACTTCACATGTATCTTTTGTTTCTTGAATGACCGGATTAGAGTATATTCCACGAGGTTTCTTTTTTCTTATTATTTTTCTTTGAGAGGGGGAGGATATATTCCAGGAGGTTAAGCAAACAGGGGGAAAGTTCGGGAAGGGGGCACTTTATTTATTTGATTGGCATAAAAAATTGATGATGCAAGATATGATAGGGTGGATAAATGCGGACATCTGGATAGAGGTCCGATTTTATGGATCGATGGTTGATCTAAGACTGAATTAATAAGGGGTGGATGCATTGAAAATTTCATGGGTGGCCGATTTTGAGGAAAAAACCTACAAAATATGGAAAAAATGTTAGAGGTCCATTGGAAGTATCCCGGTGAAGACTCTTCGACACTCAAGTTAGATCTGAGACCCTTTAATAATGTAGAGAGAAAGAGGGAGCTCTCTAGAGAGACCAGAGAGAGGATGGGTTTTTGGATTTCCCTTTATGTGACGGCTAGAGAGAAAGAGGGTTTTTTTTTTTCCCTGGAGAAGAAGAAGAAGCCCCCTTTTTGGATTAGTTAATAATATATATACCTCTGATAGTTGATGCTCCTAGTGCTATGTCCTCATCGTACTCGGCAGGGATACTTTTGTGTAGGTGTGTCAGGCGGCGCATTAATAATGAGTGGTAAGACAGTAAATGCAGAGCTGGCCAATTCGTACCTTCGGCACGTGCATTTATGATCCTTGTTGTAATACCCGGCTCGAGTCCCGCATCGGAATTCTACTTTCCGATGGAGTTTCTGATGATGTTTTGGTATGTTTCATAGTGTTAAAGCATAAGGAAATGAGTTTTTGAGTGAAATGAACCAAGGCAGAAAAGCCAGGTTCGGCCGCCGAAGTTGAGGTTCGGCCGCCGAACATGCATGGCTTTCGGTTTCACGATAGGCCGCCGAAGGTGGTCTGGCCAGCCACCTATAAATGGCCCTCAGTCGGTTGAAGCGGTAAGAGCACCGTTTCTTTCACTTGTTGAGGTGAAACTCTGACCTTTGTGAGTATTTCTTCATGTTTTCATGAAATCATGCAAAGATTTGATTAGTTTTTATGATCTTTTGAAGGTTTTAAGCTAAAAACTCAAAGTTGTGAAGTTTGGAGAGTTTGAAGGAGAGTTTCTCCAAAACTCCACGTGAGGATCATTCATCTACTTGTTTTCACAAGGTAAGTGAAGATCCTGAGCTTGTTTTTATGTTTTCTGAAGGTTTTATGGGGTTTATAGAGAGAGATGTATGAATAGGGTTATGTGTGAGGTTTTGATGATTTTGTGCATAGAGCTTGTTTCTGTGTTGTTTGTGTTGTGTTTTTGGGGTTTTAAGGTAGTTTCTGACCCCTTTGAGCATATACATGAGTGTATGCAAGTGGAAGTATTGAGGTGTTTGAGGTGAAGTGAGTTTTGTGCAATTGGCAAGAGGCAGGGCAAGTTTCTGCCCTGCTGATGAACTCAGGTTCGGCAGCCAAAGGTACATTCGGCCGCCGAACCCCTGAGGAGGTGTGAGGAGGTGGCTTCGGCTGCCTAAGCTTGCCCCCGAGCTTTTGGACTTTCGGCTCTGGAGGGAAGTTCGGCCGCCGAAGGTGCCGCCGAAGGTTAGAGACTTTCGTCTCTGGAGTGCCTTTTGGCCTCCGAAACTTGCCCCCGAAAGGGTTCGGCTGCCGAAAGTGGAAGTTCGGCCGCCGAAGGTGCTTGAGTTTCGTCTCTGGAGAGGACTTTCGGCCGCCGAACCTGCCGCCGAAAGTGTTCTGTCCAGCTTTCCTTTGCATGTTTTGCATGGATATTAGAGTGAGTTTAAGGGGATTCTTGGGGGGTGTCATAGAGTTGTTCATAAGCTAGTTTGGTCCCTCATTTGAATCCATCTGTATAGGTACAGACCAGAGGAACCAGAGAGAGCAGCAGTGAGTTCTGCTCCAGAGCCTGCAGAGTCAGTCCAGGTAGCCAGAGGTGAGTGGAACTAAACTTAACTCTTTTACTTGCACAATGGAATGTTTTAGCATATCTCATGCATCATGATTATGCCATAGGTTGATTGCATTAGTATCCACGAATATGTTGCATTGCATCGTTATTTGGTGATGTGAGTGAATGCTGAATGATCCAATAGTCTCAGACAGGAAGTCCAGGAGCCTTTGACTACGCCCTGGCAGGTATAGTAAAGACTAGGAGCCTTTGACTACGCCCTGGCAATGGTAAGTACAGAGGTGTTATATACACATATACATATATGACAGGAAGACCAGGTGCTCGATTCTACGCCCTGGCACAGAGTTACTGGGACTATGTGGTGTCAGGTTTACTCTTGATGTGGATTGTCTGTGATATGTTGCATTCCATGAGATCATATTTTCCTGAGATGTTTTACTGTTCTACTCACTGGGCTATAGAGCTCATCCCCCTTAACCCCAGTTTTGCAGGTTCAGTGTACAGTATACACAGGGACAGTCCAGCAGAGTACAGAGAAAGAGTAAAGAGATTTGTAATAGCTTAGAATGGACATGTAATATGAAAGAGATGTAATAGTTGTGTATAAAGTTAGAAATGTGCTTGACCTAGTGATGTATGTTTTGTACATGATCTGTATATGTATATATGTTTTACTGTATGTGAAACACCAGGCTTAACAGGTATGAGTTAACCCATCTAGAGCAAGCTCTAGTTAGGGATACAGAGTACAGAGTACAGAGTACAGCGTACAGAGTACAGAGTACAGAGATAGTGCATGCACAGGTTAAGCCTTGGTTCATAAAAGAATTTTATTTTCACAGAAAATGTATGATCATGTATGAGTTTTATAGGTTCACAGAGAGGATAGCAGGCTTGCTACGGGTTCTGGCGGCCTTAAGCCGACCTGAATCCTAGCGCCGGTGATGGTCCATTTTGGGGTCGTTACAGATTGGTATCAGAGCCCTAGGTTCACATGATCGGACCTATAGAGATAGTGTTGGGCTCATAAAGGTTAGAAGTGGTCAAGCACAATAGGAAATCATGTCCACTAGGATAGGGTGATGAGTCCTATCTGCTATGATATGCCATGAGTTTTGCATGTGCATTATTGATATGTGATGTTTATGTGCTAAAGTGCTATGTTATGTGTTGTTTTCCAGAGAGTAAAGATGAGAGGAACTTGTCGATCAGCTCGATTGACTGGAGTCCCACCAGAGAGTGAGAGACCAGCTGCTCGTCCTCCTGCATTGCCGAGGGCAAGGTCTCAGAGATCTAGCAGGGAAGGTACATCAATAGACCCGAGAAGGTCTGTAGACGAGAGCAGAAGAGGTACAGCGAAAGGAGAAAGATCAGAGGAAAGGAGGGAGGCTATGGAGATTGACCAGTCTAGAGATGACAGCATGGGTATAGGCAGATTTGAGGAAGGTATGGGAGAGTCGCAGGGAGGCGCTCAGGCCTCAGGTTTTGGCTATCTAGCCTTTCCGTGGGACCCAGAGTATCCGGTGGGAGGTATGTCGGAGTACTCTAGTTTTATCCCATATCCTCCTTACATGCCATATATGCCTTATCCTTCTTATTACCCACCATATCCTATGTATCCATCTTCCCCTACCCATCCAAGTGTAGCACACCCAGAGCCAAATGACCCAGTACCACCACCAGAACCAGTAGCCCCTGTTGTTGACAGACATCAACCTAGCTCATCTGGAGGTAAGGTACAAATGACGGAGTACTTGAAATTGGATGCTCCTAAATATAATACGGGAGATGATTCATTTGAATACCTCAGATCAGTTAGGATGATAACCAATGAGTTGGGCGCTGATGATAGTAGAGCCATTGAGATGGCAGGGTTTACACTTAAATGCAAGAAAGCTAGAGAATGGTTCAAAAATTATGTGGAACCCAGGATGACCAGTATGTCTTGGGGAGAGTTCGCCAATGAGTTTGCAGGGTGGGCTTTTCCTGACAGTTCTAGGAAGATGAAAGTAATTGAATTCGAACAGTTGAGACAGACAGATGAGATGAGTGTTGATGAATTCACAGATAAGTTCCTGGATTTGCTTCAGTATGTGGGTCAAGCCTATGATACTGATCAGTAGAGTAGTGCCCATGATCAGAGAGAGAATCAGAACAGCGCAGAGCAGACAGAAAAGTTATGCAGACGTTCGCAGAAAGCAGTTAGAGTTCCAGGAGGGTAATTGGGTATTGCTGAAAGTGTCTCCAATGAAGGGAGTGGTTCGATTTGGGAAGAAGGGTAAATTAGCTCCACGGTACATAGGACCCTTTGAGGTGTTGCAGAGGATCGAAAATGTGTCGTATAAGCTGGATTTACCTGCTTCTATGCAGAGAATTCACCCGGTATTTCATGTGTCTATGCTACGGCAGTTTGTGTCAGATCCGAATCAGGTTCTGAGTGAGCCTGAGGTGGAGATTCTTACCGATCTCACCTATATAGAGCAGCCAGTGCGGATTCTGGACACACAGATCAGACAGCTAAGGAACAAGGAGATTCCGATGGTGAAAGTTCTGTGGAACCACCATAATCTAGAAGAGTGCACCTGGGAGACGCGGGAGTCTATGCTCCAGCAATATCCATATTTGTTTTGAGGTTAGTTTTCCTCCTTTTTATGTGTTTGTTGTTTGTTTTAGGCACATTCGAGGACGAATGTTCTGAAGGGGGGGAGAATGTAATACCCGGCTCGAGTCCGGCATCGGAATTCTACTTTCCGATGGAGTTTCTGATGATGTTTTGGTATGTTTCATAGTGTTAAAGCATAAGGAAATGAGTTTTTGAGTGAAATGAACCAAGGCAGAAAAGCCAGGTTCGGCCGCCGAAGTTGAGGTTCGGCCGCCGAACATGCATGGCTTTCGGTTTCACGATAGGCCGCCGAAGGTGGTCTGGCCAGCCACTTATAAATGGCCCTCAGTCGGTTGAAGCGGTAAGAGCACCGTTTCTTTCACTTGCTGAGGTGAAACTCTGTCCTTTGTGAGTATTTCTTCATGTTTTCATGAAATCATGCAAAGATTTGATTAGTTTTTATGATCTTTTGAAGGTTTTAAGCTAAAAACTCAAAGTTGTGAAGTTTGGAGAGTTTGAAGGAGAGTTGCTCCAAAACTCCACGTCAGGATCATTCATCTACTTGTTTTCACAAGGTAAGTGAAGATCCTGAGCTTGTTTTTATGTTTTCTGAAGGTTTTATGGGGTTTATAGAGAGAGATGTATGAATAGGGTTATGTGTGAGGTTTTGATGATTTTGTGCATAGAGCTTGTTTCTGTGTTGTTTGTGTTGTGTTTTTGGGGTTTTAAGGTAGTTTCTGACCCCTTTGAGCATATACATGAGTGTATGCAAGTGGAAGTATTGAGGTGTTTGAGGTGAAGTGAGTTTTGTGCAATTGGCAAGAGGCAGGGCAAGTTTCTGCCCTGCTGATGAACTCAGGTTCGGCAGCCGAAGGTACATTCGGCCGCCGAACCCCTGAGGAGGTGTGAGGAGGTGGCTTCGGCTGCCTAAGCTTGCCCCCGAGCTTTTGGACTTTCGGCTCTGGAGGGAAGTTCGGCCGCCGAAGGTGCCGCCGAAGGTTAGAGACTTTCGTCTCTGGAGTGCCTTTTGGCCTCCGAAACTTGCCCCCGAAAGGGTTCGGCTGCCGAAAGTGGAAGTTCGGCCGCCGAAGGTGCTTGAGTTTCGTCTCTGGAGAGGACTTTCGGCCGCCGAACCTGCCGCCGAAAGTGTTCTGTCCAGCTTTCCTTTGCATGTTTTGCATGGATATTAGAGTGAGTTTAAGGGGATTCTTGGGGGGTGTCATAGAGTTGTTCATAAGCTACTTTGGTCCCTCATTTGAATCCATCTGTATAGGTACAGAGCAGAGGAACCAGAGAGAGTAGCAGTGAGTTCTGCTCCAGAGCCTGCAGAGTCAGTCCAGGTAGCCAGAGGTGAGTGGAACTAAACTTAACTCTTTTACTTGCACAATGGAATGTTTTAGCATATCTCATGCATCATGATTATGCCATAGGTTGATTGCATTAGTATCCACGAATATGTTGCATTGCATCGTTATTTGGTGATGTGAGTGAATGCTGAATGATCCAATAGTCTCAGACAGGAAGTCCAGGAGCCTTTGACTACGCCCTGGCAGGTATAGTAAAGACCAGGAGCCTTTGACTACGCCCTGGCAATGGTAAGTACAGAGGTGTTATATACACATATACATATATGACAGGAAGACCAGGTGCTCGATTCTACGCCCTGGCACAGAGTTACTGGGACTATGTGGTGACAGGTTTACTCTTGATGTGGATTGTCTGTGATATGTTGCATTCCATGAGATCATATTTTCCTGAGATGTTTTACTGTTCTACTCACTGCGCTATAGAGCTCATCCCACTCCCTTAACCCCAGTTTTGCAGGTTCAGTGTACAGTATACACAGGGACAGTCCAGCAGAGTACAGAGAAAGAGTAAAGAGATTTGTAATAGCTTAGAATGGACATGTAATATGAAAGAGATGTAATAGTTGTGTATAAAGTTAGAAATGTGCTTGACCTAGTGATGTATGTTTTGTACATGATCTGTATATGTATATATATTTTACTGCATGTGAAACACCAGGCTTAACAGGTATGAGTTAACCCATCTAGAGCAAGCTCTAGTCAGGGATACAGAGTACAGAGTACAGAGTACAGCGTACAGAGTACAAAGTACAGAGTACAGAGATAGTGCATGCACAGGTTAAGCCTTGGTTCAGAAAAGAATTTTATTTTCACAGAAAATGTATGATCATGTATGAGTTTTATAGGTTCACAGAGAGGATAGCAGGCTTACTACGGATTCTGGCGGCCTTAAGCCGACCTGAATCCTAGCGCCGGTGACGGTCCATTTTGGGGTCGTTACACTTGTATTGTACCAAGGAGACGACCAGTGCGTGGGAGGTTAGTATCCTTACTCTGACTTCATCAAGTCATGCCTGATTCATCCGACCTATATGGAGGTTAGTTCCTTCCCGTCACCCAGGTTGGCCACGTCTGCATGCAAAGTCTCATTATAGTATGAGCTTTAAAGAGATATGCCCGTCTTCTCTGGGTTTTGAGGAGATCGGTCTGTCTGCTCCGGATTTTGATAAACTCAGGGGGTATCGGGGGCTTAATTCTTTATACTCAATAGGTCGGGGCTTCCTCCTGCCCGATTGGACCAGATGGAAAGATTCACATGCATAGGTCCTATTTTTCATATGTTATTAGTTGTCATTTCACTTCTCATATGGTTATTTATGACCGTCAAAGAAGAAAACCCGACCTTTTAATTCAGCGTCACCTATTCGTTTAGTAAACGCTTACGAATTTCAAGAGGAATTGAATTGGTCGTCTTCAACATAGATCAAACCAAGGGAGCGAATTTTATATCTTGATATTCTTCCCTTTAGGAGATTCAATCTTGATGATCTTCTTCATGGGAAGTATGACCTTAGTAGTTTTTCTTTTGAAAGGTCTGACCTCTGTGCCTAGCCTTACCTTTCGGACCTGACCTTAATAGTTTGCACTTTTGGGTCTTCTTTATGGGAGGTTTGACTTTGACGATTGTTCTTTCTGACCTTGTCATTTTAACCTGACCTTATTGGTCTACCCTTTTGGGTCTTCTTCTGAGCATTTTTTCTCCGAGGTATCATTCGGGCTGTGAGCACTGCATCTTTTAATAAGCATTTCAATTGATTAGTTTTACGAGCGATTTAGCTCTTTACTAGACTCTTTAGGTCTGACTATTTTTACGAGCATTTTAACTCTTTGACGGGCTCTTTAGCTCTAAACGTTCATTCGAACTCTTTGATTTTCTACATTATTTCGGGCTTTTTAGCCCTGAATATTTTTACTAGTATTTTAGCTCTTTTCCATACTTTTTAGCCCTAATTCTTTGTCTGAACTCTTAGATTTTTTGTAATCTTCCTCTGGGCTCTTAGATTTTTTGTAATCTTCCTCTAGGCTCTTAGCCTTAATCTTTGACTGGAGTGCTTTTATCTTTTCGTATTCTACCAAGCTCATTTTAGCCCTGGGTTTCCATCTGAGTACTTTGGAGCTCTTTGGCTCTTAAGCGCCTCTTCTGAGCTTTACTGGGCTCTTGTTAGCCCTGGATTTCTATTCGGGTATTTTGGCTCTCAAACGCTTCTTCTAAACTCTGATCCTGAACCTTAGTCTGATCATTTCATTTTTTGAATGTCTTTCCTGCTCTAAACCCTAGATATTCCTCCGAGCATTTTACTCTTGAACATCTTTCAGGCTTTTTGCCCTTTAGCGTCTTCTGGACTTTTAGTTCTGATTATTTTTCCGTGCCCTTACCCTTTTCTGAGGGTTATTTATGAGTCATTGGAGAGAGGAATCCACTTTCGAGTGTTTTTGCTCTCCCGGGCTATTTTTTTTCTTACTTCCGAGTATTTCGCTCTTGTGTTTCTTCCAAGCACCTAGTCCTGGATCCGTGTCGAGCATTTTTACTCTAATTCTTTTCTTGTGCACTTTTGCTCTTTGTCGCATTTCGGGCTCTTAGTCCTGAAACTTAGTCCGAGCATTTTGTCTCTCTGTTATCTTTCTGGATTTTACCCTAGACCTTAGTTCGATCTTATTTCTTTCTGGTCAGCTCGGGGCTCTTTAACCCTGACTCTACTTCCATGCGTTTTTACTCTTTGTATCTTCCGAGCTATTTGCCTTTAAACCTTATTCCAAACTCTTTAACCTTGATTACTCTTCCAAGCATTTTTGCTCTTGGACGCTTTCTGGCCTTTTTGCCCTTAAGCGTCATCCATACTATTTGCCCTTATTCTACTTCGAGCTCTATGGCTCTTTTTATCTTTTGAGCCTTTTTTGCCCTCATACACTTTTCTGAGTATTTTTACCCTTAAGTGTCTTACGAGCATTTTTGCTCTTCTGGGTTATTTTTGCCTTGTTCTACTTTCGAGTTCTATGGCTCTTTTTATCTTCAAGGCAATTTTGCCTTCATGCACTTTTTCGAGCATTTTTGCTCTTTCGGGCTGTTTTTGCCCTTATGCGCTTTTCAAAGCATTTTTGCCCCTAAATGTTTTCCAAGTATTTTTATTCTTCTAGGCTGTTTTTACCGTTAAGCGCTTTATGGGCTATTTATCCTTAAGCCTTATTCCATAGTGGTTGGATTTTTCATTCATTTTGTACCTTAACTTGGCTTACCTGATACAAGGAGTCAATTTTCCAAGGCCGACACCTATTGTGGTTGGATCTTTTTCATTTAATTCCTGAACTCGGCCTTTTGATGCCGAGGTCTATTTTCGAGACCTGCACCTGTCTCATTAAGCTTCTTTATTTTCTCAACTCGGCTTTTTGGTGCCGGGAGTCTATTTCCGAAGCCAGTACATGCCTCATTGACCTTCTTTATTTTCTCAACTCAGCTTTTTGGTATCGGGATCTATTTCCGAGGCCAACACCTGCCTCATTGGTCTTTTTTATCTTGTCAACCCAGCTTTTGGTGCTGAGAGTCTATTTTCGAGGCCGGCACCTGCCTCATTAGGCTTTTTTATTTTCTCAACTTGGCTTTTTGGTGCTGGGGTCTATTTTCGATGCCGACACCTGCCTTATTGGTCTTCTTTATCTCCTCAACCCGGCTTTTTAGTGCCAAAGTTTTCTGAGGTCGGCACATGCCTTATTGGGCTTCTTTTGTAATACCCGGCTAGACTCCGGTATCGAAATTCCTACCGTCCGGTGGAATCTCTGGTGTCGGAGACCTCTAGAAGGGTAAAATCATGTTTTTATAAAATGTTTTAATGTATTTTATGGTTTTAATCAAGTAAGAAATGAGTTTTTGCATGAAAATAATCTTGGAGGAAGACCCAGGTTCGGCCGCCGAACATGCATGCGCTTCGGGAGTGCTTTAGGCCCCCGAAGGCATAAGTGAGGGAAATCCAGGTTCGGCCGCCGAACCTTATGTTCGGCCGCCGAACATGGCATGCATGCGGAGGCACGTTCGGCTCCCGAATGTGGCCTGGCCAGCCACCTATAAAGGGGCCCCTTAGCCGAAATGGGCGAGCTTTTCTCCCCATTGTCGGCCAAGGTGAGCTCTCCGCCATCCCTCGCCGGTTTTGAGTTCCTTCCTTCAGATCTTTCACGATTTTCACAAGTTTTTACCTTGTTTTGAAGATTTTCGAGGGGTTTAGGATAGTTTGAAGCCCCTAGGAGCTGATGTATGTATCTATGCATGTTTTGGATGAGTGGTATGCTTGATTGAAGGTTTTGGGAGGCATATGTGCATGAGGAGCCGAGTTTCTGCCCTTTTGGCAGAAACCAGGTTCGGCAGCCGAAGGACTTTCGGCCGCAGAACCTGCCTGGGAGGCAGGCCTTTCGGCTGCCGAAGCTTGCCCCCGAAAAGAGACTTTCGTCTCTGGAGGGCACTTTTGGCCGCCGAAGGTGCCGCCGAACCTGCCTGACTTTCGGCTTTGGAGGGACTTTCGGCCGCCGAACCTGTCGCCGAAAGTGCCCTGTTCAGCCTTCCTTTGCATGTTTTGCATGATCGTTTTGAGGTGTTTTAGGGGGTTTTTAGTGGATGTTTTTAGAGTCATGTTCTAGTTGTTTGGTCCCTCATTTGAGTCCACCTGTGTAGGTTCGGACCCGAGGAACCGAGGACCCCAGCAGTGAGTCAGCTGCTTCAGTCATTGTCAGAGCTAGCTGAGGTGAGTAGAATAAACCTTTACGTTTTAAAGTGAATAATTTATAAAGTTTTAAGTATATTCATGCATCATGAATGCCATGTGATATCTTAGGATGTTTGCATTAGAATTCACGAAAATGTTGCATTGCATTCTATGATGTTGATGTGGATTGGTTATTGGATGATCCTTTAGTCCTCATATGATATGATGTGATATGGTACGGTATGTCATGGTATGGAAGTCCGGTTGACCTATTCTACGTCCCGGCACCTTGAAAATGTTATGTTATGATATGTTTAAGAGAAAGACCGGTTGACCCATTCTACGTCCCGGCACTTTGGAATGTAGAGGACTATTGGTGACAATACCATCCGTGATGTGATTTATCTGTGATGTGTTGCATTCCATTATGGCATATGATTTAAATGTTTTTATTATTCTGCTCACTGGGCTCTAGTAGCTCACCCCTCTCCCTAATCCCCCAGGTTTGCAGGTACGGGCTAGGCAGAGAAGTCAAGATGAATGAAGTCATGTGTATGTAATAGTTAGAATGTGGACATGATAAATTGTAAAATGATGTAAAAGTTATGAATAGTTATGTCATGTAAATGTTGATTATGAGATTGAGGTTTAGAAATTGTGCTTGACCGAGTTTTTATAGTAATCCCTTTTGTAAACATGATCTATGTTTTATGATGCTTATATTCTACCAAGCTTGTGTATGATGAGATGCCCCATTGGAGCATTTGGTTAGAGCTCCAGTGTGAGGTTTATGTTTATGTTTATATATATATTTATCTGCATGCACAGGTTGAGCTTGGTAAAAGAAAAGAAAAGTTTAAATTTTTATGTATTCTGTTGATCATGTATGGGATTAAACAGGTTTACAGGATGTATGTCAGGCTTGCTACGGGTCCCGGCGGCCTTATGCCGATTTGGATCCTAGCGCCGGTAGCGGTCTGATTTTCGGATCGTTACATCTTTATTTCTTTAACTCAACATTTTAGTGCTGGGAGTCTATTTCCGACGCCGGCACCTGTCTCAATGGGCTTTTTTATTTCCTCAACTCAATTTTTTTGATTTCGAGGGTTTATCTTCGAGACTGGCACTTACCTCATTGTACTTCTTTATTTCTTCAACTCGGTTTTTTGGTGTCGGGGTCTATTTTCGAGGATGGCACTGCCTCATTGGGCTTCTTTTTCGTTTTGTGATCATGGCTCCCAGACTTATTAGCATTACTCTTACTTTAAAAATTTGTCTGTAAAATTGAAACTTGCGCAGAGTACATATGATGAGAATGCTCGGTTTTAATTTGAAATAGCAAGATATTTAGCTTCATATTTCAACTGAATGCAAAATATTAATTTTGTCCAATTATATTATCTCATATAATTCTAAAAAATCTAATAAATAATATTTCTCATTGATAGCGGTTGTCGAAGCCGTCAAAAATAAACCTATTAAACAATCAACAATTAACTTGTAGATAGTGGCAATAGGTTCGAACCACAGGGATTTGACACTACAGATTTTTCTAATAATGACTTGGACAAGTAAATAACAAGAAATTAAAAGGGGGGGGTTTTGTTTTGATGATTAAAACTAAATAGCAAGAGAAAGCAATAATTTAAATAGATGAGTGAATTAATAAGAGAAAAGCTTCTAGTTGAAGTATGGATCTATTTCAGATTGTTTAGAATTGATCATTGATTCTTTAACACTCCTATTTATTTCAATAAATTAGTTTAGGATATGGAAGACGCTTCTCACAATCCAAATTCCTCCTTAGTTCTAGTTTGATTAGGAAACGTTCGCTAATCAAACACTAGTTAACAAGTTGCCAAGGAACGTCCTTGGGGCTTTTAGCATCGAACAACTGTTAACTGCATTAAGACTTAGAGAAACCTAATTCTAACCTTGCCAACCGCGTGGTCAAGTTTAGATTATGCAACTTGATTAAATGTGTATTTAAATAATCTAAGCAATTACGGACCTAAATTATTCAAACAATTATTACTCAAGCAATTAAAAGCAATAGGCCTAAATTGATTCTAAAAGCAAAGCAACAATTATAGAAAGATCAAATTGCATAACTATTGAAAATAAATAGAAGTTTAACAATTGAGATTTAAATCTCCCAATTCATCACAAATCTGAATTTTCCAACTTCAACTAGAAAGGGATGTTTAGCCACTCATAGTGGGCTAAACTACACAAAAGAAAGAAGAAAAGAAAGAAGGAGAATTTCTGCCAAGAATCTGCAGTGATCCCGAAGCTGGAGAGAGGATATCTTTGCTGGTTTGGGCTGTCTCCTTTTATAGGTGAGGAATCCCAATCCAATTAGGTTTTGGAATCCTAAATTGGATTGGTCCTTGTCTTTGATCTCTACTTTAATTGTGAATAAATCTTCTTCTTGAGGAGGTCTATCTTTAGAGTGACTCTTTCAGATGCCCTAGGATTGATCTTGAAGTGTTTGAGAGGGGTTAGGACTTCTTTATTTTAAATCTTGAATTTCTGCACTTTTCCGCTTCTGCTGTATTTTCTGCTGTCAACGTGATTGGGGCAGTGATTTGGGCAGATCGCTGCCTTAATCGCTTTCTATGAGTCAGTCCAGTTTTTGGCTTTCTGTCTCTACGAGTGATTTGGACGGTGATTTGGGCAAATCGTTATGCCCAAATCATTTCTGCGTGTTGCCTCAGGGTTTCTGTTCCTGCGGGTGACTTGGCCAATTCATTGACCCAATCAGTCTCCTGTGAGATAGTTCAGGTTTCTGCTTTAGCTTGATCTGGGCAGTGATTTGGCCAAGTTACTGACTCAATCACTGTTCTGTCATTTTCTGCACTTTTTCTCCAGTTTTCTAATTTCT
Source organism: Manihot esculenta (assembly GCF_001659605.2). Taxonomy (NCBI): domain Eukaryota; kingdom Viridiplantae; phylum Streptophyta; class Magnoliopsida; order Malpighiales; family Euphorbiaceae; genus Manihot; species Manihot esculenta. The sequence goes on along the minus strand of NC_035175.2, from coordinate 944,836 downwards.
TCCTTTTTCTACAAAAACATAAATTAAGCTAGAAAAATGTGTAATTAAACAATAATAAATATATTAAAAATGTGGCTAAATTATGCTTGATCACTCATGCATAAATCACTTCACAACTCTCAAATCATAAAGCAGCATACTTTAAATTCTTTTTTCAGTAGATTCATACTAATATTAATCACAGATGAGGGTTTTTTTAAGCTATTTCAGTATACTATCACATTTCAGATTCATATACACAAGGTTTTCGTCTTAGGTGTTAAATTTTGTTTACTAATTCATAATAGCAAAAATACTTTGAGATAAAGAAAATACCTGTACAACTTGGATAACTCGTGCATGTCACTTTGCTTCTATGGTTGATGGATCGCCCTTGTGTTGTTCTTTCTCTATCTTTCCCTGTCTGATTTTCGCCATGTGGCTTTTAGATGTAGTTGAGGATACCCGGGTCTTTCACCATCTCTTTTTCTTTCGATTTTTCTTGTTGTTTGGCTATTAGCTTTTCTTGGTTTGTCATATGGATCTCAATGTGTTTTGTTCGGAAACTCCGGCGACAGGATAGTCTCCTTCGTTCCCACAAACAGCGCCACTTGATGATGTGAGATCCGGCAGGGTGGCTAGATGCGAAAATTTAGATAGAGGTCCAATTCGATGAGTCGATCGTTGATCTAAGACTGGATCGATGAGAGGTGGATGCTTTGGAGATTTCATATGGGTCCCTCTATGGCCGATCTTGAGAAAAGAGCCTGCAAAATATGGAAAAAACGATAGAAGTCCACCGAGGTACCCCATGAAGACCCTCCGACGCTCTAGTCAGATCTGGGACCCTTTAATGGTGTTGAGAGAAATAAAACAGAGAAGAGAAGAAAAGAGGAGAAGAGGGAGCTCCCTAGAGAGGGAGGATGGTTTTTAGATTTCCCTTTGTATGACGGCCAGAGAGAAAGAGGGTTTTTTCCCCTGGAGAAGAAGAAGAAGCCCCCCTTTTTGGATTAAGTTAATAATATATATATATATATATACCTCTGATAGGTGATGCCCTTGGTGTCATCTCCTCATCGTACTAGGCAGGGATTCCAGGTGGTGTATTAGTGATTAGTGATAGGACAGTAAATGCAGAGCTAGTTAATTCGTACTTTCGACACGTGACGACTACTGCATGAAAAGTCAGCATTCTTACTCTGACTTTATCAAGTCATGCCTGATTCATCTGACCTATATAAAGGTTAGTTCCTTCTAATCACTGAGATCGCCCACGTCTGCGTTCAAAGACACTATAGTTATAGTATGAGTTTTGAAGAGATCTGCCCATTTTTTCCGAGTTTTAAGGAGGCCAATCGGTTTGTTCCGAATTTTGATAAACTCAGAGGTGTCGAGATTTGATTCTTTATACTCAATAGGTCGGAATTTTCCATTACTCCATCTGACCAATTGTAATACCCGGCTAGACTCCGGTATCGGAATTCCTACCGTCCGGTGGAATTTCGGATGTCGGGAACTTCTAGAAGGGTAAAGACATGCTTTATAAAATGTTTTCATGTTTTAATGGTTTTTAAAGTATGAAACTAAACGAGTTTTTGCATGAAAATAGCATTGAAGGAAAACCCAGGTTCGGCCGCCGAAAGTCAAGTTCGGCCGCCGAACATGCATGCGTTTTGGAGGCACGTTAGGCCCCCGAAAGCATGAGTGAGGGTAGTCCAGGTTCGGCCGCCGAAAGTCAAGTTCGGCCGCCGAACATTTGCATGGATGTGGAGGCACATTCGGCCCCCGAACGTGGCCTGGCCAGCCACTATAAAAGGGTCCCTTAGCCGAAAATGGGCGAGCTTTCTCTCCCCATTTCGGCCAAGGTGAGTATTCCGCCATCCTCCCTCGATCTTGAGTGTTTTCCTTAGATCTTCCATGATTTTCACGGGTTTTAACTTTGGTTTTGAAGATTTGTGAATAAAAAGCAAGTTTTGGGTACTTGGAGGTTCAAAGAGCTCAATCTCTCCATCTCCAAGCTAGGATCGCTCTTCCTCTCGTTTCTTCAAGAGGTAAGCTCGGATCCACCCTTGTTATGTGTTTTAAGTAAGCTTTAAGTTGTTTTATGGGTAGAGATGCATGTTTAGGCTTGTTGATGAGTTTATGGGTTTTGATGTCTTGATGAACAATGTATGTTGTTTGTGTGTGTGTTGAAGTGTTGTAGTTGGGGTATATGATAGCTTGAGACCCCTAGGTGTAATGTATGTGAAGTATGCATGTTTTAGAACAAGTTTATGCATGATTTAAGAGTTGGGAGGCAAATGTGCATAGAGGAGCCAAAGTTTCTGCCCTTTGGCAGAAACCAGGTTCGGCAGCCGAAGGGAGTTTCGGCCGCCGAACATGGCTTGAGAGGCAGCTTTAGGCTGCCGAAGCTTGCCCCCGAAAGTGGAGTTTCGGCTCTGTCCGAGACTTTCGGCCGCTGAAGGTGCCGCCGAACATGCATGAGTTTCGCCTCTGTCTGGGAGTTTCGGCCGCCGAAGGTGCCGCCGAACCTGCCTGACTTTCGGCTCTGGAGGGACTTCCGGCCGCCGAAGGTGCCGCCGAAAGTGCCCTGTCCAGCCTTTTCTTGCATGTTTCCTAGGAGTGTTTTGAGGTGTTTTCAGGAGGTTTTTGGGGGTATGTTTAGAGTTATGTTCTTGTTGTTTGGTGCCTCATTTGAGTCCACCTGTGTAGGTTCGGACCCGAGGAACCGAGACCCCCGGTTGTGAGATAGTCGTTCGGAGTTCGTGGTTAAGCTTCAGTCACCAGGTGAGTGGAACAACCCCTTAAGTTTTAAAGTAAAGTAAATGAATAAATGAATGAATCATAAAGCATTGTCCATGCATCATTATGCCATGCAATATTTCAGGATGTTTGCATTAGAATTCACGAATATGCTGCATTGCATAAATTGATGTTGATGTGGATGGTTGTTGGGTGATCCATAGTCCTCTGATGATATGTTATGATGATATGTATGGAAGACCAGTGAGGCCCATTCTACGCCCCTGGCACTATGAAAGAGAAAGACCAGCGAGGCCCATTCTACGCCCCTGGCATTTGGAATGTTATGGTATGTAAGAGAAAGACCAGTGAGGCCCATTCTACGCCCCTGGCATTTGGAGATGTTGAGGACTAATGGTGACAATACCATCCTTTATGTGTTTAGCTGTGATGTGTTGCATTTCATGAAAGCATGAATAAGAAAAAGAAAGAAAAAGTTAAATAATAATAATAACAATAAAATGAAGAATAATATACCTAAAAATGGAGGAATTAAAGCAAATATTTTTTTTAGTTTCTGCTCATTGGGCTTTTTAGCTCACCCACTCTCCCCTAACCCCAGTCTTGCAGGTGCAGAGTAGATAGAGAAGTCAGCAGAGTAAGAGAAGTTTATGTAATAGCTTAGCCGTGGACATGGTTTGTTGGTAATGTAAAGTATGAGATGTAATGTAATGTAAGTTTGATAATGTGCTTGACTAGAGTCTGTTGTTTTTCCTGTACACATGGTCTTGTATGAGATATAATGTTTTTGATGATGCCTATGTAATCCAAGCCTATGTTATGTTATGTTACCCCATTGGAGTTTTTGATGAGGACATCCAATGAGGGGTTTATGTTATGTTTGTGCATGCACAGGCTAGGCTTGGCAAAGAAATGTTTGAATGAAAGAAAAGTTTTTGATTTTTATGTATGTTCTTGACCATGTATGGGATTAAACAGGTTCACAGGATGTATGTTTGGCTTGCTACGGGTTCTGGCGGCCTTAAGCCGACCTGAGTCCTAGCGCCGGTAGCGGTCCGGTTTTCGGGTCGTTACACCAATAGTACAGGCAACAAGCTTATTTCTAAAATAACTAAAAAGAGAGGACAGCAAGACAACACTTGCATTATTTTAACAACAAACGACCTTACAAGCTCTCCAATCTCTAACAAACACGACAGTAGATAGCAAATCAGAACTTCTGAAAGAAATCGTAAATGTGTTTGTTGATCTCCTCAGGCTTCTCCTGGTTGAGGAAGTGAGCAACTCCTTCCATTATAACTACATCCTGCAACAATGGAACATCTCTCTTGAACCCACCCTTATCTATATAATCCTTGTTACCTAGAGAATTGTAGGTAAGGTCCTGATCACCAACGATAAACTTCACAGGTACTTTTACTTGAGCCCCCGTCCAAGGTGCAGTGAGTTCCCAATTCCTGCAATGGGGAAGAGGGTAAAATTGAGAACATAAGCAATCAGGATAAGACTGCAGAAGGGTCAAAGAAGAAACTAAAGTTGGGGGGATTAAATTAAGAATCAAGATGGAATAATTAGAATTTCAATTAAAGTATTGAAGTTTTTATTCCTTCAGAAACAATCATAACAGTAAATAAAACTTTGGATGGGAAACATACAGGTCAAAATTCCTGTAATAGTTCAATCCTCCAGTGAAGCCTTTCTTTTCAAATTTGCTGGTGTAATACTGCACATCTTGCTCAGTCAACCAAGAAGGCAACACAAGCGGCTTTTCTGCTGGACGGCTAAACACTTTACCTTTAGGGAGGAATAGAGGACCTGGATGAGTGTATGTCAGGAATTCCTTCACAACTCTCTCATTACCAAGCTCAGCAAACTCAGCTTCTATACTTCCATACTCCTACAAAAACAATTATCCAGTCAATTAAACCACCTCCACCCTAAAAATATGCATTAAAACCCAATTGGTAATAAACTATCATACTGTTTCGGATAAACCCAATTAGAGCTTCCAGCGAATGCAAGCAATCAGATGGCAGTAATGGAAGATAACTAAAAGATTAAAGACTGATTATTTCAAATTATCTACTGTTCATGTAAACAAATTGCCTAATACCCACCTGATGCCCAATCTCCATTTCTAGAATCTTGGTTTATAATCACTTCAAACAGTAGGTGTTCATTAAAAAAATTCGAGATTCAACAGCAAAGTAAAGATTCAAGTACTTAAGAGTAAAGATTCAACAGCAAAGTGAACCTGAAATCTGCAGATGTAGTAATCGTCACCGTAGGCGGCTCTCATCGTATCTATAACTTTCTTCTTGGGGTTTCTAGGAGCAAACGTCACGCTCATGTTCACCAAAGCCTTGACTCTGTCTGGTCTAAACAGACACAAGAACCACGCTATGAAAGCGCCCCAGTCATGACCCACTACAAAAACCTTCTCCTGATGGGGTGCCACAGCGTCCAGGAGTCCGATGACATCGCCGACGATATGGAAGGCAGTGTAGCTCCGTGGATCAGATGGAGCGTCGGTGTCTCCATAGCCTCTCATATCCGGCGCCACTGCTCGGTATCCCAGAGAAGCCAGTTTCACGATCTGGTGGCGCCAGGAGTACCATAGCTCAGGAAATCCATGAATAAAGAGAATAACTGGGCCGTTCGTCGGACCAATCTCAGCAACGTGCATGTTTATGCCATTGACATCTAGAAATCTGTGCTCTATAGCCTCCATTTTGTCTCCCTTATCTTGATCAATTGGGTTTTGGTATTCGCTTCTTATAGTACAAAAATTCTGACTGTATTTGTCCGTTTTCCTGTGAAAATGCGGCCTCAAAATAAATGACGGAGATAATAACTCTGAAAATAAACATTTATATTATTACAAATATTGTAAATTATGTAAATATTTATATTATTGTACTTATTCCATGGTGTGTGCTTGTTTGTGTTTTGGACTTCGGATTAGTTGTTGTTCGTACGGGTTTTCGTCAATTTAGTGTTGGGAAAAAAAAATTTGACAATTTAAATTTTAAAAAACTTTAATCCTTAATTTAAAATTTAACCGCTCACGTCCGATCAGACTCTATCCTTGGATACGTTTTACAAACGCATCAATACTAGGGGTGAGCATTCGGTCGGTTCGGTTTAAAACCGAACCGAACCGAAATAACCGAAAACCGAATTTTAGAATTTTACACAAACCGAACCGAACCGAATAAGAGGAATAACCAAATCGAACCGAACCAATTTAGTTCGGTTCGGTTCGGTCGGTTCAATCGGTTCGATTTGATTTTTAAACTTTTTTTTTCACATTCATTCTAAAATCCAATTAAAATATTTTAATTTTAATTTACAAAACCATCAAATACATCAAACGAATACAAAAATTACACGGAAATTTCAGCGCAATATAAAAAATGACAATCCCAAAGCAAAATCAGCTAGCTAAAACCCAATTTGACCAAAAATGATCAAAAAAATATTGGATTTTATCTCAACAAACCAAATCCAACCCATGAAAGTTAAGCACCAAGAACAATCGAAAGAAGAGCTGATTACTCAAATTTAAGACACAGCTAATCAAACAATAAAAATTGCAAAACCCACTCGGCAAAGAGCATCAACAAAGTATGAAGAGGACAGAATCATAAGAATGACAAGAAATAGAGCAAAGGATCTGAATTAGAAAGCCTACCTGTCTTTACAAATAAAAAATCAATACTGAAGACTGGGGACGGGGACGGGGACGGAGGAGAACGGAGGAGGAGCGAGGAGCCAGGAGCGAGGAGGGAGGAGGGAGGAGGGAGGAGGGAGGAGCGAGGAGGGAGGAGCGAGGAGGACCGAGGAAGACCGAGGAAGACCGAGGGCAACCAAGTTGTTGACGGTGCGGAGAGCCGATAGACTGGAGAGCGATGGCTGACGATTCCGTGCAGAGTGACGACCGACGCCGACGATTCCGTGGAGAGTGACGACCGACGCCGACGATTCCGTGGAGAGTGACGACCGACGCCGACGATTCCGTGGAGAGTGACGACCGACGCCGACAGTGAGGTGAGGAGTCGTCAACGTTGCTAATTCGCGCATCCGCAACGTAGTGAAGATCGATGACCCAAGTTAGCCGCGACAGTTAATCGGTCGATGTCGGGAGGAGAGTGGAGGTCGGACGGTGGACTGTGGAACTGCTGGAAATGGTGGAGCTCAATGCTCAGAGAAAGGCACAGGCATGTTTGATCTGTGATGTGAGGCGGCGTGGAATGGAGATGGGTAGCGTGACTCAGGCTTTTAGATTTAGGGCAAATATAAGGGTACATTTCAAAACGACGTAGTTTAGTGATTTCGGTTCGGTTCGGTCTAATCGAAATTTTTGAATCTAAAACCGAACCGAACCGAAATCACCGATTTTTCAGAAAATTAAAACCGAACCGAACCGAATTAAAAATAAAACCGAACCAAATTTTTAGTTCGGTTCGGTTCGGTCGGTTATTTCGGTTTAAACCGAAATCTGCTCAGCCCTAATCAATACCCGACACTTTTATTTTACAAGCGCATTAATATCCAACACTTTTAATAAAAGCATCAAATTTTATTTTTAATTATGATTTTGACCTAACACCACTTTAAGTTTTATTTTTCTTATTTCTTTTAATTATTAATGATGTCTGAGATTAAATAAAAAGTAGACTCAATATGTATTTTGGTAAATTTAGTCTGATTTATCTCTTTATATGCTTTTTTATCTCTTTTCCTTTTTTATTTTCTAGTGATGTATAACTATCGTCTTGTGCTCATACCTCCCATCATATGTGCTGCATTTTTTTCTATCGCTAGACAATTATTTAATTCCATCCAGCGCCATGTGAATATGATTCCGGATGTTATATGGTCCGTTGACCCACGAGTCCAATAAGTTAATCGAGCCAGGCCTCCTATATATAGGCTCGAGCTCAGTCCAGTTTCATCGAAGCAACTACTAAGCTTGTATATGAAGCAGACCTATGTATTGGGTCTTAAAAGAGTTAAGACCGGACCTTTGCAAAATGAATTTAATTAGGGTCGGGGTGTCCAGGGCCCAGTTATCATTAAGTGTCCCTTTACCTGCTCATTAATTATTCCATCATTAATGAAAGGGTAAATTCTGAAACTTCAATTATTACTGCGCAACCTTAGGAGAGTTCTTGTCAAAACGTTTCCTCTTCGCTTTTACCCATTTCAAACTTACGCTTTTGATTTTACTTGCTACTCTACCTTTTGCGCTGCTTCTGCTATCTTGCCCTTTTTCTTCTCTGTAATTTATGCCTTTTCAATCCGAGGTACTTTATACTTCTCTTATGGCTTCTGCTAGGATTCCCAATGTAGTGGGTTTGATGTCCTTTATCTCCTCTTCCTCTGTTTCTCATTACTTTTCCAGTGACTACTCTGACACCACCATCTATAGGATTAGGGTATCCCTATCTAATGAGAGGATTATTCTCCCCTACCCACCACCGGCGACTCTGATAGACGCCCAACAAGGGCGCAATCTAGTCTTTTTTATCAAACAGTGCGATTTCGGGCTGACCTTCTCTTTTACCTCTTTCTTTATTGAGGTCTTCTGTCATTTTAGGGTGATTCCTCGAATGTTGTTCCCCAATTCTACCTTGTTCATGTGTTGTTTCAAGTTGGTTTACCTGTGTTGGGATTTTGCCCCTTCTATTGAGCTGTTCTGCACCTTCTTCCACCTCGTTAAGTCTATCCGTGAGTCCTACTACTTTGGTCCCCGGGCTGGACTATCCATATTTGTTCGGTATAAGGAATCGGTAAAGGATTGGGCAGAAAATTTTGTTATTGTAGAGCTAAAAAAGAGCTCAAGGATCAATTAGGATATCGACCTCTTCTAGAGAGAGGTCCCTTAGGCCTATAACGATTTCCCTAGGTTAAGCCTAGTGGCCCAAATTCGCTTTCTCCGACTAGTGGGAGCTAAGGTCTTGTTGCGCTGGGCCTTAGCCTCATCATGCTGGCGACAGGTCTCCTCCAAAGTGGATAGCTGCGTAAGGGCTTCATCTCGCTGAGACTCTGCTGCAGAAGCCCATTGGGAAGCCCTGCCGACCTCCTTCCTCATCTCCCCAGCTGCTTGGTGAGGTCCTCGATTTGCCCCCGAAACTTGATGATGTGCCCACGAGCTTCACCGATGGCAACTAGATTCTCCTCCCAGTACACTTCGGCAATGCATTGATCCATTGAGCTCTATAGGGACTGGTCTCGGGCAACAATTTTCATGAACACACCCAAAGCCTACCACGAAAAAGCAAAAAATAAAGTTAAAAAAGCCAGAAAGAGCAAAAAAGTAAAGAAAGTCAGAAGATTAGAAATACCCCCAAAGAGGACAGATAGCTTACCATAAGAAGCATCTTTCTCAGACTGTCCCAAGATCTTCCCGGGATCGCGAACTAAAGACCGCCTGTTGTTTGGTAAAGTAGGTCAAATGGCTGACAAGGGTTAAAAAGCGGGGATCAAAAGCATATGAGACCTCCCAAACATATTTTCGCAAAACATCTTGGCCACCAAAGCCGGAGTAAACTCAGCAGTCACCTCGGCAGCGTTCAATAACTCAATATCTGGGGCAGATGACAGGTGCTTTACTGCCTTTTTCCCCTTATCAACGGGAGGGGAAGGAACTACCCTTGCAGGTTTTGAGGTCCAAGCGCGCTTAGCTGCCTTGCTCTCAGTCGCAGGGTCTGAAGTCTAGGCATACTTGGCAGCCCTGCCTCCGATCACGACAGCTCCTACAACTTGGATAAGTGGGACATCCAAAGGATCAGTCCTAGTGCCCTCTTTCGAGCTACTCTGAGCCAACTCGCTGAGCGTGATGGGCTCCTTAGGAGTTTCCTAGGGAGCAGGAGGAGTCTTGGTAGGAGCCGGCTCTTTAGTGGGCACTGACGTCCTAGATGCTACAGAGTGAGAGCCCTCTGTCATAGGCACCAAAGCCAATGAAGGCACAGGGGCAGGGGCAGAGCGATGAGCTACAGATGCAGGGTCTACGACCTAGAAAACCTCCTAGGTCACATCAGTTACGAATTTGTTGGTCTTAAAAGTGGCCAGAGTCGCCTTCATGCTTTGTCGGGATAGGGTGAAGTTCTTGAGAGCTTGATGTTGTCCATTGGTACACTAGAAGTTAAAAACAAAACACCAATTCAGTTAGAGCTCAAAACAATGAAAGAAAAATATAAAAAGAAAGAAGACCAGAAAAGAACACTAGCTTTCCGACAATCCCGTAGGTTAGACATAAATATGCACTTCTCGACGTCATATTTATTTTTTACTTAAAGTAGCTCGAGATACCCCTCTACTCCATTGGCTGATCTGCGAGCCCCCGAACTCGATTCTGACGACGAAGAGGTTTGCTACAGAGAGGACGATAACCCCTTACCCAAGAACCCTCCTCCTTTGCCCTCTGGACTATAGGGGGGCAACTCTAAAGTTTTTTTGTTATTTTAAGTTTTTTTGACCTAATAGCTAATTGAATTAATAAAATTTTAAGTTTTTTTATTATTTTCTATCTGCTCACTTTCATTTTTCTTGTCTATTTAAATTTATTTATATTATTATACTTAGATTATTTTTATGTATATTGACTGTGAGTTGTGCTGGGCTGGTTGCTCGTTTGATATATTACTTATAAAGCGTCTAACTTATTGTGTTTTATACTTTATTTATCGAATGCCTTAGTGTTTCATGCCTTTTGTTCCTCTGGAGCCTTTAACTGGCCGGGCTTTTATTTGTTATTGTCTCTTATTTTTATGCAGCTCATTGCCTTGATTCTCATTGTCCCAAAATTATACTTTGTACTTACTCATATTTTGATATTTGCGGGTCCATTTCTTGAGTCAATATCAAGCCTTAATTTTATTTTGATTTGGGCCAAGCTCTCTTTTGAGATCAGTGCTATGCTTTGGCTCTAACTTTTTTCGAACTTTAGGGGTGCCAAGTCCCCTTTTTCGAGGATTGGATTATGCCTTAGGTTTATTTCTCTTTAGATTTTAAGGGTGCCGAATTCTTTTTTGAGACTGGCATCAAGCCTAAACTTTATTTTTCTGTGGGCCGAGCTCTTTGGTGAGGTCGATTCCAAACTTTGGCTCTATTTTTCTATGAGCCAAGCTCTTTGTTGAGATCGGCATCAAGCCTCAGCTTTATTTTTCTATGAGCCGAGCTCTTTGGTGATGTTGGTATCAATCCTTAACTTTATTTTTCTTTTTCTTTAGACTTTGAGGATGCTGAGGCCCTTTCTCGAGGTCGGTATCATACCTCCTAGTTCATTTCTTTAAACTTGTAGCTTTGCCAACATGGGCCTTTAATGTGGGCTTCATCTCCTCAACCGGTTTTATAGTATCAATAGTCTTATTTTCGAGACCGGTCACCCGCCTTATTGAGATCTTCGTTTCTTTAATCAATTTTGCAGTGTTGGCAGTCTTATTTTCTAGATCGGTTACCCATTTTATTAAGGTCTTCGTCTATTTAACCGATTTTTGTGGTGTTGATGGTCTTATTTCCAAGACCGGTCACCTACCTCATTGAGGTCTTCATCTCCTCAATCGGTTTTGTAGTGCCGACAGTCTTATTTTCGAGACCGGTCCTCTATCTCATTGAGGTTTTCATCTCTTCAACCGTTTTGTGGTGTCGGCGGTCTTATTTTCGAGACCGATCACCTATCTTATTGAGGTCTTCATCTCCTCAATCGGTTTTGTGGTGCCGACGATCTTATTTTTAAGATCGATTGCCTACCCCATTTAAAGCTTCATCTCCTCAACCAATTTTATGGTGTCGGCGGTTTTATTTCTGATACCGATCACCTAACTCATTGAGATCTTCTTGTTTTATGGCCGGAGCATTCAGATCTATTAGTCTTATTCTTACTTTTAAAATTTATCTGCAAAGTAAAATTTTTCACAGAGCATATGTAACAAGAATGCTCGTTGTTAATTTGAACAACAAGATATTTAATTTCATATTTCAACTGAATGCAAAATATTAATTTTATTCAATTATACCATCTCATATAATTTCAAAGAATCTAATAAATAATGTTTTTCATGCATAAATCATTCTACAACTTTTAATTCTCATAGCAACATGCTCAAGCAAATAATACTTTTTTTAAGAAATTCATACTAATATTGATCACCGATGAAAGCTTTTTAAGCTATTTTTAAAATACTATCATGCCTAAGCATATATGATGACAAAAATACTTTGAACTAAAGAGATAGTTGTGTAATTTGGTTAACTCACGCATATCACCTCTCTTCCACGTCGGGCGAATTGCCCTTGTGTCATATTCTCTTTTCACATTGAAGTTGGCCTTTTTCTGACTTTCACCATGTGGTTTTTTGATGTGGTTAGTGATTCGCGGATCTTTTACCATCTCTCTTTCTTTTGGTCTTTTTTTGCTGTTTAGCTATAAGATTTTCTTTATTTGCCATGTGGATCTCAACAAGTCTTGTTTTAGTCTTATTCGCTTTCCACAAACAGCACCAATTGATGACTGAGATCCAATAAAAGGTGAGTTCAAGGTGTGTTTTGGTAAGTTTAGTCTTGTAACACCCCCTACCCGGTTATTTAATTAACTGAGCCGGAGATATTACATTCTGTAACAATTCTCTTATTTTTCTTTTATTTTATATCATGTAAATCATGGGTTTTTTGTTTTTTTTTTTTTTTAAAAAAACCGAAAATTCGGCAGAGTTTCCTCTAAAATATGGACTGAATCCCACCTGTGAATAGTAATATCACACTTCTATCAATTTCAACCTTAACCCCCAAACTCCTTTCACCATCAACACAATTTCAATTCAGATCAAACACTTCATAAACTATCTCATTAATCTCAACACAAAAATGTATACGAATAACCAATATTGACATCAACATTAAAATATTCAAATACATCTAATTCAAACCATATACACATTTATCTCTAAAACTTTATGTACATGCCATATTTCCACAATCAAGTTCATATAAAAATTTACAAAATATACCCCAGGATACTCAATGATGTAACTCTGACTGGGTTGATGCAGATCTTGCTCTACTGTTCCTTAAATCTACAACCTGCGCGAGGAAAAATAAATTCCAACGCGCTAAGCAATTTACTTAGCGGTGCTCAACCTTCTTGTTTTATTTAAATCAAACTTCATGTAATAACAGTAATGCCAACAAATAATAAATAACTATACAACAAATATTTTGAAATAATCCAAATCCTATTATTCATGCACAAATATATATACATGTTTTAGTTTCATAATCCTTGTTTTTTTTTTTTGTTCCTTCATCATGTAAAAAGTTTTATTTTCTCTTAATACTGTTAATTATTTATTATATTTTTGTTTGGCCCCTATAAATTTAAATGGGACTGTTAAGTCAGATAAGGAAACTGTAACTGTAGGGCACAAGGTGCCAAATAACTGTATGGCTCAAAAGCCGATTCTATAACTGTAGGATATCTCATTGTATCCCAAGAATCAGTGTAACTGTAGTGCAGTACTGCAAGATCGGTATATGGCATGCCACACCCTTAAACTAACTCACAATTCCCATCAAACTTACCAGGGCCACACTTTAAATAATTTATACATTTAACCAGGGACAAAAACGTGCAATACAGTGTCACTGTCAATTATGCAACTATAATACTTTATCATTTTACAACACCACTTTAAAACCTTGCTTTTAAATATTGTCATATTATATAATTCTATTAATTTAATATACCTACATAAATTATAAATTCATACTTTAATCCTTAATTAATTCATTATTATTATTTATTTTTTTTAATATAATATTTTTTTTCTTTTTACTTATTTATTTATCACAATATACCTTATTTCATTTTTTTTCTTTGAATTTCTATTTGTATCTCACATTCTTATTATTATTTTTAAACATAATATTTACACTATATCTCACTTTTCTTATTCCTTTAATTTCTATATATTTTTTTTTTCATCTAATCTAATACCTTTCTCTTCTTTTTTTTTTTTTCTAAAATTCTTTCTTCTTCTTCTTTTTTTTTTCTTGTTCCTATATCTAACCAAATTCTTTTTCTATCCAAGAATATAAGTCATTTCATTTGTTCCATAACCTAATTTGTGATTAAATTACATATTAATTTTAAAATTTTCTATCTATTAAATCTATTATTTCTCAAACTTTTATTATACAAATATAATTAATCTATTATTCACTTGGTCTTTCTATTAGGGTAGTAAAATCTCAAATAAAACCTAATTAACAAATTTTTGAATTGATTCAAATGGGGTTGAGCACAAACCTTAGAATTGCCAAAATATTCTACAAGCTTTACTTCTCTACTCTTCCTTTTCTTTCCCTTTGAAACTTTCACTTTTCCTTTCCACTTCTTTCTCATGAAAAAAAAATAAACCAATAAATCAAATTAATACAATATTTCTCATAAATATTCACATAAAATAATAAGAAATAACCCTACAACAAAAACCCCTAACATACCTTTCAATTCCTAATCCTTGGTTACTATTCATTCCCCCTCACCCTTGAAATTTCTCTTTAATTTCCCTTCTTTTCTTCAAATTCTTCTTTGGAAAGGTGTTGGGAGAAGATGGAGAGTTGATTAGAGATGAAATTTGAAGAAATTAGTGTAAAAGAGAAAAGATGGGAGAAGTGGGTTTCATGGTTGATTGTTCACGGGGAGGAGGAGAAAACAAAAATGGGAAAGCTTCTAGTCTTTTCTCCTTTATTCTTTTCTTTTTTTCTTTTTTTTTTTTGGATGTTACAACTCTACCCCTCTTATAAAAATTTCGTCCTCGAAATTTTACCTGTATTAAAGAGATGAGGATACTGTGCTTTCATAATATCTTCGCTTTCCCAAGTTGCTTCTTCTACTTTGTGATTCCTCCACAGAACTTTAACAAGAGAAATTCTTTTGTTTCTCAACTCTTTTATTTCTCTTGCTAGAATTTTCACAGGTTCTTCTTCATATGACAAGTTTGGCTGTACATCCACAGATTCTGCTGGGAGGATATGAGAGGGATCTGATCTATATCTTCTAAGCATTGAGACATGAAAGACATTGTGTATCTTATCAAGTTCTGGTGGTAAAGCTAGCTTGTAGGCTACCGGTCCTACACGTTCCATAATTTCATAAGGACCGATAAATCTAGGACTCAGTTTGCCCTTTTTGCCAAATCGCAGCACTTTCTTCCAAGGTGAAACTTTAAGGAATACTTTATCGCCCACTGAAAACTCTATATTCTTTCTTTTCTTATCTGCATATGACTTTTGTCTGTCTGATGCTGCCCTTAACCTCTCCTTGATGATCTTAACCTTTTCTTCTGTTTGTCTTATCAAGTCAGGACCCACAAGTTTTCCTTCACTTAGCTCTGTCCAGCATAGAGGAGTCCTGCATTTCCTCCCATACAATGCTTCATAAGGTGCCATTTTAATACTGGACTGGTAGTTGTTGTTGTAAGCGAATTCCATTAAGGAAAGATACTTTTCCCAGCTTCCTTCGAATTCAATTACACAGCTCCTTAACATGTCTTCTAAGATCTGAATTACCCTCTCTGACTGACCATCTGTTTGGGGATGAAAAGCTGTACTGAAGTTCAATCTGGTACCCAAAGCTTCATGCAATTTCTCCCAAAATCTTGAGGTAAACCTCGGGTCTCTGTCAGATATGATAGAGATAGGTACGCCGTGCAGCCGTACTATCTCGTTTATGTACAATTCTGCTAATTTCTCAAGAGAATAATATGTTTTGACAGGTAGAAAATGTGCAGACTTCGTCAATCTATCAACAATCACCCATACAGCATCTTTCTTTCTTGGTGTGAGTGGCAGACCCGTGACAAAATCCATAGTAACTCGATCCCATTTCCATTCTGGTATAGAGATTGGTTGTAGCAAACCAGAAGGAACTTGGTGCTCTGCCTTTACCTGCTGACAAGTTAAGCATTTCGAAACCAACTCTGCTATGTCTCTTTTTATTCCTGGCCACCAATAGCTTTTCTTCAGATCTTGATACATTTTGGTACTACCAGGATGCATTGCATATGGACTACTATGAGTCTCTTCCAGTATACTCTTCCTTAACTCGGTTATGTCTGGCACACATATTCTGTTTTGGTAATATAAGCAACCATCAGCTTTAATTTCAAACCCATTATCCTTCCCTTCCTGTATTTGTCTTACCTTCGCTGCAATATCTTTATCTTCCTTCTGAGCTTCCTGGACTTGTTGAAGCAAACTGGGTCTAACTTTCAATTCTGCAATTACAGCTCCATCTCTAGCCAATGTCAAGTGAGCATTCATAGCTTTGAGTGCAAGCAAATGTTTTCTGCTAAGAGCATCTGCCACCACATTTGCTTGCCAGGGTGGTAGTCAATAATACAATCGTAGTCTTTTAACAGCTCCATCCATCTCCTTTGTCTCAAATTTAACTCTTTTTGAGTTGGCAAGTACTTTAGGCTTTTATGATCTGTATAAATGTAACACTTTTCGCCATATAAGTAATGCCTCCAGATCTTTAATGCAAAGACTATGGCTGCTAATTCTAAATCATGAGTGGGATAGTTTCTTTCATGTGACTTTAATTGCCTGGAAGCATAAGCAATAACCTTTCCATCTTGCATCAACACGCAACCAAGTCCATTGTGAGAAGCATCACTATAAATCACAAAGTCCTTACCTAACACTGGTTGTGTAAGGACAGGTGCCTCTGTGAGCATAGCCTTTAATCGATCAAAACTGGCCTGACACTTGTCATTCCATTCAAACTTGACATTTTTCTGCAACAATCTTGTCAGTGGAGCAGCTATTTGAGAGAATCCTTTTACAAACCTTCTGTAATAACCGGCTAACCCCAAAAAGCTTCTGACCTCTGTAATGTTCTTGGGTGGCTTCCATTCAAGGATAGTCTCTATCTTTTTGGAATCGACCCTTATGCCTTCTGCAAATACTACATGTCCCAGAAAAGATATTTCATTCAGCCAAAATTCACATTTGCTGAATTTAGCATAAAGTTGTTTCTCCCTTAGCGTTTGTAACACAATCCTCAAGTGCCTATCATGCTCTTCTTTTGTCTTTGAATAGACAAGAATGTCATCTATGAACACAACAACAAACTGGTCCAAGAAAGGGTGAAAGATACGATTCATCAGGTCCATAAATGCAGCTGGAGCATTAGTCAATCCGAATGGCATGACAAGGAATTCATAATGCCCATATCGAGTCCTGAATGCAGTCTTTGGAATATCTGCATCCTTTACTCTGAGCTAATAATAACCTGATCTTAGGTCAATTTTAGAAAAGACACCCGCTCCCTTTAGCTGATCAAACAAATCATCTATATGGGGTAGTGGATATTTATTCTTGACAGTCACCTTGTTGAGTTGTCTGTAGTCCACGCACAATCTCAGTGAACCATCCTTCTTTTTAACAAATAGCACTGGTGCACCCCAGGGAGAGATACTGGGGCGTATGAAACCCTTATCGAGTAATTCTTGTAGCTGCACTTTTAATTCTTTTAATTCTGTGGGAGCCATCCTATACGGAGCAATTGATATGGGTGTAGTGCCTGGTACAACTTCTATGGCAAATTCTACTTCTCTTTCTGGAGGTAATCCTGGTAATTCGTCTGGGAAGACGTCAGAGAAGTCGCAAACAGTAGGTATATCTTGCACCATAGGTTTCTCCTTCTTAGCCTCCAAAACACAGGCTAAGTAGGCCTCACAACCCTTTCTTATCATTCTTCTGGCTGCAGTAGCAGAAATAACATTGGAGAGAAAATCTGATCTCTCGCCCACAACTACTACTTCTTCACCTTCTGGTGTCTTTAGCGTGATTCTCTTCTTTCTACAATCAACTATAACTTGGTGTCTAAACAACCAATCCATTCCTAGGATCACATCAAACTCCCGAAAAGGTAATTCAATCAAATCTCCATGAAAAATGTGACCGTGAATCAAGATGGGACAATCTTTAAATACTTTACTGACAACCACACTGTGGCCAAGAGGATTAGTTACCACTATATCCTGGTCTAGTATGTCTGCTTGTAGTTCTTCTTTATTTGTGATAGGCATGCAAATATAAGAATGTGTGGAACCAGGATCTATTAAAGCATGAACAGACTGGCCAAAGATAGAAAATGTACCCATGATAACATCTGGGGAATCCTGATCCTCTCTGGCTTTGATAGCATAGGCTCTGGCAGGTGCTCTAGATTCCGGTCTATCCACAGTCTCTGACACTCTTTGACTAGAGGTACCTGTCGGCTCACTTCTACCTAGGGGTGAGCAAACGGTCGGTTCGGTTCAAAACTGAACCGAACCGAAATAACCGAAAACCGAATTGCATAATTTTACACAAACCGAACCGAACCGAATAAGAGGAATAACCAAATCGAACCGAACCGATTTGGTTCGGTTCGGTTCGGTCGGTTTGATCGGTTCGAACCGATTTTTAAACTTTTTTTTTTCACATTCATTCTAAAATACAGTTAAAATATTTTAATTTTAAAATTTACAAATAAAAAATCAATAAAATAATAAATCAATAAATCAATAAAAAATCAGAGGACCGAGGGCAACCCGATAGACTGGAGAGCGATGGCCGACGAGGACTGAGGACTGAGGACGATGACTGAGGACTGAGGACAAGGACTGAGGACTGAGAACTGAGGAAGACAGAGGACCGAGGGCAACCAAGTTGCTGACGGTGCGGAGAGCCGATAGACTGGAGAGCGATGGCCGACGATTGCGTGGAGAGCGATGGCCGACGATTGCGTGGAGAGCGACGATCGACGCCGACAATTGCGTGGAGAGCGACGATCGACGCCGACGATTGTGTGGAGAGAGAGACTAGAGAGCGACAGTGGACCGGTGGACAGTTGGAGAGCGATGGCCGACGATTGCGTGGAGAGCGACGATCGACACCGACGATTGTGTGGAGAGAGAGACTAGAGAGCGACAGTGGACCGGTGGACAGTTGGAGAGCGATGGCCGACGATTGCGTGGAGAGCGACGATCGACGCCGACGATTGTGTGGAGAGAGAGACTAGAGAGCGACAGTGGACCGGTGGACAGTGGACGGTGTGATAGTGGACCGGTCGATGACAGTGGACCGGTGGAGCTCAATGCTCAGAGAAGAGGCACAGCACAGGCATGTAATACCCGGCAGATTCAGACATCGGAATTTCTACCGTCCGGTGGAATTCGAGGATGTCAGAGGTTTCTAGACGGGTAAGAGAAGGTTTTCTACATTATTTGTAAGTATTTTAAAGGTTTAGAATGAAAAAGGAGTGAGTTTTGAAGAGAAAAGGCATTGGGGACAAAGGCCAGGTTCGGCTGCCGAAGCTAAGTTCGGCCGCCGAAAGTGCCCAATGTTCGGCCCCCGAAGGTTATGTTCGGCCCCCGAAAGTTGCATGGTTTTGCATGCAGTTTCGGTAGCCGAAGCTGAGGTGGTCGGTTAGTTGTGCACGCTCCTCAGTCCGTGGTTTGGCCAGGTGTTCACCTCCAGATCATGACCAGAGGTTAGGCCACGTCTCCCTTGACTCATCTGCAAGCTTTTATCAGCTCGTGCAGAGGGTTGAGTGTGTTTCAAAGAGTTGTGAAGGGTTGGAGAGAAAAGAGAGGTTTTGGTGGTTTGAAGCTTGTGAAGGGGATTTACTGAGTTCAAGTTGTTCCTCTTCTAGTTTCAGGAGGTAAGAGAGTTGTTCCTTTTCTTGTTTTCTTGGTTTTAACAGTTTTTACAGAGGATAAGGGTAGAGTTGCTTATATAGGTTGTTTTAGTGTTTTCATGGGTTATACATGATTAGGTGTTGTTGTGATGTTTTAATGGTGTAAGCATGTTATGTGTATTGTTTTGTTGGGTTTCAGTAGTTTGACGCTCCTTTCTGCTTGTTGAAGTGTTTATGCATGTTTTAGAGGGGTTAACTGCATGTATTGAGGGCTGAGCAGGTGCTGGAGGGACTGGCAGGCGTCCTTGTGCACGAAACTGAGTTCTGGATGAACTCAGGTTCGGCCGCCGAAAGTCCAGGTTCGGCCGCCGAAAGTCCAAGTTAGGCCGCCGAACATGCCTGACTTTCGTCTCTGGAGGAGACATTCGGCCGCCGAAGGTGCTGCCGAAGGTGCCCTGTCCAGCCTTCCTTTGCTTGTTTTGCCTGCATGTTTTGAGGTGTTCTAGAGGGGTTTTGGGGAATTGTTTTATCAGTGGCATAGAGTATGTGTGGTGCCTCATTTACATCCTCCATTGTTGGATTGGACCCGAGGAACCGCAGAGTTTAGCAGTCGTAGCGGTCTCAGAGTTAGAGGTAGCCCAGAGTTAGCCAAGTAGAGGCTACAGGTGAGTGGAACTAACTGTACTATTTTACATTCAGAAATGACACGAATCTAGCATGATCCATGCATCATAAAATGCCATGTTATGTATTAGGTTGTATTGCATTAGATTCCACGAATATGCTGCATTGCATAAGCTGATATTTGTGTGGATGAATGTTGGATGATCCTTAGCCCTTGATAGAGCACATATACAGAGTTATGGCATGAGATAGCCATACCAGGTCGCCCCTGGATAGTCCAGGTCGCTCCTGGTACTATGAGTGAGACAGCTGGGCTGTCAGATCAGAGCTCAGAGCAGTCCAGGTGAGGCCTAATTGCCCCTGGCACAGTTGGACATGTTATGATAGGAGTTACTTAAGAGAGGTCCAGGCGAGGCCTAATCGCCCCTGGCAAGTTGGATATATTACTATATGTATACAGTAAAGGGCTATTGGTGACAAGTTCATCCTTGAGATGATATGTTTGTGATGTGATGCATTTCATGAGAGCATGTAATTAATGAACTGTTTTTATTGTTCCTCCTCACTGGGCTCTAGAGCTCATCCCGCTCCCTTAACCCCAGTTTTGCAGGTTCTGAGATAGCTATGGGAAGTTAAAGTCAGCAAGAGTACAGAGGAAAGTTATGCATGAATGTATGTTGTAATAGCATAGTGGACATGCTGTAATTAAAAGAATAGTTGTGATGTAATCTATAGATACGTATTGGCAAATACTGGATAGACTTGTGTTTTCCCTAGTGTCTTTGCTGTCGTGTGATGTATGAGTAATCCCTTGGTATATGAATCCTGTTTTACGTTTCTTGATGAGAAATGTGTAAGTTAGGCTTAATGTATGGCTTCAATGAGATACCAGTGGGATGTGTTACAGATTGTGTTAATCCCTGGACCACAGCAGATAGTAGTCCCTGGTACAGGCCCTGAGGGCCATTTCAGATTGACATATCTGAGTAGCGGTGTTTAAGCCTACAGAGTTTTACAGGATTGTGAGTTTTGTTTTGTATTATGAATGGGATTTATCAGGTACACAGAGCGTATAGTTGGCTGACTACGGGTCCCGGCGGCCTTAAGCCGATCTGGATCCTAGTGCCAGTGATGGTTCGGACCGTTACTGAGGGGTACCGGTTTCCGGGTCGTTACAGATTGGTATCAGAGCATAGGGCCTCTAGAGTACGATGTGCTGAGTCAGTATACTCAGGGATCAGAGATATCTCACATCGGAAAGAGGTTAAGATGTTAGAGTTTTAGATCTTTTGAGTACGGTGTGTTGAGCGAAGATGCTCAAGGATTAGATTCCCACATCGGAAAGAGGTGTAGTCTTGTATAGGAGGGAAAGCACAATAGGTAAACGCATGTCCACTAGGATAGGATGTGGAGTCCTGTCTGGCATGATGATGTGAAATGCCATGATGAGCTACATGTGCTATGAATATGTTTGATATGTGCTGAGGATTCATGTGTTCTCACATGGATCATTTGATGATATTTTTGTGTGCTGTTGTGCTTTACAGAGGCAGGATGAGAGGAACTCGTCGATCTGGTAGATTGACTGGAGCTCCGCCGGAGGATGAGGACATGGATGCTCACCTCCCCGTTCTGCAAAGGGCAACATCAGATAGCTTAAGTCACAAAGGTATATCAAGGGACCCTAGAAGGTCTGTTGAGGAGAGTAGAAGGGGAGTTGTCCAGAGTGGTATGTCAGGGCTTATGAGAGAAAGAGAGAAGGATGACCAGAGTAGAGAGGGCGGCTTGGGTATGAGCGGATTAGGAGGAGATATGGGTGAGTCCCAAGGAGGCACTCAGGCCTCGAGGTTTGTTCCACCTCAGTATCCACCCTACCAGTGGGGGGCAGAGTACCCGATGAAAGATACAGCAGAGTTTCCTAGGTATCACCCATATTCCACCTTTATGCCCTATCCTCCCTTTTATCCGCCATATCCACCATCATATCCACAGTATACCATGTTTCCACCCTTCTTTTGTTACCCAAGGTCAGTAAACCCTAACCCAGGGCAAGTTGCACCTCCTCCACCACCAGTAGAACCAGTAGCCCCAGTTATCCAAACACCTAAGCTTAGTTCACCTGGAGAAAGTATGGTGCAGCTGACAGATTATTTGAGGTTAGATGTTCCCCAATTTGAGACTGGTGATGACCCTGTTGAGTATCTTAGAATGGTTAAGATGATAACGGATGAGTTGGGAGTCAGTGAGAATAGAGCCATTCAAATGGCAGGGGTCACATTGCATTGTGAACAAGCAAGGGAATGGTTCAACCAGTATGTGGATTCGAGGGTAGAAAGCTTATCCTGGGAGCAGTTTGCTCATGAGTTTGTAGGAGGGGTTTTCGATAGGTCAAGGGCGAGTTCCCATGATATAGTAGATATGGTACAGAAGAGGGAAGCTAGTACTAAACTTGCAGGGACAAGTGATGTTAATCTCTCCCCTTTGCATGAGGCTGATACAAAGAGTAAGAAAGGAGGTAGAGGCCTCAGGAGATCAAAGCAGAATAAGTTCTGGAAGCAGATAAAGTCTGGTCTGGGAATAGGTGAGGGTTCGAGTTCTGGTTTGAATACCTCAAAATGTCCGAGGTGCGGTAGGCCGCACAAGGGAGTCTGTTTAGTAGGGACAACAACATGTTTCAGGTGCGGACAGGAGGGGCACATAGCACGTGAGTGTTCCACCGTGACTTTGATAACACAGTCCCAGCAGACAGCCTCAGACAGAGTGACTCAGCCAGGAGCTTTAGCCTTGGCGTTGGGCAGAGGCAGAGGGAGCGAGAGCACTCCTTCTTCCACAGGTTCCCCAGGTGAAGGTCCATCAGTACCAGCACGGATCTTCGCTTTGACGCAGCAGGAGGCTGACATATCGGACATAGCAGTGACAGGTATGTTTCACTTCCATATGTTTTGATGTGTTTGCTAGTAGAGACTCTGATGTTTCGCTTTCCTTCGGGCCGTAAGAGCCGTAGAGAGTATGGGTTTGATAACTTCTAGGATTAGAATGTCCTCTAGGGGTCAATAGACTCAAGTGTGATCCGTCAGTGGCAGAGTCAGTCTGCCGATAGAGTTGAGTGCGAGTTGTGAGTAGGTGCCTTCCAGCTGACCTAGTGGTTCTAGAGTGACTGGTTAAGGTCATTCTAGGGGTGGATGGGCTAGCTACTCATAGTACTGCCTTAGATAGCAGAGGCAGAGTAGTCAGGCTTTGCGACTAGGATGGATCACAGGTAGTGTGTGAGGGGACAAAGTAGAGATGCCTAGAAGTGTGCTATCAGCCCTAGAGGCTCTTACACTGTTTAGGAGAGGTTATCAAAGGTTTCTTGCTTGTGTCAGAGAACAGCGTAGTTAGTCAGATTAGAAGGGGAACAGTTGTAGTGCCCACAGCCAGAGAAAAGTTGTCGATAGGACCCAGACAAGTCATCAGGTGTACCACCCGCTAAATGAAGAGAGTGAGAACGACGAATGGTAAAGATTGCACTACCAGAGTGCGAGAGATAGGAAAAGCCAAATGAGTAATAGCGAGATAGTGAACCAGGAAAGATATTCGAGAGTGGTGCTATGAGATGCTTTTTATCCAGGTATAGGGAGAGTGATCTCTCATCTCCGAGTGCAGCCCTCAAAGATAAGAAATAAGTCAAAGAACAGAGTAAGAAAAGAATAAGAGTAAGAGAAACGTAAGTGACGACATAGAGTAACAAAACAAAAGAAAGAAAAGAGTAAGATTAAGGGTAAGTTCAGGAGGAGCTTTCAGTTTACTCTGGGATTCGGTGGTAATTGAGGCAGAGGAAAGGGTTAGCCTTTTCATTAGTACGTTCCCGAGAGAAGGTCTGTTACCTATAGTGCGGAGCTTCACTCTGACTCAGTAGGAAACTATCACATCGAACACAGTGACGTCAGGTATGTTCACTTGTGGATGTTCAGATGTGTATGTTGTTTGTTTTGCACCCGCGTGTTTCTACTTTCTTGTGACTTAGTGAGCTGTTAATCGAGTGGGTTGGATGCCTTCTAGGCTTTGGTTTTCTCTGGGGTAGTGGACCCGAGTATGATCCATCTGAGGCAGAGTCAGTCAGTCAGAGCAGTTTAGCGGTTGGAGTGAGTAGAGACTATCCAGCTGACCTTATGGTTCTAGAGTTGACTAGTTGATGTCATTCTAGGGCGGATTGGCTACTTACTCATTGTACTATTTGTGTCTGTATCTGTAGAGACACGGTAAGAGAGTTCAGAGGCTAAGATGGATCAGAGATAGTCCTTGAAAGGGACAGAGTATAGGTGCCTAGAGGTTTGATGTCAGCCCAGTAGGCTCAACGGTACACAGGAAAGGGTATCAGAGGGGTCTAACTCTTGTGAGCGAGTTTAGGAGTCAGATCAGGGAATCAGCCTCAACGCCCATTGCTAGTGAGTTCTAGATGGTTGTCCCAGACGAGCTATCAGGTTTTCCATCTGTCAGGGAGTCAGAGTTTGGAATAGGAGTGGTGTCTGGACGCGGAACCATTTCTTCCTTCTTTCCTTCTACCCTACAGCATGGCACCTGCAAAGAGAGCATAGTCAGCATAGTATAGAGAAGCTTGGTAGAGAAAGGTTATCCGACCTAGTACCTCACCCTGGAATGTTCCAGTGTCAGTGTGAAAAACGAAGGATGAAACCTTGAGCTTGTGAGCAGATACACAAAATCACTACCAAGGACAGGTGTTCCCACGCAGGATTAATAGTTTGTGGAGACAGCGAGTAGGAGCTGCTGATTCTCCACGATAGATCTAAGCATTAGAGAGAGTCCAAAAAAAACACAAAAGCCAGTATAGTAAAGAAGAAAAAAGGCGGGCAAGGATCAGAGTGCGCAGCAAAAGCGTACAATCGGTCAGAAAACAGAGAAGCATGCCCAGTAGCTACTCAATGTAGTAGTAGCTAGAGAACATGGCATGAAGGCCAAGATCAGGGCATGTCTATTCCCTTGTATTGTGTCACAAGTAGAGTGAGTGAGCGAAGCATATCCTGAGAGTCCTTGCTCCTCTGACCGGAGTGAGTACAAGGACACTAAGGGTAAAGATCTAGCGTAGGGAGAAAGCTAAGAAGAGCCAAAGAGAAAAAGAAAGGTAGCAGTCCGTATCGAGTATGGACACAGATTAAGCAGATAAGAATCCACAGAGTCAGCAAATATGGCTAACCCGGGAGTATGTACTCCAGTGGTGTCTGTGTCGCTTCTTAGAGGAAGGTGGTAGGCTTTCCTTATTTACTTGTGTGTATATGTGTTTGTTGTGTGAACAGTCGAGGACGAATGTTCTTTAGGGGGGAAGAATGTAATACCCGGCAGATTCAGACATCGGAATTTCTACCGTCCGGTGGAATTCGAGGATGTCAGAGGTTTCTAGACGGGTAAGAGAAGGTTTTCTACATTATTTGTAAGTATTTTAAAGGTTTAGAATGAAAAAGGAGTGAGTTTTGAAGAGAAAAGGCATTGGGGACAAAGGCCAGGTTCGGCTGCCGAAGCTAAGTTCGGCCGCCGAAAGTGCCCAATGTTCGGCCCCCGAAGGTTATGTTCGGCCCCCGAAAGTTGCATGGTTTTGCATGCAGTTTCGGTAGCCGAAGCTGAGGTGGTCGGTTAGTTGTGCACGCTCCTCAGTCCGTGGTTTGGCCAGGTGTTCACCTCCAGATCATGACCAGAGGTTAGGCCACGTCTCCCTTGACTCATCTGCAAGCTTTTATCAGCTCGTGCAGAGGGTTGAGTGTGTTTCAAAGAGTTGTGAAGGGTTGGAGAGAAAAGAGAGGTTTTGGTGGTTTGAAGCTTGTGAAGGGGATTTACTGAGTTCAAGTTGTTCCTCTTCTAGTTTCAGGAGGTAAGAGAGTTGTTCCTTTTCTTGTTTTCTTGGTTTTAACAGTTTTTACAGAGGATAAGGGTAGAGTTGCTTATATAGGTTGTTTTAGTGTTTTCATGGGTTATACATGATTAGGTGTTGTTGTGATGTTTTAATGGTGTAAGCATGTTATGTGTATTGTTTTGTTGGGTTTCAGTAGTTTGACGCTCCTTTCTGCTTGTTGAAGTGTTTATGCATGTTTTAGAGGGGTTAACTGCATGTATTGAGGGCTGAGCAGGTGCTGGAGGGACTGGCAGGCGTCCTTGTGCACGAAACTGAGTTCTGGATGAACTCAGGTTCGGCCGCCGAAAGTCCAAGTTAGGCCGCCGAACATGCCTGACTTTCGTCTCTGGAGGAGACATTCGGCCGCCGAAGGTGCTGCCGAAGGTGCCCTGTCCAGCCTTCCTTTGCTTGTTTTGCCTGCATGTTTTGAGGTGTTCTAGAGGGGTTTTGGGGAATTGTTTTATCAGTGGCATAGAGTATGTGTGGTGCCTCATTTACATCCTCCATTATAGGATTGGACCCGAGGAACCGCAGAGTTTAGCAGTCGTAGCGGTCTCAGAGTTAGAGGTAGCCCAGAGTTAGCCAAGTAGAGGCTACAGGTGAGTGGAACTAACTGTACTATTTTACATTCAGAAATGACACGAATCTAGCATGATCCATGCATCATAAAATGCCATGTTATGTATTAGGTTGTATTGCATTAGATTCCACGAATATGCTGCATTGCATAAGCTGATATTTGTGTGGATGAATGTTGGATGATCCTTAGCCCTTGATAGAGCACAGATACAGAGTTATGGCATGAGATAGCCATACCAGGTCGCCCCTGGATAGTCCAGGTCGCTCCTGGTACTATGAGTGAGACAGCTGGGCTGTCAGATCAGAGCTCAGAGCAGTCCAGGTGAGGCCTAATTGCCCCTGGCACAGTTGGACATGTTATGATAGGAGTTACTTAAGAGAGGTCCAGGCGAGGCCTAATCGCCCCTGGCAAGTTGGACATATTACTATATGTATACAGTAAAGGGCTATTGGTGACAAGTTCATCCTTGAGATGATATGTTTGTGATGTGATGCATTTCATGAGAGCATGTAATTAATGAACTGTTTTTATTGTTCCTCCTCACTGGGCTCTAGAGCTCATCCCGCTCCCTTAACCCCAGTTTTGCAGGTTCTGAGATAGCTATGGGAAGTTAAAGTCAGCAAGAGTACAGAGGAAAGTTATGCATGAATGTATGTTGTAATAACATAGTGGACATGCTGTAATTAAAAGAATAGTTGTGATGTAATCTATAGATACGTATTGGCATATACTGGATAGACTTGTGCTTTCCCTAGTGTCTTTGCTGTCGTGTGATGTATGAGTAATCCCTTGGTACATGAATCCTGTTTTACGTTTCTTGATGAGAAATGTGTAAGTTAGGCTTAATGTATGGCTTCAATGAGATACCAGTGGGATGTGTTACAGATTGTGTTAATCCCTGGACCACAGCAGATAGTAGTCCCTGGTACAGGCCCTGAGGGCCATTTCAGATTGACATATCTGAGTAGCGGTGGTTAAGCCTACAGAGTTTTACGGGATTGTGAGTTTTGTTTTGTATTATGAATGGGATTTATCAGGTACACAGAGCGTATAGTTGGCTGACTACGGGTCCCGGCGGCCTTAAGCCGATCTGGATCCTAGTGCCAGTGATGGTTCGGACCGTTACTGAGGGGTACCGGTTTCCGGGTCGTTACAGATGGTGTGATAGGGGTGACTGGTGAGAGGCGGCGTGGAATGGAGATAGCGTCATAGCGTGAACTCTCGGCTTTTAGATTTAGGGCAAATATAAGGGTACACTTCAAAACGACGTAGTTTAGGTGATTTCGGTTCGGTTCGGTCTAATCGAAATTTTTGAATCTAAAACCGAACCGAACCGAAATCACCGATTTTTCAGAAAATTGAACCCGAACCGAACCGAATTAAAAATAAAACCGAACCAAATTTTTAATTTGGTTCGGTTCGGTCGGTTATTTCGGTTTAAACCGAATAGTGCTCACCCCTACTTCTACCTTTGCTTCTTGTCTTCTGAGTTACTGGTGCAGTTCTTTTAGTTGCTGGAGTTGAGGCTGTCTGCTTCTTAGGACAATCCCTCATAATGTGATCCATAGACCCACATATGAAACAGGCTCCCGTCAGCAGTCTGCAAGTACCAGTATGTCTCCTTCTGCAATGGTTGCACTCTGGTGGAAGACTTCTTCCTGAGCCTCCTGAACTGGCCACAGAAGCAGTCTGTTGAACAGACCCACTTGCTAAACTCTGAGCTGATTTTTGGCCTTGCCATTGAGACTGGCTTGATCTAGCGGGTTGAAAACTTTTCTGTCTCTTACTAGAGCCCTGTGAAGCTATCATTTGCCCTTGACTCTGACTCTGACTGTGAGTCCTTTTTTGCTGACTCCTCTGTCTTCTACTCTGGTCTTCTTCCCTCACTTTCTCTACATTTAAAGCTGCATTCACCAGTGCTGAAAAATCTCTGAGCTGAAGAGCAACTAGAAGCATCCTGATCTCAGTGTTTAACCCTTGCTCAAATCTTTTACATTTTGCCTCCTCTGTAGGAATCATCTCCCTGGCATATCTGCTCAATCGAATAAACTCCCTTTCATACTCAGCTACTGTCATACGTCCCTGCCTCAAATAGATAAACTCCCTTTTTCTCTCCTCCATATATATGTCTCCTACGTATCTTTTCCTGAACTCATTCAAGAAAAATTCCCATGTCCTCTGCATTGGTTGCACTGTCTGTGCCACAGTATCCCACCATTGGTAGGCTTCTTCTTTCAGTAGTGACACTGCACATAGTAGACTATCTTCTGGGGAACACTGTAGCTGCTGAAGCACCCTGTCTGTACTTTGCAACCAATATTCTGCTGTGGATGCATCATCTTCCTTTCGTCCTTTGAATTCTGTGGCACCATATTTTCTCAATTTATCGATAGGCGGCCTAGCTGGTGCTGGTGCAGGAGCCGGTGGAGGAACTATAGCTGGCTGAGCTACTCCGGCCACTTTCCTGAAAATCTCTGTCAATTGCTGTAATAAGGCCTCCTGCTCTGGCCTTCTAGCACCAGGAGGAGCCTGTGGCAGTGCATGGCCGGTAGCCTCAGTCGGTACATGACTTTCTACTTCTTCTCCAACTTGAAGTTCTCTCAATTCTTCAGACATCCTATAATGTTAAAATTCAGAAAATAGATCTGCATCAGAGTTACATCAGAGTTACATCATATCTTGAATATATATGGCATGTACATATTCATATACCTAACTATTACTCCACATATTGCCTAGAGTCGACTAAACCTGCTCTGATACCAGTAAATGTAACACCCCCTACCCGGTTATTTAATTAACTGAGCCGGAGATATTACATTCTGTAACAATTCTCTTATTTTTTCTTTATTTTATATCATGTAAATCATGGGTTTTTTTTTTTTTTTTTTAAAAAAAAAAACCGAAAATTCAGCAGAGTTTCCTCTAAAATATGGACTTAATCCCACCTGTGAATAGTAATATCACACTTCTATCAATTTCAACCTTAACCCCCAAACTCCTTTCACCATCAACACAATTTCAATTCAGATCAAACACTTCATAAACTATCTCATTAATCTCAACACAAAAATGTATTCGAATAACCAATATTGACATCAACATTAAAATATTCAAATACATCTAATTCAAACCATATACACATTTATCTCTAAAACTTTATGTACATGCCATATTTCCACAATCAAGTTCATATAAAAATTTACAAAATATACCCCAGGATACTCAATGATGTAACTCTGACTGGGTTGATGCAGATCTTGCTCTACTGTTCCTTAAATCTACAACCTGCGCGAGGAAAAATAAATTCCAACGCGCTAAGCAATTTGCTTAGTGGTGCTCAACCTTCTTGTTTTATATATAGATAAACATTTAAATCAAACTTCATGTAATAACAGTAATGCCAACAAATAATAAATAACTATACAACAAATATTTTGAAATAATCCA
Organism: Manihot esculenta; assembly: GCF_001659605.2. Lineage (NCBI taxonomy): Eukaryota > Viridiplantae > Streptophyta > Magnoliopsida > Malpighiales > Euphorbiaceae > Manihot > Manihot esculenta. The sequence continues at coordinate 914,860 of NC_035175.2, read as the reverse complement.
AATCCTATTATTCATGCACAAATATATATACATGTTTTAGTTTCATAATCCTTGTTTTTTTTTTTTTTGTTCCTTCATCATGTAAAAAGTTTTATTTTCTCTTAATACTGTTAATTATTTATTATATTTTTGTTTGGCCCCTATAAATTTAAATGGGACTGTTAAGTCAGATAAGGAAACTGTAACTGTAGGGCACAAGGTGCCAAATAACTGTATGGCTCAAAAGCCGATTCTATAACTGTAGGATATCTCATTGTATCCCAAGAATCAGTGTAATTGTAGTGCAGTACTGCAAGATCTGTATATGGCATGCCACACCCTTAAACTAACTCACAATTCCCATCAATTATGCAACTATAATACTTTATCATTTTATAACACCACTTTAAAACCTTACTTTTAAACATTGTCATATTATATAATTCTATTAATTTAATATACCTACATAAATTATAAATTCATACTTTAATCCTTAATTAATTCATTATTATTATTTATTTATTTTAATATAATATTTTTTTCTTTTTACTTATTTATTTATCACAATATACCTTATTTCATTTTTTTTTTCTTTGAATTTCTATTTGTATCTCACATTCTTATTATTATTTTTAAACATCATATTTACACTATATCTCACTTTTCTTATTCCTTTAATTTCTATATATATTTTTTTTTCATCTAATCTAATACCTTTCTCTTCTTTTTTTTTTTTTTCTAAAATTCTTTCTTCTTCTTCTTTTTTTTTCTTGTTCCTATATCTAACCAAATTCTTTTTCTATCCAAGAATATAAGTCATTTCATTTGTTCCATAACCTAATTTGTGATTAAATTACATATTAATTTTAAAATTTTCTATCTATTAAATCTATTATTTCTCAAACTTTTATTATACAAATATAATTAATCTATTATTCACTTGGTCTTTCTATTAGGGTAGTAAAATCTCAAATAAAACCTAATTAACAAATTCTTGAATTGATTCAAATGGGGTTGAGCACAAACCTTAGAATTGCCAAAATATTCTACAAGCTTTACTTCTCTACTCTTCCTTTTCTTTTCCTTTGGAACTTTCACTTTTCCTTTCCACTTCTTTCTCATGAAAAAAAAATAAACCAATAAATCAAATTAATACAATATTTCTCATAAATATTCACATAAAATAATAAGAAATAACCCTACAACAAAAACCCCTAACATACCTTTCAATTCCTAATCCTTGGTTACTATTCATTCTCCCTCACCCTTGAAATTTCTCTTTAATTTCCCTTCTTTTCTTCAAATTCTTCTTTGGAAAGGTGTTGGGAGAAGATGAAGAGTTGATTAGAGATGAAATTTGAAGAAATTAGTGTAAAAGAGAAAAGATGGGAGAAGTGGGTTTCATGGTTGATTGTTCACGGGGAGGAGGAGAAAACAAAAATGGGAAAGCTTCTAGTCTTTTCTCCTTTATTCTTTTCTCTTTTTTTTTTTTTGGATGTTACAAGTCTATTTTGTCCCTTCTTCTATTTCTTTATCTCTTTATCCATTTATCTTTTAGTGACGTGTAACCGTCGTTCTGTACTCGTACCTCTTGTCATAGTCATGCTTGACTGTATATATGGACGTACTGCGTCATTTTCCATCGTTAGGCAGCCATTTAATTCCATCCAGCACCATGTGGACACGATCTCAGATGTTATAGAGTCTGTTGTTCCACGGGTTTAGCAGGTTAATTGAGTCATGCCTCTCATATGTAGACTCGAACCTGGTCTGATTTCAACGATGCAAGTCCTAAACTTGTATGTAAAGCAGACCTATGTATGGAGTTTCAATACAGTTAAGGCCTAATCGTTTTAGAGTTAAAATCTGACCTTTTCAATACGAGTTTAATAAGGATCGGAGTGTTATATTATAATAATATATTTATATTATATTAATTTAATAATATTATTTATAATATAATTTTGTATAATAAACAAATTTCATAATATATTTTATTATTGTAATTAAATAATATTAATTATAAATTTATAAATAGGTAATTATTATATTTTATATATTTTATTATTTTTTATATAAAAATACTATAAAAATTGATAAATTATCAGATTATTTATAATTTATTGAAAAAATAAAAATATTAATTAATTAATATAAATATTTAAAATTATGAGAATTAAATTTATATTTTATTAGATTGCTTTTGTACAACACAATACAATAATATTAATTTATAACATTAAAATTATATAATATCAATAATTTTTTAATTTAAATATTAATAATAAAATATATTAAATATTAATATATTAATATTTAGAATTATAAAATAAAATTATATTGTAACTAGATGGATACAAATTAGCTTGTTTATAATTTATTAAAAAAATAAATAAATTAAATAATTAATTTATTTTACGATTATATTAATTAATTAATTTATTTTTATTTGATTAATTATAATAACTCAATAATTTTTATAAGTTTAATAGTAGGATAATATCGTAATTTTAAATATTTTTAATATAATTTATTTTATTACCAATATTTATAGTACTCCTATATATTAAAAATAATAAAATATATAAAATATAATAAATATGTATCAATAAATTTATAATTGGTATTATTTAATTATGATATTATTATAATAATATATTAAAAATAATACTCTTTTAATTGGAACTATTTAAATTAATAATTATTTTTAATTGGTATAATTCAATAGATTTTGTTTTTTTAATAATTGTTATATTTTTATTTTTTAATTATTATATTATTATAATAATATATTTATATTATATTAATTTGATAGTATTATTTATAGTATAATTTTTTATAATAATAAATATTTTTAATCATTTTAATAATATATTTTATTTTTTTAATATGTTAATATAATAATACTATAATTAATAATTTATAAGTTTATTAATAAACGGTTATTATATTTTTTAATTACAGTGCTTGTACTATTGCACGAGAGAGCCAATAAAAATTAAATTTATTTTTATAATATTAAATATTTATATTTATTTATTTATTTTAATTATAAATAATACAGTAATATTGTAAAAAATTAATTAATATAAATATTTAAAATTATAAAAATTAAGTATGAAATATTTTAATATTATTTATAATATAATTTTTTATAATAATATATTTATATTATTATAGTAATATTATAATTAAAAATGGTATGAATTATAAATTTATTGATATATAATTATTATATTTAATATAATTTATTATTTTTAATATATTGAATTATTATAAAAATCAATAAAAAAATTAAATTTATGAAATGATTTTATGATGTGTTAATCGTGTATCAAATTATTGATATTATTTTTATTAAATTTATGAAATGATTTTATGATGTGTTAATCGTGTATTAAATTATTGATATTATTTAAGTACAGTGTTACTATATTAATATTTTAAAAATAATAAAATATATTATAAAAAATAATTAAAAATTTATTAATGAGTAAATTTATATTATATCATTGGATTGTAGAATTATACAGCACCAATAATTTTCCATTTAAATAATAATAATAAAATATATTAAAAATTATAAAAAAATATTTATTATCATAAAAAAGAAAATATAAATAATATTCTTAAATTAATATAATATAAATATATTATTATAATATATTAATAATTGGAAAAAAATTAACCTGACTGACCGCCAGACATTAAAAAAAAAAAACGTAACACTTTTATTAAAAGTGTCAAGTCTTAGAGAGTTTAATCGAGAAGCAGGTGGTGAAGCTAAATATCTTGGTATCAAATCGATAAGAACCAAACTATCGTAACTACAAATATCTTCATGGCCCGTATGCCTAATCATTGAAACTTCAAATCCAATTCAAATATTATATATTAATTATTTATCGAAATTTTGACATATAAAATTATATTTTTAATAATATGTTTACATAATTATTAAATTAAAATTTATAAAATCAAATTAGCCCATTAGTTATTTTTATAATAATTAGATTTAGACAAATTTAAGTAATTTATAGTAAATTTTAATTGAATTTTAAAATAATTTAAAATATTAGTTAAATTAATATTTTAATTTTTTAAAAATATATTTTTTAATTTAAATAAATAATAATAAAATTAAATTTATGCGAAATTTTTTAATTTCAAATATTAGATTATAGTTTTAACAAGTCTTTCTATTTGAAAAATAGTACCTATGCTTAAGTTTTAATAAGATAATTATATGTTTATTCAAGTTGATTTATATAAATAATTAATTATATATATTTTTAAAAATGTATTATATATGTTCATTAGCCACACCACATGGTATTGGCATGGAAGTCTAATAAAACCTGTGGCCTACCCATGTTGTTACCTTTCACATTTCAATTTAATTCAATGGATATGTCTTGGAGTCACAGGTGGATTATTGCTTTCAACGGTTACTTTCCTTATATCTACAAAATTTTAAAGCTCAAGTAATTAAACCGTTGATAAAAATTCAACTGACAAAATCCACGTTTTTGTGGAAAAGAAAACGACATGGGATGGGACTCATTAAAACACTGTAGAGGAGGAGCGGCCCTGTGCCTGTGAATGTGACATTTTCCCTCATCCGCCGTTCCTTATTTTGTAGTCTAGTGCCCCATTCTGCTGTCATCAAAGCCTTTTTATCTCAGTTTTTTGCCCTTCATTCTTTTTTTTTTTCTAAGTTTTTGCCCTTTGCGTTTTCAATCTTTTTCATTTTTTTTTTTATTACAAATCTTTGCAAGTAACAACAACAGTGCTCCGGTAGGCTGTACCCATTCCCTAACCCACCTCCCACGGAGATGGTTTGTAAGTTTGAGAAATGCTAAAATCAACTCCCTTTATTTTATTAATAAAAAAATATAATAATTTATAATTAATTAGAAAAAATATAATAAATATTTTTTAACTAATAAGATAAAAAAGTTAGACAATCATTTGAACAAGTTATTAATATTTCTCTTATAAATTTATATAGGCCAATACAATAAACCAACGGGGTAGCCATCTCCAGATCTAAAAATAATAAACAGAGAGTATCATTTACCGTTTGAAAATACAAACCCCAAGGCAAAGGAGAAAGGCCTACCTAAGATCCATCAATGGATTTTCTTACATTTTACTGCAAGCCAACCACTAAACTAACAGCCTCGTGAAAGTTGGAGAATTAAAAAAAAAATGAGTGAAGGGATCAGTCAAACCACTGAAGACCGAGTAACCTATTAGTTGCAGAAATCAATAAAGTGAGCAACAAGCACTTAAAAGGAGGATCCATTCCAAACATGCATCCTCCAAATTCCAAAATGATCAAACACCTTTTGCAGTTTGCACTTTGCAAAACCTGGGGGTAAAAAAAAAAGAAAAAAAAGGAGAAACCCAAGAAGATAATAATGCTAATGTTTAATTCCCCAAAGCAAGCTCACACCCACAACGACCAAACAAGAAGTAGTCACTAGTAAGTAACATCCTCAAGAAAAAGCTGCCCCGAGCTCAAATACTTTGAAACATTAAGTGACCAAATATATTGGCATGGCAGAAGTGGAAATCCTCTGCTGTTGATGCTCCATGTTTAGATCTCTCAGACTCAAATAAGGTATATCTAAATCACCCTTACTAGCCGCAGTCAGGGTTCCGGCGAGCGGGCCCGACGATGGGCGGCTAGTAGTCCTGTACGGAGTGCTTGACCCACTTCTGCTTTCAGTTATGTACACAGGACCCGATATTGATCCCCTGAATGCTCGAGCCCTGACTTTATGTATTTGTTCATCGGCAAGATCATTATTCCACCTCCGTTTGAAAAATAAGAAGGCTTTTCTCCACCAACGCTTCTTCTTGTTCTTGTGGATCTTTCTGTTAGATTCATCTTTGGAAATGGGTTTTTGGAGCTTGAAATGCAATGAATCTACGGGCCTCGCAGTGTCACGCTTGTGCCTTCTTGCTTCCTCCAAGAACTTTGTTTAAACACAAAAACAAGTTAATGGGTCAATATCAAAATGAACGACAAAACACAGGACAGAGAACAAATAGAAGAAAACAGAGAAATAAACTAATTAAGAGCAAGACCTGAAAGTAGTCGATTTGGGGGTCAAAGCCATAGTCGCTGTAGTGATGAGGCTCTGGCATAGGGAATATGGGAGTCTTATTAGCCATCTCTTTGTGTTGCAAGCTCTGGTTTTGTTGGTTTGGATTGATAGCTGAAGGTTGAGATGGAGGAGTAAATAGATAGAAGCCAAAAGGCGTGTGGAAGATTTAGGCTTTAGGCTCGGGGGCTCAAGGTGGGAATGGCCGTTGAAGAATAGGGAACCCTAGTAAATGCTTTTAGGGATAGGATCTTTTTTAAGTTTGAGTTCCAATGGGCAAATGGGTGTCTCGTTATTTAATACCAGTTTATGATAGCTCACGCACATGTCTGACAGACGGAGATTATTAAAGCCAATAAAGGCCCAGATTTAGTTTAGTTTAGTTAAGTTAGTTTACAAGCCCTCATCTGCTTGCTCTCTCTCTCTCTCTCCCATCCCCACATGTTTCTGCCCTTGCCCTCAACCCCATAAATTCTTTAGAATTGGGGTACTTACCAGCTACTCCAAAACATTTGAGATAGGACTGCTCAATTTAAAACAGAGCTAAAAGCTCAATTATAAAGATACTATAATTTTGAGAGTGCCGTGTACGATTTGTAATAGTACATCTAAGCTTTTAGTTTTGTCCGCCGATCTTTAAATGCACAGGTAAAACTAAAGATATTAGGAAAATTTGGCATAGCTTGTTACTGGATCTGGATGGAGTGCAAATCAAATTCATCTAATTTAAGATTAGACTTGCGTGGTTTGATTTATAAGATTCAAACATTGTAGAGGATTAGGCTGAAGGGGAACCGTGAACTAATTAAACATTGAAAGTGAAAAAGGCAATGAAGAGACACGAGTTTTGGGTGGACAAGTAATAAACATGATGAGAAGAAACAGGATTTCAAAGTAAATCAGAGTTCACGTGCATGTTATGCATTTTGTATTATGATACGCTTCTGCTTTGAATACAATCAGTAGCTTCCTCGTCAGCCCAACCGTTGTATTTTTTTCTTTTATTAATTAATTTTAAAATAGTCGCTTCCAGTTACTCATTACTTTAATTTACTATCTACAAATATAATTTATTTAATTTTATTATCCAAGTTATGATTGAAAAACATACATGTTTACATATAATAGTTAGATGGTACTAATTTTTTGAAATTATGTCCTTAATAATATTTAAAATAATATTTTCCCTTAGTGTATATATATATATATATCATCTTTAGTCCATCAAAGCTACTTGAATTTATTTTTCACGTTTATAGCATATAAAACCCATATAAATATGCTGTGTAAACACTGGATAATTCCTCTAATAATTGGGACATTCTTAAATGAGTATTGCCCAATGCCCAAAGCTATTGGTGGACCAGGAAGTGACTTTCAAGAGGGGCATGAGATGGGCCTTACAGCCCTATCTTTAATCGCGTAGGTGTGCTCACCGAGTCCATCCAGCTGTTTTTGTATCAGGAACAGAAAGAAATAAAATCAGTTCTCTAATTTCTTTAGAAAGAAAAAAAAAAAAAGTATAATTCCTATTTTGTAAGAAGAAAAGGGAAAAAAAATCTATAATAATATTAATCAATGTATTCATTTTCTAATATAATATTATTATTTATTCAATATGAGTGTAATAGTAAAGATGTAAGAGTTTTACCTCAATCATATTTTTTTTCCATCAAAACATGGAAAATACACAAACACTTCCTTTCCTTTTCCTTTAAAAATTGATTTGTAAGAAATATGATACTTGTCTTTGCATTTCCTTTATAATTCCACTCACTTTCCCACTCCTCGCTTTCCTTTCCATGAAAAAAGAAACTTGATTTATTTTTTAGACCAGTAATAAAATATATTACATGGCTACTAAATAATAACAAATATTTACAATAAATATTTAAGTGAAGACAAAAGTTAGAACATCTAATCAAATGATAATTGAATTTTTAAATAAAGTTTAATTATAATATCCGCTTAAATATTAATTTACTGAGAAATGGAGCAAAAAAAAATATATTAAAAATGTAAAATAGACATACCAAATATCCAAATTTCTTATGATCGGAATTGTACTGAATGTTGAATAGTATTAAATAAAAGAGCAAAATTTACCTCACGCTCAAACGATAAAAGATCAATAATGACTATTAATTTGAGGTCTTTTAATAAAATCTGAAACTCACATGCAAGAGCATACAAATACTAGATCTATTTGGTAATTTTATTTTAAAATTATTTACTTAATCCATTATTTTACTTAATTTAAAGTTGAATTGGGAGTAGGAAGTCGCATCCTATAATTGATGGAATCTTGAGCAGCTTCACCTAAACTCACCCACACCCATTTCACTAAACGTGCCAACTGCTTCTTGCATTACAGCCTGCGGATGATCAATATTCTTAGTATAATTGAGATCATGTCATTTTAATTAATATATCCAAATAAAAAAAAAAACCCATTTGTTTATAACATGTCATGGAAAATAGGGGCCCAGAGAAGGAAAAAAAAAAAAAAAAAAAAAAAAAAAAAAAAGGAAATGCCATGAAATAAAACAAAGGACATTTAAGACAATTCAATAAAAATCCCGCGTCAACACTGGCGACTATACATACGCTGCATAAACTGTTCAATATGTTATCAGAGGAAGAAACCCTCAAGAACCTTCCTTTTCTTCCTTTTTATGTCCATCCTTAACATGCCCTCTTCGTTTCTCCCCCACTGAAACCCTCTTCTCTCTTCTTTCCTTCTCACCAAACACTCCCTCACCCACCTACTGCTCTGCTCTATGGATTCGGATCCACGAAATCCCAACAATGGATCCTTCACCAATGCCAAAGGCTATGCTTTAAGCGGCAGGATTATGCTAAGCGCGATTGTCATCCTTTTCTTTGTCGTCATTTTGATGGTTTGCCTCCACCTCTACGCCCGCTGGTACCTTTTGCAAGCTCGCCGCCGACAAATTCGCCGCGCCGCCCGAAATCGACGTACTAACCTCGTCTTTTATGTTGACCCCTCCAATCCCACCGCCAATCACGTCATCCAACCTACTCGCGGCCTGGATAGCAGTCTCCTAAAATCGCTGCCCGTATTCGTTTATTCTTCCAAGACCCACCCGGATGCGATAGAGTGTGCCGTTTGCCTATCCGAATTCGATGAGAACGAAAAGGGTCGGACCCTACCCAAATGCAACCACAGTTTCCACATCGAGTGCATTGACATGTGGTTCCATTCTCACTCCACTTGCCCTCTTTGTCGCTCCCCCGTTGAACCCGTACCTGAAAGACCTGCCCAGAAGGATTCATCCTCGGAGATTACTGAAATCGGTTCAAGCTCCGACTTGTGCGCTACTCGTCAGCAGGAGGGAGACAACGTGGTCGCATCTACTTCTGCCTTTATGGGTCGAAGAAAACCAGCGGAGCTGGTGGGCGTGACAATAGACGTACCCAGAAGAAATGGGAATTTCGAGGACGAGTCAGGCACCGAGTCAACGGCTTATAGATCGCCAATGAGTCGTATGTTGTCTTTTAGGAGGATTCTGAGTCGAGAGAGAAGAGAAAATATGTCTCCTTGTGCAGGGAACCCAACGAGTTGTGGTGGGTCGGTGAGCGAGTCAGACCTGGAGAGAGGCAGAGATGAGATTCAGCAAACTCGGGAAAAAATAGGTAGTAACTCGACGGTGTGATTTGGAAAAAGAAATCGGTGGTATGAGCGGAGTGGCACGTGGCAATTACAACTATGATAAATATTCTTACACTGTCAAATGTACGTAGGACGCCGACTTAGGTTACCGTATTTGACTTTGACCTGTATATAATTATCCATTTCATTGATTTGATATATAGTTTTTGCCTTTTCATAGATATATGTATTTTTTCTTTTAGATAATAATTTGATTATCTATATTTGTTAGGTAGCTAATAGGAAGTTATAAGCATCCCTATTTCAAAAGGAAAAGCTAAAAAATTATAAGCATCCCATGGCTGAAACTTGAAGGCACATGCCTTTATACTATTTCAGTATAGCTAACCGTATAATTTTATTTCTTAAGTATTATTAAATTAAATTTTAAATATTTTACTGTTTGATTAATTTTTAGAAGATAAAAAAAACTAATTTGAAGTGATTTTATTTAGGCCTTGACTGTGTCTTGCATTTTTACCATTCAGTGGCATATAAGTTTACATAACCTTGACTTGTAAAGACTGAATATTAAAGAATGAAATAGGTACTCCCCATGCCATTAAGATTTTCCCCCCTGAGGATAGACTCTAAACAAGATAAAATAAAAAATAAAATTTCATGAGTCCTTTTCAATAGATTTCTATTGAGGATAGAATTTGAGTCACACTAGAAGTACACTAATAGAGATTGTGTACTTTAATTATGAATCGGATGTCTCACTATTATGGGATCATAACACTGTTGTGTTGCATATTTAGTTATATGTTATATGATTTGGTCATTCAATTTATACTAATTAATATTTTATTTTAATTGAATTTAAATTTGATATATGTCTGAAACTCATGCTGAACAATCACTTTTATAAATATCATTTGGATATTTTTACATTAGTTAATTAAATAAGATAAAGCTTATAATAAAATAATGCAAGTAAAACAAAAACTTGGTGCTGGTTACAGAAGGAAGATGGAATTTGTAAATCGATAGTAACAAAATCATAATCAATGGTTTAATTTACAGAAAATAGTATAAAATTATGGGTATGTTTATTGGAATTGATTGAGACAAATTCCATCAAGTCAAGTCCACATATACTAACAAATAACTTGTTTGTTTTCCTTAGCATTAGCATTGAATGTGAATACGTGATTGGTGGGTGAGGGCTTCTGTATATGCCTTAGCTCTCAAGTCATCCCTTTGTTTTTCTTTATTTTCATATTGTTTTCATGATGTAACTTAACTACCCTATTCCTCTAATAATTTGTAATTCAAATTTTATTCACTTTTATCTTATTTTTAACATTATTAAATTTTAATTAAAATATTAAATTTTAATTATTTTAAACTCTTAATTCTCTTAACTAAAACATGTAATTAATATTTATTTAAAAGAATTTTTTATCCTTAGGAATAGGGTGACACGTAGTTGAGAGCGAAGATACACCGGCATGAAAGGGAAGTAAGCAAAATGAACGGACAAGATTGAGGTATTGGAAGTAAAAGACGAGGGACAGGTGGACGCTGATAGTGGGCCCAGTAACAGTGTAACACGCGGTTCAGTGTGCTCCTCACGCGGTTTCGTAATTGCTACGAGCCTATGATATTTATTCTTTGGCTTTTTATTGGGAGAAAGTGACGTAAACATCTTCATTTTGCACAGCAAAGTCAATATCAAGATGAATCAGAAAGCCCGATGGTGACCCCCCAAATGCCATTTCAACGGTTCAGATTTGGAGGCTAGAGGACTGTCAAGGAAGTGGGAGCAACCTTTGGGAAGTAACAAATTCAGCATCTCACAAGAAGTTGCTCCAACTTCGTGATTCCTTCGTTATTTAAAGTAACAATTGATAAGAATGGTAACCAAAAAATTTCCATTTTGTTTTATTGTATATCATTCAAAAAAAAAAACTACATAAGGATCACAAGATTAACAAAAAAACTTTCTTTACATAGGAACCTTATCTAATTTTGGATACTTTTATTTAATTATTTTAGAATGGGTTTACAAATTTTGAATAATGTTAATAGAATTGCAATCGTTATGATATTCCTTAAAATATAATTTAAATTTAAATAAAAAAACTAAAATTATAGATAAGATTTTCTGAGGGAGTGTTGATATAATAAGTTGGTGAATATGTAATTATATTTAGAATGTGTTTAAATTTAAATTTACATGTTAAACATCCATAATTAAATTAATTTTATAAATAAATAATTAAATGTAAATAAATATTTTTATAATTTAAAATATTATCAAATAAATAAAGACCTTATTAATTTAAATAATTCAAAAATTTCAGTCAACTCACAATTTATATTCCAGACTTTCAATCCTGAACAATTAAACTAAATTTTTAAAATTTATCATGATTTCATTTATGAGATTAAATTAATTTTAATCATAATTTTAAAATGTCACATATCATTCACGTAGTTATTTTATTTTTAATTAATTATATTTTTTATTTTTTAAATGAAATAATTTAAATTTTTTTATAACTTCTCTTTTATATTCCAACTTTTTTATTTATGAAACAAAATAAACTAAACCTCTTTATAAATTTATATTTATATTCTAATATTCAAATATTGAAGACTGAGAATATACTTATCAAAACACACAAATGTTCAATGTATCTTTTCCTAACTGTCTTGTTTTTCAAATGAATTAATCTTTATCTATTATTTTTATTTTTATTATCATTTATTTAGATTTTATTCTCTTTATTATCTTCATGTAAGAATTGTGAAATGTAACATAATTAATGAGATTTTAACTTATAAAAAAGAGTACTTAATTCATAGAAGTAAAAACTTTACAAATTACAAATTACTCTGTATATTATATCTTATGAATTTAAAACTGATTTATAGTTTAGAATACATTAAATTCAAAATATTTTCACTCAAAACTTAAACTCAGCAAAAATTTTTTTTTAAAATATATGGGATTGTTATTGGTCTCTGCTGATTTTTTATAACGTTTTTGTTAATTTCTCTAAACAATTTTATCTCTTTTTCTACTGTTATAAATAAATTTGGTTTTCACAATTTACTCTCCCTACTCTTCTATCTTTCTGTTTTCTGGTGAGTTATATTAAAAAACAAGAATTTATTATTCTAGTTTTAAATTCTTTAAAAAGAGTCTGTTTAATTCTAGAAAGTTATCAAATAATCCTTTAATTACGATGCAACGCTAATACTATATTTTCCTACTTCCATTTATCACACTTCCATCCTGAGCAACCGTAATATCAGGCTTAATTGTAGCTGTAGTTTCCGCGAGGATTCTCTTTTTTTCCGGTGTCAGCCATGAAGGTTATACTATTGTCATTTAGGAGCCTACGGCCTGTGAGCCCTGCAATGTTCAAATCCGTGAGAATGGAAGAGAGGCTAGTGACCATGGCAAGTCCATTGCTAGTAAGTTGGCTAGAAAGGGTCAAGATCTCCCTCATTTTCTATCCAGCAGGACCAGCGGTGTTCTCGAATCCATCCAAACAAGTTTGCTGGTAAGTGATGGTGGCACTGAGCCAAATTCTGAGGTTAGCCACGTAGTCATTCAGTTTGCTAAGTTCAAATTCTCCAACCTGCTTAAAAGATTTCTTGAGATCATCAATGGCATCATTCATCAACTCTTCGCAATTATCAAGAGCGTGTTTTGCCATAGGGTCCTTTGCAACTTCCTGCAGTGTCGTGGAGTTGCTGATGGCTTCATGAAGAGAATCAATGGCAAATGGCTTGGATTGACTTGGATGAGTTAGATATCTGGTCTCCAGAGTTGGATTTTACAGATGAATCAGCTTTGTTGCAGACACTATTGACCCTAAAAGCCACTGCAACACCACAGCGACCAGGATAAGCGATGAGATGCCAATGGCAGCCAACTTCTTCTTTCCGGCTGCACCACCGGAGCCATTATCATACCCGTAAGTCATCTTGAACAATCTTAATCTTAGCCTATAAATATAGGACACCACCAAAAGCAGAGAAGGTGAATAAATGAAAACATAAAGGGGTCACACGTACGAGTAGATATTGAATGTTGTTACCCCCCCGATGGCTCTGGATAGGGAGATGGTTTACAGGCCTTTATATAAACTTATGTGGAGGGAGGAGGGATGACAGGAATAGAAAATTTCAAAAGAAAGAAAAAGAAAAAACAGAGAGTATGTTATGTTAGAAAATATGAGTTGTAATTAAGAGAGGAATAATTATTTAGAATAATGGTTATATGTATTTGTAATAAATACTAACTGAAGTTGTTGTGAATGGCAGAGCACTTCAGATCAACACATGGAAAGTGGTATTGGGATGTGTTGTAATTCCTTGTTAGAATTCTACTGGTAAGAGAGGCTCAAAGCGGGTTAGTTTTACAAAACGTTAAGTTCATAAGATTCCGTAATCAAAAGCTTACCCTTTATTATTTACAAGAAGACACAGTCGCTCATCATTTCTCACTAAAAAGATTATTTCTTTCTTTCTCTAATAAGCTTTTGAACTTTGTTTATGTAATAATAATAATAATAATAATAAGGTTTTGCGAATTTTTTTTGGGTTTGATTTTATGAGGGAAAAGAAGGAAAATTTTATGTGAGAATTTTCCTTTTTTTTTTTCTATAAATTGATTACGAGCCATGAGTGGCCCAAAAGCCTTCTAGGCTGGATTCAATCTAAGTGGACAGCTAATAGTCTAGTATGCCCAATTTATCACATATATATATAATATTATCATTTGAGAAAATTATTTTTTAAGATATATATCGACTTAACTAATTTAGAATCAATATATTTTAATTATTAAGTCAATTTTGATAATATTTACAACAATATTTTCAACTCTATACATTTTTAATATTTCAATCTTAATTTCTAACTATATGTTGCTATTTTATTGTGTTATTATATTATTCAGAGTTCACTGTGATCTTAAAGTAAGAGATATTTTTTTTAATTCTCTCATTTTGTATATTAATTATGAATACAATTGAAGCAAAAAATATAAATAAGTTTAATTCTTATGTTCACAAATTTAATTGATAGTTCTTATTTAAAAATTTAATAATTCCTTATCATTTAATTAAAATTGGTTTTTATTTAAATTTTATGTTTGCTTTCACTCTCATTTTATGGTTATATATATATATATATATATATATATATATATATATATATATATATATTTTTTTTTTTTCTTTATCATCCCTCTCATTTCTCATTTATTTTCATTAAAGTAAAAAACATATTAAAATTATAATTTTGTAATAGTTACACAATTTTGTTACAAGTTTTTAAATTGATAAAAAAAAATTATAATTTTCCACTACTCGTGAGGAATGCAGCAACTGATGATTTAGCAATAACAAAAAGCGATCAAGAATCAGATTCACAAAGTAATGACTCCACAGATCGATATATACCCAGCAGATGCAATATACATGAACTTAAATGAGATTTGGAATAGGAATCAGTGGTTCAATTATTAAATGCCAACTTTTTTAACCAAGATTTGGGACTTTTTTTTTAAAAAAAAAAGAAACAGAATATAGTTCTCCTATCGATCGATGGACCAGGATCAGGCCTAGTCGGCAGATAGTTACCAAATTACTGTGACTATAATAATAGATATTAAAAGATACTTTGAACTTTTAGAGCAGCTCACATGGAGGGTATTTATGCAATGTTTCCATTTATAAAGTCTTCCAGATTCCTTCAATTTTTTATCCCTCCGAGTATTGTTGATATTCGACGATGAAAATCTGAAACACGTACGCTACAGTAATAATCAAATGGAGGACAGTGTATTATTGGACTCATCTATGCTAGCTGGGGCCATATGATGAACAGTTGCTAGCTAGGCTGGAGAGTTTTCCAGTTTCTAGGATGTTTATATAAAGAAACGGGGCAGTTCCGAACATATCAACGAAACCAAGCACAAGCAACTAAAAGAAAAACAACTTTTGTCTTGAAGTAAATTTTTGGCATGGCAAATGATCAGGAGAATGATCTTCTTCTTAAGGCTGGGATGGAAGGCTTTTCAAGCTTGGAACAGCGGCAGAGCAGGAAGACGGCAGCGGGATCTGGGAGGGGTCGTCCTGCTCGTAATAATTATGAATTAGCTCCTACAATCAATAGCAAAGAGGCAGCTCGACGCTACGGTGGTATATTGATAGAGCCAGTCATCACTAGCCACGAGGCTGCTTTACGATATGGTGGTACGGTCATAGTGCCTGCTATGACTAGTGTTCAGGTTGTTGAACGATTGGGCGGCGTTTTGATTACAGATGGTCGGAAGGGACAAGTTTCTGGGGCTTAATGGCCCTAGCCTCTACTGCTGTGATGTTGATGTATCGTGCAGTATTATGTAATATGTATGTATGCACTAGTCCTGAACAAAAGCACTAATATTAAGGTAAGAAAATAAATTATGATACAAGTAATGTTCAATGTTTTATGGGCTACTTCTTCCATTCCGTTGCCATTTCATAAACAAATAACTTCATTTAAACATATCCTAATAAGGTACCCTTGTATCATTATTGTATTCATTAGAAAAGGCCATAGTAGCCAAGCTTGGTGGCATCTCATTTTCTCTTAGCCTTGGGGTCAGCTGCTTTCCAGAAGAAAATTAGTTTTCCTGCCTAAGACGCTTCTCATCACATCAATAAAAGTTTCCCTTTAAGTTTTGAGAGCTTCAATCTCTATTTTGAATTTACAAAACTTATGACTTAATACAAAATTTACAAAATAAATATTTATATTTAACTTAAAATTAATAAAAATAAAATATGTAGTTAAAATCGAAGGGGAATCTCCTCTACCTAAAAATGATTGAGAAAACCATTAAAATTAGTAAGAAATGAGAAAGCATTAAAGAATAAAATATAACACACAATCTCTCTCAAAAAAGTCATGAAAAGAGTATTTTTCTCTAATGGCAATTGAAATGAGACTAATTTTTTTTTTTAAATCACTTGAAATAAAATGGTGAAAGTGAATAATTAATTTTGATGAAAAAAAATAAGAAATATTTTTAATTTAATTTATGAGCATTATTATTATTAATAAATCAGTTTCTATATTTTTAAAAATCTATTAAAATATTCTTATATTTTATCTTTATCAAGAAAATAGTATTTTCATCTATTTCTACCGTTAAAAATATAACAAAATATTAAATTACTCTCCCTCCCTCTTCTACTTCTCCTCCTCCTCCTTCTCCTTCTCCTTCTCCTTCTCCTTCTCCTTCTTCGATTATTCCTTTTCTTTTTTTTTCATTATCATCATCTTCTTCTCCTTTTTTCTCTTTTTCATCGTTATTTTTATTTTTTATTTTTAAAGAGGAGAAGAGACTATTTTATTGACGGGGAGAAACGATAAGAACGTTTTAATAGATATGAGAAAAAATAAGGACTTTTTAATATATTTCTATAAATATAGGGAGTGATTTATTAATAATAGTAATATTTAGGAACTAAATAAGAGATTTTATTTGAGAACAAAATTAAGTTTTAAAATTTTTCTCTTTCATTTCTCATATATTTTTAACAGAAAAGAGAACGAAAAGACTATTTCAATGACGGAGAGAAAAGATAAAAACGTTTTAATAAATTTTTAAAATTGTAGGGACTTATTTATTTATAATAATAATATCCAACAACTAAATAATAAATCTTTGAAAAAATAAAGTTAGATGATAAATATCTATGTTAACATGAGGGGGCAAGGATTTGGAACAAGTTGGTAGGATCAATAATGGCACTTTTAATTTGACCAAGTCTTTGAACAAAAAATATCTAGTTGAACTTGAAGGGATTGGGAAAAGAGAGCGATGTGCTTGTAATTACCGAAGCAAAGTATATTAAATTAAAATAAGATAAATTAATATTAAATTTCTTAATTTTTTATTTTAAAATAATTTCATTATAATATTTATATATTTATAAAATTAAAATTTTTAATTCTTTTTTTAAAATAAATATAAACTATTTAGTTCTTATAATTCTAATTAAATATATTATTTAATCTCTAAAATTTTAAATATTCACATTATTTAATTCTTTGATGGATAGTTTTTTTTGAAAAAAAAAGCTAAGAATTTTATTGTATAGAATATCTTTTGATATCCATTATAATGAAGCCCATGGGTGTGGCAAAGAGGAAGAAGCTAGAAACGTACGTCACATTGATTATCTCATACTACTAATACGATAGTAGAGAATATATATAGAAATAAAGTAAAAAAAAAGTCTGGATATATAGGAATAAATCAGTTATAAAGCAATAGCTGATTATGCTGTAGGAAAGTAAAGCTAGTCAAAGACATCAGATTCACCGTAACAAAATAAAATTAATTAATTAACATTTCATTCATTCTTCCGCAATACGTAACTTAATTTTATTTTTGCTATTTAAATTTAACAACTTTTTTCCCTAATTCTAATTTTATTCTATTATTATTCTTTTAGTATATTAAATATTCCTGAAATAAATTTAGAATAAAAAAACAATTTATTGATATGGAATCAATCATTCTATAATTGCCACTACAAAAAAACCAGAGCTTCTGTTACTAAATTAATTAATGACATATCCTACTTTTTATTGCAAAAATTTATTAATATCGGCAGATTCTGCGATGACTTCAGCATCTGTCACAAAAGAATTAATTACCAATGACTTCTGCAATAGATCAACGATAGAAAATTTTTTAGTAATTTGTAACGGACCTAAGATAGATTAGCAATATATTTAAAGATAATTAGTGATAGTTTAATCTGTCACTAATTTTGTCTAAAATAGCTATTTTTAAAATTTTAAATTTTTATCGGTGATAAAAATTTAAGAAGTTAAAATATAATTCTTTTCTGTAACGAAAATTTAAATTAAGAGGTTTAATTTTATATTTTCAGTGAGAATTTTAATTTTATTATGACGTGAAATTTTTAAAGTAAAATTTAATTTTAAATAAAAAATTATAAAAAATCACATGTATAAGATTTTACAAATTAAATTAATTTACTGAATTTTTTACATTTTTTAATGAGTTGTCTAAACTATTATCTATTAAAAAGTACTATTTGATTTTAATGTTTTGGTTTATATTTAAAATACAATCATAAATTAGTGGATTCATTTTTTATTTACAGTGACGATTGTACTTTGAATTTTTACTTATTATCGTATAATTTTATTAATTTATAAAAATTTAGAATAGCATAAGTAAATTTAGAGCACAAATAATAATATATATGATTAATTTAATATTTTTTAATAAATAATTATTTTATATATAATTTTTATAATTTCAAGTATTCCATTGATTAATTTTAACTATTATAAAATCTACGTATATATTAAATAAATAGTGAATAATTTATTTTATAAATATTTTAAAAATAAAAAAATTAAGCAGGATATTTAAAGTTAAAATCTCAAAAATTAAACATAAATTTTTTAAATTAAAAAAAAAATAGAGAAGAAAAAGAATATAAATTAGAATGGCTGCTTTAAAATTGTATTGATATTGGAACAGAATTATTATTAAATTTCTAAATTTTTAAAATTTTATTAATTCTTAATTTTATAAACATAACTCAATTGAAATATAGTTTATGAAATTAAATTGTTTAGTCCATTTATTACCATAAAAGTTAGTTAACTTACTTTGATTAAAGAGAATAAATAATATAAATATTTGAATGTGTATAATTAAAATTATATAAGTTAAATGATATAAATATTTAAAACATATTAATAAATTTATAAAGATCAAAAATTATATTTTATAAAATATAAAAATATTTTAATTGAATAATTTTCTGCATAGGATAAATTAATAATTTTTTTTAAAAAAATTGAAAATTAAATGATAATTTTTCTTTTATTTATCTAAAATTAATAAAAATTACATAAATATCCAATATTCAAGGCCATAAGGTTGCTTTCGTCATTAAAAATTCATTTACTCTAGAAGAGTTAATTGAAGTAAGAATATATTTTGATATTTAGTATATGATTTATTGAAGAAAAGTAGTATATTTTCAAATCATTCTCCCAAATCTCAAATCCTTGTCTCACTAGTTCATTTGTTGTTTAACTTTAAATCCACCACTTGTGTGATTTATTATTTTTTTAAGGAAAAGCAGAAAATTTATTCTATTTGAGCTAAAATAATGTGGTATTGGGAGAAAATATATTCTATATAGGCAATTTCTTACTCAGAAAATTGTTAAATCTGGCCACAACTTTGGAATAAAAGAGCCATTAAATTATGGGAGAGCCATGAATTTGACAATTTCCAATCCAATTACCTTCTCTCTCCCCATCTCTTTACTTATTCTCTTAATTACTATCTCTTTCATGTTACTTGTTATTAATTAATTTACTTGTATATGTTTATTAATAATTATCTTTTATTATGTGATTTTCTAATTCATACTCCATCTCTATATTTAAATACTAAAATACTATATTATTAATTAACTTTTAATTTATAAATAAATATAGTTTTGCAGCCACAGAATTTCCATCCCTGCTCAATATTTTCAGTTTTTATTGTCAAGGCTAAATAAGCTAAATTTCACTCACAAAGACAATAAACTGATTATTATATTTTAAATTAAAAAGAATATTGAATTTTGATAGTTATATAATTTATAAATTATTGGGATTGAAATCCAAATGCATAATGAAAAAATATATTTCTTAAAAAAAAAAAGTGAAGATGCTATATATCTTTTCTAAAAGTGAAAAAGAAGATGCAAAAAGATAGCGATAAGATGTTGATAGATTGATTCAACTTTGGCAACGATGAAAAAATCGGAAGCTAAAGGCAGTGGTTCACTGAGCTCTATATAATGAGCTCCTGCATCAACCCATTTCAAGCAACGCAAACAAAACACACAACACTAGTTAGCAAGGAGAAGAAACCAACATATCAATAACTAATTATGGCATCTTCTGAATTAGATCGTCTCGCCCGGATCGGAAATGAAGGCTTTGCTCTAATAGATGAGGGTTATGGTCGAGGCAGCAGAGGCGATAGATCTGAGATCAACAGGCTTCAAAGAAATCGCCTTGCCAGGATTGGAAATGAAGGCTTTGCTTTAATAGACGAGGCTTATGGTCGAACAAGCAGCAAGCTTCAAAACAATTATCAGAGCCAATATCAACAGCCATTAGTTTATCGTGGGCCTCAAATTTCAACTGTAAGAATGTCAGTCGTCACCAGCAACTGCGAGATAGCTCAACACTACTATACAGGCATGGCAGTGAGAGAGCATGGCAACCCTAATTAACAGATAGTGACTAGGTTTCAAACATAGGTAGGAGATAGTGTCAAGATGCTGAGGGATGCTTTGTATGTGGTCATGTTAATTAATAAGCCTCTTATAGCATATTAACAGTTAGAATGCAGTGAGTATTAGGCTGTCGATATAGCTTGCTAAGTTTGCATGGAGCTAAAATCATCCTATGCCGATATATGCTGTTATTAGAGAAAAAGAAACAATGCAGCAAGAGGGTTGTATTTTCTATATATACTTGTTAATTACTTAGATAATTAATTATCTATTATGGGCTCTACTTTATGATCAATGTTAATATAACATACACAGCTCAATTACTGTGAAACAGGCATGAATTTACCTTCTTTATTTCATGGGTTTCGATCACTGACGAGTTAGGGGTATGAGTATCCTGGGTTTCCTAATTTTGAAAAAAAAAAAAACATTTCATATACAACTATTATATTATTTTAAGAGTGAAATAAAATTATATGATATTTAATTAATTAATTTGGTATTACTTTAACTAAAATTAAATTGTTAAATAAATTAATTAAATTAAATGAAATCAAAGTACTTAATATTTAATATTAATGGTTTTAAAAATTTTACTGTTTAATTTTATTTTCTTATTTTATTTTAAATTTATAATCATCATTCATAATTAATAATTAAATTTATAAATATTTTAATACTTAATTTTTAATATATACTGTGAAAATAATATTCTACCCTATTTATTACTTAAAATTATTTCATGCACTTGTGGATGCAAGTGGATGTTGCATCCGCGTCCAACATTTCATCATTCTCATCTTCACTTTATGCGTCTACCGTGGCTTTTGTATGGATGCTTTATGCAAGAATGGGGAAACTTGCAGGCAGTTAATAGGACAAGTCAAGCAACAGTTGCTCGACTGAAATGCATTAAACCTGAATCAGTTATATATGGATAAGGTTCTTCAGATGTACATAGGATAGGATAGGCATATATGCATATATTCTCAAGCTTTTTAAGTTCTTACAAATACTTTTCAAATCATTCTATTTTTTTCTTTTAAATTTCTTTATGGTATGATGAAAATCTTAAGTTAAAGATAAATCATGAATATTTTATTTTGTAATTTCATTATGGTACTAAGAATTATGCTAGCATAAGGTTTTTAAAATCCGTAGTATGCTTGTTATAACTCAAACTAAAACTTCTATATCTTTACTTTAAATCCATTTAAAATCAAAATTCATTCTCAAAATTTTTTCTTATGACAACTATAATCATTATTTCTTAAAAAAGTTATAGATTGCAATATTTATTTTCTATTTTTTTTTGGATAAACTGCATTTAATAATCGTTAAATTAAATTAAATATCTATATCTAAATTCATATATTTATTATATACAAGTTCATCATTTTATACAAATTTTAATCTAAATATTTGATTAAACATTTGTGAAGTTTATGTCCATATAGAGAATATTCATTTACACTTGTAACTGAATCCTTTCAGACCAAGGCAAGACTTTATTTATATTTAAATTATTTTGGGGGAAAAAGCTTCCTGAAAATTTGAGATTTTTTTTTGTGTTGTTGTTGGCTTAAAATTGGATAAATATGATCAGAATGGAAGGTAAGTCAGGTAAGGTTATTGAAAACCCATTTACAAGTTAGGCCAAATTCTTTTCCCCATGAGTTACAATTTCATAAAATTGAAAAAGAAATATATAAGAGAATCACCAAGAATAAAGACATAGTCCAACTCAAAACCAGTTTGAGGAGAATAAGAAAGAGGAAGAAACATAAATGGCCAAGCACTTTCCACGTCTAGAAATTCAACAGGGAAGATGGAAAAGTTAGTTCATGGCACATTTTTAACCAAACAGGGAAGGTGGATATAGATATACTGCACACAAGCTTGGCTGAATATCACCTCAATGCGATGAAATTGATTTCTGATTAGTGTATTTGTGTCCGCAATTTTATGCACTTAGAGTTGGTTGACAACAAACTTAGCAGGACTAGAAAGACAATCTTTGTCATTGATATGTGAGCTAGCTAGGAAGTAGGAACTGTAAACCATGACAGAAACCTTATCGCCGGACCATTCGCCTTATTTGTTACACATTGAGTCTCATCATTTGGGTGTTGGCTCTGGAATTAAGCCAGAAAATCCTCCTCTAAACCTGGAAGAAATTGCGTCTTGTAATTGTTTACTGCAATGCCGGTGTTAAATAGGTGGCCAAAATGGAGAGCCTAAAACGGAGAAGCAGCAGATAGTTTTTAACAACACAGACAGAGAGCTTATTGTTCCTAAATGCTAGGAAGGTGAATCTATCATGGCAAAGATGCAACCAAACAAACAACTAATAAAAAATATCCTACGATAGCTTTTATCCTGCATCACTCTGTTTTGCAAAATCCATGCTATAAAGATGATGCTTACAAAGAGAAGTCACAATCGCATTGATTAAGCCTCGTAATATCGGGGCTTCTTAATTCTTTATCTTACAGAGAGAAGTGGAAGAATCCCACAGATTGGATTTGAAGAAGAATGGCAATGGCCATAACAAAGAAACTCTTGCCAAATGCCATTCTTCTCTTTTGCGTAGCGTTGGCCTCTTGTGATAAGCGCAGTTCCATACGCCCCGGTCGTAGAAGATACTCCAATGAAAAAATCTTCAACGTCGTACAATTTGGTGCAAAAACTGATCCAGAAAAGGATAATGCACTAGTAAGAGAGAGACTTCACTCTGTAACTTGTCCCATGCATAGTGTAATACAATAATTGGCCAAGTTCACTGAAAACAACTTAAGTTTTCGGGTTTGTTCATTACAGGCTTTTATTCAGGCATGGAATGCTGCATGCAACTGGAAAGGGAAGGCAAGGGTACTTGTCCCGAAGGGGGCTTTCGTAGCCTCTTCCATGGTTTTTGGCGGACCATGCAAAAATAAAGCTCCCACTGTTTTTCAACTTGTAGGAACTCTCAAGGCAGTATCAAATTTGAGCAGCTATGCAGAAGATTTTTGGATGATATTCCGAAATGTAAATGGCTTGGTGATTACTGGAACTGGCACCGTCGATGGCCAAGGCCCTAATGTATGGAAATATAACGATCACGGAGACGGAGGCAGAGTTTTTCCAGCAGTAAGCAACTAAACTATTAGAACCTTTTTTCATTATCAGTGATTTTCTTTACGGTCATTAATAAAATTTGGGTTGAAATTCATAATGGTTCTTGTTTCTTTTGCTATTTTCTCCTGGCGCAGTCCATTAAGTTCCATCGTGTGAGAGATGGAGTTATAAGGCAAGTCAGTTCTGTTAACCCCATGGGATTCCACATCGGGATTGTTCTCAGCAAGAATATTACAGCCAAAAGTCTCCATTTAACAGCTCCTGAAGATAGCCCCAACACTGATGGTTTCCATATCAGCCAATCCAATCAAGTTAAAATAGCTACAAGTGTCATTGCTACTGGAGATGATTGTGTCGGAATGATTCAAGGAAGTACCGACATTAGCATCAAGGAAGTGACCTGTGGTCCCGGACACGGCATCAGGTAAATCTCTATTCAACATTTTAAATAAGTGTGGGAGATACTGGCAGTGTTTTATGGGTTTCTATAATCTTAACATGTTTATACATCCACAACAGTATTGGTAGTCTTGGGAAGTACCCAGATGAGAAGGATGTGAAAGGCATCCTTGTGACAAACTGCACGCTAAGGAACACCGAAAATGGAATCAGAATCAAAACATGGGCAGGATCACCTCCAAGCCAAGCAACAGCCTTGACTTTCCAGGACATCGTTATGCATAACGTTAGAAACCCCATCATTATTGATCAGTCCTACGGATCTAACTCAAATAAGGTTGGTCTTCTTGGACTTAATCATTTACCACTTAATAAGGAAATAAAACTGATAATTATTCCATGTTTACGTGCAGCCATCAAAGGTACGGATCAGCGATGTTAAATACATAAACATCAAGGGAACCACAAGCTCAGAAGTTGGAGTGAATTTTGAGTGCAGCAAGCAGTTCCCCTGTCAAAGAGTTCATTTGGCAAACATCAAACTGGAATATACAGGTGATAAAAAACAAGCTCTCTCTGCTACATGCCAAAATGCAAGAGTAAGCTACGCAGGCATTCAATTCCCACCGCCGTGCCGATGAGGGCCTAACTTGGCAGTCTTAAGCATCGTTTTTATCACTTGGT
Organism: Manihot esculenta; assembly: GCF_001659605.2. Taxonomy (NCBI): domain Eukaryota; kingdom Viridiplantae; phylum Streptophyta; class Magnoliopsida; order Malpighiales; family Euphorbiaceae; genus Manihot; species Manihot esculenta. Next base: position 889,586 of record NC_035175.2, on the reverse strand, counting down.
AGAGCTGACGTGCAACGCGATGGAGCTTTTGGATCTAATAGAAATTAATTTTACATACACTTCATAAGCATCATTGCAAAAATATTTTTGCTGTTCGCCACCGGTTGAAAAGGGTTAGTTAGAAAAGCTTTTTATTTTGACCACATTGGCTTGGTTGCAAAAGACAACTTCAAATGCAAGAAGCGATGGGAATTCCAAGTCTCTGCGTACAGCAATTTGTTAAAAGCAGAGGAATAATAACAACAGGAATTAGCAACATCCAAGATAAATTTAAACAATTTTAATCTCTCTTTGGAGATCTATATATGCAGAATTCCAAACCTGTTAGCTTCCAGTTTCACCATTATACTTACAATTTTTCAGTCATGAGTAGGTTTGACTGACCAATAAGCCAAACCAAAAGTTCTCTATGTATTACTCATCAAGATCCTTATACAGACGCATCTGCCCATAACCATTGATCCGATTCAGATTCAGTAAAATAATTTGCTGAAGCTTCCTCAAGCTGCGTATGATGAGAATAAAACATGCTATTTTCAATGATTTCCTGGTACAAAGCATACCTCCTAAATAGGACAACCTGTATCCCTGTCTAGAGTGGCAGTTGGTTCACATTCTGGGCGCCTCCAATATCCTTCCCCTCAAATGTGCCTACCTGATACAAAGGGGTTTAAAAATGAATATATGAATGCAATTTTATTTTAAATTAGCAATTCTGATGAAACTCCTAAAATTCATCAGTTCTGATGAAACTACTAAAATTCATAAAGATTGTGACGTCATTTGAAATATAAAATAACTTAAAGCAGTCATGAGTTTAACAAACTCCAACCAGAAATTAACCTACCTAAACGTTTAATAAGCAATATGCATATATATAGATATATTGGTGCAGTTTCTTGACTTGCTTTGGGTTATGTACATAAAACACATGAAGAAGGCTCCAAAACTGAGCCCTTAATGGAAATCAAGTTTCAAAGTTGTAGGCCTATCTGATACTGAAAATGAAGGAAATGATCTCATGCTGCATAAGTATTTTTTTTTTCTTTATACTGCAGTTTTTCATGCAAGTTATGCGGTAGACAGAATTCCAGAACCTGACCTGGATCCAGGACCTTCAGCTGATTCTCCTGCACCAGCTCCAGCACCAGTAGAATCACCTGAATCATCTTTAGGACCTCAACAGGGAGTTTTTGATGTGAATCAGTATGGAGCAACCGTTGATGGAGAGACAGAAAGTAGCAAAGTACGATCGTCTAATCCTTGAGAATTTGCCACTCAATACAAGAAGCATGAATCCCAGCAATTGAATGTTCTTGACTTTCAGAGTCAAGGTGTTTTTAACTTCAGAATTTGCAGTTCCAGCCTTCTTATGCAAAACTTGAAACTTAAAAGAAAAAGAAACCCATAACATCCGATTTCTTATGTCATAAATAATGAATGGAGTGATTCGCTTCCCTTCTTTTTTACTTTTCAATAGGCATTCTTAGCCACATGGGATGCCGCTTGCAGTTATGCAGGAAACTCCACCTTCTGCGTTCCTGAGGGTGAATTCTTTGTGGGTCCAATCTCATTCGCTGGCCCTTGCTACAACAACCAGTCCCTGGAAGTGAAGATTGAAGGGACTTTGATAGCTCCTTGTAGCTTGAACGACTTTCCTGATTCTAACTGGATCGAGTTCAAACAATTGAATGGAATGGTTCTCTATGGCAGCAATGGAGTGACAAATTTCGATGCGCAGGGAGCTGTCGAAGCCTGGAGACAGATCAGCTGCCGCAATTCAATGGGATGCAAAGAACTGATTGCCGTGAGTTGTAATTTCTTGAATTAGTCCATAATCAAAGTTGAAGAAGTTGGTAATTTTTCTTCAACTAACGAAACCATATTCTGCTGCTCTCGATTGAATTGATTCAGTCACTAAAGTTCTCTAATATTTCTGATGGGACTATCCGCAACGTCACCCTGATAAACAGTAAGGCCTTCCATGTTAGTTTGCAAGGCAGCAACAACATTATAATGAAAAATATCACAATTACAGCTCCTTGGGATAGCCCAAACACAGATGGCATCCACATTAGTCATTCCACAAATATCAGAGTCATTTCTTCAGTCATTGGAGTGGGTGACGATTGTGTCTCCATGGGACCTGGCAGCACCAACATCTTCATTTCTGATGTTATGTGCGGTCCAGGCCATGGAATAAGGTAATGGTCCTGCTTCTGTAAACACCATAAGAATCCAATAACTTGATATGCAACTAAACTGCTTTCATTCTCTATATCCAGTATAGGGCGCCTTGGTAAGTACCCAAATGAGGAGGATGTGACAGGGATTACAGTTCAGAACTGCACTATCAATGGTACTCACAACGGAGGTCGAGTAAAAACATGGCCAGCATCTCCAGCAAGCACTGCTTCTAACATTACTTTCCAGAATATTGTCATGATCAATGTTTCAAACCCTGTAATCAATCGATCAAGAATATTATCCTTCAAACAGCTGCGACTCTTCTAAGGTAATTAATCATCCATGTTTAGGAAACAAATCTTCGCCACTCTTCACAAATCACAAGCGAGACACGATTAATTATTGGTCTGTGTGCATGTAGCCCTCTCTTGTAAAACTAACATCTATGTGAAGAACGCCAGTGGCTCTTACAACTCCGATTCTGCAGTGAAATTGCTCTGCAGTTCGAGCGTCCCCTGTGAGACTATAAGTCTCACTGAAATAAATTTGAACTACACAATACCAGACAATCCTAGGCAAGGTTTGAATGTGAAGGGTGTTGTTAATAGTTTGGAAGTTAACAATTCTAGCTTCTAATTTGGACAGGGAACTAAGTACAGAGCAAGCATGGAATCGCCATTGTTCCTCTGTAGGAAAGTTAGTTGTAACATCTAGCAAGGGAGACGGAAAATTTTTCTCCTACTCCATAAGATTAGTTTTGTTTCCTATCAAATTGTTATTACAATGACGTTAATGATCAGAACAATCCTAAGATTTTATTTTGGGAGAAATTACAAAAAACTTTCTGGTGGTTTAACCCATTTGTCAACGGGTCCTTAATTTCACTTTTCTTCAATTTTACATTTTGTCAGTCTAGAGATATAGTACTTAGCAAGCAGGGAAAAATGGGCTAACGCCGTTAGAAGCATACGTGGATTTGAATATGTTATTATTTACTATTTTTTTATTGTTACCTTGGTAAAAAATAAAATTTCTCAAATTATCTATACAATCTCTAATCTTTTTGAAATAACACAATATCTAAATAATTTTAAAATAAAACGAGAATGAGTTCTCAATATTTGATATGAGTAGAGAGAGGAACACTATAATCAGGTGTCGATGCATGCTACTAGTTCCTATGAGGACCGGCGCCTATTTTTTCAATGGTCGAAAATATAAAGTTGTATTTTCGAAAATGATGAAAAGATTATAAAAATATGAGAATGAATTGCTTAATTGTCGTGCTAAAAAAGTAAAATTATTGTATCAATTAAATAAAAGCAAATAATTTATTATAAAATTGAAGAATATTTTGCACTCATATATAGATGAAGTTGGAGTTGCAAAAAAATTCTTGTTCGCCTTTTTCATTGATATTTTCACTTATGGAGTTGGTTGTATCAGTACCTCCACTTCATGTTCGTTCTCTTGATTTATAACATCATTGCCACTTTCTTCTAAATTAGCTCACATTTCATTAATATCACTATCCACCTCATATTCATGAACACTATCATAATCAATAAAAATTTCATTCACCTCGTATTTATTTTCATAATTATTATCCTCGCTTTCATTGTCATCATAAATATTAGCATTATCACTATACTTTATTCGATGCTCAACCTCTTCCTCCTCCTCATCCTCCATTAATCTCTATTTAATTCTAACTTCTTTATTTTCATCAGATTCTATCTGTTATTTTTTATTTTTATTTAATTAAAATTATTTAAATGTAAAAATTAAATGAAAATGACGATTAATATGTGTTTCTAATTACAATAATTTATTATTTTTTCTTTAATCTCTTTTAAGAAAAATAATAATTTTTTTAATTATTAAAAAAATATTTTATTTAATAAAATATATAAAATAATTAAATATTTTATTTCATATAAACTTAACTCTAACGTTATCAAACATTTTTTCCCTACTTGCTAACAATATTTTTATCTAAAAGTGTTTTTGTTTCGAGATATCACTTTATCAAAAAGTGAAATTAAGTGTATTACTGAAAATGTTTTAAACTACAGGTTTTTTTTGTAATTTTTTTGAGAAAATCTTGGGTTGGTTTTCCAGTGGTGGAATGTCCATTTCGTGATGGTAAAAATTAATCAAATTTCTCCTGTTCAACCCATTTTTCTTTTAAAAAATAAGAATAAGAAGGGAAGGCTGTAAGCGTCGTCGTTTAGTTCATCTCGATCCGACAAAAGCTAAAAGGAGGTCTTCATAATCGCAAAACGCAAGGCAATTTCAATAGCTCAGCTCGAGAAGAAACAAGGCGGAGACTGGAGAGTGAGAGCAATGGCGTACCTGGCCACCAGGCGCAACTTCGCATCGCTCCTTACCCGGACTGTTACTTCTTGTTATTCATCGCCTTCACTCTCTTCTCGTTCTCGCTTCGTTTTTTCTCTCCTAGACAAAAACCCACTGTTTCAACTCCTCCCGGATTCTGTCAAAATCCCTGCCCGATTCAAAACTTCAGGGCCGGGTTACTCACCTCTGAACGACCCGTCTCCCAACTGGAGCAACCGGCCTCCAAAAGAAACGATCCTCCTGGATGGCTGCGACTATGAACACTGGCTTATCGTTATGGAGTTCCCGACAGACCCAAAACCCTCCGAAGAAGAAATGATCAATACCTACGTCAAAACTCTTGCTGCTGTTGTGGGCAGGTACTGAATTTAACTCCATTCGATTTGGATTTCCTTTTTAATTTTAGGTACTTGGAGTTTCGATTTGTGATTGTTTGTGTGGGTTGCAGCGAGGAGGAGGCCAAGAAGAAGATTTATTCGGTTAGCACGGTAGCATATACTGGGTTTGGTGCTTTGATTTCTGAGGAGCTTTCTCACAAAGTTAAAGGTACTTCATTTAGGGTTTAGCGCTTTCAGCGATAGGGTTTAGTCTTTAAAAGCCATTATGCTTCTTTCTCATTGAATTAACTTTAGTTTCTTCTTATGACTGCGCAAGATTTGAGTTCACTGTGTTTTTTATGGAGTTTTTGGAGGTAAGGGTTCAAAAGGGCTTTTAAGCTTAGGTAAGATTTTTGGAGGTTTCAAATATCTCACTTTTTCAATCCACCAATTGGTGTATTGGGTCTTACCTTCAATCATCTTACTTTACAAATCCTCCCTTCACTCTATACAAACAGTCAAACACATGGTTTGAGGATATTAGCTCCCCAACACACAAAATTTGATGATATGTGTAGTTGATTAAATCACATTGATGACGAGTGTCTCTGTTTGAGGTTAAAGGAACAATTTCCATCCTTCATGAAATCAGCATGGCTTATTGTCTAGCTTATACATGCAGTTTGGCAGTTTTTGATATGATTTTTTGTGTTAGGCTGATTTATATTTATTTTTCTGGACAAATAGGGCTGCCTGGTGTGCTGTGGGTTTTGCCAGATTCATATCTTGATGTTCCTAACAAGGATTATGGAGGTATGCATTTGAAATGTTTCATAACAAAAATTATTTATATCCCTTTTAAATTATCAGTTTTCACTTCCCATTTTTTCCATTTGGTTTTAACCAGGGGATTTGTTCGTCGATGGGAAGGTCATCCACAGGCCTATATATTGGTATAACCAGAGACAGCAAAGTAGGAACAGGCCTCGCCCAAGGTATGATAGGCGCCGTGAAACAATGCAAGTTGAGAGGAGAGAGCCAATACAAAGACCACCTTCGCATGCTCATGAATCAGTGCAGGGTGCAAGGACAGATTTGTCTGCGAACCAAGGGCAGCTTAACCGGGGTACTTGAGAATTCACCAGATAGTAGTTCTTTAGCATGAGATTTTTTGGTACTGGCAAAAATTTAGATCTTAGAATGTCAAAAGAAGAATTATGTCATTTTCCCTCCCTGTTGGCTACAAACTTGTTTCTTGCACATTTTGAGTTTCATTGTAAACTTGGGTATGTTGTCTGCATCTTTTACAGATAAATGAAATATGCATCTTCTGGACTGTTTTCAAAAAATTATACGTGTTTGATAATTCTTCATTTGAGTTTTGTGCATTGACAATGCTAATAATTTACAGTAACAAATTATCTTCCAAAGCAAAACTAGACCTTTCCCCCAAGGCTCTCCTTGTGGCTGTTGTTGGGGGAGATTCCTTAACGGTCATCTAGGCTTGACCGGTCACAGTTGTTGCCTTTAAATCCAAGGGCTGATCAAGAACATTAAACAACTCTCGAAGAATTTTGATTTGATCTCCTTTAGCCATTTTAGAAGAGATGGAAACATAGCAGCTCTTCCTTAGCAACTAAAGCTATCCATGATGCTAAATTTGTAATCCCATTGCTCAGCTTGGCAATATGCCTTCTTAGCTTTCAATGGAACTTATCAATCTTCAAACCATAACTTGAAAAAAAAAATCCTATATTTGGTTCGTCATCATTGGTTCAGTATCTTTATTTTTATTTCTTCTTTTAGTTGATTGTGCATGATTAGAACAAATTTGGTGATTTATTTGCAATACCCTATTTTGTATGTTCTCACCATATATTTTGGAAAGGATAATGTTTCAAATATCTTATTACAAATCCTGTCAGATTTGATCCCAAGATGACCGGGAGCCTTTTTCTTTTTCTTTTTTGGCAAGAATTTGCCATGTTAAATTTCTAATTTCGTCAATTTATATGAGATTTTATGAAATGTAATCGATTTTCAATTAACAAATGATAGAGGTTCATTAATAATTAAATACATGTAAATTAATAATTCACTGTGTAATCAATTACTCTACCCAACTTTTTTTTAGGGTTACAAATATTAATTTTTCCAAGTTTAATAAAAAATATTTAATTTTTATTTTCTAAATATAACTATGAAAAGAGAAAAGGATTAATTTAGCCCTCCTTCCTACAAAACATGGATAGCATATGCAGAAGGCAGCAGGATTCTGAAATGTCCTAAATCCGACTCCAAAAGATAACTGAAAATTACACGAGAGGCCATCACATCTTGTTGTTCCGTGGACTCTCCTCCATCGGACATCCGCCATCCACCGCCCAAAACATCCTTTCACATCCCTACTACTTCTTTCCCCGATATACCTCGTTTGGATTATCTGATCCTTACTTTCTCGCTCTCCAAATTAGCAGGTACCTTCTTTGTTGTAGCAGATTTCATTTTCCTCTTTAGATCCCAACGGATTATTTTCTGTTTTCTTTTTAATTGATTCGATAAGAAAGGAGGACAAAATGAACTCCAATTATGGGAAAGGTTCATCTGGATCCTTAAACAACTTCAATTTTGATATCGGGCTCGGCTCCAACAGATCCAAATCCCTCAACGAGCGAAAAAACCAAACCTCCTCCTCATATTCGTCATATGCATCTTCAACACCTACGCAACCAAAGCCCGCGTGGCAACCGAACAAACCTTCCTGGACTCACCAACCATCACCGAGTCAACCTTCTCGGCCTGGGCTAAACGGGCCCGCTTCTATGGTGGGTGATATATTTGGGAAGAGCTGGAATTCACCGGCTTCAGGTTCTGGAATCGGGATCGTAGAGAAGAACCCAAATTTGTTTGGGGATCTGGTTAGCTCTGCTTTGGGGCAGGGAAATAAGGGCAGCAGCAATGTTCCTTTGAAAAATGCTGTACCCACATCGAATAATAGTGCATATTCGATGGGGAATCCGGCTGATTCGTTGCCAAAAACGAGTAATTCGGTGAAAAGTGGTCAAAGTTGGGGATCAAATGAAAATTTTGGCAGTTACTCCGCTGGATACGATATAAATGGTCGTGGTGTTAATGCTACTGGTATTGGTGATGCCAAGGTTGGTAGTAACAGGAGTCCGAATCTTGGCGGCCCTTCAATGAGAAGTATGAGTGGAAGTGGAGCTAGTGGAAACAGGGATCCATTTGGTTCTTTGGTTGATTTTGGATCAAAACAACAATCTGGTGGTCTTAATTCGGCAAGTAAAACTGGTAAGACCAATGCTGGAGATGATGCATTTGGAGATTTTCAAGATGCTGCAAAACCAAGCACAACAGCATTTCCATCAGGTGGTTTTGGTGCTAAGAACAATGATTTCATGGGATCAAATATCACTTCCAATTCGAATATTGATGATTTCAGCATGCCCAACAATGGCTTTACTTCTCAGAAGCAGACACCTATTACAACTTCAAGTGGGGATCCACTGGATATGTTCTTTTCCTCTTCCTCGGGAGGGGCTGCAACAGCATCTGGAGGAGTGGGAGGGCAGCATTCCTTACAAGTTGATGACTGGGGATTGGACTCAGAGTTTGGAGGAGGGGCTGGAAATGATTCAGGTGGTGCCACCACTGAGCTTGAAAGACTTCCACCTCCGCCTGCTGGGGTGACAGCTTCTGCAGCAAAGACCAAGGGTATTGATAACCAAAAGCAGGGGCAATATGCAGATGCCATCAAGTGGTTGTCTTGGGCTGTACTACTTCTTGAGAAAACTGGCGACCAGACTTCATCCACGGAGGTTTTATCTTTCAGAGCTTCATGTTATAAAGAAGTTGGAGAGTATAAGAAGGCTGTCGCCGACTGTACAAAGGTATAACCATTGCTTGCATTTACCCAATGGTTTCTACTCATGTATGTCATATTATTAGTTTAGTTTTTAGTGGTTAATCGGTGAATTTGAAGTGTTCTGTTTACGTATTAGGTAGTAATCATCGTGTGTGGAACTATGGTGAGGTGTTGATTGTTAGTTAGCACTTCATATGTTATAACATATTAGGTTGCTACTCTCGTGTAATAGGTTGCACTTATTAACAGTAGTAGAATTGGTTGGGTTGGCATCTACAGAATTTTAGAATCAATTTCCCTTTTTAAAATTTTCAGGTCTGCCCTAAATTTTTCTTTCCTTTTACTATTTTCTCTCTATTTTCTTGACAGGTTTCCTGTGTCTTCTCAGTTTTCCTAGTTAGGCCTAAAGATATCATATCGTAAAATTTTGTTAAATGTACATCAAAATCCATGACTTGGTTTTGGTTTTTAGGCTGTATATTAGTTTAGTTTTTAGGTTGTATAGAGAACATAAGAATCAGCTATTGATGTGTATTGTGTAGCTAGACCATTAAAAAGAAGCAATATCATGATCATCAAATTAAGCATGTAGGATCTTCTAGTTTGCCTATGATGTAAGTCTTCAAGTACCCTAATGGTGTTTATCTTATTTTGGTCTATGACAGCTTTTGCTTGGACCTGTGTCATGTAACTGTAAATAAATCTTGCAGAACTTGTTACAATATAAACAAATAAATCCTAGTGAAGGCAAAGAAAATAGTTAAGCATTAACCATTTGAAGGTCAGCAACTTGCCTAGTGGTACAACATTCATTGATGATGTTGCTCTGCATAACATGCTGATCGACGAGCTAAATAAATGTGCTATGGCTTATATTTTGCCTGTTATGGTTTTGGAACCTGTTTCCTTCACTCTAATAATATATCATTTTTTCCCTCAATATCCAACTTTCTGGAGTAGGAAATTTATTGTCTTTTTCATGTTTGGGCAGGTGCTTGAACATGATGGTGCAAATGTGTCTGTTCTTGTACAACGTGCACTCCTGTATGAAAGTATGGAAAAGTACAAGCTGGGGGCAGAAGATCTGAGAACTGTTCTAAAGATCGATCCTGCTAATAGGATTGCAAGGAGTACCATTCACCGCTTGACAAAAATGGTGGACTAGAAAGATTTTGCAATTTACATTGTAATTCAGCCTTTTCATTTAGGTTTTGATACCTTTCCCTCCTCACTAAAATTGCAGGGAATGATGACATTTTGCTTTAATAAATTTATTTCAATTGATAATTGTGGCACATATGATTTTGTTAAATATCATGTCTGTTAATAGTGACAGAGTATAAACATTATTGGATACTTCAAAGAGGCTATGGAATTTTGTTATTGTTTTGCTGTGTTCTGTCTGTATGAGAGAGAGTTATGATATGTCTGAGTATTATTTTTTTCTTTTCTTTGTTTATTCATTAATCCAATTTCTGTTTTCAAGTTCTCTACATTTCTTTGCATTCAAGAGCTACGCATTAAGGAACTACTTGGCGGCGGACTCAAGTACTTTGCAGTTGGCACATAATTCTTTTTTTTTTTTTTCCGAAAAATAATATTCCTTCAAAAAAGCTCGAGAGCTCAAAATACAAACACCAAGCCACAAAATAAAAACTCTATGGCCCTCACAAACATAAAAAACTAAGCCCATCAAGAAGCCCAAAAACAAGAGTATAGACCCAAAAAAAAAAATTAAAACCCTAGGCGCAGGAGAGAAAGCAAAACAAACTTGCCGCCGTAAGGCTAACGTCGAAGAAGAAGCCAAGATGGTTGCCACAAAACAGAGAAGGAGACATATTGAAGCTCATACAATCCAAACAAGCGGCTTCTTCACCCATTGAAGGACCAAAGAACTTAATAGCAGAACCGAAACGTGGCTAAAACTTCGTCCAAGCTGTGAAGAGTCCACCGAGAAGGGCTCTTCGGCACTGTAAGCCTTAGGATCGACCTTTCAAGAAATAAATCTTAAAGCGAAGAGATCCCCGAGATTCTCATCAAAGAAGAAAACTTGAAACTCTCTTTCACAGCCAATATAGGTAGATCTCTTTCTGAAGCACCACAGACAAAGACGGGTGAAAAACCAGGGGAGAAAAATAGATGTCGTCAAGATCTGAGTCTTCTCTTCTTACCGGAGCATCTTGAGATGAGGAAGGATTAACTCACCTGCATGCAATATGAACACAAAGAACAAAGAAAAGCAAAAAACAAAACAGATCTAAAGATATCCCTTGCAAAATGTACGGATCTGCAACCCAACAAAAGGAGCTGATTATTTATATACAAAACCATACCTAATAGCTAGTGAATTAGTTATATTCTTTCCTGTGCTTCAAATGTTTCATTTCTTTAATTACTCTCTCTTTCTCACACATGTCGTACGAGGGAGCGCATGCATGTTTGATCCTTATTACCTGATTATAATAGTATTTAGATTTTTTGTATTTAATAGAATTGGGTTCTGCCAATTTATTCCAGCTTAATTTATCAACTAAAATGGATTATTACTTTATTAGGACTTCATGAGCATCGGATAAATGTGATCAGAGTCGGAGATGTTTTCGCCACTTCACAAATTTAGCAAAGCTTAATCTCAGGGGCAAACTTCAGAGTTCTTGGATGGTTAACCCCCTTGCAGATTGGGTCACCAATTGAACCATGTAATACAGAATGATAATAATAAAAATAATAAATGGAAAATTCAGGAGATATATATAGGTGAAATGAATTGGGTGGCTAGGGGTTGCAATGGCGCTTGCAAAGATGCAACTTGCAAGTACAAATCGTGCATAGTAGATAGTACTTTCACTGTTGTTGTTCTTTTAGTACTTTCGCTGTTGTTACGAGTCCATATATAATGGCGCCCTTTTGCCAATTACAGGAATTATGACGTAGACTTTTGGCAAATATAGGTGCCACCTAAGGCTGACACTGGAAATCAGAGCTGGATTCTTGATTTTGGGGCCATCTTATCAATGGGTAAGCTATTTTTAGTTACCCAATTCATTTTAATAGCACTAAAAATTCATTATTTATTTAAAAAGAAAATCAGTAAATATAAATATACATACTGGGTCTGATCCATAGTGTGTTGGTTGGTGTGAGCTACTAGAGACAAATTCCGTATAGGTTAAAATGGCTTGTAGCTATGACCTGGAATAACCACTCCAGAAAGGAGCCAGAGTAAAATGGTCAGCCAAAATAAGGTTTAAATGCCAAATGATTATATCAGAGATTTGTTTGTGGGCTAGGGGGGCCACGTGAGTGGTGAGAAAATGTAGACTTGGAAGTCAGAAGCTGACAAGGTCTCTTCCCATTTCAGCCCAAAAAGCCTGCAAGGCCCTCGTGCGTGATGCAATATTAGCTTCTACCACTTCGTCACCCATTTCCTCTAAGGGCAATGCTTATCTTAATGGGTTGTTCCTTTCTGTATAAGCCCATAGCTAAACCACTTGCTATCTCCAGGATTTTCTGCAGCCCAAATCCCCTTTTGCAGCTAAAACCTCTGCAAATTGCATTGCAAGGCATTTGAGGGCCTATCTCATACATCTACCTACTGGCTGTTCTTCAATACGTACAAGAACACGGATCATAAAAGATTACCCTTTACACTTACTCGTTTGTCTTTTGCTCTTTAAAATGAAAAAGATTAAATCTCATTCCCATTTCCTTTGCCGACTCCATATTTGACATAATTCATCATGATTGCTTTCCTTCTTTTTTTCTTAAGGGCAATAAATGCATTTTGCTTATTAAAATATCAAAAAAATATATATTTAAAAATTGTATTGTTCAATAAAATTTCATGGGTCGATTGAAAGTTCAATATTAAATAATAATCGGTAATAATTTTAGTAATTTTTATTATTAAAAATAAATAATCTAAAAAAGACAGCTTTTTGCATGGCATATGATTAGCAAATTTTAATGCCTTACATGTGTTAATAAAATTTGTATGCTTCCATTACACAGTTTAGTCATTAGAGCAATTCAGATATCAAAGCCAATCTTCCAATTGAAATACATCTAAATTTACTAAAATTTTCCATTAATTTATATATAGAATTTCAGAAGTAATGCATTTTGCCAATCCAAACATACATTGGTTTTCTGTATTATTTTGAATAGGATTCATTGCAATTTGCAAATTTAATTGTTAGAAAGAATTTTTTTTTTTTTTTCAAAACAAGCATTATTTTAAATAGTATTAAAAATGTTTTCTAATTAAATACGTATATCAATATAATTTTAAATATTTTAACGAATTTCAACAGTAATTCTAGCAGCGACAGCAAGTAAATTCTAAAGTCCCCCTGCCACTGGGCGGTTTTAATTTTGGGAACTACAACTCCTCATTGACGTGCGTTACACCAAATAATCAGCACAATTTCCTCTTCCCAGTTAGAGAAAGCCACGTCAACACACCTGTCACTGGATAATGTGGTTCCAACTGGTAAAAATCACTTTTCTTTTTTCCCACCCCTGGTAAAAATCCTACTATCAAATAAACCTGATCAGCGATCCCACGTCTCTCGCTGATCTCCCATGGCCTTTTTTTTCTGATTGTATCTCCACCGTCCGATAAAAATCCCAAAAACGACAAACATCACCCAGAAAACGTTTGAGAGCTCTTGTCTTGTTCTGGTAGATTGGTTGTAACCGTCGATCTATAAAAGCAGACCCTCTCTTTTCCCTTTGTCTCTCACTTGAATGAACACACACGCCCTACTTCTCTCTTGGAAACATGTGTGGTGGTGCTATTATCTCCGATTTCGTTGCCGTCAAACGAAGCCGGCGATGGAACGCCGAGGATCTCTGGTCTGAGCTTGACACCTTCTCTGACTTTCTTGGTCTGGACTATCCTAATAATGCTAATAAAGACCAGATATCTACCCAGCTGGATCTTAAACTCCCTGAAAAACAAAAGGAGCAACAGCTGCTCAGCCAAGGTAACCATTTTCTCTATTTTATCTGTGTAATGGGTAAGCGTATCTGCCTTTGGTTTTATTGCATGATTTTTTGTTTGTTTATTTATCTGATTTAAAAAAAAAAATTTAACTATTGAGAGCAATAGTTTAAATGTTTCTTTCTACAATTTTAGTGGCCATCGGCAGTGAGAAGTCTGAGAAGACTACCACTGCAACGGAAGGGAACAAGAGTCAGAGAATTCGCAAGAATATTTACAGAGGAATAAGGCAAAGGCCATGGGGGAAATGGGCTGCTGAGATCAGAGACCCACACAAGGGTGTCCGTGTCTGGCTCGGGACTTATAATACAGCTGAAGAAGCCGCCCGAGCGTACGATGAGGCAGCCAAGCGCATCCGTGGCGACAAGGCTAAGCTCAATTTTGGGCAGTCACCATCCCCACCACCACCTCAAGCTACAAGTGCATCTCCGACGGTACCACCACCATCAAAGAAGCGGTGCCTTATCGCTTCTGAGATGACTGCTGCTGGCTTCCAAACCTGCAGCGTGCCAGCACCGCCACCATACATGGGTGTTGGCGTCGGATACCAAAAAGAATTGGGCAGTGAATGTGAGCTGAAAGAACAAATCTCAAGCCTAGAGACGTTTCTGGAATTGGAGCCAGAGCAGATGGTGGCTCAGCTGAGTGGAAGCAGCTGTGAGACAAGCGAGTCGGTGGACCTGTGGATGCTGGATGACCTGGTGAGCCATCATCAGAACCAGCGCCAGCTTTCTTTTTAAAGTAAATAATAAATAAAGTAAATGTGGCAAGCGGTGGTTGTGTTTAGGGTTTTAATGGTACTGTGTTTATGTTTGATGCTTCCTTGTTTAAGATGGTTTTAATTATAGATTGAACTGGTTTTGCTCGAGACTAATTACTTTTTAATATCGGCTTCTGTTTCTCTCTCTCTTTCAATTGCATTTATTTTCTTACTTAATTGTCGCTTGCAGTATTATTTTCCTTCGTCATTTTTTAGATTTTTTTTTCTGTTTATTAATTTTCAATAAATTAAATAATAATATTATACAGCAAAAAGTATGTAATTATTTTTTTAATGAATAAAATTTTAAATTTGAGAATATTTTTATTATTTAACACTTTAAAATAAATAAAAATTAATCATAATTAATTTTTTTTTCTCTCTCAAAAAGTCTAAAATTCATGCCCGTGATGTTTGGTAATGTGTGTCAGTATTCTATAGTTTGTCAAATTATTGTACTCATAAATTAATGTCTATATTAATTATTATAGCAAAAATGATATATAATTAATACATGCAACAAAGGATATATAAGCAAGCAATAAAAATTTGGAAAGAGGAATTCTGTTTTATGAATCCATTCAATGCTAAAACTAATTAATACTTATCTTCTGAGAAGTAGTTTGCCCTCTTTGTGTTATATTCTTAATTTAATATAAAAAAACGAATAAAATCTTAAGCAAATTGGTTCAGAAGGTTAACTTGGCGTGCTAATTAACAAAACTTAGAAGAATCCTTATGATTAGTAGCGGCGAAGGACAAAAAAAAAAATTATTAAGGAGGCTTTATTAGTTTTTGTCTGAAACTAGATGTATTCTCTTAGCTTTGCATTGACTCAGTGCTGCATGGACCCTGGCTAGTTCATATATAAGGAGAAGTGAATTCCAAGTACAGATAAGATAGACAAGGGCTTTACATCTTTTTGGTGGTATTTAAACTGCCTGACAGGAAAGGAAGGTCCCCCTCCCCTCCCCGCGCCACATTGAATACTAGTACAGTGCATGCACCCACAAATCTCAAGTTTCCTTTGCAGATGGTGTGATTTCTTGACTATATCATATGCCAATGGCCTTGCCTATCTATACTATTGTTCTTTTGTGGTTGCTGGATAAGTTCCAGACACTACTCTCACTACTTAACAGTCAACACTACTACTAATACTGCTCACTTTGAAATTCACGGTTAGCCATTTTGAAACGTTGGTCCAATTTGACTTGGAGAGAAGCTGATCGTACACTCAGCTACAACATATTTCTTTCCCTCTAATAAAAAGCCTATGACCATTACAAGACTTGCTTCGAAGACTCTAAATTTATTATATAAGTGAGGTCTGCTTTATAAATTAATTTAGAATTATAATTTCGGTATGATTAATTTCAATTTGCTTCGAGGGCTCTAAATTTATTACATAGGTGAAATCTGCTTTTATAAATTATTCTGTTTAATTTGATTAACTGTTATTAAAAGAAAATAATAAATTCAAACAAGATTGATGTTTGAATAGATAAGTTTAATTTAAGGGATCCATGTTTAGTCTCTAAATCTCAATTCTAATTCAATTCTAAAAAGCATTAACAAGATCTAGTATCACTTCTAATTCTAATTATATAATTTCGAGATTTGACAATAAAAGGTATTCTTAACTGTTCGGTATGATAAATTTGACTTAATTTCAATATTATAGGAAAACCCACCTGACCGTGCATTAAAAAAAAAAGAGTAAATTATACATTCATTCATAGTGTCGCATCGTGAAAAAAAAAAATCTTGCAAAAGGGTCGAAAAGATGTGGGGAAGAGGAAGGTGAAGCAAGCAACAATATTTAAAATTGACAAACAGTTGCATATCAAAATCAATCACCCAGATCAGAATCAATTGGAATATAAATATAATATAAAATCATATGTTGGATTAGATTGATAATATGTATTTTAAGTAGGGATTAGTGGAGAAAGCAAGACTAAGAAATTAAATAACGGTGTATTCATACAATTCATAATTGAAGATGCATGAACCAAAACCGAATGTGCAACCGCTACACTCCAAGTGGGATTTCCTTAAAAAATGATAATTTTCTTGAAAGAGATCATCCATCCTCTTTTCTTTTTGTCTTCCATAATCTATTGCTCAGTGTGACTTGAGTATATATATATATGTATATATTTTAAATCGAGATTGTGTCAGCTGACTCCCACTCATTTATGCGACAAAACTCATCGTTACTACAACTTGTTTGTTAATAATAACTTGGTGCAAATTCATAGCACCTTATTGTGCCTTGAAGAAGAAAGGATGGTCCTACCACCGCCACTTGCCACTGGAAATTCCTTTTAGCCAATAATCCTTTTTTTTTTTTTCCTTCTTTTTAAATAAAAGGCCAACCATCTAGCATGTTTCAAGTGAAAATTAAACTAACAGGCAACCGAAGCTTCATAAAGCAGAGTTTGGCTGCGCAATCAAATACATTTTTATTCATCAATTTTCAACAAAAGAAGAAAAAAGAAAAAGGCAAATTCATTGCTTCTCCATCGTGTTGATATGGACTCGATCATGTCATAATCTCTTTGACGTTTTGATCATTGATGGCGGCCATGAATCCAAACCAGCGAAATTTGGTACATGAAACTAGGCCCAGCCACAATTCAAGATAGACTCAATATCCAATCAGGTTGGTGTCGGTCACCGTTTTCTGAAAACTCGGATTGATCGGGTACCCAGGCTAGGAGAGTCAATTACAGTTCACCTAACAGCTTTTGAATTGAACCCATCCAAAAAATATCCATCCGATTCAGCCTGATTTTTCAACAAAACATTTCAAATCATATTCTATGGCACACCCCAATGGCTCCCCGTGACTAACCCTCCTCCCCTCTAAAAATCAGCAGAATCGCCCAATTTCCCCCTTTTAATTACGTATACTCATTCGTAAATTTTTATGCAGTTTTCACTTATTATAATTAAAGCCTACATGTATAACATTTCTACATAATGTTTACCCAGTATACATGTGTGTGTGTATATATATATATAAACACAGAGATCTTGATGTAAAATAACAATTATATTTTTATAATAATAAAAAAATCAGCCTATTCAAATGAAGACCAAACTGGCTAACCAAAACCAAAATTGTCGGGAACAAAATCGCTAAAAACCGGCTCTAGATGGTATCTTCAGTTTTGGATCGGGCATAGCTAGCTTCACCCCCCATAGAAATCCTACATTCTTAAAGCCCCTGGAAAAAAAAATCCACCTTTCTACAATAACATCATCATATAAAGGTTTTCAGCTGTGAAAAGCATGTAGCCAACGAATACAGAGATACCTGACCTTTATTGGATTTCACTAGACATCATCCATTGCTCTGTTAATCTGTAGCTACACTCTCTATGATCGGATCCATCTAGCACATTAAAAAATCTCACTTCTGACAGCACAACCATTCTTTGGGAGAGAAGCCACTACATTCCTCTTTCCATGTCCATAAGAATATCTATTTGCTGAACATGTTCAATCTTAAAGTTCAAAACCTCCAGTCCACAAAGTCATTCCCAGTGATGAAACGACCTCAATTGCATTACCAGCCAGTACAACCCCAATAATGTGTCTAGCAATGCTAAATACCAACTCTTGGCTAAAACGTCAGAGCGACAAAATAATTAATTTTCTTCTAGGATTTAGGAGGTTCATGTCAGTAGTTCTCTAAAATGAATGTGGTGCAGTATGCTGCATCAACATAAGAAGGATTTGCTTCTACACAGCATTTACAATTTACCTGATAGTATCTAGTCTTCAGAGACAATTAAGATTACCCAAAGAGGATGACAATGAATAACAAGAGAATCATCTAGGATATAACAACAAAGAGTATGTAAGGAAACAGACATCAAAGAAAGGCTAAAGTAACCAAGATGAATAGTTGATGAGCAAGATAAAAGAAGCAAAAGGGAGAACATTAAGGAGGCATCAAATTTTCAAAATTGACATGTTTGTCTGTGATTGAGACAGAAGCATGGAAAGAAACAATTTACAGCATATGAGAAACAAAAGGATGAAGAGACAGCAGAGCAATTTGGTTAATATAAGAAACACAGAAGTACCACTGCATATTCATGCAATACAGGACAACCGAAAACTCAAAACTAGAGACACTTCATAAAAGGTAATCCATGGAACATTATCAGTCTCCCATCCATCATACAACTTTGTATCGACAATATCCTTTACATGAACAACACACAAATACCAGGCACCATCTCCATCTAACAAATGCATTTCAATATCTATCCACCTTAACAGCCAACATCATAAAGCTAGTCATGAGAGAAAAAGTAGCAATTCATCAAAGCTTCATGATATTCAAACTTAAATCAACTATAATTGCAATCAAAATAAATGAAGACGCCATGAAACAAGAACGATGAAATAGATAAACAAGAACACCACCTAGATTATAAAAAAATTGAGACTACATGTATCTCAGTCACAATACCATCCCAAGATAATATGTCATTATCAATCTAAAATCTCAACAGAGTTATAATATCATGAAATTACTGTTCCATGTTATTATAGGGAACGAATACATAAGTTGCCATCTGTCACTGGCTAAAATGTGAAACCAAGGACCTCCCTTGTCAAGTAACCAAATGGACACAGCACATCACTGGGTAAATCAAGTAATAAAACAAAAATAAAATGCGGCATCCTATCAATAAATTGAAACAATGTGGATAAATATATATACAATATGTGCATTACATGAGGGAAGAAAGTTAAGAGCAAATAGCATATGATATCATACCACAATTAATATACAATAACTATTAGCCAATTCATTTCCCTTCATTCGTAAATTGCAATATCACTTACCAATTTAGCAAACGGATGCCAATCTCATAGGAACCTTCTCTCCCTCAGCATCATCAATTCCATCGGCCATGATCCTCACAACCTTCTCAAACGCAAAATGCGTGCAAGTTGACAAGGCAATCCAATAAATCACCTCATAAATGAACCCATAAGCAAACTCAGATGATGACGACCACGACCACTCGTCCCAATTTTGTCCGCCAAATCTGTCAAAATTCCACCCTCTGCCACCGCCCCAACTTCCACCAGCCCCACCAAGCAGACCATTACCGTCACCATCACCACCAAAACCCGATATAGTCGCCATCATCCTCGTAGTCTCCGCTGCCGCAAGATCGCCGCCTCGTCCGTCGCTTTCAGCGAAGAAGAGTCCGGCGAGCGGTTTTATGCGAATTAGATGTGACCGGCGGAGGAGCTAGCGCGTCCAAAATAACATCGGCGCTTTGGAGGAACCTACCGGAGAGAGCACAGTTGCCATTGGAGATGCAAATTTGTCGGTGGAGTAGTGAATTCGAAAATCCTACCCCTTGTTGTGTGACTTCGATTACCGTATCAGCAATGACAGAAATATCCATCATGACTAACTAGGAATGGGATTTTTTGAGAATGGAGAATAGGTGATTACGGAGAAGGCGTGCGAGTAGGGGATTTTATTTTCTCGGGAAATGTCCAGGAAAATCAAGGGAAGGGAAAACCAATCTGGAAAGGGCGGATGAAATGACAAGGACCAGGACGTTAAACGGAACGCGTCGCATGTTGAACTTGAGTCTCAGCAGCATTTGTTTCTGATATTTTATTTGAGACGTGCTTCGAATTGGATGTCTTTTGTTTTTTTGTTTTTAACCAAAGCGAATTGGATGATTTAAAATATCGTTTATGGACTGCTTCTAACCCATGATTCATGGGCTTTGGGTCTGCGTAGCTTTTTGCCCCTTTGAAAATAATGCCGATTTTTCTTTTAAAAAAAAAAGGGAAAATAAAGACAAAACCAATGCTTATCTATTGATAGATGATGGATCTAATCCAATTAAAAACTATTAATATGTAAATAAAACATTAACATGAAATTAGACGGATGCAGCGGCATCTGCCTTGCAACTTACCCCGGCCCTTCCATGGATATCCTTTCGCCATATTTCTCAGCATCATATTTTTTGGACAGATATTATTGTTAATTTTATTTTAAAAATATATTATTGAAGGATTTGTCTTTGTATAATTTAGATATGTAACATTATTTGTTGTAAAACTTTACTGCTATTGTAGTCAATTCCTATTGCTGTTGCTAGTAATGAAAAAAAATAAAATTAAATATAACTAAATAATCAAACATATAGTTTATAAATGATTATTAAAAAAGCAATAAAATGTTGATATACTGTTATTAAAATATAATTTTAGATGATACACCGTTAATAAAAACATATCCTTCGTTTAGAATTAAAAAAAATTAATTAATTTATTTTCTTATAATTTTTATGATTTCAAATAAAAACATTTCATTTTTTGTTATTAATAATTTTTAATAAAATAAAGTGTAATCTTTCATAATTTTATTTAAATTCTTTCTTTTACAAAATAAATCATATTAAATAATATGATAATGTATATATTATTTAATATAAAAATTAATTAGTCTGACATTAAAACATTATATCAAGTTTATGTTTGCACACCGCTTACAAAATAAATTATAATGGAATCTCTTATTACTAAATTTTATTTTTTATTTTAATTTTTTTAAAACTATATAAAATAAGATCATTATTTATAATAATTAAAGAGTGTAAATTACGTCTTCTCAATCAATTTTATTTAAATTTATTTAATAATTAATATGTTTTTCACAAAGGGATTAAAATAGCAAAGTTAAATTTAAAAAGTCGACATATTTGTCATTTAAAAAAATTAGAGAGCTAACTGTGCAATTATAGATATTCTTTGGGCAATTTATGTAAATATCCGAAATGAAAAACCCCTAACCCTAAACTATTCAGTATGCCATAGTATAACATTGCCTCTGCATCCAGTCGTAAAACCCTCCTTTTGCCTCTCACGCGAGTGATAACAAAGAGAAAGATGGTTTCCTTGAAGCTCCAGAAGCGGCTTGCCGCTAGCGTGCTCAAGTGCGGGAAAGGCAAGATCTGGCTCGATCCTAATGAGGTCAATGAAATCTCCATGGCCAACTCCAGTAAGTTCCCTTTTTCTTACTCCTTCAAATGATTCATTAATTTCCAGAATTAAAGACAAAACAGACTTGGTAGAGATGTATGAACTTTAGGTCCTAAGTGGATCAATTTATACATATAGTTTGATCCATAATTCTCAATTTAGATAGTACCCAGAATCCAAAATCCAAGCAGAAAACTAGGATGCTCTTTAGAAACTCACATAATATATTGGTCATTAAATCATCTAATGTACAGGTCATTAAATCACCGAGACCCAGTTGTACGCACAAAATTCACTGTCGAAATAAAGCAAAAATTCACAAAACAAATATTTTTATTTTTAATACAAAGAAATGAAAAGACATTATATGTTTATGCAAATATTAAAAAGAATACAAATATTAATTTCCTTTATTAATTTTAAAATTGTATTGATTTTATTTCCTTATTTATATTATAAATGTAAGTAATTAATGTATTTTCCTTAATTATATTGATTAACATTATTTAATGCCTTAATTGAATTGGTAGTGAATAGAAAGTGTTAATGATAAAGAATCGAATTAGGAGAGAAAAAAAATTTTTCATTAAAAGTTATATCCCCCTTGAAAATTTAGTAAAAAAACCTTATATAATTTGAATTTATTTCCTTTCTTTATTATTTTTTTTCCTCACTATTCAGGTTCATTTATTATTTTTCTCTTTCCTTAACTGTAGTATAATTAATCAAACAATTTTTCCTTTAAATGTAAATATATTGCCTTAATTATATTCCAAGTTATTATTAATTAAACATTCTGTTATATATTTTTTAGATTTTTTTAATTTATTTTTTGAAAAATCATTGCTTGGCTTTGGCTACCATGCAGCATGTGTTAAATATTTTAACCAGCTGTTCCAGTCCAGTTCAGTTCATATATGTTTATATATAAAGAGGAATGCTAGCTACCTTCATTTGAGAAAGTGATCGTCTATCACTCTCCTATTGATTGAAGTGTATCATAAATAGTGATTAATTAATGAAAGAAAAGGATAATTAATCATAAGATAGAATAACAAAGACTTTTCAACAAATAGGATGGAGAATGTTAGACGATTACTTTCTCAAGTAACAGTAGCTAGCATTTCTATTTTTAAATATAAACTAGTCTAGTTGGTTTCACAGGCTGGGGAAGGAGGATGTTAACTGCCCCTCTTGGTACTGGTTCTGGGTCCTATCCGGACATTCACCTGGCATAGTATGAGGCACGCATTATTGAGATGTGACCTCTAGGAGGGCTTTGTATAAGTTAAAAGGCCTGAATATTTGAAGGAAGTAGAAAATTATGGGGAAGTATGTCTCTGATTTATCTTTTTTTTACTTTACTATCTGAAATAATTCTCTCTCACTCTATAACCCAGGATGCAGCATTTAGAAGACTGACATGTATAACCATTGTAAATGTTTCATTAATTGAGTCCAGTTTGTTTCTCACACAGCAAGATCGGGCATATGTGTCTTACTGTTTAGATTTATTCTATTCTATGGCTCTTTTCATATGCTCAACTTTTATGAGATTTTTTTTTCTAACATCTGGTCTTTTGAATGATTTTTATCTTTTGAAGGCTAATATTGCAAGTTGTTTTTAGATTTATTTATTTTTCTTTTCCATGATTCTGTAATTGTTTGTCATGGTTACTGATTTCAGGGCAGAACATCAGAAAGCTAGTGAAGGATGGTTTCATCATCAGGAAACCAACAAAGATTCACTCACGTTCTCGTGCTCGGAGAATGAAGGAGGCCAAGAGAAAGGGTCGTCACTCTGGATATGGTATGGCTTCATATTGAAATGTGTGAGTCGGTTCAGTTGGATGTAATTTCATGCCCATATCAAAACGACGACCAACATACACTTGAATATAGATGTCTTGCACGAATCATGGGTTGCAGTACTTCCTCGTGGTAGTGATAAGAATTATGATACACTTCTTTATGTTTTCAGGTAAGCGCAAGGGTACTAGAGAAGCTAGGCTACCAACTAAGATCCTCTGGATGAGGAGAATGCGTGTTCTGAGGCGCCTGCTGCGCAAATACCGGGAATCAAAAAAAATTGACAAACACATGTATCATGACATGTACATGAAGGTGAAAGGTAATGTTTTCAAGAACAAACGAGTTCTGATGGAAAGTATCCATAAATCGAAGGCTGAAAAGGCAAGAGAGAAGACTCTGTCTGACCAGTTTGAGGCTAAGCGTGCTAAGAATAAGGCAAGCAGGGAGAGAAAAATTGCTAGAAGAGAGGAGCGTTTGGCACAGGTTGGATAAAAATTTTTAATGCTAATTTTGGTGCAGTTTATCTTTGAAAAATGTCGTTTAATCATTGCAAACATGATATTCTTTTGTGCCTACTTGTGGATTGTAATTTTTTCTCTTGTATCACAGGGACCTGGAGCGAAAGCACCACAAGCACCTGCCCCTCAGCAGGCTGAGTAAGCCGCCTAGCGACTTTGTTGTATTTGCCATTTTGTAATGTACAAAATTTATATTTTCTGGTTTTCCAGGGGATCGAAGAAACCTAAGAAGTGATTGGACTCTGTTGAATGCTGGAGGTTGATAGCTGAGTTGCTCGTACTGATATCTGGCATAGGAGCTTGTTTCCTAAAGCTATTATGTTTTTGTTTTAGGGAAACCTTCAATTTATTCGAAGTGTAGAATTCCACTAGATGTAGTTCCTTTGCATATATGTTGAATCTGTTTTTTCCTTTGATAAATTAGTTTACCAAACATTATGGAACTGACAATTGGGACACGAGGAGATTAACTTTGTTTTCTCTTTTGGTGAACACAAGTGGAACTTTATTTAGAAAATCCAGTGGCATCAGGGATGAAAAAAAGGCCTCCTGTATTTTTAGGGGTGATGGACTTGGAATGACCAAAGGCCCGGAAATTTTTCTTTTGCATATGCCTGGTTGGGTGCTTTGATTGTATGACTATCACTTTGAAGTTGATCTACTAGGTCGATGTTTTTAATTCAGATTGTTGGATGTTGCCATTTTTTCTAGAGCGTATTTATAGTGCCACCTACTCCGTCTCAGCTTCCATCAATGGGAGCTGATGTGGCCTTGGTGATGGCAGCACGCTGTACGTCCTTGAAAGTTAATTTTTAACTTTTCAAGAAGTATGTAATTTAATTTTTTAAAAAGTTAAAAGAAAAAATGTTAACTAAATAAAAATAATTTTCATATTTTATAGAAATTTTAAATTTTTTAAATGAGTTATTTCATTCAACTAAATAAGGACTAAGTAGTAGTAATCTAAGTTACTCTAACCAAATAAGGCCCAAGTAGTAGTAACTCTAGCTATCAAAGTTATTAAGGGTTAAATTTTATATCAACCTGTGTGTTCAATCTAGCAGGTGCAGGAAAAATAAAAAGGTGGCATGTTCTTGCTGCCTGCCGGCGCTTTATTGGCTTAATGAAATTTTATGGTATTGCTTCCGCAACTAATATTTTAAGGCATTAAAAAAATTAAAATCTATTATGTTTTAATCAAGTAAATTGTTATTCTATCAGCAAATGATGTTTTCCAAAATGTTTTAAAACTCGGCCACAAATGGGTTATCAATTTTGCATACTTGTTCTCATTGGTAATCTGGTTGCGATTCTTGCATGTGGTATGCTAGTAAAGGCTTTCTTTTTCTATTAACTATGCGGTGTACATATATATGGGATTAATCCATTGGTTATGCTAATGTTCATTTTTATTTGTAGTTGGCTTTAACAGGATAATGGTGTTAAAATTGAATGGTAGTTGGTTGAGAGTCGGCCTAAATCAAACTTTAGTATGAATCACCAATATTGTAACATATTATTACATATATCTCCGGTCAGATTGAAGATTAAAGCAAATTTTTATATCCGACCGCACTCTCACGCACTAATCAATGAAAGAAAAAACAGATCCGTTTCCTTGAAAAATCGGACAATCCATAATCCACATCTAAAACGGCAATTTCAAAGCAACCACAGTTGACGTCGCCTGTGTTGCTTGTAAAACTCCCACTTCCAGTTGAAGCCAAACTACCTTCTTTCCTTCTCAAACTTTACAGATTTGACGATTGTTTAGTTTCCATCTTCTTAGATCCGAATTAATTAAATCCATCCAAAACCACTTCAATCTTCTCCTTCTCTCCATTGGATTTAACGAGACTACTGAATCCTATCATATATTCCTTATCGAATGGCTTCGTCGGATCAGTTTATCGGCGGGACTAGTGGTGGTCCTCGATACGTCCAAATGCAATCAGAACCGTCGACGCCGCAGCATCATCAGCAACAGCATCACCAGTCCATGTTGTCGTCATTCTTCTCTTTCACGCAGGGCGTTCCCCCGGAGGCCACTCGGATTTTCGACGAATTACCGACGGCCACCATCGTCTCTGTGTCTAGACCTGATGCAGGCGATATTAGCCCAGTGCTTTTATCTTATACCATCGAGGTTCAATACAAGCAGGCAAGAATTCATCTCTTTAATCTCATTTTCTTCCCTATTAATGAATATATTGTATTATTTTTTGGAAGTGAATTGAAAATGAGATTTCGATGATTCTAGACGATTGTGATCAGTTTCAGTCTATTCAATAGGATTTTCTTTCTAAAAACAATACAATTGATCAAGTTTATTTGGTTTTAAGCTGCGTCCATAATTGCGTCATCATTGCCTTCTCTGTGAAGTGTCATTTCCTTTCTCTCTGTTTTTCTTTTGTTTTTTCCCCCCCGATCAACTATGTTTGCTATTATCTATTTGTCTATATGAACTTCATTGTATGAATTGATCATACGTGTTAAAATTTTCTCAAGTGCTTCTAAAATTCGTAAGGTGAGAATTCGTGGCATTCTTTTTTTTAAAAGAAAATTGTTAATCCGTTGCATTTTTTCCTGACCAGTTCAAGTGGCAGTTATTGAAGAAAGCAGCACAAGTATTCTATTTACACTTTGCATTAAAGAGACGGGCTTTTTTTGAAGAAATTCATGAGAAGCAAGAGCAGGTGTGTGCAAAATGACGTCCATCTGCTTTTCATGTCTTGGGTTTCACATAATTGAATTTTATCTTTTTATATTATCAATTACATTTGTTTGAAAGGTGTCTGGTTTTGATATGCTTTTATTGGAACATTATATTAAAGGTTAAAGAATGGCTTCAAAATCTAGGAATAGGAGATCATGCGCCAGTTGTGCAAGATGATGATGATCCTGATGACGAGACTATTCCCTTGCATAACGATGAAAGTGCTAAAAACAGGTAGTACTCTTACATGTTAAGGAGGACACAAACATCAATTTGTCATTCTTTGTGATAAACTTGTAATTTTTATAGTTCTTAGGGGTGGTTTTTTGTTCAGAGACGTTCCATCAAGTGCTGCCTTGCCAGTTATTCGTCCAGCCTTGGGGAGACAGCATTCCATGTCAGCCAGAGCAAAGGTTGCAATGCAAGAATATTTGAATCACTTTCTAGGAAATTTGGATATTGTCAACTCCCGAGAGGTATGCTCAATGCTTAGACTCTTTATTTTTCAAGTTTGCAATGCTCATCTTTTTTTTTTCCTTTTTCTTTTTCTTTTCTCCAAGTGTTCTATGAATGCAAATTGGTGATAAAAATTATGTATTAAGTAATTTTGGACAATACATTTGTGGCCACATCTTTAAGTGGGTGAAATGACATTAGATAATATAGCCTAACAGAAGTGTACACTGGTTTCCATATCTGTAGCCTAACAGAAGTGTTAATTTAGAAGCCATTGTGCTGCTTTAACTTTAATGCCATCTTGCTCAAACTTGCCTCAGCATCTAGATTTTGTTAGAGATCAGAATTTAAACCCAAACCCAAGAGCCATTCCGCTAAGGGTCTATTACAGGAAACGATTCAGAAATGACAAGGCAAGGGCTGGGGAATTTGATGAAGAAGGACACTTGGCAGAATATTAGAAATCAGTTACCAGGAATCTAGGATACAAGGACAGGAGGACAGCTGGTGAGGGTGTGTATAAATAAGTATAGTGTGAGGAGAGAGGGGGTATGTATTTTCATCTTCTTTCTGCTTAGGCTGGGCTAACATTGTTAATTTAAACCCAAACCCAAGAGCCATTCCGCTAAGGGTCTATTACAGGAAACGATTCAGAAACGACAAGGCAAGGGCTGGGGAATTTGATGAAGAAGGACACTTGGCAGAATATTAGAAATCAGAGTTACCAGGAATCTAGGATACAAGGACAGGAGGACAGCTGGTGAGGGTGTGTATAAATAAGTATAGTGTGAGGAGAGAGGGGGTATGTATTTTCTTCTTCTTTCTGCTTAGGCTGGGCTAACATTGTTAGTCGAGAGGTACTCCTGGAATTGAGTTCTTGATTAATAGAAGGCTCAATACAAATATTTCTCCATTTCTGTCTCTTGCAGCCATTGATTAAGTTCCTAACTCTATCAGATTTGCTCATTATTTTTCCTTTTATATTTATTTTTTTGCTTAATATGATTCACTTATATTTTATTGAACCACAGTCAATTTAAACTGCAAATTTGATGTCATATTTACTTGATTCCATGTTATTGATGATTCTGTGAAGTTCAGCCATTAAAATTTTTTTTAAGCATGCCTTTTCGCTCCAGTTTTCTCACTGTTGCATCTCTTAACTTGTTAGCTGCTGCTCAGTTTAGCTCTATAAACGTTCTGGAAGGGAAGGCTCTGATTGCTGTTTGTGTTTAGATAGATATTATCTCCACCTGTGTCATGTGATGATAAATTATGCAAAGTTGCATGCAGATAATTCAAAATGATTGATTGTTAAATCAGTAATTGTACCTTCATATTCTGAATTTTTAATGCTTTGTGATAGCTGATTGCTAGGCGTTTGGACTTTTTCCCTATTTTTCTCCCTAACCATGTTGTTTTTGATATATGTCCTTAAAAATTGGAAAGTAGGTTTGCAAATTCTTGGAGGTATCTAAATTGTCCTTCTCTCCGGAATATGGTCCTAAGCTGAAAGAAGACTATGTTATGGCAAAGCACTTGCCAAAAATTCCAAGGAATGACGATTCTAGGAAATGTTGTGCTTGTCACTGGTTTAGTTGTTGCAATGACAACTGGCAGAAGGTATTGCAACCTTGTAAGCCTGATATGTGGTGCTGAATCATTACTTTTCAGTTTTTGAAAAAATCTGAATAATTATTGTGGAATATTCTTCTAGGAATATGTACACAAAGCTCTTGCATTAAAGTGTAATTTAGATGCACATGTCTACATGAGGATTTCTCCAATACCTTCTCCTTTTATAATTTAGGTGGTTACCTTTGGTCCTACTGTTATAATTTGTATAATTGCATTTAAAAATATAATAAAGATTATTTAAAAACATTTCTTCTTTATACATCTATTTAAAACACAGTTTTAATAGGTACTGTTGAATCCCACGTCGGTTGTGGAAATGGGTAATGTGCCCCTTATATGGGCCATAGGCACTCCTCCCCCTTGAGCTAGCTTTTGGGGTGAGTTAGGCCTGGCCCAAATTTAACATGGTATCAGAGCCTCCCCATCCGATGTTGGGCGCCCCATAAATGTGCCACGCACGAGTAAAAATTCTAGGTGTGAGGGGGTGTGTTGAATCCCACATCGGTTGTGTAAAGGGGTAATGTGCCCCTTATATGGGCCATAGGCACTAGCTAGCTTTTGGGGTGAGTTAGGTCTGGCCCAAATTTAACAGGTACAACTTAGGCTGATATTTTTAGGAAAAGTAAATCTCCTATTGGGTAAGACATAAAAGAGCTAGTCCAGAATAATCTATGGATTTCTCTGTAGAAGTTTAGTTATGAATAATTTCGGTCATGAAAGCAAAGTGATTGGGGAGGCTCATATATGACGAAGAATTAGACTGCTATGCTTTCTATAGATTCTCTGATAAGAGAAATCATGCTAGTTTCCTGGTCTTATGATTTTGTGCAGGTGTGGGCTGTATTGAAACCTGGATTCTTGGCCTTGCTGGCCGATCCTTTTGATACCAAACCTCTGGATATAATTGTTTTTGATGTACTACCAGCTTCAGATGGTAGTACTGATGGTCGAATAGCATTAGCAGGAGAAACAAAGGAACGCAATCCTTTACGTCATGCATTTAAGGTAAGGAGCACCTGCTTTCCCTGGTAGATAATTTCTCTATGTTGTACTGCCATTCAAGGATTCATTTAAACTTTCTTTTTGGCCTTCATCTTAAAATTTTAATGACAATGTATTCCTAGTGCTCTGCTGATATGGGTGTATCCTGGTTTAAGCATCTGCTGGTTTTGTTGAACTGAAGAGATTTTTGATATGTGGGAGCTGAAGTTACCAATCTATTTGCTGATGCCATGCTTTCTTGCTATTTGTTAATGTTTGACTAATTATATAGGTGATATTCATAGATTGAGACTTTCTTGCTATGGGAGAGACCACATATAAAATGGTTGAGAAGGAAGTTTTTGGTTCTCTTGTTTATTCAAGATATGAGTAATTTTGGAAGTATATAACAAGATTTTACTCACAAGATAATTGACACTCATAGACTTACTTTCTTGCCATGGAACTGACTTCTTGAAATCCATTCACTTAATTAGATATCGATTCACTTCTTTTCAACCTTCTCTGATTTTTTCAGTTCTTTTCTGAAACAATTGGTTTAGGGCTTATATGACCTTCCAATAGAGAAAATAATGCACAGAGTACCATACCTGTGTAAATTTTTCTAGTTAGTGATGTATCTTATTATTACCTTTTCCACTGAACACATTAATTTTTTTGAGTGATTGTCTATCTATACAATTCAGATTGTGGCACTTGCTAACAGATTATTTTAAGCTTTGAAGGTCACATGTGGTAATCGGAGCATAAATTTACGAACAAAGACTGGTAGTAGAGTTAAAGATTGGGTTGCTGCAATTAATGATGCTGGACTTAGGCCTCCTGAAGGTTGGTGTCATCCTCATCGCTTTTGCTCCTTTGCTCCTCCTAGGGGTTTGACTGAAGATGGTAGTCAGGCTCAATGGTTTGTAGATGGTAGGGCAGCATTCAGTGCTATTGCTTCATCAATCGAGGATGCTAAATCAGAGGTCTGTCTTTTCCAGCTCAATCACATATAATTCAGGTGTGCTAGGCAATAGTTATCGTGATGCTTAATGGTTTTTAAAATTTTTTGCAGATATTTATTTGTGGCTGGTGGTTGTGCCCAGAACTTTATTTACGACGTCCTTTTCATGCGCATGCATCCTCTAGGCTTGATTCTTTGCTGGAAGCCAAGGCAAAGCAAGGAGTTCAGGTACTTGCTATTTTCTTTACTATTTTAACATTGTTTCTGCTGCAATTGTTTAAAAAATAGCTCATTTATTTTTATGTATTGTATGAGAAAACTGGTCAGTAATTTGATTAAGCATTTATATTGAGATAATGGGTTGTGAATCCTTTGTATGGACATGAATCCTTTACTCATAATCTATTGATGGCAAAATAGAGTTGACCTTTGGGAGGAATGGTAGAAAAGATTTTTCAGCACTTTGTGCTACTACGAACTTCATCGACTCTTTCATATAGATTGTTAGGGTCCCATTTCTGGTTCTGTTTGGATTTCAGTGATTTACATTAGTTTAATGTAAATCTCATTACTGCAGATATACATTCTTCTATATAAGGAGGTGGCTCTTGCTTTGAAAATCAACAGTGTATATAGCAAGAGAAAGCTTCTTAGCATCCATGAGAATGTGAGAGTTTTGCGTTATCCTGACCACTTCTCTAGTGGTGTTTACCTCTGGTATGCACTGTTGGAAATTTTAACAGTCTTTAGTAACCACCAACTTGTTAGCTATTTTCTTTAGTAGAGTAGATTTCTTCAGTTTCTGATATACAGTTTGGTTACTTATAGGTCCCACCATGAAAAACTTGTCATTGTTGATTATCAGATTTGCTTTATTGGAGGACTGGATTTGTGCTTTGGCCGTTATGACACATGTGAACATAGAGTGGGTGACTGCCCTCCTCTTGTCTGGCCTGGGAAGGATTATTATAATCCAAGGTAGGTTAATTTTTTCTGGAAGAATATTGAATGAACATTTGTCAATGTTGTGGATAACAAATTCGAGTGATCTGCTACGATACTTTTGATCTTATCCTATATCTATTGCTGTTGATTGTTGTTCTTGTTCTTCAATTCACACATCATCTTTGAAGATGTGCTATGAAAATTATTCAAGATTAATATATGAAATATCTGAACATGAGCATTTGAAGGATCATACTCAATCAAAGAGATATAAATTCATGGTGTTTTGAGCTTTTAGCATATTTTATTTTTGCCTTGATAGTGAGAGAATATGACCTACTAGTCCAATATTACCGAGGCACTAAAAAACTTATGTGCAGGGAGGTTGGGACTTGGGAGTCTGAAAATTCTCTAAGGTGTCAATGATTCTAATCAATGAGCTGCATAATTGATAAGGAGTATGCTTGCATATTATAAGTAAAATGAACTTCCAATTTTTACATGTCAGGGAATCTGAACCTAATTCATGGGAGGATACGATGAAAGATGAACTGGATCGTGGAAAATATCCTCGAATGCCTTGGCATGACATCCACTGTGCACTATGGGGACCACCGTGTCGCGATGTAGCTAGACATTTTGTTCAGCGTTGGAACTATGCAAAGGTCAATTAATACCTCAGATCAGTATTATCATTTGTGGCAATCTTGTAATATTAGAATTTGCATTTTTCCAGAGAAATAAAGCTCCTTATGAGGAAGCAATTCCACTACTTATGCCTCAGCAGCATATGGTTATTCCACACTATAGGGGAAACAGCAAAGAGTTGGAGGTTGAAATTAAGAGCGTTGAAGATAATGGTGAAGGAATTAAAAGGCAGGATTCTTTTTCGTCTAGATCATCTTTACAAGATATCCCTCTACTTTTACCTCAAGAAGCTGAAGGGCCAGATGTTTCAGGTGGAGGCCCAAAATTAAATAGGTGTGACTCCACTCCTGGCAGAAGTCTCTCTCTTGGATTTCGGAAATCCAAAGTTGAACCTGTTGTTCCAGATATGCCAATGAAAGGCTTTGTGGATGACCATGGTGTTATGGATCTTCATGAGAAGATGTCATCAGATCTACTGCCACAGACTGGCACCAAAGCTTCAGATTTGGAGTGGTGGGAAACTCAAGAGCGGGGAGATCAGATTGGTTTTGGAGATGAAACTGGTCAAGTTGGTCCACGTACCTCATGCTGTTGTCAGGTGGATTTTTTTATCATGGTCTAATATTAAAAATCAACTGCTAAGGAGATATCTGATGGTCTCAACACCCTGGCTGGGACCAATAGTTTACTCCTCTTATGGGACCTTATCCAACTTAATTTGTGCTAAATATTTTTTGCAGGGGCGAAACTAGAATATTAGTTTTTGCCCCTCCAAAATCCTTAAAATGAAATAATAGGTGAAAAATTGACATGTGTGTGCTGCATGCGGGGTGGGTATTCACCTTGCCAGACCAGGGTATAATTAATTTTTCATTTACTGTTATGGAGCTAGTCAACACTCATTTTGTTTATCTATAAAATTTAGTCTGTGTGCTGCATTCAATGGTCACCTCATTTTTCAGGTGATAAGGAGTGTGAGCCAGTGGTCTGCTGGAACAAGTCAAATTGAGGAGAGTATTCACCATGCTTATTGCTCTCTCATTGAAAAAGCAGAGCATTTTATATATATTGAGGTATAATCTTTGGATGTAATTGTAACTTTAAACACTAATCTTGCACAACATGGACACTCTCACACATTTCTGTTGGTTTTAAGTTTTCCTCATTGGAGTGTTTTAGGGTTTGAGGTCACAGAGGCTTGGCATATTTTCTATTTTTCTCTTCCTTTTTTCTGACTTCTGCTTATGCTTTTGGGCTGTGTAGAATCAATTTTTTATATCAGGTCTTTCAGCAGATGACACTATACGGAATCGTGTATTAGAATCATTATACCATCGTATAAAGCGAGCATACAATGAGAAGAAGTGTTTCAGGGTTATTGTTGTCATACCTCTTATTCCTGGTTTCCAGGTTCAAATTCTTGATTACTTCCTCTTAATTTAAATTTTGGGCATGTAATTTTTTTTGCTTACTGATTAGTTTTACAGGGGGGTTTGGATGATAGTGGTGCTGCATCTTTGAGAGCCATAATGCATTGGCAATATCGAACCATTTGCAGAGGACAAAATTCAATATTGCATAATCTTTACGATGTTCTTGGTCCAAAAACACATGATTACATTTCCTTTTACGGTCTTAGAGCTTATGGCCGACTTTTTGATGGTGGTCCAGTGGCCACCAGTCAGGTATTTGCTTGTAGGCATTCATCATTTTAGAAAATAAGTTATTATGATTCCTCGTTCATTGGCAAATGCTGTTTTTCTGCATCATGGCTCAAATTTAGGACACCTTAGTCATGTTCTGTACTAAGGTTCACTAATCAGTAAGTTCCCATAGTCCCTGTCAAATCATATTGTTATTCAAATATGCAGGTGTATGTGCATAGTAAAATCATGATAGTTGATGACTCTGCAACTTTGATTGGATCTGCTAATATCAACGACAGGAGTTTACTTGGTTCGCGAGATTCAGAGGTATCACTTATTTCATGGTCCTTTTGAAACAACTGGTTAAGAAATTTTGATCATAGTCTAAATTTGCTTACAACATATGGCAATTTCAGAGCTTATATTTCACAAGTTTCTACTGAACCTTGAGGACATTGAAATTGACATTGTGCAAATTTACTCTCTTCAAGGAACCGTCTTAGACAATATTAACATTCTTACTATCAATAAAATTACGAGGATTCTATGAACCAAAAACATCTTTTCCAGGGTCTTGATTATTATTTTGGGTTGCTACCATTTTGGTTTGCACATGGCATTCATTAACTGATGACATTCTTTTTTCCACTGGAAATTTACATATGGCAATATTGTTTTTCTTGCCACCCACTTTTCTCTGATCCCTGTGTAACATATAGGCTTTTGTAAGTTTCACTTTGTCTCTAATGAATAGTCTTTTAAGACTTGTGGAGCAGCTTCTGAGTTATTGCAAAATCTGTTTTTCTAGATCGGTGTGCTCATTGAAGACAAAGAGTTTGTTGAATCCTCAATGGGAGGGAAGCCTTGGAAAGCTGGAAAATTTTCTTCAAGTCTTCGCCTTTCTTTGTGGTCTGAACACCTTGGTCTTCATGCCAAAGAGGTCAGTATACCTAACTATAGAAATATCTACAGCTAAGCAAATGAAAAAAATTTTAATGTGGGTAAATTATAGTATTGCAGTAGCCTGTGCAGTTTTGCTGATAATGTAGTCCCTCTTCTTTTCTTTTTCCTTATCATCTCAGATGAATCAAATAATAGACCCAGTAGTTGATTCAACTTACAAAGACCTGTGGGTCGCGACTGCAAAGGTGAGAAGCAGAAAGAATCGTAATTTATTTGAAGCCCAAAATTTTTGTAAATAGAAGTTTGCTTCAAAAGTGAACTTAGTGGAGAGAGTTTTTTTTTTTGTGTGCGTGTGGGGGGGGGGGGGGTATTATTATGGCTTTCTGTGGCTAGAAAGAGGGGGGAAATAATTTTGTTCTCATTTTACGTATAGAAGAACAATGCTTTGAAGATTTAAAATTCTGAAGAACAATTTGGCTGAGCTTTCTTAACTTTAAGAGGCCCAGAGCCCGGTTGCATCTGGCTGACCCACTGTGGCTAATCTGGTCACAGTTTGACCAGAATTATATGGTAGATCTACCTACCTTGCCACATAAAAAACTCCTTCTTGTCTGAACCCCAGATCAAGTACTAATTTGGTGAATTGCATTTGTATTGAATTTGGTCTCAAATTAACAATCATTTACTGGTGATTCAATCGACAGACAAATACCACCATCTACCAGGATGTCTTTTCTTGCATTCCCAGTGATCTCATACATTCCAGGTATGGATTCCCTCTATATAGCATTTCCCCCCTTTTCGCCCTAATGTTTTTCAATCAATTTAGTGTGTTGTAACTATTCACATACTCACAGAGCTGCACTTAGACAAAGCATGGCCTTCTGGAAGGATAGACTTGGCCACACTACCATTGATTTGGGAATGGCCCCAGAAAAGCTTGAATCGTACCAAAATGGAGACATGAAGCAAACTGATCCTATGGGGAGATTGCAGGCAATCCGTGGACATCTTGTTTCTTACCCTTTGGATTTCATGTGCAAGGAAGATTTAAGACCTGTGTTTAATGAGAGCGAATATTATGCTTCCCAAGTTTTTTATTAATCACTCAATAGGTGTAGGTCATTTTAATTATTTATCTGCAGCGTAAAGTGTTTTTCATCCTGGAGGTAAATGCCGTTTGAATGAGCGTTTTACCTTCTGGTGGTGAGCAATTGCAAGGTAATGATTGATTTGCTGAATTTCTTTTCTTTTTTCTCTTTGCAAATAATACTAGAAAGAGGAAAAAGAAAATGGAAAAGAAGCGAAATGTAAAATGAGCACTGTTGTACCAAATTCACAATATACCTTCTTTGCTAATAGTTGCTTCACAAGCATCCAATCGTTTAATAGATTATGAGATCGGATGACTCTTTCATCGTATAATTAAAATTTCTACATGGATGCGTGTGAATGGTGTGTGTTAAATCAAGGGTCTCTTATCATTGATGCTTTAAGTTCCATGCTTAAAGAGTAGCTACTTGTCCATGTGTTTTATGGCCCCAGACACGACAGTTCATGTCCATCAAGGTACAAATATTCTGCTGTTTATGGATATAGGCCTATAATGTTGATCGCAATCATGGGGTCATAATCATCTTTAAAATGTTTCACATCCTAATCCCTAATTCCATGGTCCCCCAAATTGACTCCTTAAAATTCAGCCCATGTGTTTGGTTGGGATCATCGTGAGCTGTTTTTAGTTCAACATCTTTTCGTAATCATACATTTATTTTAATCATGTTGCAATCGACAGCTCTTCAAGATATATAATTTTATTGTAGTTCTCTTACAACCAAGCAAATATCTTATTGTAATCGCTATGAACCGATCTTTCCCTATCATATGCCTATTTTATATATGCTCTTCACCGACTTTTTATTTATTTATTTATTATTTATTATATCTGCAATTTCATTGTTGTTGCTAATAATATCTTTTTAAATTTATTTGTACTAAACTTTAAAAAATATAATGCTAATGATGACGTAAACTGCACAGCCACTTGTCAAGCAAATCAGTTCCTTAGATTTTGACCCACTTTTATGTAGATCATAATAATAACAACAATAATAACATTACCTTGTACTAATCTTGTATCCTAAACTAAACACGGCTGTGATGCAAGAAAAATTATAAAATATTTCAAGTGTATTAAAAATAATATATTTTATATTTATAAGTATATAATTCTTTTTTAAATATAAACAATGAATTCAATATATATATATATATATATATATAGAGAGAGAGAGAGAGAGAGAGATGGATAGATAGTGTATCAGTGTATGTGGTGCGAGAGCACTCTACTCTGACCAAAGAGACGGATTTTTAACCGTGTAGTGGCCTAGTCAAATGTCTAAAATGTACACAACCCATTCACATACTAAGACAGCCTATAAATGGCATAATAGTCATTTACTCTATCCAAACTTACTGTAAAGCCATACATTAATTACTCACGTACTTAAGAACTTGAAAAGCTGGAAAGATGACAGGAAATGGAGTACAAGCGACGAGAAGAAGCCTTTGAATATCCAAGCGACAGATTTGCTTGCCGTCGTGACGTAATATCTCGGATGCTCCGGCGAAGTTAATCGGTCTTTTTGTGGACCAAGTCGCTTAAGGACAAGGTTTTCTATGCTTCCTTTTCTTTTATTGACTTTGGGATATGATCGATCATATGTAGCCAGCAAACTTTGATTTTGCTTCTCTTGGAAGTAAACTTTTTTTTTTCCCTTATGTTGAAAAATTTTTCAGTCGGTGGTGATTTCATGCGCTGGATTTAGCTTGGTTGAAAAACTTTCAGAGCCGAATACAAAAGAAGAGAGTTTGAAACCTTTTAGAGTGTTAACTCAGTGAAAGCAGTCACGTGAAAACAATTATATTTTGAATCCTGAATTTCTGAATTTCATAATATAGATAACGAAGGACGTTCTGTATGTTTGTTCTTATGAATTTCTTGATTAATGAAGCCAATTCTAAATTAGCTCTAGGAGAAAGTGAATATGCACTTCGTATGTTTGTTTTTATGATTTTACTGAAAATCAATGAGATTATTTCAAGTTTGAAATATTAATAGATGTAAATCAGCTTTATTAATTTGTTTATTGTTTTTAGGTAGCGAAAGCAATGGTGCTTTTTCCGTCTCTTTTTGATGGATTAGCGAGGTCAGTATCAATCAAGAAAGGGAAGAACTCCCAAAAAGATGTTGGAAAGGAAGCTGCAGAAGCTTTGGCAAAGGATGCAAGGAAGAGCGAGTTGATATTGAGTTCCTCAGGCATTGTCAAGTCCAACAGATCAAATAATTTTGCCTCCGTCTGCTCCAAGAGAGGGCAGAAAGGAATCAATCAAGATAGCTTGATTGTGTGGGAGGTATGTCAATTCACTTTAAATATTTATAGGCTGACTATCATAGAAGTTAGAAAAAGTTTGCTCATGTACCGGTTGCTTTTGCTCTTCGAGGTTGCTCCTTATTTGACTCAACTTAGCCTCAGTCCCAATCTAATTAGAGTCCATATCAAGTGATGTATTGGTCTTTCTAATTGAATATTAGTTTTTCGGGCTTGTTTTTGATTTGGTAGGAATTTGGATGCCAAGAGGACATTATCTTTTGTGGGATTTTTGATGGGCATGGTCCATGGGGACATGTTGTTTCCAAAAGGGTTAAAGAATCTGTTCCTTCTTCTTTGCTGTGTAATTGGCAAAAAACACTTGCACTGACATCGCTGGACATGGATTTCAAAATTGAATTGGATAGAGATCATCAGTTTGATATTTGGAAGCAGTCGTATATGAAGACTTATGCTGCCATTGATCAGGAACTTAAGCAGCATCCCGACATCGATGCCTTTTGCAGTGGTACTACAGCCTTAACAATCATTAAACAGGTTAATTGCTTTTTTCCATTGTTCGATGTGGCATATTCAGGGACTCTTTATCTTTTTGGCTAATTTAATGTTTCATCACTCGTAATATCTTAATTATATTTTTCTAGATGACTTCAACGCAAAATAAAAAGTTTCCTAAAGCAGAAGTAAATTTATAAAGTGAACGAGAAGTAGCCTAAAATTTTTCGCCAATGTTATCTGCAGGGCGAACACCTTGTTATAGCAAATGCTGGGGACTCAAGGGCTGTGTTGGCAACAACTTCTGATGATGGCAGTTTGGTGCCAATTCAGCTTACCATCGACTTCAAACCCAGTTTACCCCGTTAGTGCTCTTCCTCCTTCGTTATATAATCAGTGTTCTATACAAGTGAGCATTTTGTTACCTGAAGATATTATCCTTTTTATGGTGGTTGTAGAGGAGGCTGAACGAATAACACAATCCAACGGTCGAATATTCTGCTTGCATGATGAGCCAGGTGTATATAGGGTCTGGATGCCAAATGGAAAGAGACCGGGACTGGCATTATCAAGAGCCTTCGGTGACTACTGTGTAAAAGATTTTGGGCTCAGTTCAATACCTGATGTGACCCAAAGAAGCATAAGAAGCAAAGATCAGTTTGTCATTTTGGCAACGGATGGGGTATGCCTTTTTCTCGATATCATTTCCCATCATAAAAGAATCACCTTTAAATTTTCCTTATCCTTATGCCTGACTCTGTCGTTCAGAAATGCTAATTTTCTCTTTTAATTTGGTTGGCAGATTAGCTAATTAGAGCTTAGGCTAATCAAATGAATAAAATAGTGGAATGAGTTCATATAATAATTGCTACTGTAATACACTTCACCCACATTCTAAACAAAGTGGAACCTGACTAATTTGAGGCACTGTTTTCCACAGCTATGGGATGTTATTTCCAATCAAGAAGCAGTCCAGATTGTTTCTTCAACACCAGATAGGGAAAAATCGGCTAAAACTTTGGTTCAATGTGCTGTTCGTGCATGGAAATACAAGAAAAGAGGCATTGCCATGGATGATATCTCAGCCATATGCCTCTTCTTTCACAATTCACCAACTCAACAGGTTGACCCATTGATGATCTTGAAACAAGCATAAGCGATCGAAATTGTGTAATGAATGGCAAAAGAAACCATTCAGTGCCTGCAGACCTTGTATGTAAATGGGAACTGTGTTGGACGAAGAACATCAAATTGAATAAACAGCACCTGAATATCAGGCTGCCTCAATATTATCTTTCAGTCTATTAGTTACTTGGATGCATTGTCTTCTAGTGCATATTTTCACTTGTAGAAAAGAAACATATAGCCAAAATAAAAAAGTGATAAAAAAAATAGGATCCAACAGCAAATGAATTCAAACCATCTTTTAACATCCAAAAAAAGGGTCAGTTTTACAATAAGCCTAGGGGAATAGCTTCCTAATTTCTTGCCGCTTGCACTCTCCGTGTCTGTGTTGCAATCATTTGAGGCACAACAGTAGCATACTGCACAGCCGTGTGTTGCGGAGTATAGTAATCCAAGAGACCATACTCCGCAAAGTTAGGTTCCATATGCAAAAAATGACCAGGTACTGATCTTTTTTGAGATGGCTTCTTGCATATATCAACAAATTCTTCCATGATTTGTCTGGCCTTCTCCATTGGAGATATGGGAATATACTCAACCTTCAAAAGAATGGCTTGTGGTTTTAACAAACAAGTCTCAACAAGCAATGGAGAAAGACAATAAAAAGCATTATTACAGGCATGAGACAGCCAGCATGGGCATGATTTAATAATGTCAAATTTAATTCATATCATAAATTACCATGAAAGCAGCTACACTAGAAGATTATTGTGCTCAGTCCTCAGTCCTACACCTTCAGAAAACTAAGAACTATATAGAAGCAAAGATTCTTTCTAGCAATAGATTGGATTTCAACATTCAGCTACAGAAGCTTTAACGTTTTTGATGAAAATTAAGTGCCAGGTGAGCATTGTGAATCCTATATATAAACCGGATCAAGGCAAAGGCGATATCTCTATAAACATAAATTATTCCAAAAGTTGAACTTGAAATCTGAATCTGCATTTGCATTCATAGGAGAAAAAAGCCCCAAACAAGCACTAGTAAATAAACACATCAAACCATCCAAAGAAAGCAGAGCATCAGATAAAATGAACGAAACATCAAATAGCTTTAAACAATGACAAATTTGGGCAATTTATCTTCGGATTGAAAACATAACATGCAAGTTCATTACCTCCATAACAATTCCTCTCAAGTTCTCCGAATGACTTGGAACAACCTTTCCCACTCTCAACTGAAAGTCTCCAAGTTGATACTGAAACCCCTCGCATAAAACAAATTACAAACATCAAACAACACCACAGATTAAACTAACCAAAACAATCGCATTTACAAAGGCCACCCTCGATTTGTAAGACTGCAGTTTCTCCATTACGGTCTGAATTGTTCAATCCGCCTCGACAACGAGCCTTTGACCCCGGATCATGAAATAGTACTTGTTTGGCTGCTTCCCAAGAAATCCCACGGGAACTCCGAAGTTAGTGACTGGTCTGTTTTACCAAATTAAATCAAATTTCAGAATTATTTTCTTTTTTATATATTAAAAGAACAAAGAACTGGAGCTTAACTCAGAAACAAACATGATAACCTCGAACCATGGGTTTATAGGAGGTTAGAGTAGCTTTCCACCTCCCTTCTTTAACTCCGTTGATGCTCTCTACGCATTGTGAGACCTCGTTGAGGATTTGGGTGTTCACCGTTGTTCCTGCATTGCTTGCCAATGCAAAACCCTATACATATAAATTTGAATTCGTAACTTTAATCCATAAAAAAGAAGATCAATTTGATCTTTCTTTCTAGGATTACATGCTTACCATTTTAGCGGCATCCTCTTCGGTGGAAATTGGAAGCAGCAATCAGTGAAGACCAGAAGCAGAGATGATCCTTAAAAAAAAAAAAACAAACCAAAAGACCAGAAGCACTCGAGCAGAGAGCCAAAGACGAGACGAGCCGAAGCACGACGTCGTATACTACTTGTAAAATAAACAAAAATAGAGGTCCCAAGATGACCAAAATGCCCCTGTCGTTGAACAAAATCACAAGTGCACCGCTTCAGAATCGGAGTCTACTCTCCGTCTGTCGTCTGTCGTCAGTATCAAGCAGCCACCATCTCCAATGTAATTTTCCAGCTTATTTCTCATATGACAACTTCTCTCTCTTTCCCTCCCCCATTCTTTCACGCTTCTCCACGCCCTTGTCGGGCTTATTCTCGTCAATCTCCGATCATCCTATTGCCTCTTAACAGTTCACCTATCTGTTCACTTAGATTATCTTCCAATTCTTTCCACCAGAGAATTATCCGCCGACTTCCTCCGATCATGTCCTCGGCTATCTCTCAATCGGGAATTACCGAACTCAGTGACGAGTCCGATTTCCATAGCCTTCTTTCTCCCTCCGGTCTCATCTCCATCTGTGGCTTCGGTTCTCTTCTCTCCGGCACGTTTTTTTTTTCGACATCATTTGACTAAATTTAATTTACACATGTTGTTTATTGGTTGTTTGATTTGATGTTTAATGGAACAGAGAGAAGCGCAAGAAGCACATTTCCTGATCTGGCGAATTTCAGAGTTGCGAGATTGAACGGATTCCGGCGCGTGTTCGCTCATGTGGCGCCCATCTTCTTCGAACGTGGCATCGCCAAGCCTGAAACTAAGGTATCTAAACTGCTATAAAAAATGCAAAGACAAATCTATTAGCTTTTGATGTAAATGTGTGTGAATTTATGAACGTTTGCAGGAGATTTCGAGCTTGAGCGTGGAGCCTTGTGAAGGTGAAACTCTTATAGTTACAGTTTTTGAGATTGATAAATCAGAGGTACATGGGAAGCCATATATGCTTTTGAGTTGTTATGTTCTATTCTAGTTTGAAGAAATGGGGAATAATTAGGTGAGTGTATGTGTTGGTGATAACTTTATCTAAATGTGTTATTTTTGGAGTCAGATTCCTGCTTTTATGGAAAGGGAGCTTGAGTTTCGATTTCTAGCCGTGAGTTGCTGGATTATTTTTGCAATTATTACTGTTCTTCGATTGATCAAAGCTATTTTCAAACAGCTGTTTTGTGTTTTTTTTTTTCTTTTCCATCTCCCTTTGGCAGGTTGTGCCTGAAACAATAGATGGCAAGCCATTTGATAGTCGAGCGGTATATGGATGTTGATATTTTTAGTTTGCAGTAGCTTGCTCTTCACTTTCGTTATATATAATATTTGCTTTGCATGAGCACGTCAATTTTCTAGTTAATAGACTGCTGGATCGCAAATTGGTTGCAGGTGCTTTGTGCTCATTACAGTGATGAGGAATTTTTCCAAATTAGATGCCAAGGTAATGTCCCTCCAACTGGGTTACTGCCCATAAGGTGGCACAGAGAATAAGAATGTTGCACATTTTCTGGTTTATGTATTTCATGAGCATGTGACCACCTTCCATTCCAGGTGATATTCTGTAATATCTATTTTTCTGATTGCTGACTTTAATAAACAAGATGATGGTTCAATCATCTAATGATGAGGTTCTCTACATGTAGCAATTAGAAATATCATTTTGATGTCTGAGGTCATGTTCTGAATCACGCCTAATTGTAATTTTGCATTTCCTAATTGTTGTTGGCGCTTTTTTTGCCATCGTTTAACTGTAACACAATGCAATATGATATCCGCCATCTAATTTCATGCAGGGAGCAGGGAGATTTATTTTCAGCACTATGGCAGGTATGACATCCATAAGATCTGGAGAGATGATATCTTACCTTGTCGTACCTATCTTCGGCACTGGTAAGTGCTACATCTGATAACATACTGCCGTGCAGTGTGGAAATTCTTATAGAACTCTTTCTTTATTGAATGGCATGGCATTACTTGCGTTTCACACAAAAAATCACACGGTGCCATCTTGTTTAAAATTACTTTTTCAATATAAAAACTGTTTATTAATGGAGTTGCACATATTTTAGCAGAATGAGGTAGAAACCAAATGGGTGCACATATTTTAGCAGAGTAAATAAGATACATCGACTCCAAAACAGCTCAACTAATTTTGCACATCAAAGGGAAACAAATAG
Organism: Manihot esculenta; assembly: GCF_001659605.2. Classification (NCBI taxonomy): domain Eukaryota; kingdom Viridiplantae; phylum Streptophyta; class Magnoliopsida; order Malpighiales; family Euphorbiaceae; genus Manihot; species Manihot esculenta. The sequence goes on along the minus strand of NC_035175.2, from coordinate 845,733 downwards.
ACTTCTATTAAAGATAAAAAGGTTGCCAGAGTTCTTGCCTCGTTGATATGAAAATTTCACCAGTGTCTTCAATATAGGAACTCTTGTTCTGTGTTACCCTTAAACTTTATCTAATTGAGCCCGTTTATATCTTCTGGTCCCGTTTGTTTTTGAGCTGCCAGAAGAACAAGTTGAAGCTATTTTTATACCTAAAGTCTCAAGTCCTTAAGGTAAAGGTGCCAACAGTGACGGACCCACTTAGGGGTGGGCTCCTGAACTTTTTAAAAATTATAGCTCCTTTTATCTTTTTGAAATTTTAATATGGTATTTATGTAATTTTCATTAATTAAAGAAAAATTATTATTCAGTCTCTAAATTTTAAAAAAAATTTATTAATTTATCCTATTTAAAAATTATTCAATTAAAATATTTTTATATTTTATAAAATAAATTTTTTAATCTTTATAAATTCATGTTAATGTCTTGAGTATTTATATTATTTAGTTTATATAATTTTAATTATATGTATCATTCAATATCTATACATTTAAATATTTGTATTTTTTTTTTACTAAAGGTAAAATAATTTGACTACCGATTACTTTAACCTAGGGGTGAGCATTCGGTCGGTTCGGTTCAAAACCGAACCGAACCGAAAAAACCGAAAACCGAATTGTAGAATTTTACAAAAACCGAACCGAATAAGAGGAATAACCGAATCGAACCGAACCGATTTGGTTCGGTTCGGTCGGTTCGATCGGTTGAACCGATTTTCAAATTTTTTTTTTTAAATTCATTCTAAAATTCTATTAAAATATTTTAATTTTAACTTTTACAAATAAAAAATCAATAATAATCATAAAATAATATAAAAATTAAAATTTAACCTGGACAATTTATCATCAATTAATACAAATGCAAATATATTCATGCGAACCCCAGCTGAAATGCCCCAATACTCAATTCAAAAAGCAGTGTGTCATCGGATGTACAGATTGGGAAGATAAAATTTGAACGCAAGAATACAAAATAGAGCAATAACAGTAAAATAATACTAACCATAAAATAGCAAATTGAAACCAAGTATGCAATGACAACACCAGCAAGCAACAAAATTGCGTGGAAAGCGACCATAAAAATTAAAAACCAGAAGAACACTCCAAATTTCTGCCCACTGTAGCACCATCATCATCTCTTAATCAAATTATACTTCTGAAAATAATGTAGCATACACAAAAGCGTTTGTTATGGACAGAAAATGATGGGCATGGGAGAATAAGAATTTGAACCATGCAAAGCTAGTTGAACTTAAAGGAGGGAACCATAAATCTAAAACATATGAACAGGTCTCAAGAGAAGCAAGCTATCCCTTAATTGGCCAACACTCTTAACAATGTAATATGCTACAAGCGGATAGTTAAGGCATATGTTAATCTGTAGAGCGACGGCCGAAGATTGCGTGGAGAGCGACGGCCGACGATTGTGTGGAGACTGGAGAGAGAGAATAGAGAGCTACAGTGGAGAGTGACGACAGTCGGCGACTCAGCGTTGCAAGTGAAGATCGATGACCTGAGTTAGCCGCGATGGTTAATCGGTCGATGTCGGGAGGAGAGTGGAGGTTGGACGGTGGACGGTGGACCCGCTGGAAGTGGTGGAGCTCAGTGCTCAGAGAAGAAGAGGCACAGGTGTGACGGGAGGGGTGAGGCGGCGTGGAACCTGCGTCTCTACTCTCAATGGCACATCTTTTAGATTTAGGGCAAATGCTTATAAGGGTATATTTCAAAACGACGTAGTATAAGTGATTTCGGTTCGGTTCAGTTTAATCGAAATTTTTGAATCTAAAACCGAACCGAACCGAAATCACCGAAATTTTTGAAATGAAAAACCGAACCGAACCGAAATATATAAAAAACCGAACTAAATTTTTAAATCGGTTCGGTTCGGTCGGTTTTTTCGGTTTGAACCGAAATCTGCTCAGCCCTACTTTAACCTATGAACTAAACAATTTGGTTTTATAAAATACATAAATCTTTTAATTGAATGATTTTTATCCATGAACCTTTTATTTGAATGATTTTTATAAAGATGAAAATTAGTAAAATTTCTAAAAATTTAGAAATCTAATAATAATATTCTTATAAGTTTTCAATACCAATACAATCCTAAAGTAGCCATTCTAATTTATGTTTCTTTTATTATCTATTTTTTTTTTCAATTTAAAAAATATATATTTAATCTTTGAGAGTTTTAAATAAAAAAATATTTATAAGGTAAATTATTTATTAATTATTTAATTTATTGATTTAATATTTACATAGATCCCATAATAGTTAAAATTGAACACTTGAGATTATAAAAATTATGATAATTAAATACAAATTAATCATTTATTAGGAAAATGTTAAATTGATATATATATTATTAATTGTGCTTTAAATTTGTTAATTGTATTTTAATTTTTTATGAATTGATAAAATTAAACGGTAATAATTTTATCATTTTATGAAAATTTAGAGTGTTTAGTGTAAATAAAAAATGAATTTTTAGAGTGTTTAGTGTAAATAAAAAATGAATTTAATAGTTCACGGTTATATTTTAAATTTAAAAAATTTTAAATATAGATCAAAATATTAAAATCAAATAGTGTCTTTAATAAATAATAGTTTAGAGAATTCATATTAAAAAATTTTAAAAATTTAGATTTAATGTAAGCAAATTAATTTAATTTCTAAAATTTTATAATGTAATTTTATTTTCTCTATTTTATGTAAATAAATATTTTATATGAATTAAATGAAATTAAAATTGTAACTGAAAAAATATAATTAAGTCTCTTAACTTAAATTTCTGCGTCCATGACCGAATACCAATAAATTTCTACGAACTCTGATTCGATACGGCATTCTCTATATGTAAATTGAAAGTGGTAAAATGCCCTGCAGTGTGTTGGCAGCAAAGAATCTGGGCCGTGTCGCTCATGACAACTTTTTGGATCATACCTTCCTTGGAGATCGTAAAACAACCATCCGTGAGTATCTAGCAACAACTGGTGCAGGTATAATGGAAGAGGAGCCCCCAGAATCCCTGAAGACCCGTTATGGTGGCTGATATAAAAAATTGGTGATGTTTGAAGACAGGCTTCTTCGATCTCGCTTTCTCCATGGATCAGGGATGGGGCTAAAGAAAACTGTTTCCATGTTGTAACCCTTATTTTTGAGCCATTGATTGGAAGGCTTCTAGTAGGGAGAGGGAGCTTTTACCTTTATAAAATTAAAGCAAGAATTTTTATTGCAATATAACATGATCAAATTATCATCCTCCATAATTGTCATCCTTGTGGAATATCTCTATTTGTTAGCAATTTCTTGATCATCTACAACTGCTTCTTAACTGGCATTTCTTCCCCTATGCACTGGCGCCGGTTAGAGATTATATATATATATATAGTTAGGTATAGCTTATATTAAACTCTAAGATGTGTCATTTATTTTTATAAATCTTTTATGCCTAATTAAAAGATAAGGTATACCTAACTATATCATTTCATAAAAATTTAGAATACAATCAATATTACTATTTAGCGTAAATATATATTTAATTTAATTTATTTATATAATAGTGTTAAGAAGTAAAGTTATTTTTATTTATGTAATTGAAATTATATATTAAACTATTTAAATTAAAAAAACAAATCTTAAATTTATAAAAAAATAATTTTAAAAATAATAATTAGATTGTTTAATGGTTTTATGAACTATTTAATGTAGAAAAAAATTTTAAATAAAAAATTAAATTTAATAATTCATGATTATATTTAAAATTTAAAATATTTTTTATATAAATTAAAATATTAAAATTAAATAGTATTTTATTAACGGATAGTTTAAGAAACTCATTAAAAAGTTCTAAAGACTCATATTTAATACTTAATATGAGTAAATTAATTGAACATGTAAAATATTATGTGAATTTTTTTTCTTATTTCTCTACTTAGAGTTACATTTTAACTTGAAAACTTTTTTTATTTTTCTATTTAAAGTTACACTTTATGCATTCATTTCAAAAAAACAAAAGTTACTCTCTATACATATGCATGTAGATTGGTAGGTTTTTATGAATTAAGTGAAATTAGAGTTCTCATTAAAAAATAAAATTAAATTTCTGAATCCGTCGCTAGTCTCATTACAATAGTTTCTTGCAAACTAAATCTGTCGATAGTCTCGTTACAATAGTTTTCTACAAATTTTGTGTGACGAAATCATGGAATCAACTATTGAAACTGGTTATGAAGACATTTTTTTTCAAATTGAAAAAGCCATGGATTCAAGAAAAATGAACATCTTGTCCTTGACGTTTTGATTTTTATCACAGCCATGCACTTCCCAAGTGGTAGAGTGAAATTCGAGTTAAAACTAAACCAACAACCAGCTGATTTTATCTGTGATGGGAACCGTCATCTCTACTTGCTCTGTAGGATTATCATTCACTTACCTTGATCTGCATAAACCAGGAAATCACAGCACCTTTGACAGCTTCCAATATATTCCCCTCCCACGCCACCCAAAAAATATATATATATATATATATATAAACAAAAGAAAAAAATCGAAAGGAAAAATACGCAAGGAAAGATATGATATCTGAATTGTGGCACTAGACTCTGAAAATATGGAAATATACTCTTCTTTTTTATTTCTATATCTAGTCTTGCAACATAGGACAATTAAAATCCTCATTGTTTTCCAGTTCTCTGATTAACAATTCCATCATCTTCTTATACATTGGCATATAATGATCATTAATCATGGTCCTTGAAAGGCGGATCTTACTGTACAGTTCTCTAGGAGTCTCGTATATACCCACATGTTCATTGGGTCCTCCATCATCATCTATATCAGCGGTGCTGGAAGAAGGGAAGGAAACAATATGCATGATTCTACCAGGTGGATAAAACTGGTTGCTATCTGAGACATCTGCCGAAGTGATGGGACTTGTGGTTTCAGCTGCGTTGGCTAGAACAATCTCTTCTTCAGTAATTTCTTTTGCTGCAGCAGCTTCTTCTGCCTGGGCCTCAATATCAGCTTCACTCACTTGCCTCTGAAGCTCCTTCTCCAGTTCATACCACAGCTCACCTTCAGTAACATCTTCAACAGTAGATGAATTCATGACTCTATCATTAGAAATAAGAGGCTCGTCTTCCTCAGTATCATCATGCCCTGATTCACTGCTTGAATCATGTCCTAGTTTGGTATGCACAGAGTCTTTTGTTTGGACTTCAGTTATAATAGTTTCAGAACTTTCAGATACTACAAAAGCTTCTGGCATATCATCAACTTTAGAGTGTGCTGATTGACCCACAGGACGACGTCGTGGACCTATGCATAGCCATGATGATAAAGATGAAGGAGTTCTAACAACAGCTTGGGCCACATTTTGAGCTCGCTGCATCACAACCTACATACACTCACACAACCCACAAATAGTGTAAAAACAGATCTTATGCATACATAGAAAACATCAAAGAAAAATTTCAATTGCTCACATAGTTCCATGTTGACAAATGAGAGGTTTGACTACAGGTCTCAGGATTATAAACCACAAAGATAAGCAAGATCTTACCTGAGTGCTGCTAGAAACAGGACGCAGAAGTGCACCTGCACCCGCAACTCTGGCTTTGGCACTAGCCATAGATGGTAGATGAGATCCCAGAGCAGTTGCAGAACGATAAACAACATTTAGGACCCTAGTATGCTCAATCTGATCCCGCAAATCATTTAACCAAGATGATGCTGTTACCTATAAAAAACATTTGAGAATAATAAGTCTGACAATAGATGGTAAAGAATGAATATTGAATTCTAGTCAAGCTTAAATTTCAGTACTTCAGAGCGAAGGTTATCAACTGAAGCAGCTGAAAATGTAGGCACCAGATCAGATCCATTGATTACGGTAGTAATAAAGTGCTTCCCTGATTCTGCTAAATCCCATGTCATACAAGCAGCTGCATATAACACAGTTCAGGGCATTTAGAGAAATAATATCGCTCTAGCCAAGAGGCATATTCTGATATCTACTTCATTTATCTACTTCTGTCCACTGTTGCCTTTTAAGGAACACCGAGTCTGAGATTGAGTGCAGAAGGAAAAGCTCTTAATAATAGCAAAGCCAATTTGATTCTTGTGGCTAGGATTTTAAAGTTCTACATGTCAATAAGCACTTCATGATTTAGTTTTATCATTTAGGTTTTAGCACAATTAATAAAAGTAAGATCAAGCAACTAGCCTGGGGCAAATGCAACACAGACGCTAGAAGAGAACTCCTTCTGTTCCCGAAGAATATATGTTAATAATGCAGCAGTACCACCACCAAGTGAATGCCCAACAACCTGAAAACAGTTAATGATGAATTAGATGAAAAGCTCACAACGGGACAATTGTACTGCGTGATTCTGTACAATGTTTCCCACAAAAACCATGTAACAGAATGTCAATGCACATAGCAAGAGACAATAACCAATCATAAATTTTCTATGAAATAAAAATTTTCACAATAAAAAAGCAAAATGATATAGCCCAATTCAAGTATGCAAGCTTAAAATATCTCAGGTGGTGGTTTCAGTTGGTTGCAATTGTGGTGGGCTTCTTTAGCGAGCACCATGAGTGAAAATGATTGAACACTATTTTACAAATTCCATGTTGAAATATATATTGATATTTTTAACTTTTATATTCGGAAAGCACTTTTCCAGAACTCATCCAAACGAAGTCCATGAAGTTCACATGCAGGTGATATAACAAAATGTAAAGAAATGCTGACGAGAACAGATATAGAATGATATGGTACAATTGCATTTCATACAAAATACATATTGCACTTACCTTGACATTGTGGTCAGGATGTTCATCAAGGGCCTTAAGCAGGCAAGGAGCGCAAAGCTTAGCAATCCAACGAGCTGCAGCGACCATTCCACAGTGTGCATATCCTAAAACTAAATTGCTTACCCCACCATCATGTAAAACTGAATGATGAAAAGGAACCACAGCACCAGTTGCTGCTGTTAATGTGTCTTTGATGCTATGAGTACCACGAATTAATAGAAGAAAACATTTTGAACCTTTATCATGTATAATTGTAAATGCTGGCTTCAGAAGCTGCAATAATTACTGCAAAAATTAATGCAATCTCCATTTGAAAACACACACAATACTATAATCATACAACTGATTATATAAAGGGAAGATAAAAAGCTACAACTACTTCAAAGTTCAGAACATCAGACCCACCAACAGTAGTGATTACAAATCCATCATTCTTATTGGAGTTTTCATCGATAAAAACCCAGAAGTAACAAGTTGTTAATTGGCCTAGGAATATTGAACCTTATCTATTGTGGAAGTGCTACAATTTGGATTTTGGAGAAATCTGGAACCACGTTTATCTACACTCGAGTTAAAGAAGGCAACTTTTATCCGGTATCAGGATTTAGCCGCGAATTTCTATTTGGAAAAGGAAGACCCAAAAGGCGTACGCTGAAAATGGTGAGAGATAATCCTTGCACATATGTACATGTTTAAGAGTGGTGTCCATGTAAAATGCTACCCGTATCTCTCATCTCCTAATATATTTAAAGCATACCGCGTTTCAGAAAATCATGTGGACAGCTTTACGTGACATATTAATCGAAGAGCATTCAGACGCAGAATGGTTACTTACCCCTGCTTTAGGCTTCTGAAGAAGAACATCGCCCAGACAATATCCCGTAGACTCCAAAAACACTGGAAAGGGCTTCTTGGAGAAGAATATGCAAAGGGTTAGTAATCTCAACAGGTTATTCAATTCTGTTATAATTTCAGGGCCTTTTAGCTGTACACAATTACTACCAGCATATACACTTGCAACTTGCAAATTACCCTGTAAGAAGAAGAGAGTACAACTGAGCTAGAATTCAAAAGGTAAGCAGGAAGGCAGGAGTAAATTGCATGAATTAAAAAAAAAAATAACGAACGTGAGTGTAGTGCTATCCCTAAAATTAAGAGACAGGTAGGAACAGAGTCCTCTAAACAAATATGTTGGCTCTCCAGCCAAAAGCTAAAACCCTATAATTCAGATAATCAGCGCAGCCTACCTGCCTCCGCATGAGGTAATTGATACCAAAAGCCAAATCTCCAATCGGCCATTTGCCTAAAGTCTCAGAATAAGTGAATCTAAGCGTCTCCGACAGCGTAGTTATTGTTTCAAGCCAAGTCACCGGTGCTTGAGCTGGCCTGCGAGAGATCCTCCTCCCCAATCTTAATTTTGACAAATCCCCATTCTGATCGGCTTCTTCCCTGCCCTTAGCCATCAGTCTCCGACTCAAAATGTACAAAACCACCGCCGCTCCGGCGGCGGTCGCCATTGTCCCCGCCGCCATAAATCGAAAAGGCTATCAGAGAGGAGGACGAGAAAAAAAAAAACTCAATCTTGCTGATATCACCAGAAATGGAGAATTGTGGCAGCACCTTAAAGCAATAAATAAATACAAAATGGGAAGCTCAATTTGAAAAAGCAGAAGAGGAGAGAAGTTTAATGGATGAAATCTTGAGGTTTAATAGAGCCAAGAAGAAGAAGAAAATGGATTTCATCAGATTTCACATTGAAATGTGTCGACTTGGAAAAGCATAAAAGAAATAACTTTAGGAAATATATAAGGCGAGAAAGAGGCGAAATGTCAAATGACTGAAAAGTACTGGAAATATACATGATTGAGGACTGGGTTTTGTCGTATAACGAGGGTGATTTGGTAAATGTGTGAAGGAAGAGTAGCACCAACGGGGAATAAAATTTTATAATACAAGCAGAAGAGTGCGCACGTTAAGCATCAGGTTGTGATGAGAAGTTACAAAACAGTGCCAGAGCGTGTGCGTCTGGTCAATGACAATGTGAGAATGGAATAGTTAAGGACAACTGGACAAGCAAACATCTAATTGTTTTTATATTTTACCTTTCATAGTTATGTTGTCAATTTTTTCTTTATTTATTTTAATAATATATTTTTCATTTATTTTTCATAATTATTTTAAAAAATTTTAAGTTAATTGTAATTTTATTCAAATATTAATAGATTAAAATTTTTTAGTAGATTATTTTTATCTTAAAATTTCGATATGTATCGAAACAATTCGGTTCAAATTAATCTAAATAATTTTTAAATTTACTCTTTATTCGGTTTAAAATAATTAATTTAAATTATTGAATAATTTCGTGCTAACTATTATATACAATTCTAATTTTTTATAATCTCTCGATATGGATAGTTTTTACAGTAAAAATAGACAGCTGACTGTTATATTCGGTTTCGCTAAATTTACAATATCTCTTATCATGATAACCAAATCGAATATAATTGCTAAATCAGAATCAGACCCTTAAATATTATGGTTTGCTAATATCTCAAACAGTTACACGTTAATTTAAATTATTTAATAATTTCGTATTATTTATTATATATTATTTCAATTTTTTATAATCTCTTCATGTAAGACACGAAAGCTCACCGTTATTTAAATTTTAGCAATTAGATAAATTTATTAAAAATTTAAATATAAACCCGTTCAAACAGTAAATTTTAAATTTAATATGTGCAAAATTTTACTATTTAGTAAAGTTAAAAGTTATTAAGAAAATAAGGGATTGAACAAAATTAAATTTGAGACTTGTAGTCAGTGTGTGCTTATTATGAGTTAAACAAAGGAATTTTAAATTTAAGAACTTTATATTCTAAATTTGATAGTTAAAATCAAAATTTTAAATCCAAAACAATACATTCAAACACATTTTTATGAAGTTTTGTATTGTTTTAAAATATAATAAAACAAGAAATAATAATTTATTTAAAGAATACAAAAATGAAATGATTTTAAAATAATTTATTTTTATGATATAAATCTTATGTAATAACTATAATTTTGAAACAGTTGATCTTAATATGATAAATTAATTATTATCTAAATAATATAAAATACAAATTTAAAAAAAAAAAAATAATGACACATGGCTTTTAAAAAGCTCTAAATGGTACAATTTAATTAGATTCCCTTTTACATATAATAATAATTACGATATCTTAAGAAGAATTGATTTCTTTAAATAGTCATATGACATATTAAAAGTTTTTTCTTTTATTATTTAAATTTTTTTAATAATTTAAAATATTGTATAAGTATTGAGATTAATTTAAAATTAATTTTGTACTCATAAATTTAATTTAATTTAATGATAAATATATGTGAATAAATTTTAAAAATTTTAAATTTTACTCTCCAATTTTTATTTAAAAAAAATAATTTTACGCATTATTTAAAATATTATTAATTTTATACATATTGAAAAAGCATTGAATTAACTTAATTATTTAAGATACAAAGAAATAAATCAGTTGAAATGTGAAATTATGCTTGTCTTTGATTAGTCAATCACGGAAATGCAGTGTAAGAAAAAAGCCGAAAGCTGTCTACAATTTGGGGAGAAAAAGAGAGAGTTTTTATTATTATTATTATTATTATTTTACATGTGATCGTCACCTTTGCAATATTCAAATTAATTTAGCTTTGTATGTTTTAATTGATGAGTAATATAAAAAACATTATTAATAATTATTTGCATTTTTAAACTTAATTATTTTACAAGATATTTAAGTTTTTTGATTTAAAATTATATATAGATTCTTGTAATAAAAGTATATTTCATGCTTTATTTATATAAAACATATTTATTAATAAATAAATAATACATGAAATTTTACATTTATTTACAATTGAAGTTTAATTATAATTAAACATAAAATTTTGATATTTTATATTAATAAACATAAATAAAAGTGTAGCTTTTGGTTTGGTTCAGAGGACGCCTTGTAGTTGTAGGGACCTAGTTAGATTGGTTTCACCTACTCCTGTGATCCGCCACCTTTTGCCTCAGTTTTCAACTGGGCATTGTATGTGTGGGTCACTCACCACAGCCGGACGCTCCGGCATTTTATAAAATTTTACAATCCACTGCAACAATTTATGTGATTTTTTTTTTTTGTTATAATTACTAATTAAAATATATTAATTTATATATGGTTTTTTAGATAATTATTATTTAGACTTTATCTATAATAAATTTAAAATATAAATTCATTTTACTTTTTATATAGATTCCATTATAAATATTACGTCTTTGACTGTATCTAAACAAATAATATTTCATTTTATTCTTTGAAATTAGCGTAAACTGCCCTCAACTTTTCAACTCCGATCGAATTAACCCTACTCTCAATGCCCTGCTTGTCAACTGAGACAACACTATCATGCAAATCATTTTTCAGCACAAACATCTTATTGTCGTTTTTTATTATTTTTTTAAAGTATAAATGTCAGAAAATTTAAATTTTGATTTGTATGATTTAAAAATTTGAATCAAACATTAACTAAATGAATAAAAAAATAAGTACTTTATCAAATATCCTATTAGTCAACAGAATTTGTCTTAAGAAAGTGATTAAGGAAAAACCAATAAGCTTTAAATAATAGGCTTTGAAGTCTGAGAGGAGAAAGATAACAGCAACATGGCAAAATTAACGTTAAGCTCTCCGTCTATACACTTCCCACCAACTGATCCACTTTCAAAAATCTCTTCCGCAAACTTTGCTCTCTTTTCTTAACCGCTCCACCTTCTTAATCACTCCCTCCTTGAAATGAAAACCAAGAAAACGCACACCCACATTTAAATTTCACATTTTTATTTTTGTACTCCCATGCTTCTCCGATTTGCTTGGTCACTTGCCATTTTCTTTTATCTAAAATGGGTAAAGAATCTGATACCATCAAATCCCAGTTGGTGTTGGAAATTTGCTCTCTGTCCACCCGTTCTCTCATTTGTGCCCATAGGCATCCTTGCAGGCCTGTTAAATCGCATTTCATCGACTGGTATCGTCTGCTCGGAGTACGTTTGTTCATCTTTGATTAGTTATGTCTTTCTTGTTTATGGGTAGGTGCTTTTATCAGATTCAGAGCCTTTCCTTTCAACATGCTCATAATGCAGGTAGAAGAAGATGCAGATATAAAACTTATACGAAAGCGGTATCATAAACTTGGTAGGCTTTGCTGATGGGTTGGTTATTTTCAATTTGTGATGTGCTTTTCTTGCCTGTTTTGATAATAGAGAGGATATTGTTTCTCGATGCAGCTTTGCAGCTTCATCCAGATAAAAACAAGCACCCCAAGGCTGAGATTGCCTTTAAGCTTGTCTTGCAGGTTAGATATATCCCTTTCCAGATTTTGGGATTAATTTAATTTGGAATCTTTTGCATAATTATGTTCAAGGATTTCATAGCATTAGATAAAATTCATGTATTTAGTACATGGGTTTATTGCATTTATTTTAGAATTGTATTTGATGAGGGATATGCGCATAAATGAAATACAGAAGAAATAACTTCTTCATCTGCTGTTTAAACTTAAAATCCTCAAGTTTAATTAAGCTGAAATTTCAATCCAACTGAAGTTTTAGAATAATTGCAAGATGGTAGGTGAAACCTCCATAAGATACCGAGTCATGTCTTGGCCGTTGAAAGAAGCCTGTAAAGTAAAAAGTGTCATGCAAATGCAGTGCATTATTCTAACTCATTAAATGGCTAACATAGCATGTACTAGAAAGGATTCCCTCTCGTGATAGGACCATAATTATGGAACACAGCATTTATCTGAACGGCAGAAAACCCTTTTAGACAGCTAAATTTTCACCGACGACATCTGCACGTTAGGTAGGGGTGCATTAATTTGCATTTAGCAACTCATCTTCATCAAACTAAAAATTGTTCTGTTACTCATTTTTGTTATGCTGTTTTCTTGCTTTCTCAGTTAGAATCTTAATTACTTGCAGGCTTATTCGTGTCTTTCTGACAATGCAAAGAGGCGAGCCTTCAACTTGGAGAGATGGAAACACTTGTGCAATGAGTGCAATAGAGTCCCATACATGCGCTGCAATTCCTCCAGCAACTTATACAATACATCAAAACTCCAGGAATCGAATCCTGCAAACTACTCAACATCAAGCAGAATTCTGCAAGGTCTGAAAGACATCAGAGAAAGATTCAAAGAGGAAACCAAGGTGATGGAGAACTGTCTGAAGGCTAATGCCGCGTTAAGGAAAGGAACCCCGCTGTTCAATACATCTGACCACTTATGTGAGAGCAATACTAGGTTCAGGTCCCGAAGAGAATCCCCAATTTTTGATCCATCAGCCTATCTATTTGAAGGCTACCCTCACACCAGGAACCGAATGTACAAGAAAACTGAGGATGTGTAGTATTCATAGACATAAAATTCATCCAACTATGGCAAACAAACAGCAATATATGATTCTCCAATCCTTGAGAACAGACCACAAGGAGCAATGTTTAAGACCAAACCTACTTGTGTCCATTCATAAACCAGAACAAAGTGTTCCATGAGACTTTTGTGACGCATGTCAAGGGAAAACTCTTCCATATTTATATCATTTCTAATTGTCGGTAGCATAGTATGACCAGAGAACCAAATATTGTTCAGATGCTTTCATGATTTTATAACTAGGACGATATCGAGCCTTAAAAGAGGTCTCGGTGCTAGAGACCTGAAACTGTTGTAGAATTTTTTTTGTACAAAAATGTTGATCGTCTCACTTTTGCAGCTTACTCCACCCATTCATCTTCTGCACAAGTTCATTTCAGCTTGAAAAGCTCTGCCCCCTTTTTCTTGTAATACAACAAATTTCTATATGACATCATTAGCTGAGATGAAAAACAAATTTACTTAAATTCAACAAGTGATCCATCAGATGCCAAGGCCATCTAGTCGAGCAAAAAATCATTTAGAAACTCGCGTTTCTTTTCCTGGTCACTTTGTACCAAAGGCTGAAGCAACTCATTGGCTAGTTTACATATTTTGGCATCCGAGGACTCCAAGAGTGCACATATTACTTTAGAACTGCAGGATAAGAGCAAAGGGGTTAACATCAGATGTAGGCTAAGAACCAGACACTGAATGAAGGGACTAACATCAGAAGGAAGCTAATCTGTAACCTTGGGCCCATACAGACATTTGCCTTTCAAAGGCTTCATCCATAAACTATTAGTGGTATCCATGATTAATTTTCCAATGGTTCGACCAGACTGGAAATTTTCTAGGACTGCGTTCAGATTCTTCAGATTTAGGCTCTGCTGCAAGAGATGCTAGAGTTTCAGGCAAAGCGTTCAGCTCGTCATCCAACATTGGGTGGAGAAGGCCTCCAGCACACCCAGACCCAGTTGCGACCTGTATCCATTACCAAATAGAAATCCTACGTAATGATTTGACAGGTCAAAGTAGATTATCCACAAAGATAATCCACTGCATAGAGTGCAGATAAAATCCAGAGCAATACAACTGACTAATAACATAATAGATATTGAGGACTCGTTGAATTCAAAGTTTCCTAAAACTGTGCATTCGATTAAGAGGAACCCAACTTTCCTTGAAGAAAATATCAGAAGCGGTAAGCAAATGGACTTACCTCATCCAATACCTCATTGCCAACTTAGCAACTCCCCTACATTCTCATTTCTCAATATATACGTCAATAAGATTCTGCAAACCACAGTAGCATAGGACTGCTTTAGAAACATGTCCAATTGAGTCATTGTGGTGATGGAAGAATGGTAAAAACTGAAGGGTCCCACACACACATACAGAGAAAGAGAGAGATAGAATTTGAAATCTGCGAAATCATATTGACAAACCTCAGCAAGGCCATCGCCGACGAACAGTTCTTGTCTTCTTAAAGAAGGATCTTTTTTCCATGCTCAGTCTTTGGCATCACGTAACAAGATTAAGCTTTTTGGAAGCTGAGCCACCAGCGCCAATCTTCGCACCTGGGTATTGCTTTTTCTTCTTCAATTTGCTGCTCTCCTGTTTCTTCGCCGCCATTGGAACGAGCTGCTTTTTTTTTTTCTTTTTTTTTCTTTTAGGCCGTTGCTTTCGGGCTTTTGGTGGTTTTGGTTGTGGAGAAGGAGGGGGATTGAAAGACGGTAGTGGACAAACTGTACATCATGGGCCAGATCCTAATTCAAAAATCCACATGACAAGTCATATTGGGCCGAATTGGACTTGGACAGTATAACTTGTCCGAACCTGGCAAGACAATCCTAAACTTGATACGTTACCGTAGCTATTAGCTTCAGCCTTCAAAGAAAGGGCATTTCAGACAACGTCGGGCAGGAAAAGCGACAAATTCCAGCTAAGATAAATGAAATTTACATGTTGGTGAAATGAAAAGCATTCTATGGTATATATGAAATATGATATGGGGGGTTTCTCCTATCGTCAGTTTTGTTTGTAGTCAAGCCTGGAAAGATATGAAGTTGTTTTCTGCCAAGACCTGTGGGGTTACTAGCAGTACAGAAAAAAGGACAAGCTGTACCTCTGAGTTTAAAACCAGTTCCCATTCACTCAAGCTTCAATATTTTTACAGTGGATACATAAACTAAACCACTGTAATTAATTAACCTGCAATTGTTAATTAGAATACTAAATGAGCTGTTAACATTATACAGAAGCAGTTGGGTTGCCTGATATGTGGATCTGACTTTGTGTGCAGGTTCTTGGCATATAATTAACCTTTTAATATATCCTGTTGTTCTCTGGACATGAGCAGCCCAATGGTGAGGTGGAATATTATCGTACTTGCGTAGAAAAGAATTTGTTTCACAGGGGAATCATTCATTCTCCTTGGGTCATGTCATGCAATCTTCTACGGGGAAATAATGGGCAGACAAAATCTACTTTGCTGTGCTGTGTTGTTAATATATGTATGTAATTTTATGAAGTGCATGTTTTTCCAGATCTTTAATCATGAAGATATCTATCAATCTAAGCAGCATATGTATTAATGTATATGTATACGTAGATGAAATAAGTGTAGTTACCACTTACCATCTGGTTGGGGTGTTGGTACTATGGAGTTTTGTCAGTATTAGAGCATGACATGTGGATCAGCACAACTGCAGTTTCACTATTCAACCTCAGGAAATCAGAATACGTCCGACACCCATGTTTTTTAGTGGAGACACATCTCTCCATTAGTCAATATCTCCATCCTTCCTATGAATTTCATTTATTAAGAGAAAGAAAAAAGAAAATGTATTTTCCAATTTGAATTGTCTAGTAGGTATGTACAACTTTGTTGGTTTCCTTCAATTAGAGGTAGTTGGATGGATTTTGAAATTATTTAGAGTAAATTATGTTGCTTCACTAACAAACCATTAAATTTTTATTAAATAAAATAAGGTAGTGTTTACTAATGAGTATTAGTTGAGTAATGTTAGAATTATTTAAGAATTAAAAAAATAGCAAGTGCAATTTATAATCAAATCAAATAAAAATATATTTGATTTTTTTTTTTTTTTTTTTTTTTTTTGCAAATTAGAGGGAAGTGATATTATTCTTTATATGTGTGTAGATATACTCAACATTGGATGCTGCAATGAGATTAGGTTGGTACCTTTATGGGAAGATCTAAGAAATTACAGAGCATCATTGGATGCTTTCAGTACCTGTCATGAGAGGGATTTCTAAGCAAACAAGAGATAACCATGTAAGTTATAATATTAAGAATACCAAAGTCCTCAACAATTTCAACATTAACAGCTTAATTGCTTTTTATTTTTATTTTTAAAAAAAGAGAGAGAAGATAAAGGTATTAATTCAGGTATTGGTGATTCATTGATAATTGATGAGGTTAAAACACATGGAAGCTAAGCTGCATCAAAGGCATCACATGAATTAGTCCATGTTAGGTGTCCTGTCACTACTCACTCCAATCCCTACAAATGGCTTTAATGATCACATGCCTCCACAAATCATTTGCTTTGAATGTCAAGTGCCCTTCATTAGGGAAACCTTTTGGATCCAATGTCTATCACCTATCCCTACTGTTTTTTCCTTTTTTTAAAAAAAAAAAAATTAACTTAATAATTAAGCTCCCATTAATATAAACTCTCCAGTCTATAATTCAGCAAGAGAGCCTAATTTTGGCACAATTTCCAACCTGTGAAGTTTAGTGAGATGGCAATAACTGGCAATTGAATAGAAGACTGAAAATAAGTAAAGGCAACTAATTGAGAGCAAACATTTGAATTTTTAGCTCACGACAGTTATTGCTTACTCTTCAATGTATATATATCTATAATTTTTATGGGTTCTATTAAAAAAATATAACATAAAAATGATAAATCTTTTATATAACATATAAATTAGATATAAGTCCAAATGTAATAATTTTCCAATTGAATGTCCAGTGAATTATTAGCTCAAGTTTCCATTTTGGGTCATGCAAAAGGACAAAAATTGACAACGTTTAATGGGAAATATCCATAGATGTCTGATTCATCTCCTTGAAAGTTTTCAGAATTAAAAGCAAGAGCTCAGATTACAAACCCTTGATGAGTGAAGACTAATCAATATTTAGTGTTATAAAATTAAGAAAATAAAATTTATAGTGCGATTGTAAGTTTAAATAAAGAAGAATGTGTTCCTTTTTTTATTTATTTTTTTTGTGTGCTAGTGACGTCTAACGGTTTCTTTACTATAGTGTCATATATTTCTATTACGCAGGTCAACACATATAAAAGTGTCAGAACCTCTTTCTACATCAATCTGTCATTTAATTTTTTCAACACTATGTGTACAGGGTGCGAAATAATTGAGCCTGTTATACTTTATCACGTTATATCATCGGACTGAATTTCTCATTGCAAGATTTAACTCGTGGTTAACCTGACCTGACTTACGTGTTTAGATCGAGATTTAAGACGTTGGGTCGACCTGCAGATGAAATGAACTTCTAAAACTTTTGGTCTGCTTCATTTCTTTATACTTGATCTTTCGGGATAAATAAGGCCAAGCCGCCATTGATATTCAATGTGTTGCGGGGGTGATCCATTGTTAGTAGGTTGGGGTGATAAGTTGTATGAACCCATATATTTTAAGCTCATAGCATCATAACTAATGAAAGCTGGGCTGCTCAAACCTCATATATAAATATTTCACTCGTCAGAAAAAAAAGAAAAAAAAAGAAAAAACAACAAAGCAGCTATAATCTCTCTCTCCATCTCAAGGCTGCGCAGTGGGGTAATGCAGTAAGAGGTGTAGAAGTATCCAAAGTACCGCATAAGAAAAAAAAGAAGGGTTAGTATTTCTTTTTTCTTTTAACTTTTTCATTTATTTGCAACGATTTATTTTATAATAAAAATAATTTAAATAAATTTATATAAAATTATATATTATTAAATTAACAAAATTGACATAAAATTCATTATAATCAAGTTAATATTTTTAACAAATTTACTTTTATAAAAGTAATGTATTTGCTACATACTATCGTACTTCAACCAATAATGAATAAGATATACCTTGTTAATTACTTCTTGGCCTCCATTTTAATTCGTTAACTAAAGAAGAAAAATGTTTAGTTTTTATTATTCTTTAATATTCCTTTCCTTAAAAAAATACACTTATTTTTGTTTATTCATATTAAATTGTTAAATTGTAGTTCATATATTATTTTATTAATAATATACTCATATTAAATACATTTTAATAACATTAAATTATTTACTTTTTAATTAAAAATAATTTAATGAAATGACTACTAGAAAAGACAAAATAAAATTTATTTGAGATTTTTTTAAAGCAAACTCTGATTGTAAATGCTACATTTTCAAAACATTAATTAACACATACTATTCAACCTAATTTTTTCATAATGGCCGCTGGGTGGGGCCGCGGCCATGTTCCATACTTGAATAGGAGAGTTAGGTTCCCTGCTTCATATGGATCATAATCAGACTTTTTAGGATCCATGATTATAAATTGATTTTAATTTAATCTCCATTTATTTTAAAAAATTTTCTTTTATATTTTTTAATATTTAAGATACCTTACAAAATTTAATTAATAAAAAATATTTTATTAATAAAAAAATAAACTATTTAAAAAATTGATTTTTTATTCTAAAAAAAGTAAATCATTTTCATATTTGAGTATTTTATTAAGATATTTATATATAAATTTCTTAATATATTTTATTTTTTAAATTAAAATTAAAACAATAAAAATAAATTATATTATTGAAAATTTTCACAAGCAAATAAAGTTTAAACCATTTTTTATTTTTTTAAATTTTAATTATGCTTGATTTGGTCAAATTTATTTTAAAAAATGAATGAGTTCTTACACTTTTAAAATAAAATTTTCATTCCGAAATATAAAGTTGGCAAAAAAAAAATATTAGAAGATTGTTGACTGTAAATAGAAGATAAATCTGAGGATTAAATTATAATTTAGCATTTATATTTTAGTGAAATTTACATATTTAGATATACATTAAAAATCAATTATTTGCCCATCCTGACTTAATCAGTGAATAATATATAAAATACATTTAAAAATTTAGAATGAATCACTTTATCTATTTTATGAAATATATTTAGTCGTGTATTTAAATTATAATTTGGACAATAAAAAAGTGCTAAAATTTATAACAATGTTTACAATTACTCTTAAAAAGTGAAATGTTAAAATTTTGTTTACAATGTTTTTACTTTTCAATTTGCCTTAAATTGATCGACGGCGATTTATATTAATTTAATTTTCATAAAATCTAAACCATTTTGACTGCAATATAACTCAGATTAATTTCAATTTCTAGTAAACCTGGCAGGGTCTAATTTCTAACGAACCCCTCATTCACTGCCATTGGTCCCCTACCCGGGAATTTATCTTCTTGATATTGCTTAGGCGAACCCACGAAAAAAATAAAAAAAAAACCGGAATCATTTTGGTTGAACCCAGAGGTCCCAAATTTGGTCCTATTTAGACCAAACCAAACTACGATGATACTTGTTTTTTTT
Organism: Manihot esculenta; assembly: GCF_001659605.2. Taxonomy (NCBI): domain Eukaryota; kingdom Viridiplantae; phylum Streptophyta; class Magnoliopsida; order Malpighiales; family Euphorbiaceae; genus Manihot; species Manihot esculenta. The sequence goes on along the minus strand of NC_035175.2, from coordinate 825,809 downwards.
TTTTTAAAAAAAAAAAAAAACTCTCTCTCTCTCTCCTAATGCTATACGTGTGTGAGTGTGTTCTGTTATGTTCTGTCAAGTGATTGACGCCAGGCTAGCATCTTAGCTATGATTGACGTGGGTCCCACTCTCCCCTCTGCCCTGTCAACCCACATGCTGTCTCAATACCCCATGCACTCTCTCTTCCCTTTTTTTATTCCTTTACCTGCAGTCGCACTGAAACCTCGTACCACCACTCATTTCTTCCCACGTGTTCTAATGGGTATCCAACATTTCACCACCTCACACCCCCCCCCCCTGTTTCACCAAAACTCCATCCACCCCCCTTCTAAACTTATCAGCCCCCCAACATATTTTTGTTCCCTTACAAATCAAATCTTAACACATGTAAGCCCACACTAGCACTGCTGCTTAAATTTAGCTTCTTCCAGCCCTTCCTCTCTCGCTAATGGAGGGCCGTTTCAAACAATTTTGTCGGCGAAAGACGTTATTAATCATGTTCATTTAAACACGGTAATTACTAATTAGTCGCAAATGGCAATCAATATGGTTTATTAGTTTTTAATATTTTATTCTTTTATTCCTTTGTTCTTACTTACCCTATTGTTTGCTCTTGCATTTCCATTATATTTTTGCATGAACTAAAATAAAAGAGCTGTCATTTCTCACTTACAAACTTTTAAATTATTTTCTTTGTCTTATAAAAATAAATGTCAATAGTTCTTGTGTCATTTATATATAATTAATGCTTATTATTCACTAGCTTACAGAAAAGTTGCCTCCCCCCCCCCCCCTCTGTTTTTCTGGTGCTTCTTCTCCTCCTCCTCCTCCTCTTCTTTCTGGTGCACTTCGTTCAATCTGTTGCTGTTTCTGCATTCTTTGTCTCTTGCCGAGGCTGTTTCTCCATGAAGATGCCAGTAAGTACGTTATATTTATTTATTTTTTTTTTCATCTGTGTTTTGGACTTCTTTTTTTCTTTTTATGTTCTTGCTAAATCTGGAAATTTTTGTATTTTGATTTCTCCAATCCTATGATTATTTGTGACTGATTGAAGATTCTTTGAAGTGCCATATTGGATTACCTTTCTTTCATCTCTTACTGTTTTCTAGTGTATAGCCAATGGCTATGATACGGAATTCAGTTCGTATTTAATGTATTTAATTTGCATAAACGATATGCTTGTATCTGTTTCTTGTTTCTTGAAAGTAAAGACTGATTTTGGGTATCATGTCCAAACCAATTCTCTCATTCCTTTTGTTGATCTCTGTGACTCTGGAATTCTATCTTTACTAGCTGTTGGTCTCCTTTTCAACTGCTTTGCTTTCCTTGGATTCTAGACCTTTTCAACTTTTTCATTGGTTGGTTTATTTAATGCATTACTTTCTTTGCTTTTAGAGTTACCAAACCATACTTCAGCTTTTTGCATTTGAGATATCTAGTTTGTTTCCCTGAATTATGGTCGCTTTGCCATCTTTCCTTTTATTTTTTCTGTGACCACTAATTTTTCTTCCTATTCTAATTAATGGGGATCTCTCATATCCTATTGCTTTTACTTGGAGATAATATGTCCAACATTTAGTTTATTTGATTTTGTTTAAATGTGCATTACTTGTTACCACCTACCAGCATTTGGATTTATTCAACAAGAAGGGCGACTTTGTTTTGGTTTCTGTGTTTGCATTCTCTTGTTGGTTTTTTGAGCACCTTAATTCGTAGATTCCGTGAGTCAAGCAAAGGACGACGACTAAGTTGGCCTTTTCATTTTGGTTTTCCTATGGAAGTACCATTGCTCTCTGTTTCTGTTTCTGAGTCATTTCTATTTAATGTTGTATTATTTACAGCAATATTGAATCTTGATTTTGGAACCTGTTTTGAGAAATGTGTTTCCCAATATTTCAGGTGGCATTGCTCTTGCTGCTGGCACTAAGATATGCTATTGGAATTAATGGAGAAATAAGCAGTGGACAGTGCGATTATAAGCCTAGTTTAAACCCAAGACCACACAGTGTATCCATTCTTGAGTTTGGTGCCGTTGGAGATGGGAAAACATTGAATACCATTGCCTTCCAGAATGCTATTTTCTATCTCAAGTCCTTCGCTGACAAGGGAGGTGCTCAGCTTTACGTGCCACCAGGAAAATGGCTTACTGGAAGTTTCAACCTTACCAGCCATCTCACACTCTTCCTGGAAAAAGGAGCTGTCATTCTTGGATCCCAGGTAGTTTATACTCTATGTTTCTATTCTAGACACTGGAAAAATCTTCCGATGATGTAAAGCTATTCAGTTTTTATTATTATTTTTAACTCTTGGATTTTGGTATGAAATTTCCTTGCTTGATAGAATCCATCTCATTGGGACGTTCTAGATCCCTTGCCCTCATATGGTCGTGGGATTGAACTTCCTGGAAAAAGATATCGGAGTCTAATAAATGGATATAAGCTGCGTGATGTGGTGATTACAGGTAGCTTGAGTGTCTGGAATTTCATTTCCCCCCTTCTGACTCTTCTTTTTCCCTTGGCCTGCATCATGGATTATCTTACATTTTGTAACTGCTTTAGGTGATAATGGAACCATTGATGGCCAAGGCTCAGTTTGGTGGGATTGGTTTAATTCCCATTCATTGAACTACAGCCGGCCTCATCTAGTGGAATTTATAGAATCTGAACGTTTGGTAGTTTCAAATCTTACCTTCTTGAATGCTCCTGCATATAACATTCATCCAGTATATTGCAGTTAATTTGGTCAAAGCATATGTTATTTTTTGTTCTTCTTTTTCCCCCAATTCTTTGTTCCAGTTATCATTATACAGCATGACTTACATGTGTATACGATTATACATTGATGCAGTGATGTGCTTGTTCAAAATATGTCACTTTCTGCTCCTCTGCAATCCCCTTACACCATCGGCATAGTCCCAGGTTTGTAGAACTGAGTTATCTTTAAGGAAATCACCTCATGTTTCATTGACTGCACTCACAAATTAGTAGTGGTTCTCTTTCTTTTTATGTTGCATGATTCAACAGCTACAGCATCTTATTTAATAAGAGGTGGCAAGATCTGAATGTCGTATTTGATGCCCCTTTGAGGAATTGAGGTCTAATTTGTCTAATTTCTGAATTATAAACCCCAAACTCTTTGAGGAATGCAGTATTTGAATAATAACTAGTTGATTAGCATTAGGTTTGCAGCTTCTCTTTTTTATCCTAAAAGGCATTCGCTCTATGCTTCTTTGATAATTGTTTCTATGATCATTCTAATCAATCTATAGAATTATTTGAACATGCATTATGAAGATGATTGATTATGCTTTCTAATTATTGTATATATTGTCAGATTCTTCCAATAATGTATGCATAGAGGAAAGTATTATTGAAATGGGTTACGATGCTATTGCCCTCAAGAGTGGCTGGGATGAATATGGTATTTCCTATGACAGAGCTACTAGAAATGTCCACATAAGAAGGGTCCACCTTCAATCATCTGCAGGCTCTTCCATTGCTTTTGGTAGTGAGATGTCTGGTGGTATTTCTGATGTGCATGTGCAGAAGGTCCACATATACAACTCATTTAGTGGGATTGAATTTAGAACAACCAAGGGCAGAGGTGGTTATATTAAAGGAATATATGTATCAGACGTTGAAATGGAAAATGTCAACATAGCATTTGGTGCCATTGATGATCATGGGTTACATCCGGACAGCAATTTTGATCCTAATGCTCTTCCAATTCTTGATCAAATCACCTTGCAGAATATAACTGGTACAAACATCACTATAGCAGGAAATTTCACTGGAATTCAAGAATCTCCCTTCACCTCCATTTGTCTCTTTAATGTCTCCTTACTGGCTTCAGCATCCTCAAATTCTTGGATATGTTCAAGTGTTATTGGCTCCTCAGAGTCTGTTTTCCCGGAACCATGCCCTGAGCTGATGAGCCTGTATTCGAATTCCTCAAATTGCTACACCCCCCTGATTTCGTACGGTGAATCTGCAAGCTTATGATTCAATTCCTTCACACTACAATCACATGGGGTAAAATATGGATTCTTCAAAAGTTTATGTCTCTAAAGTGGGTAAGATTCTTTCCAATAAGTTGGTTGGCTCCTTGGGTTTGCATTCTCCCATGTTGAAATCTGCAAGATAATTATTTGTACAGCTTCATTTCTTCATTCATGTGTAAGAAAATTTTTGGTAGTGATTTGCAAAAAAAAAACCACAAGTACTCAGATGAGACTAGCATTACTATTTATAGTTTATTCCTTTCATGTTTATAATAAAGTTTGCTGCTGTACAGTTCCATTGTCAGAAGATTTATTGTTTTTCAGGATTGTGCAATATGATTGGATCCATCTATCCCTGGCAATTTTCCAATAGAGGCCAAACCTATCAATAGGTTATCTGAAAGAAGAGCTAGACTTCGACTTGTCTTTGTTTTGGCATGGAGATTTCCTGCTGTCTTCTCAATTGATTTTAGCACACATTAGCTTGCTTCCTTGAGGCAAGGCTGCACATAAGGAAAGCAGAAAAACTAAAAGAAACTATAAAAAGAAAGAAAACTAAAAAAAATAAGTAAAACAAAAGGGTGGTGGGAATGTTGCCGGCCATCATGCACGAGCAACTCTTGTAGTAAAATGCCAAATTACAGGAGGAATTTTCAATTATATTTTTATTTTCATTAACAATTACATAAGTTTTATTTTCTAATTAAAAATTCACAATATCCAATTCACAATCAATAAAAAGAGCATGTGCAATGACTATGAGTAAGGAAACTAGGTATTCACGCCAATTATTTGATCTTTTAAAAATTTAATTATACATGATTATAATAATAAAAATTTCAATTAACTATAATTTATCCAAGTGTTAATATATAATTGTTTATTGTTGTATAATTCTTAGAAAATGCTAAATCTCTATTTGAATTTTTCATAGCCATCATAAATAAGGATTTAGTCTAAACTGATTTCAGTTTAAAATTGATAGTTCTGGTTTAATGATTTAAAAGAATCGAAAAGTATATTTTTCTTTTGTTATTCGATTCAGTTCATTAAATTCAATAGTTTATATTTATTTTTAATTTATTCTGTTGTTTTTAATTCGAGAAATTTATTATTAGTTTTAATCAATTTTAAATTTGAATTAAATAAATTCAACTTCGAATTGGACTGCATTGCGGGTTATGTTTTTATCCGGAAATCAATGTCGGATGCGGCCTATTCAAAACCCAGCCCAAACGGGCCAATAATCTGTCTTGGAAACCCCCCAAAGAATACCTAAAATTGAACAGAGGGAGTTTTTAAAGTTTCGGTTAACCAAAGACGGAACGCCCTAAACCAGAGAGACCTCCCCTCTCCTCTCTCCCTCTGCCATTCACCGTCGTCGCATTTCGCAAGCTCTATCTCTACATACGCAACCCGCTGGAAGTTACCATTTAGGTACGTTTGCCTCCACTCCTCTCTGGAGTTTTCTCCAACTCTATGCGGAGAAAGGACTGGATAACTTACTCTTCGAATTTTAACGCAACAGTACAATTTCTTTAGCTTCATGCTGCTCTTTAGCTCCTTATATGGTTTACGAACTATGAACGCATATTTTTAATGTTTACTTTGCTATTTATATTTCAGGATAATGGTCTCATCGAATATCAGGGACCTCTTGACTGCATTTAGTCCTTCATTGGACTACTTCGCAATCAGTTCTGGTGATGGTCGCATAAAGGTACCTGGACTCCTTATTTTAATTCTGTTAATGCTTGGGGAAGTTTTGAAAGAATTGATATTGGTGCTTATATTTTTAGCTCAAATGTCATTAGCTAATTCTACTCTGATTTTGTTTTCTATTGGGCATTAGAAATTTCTTCATTGTTATAACTTAACAGCTGTTAATAAATATCTGTTTTTCAACTAAATGACTTTTTGTTTGGATTTTGAAGTTACTAATTCTGCTTTCTCTCATAGATATGGGATACGGTGAAGGGCCACCTGCAAACTGAGTTTGCAGACATAACATCATATGATGCTAATTTGTTTACTAAACCTGAAAGAGGTCACCTTTCAGTTGATTATACATGCATGAAGTGGTTATCACTGGACAGAAAGGTTCATATATATATACATATATTTCTAATTTATGTGAAACTTTGGCTTATTATTGCATTTGCAAATGTGCAACCCGGACTTTCTAATTTAACTTTGTGCTTAAATATGTGACTGATTGCAGAAGAAAAGGAAGCTAGGAAGCTCACTCCTGGTATTAGGAACAGGCAGTGGTGACGTTTTGGCACTCGATGTGTCTGCTGGTCAATTGAAGTGGACGGTCAGTGATTGCCATCCTGGGTGAGTTGCCATATAGTTACATTTGGTACCTTCATTGTTTATGGGTATTGAAACATTTGCAATCTATTGGTTTCTTTTGGTTGATGTGAACTATAGAATTTTTTATTCTTGGGCACTCTTGCTTTCTCATTTCTGCCACATAGGGCTTGAATCTAGTTTTGGTCGGTTATCGGTAATGACCCAAAAACCGGACCGCTATTGTCACTAGAGTTCAGATCGACTTAAGGGAATCCGTAGTATGCCTACTAATGCAGTCGTACTCGGATTGCTATGGGCACTATGGTTTAGAGACACTATGGTTCAGAGACTTAAGGTCGCTGGAGTCCGTAATAAGCCTACTAATACATCCTGTTACATCTATATAATCCCCGCATGCACTTAAAAATTTATATAAAATATTTTCATCTCATAAATCAAAATGAACCAAAATTCGGCATGTGCATGCATACATAACTGAAAACATAAACTTATACTAAAACTCTTATCAAATTCTCTAGTATAATCAATATTACATGTCACAGTTTGGTTTAAACACTTTAACTTAAAACTTTTACATGATACTAGAACTCTTATCAAATGCTCTGGTATATCAATATTACATGCCACAGTTTGGTTTAAACAGTTTAACTTGAAATTTTTATATGATAAGATCATTAATAAGATGATAATAAGATCATTAATAAGATCATAAAAAAAAAAATCCGAACAAAGCACAATACTAGACCGTAACATCAATTTATGTCCACAATTGACTATTTCATAACTAGCTTATACTTACTGCTAAAATCGAACTCCCATGCTAATTATGTTCCTGCAAATCAAAACTGAACTCCCATGCTAATTATGATCCTACAAATCTAGGATTAGGGAAGAGAGATAAGCTACTATAGTCCAGTGAGTGAGTAGAACCATGGTATAAAGCAATTTAATAAAACATATACTTGTAGGAATATGTCATAACACAAACATTAACAGTAACCCTTTATAAATTCCAATAGTGGCCGGTCCACAACGGGTGTTTTTTAGGACTTTCTCTTAAATATAAATATATCTACAGTGCTAAGGGCATAGAATGGACACACTGGTATTTCTCTTACATAAAGGTATGGGTGTAGAATGAGTTTTGACTTAGACTTCCATATCCGTCAAACATAACGTATCACATCATGTTCGAGGCTTAGTGGGTCATCCAATATCTATCTACACCAACAATTAATTATGCAATGCATCATATTTGTGAATTTTTAATGCAAAACAACCTATTCATATATATATATATATATATATATATATATATAGCATTTGTGATGCATGAGTATGCTTAAAAACATGTAATTTGATTAAAATAATAGTTTAGTTTAGTTGTACTCATCTCTGGCGGACATCAACCTCTCTCTAAAGTAGTTACTTCACTTTTGACCTCTACGGCCTCTCAAGTCTTATCCTACATTGATGGACTTATGAGGAACTAAACATAATTTTTTTATAGCTCTTAAAATTATCTCAATAAATTCCTAAAAACACATAAGAAAACACGTAGAAAACGGACTGAAAACGATTGTACAGTGAACTTTCGGCAGCAGGTTTGGCAGCCTAAAATCCCTTGCAAACCTAAAAGTCCCAACTTTTAGAAGTAGGTTAGGTCACCAAGGGTGGAAGTCTTCACAGGCAGGTTTGGTGGCCGAAACTGGATTATTCTGCAATGTAGAACTCGATTTTTCCTCTACACCACTACCTCCAAAACACAAACCAAGCCACATACAACGGCTAAAAACCATATCAAAACAACATGAGCTTCTAAACAACTAGAAAATCTCATAAACAACAACATGCAAGCAATCTATCATATTTAACATACAAGGATTAAGCATGAAAGAGAAAAACATAATCTTGCATGCAAACCAAACTAACTCCCAAAAACCGAGAAAATTCAATTGTTTCTTAACAAAGCAACAAAATCATGCATTTTGCAAGGGTTTTAAGGAGGTTTAAAGCGAAATCATAAAAAATTTACATAAGCTCACTTTTGCCCAAAAATGAATAAAATCTCTCTCCATTTTTTGGTTGAGTTCTATTTATAGGTGGGCTGGAACCTTCGATGGCTGATTTGGAGATTCGGTGGCCGAACCTTAAAATCCTGTAAAATATTTTGTTTAACACATTTTAAAATACTTAAAATTCAATTTATAAAAGACTATTTTACTCTTTAAAAATTTTCGGTTTCGAGATTCTGATTCCAACGGATATTCTGTCGGAAATTTAGAATTCCGACACCAGAATTTAACTGGATATTATATTATCTATCTGGTTAAAACGATATCTGGATTTTTTTTTCAATTCTACTCCAATTTTTTCTGCTTGAATGCTGAAACTTACAAATTTTTTATTTGCTCATTATTATATTGAATCGCATTGTTTGCCTTCATAAATAGATGTACAGCGTTCTTGTATTTGTGTACACACACAAGTAGCAGTCTCATGACGATAACATGTGAACTTCAGATTTGCTGCAGTTCTTTGGCTACTATTTGAGCATATACTGATCAACTGATTTTAGTTAGAGTTTATACGTTGGGTTACAATTTGATTGCCTGCCTAACTCTTTTACTCCCTCATTTGCAGGGGTGCTAGTGCTATTTCATTTTCAATGCGAGAATCATGCATTTACACTGCAGGTGCTGATGGAATGTGTTGTAAAATAGATCCGCAAACAGGAAATATGTTGGGGAAGTTTAGAGCTTCTAATAAGGCAATATCCTCTATGTTGGTTTCACCGGGTATATGTCCTTTAGGCCTTTTGTTGTACCCATGCTTTATGAATGCATAGAAACAAACACTCTTTTGCTCTGGCATCCTTGGGCCCTGCCTTTCTTATCCCCTCCTGTCTCCTTGCTAGTGATCTTGTGAAGGCTAGATTCTGCAATTATATGGTTTTATTTTCAAGATGGTGATGTTGTATTAAATAATTGCAGATACTTAATTTGGCATCAGTCTAAGCATTTGCTATTTTGTGGGAATGATCATAATGACTTGTAAATGAGTGTCTTTGGAATATGTATTTTCTGTAACACAACTTTTTTTTATTTCTGATACTTTCCCTTGGATGGTGTCTCTGTGCTTCAGATGGGAAGATATTAGCAACTGCAGCTGCACAGTTGACTGTTTTTAATTGTTCTGATCACAAAAAGATACAGAAATTTTCTGGTCATCCTGTGAGTGCAAATTTGTTCTTCATGTTACTTCTATTTATGCCTGTTTTTGGTTTGTTTCTTGACATGATTATACATTATATTTCATTTGTATCATTTTGTATTTTTTGCCCATCTGTTTTAGGTTATGAAATTAATCTTGCCGTATTTGCAGGGAGCTGTTCGTGCTATGTTCTTTACTGATGATGGAAAATATATTCTTTCATCTGCTACTGGGGAAAGATACATTGCATTATGGAGGGTGGATGGTGGCAAAAAACAGTCAGCAAGCTGTATCCTGGCAATGGAACACCCTGCTGTATTCCTTGATTGCTGGCGCCTTGAAAATGAGGGAATTGATGCAGGCTTATGTGTTTTGGCCATTTCAGAAACTGGTGTTTGTTATACATGGTATGGACAAAGTATTGAAGAATTACGTAGTGTGAAACCCACAAAAGTTGCAATAGCTAATGAAGGATCTTTTTCCAATATTCACAAGGGTGCATTACCTACAATTTTTGCTGCAAAATTACAAGGCATTGTCAAATCTAAGGCTGCACATGTGTTTATTGCCTATGGTTTGCTTATTAAACCTTCCTTTCAGAAAATAGTAGTGCATTCAGGCACAGACATAGAGTTGAATTGCTCTCAGGATGGAGTTCTCTTACCAGTGAGTCAATCTCTCATTAAATCTAAGAAAGGGTCAGATATACAGATTGGAGGTAATACTTTTCTGCTGAATTGATTATTTGAGAGTTCTTTTTGGAAACTCATGTTCTTGGACAATTCTGATCTTAATATAATTCTGATATTCAAGTACCCAAGTCATTTCCTGGCTTATTTGACACATACAATTGAATAATTATTCTGAACATGCTCTTAAATATGCCAGGTCCTTGTGGAGTCATCATTTCCCTTATGGGATTTACTTTAATAATTATGCTTTTCTTGAAATCTTGTTATTAGATTTTAATATGAAGATTTGTTTGAGTTTTATCCTCCATTATTTATTCAGTCCTAATATTTCTTCTTCAGTATATCAAATTTATGTGATGCATGTAATTCCCTTCTCTGATGATTTCAATTTTGATATGCCTTGGATTTGCGATGACACGTGTTGGCTAATACTTGTCTAACAATTCAGCAGTTACTGCATTGGACCGTGCCAATGTGGAAGATGCGTTGCTTCCTATGCCAAAAGTTTCTGATTTTCATGACAAAAGGATGTTAGAGAAAGCTTTAAACAATGACTTGGATGAGGTCATGGTGGATTTGATTGATGGTAGGAGTCAACCTGAACTTGTGGAGAATAAAGGTAATTGCAGGAACATTATGAGGATGCTGTTATCCACCTTGGTCATGTCTTTTCAAGTTTGTGTAGATCATTGTAATGATTGAAACCCTTATGCCATTCATAGTTAAACTATATAGTTCAATGTGTTCTTTTTGTTTGTGTTTCAGGTGAGTCTGATTTTTTCCCTGGTATTTGTAATTCAAATGGCATTTTTGGTCCTTTTATTCCTGTATGAACCTTTCAGCTTACATCTGATACTGTGGTATTTTGTTAAACTAGTCTTTTGTCCAATCATATCATATTGATTTATACACTTGAGCCAATATACATAAAGCTTTTAGGCTGTGTTATAAGGAAGCATCACATTTCACAAGTAATTGCTCTCTTCAGAAGATGGTGAAGTGTTGCATAGATTTTGCACGCTCCTCTGGCTGATAGAAGTAATGTGATTGTGAAGGCTATAAACATTCTTGAGAGTTGAGATATTCTCTGGCAAAGTTGTTGATTAACTTCATGATTTTTTTTTTTATTATTTTAAATTTATTGTGCTTATCTATGTAGATGACACTGTAACAACTTCCATGGAGAAGCATTTGAGATCATTAGAAATACTTAGGAGTAAGGATGATGGTATGTTCAGATCTACTCTTGCTTCTGCAACATCTATGGGTATTGATATTGAAGCTAATATTCCGCAAAAGAAGGTTAGTTCTTCTTTAAGTGGGAACTTGCTGTTTCTTAGATTGTGTTTTGTGATTCTGGATCTCTCTCTCTATATCTCTTCCATTTTTGTGTATGCTTCAGATATGTCATTGGCTACATTTTTTTCTCTGTTAGATGAGAGCAGCTGTTTTATCTCTGGAACCTAACAATGCATGCAAGTTATTGGAACTCTTGTTGGCCAAATGGGAATCCAGGTTTTGCTCTTGTTCTTCAAGGATTTTGTCAATTATCCTAATTTTTTTTCTTTTTTTTTTGGAGGAGGGGAGGGGGGTTGAACTAAATTGTATTTACAGGCTATAAATAAATGACAACTAACACAGAAGTGTAAACTCTGATTTAGGTTTTCATATGAAAAAAATTGGATCTTAAGGGCCTATATATAAGTGACAGCTAAGAATTCAAGTTTAAGATACAATCCACCCAAGCTCAGAGCTGGCTTAGTCTTTGCATGAACAGCAAGCAATTGCTTCATTTTCTGTACCAATTATATTTATATATATATATATATATATATATATTTGGAAGCCGTGAATCTTAATTAGCCTTGAAGTATCAATACAATAAGTATGATTTTTGAAAATGTGGTTGTCTTCAACAGGTCATGTAGTGCAAAGCATATTCTACCATGGATATACTGTATATTGGTCAATCATGGCCAGTATATCATGGCTCAAGAAAAATCAGAGGCCCAAATGCTTAGTTCATTATTAAAGGTAGAAAAATATTGAAGATTATACATGTACATTACTTCATCTTTTCATGTCTACTGTATCAGAACTTGATAGTATCTTCTTGCTTCTTTTGGAATAGTTTTTCCTCTCGATATCTTTGTATGATTGGGACTGTTTTACCGTTTGAAATGAAATGCAAGCAACTTTAACTTATGGTCATCATGCTATCTGAATTAAACACAGTATAAGAATACCAGTATTTGTGGTAACACTGGATATATTTTTGGTTGACATGGAAGCTCATTACTTTAGTGCATAATTATCAATTTCCTTGGCTTGTACTGAATTTGGTCTTGAGATTTTATCCCAAATTTTAGCCATTGTATGATTATTGATTAAGAAAGCAGGTGAAGTTCATTTCAACCTTTAGGTAATAGACCTTTAGTTCTAGCGATTTACAGTGATGGACACTCCCACTGTCTGTCACCAAAATGTAGGGGGATTACTTGGGTATTGCATGATTCCTGTGCAGTCTTTGGCAGTGGGACATATTGAAGAGGAAGAAATAGGCACTTGGTGTATGGAGGTTGTGCGAGAAAGTAAAATTTCTTTCACTTAAGGCGATTGCACGCAATCTGGCAATTTTAAGCCACTGGATTATTGGGGAGTGGAAAATGCTTGTATACACCTTTAAATAATATGGCATCTCCACTTTTAAATAATATGGCATCTCTAAATTGGTTGGGTGTCTAACACTCGAGTATAAGTAAGATTTACTTTTGGGGATCTACAACTAATAGAAAATGAACGAGCTCCTGTTTTTACAGTCTATAGTATTGCCTAGTGATACTCAAAGTTTTCTATCTTCTTTCAGATAACCAAATCTAGAGGGGTGGCTGTTCAACCTTTACTAAGGTTGTCAGGTTGTCTACAGCTGGTAACTGCACAGGTAATACATTCTTACTCTTGCTTTAATCATTTTGGTGCAGTTTTGTTCACATCTAATTCGTCATGTTTTCCATCTAATTTATAATAGATTGACAAGGCTGCCATGAACAAAGCTCATGTCTCAATGCATAATGACCAAATGGATGACGATGATGACGACAACGATGAAGATATTGGTGAGCAGCTTTATGGGGAAGACGATGATGAATCCCAATTAAGCAGTGATGATTATAACTAAATGCAATCTCCATAACAGGTGAACATGCTCCCCCCAGTTTAATGTATTAAAAAGTGGAACTTCGCTTAGGAGTTGAAGTATTGTACAACTGTGATAATATAGACCTCTTCTTCCTTGCATTATTTTGGATTAGGTTTTGTATTTACAAATTTAGAGAGCTGCACTTTAGTTGTGCAGGTCGATGTTAGAAAAAAACAGAAAGAAAGAAAATTCCTTGTTGGGAATAGAAGATCATTATTCTGATTACAGATGGAATTAGAAGTATGCATTTGGGTGGGGTTAACTTAAAAGTGAAATGATGTGAATGAAAGTCAAAGTAAGCTGTGGATGGCTAAAGGGGTGGGATAATACTTTATTATTGTTATTATTATTATTATTATTATACTTTGTTTTTTTTGAAAGTTCCTAGTTGATAATTGGTTTTGTGTGTGTGTGTATATAAAAAATTGGATTAGCAAGTTTTGCATTCTATTTATTGATGTTTCACTACCTGGAACATGCTTGTATTAGTTGGCCGTATTAATTTATGCTTGCTTTCACTGTTCATAGAAAAGATTTCCTGTGGAATATTGTGGGGAAGCTTCATTTGGTGCGGATTTTCATCAATTTGCGTCAGATTGTGCATAGATTTGCTGGTGCATTACTGGAAGCATAATTTCTCCCTCTACATCACATGTTTCTTTGTTCTGTCATGTATTGCCTCTATTCTTTGTCCAAATGAGAAGATGTTGGATTATATTTTTCTTGTAAAAAGGCAATCAATTTTGTAATCTGTCTAGAGCCTTTTTTTCCTGGTGTCTGCCATGGCCGCATACAGCTTGGGAAATGATTTATATGACACTTCTCAAACAATTAAAATGACTGCATCTTATTTGTCTTCAGTGCTGAATGGCTGATATTCATCATTCCTCACTCTGTCTCCAAGTTTTTAAGAGTTGGTACTGTAATATCTGCTGATCTGAATCTTGGTTGTCGGTCATTAAAAAAAGACATCTGCATATTTGAGGTCGTCAGTTATATCTGTATATTGACCAGAGTAACAGATCTAATCATTCTATAATTGTCTAAATGTCTGAAACATGGTTAGGAAAAATGTCATATTGAAGTTAAGGAAAAATTACTATTTGGTTCATCTGATATCTAGAAACACATTAATTAGTTCCTCAGTTTTGAAAAATATATTAAAACGTTTATGATATTTTAAAAAGTCTACTGATTAGTCTTTCCGTTAATTTTAACTGTTAGCGGATTTTTAAAGACCAACGGAAGAATTAATTATTAGATTTTTTAAAATTTCATAGATATTTTAACATATTTTTTAAAATTAAAAGATCAATTAATGAGTTTTCTTATAAACTAAATAGTAAATTTCCTTAAGTTTAATTAGGTGAGGACTAAAAGAAATATTCATCGTAGAAAAAGCATGATTTCTTGGCTATTTTGTATTAGTGAAGGATTTTTGGGAAAACACATCAACTTTCTTGTGTGAAAGTTTAGGAGCAGAAGTCTATATCTAAAGATAATGTAAAATGGAGGTGGGCGGTGTTTGTCAAAAATTGAAGGCTGGCAAGCATTGTTTTAGAATGTAATTAATTCTTCTATACGATTCTTCTACAAGAATTGAATAGCATGTAATATGTATTACCATCCGATCAGAAGTGGAATGCAGAATAAATTCTTCCGGCAATTACAAACTTGGAATCTCATTCTTTCCTAACATTTTCACATTCTTATTGGGAAATATTAGTGCCACCAGATACCTCTTTTTTTTTTTTTGAATTATTCTCCATCATGTACTATCTTTTCCAGAGGCGTAAGAAGGTGCCTCCTTGCTCTTGCAATACCTTTCACACTATCCTACATGCATTTGGATTTTCGTCACTGAAGATAGATGTGATGTTTCCATTGCGAGTGTTTTCATGATAGTCCTCACTGTAATGATCCATCCTACTGTAAATTGTGTGGCGAGGTGGAGAGTGGATGTACTCGTATTCTGTGACATATGGTGATGGCCTGTATGTGTTATAGCTGTGAGTCACGTAGATTGGCTGTGGTGATTCTCGTGGTAGCACATGGGCATTAGGGTATCTGGGCTCTGGTGGAAGTCCGTGGCCATTAGGGTATCTGGGCTCTGGTGGAAGTCCATGGCCATTAGGGTATCTGGGGTCTGATGGAAGTCCATGGTTGTTTGGGTGTATGTTCCAGGGACCACCATAACTAGGATAGCTGTATCTGTACCCATAATCAGGTGGGTGATGGTATATGACATGAACCTCTCCTACATCCTTTTGTCCAGGGGCTTGTGCAGGGCCTGCAGGCTGTTTTGCGTTGGTTTCTGTATCAACTTGTGATGATGATGGTTTGTCTGCTGGCGGAGGATTTTCAGGTGGTGGTGGGTCTTTTGGTGGCTCTGCTGGTGATGATGCTTCCGCTGGTAGAGCTGCTGGGGAAGGGTTTGCTGCTTCAGTGTTTGGTGGTGGTGTTGCAGCACCTTCAGGTGGCGGTTGTGGTGGTTCTGTTGGGTGAGCAGCAGGCTGATCTGATGGCTCTGTGTGGGAACATATGGTGGCAATCTTTCTAGTTTTCCTAATGGCTTTCACTATCTGTTCTGGATCTGCCCACCCAATTACTGTTAATTTTTGTTGGGGGAAGTCAATATAAAGATCATATATGCCTGTTGAAAAGGAGAGTTTAGAGTTCACAATGTTAACGTTGGAAGAAGAAAGATAAATATCATCAAATCACTTGCTAATTGCTCACCCCTAATGCCATGCAGTGCCTTCTTGATCTTCTGCACACATCCGTTGCAATCCATTCTGACTTGTATCTCTGTAACTTGAGGTTTCTGCACTTGAGGAGAAAGCGCAAGTTAGATGCTAAGTGCCCTGAAATAATAATCACTATACTATAAATTATTGTTGACGTAAAAACACAGGAAATGAGCTGTGGTTCAACCTGCACCTCAAGCTCTGGAGCCATTGTAGAGAGAAAGGAGACGGAGAAGCCAAGGGATGGAGAGGGGCGAGAGTATGAAAGAAGAATAAACAGGTGGCATTTATTTGTACTTGAGGAGGGAATATTTGAAAGGCAAAGGTGTGGGGCATGGAAGGAATCTCCTTTTCCCCTATGAGAGAAAGAACTGGGGAAGATTGATATGATGTTGCTGTAATTGATTAGGCTAGTAGGAGTAGGGTGTGGGTTAAAGAAAAGGGTCGGTTTTCTTTCCAAAGGGAATTTGCTTTAGGATGGATCATGGATGTCCATCTCTATAATTGAGCACAGGATATCCAAAACCGACCATAGTGAGAGCGGTAGATTTTGTTTTAATGGTTTCATAAGGTCAAAAATATCAAAGTAGCTTTTTTTTAAGGAGGAAGGATATCCACTATCAAGGAATCCTTTAGTCACAAGAAAAGATTACTACAGCAAAACAAAAATGACAATGGGGAGGATGTTTATTTGCTGTATGAGTTGTATATTAGAGTTGGAAAGCATAAACCTTTCTTTCATTTTTGTCATAAAGGTCGATGGAGATTGAAGAAAAAGATTCGCTTATTTGTCGTAGACGTGCTTAAAGCCTTTGACGGGTGGCAATATATAATTCTCTCATCACACCTTCAAGTTTGCTTTTCATCGCGTTGCCATGGTCCGGACTGAAATCGCCTGAATTGGTCTGATCCAAATTAACTTTAATCGACCTGTTTGATTTTAAATTAAAATTTGTTTTGGAAAAAATAAATTGGGAAATTAATTAAAGTTAGATAAATTGGGGAATTTAGTCTGTCCTCTTAAATTACTAAACTATTGTCTGTTTCAACCTGAAATCAACATTTACTTTTGATGGGAGTAGGAGGAAGAGTTGGGTTAACCTCTTACGTGACTCTGTTGTTAAGCATAATGACACTTGCATTTGGTAACTCAGATTCCACAGACTTAGCCGATGCCTTAGAATTTCCAGCTCAGTCAGGCCATAAGGCCGTTGCTGCAAAGCTTCAATGTGGCATGCCCTTGCCCTTCAGACAGGACCAGGTTGACTTGTCGTAACCATCAAGTACCTGCCAAATGTCCTTTGGGCATCTTGAAGACTAAATAATCTTCTATGCTCTGTTTATTTACACGTTAGAATGCAGATTTGGAGGAATCACGACATAAATGTATTAAAACTTCTTGTGGTCTGCTTGAGTTTGCTTTGCGCTCTAGACCTCACCAATGATAATATGTAGTCAAATGGGAATATATGTCATGTCATAAGGATTTACGTCTTTACTGAAATAAAGAGAAGTTGCTTTCCATTTTTGTCTGAAAGCAGGCTGTGATAATGCACGTTACTCTACCTGCAATCCTATCCTTTCTATCCTCCAGACCAAAAAGAAGGTAAATCTCACTAAATATTATCTCTAAAACGACAACTCAACAATGGTTGAAGCATCAAGCTAATGGTCTGTGGGGGTTGAAATTGCCCCCTATTCCTATATAGCACAAGCATACATGTCATATGAGGCAAAATAAAATTTGGGCGTGCTTTCAATTTCTTGGGACGTCATGTGGTGTAATGGGGAATAAACAGCCTGGCTAATATTAGGCTGATAGTGTATGCATGTTTTGGTTTCCTTTTGTTTTGGTCATGGACATGGTCCACACAGGCATCTCTTGACAAAACTAAACAATCCGAAAATGAAAGAGGCCACTACTGCAAAATATGGCTGCTTTTTCTTTCTACCCATTTTGAGTTCGTTGATGTTGGCGTTTAAGCTGTTCGCCACTCTAAATTTACAAGCTATTAAAATTTATTTTTAAATTAAATCTAACATGTTTTAATAGTAATAAGTAATTTTTGACACTCACATCCTTGAAAAAATTGATTAAAAATCGATTTGATTTTAGTTAATTTCAAAATAGATCATAACCAATTGATTCTGTTTGTGTCTGAAACGAAATTAATGATAAAATACAATTGTAACATAATTAATTTGACTGGAAATAAAATGACAAGATGTAATGAATTGATAAAGGATTTAATATAATAAGTTGTGATAGTCATCACAATTACAAGCATAAAGGTTTATTTTTCCCCTGCCCAAAGTTGAAGGGCATGTATAAATGTAACGAATCACATGGTAAAAAAAAATCATTAAGCATAAACATGAGGATTCTCCAAGAGGTAGGCTTCAACAACTTTGTATATCCCTACAGCCTTGTCCTTGCCATCCTCAAAAGTTTCTTCTTCGATGGTAAAATCTCCGACAGTAATATAATTGCTTGTGATCTTACAAACTGAGCCTCCATCACTTGCTGCCTCAAACTTCACTTCATAAGCAATAGAATCAAGCTTGTCTCCCAGTGGATCTCCCTCAATCAGAGTATACTTGCACATCAGATTGTCTTTATCTAGTTCTTCAATTCGATTCTTCACATATTTCAAGTTGCTGGCTGCAGCTCCAACAATAATGTTAAACAAATTAATACAACACCGAAAAAAAGAAGAGAAAATTAGCATGAATAATTAAGAGTCATGTATGTGAGATTGGTAACCTTCAGTGAAGTTGACTTGTTCAATGGTTCCAGCACCTTCACCACCTTGGATTACATCCACACTTTTGATGAACTGGGGTAAGAGCTTTGGAATCAAAATGTTGGAATCGAGAATTAAGGCCTTGAACATACGTGATGGGGCAACTGGGGATGTGTATTCTTGTGTGAAGGTAGACACACCCATGGCTTATGATCCCTTTGATTAGAAGCTGTTTTTTGTAGATTTGTAAGAAGCAGAGGCTGCTTTTATATCCTTATACATAATTAGGAAGATAGCAATAACAAACTATGAATTCCAACGGAGAAATTACAAAATTTCAAAGTCCTCCACCTTCGTGGCTGCTAGACAGACTTGTCTTGTTTCAAAGATTTTACACTGGAAATAAATAAAATCAAAATGCATGGCTATGTACACACGAGGGCGGCGCTAACTAGCTTCGACCAATCTAGACTATGGACTTCATCCCTATCAAAGACTCAAATACCATGGGCCCATGGCCCATAAGGAGCCCACTAGCTATATCTGGTCACTGCTCCAGTACGCGCCCAAATTGATAAAGGGAACAAACCAACATCAGATGGTTCAATCAATTCCGATTAAAATGGTTCAGGTTTATGCTCGACATGATTTTTGTTGAACTGAACTGCATAACCGATTCCAGTGGATTCATGGGAAGAGAATTCTCCATGCATATTTAATACAAATATCCAGAGAATTTTCCATTTATATTTAACACAAAAAAAGAGTGTTTCATATAAAGGCAAGAGAAAAAGAATTCTTCATTTGGTTCGGAGAAAATTTATTTACCTTCGAGCAATGCTAAAGAAGAAAGATTTTCTATGCTCCCATGTAATGCCAAGTGAAAATTTTTTTCATTCACAATTATATTTAAGTTCACGTTCAAAGTTGATAAAGGCATAATTCACAATATTCAAAATTTATGATTCTTAAATAATTGATTTAATCTATAAATATAAAATTATGATTAAAATGATATTGTTAAGATTTTAAGTTTAAATTTAAAATATTTATCATCTTATTTAATTTGTTAGATATAACATCTACACCAATAAAATATGTGTCAATTCTAATGCATTGTGTTTCTTATCCCCTCTCCACCTAAAAAATCAACAACAATAATTAAGATTAGAAATTAAGTTAAAGGTTCACAAAAGTTGGTGATTAAATTGAAACATCACAATCAATCCACAATCACAAAGAGAAGAAAATCCATCTTTATTTAACAAAGCCGATGGTAAGCATATAGCCAGGACAAACAAGCAACAAGCGTTATGACAATTAAAGGCGACTAAGCATAGGCATCAGGGTTTTGCAGGAGATATCCTTCGACAACTTTGTACATTCCCACTGCCTTTTCTTTGCCAGCCTTAATTTCCTCTTCGCTGAGCACAATCTCACCCTTGGTATGATAGGTACTCTTCATTTTATTTATGCTGCCACCATCAGGACCAGCCAAGAACTCTACCTCATACAAAACACTCTCAAGCTTATCCAGCAATCCATCACCATCTACCAAGCTGTACGTGTACAAGAATTTCTCTGGGTCAATACTATCTATCCGATTTTTAACATACTTCACTTGGTAACCTGCAAAAAAAATGTCCTTTGTTATATTGTTTAGTGAGTTACTATTGAGTTAAAAGAAACATTTATGTATATGTAGACAATATGCCTTCTTGGAAGTTGATCTGCCTGATGCTGCCAACCCCTCCATCACCTTCTACAAATTCAATACTTCTAATAACCTGTGGCATGAGTTTTGGGATTAGGTTGTTAGAGTCGAGTATCAAAGCCTTGAACAGTCTTGCTGGGGAAATTGGAGAAGTGAACTCATCACTGTAAGTGAAGACCCCCATGATTTCTCACACAATGAAGAAGACAAAAGCAGTCAGAAGGAATTTGAACCTGGTGGTGGAGAGGGCGAGGGGTGGTAGTTATATAGGTGGGACGAAGTTAATTTTGTCTGAACATTTGTTTTCTATTAGCAAGAAGTTGGTGTTTGTCCTGAAAGCATTATTTCATTTTTCAAGTTTATATCTCCAATGAGTAGAGATCGGCTAAATTCGTTAGGTATGGAAAGGGTCTTTATTAGTTTATTGCTTCTGTTACTTTAAACTCACGTGCTTGTCATGTGTTCTTATTTATTTATTTTTTAATTGATTTAATTATCTCAGATATAGTCTTTAGGGATCTGAAGATTTTTTTTCCCCTTCGTGCTTTCAAGCACTACTTTAGTTGTTGATCTTAGTTGCGTCAATTTCTGCTTTTCAGTTCAATTCATCACTATAAATGTAAAGGAAGAGTTCATGAATAGATGGATCCTTTACAACAATCTTTCTCTTCTTCTTTCTGTTTGCAATTATTCAATATTTTTGTTATAATTTTTGTCTTTGTTCTGTGTTTTCAATTGTTAAACTAACAATTGGTATCAGAGCCCTGTTCTTGAAGGGACTTGTGAGATGGAACCTGAGGGGAGTTTTCCAAAAGCTCCAATCATCTTTGACGGAGAAAATTATGAAATTTGGGCAATTAGAATGGAAGCCCACTTGGATGCTCTTGATCTTTGGGAAGCCGTGGAAGAGGATTATGAAGTTGCTCCGCTGCCTGCAAATCCGACCGTGGCCTAGATAAAAAACCACAAGGAAAAGAAAACCAGAAAATCAAAGGCAAAAAATTGTTTGTTCTCCGCTGTTTCAAACACTATCTTCACCAGAATTATGTCTCTCAAAACAGCTAAGCAAGTTTGGGATTATTTGAAGGAGGAGTATACTGGTGATGATAGGATTCGGGGTATGAAAGCTCTCAATTACATTAGAGAGTTTGAGCTGCAAAGAATGAAGGAGTCAGAGACAGCCAAAGAATACTCCGAAAGACTTCTCGATATCGTCAATAAAGTAAGGTTACTCGGCACTACTTTTGACGATTCTAGAATTGTTCAGAAAATGTTAGTTACTGCTCCTGAACAATATGAGGCTTCTATTACCACTTTGGAGAATACAAAGGATTTGTCCAAAATCACTTTGGCCGAGTTACTGAATTCTTTTCAGGCACAAGAGCAGAGGAGATCTATGAGGCAAAATGGTTTCATTGAGGGAGCGCTTCCGGCCAGACATCATGAAAAAAAGGATCTTCCAAGAAAGCAAGCTGGTTCAAATGATGAGCAGAACGCAGATGATCAAAATTGCGGCAAAGGTGGAGGATCAAAAGAATATTCAGCTTGTAAACATTGTGGCAGAACAGGTCATGCATCTTTCAAATGTTGGAGAAGGCCAGATGCCAAATGTAAGAAGTGTAATCAGCTTGGACATGAAGCTATAATTTGCAAAACCAAGAAGCAAGAAGCAGTTGTCCAAGTTGCTGAGCAAGATGAAGATCAGATTTTTGTTGCATCATGTTTCTCAGCAAAATGCGTTTCAGAAAGTTGGTTGATCGACAGTGGTTGTACACATCACATGACCTATGACAGAGCTCTTTTTAAAGATTTGAATCCTACCAAAATCAGTAAAGTCAGAGTTGGTAATGGTGTTCACATTCCAGCAAAAGGAAAAGGGACTGTCACAATTATAACAATGTCAGGTATAAAAACAGTGTCTGATGTTCTTTTTGTACCTGATATTGATCAAAATTTGTTAAGTGTTGGACAGTTAGTTGAAAAAGGGTTCAAATTAATATTCGAAGATGGGTTTTGTGACCTTTTTGATGCAAAAAGAGAGCATGTTCTGCGAGTTAAAATGAGAGGTAGAAGCTTCTTATATGATCCAACACAGGAGGAGCAAGCTGTTTATGTTGCAGAAACCAACAATATCACTGAAGTATGGCACAAAAGACTTGGCCATTGTCATATTCAGCGTATGTTGGAGATGAAAAAGAAAGATATGATCAGAGATTTGCCAAAGCTTGCTGAGAAATTGCCAGATTGCTATGCTTGTCAATTTGGTAAATAGAATAGATTGCCATTTCTTACATCAACTTGGAGAGCCTCACAGAAATTGCAACTAATTCATACAGATGTTGCAGGACCTCAAAGAACTCCATCCCTCCAAGGTAGCCTTTACTTTATCTTGTTTATTGATGATCTTACAAGAATGTGTTGGATTTTCTTCTTGAAGTATAAGTCAGAAGTGGCTGGAGTTTTTTGGAAATTCAAAAATATGGTGGAAAATCAGAGTGGCTGCAAAATTCAGGTTGTGAGATCTGATAATGGAACAGAATACACCTCATCTCAGTTCAATGCTTTTTGTGAAGAAGCCGGCATTGAACATCAATTTACTGCTCCCTATACACCTCAACAAAATGGGGTCAGTGAAAGGAGGAACAGATATGTGATGGAGATGGTGAGATGTATGTTGCATGAAAAGAACTTGCCTAAGAGTTTTTGGGCAGAAGCTGCCAACACAGCTGTGTTTCTCCAAAATCGACTCCCAAGCAAAGCATTGAAGGATCAAACACCATTTGAGGCCTGGTATGGTTTTAAACCTTCATTAAAATTTCTGAAAGTATTTGGTAGTGTCTGTTTTGTCTATGTTCCACAAAATAAGCGTGACAAACTAGACAAGAAAGCTATTCCTGGTATCTTTGTCGGTTATAGCTTAGTATCCAAGGCTTATAAAGTTTATCATCCACAAACTGGAAAGATGACTATTACCAGAGATGTTCACTTTAATGAAGAGAAGCAATGGGATTGGAATGACTCATCAAAACTTCTACATGGGCTTAGTCTTCCTGAAGAACAATCAAAAGACAACTTGCTGGAAGAAAATCTTGATGATTTACCAGTTAGAGGAACCAGGTCACTTTTTGAAATCTACCAAAGATGTAATATGGCAGTTTATGAACCAGCTGGACATGAAGAAGCTCTTGGAGATCCAAAATGGAAAAAAGCAATGGAGGAGGAGATGTCGATGATTCAAAAAAACAAAACATGGGTGTTAGTTGACAAACCTGCTGACAGAAAAATTATAGGAGTGAAGTGGGTGTTCAGAATAAAATTAAATGCAGATAGCACCATCAACAAACACAAGGCGAGACTTGTGGTTAAGGGTTATGCACAGATTTTTGGTGTTGATTACTCAGACACCTTTGCTCCTGTGGCTCGATTGGACACAATCAGAATGCTTCTAGCTATTTCTGCTAAAAAAGGCTGGAAAGTATTTCAATTAGATGTCAAATCTGCATTTTTGAATGGTGTTTTGCAGGAAGAAATATATGTGGAGCAGCCTGCTGGTTTTGTTGTTCAAGGTGAAGAACATAAAGTCTACTTGCTCAAAAAGGCTCTTTATGGCTTGAAACAGGCACCCAGGGCCTGGTATAGCAAAATTGATGACTATTTGCAAAGCTTAGGCTTTAAAAAGAGCTTATCGGAGGCAACTCTTTATGTTAAACTTAAAGAGAACAATGTTCTTATAGTCTCTCTTTATGTTGATGATATATTGGTGACAGGAAATAATGATCTGCTGGTTGAAAAATTCAAGCAAGAAATGGAGCACGTTTTTGAAATGACGGATCTTGGACTCATGAACTATTTTCTTGGTATGGAAATTACACAAGGCCAAAATGAAGTGTTCATTTGTCAGAAAAAATATGCCAAGGAAATTCTAAAGAAATTTCAAATGGAAGAATGCAAATCAGTTGCTACACCCATGAATCAAAAAGAGAAGTTGAGCAAAGAAGATGGAACTGAGAAAGTTGATGAAGGCCACTATAGAAGCTTGGTTGGATGTCTTATGTATCTTACTGCTACACGACCTGACATTCTATTTGCTGTAAGTCTTTTATCTCGTTTTATGCATTGTGCTAGTGAGTTACATTTAATTGCAGCAAAGAGAGTGTTGAGGTATATTAAAGGTACAATCAATTATGGTGTCAAGTTTGGAAAAAGTGAAAATTTCAGGCTATGTGGATTCTCAGATAGTGACTGGGCTGGATCAGTTGACGACATGAAAAGTACATCTGGGTACTGTTTCAGTCTTGGTTCAGGTTTCTTCTCTTGGTGCTCAAAGAAGCAAGAGATTGTGGCACAATCTACTGCTGAAGCTGAGTTTATTGCAGCAACAGCAGCAGTTAATCAAGTTTTATGGATAAAGAAAATTTTGTGTGATCTGAGTATGGAGCAGAAAAGTGGTGCTGAGATTTTTGTTGATAATCAAGCAGCGATTGCGATCTCTAACAATCCGGTGTTTCATGGAAAAACAAAGCATTTCAACATCAAATTGTTTTTTTTGAGAGAGATACAAGAGAATGGAGGAGCAACACTGGTTTACTGCAAAACTGAAGATCAAATAGCAGACCTGTTTACAAAGCCACTCCCAATTAACAAGTTTGAGCTGCTTAGGCAGAGACTTGGAGTTTGCAGTAACGAAAGCAAGGAGGAGTATTAGTTTATTGCTTCTGTTACTTTAAACTCACGTGCTTGTCATGTGTTCTTATTTATTTATTTTTTAATTGCTTTAATTATCTCAGATATAGTCTTTAGGGATCTGAAGATTTTTTTCCCCTTCGTGCTTTCAAGCACTACTTTAGTTGTTGATCTTAGTTGCGTCAATTTCTGCTTTTCAGTTCAATTCATCACTATAAATGTAAAGGAAGAGTTCATGAATAGATGGATCCTTTACAACAATCTTTCTCTTCTTCTTTCTGTTTGCAATTATTCAATATTTTTGTTATAATTTTTGTCTTTGTTCTGTGTTTTCAATTGTTAAACTAACAGTCTTATTGATCATATCCATTATTCCTAAGGGTATTAGTACAAATGGAGAAAAACAAAATCCTAGGCATCAAAGGAATAAAGCTGATCAGATTCTGATGACAAATGTCTCAACCATGCCAATAGAAACAAAAAGAGAAACTGCAGATGGCTGTGTTATATGTACATTGGTCGGAGAATTCAAGGACTATTCACTTGTCCGCATCTGATTGAACTTAGATGAAACAGATCAATCCTACCTCTGTGGTATTTGGTATATTCCCTGATCAGTAATTCCATCTCCAACTTAATATAATATGTATTTCATTTCAATATTTGTTTTAGAAGAATGAAAATAGATAATAACTTTATTCGTTTTATTGACTATCAGGCCACTCATAGGCAAATATAGAAGCTAGATAATGAAGTAGCAGGCTCAGCAGAGTGAAAGTAAGGCAGTGATTAAACATAAGCCTGAGGATTGGCAATAAGGTAGGCTTCCACAGCCTTAAAAACAGCCATAGCCTTTTGCTTGCCTTCCTGAACTGCTTCTTCCTTGATCTCAACACCTGCCTTTGGATGGAATTTGGTAACATTGGTCCCCTTGCAGCCTCCATCAGGTGTGGCCTCAAACTTAATCTCATAGGCTATGGATTCAATTTTATCCATCAGTACATCACCTTCAATCAATGTGTAGTTGTATGTCATTTTCTCTTTGTCTAATGCATCAATCCTATGCTTCACATACTTCAGTCCAGGCCCAGCACCTGCATAATAATAAATAAAATTTCTGCAAACGAATTTTTAAATAATAAAAAAAGAGTTGTGCTAGTGAAATTGAGCGCAGTACTGACCTTCAGCAAAGGTCATTTTCTTGATGGTTCCAGGACCTCCATTGCCTTGGATGGTTTCAATACTCTTAACAGCCTGAGGCATCAGCTTGGGAATCAGATTGTCAGCATCAAGTATCAAGGCTATGAAGAGTTTTTTGGCAGGGACAGGGCTAGTGAACTCATCAGTGAATGTGACGACAGCCATGATTATTTTGCTTGTGTTTTCTTTATTCCCAATCTGAAATTGAAGAGATGAATACAGAAGAGTTGAAAATGGTAATAGTTTTGTTGGTGGTGAGACAATGTATATATAGATTGAGATTATTTTGATTCCTAATCTAATTGCTTCAACTACATGGGTAACTAATAATGAACAAACAAAGCATTATTATTTTCTCCTACTTAGACGGCCATATTAATTCAACATCATAAAGTCTCTTCCTGCACCAACAAAATCATATGTCCTGTTACTCCTCCGTCAACTCAGACATTAATTCTCCTTTTCAGAATTTTGTAATAAAATAAAGGAATTTCTAAATTCATAGTATATGCACACGAATCGAGTGGTCATTTCTCACATCAAATTTACATGGGTTTGAGTTAATTCAATGATTTAAAGGAAAATGATTATTCAAGAGGGAAGTAAACTAATACCAGAACAGATCGGGCTAATTCTGATATGAATCGGCCATGGCCGAATTATCCCTATGCTATTGTATCGCTTTAATTAATACATCATTTAAATAGTCGGTGCCGAAAGAGTTAGTAATCGCTAATCTTGATTCCTAGATATCCAAAAGCTTGACGGCATTGGTGATTTATTAAGCAGCGATAATTCTCTAGTTGTAGCCATTTAAGCTTGGCCGGGACTTCGATGAAGAAAAATAAAGGAAAGTGAAAAGCTTGGCCGGCACATTAATGATTGCTTCCAAAATCCCAGATGGATCATTTGCTTGCAGTTGCTGTGGCATTTTAATGCCATCCTTATCTTTTTTTCATCTTCTTTATTGTTATCGTCATCGATTGTGCAATAAATGAGATTGGATCAGCTGTTTTGCTTAATTAAGAAAGGGCTTTCTCCGATTAGTATGGGCCGAGAGTAGCCCATTTAATTTAGAGATGCTGATGTTGTGACTTGAAGCCCAATTTGATGTAATGGATTGATTTGTCAATTATCGTCGGAGACATGGATCGTGGAGCAGCGACTA
Organism: Manihot esculenta; assembly: GCF_001659605.2. NCBI lineage: Eukaryota > Viridiplantae > Streptophyta > Magnoliopsida > Malpighiales > Euphorbiaceae > Manihot > Manihot esculenta. The sequence continues at coordinate 798,133 of NC_035175.2, read as the reverse complement.
AACAAGTTTGTGGAAACGGGGAAGTGACATGACCCATCATGCACGTCACTTATTTCCCATTTTAAAGATTCCATCACGGTTCAGCTGCTCACGGCTAAGTTACTCCGATCACCACCATCTCCGTCTGTTGGAACAAGTCAATAGCATCAATATTTATTCCAAAAAAGATAGATTTAATTAATTTCCATGTGTAAGTATAATATATTAAAACCACTTTGTTTTTAAATTTATTTATTTATTTATTAAATAAGTGATATCTTATGTGATTATTTTATTTTTAATTTATTTGCCTATGATTAAATATTTACATGTACTTACTGAAAACGTTTAAATACACAAGTGAAATCTTAAAAGTTTGTCTCTGCAGATTGAGAAGAAGTGAAACGAAGACGATCAAATGCATGTGGCTGACATAAATGCAGACTGGCTATATATTTTAATTCAATTACCGTCAAAATGGACCATCTAGAAGGCATATGGACTCTTGTGTCTGCCATTACACTTGTGAACCATCACACCACAAAATACAAAAGTTGCAAATAGAAAAATGCCAACATTAATTGTTCAACTGGTGTATCAGAAGCAATCCTGATGAGTCTAATTCTAAGAATTCGTGTGACTACAAGCATTTTAATTTTGACAAACAAGGAAAACAGACACCGTTCCTGATAAGCTTGGATTATTATATATATAACACTATTCCTCAGCGTGCATTATTTGACTTTAAGTGCAATTCCCCGTTGATCAATCTCTATCAGGAATGTTTTCACACAAAACCTTTTACTCCATTTCATCTATAAATAACTCCCTTAGCTCTTGCATTTCGCCACACCAAAAGATATAGACTTCTTCTACTTCTACTAATATCTTCTTCCTTGATATTTTCCCAAGGCTATATCATGGGCATTGTGACTAATCAGACCGAGATTCCTAGTGCAATCCCCGCACCCAAGTTGTTCAATGTGTTTCTCCTTGATGCCCACAACACTTTCCCTAAGATTCTGCCTCAGGCCATTAAGAGTATTGAGATTATTGAAGGAAATGGAGGGCCTGGAAGCCTTAAGAAGACTACTTTTGCAGAAGGTGGTGATCACTTTAACTTGCACATTATATTATTACACTTTAATTATTAATTGTTCCAGTACGCATATATAGAGAATTAGGATTTTGGATGAATTGTTGTTTTATTTATTTATTTATTTATTTTTGTGGGGGGCTTATGCAGGGAGCGAAGTCAAATATATAAAGCACAAGCTTGATTTGGTGGATAAAGACAACTTCATTTACAACTACACTGCTGTTGAAGGTGATCCGTGGTTGGAAGGTCTAGAGAAAGTGTCTTATGAGACCCAAATAGTTCCTTCTCCTGACGGAGGATCCATCAGCAAGTGCACCACCAAGTACTACCCGAAGGGTGACAGCAAGCTCGACGTAGACAAAATCAAGGAGGGCGAACAAAAAGCCTTGGGATTGTTCAAGGCTGTTGAAGCCCACGTCTTATCTAATCCTGATGCCTATAACTAAATTACCAGCGTGCTTTATCTCACTACTTTTGGTACTTCTAAAGAGTGGCTAATTGTTTTTTTGTTGTTGTTGTTTTCTTTTCAGGGCCAAAAGTTACTTTTGGCTTGATAATAAGAGTTTGAAGGTGTGTGTTGATGGATAGCTTGTATTGTACCATTGGGTTGGTGAGTAATGCTATGATGAACTCAAAATAAATACTAATTATTAATACTGAAACTTCTTTGCTTTTATAAACGATGGATGTGTTTCTTTACTTTTTGCATATTACTTCTAAAATTATAAGAGCTTGCATGTTTCGGACATTTTGGGGCAAGAAAAATTCTAAATTAATCAATAATTATTTAGTGACTTATATAACAACTGATTAATGATATGTTTAATATTCTTCTTAAATATGTTTGATATTTTTTTTAAAAAATAAAAATTAAAAATTATGAGAGTAAAATTTGAAATCTTTTAAATTCATGCACTTACACGAGATAAATCTGTGATTATTTAAAAATTTTAAACTTTAAAAGATTTTAATTGCCAAATATTAAAACTTAGATCCAGAGAATCAAAAGTTGATATATTTTAGGTAAAACTCAAACAAATAAATAATTTTTAATGCCATTTCAAAAATAAAAATTTAATGATATTTGAAATATATATATTTCAAAAAGCAACCTTTTATATAGCCTCCTAGTCATAATCCCAAATCATTAATTCAAAAAAAATTTTTTTGACATAATAATCTACATATTGAAAACTTTTTATAATTTTATTCAAATTTAAATTCACTTTATATATTTTTTAATACTTTCTGATGGGACCACATGACGTGTGGGATCCTCCTCCTCCTTTTTCCTCTTCACTCCAGCAAGCAAGCTCATCAACAAGCTCTTGTTTTTGGTAAACTGTCCCATATGTCCTCTGACTCCACAGGGCCTCGTCACCACATGCTGCTCAGTGTTTCTGCTATTATTGCTATTTCAGCAGCTATCTTCATTGTGTTAGGAGTGATAGTCATAAACCTTGCGAATATATCTGCTCGGAAGAGCTAGCTGATAAGCGGTTGTCGAAGCCGTCAAAAATAAATCTATTAAACAATCAACAATAAACTTATAGATAGTGGCAATAGGGTCGAACCACAGGGAATTGACACTAAAGATCTTCCTAATAATAACCAAGATAAGTAAATAACAAATAATTAAAAGAGGGGGGTTTTGAGTTGATGGATTAACACTAAATAACAAAAGAAAGCAATAATTTAAAGATGAGTAAATCAATAAGAGAGAAACTTCTAGTTGAAGTATGGATCTATTTCAGATTGTTTAGAATTGATCATTGATTCTTTAACTCTCCTATTTATTCCAATAAATTAGTTTTGGATGTGGAAGACGCTTCTCACAATCCAAATTCCTCCTTAGTTCTAGTTTGATTAGGAAACGTTCGCTAATCAAACACTAATCAACAAGTTGCCAAGGAACGTCCTTGGGGCATTGTAGTATCGAACAACTGTTGACTGCATTAAGACTTAGAGAAACCCAATTCTATCCTTGCCAACCGCGTGGTCAAGTTTAGATTATGCAATTTGATTAAATGTGTATTTGAACAACCTAAGCAATTACGGACCTAAATTATTCAAACAATATTACTTAAGCAATTTAAAAGCAATGGGCCCTTATTGATTCTAAAAGCAAAGTAATATTTATGGAAAGCTCAAATTGCATAAATATTGAAATTAAATAGAAGTTTAACAATGGAGATTTAAATCTCCCAATTCATCACAAAATCTGAAATTCACCCACTTCAACTAGAAAAGAAGGAGTTTAGCCACTCATGGTGGACTAAATACACAAAAAGATGAAAAGAAAAGAAAAAGGAAGATGCTGGAGAGTTTCTGGCGAGTTCAATCCCTCAGCAGAAGATGCCTTTGCTGGTTTGGAGGCTGCCCTTTTATAGTTGAAGAGTTTCATCCTTCTAGGGTTTTGAAATCCCTCTTTAATTTGGCTTGTGATTCCTCTTTTGATGTTGAATTTAATTGCAACTGGAATTCCTTAGGTGAGAAACTCTTTCGTGGCTCTTGGAATTGTTTTGGTAGTGATTGAGTTGGATTTGGACTTCTGAAAACTTGAAATTCGGTTTCCTGAACAATTTCCCGCTCTGCTGTATTTTCTGCTGTCGAAGTGATTTGCCCGGTGATTTGACCAGTTTCTTCAAGTGATTGGGCAAATCACTGACCAGATCGCTTCTCTGTGAGTCAGTCCTCTATGTCTCTGCGAGTGATTTGGCCAGTGATCTTCGAGTTTCTTGGGCAAATCACTGCCCATATCACTGCTGTCTGTTGCCTCCGGGTTTCTGCTTTAGCTTGATCTGGGCAGTGATTGGAGCAGTTTAGCTGGTGATCTTGGGCAAATCACTGGGCAAATCATCCTTCTGTACTTTTTCTGCACTTTTTCTCCCATTTTCTAATTTCTTCCTTTTCTGTAAAAACAAGATAAAAATCATAAATTAAACTAAAAAATGTGTAAATAAGCAACAATAATTATGATAAAAATGTGGCTAAATTATGCTTGATCAAATACCCCCACACCTAGCTTTTTGCTTGTCCTCAAGCAATAAATAACTTAGCCAATCAAGCCCCCTTTTTCTTTAGAGCCTAAGTTCCACTTAATCAGCTCCCCCTAGACTCCTAAACTGAAGTATCACAGTATAGAGTACATGCACTAAGGTCATCCTCTCCTTTCCTTGTTTCCTTTCACCTACCATGGTCAAGAGAAAGGTTTTTGATTCAATCATGCTTATTCTTTTATGTTAGGTTTAATGTAACCCCTAGGAGTGACTTGCCACCTTCTCTCTTTCTCCTTTTTATTTAATTTATATTTTTATTTTCAGCAGCACTTATTCTTATCCTTGCCTGAAAAAGTCACTAACCTTTTTACGCGATTGTGTACATGGGTGATACACCCCCGGTTACTCAGTTAGTCACTTGTTCAAGTGGCTACTAGCTCTGTTCATAGTCTAGACCATCGAAACTTATTTGCTTGAAAAAGTTACTGACCTTTTTACGCGATTGTGTACATGGGTGATACACCCCCGGTTACTCAGTCAGTTACTTATCCAAGTGGCTATTAGGCTCAGTTCATAGTCTTAGACCATTGGAACAAGTTTGTGATTTGTGCTTTGTGCTGGTTTTTCATGATAGTTTGGGCAAATCAACTCATAGGGAGTTACACTAGCTTTGTGTTTGCATGTATTTGTATTTTTATTTCCCTTGACCACAATAAGTTTAAGGGTTCAATTCAAGTAAAGAACTTCCTAAGTGAAGGTAGCATACTGTGAGTGATTCAACTAAGGCTTAGAGGGGTGGCCAATCAATGGGGTCATGAGATAAGGAACTCTTTTAACTTCGTTATCTATGTTTGAGTAGAGCAAAAGCTAAGACAAAATTCTGTGTGTGTGTGCAGAAAGTGTGAAGAGAAAAGAAAAAAAATTCTGGTGTGTGCAAAAAGGGGTAAAAATAATGCAAAAAGCAACAAAAAGAATGTAAAAGAAAACTAAATATGGTGAAATCTGTGCAAATTATTCTCTAAACACCCCCACACCTATTCTAGACATTGTCCTCAATGTGTAAGCATATATATATGAAAGAATTAAGAGGGAAAAGGAAAGATATTTCCTGGCCTGGGGGTGATTTGACCAGTGACTTGGGCAGGCACTGGGCAAATCACTGGGCAAATCGCTATCTGTGGCGATGCTGGGGCAGAAAGTGGTCCACCAGCAGGTTCAACAAGTGCTCCATCCTCTGCATTTGGTCCTCAATCCTACTGAGACGAGCCTCTACTGTCTGGTTGGGGGCTTCGTCTTCGTGTGGCTGAGGAGCATCCTGCTGAGGGGCTGCTGGTGGTGGCTCATTTGCTGGTCCCTGGCCTATTGCCTGGGTTGTCCCATTTACTGGTTCTGCTGTGGAGGCTGGCTGCTGTGTGCTGGTGCTTATGGTGACTTTCTTCCTTCTGAAAACACGCTCATGGCGTGGCGTTACTGGACCTGCAGGTGCAATGGAAAAAACATCCCCCACCTTGCAAAGCAACCCCATATCATCCAATGTGCGTAGGTCCAAGGGGGTTGTTTTGGGGGTGGGGGAGAGGTCAGTATGTGTGGGGTGCAATAGTTTGAGATTCACTGCAATGGCAGTGATCAAAGGACCAAAAATCAAGGGCCTATTATATTGTATGATGCTGGATAGTTGGGTGGCAACCCAATATCCAAGATGAATTTTTTTGCCCCTGTGCATGCACCAAAGGATATACAATTCAGTTCTGGTCAGGATGTTGGAAGCATCCTTCCTCCCAGAAAATGTGTAGGCCAGGAATCTGTGAAGGTATTTCAGACTTGGGTTACTGAGGTATAGGTCCTTGGACCTAGTAGGAGAGTAAGAGTCTGGTGGATTGTCACTTAATTCCAAGTACACAGAGCTTGGATCAAACTCAGCAGGGAAGTCCCAGGTGGACTGAGGGCATTCACAGCCCATGGCTATGCCGAATTCCTGCAGGGATAAGCGAAATCGCTTCCCTAATAACCTAAATCCAATTGTGCCAGGTGTGTGTAGGTTATGCATGGCATTTTTATCAAAATAGAATGTGGTGAAGAACTCCTGTGTGAGTTCAAGGAAGGAAGGCATGCGCAGGAGGAAAAAAGTGTCCCAGCCAATAGCAGAGATCAGAGAACGTACCTGGGAATGGAGTCTCAGTGCTCCAAGGGTGGCATGGTGGATATACTTACCTGGGTGGTATGGCAGAGATGAAATTTTAAGCAACCTGGTGCGCTCAGAAATTTTGTTGAATGTCAGTGCTTTGACGATGTGATCTGGGTATGCTGGCCTGGGCAAATCGCTGGGCAAATTGCTGGGCATATCGCTTAGTGCGTCACTGGGCACATCGCTTAGTGCGTCGCTGGGCACATCGCCAGGCGTTTCGCTTGGTAAGTCCGTGGGCGTATCACTGGGCACAGCGCTGGTGAAATCAGTAGGCACATCGTTAGGCACAGCGTGTGGCACATTGCTGGGCGCAGCAGTTGGCAGATCCTTGGTCATATCAGTGGGCATATCAGCGCTTGGCATAGCGCTTTGCACATTGCTGGGCGCATCAGTAGTCGTGTCCGTGGGCACATCAGTGGTGGAATCGGTGGGCACATCACATGGCAGATCCGTGGGCGCATCAGTCTCTTTGGCGATGGTAGGTTCCGACTCTGGCTCTGACCTCGGTGGCGACTGAGTTCTTGGCCGTTTCTGGCTGTGGCCGGTGGGAGTGGTGGCTTCGGGTAACTTTTTGCCCTCAGGGTCTGCCGTCGGGGCTATTGTGGATGGCGGCGTTCTTTGCCGTTTCGTTTGCCGGCGATATATCTGGACGGCCGGTGAGTCGGTGCGTCCTGTTTCTGTACTTGTGGCCGGTGGTGTCTCGGTGTTGGTGGTGGTTGTTGGTGGTGTGTCCCACGCTTCATCGTCACTGTCAGAGGGGCTGGGTGGTCTGGGTAACCCTAATTTCTTCCACATGAATGGTCCGCCGGTGGCCCTCATCTTGATTCTTACCATGGTGGTCCTGAGTTTGCCGGTGGGTGAGTGGTGGTCGGAGAAAAGAAAGCTTGAAGAAGAGGAAGAGATAAAAAACAGTAGTTTAGCGTAAAAATTAAAAATAAAAGAAAAGACTACTTAAAGTGATTAGGGAATGTGATCTGCCCTGATCATTAAATGCTGGCCCTCTGGATTTTTGACAGGGTGATTTGCCCAGTGATTTGGGTAAGCAGTGGGCAAATCACTTGGTCAGACCGCTTCTCCTTTGCAGGTGCTGGGCTGGTACTGTTCACGCCCTTTTCTGATGATGTGCTTGATTTTGCGATTGGACCGGTGATGTTGGTCAAATTATCTGGGCAATTGGGCAAATCCCTGCCCCGATCACATGTGACTATGGTACATTCAGTCGATTTGCCCAGCGATTTGGGTAGGCAGTGGGCAAATTACTGGGCAAATCACTGTCTCTGGGCTGCCTCCCAGTAGCGCCCTATTTTCTGTCTTGGGCTAGACTTCAGTGTCTTGCTCAGCAGTCTTGGGAAGGGGGATCCAAGGGAACCTCCTCCACAACATGGACAGTAAAACCTTCATAGAATCTCTTCAAACGATGCCCATTAACCTTGAAAACTTTGCTAGTTTGTGGGCTCCTAATGTCAACAGCTCCATGTGGATAGATATGTTCAACCAAGAATGGTCCAATCCACCTAGACCGAAGCTTCCCAGGGAATAATTTGAACCTGGAATCAAAAAGCAAGACTTTATCACCAACCTAGAAGTGTTTTCTGGAGATATTCTTATCATGGAAGGCTTTAGTCTTTGTTTTGTAATCCCATGAAGCTTCATAGGCATCACGCCGGATCTCCTCAAGCTCTTGAATCTGTAATTTTCTGTTAACTCCAGCTTCTTTTTCATCAAGATTACAGCTCTTCACAGCCCAATAGGCTTTATGTTCAAGTTCCACCGGTAGATGGCAGGCTTTCCCATAAATCAGCCTATATGGAGACATCCCAATTGGGGTTTTATATGCTGTCCTATATGCCCATAAGGCATCATTGAGGCGTGTACTCCAGTCCTTGCGATTTGGGCAGACCGTTTTCTCCAAGATGGACTTTATCTCCCTATTTGATACTTCAGCCAGCCCATTTGTTTGAGGATGATAGGCAGTAGATGTTCTATGGATGACATGGTGCTTCTTGAGGAGAGTTTCTACTACCTTGTTGCAAAAATGGGTGCCTCGGTCACTGATTATGGCTTTGGGCAGTCCAAATCTTGAGAAAATGTGGGATTTTACAAAATCACCCACTGTTTTTGCATCATCAGCTCTTGTTGCTTTTGCCTCAATCCACTTGGACACATAATCCACAGCAAGTAGTATGTAGGTGTTGCCAAAGGAAGGTGGGAATGGTCCCATGAAGTCAATGCCCCATATGTCAAAGATTTCACACACCATAATGGGTGCTTGTGGCATTTCACTTCTTTTGCCAAGGTTTTCCGTTTGTTGGCATCTTGCACATGACCTACAAAATAAATAAGCATCTCTAAATATGTTAGGCCAAAATAATCCACTTTCAAGGACTTTCAAGGCTGTCTTGCGTGGCCCAAAGTGACCTCCACAGCTGTAAGAGTGGCAGAAAGTTAGGACAGATGTGATCTCATGGTTTGGGATGCATCTCCTTATGACTTGGTCTGCACAATGCTTCCATAGGTAAGGCTCATCCCACACATAATACCTTGCCTCTTTCTTGATCTTGTCTCTTATGTGTTTGGGCAAATCAGTGGGCAAATCACCTATGGCAAGGAAGTTAACAATATCAGCATACCATGGTTCCTCTTCTAGGACAGCAAAGAGGTGCTCATCAGGGAAGGTCTCATTGATGGGGCATGTCTCCATCTCGGTCAGAATTCTGCTAAGGTGATCAGCCACAAGGTTCTCCTTGCCTTTCTTGTCACGGATCTCCAAGTCAAACTCTTGTAACAGCAATATCCATCTCACCAGCCTAGGTTTGGACTCTTTTTTCTTGATTAAATACCTTAGTGCAGCATGATCTGAGTATATAATCACCTTTGTACCAAGTAGGTAGGGTCTAAACTTCTCCAATGCAAACACAACAGCCAGCAACTCTTTTTCCGTGGTGGAATAATTGCATTGTGCAGCATCTAGGGTGCGTGAGGCATAGTGAATGACATGAGGAGAGTTACCTATGCGCTGTCCCAATACTGCACCTACAGCAAAGTTGCTGGCATCACACATGATCTCAAATGGAAGGGTCCAATCAGGTGGCTGGATGACTGGGGCAGAAATTAGGAGTGATTTGATCAAATCAAAGGCTGATTTGCAGCTGTCATCAAAGTTGAATGGTACATCCTGCTGTAACAATCTGCAAAGAGGCTGAGTTATTTTAGAAAAATCCTTGATAAACCTCCTGTAAAAACCAGCATGTCCAAGGAATGATCGAATCTCCCTAATGCTGGTTGGGTAGGGCAGATTTTTGATGGTGTCGATTTTGGCTTTGTCCACCTCAATCCCTTTTGCTGAAACAATATGGCCTAAGATTAAGCCATGGCTGACCATGAAGTGGCACTTCTCATAGTTGAGAACCAAGTTTGTCTCCAAACACCTTTGAAGTATCTTCTCCAAGTTGGCTAGGCATTCATGGAATGAGTTGCCATACACCGTAAAGTCATCCATGAAGACTTCAATGATCCTCTCCACATAGTCAGAAAAAATGCTCATCATGCACCTTTGGAAAGTGGCTGGTGCATTGCAAAGACCGAAGGGCATCCTCCTAAATGCGAATGTGCCAAATGGGCATGTGAAAGTGGTCTTCTCTTGATCTTCTGGTGCAACGGGGATTTGATAAAATCCAGAATATCCATCAAGGAGGCAGTAATGGCTTTTTCCAGCAAGTCTCTCCAGCATTTGGTCCATGAAGGGCAAGGGAAAGTGATCCTTCCTTGTGGCTGTGTTGAGTTTCCTGTAGTCCATGCAAACTCTCCACCCATTTTGCACACGAGTGGGTACTAACTCTCCTTCAGAATTAGGGACAATAGTAATCCCGGTCTTCTTTGGTACCACATGGATGGGACTCACCCACTTACTGTCAGAAATGGGGTAGATTACCCCTATGTCTAGGAGCTTCACAATTTCCTTCTTTACAACCTCCATCATAGGTGGATTCAGCCTTCTTTGTGCCTCACGAACAGGTTTGCACTCATCCTCCATAAGTATCCGATGCATGCATGTTGAGGGTGAGATACCCTTTATGTCCTCCAATGTCCACCCAATTGCCTTCTTGTGTCTCCTCAACACATCCAGGAGCTTTTCCTCTTCTTCTTGGCTGAGCTGGTTGGAGATGATTACTGGAAGTGTATTTCCAGCTCCCAAGTAGGCATATTTGAGGTGGTTAGGCAAGGGTTTCAGTTCTGGTGCATTTTCTGTCTGCTGGTTTTCTGTCTGCCTGCTGTCTGATTTGAGCTGTGATTTGAGCAGATTTTCTGATGTACTGGGCAAATCACTGGGCAAATCACCCATACCCAGCAAGTTATAGCAGTCTGCTGTTTTGTCTGCTTCAAAGATGTTGCTGTCCACTTCTTCTCTCCTGCAAAGACCTTCATAAAGTAAGTTTTCCTGATCAAAATAAAAAACTTCTTGACTTAAATTATCAATAATATCAAGGCCATAAACATGAGAAACATCATTGGGGAATTTCATGGCATCATAAACATTAAATTTGATAACTTCCCCTTCAAACTCCATAGTCAATGTGCCATCATGCACATCAATTTTTGTTCTTGCTGTGCTCAAGAATGGTCTCCCAAGTAAGATATCAGAGGTGGTATTGCTCTTGTCTTCCTCCATGTCAATAACATAAAAATCTGCTGGAAAGACTAATTGGTCCACTTGCACCAACACATCTTCTAGCACTCCTTTGGGATAGACAATGGATCGGTCAGCTAATTGGATCACAATGCTGGTGCCCTTGAGTGTACCTGCATTCAACAAGTTAAAAATAGACAAAGGCATGACATTGATTGAAGCTCCAAGGTTACACATGGCCTTCTTTATTCCCACATTGCCTATCTTGCATGAAACCGCGAACATCCCTCTATCCTTGCATTTGGTTGGAAGTTTCCTTTGGATTACAGCTGAAACACACTCCCCCACACTTACCTTTTCACGTTCAGCAAGTTTCCTTCGGTTGGTGCATAGCTCTTTGAGAAATTTGGCATACCTTGGAATTTGCTTTACAGCATCAAGTAGGGGAATGTTGATTTCCACCTTGCGAAGTGTCTCCAATATCTCTTTTTCCTCTTTCTCCTTTTGGGACCTTGCAAATCTCTTTGGGAAGGGAGGAGGTACCTTGAATTTCTCCATAGGTTGTTGTTTCTGCCTTTGACTTGATTCTGCCTGGTCTGTTGATTTGGGCAAATCACTTTCTGCCTTCTTTGGAGAATTGGGCAAACCACTGCTGGACAGCTTAGTTTGCCCAGCGATCGGGTCAGTTCCTACGAGTAAACTGGGCAAATCACTGCCCTGATCACTTTCTGGCAGAATTTCTTCCATGCCCTGTTTTTGCAATTTTTCAGCCCTACTGTCTTGCAACTCCTTTCCACTCCTCAATGTGATGGCACTAGCATTTTGTCTTGGATTTATCTCCGTTTGGGAAGGTAGCTTTCCTTGTGATTCAATTTTGTTCAAGGATGAAGCCATTTGCCCCATTTGTTTCTCAAGATTCTGCACAGTATTTGCCAAATTTTTCACAATCTCTTCAAGAGATGCATTGGAATTCTGAGGTGCAGCTTGAGCTTGGTTCCTTTGCTGGTAGCTTGGATATTGCTGTCCCCTTGCATAACTGAAATTTGGATGGTCCCTCCAACCTGGATTATAAGTATTTGCATAGGGATCATACCTTCTTTGCCCATTAAAACCTCCAACCGCATTGACTTGCTGGTCCTCCTCTTGAAGGGAAGGACATAGATCAGTTGGGTGGTTGTTGGCACATATTCCACATGTCTTGGGCTGCTGAATCTGCTGGACTTGTTGGGCTTGACTTACAACAAGGCTACGGACAGCATTGGTGAGTTCAGAAAGTTGGGATGATAAAGTGGAATTACTCACCTCGTTTACATTCCTTGTTGGTAGCTCTTGGTCTCCAAATTGTTGAGAAGCTGCAGCCATGGAGGAAATCAAGTCCCTCATCTCTCGAGGTGATTTTTTTTCAATCGTTCCTCCACAGGCTGCGTCAATAAATTTTCTCTCCGAGGGTAGCAAACCTCCATAGAAGTACTCAATGAGAGATTGGTCAGAAATATCATGCCGAGGGCAGCTTGTGCACAACTTTTTGAACCTCTCCCAATACTCATACAAGCCTTCAGAGTGCTTTTGCTTTATGCCACTTATTTCTCGACGGATGCCTATGGCTTTTGAGGTTGGAAAGAATTTTCTCAAGAATGCTCTTACCATATCAGCCCATGATGTGATGGATCCGGGTGGCAAGTAGAATAGCCATTCTTTGGCATAGTCTTCAAGGGAAAAAGGGAAGGCTCTAAGCTTGATATCATCTTCTGGAATGCCTTGAGGTCTCATGGTTGAGCACACAACGTGGAATGCCTTCAAATGCTTGTGAGGATCTTCATTTTCTAGGCCTCTGAATTTAGGAAGGAGATGAATCAGACCTGTCCTTAGCTCGAATGGTGCTGTCAATAGGGGATATTCAATGCATAAGGGTGCTTGATCTCCTGCTGGTTCAGCCAACTCTCCGAGAGTTCTTTCCCGTGGCTGAGGTGCTTGGATGGGCACGTTTCCAGCTTGAATTTCAGCTTCTACATGTGCAGCAGGTGGTGCTGCCATTGCTGGATTTTCTGCCATGACCAGAAATTCAGTTTCTGGTAAAAATTCTGCTGTAGCAGGTGCGGTGGTGGAAGTTTCTGCTGGTGCAGAAATTTCTTCAGCAGGGGCAGTAGGTGGTTTGTGAGGTGGAGTTGTTGATGAAGATGGTCTTGAGGCTTGGTTCCTCAAATTTGCTTGCTTCCTTAAGCTCTTGGCAGTTTTTTCAATCTCCGGATCGTAAAGAAGAGTGTCTTTACGGCCAGACCTGGTCATAAAGGGAAAATACGTTAGTTTAAATCAAGTCCCCGGCAACGGCGCCAATTTTTGATAAGCGGTTGTCGAAGCCGTCAAAAATAAACCTATTAAACAATCAACAATAAACTTGTAGATAGTGGCAATAGGGTCGAACCACAGGGAATTGACACTAAAGATCTTCCTAATAATAACCAAGATAAGTAAATAACAAATAATTAAAAGAGGGGGGTTTTGAGTTGATGGATTAACACTAAATAACAAAAGAAAGCAATAATTTAAAGATGAGTAAATCAATAAGAGAGAAACTTCTAGTTGAAGTATGGATCTATTTCAGATTGTTTAGAATTGATCATTGATTCTTTAACTCTCCTATTTATTCCAATAAATTAGTTTTGGATGTGGAAGACGCTTCTCACAATCCAAATTCCTCCTTAGTTCTAGTTTGATTAGGAAACGTTCGCTAATCAAACACTAATCAACAAGTTGCCAAGGAACGTCCTTGGGGCATTGTAGCATCGAACAACTGTTGACTGCATTAAGACTTAGAGAAACCCAATTCTATCCTTGCCAACCGCGTGGTCAAGTTTAGATTATGCAATTTGATTAAATGTGTATTTGAACAACCTAAGCAATTACGGACCTAAATTATTCAAACAATATTACTTAAGCAATTTAAAAGCAATGGGCCCTTATTGATTCTAAAAGCAAAGTAATATTTATGGAAAGCTCAAATTGCATAAATATTGAAATTAAATAGAAGTTTAACAATGGAGATTTAAATCTCCCAATTCATCACAAAATCTGAAATTCACCCACTTCAACTAGAAAAGAAGGAGTTTAGCCACTCATGGTGGACTAAATACACAAAAAGATGAAAAGAAAAGAAAAAGGAAGATGCTGGAGAGTTTCTGGCGAGTTCAATCCCTCAGCAGAAGATGCCTTTGCTGGTTTGGAGGCTGCCCTTTTATAGTTGAAGAGTTTCATCCTTCTAGGGTTTTGAAATCCCTCTTTAATTTGGCTTGTGATTCCTCTTTTGATGTTGAATTTAATTGCAACTGGAATTCCTTAGGTGAGAAACTCTTTCGTGGCTCTTGGAATTGTTTTGGTAGTGATTGAGTTGGATTTGGACTTCTGAAAACTTGAAATTCGGTTTCCTGAACAATTTCCCGCTCTGCTGTATTTTCTGCTGTCGAAGTGATTTGCCCGGTGATTTGACCAGTTTCTTCAAGTGATTGGGCAAATCACTGACCAGATCGCTTCTCTGTGAGTCAGTCCTCTATGTCTCTGCGAGTGATTTGGCCAGTGATCTTCGAGTTTCTTGGGCAAATCACTGCCCATATCACTGATGTCTGTTGCCTCCGGGTTTCTGCTTTAGCTTGATCTGGGCAGTGATTGGAGCAGTTTAGCTGGTGATCTTGGGCAAATCACTGGGCAAATCATCCTTCTGTACTTTTTCTGCACTTTTTCTCCCATTTTCTAATTTCTTCCTTTTCTGTAAAAACAAGATAAAAATCATAAATTAAACTAAAAAATGTGTAAATAAGCAACAATAATTATGATAAAAATGTGGCTAAATTATGCTTGATCACTGGCTTTCGTAGACCATGCCTTGGAAAGCATGTTCTCTAGCTCTTCAAGATCTGGAGCTATGGCCACAGGCAAGCTGGTTCTGTTCGATTCAAGATCTTTCCCTGATTGGATCAGCGATCCAGAAACACTCCTCAATAAGGCTAATGAAATCGGAGAAGGTGTATATGGGACAGTTTACAAGGTCTCTTTAGGTGGCTCAGAGGGAAAAATGGCAGCAATTAAAAAGCTGGTTACTTCAATATAATTCAGTATCCAGAAGACTTTGATAGAGAAGTTCGAATATTAGGAAAAGCAAGTCACCCAAATCTCATCTCACCTAGAGGCTACTACTGGACACCTCAATTGCAGTTACTGGTATCAGAATTTGCACCCAATGGTAGCTTATAAGCAAAACTCCATGGCAGGCTACCTTCCACTCCACCACTTTCTTGGGCTAACAGATTCAAAATTATGCTTGGAACAACCAAGGGTCTTGCTTATTTGCATCATTCCTTCCGTCCACCAATCATTCACTACAGCATAAAACCCAGCAATATCCTTCTTGATCAGAATAACAACCCAAAGATTTCAGATTTCGGACTTGCGAGGCTCTTGACAAAGCTTGACAAGCATGTGATAAGCAATAGATTCCAGAGCGCATTGGGGTATGAAGAAGAAGAAGCAGGAGGAGGAGGTTAATCTGCATGTCTTGTAGATTCCATCGGAAAGTATTAAAAAAAATACAAAGTATACTACGTCATCCAAGCATTTTAAATTTAAATAAATTTAAATTTTAATAAAATTGTAAAATGTTTTCAAATTTCATATTATTATACTAAAAAAAAAAGTTTGAATTAAAATGTATCTTTAGGGCGAATGCTCCTTTAATTAAAAATTAATTTAAAGACTAAAAAATATTTTCTTAATTAAAAAAATATTAAGTTATTTTTTAAAAGAAATGACTTTTTGTTCAAAAAATAAATGTTATTTTATGGATTTGAAAGTTTTATTAATACTATTGGACATTATATATATATAATCTTACCAAAATTATTTACTTTTTAATATTGCAATTAAATAATAGATAAAAAAACAGATAAAAAACATTTTTTAAAATTAAAAAATATTTTTCATATATAAGTTACGGTTCTGAGAAACAAGCTTAAATGTTACCATTTACAATTTCTCCATATAGATGTCAGCGCAATTATCGTCTGAGAAAAAGGTAAAGATAGATAGTCCAATTTATCATGTTATAGACAAAAGAGTGCAATCCAAAGGCATTCCCTCGCACTGAGACTTGACTATAATGCAAGGATCACTTGTTTCAACTAAATTCTGAAAAATTTCCAACCTCATCTCACCAGGTCTCTTCTTTAATTGGCACTTGATTAATCAACCATTGACTAAACCATCACATCTTATGGCCGGACGAGAAAACTTCAAATTGACTAAAATCAACAACGCAGAATTTTGCAAACTTTTATCAGAACAGTGAGCGAGTCATCTGTTCATGGTTGGGTGCTCAACTTCTTCTTTTCTTCTTCTTTTGTTTTTCCTGTCAATATTCTTTTTAAATTAATTTAGTACAGTTCTCTCTCTCTTCTAAAGGTTAGGTGGCATATTGTCTTTGATATGCTGTAAATTGTTCTTATTGTCCTGTTTGATTATTAGCAGCGCAGGAAATTAGAAGGAAATGCATGCTGTAAATTAATAAGAAACTAAAATCCAAAGAACATTAATTAGCTACTATGCATGTATATTCTTCTGCCAGGTCCACATTCATCAAATACCTTCTAGTCCTTCATCATCTCCAAAAGCATCTCCGCCGGTTGACCGCAAATTGGGCACCGATTGGTTTGAAACCTAAGAACCTGTGCACATTTGCTGCATAAACACATGTGCCGGCAAGCAAGAACAATGGTATCCTGTGGTTCTGATAGACAAATGACGCACGAATGTCCTTTATTATGCGTGTCCACATCTTCATCAACTGAATTTTCAATCTGATATATCTCGTGCAGGTCAAGCTTCAATCCGTTCTTCCACAGTGCTCGCTTCACTATCCTTGCCCTGTACTCACCTTCGTTCTTGTCAAACACGGCCATTGTTACCTGAAAGTCGTCACTAATTCTCCCATATGATCCATTTTGGTTTTTAGGAAATGCCTCTGCCTTCACCGCGAGAGGGTAGCCATACATACGAGTTACTTTCAGCGACTCTGTCTCCTCAAACATTGCATGGTTAATTCCGGTTCCAGAAGGCTGTCTGAACTTCTGGCTCATCCCTGGCTGGAAAGTTACTGTCAATGGAGGAAGGAGATTCTCCTTCATTGCCGATAAGGTGCCATCCTTGCCTTCTGTTGCGAAGAAAATAATAGTGATGGTTCCAGCAGCAGAAGCATCAAATGTAAACGACACAAGAAACATCCCTGGATGCTCCTCATCCAATTCCAGTCTTAAGGTTTTCTTCCTTAAATTGACAAAATTTCTCAACGTAGACACTTTCTGGTGTTCTATGCAAGGCTCCTGCAGCAACTTCTTAGATCCATAAGAGTTGCTGCCTCCAGGTAAACGCAAGGGATTAGAGCGTTTACGCTCACTCTGAGAGAGTAGCGAAGGGAGTGGATATACCCCCAAGTACAGGTTGTAAGGCACAGGTTCAGGATTCGCGGTGGTTCCAGATTGTGTGGATGCTGACAGTGCATGACTCCGCCGGCTCCGATTCTTGCTGGGCTTGTTTAGACCGCAGCAATTGATATTACCCATAACGGTTTTCCTGCCTTATTGATCTGCTTTACGTTTGGTAGGAGAATCCTCTCTGTTTTATAGTAAACAATTTACAGTCACTGCAAAGAAATGAGGGCAAAATTCTGCTTTCCGGGAAAAAAAATGAGAGGGAAAATCGAGGAGGAGAATCAGGAGATAGTTTCTTGTTATTTACTTACTCGACAAATGAGAGGCTAGTCAAACGAGGAAGATGACATAGAAACAGAGAGAGGAGACAAAGGAATTCAGCAGGTAGCTAAGTGGAGCATAATCAAAACCTTACCGTGACGTACGAATCAAAGAAGACATCGACTCCTCCGAACAGAACGCTAGATTCTAGGGGCCTTCCCCGCTACGGTAACAAAAATTATATATATAATATTATGAGTAATTCTTACACGCAAACCCATCTTGAAAATCTTGGCCTTAGTGATGCATACTCGATGAATGACATTCCATTGTATGATGAACTTTATTAATTTATTAATAGTATTTTACTATACTATGCAACAAGACAATTTTGCGTCTCGTCTTAAAGACTCCTCACTAGAAATCTAAGAACTTGTGCAGATCCGTCTCTCGTACAGATATCTCGATAGCCAAGAACAACTCACACCTACATGGTCTCACTGAATTCCAGTTCCAAAAGCTAGAGGGCAGCCTGACTTCTGGCCCGCCCTAACCCTGTTGGAAATTTATCACCTCTTGCTGCCAGGATTTAATCCATCACCTTCTTTTACTAAGATAAAACTAAAAATTCATATCTTATTTGGTGGTATTTATTAAATTTGATTAAAATTAATTTAAAAAATTATTACAATTATAATAAATTTAAAAATTAAAATTTTTTAATTCAAAATTAAAAATTTAGACTACAAATATAAAAAACTGTAAAATTATTATCTTTTTAAGCCAATAAACCTTATTATTATTATTTTAATTTATAATAAATTGTATTTATAAGGTCAGAACCCATGAGAAATATAATAGATTAGTCTTAAAGGTCCAATAGACAAATAAATTCAAACAAATCAAATCTAATTAGACAAAAAAAATCAAATAAAAAAAATTGAACTCAAAACCAAACCCAACACGAACCCACAGAAGCAAAACAACCACACTGACCCAAGCTCCAAATCACCATTGGAACTATGGAAGACAAAAATAGGATTAATCCAACAAAACACATAGATATACAAGAAGAATCCAAAAAATAGAAAATAAAATAAAAAAGACTCAAACAATCAAGCACCGAAAGAAAAATAACGGAGACTTTCGATAAAGTAAATCCAAGCATATTGAAACACTACACTCGAGAGGAAGATGCAGTAAATCTCTTAATGGTAGCATTGATAACTGAACATAGCTGTGTGGTTTTGAATTACCGATGTCACACATGCAAGAAGATTCTGTCTAGAAATCAATCGAAGCAATTTTTAATAGTTAGTCTAAGTGTAGAAAGAAATTCCGCTCATTAAAATACAAAGAACTGCAAAACTACCAGCCATCAAAATATAAAGATATACATTGAATGAAGCCACTTTCTTTCTTTTTTTTTTACAAGCTTAACAATCCTCCACCTAAAAAGAAAAAAAAATATTTATAAAATTCATCTCCGCAGCAAAAAATTCCATCGTGACATGAGTTGAAACATCTTCATCCAATACCATAGAATATTCTCTGATATGTTCTTCTGCCTTTTTTTTTTGGACATTCGCTTTTAAAATGTCCAAACTCTTTGCATCCATAGCATTGAATATCATTTCTTACTTTATATCTGCTTTGTGGAGATCCACCTCTATCAAATGATTGACCTTGTTGACTTGCACCCTGAGTAAAGAGTAGCTCATTATCACCTCAGACCGTAGCTTTTTCTTTTTTTGAGTATCACGAGACAATAGAGCTTTTTTAGCATACTTTATTTTTAGTGTCCTTTCCACCCAACAATAATTCTATAAAGTTATCTTATAAATCATGGAGCGACCCAAGAAACAACAACGCCTTGTCTTTTTTCTTAATCTTTACATCAACTTTTGCCAATTGATTTAAAATTCTATTGAATTCGTTCAAATGCTCCACCAGATTACCACCCTCTACCATTTTTAATTGGTATAATTTACACTTTAAGTACAACTTGTTGAACAGACTTTTAGACATATAAAGCTTTTCTAACTTTTCCCAAATATCCATAGCAGAATCTTCGTCAATAACATTATTCACAATGTTATCTGCAATGCAAAGTTGGATAATACGGACACATTTCTCTTCAAACTCGTCCAGGTCTGCATCAGACATTCTTTCAGACTTTCCTTTCTCCTTTTCTTTCAACACCTTTGCCAGACTTTATTGAAGGAGATCCTTCACTTTTCTTTGCCGAAAAGTTAAACTTCTTTTTCCGTCAAATTTCTCCACCGTAAAATGCCTTGAACTATTTGTCATCTTTTAAATTTTTCTATGTTTCCTCCGTAATAATACCTGTATACAAATATTCCCACCCAGCGTTTTTTCACAATATTTGTAAACCCCTCTCACAGAAATACAAGACATTACTATCTCCACCCAGTATTTAAGCCACCCACTAAAGCAACCCACTCTCTAGCTTGTCTAGAGAAAATATCCCGAGAATAAATTCTACTCCCAATATTTTTCCTCTAAAGCTATAAATTTTAAAAAATTATCTGAACCAAACTGAAAAAATCCCATAAAGAGAAATTTCACTCGAAGTGCTTGGTCTCTGAAAAACTTCATCTCCTGTCTTTTTATAGGCAGAAGCTACCTTAGCCACTTGCAATTGTGCATTCATGCAACTCCATCATTACAATTCTTTTTTTCATTTTCTTTTTACAAAGTTAACACTAATTGCTTGTTGATGATTATCCAATCTTAAAAGGAAATTTCTTGTACATGCTTATATATGTGGTTAATTGTAAAATTGGTTTATTGAGCCGTGGATCCTCTTCAAAAAACCTGATCCACTATCACAGCCTATAAGGCCCACCGGCTAATTTGATCTTAGTGATTGAGGTCAAAAATTGGATGCCATTTTTGAAAATAAATTATATTACAACTCCATTACGATAATATTAAGTAGATGAGTCAGTCACTAAAAGAGTTTAAAGTAATTTATCTTTTCAATTAAAAGAAATAATGATTGAAATGGTCAATATAAGTTTATGGAAAACGAATTTAAGAAATCTACTATCTAATAATATACAAAAACTTGGCCTCATCCGGTCAACTTTATGTGGTGCCCCCCTTTAATTATGGCTTATTGACCTCTCCCGTGACCCAGAAAAAATTATATATATATATATAAATAAAAGGGTATTTTTTGTTTGGTCGGTTGACTGACTTAAAAACTGCCAACTGCTAATCAAGTCACTCTTTTGAATCGGCACAAGTTGTTACATGTCGCATTCATTCTAGACTATTCTCCTATTATTATTTATTAAGAAATTAAATTAAATTTATTTTATTTATAAATATTTTACAATAATTAAATAAAATACCGAAAAATATTCTAAAAAAATATTACATTGGCAGTAGTAATTTGATAATTAGATGTGGGAGTTTAAAGATTAAAATATATGCTTTATTAAAAAATGAGAATTAATTTTTTTATTTAACTTGATGGTTGAAGCTTACGCTGGATTGACTGTGGAAAAAACTAGCATATCTCAATCTCCTCGTATTCGGGGGACAAAATTGTGGGGGATTAAATGCTTCTAACATCGTATAGAATGGGTTTACTTTCTCTTTTCTTTTTGATGTATTTATTTAAATTTTAATATATATGTTTTTATTTAATGTATGTATATATATATATATATATATATATTAAAAATAAATTTATTGAATAATATAAATTGAAATATATTAAAAAAGAAAAAAGAAAATTTATTATTTTAACAATATGAGATTGAGAGGTTTCAAATATATATATATATATATATATATATACATTTAAAATAAACTTATTTAATTTTGGTAAAAAGTATAGAAGCGAATATAAAATTATTACCAAAATAATTTCCTAGTCATTGTTGAGCGGCAATTCCTCCGTTAGAATTCTGCAATTGCAGCTTACTGTCAAAAAGGTACCATATCTAGAAGGTGTAGCAGTCTATTTGTAGGACATTGGAAATTAAGCATTTAATTTCCATTACGAAGAGGAGCACAAGCACCACTTCTCTGACTCAACTGCAACTTCGTTCATTCCATTTCATCTCTACAAAACTAAAATTCCTTGGTAGCTCATTCTATAAATACCTCTCTTTGCTACTCCGTTTCACCACACCCACACTCATAATCTCTGCATTTTTTATATATCTTTTCCAAAAGCCATATCATGGGTGTTTTAACTTTTGAGAAGGAATTGGCTACTGCAATCCCTCCGGCCAAGATGTTCAAGGTCTTTGTCCTTGAAGGTGACACTGCCATCCCTACCATTTTGCCTGAGGTTGTTAAGAGTGTGGAGATCATTGAAGGAAATGGAGGACCTGGCACCATTAAGAAGACAACCTTTGCGGAAGGTTTGTTAATTATTTTATTAATTGTTTTCAAGTCATATATAACTAATTAGTGAATATGTATGGCACATGCAGGTACCCAACACAAGTATATTAAGACCAAGCTTGAAGCAGTGGACAAAGATAGTTTCAAGCACAGCTACAGTGTGATTGAAGGTGAGCCATGGATGGATGCCATAGACAAAATTTCATATGAGACACAACTAGTGGCATCTCCTGATGGAGGATCTATTATTAAGAGCATCACCAAGTACTTCCCAAAGGGAAACAGTGAAATCAATGAAGATGAAGTCAAGGCTGGAGCAGAGAAGGGCTTGGGATTGTTTAAAACCGTGGAAGCCTACCTCTTGGCAAATCCTCATGCTTATAACTAAATATCGTGTCTCAGAGTCAACAAGCGGCTATCGCCGGCCTATCCTCTTTTACCCTTTTTTTACTTTAAAGGTCAAACTACTTTCGGCCCGACAATAAAAGTGTAGTGGTTATAGTACAATGTAATGGACTGCAATTAAGTTTTTGTTTCAATCAAACCATGGGAATGAAAAGAAATAATTTAAATCTTATATCTTTTTTTTAGTTTTATAAAGGATTGGGATTGGAATTTTTCCTTTTTTTTTACAATCTACTCCATATCTAAAACTCACTTAATCGATTAATCAGGATTTATGCGGAGACAAAATATTTAAAAAAAAAATAAATTTATTCCATTATCATATTTTTTAAACAGAATAATTAATTTAAAATAATTGATTAAACTAAATTTGTATAAATAATTGAAAAATCTAATATTCCACGCCTTCAATACGTCAGCTGCCGTGGTTGATTGTGGATTTTTTTTTTTTCAAAAAATGAGATTTGATTAATATGACTATTGCAAATATATTATTTTTTATTAATTAAATTATTGAAGGATCTCACCATTTTAGAAAAAAAAAAAAAGGAAAAATCTTAAAACCTTACCCAAGCGAGCCTCATTGAAATATTGACCCGAATTAAATTAAAGTAGCACGTCAGGGTGAGAGATATTTGGGAAGGAATTCAATATATACAATAATAATAATAATAATAATATAATTTGGCTATAACATAAATGAGATATATATATATTTATGTTTTACGTTTGGAGTAAATCGAATTTGAGAAAGAAAATTCACTCAAAAACATTGACTGAAAAATCGAAATTGAACGTAAATGTTTAGATTATTGCATGTTAATGTCAAAAGATTTATAAGCATCTAAAAGCCTCTATTTTCAACACAATTAGTGAATTGATGAGAATTTTTTTTATTTATTTAAAACCTCTAAATACATTTTTATTAACCTCAAATAATAAAAAATTTTAAAACTTTAAGAATCATAAAAGTCTGTCTTTAAAAAAATTTTACTTTACTTGCCAAACAAAGTATAAAGAAAGAAATAAATTAAAATTTCCTTAATTATCATGTCAAAATAATATTTCTTTCCTTGCCCTCTTCCACTGCATAAAGAACATGCATTTTGTAGAATACTTGGAGAAAATTAATTATACAATTATTTTCTTTAAAATTTTGTCATATATATTATTCTCAAAATGGGGTCCATATCTAGAAGATATATACATTGGTACTAGCAAATTGTTTCTTTTTTTTTTTTTTAAGGATTGGATTGATATATGAATTTTTATAATCATAGTTTTGAAAGTAACAATTAGCTAGAAAATCATTTTAAATATATGAGATTAATTATTTATTTCTAGTCTCAAGCAACGCCTTCTTGACCCAAATGCAAATATTTAAATCCGAAGCTCCTCCTATAAATACCCCCTTTGTTCCTTCATTTCAACTCACCAATTCCATCTATAAACTCTCTAGTCTAGCTTCGTTTGCTATTTCTTTTCAACATGGGTGTTGTGACTATTGAGAGGGAAATTATTAGCTCAATCCCTGCAGCCAAGATGTTCAAGGTCTTTGTCCTTGAAGCCGACACTGCTCTTCCTAGTATTCTGTCTGAAGCTATTAAGAGCGTAGAGTTCATTCAAGGCAATGGAGGGCCTGGAACCATTAAGAAGACTACATTTGTAGAAGGTTAGCTTTAATTACTTACCTCCTTAATTAATTAATCATATAGCATCGAGCTGGTTTCGGACCCGACTTGACCAAGAAATGAAATTTTCGTTTATTGATTGCAGGTGGGGATTTCAAATATATAAAAACCAAGATTGAGACCATAGACAAAGATAACTTGACACAAAGCTACACAGTTATTGAAGGTGATCCATGGTCAGATTTGCTAGAAAAAATTACATATGAGAACAAAATGGTGGCTACTCCTGATGGAGGATGCATTATCAAAAGCACCAACAAGTTCTTCCCAAAGGGAAATAGTGAACTTGATGAAGAGAAAGTGAAGGCTGGAGCAGAGAAGACCTGGCTAATCTTTAAGGCTGTTGAAGCCTATCTCGCTGCAAATCCTGATGCCTATAACTAAATATCGTCAGAAGCTGAACTAGCTATCTTGCTTTTGTTATTGTTTCCTTCGTTTCTCTTTGTTTTTGGGTGAAACTGTGAAAAAGCCAGACTACTTTTGGCCTTACAATAAAAGTATGTATTTGTAATTAAGTTTGAAAAAGATTGCTTGTAATTTCCAGTGTCATAATTATAAACATGTACTACTGTCTTTATTTATTAAACTGTTATTTTCTTTATTAATATGCATTTCCTTATTTTCAGCGATTAATATATTTCAAATTATAAAAGAAAATTGATTTCAGCTTCCATAAAAGATTAAATTTTTAAAGAAAAGTTTTGATTTCCTGCATTATGAGATAAATGCCCAATTGTTGAATTACTGAAAGTTAAGGCCCAAACAATTAAATATTTAGTGATCCATTAGAACAAGCCAAACTATCATCAATATTTAAAATGTTTTTTAAGACAAGAGTCATCCATCAAGCAACCAAGTGTGGCAGTATAGAAATACTACATGTCACTGTCTTTCTAAGGATAAATATTACAATTTATTTCAGGGCAACTGGCAATTATAGTCAAACATGTTAACTTTGAATTACAAAACCTCATCTTTTAATATCAACCATAATTAAATTGATCAGTTTCATTAGCAAGGCCTAGGGACTGATGGTAGTTTGCTTTTGAATTTTGTTCTTTTTATGTGTATTTAATCCTTTGCTAACTTTACACGTAATTGAGTGTGTATTTAATAAAGTGATCCATGATCGAATGCTAGTCTTATATAATATTAAATATAACTTTTGAACGTTACAATTTAGTGGCATTTTATTGGTCCTCTTTCTCAGCATTCTTATTTCAGTGTGTATCTGAACTCGTCTTTCAAGGCTTTATAAGTTCAATTAGGATATTATTATATGGAAAGATTAATCCTCACATATCCTTAATGTATCTTATAAATGTATATTGTATGGAGCTAATTATTGGGATGATAATGTTTTACTGCTAAAAAAATCAAGCATAATTATAAATTAAATTCAAAATTAAATTTTATTCACTAAACTTAAAAACCCAAGCTATTAACAATTTTAACAACAAGACCTTACCCATGGTTTCAGCTCTTAGTGTCTGAAAAAAACTTTCCAGACTGATGGTCTGTTTCTTTGGGTATTTCCTCCCTTAGTCCCTTGTATTATTATTATTATTATAATATAATGCGCTGTCCCAGTCATTGATTAAGTCTTTACATTCAAAGGCTTTTTTTTTTCTTTTTTAAATTTTTTTTTACACTTTCATTCAAAGTCTCTAACAAGACTTAGTATTATTAAATCCTTTCATAAAACCAATATATATATATATATATATGAAAAAGTCTTCAATGTCGTCTGGCCTCTTTAATTTATTGTCTCGGATGGATTGAACCAAGTATAAAAAAAAAAAAAAAAAAAAAATATTGCCAAAGAACATTAGTGCATAACACTCGGTCTTTAAAATAAAATTTATTATTAAATAAAAAAAAATACTAATGGTAAATATTGGAAAATAGTGTGTAAAATACGTAAAAAAAGATTCTTAAATGCTGTTGAAGTTTTTTTAAAAAGTCTTTTATTTTGAATAACTAAATTAGTATTAATCTTTCAGTTTCATAATTTTTATATACTTTACCTTTTAGCATATATTAAAAAATATAATTTTTTTATTAACTTTTCAATTATATTTATTTTAAATGCATTAAATTTTATTAAATATTAAGATATATTTTAAGAGAATTTTTAAAAATAAAACAAAATTAATTAGAGTTTGAATATTCAATTTATATGTAATTATATGTTGAATGTACTTCTTGATATTTTCAATGTCCGATGGAAGGATAGAAAGTATAATTAATGTGTAAATTGATTTGAGATTTATTAATTATGTAATTATACTTTTATCATATAGGATAATTCTTACGCATTTACTGAAAGAAAAAAGAAGTGGTACATATTTCTTTACGGTGTAGAAACTCTTCACCAAACTTTTATTACCAAACCAAATGCAATCTTTTGCTTGTAAGCAGAAAAAGTAGCAGCAATTTTAATAGGCATCAGGATTAGCCAAAAGGTAGGCTTCAACAGCCTTGAACATTCCTAAGGCCTTCTCTTTCCCAGCTTTTAGTTGGTCTTTC
This sequence comes from Manihot esculenta, assembly GCF_001659605.2. NCBI lineage: Eukaryota > Viridiplantae > Streptophyta > Magnoliopsida > Malpighiales > Euphorbiaceae > Manihot > Manihot esculenta. The sequence continues at coordinate 771,499 of NC_035175.2, read as the reverse complement.
TCAATTTCAAAGTCACCAATCGTATAGTAATTGCTCTTCTCCTTGCAGATGCATCCTCCATCAGGGGATTCCTCCAACTTGATCTCGTAAGTGATTTTTTCAATCACATTCATCAACATGTCGCCTTCAATCACGCTATGACTGAATTTTAAGTTCTCTTTATCTACGGCTTCCACCTTATGCTTCGAGTATTTGAATTGGCTACCTGAAAATAAAGAATTAAAATTCAGGACTTTTATTGTTAATATAATTTGAACTGACAATGGTGCTAAAAGCAAAACAAGTTTGATAAATCGATGATCATGCCTTCTCCGAAAGTAACTTTCTTGATGGTTCCAGGCCCTCCATCTCCTTCAAGGATTTCAACACTCTTAATGGCCTGTGGCACAATCTTTGGGAGGAGAATATCGGAATCAAGGATCAAGGCTCTGTACAGCTTTGCCGGAGGGATTGGGGAGGTGACTGTCAATTCATAGGAAACAACGCCCATGTTAACTTGGGAGTTTGAAAATGATCCAATAGGAAAACAGAAAAGATTAGGATTTGGTTGCTTTGTGGATGTTGAGTGTGATATTTATACAATGAGGGAACTGTCTCTCCTGCGGTATCATACTATATTTGTTTTCTTTTGGAGGATTTCCAGCTGTTTGATGCCCTATAGATTCTTTATGGCGTCCAATTCACTTCTGAAGAAACAAATTTTGGAATCGAGGTTGCCAACTATTCTTAGCAAGTAATTTTATTTTTTTTTAAGAAATGAACAGTATTTTCATGATCAAAACTTCACGGGAACTTCTGGCCAGTATGTAATCCAATGATATTGAGGTTGCTACAGGGTGATATGAAATTTAGATCAAACCTAACCAAAAGCTCATTTAAAGAGGATGAGTGTCTAAACTTCTTATAAGAATCGCATTATCCTTTCTCAAATGTTGTGGGACTCAACATGCACTGATAAGTTACATTACCCCTTTCTAAATTGATATGGAACTCGACATCCCTCGCCCTAGGGTTACGGAAAAATCAATGAGAGACACAACACAAAATGCTAAGCCATATTACCTCCTTCCCAAATCGACATAGGACTCAACATCCCCTTACGTCCAGGATTACACTGAAATATGATATTTATAGGAATCTATCACAATATTGAAAAAGATTTTGATATCATACTAAATTTGGGTAAGTCTCACTTACCAAAAACTAATTAAAGGAGGAGCTCAAAGAGGAGAGTATCTAAATCCTTTATAAGGGTACATTATTTATTTTTCAAATAAATACATGACTCAACAGTCAAAAATTAGAATCAAGATTCTATTTTTATTTTTTTTATTTAGTTGGTGATTGGAACTAAAATTGGAGATCTCATAAGTTTTTAGATGATTTTAGTATCAAGTTAAAGCTTATTGGTTTCTTCTCCAATCACACATACACTTCAACTTGTAGTGGCATTAAAGTTTTAATGTCCTAAGAATATGATTGTGCCAGGAAATTGAAAAGATTAAACTTTTTTTTTTGTAGAACTTCATATTATATTCATCAGTTTCTAAAGTGCTTCAACACCCTATAATTCTCCAGATTGCATGGTTGTTTGCAAACAGGGGAATGAAGATACTATATTAATGAGAGGGAAAATTATTACATACAACTATCGTTTATTTTTATGACGATTTGATGTTAACCATTATATAGAAACCGCAATAACCAATGACTATAATAAAATTATTGCATATACAATTGTTATATGATAAAATTTATCCATGAAAGGGCTGGCTGACGTGGCAGCAGATAGATGATGTGTGATAAGTTCCAACTCATATTAAAAAATAATAAACAGAAGCCAAAAAAGGCCAAAGGAACTGTTGTCTAGTCAAAATATAGATGTATAGTGGTAATTAAAAAAAAAAGATTTATAGTGAATGAACTTTTAAGTTATAAAGTAAAATTTGAGGATGATCTGAATTAATAATAAGTGAAATTTATCTGTATACTGTGAAATGGTTTTGCAAAGAGGAGGACCATGAAGTAGTTAATAGAAATCTAATATATTTTCCCCACCTGGCATTGCCTAGTTGAAATTATGGAAACAGCAGTAAGTAAATGAAATTTCATATGGAGACGGCTTTTGGACATTTACTACTTCCTGAAACAAAAAAAAAATTGTCCTTGTTCTCAACATCAAGACAATGAAACCATGATTCTCAAAGTATTGCAATGTTACTACTAATATTTCCATGTAGTTTAATTTGGGCAGGATCCAGCAGCTGATAAAATGATAATTCTGGTATATTTATTCAAAATCAGGTTCAACTGACTCGTTTCCAACGAAAATAACAACACACAACTGAACTGCTACGATAAAATTTAAAAAAAAAGAAAAAAAGTGAACTGACTCTTACAACTGAAAATTATTATGAGTTGGTGAAAAGGTAGTTTCCCGCAAGGATGAGAAAACCAAAAACATCAAACCCACAGCTCCAACAGGCACAAGGGACTATTCTAGATTCTAATTATAGGTATCAGGATTTTCCAACAGGTAGGCTTCAACAGCTTTGAAAATTTCCAAGGACTTCTCTTTGCCAGCCTTAATCTGCTCTTGCTTGAGCTCGAAGTCTCCAATAGTAAAGTAGGTGCTCTTGTTCTTGCAAATCGATCCTCCATCTGCCGATGCCTCAAACTTGATCTCGTTAGAGATTTTCTCAAGCACATTCATCAAGGCATCGCCTTCAATCACAGTATATCTGTATATGAAGTTTTCCTTGTCAATTTCTTCAATCCTGTGCTTCACATACTTGAATTGGCTACCTGCAAGGGATGGTTTGTTCAGATTTATTACTGCCCTGCATATATTAGCTATTTTAACATAAATTGTCTTCAATTTCTTTTGTAAAATACTTGCCTTCCCCGAAACTAACTTTTCTGATAGTTCCAGGCCCTCCATCTCCTTCCAGGACTTCAACGTTGCTGATGGCCTGGGGAATTACCTTTTGGATGAGATTGTCATTGTCAAGGACGAAAGCCTTGAACAGCCTAGTTGCAGGGACGGGGGAGGCAACCTCCAGGTCATAACTGACTACTCCCATGATCTCTGAAAATAGAAAGAACACAGAAAGGAGGAGGAAGATTGATCAATTAACAGCCAATTCTGAGGTGAGAATATGTGTGTTAGTAGAAGCTGTATTTATAGATTGATGACAATTAATGGTTAAAGCCTTTGCAAAAGTAGCAGAAAACATCTTTGGAGTCGGAGAGGAGGGAGGCTTAATGCATAGCTGATTCCAAATGCTGTCCTTTTCCTTTGCTAAGAAACAACAAAACAATGATATGGATTAAAAAACTAATTAAAATTTCAAACATTTGCCAACTTGGGGCTTAGCTTTTTCTTGTTAGAAACAATTAACAAGTACACGAACTTTGATAGAAATTATAAACAAGCCCTTCCTTGTAGGCTCTTGATGTTGGGATTATCTGACGATATTCTCTTTCTTAAATTTTCCTTCAGAATTATCCTTATTTGTGTACAGGTTTTTAACTCCGTCGCTAACTTTACATCTTTTAAAAGTGTTAAGAAAACGAAGTGGCAATCAGAACTGTTAGCATTAGGCGTCATAGGGCTTTCGGCCAGTCGTGCTCCTACATCATAATCAGAAGATTGAGGCATTGCTTGAAGCCCTCAGTTCTGGGATATCTTCGGCAGAGTTATGCCCCCTTTCTGCCCATAAAATATTAGTGACTATCATTAATATTTCTCTTCCACGCCTTTATAGTCAAACTTTCTTGCTGAAAAATTTATAATGAATGTGTAATAATTAAGTTAATAAAATTAATCGTTAACTCTTATTTAAAAAAAAAAATTAAAATCCCATTGTATTTTAGAAAATCAAACTTTTTAATCATGTTTTAAAAAATGTTAGGCAACTTATTTAACATTGAATTTTTATATATTTTATTACATAAATTTTAATTATACAAACTCTTTTATCTTACAAAGATAAACATACTGTTCTATAAAGATTAATAAAATATAATTAAAATTTTTAAATATAATCTAATTGAAATTATATTTTTTATTATATTCTCTTTATTGTAATACGTATGCTTGGTAGCAACGATTTTATTTTTTTGATAAGTATGAATAAACTGCCATTTTCATATTTTGACAATCTTTTAATGATAATTGAGTTAAACTTAATTGCAATGGAACAGGTAAAGAAAATTTTGACTGTAGTGGTGTTGATAGTGTAATTTGTAATCATATGGAGCTGGACTATAAGTTATTATATTCGATTAGGAGTATGCAGTGCTATTATGATTAAATTACAGGATTTATCTATGGTTTATCTTTTGCATGAAAATAAGGCTTTTATTAAGTAGAAATTAACATAAATTCTCAGTTAATTTTAAATTTATTATCTCAAGAAGTGGTAATGAATTACCATTGAAGATGTTATTTTTATAGTGTAAAACTCTACTATCTAGATCATAACATATTCGTTGTTCTATTATTATAGAGAAACAAATCATTCGCCAATTATTTTGTAAATTTTATTTTCTCTACATGTACAAGTTATCATCTTTTGAACTCCCATTTAGGGAGGCTCTCGAAGTCTCACCATGATAGAGAAGAGATAGCATGGCCTAGAGTCATACACTTAATTAGTTAATGATTTTTAGTTTTTTAATATATTTTTTTTTGTATTAAAAAAATGCTACTTATACTGTATATATAAATAAGATATATTAAAAAATTAATAAATAAAGCATTCTAAACAAAGTGGCCTGTAATCTAAAACGAATGAAAAAATTATATTTATGGAATGAAAAAAGTATCGTGTAGACGATCTCCACTAAAATTTAAAAAAAAAATAATTTGATTGTAAAGTAATAAAAATTAAATAGTTAATATTGATAAAAATACATGAATCTGATAGGGTTTGCAAAGTCCACTTCTGGAGGTCAATGCTCAGTCTCGTCATCTTGGATTGTCTTATTTGGAGGAGAAATATGGAGCTTGTGCAGGCCTGAAGGAAAAATTCCTGACAATAAGACATACCAAACGGAGAATTGGGCTGAAAACAAATCCAGAAAAAATATACACAAATGAAAATAGATTGAACTATAAAAGGTTGAAAAACACCATCTGTCTATTATTTTATATATTATTTCAAACCAGTTGGCAGTTTCAAATATGAGCCATCACTCTTCTTGTTACACATAATGAAAATCGAAGTAGTTTAGCATATTTAATCATCAGGATTCGCCAAGATGTAAGCTTCAAAAGCCTTGAATATTCCTACAAAGGCTTCCATAGTCTTTGCTTGAGCAGCCTTAATTTCCTCTTCATTGACGTCAATTCCCTCAAGAGTGTAGCTCTTGCTGGTGCGCTTTAAGATAGATCCTCCATCAGGGGAGGCTTCAAACTTAATCTGAAAACAGATTTTTTCAAGTTCTTTACTCATCAAGGCAGGATCACCTTCGATCACAGTGTACTCAAATATGAAATTCTCCTTGTCAACGGCGTCGATCGTCTCCTTCACGAAGCTCCCTGCAGAAACATTATAATTTGAAGGTCTTAATAATGAATTGCACACATTAGAAAAATACATCATAGATACAAGTGTAGGAACTGAACTGACCATTGCTGAAGTGAACTTGCCTGATTGTACCAGGTCCTCCATCTCCTTGGAGATTGACGACACTTTCAAGAGCCTGAGGCAGGACCTTGGGGAGGAGACTCAGGCTCTCAATCACAAACTTCTGGAACAGTTTGGCTGGTGGGACTGTGCTCGCGACCTGCCCTTCATAAAAGATAACTCCCATAGTTCTCAGCTTTCAAAGCAGATATCCAAGGTTTATCACTTTGATTAAACGCAGAGTCTTGGGTTAGTGAATACCACTTTATAGAAAAAAAAAATATACATATAAAAAGAATTCCAGTAGCTGGTCAGACCTGTACATAAATAATTTTATCGCCGCCAACTTGGACTGCCCCCTTTTTTTTTTTTTGGCTTGAGCTACCCAAGTTTGCTATCGTTGGAAATTACAAGCTACCCAAGTTTGCCTTTCTAGATGACTTGGACAGTATCTTTTCCTTTTCGGATATAAATGAATCATAACAGATCTCTGAAATATTTTTCATATTTTTTAGTATTTTGGCAAAAAAAAAATTTTTAACCAAAAAAATAAATAATTTTAAGAAAATATTAAAATAATTAAAAATTAGTTATCTCATTATTTTTCAACAGAAAATATTTTTATAAAAAATATTTTTAAATTAAATAATGTAAACAAATGGAGTAAAACATTATATATATTTTATTATAAAAATAAAATTACCATATTTCAAAATCCTATATTTCCCACATTAAAGTCAATGCTTAATTATTAAACTATTAATTTGAAAAATTAATCATATCATGGAAATAATTGTACATTCAAATTGATATTAGCGAACTTCTAAATGGAATATATTTCGCTATTATAATTTAGGAAAAATTATATTTTAGCTTATAATTTTAAAATATTTAATGGATTAAACATTATATTTTTTAAATTTTAAAATAATTAATTTATTCAAATTGAATATCCTTCCATTCATAATTTTATTAGTCAAAGAATAAATATTTTCATAAATTTTCGATATAGGTGGATAATTTTTTATTATGTAAATTACATTTTGATTCATAAGTCTTAATATAATTGATAAATCAGTTTTTATATTCTTAAAACTAAATTTTTAATTTTTTTATTTTTAATCTGTCTAAAATTACAGTTTTTCCCATAATATATAGATATTAATTTACTAAATTACATTTTTTTCTATTTATTATAGATTTTAGTTTAAAACTAGTAGATGATCAAATTTTTTCTGACAATATAATTTTTTTTAAAATATTATTTATAAAAGTTTATAATCTATTTAAAAGTTATTTATTACTACTTAAAAATTGCTCAACTTCTAAATATTTTTTAAAAGTTTTGAAATTATAAATATTAAAATATTTTAATAAATAAAAATTAAAAAATAAAAAGTGTTAAAAATATTTGAATGAGATATTATAAATAAAAATTAAAAGGGATTTAAGAGTTTTTTAAAATAGAAAATGAAGGATCAAAATGATTAAATTATATAAATAAAAAATAAAAAAATTAAAATATTTAAATTATAATAAATAATGATGGAGAAAAATTTAAGTATAGGAATACAGAGGATATTTTTATGCTTTCGGTAAAAATGAATGAAATGATACCTCACTTAGACGAAATCATTAAATGTAGTTTATTCATTAAAAAAATAGTAACGATATTTCTATGTTTTCAGTTAAAATGGATAAAATGGTACCTAATTTGGACAGGCATCATTAAATACATATAATTTGATCTCTTAATTATACTAAGACTAAAAAATTAAACTATAATTTATCATATAATTCGCATATTTGAAAACTACAAGTGCGTCCCTTGTTTGGGTGTTAGTATTTTAAAGTGGACGCCCGACTCAATTATTGAATTTCCTGAGGTTGGATTATTTTTCCTTTGAAACTTGGATTATCTTAATCATGGGAGATGGACCCAAAAACATAAACAGGGCAGTGGCATCCAATTCTCAAGTAAAAGCATATTCCCTTGTGCAACCAAAAGAAATTTCCAACCAACCAGGGCTCTTTATCCACTCCGCCTCAACCTAAATCCCAATCGATTTTTATTTAATTTCAATTTATCAATTTAAAGAATTAAAAACTAGACTAAATTCCAAGTTAATTATACTTGAATCAATTATTTGATTTCTAATTCAAATTCAGTCGAATCGACCATTGCCTAAAATCAGACTTAATCCCACTTTTGGAGAAAAACAAACAAATAGTGGAAAGGTAAAATCGAACCATAACCCGAATAGCCACACATTTGAATCATTGAATGTAATTATATTTTTTTCTGGATTCTTCTGGTGTTGTTTTCGGCCCAATTTCTGACGTACAAAGCCTAAAATATCTAACTTCGTCTCTCCAAACTCCCAAGGAAGCACAAACGCAAACACTTCTCACGCTCAAACCTTTCACTTCAGCACTCCTTTGTTGTTGCCCTATTCAGTCACCCCCTGTACACTTACCCACATACAGGAGAATAGAGAGATTTCTTTTTAAAAAAATATATCCAATCCAATTTTACTTATCAATAAAAAACCCTCCTAAGCGCACCAACTGCTGAAAAACTTGCATCCAATTTCTTCGTCTCCGACATCGTTTTTGTCGGGTTCTTTTTGGGTTTTCTGCAATGTCAGGGTCCGGTGGGGTTTCGACCGCTCGAACCCGCGGCGAGGACCGATTCTATGTTTCTCCAGCGATGCGAAAGAAACAGCAGCTACAACAACAGCAAGAGCAGCAGCAGCAGCAAAAACACCACCAACGGCAGAAGCAGGGATCATTGGTTTCTAAGAATCGTACAGCGGTGATGGAGAAGGGAGCGGAGTCAGATCAATGTGGTTCATTGTCTTCGTCGTCAACTATGTCAAATTGTTCGGTGCAGGGTCTTGTAGCGGCCGAGGGTAATTCTTCGAATTTAGATCGGTTCTTGAAGTATACTACTCCTGTGGTTCCTGCCCAATATTTGCCTAAGGTAATAATTATTAGAAATTGATTTTTCTTCTGGGTTCGTGTATTACGTTTTTTTTAAGACAAGGAAATGATTTTTCTGATTTTTATCTGTTCTTTGGATTTTGATACCTGATTATTTTGAAGCCTCAAATAGTTGTGCTATAATGTCTTGCATTATGAAAATTAGGTTTTCTAATTAAATTCTTGGCTGATTCTTACTGCTCTCTATCAGGAATGACTTGAGAAATGCCTGTTAGAAATATTAAATCTGTGTATTTGTTGCATTTCATCTGTTACGACTGGATGATCTTTAATGGTTTATCCGGCAGTCACTAGCACGGTGTTTTTTTTTTTTTTTTTTTTGCCAGTAACTAGCACAGTTGACTGGTAGCTCTTGTTTAACATTCATTCTAAAAGACCGTATTGTTCTCTATGTTATTTATTTAATCAGAAATAGGGCTTATATTGTAATTTGGTTGCTCTGTAGACAAGCATAAGGGGATGGAGAACTCGTGAAGCAGAGTGTCAGCCATATTTTGTGCTGGGTGATCTATGGGAATCTTTTAAAGAGTGGAGTGCATATGGTGCGGGTGTTCCCTTTCTGTTAAATGGAAGTGAAACTGTTATGCAGTACTATGTTCCTTTTTTATCTGGCATTCAGCTGTATATAGACCCATCAAGACCCTCTCCAAGGCTGAGGTGAGCCACCCTTGTCTTTGTTCTTATTTCATCACATTCCTCTTGTTTGTTAATGTGCCTATTTCCATAGTCACTTTGTAACTTGTATTGATTGAATGATGTGAATTTGGTGTTTTTTCTGACTAAACCATCCCCTGTAATAAGGTTTGAGGAGTTGATATTGTTGCTTTATGGACATGGTGATTGTAAGGGTTGAATTGACCTGGCAATGGAGCAATCAGAAGTTCAATGACATTTGTAGCAAGCATTTGCATTTTGGTTGTGTTGTATGCTCCTAAAGTTGCTTCTTCTTTCATCTGTTTGTTGGGATATCCTCTGTTTGATGGCTGTACGCTTATAAAATGGATCTTAGATGCATATGTTCTTATGTGGCAACTCTTATCTGTTTTGTTAAGGAAACTTATGTTAACAAGTTGTGCCAAAGGTGTCTATAATGCATTTGTAAAAGTTCAATTTAAATTTAGAATATATTTAGATCCTTTTCTTTTCCCTGAATTTTTCCTTTTTGTTTTCTTTTGGACATGGATTCCATTTGTTGGTCAATTTCACAGAAGTTTCTGCTGCTCCTTGAGCTTTTTATTGTTGAGAAGTGATTTTATAGGGTGGAAATTTAACACATAGATGGACCACAGGTTTGGCTCAGTTTTTGGAAACTTGAATGTAAGTTTGAAATGCTACTGCTGTAATTGATGAAGGGATGTTTGGCCATTGATTCATTGTTTCACCTGCCTTTCATTGGTTACTAGATGGTTTAAGTAAATTAATATTCCCTCAAACAGAAGCTTCAAGCAAATTCTGTTAATTTGTATCTTTCCATGCATGATGGAATGCCTTCGTCTATATGCATTGCAAAATTATACACTTATTTGTGCCTCCACTTAAATCAAGTTGAAAGTGTTGGTATGTCTTTGTGGATATACTAAATCAACTTTCTTAGTAGATAATTTGCTGTTGCAGGCACTTTTACTGCTCTTGCAATGCTATAATGTGTTCTGAGCGGGGAAATAATGTGCACTTCTTGTTGGTTGAAAATAAAGGCTTGTGCATGTAATCTGCAATGCTCCATTACATCATCCCTTTACAAGGGTGGTTGTATTACTACGGCTACCTCTGTGTGTCCCATCTTGACTAACCATAGGATTTTGTTTTTCTTCAAAATGTCTGTCATCTTAAAGCTGTCTTCTTTGTGTTTTTTTTTCCTTATTTCAAAATTGATATCCCTTTGGGCTTTATTGAAATGTTTCAACTTCTGCTGGATGCATGCATTATTATTGTTTCTACTCTTTGACAGGAGGCCTGGTGGGGAAAGTGATACCGAGTCATCCAGGGAAACCAGTAGTGATGGTAGCAGTGACTACAGGGCAGAGAGGGGAGTAAACAACGGTGTTCAGGGGCCTGGTGCAGAAACTGATGCAGGGTCATCCAGGGAAACCAGTAGCGATGGTAGCAGTAACTACAGGGCAAAGAGGGGAGTAGACAATGGTGTTCAGGGTCCTTGGACTCAGCAAACCATTACTGATGCAAATATTCAGAGTTTGAATAGAATCTCACTGAGGAATAAACCTGTTGGAGGTTCATCAAGTGATGAATATGAGATATCCAATCCTCCAGGTCGGCTTATTTTTGAGTACATGGAGCATGCTCCACCATTTACTCGTGAGCCGTTGGCTGACAAGGCAAGTTCATAAACTGTATTATACTTAACATGCTTTTATCTTGGGTTTCTGGTGGGCATTCTCCCCATATCATCATGACTAACACCTCTAACTTTGAACCCTGCAGATTTCAGTTCTTGTGTCGCAGTTTCCAGAACTCAAGACATATAGGAGTTGTGATCTGTCACACTCAAGTTGGATTTCTGTTGCTTGGTATCCCATATACAGGATCCCCATGGGTCCGACACTACAGAATCTGGATGCCTGCTTTTTAACATTCCATTCTTTATCAGCACGTACATCTCTCTCTCTCTCTGTCTCTCTCTCTCTCTCTGCACATATGCATTTGTGTTTATTCGTTTGCATGTGATGGTTGTGAACTGCTTGTTCAATTCTTATGAGTTTGTTGTGGTGGTTTGGTACAGGTCAGAACACAGATGACATGCACCTTCATGGTTCCAGTGTTAGGGAGGTTTCAGGTGCTGATATGTCATTCAAGCTGCCTTTGCCTACATTTGGTCTTGCTTCCTACAAGTTTAAAGTTTCGTTTTGGAATCCAAGTGGAGTTTATGAATGTCAGAAGGCCAATTCCCTTTTACGGGCTGCTGACAACTGGCTTAGGCATTTACAAGTAAATCATCCTGATTTTGCGTTCTTCATCTCCCACAATTCAAACTGGAGATGATAGGGAGTTCCATAGTGGGCTGTAAACCTGAAATGGAAGGGTTATATATGTGGACCTTCAATCCTGACAGAGAAACCTTATTCCACAATGTTCTTTTGTTGTTTTTAACAATACGAAGCTGTGACTCCCAGCCTAAAAGTCTAGGCTGTGAAACGGTGCCCCTGTACTGAGTGGCCGAAGAATGATAGTAGTTTTGGCTTGAACGTGAGGCGTTACACATTTGGAGATATTTGAAAGGGGCTCTGTTATTGATAGACGTTACTCTTTATAGGCTTTTGATCTTGTCTTGTGGACAGGTTGAACTTACAGTTGCTACAACTTTTAAATAAGGTTGTAAGATGATGAAAAAAATCAAGTGAACTTTTTGTAAATAATTGTTTTGTTGTAGCGTATGCCGCGTGCTTGTACTAACAGCTCTTATAATATGATCGCATTACCTTTTCATGCCTCCCCAACTCCCTCTTAAAGTCGTTAATTCAGAAGGTACATTCACATCTTAATGGTTGATATAATTCGCTAGGCAATTGTGCTCTATCTTGCACAAAATGAGACAGTTGAGCTGATGGAGATTATAATTTCAATATTGGGAAATAGACTTTGCCCTGTTCGAATTTACCTGGTTATTGATTTATTTTTTAATTTTCTGAAAATTTCAATTTTGATTTCTAATAAATTTTGGATAGTCACCTTTTTGTGGGGAAAATAATAAGAAGAAAACCTTGTGTTTTAAAAATTTTCTAATTTAGTCGAAAATTACTAGATCAAATTCTACACGAAACGGCTCCTCTTACTCGAATGTTATCATGAGATGCAAAAGAGAAAGGAAGACTAGAACAATTAACTTGATTTGGGAATGTGCAAAGATAGGAGAGTAGAATTAGTTAGATATTTCTTCCCTCTCTCCATTATAAGCATATAAGCTGTAAATACAGCAATAATACAAAGTTCATCTGACCTAGCTAATTATCATTTTTATAAATCCATCATCTTTCCCTTTCACTTTCACTTTGTTCCCGGTCCTTCGTATTATATTAACAAGCTCATTAGGATTATCCCCCCAGCACTCACAACTCATCATCAAGAATGGTGGACAGCAACAGTCCCTGCACAAACTTGCACCTCTGAGACTTCTCCTGTTGGTCCCTGTCTGACACGAGGGATTGTTGTGCTTCTCTGTCAGTATGAAATTCATGTTAGCAATTTCGCAAAGAATCAAACATAACATTTCTTTCACAACTGCAACTAGGTACATCCCAAAGCAATGGTAATAGATTTTTTCCTTCCTATCAAGGGGAAAAAACAAAGACTAATCCGGTCAATACCACTGAGATCACTATATTTATATTTATAACCCAGTAAACAATTTACAATCATGGCCTAACTTCGTACTAGTTCAACTTCGTCAATTTTATTAGTAAATCCCATTTCTCCTAAGCCATTTCTTAAAGCCTATTTGGAATTTTGATTCCAACCCCATTTGAAAACTCACCATTTTAAATGCTGTTCAAAACAATAGCTAAAAAAAGCTGTTTTTTTGAAGCTACTAGAACTAAATCACGTCAAATTTAATTTACAATTAATTTTTAATAGCCCTAAATAATATATTTAAAGTACTGGTTTTTCAATAGCATTTCAAATAACAATGGCAAACAAACCCTTTCTCAATTCCGTAAACCTGTAAAATACCTAGAAGCCAATAAAAATTAAAAATAAAATAAAATCCACAATTCAATGTATAGCCAATCACCATTTCTCAAACTCCAAGAACTTTCTCCCATATACTGATGAAAAAGCTCTCAAGATATTTTTTCACCTAAAAGTTAAATCTTTCTAGAAGGAAAAAGAAGATTAATCACGATGAAATAAGTTCAATTTAATTGATTCATGGACAGGCCATAGGCTATTTAGCTCACTTCTAAATAACAAGTAGGAAAATTTAAAAATACACCAGTGATGGTACCTTTCTTGGAACTCCTCAGTTGTGCTCCCCTTCATCTGTAAGCCTGCTTCAACCGAAGAAAGGGGCTGTATGTTCAGAGATTCATCCAAAGAAGGTGAATTAGATATAAATGATGAAAGCAATGGATCTGGTTCCGTATTGGAGGAAGAAAGAAAGCATGAAGATCCACCAAGAAGGGATTGTAAACTTCCTTCTCGCAGCTCTTTTCTCAATAGCGAAAATGCCGAGTTAACTCCTTTGCGCAATCTCCTTCTCCGCTGCACGTTATCACCAGTCAAGGAACACCAGACCCCAATTTAAAATGACAGCGAGCAGTTAAAACATACAACATAAGCTTCAGAACATCTGACTACAGAGAAATAATCAATATGCAGAATTTAAAAGAAAAAAGTTAAACATAAGGCTGCTTCAAAAGTAAGTTGACAATCAAAGTAGTAACTGAGAAGGCAAATGAAAAGGAGAGAAAGCACCCCTTAAAACCCAAGGGGAATCCATTAAAGCAAGTCCTTCAGTTGCTAATAAAATCGATTTTGCTCATTCAACAAATGAACAGCTGAGACACATAAACAAATGCCAGTAGCTTCATACATCAACAGTACCAAAATCCATAAATAAAACTAAAGGCGAACTGATAATACAAAGGATATCTTAAAGAAGTTGCCATGCTGCAAAGTGATGTGGCCAACAATATCCACTCCAACCCGTTTAGCACAGACTGGGCACACCTGAAACAAATAATTTGAACAAGCAGCTTAGGAAAGTGGTTCTTAAATATTATCACCAGTAACGCCACCATGACTAAGTTGTATAAGCACTGAAAACCCAAGGTCAAACGAGTGTTAAAGACTACAATGACTGCATTGGACTCTAGGAGACAGCAACACTCCCCAAAAAGAGAAAACAGCCATAAATTAAAGGCTCACATAATTTAACACTATAAAGCCCCCTTGACTGAAAGGCTATTGTCTTTTGATCCACACAATACCCTCTTTCTACTTAGAAGCTAGTACCACAGAGCGATCAAAAGATCACAATCCATGGCTGGAAAAATATATTGGAACCCAAAAACAATCCCTCTCCACTCTCTACTAGTTTTCAATCCAAAAGTTTCTTTGCTGGCAATCACTAAATATCTTCTATGAACCAGCCCAGAAGAAAGTTAACTGAACCCCACAAGTGTTGTGCATTGCCATAATAAATGTAGCTTTTATTGATGATCATATCACGAAAACAGATAATTTGCTGGAAAGAAGAAAACCTTAAAACCTTACGAATTAAAGACAAAATAAATAAATACCACAATAAATTTTACAAGTGAGAAGAGGGAAGAAGAGAGAAAAGACAATTAACCCCATTCTTGGCTTCAACAGGATGCTCCTCGTCGATATGGCAGCAGAGTCCCACAACGTCGAAATCCTCGGCGCAGAACGGACACAAAAATTCCGCCTTCAGATCCTCGTCCAAATCAGTTTCCTCGTACATTTCTACACACAACAAAACAACAATTAAATTCCCAGAAAAGGACAATAAATAAAACCTCAACAAGTGCACAGAAAGAATATATAAAAATCAAAGGGCAGTATAAGAAATTATAGGACGTTAAAGAGACCGGACCAGATCGAGAATGGTAGCGTCTTGAAGAAGTCGAAAGGGAAGAGCTCCACGAGTCAGAAGCCATTAAATTTCCGATCGAAAGCTTTTAGAAATGTGTTATGCTGTATTGATGACAAGTAAAAGAGTGTAGAGGGAAGATTGTGTAATTTTAGTTAACTTATCGACCTGAAGATGATAACTAGAAGAAAAACCCTAGAAAAAAAAGAAAGAAATGGAAGATGGATGAAATGAGAACAAGGAAAGGACAAGGAACGCGAGAGGGATAGAGATTAGAGAGGGGAAGAACTCATTCTCCACCAAACTCCTGGGACGCGTTGAGCCTCTCCCACTTTATAAAAATGATTTTTTTGCAATGATGGGCCTCAACTTTAATCATATTGAAAAACTATCTCACCACCGGTTCACTTCATCAGTCTTCACCCTCCACTAGAGATACCGAAGTAGGATAACAGCCGTCGGTAATACTTTAATGGGTAATTTTGCAATTGCACCACTGCTATTTTGAATCTTAAAAAATTGCTAAGACTAAGGAAAAGAAATTGAGAAGTTTTATTTTAGAGTTGATGATTTTTTGAGATTAAGAATAATTAAGATTGTTCATTTATTTTAATTTTTCTACGATTTTTATATTTAAAATAAGAGAACACAAGTATTTTATTTCTTAAAAAATATAACAGTTATTATATTTTCAGAATATTTTCCTATTTACGAACTATAAACCAATCAGCTCTCGTAGCTCAGTTGGTTAGAGCACCCGTTTAGTAAGCGGGAGGTCTTGAGTTCGACTCTCAACGAGAGCAAATTTGGCATATGCATACGATGTTTTTGAATTCAAGGAATTTACTTAATCTAAAATTTTATTAATGCTGTTTTCTTTAATTTTCTTCTCTTTTGGTCCTCTCCCCATTTGATTTATTGCCGAGTGATTGGAACTGGTTTGCTTGATTTGGTCGACCCAGATCGTAGAACGCAGGGGTAGGCAAATTAGGTAGCCATAGACGAACTACAAGCTTCTGTTCATCTGAACAGGAATTCATCACTGATATCTCTCATGCATGGACCTTTTCAACTGAAACAACTAAGGATGCGCAGATGCACCCTTTGAGAGTTGTTTGACACATGAGCGTTTTTGGAGAGGGAAATTTGGAGATCTTGTGCAAGATGAAATTCGCAGATGGGAGGCAGAAAAGCAATGCAGAGGAAGACTTGTACCATGCGAGTCGAAAACAAGCTGAAGATTTCAGGAGCAATAATTTCCCATGCAACATAATTACACCCTTTCCCGTGCATGGCATAGCTATGCGGGACTTCCCATTGGGCTCTGATTTGGGCTTTTGCCCATTGGGATCTCTTTTGTTGTATTTTTTCCAAGATAAATACTCGTTCAATTATAATTTACAGGTCATTCTCATGTTTATTTGACTTTCTAAATAATAATTTTATTATTATTTGAATTAATTTTTATCAAGAATTTCTTTAATTAGTTTAATTTAAAATATAATTTCCCTTATTTTATTTTTTTAATTAGTTTGTGTGCGATTAGTTAAAAATATTTTTCTTAATTTTTATATATAAATTAATTGTTTTTTATGTACATTTATTTAACATATAGTAAAATTACGTTATTAACTAAAATAATTTACTTTTTATTGAGTAAACCGGTTAAATAAAATGAATCACATTTTATTATTTTCCAATTAAATAAAATTCTAAACTTGAATTGTTGTCAGATTTGATTTATTAGTTCAATTAATTAGTTTAAATTTGATAAAATTATTTTTATAATTACTATTTAATATTTTCTCATTTTTAAAAAAATATCTCTTTCATTTTTTGTTAAAATTATGGAAGATGTGTTTTTTCAGAGTTCTTAAAATTATTTTTTAAAAAATTATTATCACTAAAGTAAACTAAATATTTTACTATGATACAAACTTTTTCTAGTTATTTTCAGGTGTCAATTATAATCAAAATTGGAAATTTCTAGCCAACATAAAAATTAATATATACTTTGTAATGTAATTATATTAAATTTATATTTGTATCGACAATATTAATAATTTTATAATATTTAGTTAATTCACAATTTTTTTATTGATTAAAACAGAATATTTTAGAATTATTAATAAATAAATATAACTTAAAATTTGGGCAATTTTAGAAATTATTCACCCGTTTTACGTTTTTTAGCCAATTTTAGACATTATGAACCATACTCACACTAATCTAGAAAGTAAAAAAAGCTCACTCAAACAAATAAAGTTCCATCTCCATAGCCGAATGAAAGAGTCTGGATCCAATTATTGATTGGTATTGTCTAGGAATAATACATGAGTTGAAGTATATAGCCAAAAACGCATGAAAACACCCCAATGAGAGTAGTTTAAGTATTGACACTAGCAAAAGATATTTATGATCTCACCATCTTTAAATGCTCAAGTAAGAGGGATATGGTACTAGTAGTTACTACCAAGGCAAATTCAATTGGTTATGTAGACGAAATAATTTAGTGAGTCCTTGTTCATTGATGGGAAATAGAAATAAAAGCAAGATGCCACATATGCTACTCCAACTCCATGTGCAATTTATTACATGTCTCATCTAAAGCAGCACCACTGCTGCTTTACTTTATGATGCCTGCTTGCCCTTTGCACAGTGTAAAACTGCATACCATTATTTTATTTTATTTTTCTTACTTTCCCACAAATTATTGACCCCTAATCAGAAGAGCCTGAGCCTGAGCCAGCCTGAGCACGTATACAATGATGCAGTAGAGTCTGGAGCATCAGATTTGCCCTTTTCAGATCAAACCCATGAACCCAAGTTAAGTTTCAGAGGCCCTCATCATTGTAGACTATAGACATTAGACAAGTCATGTGGTTTCCTAATTTTTTTCTATTATCCACATGCAGAGGACATATTGCACTCAACAATCCCACTCATGCATCCCCTCCAAATTATATTATACACATGCATCCAATTTGCCAACTTGAGACCCTCATGATTTTTTCTTTCTCATTTTCTCACCCAATTTTTAATCACCCACTTGAACTTCAATGCCCTATTAACACCCTTCTCACCTAATGTACTAATCTGTTTTTTATTTTATTTTTAAATAGTCAGATCTGAATTCTTAATTTTTGTATGACACGATCTACTGTTTAACCAAACCCATAGATGAAGGACCCTTGTGTTGTTAGAAACAATGATGCTGCAGTGATTGAGGAAGACCAATAAAAGAAAATAGATTGAAAATTGGCATGCGATCCAGGCTCTGAAAGGTGCTTTAAACACAGAGAGAGAAGGCAGAACTCAAGAATCAATGACGAGGAAACTTACGTACTAGTTTCCAGGGCATCTTACCTTAATATGGTAAAACTAAAAATTAAAAAGGAAGAGAGATTTAAAAGTTTAGAATATGATTACATTCTTTGGTGTTGATGGGTAGAGACAGAGACACAGTACAAGTACTAGTTGATCTGAGAACAATAAAAACAAAGGTGGCCGTACTTGCTTGCAAGCCTGGCAAAGAGGTACTACTAATATCACACATGTGGTTCTAATCCCTTCTGGCTTCTACTGCTATGCCCTTTTCATTAACAGTACTTTCATTCAATTATTCTGACCCATACAAATTTGGAACCATGTATTCTAATTACTCCACTCATGCTCTATTTTCCGTTTCTATTTTATTTTAAATACACTCCTGTTTATAATTGGACCAAATTTTCCAGTTTGCCACGTGCCCGAATTCTTCTGTTACTATAAATGGAGTTGAATTTTGGAAAGCAACCGATCTATCCTTCAATCATTCATCTTACAATCCTTTTCGAGATTATTTTTTTTTCCACTCTCCAAAACCACTCGTACATATGAAATGAATGAACTTAATTCTTTTTTTTTTTTTTTGTTAATTTTTAGAATTAGATGTTTTAACTCATCGTTGTTTTAATAATTGGTCTTGAAATCGACATAAACTGCTTGAGAACTTGGATTACTAATTCAAGAATCTTCCCAATTCGCTGGGATATATTTACAAATTAGTGAGCTTTAAATAATTAATAATAAATATAACATTAGGATTTTAAAATAAATATTGAAATATATTCCATGTTGTAATTTTCTCTTTTGGAGCCAGTCCTAATCATCCACTGCCCACCTTCTTTTACATCAACCAATTATTTTTAATTACCCAAGCCCACTACTAACCTCTACAAACTACAAAGGATATGTGTGTCGACTGAGCACATACACTACCTCTGCGGGACCCAGTCATGGTGGGGGCTATCAGTGGGGCCCATCATCTTCCCGCGTTGGTCCACTGATGATCCGTAACTTGTTGGCTCTTTTAAAAAAAATTTCAGGGGGCCCGCTCTCGCACTAAGGACAGCACCACGTGTCCGTCCAATTTGTAAGTTGAAGATGAATATCGTCTAACCCGTCACGTCTATTCTTCTCTGAGCTGATGTGGACTCCTTGAAAGTGGGTCTGCGGGTCCCATTTCAGCTCTTTGGCTTATCTGGGTAGGGTCCTCTAATTATTATTATTATTTTAATGTTTTAAAATTTGTTAAAAATGTTGCTGTTAATGTATGGATGGATGTTCGGTGTAAATTTTGGGGATTATGTATTTGGAATTCGCAGCAGTGCAGGCTCAGGCTCAGGCTCAGGCTCAGGCTCAGCCTGCAGCTGCCCATTCCTCTCTGTGCGCAACCAAACAAAAAGTTACACAGCAAAAGTTGTTGGGATAATTTCCCTTTTCTTTAATTTAAAATTTTTAATCTAAAAAAATAATTTTTCATCTTTCATTTACAAGACCATTATGAATCTTAAATTTTAAACACGATAAATAGATTAAAATTTTATTTATTTTTTTTAAATATGTACTAGTTATTTATCATTAACAAACCGCAGATTATTAGTAAAAAAATAGACTTAATAATTCTAAAATTGTATGATGTGTGTGTGTACATATTTATATACATGAATATAAATATGTAAGAAATATTATTGAATTGAAATATATACATATATATATATATATTATCGATAAAATCATGGAGAAAAAGAAGTCAAAATCAGAAATTAACGAGGCATAAAAGGAATAAGAAATGTAATAGTAGGAATTAATGTCCCTAGTCATGGAACAAAATGGGTAAATATAAATATTAAAAAAAAAAAAAAGGATAAGGCTGAGGAGAAAAAAAAAAAAAAAAAGCAGGGAAAAGTAGAAAGGACTTTTCTGCAAGTTCCATGAGAAGCCACGTGGCAGAGGATGAAAGAGAAAAAAGCAAAACATAGTTTAATGCGCGCGTGATGCATATTCGATTTCCCTTAAAAGCATTCCATAAATTTAAAAAATTAATTTGATGTTAGGGTTTGAAGATATTGGGAAGATCTGTTGGGAAACTAATACCATAATGAAAAAGTTAGTATGGAAGGTTGCAATTGCTGGGAGCTTTTTATTGGGTTTTGAAGCTCTTCAAAGCTCAGCTAATGGTTTAAATTAATTAAACAAAAACCCTAAGCTTTCATTTCAAATATATTCATCGTAACGAAGGAAAGGCTTCAGGGTCAGGGAATATACGTTTGCAGGTGCAGGATGCTTACTTTACCCTCTTGTTTCACTGCTTTTCTTGCACTCATAAAAGCAACCTAAACCTACACCCATTTAATTATTTTAATTTATACAATAACCCAGAAGTTAAAGCTAAATTCCACTGCAAAAATCCCCCAATAAATGAAGAAATGGGCACACCATAAAAGGCCAAAAAGATGCAGAGGATGACACTGTGTTCATCAGAACTCAATTGGGAACAATATAAGCCAAAGAGACCTTATCTTTAATGTGCGGCGGCAGAAGGCACGTGTCAATTTGGGGGAAGAGATAGAGGGTGGTGAGTGCCTGGTGAAGAGAGATAGAGAGAGAACTGGGCTGGGCAGGGCAGGGCAGGGCAGGGCTTAAAAAGAAGAGCTGAGGCTGAGAGAGAAAGAAAAAGATACCCATTAGATTAGAGTTGCGTTTGTTTGTTGGGGCAGTCACGGGGAATCCGTAAGGACTTGGTTTTTGGTTGGGTTGTTTTCACCTTTTCCGACCATTAAAGAATGGCAAGTAGCAGAAAGCTTTTGCTCAACAAAACTTAAAAAAGAGAAAAAAGGATGAGTAGCTTAGCTTAGGTGGGTGTTTTATGAATTTGGGATGACCACTCTTTGCAACTTCAAAGTGGAAAATAGTGCTCCTGCACATATATATATATATATATATTTTGCTTTCTACACATTTAATAATTCTACCACTAATTTTAAATATGCTGAGTTATACTGACTTATTAATTTAAATTTACAATCATAACTCATATAGATAATTAGATATAGATGGGTGTCCCTCACAATCACCTCATTCTTTGATTGCACAAGATTCAGTGGCTTTCTCCGGTGTGCCACTTATAAGGATTGTAACCTATCACCAATGCATGCTGCTGCCTGGAATCCTACTTTTCTTTTTCTTTTTATATATATATACATTTAAATTTTAATGGGTCAATAACAAATTCATCACTCCAACATTCATTTACTTTCAAATTTTACTCACTTGAGCAAATCATATTTTTGAATTTGCACCATTTATCAAATTATTCAATTATTTAAAAATAAAATAAAATAAAATAAAAATTTTCTGTAAAAAGATAATTATGCATGGCATGAGAATTCACCAATAAAATTCTAGTAGAGGGGGCGGTAAAACAGTAAAAAATAAAAAAAATAATAAATTAAAAAAAACGGAAGAGGAGACAAAAGTTTAACGTTGGGGGAGTTGCTGGAGTAGATTTAGATATGCGGTGGAGTTAGTTAACTTCATGTGTGAGCTGGATCCACTCTTCCAGGACTGACCCACTTTTGAATAAAATAATCCAAAAACATATTTTTTTAATTATATAAAAAAAAAAGCCCAGAAACAGAGAAATTGAGCTTGAAGCTGATACAAGCCATGTCTTCTTCAACTTTCAATCCCAAAAAAATATATATAAATTATCCTCTCTAATAATCCAAAATCTCTTCCCTTTCTCTTTCTCCAATTCTTGAGCATCTCATCTGGGTTCTTTCTGTTTTTTGAGCTGGGTATCATACTTTTGATGCCAAGTTCAACTCCATCTTCAAATATGTGAAATTTTACCTGCTTTCTTTACTTCTTGCATGTTTCTTCTTCTTGTCTTGCTTCGGATCAAACTTATTTTCACTTATGAATCTCACTAACGGCAAGGGATCCATGTCAACGGCCAGCTCTAGTGCAGCTTGGAGAGCTGGGGACGTTGTCCCCGATCAGTTTCCGGCAGGGCTAAGGGTCTTAGTTGTTGATGATGATCCAACATGTCTTATGATCTTGGAGAAGATGCTCAGGACCTGTCTCTATGAAGGTATGGTCCAGATTATTTTTTCTCTTTTTTGCAAATTATGCCTCTTTCTTTACCACACTTTATCCATGTTTGTTACCTTCGATTTCATTTTTGTGCTTTAAGAAATTATTTGATTTCGTTTGGGCTTACCATGTCATGTATTATTATCATTCCTTATGCTACTTTAATGATTTTGTTTACGGCGAGGTGGTAAGAATGAATAATTTCTGAATATTTAGATTTGGGTTTAGGGTGTCGCATCTGTTCTACTTTGAGCTGTAATTATGTTCTGCTCCAAATTAAAGGCCATGCTTAAACTTTTGCATTTGTTTGACCTGATCTCCTCTGTATGAAGTATGCTAAACTTGAAGCTATTATTTGCGTGTATGTGAAGGATTTGTGTTAACGAGAGATTAGAGGGTTCATATCTGTGTAATTGGATTGATTTGAGTCAATTTTCATGGCAATTTTCAGTTACAAAATGCAATCGAGCTGAGACCGCATTGTCTTTGCTTCGGGAGAACAAAAATGGATATGATATTGTTATAAGTGATGTTCACATGCCAGACATGGATGGATTTAAACTCCTTGAACACATTGGACTAGAGATGGATCTGCCTGTTATCAGTAAGTATTGGGTTGCAATCACTTTAGATAGATTTAACCAACATGTAGCTCAATTAGCTTAGCATGATTTGGCGTCTTATACATGTATATGCTTTGTGAACTACACAGTGATGTCAGCGGATGATGGGAAAAGTGTTGTTATGAAGGGGGTCACTCATGGTGCTTGCGATTACCTTATTAAACCAGTTCGCATCGAGGCACTGAAGAACATATGGCAGCATGTGGTTCGGAAGAAAAGGAATGAATGGAAGGACTTGGAGCAATCAGGCAGTGTCGAAGAGGGAGATAGACAGCCGAAACAGTCAGAGGAAGCAGATTACTCATCTTCCGCCAATGAAGGGAACTGGAGAAACTCAAAAAAGAGGAAAGACGAGGAAGAAGATGCAGAGGAAAGGGATGACACATCCACATTAAAGAAGCCAAGAGTGGTTTGGTCAGTTGAGCTCCACCAACAGTTTGTTGCTGCTGTTAATCAACTAGGCATTGACAGTATGTACCATTATTTCCCCCATTTGTTTATCCATATTTTTTTATTTGGTGATGCCTGTCGACTGCCTAATTTGGATTTGCATTTTGTACTTGTCATTGGTGAACTTATTGAGATAGCTAGTGCATTTTGTGAATATGAGGACAGATCTTATTGTGATCTGTGTCTTCGTGTCCAGTGCTATTTTTGAATGATAAATGGAACATATTGATATTTTTGAAATTTATACTTGAAATTGGAATTCATTTCCAATGAAATTAAGGTAAGCTGACAAAAAAAATCGCAAACTTGTTGCATTCCTTGTACACTGCTCTTATGTTTTTGTATTGATTTGTGAATCCAGAGGCTGTTCCTAAGAAAATTCTAGAGTTGATGAATGTTCCTGGGCTCACCAGAGAAAATGTTGCTAGCCACCTCCAGGTATGGACTATATATGCTTAACAAGGATATTCCAAGCAAGCATCATGTAGAATTCAAATAATGTGTGTGCTAGTTGAAATTCTTAGGCAAGTAAGCTTCACTGTTTGATATAAACTTGTTATTTGTTTGAATGGTACAGAAATATCGTTTATATCTCAGAAGATTGAGTGGGGTTTCACAACACCAGAATAATTTGACCAACAGTTTTATTAATCCCCAAGAAGCAAGCTATGGGCCACTGTCCTCTCTCAATGGACTTGACCTTCAAACTCTTGCTGCTACTGGTCAGCTTCCAGCACAAAGCCTTGCCACACTCCAAGCAGCTGGGCTTGGTCGATCAGCAGTAAAATCTAGAATGCCCATGCCCATTGTTGATCAAAGGAACCTTTTCAGCTTTGAGAATCCAAAATTAAGATTCGGAGAGGGACAACAACAGATAAGCAGTAGTAAGCCAATGAACTTTCTTCATGGTATCCCAACAACCATGGAGCCTAAGCAGCTCGCAAATTTGCATCATTCAGCACAATCTCTAGGGGGCATGAATATGCAAGTCAATGCCCATGGTGGGCAGGGTGGTCAAGGTGATTCATTGCTGATGCAGATGTCTCAGTCACAGTCCAGGGGGCAGATACTAAATGAAACCACTGGCAGCCATGTTCCTACTCTCCCATCATCCATAGGGCAGCCTGTTCTACCTAATGCAGTTGTTGGTGGAGTCTTAGCAAGAAATGGTTTAGCTGAGAATGGTAGAGGGACAGGATACATTCAAGTTTCACAATCATCTTCAATGTTGAATTTCCCACTGAACAGCCCAGCAGAATTATCAGGCAATAGTTTTCCTCTGGGAAGTGCTCCAGGAATATCCAGTCTCACATCTAAAGGGACATTTCAAGAAGAGGTTAACTCAGAAATAAAAGGATCCGTTGGATTCATGCCAAGTTATGATATTTTTAGTGATTTGAATAATCACAAATCACATGATTGGGAATTACATAATGTAGGCATGACCTTTAATGCCTCTCATCAAGCCAACTCTCTGCAAAGCAATCTTGATGTCGGTTCTTCAGTTTTATCTCATCAAGGTTTTTCTTCTAGCCAAAGGACTGGACAGAACAGGAATATATCTGCTGTAGGAAAACCCATTTTTACAGCTGGGGATGCAACTGATCACGTGAATGCAAACAATGTTGGACCTCTCAACACTTTCTTCGATAATTCAGTGAGGGTTAAATCTGAAATTGTTCCTGATGCAAACTGTGATACTAACATCTTTTCTGAGCAGTTTGGCCAGGAAGATCTCATGAGTGCACTTCTAAAACAAGTGGGTTCCTCTCTCTAATTTGCTTTCAAAATTTTTGAATAATTTATTATATGCTTTCTAACAAGTGATTAGCCCAAGTTTTTGAATCATTTTTGTCAAAATTTCATCAATTTTGCAGCAACAGGGAGGTGTAGCGCCAGCTGAAAATGAATTTGACTTTGATGGGTATCCCCTGGATAATATTCCTGTGTAGCAGTTCCTCAGCTATTTCAGTTTCTGATGTACATACCTCCTGTTACAGATGAATTGATTTATCTCTTCTGCAACAGAGGGAAGCAGTTCAAATTAGCATTTTTTTTCTGCAGACAGGATTGCTTGATTTCAGTTAGCTGCATTTCCTTGGTGTATATCATCATGTTCAGCTGGTTTAATTTGGAAATAAATTCCTACAAACGGTAAGTTGGAGATGATATATTCAGTTGAAGGAAGTTGCAGATGTAAGATACCACTGCATGAAATGCCAGGGCATACATGCAAAGTTTTGGCTTCCATCGGGTTGGAAAAGCTGGCAAGAAGCAACTAATTTTAGGGTGCTTGTGGAGGACATTGGCTCCAGTTGAGGAGACAACTTAGACATCTACAGTTTCAGGAGCCTTGCTAACTCAGTTACAGATCAAGTTTAATTATTTTTACTCGTTTTTTATTTTATATTTGTTATTTAAGGAATTGACCTTGATTAATGTACATATTCCATTTGATTGCTCTAGACATAAGTCTGGGTAACTTTTATTTCTTTTTTCTGGATGTTTTCTTGTACTTAAATTCTAAGGTGTTATGTTTTTTTTTTCTGTATTCTGCCTGTTATGCTTTTTTAAGAAGGAAAACCTCACTTTCATCATTAATATGAGTTGTGATGTTCCTCTGCCATATTCACCGCCACACCACCAATCATCCATTCAGTAACCTTTTTCCATTGAAAGCGTTTATCATTCATGATCTGTAATTTTCTCATGGCTATTCCAATTTAGCAACTCTATGAACTGCCAAGCATTCCCACATAGCATCAACTATGTCATGGGTTTTCTATCTTTTGTGAGGAGCTGTACATTTAGGATTCATGCCCTTTTGAAGCCGTGGAAGGCCAAGGTGTCCTTTTAGCCTATAGCAACACGCTTGACATTTCTCAAGCTCGACCTGCCTTCGTAAAACGACGTGATCTATTTCCTTTGCTTTGCTTCTGGGCCTATTAGGCTTGGCGAGGCTGGTTTAATTAGCCTCTGGGGCTCCTGCAGTTTGCATTTTACACCCACACTTCAAAACTCAGTTACCCAAGAACTTATCAACAGCATGAATGAATTAATGGAACTTGGACAACTTATTTGCAGCTAAAGATCCACAGCTTCCTTCCTCAATAGTTTCCTCCATCTCCATTTCTATTTTCCTTTTGTGGTATCTGACTTATGATTCAGGATTTCAATAAATTTCATTCAGCTACAGTGTGGATAACTGATTAGAGTTTAAAATGTAGACCGCCAGAGAACGGAGACGACCAAGAACGGGTTGATCAAGTTGGTGTACAAGAATTACTCGAAGAAACAAAAGATAACTTAGTAAAAAAAAAAAAAAAAAAGGCTCAGGACACCACCAATTTAACAGTTGAGTCTGGAGAATCGTCAAATCCACTACATTTCACATTCAGAGCCATCAACCTGCTTTCAAAAGATGCAGGCTTACTCAGAAATGAACATTAAAACTTCTACCATCTTCAGACAACCTCATAAATGAACAACAATGGTAGCACAAGGAAGAAACTAATCAATTACTAACACTTTTCAAACCCTACACGTGATGTCAAATTGTACATTCGCTTAAAACAATGCTCTCACAGTATAGTATATATCAGCCGTTTAGAATGTGCAGAGAACAGCACAACCACTGGCAATAATCAAATTCACAACACTCCTATTAGCTAATCTTGGTGTGCGTCACTGCTGGATGAGCATGTATATGCGAAAATCCGGAATGAATGAAAAGAATTAGAATACACATTAAGACCAAGTAGCTTCTCATCTGCCAGCTACTGCTGCATCAGCATGCCCAACACAGTTGCTAGGAAGATCCACAAAGTCATAGTCGGCTCCCTTCTATTGCCGTTACCTGTTGGGTATATTTTAGGAAGTGAGCACTCCTCCCCGTTGAAGAATACTTTAGTCGGAAACCCATCTCCAGCAGCCACATTGAGTCCAGGCATAGATTTCTTTGTAAATGAGATCACAGATTGCTGCTTTCCAGGCACCCTAGGATTCTTTTGCAGGTCAGCTCCATCAGTTTCAGCCACAAGATAGTTCAATCCTGGAAGCCCTTGCATGAATATGGTGCTGTTGACGCCCTTCACCATGCTTCCATTGAATGAATACATTGCTTTAAAACCAGCAGCAGCTTTATCCAATTTTACTGCAGCAAACCAATCAGGAAATGCAATTTCATCCCAGTTGAAAATTGAGATCCTTGCACTCCATCCATGGGTATAATCTGTATATAAATGCCAGTTAATGCTCACCCCACAATTATCTCCACAGGGCATTGGGTTTGGCACTGATTGATGTTTAAGGTCAGCCCAAGCCCTAGCCAAGGCCGTACGATTATCAGAAGATATAAGCAGTGCCTCTGGAGGAAGAAGAACAGCTGGAGCAGTCGCACTACAAGTTCTTTCTGTGTTACTAGCGCAACCACATGCGCAGGTATTGCATGGGACAACAGAATCATTGTAGTAAGCAGAAAATGATACACAGCATCTGGGGCTCACACCCCTGGGGTGAGTGATATTGCATACTACCTGCCAGCTAGCAACTGCAGTTGAACTTGATGGTAAGCCACTTGGGTCTGGGAATTGGCTAGGGCTCACTCTTACTGGGGGACCACATTGATAATCAGGGTTAAGTGTGCCATTGATCTTCCAGTTTTGTGGTGGTGTTAGGTCAGACCGATTAAGAACTGGTGGCATTTTAAAAACCTGCATCTGGAAAACTGAAGTTGACTTGCTTGGGTCCATTGATGGTGGCAAGATGGTACCATTTCGACAACAAAATGGCTTGAGCCCAAAGGTTGTGTCATTATACTTCGTTGGAGTCAGGTCAATGATTGTTGGCCTTCTTTCACAGTTCAATACATTGGCAAAGTCTATTTCCTTATAAAATGTAGCCTGCGGGCCAAAAATGCAGTCAGATGAATCAACTACGTAGGGATAAGCCCCTTTCATGGTGTAGATAAATTCATCCATCATCCAGTCCCAGCTCAATTTCCAATTATCAAGACGACCAAGGGGATTGTGATTTTCAATGGAAACCTGTGCCCAGTAATTGGAATCATATGTTCTGATTACATCATAAATAATTGTTAGATCCCCATTCTGGCGAGGCAGGAATTCCTCCTCCACACTGATGTTTGATTTAAAGTTCTCATCTCTGGTGCAACAAACATACATCATACTACCTGGGAAAACCAAAAAAGATATCCATCGGTGAGTGTAGCAACATATAAAATATGAAAAAGGCAACTCACAACAACATCAGTATCATATGATCTAATTCTGATAATATTTGGTTGAAGCAGAGAAACGAGCTGTTTTGCAGTTGTTAACAAAGTGCTCTAACAGTTGACTATAAGCTAAGATGATGCACAAAAAAGTAAAACCTCAGGAAGTTATCGGAACATACAATCTCCTCTCATGCTCAATTTCCTTTCCCCGAGAATTGACTTGACATGATGAATGAAGCAAGCAACTCTCCTCAAGATTTTGAGAACAGCAACGAATTCAAATATTAAATGTAATAAAAAAATATAGCTACATATATTGAAGCTGAGCCCTCGTATACTCAAACTTATACACTCTGAGACAACTGTTACAGCTACATCTTCGTACACAACCAGTGTGAATACGCTCAATATATCAGACATACATACAGCATATACTACCACTGAAAATTGAAAACTGTTTATGACTAATCACTGTTTTCTCTAACAAATGGAGTTCCAATCTAATACCACAAAGATTCCCTCCTATTTCTAATTGGATCATGTCTTAAAACTTAAAATAGATAAATCACTATGTAGAATGAAATAGATAGAAACGACGGTGCAATAGAAAATTATCCAAGAATGAAAAACAAATATCTGTGTAGAAAGGCGTCAGTTCTTTTCATCTTTCTATAAGGTAGAAGAAAAGCTTACCACAAAATTAAACACAACAGAACCGCCAGTATGACAAACTTTAAACTATAACATAAATGCCCAGACAACTGAAAAACGCAGAAAGAAAAATCCCCAAATCAGAAGTCAAGAAAAAAAAGGGGGGGAGGAAAAACTAACCTTCCTTAGTAGTCTTAGGGCAAACAAAGCCATCATTAGCAAGCGCGATATTAGATGGCCAAGGCACATCCTTCAACGGGACACCAAACTGAGTCCCCAACAGCTTAACCTGAACAGAGGTCTGAGTGTAATCCCCTGCAGTCTCAATTGGCGTTTTGAGATCAGTCATAGGATATCCAGCAAAAATAGTCCCATTACCAACGCTGGCAGGCAAGCTAGTGCCATCAGCAAGAATAGCATTAGAAGCAGAGACCAAAAACTCATCATTCTTAAAACCCACAAAAACCTTCCAAGATTTGAGCTGATCAAGGCCGTTATTTTGTATACTCAACGTGGACTCGAATCTGTAGGGCTGGTGGGTTGGATTAGTGGGCTTGAGCTGGGTTCCTCCTCCATATTGGTAGGACAAAAAAATCCCATTGCAGGAATTGGCCGCAGGAGGTGGTGCTTCGATGTTAGTCTGGGAGATAGCAAAGGGTACTATAGCAACAAGGATCAGAAAGGGCAGATTGAAGTTAAAAGCCATGAACTTCCGGGCAGAAATGAAACTGAAGTGAGAAACGGGAACGCACAAGGGATTTTTGGTACAGCTTAGTAGAAGCTGAAGCTGCAGTGCTGCTAACAGTCACGGTATTCAAAGAAGCTGATTGGATTTCCTGGATGTGTATAGGGAATAATGCCTTGGAATTAGCAAAAAGAAAAAAAGTGTTTTTTCCGTTGCATTAAATAGAAGTTTTCCGCTCTTTCTTTTTTGAATTCGCGATGGAACGAGAACGCCTTTTCGCTCCTTGATTCGGTAGAACTATGAGGCAGAGACAACGGCCGAGATGAGAACTAGCAGAGTTTATGGATGGCTAGATTTGATTGCGACCCAGTCCATTAAATATTAGATGCGAAGACAGTCTTGTTTGTGATAAATATATTGATATTATAGTCCAAGAATTTATAATTTAAAATTGAATAATTTATAATATAACCCTTAAAATATATCAAAAATCATATTTAGTAGATTTTTTTAATTTAGTATTTGAAATTTTATTTAGTTAATAAAATAAGCATTTCATTTAAAATGTACTAATAAACTATAATAATTGAATTTTGTTTTCTATATAAGTTTAATGCTTTGAATTGTTTTTTTCAAAAATAAGCCTTCAAAGTTTTATTTCATTTGTAAAATCAGTCGATAATTAATTTAATAAGATGAAAACTAAAAGATTAAGTTGTATTAACTGCCTAAAAAATGATAAGTTTTCCTTCTTCCTTTTAAATAAAATCCCAAAAAATATAAAAAAATAAAATCGTAAAGAGTAGAATCCCAAGCCCATGGGCTGAATAAGTCAAAGCATTTCAATGTTTGCCCAGACACCACATTCTATGTTGTACAAATAAGAAATTTTATCTTATGATTCATAATTTTGATGTAATAATTACATAAATTATTAAATAAATAATTCTTTTAAGTAAAATAAGAAGATGGATGAAGAAAATTACGGATTAGTTGATTTAGAAAAAATTTTCAACTAAAAATCTAAGTGCTCCAGGTTTAATCTTCTCCTGAGATATAATATGTGCAAGATAAGATAGTTTTGTGTATGATTAATCACTAACTAAAAAAAAAGGTGATAATATGAGCCGTGTGGCCATGGAAAAAAGAGTCTCGTATCTAAGATCAAACTGCTAACTAAATTCAAGAAATTATAGGTGATACTGATGTTGGCGTCACCACTTCACCACCACACTCGTCAGACATTTGAATCTATACAACAATGGATCAAACTCAATTCTATGTATCGAATCCTAAAGCCACCACTCACCAAGTAATGAAGCTAAACGAGCCACTTCTCATGAAGTCCGTGGAACAACAAGACTTTCTTCTGTTTTGCTCTCTCTGGTTTGGCCCATTACATCAGCCCATACGTACAGTCGCAGGATAATTGCAGAATTGTTTGTGAGGTAAGCCTGCCCATTATCTCACGTATGTCATATAATATTATTCGCTTTCATCCTTAACATTTGTCCGACTAAGATTAAATCTGTGACTGAAGTTAGTCAAAGCTGGCTCCTCGCCTACGTCTGATGATGATGTAAAATGGCCCTTAAAGTTCACATTAAATTAAGTTTATCCAACTCTTAATTAACTCTCAGAGAATGGCTCCTTCATGTGGGTTTAGCAGCTGAACAAATGGATCTTTTCTTCGACAACGACACTCATATTTAACACCAAAATGAAAAACCCAACCCAAGGTCTATCGATTCAAGTAGTTAAATGGAAAAAGCCCACCAGCTAGCCACCACAAATTCTCTCATAATCAATCATTATCTAAGCAAGAGACCGACAATTGTGTAATTGGTTAATGAGTTGTGATATTATTTGTCTTGTAATTAGATTATGACAGGACATGGATAGCTATCGAGTCATGTGGAATGGGAATAAAGTGCATCGAGAATTTGCGTACTGAATCATCAAGGGCCCTCAGAATAAGGCAGCTGCTGACTCTCGACCAACTAAGGATCTTGTCTTGGTTCCCAAAATTAGGGTCTCAATTATAAGAAATGACGTAGTCCACATATTTCACTCATTGGTTGAGGTTTCCATTTGGCTCTCGTTGCTCCATCCCACTGTTTAATTTCCCATTATGTATAAAATTTTGCTTATTTTGTTTGTCCTACAGTAGTCAAGCTCAACTCGGAATCAAATCAACCTAATTGATATTTTAAATCAGGTTAAAATTAGAACAAATCGAAATTCTTAGATTTAACAAAAGTTAAACCAGTCTTGACACCTAGACCAGGAAATCAGTTGAGAACGAACTGCGGCCGCCCCTAACCTAGAGCAGGGGTGCAGTTGCTGCAACCAGTACTTGAATGTTGTTGCGAGTGGTTGTTTCTGAATTAATTATATTAATCAGTAAATCCAATACCGGATCGGAAAGATAGAAGCCATAAGTCTAAACAGGGCTAGATTGGCAAATAGACGATCCATTATCATGAGTGATGTGGAACCCACAGATGAAATTTGCAGTGGTAGACAATTGGCAGGAAGCCAGCCTGGAAAAGATGTATCTGTATCTTTTATCTTAAAAGCTTGTTAACCATGCACAAACTTTAATTTCCAATCATAATCGTAAGTTAAACTATATTAGTATTAACCCAGGAAAGGTTAAGGTTAACAGAGTGGGGAATCTCTCATGCACGAAGTACTTTTTTAAAATTATTTCTCTTAAATGTATGATTACCTTAAACTATTTAGATATAAAAATTAAACCTAAATGTTAAGTGTTACTGTATAATAATCTTAACAATGTGTGCTAATTCTTATTATTAACAATAAGGCTTGTCAGCACATGCAAGATAATTTGCAAAATTCAATGAATTAGATCACTCAATTATCTATATATGGTTCATCTTTTTCACATGCCATAAATAGATGTGATGACGTGTTAGGAATCATGATCTTTCTTGGTGCTATGGTTTTTATCTTTTAGATTAATTTGAAAGTGGACCTTGATTTAATATAATTTTAGTTTTCGTTTATGTTTGATTTCAAGTCATACTATAATTAAACAGCCTAATACTACAAAATTAATAACAAAAGAAGCCATGCAAGTAAACACAAGCTACCTTTCTAGTTTTGTTGATTCTGATCCATATCATTAGGTATGGTTGCCAAATATATATGTAATTATCATATTAATTTATGAACAAAACACAATTAATCCTAATAAATAAATTGGACATTTTGCATGTATATTTTGAATTAGAATTCCAATTAATTATTCCGTATAATAAATTCAACAACATGACTGATGATCTGAGATCCAGGAAATAGAGTTTTACAATAATTCTGTAAAACTGGCAAAAACTTATCTCTAGAGGAGAATATTTCTCCTTCTATATGTTTCCTTTTGTCCGCTAGTGACGTGTAACAAAATGTGTGTCATTGGGCCACCTGTCCGTATCACTTTGATATGGACGTACGAGGAAATCAGATCGCTGCCCCATGCGTAACGGCCCCTAATTCTCTCCGGGCGCACATGCGAATGGTCCCGCAAGGCGAATGGACTGAATTCCTTCCTGGTTCCGAGATGGGCCGGAAGATAAGGTTAAGATTAGACCCAGAGGGAATCTGTTCATTGAGGCGGAAGAGCTAGGCCGGCCTGATTGAAGAAACTGACTGGAGTCCGGTTTTTGAGCTGAGTGGGCGGAACCTGATTCTTGGAGGAGGCTTAGAAGCCTTCAGATTATGGGCTGCCCTAATGGGCTTGGCCTTAGATCGGAGCGAAGAAACCCAACGGTCATCAATTGCCCCTTTACCTTCTCGTCAGTTATTGCCTCAACTGATGAGGGGGTAAATCCCAAGAATCATTATGACTGCGCCTGTTTATGTACAGCTTCCCTCATAACACCCTTTCATCTTTTTGTCATTTTGACTTTCGAATCCCCTCTGTCTTTTTCCACTTCTGGCTTTCCTCTGTTCTTCGTGCACACTGCCATTTTCACTTCCCTGCTTTTATTTTCAAGGTACGCTTTCCTTCCTTTTCCATGAATATCTTTTAAGGATCCTGGCACCGCTGGCCTAGGGTCTAGCATCATCCCGTCCAGCATAAAAACCTCATTCTTAGGGTATATCTTGATATTACCTCCTATTGCCACATTCAGGACCCTCGCCGGAATGAAAGGATCTTTCTTTCTGATCCGCATTGTAACGACCCGAAAATCGGACCGCTACTGGCGCTAGGATCCAGATCGGCTTAAGGCCGCCGGGACCCATAGCAAGCCTAACATACAACCTGAATACCTGTTTAATCCCATACATGATCAACATATACATAAAAATTTTAAATTTTCTCATTCATTTACCAAACTTAACCTGTGCATGCACAACTCATAGGCATAACCATTAACCCCACACTGGAGTCCTCATCAATACTCCAATGGGGTAACATAACATATGATAAGTTTGGTTTACATAAATATCATTAACTCATTTCATTAAAAGATCATGTACTCGAAGGGGATTAACAACATACTAGGGTCAAGCACAACTATAAACCTCAATAGACATTATTACATTACATTACTATACATGTAACAGCCCGAAAACCGAACTGCTACCGGCACTAGGATCCAGATCGACTTAAGGTCGCCGGGACCCGTAGTAAGCCTGCTAAACTGTCTGTGTACCTGTGAAATCCCATACATGATCAAACATTTTTGTCACATCATGAAAACTTTTCTTTATTCCCAGGGCTTAACCTGTGCATACACTATTTCTCTACTCTGTATTCCCACTCTAGGTGGACATAACTCATAATGTTAAGCCTGGTTGTCTCATATGCATTAGTAATAGAAAACACATACAAACATTGATCATGTAAATACAAAAAGGGATTACAATTCTTATAAGTCAAGCACTAGTTTATACACTGTACACTATCTCTTTACAATACATGTCCACACTGACTAACTATTACATAATTCTTCTTCTTGCAAACCCTGCTGGACTCCCTCTGGACTCTGAACCTGTACAACTGGGATTAAGGGAGAGGAGTGAGCTACTAGAGCCCAATAAGTAGAACAGTAGTAAAGAACAGGTGATAAAACATGCTCTCATGCAATGTATCACATCACAAGTAATCACATCTCAGCATGGACGGATCAACACTCCCTCTATACCATATGCCTGGTCCCCGTAGGGCTGTTCCAGGTCTTTGTGCCTAGTCCCCGTAGGGCTGTTCCAGGCCTTTGTGCCTGGTCCCCGTAGGGCTGTTCCAGGTCTTTATGCCTGGTCCCCGTAGGGCTGTTCCAGGTCTTTCCTTTGAGGGCTATTGAATCCGTACTATGTCCATACAGTCATAGAATCAAGGAGAAATGCAATGCATCATATTCGTGTACACTAATGCACTCACCCTATAGCATATTCATGATGCATGAAGTATGATAAAATATTCATTTCTCATATTAAAACATAAGTTCAGTTCCACTCACCTCGGGTTGACTCTGAACTGACTCTGCAGGTTCTGAAACTGGACTCACTGCTGCTCTCTGGGGTTCCTCTGGTCCGTACCTACACAGGTGGACTCAAATGAGGGACCAAACTAACTCAAAACCAACTCTAAGAAACTCCCCAAAAACCCTCTAACCGATCCTCAAACAAGCACATAAAGCATGCAAAAGAAAGCTGGACAGGGCACTTTCGGCGGCAGGTTCGGCGGCCGAAACCCCTCTCCAGAGACGAAACTCATGCATGTTCGGCGGCACCTTCGGCAGCCGAAAGTCTCGTCCAGAGACGAAACTCAACCTTCGGCGGCACTTTCGGCGGCCGAACCTTGCCTCCAGAGACGAAAGTCCCAAGTTTCGGGGGCAAGCTTTGGCAGCCGAAATTGCCTCCACAAAGGGTTCGGCGGCCGAACCTTCCTTCGGCGGCCGAACCTGGCTTTTGCCCGATGGGCAGAACCTTGCTCTGCTTCATGCAAACCTGCCCAAACTCCTCTCAACATGCATAACAACTACTCCCAACTAGCATATACACCATATATGCACAAAGGGGTCTAAAACTAACCTAAAACCCCAAACAAACATAGCACATAACACTCAAACATGCTTGAACACCAAAGATCACCAAAAACCTCACCTACACCTAAACATGCATACTACCCATACAAACTTCATAAAACCTTCAAAAATCAAGAAAGGAAGTTCAGGATCTTCTCTTACCTCTTCCAAACAAGAGATTAGACGATCCCAACGTGGAGTTATGAAGAACCAAGCTTCCAAAGCTCCAAACTTCCAAACTTTGCTCTTTTGCTTAAAACCTTCAAAACAAACATAAAACCCTTCAAAACTTTGAAAGATCTGAAGGAAACCTACAAAAGCATCAAAGTCAACGTGAGAAGGTTTTGGCTCACCTCTGGCTGCAAGTGGAGGAGAAAATACCCTCCTCTCACCGACCTTTGGCCCTTTTATAGGTGGCTGGCCAGACCACCTTCGGCAGCCGAACGTGAATCCGAAACCATGCAAGGTTCGGCGGCCGAAAGTGACCTTCGGCGGCCGAACATTAGCATTTCTCCCTTATTGCTTTTCTTTCAAAACTCTTTTCCTTTAACCCTTTAAAACATTCAAAACTCTTACAAACACACATGAAAACATATGTCTTACCCTTCTCGAGGGTTCCGACACTCGAGATTCCACCGGACGATAGGAACTCTGAGGCCGGACTCGAGCCGGGTATTACAATACATTACATCATCCTCAAGTCCACAGCTAACTATTACATAAAACATAACTTTACTCTTCTTGACCTCCTGGCCTATCCCGTACCTGGAAACCTGGGAGATTAGGGAAATGGGGTGAGCTACTAGAGCCCAGTGAGCAGAATAATAAAACATTTAAAACACATGCTATCATGGAATGCATCACATCATAGACAAATCACATCAAGGATGGTTTTGTCACCAATAGTCCTCTACATATCCAATAGTGCCTCGACCTAGTCTTTCTCTTAACATAGTGCCAGGGGCGTAGAATGGGCCTCGACCTGGACTTCCATACCATACCATATCATATCATACCACATCATATCATACGAGGACTAAAGGATCATCCAATACCCATCCACATCATCATCAAATTATGCAATGCAACATATTCGTGAATTCTAATGCAAACAACCTAATTTATCTCATGGCATTCATGATGCATGAACATGCTCGAAGCTGATTTATTTATTTGAAACATAAAGAGTTATTCTACTCACCTCAGGCTAGCTCTGACAAGACACTGAAGCAGCTGTCTCACTACTGGGGTCCTCGATTCCTCGGGTCCGAACCTACATAGGTGGACTCAAATGAGGGACTAAACATACATGAACATGACTCTAAAATACTCCCCAAAAACCCCCTAAAACACCTTAAAACAATCATAGAAAACATGCAAAGGAAGGCTGGACAGGGCACTTTCAGCGGCAGGTTCGGCGGCCGAAAGTCCCTCTAGAGACGAAAGTCATGCACCTTCGGCGGCACTTTCGGCGCCCGAAGGTTCCTTCCAAAGACGAAACTCATGCATGTTTGGCGGCACCTTCGGCGGTCGAAACTCCCTTCCAGAGCCGAAAGTCCACTTTTGGGGGCAGGGTTCGGCAGCCAAAGGCTGACCTCCACAGGCAGGTTCGGCGGCCGAAAGTCCCTTCGGCTGCCGAACCTGAGTTCTTCCAAAGGGCAGAACTCAGCCTCCAAAATGCACATTTGACTCCCAAACCATTCAACTCAAACATAACACTTCCACAACATGCATACACACATACATAAGCTCCTAGGGGCCTCAAACTATCCTAAACCCCAACTACAACACATCAAGCATAAACAAACAACCCACATTGCTCAAAAACTCAACATAAATCCATAAACTCAATAACAACCTAAACATGTATTTCTACCCCATAAATTTTCATAAAACACGTTTAAAACATAAAATGAGCTAAGGATCTACTCTTACCTCTTAGAGAACGAGAGGAGAGGCGATCTAACTCGGAGATGGGGGAGATCTAGCTCCTTAGGTCTCTAAGCTCCAAAACTTGCTCAAAGCTCACAAATCTTCAAAAACCAAGAAAACACTTGTTAAAACTTGAAAGATTGGAGTAAAATCGTCAAAAATGACCATGGGAGAGCATGGACTCACCGTTGGCCGAAAATGGGGAGAAAACTCGTCCGTTTCTATAACGACCCGGAAATCGGACCGCTACCGGCGCTAGGATCCAGATCGGCTTAAGGCCGCCGGGACCCGTAGCAAGCCTAACATACATCCCGTATACCTGTTAAATCCCATACATGATCAAACATATACATGAAACTGTAAACTTTTTCCTTCCTTTACCAAGCTTAACCTGTGCATGCACATAACCATAAACATAAACCACACACTGGAGCCCTCAACAAAAGCTCCAATGGGGTAACATATCATATTTTAAGTTTGGTTTACATAACATCATAAAACATTTCATTAAAAGATCATGTAACCAAAAAGGGATTAATAACATATTAGGGTCAAGCACAATTCTAAACCTCAATACTCATCATTACATTACATAGCTGTACTATACATTACATCATTCTCATGTCCACAGCTAACTATTACATAGAACATAACTTTACTCTTGACTTCCTGCTCTATCCCGTACCTGCAAATCTGGGGGATTAAGGGAAAGGGAGTGAGCTACTAGAGCCCAGTGAGTAGAATAATAAAACATTATATTTAAAGTTCATGCTTTCATGAAATGCATCACATCACAAACAAATCACATTAAGGATGAACTTGTCACCGATAGCCCACTACATATTCCAATAGTGCTAGGGGCGTAGAATGGGTCTCACTAGTCTTTCTCTTACATTAACATAACATAACATTCCAATATGCCAGGGGCGTAGAATGGGCCTCACTGGTCTTTCTCTTACATAGTGTCAGGGGCGTAGAATGGGCCTCACTGGTCTTTCATACCGTATCATCACTATCTCATATCATATCATATCATAGTGCGGGCTAAAGGATCATCCAACATTCATCCACATCAACAGCATAATGTGCAATGCAACATATTCGTGAATTCTAATGCAAGCACCATAATATATCTCATGGCATTCATGATGCGTGAATCATGCTAAAACTTTCATTATTTACTTTGAACATAAAGAGTCATTCTACTCACCTCAGGCTAGCTCTGACAAGACACTGAAGCAGCTGTCTCACTGCTGGGGTCCTCGGTTCCTCGGGTCCGCACCTACACAGGTGGACTCAAATGAGGGACCAAACATACATGAACATAACTCTAAAATACTCCCCAAAAACCCCCTAAAACACCTTAAAACAATCACTAAAATCATGCAAAGGAAGGCTGAACAGGGCACTTTAGGCGACAGGTTCGGCGGCCGAAAGTCCCTCCCAGAGACGAAACTCATGCATGTTCGGCGGCACCTTCGGCGGCCGAAACTCCCTTCCAGAGCCGAAAGTCCACTTTCGGGGGCAAGGTTCGGCAACCAAAGGCTTGCCTCCACAGGCAGGTTAGGCGGCCGAAAGTGCCTTCGGCGGCCGAACCTGAGTTCTTCCAAAGGCAGAACTCAGCCTCCAATCATGCACATTTGCCTCCCAAACCATTCAACTCAAAACCAACACTTCCACAACATGCATACACACAAACATAAACTCTTAGGGGCTTCAAACTATCTTAAATCCCAACTACAACACATCAAACATACATAACAACCCACATTGCTCAAAACTCAACATAAACCCATAAACCTTTATAAAACTTGTTTAAAACATAAAATGAGCTAAGGATCTACTCTTACCTCTTGGAGATCGAGAGGAAAGGCGATCTAACTCGGAGATGGGAGAAATCTCACTCCTTGGGTCTCCAAGCTCCAAAACTTGCTCTTTTTACTCAAATATCTTCAAACCAAGATAAAACTTGTTAAAACTCGAAAGATTGGAGGAAAACATCAAAAATCAACCATGGGAGAGCATGGACTCACCGTTGGCCGAAAATGAGGAGAAAACTCACCCGTTTCGGCCATGGAGCCCTTAAATAGGGGTTGGCCAGACTACCTTCGGCAGCCTAAAGTGCCTCCAAAACTCATGCAAGTTCGGCGGCCGAACATAGGGTTCGGCGGCCGAATCTAAGCCACTTTCGAAAGCCTAACTTACCCCCTAAACTATCCCATGTTCGGCGGCCGAACTTGAGGTTCGGCGGCCGAACCTAGAAATGCCTCCTTGGTCTTTTTCATTCAAAACTTAATTTTCTTCTTACTTAAAATCATAAAATACATTAAAACATTTTATAAAAACATGATTTTACCCTTCTAGAGGTTTTCGACATCCGAGATTCCACCGAACGGTAGGAATTCCGATACCGGAGTCTAGTCGGGTATTACAGTTTCGGTCATGAAGCCTTTTTATAGGGGCTGGCCAGACCACCTTTCGGCAGCCTAAAGTGCCTCCAAAACTCATGCAAGTTCGGCGGCCGAACCTGAACCACTTTCGGAAGCCTAACTTGCCCCCCTAAACTATCCAATGTTCGGCGACCGAACTTGAGGTTCGGCGGCTGAACCTGGAAATGCCTCCATGGTCTTTTTCATTTAAAATTCAGTTTCTTTCTTACTTAAAATCAATAAAACACATTAAAACATTTCATAAAAATATGATTTTACCCTTCTAAAGGTTTCTGACATCCGAGATTCCACCGGACGGTAGGAATTCCGATACCGGAGTCTAGCCAGATATTACACGCATACTTCTGGTATAATCTATCTTCAGAAAGACGTGAGCTTAGTCTTCTCTGTTAAACAGATAGAGCATGGTTTATCTTTTCCCTTGACTTCTTTTTTTGACAGGGTTTTCTATTATTTTGAGATTGCTTCTCGAACGCTGACCCCTAGTTTCCTTTTCTTCATGTCTTTTTTTGAATATGTCTGTCTGAGCGAGGGTTTTACATCCACAGGGCTTCTGTTCAATACCTTCTTCAGGTTGGTCAAGGCGAGCCAAAAGTTTTGTTGCTTTGTCTCTCATGTAGGTTTGTTTTAATCTTGCTTTTGTGACTTTTATTGAGAATCGTTCTGACTTGCCCCGATTTTGGATTTTTTGCAGCTTTTGAAATGAAGATGGATCAAATTAAGTCACCTAAGATTCTTACGCTGCCCAGGGGGGATTCTGAACGTTGCCTCGGACGTCCTCCTAGTAGGGCGATCAGCGGGAGGGGTCACCCAACAAGTGGCCGAAGTCATATCGTCCAGGTCGCCCGGCCGACCTCCTCCCTTTGCTTCTGCCCGAGCTTCGAAGTTGGGTTCTCGAGGTGCCGAATCTTTAAAGCCGCCAAGCGGCGACAGGTCAATCTCAGCCTCTCTAGCTGTTCAAGCTCTCAGGTCCCCTCGGACTTTAAGGCCGAGTGAGGACTCCGGGTTGACGGGGGCGAAGCCTGCCCCACCTTCTGGCGATGCTTCTGGAGAGGGGCTCGAGACCTCCACAGCTGAGGTGGGGGTCCTTGCAAGCAGGACTGAGATCGCCTCTATGGGGAATGTCCATGGGGTCCTTTCCGAGGTCAGCCCAGCCGCCGAGGATAGGGAACTCAGTTTTGTAGATGGTGGGAGTGTAGCGGAGAAGGTCGGGGACAAGCGTCCCATCCCCACCG
This sequence comes from Manihot esculenta, assembly GCF_001659605.2. Lineage (NCBI taxonomy): Eukaryota > Viridiplantae > Streptophyta > Magnoliopsida > Malpighiales > Euphorbiaceae > Manihot > Manihot esculenta. The sequence continues at coordinate 729,564 of NC_035175.2, read as the reverse complement.
AAGTGCTTGTCCTGGTTCGCGTTCCAAAGAAGTCTTAGGCTTCCAGAAGACCGGCTCCTACTTTACTTCCTTTCGGGGAGAAGGAGAAGGTTCCCGTGGTGCCCCTGATGTCTGCTCCTAACTCAAACTCATGGAATAACATGATTTCTGAGATTTATTGTGGAATACAAGATGCAGTTTACACCCGTAACATAAAGCAGCTCATGGCGGGCTCGTGTCAGGATTTTGATATAGGGCGCTTGTGCTATGAGAAACAGAGATTTGCTGCACTCAGTCGAGCTTCTATTGATGCTTTCAAACATGTGTTTCGTGATATTCAAAGTTTAGCTTACAAATATGCAAGTGAGGACAATGCATTAATGACTATGTTTAAATCAGGAAGCAAGGGTAATCTGCTAAAATTAGTCCAACATAGTATGTGTGTAGGTTTGCAACATTCACTTGTTCCATTGCTATTCAGAATGCCTCGCCAATTTTCCCGTGGAATGTTTTGTTCATTCAGTAACCAGTCGACGAGGCTGATCTTCCTGGGACTTTAACTTGAAGACTTATGTTTTTCATGCGTGATATACACACAGCATATGATGGAACAGTGAGAGATGCTTATGGGTATCAACTTGTTTAGTTCTCGTATAATAACATGACAGAGTTCAGCTGGAGTGTAAGGAACGTCTAAGGGAGTATAGGGAGTCCGCCGAGCTAAAAGTGGGGGATCCAGCAGACTCGTGAAGCTCATCTTCCGAACTATAAGGATTCTCCTGAATTGAAAGCTAAGAGAATAGTGTAGGTGATAGTGATGTAAATGTAAATAATAATGTGCCTAGGCATGTAAGTCCTTTGAGGATAGTTTTTCTTTCAGTAGAGTGAGTGGTTAGACTGTAAATCTTCTTTTTCTTTGAATGAAATTTCATTTTCATTTACTTTGCTTGTTAAGCCCATCAGAGCTAAAATTCTATCAACTGACTGAACTTTTGAATTATGAATTTATCTATTTTACTAAGGCATTCTTATTTGTAAGCTCTTTCAGTTACTATAAGCTCGGGCACACAACCTTTGCTTACTAACAATAAGTCAGATCGTGTACCTTTAAAGGTGATGAGCAGGGCTGGCTTCTTTGCTTTTAGTTCTGGTTTGACAAAAACTGAAGCTGGGATCTCATCTGCTCATGCCCTTGGATTTCTCCTCTAGTTGCCCCCTTTACCTCCTCAGCCTTTATTACATGAGTGGTGAGGGGATAAAGCCCTGGACTTTATTTGGAATGGTGCTGCTTTATTTTAGACGATTTTACCTCTCTGTCTGTCTATTTTTTTTTTACTGTGAGTTAATCCGAGCTGTGGGCGGGATCATTTGCTTTTGTCGTGAGTCCGTCCATTCAGCGGATTAAGGAGCTCGGATTTTTGTTCTTTGCTTGGGCTTTTGCGCTACAGCTTTTGTGCTATCTGTGTGACGGGCTCAGGAGTTCGAAAATTCATCTTCCTCATTGTGAAGTCAATACTTAATTTCTTGCTTTCTTGACGAGCCTTATACGGGCTGTGTTTCAGGGATCCTGGTCATGTTTGCTCCGGAGATCTTGGAGATTCTGCCGGCCATTTTTGCTCCAGGAGATCTGACGAGATCCTGGCCGTTTTTGCTCCAGGAGATCTCTTTGTCTCAAGGAGGTCTTCTACCTCCAGAAGGTCTCTTTGTCTCAAGGAGGTCTTCTGGCATCTGTTCTTTTCTTTTCCTGAGAGAGTTAATACTCACAATAATAGAGTTAATCATTGCATTTATAATATGGTGTTATTTCATGTCTTCATAGTACAAAAATTTCTTTTCACAAATATTCTAAGGAAAATACCTCTCTAGCTTGTTCAACCTTTTGTTCCTCCAACGACCATGTTGATGGTTCCACTGGACCCATCATTTACCGGCCCTGCTCCCACTCTCATGAGTGTCTGCCCTGTTGGGTTCGGCTGAGGCCTTTGTTCTTCCAGTTTCTTTATAAAGTTCTTGAGGTGTCCCCTCTTTATCAGCCTCTCGATCTCAGCAATCAACTGGAAGCAGTTATTGGTGTCATGGCCGTGCGTGCGATGGTACTGACAATATTTATCAGGATCTCACTGGTTTGCTTCCGTTTTCATCGGCCTGGGCCATTGGAGGAACTCCTTATCCTGGATGGCCATGAGCACTTCGGCTTTAGAGGCATTGAAAGGGTCGGTTTTTCTGGAACCCATGGAGGGAGTGACCTCTGTTCTGAGACCCGAGGAGGGAGAGGTCTTTGGTCCCTTCGATCCCAGGGTTGTCTGTAAGGCTCAGGCCTCTTGCCATACTTTTTCTCATGCCTCTCCGGTCTCCCTTCCGCCGGTGCTTTCCCCTTATCTGTTGCTCCCCTGGCAAACCTGCTTGTCACCAAGGCGTCATCCTGCCTTATGTATTTTTTAGCCCGCTTCATCAGCTCGGCAAGTGAGGTCGGAGGCTTCCTGCTCAATGAGCCAAAGAACTCGGCTGAGGTCGTTCCCTTCTGCATGGCTTCCACCGTCCTTCCCTCATCGAGCTTGGGGATCTGTAGGGCCTCCGTATTGAAATGGGCAACGTACTCCCTGAGCGATTTGTCTTTCTTCTGCCTGATCGTCTCCAAGTAGCTCGTCTTTCTATCTGCGGGTACCCCAGCGACAAACCGGCTGATGAAACGAGTGGCCAGATCTCCAAAACTACAGATACTTCCGACTTCAAGGCTGTTAAACCACGCCCGTACCGGCCCTAAGAGCGTCGTAGGGAATACCTTGCACATCAAGGCATCTGACAAAGTTTACAGCTCCATGAAGGTCTTGTAGTTCAAGACGTGCTCCTGGGGGTTCCCAGCTCCGTCGTACGCAGCCATAGGTGGCATCATAAACTTCTTGGGAACAGTCTCCTGCTGCACCCACTTCGAGAAGGGTGAAGAGGTGGGTAGGAGAGTCTGGTTCTGATCCCTCGTTCCCAGCTCGGCCAAGAGCTGCTCTCTCATCTTTTGCAGCTTTTGGTCTACACTCTCATCTTCCTACTTGGGCGTCTTCTCCAGACGGTATTCCTTCTCTTTCACTTCGCTTCTCGTCCACTTTGTTGTTTCGGCAGAATAGTTGTCGGCCCCATCGTTCTCAATCATCTCTCTCATTCTCCTTCCATGAACCCTGGCCTCCGGTTCTTCCTCTTCCCCAGCTCTTCTCTTCCTTTCTCCGGTTTCATGGCTAACTGGTTGGGGATGGTTATGGGTAGGTTGAGGTTCATTGGTCTGGGGCTCTTCTACCACTGGCAATACGTTTGCTGGGGTGCTAAGGCCCCGTTGCTGCATTATCTGCCCCAACCAGTGGGCGGTGTCTTGTAGTTGGAGGGCCATGGTTTGGAGGTCCTGGTTGGACAAGGTAGCGGCGGAAGCATTCCCTGCCAAGCTTGGCGAGGGGTTGAAAGGGATTGGTGTTTGGTTGTTTGGTGTTGTAGGACTAGAAAAGGAGAACTGCTGCCCCTCTTGGGTAGAGCTCAGGTCATTTGGAGTGACGTTGTTTTCGTTGTGGTTAGCCATTGTGGATCTCAGTGGGTATTATAAGAGTGGAACTCCGGCGATGAAAAGATCTCCTTCGTTCCTACAGACGGCGCCAATTGATAATCTGAGATCCAGGAAATAGGGTTTTATAAGGGTTCTGTAAAACTGGCAAAAATTTATCCCTAGAAGAGAATATTTCTCCTTTTATATGTTTACTTTTGTCCGCTAGTGACGTGTAACAGAATGTGTGTCATTGGGCCACCTGTTCCTGTCACTTTGATATGGACGTACGAGGAAATCAGATCGCTACCCCATGCATAACGGCCCCTAATTCTCTCTGGACGCGCATGCGAATGGTCCCGTAAGGCGAATGGGCTGAATTCCTTCCTGGTTCCGAGATGGGCCGGAAGATAAGGTTAAGACTAGATTCAGAGGGAATCTGTTCATTGGGCCGAAAGAGCTGGGCCGGCCTGATTGAAGAAACTGACTGGAGCCCGGTCTATGAGCTGAGTGGGTGGGACCTGATTCTTGGAGGAGATTTAGAAACTTTCAAATTATGTACTGTCCTAATGGATCGAAACTTAGATCGAAGCGAAAAAACCTAGTGATCATCAATGACTATTATAAATGATTCAGCAAAACCAAAATTTATAAGTTAGCTACTTTTTTCGCTATTTAAATAAGAATACATCAATAAATTAATTAATTAATAAAATATTAAATATTTTATCTTTATAAATTAAACTTATCACGTCTTCATGACACGTAGTATTTTAAGAGTACCAAATAACTTCATCCTATGCATGAAATTAGACCGAAATTTCCTGACCAGTAAGAACAACAATAACTACCACATGGAGATTGCGTCTTCTTTACGTTCTTCTCTCCATTTGCCACGTCATCAAATCAAGGCTTGCACAATCCAGATCCTTCTACGTCTGAACGTTTCTGCACCAAAGGTCAACTAGTCAAGCCCCTCATTTTCGACTCCCCCTTCTCCTCCTTCTTCCAAGTTCAAACCTCACCGTTTTAAGTTGTAACATCTCTCCTAACGCTGCATTCAGTAGAAATTGAATAGTATAAATTCCACACTGCACCGTAAACAACCCTGAACGACGCGTTTTTTTAATCTTTCTTGTATTTAAAGCCCTTCTCTTCTGTGGAAAAGTAAAAGTAAAACGTGTCGGCGTCATCTTTTAGAATTTTAGGGTCCCTTTTTAACCAGTTTATTGTTTGATTGATGATTGATGATTGTTGATTGTCGATTGGTGATTGATGAAAGGTGCAGCTACCTTCATAGATAAGAGACACTCAATAGTCACTACTCCACTACCACTACCACTGCCACCCCCTCTCTTTATTTCCCTTAGCTACTCATTTCTTGGTCTTGTCCATTTTCTCAAGAATTCCATCTTTTTCTTTCCTTTTCTTCTCTGCTCCTTGTTCAGTATTAAACTGGTGTTGCTTGAAACCTCTAGACTGCTTTCTACTGTTACCAGAATGGAAAGAATGCACATCATCAGTTTCTCTCTGCTAGCTCTCCTCCTCATGCTACCTTCCACCAATCCCTTGCCCATTCCAAAATCAAGAACACTCTATGAGATCGCATGCACAATGTGCTCCTCATGTTGCAACCCAGTGCCATCTCCGCCTCCACCGCCCTCACCCTCTCCACCACCACCATCATCCACCTATAACTGCCCACCCCCACCTTCTCCACCCACTTCATCGGGCTCTTACTACTACTCTCCCCTGCCACCTTCCACTTACACCTACTCCTCTCCACCACCACCACAGGGTGGAGGAGGAGGAGGCGGCCACAGTTACTATTACTATCCTCCACCAAACTATAAGAACTACCCTACACCCCCTCCTCCTAACCCAATTGTGCCTTACTTTCCTTTCTACTATTATAGCCCACCTTCCATGTCTGGGTGTGTGAAGCTGATGGGTTCTATTAGTTACAGTATAGTTGTTGTGGCGATGTTTTTACTTGCTTTGTTTTGATAGAAATTATAAGGAAGGTAAAGAAATTGAAATAATGTGGCAGATTGGCAGATCTGGTGATTTGCAGATGAGATGAGAAGTGAAAGACTGAAGAAAAACGCCCCTCTTTTATTTCCAATTGAGGCTGAGGAAGAGCACATCACAGAAACAGCCATGGAAGTAATAATTCAAATTCTCTCTTGATGTTGAGTGATCTGTAATTTGTTAACAATTTGTACCTATATTTGTTCTTCTTTTCCTTCGCATTAATTAATAATTTCTTCAGCTTAATGATTTGCTAGCAATAATGTCGCATTGGATTTTATTGGAATTTTAGCAGTAAGTAAATACTCACTGTAAGTTCTATTAACGAGTGTATAAATTAATTAATTCTGGTGAGTGGCTAACATTAATTTTATTTTATTTATTTTAATAATAGATAATAACATTTTTTATATTATGTTTACAATTATTCATGTGGGTATTGATGGATGAGGATGAATCTTTGTGAAACTGCTCATCTTTTTCTTTTCTTGCATATATATACGACAACCCACTTTCGCATACATACATTGAGGAGTAATCCAATGCAATAAAAAAGTTGGGAGGGAAAAAAGGGGGAAGTTTAGGGTGCTGAGCTGGTGACAGGTGTGGAATGAGGTAGTTGATGTAAGAGAGGGTTCAAAGGAAATCAGCTCCGTTGGGTGTGCGGGAGTGATGTTGTCTGAATTGTGAATGGTTGATAGGTGAGGTTGACCCGCTGAAGTGCACAAAGCTCTTTCTGGGAGAATGTGTCAAAACCCAATCCAACCCTATCATAAAAATCGGCTGATTTCTCACATTTCCTTCTTTTTTTTGTGTGTGTGTTTTTCTGGTTTGAAGATTATTGGGTTTCCCACGTGAAAGCGTGGTGGAGAAAGAGCTCTCCATCTCTCCAATCTTGTGAAGGAGACAAAATACAGGAAGAATTAGCTGGAGGGCACTAATGTTTAGGGGGAAGGGTGGTGGGGTCAAAAAGCATCCTATGTGCTCTACGAGTTTAACCCATAGTTTTGAATTTAATAAGAATTTTTGCATATGCGAAATTGTTATGTCTATAATTTTAAGGAATGCCAATTCAAGTGAAATGATGTATTCCATAGGCAGAAAAAAAAAAAGAGAAAATTATTTTTTAATTTCTGAAGTTTAGTATAATTAACATTTTTGTCTTTCTCTAATTTGACGACCCAACACTTAAGTCCTTAACTTTCACTTTCGTCCAAATTCGTAGTCCTTCTATTTAAAATAGACGTTTGATCAGAGAGTCAAAGGTGAGAGAGGTGAGAATATTTTTAAAAAATACCTTTAATGAACTTCTTAAACCTCTCAATGTGAAATCCTCCATCTTTTCCTCTTTCATACTTTCTCTATCTCTTTTTTTTTTTTTCTCTTTCTTCTCCCTTATATTTTTTCTATTTTTTTTGGCATTATTGATTTTTTTTTCTCTTTTCCATCTTTTTTCTCTTTCATATCTTTCTCTTGTTTTTCTCTAAAATATTTGCAACAAGTAGACAACAGAAGCACATCATCAACTTCTCTCAACACCCTTCTCTCTTCAAATCCACCACCACTTCTCCGATCAACACCACCACCTTCATTCATAAGATGGGATTCCAAGTCTTGGAATCCCTAAATCATTATTTGAGAGTTGTAAATTCTTTTCTTGGAGGGTTAATAAAGAGATGAGAGAGTGAGTTCTTGCAAAAAGTAGAGAGAGATTTATTGCAAAACAGGTAAGAGTTACGGTGAGAACACTGACATGGAAACCGAGGGATTAGTGATTTGGAGATGGAGAGTTAGAGAAATAGTACGAGAAAAAAGAAGAAGAATCTGCAATGAAGAGGCATTGAATTTGGGTTTCATGATTTTAAACTAATAGGACTTTCAGTGAGGGTCAATTTTATCAATTCACCTGTCCCAAACGGTTATTTTAAACAGAAAGACTACGAATTTGGACGGAAGAAAAAGTGATGGACTTAAGTGTTGGATCGCCAAAATAGAAGGATAGAAGTGTTAATTATACTAAACCTCAAGGACTAAAAAGTAATTTTTCAAAAAAAAATATTTTATTTGCTATAGCCAATATGGCCTAAAAATTGAAAAATCAAATTTGCAGGGCTGTAAATTTATGACTTGTTGGTTTCTGGTGTGGTCGGTTCATAAATTTTCGAACCAAACAGGTTGTAAGTATTAAATACTTATTTTGAGATTGGTGTGTCAATTATTTTTACACAAAGAGCAATTTAATATAAAATATTTCACCGTTTATTTTTATTTATTGTTTAAGATTTTCCATAATGATTAAACAGCAATTAAATTACTTAAATTATAATAAAATACCATTAGTTTAACTAAATTATACTTTGTATCTTCTATATATATATAAATCTTAATATTTTTTTTTACTAGTCTAACACTAAAAAAAATAGGATATTTAGTTTAAAAAAAAGTCTGATAATTAAGAGAAGAAAAAGATAAATGATAAATTGGATTTTAAGAAATTATAAAATTAAATATTATAGTATTGTTTGATTGGATAAGTTAACTAAGAAAATTTAAGTTTTCAAGATGCCTAAAAATAAATAAATTAATCTGAACAAGTAAGTTAGTTTTTAAAAAATTACTTACTAGAAAATAGAAAATTTGAATCAAATAAAATTTATATTTAATAAAAATAAATATAAAATTGAAAAAAAATATTTTAATTTTCTTGAATGAAATAACTTTTAAATAAGTGATATAAAAATAGATAGCGTGAATATTTAATCTAAAAATTGCCAGGTAGGTTCAGTATTAGATTTTGGATGCTGATATTATATTTGATATTTGAGAGTATCATATATGATACTCATTATTTTATATTTTGATATGTGAATAATAATGTCTAGGTGGATTAGTAAGTATTGTTTTTTAATTGATTTACTGTATATGATTTAATAATAAAATAATAAAAAATTTAATATTATTAAATTAAATTAAATTTAAAATGCCACATCATTAATGTCATGTTTTTTTATAACAATAAACAATTTTTCCTATTTTCTAGACAATCTTTGAGGCGCAATATCCTTATCAGCATGTAATATGGTTGCCATTTAAGCTTAAAGCATAAATGCATGTATAGCCCGCAAATTGTTTGGGCCCAAGGTCACCCCTAACTTCTAACATTTGATATATGAAGCTGCGGTCTCCATTCTCTGCTGTGTGGAGTGAGTAGGCCCAGTACCAGTATTAGCAACTCAGCATCACGGGTCGGTTCTAGGCACCTAAATAATTATAATTAAATTTAAAATGAATTTAAATTTTAAAACTAAGAATTTAAATTTTATTTATAGATATTCACTATTCAAATTTATTTAAATAAATAATTAATTTAATATAAAAATATATATTTTATAATAATATTTATAAATTTTTATTTAAAAATTAAAATATATTTTAAAAACATTAAATTTTTTAAATAAAAAATATTTTTTATATAAACAATTAATTAAAATATAAAATACTAAATAAATTTAAATTTTAATTGAGTTTAAAACAAATTTGAATAGTTTATATTAATTTTTAATTGAATTTAAAATAAATTTAAATATTATTAATATGAATCAAATTCAAATAATTTAATTTTCACAATCATTACCAACACTTATTTAAAAGTTAAAAGAATGTATTATAAAAAAACACTATTTAATTACTGTCAAAACAAATCCATCTAAAATGGCTTCCTTAGAAGGATGAATTCAAATTCAATTGATGCTACCACATGGAATGGCTAGAATCAAGCAATATCTTATTTTATATGGAAAATAAGATAAAAAATAAAAGGAAAAGTGAAAAGCCTCATTTTGAAATCTGAAAGTTCGTTAATCGTCACGCCAAAAAGAGTGTTTGGCACCTTGGAAAATAGGATGCCGCTCCACTTAGTCAGCAAACCGTACTAACGACACTTTGAATTTAAGCTTTTCCTTCCCCCGCGAAGCATAAAAAATAAAATCTCCAATCCCGCTTCTTCCGTTTCTGCCAACTTCTTTGTAAAATCTCTAATTAAAATTTTAATGCTTTAATTTTTTTTTCTTTGAAACCCACATAATGTCGCAGAAAATATAGCAATTTCATTTCAATGCGTTTTTTGCATTCTATGACATCGCACCCACAAAACGTTGCATCATTAGAATAAACAAACAATATCCAGTTGTTGCATTTCTTGAATTCCTTCCAAAATCCCAAATTACAGTTAGCCCAAAAGCTTGTAAAAATAACACCTAGAAAGGGAAAAAAAATACTAACATACATTTCAACTTAATTGGGTCAGCTAATATAACAATTCTTCATTCCATTATTACCCCTCTTCAAATCCTAAGCATACACCGAGCCATAAGATAGAGCCATTAACAGCACAGCAGCTTGCTCTTCCTCTCCTAGCTTCCTCCTTTGCTTCTCCACCGTCGATCTTTGCATCAATACCTCCCTACCCAAAGCCAACAACCTCTGCTTTAATCCATCTCCTAATTTATTACTATTATTGCTTGAACTATGATGATTGTTCCCTTTCTTTGCTTTCTTCTCATTTCCTGCTCTGTTCAAAGCCAAGTTGTCCCTTCTCTTCTTCCTACTTCTAATTCCACATGCGTTGCACAGTGACTGCAAATCAAATAGTAAATCAGCAAAATCGCTATCAGATCAAATCTTAATCAGCCACGTTTAACTGATCTCTCAACTATTACTACCTTAGGGCCAGCTGGACCGCCTCTCCAGAGTGGCGTCTTGGAAGTTCCGCAATCGGCGCAGGTCTTCTTTTGCTGATTTTCTCCTTCGCTTGATCTGCTACTCGTATCCTCATTCTCCGATCCCTGCGCAGGAAGCAGAAACAGAACTCGATTAGCGAAGATTTGAGTGAGATCACAGATCGAATCAAGAAATGAATCCGATTTCACTTACCTTTTCAAGTGGATCCATCATTTCAAGCAACTACACTTGAGATCTAAAGGAAGGCTGATGATAAAAGTAAGTAAACTGAAGTGGATAGTGAACAGGAATGATGATTGAGATATAATAAGAGCAGAAGTGAATGATTATAACGAAGAGCCAGAGATGGTCGGAGATCAAACAAATTTGCGGCTACAAGCAAGAGATCAAGTGAAAAATCAACAGCTAAGCCCACGAGTAGAGAAAGAAATGATCAGAGACTCTGACAGAGAGAGACTGAGAATCAACAACAGCAAAGTAAGCTAAAGAGGAAGAGTGTGCGTGCGCAGAGGCGCGATAAAGAATCTAATCGAACCGAACCGACACAGACACACCACGCGCACAAGCGGATCCAAAACGCTTTATAAATGGGACGCGAAACCCTAGCACCTGTGGAACCCGAAATGACGAGAATGCCCCTGCTTATGAAATTCTCTGAGTGCTGACCCAATACACACCCGCCAAAAACCACGAAAAGTAAAAGGGCGCCATTTTGTAGGTTTTTTTTTTTGGGGTCTCAACGAAATTATAAAAATAGAAGGAAAATTTTGGCGCCATGGACTAGGATTTTGGCTCGCAATTTGGAATTTTACTATTTTATTCTGCCAATTACAATGGAGGCATGATTGAGTGCTGCTAAATGCACTTTCAAGGTCAGAGATGTTGCATCTGCACCGTTTGATTATGCCAGTCCTTTTGTACATAATAGTATTCAAACCTTTATTCCTGTTTCGTCCCAAAACAATAACCCACCAATTTCAATCACGTTAAAATTAATTTCAAAATATTATTTATTATTTAATATATACTAGTACCTAATTAAAATATTTTAAAATTAATTTTCATAATTCTTAATTATTGAAAGGGAAGTTAATGAAATCATTAGTAACTAGTAAGTTATTTTAATGAGACAAGTGTAATATAAAATTATTAATCTCATTCTTATATAAAAACTCAAAATTTTATGAAGAGGAAAACCTTTAAAAATTGAATCAAATTATTATGTTTTGTCTATTTAACATTTTAAAATAATTAATTTGTTCAATTTTTTTTTATAAATAATAAAAGGATATATATACCATTTAAAAATACTTCCTCCATCTCAAGGTTACTTTATTTTCTATATAACTTTGAAAAAATATTTAATACAATTAAATTAATTACTGTTCAAGTGATTTTATGCACATATGCACGCATGCTTTTAAGTAAGTGCCGCATACCTTCAGCTGAAGTTGAATCCACCAGGTGGAACTACAGGGAACCATCTCCTGAAAGTAAAGTCTCAAGAACCTTCACTGCCTTCTCATGAATCTCATTATTGTCATGATTCCGTAGATTTTCAAGCTTTTTCTAATCCCTCAGCACCATCTATCATCTGGGCATACATATTATAATCTCCTCTCTTCCCCAAATTCTTTTCAGCTTCCCCAACCTTTAGAATGTTCACTAAACCTTCAAGACATTGATTGACAATCCAAGATCAGAACACACAAGGAGATCACACAATGGCTTTATGCATGCAACCTTGACTCACCAAACAGAGCTGTATCTAATGTGAACGAACCAGGATAGGGGGAAGTAATACAAAAAAGGTTGAGAAAGCAAGTAATAGCAGGGGGCTTAGGCATTTGAAATTGCCCATGCAGCTTCTTTCTTTATATCAAACTCAGCATTTGAAGCAAATTAACCAGGGGGGCTTAGAAGATATGACAGTGCGCCATTGTTTATTATACACTGAGAACAAGAAACTCATCAATCATCATAATTACCCATCAAAAAATGTGAATGCCAACATTGTGAAGAGACTTGCTAAGTAAATCACAACACAACCACACAGAGAGAGTGAGGTATCTTATGACTCAGTTTTTCATGAGAGTTACATTTGGTCAGATGGATATCTTGACCAAGATTGATTGTAGATGTCAACTGATTTAAGTTTAAAATACTATATTCATCCTGAATAAACTTCCTTAACAAAAAAGTTCAAAGGGCACGGTAGTAGGAGCAAATACTCTGCATAACAGCACAGACTTCACATCAGCAATACCCATGAAATCCCACAACTATCAGCCAAAAGCTTTCAAATTCCTTAGCCCTCTATAACCTAGTGTTGTTGCTTATAAAATATATTTCATTTTTGTTTTGTTCAAAATTGCTGATCTTCAAACGTCTAATGCCATAGGCAAAATTTATGAAATGGAATGTGGCATAACAATAAAAACCATGCTGAGAAAAGAAAAAAAAAATGCAACTCTGCTAAAAAGTGAAATGGAAGAAAAAGCCAATTAGATGTAATAACAAATGGTAAGGGACAGTTCAAGCCACCCCATCTTCTACAAGAAACAATCTAAGTGCAAGTTTTATTTCCAACTGCGCGAAGGGCAGGAACAAGCACTGAAGGAGTTGGATGTCTGAAACAGTACAAATTTATTCAACTATCAAGTCCACAGAATGGGAACAAAAGAAAAGACTAATAAAAAGCAATCACTAAAATATTACACACAGGCTGCCTCATTCACAGCCTTGGTTTTGTCATTTGCACCATCAGAAAGATAAGAAATTAAGTGCCCAACAGGCATCAGATAAAGCTTCTTCCTCAGTTGAATGTGCAAGACGTTCCAGTGCAGAACATACTACTACAAGATGGGAACAGAATATGCTGAATGCATTGTGTCTCCTGTTTTGATCTGACAAACGAATGAGGCTGGCATGCGTAGTTTGCTTGGTGACTGGTTGGTGTCTCATTGGAAGTGACAATCTGATGTGAATTCAGTTGAATTAAATTTTTAATGCTCTTAATAAATTTTAGTTTATTTCATCTCCACAAACCAAGAACACTATTCCCACCAATATCATATGTTGTAAAAAAAGGGAAAAAAAATCTATTTACAAAAATAAATGAATTACAATTTCCACCATATCACCTGTAGCTTTGCCATGAGTGGCACCGAGATGTATTTTTAATTTACTTGTTTTACACTAGAATCAAGCTCTTGCTAAAAGCTTGTGGGTCTATTAATGTCGTTTGCACTGTCCGATGACTCTCTCTAGCAATAGGATTCTCTCTTGCAGTTGCAGAAATTTGATGCGAAGGTGATCGTGGCGGGGACGCATAGAGAACGGAGGCTTCAAGTATCTGTCGCTGCAGGCTTTCGTGTTCTTGGGATATTCTCTGCGCACGCAATGCTGTCAAGTATAACCCAGAAGCAAGAAACACTGTTAGTAATGAGAAGACTCCAGCCGCAGAGAAAAGGCCTTGCTTGATGATGAGGCAACTTGGTCTTGGTCTGGACCAATTCTTCAGATGCCCTGATTCCACACTCAGTCCGATTAACAGCAAGATTTCCCCAACAGCAAAGCAAACCCTGCAAGCAATCATATTATGTTGCAAACCCATCAACTGAATCAATCCATTCTAATTAGGATGATAATTGAAATAATTAAAGAAAGTGGGCTGATCGTATTAATATATACCAAGTTGCAACAAAGAAAAAGCCTGCTTGCCAAGTTATAGTCTTTGCAGGACCATAACCGGGGTCCCAGGTAAGCAAAACTGGAGGAGGTGCTTTACTTATTGCAATCAACATGTACGCGTGTTCCACCACCATAGCAACTGCCAGTCCCACAAATGCAACCGCAGTACATAACAATGGTGTCTTTCCGCTGCCACTGTATACACATTCATAGTTCTCACCATTTCCTTTAACGTCCTCAGCAACCCATGTTACCTGCAAGATGACGCCAGAAGATTTTGTCCTAAATTGGTTGCCATGTTAAGTCTAGTTCTTCGTAATTCAAAAGAAATCCAATGGGGTTACCTGGGAACGAGTGGCTTCGGCTATGAGACAAAGAATGAAGCAAAAGAGACCGCAGAGAATGGTAAGGACCGTTAGGAAGGCGGCTGTTTTGCTACCCAAATCTGTGCATCGAGGACCTGGTGCAAGGTCAGCATGCGTGATTGCTTTTCTTTGTGTCATGGTCAAGTTCTCAAAGAGTTTAACAATTCATGCAGAATATCAAGGAGAAGAGGGAGAAACACAATGCGGGCTTTATGCATAAAATCCATTAATAAAAAGACAATAGAATTGCAGAATTGCTTGGAGCAAAGGTTGCTTAAAGGCCAAAGATTCTCAGGTCCTGGGCTTTAGTGTTAAGCATTCACACAGGGATTGTTGGCTCTGAAGATTTCTCTTTAAAGTTATATTCTTGCTCGAAGTAGATACAATGCAGGAAGAAATTGCGAATGGCAGACACGTGTACTCTCTTCTTTCCTCCTAATCAGCTAAAAATACATTTTCCTTTTCTCACTTCTTTTCTTCTTAGACCCAAAGTGCATTTTGGTATTCTGTTAAATTATATGCTTTCAAAGTCTCCGATAGAAGGTGGTTCATGCATCCAATTCCAATTACTAACTCTTATTTTAATTAAAAAAATCGAATCTCGATCATAAGATGGATCTCAACAAGTTTAGAAACTTGATAAAGAAGAAATATGAGTTTAGCATAAACCAAATAAGAAAAAGGAATGGACGGTTGTTATTGTTGGCAACATCATAATCATATTATCAATCCTTCAACAAATGAAGTTGACATGCCAAAGTTGGGACTTTTGGATGTGACAAGGTTGGAAAAGAACCGGTGATAGAAAGTTGACACAGAAGGAATATTGGAATAAATGCCCTTTTGCATTATGTGCTGCTGCAGTGTAATGGGAAAGGCTGAGGTTTTCTTTTGGAGAGTTCCCCAGATCCCATGATTAAGGAAATTGATTTCAGATCCTACAGAAAATATTCTGCTCTTATTGCACGAAATACATTCTCATCTACTTCTCTGTTCAATCACCTCCAGAATGAGAGTGCATCTGTTGGTTTTTTATTTGAAATGACTGTGCTAA
Organism: Manihot esculenta; assembly: GCF_001659605.2. Taxonomy (NCBI): domain Eukaryota; kingdom Viridiplantae; phylum Streptophyta; class Magnoliopsida; order Malpighiales; family Euphorbiaceae; genus Manihot; species Manihot esculenta. The sequence continues at coordinate 714,182 of NC_035175.2, read as the reverse complement.
TCACTTTCAATTAGTCAGCTAATCATGCTCTGCCTTGTGTTTCTGTTTATTTTGTTTTCATTTGTTGTACAAACTGCAGGAAAAAAAAAAGGCCTACTGTATATATGTTCTCAGTTATCTTTCCTACCAATTTACTACAAAAGCCCGTTAAAAGGGCATCTCATGATTTATATTAATATTCTTTGAGAACCCTTAAAACCAACATACAACGGATGGAATTGCTTTGGACATCGGTGCATCCTTTCATGCTGAAGTAAGAACACCATCAAAGTTATTCCACGAGTAAGAATTTTGCTTATCGATTCTTTTGCAGACCTATAAAAATGGCTTCACCCCTAAACCCCACTTGCTTTCAAAAGATTAGCGTAGTAGCTTCACAAGGCTTTCATCATAATCAACAATCTCAGAAGCATAATTTGGAAGATATGGCTGCTGAAAAGATCATGGTTGTGGATCTGGATGCTTGCACCACCCACAAACAAGTTACTGAAGCAGATAACAAGCCTAACACGAAGGGTGCGGGCAACTCTAATTATGAGAAAGCTCTGGCACAGAGAGCACTTTTTGGGTCACACAATCATCGAGTTAAGGCCAGAAAATTCACCAAGAATGGTGCAAGATTGTCGCCAAGCAGGCTAAGCAAGGTTTCATTGGCTGAAGAATAGGTAGACTGAGGTATAGATTTAGCATGTAAAAGTTTTTCTATTAGCTTGTATTGACAGGAAAAGAAATGCAGAAGCATAAGATCCAACTTGGACATGAATCCAAAAAGATCCTAAATCTGTATATGTAGATGCAGCATGTGTATTATTACCATTAAAACCATTTAATAGCAACTACATAATTCATGTTAGAAAGTAGAATTCTGATCAGAAGAAAACATGGAATCTTCTCCAGGATAATCCAGGTGGCAAATGCATAACTGGAAAGAAAAAAGAAGACTATCTACTGGAATGCAATTGCTGCTTACACCAAATCGCCATTCAAATGATCACTTTTACGGGACAACCTGATGCATCATGCCCGAACTGTACAGAGCAATGCCTTCATTTGCACATCTTTCACCGGTTCTTTTCTAGTAACCGTTACAATTTACAAAAAGAACACAATGCTATGGTGTTCCGCATGGGCACATGAAATTGTTGAGCGCACATTGGGGCGGTTGGCCGTTGGATAGAAAGGCGAGGCCCGTTAGAATTTTAGTGGGCCAGATATTTTGGATGATTAGTTTGAGCACTTGGGGTGGGCTCTTAATGTGCGCAGGACTCCTAAATCAACGGATACGGGCTTCGCACTTGAAGCGCAGTCACAATCGTTTTTTTTCCTTTTTTTAATAGAGATTTAAACACGAAATAGATTTTAAAATTTCTCATATTTATTCAAATACATTTATTATTAAATTTATGAATGTAAACACAATTGTATTATATAATTTCTTACAATGATGATTACAATGATGATTAATTTTAAATTATAGAATAATTTGTTGTGACGCTATTAATTGGGTGCCACCTGTGTAAAAGAATAAAATTGAACGGTCTTCGCTTCATTGACCAACTAGACAACACTTTTGAGACATGCATGTCTTGCTCCCTTTCTTTCTTATCTTCAACCAACATAATAGCTTTTAGACGTTTTGTCATGCGTACATAAGCCCAAGAGACGTTTAACTGTCCACATTATTCATTCTCTCTCTTTTTGCAGGAAAATGCATATAGAAGGATCTAAGCTTAGTGGGGCAATATTCATGCTTGTCTACTTTGTAACTCAAAGCTCTCTCTTTCCGTAGTTTGGCCTTTCAAATCTTTGTCTGGAGACAGATTAAGGGATAATATGTACTTTGCAATTTGAGTCAACAACCAAAGCCCAATAAGATATTAATATATGCATATATATAAGCCAAGAGGAAGAAAAAGAAATAAGAGGACAAGAAGCCCTTCTCCTCTTTCTCATGCATTGAAGTTTCACATTCACAAGATAAAAGAGAACATGTGAGGTGAGATAAGCTTGTATTGCGGGGAACATGGTGATCCATCTTTCCGTGTAAGAGACATGCAACCATCTCCACCGCATTTTAGTGGCCGACACTCTCTTCAAATCATCAACCTCGCATATATCGTCACTACTCCAATACTTGTTCCCATCACCCATCAACGGGATAAACAGATAACATCTGATAAAACCATACACTCAGGAACTGCCATAATTCAATATTTAATAAAGAAACGTCCATATCTTATATCAAAAGACCATATATAAATGTTCTATTTCAAGAACAAAATCATAAACACGATTTGAATTTGGAACATTCTTTATTAATTAATTACAAAATATATATTAGTCAATTATATTGGAAACTATACTCTAAAGTTATATAAAAATCGTGATGTAATGTTAAGCCATGTGCATGAGTTGACACTTGACATCAAGGAACCAAAAACACCTATCTTTGTCGCTCACTTTGGAATTTTGGATATCAGGAAGCGGTACTGTATAATAATGTGTGGGGATGCATGTATTGTATATATATATTACATATCTAGCTATAGCTAACAATTCATTCTGAAAGTTTGTATAGCTTATTAGCTAGGTTTTGCATGATGAGTGCATCAAGAAGAAGAAACACGCACCTTGAAGAAAATCCATGCTCAGCTTTGAAGCTGTTCGGTTTTTCATTGAAGGTGACTGGCTCTAAGGAATCCTCAGTGACAGTAACAGGACCTTCTAATGGTTATAGGAGAAGATTTGAATGTCAATACTGTCACCGAGAATTCCCTAATTCTCAAGCTCTAGGTGGCCATCAAAATGCTCATAAGAGAGAACGTCTACGTGAAAAGCAAGCCCGCCTCGCAAACCATCGTCAACAGCCCATAACAGCTGTCCCCGTCATCACCTCGACGTCAATGGGATCAGGACCCTTTATTTGTGCAAAAGCACCACCATTTTCAGAGCCAAATCCAGGAGGCCCTCCTCACGGTGTCAGCACCGGTGGTTCGGGGCCTTTTGTTGCAGAAGTTAATGGAGGAGATGATAACGTCGATCTACACTTGCGGCTGGCACTGTATCCATGACCTTTTGGTGATGGGTTTCTAGGTCTTAGCCCTTCCATGGCATATATAATGATTTCAGGTTGATTTATCTTTCTGGAATAAATGATCTACTATGCTACTTGGTTTTTTTTTATTTTTATTATATACCTATCGAATAAATTACGCTTCTTAAGAGAAAATCACTGAATCTCAAATTTTATAATAATTAAGAGAGAAAAAAGTCTTACCATTTCATTATTTTTTTAGAATACTTTTAAAATTAATATTTTAAACCATTTAAAATTTAAAAATTATTTAAATTTAAGTTTAACCGTAAATAATGCGGTGATCGACACTTATAATAGTTAGTTAATATGCTGGTAATAAAATTTTTGATTACTTAGTGTATTTTTTTCACCATTTCAAATAGTCATCTTTTGAATAATCTTTATCCTCTGACATTTTTTTGGCCATTTTTACAGTCGTTTGCCAATCATGCTATCCTACCAAAGATTCTGCTTTCTTTTATATATGTATATATATAGGCTACGATTTTAGAATTTTCAATTAAACATATATGTTATTGTTTTATATTTAATGATTTCATGCTTCTTGCATCAACTAAAAGAATAAATGAGAGAGGCTCCTTTTGGAAAAAAATTTTTCAAAAAATTATTTTTTATTTTTAAGATATCTAAAAAAAAAAATTCTATTTTGAAGAGAGAAACTCATTTATTACATTTTGATATTATTATTAAGACTTCTCTATATAAATTTGATAATAAATTTTATTTTTTAAATTAAAATTAAATAAAATTTATTTTATTGAAATGTATTTTTATAAAAATATTTTTTAAATATAAATTATTTTTTTCAAATAAATGAAAGCCGAATGAATGGTTTTTTTATCAGAAAATATTTTATTCATTAAAAGTAAATATAAAACAAGCCTAAAGCTCACAACATAGATTGGTATAATATTGGATCCAAACCCAGCAGAAATGAGCCCAATGGAGTAAGTTGGGTCAATTCACTAATTTAATTTTTTTTAAAAAATCTTTAAATACTTTTAAAAAAATTTTATCTTTTTTTAAAACGATAAAAAAATTATTAAAATTTGCAAACTATAAAAAAATCTTACTTCTAAAAATCAGACCTTTGCTCTAACTCTTCTCAAATAGAAAATGTGCAACAAAAAAGAACGTGGACTTAGGCAAGGTGCCATCTCAGAACCCTCATTCCAACCGCCATTCGATCTCAATTGACTGAGATTAATCCCACAAATGTTGTCAAGATATGAGTCGATTAGAAATGATGACAACCCAACAAATTTCGCATAATTCAACCAAAGAAACAAAGCCACCTTGCTCTGCTTGGCTTTGATTATCGGATTTCTCAATCACATAAATTTATTATTTTAATTATGCTCACACACTTAATTATGTAAAAAATCTCAATATAAATATTTAATTTAAAATTATTATATAGTAAAATTCAACTTATGTTAGATTCAACCGAAAAAAAACCCTGTTATTTGAATTATTTATCTTATAGTTAGAATTGAGGCGAATTTTTTAAAGATTATTATGTTTTTTTTTTTTGTATTTTTATTAAATATATAAATATAAAATATTCTTTTAATATATTCCATTTAAAATTTTTTTAAAAAAATCTATTATAATTAAATTAATAACGTGTGTGATTATTGGATTCTGTGTTTAAAAACAATTAATAAAACATCCTAATTAGACTTGGGCAGTCATGTCCATGGGTCCATCCTTCCGCTTTATATTCCAGTATTGTGCTTAATTTCTGTTAATCATCATCATTAACAATAATTAAAATTTCAAATTCATCCATAACATCACTTCTTTCCTTTATATTAGAAAATTTTCCTATTCATAATTAAGTTTTTGTTTAAATACGTAAGCTTTTTTTTTTAATTTAAATATTAATGATTTATTATTTTTTTAAATTTTGAAGTAATTGAATTTATTATTATTATTATTTTTTTTTTTAGAGAAAAGACAAGGCAAGGTGGCCAGGTTCTGGATTCCAGAGCTTCCCCTTTGTCGATCGCATCCGACGATATCGATACGTTCTCCCCATTCTCCTAAGTGCATATAAAAACTATACACTCCCTAATTCGCCAATTGACACGTGCTGTGATGATCTGCTAATCTCCCCAACTGCCACGTTTCGTCTCTATTGATGAATACAGCGGTGGATACACGGCCATGTCGTTTTATCACAAACTACCCAGTTAAGTGGGCAGGTCCTCGTTTGGAAGTTTGAAATCCCTCCCTCTTCCAAAGAGACGTTATAACCTTTAACCTTTTAATAATGCAAACATTTTTCAAAAAATAATACAAATAATAAAAATAATGATTTTATTTACAAAAAAAAAACATTTGTCTGCCCGACTGCTCTCCATTTAATGCATTTGAACTACACACTCAGAAACCTCGCTCTTTGCTTCTCTCTTATCTTTCAGCTAAAATCTTCACATTCTGTCATAAATCTCTCAAAGTTCTTAACTACTCGTCTCTTTCTCTCTAGATGAGCTCAAACCCTAACCCCCAAATGTTGGTTGCATTTATTGGAGAGCGACAGTGAAGGGAAGAGAGGAGGAAAGGATCCTCGGGCCTTACCTGGTTCCCCTCATTGTTTACATGTAAGAATTAATTTTCCTTTTAATTTTTCACCTTTTCCTAATAACTTTGGATATGCTATTAGATAGAACGTCTGCTTTCTATTTTTTTATTTTAGAAATTGATCTCTGAATTGAATTTGTCATTTTGCGATCTTCATCTCGTTTTTCAAATGCTTTTCTAGGTTCTGTTTTGTTATCGTATTTTTTTTACTCCTTGGTCCACCTGTTTGCTTATGGGAAAATGCTGCATCTGAATCGGGAAAATTGAAACTGTATTTGGCCAATGCTAGTGCATTGCTGCCACTTGCTTCAACAACTTTGTTAGATTATGCCGAAGTAATTTTACATTTGGTTTGTGTTTATGCTATAGTCTATACTCAATTCTATCTAAAACTCGGTTAATTTGTTTTGTAAGCCGAGGCAACGAAAATAATCAAATCAACTTCTATTATTCCGTTAGTGATGTTAAAAGTTTATCAAATGTGTGTCGAATCAAAATCAGGCAAATCAAAGATCAAACTTTAACGACATATTAGGTGGCGTTGAAGTCTTAATTTGAATTTGAGATAGGATAGATTAGGTGGAGCATCACCATTAAGGTGGTGGACAGCAGCCTCACGGAGTAGGAGACAGTGGCTGTCACAGCATGGTGGTAACAGAGAGCTAAATCTTGGTGAATGTAGTGCTATTGGTGGGTTATGGTGGTTTTAGAGGTGGGGATTACAAGTGACAATGATGATCTATCATAGGTTGAGGTGGTTGTGCTGATGCAGTCATCACTAAGGGCATTGGTGATGATAATAGCAGTAACTTAGGGTAATGTAATTAGTAATTTTTAATTATATCCTGATTCATTTGACTTGGTTCAGTTGCTGAAGTTTTTCGGAGGCTGTTCCAGTGTTTTCAGGTAATAGAATTTTATTTCAATGGACAGAAATATACTACTTATTCAGCGCCGCATGAATGGTTTTCCCTGAGGAAAATCCATTAAAGCATGAAAATTTCAAGGTCATCACAGTATGATGTCAATGTAGGACCTCAAACATACGGCCTTCCAAGAAACTGCTAATTGATTGGTTTGTAGAATGATTCAAAATCTATAAATCAATGCTTAAAGGAATTCATTTTAGTTGGAAAATGAGCAGTTTTGGATAGAGTTCCTCATTCATCTCATTTTATCTGGCTATCTGCTCATAGACAAAGCATTATCTTTTTTTTCTCTAGAAAATGGGGGTTGAGAAAGAAGTCTCAAAAAGTGGAGGAGGCTATGTAGGTGGGTTCTTCCAGCTGTTTGACTGGACAGCAAAATCTCGGAAGAAGTTGTTTTCAAGCAAATCAGATTTAACAGGTATAAGTTCTTCTATGTGCTTTTAATATAAAAAAATGCTACGGTTGGACTTGAATAATGAGTTTGTTTTCTCAATCTTGCAGTGCCTTCAAAACAAGGAAAGAGAAGTGATGGGAACTTGCCAATGACTCGGCTTCATCTTGTATGACATGTTGCTAATCTTTTATTGTTTACCTTGTTATTGCATTTTTTTTCATTGTTAAGTAATCTATCTAAGACATTATTGGCAATATTTTGCAGATGGATGAGGATGAAAATGGAGCAGGATCAAGTATTAGAGGGAGCAGTGATTATAGTTGTGCTTCATCAGTAATAGATGATGATGGATGTGGACCTAAAGCTCCTGGTGTGGTAGCCAGGCTTATGGGGTTAGATTCTATGCCAACATCCAGTTTTTCTGAGCCTAACACTACCCCTTTTTTGGATTCTCAATCTCTTAGGGAAGTTTCTCAACGGAGGAAACATTTTGAATATTATCATGACCATCAAATCTTATACTCTGGAAGTCTGTTGAATAAGGAGGGTGGCCATCTGCAGAACTTTCTAGACTCAAAGCCTCAGAGGGTGTTAAGCAGACCCATTGAAAAGTTCCAAACTGAAATTTTGCCTCCAAAATCAGCTAAATCAATTCCAATTACACACCATAAACTTTTATCTCCTATAAAGAGTCCTGGTTTCATTCCAAGTAAAACTGCTGCTCACATAATGGAAGCAGCTGCAAGAATTATTGAACCTACTCCACAAACTACTGCAAAGGCCAAAATTTCTGTGGTTGGTTCTTCTTCAGTTCCCTTGAAAGTTCGAGATCTTAAAGAAAAGCTGGAGGTTGCACAGAAAATGCCTCTGGTTGGGCCTTCTGCAGCATCTCTGAAAGCTCGAGAGCTAAAACAGAAAGTAGAAGCTCCTAGTAAAACATCCAGGCTTGCTGAACCTTCTAGAAGACCAGCTGAGTCAAATGCTGTCAAGTGTCTTAAGGGGCAATCTTTGAACAAAAGCTGGAATGGTTCAGTGGAGATAACATCTTTTGGGGCTTCGCCTGAGACACAGGAAAGTTCTTCTGGTTTAAAAAATAAGGGAAAATCCATCTCACTCGCAATTCAAGCAAAGGTAAATGTTCAGAAAAGGGGAAGTTTGAATTCAAGTGGCAGTCGAGGCTTGTTAAGCCAGAAAGACCAGTGTGAGGTTACTTCTAGCCAGAACTTCAAGGGTCAACTAAATATTCAAAAGAGTTTGACCAAAAAATCTTCCATGCATAATGGAGTGCTCAGGCAGAACAATCAGAAACAAAACTGCCATATAGACAAAGACAAGCCAGCAAAGGCAACAGATTCTTGCTTACAGGGCAGGAAGACCATGACTGGGAATTCTTCTTACTTGGGGCAAAAAACTTCAGTTAAAACTGTTGGCTCCAAAACCGGATCCAGAAAGTTGGGCTTGGATGTAACACATGATGAAAAGGGACTTTCAAATTATAGTACAAAGCATATTTCCAGGAAGAAGCGATCAATTGATGGGAACTTACATACAGAAAAAAATCGGGTTGTTGATAATATGTTTATTGACAAGAACAGGAAGGAAATCGAGTCAAATCAGGGGCACTTTAGTTGGGCAGAAGAGAACAAGAAGGGTATGGATGTTGTTTCATTTACATTTACAGCTCCATTGATGAGATCTACTCCTGGTTATGAAACATGTGGTCAATTTGTACACAAAGATAGCAATGCTTGCATGGATAATCGAGGCAAGAGATTGTTGCTTGATACTGATAGTGGTAAGCTATCTTCAGTGGGATATAATGTGATAAGAGGAGATGCATTGAGCACACTTTTGGAACAGAAGTTAAGGGAATTGACCAATAATGTGGTGTCTTCTAGCTGCAATTATGTCAAAAAGGGATCAGCTTCAAGTTCTCTGTTGTTTTCACAAGACCCAGTGCCCACTCTCAGTGCAGTCAGCACTACTCCAATGTCACACTGTAACTGGGATCAAAATATGCTGCTAGTTGGTAAGTCTGGTAACAGTGGTGATTCTGATATATTGTTCTCAACAGATACCCCAGCACTCAGATTGAAGCACTTATTTCAGGTACACAGCTGTTAATCTTTAATTACTAGAGAAAAGAAAGCACATGAGATCTCTTTGTTGAACTTTTTGCTTCTGGATACACTGATCTATTGTATTTTTAGTCTTTTTTTTTTTCTGAACTTGTATATTTATAGTCAGACATAATTTTGAACTTGTGAATTTCTAATATACATGCTGTGAATCTATAACTGATCTCCATTGAGGCAAGCCCTCTAGGTAAACCTATTCAACGTCTTGCGTTTTTTAGTGATTCCATTGCAATAGCTGTCCTCTTCATTTACTTTTCTTTATTTCATTTGTGAGTGATTAATACGGCTGTTTAATTTAGTGAATTAACCTGGTTCTTCAATTTGATAATATCTGTGCTTCTTGCATATCGTTTTTGGATCCTCTATTCAATCATTTTCATCCCTTTCCCTCTTCTTTTTCCCCATTTTCTTCCTCTCCCCCCGCCCCCCTCTCTCTTGCTGAAATTCAATTATTGATGTAACTGTAAATGTTAGGGTGTTGATGAGAGGGAAGAGTGCAGCAGTAAATCTAATGATTGCAGAAAGCTGCTCGATTGTATACGGCCTAGTCCAGTCTCTGTTCTCGAACCTTCAATTTCAACTGAAAGTAGCAGCTCTTTGGACAGCACAGATTGCAGCAGTACTGAAGGTAGGAGCTGCTTATCCATTAATTCTCAAACTTAAGGTAATTTTTCTGCTTATTATATACTGTCAAGTGAAGATTGCATAACCACTTAAAAATGTCCTTGCAGGGAGCAAGCAATGCTCGTCTATTCAAGCTCACGAGATTCTTGGTTTAAGTTCTTCAAAGAAGTTTCAATATATGGATGCTGATACAGATTTATCAGATTCTGCTTCTTCAATGTCTACAGGGACTGCAGCTGGGAAGCACGCCAATACATTACCTTTGATAGATTTAGTGAAATCAATCAAGTGGGAAAGAGAATATGTGCAGAAGATACTCTTTAATCTGGAATTTATGTTTCAGGACTTTGCAGTGGGTCAGGCTCGTGAGATCATAAGCCCACATCTCTTCAATGAGTTGGAAAGTCAACTGTATGGACAGGATAGAGATGGTGTTGAGGCTAGGCTAGAGCGAAAGGTATTATTTGACTGCGTGAATGAATGTTTGGACATAAGATGTAGGCGGTATGTTGGTGGGGGATACAAAACATGGACCAGAGGAGTAACAATGGTGAGAAGAAAGGAGCGGTTAGCTGAAGAAATGCTGAAGGAGATCTCAGCATGGGAAGGCATGGGGGATTGCATGGTGGATGAGCTTGTAGACAAGGACATGAGCAGTCAATACGGAAAATGGATGGGCTTTGAAGTTGATGCATTTTTCCTTGGAACAGAGATTGAGGGCCGAATATTTAGTAGTCTGCTTGACGAGGTGGTTGCTGACGTCCTAAGGTGTTGATGCCTCAAGCTGAACAAGTGTGCATGGCGGTTTCTTGGTTGAAGTGGGGTCAAACTATAGACGCAAGGTGGATAAAACATGGCTGGACTGCAAAAGAGATATATTGCAGTTATTTTTTCCACCTCCAGTTCATTGAAAGTCCCTGATGTCTTACTTGGGGTCTTTGTATTCGTAAGATGTTTCATCTCATTGCTCAAATTATTGCTTCATTAGTTGCCTAGTGAATCAGTGAACGTTCATAGGATGTTTGTCGGTAAGCCGCTATATAATGGAAGGCTTGAGAGGCTTCTTATGAACTGATTGTATTTCGAAAATTTGTTTATATGAGATTAGAAGTGGAAAATTTTCCTGCCTACATCTTTTTCACTGTGGGCTCTGACTTGTCTATTTTGCATATGAATTTTACATGTTTATATTTTTTAATTCATGATGACGTGATTCAGGTAATAAAAATCCGTGGAAGTTATATTGGTCTGAACGTTTTTTCGGACGGAGCCTGAGGCCTTAGGGTATGTTGCTTAAGTGGGCTGGACTCCTTTGTGGATTGATTATTGATACGGGTGCATGTAATAAAATGGGACAGGTAGTCTCTGCTCGATTCTAATTTCCAGGCTTGTAGCCGAATGTGGAAATGGCCACGGCCCAACTCGGAATCAGAAACTGGCCTCACCCCAACAATTAAGCAAAATAATTTATATCTCAATTCTCAAGCTCAATTATTATTATTCAAATAATCATCGTATCAACTTATACTTTAATTAGATAATATATATATATCTATATATATATAATATTTTTATTAAAATTTAATAATCAAATAAAATATTTAATCTTGTTTATTTAAAATATAACACAAGAAAATTATAAATATTATTAAAATATATTTTATTGTTTATTTATATAAACAATATCCAGATAACGAAAACTAATACATGGAATTTGAATTTATAAATAATATCAAATTTGATTATGTATATATTGTATGCTAATCTGTTGAGTTGGGATGTTAAAGCAACCACAACAACCCAATGGCCGAATAATGTATAGCCCTTCAGATGGAAAATTACTTGCATTTTACAAACAATAACTTTTTTTTCTTTTGTCCAATTAAAAACAGTAGTTTACTTTCTTATAATGGATGAGACCGTAGAGGACGACGTGGACAGTTCCCTAATTTACTTTCTCATAATGGATGAGACCGTAGAGGAGGACATGGACAGTTCCCAATAAGAAAGATGTCATCCGAGCCAATCTAAAACGCGTTTTAAGGCATTGTTTGGTTTAAAATATATTTCTTAAAAAAATTATTTATTAAAAAGTATGATATAATTATATTTAATATATAAATTAATTTTTTAAGAATAAAATTATTTTAAATAATAATATTTATAATATAATTTTAAATTTAATAAATTAAGAGATAATTTGATAAATTTAATATAAATTAATTAAAAAAGTTCAACTTTTCGAGTTTCACTTAAATAAATTATTTCCTTGCATGATAAGCAAGAAAAATAATTCTCAATGCGAATCAAACAAAATAGTTTTCACACTTTCTGAAAAGTACTACTTCTTTAATTTACTTATTCCAAGGCCTGAAATAAGCAAGCCATTAATCACCATGGCATGCATTTTAATTTCTTGGTTCTGATGTTGTTGCTTGCCATTGCTGTTGTGCCTGGGTCTTTTAGTTTACTGTTTTGAGTTTTGAAATGGTGGCTCCTAGATTCCACTTGCATCTCTGACCTCTGGCACTGATAGAAGGACTCAACCGCGGGTGGCGGAGGTGCCCTTCTGGCCGTTTGGCTACCTAAACTTGGATTTCTTTTCTTGAGCTTTAGGCTCTTTTTTGTTTTAGTTTGGGCAGGTCTTGAGGTTGGGTATATATTCTTATGACCATGGCCTGTTTCTACATACTCTAGATCCACCATCTTCCCTCAGATGTCTTAGGCAACATGCCTATAATTATTCTATCAGTGCAGAAATATTTATCTTAACAAAAGAGAAATCAAAACCACACAGTAAAATTTGAATTAATTAATCGATCTACAGAAAACATAAATACTACTATTTAAATCTAACTTGTAAGTTCATCATCACGGTTTCAAAAATTCTTCAATTCAGAAACCAAATCATTGGATTTGATGAAATAGAGACAGATACAACAAATTGGCCATAAATTCAGCCGATAACTTCACTCCAGAGCAGTAGATACCTCCATTGTTTATGAATTCTTCTCATGAACTGTCATTAGTCCCATAACCATGACATAATCTTTTCCCCTTCATCCCATAATTCCCTTATTACAGTATCATCTATGCCTCCTATACTCTCCCAATCAAAGCTTAAATTATACCATTCCTCATCAAATTGGGATGATCCACAATTATATAATTCGCCAGTTTCTGCATTTGAACTCCAAGCTGTAGTAGCAGTACTGGTGCTTGCTCTCTCCTGCTCATTTGCTGCCACTCTATCTGGACCCATCACTTCATGTCCTCTCTCTTCACTGCCACCAATTTCTCTCTCTTTATTAAGGGTATCAATAATATGGTTCCCACTTGGATCTACATCTTCACCTTCCAGGGCATATTTAAGGATATTTATTTCACTGTCTAGCAATACGTGTGGTCCCCAGTCCTCAGTTTGTCCTTCCTTTCTAGGGCACGTCACTCCTACTGCACTAAATGTTTCGTCCTTCTCTTTCCATGAACAACCCTGAACACCACCATTACCGAGGCCTCTTCTACAGTTTTCCACCTCGCTTGTAAAGCTCTCGGTGACCAAGCCCATTCTCTGGTTACCCTCGTCAGAGGTATTATTAGGAGAGGGTGGATCAGGTACTGCTTCAGCTAGGGTTTCGATGTTATTAGGCTTGGGTGCTGACATGCATGTGTTGGGCTTGTGTTTTCTAGTGGCAGATCTACCACCTCCCGATTTGCGTAATGCAGCTAATTTGGCAATATTTATGGAGGAGGACAGGGAATTATTGTTGGAGAAACTGTAAAGTTTTCTTCTCAAATGAGAGTTCCAATAATTCTTTATCTCGTTGTCTGTTCTTCCTGGCAAATGTGCAGCGATCAAAGACCACCTGTAATAAACAAAAACATTATATACGTGCTTCGGATTAAGAACTATTTTGTTCAATAAAATTTGTGTAGTTTATTATATATATATATATATATATATATATATATATATATATATATATATATATATATATATATATTTAATTAATTTATATATATGGATAACTAATGTTAAAAAAAACAAACAATATAAGAATTTAATAAAAAAAATATTGCTATGTTGAATTTATTTAATTTTAATTGTATTTATAAATACATCAATTATCACTTATATAAATATATAAGTATTTAAAATTTAAAATTTTGGTAAAATTGAAATAATTAATTGATGTGAGAAGATGTATGAATTAATTAATGAGGGCCCCTTGGATTTAATGTGCATTATTAGTTTGTATATGAATATAGCCTAGGGGTAATATGTTTTTCCCATACAGCCAGCAGTAGCATTATCACCTGGCTCAAGCTTTCTGCTCATCAACTCATGCTAGTCGTCGTGGGGCCCAATTTCCTTAAATCGAAACCAGTAATCTAGTCCGGTTTAACTCAAGTTTTAAATCAATTGGAATTGATTTGAATTTTCGTTCGCTTAAATTCATTTAAACTTGCATAACTTCCCATGCTCTTGGATTGGACCGGAATCAGACCATAATTCTCCAGAAGTTTGCTTCAAATATAAATTTTTATTAATTAAAAACAGTCACGTCTAACACTAAATATAATATTTAAAAATATTTATTATAATTTTTTATTAATTAATCATTAATTATTATATTTTTCGATTTCACCATCGTCATTTCTCATTTCAATTCCTTTAAATCGCTGAAACCAAACAATCGACTTTATAAAACCAAAGAAAAAAGAGACATTGAATTACTTTTTAATTTTTATAAAAGTAAGTTTTTAATTCAAGATAATTATTAATTTAAATATATACTTAAGCAATTAAAAGAAAGCCTAAAAGAGTTTAATTAGAGTCAATGAAAAAGATTTTTTTTGAGAATAAAAAATTCTGGTGTCATCTTCACCTATTGTAAGAGCTTAAAGAGAGCAAGTTATGATCTCTGCCTTGTATGAGGTCCTACAACAAAGATTTTATATTTTAAAAAATGGAAAATACTTGTTTTAAATAGATTTTGACTCATTTAATATTTTTAGAGTCCATAACCGACTGGTGCATCTAAAAGTTTTCCTTACGAAATTATCAAAATGCTTTTTGTGAAAAGAAATTAGGAGCAATAAAAAGAGAGATGAAAAGATATATGGCGTACCTATTACCCAAAGTTGAGTGCAACTTAACAATGGTTTCTTCCTCTTCTTTGGTGATGTTCCCTCTCTTCAAGTCAGCTCTTAAGTAATTAATCCACCTCAGTCTGCAGCTCTTACCACACCTTAGCAGCCCTTCAAAGATTTAATTAAAAAAAAATATTATTGATCACTTCCTACATTAAATATAATATTTAAAACCCTTGAAAGAGGGTTATACAATAAGAATAGTAGTGGTAGTGAATGTGAACACGGACTCCGAATTCGAGCGCTATATCTCTCTAAACCTATAGAATATGTATATACCTGCATTCTTGGGGAGTGATCTCCATGAGCCTTCTCCATTGACTAGAATGTAGCTGGTCAAGATTTCATCTTCTTCAGCTGTCCATCTCCCTTTCTTTAATCCCACTTTCTCACAACATGGTGCTCTTCCCATTTGTTGTAGATGCTTGCTGTGCAGTACAAGGGCTCAGCAAATGTCCCAATGCCACATTAGCTTTTGACTTTTGAGATTGAGAGGAGGAGGTGATTCTCTTTTTGTTCCCTTTTCAGTTTTCAGAAAAAAAAATAAAATAAAATAAAAAAGGAAGTAGCTGATGATGGGAACTGGGGTTTGTGGAGGTTTCTGCTGTACCTTTGGCTATATAAAAAGTTGGCGGACAGAGAAATGAAGGTCATGATTTAGACTTGCGAACGGTGACTCAACATGCCACGTGTGTCATTTAACATCTCATAGTTGTATCATAACGTAGGACATCTTCTGCAGTAACTTTGTTTCATCCTTTAATTATTATTAACCGATCATGTTTTCACAAAAATACAGAGGAAACATATACCATCAGATCTCATGGACGTGCACCCATCAAATGAATTCTCTGTTTATTCCCCCTATTTGCATATTTGATGAGAGTCTTCTCTAATATATATTACTTTTCCCTTGGTATTCGTAGTTAGTTTTTATTTTTATAGTGGCTATAGATCTTAGGAGTTGTCATTAATACTTTAGCGGTAATTAATGGTAACATATAGCCAGGAGACATTAGTCAACAACCATAAAGAGAAGATTCTTGCAAATGTTAATCACCAAAGATAGAGAGATGAGTTTCCAGTTGGTGCATGCCGCTTTAATTTAATAATGCAAACAAATTCCACATAACCGTTTAAATATCAAATCGACATAACAGTTTAAATAATTAAGGAGTTGTGAGTTTTGACTGGAAAGTAGGTTGAGCAGCGCGTGAGTAAAAGAGAAGGGAAAACCAGCTGCACACCCACTTGTTTGTTGTCTTTGGGCTGTTGAAAAATTTGCTGAGAAATTAATGGGAATTATGAACAGTAGGATTCTACATGTACAGAGCTCACATGATATGATAGGTCGCCTCACTAAACCTTTACAACACTCTCAGTAGTGGTCCACCAGTATAGTTGCCCCTGCATCCTTATGAGCTTCGATCCGTCTCCCATTTCATGTTAAATGCAAAACCCTTTACATCCTTTTTGTCCCTTGTTGCTCAAAGACGAATCCTTTTCTGAATAAATTAAACGAAGTTGTTCTGTCGGGATAGGATATAACCTAATCCTTGTGGTAATTAAGGAGGAGAGTTGATCTCTATTCTCCATTTTATTACGTTATACCTTGGATATTAATTTTATTGTCTAATGTGTATGCAACCAAAGGGCATAGCACAAACTTAAAGCAACGCTGAATTGATTAATGTACAAGACATGAATTAATGTTGCATGGTTAAGCGAGGATGCGATACCTAAAATCGTCGATTGAACGTTGACTATTACGTTTCAGATGCATGTTTAAGGTAACAACAGAAATTGGACTCGGATACCTCCCAATAAAGCAGAATTCAAGGGTTTCTAATTTCCTTGTTAGAGGAGTTTACATAACTTGCTTACGCAATGATCTTCCAACTTGCTTTAATAAATGCATCGATGGGAATCCCTAAAATTCCAAGGAATATATGACTAAGGCATGAAAGAAATAGAGGTCAGGCCACCGATCATTTAAGGCCATGTCTACAATGTGTGAGCAACTTGCAGCATGGCAATAATTGGCAACAGCTATATAGCCTAAAGGTCTGAAATAAGCATTCCTCATATCATCTTCATGAAAAGCGAAAAGCTAGGTGGTCCTCAATTCACGAGAGGACCGACACTCAAATCCAGACCACTGTCATGAAATGTTATGTTAGTAGCCCATGTCCTGTAACTTGCACCTCATTCAATCAATGACATTAACATACACGCCAATCCAATATACGTGTAGAGAGAGATTACAATCTATTTATACATGAAAAAGGGTATCTGAATAGGAAGGAAAATCAAGTCTATGATTATACAATCCCTAGGATTAAGGGACTGACCCATCTATCAATATTTACTTTCTATATTAACATATTTACTTTCTATAACATATAACACTCCCCATCAAGTTGGATCATAAATGTTAATCATGCCCAACTTGTTACATATATAATCGACTCGAGTCCCATTTAGAGCTTTAGTGAAAATATCTCCTAATTGTTCTCCAGTTCAGATATGTTCTGTTGATATTATCTTTTGTTGAACCTTTTCACGAACAAAATGACAATCAATCTCGATGTGTTTGGTCCTCTCGTGAAATACTGGATTGGAGGCAATGTGGATAGCTGCTTGATTATCACACCACAACTTAGCAGGCACCGAATTTGAAAACCCAACTTCTTCCAACAGTTGACGTACTCACAAGATTTCACAAACGGCTTGTGCTATGGCTCAATATTCAGATTCAGCACTAGAACGAGAGACCACATTTTGCTTCTTACTTTTCCATGAGACCAAATTACCTCCCACAAAAACACAATACCCAGTAGTTGACCTCCTATCAACTTTCGAGCCTGCCCAATCAGCATCAGAAAAGCATTCAATATTTGAGTGCCCATGGTTACCATAGAATAGGCCTCGCCCTGGGGCCCCTTTAAGGTAACAAAGAATCTGTCCCAGAGCATCCCACTGGACAACAGTAGGAGAGGACATAAACTGACTTACCACACTCACTGAATATGCAATATCAGGACGAGTCACAGTCAAATAATTCAGCTTACCAACTAATCTTCTGTACCTTCCAGGATCTGCAAATGGCTCACTGTCTTCTGTGGTAAGTTGAAGGTTAGGGGTCATTGGGGTACTACAAGGCTTAGCACCCAATTTTCCTGTTTCTGCCAACAAATCAAGAACATATTTTCTTTGAGATAAGAAGATGCCTTTCTTACACCGCATAACTTCAATTCCCAAGAAATATTTCAAGGAACCCAAATCCTTTGTATGAAACTTTGTTTTAAGAAATTCTTTTAGGGATGTGATGCCAGCAATGTCACTTCCTGTAATAACGATATCATCCACATATACTACAAGCAGAATTACTCCAATTTCTATAAAACACTGAGTGATCACACTTACTCATTTTCATTCCAAACTATTGGACCACCTCACTAAACCTGCCAAACCATGCTCGAGGACTCTGTTTCAAGCCATAAAAGGATTTTCGAAGTCTACAAACCTTACCTGACTCCCCCTGAGCAACAAAATCAGGTGGTTGCTCAATATAAACCTCCTCCTAAAGATCACCATGAAGAAAAGCATTTTTAATATCCAGTTGATGCAAGGGCCAATCATGAGTAGCCGCCAAGGAAATAAACAATCGGACCGATGCGAGCTTAGCAACTGGAGAGAATGTATCAGAATAGTCAACTCCATAAGTTTGTGCATAACCTTTGGCCACTAAACGGGCCTTGAGGCGAGCAATAGATCCATCAGGGTTTACCTTTACTGCAAACACCCATTTGCACCCAATAGCCCGCTTTCCTGGGGGCAAGGGCATCAACTCCCAAGTACCATTAGTGTCAAGGGCCATCATTTCCTCTTCCATTGCAGCACGCCAACCAGGATGGGACAAAGTCTCAATAACAGTTTTGGGAATTGAAATAGAATCTAAAGCAGTGACAAAACAACGAGAAGAGGAGGATAATTGATCATAAGAGACACAAGATGAAATAGGATAAGTGCAAGTACGTTTACCTTTGCGAAGAGCAATGGGCAAATCCAAATCAGACGGTGAAGGATCAGTGGGAGCAGGATCTGTCGACGAAGAAGCAGGTAGCGGAACGGAGTCAGAGTCCTCTAAGCGTCTGGAATACACATGAAAGATGGGAGGGCGACCTGGCACATGAGCGAAAGGTGTAAGAGTAGTCTGAGGAGACAAAGAGCGAACAGTGTATAACAAGAGGTCATCTTCCTCCCCCTCGGTGTTATAAACAGATGATGGCGGAAAAAATGGAGTGGACTCAAAGAATGTTACATCCGCAGACACAAGACACCGATTCAGATCAGGAGAAAAACAACGATACCCTTTCTGACGTCGAGAGTAGCCAAGGAAGACACATTTGAGTGATTTAGGATCCAATTTAGTAACCTGTGGACGAACATCACGAACAAAACATGTACAACCAAACATACGTGGCTCAATAGGAAACAAAGATTTAGTGGGAAACAAAATGTTATAAGGGATATCACCATGAAGGATGGAGGAAGGCATGCGATTGATCAAAAAACAAGCAGTGGATACAGCATCAGCCCAAAAACATTTAGGTACCTTCATTTGGAATAAGAGAGCTCTGGCTACTTCAAGAAGATGTCGATTTTTTCTTTCAGCAACTCCATTTTGTGAAGGAGTGGCAACACAAGATGACTGATGAAGAATCCCTTTTTGTAACAAATAAGATTGAAATTCCCCAGAGAGATACTCTTTAGCATTATCACTTTGCAATATACGGATGGAAGTATTGAATTGGGTTTGGATTTCAGCATAAAATGCACAAAAAACAGAAAATAATTCTGAACGACTCTTCATTAAAAATAACCAAGTAGTACGAGAGAAATTATCAACAAAAGTAACAAAATACTTAAAGCCAGACTTAGACACAACAGGACAAGGACCCCAAACATCTGAATGTACTAACTCAAAGGGGGACGAAGCCCGTTTATTGACTCGAGGCAGTGTAGGTAAACGATGATGTTTGGCAAATTGACAAGACTCACAATCTAGAGTAGACAAAGAATGAAACTGTGGATATAACTTCTTTAAAACTGAGAGAGAAGGATGCCCCAAACGACAATGAACATCAAAAGGTGTTAAACGCGTGGAGCATACCAGAGATCGAGGAGATCGAGGTAGTTGCTGATCCAAGACGTAAAGACCCTCTGACTCACTCCCTCTACCAATAATCTGCTTCGTCGAAAGATCCTGAAAAACACAGTGATCAGGAAAGAATGAGACACAACAATTCAATGCACGAGTGAGTTTACTAACGGAAAGCAAATTAAATGCGAACTTAGGGAGACATAACACAGAGGATACAGAAAGAGAAGGGGTTAAGTTGACATGACCAGAACCAATGACAGAAGATTTAGTGCCATCAGCAAGAGTAACATAAGAAGGCGATGTACGAGACTCAAGATTGGACAAAAGGGTAGAATTACCTGACATATGATCGGTAGCACCAGAATCAATAACCCATTTTGAGGATGAAGACACAAGACATGTAGTAGAGTTACCTAACTCGGCAATTGCAGTGATAGAGGAGGAATTAGAGGATTTTAGAGATGCCTGGTATTGGACGAATTGTGCATACTCATCTGCAGATATCAAAACTCCTTGATTGGAAGATCCATTCAATTTGTGTTCCGTGATTTTAGTCATCATAAGAATCACATCAGTTACGGTGGTGGTTTTCACTTCAACCATGACAACAAACCCAAAACGATAGCAACAAAAGAAACACAGAATCAGAAAACAGTACCCGGCGTGAACAGTACCACGTGAACAGTACCGATGAACAGTACCACATGAACAGTACTCGTGAATAGTGTCGATGAACAGTACCCCCGTGAACAGTACCGATGAACAGTACCCCGTGAACAGTTCCGATGAACAGTACCCCCGTGAACAGTTCCGATGAACAGTACCGATAAAAACACCTCCCCAAAACCCGAACGGCAAATAAACCTCAGATCTGACAAGGGAACGATGTGGCGACTCCAGCGACGGTGAGATCCAAATAGTACCCGTTATGGATAATCCAAATGAACAGAGCCCTAAGTCTCCAAAAAAAAAAAATTTTTTTTTTTCTTAAAAAAAACTTTGACGGGAGAGAAAAATTAAATCCCTACGAGAAAAGCTCTGATACCATGTAGAAGGATAATATTTGTTGTATTTCACAATAGAGATTACAATCTATTTATACATGAGAGAGGATATCTAAATAGGAAGAAAAATCAAGTCTATGATTATACAATCCCTAGAATTAAGCAACTGACCCATCTATCAATATTTACTTGCTATATTAACATATTTACTTTCTATAACATATAACACAATTCAAATAACGTCGGGTTTCAATCTCTTACCATATTTCAAAATGGCGTCCCACGTTAAATTTCCAAATGCTACTAGGATAGCCAAGCTAATTAAACACCATCTATGAAGCCAAACTACGATCCCTTACATTCAGGAGCCAAAAACAGCTTCGATCAAGTCCTATAAGAACGTTTTATTGTCATGCAGATTGTACAGGTTTGTTACATCGACAGTTAAAATCCTTAACCATGAGAGTACAAACCAAGAAAGGGAAAAAAAAGAAGAAGTAGCTATATATCATTGTCAAGTTTCTATTCAAAACACCAATTGGATTTACATGTCGAGATATTTACTTTCTTTTACAAATTGTTTTCTTTAAAGCTCTTGCTAAAGAATTGCAGCTCACCGAAGATCAACAACTTTGAACTTTAAGTTGGGGTTCATATAGACGTGAGAACAGTGCTCATAAATTGAGCTCCCATCCAAAGGCTCCTCGTGAGGATGAAAACCCCTCTGCTGACAATTCCGAATCACAGATATGCCACCCGGATCAGACAAGTGAAATATCCCATGTGGACTGCATTGATTGCATATATATGTTAGCTTGTTAATTAGTTATGAAGAAATATTTCTCAAGGATAGTTTTCTAGCCAACACAGTTGTTATTTATTTATATATTTTAAAAGTGAAGACGACTTTCGTCCCTAGCAACTATCATACTTTTCATAGAGGTTTCTTTAATTAAAAGCTAAAATATTGGTGACATCAAACTTTAAAAGAATTATTTATTCATTTGTAACTTCATAATTTTCTATCTTTTATTTTTCATATACCGGCTACATAATTACAATAGCTGATTTACAAACCAAGGTGCACCCATGTGGTTCAGGTTGGTCTGAAGTGAAAACCTGTCCAGACTTTCTCTAATGACAAATGATCATATTGAGACATTTTATATGCTTAATTTTGGGACAAATTAATGATCATCTAATGACAAACGATCATAATTAAGTGAATGAAATGATTATACAGATGAAAAATAAATCTACCTCAATGCATCAGTCGGGGCCATTACAATCGCAATTGCTTCAGGTAACATGATCTGTAAGCAGGACACAGAAAGGTCTTTCAGCCATACATAACATTGCAATATGATTAGACACTAAAGGAAACTGAAGAACAGATACATGAGGTGACGTGATCTGAAAACAGAGTTAACAATTTATGTGCAATTTTGATATTATTTGCAATAATGAAACGTATTTATAGACAACTGGAGAACCAGTGCTATGAGGAAAAAGAAAAATAGGAAGGAAATAAAACACAACTGTGAACATTGGGAAATCAGCAGGGATGCATATAGCGAACTATAAGCCTTCAATGCAATAACCACCTGGAATTGACGGCAAATATTGCAAGATCAAAGAAAACATAAGCATACAGTATATGTATGCATTCTCTCAAAAGTGAATAATTTATTATTAACAAATCCAAAACTAGTGCACCAACTTCATAAATGTTATACAAAAAGAAAACGGATAACTAGCCGGTACCTGATATGAGTAATGAGTGTGCAGATCAACAGACGACATAAAACATGTCTGTGATGGGTGTGTCTGAAACGCAAGAAACAAATGTTAAGTGTCAGAAAATAAATGTAAGAAACAAATAATAAGTCATTAAAGCATATGCTGCTAGGAGAAGGACATTAAATCCCTAAGGAAAATGGGAATAAAATGCATTTGCTTACCAAAATGATGAAAATTATAACGAGCACTACAACCAACTTTAGCAGAAATTCATAATTAGAGATCATTGTGACTACTGAAACACTTACATGAATCCAGCCAAGAGGAAAAAGTGACAGACTGTCTTGAACTTCAAATATTTCTTCCTCATTCAATGTCTGACACTGGACATAATATTGTTTCAAGAAAATAGAATCAACAGTACATATATAAATAATAATAATAATAATATAAAAACTAAAATGCAAATGTATATCTGAACATTAAAGTGGAGAAATTACAAAGTTCTTTTCACCATTCAGTCATTTAAGCATATGAAGATAAAGCTACCTTGCATTCTAGAACATTGTTTGATGTTTGGAGTTATTTAAGTGTTAACTCAATAGAAGATATGCCTCTGTGTTTGTGTGTTGGGTTGGCAGCAAGCCAGCAATAAAATCCTCAGCTTGCATGTTTTAGCTTGTGCATTTGCTTGATGCTAGTGGAAAATAATGAATAATGGGTCTATTACCCTAAGGACAAAACACGCGCACAAACACACGCACGCACACACACTGACACGCGCCTCCCCTCACAAGTAAAAGGCATCAAAATGCAGAAAAATAGGTCCATTCTATAAAAGGTAATGAAAAAGAACTTCAGGATACTGCCTAAAATCCAGTACCTCTTAATCCTATGTAGCATAAATGCACTTCATGGCTCAAAAATCAAAATAATATGAAAATTTTTCTGAATCATTCGTTAATTCTGAGTGCTGAACATAATGCCTATGAACAAACTTAAAACAACATGGAACATAAAATAAGAAAGACTTTGACACAAAAAAAAAAGCTGAAACAGTATAAGAAACATGGTAATTAAGAAAAAGTCATTATCATACCGAATCTGAAGTTGACTCTTGCTTTGGGACTATAAGTGTCGTGATGTGGAAAACCCTGTTTTTCTACACCAGAAAGAGTGAAAAGTATAACGAACTACGTACAATGTCTAATTGTCATTCAGGAAATAAGCATGTATCTCTGTGTGTGTGCATCTTATAAATTTTTTTTCTTCACCTACCAATGAACCAGCAAGCACACCACATGTTTCTAAGTTCTTCTGTGTATTTGCACGAGCTAATGTCAAGAAATCTTCCATCAAGCTTACAGGCTGCAAGTGTGTTAGAAGGATCTAAGAGAGTAGCATCCAAGTTATCAAGCATTTATTAGAGCACATTTGCATACGTATTCTTTAAAAAGCGTGGAAAACAGTATAGACACCTACAACATGCAAATGTTGATATGAATTTGAGCTAGGAAGCCCATCCTCGGAAGATTTTTCTGGTCCTGATCTTGGATCTGCGACTTTCAATGGAGTCGTTGGAGAAAAGTCATGCACTTGAGCAAGAATAGGAGGCGGTGGAGGCTGCTTAACACCAACAAACTGGAAAGGATCTTTCTTTGCTTCATTGATTAATCCAGGAGACAACTTTTCAACAGGTCGTGACCATCTCCCGTCATCTAAAGAGAGCACTGACTCCATTGTAAAGACAATGCTCTCAGCATCACTACCTTTTACTGCCTCAGTACCACACTCTGCAGCCTGATCCAGGCTATCACCCCATATATGACATGACACAGAAAAATGTTACAAGCAATCACCATTTAGCAAAAGGATAACAAGTAAGCATTAAGAAATACAATCAATAGTAAATTTCATTATAATGCATAATGAAGATAATGCAAAACATGGAGGACAGGCAAAAAAAACAGAGAAAGTTTTTCATGGTGTGGACAACAAAGGAAGTTTCATAAAAGTCCTCACTTTGAATTTTCAGAAGATGTCAAGTCAGTATAAGTCGGATACTGAACCTGTATCAAATAATTTGGTGGATCAGTCCATGCATTTTGCATATCTCTTGCAAAAAAGAAAAAAGTGAGAAAAAAATGAAAAAACCTTCGTCTCTGCGCTAGGTCCTTGCCATTGGCCACGAAGACCATTAGGGCCCAAGAATGAGTGTCTAGACAGAGTCTCTTGCTTGGGAAGTGGTAAATGAAAAGATCTGCACACATTAAGAAATTAATTGTACTATCCTTATGGAATTTAGCCTACTAAAGAATGTAGAATTTTATATAGACAGCCGATGTTATACACTGCCTAACCTAATTTTCAATTATATTTTGAGTGTCTGAATTTTTTGTGCAACTGCGTGCCTCCAATGGTCAGTTGATTGACAAAGCAGGAAGCATTTCATCTCACATAAAAAGGAATTAATACTTAATAGAAGTCAGGAACCAAATGGAGGAGATCCCAACTTCTAAAACATTCGCCAAGAAGAAATCACACATCTCATGTTTCTAAATGCAAAACTGTATTCTTTGAATACTCACAGCTTCTGCAACTTCTTGTCAAATTGTGGGGAGATTGAAGATGAAACTTGAACATGATTGTTGTTGTATTTCCTCGAAGGCTTCACACCAGAGGTTTAAGACCACAGAAAGCAAAATTGAAATGAGAAAGACAAACTACGAAAAATAAGAAAAGATGAAACAGCAATAAACTAGAAAAGGTCATGATCACATAAACAGTTAACGAAGAGATGCTATGCTCATATCAATGGGGCATTCTTTTCAAGTTAGTACCTGCTTCACATTGGCGTTCGAGTAAGAAACCTTATTAACAGAGGGTCGTTCTGAAGAAGATGGCTCAGAAACATATGAAATTGTCTCTGGGCCATCAATTTTGCCGTGTTGAATTCTAGCATAAGCTTTGTTCAGCTCATCCACTTGACTTTGGAATTCTGGCTTCAAAGCTTCAAGCTCATCTAATACAGCTAACAACCTCTATAAAAACCAAGTGATAACCAAATAAAAACCGTGTCACTAAAGCATCCAGTAACTCAAAGAACTATTAGCTCACCTTCCTATAAGCTACTTTCTCCTTCTGAGGCAAAACCTGATAATCTCCGTGAAACGGAATCGTCTCAGACACCAAACTGATAAAAAAAGGGGGAAAGAAAGTCACCAAATCCAAATGACAACATAATTCGCAACACGGAAAGAAGTGGGCAGCAAAATAGCGTCTAGTTACCTTGAAAATCTAAGAAGTATTATATACAAATCTAAAATATTCTTCTCCTCCCTGTGTACATTCGCCTATAAAAAAATTGAAAGAATCAAAGAAAAACAAAAAATTCCACATTTATCAAATGCAGTAACGACGAACATTTCATAAGCAAATTATGATACCTTACGTTAATGAAAACTAAGAACTTGACCAATTTAAATACCGAAAAGCTGCGTGATTAGAAACGACACAAAATCCAACCGAGGAAATGAGAAGAGGACAGCCAACCTGTCTAAGGAGACTATCAGCGATTCTGCAGTAGTATAGGAGAGGAAAGCGATTATCGACCTCGACTTTTCGAGCTATTTTGTTGACGTTGATCTTCATTTTCTTCTTGGCAACAACTCGCCGATTCCCGACCACTCCGACGCGTGTCAGCTGAGCGCGGATTCTACGAATGAAGGAGGAGCAATCAATGGCTCAACGTGCTAACTAAGGAAAGAAAAGTCGGTTGTTTTGAAGAGTTAGGAAAAAGCTTCAGTTACCTTTGTGTCGATATGATTTCGGGCGAGCTCTACTTTTTTTTTTCGCCAAAGATAATCCATTGCTAATAAGAGGCCTGGAGGCCCAGTACAAGAAACGAATTTAGATTAGGTCCGAATACAGAACAGCCCATGGCAATCTATTCAATGTAAACCCACGGAAGCCCAGTCGCCCATAACCTTAGTTGCATTGGGTTGGATCCGACCCGGAAGAACCCATCCTTCTGAAGAAGATGCCACCGCTATTGGATGTGGTGGGGAGACCTTAAACTTGTCCTAAGGGAGTAAGACCAGGAAAGGGGGAAGCCATGCATACTCTAAAACCACCATTAACCATTATCGAGCACAAGAATCAAGGAAGAGTAAAAAGACACTCCGACAACCAGGTCAAGAGCGCAATACAATAATAAACTAATTGAGTGATGAAAGACCCAATAGAGTTTCAACTTTTCAAACATCCTTAAAGTTAAGGATAGAAGCAATTCAGTAAATCAGCATCATTAGTATTTTTAAGATAATGAATTATCAATTTTTCGGTGATATATTAGATTCAGTAAAAAATAAAATTAAAAAATGCATTCGGTACATTTAGTCTTCTTTCGACACATAATCGTTGTTCTACACTCATACACCCTATCATTTTTATTCAGGACCATACATATGAATATATTGTCTTATTTCTTATCGTTAAACAGCTATTTAATACCTTTCAACGTCATATAGATACGATCTCGAATTATTAAAATATATTATCCTATGAATTTGTCATATCGAATGAACTGAACCTTCTTAAACTCTATTTGGTCCGGCATGCCCGAATAAAATCTGAACGGCATGTCCGAATAAAACCTGAACTACGCACTAATTGTCCTGCTTGCATATAGAATTTAGATGAGCTGGCTGTGGCCTGGCCTTCAACGTGGGCTCAACCGCGGCCCAAATATAAGAGCTCAGCAGTTATCAGTTGAATAAACAATTTAAGGGGATATAAATCTAATTAAATCTTTATATTTTTATTTAATGACTAAATAAGTTTAATTTAAAATTTTATATCAATTAAATTCTTTATATTTTTGTTAAGAGTCAAATTAGTCCTAACATAATAATATATTTTATTTTAATAATAAAATATTATTTTTATAATTTAAAATTCAAAATTTTAATATTTTAATTACCATGAAAATTTAAAAAATATATATATAATAAATAATTTTTAAAATTAAAAAAATAAAATTTTATTATATAAAAATATTTTTTATTATTAAAAAATTACGATATATTATATGAGAACTTATTACTAATATGAATTTAATTGATTCAAAAATTTTGAATTTAGTTTATTTGGCATTTTAAGAAAAAAATATTAGAATTTAATTCAATTTATATCGAAAAAGAAAAAGGCAATGAAATCTAAAGTATTGCAATTGATATAAAGTTGTTGTATGCAACTCCATTGCCTCTCAAAAAATAACCAGCAGATTAAAAAAAAAAAAAAAGTCTCCTTATCAAAACTCTTCAGATTTACATTAAAAAACATATTTACAACCCATTTGAAAGAAAAGAGGAAATTGTCTTCAGATAGAGGACGATCAATGAATGACAACTAAGAGGTGCCGCTAGAAACCAAGCAGTAGTCCAAAAGGTTGAGAGAAAAGTCTCCTTTTTAAACGTTAGAGAGAGACGTTTTTCACATTGGCAAAACTTTGTTAGTTCTACTTAAATATAGTATGAAATAACTTGATTGAATGATGTGGTATATCATTCAATAACTCTCCTTTTTAACATACATAAACTTTGTGATTGGACATTAAAAATTTTCAATTATATATTTAGTTTATTTCAGTATAACTCATTTTTAATTATTTTTCCCAAATTTTTAAAAAAGGAAAAGCTTAGTTTTAATTTATCATAAAACTGAGAGATCCTTTTCAGTTTATGTTTAATTTCTATTCTAATTCCAAGTTATTTGCGTTGCAATTTCAGCCAAAATTGCCTTGGGGATCCAATATACTCAAGAAAAAAATTTCATGCAAGTCATTTGGTCCGATCAAATTCAAAAGTAATTTGCACAAGTTAAATAGGAGGCAAAAGAGTAAAACATTCTAAAAATCATTTGAGCTGAAATAAAAAATCGAAATCATTTAATATTTATTTAAATTTGTCTCAATTGTTTTGTTTGAATAGCCAAAGTCATATTATTTACTGACCACAAATATAAGTTCCATCTCAATTCTCTACTTGAAAAAAAATGGAGAAATATAGTAAATTTGGATCATGTCTGTTCCACATTTCTTGTGCCTTCAATTTTCTCTCACTCCCTCTCTCTTTATTATATTATTATTTTTTAAAATTTAAATTGGTTAAAGCTTTTCTAACATATATATATTGTAGGCAATTGCTTGACTGGGATCTTGACACAATGAATGAATAGGTTTGCTGCACCCATGACCCAAGCAAAGTCCACCCGCAACAACACAGGTGATCTAATTTCAACCAACTAATGAATTGAAGGCTTCTTTATTAATAAGCGATCAACACCCATAAGTCCATTTCCACTGTATACAATTTCTACGATTATAAAACCTCTCCACACCAGCGAATGAGAATCTCTTAGTCTCCATACTCAACCGCAAACTTAACTCTCCTGCACCCAACCAAAAACAAGGATTATTAGTAAACTATGATAATAAATTGAGTTGGCAAAAATATAGATTAATAGAACTACTCACATGAGTACCAGATGTACAAGCGGGTCTTCTGGGAGGCAGTTGCT
Organism: Manihot esculenta; assembly: GCF_001659605.2. Classification (NCBI taxonomy): domain Eukaryota; kingdom Viridiplantae; phylum Streptophyta; class Magnoliopsida; order Malpighiales; family Euphorbiaceae; genus Manihot; species Manihot esculenta. The sequence goes on along the minus strand of NC_035175.2, from coordinate 684,770 downwards.
GGTGAGGTGTTCTCTGCAAGTCCTCAAATCATGTTAGATGCATCTTGTAACCCAAATTCTCAGGAGAGCACCTCTATTTTATATGGTTGTTACCTGTAATTTTGGTCGCAATGTTTCTATTGCCACTGTAGATTTTGGATTCACTCCTGCTCCTTGCTGTTCCATATTTCAATACAAGGTCAGGGTAAGCACCATAAACAGGCCAGCAACTTAGTTGGCTTGGAAACATCTCATGTGGGGCATTGATTACGATTACCTTACATAACGCCCAGTCGGCTGAATCAAAGAAGGCACGTTCATGGTCCTGCACCAGTTAATAACACGGACGTCGCATATTCACACGGCAAAAACGTTACGTATTTGTTTAAATCTTGCTTGGTGAAATTGTCAAGCTTACCTTCGAAATCAAGGGCTTCTTCTTTGGCACAAGTCCTCCATATTTCTTGTTCATGGATGATCCCTGTATTATTTTATATAAAATTTTAATTAATACAATGTGTCCACGTGATTCCCTTGACAGCCAGTATGGTACGATAGATCAGTATACAGAAATGTACACTGCCGACATCTTCATCTCAGCTCGCTCCGAAAATGTCTCTGACGTCCCTATCTGTAACCAAGTGGGACGCGGAAAGGCTCTTTCCTGAGTTATAGCCGTTTGATGTGGGGACCACATCAAGTTCCAATTGGAATCCCATCCCAATACCCATTAGAAACGCAAATTTCTTTCGCCCTTTCCTTTTAGGCCCAATTTCATGATATTACCGTTACCATGGGCCCATCTTCGCTAACTTATTCTAGAATTCCTCTAATTAACTTCCATTTTAAGAATAATCACGTGTTATCCACCATATAAAACGTGCAATTAGTCAAGCAATCAGGAGCGTTAAATCTCCCACGAGTAACTATCGCATTATTAAACATAGATGAGTTTTTGTTGGTCCCTATTTGCCACAAACACCACAAACTCACATGATATCGCACTTTCATTTTTTTTAAAAAAAATTATTTTCAATAATAATAATAATAATAACCCCCTTTATACCATTCTACCTCAAGTTTTCAGCCATTGTTCTACGTTGATGTGTTATTTCAGAATTCTTGATTCGCCGAAGAGAAAGAGAAAAAGAATTCAGGCATTATTATTAATTAATCAGTGGAGTTTATCGTACCTCAAGCTCTTGAGATGCGTAAAAGTCTTGGTTTCTGTTGCAATCTGCCATCTCAACTTCCCCTGTTAAACAATTCCCAATCATTAATCATCATGGAGATTATGATTAACGTAATAAACATAGACTGATAGGAAATTTCGAAAAGAACCAACAAAACCCAGAAAAAGAAAAAAATACCAAAACTCTTTTAGCACAGAAACCCAGTAATGGAATGAGCATGCCCATGATGCATATAAATAAAGAAGAGTGTCTGCGTAATAGAGAGAGAGAGGATCTTTACATTACCTTGCAGTAGAGAAAAGCAGAAACAGAGAGAGAGGAGAGGTAAAAGGAAAGATGAAAAGGGAGTTGTTTGGAGTGAAGAGGTGAGATAAGAATATGCAAAGTAAGGTAATATGATAAATACAAAGGAGAGAAATATATAAAGGAATTGTAGAAGACAATTTGGAAACAAAAAGGCTAACTGATATATATATATGCAACAAGAGCCGAAGGGTAGGTGAGAAGAAGGTCCAAGGCTGGTGGGCTACTATTGCTTGAAGCCCTTCACATACATCTTTACTGGGATTAAAATTCTAAGTATATTTTAGCTTTAATTAAATAAGTTTTTCATTAATTTTGACCAACTACCACTATTTTTATTGTTATTAAGGAAAGAATATCTTGCGTTTTATGATTTGGCTTAAAACTGCTCATTCTCACACGTGCGACTCGCCCTCCTCTATGGCCCTGTTACCGACACTTGGATGCGCGCTTGTATGCTTATTATTGGATTTCATTCATCATTTTTAAAAGGTTATATGTGAAAGTATTATCTGTCTTAGTTGAGCATATTCACTGCATTTTCTTGTTTTTTATTTCTTAGATTTTAGTAGCCATAGCTCTTTTTTATTTTTATTTTTAAATCATATTATATTTTTTTCATTAATTATTATATTTAAAGTCAACTAGCATTTTCTTCAAAAAATTCAATTTTTGCATTTATTAAAATTTATTAAATGCAGTTATTTATTTAATATCATATAAAAAAGGGTGCAAGTCAATGATTAAAAGGTTTCATCTCAAACATAGGTTGCTTCTTTTTTAAATTCAGCAAAGTCTATTGCTTAAAAATCAACATTGTGGTTGTGATCAACATGTAACTTAATTAATTCATTGTCAAACACTTTACATGTTTAATAACATCCATCATGATTTTAAGCAAAAATTTTCATATGTGATATGCAAAGTATTTATTTGAAATACGCATTTAATAAAAATAAAAATCTCTCTACTGAGAAAGAATCTGAAGTAACTTAATCCCTTGTGTCCAGTACAACTGATGGATCATATGTAGGACTACTACATGTGAAGTTTCAGATTCATATCATCTAACAAGGGATGTACTTCCTAGTCTTCTCTCATTTCTGAGATAAGGAATCTCAACTTGGTTTGTGTCCAACTTGTCCTGGCCTGCTTCATGGTCAATTCAACAAGAAAAAAATCATACCGCCCAGCAACTTGTCCAAGCACGGTTGAGAAGGATGGCATATTCCTCTGTTTTGGAACATTATGCAATTTCAGATCATTCTCATAACCCATCACTTCAGATTGATAATTGTATTGGAACATGACCATGAATTTATATAAAGTGAAAGCAGAAAGAGAAAGAGAAAGATAACAGACTGATTGAAATAACTCAAACTATATTCCCTGTCAAATAGCACCTCATAATTTCGAGGTACAGTTTACAGGCACCAAATACAGATACAGTTGCACAAATAGTAACATGAATGCCAACCAGCAGAAATTGAGCTGGTACTTTATTGCCTTGCATTGACCAATTTCTCTTTCACTTGATTCTGTTTTTCCACAAAGTGAATGGATCAATTGGGACTCAATACCTATTGTATCACAAGATGCTGAAACTCTTAAACAGTAGTTGATCTTTTGCCTTGTATGTTTATCTTACAGTTGTTGATTAATTTCATGTCCTTACTAATAATCTAAACTTTGATCTCCTCCAAATTTGCTTGGAGAGAAATAGAATGCTTGAGATCTCCAATGTGAAGATCATGTTCACCAACGGGAATTCTTCGAATTCCAAATTGGTCTACCACGCTCAGGTGCTTGCACGCGTGAATGTTAATCCTGACTTGTTTCTGAGAACCGGCTACTAAATGAACCTTTTCAAAACCAATTAATTGCTTGTTAGAGGACCATTTTCCTGCTGGTGGGCTAGAGAACACCATTAGGGTGTGAGTTCCATCCATGGTTCCAGTGTTCTTTACATCAATGTCAAGTCCTAGAAAGAGAGAATCACAGTTAGTGTGTGAGACCCTTATTGCTTTGCTTGAAATGGTAGTGTTTTTCAAGGCTTTGAGACTAGTAATTGGTAGTGACAGCTGTTTTGGAGCTTGTGATAGAGAGTGAGAAAAGGAGGTGTAGCTCAATCCATGGCCAAAAGGGAAAACAACAGGGCCCTTGTAGAATCTATAGGTTCTACCAGGATACCCTTTTGATGGGTCTGGTCTCATTCCCATATTTGTCATTGGCACCTGGGCAAGGTAGCTTTGTGGATACCATGTCATTGGCAGCTTCCCTCCTGGAAACACAAATACAAGTGCATTAGCCTTTGTACTATTCAGCATAAGCTCTTCAGAATGCAGTTCCATCAATCAGTCAATCAATCAGACTAAACACTGTTCAGGATACCAACTTCACATGTAAATTGAGCCTGTGTTGTTTGTAGTGTTTTCAGGCATTTTCTGTCTAAAAGGATTATGCTTCAATTTTGAGAGGTAACTTTTTCTTAGTTGCCATGAGTGAATGTTTTGAAAATTAGGGAAATCCAACACATACCTGGATTGGTTGTACCAAACAAAACATCAGCAATGGCGGTACCTCCGGCTTGTCCAGGATATCCAACCCACAAAATGGCACCAATTCGTGGATCATTCTTAGCAAATGAGACATCAATAGGGCCACCACTCATCAACACCAATACAATTGGACCCCTGGAGGCTCTAGCCACTCTGGATACGAGTTCTTGTTGATATCCAGGCAAGAGGAGCCCTACCCTATCTCTGAATTCTGCTTCTATGGATTGATCAAGACCCATTACCAGGACAGTAGCATCAGCATGGCGGGCTGCTACCTCAGCTAAACCAAAATTTTGGTTCCCATTGCATGCCACATCGCTACACCCAGGTTGGTGAATGGTCCTAGCGTATCTGCCGATCCCTTGCAATGGAGTCGTGTAACTACATGCAATACCTGCAAGGTTGAGCCAAGATGGATTATTGCCACTATCTTCATTTTTGTTTTATCTTGAAATCTTTTAGATATAAATTCATCAATGTTTAGATTACGATTGAAGCAGCAATGGTGAAGAAAAATACCTGCATAATTTCCTATCATGGTAACGGTAACATCAGAATTGGGCCCAATGACAGCTATATTACGGTGACGTGTTGGGGACAATGGGAGGGTTCCTCCACGATTCTGTAGCAGGACTATGCCTTGACGGGCTGCTTCTAGAGCCAATTGCTGATGGGGCGGAGTGCAAACATCCCTTGGGCCCAAGTTTCCATAAGGATGGGCCGATGGTTCTCCATCGAACATGCCCAGTCTCATCTGGACAGTGATGGTGTTGGCTAAGGCCAGATTTACGTCTTCCTCGCGTAGCAGCCGTTTGTTTATTGCATTCTGCGTGTGGATGGCCAAGAATGGACCACAATCTAAATCAAGACCTGCTTTAATGGTGGCTGCAGCTGCTTCTTCGGGTGTTGAAGTGTAGTGCTGGTTATCGTATAAAACCCCAACGGAGTCGCAGTCTGAGACAATGTATCTGCGTCCAGATTAAACTGATTCATTCGGATCTTATAATAAAATAACAATAATAACCCAAATGGGTTTTAATAGAATACAACTCACCCATTGAGTCGCCATTCACCCCTGATGGTGTTCTTGAGGAGATCAGGATCAGCACAAGTGGGTTTTCCATTGACTTGATTGTAAGAGCACATCACACTGGCAGCCTTTCCTTCTACCACACAAGCCTTGAACGGCACATCATATGTGTCCTCCAAGTCTTGCTTGCTTACCTATTCAAATCAATCACGATTTTCAAAAAGTCATTTTCTTTACTTCTTTTTTAATATATTAAAATATAATAAAACAAAATACTATTCTAGTATAATACTTGTTATGTCTTGAGAAGCGATGATATCCACAATATTAGTAACATCAATTCCAATTAAATGTTGCAAAAATAACATCACTTTCACTTTCACTTTTATGGTTGATTTGGATAATATGAAGTTAAGGAGTCCGGCCAGAAGCAGAACAGGACTCATTTCAGATGTAACGACAGAGAAATTCAACCACCCAAAATTAATGAGAGAATCCACAGAAATTCAACTGATTCTAATTGTTACCATTGATACAGTTTTTATTGCTAAGAAAAATGTCTTCTTGCCCAGAATTGGAACTGATGCTAATAAATTAAAGGTGTCCTAATCCATCATAGCATGGCCAAAGGTAATTCAAATATCATTGTCAATGCCTAAATGGAAACCAATTGAGAGTAAAAGTTTTTTCTCACCACAGCATTGAAATGGTATCGATCCACGCCATTCCAATTATCAAGATCATACGCTGTGTAATGCTTGCAACATGCGGCAACCTTTAGTTTGATACCTGTCATGCTCTGAAGTCCCCTGACATAGCTAGCAGCATATTTTCCGGCTAAAACAGGATCTTCACCGGGAGTCTCTTGCCCTCTTCCCCACCGTGGATCACGAAATATGTTTACGTTAGGACTCCAATATGTCAATCCGGCCAGTCCTCCATTATACATTGCCCTCGCTTCATCAGATACTACCTGCTCACCAACATTAATTTCACTTGTCAATTATCTGCGAATTAATGAAATTATCCCAAACGCTACAAAACAATCAATCAATTCTAAATACTTTATCGCTTCTGCTATGTTAGTTGCAACTTCTTAAAATAACAATAAATAGTCAATTAACCCCTTATTTCTTAAATACTGGATGTAAGACAGACTTCATTAAAATATTTTTCTATAATTCATTTCTGAGTAATAAAAAACTAAAATTATAAATATATTTACTTATTTAATTTTACAATATCCCAAGGAAAAATAATGAAAACTGTGAGGCAACCACATCATTTGGCCCAACGAATTGAATATATATTTTTTTTTGAAAAAAAAAAACTGCCTTTCAAAAGTCATGGTACCCAAAAACAGACGTAATGTAATTTTGCACGCAAATGCAAGTTGGCCCGGGAACATCATAGTCCACATATCTGTTAGTGATGCATGGGGCTAATAAATAAAAAATAAATTAATTAATTGATTGATGAGTAGGATGCACCCAAATCCATCCGAAAATAAAAAGATTCTTTATTTTGATTTATAACCCTCAAAAAGCTATATTACTATTATAATAACTTATCATTAATGGTTTGATTTGTAATCATTGATTATTCGTCCAAGGATTAGTTATATATGAATTGACTGATTGCCAAAGAGAATAAATCATACCAGTACCCAAAAGGAGATTAATTACATTCGTTGATAATTTCTCACAAAAGTAAACTAATACTATTTGTTTTTGGTTGGTTAGCAGCACGTAATTATGGGTACTGAGTCCCAAATTTCACAATCATGTCATGTAAGGACAGGGGTTTGTCTAGATAGCTATAATTAAGGTGGTTGTCATGGAGTTTTCTTGGAGACGGGCAATGAAGTGGAAAGCTGTAAATTATAGAAATTAAAGAGGCCAACGTGCTCATTCATATCATTAGCATTCTTTCGCTGCATGAGTTTAGAGTTGAATAGATTCTGTAGTGGGGCTATGGGTGTAGCTTAACCTACTTATTGGGCCAAAAACAAAAGCTGCCAGAGGACAATGGGGTGCAGGAATGCCTTTAAAATTGAAGGGTGGACCATGGGGGCACTGCTGCATGCTAGGTATGGGTTGGGCGTAGGTCGCCTGCACAAACATCTATCACCCACTGGCTCACGGGTGAAATTTTCGTGTTGAAGCTTTGGGTTAAATTTTGATTATTTAAAAAAAGCAAAAAAAAAAAAAGATAAACTCACCCGTCCGATTTGCTCCCAAAGAGACTCGTTGAAGGAAGCAGCGGTGGTGATGACTTGAGGGAAGCTAGTGGCCCCAGGGAAGGCCCCACCAAACTTGACACCTGGGCCAACATTAGAGACGCCATGAAGAGCCTCAGACCACCACTCATATCCTTGAATGCCAAGCCTAGGTACAGCAGCTGCATTGTTGACTAGCAATCTGATTTTCTCCTGTAATGTTAATCTCCCTATCAAGTCTCTCACTCTCACATGTATTGGCACATTAACGCGACAGAATTTGAGGGTTCTAGTTAAGCCATTACTGGGGTCACAGGCGAAAGGTGCCCGAGATTCCACGGCGTAAAAGGGTATGCAAACAAGGAAGAAGAAGAAGGAGCAGATGAGGAATGGGTGTGTGTGGTATTTGTAAGCCATATTGGGGTTTGTTTTTTGTGTGGATTGATATATATTTTGTTGAGGATGAAGGCGTTTATATAGAGGAAGGTTGCGTTTAAACGTAAAAGAATTGGTTTCCTGATTGAATTTCCACGTCAAACATTAAACTTTTATGAAGCTATAGCTGCTGCTAGCTAGAGAAGCCATGAAAAAATTGAGAGAGAGAGAGAGAGAGAGAGAGAGAGGAGTTGGTAAGTAGAGCACGCAGTTGGCACTTGGGGGTCACTAAATACTAGTAAATAAGTATATTAGCCATAATCTGGCACGACCAAAGAAAGAGAGATTAAAAAAAAAAAAAAAAAAAAAAAAGTAGATTAAGCAGGTGTGGTCACGGACCACCGAATCTCTTCCTCTTGTTGGTTTTATCTTTATCTGTATTCGTTAGTCGCAATAAATGGAGAATTTGACAGAGCCATGGCTGCTTTTTGTTGACAGTGATGAATTAACATTATATATTAAGTCTCAAGTTAAAGTCTTGTATGTTTTTTTCTTTTTTGTAATAATTAAAATGAAAGCTACGTAATGAGTTGATTTTTCCTAACTACTGCCTGTGATGAAATTCAATAACCTGATACACATTTTCTTTTTAGAATTTCCAGGCTTTTATTATCTTAATTCTAGATACATATTTAGGTAAAACAACTTAATACCAAAGTCAAAATTCCCTTGGTAAATATGTTCTAGAATTCAATTCTATTGTATAAAAATAAAAAATTATTTATTATAAAATCCATGAAAACTGACACTGACCAGCAAAAAAAGAAAGTCAATGTTACATTTGTATAGTTCAAACTGTATAAATCTTTGAAGCACACGTGATTTTATTTTGGGTTACAGAGCCTGGAAAAAATACAAATACACTCGTGACCACAGGTTGAGTTCTGAGTTTCCACCATCATCACCAATTACGGCAGATGAAACAGGAATTGTTTTGTCCTGTTGTACTGGCCGTGATTTCAAATATTCATAAACGACATTTTAAACAGAAAAAGCAAAAGTCCTTATATTTTAATTAAGATTGCTTTGTCCTAAAGGATTTGGCCACTCTGTGATTCTATGATTGTGATTATAATATGATGTGGATAATAGTTTTTTAGATGATATATTACACGTCTGAATGAATGCCTATGACATGCAATACCAATAATGGAAATATAATTAAAAAAATATCCCACATCAAATTTTTCAAAAAATTTAATTGGATTTGAAATCATAGATTTACATTTTAAAAGTCTATTAAAAAAAAATCACAATAAATGCAGATGACATGCAATAGCAATAATGGAAATATAATTAAAAAAAATATTCCACATCAAATTTTTCAAAAATATTAATTGGATTTGAAATCATAGATTTATATTTTAAAAGTCTATTGATTTAAAAAAAAATCACAATAAATGCAGATGACATGCAATAGCAATAATGAAAATATAATTAAATTTTATTTTTATATTTGTATAATTATGGATAAACATAAATGATATTTCGTGATTTGATTGGTTTACTTTAGAAATGACTACATAAATTGAATCTATTTAATATATATTTAGATATATAAAATTCATGGACATTCCATACACGATTATTCCCTTGTATATATTAAGCATTGTTTACTTACCAATTATGCAACTTTGTGTTTGGAAGCCATAACTTAAATTATGATATTATGAAAATTGCATTTCAACACTACACTATACTTAAAAAATTACAATAAATTAATTAACAAGCAGATAATATTCATCTAAATCCTTAATTTAAAAATAAAGTAATAATTAATGAATGATTTGATATTTTGATGTAACTGTTGGATTATCCATCACCCTCAACGTCCACATGATATCCTCCTCTATTATTGTCAGTTATGCAATTAAATTATGAGTTTTCCTTCCTTCAACTTCAAGTTCAAGGGAATCATGAATTTGGTCCATATTCTTGGTAAATCTTAACATTATTTTTATTAAAATTAAAATTTTCCCTTGACAGAAATATATAAACTCACAAAATATATTATATATTAGCCAGTAGACATCAACTTCATCATTCCCAGAAATAAAAAGAGTTAACGAACTTGTAGCTAGTAGACACCATCTTCATTACGCTATATATATTAGCCACCTATTATTTTTATGTCTTAATTTTTTATTTTATAAATTTTAAATATTAATGAGATCAACATGTTTATATTTTAATTATATAATAAATTAATTTAGTGTACATAAACTTAGCTATATATATCTCACACTTTTAAATTATTCAATGATTATGTTCCTGAAAATGAATTTTAATGTCCGTATTTCTAAACAGCATCACATAGATTATTGATCTTAGGAGATTAAATTAATTAAAAGGTTACTTAAAAGTGTTACACCCAAATTAAGTTTTTGCATTATAAAACCCAAGAGTCGTATAAAATCCAAATTTGATGAGGGAATTGATTAAAAAGAAAACGTATTGAAATGGATTATGTATGCATTTGAAGAAAAAGCTAGTCTTTGGCGTCTGCTTGGAGACATTGCCAACGAATCCTAAATTCCTTTTCTTCCAAAAATCTCTCTATTGCCATGGAACGTGACTTTCATTTTCACATATAATATATAATATTCCATGGTGGGGTTCGAGAATGGAAAGGACTGGGATCGTTAATACAAATCTAGAGATACAATGGGAAGGAAAGGTGATGATTGGTTAAAGATATTCGAGGAGAGGTCCAAATTTCGCCTAACTAGATTATAAGTTATAAATAAAAAGGACCCCACAGCCACACAATCCCATTCCATAATACGATAATATTTATCCAAAATACTTGTAAGAGATGAGTATGGATAATGGATAATTATATGTGTCAAATGAGTAATAGCAAAGAGATGAGACCAACATATCTGGAACGATAAAGCTGCTTTTAAGGCATAACAGTTGCATATGGGGCACACATTGATTGGATACAACATTCTTATCCTTAAAAACACCATCACTATTCACTGACGTTGTCGGATAGCCCGCCCAACCAACCAACCAACCAACTCTTTATCTCTTTTCTTTCCCTTCCTGCACTTTCCTTGCTCGGCTGGTTTTTGGGATCGATTGGACTAAAAATGGACCGTTAATGAGGGCACAGAGATGGGTACTTTAGATTCCCAACTTCAGAAGTCAAAGGAAGATCCAAATATTTAGACTTAACTAAGCTTTGGGCCTTTGGGCCTGACTTTCTTGAGAAATCATTGCTTTTTACTAAAAACTACAGACTAGTGACATTTCCTTTACAACAATTGAACTATCACGCCAGTGAGTTTTTCCAAATTAAATGCAATGCAATGCAATACAAATCCAGGGATACACCTTCCATACAGATAATGAAGGTGACTTTATTCAAATCAAGCTACTCCTTTAGACATGGACACTATTGTATCTGTAGCCCCATTAGTCCTGCACTTAAATCCTACCTCTAAAGCACTGATCATGCAATAGGTATACGCTCAGTGAAGAAATTACAAGGGAGTTGATTGCAGAATCTTGGTGGCAAAGATGAACATGACTTATTCATTTTAAATTCAGAATATAATTACAGCTTGCTTTTCTTGAGAGGGCCCATCTCTTTTGCCTTGGCCCTCAGCAAGTGCTTCTGAATCTTCCCAGTGGCTGTCTTTGGCAATGGTCCAAACACTACGGACTTTGGGACCCAGTAAGCAGGCATCTTCGACCGGGAAAACTTTATTATATCTTCAATCAAACGTCCTTCATTCGTTTTGTCAACTTCTGGCTTCAATGTCACAAAAGCACAAGGGGACTCCCCCCACTGCTGATCTGGCCTAGCCACAACCGACACCTCATATACTGCTGGATGTGTGTACAGTATATTTTCTACCTCCAGGCTACTTATGTTTTCTCCTCCAGAGATGATAATGTCCTTTGATCTGTCCTTAATCTCTATATAGCTGTCTGGATGCTTCACAGCAAGATCTCCAGAATGAAACCACCCATTTGCAAAAGCTTCTTCATTGGCTTTTGGATTCTTCAAGTAGCCCTTCATCACAACATTGCCCCTCATCACTATTTCTCCCATGGTGGTTCCATCTGCAGGGACAGGTTTCATAGTTTTAGGGTCAACAACATCTAGGCCTTCCAAGCCAATGTATCGAACGCCCTGGCGTGCATTTAGACGGGCTTGGATTATGGGAGGCTCGGTATCCCACTCAGGCTTCCATGCACACACGGTGGAAGGGCCATACGTTTCTGAGAGACCATAAGTATGTGTTACACGGAAACCTTTTTCTGACATTGCAAAGAGTATTGAAGGGGGTGGGGCAGCACCAGCAGTCATTACATGTACAACACGGGGTAGAGGTAAGATAGTCTCCTCCTTAGGAGCATTCACTATGGTATTGAGTACAACAGGTGCAGCACAGAAGTGACTGACACCATTATTTGCTATAGCAGAATAGACAGCGCTGGCTGTAACCTGTAGAATTAGGAGAGAGTGGTGGCAATTCAGTATCCCAAACAAGCAATTTTGAGTTGTATCTAAATAATTGTCTTAAAGTCCTTTCTTATCTATATTTATGTCTCCATACTAATCAAGCTTTTATGCGAGGTATGTATCTTGATTAAAACAATAATCCACTCTTTCATATAATACCCAATTACCTTTATGGCCATTAAAAGAAGAAACAAGAAGACTAGCAATTTAAAAATTTCCACTCTTTTCTACAATGCTACTATGAGAAGAGCCCTACTGTTTTCCAAAGGCCCGTAACCTGAACAATTAAAGAGATCAGCATGTCTATTCTTCACAAACCTATTAAACATAGTTTTTGAAATATATATACATATTTATAATCATATCTTTTAATTGTATTGCTCCAAACTTAGAAAAAACTCAGCCTGCAAAGGGGAGAATGTCAAGGAACTGTGTTGAAATACACAAGTTTATTTGCAATCAATGTAGAATGGCCCCTGACCATCAGTTACATACACGCTGCTTTTTCAAGCAGCGCTTTTATTCCCTTTGCATGGCAAAAGGCCTATTTGACAGCCACCTAAAAGGATAAACATTTTAGTGGTTGGAACTGAAAATCATTTATCCCACAGGTAGTTTGCATACCATCGGCCACCAATTAACACTATGTTCAGAAAAGAAAATAAAGGGAGGAAAATAAGGAGGGAAAATAAAAGTGAACGAAAAACTATCTTCTTTTGTTTGTTTGGATAATCGGAAGGAAAATAAAATAGAAAAGTAGTTTTCTTAATAGTAAAATATCCTTTTTGCCCTTTTTATTTATTAATAAATAAATTATTATAAGGATGGAATTTCAATAAATTATTGGAGAGAAAGTTAATCATGGGTCCCACTTCACATTTTCCTTGCTTATTTCCTCTCCCCTTTTATTTTCTTCCTTTCCAAAATTCAAACAAGTGAAGGTGGAAAATATCTTTATTTTCCACTCGCATTTTCCTTCCTCCCTTATTTTCCACTCATCCAAACAACCCATAAATGTGAGTGGAGCAAAATTTAGCCGGATAAAATCAACATACACAGTATAGAAACCCACAATTGATTGCATTATAAAATCAGAAAGCTTTTCCATATTATCAAGCAATTATGCACCACCAAGTCAAATGAATTACCTGTCGAAGGCATATGTTTGTCCCACAAAGAGCTGCAAGAGCCCAAGTGAAACACCAACCATTGCAATGGAACATCGGTAGAGTCCACAAGTATACAGCCCCTTCATTCATCCCCCAATTTAGAGGATTACTCAAGGACATTAGATAGGCTCCTCGGTGGCTCAGCACCACACCTTTAGGGCTGGCCGTTGTTCCAGACGTATAACCTAGAGCAATACTTTGCCACTCATCCTCTGGTGGTTTCCAAGCAAAATCAGGGTCACCACTTTCAAGGAAGTTCTCATATTCAATGGCCCCTTTTCCCACAGCATGTTTCAGAGCCCCAGGATCACAGCTTTTATCAGCTATGACAATCAAAAGTGAAGGCTTGAAAGAATTTCCACTTTCTGCCAATATTTTCAAAGCTTCCTCTGCCAGTGAAAAGAACTCTTGGTCCACCATCACAACTTCAGATTTTGAATGGCCTAGAAGAAAAGCTACAGTTGGTGAATTCAGACGTATATTGACACAATTAACCACAGCTCCAGCCATTGGAACTCCAAAGTGTGCTTCGTACATAGCAGGGACATTTGGTGCTATTATTGCCACCTGAAAATGCAAATCAGAAAAAGATAAGTTGTCAGCAGGGCATGTTACAACCCAAATAAGCACGAAATGGATCCAGCAGATGAATCAAATCCATAAAGAGAGGAAAGTAAAAGCTCCGTGGACCATCTGTCATTTAATTTTTCAAGCAAGTCTTCAGAAACTTTTTGCTTCAAATAACTGCAGGAAAAAAGATTCAATATCATGCAACAGAAACACATTCCTTAGCAGTCATACACGATCATCAAATTTCAAGCATGTAAAGCTTCTTGAGAAAGATACCACAAAACAACTGAATGTAAAAAATTCATAGAATAAATAAAATTTAAAACGCATAAAAGGCTGCTCACACAGTTGAGTTCTGTTATTCAAAATAAAAAGTTAGAAAATGAAAAATACTAGAACAGCAGTACAACAGAGAATGGTTGACGTATCACTCTCGGGGAACCAACTGCATCTTAAAAGATGCATTTTTCCAATAATTCCAATGCCAAAAAGTACCCTAATCTTCAATCAGTCAATACAAGCATCAAAAGGAGGAACATGTTACAAAAGTTATTAGATAATAGTTATTCATATCCAATCAACTTGAAATTCTTGTTTCTATAATCAACACCCACCGGTCAGTTTACAAAAACATGAATCATCCTAAAGTTTCATATGACGCTGAAAATAACTGTACGACCTGAACATTCATACTTGATTACATTTAATTAATGTAGCAGTCTTTCATTCACAAATTATTTATTGAATCATTTTGTTCAACGCTCAAATTTTATCAATTTTTTTTTGGTCAAATCTAACTTATCAAATCTTATAATGTGGCAATGAATTGTGAAAATTTTCTCCCTGCATATGATATGGCGGTTACTTAATTATAAAACAAATAATTCCGACTTGTAGGCTTATGCTTTTCCTCCTGGAGATTATATAAATTTTTACAGGTATGGAAAAAAAGTGCACGTTTTTCCTTTTTTTTCTGGGGAGATTTTGAAAAAAAAAAAAAAAAAAAAAAAAGTTGGCCACAGAGACGAGCAAAAAAGGATTAAGGATTCTTTTATCATTGGTTCTGTCGGGGACCAAACAAAAGATAGAGGAATGGGAAATACAGTGCTACCGATGCCGACGGAATGCTTGGTTAGGGCGGAAGCCAATTGGCGGCACCGCTTGTACGTCTGGAGCCAAGTGTAGCGGAAGGATCCGTGCAGAAGCGATGATCTGGTTGGGTGAATCGTGGCTGCTCGGTCGAGGAACCAGAGTGGCGTCAACGCAGTGTAGTTGGCTAGGTTTTTTGGCAGGTCATCGATATCTCTCGCCATGTTCTGACCACCACTTACGGCCTATCTTTCTAACTCTCTCTTTCTTTTTGTTTTTTTCAGAAACATACTCTCTCTCTCTCTGTCCCCTTCAACGCTGCTAATTTGCTTATATTATTCATTTCATCACTTCGAACGGAAAAGCAAAGCTAGAAATTTTTATTAAACAATCGTCTAAAAAACACAAGCGAAGATTTATCAGTCGATCAATTTGTTGGGGATAGTTTAAAAAATGAATTTGTTGGGGGGGGGGGGGGGGGGAATAACAAAAGGAGGGTTATGTTTTGATCTAATCAAACTTCTTGCTTTTATTTTCCGAAATCTAACTTCTTTCTTAACTCGTTAATATCCAACTTTTTTAATGGGAAATGTTTTTATCAAAGCTACTATAATATTTTCAAATGGACCCCGAATTACAAAAAAAAGGATTTAGAATTTAAAAATTTATAATATTATACAACCTGCATCAAATTATTGTTATTTGAAATTTGAGTTTTTAGCTTATTTGCTCTGAATCCTTTTCGGGTGACGTCAAAATTTAAACCCCAGTTAGGTCAATTACAAAATATATATATATATATATACAATTAATTAATATATAAATATTAAATACTTTCAATTTTTATTTGTTTTAATTTATAATCCATTTAATAGTCTAATGGTAATTTAATAATTTATATGTAAATTTGATAATTTAATGACATACCGCATATTATTGAATGTTTATATTTAAGTATAATTTTAATTAATTTTTAAATTAAAAATTAAAATTAATAATTTAATTATTAAATATTTAATCGTTTTAAATTATATTTTATAATAATAATTATATAACATTTTATAATAAATATATTATTTAATTAATATATTTATTATAAAAATAATATAAATATTTGTATAGATTATTAAATTTATAAATTTATAAATTAACTAAAATTATATTAAAATATAAGAATTAGATCAATTAAATTAAATTTAAAAAAATAAAAATAAAATAAAAACACACTTAAAAATTAGACCCTTTTAATAAGAATGATGAAAATATATACGAGGAACTCGAATAAGAAACTTGAAGTCTCTTCCTAGTCACTAATAAAATATATATTTACGTATTATAAACTACCTTTATTTCAACATAAAATAGAGAAATCCATATTAATGGCTTAATTTACAACAGAAATAAGCGAACAATAATAGATAATCCTACTTCTGCAGAAGCCTTGTGAGGAACTAAACCCATACCACATTGGCTATTCAAAAGGAGTTATCCTTATTCAGGCCATCAGAATACACTATTTTCTATAACCTGCTCTTTTTGACAGGTCCCATCTCCTTTGCCTTGGCCCTTAACACATGCTTTTGAATCTTCCCAGTAGCAGTTTTTGGCAATGGTCCAAATACAACAGATTTTGGAACCCAGTAAGCAGGCATTTTCGACCGACAAAACTTTATTATATCTTCTGCCAAACTTCCTTCACTAGATTTCTCCATGCCTGGTTTCAATGTGACAAAAGCACAGGGGGACTCTCCCCATCGCTCATCTTCTCTGGCTACCACAGATACTTCATACACTGCTGGGTGCGTATATAGCACATTTTCTACTTCCAAGCTACTAATGTTTTCACCTCCTGAAATGATAATGTCCTTGCTTCTATCCTTGATTTCTATATACCCATCTGGATGCTTCACAGCGAGATCACCAGAATGAAACCACCCATTTGCAAAGGCTTCTTTGTTAGCTTCCGGATTCTTTAAGTAGCCCTTCATTACAAGATTTCCTCGCATCACTATTTCTCCCATGGTCTTTCCATCTGCAGGTACAGGTTTCATAGTTTTAGTGTCAACTACTTCTAGGCCCTCCAAGCCTATATATCGCACGCCTTGGCGTGCGTTGAGGCGGGCTTGTTTGATGGGAGGTAGTGAGTCCCACTCAGGCTTCCATGCACACACAGTGGATGGACCGTAAGTTTCTGAGAGCCCATATGTATGGGTAACCCGGAAGCCTTTCTCTGACATTGCAAAGAGAACAGAGGGGGGTGGGGCAGCACCAGCTGTGTTTACATGGACAACGCGAGGTAAGGGAAGGATAGTCTCTTCGTTCGGAGCATTTACTATGGTGTTGAGCACCACAGGTGCAGCGCAGAAGTGAGTCACACCTTGGTTGGCAATGGCCGAATAGACTGCCTTGGCTGTGACCTGTATAAATCAGACGGGAAGAAATGGAAGAATATATCAAGAAAAAAGGAAGAATTTATATGATCAAGGGATTCCCAAAACTTAATTTTACCCCTCAAAAAAAAAAATCAACAGCTCGAGTTGACCTGATTAATGACCACAATCCCCAAATTCGCTAGTTAAAGGCTTCATAATTAAACTATCGAACTGATTGCCACTTGTCGAGAATGAATCCCACATTGGAAGTAAATGACCATCAAACAGTGAATATAAGTGATTGAATTGCAATATCAAATTGGCTGGTTACTTTAATATATAAATAAAATTAATTAAATGTTTAATATGCTCAGCAGTCCCTTCAATTTTTTTTTCCTCAGAGGCCTAAACACAGCAAGAAACTGTACTGCGGGAGAGCTGATTGGATAACAGAGAGTTGGTACCCAATGTTACCAAGAAACAGAGGGTCATGAATGGCTGCGGCAGCTATGAAGTGGGCAGCATGATTGCCTAAACCTAAAACCCTTCAAATTTGAAGGGTTTGCTACAACTTACTGCCTCAGATTTAATCAGCACAACTCTGCCTAATTGACGTCGCTGCCCAAACATCTACCTTACAGCCACTTCAGCTATGCTAGGTAGCAATAGGATAGGACGTAAAATCCTACCTATTACCATAAAACAACTACATATTCAAAATATCCATTCTAATTTTAATCTAAAAATATTGCTTATGTCAACTGCCAAATTTTGGAATATGCAAACCTTGATTGCATAAACAGAGCACATCTCATTACCCGGTTCTTTCAGTAAGTGATTGCAGAATTCTCAAATTTAGTTAGGAAGACGTGTTTTGCACTACTGAAATCAGAAGAAAAAAAAAGGAAACAACTACTCTAGCAAATTTTCAGAATTTATTAAGGTGGCCAATACCTGTCTCAAGCAGATATTTGTCCCGCAAAGAGCCGCAAGCGACCAGGGGTAACACCAACCATTGCAATGGAACATGGGCAAAGTCCACAGATAAATAGCTCCTTCATTGAGACCCCATATCATAGCACAACTTAAAGCCATTAGATATGCCCCTCGATGGCTGAGCACTACCCCCTTGGGACTGGCTGTTGTGCCCGAAGTATAACCCAAAGCAATACTCTGCCACTCATCTTCTGGTGGTTTCCAAGCAAAGTCGGGGTCACCACTTTCCAGGAACTTGTCATATTCAATGGCCCCTTTTCCCAAAGCGTCCTTGAGCGACTTGGGATCACAACTTTCATCAGCTATAACGATCAACAATGGGGGGTTATAATGGCTATCTTTCTCTGCTAAAATTTTCAAAGCATTCTCCGCTAAGGGAAAGAACTCTTGGTCCACCATCACAATTGCAGATTTTGAATGGCCCAGCAGGAAAGCGATGGTTGATGCGTTTAGACGAATATTGACAGTATTTAACACTGCGCCAGCCATTGGAATTCCAAAATGAGCTTCATACATGGCTGGGACATTTGGAGCAATTGTTGCTACCTGCCAATATCAATAAGAATACTAAGTAAGAGAAATCAAGTTGTTTTTGGGTTCTAAACACCTATTCTGTAATTTAAAAAAATGGAAATTAATCCATTAAAAAATAAAATTAATTACAGATTAACAAAAACTGGGCACTAAATTAAGTCTGGACTCCTTCACAGAGCGAAAAAGAAATATCAACAAATTATGAGAATTAAAGAAAAAATATATATATATATAACTAAGAATCTTGATGTAACAATTTAATTTTCTTTCCAATAAACTCGCAAATTTACCATTTAATTTTCTCTATAGACATTCGATTTCAAAATCAAAATAAATTAATAATTTTGAACGGTGCGGTATTCAATTTAAATAAATAAATAATATAGTGATTTTTTTAAAAAATAGTACTAACTAAAAATTCAAAATGCATAAAAAAAAAAAACTCTCCTTATTCGATTAAGATAGTTGGGTTGAGTCTAGCTTTGGTTTATCGATAAGGAAATTCTACAAGATTACCGTGCTTCCGGCGCCGATGTTGCGCTTGGAAAGAGCAGAGGCCAATCGACGGCACCGTTGGTAGGTCTGCTGCCACGTATAGTGAACTGATCCATGGACAACGGCTGTTCTGGTGGGGTGCACCGTAGCTGCTCTCTCGAGGAACCACAGCGGCGTCAAGGCCATATGGTTAGCTTCGAGCTTTGGTAGGTCATCGATGTCTCTCGCCATAATCAGCACTCCTCTCTCTCTCTCTCTCTCTCACTCTCTCACTCTCTCTCTCTCCCTCGATCTGTCAAATGGCGAGCGATATAAAATAATCTGTTTGTTTGGTATTTATAAGGTTAACGACAAGTGAGATGTTCGTTCACGTAAAAGAGCGATAACGCACCGCAGAAAGCACCACTTAAATAGGAGAGTTTTGTTCTGTGTAGTCATTTGACTTTGTAGTTTAGGGAGGCTACGGGTCGGATCCGGTCTGGTTCTGGACATGAATGATGAATAGAATAGTAGTTTTCCATTTCTAAAACTGATAAACCAAATTAGTTTAAATTTTAAATTTCACTCCTATATTTATCAAACAACTATAATTTAATCATATTTTTGAATTTTTATTTAAATTAATTTAAAATTTTCAATGTAATCTCAATTTAACTTAAAAATTATAATTTTTTATTTAATCTAAAGATTAATAAGTTTAATTTTTAAAATTTTATTAAGCTAAGTTTAATTTAAATTAAAATTCTAAACTAATTTAGATAAAATGCATAAATGAAATTAGACATTAATTCAATTAAATTATATGATGTCAATTTCTTAATTTAATTTAAATTTAAATTAATTTAATAATTATAAAATTTATGTTTTTATTTTTAAAATAAAAAATAAATAAAATGAAACCAAGTAATTTGAGCAAGAGTTGAGCCATAGGCTGTCTAGCCTAATTAACAAAAAAGGCATAAATTTTTTTTTTCAAATTAAAAAAAAAGGCATAATTATTCTTAAAAGAAAAACAAATTTGATTGATTCAGTCAATTTATCCTAATTTTTATCTGCTTAAATCTTAATTTCTATCATGAAGCAAAATTCAATTTAGACCTCTCTTCTATTTTAGATAAGGTCATTCGGGGAGGGTAGTTAGTCTTTTCCTTTTTAATAAAAGAATGAAAAAAATAAAGAAGAAGAAAAGAACACAAGTGGGCTTGCAATGTAACAACCGTTTGGCTGGCGTTACTAAACAAATAAATTTTACCCAAAAAACATTGCCAATTAAAAAATATATATTTTAGTAAATATTATCTTATAAACTCAAAGATTTAATATTAGAAAATTATACGACTAATCTAGATTGTCACCAGAAATAATGAGTTTGTATTTTGGATATTTTTAAATGTTTAATTTAGTACGAAAGATTTAAATAATTATAATTAAATTTGAAATAAATTTAAATTTTAAAAAATAATATTTTGAGTTTGAGTTTTAGATGCAGAGTAGATTATTTAAATATGTTTATATAAATAATTAATTTAATAAAAAGTATATTGTATAATAATATTAAAATTTTAATATTTTTTTAAAAAATTAAATTTAAATATTTTTT
Organism: Manihot esculenta; assembly: GCF_001659605.2. Taxonomy (NCBI): domain Eukaryota; kingdom Viridiplantae; phylum Streptophyta; class Magnoliopsida; order Malpighiales; family Euphorbiaceae; genus Manihot; species Manihot esculenta. The sequence continues at coordinate 663,752 of NC_035175.2, read as the reverse complement.
AAAAAGTATTAAATTTTTTAAGTGAAAATTATTAATAAAAAATATTTTTTTATAAATTATTAATTAAAATATATAAAATTAAACTACTCGAATAATTTAAATTAATTATTAATTAATTTTAAAAAAAAATTTAAATATTATTAATATAAATTGAGTTTAATTTCAAATAAACTAATTTTTATTAATACTCTATTCATTTAGATTCCTACTCTTAATTAGGAATTAAAAATTAAATTTAATATGGATTTAAATTTAAAATAATATACATACATATTTGGATCGGTTTAGATTTTGTTGATGGAATATTATTATTTGAATATGTTTATATAAATAATTAATTTAATATAAAATATATTTTATAATAATATTTAAAAAATTGTATGAATTTAAAAATTAAAATTAAAATATCTTTTAGAAATATTAAAATTTTTAAATAAAAATTTTTAATTAAAATATATAAAATTAAATGAGTTTAAATTTATTTAAATAATAATAATTGAATTTGTGATGAGTTAAAAAAATTTAAATTAATTTTTAATTAAATTTAAAGTGAATTCATGTATTAATGATGTAAAATTAGATTCAAATTCAAATAAGTATTTTATCCATTTACATCATGTTTTTAATTAATTTAAATAATATTTAGCAGTAAAGAATTAAAAAATATCTTAGTAATTATATTTTTACCAAGTAGTATGAATAAAAAAGTATTAGTATATATTTTAATTTCATTACAAATACCACATTATTTACACCAAGTAAGTAAGTATTATGGAAAGCAAATATTTCATTTAGTACACTCATGTTTGCTGCAAAAAATTGTGAATAAAAAAAAATAAACGTGAAAATAAAAGTATTTATTATTTGTTATTTTTTGGTTTTTATTTGAATTGAAGAAAAATAAACGAGGGTAATAAAAATAAAGTTATTTTACTTTGTTTGAAAATATAGAAAAAAAAATTATAACGATTTTATAATTTTATCCTATATATTTAAAAAAGAAAAAGAAGCAGCTTCAGAATGTAATATTATAATTTATATAAAAATACACTCTTACTCCTAAACTTTGTTTTACAATTTTAGACAAAGGAAAATTTCAATTATCTTTTATTTTTCTCGACACTTCTTTATATCTAAATATAAAATCAAGAAAAAGTAAAATTTGATGGTCATTAATAATAGATTTATTGGAGTTTTTTCACCCGCCGGTGATATATTAAATTCAAATCTTTATTTTTATTTATTTAATTTGATATATTTATATTTATTATTAAAAAATGAATATTATCTCTAATTTATTAATTATTTTTTATTCTTATTCATCTTTTAAATTAATAAATAAAAAATAAAAATAAAAAACTTGTGCCAGAGAGAAGGGGCCAACTTATGGTAAGGGGAAGGCAGTTTCACATGGATCTGCCAAACAACTCCCAATTTGAGGGAAATTTGCCTAATCAAGTAATACAATCTTATTTCCATTTCTTACTATGATTATGATTATGATTATGATTATGATTAATAGGGAGAAAAAAGAGTTGAATACTTACGGCTGACTTGTTATGAACCTTAATCCACCTCATGCGCGTGTCAAAACCTTTATTTTACCGTCAGTTTAAATTTATTTTTATTTTTCAAATAATGTGAGACAAACATACCGTTTTTGCTAAATAAACACAATTTTACAAAATATTTCGCTTATTTCATTGAAAATTACTATCTTAAATATATTAATTAAAAGTAATAACAAAATTTAAAATTTCTCAAAATTTAAGTTAAATGTGAAACAATTTTTTACAGAAAACAATTATAAACCAGCCGCACTATTCTTTAAAGTCGCCAAATTTGACTTTGCGGCTCAACTCTACAATTTAAATTATTGAGTGAAGAATCCGGAAAACACCACAACATGCTACATGAAGTAATGCTGATAGTATTAGCGCATAAAATTTCATAATAACAAAAAATAATCAAAATCAAATAATGGTTAAGTTGAAATGTGCTTCCATGACATTGGCAAGGCATATATAATATAGAAAAATATTTTTTACAATTTTCTAAATATTTAAAAAAGTAATTAATAAAAAATATTTTTTAATTAAAATAAAAAATTAAATATATTTCAAAATTTTTTTTTACAAAGAATATTTTTCTAAATATAAATTACTTTTCACGAACAGATGAATGTGTAATTTTCATATATTAATAAAAAATTATATTACACAAGTTAATATGTTATGATGACGTTGAGTCCTCTGCTGAGGAGATAAAGGGTAATTGATGAATAGAATTTAAAGATTTATCCCCTCACCAGTCATGAAATAACTGCTGAGGAGATAAAGGGACAATTGATAATCGCTGAATTTCTTCACCCCGATCTAAAGGCCAGACCCATGAAAACAGTCCATGATCCGAAAGCTTCAATATTCCCCTCGAGAGCCAGGTCCAGCCCGCTCAGTCACAGGGCCGGACTCCGCCTAGACTCCTCAATCAAGCTGGCCCAAACCTCTCGGCCCAGTAATCAGGCCCTCTCCAGGCTCAACTTCAGCCCTACCATTCAACCCAGCCCGGAAAGGGGAAAATGACCAAGATGTCCCGCTGGTAGGTCCTTCCGCATGCGTATCAGAGGAGAATTAATGGCCGTTACGCATGGAGCAGGCGCCTGACACATCCGTACATACGGAGCTAGGCGGCAAAAGACAGTTAGCATTGTGGCAGAAGACAGCTAGTATTGTGGCAGAGAGACAGATATATATATCACGGTAAAGGTCACGCAGAGGGGGCTCTCTTCTTCTTCCTTTTCCTTCCTGGACACCATTTTTATTCTTTCTGTAACTCTTGCCTAAATATACTACTCTGAGCCATAAAATCTGACTTGAGCGTCGGAGGGCCTCTGCCGGGACACACCCGGTAGGCCCTGACCATTTTTCCTTATCTTACAGGTCCCTTCACCAGGAAAAATATGGAGAGATCCACCAGGGAGCCCAGCAAGAAAGGACCAGAAGAAAACCAGATCTATCATAATCAGGAGGAGGAAAAGATTTATCATGTTAAATTTAATACAAATATTTTTTGGATTATCTATTTCAACGGTTTAAATTAACTAGTGCATAAACTTTCCTGAATTTTAGTAACTGCAGCGCTCGTGAACCCTGAATGCTTTTGGAATTTTTTATATGACAACAAAGCCTTTTTCTTAAAATAATAATAATAATAACAAAGGACGCAATCTTAAAATTAAAAAAAAAAAGAAAAGAAAAGCCGTTTGCTCACGCCTTTCTCTAAAGTTCAGTTTCGTACCGTTTTTGAGGAGAGGTCAGGCCACTGGCCGTCCCTGCTTTTGTGTCCTTTGTTTCCTTTTTCTTTTTTTTCTCTCCATTTTCATTTTTATTGTTTTGTTATATATCATTGTTTAGTCTCCAATAAGGGAGTTTTCAGTCCCTCACTCTCTGGATTGAGGCTGCTTAGTGTTTTTTATTTTTTATTTTTATATATAAATAGATTGGAGCCGGAAGGACTTCGCCAAGGAAAATAAAAAAAAAATTTAATTAATAAAATATCATTTCTAATCGAAAAATTTATAATTTATTCTTTATATTTTCAAAAATTTATTAAAATATTCTTAATTTTTTTATCCGTCAACGAAATAATTTTTCTATTTATTTTTATCGTTAAAAATACAATAAAATACCAAATTACCCTCTTTCTTCTCTTGAACCTTTTCATTCTCCTTTTCCTTTTTCGATTCTTCCTCTTCTTCTTCTTTTATGTTTTTTTTGAGGAGGCAATTCTTCTTTGTTATCATCTTTTTCTCTTTCTCCTTCTTTCCCTCCTTTTTTATTTTCTTCTTTTTCTTCGTCATCATTTTAGTTTTTTTTTTTAGGAAAAAAAAAATGAACTATTTTGTTAACGAAAAAAAACAATAAGAACATTTTAATAGATATAAAAAAAGATAAAAATATCTTAATGAATCTGAAAAAAAATAAGGACGTTTTAATAAATCTAAAAAAAAATAAAAACAATTTAATAAATTTTTAAAAATGTAGGAACTCACTTGTTAATAATGGCAATACTTAGAAACTAAATAAGGAGTTTATTTTAGAGTAAAATCAGATTTTAAAAAATTTCTCTTTCATCTCTCATCTATTTTTAATGAAAAAAATGATGGAATGACTATTTCGTTGACGAGAAAAAAAAATAAAAACGTTTTAATATATTTTTTAAAATACAAGAACTGATTTAGTAATAATGATAATATTCAGATATTAAATAATAAGTTTCTTTTTTTAATTTTATCTTAATTTAATTGATCGATATATAAAAATATAAATTACATGTATATATTCACATAAAAATATATATTTTTATGTATTATTGAGACTTTGATATAATATCTTGGAGTTAGCTTTTGAATGCCAAAAGTAATTTTAAGAACAAACTCTCACATTATTGACATGATTATATGAAATTGAAATTGGACAATTCTAGTAGTGAATAAATGTTGATGATCAGAACACATGATATATACAAGTTTCAAGCATAACAAAATTTAAGGTTTGCACGTAAAAAACGAAGGGCACAAGTGTTTCAATTTACGCCTGAGCATAGCAGATTCAAACCAAACAAGAACTGAACATATTCTTTCTTGTCATCAGAAACTTATACACCCTCAAAACTATACCTGTCCTGTCCCTTATTAAAATCTTTTCACTTTCAGAGGAACTACTCAACATGGACAGGCTACATAATATTTACGATCACTCAAGAAGATGATGAAGAGGAAGAAGCTTGATTGAAAGGGACCTGTTCGGCGCAGCTAAGCACTTCATGAGGCCCTGCCTCCTCTCTGCCAACACCCAGCAGGTCAAGGTAATATAGGTAGTGAGAGACGATATTGTTCATTGATTCGTCGTCGCCTTTCCCACAAACCTGATCTCCATAAAGAACATTCATGGTGATGCCAAAGCCAGGTACCCTCTTGGATAAAGTGTCGTTCTTTGTAGGCTTCCAGTTGCCCACGAATACATCATGAGCTGATGGTTGATTCTTCTTTTCTGGAGTCATCCACTTCCAAATTGCAGCCTGGAAGGCTAGGGTGGCATTGTTTTCAATATATTCTGGATGATTCAGCAAATCAATCTTCAGGGCTTCCCCAGCCTTGCCATAGTTGTAGTTCCTGTGACGGAAGCATTAGTGAGAAAAGAGAAAGAGAATGCTTCTCAGGATTTGGGGGCATCTAGTGAAGTATTTGTCTAGGCTACGGTAGAATTCCAGAAGAGCTACGAGTGAACTATAAATCTGAAGATTACTTTATTTTTCACACTCAATTACACAGAGACAAGAAAGGAGTCTTCCAACTTTCCTCTTAAAGGTTGTGGGGGACGGGGGCTTTCATAGGAAAATACTAGTAATAAGGGAGAGACATAAAATCATTTTTCTCAAGAAAACTTAAGATCTTGGAGCTTTCTTATTTGCATTGGGCATTTAAATGGGAAAAAGAAGCATGGAGTCGGGCATCATATCATACGGTTAAAAAGGACGCGTACCAATAGATAGGCAGGGCACCTCTGCCGTGGTACGAAACTCCAGGAGTGCATGGATAGGTGTACTTATAATAGTCATCACAGTACGATTGGCTGGGGCTCATTTCTTTGTTGTAGCATAAGCCCCAGGCTAATGGTCCTCCCGTAGCCACTCCATAGCCACCTGAAAACAAGCATCATCAATTCCCTTATAATTCATATATTGAAGAACAAGTATCATCAATTCACATTAAAGCCAAAAGGAAAAAAGAACACGTAAAAGTGAAACATAAATCTTTCAACTTACATGAAGTTTTGCTGCCCACATGCCCAAGGAAAGCAGCAACTTCCTTCTGACCCGTGAGTTTTCCTCCAGTGGTACCAAACCCATGAGGCTGGTAAACTGCAGCAGCAGTTATAAAAGAATGGTAGTCCCAAAATCCAACAGCATGAGCTACAGGCGTGTTACGCTTTGCAAACAAGTTCTCAAACTGGTAGGTCTGGAAATAATCAGAAATAGTGTCGTTGCAGCAATATGCAGACAAGCCTTTACACTCCCATCCCTTGTCGCACACCTTCTTGCCCTTCACAATCTTCACCAATGGCTTTACCGAAGATGGTTGATCATCACCTCCATTTACTGCTACCACTAATATTAACAATGCCATTGTGGCAAGAACACAATTTCTGGCCTCCATCTTGGGTTCTACCAAAGAATGTGTTCTGGGGTGCTGGATTTCTCTTGGTGGTTGTGGCAAAGAAATTGAATGAGGAATTTAAAAGACGGTGGTTGGAATCGCTTTGGTTGAGTGAAAAGAATAGAAAGCGAAGGCCTAACACATTAGGAGGAAGAGATTTTTCAGAGCTGAGGTGGCAGCAGTAGCTGCTTTTGCTTGCTTTCTGTTCTTCAATTGCAAGCAAAGTAATAATTTGGGCCAATCGCCGCACTGAAACCAACCAGTGAGCCCATCTGCAGTGTAGTTGGTCTCACATGGGCTTCATCTAAGCTATAGACTTCAGAACTAGTCAAGGGTCAGTTCGGCGCCGGTGTCGGCTTCACATTTCAATTTTAAACGGTCCCAATTCGAAATGATTTAAATTTAAAAACACTACGGTTTAAAACGATTTTGGCTCAGTCATGGTTTTGATTCGAAGAGGCTTTAGTGGGCTTCATGTTGATCCTGTTGAATAGATGTAGATAGGCAGGAAAGCAAAGCAGAGAAAGACTTCTACCAAGCTAGCCGGAACCAAGCTGAAGACGTGTCGAGAGAGCAGTTATTCGGTGTTTCGTTCGAAGAAGGCACAAGAAGAATATCGAGCGATGAAATTGACCCATAACCAAGCAGAGGTAAGTGGCCAACTCTTCTCTTGCTGGTAGTGAACTGAGTTAAGGCCCAGGTAGCGACTCGATTCATCTCTGGGGCAGAAAATGCAAAGATAACCTCATTGCCCAGATTGAGAAAAAAGGGTCCGTTCTCCAAAATTATAAAGACAGCAAACGATGGTATGTTGGACAAGCTTGTGAAGGTGAAACCCCTTTGCTTGAAAAACTCTTAAAAAGAGTATGAGATTTTTTTTTTTTAAAGAAAAAGCGCTCTTAATCATCTTATAACACGAATAACGAAATTAAAAATAAATAAGGTGAATAAAAAATAAAATACTCACCTTTTTCATTACCTAATTTTGCGTTTATACAGTATATCAGAGCAGCATTCCGTTCGAATGAGCAGAATTGCAGAAATCATGGGTTTTCTTTTTTTTAAAAGAACCAACTGCTAAATTAAAAGGGGGAAAGCCCTTGACAATAGATTATAGCTTACAAATTGATAAATGAAAAATGCACATGTTTTGAGCTACTTCAGCCTGGACAATCAAAATCTCACCTCTGTATAAATTACCTCTTCTTTCCAGTAACTTACGCATCATGTCATCTGAAGAAAACTTACAGCGAATTAATGCTGGGTCCCACAAGTAGTTATTAGATTTCATCACTGATGACGTCCCATAAAAACAATAGGGCTCGGATGGGAAGAATCGGATTTCACATCTTGATTGCGGGGTAAAGTGACAAGCGACGGTTTTCAAGATATTGAATCAATTATAGGATTATTTTTATTTTATTTAAAAAAATTACTGTATCTCAAAATATTCCTAATCAAACTGATTAATTATAAAAATAATAATCTTCATCGGTTTAATTTTAAGTTTAAATTAAATTAGTCAGATTTTAGTTTCAATTCAGTTCCAAACAGGATAGTAGTCAAAACGTACCTTCGCCTAAAAGCAGAGAGGTATAAATTACTAAAATTTATTATTTTATTATTAAATTATCATACTGTTTAAAGAAATATTAAAAAAAGCCTTACGTAATGATCTGTAATTTTTTTTTTTTTTTTGAAAAGAAGTGCGTTTATGACTCGTCAATATACAATTTTCTGATTATGATAGAATTGATAGAATTAGTTGGGCGGATGAACTTCGTCCAAGTGAAGCGGTGGAATGTGAAGCATGTGTTTTTCCTTGCACTTCATTGTTGGTGGCTGTAAGACGCACAAAACAGATTAGAAAGCTGAAGCCAGAGATCAATCAGAAAAATTGCAGAACATGGAAACTCAGATTAGGATCTAACAGTAGGCAGGAATATGAACCAAAATAGCTATTACTGGGAGTTGAACGATGATTATGACCTTATTAATCCACAAAAGATAATCTACCACCAAATCGTTGCACACAGATTTGTTGTTCAATAAACACCAATTTAACAATGGCTGGAGTTATCAATCAAATGTTTCTACTGATGTTAATCCTCAAAACAATCTAACCCAACACAAACAATAATTCCATTTTCAATCTAATTGTTGTAAGATACTGCAAAAATGACAGCAAAACCTCCCAAAGAGTACAAGGGCCAGATGATTTCCAAAACCCTATTTGATGTATTGAGAGACCCACTTGAAGCCATCGCCATATCCCATCTTGCGGACGATACTGCACATGAAAACTTCAAGGGGACGAACATTGGAGTCTGTCAGATTAACCTTCCCCTTGCCAGTTGTGAAATTGGTAAGCCCTAGGTGATAACGAAGCTCATCCTCAGAAGCTGCATAGGGAATGTCAATCTTGTTGCCAAGAATGAGAAAGGGAACATTGGCCAGGGATTCATCTGAAAGGAGGGCATCCAATTCCTTTTTTGATTCTGCAAACCTCTCCTTGTCATATGCATCCACCAGGTAAACCACTGCATCCACCTGCTCATGGAGAAAAATGTTGCTTGGGTTCTACACAATCTGACATAACATATTATCTACAAGAATTAAGCAAACTACATACATCCTAATTCTGGATGAATGACAACTGCATAATAAATTAGAATTCCATTGCGCTTCACATGGGATTTAAGAATTAACAGGCGCAAGAAACAATTCGAAACTTTTGGGGCAATAGAAACCTATTAAATGAATCAGGTAATGATATGTTTTAATCCCATAGCTCCAAAGAGGGACAACAATGTGAATGTAAAATTGGTTACCGATGATGTAAGTCCAAAATCAATTTTTATTTTCCATTTCTTGACAAAAAATTCTCCTCTATGATCACCAACGATGTGAAAGGGAAACTTCAACTTGATCTTCAAACTTTTCATAAGATATTAGAAATAACCCCAGTGCCAAGTTTTCAGAAGATCTTATTAAATTCGAAACTGCAAAGTTATCATTCCTTCAGAAAACAATTTAATCATATTACTTGTAGAGGCCATAAACTAAGTTTTATATGGAAAGCTACTATTAAAAGACCTTTGTAAAAGCCGAAAAAAAGGTGCTATCAGCGAAACTTCCATCATCCATATTGGCCTCCCATGAATCAGATAACACAATGAAAGCTTATCTGGGATTATGAAGGCACAACAAATGATAAGAGAAGCATGACTTGTATTCTAAAACAATTTAACAAACAGAAATAAATTTTGAAATATGCACAGATAAGAAATCAAAACTGCGAAAGGTATTTTGGCAAACATGTGAAACCCAGTGTTCGTTTACATTTCCATAAGTTAAGATGTATTTAAACTTGCCAGAAAACAAGAAAATATGCAGATGCATAATCTTCTGCAGCGATCCAGCTGAGAATCAGGTCTATCCCACATCAATACAGTACAAGAAAGAAGATGGCCACACAGTCCAAATACCTTTACTCCACCGAATATGAGTGAAGAAACCAGTTAGAAGCAGCCAACAACTTTTTAGTGAGATAAATGGAAGGAAGCAACCAATGATGAATGGAATATAAGTTACTAGCTTAACACCTCAGAAGCCACAATACAATACAATTACAAGGCATCTAACAACACGAAAATGAACAAAATTAATTTCCAAACGTAATAGATCATGGAATTCCTCAATCAATAGAATCCTCATAGACCCACATAAACACTTGATCATACATTTCTGAAATATGAAGCGTCCAATTAGTTGCATAAAGTGATGTTAAATATACACAATTACACAGACTGTCATGCACTAAATCCACTTGTATCGAGTTAAGCAAGAATATATCCTAAATAATCAAGCCATAAATGCATAAGAAACATTAAGGAAAGCATATTGAAAGTGATTAACAGATAAGAAGCATTGACAAATCAGAATACTATGACCACCTTAGCATAATAATCTTTCCAGACACGACGAGCGATCTGGTGACCGCCTAAATCGAAAGCCTTGAACTTGATCTTCCCTATGCTCAACTCTTCCGATGTTGGGTGTTGGGTGGGCTGGTGCTGTACCAGTCTCTGCAAGAGAGATCCCAGATTCAATAATCCATGGGCAGAAAAGGAGGGGAAAAACACATTAAAAACGTAAGAAAATATTATTTAACCTCATCTTTCAACATGTGAAGAAGGGTAGTCTTGCCGGCATTGTCAAGCCCCAAGAAAAGAATCTTGGCCTCCTTTTGCCATAATCCAAGAGATGCAAGAACTCCATAGAACCAATCAAATAGAAACATGCTTCTTTGTAGGCTCGGTTTGTAACTCCCAAAGCGGTATCACAATGGGGACACAGATGTATACAAATTTGATATAGGAGGAATTGGGGATCTAAAGACCAAAACAGGAGCAGGGATTGGAAAATGTAAATTCAGAGGTCAGGTAAGATTATATATAATTTCTTTTATTGACTGTGTTTTGTGTCGTTTTTTGCGTTTCCCAGATGCTTACCGGCTACCAGCGGAAACATCATTTTTGCATTTGTCGAGCAGGCCAAGCCCAATTCAAGACTTGGATTCATTGCAAGCTGACAACCCTGTAAGCCAGCCCAAGGGCATTTTTGTCACCGAGAACTTATATAAGGTGTCCATACTTAGGGTTTCTTTCTCAACAGGCCGGACCATCTTTCACATCCCGCGACAGAAGCAGAGCCGCACCCTCCTCCTTGCTCTCCCTCAGGTTCTCCTTCCATCTGTCGTAACCCTGACACTTGAATCGTTGCTATTATGGAAAGCTTTGGTTTTTATTCTGAATTAATAGAATTTTTTGTTTAATTAATTATTTGTGTTGCAGAGATGGCCAAGTCAAAGAATCATACTGCTCACAACCAGTCCTACAAGGCCCACAAGAATGGGATCAAGAAGCCTAAGAGGCACCGCTACACCTCTACCAAAGGGGTAACTGATCCGTTTTTAATATTCTTCACTTATTTTATTCATATCCATAGGTTTTGTTTCAATTAACTTGCTTTCTTGCTGATGTTGTGCGTAGATGGATCCCAAGTTCTTGAGGAACCAGAGGTATGCCAAGAAGCATAACAATAAGAGCGGTGAGACAGCCACCGAGGAAGAGTAATGGAGCTCTTTGTTTCCTATGTCCATGTTAGGGTTTATCTTAATAGTGTAGTTCTTTGTTGGGCTTTACTTCAATGACAATACTGTTAAAGCCATTTCTGTTTTGGGTAATTGTTACTGATACTTGTTTTAAGATTGTTAACACTTGTGGGTCTATTCTTGTTCTTGATTTCATTTTAAAGAAATGCTTTTTATCTTTCCTTCTGGCCTTAAATTGCAGCTTATGGCTGATCATATTGCTAATGCTTTCATTTCTTTCCATCCGATTTTGTATTTTTTATTATATATTTTGCCTTGTTATGCTTGCTTGGTTATGAGGAAGTAATTGTATTATGGAATGGGAAAAATTCAGAAATTGGTTATTCCATTCATTTTTGTTTTGAGTTATGATTTGGGATGCAATGGTTGACAAGTGGCTAGGATTGGCTATGGGGAGAGCTGATGGTCTAGAGAATTGGCATGTGCTTGTTCTGTATATATTCAATCGTAGGTAAAATTTGCTTAACTTGTCCCATTACTACTTTGTGTGAAGATCAAGATTTTGTATTCATGTGAGAGTAGATGTTTTGTTTATTGTGGTTTATCTCAGTCGAAAACCGGATCTTGCCCTTGTATCTTCTCAAGTCATATTGAAGAATCAACTTAGCTAGTGTTTGGGAAGGCTATGGACTGTGGCGAGAGATGATACCTGTAATTTTATCTACGCCTTCCATCTAGAAATCGTTTCGAGTAGTTTTCAAGTTTAAATTATATCATTTGTTAATGGACCTTGATTGAGATAAGTTGATTCACATTTGCTGCTGAATAATTGGGTTCCTAACAAGATAAAAAGGATAATATAATAAAAGCATATTTGGATATTACTTAAATAATCTCATTGATGCCATAAATTTGATCCATTCCTTTATAAATATAGTTGCTTTTAGTTTGTCAAAATAAAGAATAAATGAGATCACTTCAACCACGCAAACCTGTGAAATTCTATAAACCGATGAAGTGAACGAAGACTTGGAAAGGGAGCCAAAAAAAAATTGCATTTGCTTAGTTTGACTATCATTATTAAATTATATTTTAGTCTTTATCAATTTTTATACTTTTAAAAGTAAATATTTTTAAATTTTTTATAATGATACAATTGTTAAAATTCAGAGATTAAATAATCATAATAATAACGACGACGACGATGATGCAGGTGTTTTGAGATATAAGCAGTTTTTGGTTCTGGCGGAGAGGTTTGTTCTCTCCACTCCACCCTTTTCCTTGCATATATGTATGGTTTTGGGTGGTGAAGTGTAGGTTTAAAGCTTTCTTCGGAAGGTTTGTTTTGTGGATCTGAGAATGGTTGGCGATACAAGCAAGTCTCTCATGACATCAATTTTCCCTCTGGTAGCCGACTGCTGTGAGTTCAATAAACTTGGAAACCAATTTGTGTTTCTGAATGTTTTTGCTGGTTTCTTCTTGTGTCTGCTCTTGGCTATTCTGGATATGGTGGTTGGGTTCGACGTGGTTAGTTGTCTTGGTTTCTTGGATGTGCAACTGCCTTTCATGTTGCTACCTTCACGTTTTCAGCTGTTGCAAACTCGCAATTAAGGTTTGTTTAACATTACTGTTAAATTTACCGTTGAAAAAATATTTTATTAAAAAATATTAAAAATTATTTTTAATATAAGACAACAAATTTTTCTAAATTGTTGTTTTTAATGGAATTAAAATAGTACTGTTTTTTTCAAAAATTCTCTTTTCTGAACTCTAATGTTAAACATCCCTTAAATCCAATCAGCGTCAAACATACCTTAGATCCAACGGTGGAGGCTTGTTTCGGTGCCTTCCAGACATTTCTTAGAGTTGGGCTTCTTTAGATTTCATCAGTAATCTCTTATTTTCACCGTCACTTTCAATTTGGTCATTCATCTTTAATTTGAGTTCTCTTATAAGAAGTGTACTTTTTTATCTATTAAATGTTTTATTTGTATTTTTTTACATTTCTCTCTCGGTGGTTGAACAAACTCGCACAAATAACAACATGGCACGTTTATTGGGATGTGTTTTGCCCATAGAATCCTTCTCAGCTATTTCCTCTCAGCCCATAGAATCCTTCTCAGCCCATAAAAATATGGCAAGAGTTATTGTATAAATATGCAAACTTTACAAATTTTTTGACTTGATATAAAATTCAAACAAGTATTATGCTATTGATTATAAGCTTTGCAAATTTCTATAAGTTGATTCCCAGTTTTGATGCTAATACAAGCAATACTTATTCCTTTCCTAGGAGGCTAAATCAAAGGTCGGAGTACCCAACTGCCCATACGGGAAATATGAAATTAGATTTTGTAGTTTTCTTTGGTGACAAATCTCTCTTATGATTATGATGTAAGCTTATTCGTGTTCTTGTTTTTATTTGTACTAATGGGTCATTGAATAACTTTATTTGCTCATTACATACAACCAAATTTTTGAGTCATCATTTATCAGTACAGGAGTAATACTCATCTGTCAAGCTTCACGTAAAAATTGTACGTTATGTTTTAAAAAACTAATGCTGTTAAAATGGACTAATTGACCAGCACAGCCGACTCGATCCACGCAAACTCAATCTCAAATAGACCCAATCAAAAAACCCCATGAAAAGCAGCTTTTTAATATTTAGACCTGGTCCACAGCAGGTCCATGGACAGGCGTGAACAGCTTTTTATATAAGAAAATATTTAAATTAAAATTTAAAAAATTAATTAAATTCAAACTATTCAAAAACGATAAATGAAGAAAAATATTATAAATGAAGAAAAATATTATAATCGATAAATAAATTTTAACTTCATATGTTTCTTAAAAAAATCTAAATAAAATTTATTAAGAACCTTTAAATAACAAAATAAACTTATTAAAAACTATAAATACATATTTTTTTTAAATTAATAACATCTAAATTTTATTTAAAAATTGATATATCTTTTATCATTTAGTTGCCATTCAAATTTTGATTTTTATTTATAAAAAAATAAAATTAATGAATAAAATGATGTTGTTTTAATATTTTTTAAATTGGATAACTTGCGGATCCGTCCAGTTAAATTTACGCGAATTAAATCTTAAAACGAACTGGATAAAAAATCTCATTTTAAAAATAGATCTCAAATCTTTTATTCAAATCTGAAAAAAATATGAACCATTTCAAACTGTCCGTGGATTCAAGAAACTATATCTTCTTTGGAATGTTATTGAAAAAGCTTTGTGCTTTATTAACGTCTCCACTTCGGCAAAAACCATTCAACATTGAATTCCATGATGCAATATTTCTACAATGCAACGTCTCAAATACTATAAATGCTTCATTCGGTTCTCACATTTTACTTCCCAAAAAACCCATCAATGATCATTCCATATCTCCTGATCAAGCCATGAATGGCTCTATCAAACCCAAAATCTTCTATATGAACACAAGTTGAAAGTGTTGTCACAAGAACGAGTTCATATGAGCTCACATTTTTAAACTTCATTTATCTAAACAACTGTAGACTTTGGAACAACCTTGCCACATCTTCGCCATTCACTGTTAATAGATGACCAAAACTTCCTTCTCTTTCTCGCAGCTAATTGTGGTCTACATATTCTTCTCTTTCATTTGTGCTTTAGTTTACTCCATTGATAATAGTGATTAGTGGTTTTAAAGAGAGAGAAGTGAATTAGTAGGTGACGGGAAAATATTTATGGAGAAGAGATTATATTTGCATGGAGGAGAAAGGAGTGCAGGTGATGGGTTATTTTTATGGAAGAGAGAGAATATGTTATTTCCACATAAACGTGCCATGTTAGCAACTAAAGATAGGAAGAGTTACTAAAGAGTTTTTTAATATGTAAATTAAAATTCAAGAAATTTTAAGAAAAAAATTAAAAATTACGAGTTGAAAGTCACAAGAAAGATGAGGAACTACCAGTGAAAATTATATGCTGGTCTTGTATTGTGTTGTTTTGGACAACCGTTGTGGTTTGCAATATAGAGGTTTTTTTTTTTTCAATATAAAAAGTTTTGTTTAATGCTGCTCTTTGCACGTTTTTTTTTATTTATTTTTAAAACAAAATCTGCTTTTATATTTTAAAAAAAATGATCTAAATTAAAATCAAAATTGTTCACTGTACTGCTCCAACATTATGACATTAAAACAAGACTATTAAGAACTCATGTGGAGTCTCATTGTCCAAATTATAGCATGAAATGAATTTTACACTTAAATACCTAAGAACTGGAGTTGCATTTAAATGGAATTAGCAACAACCCAAAAGAGATCCCATCCCAACGACCGCCAAGAAAATGGTAAAAAAATTTTTTGATGAAGTTTCTTCTAACAGCGTTGCAAATTTGTCGAGTTGTCTTGCCTGGTAGCATATAGTTCCTTGGCCCTTTTAACACAAGCATATTTCTTCAAAATTTTGTACCATTAGTATTGAGATGCCTATACTGCAACTGGTTCACTCACTTGGCTTGAAACACGAGCTTCAACCTGTCCCCATAAATTAGGAACTTCTGTCACTAGCTTGAACATGATGGTGCTGTCTTCAGCTAAACAAATATATGCAACAAATGTGTGTGAATAATATGAGGACTGGGGAATTAGATAACAGTAGTACAAAATGCATTTTGTGGAAAGAAATTAGTTCAATCCAATCAGATATTTGTATCGGTAATATATGCAGTGTCGAAATTCAGCAATTTTCCATCCAAAGCTGGGTGTGGATATATTAGGTTCATAACCACTAAGCCAAGCCAAGCCTCTCAATCAGTATCATAACCAAGAAATTTGCCTTCTATCAGTTTCCATTTTCCATTTGCATGAATGAAACACAAGGAAGACAACTATAGTGATGGTTGATGTGATATTAGAAGTGAATGTCAGATGAGAAACTGACCTTTGCTGATTTAAAAAGTTCATCAAGTACTTCGGACAGAGTTGGATGTGCATGAACAGCAAATTTTATATCCTGCACTAGGCCAAAATAATTAGCAAGAATATGATATGCACTTCATTTTTTCCCCAAAAAGAATGGGACTAGGGCTAGGGCAGATGGATAATATATATTGACACAAAAATGACAGCCCGTGGAGAACATGCAGGATTTGAATGACAAGCAATAGAAAAGAGTATGGTTTATGAAGGAAACAAAGTTGCGCATATGAATACTCTTCTTAGTCCTCAAGCAGTTCATTGCAAAAGCTCTCGCATAATTAGCAATCTCAGGTAAGAGAACGTGGCACTTTTGGTCAAGAACACCTGCCTGAATACGAGTCCCCAAAGCTATAGCATTGGATGCTTCATGAATGAGATCAGCAGCATGCAACCCAAAAATATGGACTCCGAGTATCTCTCCAGTGTCAGGTCTGTATATCAACTGCATGATGAATGAGGAAACAAAAAAGAGTGACAATGAAGCACCCAAGGAAATCTAACTATATCAACAAAAGTAGATAACTATTAAATAATTTGTATACCAATAAACTTCCAAGGAATATCTTTATAAAGATGACTACTAGCTATTTATTTCAAGAAGACAACAACAGGAAGCCAATCTGACTGGTGTTTGCAGAGGATGGAGGAAAACAATTGAGGAATATAACCTTGGCAAGTCCCTCTCCTTCATTTTCTGCAAGGGCCTTAGTGTTGGCCTTAAAACTTGTCTTGGCAACACTTACTTCAAATCCTTCTGTTTCAGCTTTTTCCCTTGCTTGAGGCTGAGAATGTAATGTTCAGTTAAACGATGTTTCCAAAGCAAAATGAGAACTCTTCTTTGAATTAGACAATGAAAAGGAAATAGAAAGATGAGCGCACCTCTGTCAATCCAACCATACTGATTTCAGGGTGAGTGAAACAAGCTGCCGGAATGCTTAAATGATTTAGCACATGATCTCTTCCAGTGACTTGTTCAACCACTATGTACATGAAAAATGTAAAATGGATTAAAAGAAGCACCAGATTTTGAAGTCACAAGCAACATAACCATTTAGAATTAACCTGAAATTCCTTGAGCACTGGCTGCATGAGCAAGCATCATTTTACCATTTGCATCACCAATACAATACAAGTGAGGCACCTTGCGGTTATTATGACAAATTCAAGTGTTAGTATTTAAAAACAAAAGGCATTAGCCAAAATGTGCGCATAAGGAAATTATCAAACAAACCAGATTTCCATGAGCATCAATAACACGCATACACTCGTCAACAGGGACAAAACCACGTGTCACCACATTGACCTGTGTACATAAGAGAAAACGAATAAGAAGTATTTATTCTTTCAGATACAAGCTACCTAATCTCATCCACTTTATTGTTAATAAAGGGTATATACATTCTCCAAGCCAAGACCATTTGTGAATGGAGCTCTTCCAGTTGCAATTAAAGCTGCATCTACCTACAGCCAAAGCAAAGCCAAAGTTATATCTGATGCCACGGACATATATATAAGATTATAACACATTAGAAAAAGAACTACAGCACATAGTTTTAATGTTTATATAAGGTCGATGTTACATATCTGACTTGCTAAGTGTGCCGATAATAAAGCAGAAACCACAAAGATTCCAGTTTTAGATAATTCCTGCCACCCAGGTATAACTCTCCTCAGGTGGTGGTGAATTAATATGAAGAAATACCAAAATATAAACTTGAACTTGCCTTGTTTAGACAAATAAAAAGAAGGTCCATTTTCATATTAACCACCTTAAGTTCCTAAAAACAGGATATGTAAGTTCATTGACCAAGTTTGTTTCAACCAGTCATACAATAATTTTAAGGATGGACAGAAGCAAATCAACATTTCTGGTGGAGATTAACAAATTTAAGCAGTGGTCCTTTCCACTCACATTATTAGAAGTAGAAGGAACTAACAACATGCTTTCACTTCATAAGTCACCGATAGATATTCTTATCAGCATCAACACTCAAACTTCTAGATTTCGCACAACTCAAATTACCTCCAAAGTATCTCTGTGTTCCTTGGTCTTGGCATCAATAAGCTCAATAGTGACAGGTTTCCCATCCTTTGCTGGAGTGATCTATATAAATAAATACAGAAAAAGATAAATGCAATGTGCCCAATTAAATGATTAAGAGAAGGAAAGGGCATCAATGAAACATATTGACACATCACAAATCTATAAAAAAGCATACAAATATGAAATTTTTAATTACCTTGCTTGCAAATACTCCAGTATGAAAGTCAATTTTCCTTGGATTTATTAGTACTCTTTGAGCCAACTTCCCAATCTCAGGATCAAAGCCAGGCATAAGCTGATCTAGAGCTTCGACAAAGGTGACCTACAAAAGCCCACTTGATTACCGTGATTACCTTTTGAAAAAAGTCTAGATATATTAAGAAAACGAAATTTGAGCAATGCCATGCCAACTAGTGGCATTGATCAAGGTAGACAAGTTATACATTAGCCTAGTTCATTTGTTTCTAGAAAGAAAATCATATTTTAATAGATATGCAAGTCTCAAAGGAAAACAGAAAAAAAAAAAATTTCCTTGGTTCACTTTGAGCTATATATGATATGAAGTATCAAGTGAAACACCTGGTATATGCAAGTTTTACTGCAAACTGAGAGCATAAGCTATAAGATCAACCATTTACCTACTGTGCAGCAGTTAAGTGTAAACTGCTTTGAAGGTTTAAACTGTAAGTATTTAATTGGATTGTGAAGTGAAAGCTTTTAAAATTAGATGCCATATAAGTCAGCCGGAGCCAAGAAACTTCATGTAAAATAAACATGGAATCTTGGGCCAGTCATTCAAGATACACATATCACGCATCAAAAGGAATGTAAGCATCTTCAATACCTAAGTATTTTGGAATGAATTTTTTATTTTATTCCAATTGAATTGATCTTTATAAGATTTGAGTATTTATATACAAAGAATCAACCTAAATCAGAAATTAAATAGGATCCCAAAAATCTGAATCCTCCTAATTAGAAACCTACCATGTTAGTCAACGCTCCCCTCAAGTTGGTGTATAGATATCACATGTTGAATCACACATCAGTTGTGGAAAGGGGTAATGTGCCCCTTATATGGGCTATAGGCACTCCTCCCCCTCGAGCTAGCTTTTGGGGTGAGTTAGGCCTGGCCCAAATTTAACATGGTATCAGAGCCTCCCCATCCGATGTTGGGCGCCTCATAAATGTGCCACGCACCAGTAAAAATTTTGGTCGTGAGGGGGTGTGTTGAATCCCACATCGGTTGTGTAAAGGGGTAATGTGCCCCTTATGGGCTATAGGCACTCCTCCCCCTTGAGCTAGCTTTTGGGGTGAGTTAGGCCTGGGCCAAATTTAACATCACACATGCGCAACTTGCAAACCAAAATGTGATAGGTTTTGTTGTTGAGCCCTTCGGTAAACACATCAGCTAGTTGTTTATCGAAAGTCACATGATCTAATTTCAAAACAATATTTATTAACTTTTCTTTAACAAAGTGTTGATCAATCTCTATATACTTCATTCGGTCATGTTGAATCAGATTGTGAATTATACTGATGGCAGCTTTTTTATCACAGTACAAAGGGAGTTTGTCCCTCTCCAATAGTTTCAATTCTT
Source organism: Manihot esculenta (assembly GCF_001659605.2). Taxonomy (NCBI): domain Eukaryota; kingdom Viridiplantae; phylum Streptophyta; class Magnoliopsida; order Malpighiales; family Euphorbiaceae; genus Manihot; species Manihot esculenta. The sequence continues at coordinate 643,808 of NC_035175.2, read as the reverse complement.
CCAACAATCTTTGCAATCATAGGAGTTCACAAACACCTCGTACCATCGCTCTATATTCCGTCTCAACACTTAATTGAGTAACAATACTTTTGTTTTTATTTTTTCAAGTGACAAGATTTCTCTCACAAGTGTGCGGTAACCACTAGTCGATCTCCTATCATCAAGGGATCTAGCCCAATCTGCATTTTTGAATGCATTTATGTAAAGATGGCTGTGTTTAAAGAATAGAACATTTTTTCTAGGAGCAAATTTCAAGCATCTCAAAATGCGAAAAACAGCTTGCATGTGAGACTCACGAGGATTATGCATAAACTGACTGACTGCATATGTTATGTCTGGTCGAGTATGCAAAAGATACGTCAGTCTGCCTACCAACCTCTAATATCTACCAATATCCACTGATTCACCAATTCCTGCATGTAGTTTGTGATTGCTCTCAATTGGAGTTTCTGCTGGTTTGCAGTCTAACATACCAATTTCTTCCAAAAAATTTAGAATGTATTTTTTCTGAGAAATAAAAATTCTTTTCTTTGATCCGACAACCTCAATTCTCAAGAAATATTGAAGTTTCCTAATTCTTTAATTTTGAACTCTTGAACCAAAAGCTTTTTCAACTGAGTCATCTCTTTAATGTCATCTCGTGTCATTACTATGTCATCAACATAGACTATGAGAAAAGTAATTTTATCATTGTAATGCCTGATAAATAGGATATGATCAACATTGCTCTGTTGATAGCCAAAGGAAATCATAACTCCACTGAATCAATTAAACCAAACTCTGAGTGGCTACTTCAACCTATACAAAGTCTTCTTTAGCGTGCAAAACTTTTCTTGTGTTTTTTCATTAGCAAATCCAAGAGAAATTTCCATATACACTTCCTCCTTCATATCTCCATGAAAGAATGCATTTTTCACATCAAATTGTTGTAGGTCCCAGTCAAGATTTGCAGCGCAAGGTCGCAAATGTCTCCAGGTAATACACTCCATAGGTTTTAAGTGTATCCCTTGGCAATTAGTCTGACCTTGAATTTTTCAATTGATCCAAGAGAAAAAGTTAGAAATAGAATGCTTTGTGCAAGACCTAACTCCTTTTCTTTGAGCAATTGGTTTATTTAAATCATTAATGGGCTCAAGGTTTAGGAATAACTCACCAGATAGAGAAAAGAAAGATTCATGATACTGAGTAGGCTGCACGATGGCTTTTTCTGCTTCTATTGTGTCTCTTCTTGAGTATCTCTTAAAATCTTGTTTATCCAAATGCCAATTATCTTTTCCTGATCACTAATAGTCTCCCCTGTATAGTAGTTTTCTCTAGAGTAAAATGCTCTAGAGTTATAGAACTAAGAATCATCTCTTCTTTCTTATTGTTCTCTCTCTGAAAAGGTGATGAGATAGTACTGAAGTAAAGTTCAGTCTCTCTAAACGTAACATCCATACTGATAAATTAGATAAAGGGTGATAACACTTGTAACCCTTATGTGTGAAAGAATACCCAACAAACACACATTTAAAAGCCTTTGGATTGAGCTTCCCACCTGTCCTAGTATGAAGAAAACACATGTATCCAAACACATTTGTTGGAATAGTATAAGCATTTTCTCTTATAGCACTTCTAAAAGGCCTTTAAAGACATGAGTTTTGAGAGACATTCTATTAATGAGACAAGCTGCGGCTAAGACTGCATCTCCTCAATAGGTTTTTGGAAGGTTCATGGTGAAAAGGTGAAAAGAAGAGATCGTCTACTTCCAACAGGTGTATTTTTTCTTCAACAACACCATTTTGAGCATTAGTGCAAGGACAACTAATTTGATATACTATCCTATTAGACTCCAAATAAGCAAAAAAATGTCCATTCATGTACTCTGTGCCATTATCAGTTCTTAGAACTTTTACCTTAGTATCAAATTGAGTACAAACCATATTGTGAAAAGATTGAAAGCAAAAAAATATATCACTTTTTGCCTTTATCAAATAAACCCAAGTCATGCGAGTGCAGCAATCAATAAAAGAAATAAACCAACGATTATCAAACAGTGAGGCCATTTGAATAGGTTTCCAAACATCAAAATGGATGGTCACAAAAGGAATCGTACTCCTATTGTTACTTGAGGGATAAGAGGTTGTTGTACACTTAGCTACTCACAAGTATCACAAACTAAAGAATCATACTAAGCCTTGGAAAATAAATGAGGATAAAGTTTCTCTAAAATAAAGAAAGATGGTTGTCCTAGCAGTCGATGCCACAGTATGATTTACTAGTTGACATCCTGATTTCTTTCAAAAAGAGCCGAGGTGAATTCAATCTTAGATTCACTTTCAACATATATAAGCCATCGTGCAGTCTATCATTGCCAATCCTCTTCCTAGTTTGAAGGTCCTGAATAATATAATGGTCAGGAAAAAAATTAATTTTACAGTTAAGAGTTTTGGTAAAAGTACTGACAGATAAAAGATTAATAGGTAAATGAGAAACATGAAGAACAGAGGATAGCATAATATTGAAAGTACAAACAATCGATTCAGTTTTAGAGACAGAAACAAAAGAACTATCGGCTATTCTGACTATGTCCTTTTGTAGACATGGAAGATAATTAAGGAAGCTTTTAGAAGAGGCTGTCATATGTCTATTTGCACCAGAATCAATAATTCATGGAGATGACATGTTAGAAGATAGCAATAAAGCGAACAAAACAATGACAAGAGGTTGTCCAACTAAATCGAATACTCAGTCAACACCCAACTTCAATAAAAAAAATCCTTGCAGCAACAAAGCCAAAAAAATACCCTAAAAGAGGATAAAAGGAGGCTGCCCACACCCACACCACATAAATACCTAACCAACTCCCAATAGGGAAAGGAACAGTAGTAGAAGGCTGGAAACAGAAACCCAAGGTCAACGGTGGCAGTCAGACGTGAAGATCCTTGCCGAAAATGGGGTCACGCATCGGCAATGAGTGGCGCATGAGGGTCACGCACCAGCAGATGATGCACCAGAGACGAACGGATGGCCGGCGAGGAGGCCGTGATCCTTCTCAAAGTGGCGGTGATGAAAGAAAAAAGGCCTAGATATGAGAGTACCAAATTTGGTTGCTTAGGGTTTTGGAAATTCAAAATTGAATTAGAACTCTAAATCAAGCTTAGGCTCTGATACTATGAAGAATTTTGGAAATAATTTTTTATTCTATTCCAATCGAATTAATCTTTACAAGATTTGAGTATTTATACACAAATAATCAATCTAAATTAGGAATATTTATAATAAGAATAAAATCTTTGTAATCAAGCCTAATTAGTATCCAAAAAATCTAAATCCTCCTAATTAGAAACCTTCTATATTGATCAACAATGCCAAGTTAGGCACCACTGGCAGGAAAATATAATACAGATGAGGTCATTCTTTTCAAGTTATATACTAATTTTCCCCGATTGACTATCCAAGACAATTCTTTCCAATAATAAAATATAGAGAAAATGACAAGTTATTAGATGCTACCTCACTTCCAAGTGCAGTATATACATCGCTGAATTCTAGACCAATATAACCGCTTCCTACAATTACAATCCAATCAGGAACAAACTCCAGTTTGAGTGCATGGTCACTTGTAATTACAGTCTTCCCTGCAGGTCATTATTGTTGAATTAGAATACTAACAAGCAAAAAAAGCCAGACATTGCAGACAATTACATCAATGTACTTGAAAATGAACTCTAGGATCATTAGACAGATAACCCGATTTCCCCAAGCAGTATTATCCTCTAGACTGGTTGTGAATTATTCTTATGAAGCTAAGTCCTCTTTACTATTTGGGGTTATGGCCCAGCAAATCCCACTACTAAGTGATAAAATCATAACAGCCTTTCGTTAAATGGTAATGCCTAAACATAAGCTCAAAGAATTGTTCATAACATAACATGTTATCTCCTGAATACACAAGCAACTGAACAAGATTAATCCTATTTTTGTTATGCTTGAACCAAGTACCTCTTAATCATATCGAATTAATTTAGAGGTAGTCGTACCAGAGCAGATACAAAATCAAAATGTTTAAGTCCATATCTGCCAATAAAGGATATAGAATTTCTAAAAGCAATTCCCCAGAATTTCGAACATTCTGAATTCCCAACTATTAATTAACATGATAAGAGGAAAAGTGCAGGCAGCAAGCATCTAATATAAGACTGACAAAAGACCGTAAATTCTTACCATCAACTTCAATGCCCTTGGGGACAAAAGGAACAGAACCAGTAGCTATAATTATATCTTTTGCAGTCACTATGGTCTCAGGGAACCCAGCTTTCCCATATTTCACTTTTTGTGGGCCCTGAATGAAGAAATGAAAATCACATCGAAAAAATAATTTCTAGTGCATATCAAAATTAACATAGCATAAAAGTGAGATGACATATTATATTATACGAATATTCAAATCACAAGTGATTTATTAAAATGTATGTTGTAGTCCCACCAATTCTGTACAAGTAAAATGTAACTCACCAGAATTGTGCCAACACCAGTCAATATGTCTACGCCTAGTGCCTTTAATGAATTTGTTAAATTGTTACGAATTTTCGAAGCAAGGTTATTTGCGTGGTCAGCAACTCCCTGTCTGTCATATCCTGCTGCTGAAACCTATGAGGGAAAAGAACAGTGCCGTAAACAAAGCTTTGACAAATATTTTACGTGTTTGCATAGTAAACTAAATATAAGGTTTTGTTCTTCAAATGCAGAATGCTAAAAGCATTAGGTGAAGGAAAGTAATAAAAAAATTAAACAAATGAAGAATGTATGCTTGGTACATATTGTCTTCTTCCTTTTCGTTCCAGATTGAGCGTGTTTTTAAAGCAGCAAATGTGATAAATAAATCCCATTACCTGCAGACCCAAAGCTTTCAAATGATGCTCACTCTGAAGTTCACGCATCCGACCACTGACAGCCAGAAGAGCTTTTGAAGGAACACATCCTCTGTTTACGCACGTGCCGCCCACCACATCTCCCTCAATGATAGCGGTCTTCAGACCCTGTATTTATGGTACTTTAAATTCATACCCATTTTCATACAATAAAATCCAACTAAAAGCTATCTTTTATTACCAGCCAAGTTTCATCCTATGCTATAATTATCAATTCAGTGACGTCTTCAATATTTGTCACTGAGCTCCGCAAATTGGTTAATTCGAGATTCCAAGCTACTAAATCAAATTATTAAAAAGTTCAACTTGTGTCAACATTTAGTCAACTCTTTCAGCTAAAAATTCTAACTAGCGCAAACTAAAGTTCACAGATGATCTAAGTTCAAAAGCGCGAGCAAGCTAGGCGTTAAGAATACCTTCTCGACGGCATGAAGTGCAGCCCCGTGACCACCAACACCAGCTCCGATAATGACCAAATCGTAATCGAACGACTTTGGAGTGCTTCCATTATCAGCGAGGGAAGCTGAAATTGTTTTTGAGCGAGTTGGAGAGGGAAGCTGAAGTCCTCGACAAGAGTGAGACCGAGAGAGAGAAAAGAAACCTAAGGTCTCCCTTCTCAGACCACAGAAACGGAGATTTATAGGCTTAGAGGGAGCAAAAGGGAGGGAATCGAAGGTGTGATTTGATCTGGGAACTGTAGTGGGCTGAGAGAACGAGAGCGAAAATGAAGACTGCATTTTGATTTCTGTAGTGCGGAAAGCTATTTGAGAAGAAGATCCGAGGTAAGGAGGATAAAATGGAAGAGGCAATGGGAGAGTTTTTGTGGGGTTTAACTGTTAATTAATCATTGAAGCTCTTTGAGAAATCCGTTGAGAGTTAGAACGAGGCGGAGTTATCAAAGTGCGGCGGATGAACCACCTCTTTACTGCTACTCTTCCATTTTGGTTGGTTGTCCTGTTTTGCTATCGTACGCATGTCGCGCACCAGTTGACGTTGCTTTTATTTACTATTTATTAACTTAAATTATTCAAAATCTCATGATTTTCAAATACATAATTATTATCACCGTGAATAATATATTATGTATTATCAGTTGGATATTGGATGAATGATAATGCAATTGTATTGACAGTGCAAATTAGTTTAATATATTATACAGTAGGAGGGTGAATTTAAACCGTAATCTCTTTATTTTTAACCTTTAATCAAAACTAAGGACTGTCTACAACTGCCCCTTACTTGTATCACAGTTGTTGATGTTTGCATTGGCTACACTTCTGATTCAGGCGTGTTGCTGCAAATTATAATCATCAATTTAATCTTGGTTTACTTGTGGAAAATAGCATGTGTTTAAAAATTATTTTTATAAAAAATATTTTTAATATAATAATTTACTTTTTATTACTTTATTATAATTTAAATAATAAAAGAATAAAAAATTTAACTTCCCTCTTTTACTATAAAAATATTTTTTATTAATTAATTTTTTTAACATTTCAAGTGTGAAAAAATACACAAGTTTTTATGGATAATATTTTATATGAAACAAATAAAGCATCCAAGGAACTATGATTCAGTTTTAATTGAAATTCAAGCATGCATATTGTTTTAAGAAGAAAAATTCAAATTGATAAAAAAAAAAATGAAATACTAGATATGGCAAGACACTGGACAATGTGTAAATTTCAAAATACAGTAATTACTTTCAACACAACTTGAGAACAGAACTATTTATAACTTTGTAAATTTTTAGAAAAGGATTGTTGCACAATGATCTTCACTTGTAACATGTTTTTTTTACTTTTTTTTCTCTGAATGTTCTCACAATAGTTTATGAGTAATTATAGTTAGAGGTTCTATAAACCTTGAATTGAGTTGGCTTATATAAAAACTACAGTTTTTTTCTTGATCCCTTCCTTTTCTTTTTCCTCAAGGCCTTTGGCTGCATTTACTATTTTCTGTTTCAAAGCGTCCTCAACTCATTTAGGATAAATGCCAACTATTATATCATCCACTTACGAAAAAAAAAAAAAAGAGTTTTCTCATTTTTAAATGGGGTGGATTTTAAATTTTATTTCTTTCTTGCAAATCAGAGTTGATATATGAAGTAAGTCGTGAATATACATGTTTTTCTTCTATATTAGTATAGCATAGTTTTCTCTAAGCTATATTGATAGGTATTAAAATTATTAAAAGTAATTTATTAAAAACTAATAAATATGAATTATGTATAAGCGAACAGTATCGAATCCGCAAGAACTTAATACTAAGAATTTTTAAACAACCACTAAGAAAATAAATAATAAAAATAAAAAGAAATTTTTGATAATGAGCTAAATAAAAATTAAAATAATTAAAAAAAACGATAATTAAGGGAGAATAAAATCAATGTAAACAAATTCTAGTTGAAGTATATGATCAATTTCAGTTATTAGAATTGATTATAGAAACAAAAGTATTTTTATTCATTTCAATAAATTAGTTCTGATTATGGAAAACGCTCCACATAACCAATCTCTCATTAGGTGTAAATTAATTAGGAAACGTTCGCTAATTAACTCTAGTCAAAAATTTGAGATTTTATTTATCAACTGCCTTAAGAATTAGATAGACTCAATTCTAACCAACAAACCAAACCACGTGGTGAGTTTAAGTTAGATCATACAATTTCTTAGTCGGTTATACTAATTGTTACTTATTGTTGAATAACTTACGTAATTACGGAGTTCAAGCATTCAAACTAATAATATATTACTTTGAAATTATGAACAATAAGCCCTATTGATCAAACAACAAAGCAATAATAATATTAAGAACTGAATTTGCATAAATATTAAAAAAATAAAAGATGAATAATTGTGTTTAGATATAAACTGAAATTTCATCCTAACTTCAATTAGAAATAAAGAGTTTAATCACTCATGACTTTTAAAGAAAATACAAAAGAGAATAGAGAATTCAAGATGAAGGCTCAATACTGAAGAAGAAATGTTGTGGTTGTTCTTAATGATGGGCGCATATAGGTGCTTAACCCTAGTAAAATCTTTTTGGGAATAGGAATTCTTCTTTGTTTTAAATTAGAAATTATTCATTTAATATGTTTTTTCCAATAATAGAACTCCTTGATTTGAGGAGGATATGGTGCCTCACTGAAGGAGGAGAAATCGCATGGGTCCCGCGACTTTTAATGAGGAGACCTGGTCTTTTTATTTTCAAAATTGAATTTTTTCCGCTCACTATTAGATTCTATGTAGACTGTTGATTTGCCCAGTGGTTTGGACAAGTCACTGGTCAAATCCACCATCTGAGAATGGTCAACTCAACTTGCGGGTCTGGGCCATTCTTGGCTTTTGTGCAGTATGATCATTCGGTGGATTTGCCCAAATCGCTGATCAAGTCAATTTCAGCACTTTTAAACTACTTTTTATCAAATTTTCTTCTCTTTTTGCTTTTCTGCGAAATGTAACTAAAAATACAAAATTAGTAAGAAAAATATTCAATTCAATATTAAGAACAATATGAAAAATGTGTTAAAATTATGTTCAATCAAATACCCCCACACTTAACTTATTGCTTATCATCAAGTATAAGACAATTTAGACAATTTAACCCTTTTCTACTTGATCCTGATGTTCACTTAGTTTACTACTCTAAACTCCTAAACTAAAGCATCACAGTGCTACTAACATGCACTAAGGTTATCCTTCCCCTCTTTATTTTTTTTTACTAACCGTGACTCAAAGGTGTTTTCTTCAAAAGAGAGAGAATTAATATTTTCATTCATGCACAAATATTCTTCGATTTGACAATGCAGCTTGTAGCACGACCTGCCCTTACCACTTTAGTATACATTCAATCTTAAGCACTTTATTATTGCTTAAAAAGTCATCAACATTTTTAGGCGATGGTGCATATTTTTGATACCCATATTTTTGATACCCACCCTCGGTTACTCAGTTGGTCACATTGTTTAAGTGGCTACTAACTCTACTCATAGTCTTTGACCAATGGAGCAAGTTTTAATTTGTGCTGTGTACTTTAAATTTTCTGCTTTTCTCCCCCTTTTTTTATATGATTTGACTATTGTGGTTTGAGCAAATCAAGGCACCAATCACTGCATAAGCCATTCCTATCACACACATTTTTTAGATTTGCTCATCCTTCTGCTGATTAATGACAGCCATTTAAACCAAGTTGAGTAAAAAGATTCAAATAAAAAGAGATTCTCAAAAATGAATGCAATCTACTGTAAGTGATTCAATAAAGATTTAAAGTGTGAACAAACAAATGGGGTCATGGGAGAGAGGTCTTTATGACTTTATTGTCATGCTTATTAAAAAAAAGTTGTGACATTCTGTGAAATTCTATGCATGTATGAAAATATGAGAAGAAATATGTGAAAAACTGTATGTACAATGCGTATCAGCCAGTACCAATATAATAACCCCCCACCTATTCTAAACATTGTCCTCAATAGAAAATAAAATATAGAGTAGGATAGTAACTTCCCAGGGGTGTGGATTTGGACAAATCCATAGCAAAATAAATGGTGTTGGTGAGCTCCAGGCAGAAAGTGATTAACCAGGAGTTACAACATGTCCTCCATATATTGAATACGAGCATCAATTCTGTCCAATCCAGCATCCACAGAGTGATTAGGAGGAGCATCAGTCGGTGCCTCTGCTGGAGTTGCTGCTGATGTTGGGCGATTCCTTCAAAATACACGCTCATTGCGTAGCATTACTTGTAATACCCGGCTAAATCAGGCATCGGAATTCCTACCGTCCGGTGGAATTCAAGAATGTCAGAGGATTCTAGAAGGGTAAGAGTGAAGGTTTTATAAAATGGTTTTAAGTGTTTCAAAGGTTTGATTCAGAAAAGAGTTGAGTTTTGTGGAGAATTGGCCTAAGGAGTTTCTGCCAGGATTCGGCCCCCGAATGTTAAGTTCGGCCGCCGAAAGTGCCCAATGTTCGGCCCCCGAAGGTTATGTTCGGCCCCCGAAAGTTGCATGGTTTTGCATGCAGTTTCGGCAGCCAAAGCTGAGGAGGTCGGTTCGTTGTGCACACTCCTCAATCTGTGGTTTGGCCAGGTGTTCACCTCCACATCACCACAGAGGGTTATGCCACGTCTCCCATGACTCATCTGCACGCTTTAATCAGCTCATGCAGAGGGTTTGGGCATTTGCAAAGGGGTTGAACGTTTTTGAGAGAAAAGAGAGAAAAGTGAGGTTTTGGTAATAGTTGAAGAGGAGTTGCTGAGTTGGCTGTTCCTCTTCTGTTTTCAAGAGGTAAGTGAGAAGCTTATGTTTGTTTTAATGAGTGTTAACAGCTTTTAAAGAGGTTAAGGGTAGAGTTGCATGTTTAGGTTTTAAAGTTGAGTTTTGGATGTTTTCATGGTGTAAGCTTGTATATATTGTATAGTTGCTGTTTTGTTGGGGTTGATAGGTAGTTTTGGACCCCTTGGAGCATATACTTGAGTATATGTTAGTGAAGGAGGAGTTATGCATGTTGAAGTGGTGTTGGTGCTTGGCAGGAGATGGTTGTGCACGAAGCTGAGTTCTGGATGAACTCAGGTTCGGCCGCCGAAGGGAGGATTCGGCCGCCGAACCCCTTGTGAAGGTAGTTCCGGCTGCCTAAGGTTGCCTCTGAAAGAATGGACTTTCGGATCTGTCCTGCACGTTCGGCCGCCGAAGGTGCCGCCGAAGGTGTCCTGCCTAGCTTTTCCTTTGCATGTTCTAAGTGATTGTTTTATGAGCTTTTAGAGGGATTTTGGGAAGTTGGTTAAGAGTTAGTAAGAGTATGTTTGACACCTCAATCGAGTCCTTTTGTGTAGGTTTGGACCCGACAGTTCAGGGAGGTTGTCAGGATTAGCAGTTTCAGAGTCAGTACAGGTTCTGCTAGAGGAGCAGAGGTGAGTAGAACTAAACTTAATCTTTTTATTAAAGAAACATAATGCTTTAGCATAGTTCATGCATCATGGATGCTATGATTTATATTAGGGTGATTGCATTAGAATCACGAAGTTGTTGCATTGCATATTATTGTTGATTATGTGATCAGAGGTTAGGTGGACCCAGGCGACTCCAATAGCCTAAGCTTCGGCTCCTGTCATTGTGTCAGGTCAGTTGGGCAAGTACATGTTGGAATGCCCAGTGTAGCTCCTTTGGGGGGGCCAGTATTGACAGAGGGTATTTTTGGGGTCATGTCTACCTTACTAGAGATTGGACCAAGGCGACTTCAATAGCCCGTCGAGGGAGTTTTGGGGTCATGTCTAATCCAAGATATATTGAGATGTTTGTTTGGTGATGCATTTTCATATATAGTGCGTATGAATGAACTGTTTTCGGTGTTTCTACTCACTGGGCTTTAGAAGCTCATCCCTTTCCCTTAATCCCAGTTTTGCAGGTTCAGAGTAGCTGGGAAGGGCAGAAGTATCAGAGGTGCTAAAGGATTGCTTGTGTAATAGTTAGTATGGACATGATGTAAATTAAAGAGATATATGTTACAGATGTCAGTGTGGTAATAAGATAGACTGTGCTTTTGCCTATAGTGTATGTTAATCCCTTGAGTATATGCATGTATCCTGTTTTATAGTTTCTTGATGAGAAATGAGTCAGACCAGGCTTAATACATGTTGTGTTTCGAAAACCCAGTGACTCATAACTGTGAGGGAAGACAGGGTTTAATTCCCTTGACTCAAGACCAGTGCAGAGGAAAGACCAGGTTTGATTCCTGTGACTCTATGGTAGCCAAGTTCACTTATGATATGCTGACCCTACAGAGTGGGTTCTATGCTGCAGAGCGCCTAGGGCATGGAGGTTACTTGGTAGCGTGTCACTGGTGTATTATAGATAGCCTGAGGGCTAGCTCAGATTAGTATATCTGAGTATTGTGGTTCATATGCATGGACCTTCAGAGAGTGTTTTAAAGGTTAAGTCTGGTTGTTTTTCGTAACAGTTAATAGTCCAGTCGGATCATGTATGGGATTTTAACAGGTACACAGAGTTCATAGCAGGCTTACTACGGGTCTAGGCGGCCTTAAGCCGATCTGGATCCTAGTGCCGAGCAGTTTGGGCCGTTACACAGAGGGTACCGGTTTCCGGGCTGTTACAGATGGTATCAAAGCATAGGGCCTCCGGAGTACGATGTTTTACATCGGAAAGAGGTTGGTCTAGAAGTCATACTCAGGCAAAGCACAATAAGTACAATCATGTCCACTAGGCTAAGATGTTAAGTTGTTTTGCATGCTGATGTGAAATGCCCATGAATATAAGCATGTGCCTTAAAGTTATGATAAGTATGCATGTATCTGTTGTAGTTCATGTGTTTTCATATGAACATGTGTGCTAATGATTGTTTCGTGTGTGTTGTTCTTCAGGAGAGCTCAGATGAGTGGTGCTGGTTACCTTGTGGAATCAGATCCGTCTGAGGAGTCTTTTGAGGACATTAGAGAAGGAATAGATCTAGGAAGAATGTCAGAAAACAGAAGAGAGTTAGAAGTAGATGTGCAAAGAAGGAATGTTGGTATACAGGTGAATATGGATGATGAATCTTTAGGTGTTGATCAGACCAAGGATTCTAGGATAGGAGAGAATGATCCTTCCTTATGGAGTACAGCTTCCTGGAAAGGAGCAAAGTGGGGGAAAGCTACAAAGAAAAAGGTTAGGGGCTTTAAAGGGTCAACAAAGCGAGAGTTAGGGAATAGTGGTGCTGGTCCAAGTTCTGGCATAGGCAAGCCACAATGTTTGAGGTGTGGTAGATTGCATAAGGGAATCTGTCTGGCAGGCACAATAGGATGTTATAGATGCGGTCAGAAGGGGCATGTGATTCGTGAGTGTCGTATGATGCCTTGGATGGTTCGGTCCCAGCGGTCTTTTTCAGGTAGAAAGGCTCAGCAGGGAATAGCCCCATCAGATCCAGTGGTGCCAGGTATGCTCTTTTTGAGAGTTTTGATGTATATCTTTGTTTTTGTGGATCCTAGTAGGATTGAAAGTAACAGAAGGTAATAGAGTTACATGTTCAGAGTAAAAGTAAAAGAGATAGAGAGTAAGAGAAAAGGTAATAGTTAAAGGAAAGTAAATCAGAAAAGAGTAAGAGAGAGAGTTGCTATGAAATGTTATGTTTCAGGTTTCTTTAATCCCAGGCATAGTGAGAATTGGTTTCTCAAGAAAGAGTACGTAAGTAAGTTAAAAGCAAAAGGAAAAGTGAATCAGATCAGAGTAAGATAAGAGTAAAGTCAAAAAGAAAGGTTAGAGTTAGTCTGGGAATGGGTGGTAGTTGAGGCAGAGAAAAAGGGTTAGCTTTTTCTGAAGGTTCCCGAGGAAGTTCCATTTGCTTTAGTTTGGATCTTCATCCTGACTCAGTAAAAGGTTGCCACATCAAACACGGTGACGTCAGGTACGTTCACTTGAAAGTGTTTGGATGTGTATGCTAGTTGTTTTGAACCCCAGTGTTTCGCTTTCCTTGTTTATGTGAGCTGTTGATAGGTTTGGGTTTGATGACTTCTGGGCTTATAGTGTTTTTCTTGGGTCAGTGGACCTAAGTGTGATCCATCTGAGGTAAAGTCAGTCAGTTCAGTTCAGAGTTTGTGGTGGGTAGATGCGATCCAGCTGACCTTATGGTTCTAGATTTGACTGTGTGATGTCATTCTAGGGCGGATTGAGGCATTACTCACGGTACTACCTGTGTCCGTAGAGACAAGGTAGGAGAGGTTATAGTTGACGATGGATCAGCGTAGTCCTTTGAGGGGGACAGAGTATAGCTGCCTAGAAGTTGATGTCAGCCCTGTCGGCTCATAGTGTTCAGGAAAGGTTATCAGAGGGTTGTTTTAGCTCTTGTGAGTGCGTTTGTCAGGACAGGGAATCAGTCTCAGTACCTTTTCTAGTGAGTTCTAGATGTTTCCCAGGCAGGCTGTCAGGTTTACCATCGGTCAGGGAGGTAGGGTTGGAATGAGAATGGTATCTGGACGCAGAACCATTGCTTCCTTTCTTTCCTCTACCGAATGGCACCTACAGAGAGAGAGCTAAGAGTTTTCTGAATAGTGAATAGAGGCGTGGTAGATAAAGGTTTTATCTGACTTAGTACCTCACCCTGGTCTATGTACAAGTTGGTGTGGGAAACGAACGATGAATCCTTCAGGTTTTGCTCTGATCGGTTAGTAGGTTTCCTTGTTAGGAGTGATGATCTTTTAGCTGTGCTGCTAAAAGTTGTTTATGGTTTTTGGTGTGAGCAATGCTGCCAGTTGAGAGTTTGGAATAAAGGGTAGAAAAGAGGTAGGTAAGAAAAGATAAAGAGCAAATGAATAAGGATCAGAGTAGCGCAGCGAAAGCTGTGGAGTTGAGAATAGTTTAAGATCTTGCCTGTTATTTGTTTGTTTTGTTTTTAACATTCGAGGACGAATGTTTTATAAGGGGGAAAGATTGTAATACCCGGCTAAATCAGGCATCGGAATTCCTACCGTCCGGTGGAATTCAAGAATGTCAGAGGATTCTAGAAGGGTAAGAGTGAAGGTTTTATAAAATGGTTTTAAGTGTTTCAAAGGTTTGATTCAGAAAAGAGTTGAGTTTTGTGGAGAATTGGCCTAAGGAGTTTCTGCCAGGATTCGGCCCCCGAATGTTAAGTTCGGCCGCCGAAAGTGCCCAATGTTCGGCCCCCGAAGGTTATGTTCGGCCCCCGAAAGTTGCATGGTTTTGCATGCAGTTTCGGCAGCCGAAGCTGAGGAGGTCGGTTCGTTGTGCACACTCCTCAGTCTGTGGTTTGGCCAGGTGTTCACCTCCACATCACCACAGAGGGTTATGCCACGTCTCCCATGACTCATCTGCACGCTTTAATCAGCTCATGCAGAGGGTTTGGGCATTTGCAAAGGGGTTGAACGTTTTTGAGAGAAAAGAGAGAAAAGTGAGGTTTTGGTAATAGTTGAAGAGGAGTTGCTGAGTTGGCTGTTCCTCTTCTATTTTCAAGAGGTAAGTGAGAAGCTTATGTTTGTTTTAATGAGTGTTAACAGCTTTTAAAGAGGTTAAGGGTAGAGTTGCATGTTTAGGTTTTAAAGTTGAGTTTTGGATGTTTTCATGGTGTAAGCTTGTATATATTGTATAGTTGCTGTTTTGTTGGGGTTGATAGGTAGTTTTGGACCCCTTGGAGCATATACTTGAGTATATGTGAGTGAAGGAGGAGTTATGCATGTTGAAGTGGTGTTGGTGCTTGGCAGGAGATGGTTGTGCACGAAGCTGAGTTCTGGATGAACTCAGGTTCGGCCGCCGAAGGGAGGATTCGGCCGCCGAACCCCTTGTGAAGGTAGTTTCGGCTGCCTAAGGTTGCCTCCGAAAGAATGGACTTTCGGATCTGTCCTGCACGTTCGGCCGCCGAAGGTGTCGCCGAAGGTGTCCTGCCTAGCTTTTCCTTTGCATGTTCTAAGTGATTGTTTTATGAGCTTTTAGAGGGATTTTGGGAAGTTGGTTAAGAGTTAGTAAGAGTATGTTTGACACCTCAATCGAGTCCTTTTGTGTAGGTTTGGACCCGACAGTTCAGGGAGGTTGTCAGGATTAGCAGTTTCAGAGTCAGTACAGGTTCTGCTAGAGGAGCAGAGGTGAGTAGAACTAAACTTAATCTTTTTATTAAAGAAACATAATGCTTTAGCATAGTTCATGCATCATGGATGCTATGATTTATATTAGGGTGATTGCATTAGAATCACGAAGTTGTTGCATTGCATATTATTGTTGATTATGTGATCAGAGGTTAGGTGGACCCAGGCGACTCCAATAGCCTAAGCTTCGGCTCCTGTCATTGTGTCAGGTCAGTTGGGCAAGTACATGTTGGAATGCCCTGTGTAGCTCCTTTGGGGGGGCCAGTATTGACAGAGGGTATTTTTGGGGTCATGTCTACCTTACTAGAGATTGGACCAAGGCGACTTCAATAGCCCGTCGAGGGAGTTTTGGGGTCATGTCTAATCCAAGATATATTGAGATGTTTGTTTGGTGATGCATTTTCATATATAGTGCGTATGAATGAACTGTTTTCGGTGTTTCTACTCACTGGGCTTTAGAAGCTCATCCCTTTCCCTTAATCCCAGTTTTGCAGGTTCAGAGTAGCTGGGAAGGGTAGAAGTATCAGAGGTGCTAAAGGATTGCTTGTGTAATAGTTAGTATGGACATGATGTAAATTAAAGAGATATATGTTACAGATGTCAGTGTGGTAATAAGATAGACTGTGCTTTTGCCTATAGTGTATGTTAATCCCTTGAGTATATGCATGTATCCTGTTTTATAGTTTCTTGATGAGAAATGAGTCAGACCAGGCTTAATACATGTTGTGTTTCGAAAACCCAGTGACTCATAACTGTGAGGGAAGACAGGGTTTAATTCCCTTGACTCAAGACCAGTGCAGAGGAAAGACCAGGTTTGATTCCTGTGACTCTATGGTAGCCAAGTTCACTTATGATATGCTGACCCTACAGAGTGGGTTCTATGCTGCAGAGCGCCTAGGGCATGGAGGTTACTTGGTAGCGTGTCACTGGTGTATTATAGATAGCCTGAGGGCTAGCTCAGATTAGTATATCTGAGTATTGTGGTTCATATGCATGGACCTTCAGAGAGTGTTTTAAAGGTTAAGTCTGGTTGTTTTTCGTAACAGTTAATAGTCCAGTCGGATCATGTATGGGATTTTAACAGGTACACAGAGTTCATAGCAGGCTTACTACGGGTCTAGGCGGCCTTAAGCCGATCTGGATCCTAGTGCCGAGCAGTTTGGGCCGTTACACAGAGGGTACCGGTTTCCGGGCTGTTACATTACTGGTCCTGTAAGTGTTAGAGAGAAAGCATCACCAACCTTGCGAAGCAATCCCATGTCATCTAAGACACGTAGATCCACGAGAGTTGGTTCACTGGTCTGGTGAAGGTCAGTTTACTCAGGATAAAAAAGGTGCAGATTAACAGCAAGCAAAGTCATGATAGGGCCAAGAATGAGGGGACAATGATAAGATAAGATTTCAGAAATCTGAGTGGCAAGCCAGAGTCCAAAGTTAAGCTTGCGCCCACCACTATGTACCAAAGAAAAAAAATTTTAGTTTTTGTTAAAATGTTTGACGCATCTTTACATTCAGAAAAAGTGTAAGCCAAAAATCTATACAATTATTTCAAACATAGATTATGCAAAAACAAATCTTTTGATTTATTAGGGTAGTATACATCAGCAGGATTATCACAGAGGTCAAAATAAGCAATAGCAGCATCAAAATTAGAGGGAAAATTACAAATAAGAATATGGGAGTCAAAACCCAGTGCATAATTAAACTCAGCCATAGACATGTGAAAGCGGTATCCTTATAGCCGAAAGCTAACAATGTTCGGTGTATGGACAGTGAGCATAACAGTTTTGTCAAAGAAGAAGGTGCAATAGAACTCATGAACAAGTTTAGTGAAAGCAGGCATGCACTAGTGAAAGAATGTTTCCCAACCAATACCATCGATTAGAGTTTCTACCTCTTCCCGAATACCCAATGTATACAATGTGTCTAGGTACATAAACTTACTTGTTATGTAAGGGAGAGAGGAGATAGTGTTGTACCTAGTTCGTTTAGTCTGTTTGTTAAAAACCAGGGTTTTCGAGGAATGACTTGAAGGCGATGACTTGGGCAAATCGCGGCTGGAACTGGGGGTGCCATGGTTCTCAAAGGATGTGGTTGGCCCGCTAATGGAAGAATTGATGCGGTGCCTAGTGTTAGGGCACTGAGATGATGGCGTTGGCGCATAACGCTTTTGTCCGCGAAGGGTTGAAAGAGAAGGCAATGGTGACAGTGTTTCCTGGCATGTCTCTGTGCTTTTGGCTTGTGGTTTAGAATGCAGTGCCGTGGGCAGTACTCGTGGCCGGCGTCGATAGGTGCTTGTGATAGGCAGTTATGGTGATGAAGTGTGTAGGGGTGGTACAGCCGATGACTCAATTTTTGTGGCAATGTCTGCAACGGGTTAGGGGTTGATGATTGGCTCATCGTCACTGTCCGTGAGTTCGTGCACCGATTTGGGGAGGCCTAGGCAGTGCCATTGGCCTAGTCCAGTAGTGGTCACCATCTTGCTTCGCACCATGTTCTTCTAGGAAGTATTTCCTGAGAGGAAACTTAGCGCTACCCAAAGAACTCTGGGGAGGTTGTGCCATTTTGCATGGCTTCTATTGCTCCCCCTTCATCTAGCTCAGGTATCTACAAAGCGTCAAAGTTGAACCTAGTGACATAATCTATCAAGGATTCATTCATCCTCTGTCGAACAGTCTCTGAGTAGCTCGTTTTTCTTTCTGTAGGAACTCTGATGATGAATCTGCTAATGAATACATTAGAAGGTCTATGAAGCTCTTAATGCTTCATACCTCCAAGCTGTTAAACCATGCCATAACTGGTCCTGTTAAGGTGGTGGGGAAAACCTTACACATCAAGGCATCTCAGTGGGTCTGAAATTCCATGAATGTCTTATAGTTCAAGACATACTCCCGGGGGTTTCCCGTTCCGTCATAGGCTGCCATGGTTGGCATCATGAACTTCTTTGGAATGGTTTCTTATTGAACCCTTCCCATAAATGGTGATGAGGTTGGCAACAGGGGACTACTGTTGTCTCATGCTCCTAACTCTGTTAGTAGTTGCTCTTTCAACCTTCCTAGCTTTTGACCTACATCCACGTCTTCCCTTCTAGGCCTCTTCTCCAAACGATAGTTTCTTTCTAGCTCTTCACTCTTTGACCTTTCTGCTGGCTCGGAAGAGTAGCTCTCAGCCCCATCACTCTGAATAAGCTTTCTCACTACCCTACCTCTTGCTCTGGCTATTGGCTCGTTTCTCTTACTAGCCTCTCCATCTCTATCATCTATTCTCCTATTGTTATGTTGAAGGGCTTAATAGTTTAATGTGGGTTGAGGCTCATTGACATTGAGCCCCTTAGCTATACATGGTACGCTCAACGGAGTGCTAAGCCCTCTCTATTGCAACATCTGGCGTAGCTACTGAGCAGTGCTCTATAACTGGAGAGCCATACTTTACAGCCTTTAGTCAGACAAGGTAGTTCGAGGCATGGTTCTAGCTGAGCTCGGTGTTGGGTTACACAATATAGGTGGCTGGTTTAATTGGGCAGTTGGGCTAGAAAATGAGAACTGTGGTCCTTCCTGAGTTGAACTCAGATTGTTTGGGGTGTTTCTAGTATGGTTTTCGCCATGATTGGCCATGTAGATCTCAGTGGGTGAAATGAGAATGAGAACTCTGATAATAAAAAAATCTCATTCGATTCACACAGGCGGTACCAATTGATATTCTGATATCTATTAAAGGGTAGGCTCAAGGTGTATTTTGGTAAGTTTTGTCCGGTTTGTCTCCCCCTGCTTCCTTTATCCTTTTCCCTTTTGTTCTCTAGTGATAGGTAATTGTTGTCCTGTGTTCGTACCCTCCTATCACAATCACGCTGACCATATGTACAAATGTATTATGTCATTTCCCATCGTTAGGTGGCCAATTAATTCCATCCAGTGTCATGTGGACATGATCCCGAACGTTACGGGGTTTATTGTCTTACAGGGCTAGAAGGATAAACATGATTAGACCTCCTATCCATAGGCTCAAGTCCAGTCCGACTCATTAAAATAAAGTTTTGAACTTATATGTGAAGCAGATCTATGTATTAAATCTCAATACAGTTAAAGTCTGGTCTTTCCTGCACAAGTTCAACCAAGGCCAGGATATTCATGGACCTATTATCATGAATGCTTTTATTGACAATTAAAAGTAATACAATTTTCAAATTGCTAATCTGTTACTTAAATCTACGTAGCAGAGTCCACATGCCTCCCAAATCATATCGAGTGAAACTGTTAAAGTAGCTCAGTTTTTGGAAAGCCACTTAACTAGCATTACTTGTTGAAAAAAGGAGTAAAGGATATTTCCTTCTCAAATTGCACATTCGAACAATTAACCCAATTGCTCAATGACATGTGGAATCCACATTTGACTTAGAGTATTGAGATCCACTCGGATTCGCTTATTAGGAGATTTTTAATTTGTGAATTAAAAATCAAGAAAAAATATTTATAAATTTAAAGGAAAATATTTATAATTTTAGGATTGATAGGTGATGGCCGAAAAAGTGTGTTGCTACTTAAAATGATTATGATTTAATTTTTTTATTTTTTAATTATTAATATATTATAATAAAATATTTTTATTATATTAATATATTATTATAATATATTTTATTAATTTTAATATATTATTATAATAATATTATAATTAAATAATACTAATTATAAATTTATTTACTGTTATTAAATATATGTGGAGGAGTACTGAATTAAATAATTAATAAAAAATAGATAAATAAGTTAATTAATTAATATAAATATTTAAAATTATAAAAATTAAATTTATTTATTTAGAATTATAAAATAAAATTATACTATAATTTAAATAATTAATAATAAATAAATAAATTAATATGAATATTTAAAATTATAAAAATTAAATTTACTTTTTATTAAGTTTCTATTTAAAATTATAAAATAAAATTATTCGGTGATTTAAATAATTAATAAAAAATAAATTAATTAATATAAATATTTAAAATTATAAAAATTAAATTTATTTTTTATTGAGTTATTATTTAGAATTATAAAATAAAATTATGCTGTGATTAAATATTATATAGGATCACTTGATTGTTTATAATTTATTAAAAATAATAGATTTAATTAATTTATTATGTGATTAAATTAATTAATTAATTTATTTCTCTTTGATAAATTATAAACCACTAAATGTATTTTAGTATATTAAAAATATTTTTATAAAATATAATAACTATTTATAATTGATTTTAATAATTTGTAGAATTATAAAATAATATTAAACATCGTACTATTTAATTACATAATTACTGTATTAATCTATTAAAATAATAAAATATTTAATCACGGATAAATATATATAATATAATTGAATTATTTTTATATATTTAATCGCTATATAATATTAATTTTATGATATTAAAATTATATAATACTAATAATTTTTTATTTAAATATTAATATATTAAAATTATAAAAAATATTTATTATTATAAAAATATAATATAAATAATATTATTAGATTAATATAATATAAACATGTTATTATAATATATTAATAATTAAAAAAATAAAAAATTAAATTATTTCCCGTCGCTATTTAAAATGTCTCTATTTATCATTATTTATTTATTTTTATTTTATATATATAATCATATATATATTTTATAATCATAGTAAATTTACTTTAAAAATTCATTAATTTTCATATATATATTTTTATATATAAATTCAGTTTAAAGGAAAATTGTTGAATCACATTGCTGATGGAACCTGCACTAATAAAAGTGCCAGTAAATGAATAGTATATACACGTGTTATATCGCTCTGTCAATCAGAGGAATATGTGTGCGCCCTTTGGGCACAGACGGATAAGGACTCGCGCAAAAGGAGAATAGACAATTTTTGAAAAAATATATAAATTTTATTTATTTTACGTGAGCATGATTATAATTATTGTGTTTCGAGTCTAATACAAACCGAAATCAAGTCGAGTATTTTCGAAGAAGAATCCACACAAACGACTTCGCTATTAATCGCCAAAAGAAGACGCGACGGGTGAATACGCGCAGAAGGTGGTCATTCGTCAATGGTCATTTCGTAATTACAGAAAAATGCGAGGACATTTGGACGAAATAACTTTTCCTGCCAATTAACAAATGTGTACATGGTGTGCAGCAATTTTTTTTCTTATTTTTTTTCCCCTCACTTTAACCTTTCTCTTATCGAAGGGCGAGGACAGACGCTTGCACAGAAAAGAATAAAAAAGGAAAGAGAGAAAAATAGGGAGGCAGGGGGATAGAGGGAGAGAGAGAGAAAGAAATCGAAGGTCCACTTCGCTATGTCAATGGCGGTTAGGGTTTTCTATTGATCCCGAACCTTAGTCCCTTACTTTTCTTTTTTCATTTATCCTTTTCTATCTCTCTCCTTTTCGTAAAACCCTAATTTCGACGTCCGGATAACTAATTATTGTTGCAATTGAAATCCTCGGTAATTTTGTTGCTTCCTGTCTGGGTCGTGAAGCGAGGAGCTGACATGGGCGCGCAAGAGAAATCGCAAGCGAACTCCAATTCGATGCAGGTAAGTCCATTTGTATAGGTGTATAGGGCTTTCGCATTATTTTGCCCTCTCTTTTGTGCCCTAGAATTATACGTGGTACT
Organism: Manihot esculenta; assembly: GCF_001659605.2. Lineage (NCBI taxonomy): Eukaryota > Viridiplantae > Streptophyta > Magnoliopsida > Malpighiales > Euphorbiaceae > Manihot > Manihot esculenta. Next base: position 621,650 of record NC_035175.2, on the reverse strand, counting down.
AGCTAGTGGATTTGAAGCAGGAGTTCACTTATAAAATTACGGTTTCTTCTGTTTTGTGTTATTTTATTTTATGGTGTTATTTAATCTACTGTTTCATTCTGTTCTTTATGAGAGTTCTACTGTGATTAGTGCAACTTAATTGAATTAGGTTTCCTTTCCTATATGAATTGTTTGTGCAAAATTGGCTTCTTTCTTTTTTCAAGGTTTCTCAATATAAAATATTATTTGTAGTTGGTTTGCTAGCTCGTGGTAACCACTGTGTGTGTGGGACTATGAAGCTGGTGAGCCAGTAGTGGTCCTAGTGGAGTTCTTTTCAGTTGGTGCCGCTGATTTATCTTGTTCATGGAGATGTATTTTAACAAAACGTTCTATTATAAGTACCTTTTAATGGTGTTGGTATAAAGATGTTTAGATTTGGCATTATGTTTCTATAGCAGTTTATGCAATTGTTTGATAGAAGCGCCATAGACTTAGAGGATGCGGGTCTCTCCTTCCTCCCACTTTGTTTCTCTTTTTGCGTGGAGAATGTTTCGGAGATGGGGTTTAATTCTGTTTTAAGATCTGAGGGATGGTAAGACTGATTCCATTAGTAGAATTGTTCGTATGATATGTATGGGCAAACTTAATTCTTTTCAACGTTATTTATTGTAGAAAGCACTCATTTCATGATCATGCTATTTATGCTTCTCATAGTTACTCTACTTGTGCATTTTATTTGTCTTATGGTTATTGAAGGTGCATTTGTGCAAGTGGGTCTTGGATTTTAGGTACAAGTTCTAATCTAAGAGCTATTATTTGTCATATTGATGCATGGAAATGTTGGTATTAGCAGTTGCGTCCTCCATCCGTTTTGCTTTACTCTTGTGTATGTCATTCTCACTTTCACCACATACAACAGCATCTAGGTATCTAACTTCATTGTTTTTGTACTTGTAGGCACTTTGCTTTTAATCATGTTTGCATGATAATGATAAGTTAGCTTAATTCTAGTATGAAGATTGACTTTTATTTGACTGCACATGCTTTGTTAAACTTCCCTCTTGTTATGATACTGACATTACAGTTGATTCTATCATTGTTTCTATTTTTGCATGTTCTTCTGTAGTCAAGTTGAAAGCTCTAATTTTCATTGCTTTATTATGTTTGTGCTCAAGATCTATTTTATGTTGCCCTTAATTTCTAGTAAAATCTTTTGATAAATAATGGTTCAGTGGCCTGAAGAACTATTGACTTTGTCTTTGAACTGCAGAGAGTGAAGGTCTACCGTCTAAATGAAGATGGTAAATGGGATGACCAGGGCACTGGGCATGTTACTGTTGACTATTTGGAGGTCTATACAATTCTTTGACTGGATTATTTAATTTTCTATTAATTTCAGGTTTAATATGCACAAAATAATTAATTCAGTAGTTATTTAATAAAAGCTTAATTTAAATGTGAACTGCAATTTGAAATGTAAATGCTATCCAGCAGAGATCAGAAGAGCTGGGCTTGTTTGTTATTGATGAAGAAGACAATGAAACACTGCTTCTGCATCGAATTATACCTGATGACATTTACAGAAAACAAGAAGGTATTCTAGTGTTTCACAAATGACTTGTTATGAGTACATATTTTATGTATTGCTGGGTAATGAGGAGATTGTTCAAATGACTTCTTTGTTTTAAAATTTTCAGATACAATAATCTCATGGAGAGATCCAGAATATTCTACAGAATTAGCACTAAGCTTTCAAGAGACGACAGGGTGTTCTTTTATATGGTAACTTTTCTTTTGTCCTCTTGTTTTCCTTTATTTTTCTCCCATGTATCTTATGTTAAGCATGCTTCCTTTGTCAGGGATCATATCTGTAATGTGCAAAGAAGTCTACAGTTTAATGCTCTCAACAGTAAGTGTTGATACTCTGATATTTAGTTAAAACCATTAATTTCTTAATTTCAGTTCTTGGAGCCGCTTACTTGTGTGGCTGTATATCAAAGTTATTGTAGTGGGACATTGGGATCCATGAGTATAAACCATGAAATTGGATTAGATAATTGCCTGAGGTAGGAAATGGAAAACTGTAAACTAATGTTAATGAAATCTGACATGATATTACCAATAAGACACTAAATCAGCTTCTATGGATTTATACATTCCAATTCCTGGCCCTATAAATATAAAGTCTTTGCGCCTCCTATAGTGGGAGAAGTTTATGCTTCATAAGACCATTTAGATTTTTACCTCATTCCCTATGTTTGCAGATGAGACATTTCACAGCATGAATAGTGAGTTGAGGGAGTTACCTGCAGTTGAACTCTCTACACTTCCTTTGATACTTAAGGTTTGATGGTTGTTTTTCTTTTTATATCTATTTTTTTTGTGTTATAGTTCTCTTTGTATCATCTCTGATCTCCTTAAGATACATGTTGTATGCAATCAATTATCTGTTTCTAGTGATGGGTTTTGTAACTGAAGTCACTAAGATATGCTCCATAATATATAGTCATATTTTTGCCTCCGTCATCATTGGAATTATATATTTTCATGCCTTCTTTATGGTGTATTGTTTAGTTGAATGTTCTCTTCTTGCAGACTGTGTCTGAAAGTGGAATTGCTGATCAGATGAGGTTGACCGATCTAATATTGAATGATGTAAGCTTAGTATTAAATTTGTCTTTTACCATATTTTGTTGATTGGACAATGCTGTTGTCCTCCCTTGTTTGTTTTAACTTCACGACCAATGGCTAATGAATTTAAATAGGTCATAGACATTTGTTGTTTTCTTTTTCCCAAAAAGCACTTTCTATTTGCATGAATACCCCCATAGGTTTGTAGATGCTGGTTGCTTGATATTATTATGAGTAGTCCGATTCAGAGGCAAATTCTATAAATTTCAGGTCTGTTGCTTGAAACAACAGAAATAGGAGAAGTTCATCCTTTCAAGTAATACTAATAGAGCAAATCAAAGCAACCAAACATCAGCCAATTGCCTTAGATGTGCATGCTTCTGAAATTTTCACACTGAATTTCCTCCTTTTTTAAGTATAAATATAATGCCGAAAGAAATTGTAAAACTAGCACTTTTTTACATTGGACTAGAACTAAAAAAGAAAATCTGCTTCAATGCTGTGATGATAATTCTTGTATTGTTTAGTTATTGAGTGCACGACTTGAATAAATGATGTGATGCCTTTTAATAATTACATAGTGCATTATTATGAAGTGCGAATCTTTGTAGATACTTGGGAAGGTTTATAAACATTTTTATTGAACTAGGTAACCTGTTTAGAAAAATGATTTTTGGGTCTGTCAATTTTGTGTGTACCTAATTCATGCACTGTAACTTTATAGGTAAGAGATAGCTTATGTTTGAGGGCTGTAATCCTTTTTCTTTAGCACTTTTTTTTTTGTCTTTCATATGTGTACATGCACAGCACGCACATAAAGCTTGTAATTTCTGATGGTTGATATAAAATTTTTTCTCCTAATGCAGCAAGGGTTCTTCCGCAAGCTGATGGACCTTTTTAGAATCTGTGAAGATCTGGAAAATATTGATGGTCTTCACATGATATACAAAATAGTCAAAGGAATCAGTTAGTACCCATTTTTGTGCCAGTGGTTGCTTTATGCTGCTTTTTTTGGGCCCTACATCAAATTTTCTGAAATTTTTTTCTTTCCTTTGTTGCAGTTTTGCTCAATAGTCCTCAAATATTTGATAGAATATTTGGGGATGAATTGATCATGGATATCATTGGCTCACTTGAGTGTAAGAGCTCTTCTAATTGTTAACTTGCAAATCCAGTGTTTAACCTTTTGTATAACTGTAATTGAATGAAAATTGAACAACTAGCACATTGTAACCATATTGATTGCTTATGTGATTACCCTGTCATTGCAGTATGATGTCATTGAATCTGATAGAGTTTAGTCAATAATACTCTTTTATCCTTTGATTTATTTGATTTATTTCATTTCATCTGGTGTTGAGGCAGTCTTGGTTTCAATGTTTTTGACCAGTGGTTTATGGTTGTTTCATTGCTATGCTTTGATATTTATTTATGGACAATTCCTGGCTCCTTTCTCAGATTATTGTTCACTGAATTTGTAGGGCAAATCATTCAAAATATGAGTGTCGCGGTAGTCATAATGTCTTTGCTGTGTTGTAATATCAGCTAGTAAATTTATGTCATAACTGTATGTTTTGCTGTCTGGAATCTGGAGTATCTACTATAATGAGACACAGTTAAGATCACATGATGTTTTTGTTGTCGATGTGCAATAAAATTATCTTTTCTATGTATATGTGCATGTTATTGTTGAGCTGGACAACTGAAAGATAAATTTGTGTTGCTTTTGTGTGTTAATATTTTTTTTGAGTTCCAATCGTGCTGGCTTGAATCATGAGGTGGTTTGTGTTTTTACTCATACATTGGATTGTTTTCTCAGTCCTGTAGTCTTTTTGTTATGGTTTTCTTTGCATCTCTAATTTCTCATTTATTTTAATTTAAAATGATGTGCATGTTGTGTTCATCACATGTTTTAGTTTGGGATTAAGCGTTATTTGTTATTGTTGTCTTGCTTGCTGTGTTAATCGCACGTTCTGCACCATGGTTGTATATATTCCCTTCTCTCTCCCCCCCCCCCCCCTTTCTGGTCCTGATAATTGCAATATATTCTGCACAGAATGAAGGGCTCTTGGTAAATAGTCAATAATTCATGTAATAGTTATCATCAGAGTAGTATCTAATGATGATGATATTCCATAAATTTTGTTTTCAGATGACCCTGAGGTTCCTCATGCCCAACATCATCGTAATTTTCTGAAAGAGCATGTTGTTTTCAAGGAGGTAAATTTTGTTTAACTGGTTTCTCATTTCCTTTTATGCTGGTTATGGGGTATGCTGGTAGGTCTGCTTATGGTTCTGTTTTTCAAACAGAAAAGAGTCAGCTCAACAGTTGGAGTAGCTGAACTGTTCCATGAACTTAACTGGTTTAGTTTGTGGTCATGTTTTCGGCTTTTAAACTGAACGTATGCAACGCTACCGTGCTCAATAAAAACATGCAGAAGGCTCCATGCCATTCATTTTTCAAAACTACACAAATCATCTGTTTTCATTTGTAAAAGGGGGAAATAGCAATTACCTTGCAATAAACAAACCAGTAACACAGGATCAGTGGCCAACATGAAGAAAAAAAAATCGTCATCAAACAAGCTTGGAAATGCTCAAGGATGAGAAATAGATAGAAAAATTGCAAGGATGAAAGTGAAACAAATGGGAAGCTGAATGAAATAGAGACGAAATTGAGGATGAGGTACTAAGAAGTCGCTGGAATATTGAGAAGGATAAATATGAAAGCAAGGACATAAGGAGTAAAAATGAAAATTGGAAGGAAAAGAACAGGGACCCAAGTGGGCGGAGTGAAAAATGGATGAAAAGTACACAAGAATTATTGAACCTGGACATTAAATGGGGGTTCCACTGTTTAAGGGATAACCAACCTACTGGAATTAACCTCAAAGTTTGAGGTCTTGTATATTGGTTTGGTCACCTAAATGGCAGGTTTAACCACACAGAGACACATACACACAGAGAAAAGGAAGAAAAAACTAGCCTATTTGTTTGCTTAAATTTTTTTTCCTATTTTTTGGTTTGGTTTTGGTTTTGGTTTCAGTTTTAAGTTGTTCGGATCTATTATCACCCATAATTGCAGGGAGAGGGTGGTAGATGTATTTACTGAAAGAAGTCATTGCTTTTTGCTGACATGCATCCATTTCTTCTATGTTTTTAGGCCATACCAATCAAAGATCCTGTTGTCCTTTCAAAAATACACCAAACATACAGAGTTGGGTATTTGAAGGTCTGGATCTTGAATGCCTTAATTTCTAGTGGTTGCTTTCCTTTTTAGTGGAGGAATTCTTACCTTATGGTATCCATTCTAGGATGTTGTTTTGGCTAGAGTATTGGACGAGGCCACAGTTGCAAATCTCAATTCCATAATTCATGCAAATAACGCATTTGTAAGATTCTGTGAACTTATTATCTATAGTTTATAGCTCTATGTTATTTTCATTGTTAGTTGGTTTACATTTTCTGATATGTATTATTTGTATGTCTAACATCTGTGTTCTCTTCTAGGTTGTTACTTTGTTAAAGGATGACAGTACTTTTATTCAGGAATTATTTGCAAGGTTGAGGTCCCCAACTACATCTGCAGAATCAAAGAAGAATTTAGTAAGTGTAGACATCTAATAAATTATTCATCATCTATCTGTCAATATGACAGTGATACCATGCTAGTTAAATTTCTTATCTGCTTTCCCCATTTCTACTTTTTCATTCATTTTTTTTAATTAATTGAATATCGAGAAGTTCTGGGTTGCTTGTATCTTCAATCATTTAGATATTGGTCTGGGAAGATGCACAATAATTTTCTCATTTTATTATGGAGTTGTTAGAACTTTCCAAGCATCTTGATCTGATTTTGGGACTGATATTTGTCTTTTCAGTTATATTTTCAATGAATATGAGTTTTAAGGAATCATTGTCATTATTGGTGCCTTTGTATTCTGTTATTAGTCAATGCAGGGCTGTAATAGCTAACCAACTTTGTAAGGGTTAGCACTGGAGATAACCTCAGCTTTATTGTCGAACATTTATGTAGTAGGACATGGTGATGTGTCTTTTCTTGACACTGTTTCCTTTGGGGAATGAAAATTTTCTTTGATTAGTGTTATAGGTTGTTTTTCCAGTTCTAGATTTGTGCTCTTCTTGATGAATAGACATTTGATTTTCAATTCCAAGGTCAGATGTGTAAAGGACAGACACTGAACACAGTAATATGTAATTAGAGAACGGTAATGGAACATGCTAATCATAAGATTTCTATAGTTTCTCTCAGTGCACTTGCGTATTTCATGATACTGATACATAGTAATTAAAGAGTAGAGCTTTGTGGTTAGCTTTTCATGATATGTTCTCCTGGTGCTTTTTTCCATCAAAATAGGTATATTTTCTACTCGAGTTTTGTAGTTTAAGCAAGAGCCTGCAGATGGTCCACCAACTCCGGCTGTTCAGGTATGTGTGTGATTTTCTGGGAGTAGATTGCCTCAGTACAGTGCAATTTCTTAGTTATCTTGTTTTATTAATGGTTTCAATATTGTTTTAAGCTTCAATGTCCCTGATTCTTGTAGGGATCTTGTGAATGAAGGTATTTTTGACATCATAACAGAAGTTTTGCAGAATCAAGACAAGAAACTTGTATTAACTGGGTAATGTTGACCATTTACTTTATGGCTTTAATGTATCCTCTGCAGTTAAATTGCTTCCTCTTGGTCTGATTTGCTTAACCTAACTGGAAGTCATTCTTATGGATGCAGGACAGATATCCTTATTCTTTTCTTGAATCAGGATCCAAATCTTTTACGCTCTTATGTTGTTAGGCAGGAAGGCATTCCACTTCTAGGATTGTTGGTATGTGCTTAACGAGTTGCTTACGTTACCTAGAGTGCAGGGATGGATGCAGGAGGGGGTTAAGTTGTATGCCCTGTGCCCCCCTCCCCCACCCCACCCCACCCCACCCCCGACCCCTGGAACAAAAAATAAGGAAAAAAAAAAAAACACAGAAAAAAGAGGTTCTGAAAAAGATTCCACTACATGCATGTAGCCTTGACTTTTACATTGTTTTTTTATTCAATGATGCTACTCATACTAAGTTGTTGGATAAGTTGATGCTCCGTGGATGTACTGTTGTTATACTATCATTTATTTGTAGGTGTGCATGATGGCTTCTTCCATTTAGTTGGTGTCAGTTATTTATGTGTTCTGCATGTTTAATCCCTTGTTTTTTGGGAATGTCTGAGCATACATGTTATATTCAATGAACTAAGTATTGTTTATATACAGATTAAAGGTATGATAACGGACTTTGGAGAGGATATGCACTGCCAGTTTCTTGAAATTCTTCGTAGTTTACTGGATTCATATACACTGTCAGGAGCACATGCACAGGTTGCTTTCTTGTTAATATATTCTTATGTGGAGCTCTTATTTTTTGGCCAATTAAGTGTAATGAATGGTGAAAATGCTTCTGTTTATGTTATGCTGTTTTTTGAGTTCATATTATTATTCTGTGATAGTGTTTTGAAGAATTACTACTTTAATCTAATGGCACTAGTGCTGTGTGCCTGTGTCTGTATTTAACCACCACATATATTCATATAATTAAAACCAAAAAAAGTTGGATATAAACAATGGCGAAAAAAAAAAAATCGCCAGCTAACAGCCTGTAGAAAAGCACCCCATGCTTCCCAGCATTTTATTTGCAGATGAGATAATTCAGAACTTTCATGTAACAATAAAAATTTTTGCCTGATATTTTAAATATACTGGCCTAGTTCCATGTGGTATCTCTTATCTTGGTGGTCTCTGTCCTTGCTCTACGTGGCATATTATTAACTGATTTTTGCATCATGTTCTCACAGTTCTGTCTGCAAAATGTGGTTACTGAGTTTGGAAATGGACTTGGGTTTCTTTTGCAGTTCTAGCTTTTTTGAATGTTGATATGTATATGTGTTTCTGCCCGCTATGTTAGAAAAACCAGTCAGTTGAACTTCCATGCAATATTAAATTCCTTTTTCAACATTCTCTATTTGATCAATATTTTACTTGTTCATTTTATTAATGATAAGAGTGTTTTTGATATATTCACTGCAGAGGGATAATATTATTGAGATCTTCTATGAAAAGCATTTGGGCCAATTAATTGATGTTATAACAGCATCATGTCCGGTTGAGGGCATTGCTCAATCAAGTGGTAAATATTCAGGCTCTGGTGGAAGAGATGAAAATCAGAATAGCGTGAAGCCAGAAATACTCTCAAACATTTGTGAATTGCTATGCTTCTGTGTTCTGCACCATCCTTATAGAATAAAGTAAATTTGCAGGAAGTTTTTGTTTTTTGATCATACTAGCTGCTGTTATTTTTTCAATCGTAAACGGGACTTTCTTCTGTGTGCAGGTGTAACTTTCTCCTTAATAATGTTATAGATAAAGTTTTGACACTAACATTAAGAAGGGAAAAATACCTTGTTGTTGCTGCTGTTCGATTTGTTCGTACTATTCTTTCTCGCCATGTAAGTCACTTTGATAGAGATGCACTATTTGACCAATCATTAAGGTGGGGAACATAGAAATGTTTGCAGGGACTTTTGACTCCACCCATTTTTGTCTTATTTTCCTAAGTCAGAATAGTGTCTGCTTTCCTCTATTATGTTACTTGTATGCTTCTTTCGTGTTCATATCTGGATAATGTTCTATGATGGCTATCTGTGTATGGAATCATTTGATGTGTAACATTAAACTTGCTGGTATTAATTATATTGATATGTTTAATAATCAACTTGGGGGAAAATGAAAAACAGATGTTATAGGGTTTATTCAATTAGTGTAAGTTTTGAATGAAATTTAAGCTGATTGGCTCAAATATCTTTCTGCTGTAATTTCTGGTTTTTTGTTAGATGTATGCATTGGAAGTTCACCTATTGACCTTATTTCATTGTGTCCAAATTTGACTGCTTTTCCCTGAAAGTTTCTGCAAGATTTTGTTGTTTTAGGCTTCAAGTTAAGATGCATGTTTCTGATAGGGAATATCTTGTAAATGTGCTGGTTTCTTTTATTTATTTATTCCATTGATTATTTTTGTTATAACTCGATGTTGCAAATTAGGTGATGAAAGATGATGAAATATCAAGCATCCTAGACAAACTATTTCAAATGACATGATAATCATATATCAGTTATTTTAGTCATTGGAATTTTTATTTGACCCTTGTACTCAAATTAAAAAACTTGGACCAGCATGCTCATTTAATATGTAAAATATATTTGTAAATCACAGGATGAACATCTTTTAAATCATTTTGTTAAGCACAACCTTCTCAAACCGATTATAGATGCCTTTGTTGGTAATGGCAACCGTTACAATCTGCTGCATTCTGCAGTTCTAGAGCTTTTCGAGTATATCCGCAAGGTACACATGTTATTAATTGCCTATTTTATTCTTCCATCTTGTTTTTTTTGAAAGTTACTAATATTTGGAAGCTTGTTTCTCGTAGGAAAACCTGAAAGCGATTATCAAGTATGTAGTTGATTCATTCTGGAATGAGTTGGTGAAATTTGAGCATTTGGCTTCCATCCAGTCTTTTAAAGTCAAATATGAGCAGGTATTCTTTGCTTGTGCTTATGTTTTGTAGTTTGGTGTTTGGTTCATTGTTTTCAATTTCTAACTGTTTTGATTGCAGTGCCTAGAGAGTTTTGCAACAAAAACTAGTGGTAGCACATTGGATCCACGAAGGCGAATTGATGAGCGTGCTCTAGAAAAAGAAGAGGAGGAATACTTCAACGAAGACAGGTATGTTTTGTCTGTATTTGAGGTGAACGTTAGCGAGGAACTTCTCTAATGGCTACTGAACTCCATGCGTAATCAGTGATGAAGAAGATACAGCATCTGCATCACATGCCAAAAAAGTTCGCCCTCAATCTCCTATATCAAATGGAGTGTCTGCAAGCTATCCATCACTAAGGTATTTTAGTTAGATCCTTTGAAAATTATATGCAAGATAAATATTTGTAGATGGTGTGCTTTATATTTTCATCTTGATGTTTTAGTTCAAGATCTGGAGGACTGGTTGATTACGATGATGATGAAGATGATGAAGACTATAGACCACCACCTAAGAAACAGCTGGAAACCTTAGAAGAAGATGAAGGAACTATGGAGTCCCTTAAGTTGAAGCGTAAATTCCCTTCTAGGGAAAAAGAATCTGAACCAGCAAAGAAGCAGCGATTAGGTAAACACTCAAAATCAAGAGAGAGTGTATTTGCGTCTTTGTGTTCGACACTGAGCCAGGCGGCGCTACCCAATAAGAAAGCTACAAGCTCAGTGCATACAGCTCCTTGCACAGATGACACAAACAAGGGCTTAGATGAAGACAATGAGCAAGAGAAGGAACCTGCTATTTCTAGAAGCTGTTGTGATAGTAGTGGCAACTCAGGAAAGGAGAACCGTAGGGAGGTGGAGCCTGCTGCTGCTAGAAATTGTTCTGATTGCTTGCATGGCAAATCAGAGGACGTGTTGAGTGGGGAAGATGGCCCATTAATACCACAAAACTCCTCGGAAATGGCTGTAAAAGGATCATAAAGTGATCTTTCAGAATCATGTTACAGCAGTTGACATGTTTGGTTGGCTGTTATATTTGACTCGTGGATGTTAGAAATCAGTCCTGGGTTGCTGAAGGAACAGCGCATTTATAAGGAAATGAACCAAGAGATGGGTGAATGCAGTTTATAGCTTTCAGTTGAAGGTAGGTGATGATACTGTATAGTGCCACCCAGGGTAAGGAGGAAATACTCGAATAGTATTGAGCCCGGCGCACCCCTTCACTAGGTTTTCTGATGTTGAGCCGAGTAAATGTTTCATTTGTAAAACAATCATCAGTTAATTTTGTTTTTTACTCTGTTCCCTCTTTCCTTCTTACGTCTCCCTTCTTGTTAGCCGTGTGAACTGTGAGGAAAGGGCATCAAAATATGCCCTGCATAGCATAGGTCCCTTTGTTGTTCATTTTTTTGTGGGGGTGGGTGTAGCTGTAATAGAGAGGAAGGTTTTACCGAATTGGTCATAGGCCAAATTTTCTCAATTGTTAGAAATCTCATTTATAGACCAATGTAAATTAGTATTCTAACTTTGCTGTTTACATAATTGGACAGTCGACTGCCGTTGGTTTGCGTGAAGTATTAAAGCGATTCTAATTATTTTTTTATTGTTAACGCCTTTGTATATTGATTGTCGTGTTAGTCTATTGTATTTCTATGGCCATAAAAGTGATGAGTTGCATGTTTTGCATTTTTGTTCTTTTCCTTTTTAAAGCAGCAACAGAAGTTGCATTGCATTTTTGTTCCCTTGCTTCATAATTAGTTAATTATGATTAATACTCTGATTCTGAAGATAGCTTTAATCATTATGCAATGTTGATTCGTTCCCACAAAAAAAAAAAAAGATATTAGATGTCAAACAACACGCAAATCGGAGATATCTTTCACATGATGACGGATGTAATGCTTTTGGTTTTTAATCGAAAAGATATATATTTTATATAAAATTGCAAATTAAATATATATAGAAATATATATTTGTCTAATAAAAATTAAATAATTTAGATATTAAAATTTTTAATTTAAGTTAAATTTTAAATATTAAAAGGATACTTAGGTGATTTTTTTTTTCGGACAAAGATGAATAGTTTAGTTGATGCATCTATATTATATGGAGAAATTAGCCGAGATGACAAGTGGTCGAAACTGGAATCGGAGATCCCGGCCAAACTCGCCACCAAATTCGAAAAATCGTTATTGGAGCAGACACGTAATCAAGGTCTTTGAAACACGTGTCGTTTCTTTCCCTCTCTGCTCATAAGCAATTTTCCCTTCTGCAATCGGCTATAGCTGGGCACCACTGTTGTTCGGTTTCTGATTGCATCTCTTGATTAGATTTTTCTTTTGCTCGTCTCAGCTGTAATCGTATTATCCAGAGAAAAGGTAGAGAGTGAAAAATGAGTTCATTGCTGGATGAAGTCCGCAGATTCGAAAAGGAGTGCTTCTTCGACCTTGGCCACCCTCTCCTCAACCGCATCGCTGAAAGCTTTGTCAAAGCCGCTGGGGTACATATAATATGTCCTCTTCAGTTCTTTTTTCATGCCGCTCCTTAGCTAAAAGGTGTTGGTTATTGATCACAGGTTGGAGCAATTCAGGCGGTTTCCCGCGAGGCTTATTTCACTGCAATTGAAGGTGACGCTATTTGAGTTAGTTTTTCTATTATGATCATGTTTGATGTCTAGGTTCCATTTTGATATATAGGTAGTGGACTTGATTCAAATGGTGTCCCGCCAGAGCTTTCTGCCTCTAGTGATTCCAAGAAGCGCCACCGATTCCCTGACCTCAAAGGTACGTGTAGGTGTAGCCTCCAGTATTGGCGATTGCTTGCTTTCTTTTTTTTTTTTCTCCGTCTTAATAAGGTGTGGAAGTCTTTGGTTCAGTGATCCTTCTGGTCATTATTTCTGCTGTAACTGAGATAAAATTCGTGAGGGTTTAAAAAAATTATTGAGTTCTTTTGCTTTGCAGGAGAAACTAACAGAAAGTCTCTTGAAGCCTTGGTGAGTTTGAAGCATCAATTCCATAAATACTCAGATTCATAAACTACTATTTTTACACGTGAAGAACACAGAAAAACAGTTCTTCCTCGTCTTCTTCTTCTTTTGTTTTTTTTTTCCCCCTTTTTTTTTTGTTTGTTCCTTCTTAACTATTTCCTTGCCTTGTCTCGGCTTGTAGGTAAAGAGCACGGGAAAAGAATCCTTACAGTGGGGTGAGTGTTTGTGACTTTGATTTCTGTACAAGTCGACCTCCTTTCTTGTGGGGTTTGTGAAGAACATATTTGGTTCATTGAAATTACACTTGAGATCATAATAATGAATTTTGCCGCAGGATTGGCTGCTGGGATGTATTCAGGTCTTACTTATGGACTGAGAGAGGCCCGTGGAGCTCATGATTGGGTAACCATCGTCTCTTATGGATAACCTACATGCACCTGTCATCTCTTAGGATATAGATGTCTTCGGGGGCAAAGTCTTGCCGTATGAAACATGGTGCTACTCTCGTCTACTGCAGAGTGAAGTGATTATGTAATGATGTGTTTATTGCTTAATTCGATGCAGAAAAATAGTGCAGTGGCTGGAGCAATAACAGGTATGGCATTGGCACTTACAACAGATGATGTTTCCCATGAGCAAGTAGTGCAATGTGCGATCACTGGAGCTGCAATTTCCACCGCTGCAAATCTTCTAACTGCTGGGATATTCTGAAGCAGGAAATGAATCTCAAAATGCAGCATGCGGCTTAATTTCTAATTTAATAGATAAATTATTGCCTACTGTCCTGAGCATGACTGCTTTGATTTCCCTCTGTTAACTGATACTTTTATCGTGAACCTACCGCCTTGTTTTTGGTTAACGCAAGATGGTTTTATTTGTAGATGATTCTGAAATAATTCTAGTTTGCTTAATCTTATATCTTTTTGTTAAAATGTTGAACTTAATGCGGTAAACAATCCATCTTGAGTGAGTATGAGCACCCTGTTTTCTCCGGCAATATTACTAAGGTGACAAAACACAATAGCGTACTATAATCTACGGAGTCGGATGTTTGATCGGAAATAAAGTTCTTATTTATTTATTAGGATTATCCATTTTCTTGTTTTCTAGTTTCAGTTTCAGTTGTTACTGGATAAAAAAAATATATGGAAGAATCGAGTTAACCTATATATTTGTATCAAAAAAAGGAAAAAATAGCATTTCAAACCGATCGATCGATCGATTTCGGCCTTTCATTGAATTGGATGAGGTCTATGACGGTTCCCTATTTGATGAATATGGCTCCATTTAGCAAGACTTGTTTGACAGATTTTGTTCCAAATTTGATCAGCTGTATTTGGTTTGGATTTTCGAAACGGACTACTATGCTGAATAATGGAGTTTTATTTTCTTTCAATCGTCTTTTTTAATCTGTATTGTTCCAGAAAAATTTTATCATTTACTCATCCGAACACTCTTTATGATTAAAATAATTTAATTGCTTTTCCAATAAACACTTTATTTTTTAAGGGTTATCGTAATTGAATTATAAATTTTTTGAAGATTGATATATTCTCCATGCATTAAAAAAATAATATATACTTCACAAAACAAATATGCAAATGGAGGCTACTCTAGGAGCCCAATATTATGATTAGATACTATAGGCCACTGTATAAATAACCCGTTTTGTCCAGAAAGACTCCCTCGTTTAAATTTTGGGCCTAGTTTTGGCCCATGAAGAATTAGTCCGTCACGGTTTCGCCGCGCAGAGGGGCAAAAGACGAGAATCAAGAATCGAAGGCCTTATGCTCGCTGGGAATCAAATTTCTTGTCCTCTTACTACAAGCTAAATTCTTGGATTCGCCACCGGCATAATTACCCGATCTTGAATTAGTCAAGGTACGCGTTGTTTCTCTTATTTTATTTTCCTAGGGTTCAATGTCATTGAATGCGTCAAATGATAACTGCAACGTAGGGCATAAATTCTGAATCTGCATGTGGTGAGGCTTTATTGTATTTGGAAACCTAGATCCTCAATTTTTAATGGAAGATGGGGTTTTTATCTATTTCCTTATTGATCAGATGCTCTTTCATTAGGTTTTATTTTCCCCTAGAGGAATTTCGTCTGCTGTTGTTATTAATTCTATTCTTCTTCTTGAGAAAATCGAAGACTCAACAGTATACAGAACAATTCCTGGTTATTTGTGGAATCACTGTATCTACTAGTTGCTGATATATGACCGATTAAATTAACTTATGAATGCAATGTGTAAGGGACCGGCGCTAAATTGTAGGTTGCCGTTGCTGTTTTTGGGTTGAAGATTGTGGGTGTTAGGGTTTTACATCATGTCAAGTAAGAAGGAAGAGAAAGCTCAGGCTGCGGCCGATAGGATCAAGGCTGCAGCACTGTGCTGCAAAAGGTCTTAGTCGTGCCCAGGCTGAAAGGGCTGCAGCTGCTGCTGCCCGAAATGTCAATGCTTATGGGCAGAAGGAAGAAGGGCCTAGCCGATGGCAAGAGAAAAGGGAAGCTAAACGGCAAATGTACTTGATGAGTACGGAAAAACAAGTGAGATTGGGTGAAAGAAAAGACCTCAAAGTCTACAATGTCCACTGCTGGTGGTACTGCTCAGTGTCAGAAATGTTTTCAAACAGGACACTGGACTTTCGAGTGCAAGAATGAGAGAGTTTATGTGACACGACCCTCAAGGACACAGCAGCTTAAGAACCCTAAGTTGAGGATGAAACACTCTCTCCCTTATGATTTGGATCACCCGGATGCTAAGGAGGAGAAGGGTAAATTATCTAAGAAAAGCAAGAGAAGCATAGATCAGATTCTGATTCTGGCAGTGATAGTGAGGCTTCAGTTTTCGAGAGTGATAGTGGGTCTTCTTCCATGACAGAAGAGCAGAATCTTCTTCAGAGGAAGAGAGTTCAGATTACAGCTCATCCTCTGATTAGGAGGAAGAGAGGATGCGGCGAGGAAGAAGAAGCAGATAAAGAAGGAGAGGCGTAGGAGGTATAGCTCAACTTCGGAGTCCTCTGATTCCGATTCAGGTTCAGAATCTGATCATGAAGATACGAGCAGACGAAGGAAGCGGAGGCACAGCAGAAAGCGCTAAATGAGTTGGTTAAAAGCAGACTAGATCAGTGAATCATATTAGCTTCGCAGTTTTAGGCAGTCGTCTTATGCAGTTGGAGCTTATCGAATGAGGGCAAAAGTAAGTTTTAACGGATGTGTACCTTTTTATTCCTTTTGCTTAGGTCTTGCTTTGTGATGTAATACTTCTTTAAGTTCTCTTATCCTTCTCCGTTGTATCAAAAGAAAATGTAGTTCTCTTATGACGTTGGACTTATTGTTGGTATGATGGTGGATTTTCCTATATTAATGAAATTGATTTTGCGAAGTTAAGCAGGAATTTG
Source organism: Manihot esculenta (assembly GCF_001659605.2). Lineage (NCBI taxonomy): Eukaryota > Viridiplantae > Streptophyta > Magnoliopsida > Malpighiales > Euphorbiaceae > Manihot > Manihot esculenta. Next base: position 605,064 of record NC_035175.2, on the reverse strand, counting down.
ACTTTGCAATGGTATATAATTCCTCATCCTCTTCAATTGCTATTTGCTTTTCTCTTTGCTCCACTGGAGATGGAATTTGACTGCTGAAATTTGTTCTGAGGTAGATTCCAGATTATTATTTGTTCAATGGCTATTTGCTTTTCTCTTTGTGGGGAGTTGCGGTTGATCTCAGCTTGCTTATAATGTTGGATTGATATTTTTATCGTTGAGGCTGGCTTTCAATGTTGCTGCGTTGACCCTACGACCTTTGCAATTTGTCTGATCCTTTATTGCACATACCTATTATCATTGCACGTCCGGAGCGGCATATTTTGCCCTTATAACTTGGAACTCTCCGTCATGTCTCCAGCTACATCTAAACTTAACCAGTTTGTAGTTGATTTTTGTCGGCATATAGTAGTGTGTTCGCAAAGGCGAAGGTTGATATAACACTTTCACCACTAGTGTTCTCTGGATGAGAATAACGATGGACTTATTGATAACAATAATAGTAATATAAGAATAACGAGGAACTGTGAGATCGTATATGAACTGATGGTTGCCTTTTATCGTTGAAGCTTTACAATTGGGGCAGGGGCACTATATCTGATAGTTGCTGCACATATTTCAATTACAGATGCACAAAATGTTTATCTATGATCCATTTACTTCGCATTTGAGAAAAAGTATTCCTGTTTAATTAAACTAGAAGAGAGAAATTACCCAAAATCTTGCAGGAGGTTGCTGACTGATGGCGCTTTATAGAATTGAGGTGCCCCGCTTTGTTGAAGAATGCACACAACTATTGCAGGATGCAGCTAAGTGCATACGGCCATGGAGAAAGCTTTGTAGGTAACCTTCTCATCCAGCTACTTTTGTTGTTGCACTTTGATGAGCTGAGATCCAGTAGAGTGTAGGATTAGGGTATGTGTGAGTGAATTTAGTCTAAATAGTTCATGTCCTTTTCTTTTATTTTTTTTTCTTCTCTTTTGTCCTCTAGTTGTCCTCTTCCTTTATTTTTTTCTCTTTTGTCCACGTGTATCCGCTACTCTGTTATAGTACCACATGTCGTTATCATACAAAGTCATACGTATGGATGTACTGCCTCTTTCTCCATCGTCAAACAACTATTTAATTTTCTTCAGTGCCTGTGGTGATATAATCCCGCATGTGTAGGGGTTTGCTCCCCATTGACCCATTAAATCAGCTGAGCTGAATCCCTCTCAATTGGGTTTTGGCCCTATTCGGTCCAGCTTGTTGCCATGAGACTCGGGCCACATTCATATAGGTGGACCAGCGTGTTGGGCTCTCACGGAGTTTAGACCTGACCTTCCTTTATAGACTCAGCAGTGGCCTGGGTGTCCAAGGCCCAACAGTTATCAAGTGCCCCTTTACCCGCTCATTAATAATTTCATGATTAATGAAGGGTGAATCCCGAAATCCCAGTTATTACTGTGCGGCTCTAAAAATATTTTTGTCAAAACGTCTTCTCTTCGCCTTTATTCATTTCAAATTCGTACTTTTGATTTTACTCTCGATTCTTCTTCTTGCGCTGCTTCTGCTAATTTGCTCTCCTTCTCCTCTGTAATCTCTGCTCCCAGGTACGTCTCGCTCTTCTCATGGCTTCTATTAGAATTCTTGATATCGTAGGTTTGCTGTCCTCTGTTACCCTTTCTTTCCTCTCTAATTTTTTCTCCAGTGAGTATGCTGACACCACTATTTATAGGATTAGGGCTCCTCTTCGTAATAAGAGGATTGTCCTCCCCAATTCTTCTTCTTGCACTGCTTCTGCTAACTTGCTCTCCTTCTCCTCTGTAATCTCTGCTCCCAGGTACGTCTCGCTCTTCTCATTCCTTCTATTAGAATTCTTGATATCATGGGTTTGGTGTCATCTGTTACCCCTTCTTTCCTCTCTAATTTTTTCTCCAGTGAGTACGTTGACACCGCTATTTATAGGATTAGTGCTCCTCTTCGTAATAAGAGGATTGTCCTCCCCAATCCACCTCCGACAGGCTTGATAGACCCCAGTAAGGTCATAGCTTAGTCTTCTTCGTTAAGCAGTGCGATTTTGGATTAATATTCCCTTTCACCTCCTTCTTCATCGAAGTCTTCTGTCACTTCGAAATGATCTCCGGATGTTGTCTCCCAACTCCATCCTTCTCATGTGCTATTTTGAGTCTGTATATCTGTACTAGGATTTTGCCTCTACTGTAGCATTATTTTTCACTTTCTTTCGTCTTGTCCGATCCAATCATGGGTTTTATTATTTTAGTCTTCGGGGAGGGTTGTCCATCTTTGTCGGGTATAAAGATTCAATAGAGGGTTGGACTGAGGCCTTTGTGGAGGTTAAGCTGAAAGAGAGCTCAAGGATCAATTAGGATGTTGGCTCTGAGGTCCAGGCTCGCTTGTTGGCCGCTCCCCCAATCATGATGCCTCCTATAGCTTTGAGAGGTAGGACATCCAAAAGGGCAACCTTAGCGGCCTCTCTTGAACCACTCTCTGTAGACTCGTTAATGGCAATAGGCTCTTTAAAGGCCGACTTAGGAGCCACTGGAGATTTGGATGAAGCCAGCGCCTTAGCAGAGATGGAGGCCCTTGAAGCTGCAGATCGAGAACCCCCGGCAACAAGTACCAACGCCAAAGTTGGGGCCAGGATAGTAGTCTGGTTTGCTACAGTCGGGGCCACAACTTGAAAGACCTCTCAGGTCACATTCGCCACTATCTTTCCAGCCTTGAAGGCGTCCAGCGTAGCTTTCATGCTTTCCCAGGATAGGGTGAAGTTCTTCAGGAGCTTAAGATTGTCCATGGAAAACAGCAGAAGCTAAAAAAAGAAGAAATCAATTCAGATTAAAACTCAGAATGACAAAAGAAAGCACAACAAGGAAGAAAAACAAGAAAATAATAGTTAGCAGTACCAGCTTTTCGGCAATCCCGGAGGTTGGACACAAACATACACTTCTTGACGTCATACTTTTTCCGTAGAGAGGTCAATCGAAGAAGGCAGACTTGGTCCCTACTGAAGGTAGGGATGCTAAGCGAGCTCGTATTGCGGAGCCTATAAAGACAGCCCCTCCCCCCTCCACTGACAAAGGAAAGAAGGTAGTGGAGCAACTGTCCTCAGCTCCTGACAATAACTCTTGAACACTGCCAAAGTGACTCCTAAATCTATGCCGGCTTTAGCCGCTAAGGAGCTTTGCAATAAAATGTTTGGGGAAACTCTGGATGATTCAAATCCCCATTTCTTGGCTCTTGTCAGCCACCTTGCCTACTCCACCAGACAACAAGCGGCATTCAATACTCATTCAGTGGACAACCTCAGGGACAGCTTGAGGGAGATGCTCCTCATGGTAAGCCATTTGTTTTTCTCAAGGGTGTTTTTAGCTTCTTTGGCTTTTCTAACTTTGTTTTTCTTTCCTTGTGGTAGGCCTTTAGAGTATTCCTTGAGATTGGTGCTCGAAACCGGTCTTTCCATAGCTTGGTGGAGTAGCGCATTGCTGAGAAGCGCCGGGATGAGAACATCATCGCCACTCGTGAGGCCCGTGGACAAATTATTGAATTCAAAGGGGTTATTGAGGACCTCACCAAGCGGCTGTGGGATATAGAGAGGAGGTCGTCCAGGCTTCCCAACGAGCTTTTATAGCTGAGTCTCAGCACGACGAGGCCTTAGCACAACTGTCCTCTTTAGAGGAGTCCTGTTGTCAATGTGATGAGGTCAGGTCCCAATGTGATGAGGCCTTAGCTCGTACTGTTGTCCTCTAGTAGGAGCTCAGCAAGCACATCGAGGATCTGAAAGGCATGGCTTCGGCGGCGGAGGAGTATTGTCTCCAACAATAACAACTCCGTCAAGAGGTCACTGTTTTGGAGTAGAGGTGTTTTGTATTACTGAGGGATGTCTGGGCTGCAGAGGATAGGGCTTAGCAGGCTTGTGAGGAGCACTTACGGGAGTATAAGGACTCTGCCGAGCTAAAAGCTAAGATCCAGCAAGCCTGCAAAGTGCAACTTGAGGAGTACAAGGCCTCCAAGGAGATGAAAGAAAGAATATATAGGGAGGTCCTCCGCATGTTTGCTTCGGGCTACAATCAAGGCCTTAAGGCAGCTAGGGATGCTCCCTCCATTCTGTTGGCCAACCTACGAGCTCCTGAAGTGGACTATGATGGCGAGGAGGTGTGCTACGGGGAGGATGGCAACCCTTTGCCTAAGAGGGCTCCTTGCTTGCCTTCTGGACCTCAAGGGGAAGACACTGTAAATAAACCCTTTATAGAGCTAGTTAGCTCTGGTTCCCCTTCCCTTGCTGCCTCTATAACTCATTCAAGTAATCAATAAAGACTTATTTTTCTTTTATTTTTCCTTTGTCTACTTGTCTTTTTTATATTTATTGAATTCTGCTTATATGCTTTATACTTAAGCTGTTTTATGCGTACATCTTGTGAATTCTACTGAGCTAGCAGCTCGTTAATTCTTCCAGGGCATCCAGATTACTCCCCAATTTCTCTCCATTAGTGTTTTCATCATTGAACTGGACTCGGCGAGTTGGGATCTGCAGCTCTATGGGGACTTCAACTTTTGTTTCAAACGCTAGTGTGAACGGTGTCTCCCCTGTTGGTGTCTGAGGTGTCGTCCGGAATGCCCATAGGATGCTATGCAGCTCGGCAGCCCAATTCTTCTTAGCACTATCCAGCCACTTCTTCAGCCCTTAGAGGATAACCCGATTTGTCACTTCAGTTTGACCATTTGTCTATGGATGAGCCATTGAGAAGAATTTGTGTCATATGCCCATGTTCCTCTTGAAGTCTTTGAAAGATTTGCAGTCGAATTGCTTACTGTTGTCCAATATGAGCATCCTCAGTATTCCGAATCGGCATATAATGTTGCCCCAGACGAAATCTATCATTTTCCGAGCTGTGATAGTGGACAGAGCTTTTGTCTTAGGCCACTTGGAGAAATACTCTATAGATACTATCACGAATCTCTTATGTCCTACAATCTTTGGAAATGGACTTAAAATGTCTATCCCTACTGCGAGAACGGCTAGGGGCTAGATATTCTTGACTGTGGCGTGGTCAGACCGTTGATGACATTGGCAAACTTTTGGCAAATATCACATCTTCTAACAAACTCTTCTACTTCTTTTTTTTTTATTGTGGGCCAGTAATATCCTTGTTGAGAAATTTTGTTTGCCAATGTAGTTACCCCTTCATGAACCCCGCAAACCCCTTGATGTATCTCTCGAACTATCTTGGTTGCCTCTTCCGAGCCTACACATCTCAACCATGATCTGGATTTCCCTCTTCGGTATAAAGTTCCCTCCCAACTTGGTAATTGGCAACCTTAGCTACGATTTTTTGAGCTTCCACTTTATCCTTAGGTAACTTCCCTGCTTCTAGGTATTTCAGATATGGGGTCATCCAGTTCTGTTCTTCCTCGATTTGCAGGACTGGGGTTGATTTTTCGAAAGTAGGGGTATTTATTTGTTGCACATATACTTCGTCTGAGAGTTGTTCTAGTTCTTTTGCGGACAATTTACTGAGCAGGTTTGTTTCTTCGTTTTCTTCCTAGGATATTCTTTGGTATTGAACAGTGATCCTTTGCTCGCCAAGCTCGACTTCTAAAGTTCGTATCCTGGCTAAATATTTCTGCATGATGGGATCTTTTGCCCGATATGCTCTTGTTATTTGGTTTACAATAAGTTGTGAGTCACTGTTTATCCTGAGGTCGGTTGCCCTCATTCCCGAAGTTATCTGCATCCCATTTATAAGAGCTTCATATTCTGCCATGTTGTTGGATACAGGAAACCCGAAGCGTTGAGCATAACACACCTTAAATCCATCTGGCCCTTTCAACAGCACTCCTGCCCCATTGCCTGTGGAGCTGAATGCTCCATCTACAAATAGGATCCAACTGAATTCGTGTAGCTGTTGATCCCCCTCCTCTTTTATCGAGCTAGGTGATGCTTCACTTTGTTCTTCTTTATCTAAGCCAAAAGAGCATTCGACTATGAAGTCAATTAAGGCTTGGGCTTTGATGGTTGTCCGAGGTCGGTAAATGAGGCAATATGGGCTAATTTCCGAGGCCTGTGCAAGATTTTCTTCAAGGGTTGGTCAGTCATTTCCACCCCTTGGTAGCCCTTCAGATACATTCTGAACTTCCTCACCGCCAACAACAAGGCGAATGCTAGCTTCTCAATATTCATATGATTTCAGCATCCCTGAGCACCTTACTGACGTAGAAGATAGGCTTCTAGACCCCTACTCCATACCTTACTAGCACATCACTCACAACTTGTTCAGATGCGGCCAAATAGATTACAAGTTCCTCTCCTGCTAAGGGGTTACTGAGCACATGTGGGGAACTGAGGTACTGCTTAAGGTTTCTGAAGGCTTCCTTGTCTATTCAAAATTCGAGACCTTCCTTAGCTTTTTGAAGAAAGGCAAGCATTTTCTGCTGATTTGGACATGAATCGGTTGGGTGTCACCACCCTTCCTATAAGCCTCTGCACATCCCTCACACAGATAAGCTCAAGCATCCCAGTATAGCCTCTACTTTTTCTGGGTTCAGCTCTATGCCCTTTCCACTAACCATATAGCCCAAAAAATTTTTTCCTCTGATAAAGAAGGCACACTTCGTTGGGTTCAATCTCATCTTATACCGCTGCAGTACTTCAAATACCTATTTTAGGTCGACTAGATGTTGCTGGAAGGTTTGACTTTTCATAACTATGTCATCAACATAGACTTCTACATTCCTTCCCATCTGATCCTTAAAGATTTTATTCATTAACCGCTGATATTTCGCCTCGGCATTTTTCAGTCCGAAAGGCATAGCCTTGTAATAGTATGTCCCATCTTCAGGGGTCTTTTCTTCATCCCACCTGTCCATAGGAATTTGGTGATACCCTGACATTGCATCTAGGGACGACAAGTAATCAAAATTAGCTGTAGAATCGGCCATTTTATTAATATCAGGGAGGAGATAATAATCTTTTAGGCAGGCCTAATTTAGGTCAGTGAAGTCTATACATATTCTATATTTTCCGTTAGCCTTTTTTACTAGCATAGGGTTGGCTAACCATTGTGGGTGTAACGACCCGCAAACCGGACCGCTATCGGCGCTAGGATCCAGATCGACTTAAGGTCGTCGGGACTCGTAGCAAACCTAACATACATCCTGAATTCTTGTTAATCCCATGCATGATCATTCATATATATAAAAACTTTAAACTTTTTCTTTCATTTACCAAGCTTAACCTGTGCATGCATAAACTCAATATCATAAAACTCCACACTGGAGCTCTCATCAAATGCTCCAATGGGTAACATATCATACATTAAGCTTGGTTTACATAAACATCATCATTTATACATTAACATAAAATCATGTATCAAAAGGGATTAACCCTACATGACTAGGGCAAAGCACAACTCTAACCATGACATGTCATTACATATCCTTACATTACATAACTCTACTTTACATTTCATCATGTCCACTACTATACTATCACATAACATAACCATAGCCGTAACTTGCCGACCTCCTGAATTATCTCTGACCCTGCAAACCTGGGGGTTAAGGGAATGGGGTGAGCTATAAAGCCCAGTGAGCAGAACAGTAAAAACAATTTATAAAGATATGCCATCATGAAATGTATCACAACACAAGTAAATCCCCTTAAGATGGTACTGTCACCAAAAGCCCTCTACATATCCAATAAATGTCCGGCCCTCGACGGAGCTCCTCAGGACTTCCTCTTAACATAACATAACACGTCCAACTGTGCCAGGGGCGATTAGGCCACACCTGGTCTTCTCTTACTCTGTAACAGGGGTGATTAGGCCACACCTGGTCTTTCCATCTCATATAATATCATATCACATTAAGGGCTAATGGATCATCCAATATCCATCCACATCAACAATAAATAATGCAATGCATCATATTCGTGAATTCTAATGCAAAACAACCTAATACATATCATGGCATTCGTGATGCATGCGTCATGCTAAAAAGGATTTCATTGCTTTGAAAATAAAAGAAGTTATGTTCTACTCACCTCTGGCTGACGCTTACTAACTCTGGAGCAGCTAACTCACTGCTGATCACCTCGGTTCCTCAGGTCCGATCCTACACAGGTGGACTCAAATGAGGGACCAAACATACTCTAACATGACTCTAAACAACTCCCCAAAAACCCCTAAAACATCACAAAACATTCATAAAAAGCATGCAAAGAAAGGCTAGACAGGGCACTTTCAGCGGCAGGTTCGGCGGCCGAAAGTCCCTCCAGAGCCTAATTCAGCCACTTTCGCCGGCACCTTCGGCGGCCGAAAGTGGTTCTAGAGCTGAAACTCATGCATGTTCGGCGGCACCTTCGGCGGCCGAAACTCCCCTCCAGAGCCGAAAGTCCAACTTTCGGGGGCAGGGTTCGGCAGCCAACACAAGCCACCACAGGCAGGTTTGGCGGCCGAACATTGCTTCAGCTGCTGAATCTGAGTTCTTCCATAATGGCAGAACTCAGCCTCTCTCATGCACAAAAGCCTTCCAAACTTTCCAAACTCAAACTACAACACTCACAAGCATGCATAAACATGTATATAAACATATAGGGGTCTCAAACTAGCCTAAACCCCAACAAACATCACATTAAACATGCATAACAACACACAATACCTCATAACTCACATAACCCTAACATCTTTACATCTAGCTTCAACATGCATCCCTACCCCAAAATCCTTCATAAAACTTACTTAAAACATTGTAAAAGATGAGGATCTACACTTACCTCTTGAAGATCGATGGTTGGTGCGACCCAAACTTGGAGATGTGGAGAATCCAAGCCCCAGAGATCTCCAAGCTTCAAAACTTTGTTCTAAGCTTAAAATTCTTCAAAATAAAGATAAAACTCATGAAAACTTGAGGGATTTGAAGAAAAAGCATAAAAACAACCAAAGGAGAGCCAGAACTCACCTATGCCCGAAAAGAGAGAGAAAACTCGCCCATTTTCCGGACAAGGGGCCTTTTTATAGGTGGCCGGCCAAACCTCCTTCGGCGGCCAAAGCTGCTTCCAAAACTTCACCACGTTCGGCGGCCGAAAAAGAAAGCCACTTTCGGAAGCCTAACGTGCCTCCTAAACAGCCCCATGTTCGGCGGCCGAACCTGAGTTCTTCCCTCTTTGGTCTTTTCTTTCAAAACTCAAATCCTTTCTAATCAAAACCATAAAAACATGTAAAAACATTCTAGAAAACCTTTACTTTACCCTTCTAGAGAGCTCCGACATCCGAGATTCCACTGGACGGTAGAAATTCCGATGCCTGAGTCTAGCCGGGTATTACAGTGGGTACATGACTTACTTAATAAATCTGGCCTCTTCTAGCTTCTGCACTTCTTCCCTCGTGGCCTGTTGCTTCTCCTTTCCAAACACCCTTTTCTTCTGCTTTATTGGTTTGGCCCGGAGGAGGATGTTTCAGTTGTGGGTCATCACCTTAGGATCAATCCCTAACATGTATGAAGGTTTCCAGGAGAAGCTTGAGGCATGTCCCCTGATCAGAGCCATAACTGTCTCCTTTTGGTCCTTTTCAAGGCCCGAGTTGATGCTGAATTCCTTGTCGCCTTCTTCCTCGGACAGTGGAAAGGTATCCAACTTATCTACTGGTTTAGTCCTGACCTCCTTCTTCTCATCTTGGATCTCTATGACTTTAGGGTTTATCCCTTCGGATTGGGTGCTCGAATCTTCCACTGTGGTTAGAAGCTTCCCCCTGTCTTCCTCGAACTACCCCCACCCTTGCCTCTGTCGGGAATTTTAAGGTCAAATATTGGATGCTGGTCACTGCTTCGAAGTCGTTAGCATCGGCCTTCCCAAAATAGCACTATAGTTCAAGAGCAGCTTCACCATGAGGAACACTGCATAGTAAGTGTAACAACTCTAGAATCGGACCACTACCGGTGCTAGGGTTCAGATCGACTTAAAGTCGCCAAAACCCGTAGTAAGCCTACTATACATCCTGTTACACCTGATATAATCCCATACACGATCACACGAATAACAAAACATAACCATTACATGACTCAAGACTTGATTTGTGTATGCATCATAATTGAAAATATAAAACCCATACTAGAGCCCTCATCAAATGCTCCAGTATGGTCAACATTACATGCCTCAAGCTCAGTTAAAATATGAATTATACTTAAAAACTTTTATATAAAAGGATCATGAAACAGGGATTACAAAGAAGAACCCGGGCAAAACACAATTTTAATCTATAAATTAATACATGTCCATAGCTATACTATTACAACAGACTATACCAGCAACTTAGCCGACTTTCTGAACTAACTTTGATCCTGCAAATCTGGGGTTAGGGGAAAGAGAATAAATTGCAAGAGTCTAGTGATCAAAACATAAAAAAAAAAAAACAGTTCAATAAAACATATGATCATATGAATGTGTCACAACACAAATAATGTACATCAAGATAGACTTGTCTCCAGTAACCCTCTATAGATTTCAATAGTGCCCGGCCCACGATGGGTGCTACTCAGGACTTCCTCTTAAACATAACATAAGATAACATAGCCATAGTACTAGAAGCGTAGAATGGGTCTCGACCTGGACTTTTTCTTACATATTGCCAGAGGCGTAGAATGGGCCTCGACTTGGACTTCTGTATCCATTATAACATATCATAACCTACTCGAGGGCTAGTGGGTCATTCAACATCCATCCACAACAACAATAAATTATGCAATGCATCATATTCGTGAACTTGAATGCAAAACAACCTAATTACATATACATGGCATTCGTGAAGTATGAGCATGCTTAAAAAGTTTGATTTCTTTAAATAATGATTCAGTTTAATTCTACTCACTCTAGCTGACGCATGCCTAATACTTAAAACAGTTATCCCACTGCAAGCCTCTACGGTCTCTCAAGTCCGATCCTACACTGATAGGCTTAAATAAGGGACTAAACATATATTTTACAATACTTAAAACAACCCCCAAGAAACTCCTAAGAATACATAAGAATACTTGTAGGAAACAAATAAAAAAAGATTGAACGGGGGACTTTTGACGGCAAGTGCGGAGGCTTAAATTCTCTTACAGATCCAAAGGTCAAAACCTTCGGAGGCAGATTAGGCGGCCAAATGGCTGCCTCTACAGGCAGGTTCTGTGGCCGAACCTTGCTTCGGTGGCCGAACTTGGGTTTTCTAGCAAGGCAGAATCCAATTTTGCCTCAAATCACAGCCACCAAAACTCCATAAAAACCACATGCAACAGCCTAAAAACCAATGTACACACTCAACACACATAAGGGACACTTAAAACTAACTTAAACCTCAACATGCATCAATAATAATGCAAGAGAAATCATCCATTAATGCAAAGATTAGAAATTTAAATTTAAAGCATAAAAGGGCTTGCATGTAGCATCAAGCCATAGCAAAACTGATGCCTCTTTAAAAAACTCCAAATAACATAAGAGAGGTGAGGATCAGACTTATCTCTGGTTGGAAATACCAACACAGCGACCATAAAGAGAAATTTGGAGGAGAAGAAGGGATGAGCTCCAAAGATTTCAAAAAGCTACAACTTGAAAGGATGACTTCGATTCTTCAAAACTATAATTAAAATCTATGAGAAAGCTACTTTAAAGGAGGTTTTAAGAGGACAAGGGCAGGGGACTCACCTCTGCTCGAAATGGAGAGAAAGTTCTCTCCATTTCGGGTAGAGCCCCTTTTATAGGTGGCTGGAGAAGCCACCTTCGGCGGCCGAACCTTGGTGACTTGAAAAACCCTTTTTTTTTAAAAAAAAGAAAAATTTTCGAATTCATTTTATAAGAATCCTATTTTACCCTTCTAAAGATTCCAGTTTCGAGATTTCGGATTATGATGGAGATTCTGTCGAAAAGTTAAAATTTCGACGCTGGAGTTTAGCTGGGTACTACAGTGAGTTCGGAATAGGGACGGTTCTCCCAAAGTGAGGGCTACCTTTACTTTTCCCTCCACTGCCACTGGAGTCCTTCCTATTCCCTTAACTGGAGCTTGGTCTCTGATCAACTATTCCTCTGTTATGTTTATCTATTAGAAGACTCGGTAGGGTAGTAGGTTCACTATGCTTCCATTATCCATTAAAACTTTTCAAACTCGGAAATTGTGAATGACAGTCTCTATGACCAAGGCGTAGTCATGAGGAATCTGGACTCCTTGAGCGTCCTCGGAGAGAAAGAGATGGTCACTGGGGAATGCTTCACTATCTGCATAACTTCAGCGTTGCTCCCCTCCCCGTTCCTGTTTCTCTTCTTTCTCCTCTTTCTCCTTCTGCTCATGCGGCCCCCAGTTCCTCCCACGATCCCGCTGGAGCCGTCATTCACTAGCCCCCCCTATTTGTCTCCGGGGCCTCTCCGCCACTACACTCTGTTGGGGTCTCTGGCCTTTCGGCTTAATAGATAGTTTTCCTCTTACTCCATCATATGGGTCCTCCAATGCTCGATTTGATGATGGGATATGCAAAATAAAAAAAGATGGTCAGTGGTCTACTGGGGATACCCCAGCAAAGACCCTCCGACGTTCAAGTTAGATTTATGAACTAGAGTAATATGGACAGGTAAGAGATGTAGATAAAATAAAAATGGAGAAAAGGAAGATGAAGAAGCCCCCAAGAAGAAAAAGGCCCTCTCCTTTTTACCTACCTCTTCCCTTTTATGAGTTATGTGAGAATATACGTTGGTATATTCTTAAGTAGGGTTCACTCTTTAATTAAAATAAATTTATAATTTTTTATATTTTATCAAATGCCCCACTCTCTAGTGCGATCAGTTGAGTCAGACAACTGAACATAGATCGGACTAAGGGAGTATATTCTATACTTATAGAAGTGAGAAAATTTTCAATGAATTGTTTTGCCAATGTAATGTGAACTAGTTCTGCCTTAGTTTCTAAAACCCTTATTTTGATGGTCTTTCCTTTGGAAGATTTGACCTTGGTGGTCTTCTTTTTTCATCTGATTTATTAACCTTGTTCTCAATTCAGACTCATTAGCCTTACTGTCGCTTCCAAATTCATTAGCCTTACTATTGCTTCCAAACTCATTAGCCTTACTGTCGCTTCAAGTCTCATTGGCCTTGCTCGGGATTTAGGCTCATTGGCCTTACTGTCGCTTCAAGACTCATTGGCCTTATTGTCACTTCCAGGCTCATTGGCCTTGCTCGGGATTCAGACTCATTGGCTTTACTGTTGTTTTCAGACTTATTGGTCTTACTCAGAATTCAGACTCATTAGCTTTACAATTATTTTCAGGCTTATTGGTCTTGCTCGGGATTCAGGCTTATTGGTATTAGTATCGCTTCCACACTCATTAGCCTTACTCGAAATTCAGACTTATTGGTCTTACTGTCACTTCCAAGCTTATTAGCCCTGCTCTTTCTTCTAAATTTTTTCTACAAAACAAGAGCTTGCAGAGAATATACATAACGAGAATATTCATTGTTAATTCGATAATATTCATCGATAGATAATATATCACACAATAATATTTATATTTATAAATTTTTTCTATTTTTATAATATTTTAATCTCTAATTTTTTATCCCAACATCCTATATATATATTAAATTTTTTAAATAACTAAATTTTCAGATTAATTATAAATAATATAAATTTATTTCACCACTAAACAATACTTTAATTTTTTTAATAAAATAAATTCAACTAAATAATTTTTTCCCATTTCCTAATATTTTTCCTACATAAAAAATGCACAACAACATATACATTTATAAATTTTTCCTACTTTAATACTATTTTAATCTCTAAAAAAATATTTTTTACCGTTTCTTATATTACTTTTTATAATTTTAAATAAACACAACTATATATTTTTTACTACTAATTTATATACAAATTATAATTTTTCAACAACATAAATATCTTACTGATTAATTACAAACAACAATAAAATATAGCATACTTTTATAAATAATATCTAATGACTTATTTATATGAAAAATGACTATAAATTTTACGCGTCCACTTATAATGTATCGAAAATAAAGAAAATTATAAAATATAAATTCTTTTTATTAATAAATTTTTATTTATCTAATTTCATAAAAAAATTAATATAAAATATATCTATTTAATTAAAATTTTTAATTTCACTAATAAAATCTTCGATGATATGAAATAAAAATAGCATATTATTTGCAGAGGGTTGAAAGAAAAATTTAAAGATGAGAAAATATAGTTGATAGGGTTAGGAAAAGAGATAAAGTAGATTAATTTGAAAGTGTTTGAGAAATGTGAGATAGAAAATTTAGAGGAGAAATAAGGAGAGATAATTTTGTTGGAATGGATTGGGAAAGTAGGAATATATTAAGGAGTGAAAATTTTGTTGAAATGGATTGAGAAGAGAGAAAAAAGGAAGGGGTGCAATTTTTTTTTTTTCAACCAACTGCAAAAAGCCCAGTGAAAAGCCCAAAATGCTCCCGCGCCAATAGGCAATGGAAAGCTTTGGACTTTGGAGGCTACAAAACTAATAGCGCGTCACTGAGAACATTCTGTCATATTGCCAAAACCCTCACTGGCCAAGAACACCATACGCCAAAAACACCATATTTACCGTTCTTGGCTCGTTTCTTCCCTCTACCTTAAGCTTTTTCAAGATGAGTACCATGAAATTTTGCCGCGAGTGGTAATCTCTATCGATTATCATTCCAAATTCTTCATCTTTTTTCTATTTTTGCGAAAATTTTATTGCTTTTACCCCCTAATTTTTTATCAATTGCAGCAACAACATTCTCTACCCTAAGGAGGATAAGGAACAGAAGATCCTCCTCTACGCTTGCCGCAACTGTGATCATCAGGTCTCTTTCTTTCAAATTCTTTTTGATTTTTGCTCTTTTTCTTTTGGATGAGGGACTTAGGGTTTGCCTCCATTGCTTTTTGTTTCAAGTTACTATTTTTCTATGCTGTATATTTCATGCGATTTTGTATTTGTGCAAAAGAGTGAGTTTTACGCATCAATTTTTTTTGCATGAAATGTCTTCTCGCCAAAGATGGATGAGCAAATAAAGAGACATTTAGATGCTAATGCATGTTTCTTTTTACCAATATGCATCAGTAGCCGCAATGTAGTTTGATATTCTAGTAAAGGTTGGTTGCTCTGGTGATCCTGGTGAAGAGGAATGCTCGCAGAATTTGTCCTTAATTTTCGTCTATTTAGTTTCATCATGTTTTTCAGAAACAGGAAACAATCCATTACCATTTGAAAATAAATAAATAAATTGCACCTATCTGAACATTAGGCGGTCGCCATGTTTTGTGCATTTTTGTGAATGGCAATGGATAGTTTCTTGTTTTACTGCTGTAAGATGCTTCCTGGGATCATGGTGGTTGCTGTTTATTTAGTTAATATTGCAATTATTTACTGTAATGGCACAGGTTTACATAAACATAAGGTCTGTATTCTTGCTTCCTCTATTTATTCCTTTTAGCCTCCTATCTTGTTGCAGGAAATTGCCGAAAATAACTGTGTCTACAGAAATGAGGTACATCACTCTGTAGCAGAGCGCACTCAGGTATTGCAGGATGTAGCTGCAGATCCAACACTTCCTCGCACTAAATCTGTTAAGTGCAGCATGTGCAACCATCAGGAAGCTGTCTTCTTCCAGGTTTGCTCTTAACCCTGTGCAGCATAGCGTCTACATAACGTCGGTATTGTCAACATTAGGTGACAGTTATTAGTTAAAGTAAAAGGGGTTCTCTGTTCCTTTTTCCTAATCAAAAGAAAGTCTTTAAAATCTAAATGGCATGCAAACCATGATTCCACTCATTAGAAGTTGTGCGCTTAAAACTTCCTGGAAAATTTGTTAATAAAATTAAAGCAAACTATGTATCAGTGTAAGCTATAGACAAGCAAAAGTTGAAGGGTGCACCGGTAACATTCCAACTTAACTCAAGTAGAGGCGTATAATCAACCAAATTGGCCCCTAATCAGTACAATGGCAATTTGATTCCAAATTTATGTTGTATCTGTCTGCGTAATTGCTTAGGAAACCCGGGGGGGGGGGGGGGGGGGGGGGGGTGAACTGAATAGAAAGGTCATTTCTAGTGCTTCATGTAATTTTTTTTTTTTTCGGAATATGCAGGCAACTGCTAGGGGAGAGGAAGGTATGACGCTGTTCTTTGTATGCTGCAACCCAAATTGTGGGAATCGATGGAGAGATTGAGAGGCATCTGCAAATCAGTCAAAAATTTTAAAGATGATGAATTTAGCTGTCATGTCTGAGTCTAATTGAGATGTTATGTAGCCCGGTGACCAGACCCCTTCAATATTCATAGACGTGGGTGATTGAAAAAAAAAAACGATTTTTTTTAATCATTGGCTCCCTATTTTTGAGTGATGATTTTGTTCAAAGCAGTTTGAAACATAATTACAATGACGCCAACGTTTACGGAGGAAAATAAAGTGGGATTTCCGCTTTCCCTTGTTTGGATATGCATGGGAGAATTACCTATATTTTCATCTGGTTATTTTTCCTCTGTTTTGGAGTGAAAATGCGAGTATGAAGAAGAAAAGTCTACAGTTTACTATAAAATTATCCATGTGCCTTTATTATCTATTTTCTAACTATTTGTTAATTCCAGATTTTTTTTTCAAAGGTTGTCTTTATAACGTTAATCTGTTTTATACGTTTTATGTCCAATTCTATGATCTGATTTCACATATTATAATTTCAATATAATTTTATAATTTTTTATAAAATAAATTGTTGTAAAGGTTAAAAGAAAGTTATTGTAAAGGTGTATTATTATTTCACTTTCTTTTCATCCTTCTCATTTCTAAACAATGAAAAATAAGTTTATTTTTCTTCTATTATCTTTTATTTTTCACTTAAAAGGAAAATAAAAATAAAAAAAATAGAAAAAAAATTATTTTTCCCCTCTTATTTTCTTTCCTCACCAATTTTATCCAAAACAGAGCATTGGCAAGATAAAACAATTCATTTTGAATAAAAAAATAGTATTATTGTTATTCAACGTGCTCAGTGGAATTATAACTTCGATGTCAAGGGGCAAGTAGGGTTATTGATTCAAGAATTAAATGAAAAAGAAAATGTATTTGAAAGAAACTACCGAAGGCACTGGATCAAAGTTGAGAAATGAGAAATGCGGTCAAAAGCTGCTTCTCACTAAAATCTCGAATTTGTATTGCTTGGTCATATTATTAATGGTGACGCTGACCAAACATGTATATACAAGAATGAATCTTCTAGCAGAAAATTTTCCACTTCAATCAGCTAATTTCCCCTGAGATATTTATCCACCCTACAGATTCAGAGAGAGAGAGACGGTTGAACCAATTCCAAAATTGTACCTAAGGGATGAAATAAGGTAAAGAAAGGAGAGAATTATCTAAAAAAAAATAAAAAACAGAAAAAGAAAGGGGTAAAACCCAGATGGGCCAGCTGATTTCTCTACAAGATTCAATTTGGGCTACAAAGACGATAACGTCCGCGAAAACCAATCAGACAAGCGTCTCATTTTCAAAGAGAGTTCTGCATTTTTTCCGAAATATGATTCTGCATTTGATAGCATGACTTCGATGTCATGTTTCACTGCCTCCAGCGTTCGGTAGTAGTTGTTCTCTAACCTTAACTGGATCACGTCAAGTGACAAGGGGACTGGGTACCTGGAAAACATCACATATACAAGGCCTCTCAGTTTTCCGTAGCATCCAATTGTATTGGAGTATGCATGTCAGAACAGTGCCAAAAACCAGCTTTTCATTTAGTACATTGGCATAGGACCAATAGCCTCTAGGACAAGATTGAAATACGCGGTTGGAATGAGGGTAAGGAGGAACGAGAGAGCCAGTCATTATGTAGTTCATGTACTAGACATAAATGGAGACTGAAGGAAGACCTTTTTTTTTATATATAAAAAAAAGAGTCTACCTGTTTGTAAAATTGGTCTTCTGCGACACTTGCCTCAATTTTTCAACCCCATAGTGATCCTGAAAATGTTCAGGAAAAATTCAGAAAAATAACTGCAAGCCTTTTTTTCATTCTGCAGCTATATACTTAAAACATTAACTGAAATTTTATTCATTTTCCCTACCATCTCTGTGATTACCTGTATTTTTTTACCAGACTGCTTTAACATGGCCAAGGAAGAAATCAGTTTGTTTCTAATCTCATCATCAATATGAGGCTGCTCCCATTCAGTATCATCGTCAAAAAGCTCCCAAGGACTGTGTTGATGCGTTTCTCTAGGGTCACTCCTGTACTGAATAGTGTACCTCTCCCATGGACTGTCCGGAAACTCTGGAGATTTGGGCTTTACAGACAGAACGCGACCAGCCCACCAACTACCGTCTTCTTCACCATCATTTTTCCACCACACTTTACACTTATCCCTGCATGTCCAATTTCTTTGCATAGCAACATCGAATCGAGTTCTTTCAACAAGGAAATCAGGGAACCCCGCCACTTCAGGCAGAGTTAATTTAAATGACTTCTGGAACACATTAGAAGTAGGATCTACAAATTTAAGAGTCATTTTGCAGCTACTATCTCCAGATCCTGGTAATGTGGAATATTCAAGGCCCTCAACTTTACAGAACTCCACTGCCCTTATATGTCCCTTCACCAACTTCCAAGGGCCTGGATCTTTTGATTTGATGTAGTCTAGGTACTCTTGATGTCCCTGAAAAACAGAAAATTCCAAATACAGCATTGTAATTATCGACCCTAAATCCCAAAAATCTGGAGCAGAGTTGAATTATTAGTCAGCAATAATAACTCTTTATACTCCCTTCCTCCCGCAATTATAGACTTCTATTTGCAGAGTTTGAAAATGTAGAGATAAAGCAATAATTTTTTATTTAATTCTTTTGTGATATATCCTTGACTCATATTGCTCCATCAAAACTAAATAAATCATATGACTAAAATATTCTTGAAACTAATGGATTTTATTTTCTTCAATGCATATTAAATAAGGGCATATAATAAACAAATAAATAAATTACTATTTCAAAATGGAAAGTGGCATTAGTATAAATAAAAAAGAAAGCCAAACCCATCTTATGGGCAGAGAGAGTACTTTTTACTACTAACCTGTCTTAGATAAACTACTTCATCTGCTTGCTGGGGAATATAATGAGAGCCCTCCTCATGCATTGTCAACATTAACCATGATCCTCTTTTGGCAGACTGATTTGACTTCCTTCTATCTACTGGACTAGCATCACGGAAATAATAACTGGTTCTCCTATTTCTGGTAGATCTTAAACCAACTGCCGTCCTTGAGCTTGATCCCCATTCTTCACCAGGAAGTTGACGTCTATTTATGGAACCATTATTGGCATTTCTACATGAGTCCTCTGATTCATGTTCCTGCTCCAACACAGTATTACAGTTCATCAAATCATCAGTTGCCTTTGAGTCCATGATATGCTTCGTTTGAGATCCATCAGTAACATCTTCATTTAAGTCACCTCTGGCATACTGTTCATCTGTACTAGCATGTGAAATGCTTTCTCTCGTGCCACTATCACCTTCCGAGTTAGCTCTATCTCTAATTAACTTAGACCTTTTATAAACAACATTATACATCTTTTTTTGATGCGAATGGGAACCCATCGAGTCATCCAACATCGGCATGGAAATTTCTTCAATGGAAGCATCTGCTTCTTGAACTTCATTGTGTTTATTAAGTGGAGTAATTTTAATGGCTCTGGCCTGTTCAGACACTTCCGAAACTGGATTTTGGTTCATCTTTGCAAGGCTACCAGGTAATAAATCACAGCCCTCACTTCCCTCATTCTCTGAAGAATCTCTTGAAAGCTTCCTAGACATTATCCTCAACCTTGTTGAGATAGGTCTACTACTCCCTGTGAATTCAGGAGGGCTATCATTCCCGTTAGCCATGTGAGCCAATTTCGGCACTTCATCAGAATCCATGCCCCCATCAAAGTTGAGGTGCTCTTTACCATTGGCCAAATTATTCACAACCTTGGAGGCATCAGCCTCAGTATCTTGCCCATTAAATGCAGCCACTTCATTCACCTTATCTGCATAATCTTGTACTTTTAGAGGGGATGTTGTGCTACAACTATACTGAGATTTTAAGCATCCGTTCAGATTATTCTCCTCTTGCTTATCACTAAGACCTACACTAAATCTGGCATGTCCAGCTGATGACATTGCTTCTCCAAATCTCTGGCGCTTAGGTGTACGGGCCTTGACACCTCCCCATTTAATATCTCCATTTTTGTATCCTTCTGACAGATCTAAATCAGAGCTTTCTGTTTGCCCCTTTCCTCTTCCTTTAACTGGGATGTAGTCCGCATAACTAGAAGAGTATCCCACATCAACTGATCTAAAATGAACCCTGTTTATGTCGGGGGCTGCTTGTGGAGCTTTGTACGATGATGAGCCAACTAAATCAGTCTGATTGTCATTAGGTGTTCTACCATCTGGCATAGCAATCTTAGTTGGATCTCTAACTGGCAGTTTAAGGATCAATTTTCTCCTGTTTCCAGCATTCACATGAGATTCAGGAAGTTCACGAGGTTTAACAAATTCTTCAGACTCATATAATGAAACTTCTTTCCCTTTCAAATGCCTTTTTCTCTCATTTTGCAAAGATCTCTCCGATTCATCACTCTGGATGTCTGAGTGTTGCAATGTGGATTCACTTTCTGATGAATCACCTTCTGAGCTATCTTCATCTTCTCCATCTGTATCTGTTCCTGTAATTTTTGAGAACAGGGTGAGAGCATTGCGGGCAGCGACTCTTTGAGGTCTCAAACCCTTCAATGCGGAAGACTTCCTCTTTGAAGCTTTCCGTCCAGTCCTTGATTTCCTAGTTCGATTACTTCTAAATGTATTGCCGTGATAATCATCCAAATTCCTCCTTTTAACACGTCTCCCAGAAGAAGTCATTATCTCAATCTGAAGAGAGAGGAGAGAGAGAGAGAGAGAGAATACAAAGTCAATATAATGTGCCACAACCAAAATTTTGAAATGAAATTGATCACAAAACACTTACTTCAGCCTTCTGTTTCCTTTTAGATCTATGAAAGCCATCCCTACCCTCAACCTCACTATCTTCGGCACTGCACTCTGGATCAATAGAGGAATTAGAGTTTAAACTTCCTTGCTCACCCCCACTAGAATACTCTTCTGTGGCATTGTACTCTGAATCAGTATCATCACTATGCACTTCATTTCCTGGTTCCCAATCCATGGCATCAACAAACTCGGGCAGCGGCTCAACCACTACATCCAAGTCTGCCAAGGGCAACATTTGGTAATCTGGGTCTAAGCTGAAGTCTGGCCCAGCTGCAAGTTTTATTGAGGGTGGCTTCCACTCCATATTCAGAGCTCCTAACCGTCTCTTCTGATACATACTCTGGTAAGGTTCTGGATAGGGATTCATTCCTATCATTGCCAAAGAAAGTAAGTACTCAAGAGAATGAATCAATCACAAAGACTATAAAAGATGCCAAAAAGATCAGAGACTAGAAATTTCAAGGTGAGAATAAAACTGAGAATAAAACCTGAGTCACAAAGGAGATCTTGCATATTTCGCCGGTAGGGTACAAGCTGAGTTTCCTGAATCAGATGTTTCACAATGTTTAAAATCAATAGGCATCGTAACAACTAACTTCCCCATATATCATTAAGATAAATGCCTAAATCTGTACTTTAGTTTGAATGACATCCACAACAAATGGAAGTGAGCATCCCAAAGTTAAAAAGCTGACCATCAATAAGAATTGTATGGAGGATCTGTCTTACAACAGCCTTTATCCCAAACTAGTAACACAAATAGTTAGAAAAATGTTCCTTAAAAAAAAGATAATGCTAAACTGAAAATTCTTTTCAAATTTTTAACATTTTAAATATTTCTTTATACTTCTTTAAATTGATATCAGTATGTTTTACTTGCATAACAATAAATATTACTGATAACTTTCATATTTTTGAGAATTCTAAATGTGTGACAATATCAATATTTGAAGTCTCAACTGAAATTGCCAACACTAAAAGGATGGCTTGTATACACCATAAATGGGGATGATGATTTAATCACTCAAAAAGTTTAGAGCAAGTCCTTTATAAGTTTATGTTCCTCAACATCATGTGCATACTAAGCAGAGCACAAAATAGAAAAGCGTTACTCAAGCCAAGAGGTTATAGGTAATTATCTAACCTGGTCAAGTATGTTGCCATAGGTGTCTTGTATCAAGGGTCGATAATCTCCAAGGAAGAACTGTAAAGAAATGGGCCAATATGTCCAAAGCATTTCAAAGACATGGTCAGGAGTAACCCTCAAAAAGGCATAACCAGTTATTTATGACATTAAGGTACCTGGTCATATTTAGCATCCTGTTGGGATTCACCTTGGCCCGTGCTTAATATATATAATTGACCGACATCATCTGAAAGTATAATCGATGTCCCATCCCTATTGCATAAGGCAGTCACAGGAATAACAAAATCAGTTGAAAATTGAAGCAGCTTTACAGACATTTCTTGCAGCAATTTAATGAAAGCAAAATTATACTAAAGCAACTGCAAAATACAAAAATTATAATAAAACAACAGCAAAATAGAATTAACAAGTGCAGTAGACAGAATATACTAAAAAACATGCAGTTGCACAGACATGATCTAAACATTAATTACTTTTGATAAAATGGACTGGGCTTAATGCTATTCCAAAAGGCACCTTGTGAGGTGGATGATTGCCCAAGTAATATAAGAAGCACTTTTGCCTAATGCCTAGTCAAAGAGGGACTTAATAATTACATTTGCGAGACATTTAAATGGATTCATAATCACATAATGAAATTGGTTCCAAATTATGCGAGTTAACTAAGAACTTGTGGAGCTAAACTGGTGCAAGATTGCAATCCAGGGATACCAGATGATGATAGCCAATGAAATTGGCTAGGTGGCACGAGAAATGGACACCAAAAACAAATTATTTAACCAAATTAAAGTTTTAGAGCAGTTAAAGAACTGTAGAATGACCTGAAAAGCTAAAAAGAATTGAAATGGTATCTAGGAGGCCCAAGACTAGGTTGGGCATTCAAAGGCCTTTCACCGAAATGCAGCCAATTGGCCAACCAAGGGTAGCTGATCAGCTACAATATGACAGCTTTGACCTTCAAGCCTTGTTTCAGCTACATTTGAGCTCTGGTTAGAATTTTGAGGTGAAGCCAGTTGCATTTGAAAATAGATTTCCAAAGCTTTTTATCAATAGAGATAAAATGAGGGAGATAAGGCTGTTTGACCTGGAACCTTGAAATAGTTGCCAATTGGAGGGTGGATGCCCTATCCTTTTTTTGGTATTTATCTGACAAGAACTTACCCTAAAGGTGAGATAAGTCTCTGGAGGTTGTCCCTATCCTTTATCCCTCTAAAATTGCCTACAGAAGGCATCAAGGAGGAAAAGGGTAGGGGAGTTCAAGTGCAGAAACATATTTAATGTTCTTTTCCTGCTCACTATTTTGCAGGTCAAAGACTAATAACCTGTTAGACATAGGCCTACAATCAATCACATAAACGATAATTGGGTTGTATCCCTTACTTTTATTTTTTGCTGTTGATTGTTTCTACTTGGTCTATACTCTATAATCAAGGTAGTTCAGAGGGCAAGACACCCATCTATTATTTCCTCCATCTTTGTTTCATTCCCATTTTCACATTAAGTTATTTGCAATAGTGTGCACGAGTTGGGAGACCTAGAGATTTCTATGTCATCTGTAGGGCATAAGGCGCTCACCCTTGTCTCGATATTCGAATATATTCAGTTTTTAATTATGTTTATAATATATTAGTACTCAACCATCTTTTTACCAATAGATACGAAATGTTGCTAGGTCTAGAAAGTTCTTACCTCTTTGGTCTTGTACATTTTATAGTGCACTGGACATCAATTTAATTCATCTATATTGTTTTCCGATCTAACCTTCTTTGGAGTGTATTTTTTGTTGTTTACATGTGTTTTGAGGTGCTGAAACCTAGGATGGAGATGGAGGCCAAGAAATCGAAAAATGAACAAAACAGGCAACCTGGAATAGAGTGGTTGATTGACTAAAAGCTTGAGACCACTTAACAGCTTTCTTTTCTACATTTTCCCCTTTTGATGCAGGACCCTACTACTATTATTTTTCCCTAATTTCCCCCTTAATCATTCTAGCCTTTTTATGCCCAGTAATCATCTCTTTCTTTTACACGTACTGCATTTGTTTTAGTTTATTGCTTTATGTTTTCTGCTGTTCAATTATTATATGCATGCTTTAACTGTTAAACATGATATTTAGATGTTTTATATGACTATAACGTGGGACTAATTAAACATAGTTAACTTAATCACTAGAAAGTAACCAAGTAGAGGCTGGCTCTGTCTCTACATGGATTGAAAGGTTAGATCCTCTGCATAATCGTCCAAGTCATCACTCACGTGATTAGAGCCTCGATTTTTACTCAAGTGGTGACTCATTCTCCTAGCTAGACTTTGGCTAGACCAATATTCCTCAAGAGCTACAGGTCTACAAAGCTGTTGCAGTTGCCTGTTTACAAGGATCCTTCTAGCCAGAAAAATTTAAGATTAAGGCAATGATAAGCTGAGCTGGATTTTTGCAATATAATAAAAAATAAGAGGATGCAGGCCACATGGTACAAAGTAGTCTAAATGATTGAAACTTGAAATACAGCATGTCATCCAACATTGCCTGAACAATAACAATGCAAAATATAATCAATAAAATAAAAGAATTTCTAGAACAGTCTTTCTTGTCTTGCACTTACGGTGAAAACTTCCCATCTACTAACTTGAAACGAGAGATCTCATAGATCCGTATAGGTGTGCCCTCCCATATCTAAAGGAAGACAACATCAAAGTATTTAATAAATAAAGAAATAAGATAAAGCCTACAATATGCTTGAAACAACTAAACTCACATCCCACACTATAGTTCTCCCATCATAGCCAGCACTCATGGCAATTCGTGGATTGAAGGGATGCACATCTAGAACATACGTCTGCCAATAATGCAAAAACTACAGTTAGAAACATTCACTTCACAAGGTAAGTGCTTGGGAAAAGTTGAAGAGCCAAAGTGATGCTAAATATAGGAATACATTGAAATCCTAAATTCAATGAGGAGGAGGAGAGGACAATGAGAAGAAAGACTGCTTACAGAATCAGTATGGCCAGTTAATGAATGCACTAAGCTACCGTCAGCAGCATTCCAAACACAAATTCTGCAAT
The DNA here is from genome assembly GCF_001659605.2 of Manihot esculenta. Taxonomy (NCBI): domain Eukaryota; kingdom Viridiplantae; phylum Streptophyta; class Magnoliopsida; order Malpighiales; family Euphorbiaceae; genus Manihot; species Manihot esculenta. The sequence continues at coordinate 579,790 of NC_035175.2, read as the reverse complement.
CTGTATTTCAACACATATTATTTAGCCAATATCTACAATACAACCTAGCAAAGATGCAGCCACAAGAAATGACGACACATTTTGTAGTTGAAGAAACAACTCATAGAACCAGCTTTGGTACCCCAATAACAACTCCGGAAATTGTTACATAACATAGGTAGTCAACAAACACACAGCTAGTTCAAGGAGCAAAAGTGAGAGATGCATCAGATTATGCTAGATGAGCCTCTCAATAATATAGGCCAACTTGAATCACATTTATATGATGAAACAAAAAGAGAGGAATATGCAGCATCATAAGGAGTTTTCCTTGTCAACTCATTCCAAAAACTGAAACATTTCTTGAGTGGAGTCAAATCTGGGCATGAAATGGAAGGGAATTTGCCATTAGTTCAACTATTTTCTTTTTTGGAAAAAGAAAATCATCTACAAAGCACAGGGAAAATACGAGCTTATACATCTCACTATATAGTATACACATAAACACATAAATAAGAAACCAAAAATGGGCATGCACATGCACATAGCAACATTACCCATGATAGCAGCAAGGACAAAACGGTTATCTAGGCTCCACACAATCATATTCACACCACGAGGAGTTGGTAGAATTCTCTGACGTGGACCTCCTCGTGGAGGTTGAGGAGGCACTGGAGGAGGAGGAACTTTCAAGTGGTAATGTCGAGTCCACCGGCCAGCTTTCCCCTGAAAAGCATATAATTTTGATTCAAAAATCAAAGAGCAATCTCAAATACTCCAACTGTAATTGACACTAATTAAGCCTGATAAAAAAATCAGTGCACCAACTTTCATTCTTTCACTTGAAACCCAATAAAAAGTGAGTTTAAAAATAATGTAAATAAAATATTATAAGCATACATGTGATCTACGTGATCTTGGAATCCAGATAATTGCACTGCCATCTCGAGAACAAGTGACTATGTTGTCATGGGAAAACCTGTAGACACAGAAATACTCTCATCTACTTATAATGGATCCAATAAACTCTAATGAAGTATTGATATAAACCCTAACGCGTAAAAAATCCAATATAAATAAGTAGCTGAGACCCAAAAACTGTAGTAGTCCACACACCATGAATTTCTAAATTTTGGAGCATTTTCTTCCTTTGAATTTTCAGAGAGGGAAAATCTAGATGCCACAGCACAACCACTGCAAAATATAGAAAGATCATATCTCAGCATTCAAAATTTTAGCAATGACATTCTGAACAGAGCAGGACATATCAAGTTATCAACCTAAACTGGACATAATTGACATCATTCTCATGGCCGGCTAGCACATCTATCTCATGATTTGGTTGGTCTGAATCATCTGTGTTGGGCTTACAAGCATTCCAAACCTGCAAACAACTAGCTTTTATCCTATTACTAACAGGATATTAGAGATTCATAGTTCAATGGAGAGACTAAGTTCAACATGCATCACATAGGAGACTTCAAATCAGGGACAACCAAACATACCCTAGCAAGATTGTCAGAGCTGCCAGTGACAAACACAGTTCCATTAGCATTAAATGCGCAACAAAATATTTGATGGCTCTGCAAACCACTACTTGAAGATGGACCACTGCTCTTTCCTGCAGCCATTCCATTGTCCTTGTGAGTTCTACAAGCAAGTGAATCAGTGCATCAATCATAAACATGCATAAACCATAACCAACCTGTGACGGAATATGAAGGCCTAGGAATGTATATCCGTGGATTAAAGTTGGAATACCTAGCATCCCAAATCCTACATGTGCCATCATCAGATGAGCTGCAAAGCGCAGAAAACAAGCAAAAGTTATCAAATAATTATATAAATACATATGTATCTTAATAAAATCTTCAAGGTAATAATGTCAAAAGACAGTCCCAATCTATACAGGCAACAAAACATCACATAAAGAAGTGAACAAGGAAATTAAGTACCACATAGTTATGAAAAATAACAATGACTAAAACAACTGAAAGAGTGGCAATTGGTATTAATTCACATTATATGCATTGAGATGTTATATTCATTTGAAATGCAAAACACAACTCAGCATAAGGCAAGCCTCAATCCTAAAACAGAACTGTTATAAGTTATAGAAAGTAAATATGTTAATATAGGAAGTAAATATTGATAGATGGATCAGTTGCTTAATCTTAGGGATTGTATAATTATAGGCTTGATTTTCCTTCCTGTTTAGTTACCGTCTCTCGTGTATAAATAGGTTGTAATCTCTATTGTGATATACAACAATAAATATTATCTTTCTACATGGTATCAAAGCCTTTCTCATAGAGATTTTTTTTCTTTTTTCTCTCTCGTAAAGTTTTAAAATTTTTTTTTGGAGACTTAAAGGTTCCGTTCAGTTGGATTATCCATAAAGGGTAACATTTGGATCTCACCATCGCTGGAGTCACCACACCGACTCCTTGTCAGATTTGAGATTTGTTTGCTGTTCGGGTGTTGGGTGGAGGTGTTTTATTTGGCACTGTTCACGGTACTGTTCATCGGCACTGTTCACGTGGTACTGTTCATCGGTACCGTTCGTGTGGTACTGTTCACGCCGGGTACTGTTTTCTGATTCTGTGTTTCTTTTGTTGCTATCGTTTTTGGGTTGGTTGTCCTTATGGCTGGAGTTAAAACCACCACCGTAACTGATGTGATTCCTATGATGACTAAAATCACGGAACACAAATTGAATGGATCTTCCGATCAGGGAATTTTGATATCTGCAGATGAGTATGCACAATTCATCCAATACCAGGCATCTATAAAATCTTCTAATTCCTCCTCTATCACTGTCATGTCTTGTGTCTTCATCCTCCAAATGGGTTATTGATTCTGGTGCTACCGATCATATGTCAGGTAATTCTACCCTTTTGTCCAATCTTGAGTCTCATACATCGCCTTCTTATGTTACTCTTGCTGATGGCACTAAATCGTCTGTCATGGGTTCTGGTCATGTCAACTTAACCCCTTCTCTTTCTGTATCCTCTGTGTTATGTCTCCCTAAGTTCGCATTTAATTTGCTTTCCGTGAGTAAACTCACTCGTGCATTGAATTGTTGTGTCTCATTCTTTCCTGATCACTGTGTTTTTTCAGGATCTTTCGACGAAGCAGATTATTGGTAGAGGAAGTGAGTCAGAGGGTCTTTACGTCTTGGATCAGCAACTACCTCGATCTCCTCGATCTCTGGTATGTTCCACGCGTTTAACACCTTTTGATGTTCATTGTCGTTTAGGGCATCCTTCTCTCTCGGTTTTGAAAAAGTTATATCCACAGTTTCATTCTTTGTCTATTCTAGATTGTGAGTCTTGTCAATTTGCCAAACATCATCGTTTACCTACACTGTCTCGAGTCAATAAACGGGCTTCGTCTCCCTTTGAGTTAGTCCATTCAGATGTTTGGGGTCCTTGTCCTGTTGTGTCTAAGTCTGGCTTTAAGTATTTTGTTACTTTTGTTGATGATTTCTCTCGTACTACTTAGTTATTTTTAATGAAGAGTCGTTCAGAATTATTTTCTATTTTTTGTGCATTTTATGCTGAAATCCAAACCCAGTTCAATACTTCCATCCGTATATTGCAAAGTGAAAATGCTAAAGAGTATCTCTCTGGGGAATTTCAATCTTATTTGTTACAAAAAGGGATTCTTCATCAGTCCTCTTGTGTTGTCACTCCTTCACAAAATGGAGTTGCTGAAAGAAAAAATCGACATCTTCTTGAAGTAGCCAGAGCCCTCTTATTCCAAATGAAGGTATCTAAATGTTTTTGGGCTGATGCTGTATCCACTGCTTGTTTTTTGATCAATCGCATGCCTTCCTCCATCCTTCATGGTGATATCCCTTATAACATTTTATTTCCCACTAAATCTTTGTTTCCTATTGAGCCACGTCTATTTGGTTGTACTTGTTTTGTTCGTGATGTTCGTCCACAGGTTACTAAATTGGATCCCAAATCACTCAAATGTGTCTTCCTTGGCTACTCTCGACGTCAGAAAGGGTATCGTTGTTTTTCTCCTGATCTGAATCGGTATCTTGTGTCTGCGGATGTAACATTCTTTGAGTCCACTCCGTTTTTTCCGCCATCATCTGTTTATAACACCTAGGAGGAGGAAGATGACCTCTTGTTATACACTGTTCGCTCTTCGTCTCCTCAGACTACTCCTACACCTTTCACTCATGTGCCAAGTCGCCCTCCCATCTTTCATGTGTATTCCAGACGCTTAGAGGACTCTGACTCCATTCCGCTACCCGCTTCTTCGTCGACCGATCCTGCTCCTACTGATCCTTCATTGTCTGATTTGGATTTGCCCATTGCTCTTCGCAAAGGTAAACGTACTTGCACTTATCCTATTTCATCTTGTGTCTCTTATGATCAATTATCTTCCTCTTCTCGTTGTTTTGTCACTGCTTTAGATTCTATTTCAATTCCCAAAACTGTTATTGAGGCTTTGTCCCATCCTGGTTGGCGTGCTGCAATGGAAGAGGAAATGATAGCCCTTGACACTAATGGTACTTGGGAGTTGATGTCCTTGCCCCCAGGAAAGCGGGCTATTGGGTGCAAATGGGTGTTTGCAGTGAAAGTAAATCCTGATGGATCTATTGCTCGTCTCAAGGCCCATTTAGTGGCCAAAGGTTATGCACAAACTTATGGAGTTGACTATTCTGATACATTCTCCCCAGTTGCCAAGCTCGCATCTGTCCGATTGTTTATTTCTTTGGCGGCTACTCATGATTGGCCTTTGCATCAACTGGATATTAAAAATACTTTTCTTCATGGTGATCTTCAGGAGGAGGTTTATATTGAGCAACCACCTGGTTTTGTTGCTCAGGGGGAGTCAGGTAAGGTTTGTAGACTTCGAAAATCGCTTTATGGCTTGAAACAGAGTCCTCGGGCATGGTTTGGCAGGTTTAGTGAGGTGGTCCAACAGTTTGGAATGAAGATGAGTAAGTGTGATCACTCAGTGTTTTATAAAAATTCTGATAGTGGAGTAATTCTGCTTGTAGTATATGTGGATGATATCGTTATCACAGGAAGTGACATTGCTGGCATCACATCCCTAAAAGAATTTCTTAAAACACAGTTTCATACAAAGGATTTGGGTTCCTTGAAATATTTCTTGGGAATCGAAGTTATGCGGTGTAAGAAAGGCATCTTCTTGTCTCAAAGAAAATATGTTCTTGATTTGTTGGCAGAAACAGGAAAATTGGGTGCTAAGCCTTGTAGTGCCCCAATGACCCCTAACCTTCAACTTACCACAGAAGACAGTGAGCCATTTGCAGATCCTGGAAGGTATAGAAGATTAGTTGGCAAGCTGAATTATTTGACGGTGACTCGTCCTGATATTGCATATTCAGTGAGTGTGGTAAGTCAGTTTATGTCTTCTCCTACTGTTGCCCAGTGGGATGCTCTGGGACAGATTCTTTGTTACCTTAAAGGGCCCCAGGGCGAGGCCTATTCTATGGTAACCATGAGCACTCAAATATTGAATGCTTTTGTGATGCTGATTGGGCAGGCTCGAAAGTTGATAGGAGGTCAATTACTGGGTATTGTGTTTTTGTGGGAGGTAACTTGGTCTCATGGAAAAGTAAGAAGCGAAATGTGGTCTCCCGTTCTAGTGCTGAATCTGAATATCGAGCTATGGCACAAGCCGTTTGTGAAATCTTGTGGGTACGTCAACTGTTGGAAGAAGTTGGGTTCACAAATTCGGTGCCTGCTAAGTTGTGGTGTGATAATCAAGCAGCTATCCACATTGCCTCCAATCCAGTATTTCACGAGAGGACTAAACACATCGAGATTGATTGTCATTTTGTTCGTGAAAAGGTCCAACAAAAGATAATATCAACAGGATATATTCGAACTGGAGAACAATTAGGAGATATTTTCACTAAAGCTCTAAATGGGACTCGAGTTGATTATATATGTAACAAGTTGGGTATGATTAACATTTATGATCCAACTTGAGGGGGAGTGTTATAAGTTATAGAAAGTAAATATGTTAATATAGGAAGTAAATATTGATAGATGGATCAGTTGCTTAATCTTAGGAATTGTATAATTATAAGCTTGATTTTCCTTCCTGTTTAGTTACCGTCTCTCATGTATAAATAGGTTGTAATCTCTATTGTGATATACAACAATAAATATTATCTTTCTACAAGAACTTTGTCCAGAGAGTGGAGATCTATATCCAAGTAGAGAAGACATATAAGCTTTAGTTGTAAATTATAAGTTCTATTCCATGAGAAGATTAAGACTTCCATAACGAAAACTTAGAATGTTAAAAACAAAAACAACAGAATGGTGTGGAGGAGAGAATAGAGAGCTGCTTGGGCTTTGCCTCAGCCATCAAGGGAGAAGTGGGGGACGATAATATAGGTCTAGATTCAAACCTCAATAAGTAACATTCTAACATAGTAACAAATTATCAAGCAATAGACACTTTGTAAAATAAATAAACCAAACACCTAATATTTGTAAAAGACCCGTAACATAAATCAATAACATTCAACTGGAACCATATGATCAACAATAAACAAGCAGCTCCAGAAAGAATAAAACAAGAGCTCTAAAAAAATCAGCCTTACGAAAGAAGCTGGTATACAGATCCAGGCCTAGGACTAAATGCAATGGCAGTAACAGCTCCAGTATGTCCTCGCAGAACAGAAATTGGAACCCCATCCGGTAAACGCCACTGTCATCATCCAGAAGGATTTGTCAAAGATCAAGTTAAAGAGAACATACAGAAGGAAGGGAAAAAATAAAAATAAAAAGAGGAAACCTGAGGGCACTGGATAAGAAAAGATGCTTACCACTCGAATTATACAATCATTTGAAGCAGAAGCCACCAAGGCATTGTTGGAACTCACAGCCAAGTCAGTAATGTCACCCTTTTATGTACAAAATGAGAAGCAAAATATACTTAGACAAAAATAAAAAAGACAAATAATGATTAGATGTTTGCTTTCTAAGATATTCAAACCCACTTCATGTCCGCGACAGCTGGCCAAGCAAAATGCAGTTTCCATGGACCAGATTTTTACAAGGCGATCATCTGAACCAGTAACAACATATCTTCCAGAGCGATCAAAAATTGCTGCAACATTCAAATCAAGGTATGTGTCAGGTATAGATTCATATTTGACTTTGAAATGAATTTCAACACCTAACATGCAACTTGATAGACATTATATTTCAGTTCAGTTGTTCAAACTTTTGGGGACATTAAACTTCCATGCTAATGTGTTATTGAACCATTCAATCTAATTCCTCAGAATTCATACCACAATAGACAGCATTTCGATGTCCCCTTAGCTTCTTAATATTTTGCATTTTTTGTACCATAGTTGATGGCTTTGCAATAGCATAGCATGCTGCACGGACTGATGGTGCACGGTGGTGTCTTGAAAAACCACCCCCAATTTCTCTCAAACTCAGTCCACGAACCTGATCAGCATGCATATGAGGCCATCTCATATAAGTAGGGGGATGGTTCGCTTGGGTTTTTCCATTATCTGAATCATCTGAAGAAGAGGATGATTGCAAAATTAGACAAAAATGGTAAAGTTTACCTCCAAATTCAACAAGGAAGACAGAAGCACAGTTAAAAAAACTCTTTTAGTCCTTATCAATAGACAGTATCCCACAACAAAATCACTCACACGAATAAGAAAACAAACAAGCTGATATTAAAGGCTTAAATAAATGTCACCTACGGCTCAAAAGTGAAAATGAGCCTGCACCCAAAAGCGTAGGAACATCTGCAGCATTTGGGGCTCCAATTAAGCCTTGTGATGAAGAGGCCGTATTATGTAATAACTGCTTCAAAAGCTTTACCAAGTGATCCTTCTCAATGTGAGGATACCTGAGAGTTGAGATATACAATTGATGCAGGGAGTAAGTCAAAAGTATTATAAAAGAAAAATATGGCACAAAACTGATCCCAGCAATCCTTTGCTTCTTTAGAGAACAGATCCTCCATTTCTACATACTTGGGATGCCATAAGTCTACATTGCAACCAATTAACATGATCCATAGGGTACAATTCATATAAAACAGTATAAAAAGAATATGAACCTATTACCTTATGACTTTTTGTCAATTGAAACAACCACAAATATACTGGTATTATACTTTAGCCATATATACATAAAACTGAGTTCGAAACCGTCTTAGTTTGCCATTTGTCATTTTTAACTTTTTAATACTATAGGTTTGACACCTTCTCTTTTTGCCATGTGGGAAAAAGAAAAAAAGAAATACTATAGGCATTATTTGATTAGACACGTATAAAGACATATTGGATATCAAATTGCTATCATGGGGATATCTTGGGATTTCAAATATATTGTAGGTTTTATTTATCCATTACAAACTCATACCATTTCATTCATATTGTTCTTATAATAGTATGTGTAATTGTATTAATAGAACTCAAATTATGATAAATGCCATACAACTGAAGTTATAAGACTTTTTTCCTTTCAGAGGGTTGTTTCTCGGGATACCCATGTTTGGGAAGAATATTTTGTTTTGCTGATAAGTTTAATACTGTCTGTTAGTTGAAATTATTGAAAGTTATATGAATATGCTCAGTCTCAGAGATTTCTCCTTTTTTTTTTATTTTTTACTCATGCTTTTTATTTATTATTACATTGTAATTTTATGGGGAAAAAATTAGTTCAGCACTGCACACATGCAGTTAAACAACAACTTTTTCTGAAACATGAGAAAAAGGTCAATGCAATAAACATGATCCATACCTCTCAACCAACATAGTGTAATTTAATGGGAAGGATAGACCATCATCATTTTCATCCCCATTAGAAATCCCACTTCTCGAATACCAGGCATGATATCTTCTAGGTAAAAGTTGATGCTCAAGAAGTTCATTCCAGAACTGTACAAATGTTCTGTGACATGGACCAGCTGATAGGAAATGCATAATTAAGAAGTAAACTTCTCTGAGGTCAATATCCGCATCAGGCTTCATTTTTGGCTCTGGATCCCCATGTTGAACATTCTCATGCACCTTACTAAAAAAATTTAAAGGCTTCATACCAACAGAAGCTGCATCACCTGAAGGAATATACTTCCGTAGAGCCATATTACCTGCAACAAGGAACACCAGCATATTAATAAAATCAATTGACATAAAATTTTAAATACAAATGAAAGCAAACAAATAAAACAAAATAAGGCATTCACAACAGTAGCACCCTCAGTTGATTCACCACTTTAAAAAACCATCACATACTGTCATGTGGCCTTCTTAAAAGTAAAAATGTCTAAACCAAATCAAAAGGAAGTCTCATATTCCAATCTAGATTAGTAACGTAACCCAAGTCGCTGCAACAATATGCACAATCAAGAGTTCATAAACTCTGAAAACTTTAAACCTGTGCTATCAATGTATTTCCATTGACAATGAGCAAAATGCATTGTTGTTAGAATCATTTGATTCTCGATTCAAATCATACAATTCGGTTTTTTGTCCTAGCGACTCAAACCTATGAAGTGAATCATTCCAAAGAATCAATAATTGAGATAAATTGATTAATTCGGTCAATTCTTTTTTTAGATGGTTGTTAGACTCTATCACGTCAAACTTTGAGATCTCTCTTCATTTTTACTATGAAAAATACACATCCCTTAGCTATTTTTCTTCCAAAAGTCATGCTATTCTCTCTCCCTCTTCTTTTTTTTCCTTTTTTTCTTTTATTTTTTTTTTGTATTAATTTACTTCTCTAATTATATATGGGGAAGGGGTGAGAAGGGGAGGGGGAGACCTGAAATGACATGAAGGAAAGTAGTATCAAAGGATTTACAAGTGCATATTAATGAAAACTTGGCGTCTAATAGAGAGGAATGGTGATAGAGGATACAATAGCCATCACCGACTAGTTTGGGATTAAAGATTAGTTGTTACTGCCATTGGTGATGGCGGTGTTGTTGGTGATTTGTTGTTATTTCTCTAATTACAGTTGTTAAATTATGACATTTATAGTATTATATGTTCACCTTTTAATTCAACCTGGTATCCTTTTTTATACAAATCTTACTATTGGATTCTTGGTTTACCAACTATGGCAAAATGAAGTTTACAGTACTATCCTACTCTTCAATGGACAACCATAGAATAGAAGTCATCCTTCACAAACGACCTTGGCCAGATAGAAAATTATGTTTCTGTGTTTTTGTTTATTGGTCCCATCCTCAACCCATTTTCTACCAAAAACCAGCAAGATTAGCTAAGCCAACAATGTGGTACTTACAAAGAAGCTAAGGGGGTAAAACCTAGAATGTCAAAAACACAGGGAAGACAAGTTTCTAATCATCTAAACTCCACCAAATGTATTATGTAACTTAAGATGCTTCACTATGAACAGAGGAGCCCACAGCCCTTGGAGGTTCAATGACAGCCACCCATCCAAGCGATTCCATACAAGTTCAATAAGAGCTGAGATCTCAAAAACCTACCAGAACACTTGTCTAAAATGACATTGTCTAAAATGCTAAACATTAATGTGCAATGGAATCAGCAAAGTCAACCCGATATACAGTCACCCAGAATAACAGTATACACTCACATATTATGCAACAAAGAAAACTCGAAAATCACTATCCCACATGAGTTCAGTCAGCTAATTAAAAGAAATGGTGTAGTAAACAAGAATAAAAGTAAAGACTTAAAACAAATCAACAGAAAAACTGAAAATCAAGAATGAGATTTAACTTTGTGTAACGTGTCAAACAAATTAACCAGATGGATAGTCCTGAGAAACTTTTAGCTATCTTCCATCCTTTTGAAAGCCTGACCAGCAAAAATCCAAATGCATTCCTCTGTAACAAGCAAAAACCCTAAATTTAATTTGTTGCTACTCCATGCAACCATAGTATAATCAAATTTGCATTAAAAAATAGCAAAATAAAATCCCTATTTGATATCCAATTCAATCCATCCACAAGCCCTATCCTGCCTATCAATAAGATATTACACAGGCAATTAGTAGGCGAGCCAAAATGGAAGTTCCGTACGGATGGATACCTCCAATTGAATTGAGTTCCGAGCAAAACGACGCGTTTTGAGGTGCAGTGTCTCTGTGTCCTCTGACGGGAAGCACCAGCAAATGGGGATCGAGAGGTCCAAGAGTTGCAAAATTATATGAAATCTACATTAAGAGAGATTAGCGAGTGCGCAGAACGCGCGAGAATAGGAGTTTTGGTTCTCTGAAGCAACTCCGTATTTGTCTTTGGAATTGCTGTTCCTTGGTCTTTCTACAAGGAACGATTGAAGAAAGAGCGTGCAGAGAAGGGGAAGAGACGGAAAGAGAGAAGAAGGTTCGAAACGTTGCGTTTTATATCTTTGCTTGCGGCTAGTAAAGATGCCTTGAGAGAAAATAAGTTCAAAAAAAACAAGAATAATTTATTTGGGAGTTTCCAGCACTACTGAACCACGCGCATTGGTTTAGCGTGCATCCTGGAACGACGCCGTATACTGACTCGTAGGCGCATTATCAGAATTCTTTTCGTCTAGCTCGTGTGAAACGCTTTCAGTCCTTGCGTTAACAAAGCACGGTCTGACTCTCAGAAGACAAAGCCCACGAGTGTGCCTGCCCATGCAATCAGCACTTCAGTTTTGGTTTGTTAATTGATTTTTGAAAAACTTCCGGAAAATTTTTTTTTCATATTTTCTCCTTAAAGTTTTAATTCATGTTGACATCCCCTGTCTTTTTTTTTAACGGAGCTTTGTAGCACACATAGGGATGTAATCGAGCCGAGCCGAGCCGAGCCGAGTCGAGCTTTGTAAAGTTCAAGCTCGTTTATTAAAAAAGTTTGGAAGCTCGAGTTCGAGTTCGAGCTCGAGCTTGACTCGAGCTCTAATATTTAATTTGAGCTCGACTCGAAAATTAAATATTATAATCGAGCTCAATTCGAGTTCGACTCGTGAAAGACTCGTTCGATTTAATAACGAGTCTAATTCGAGCTCGAGCTCGAAAAGCTCGATTAAGAAGCTCGTTAATAAAATTTGAGCTCGAACTCGGAAAGCTCGATTAAGAAACTCGTTAAAAAAGCTCGAGACCGAGCTCAAAATTAAAAAGTTTGATTTGAGCTCAAGTTCAGGATCGAGCTCGAATTAATAATTACACTTTAATCAGTTTTTAATCATCATTAATTTAAATAATATAAAAAAAAGAGAGTGTACATAAAAAAAATTACGTAACACAATTTATAACTAAAATAACACAAATAAATATAAATTCAACAACATAATAAAATTAGATTACACACAAAGTTTAATATCAAACGAATAAAGTTGATTTCAACTTCCAACAGTTGAAACAAGCTAATATAATTTAATTATATTCATAATCATCTTCATGCTTGTTCAATTAGTTAACTTGAATTTCAACTTCCACATCCATATAATCTTAATTAATTATTATTAATATACTTTGATAATTATTATCATCTTTTATATTGTATGCTTAATTATATACAAAAATCTTTTTATAATTATACTTTAATTTTAAAATGTATATAATTTTTACAACTCAATTTATCATGTAGTACTATAATTTTAAAGAATACTTATTATAATAATTAATATTAATTATTTGTGATTATGCATTAATTTTATGAAATCTTATTATAATAATTATATACAAAAGATTTTTATAATTTAATTTTAAAGAATATTAATTATAATAATTAATCTTAATTATTTATAATTTTCAATACTATAATTTTCAAGTATTTATAATAGTTTAAATTTTATAACTTTATAGTTATTTTTATTTTTTAAATAATATATGAACTTGTTCATAAATTTATTTAACGAATTGGTTCACCAATTTATTTAAACAATATTACTCACGAGCCTATTTAACGAGCCTGCTCGTGAGCCTTCTCAACGAGCCTGCTCGCGAGCCTTCTCAACGAGTCTGCTCGCGAGCCTAAAAACGAGCTAGCTCGCGAGCCTTAACGAGCCGAATACTATGGAGCTCAAGCTCAGCTTGTTTAAGTGACGAGCCTCAAAATTGAGCTCGAGCTTGGCTCGTTTAAAAAACGAGCCGAACTCGGTCGAGCTTTTATCGAGTCGAGTCTCGAGTAGCTCACGAATAGCTTGGCTCATTTACAGCCCTAAGCACACAACCTAAAACGTCCCAGCCGATGCATCACATACAAGGTTTGGCCTAAATTCTTTTAGAAGATTATCCAAAATATGAAAAAGACCCACAGCGAAGGTAACCGCCAAAAAAAAAAGCCAATGAGCACAAATACTCAATTCCTAGTAAATATGGCCAATATAAACATTCCAATCCGCCCTAAGAAAACTTTGGACGCTGGATAACTACATTCCTAAATTCGATATGAGGAAGAATCCTTCCTCCAATTTGCCGCCTTCTGCTTTGAAAGTAGGTCTTTTCCATTATGTTTGGGTGATGTATAAATAATTTTTTTTCTTTCTGTTGAGTGAATCCTATGAAAATTTAAGATGAAATTTTTAGATTTGTTATGTTTTTTATTTCTAATTTTCTTGATAAATTTAGTAGATAAAAAGTTATTTAATTTGATATGTTGTGATTTTATAGTGTCAATTATAAATTTGGTTGATTGCATGTGAAAAATTTTGATAATTGTACTTTTAAGATTATAGTCTGTTACTATTTAAAAAAAAATATAGTTAATTAGGTAATTGGAGTAAACTCGTAGAATAATGACAAAAGTATGAATGAGATCTCAAAAAGCACGCTTTTTTCACTATAGTTGAAGTTTTATGGTCTATAAAGAACCTTCCTTATATGAGGGATGACTGCATGTACCTGGTGTTTTTTCCTCTTTCCCTTCACTTGCTTCTTTGATTGCTCGTAGGCACTTCTTTTATAGTCCCTAACTCATACGCGCTTGCTTTGATTGCTCATGTGCTCTTCAATATGCTTTTTTTGACTTTAGGCGTAGAAATGCTCAACTGTATATTACAATTTTTTAGATGGCTAATGTCCTTATGAAAAGAGAGAAAGTTTATATATTTTTATTTATGGTTTCTCACCAATATGATGATAGATTTTTTGAGTAAACATTTTTTTTGTAACTTATACCTTTCAAATATATATATATATATATATATATTTAGATCGTGTTTAGTTAAAAAAAATGTCTATTTTCTATAAAAATTATTCTTTGTTTAAGAAAATAAAAATTATTTTATATTTTACTTGATTTCCTTAATTAGAAAATAGAAAAGCAAATAATAATTTTTCATATTTTCTTCATTATATTAAAAAATTAAAAAAATATGATTTTTGAGAAACATAGAACTCTGACACTTTATATAAACAAAATATGATTTTTAATAATTATTTTTTATATATTTAAACATGTATAACTTTTTTATTTTAAATTAATATAAAATATATGAATTTTTCATTTTATTTTAAATTAATATAAAAATTAAAGTATTTAAAAAATATATATTTTTCTAAAAAAATAATAATTTGAATATATTTTTAAATTTTTTCAATTAAAATATTTTCTTTTTGGTAAAAAGGAGATCATCAGCTCAAAAAAAAAAAAAACTAGTTTCAAATTTCATAAACGTAGAGAAATTCTTGTGCCAATTAAAAATAATGTTTAATATTATATGAAATAAACAGTCTAGTTAATTTTTTATAAAAAACAAAATAAAGAAAATAAAATCAAAATTAGAGATAGAAAATATAAAATTATTTTCCATACACACTCTTAAAATTTCCATTTTTATAATTTCCAGCCACGTTGATTACATTTGTAATCAACACGGAAAACATCCCAATCAAAACCGGTCAGGTTTGCTTTTTGAGTTTTTTTAAGGGAGATTTATAATTTAGTTTTTAGTATTGCTATTATTGTTAACAAGTCGGTTCTTATATTTTTAAAATTTATAAAAATATTTTTATTTTTTTCGTCAACGAAATAATTTTTCTGTCTATTTTTATCATTAAAAATATTACAAAATACCAAACTATTTTCATTCTTTTCCTCCTCCTCCTTCATTGATTATTCCTCCTCCTTCATTGATTATTTTTTCTCCTCTTTGGTTCTTCTTTTTCTTATTCTTCTGTAATTCTTTTTCAATTTTTATTCTTTAAAGAGAGGTCGTAGATTTTTCTTCTTTTTTCTTTTTTTTTCTTCATCATCTTCTTTTTTTCCTTCTTATTCTTCTTTTCCATCGTCATCTTCTTCTTCTTCTTTTCCATCATCATCTTCTTCTTCTTCTTTTTTGTCTTTCCAATATAAAAAAAAGACATTTTAATAGATATGAGAAAATATAAAAACGTTTTTATAGATTTATGAAAGTATAGATACTGATTTATTAATAATAAAAATATATAAAGATTAAATAAGAGATTTTATTTGAGGGTAAAATTGAATTTTAAAAATTCTCTCATTCTTTTGGAAGACTATTTCATTGACGGAAAGAAAAGATAATAACGTTTTAATAGGTTTCTGATTTGTTAATAATAATAATATTTAGAAACTAAATTATAAATCTCCCATTTTAAAATTATAAAAAGAAAAGCGTGAACATATTAAAGCGAAATTCCAGAGCAACAGCCTTGCTTGGTCAAAGCATGACCTGCTAACTTCTGTTCTCCACCATTCGAAGCCTGCTGAAATAAGCCTTCCTTTCATCAATCTTAATGTGCTGGAAAATCCTTTCCTCATCTTTTTAGCTGCAACAGTATCTATTTTCTCCTGTTCTAATTCCATTGCGATCCTGTTTGACCACGCTGATAAATACAAATCTCCATGTAAACATAACATGTTTAAATTAATCATATCTTCTTTCCGGGCTTTGATGTCCGCAAACGAAGAATTCCGGCTTCACTCCTAGTGTTAAGGAGACTATCCCAATTCCTCGAGCAATTCTATATCAAAAAGCTCCGGTGAGATATGGACTGTAATTTGAACTGAATTTCCTTTATTGGAGGACAAGATCAAGAAATCGCACAAGTTGAGGCATTTGCCAGGATCATCAAAATGTTGGTTGCCCACCTTGTGAGCAGAAGACAGAAGTAGAAGTGCCAGTTCCACACCTTTGACCTTCCCACTGAAAGCCCAAACCGAGTGGCATCAAAGAAATGTTAAATTGTAGAGAGGTCAATCTATTGTCGAGAAGAAATTTGGATGAACCTTTCTCATGATACCCTCATGACTTCCTTCAGTTGATAACCTATGGACATCAGCCATCATCCAAGGGAGCAGTGATATTTTTTTTTCCTGGAATGATCACTAATTGATGTATAACAAAGTGCATGGCTTTTTCCGCATCCCTTGATATGATTTTTGTGTTTATCGATCAATTCTCCCTCCGAGAGCTTCAGAGAAATAGAAGAATATTCTTGGAGTGGTTTTCCTGTATTGAAAGACGAGTGAATACTACTTTTTCATAGGCGGTAGTGTGCCTAAACTTGTCATGAGTTGAGCTTTGCGCTCGTTTTTTTGCTCACCAAAAAAAAAAAAAAACTACGTTATCAGCATAAGCCACAAGGAATCCAGCATGCTCTTTAGAAAGACCACTGGTAGATCAAAAGATTGTGACGCATGGAAGCAACATCAGTCCTTGATACAGGATCGGGTTTGCACGATTTATTTCAGTTGACAATTCCTTGCCTGACACCTTAGTGCAAAGTACACATACCTGTCCAGGATTATCACAATAGAACTTTGGTAAAATAGACCTGTCCAGCACTTCTCTAAAAGACAGTTTATGAGAAGCACTTTACCCACTTATTCTTGTTTCCTCCAAAAACAGCAACTCATTGACCCTGCTGGTTGTTGCCTGCAGAAGAATACTGAATGCGATAATTCTTTTTAAACGATCGATTGAATTTAAGGATTTCTGAACAAACAAGGTAAGTCAACACAATAGATATAATTCAAGATCACGTCACAATCATGATATTTCATTTTAAAAATTAAAGAAACTAATACTCAGTGCTAATAGTATATAAAAACTCATTAATATTTTAATTTAAAAAAATATATTAAAATATTTTTAACATTTTAAAAAATTTATTACGCAGTGTATTTATTAAATATTTTATTATTTAATCTCTAAAATTATAAAAAATTTATTAGTTAGCCCCTTTATTTTTTATAAAATTTATTAATTAATTTTTTTATATTAAAAATATTTAATAATTAAAATTAAAAAAATTAACTAATATTTTTTTTAAAATCATAAAAAATATTTTAATATATTTTTTAAAATAGTAAATTTTTTTATAGTAATTTTTTTAAAATATATGAGTGTCTAGTAAATCCCTATATAGCGGACCCGAGCTTTTGATTCAGGAACATCATGCACGACCAAATTCAACTTAGTAACTGCTTTATAGAAAATTACATTTTAAACATTGTTAAACTAAATTTTATTTTAATATTTCAATTTTTTGTTATGGTGAAAATATATTAAAATCAAATTTAAAAGTTTTAATAAGTATTTATAGAGTAATAACAATTATGAAACAAATCCAACGCCTAATGCACACTCCCTTGCCACCCCATCCAACTAGTCAAAGAACGTCTTGATCGGATAAAAGACCTTCCACACGTCCATGCCGCTCATGCATTGTTGCAAACAAGTCGCTCATCTCCATTATTAATTACAATAATCGTGCACGTTATAATATATAACTATAAATTATATTAATCTAGAAGAAAAGCTCGGTAGAATCTTGCCGTTTTCCATTTTTTCCCCTCCCTGTAGATATAACTTAAAAACACAAGTTATCCAATCTAGATGAATATCTCTTCATTTATGATCCATCCATGAACAAAGCACCATGTCCATTGGATTTCATGAACTTCTTCAGCAAAAGAACCACAATTGCAATGGTAAGTCCAACAGCAGCCCATGTAAACAAGCGATCATCGGCAGGTTTTTGAACTCTCATCTCTGGCTTATGCAGCAGCTGATCACTTGAACCGCTAGCAGGAATCTCTCTTGATTCCCTCACTGCTGTAGTGCCAGGATTCACACTAACAGAAGCCTCGGGAACTTCTTCAGTAATCCTATCACCCACTGCCATATTTTCACCATCTACTGGATTTGGAACATGTGCAGCTAAGGATTCATCTTCTTGCAAACTAGACTGGGCTTCACCCTCCCTGTTGGTTGGTTGTTCTTCAGAATCCTGAGAGGGGTTTACTGGAGGAACTGGTGGTGCCTTGCTTAGCATATACTGATGAATCTGCAACATTGATAGGCTTTTCAATACAAATATATCAGATGTACAAATTCAAAATTAAGAGTAGAGGCGGCTAAAAATATACCTCATCAATAAGTTTTTGACGTTCAGGAGTCCCAAATCTAGGGGCAGCTTCTCGAGATTTGATGGCCAGAACACGCCTCTCTTCCTTCTTGTAGTCTAGTGAGCCCAGTGCACCATTTGGATTGGTAGGCATGAATGCTATAAGAGCTACCAGTGCTGTCCGTACTACCAACAAGAAAGAGTGAAACTGGGCAACATTAGCCACATTCGTATGAAATTACCACAGTGCTTGCATGCAAAAACCTACCTTCATTTACTATTACTAAACAGACAAGGCAGCATATGACTAAATTTAAAAGTGAAGCATGAGAGTAAAAATTGGTAACATTATTCATTCCAATACTCCAGTCTCCCCTAGTCACTAACAATGTATTGTACATCTTAATTTTTAAGAATCTATCCCAAAAGTAATGCAGAAAGGAAGAAAGAAAGAAATTATGGTACTTTTGAGTAATTTTGGCAAATAGCATATTTCTACTAACAGCCAACTTCCTTTTACAATTTGGCGATTTCCACTGCACTTGAAACTTAATAGTTAACCTCCAATATGCTAAATCAAATGACAGTGGGATAAGCATAATGATATAAAAAAAATTTGAACCACGACCTTGCTCTAAATACCAGCAATGCTTCTAAAGAAAATAAACTTACCACTCCATGATGGCTGCCAATGCTCAGGATGGTGATTTGATATGCTTAAGCATATTTTTGTCTGGGTTTCAAAACGGCCATTTGGCTGGAAAAAAGGGCAGAAGCTCTTGTTAGCACTTTGCATAACTGAAAAATAAAGGAACATTAGTAAAAGTAAGATCTTACAGTCAACAGCATAAATGAAGGAGGTTTGAATGGATATTCTGCAGGTAATTGAATCCGTCCATGATAAATCCCACCCTCAAATTCAGTATCACAGGGGCCCCTGATGGCAAATTGCCATTCAAATATGTTCTCCTGGAAATAATAGCCAAAAGACCATATCCTATAAGATATAGCAAGAAGAGTAGGTGTTGCAACTCAAAGTGACAGCAAAACATGAATGGGATTGGGATACAAATGTAAACATCGTTCAACTACAAACCTAAGAAAACAAACAGGAATCAGCTAGAACGGAAACAGGGAAACCAATTAAAACACTGACGCTGTTTGTCTTTTTTTACTTAACATATTAAAAAAAAAAAACTTATCTAAATCATGTTCATTTCATCCCAAGGAAAAAAAATGATTTATATTGCGTAATATTCACAAGGAAAATCACCATTTTTATAAATATTAATTCCTTAACTCGAAGAGCAAAGTTAACATTGATTCTGAACAATTGATACTTCAATGGCCGATAGCCACATAAAAACATCTTTCAATTGATTTTCAAAAAATTTCATAATTTATTCAGCAAAACCCTCCAAATCTCCCAAAGAAACAAAGAAACAATAAGATCTGCGGCTCAATTGGGGAAAAAATTGAGAAATTCATAAACGAAAAGTTAAATCCAAAAGGGGATCATTTTTTTTCTTAAAAAAATTTATTATGTATTATTAACACGAGAGAGAGAGAGAGCGCTTAGGAATTGAAGAAGCGAACCTCAAGAGGTAGGCTCATGAAATCATCAGAAGGATTAGATTGCATCTCTTTGACCTCCTGCAAAATCCTCTTCACCGCCGGATTCTTCAAATTGTACTTGTCCTGAGCCATTATAACCTGATCTGATCGGTGATACAACGACCAACGTCCGTTTTAGCTGACCGACCACGTATGTAGAAATCGTATGTATGGCTGGTGTAGATAAGGTAAAATGGTATCAGGGAGAGAGAAAGTAGGGATTGGAAGGGTTTTATAATTTCACTTAGATATTGTTGATTCGAGAGAAGCTGGAGACGACGACTTTACCTGTCGAAATGACACGTCAGTCGACGCATCATTGGCAACATGGCTCGTGGCTATTGGATACTTTGTGGTACCTGCCTAGTTGTAGTGGAAGACTTGAGGTGGGTCCCTTAACTTATTGGGTGGATGGACAATTCGATATAGACGTTATGTGGAACCAAATAAATTTAATTATATGTATTTTTTTTAAATTACTAGATATTTTTTTTATTTATTTGCCTATAGGATATATTCTTATTTGCGTATAGATAATAACGTTTACATCATAAAGAGTATTTGAGCCCATCGAGAAGACCAAGTTCGTGAGACACGTAAGGAAATTTTGTTGAATGAACTAAAATATGCCTGAGATTTTAGATGGAAAAATATGGAAAGGCGAGGAAACAAAAAGGGATTTTATATGTAATTGAAAGTGCTCGATGAAATGCCTTAGAGAAGGAAATGAGATACATGAATCTGAAGTAAGACAATTGGGAAAGTGATAGAACGAGGAAGCGAGAGAAAAACAAAAAAAAGAAAAGAAAAGTTCGGGTGAGATCGTTGTAACCTTCTTGCAACAGTGAGTAGTGGAATGAGAGTCTAGTAAAGGAGTAATTAACTAATTATAGTGTTATACCAACGGAGAAAAGTTGTCTTTCTTTCTCTTTTTGTTTCCCTCTAAAGCAAGAAAAACTAATGATGGATTTAAAGTCCATTAGAGCTAAAACAATGCAGGCTTTTAAAATGGGTTATTAAAAACTTAGAAGAAGCCCCTAAAAAAATGGGCCAAGGTCCAAAAATAAACCTTATGGCTTTGTAGGCCGAAAAAGCTAAGCTCAGCTTTGAATCCTGTCACATACAATCCGGTGAAAGACTTCACGCAACTACTAAGGTCAGCAAAACAGAAGAACCAAGCAATTAGACCATTGCTGCCCGAACTCAACTCTTGCATCCTCGGAAGAACCTTTAGCTGATATTTACCATTTAGGACATCAGACATGAACCGACAAAATTTAGACCACCTTTTATCCACCATATCTTAAAAATTATATTTACAAATAAAAATTAATCAGACTATTTTTATTTATTTATTTTTTATTTTGGCGTGAATTTCTGAAATAGTGTTACACAAATAACTTATGTAAGAGTAATGATAATTTGAAAAAATAAAAAAAACTTAAGAGTAATGATTTTTTTAAAAGTTTGAAGTCTCCAGATGTTCTAAATTTTTAGTTTTTTGCTCACTAGACTAGTTAATTGAATAAATATCTTATATATATATATATATATATATATATATATATATATATATATATATATATATATATATATATATATATATTTTAAGACTACTTATCCTCTGCAATCAAAGAGCATTATTAGCTCGAATTATAAAAAAAATTAAATTTTAGATAAGAATGGAGTACATATGTTAGTTGAAAATAAAAACAAATTATGCAATATAACGTAAGGGAAAATTGATATACTCAGAAATTGTAATATTTTAATTGCAGATAACTGTTTTGTAATTAAAAAAAAAATTAATGTTGAACTATAAAAATTATGATCTTTAAGTAATTATTTAAGAATATCTTTTACTAATAACGTGTTAATACATGATATTATTTTATTGGTGAGGTGAATCTCAAATTTTAAAATTAAAATTTGCAAAAATATATAGTATTTTTTTTTATAACTTCTCATTATTTTATGTTTAAACAAATGGGAAACAAGTCATAATCTAATTGTACCATTACAGCAAAATTACTTAGCATTTGTTAATCAACATTTGCAACCCAATTTGGTATGTCTAATACAGGAATATTAATTTTACTTATCTTAAAAACAGTTCGATTACATTTTTGCATGATTTCTGAAGAGTTGCTTTTCCTGGAACCCTGACGAACGACCTGCCGTTTAAAAGAATGCTAAATAAGAAAGGGGAACTTTTCCCGCAACTTTTTCCGGTCCCCACCAAGATTCAAATGGCGATCTACAATTCCAACATCTCCACCGTCACACCATCATGAACAATGACCGGTAACCCTTTCACCTTCACCACCTCTCTCTCTCTCTCTCTCTCTCTCTCTGCCCCAGGCAAGAGGAAAAGCTCTATCGACCCTGACATCATTTTGCTGTCAAGTTGAACGACTAGAGTTTTAGCATAAAAAAACTGATTTTGTGCTGTCAAGTTGCTTATCTCACAGTGATCACATGCAATCCCAGTTGGAAAGACTTCTTCTTCTTCTTCTTTTCCTCAATACTAGCCGGCATGTGCAGATATTAGATTGTATGCAGATATAGGTAAGATCGATCACCAAAATCAACAAATTAGATAAGGCTTCTAGCTTTAGAATTTTATATAAATTGTCTATATGTGGGCAAAACTCTGGGCATTGCAATGGCGCTTGGCCATATGTTAGATTAAAAGTTTCATCTAATTGCTAGACTGGGTCAAACACCAAGTGACTTTTGTCTTCATTATTTTCATCTACTGCTCTATGATATCATCACCTTGCAGCCAAAACTGAAGATATTGAATAGCGAAAGCCTGCAGTGGCTTAGTCAAGCTGTATTTCGTTTGACGATGATATATATATATATATACACACACAATACTTAAGATAAGAGCCAAATAGCATTAGCCAAAGGAAAATGGACAGAGAACTCTTAGCTGTCCACCTTAAATCTTCCAGAAGACATTGTTACTAGGCCGACAGGTCTACATTGTTAAATGTCTATTATTGTCTTCAATTTACTATTTATAATGGTCATATGCAATTTATATTGTCTCCTTGCGTGATCTTTGTTTATATCAGTTACCACCCTTGTTTTGTAGTACTTGTACCAATCTTCTTGGTTGAACTTCTCTAGAATGTTTTGGGTGAAAAATTCTCTGTGCATGGCGTCATCTTGATTTTGGCCTTTTAAACACATTAGTGTGAATTTAGTTGCGGGTTATATCCAAATGGCCTTCAAACTACTGAAATATTGCTGGCACAGTTTAGCTGCTTCTATTACATCACTAAAATAATCTTGTTAACTTGCTCATTTACATCTAAAAGTTTTGAACAGAGATGTGTGCCTGGTAAAAAAACCAAACCGTGGGCTAGTTTCTGATTTGAGATGGCAAATGCCATTTTTCCTTTGGAGGAGTACAATTTTGGTGGAATTTGGGATGATTTGACTTCCACAAGTAAAAGTCCCAAGAATCTGGATGGAGTAAATATGGGGAAAATTGGTAGACTTTTTGGATCTGAGAACTGGGGAGATGATGGAGGTACTGATTATGGCTTCAATCAGGAATTAGTGGAGGAAGGCCTGCTTTTCTCCAAGTATCAGCAACAGTCATATTTGGATTATGAAGTCTTTGATGATCGAAGTTTTGATATCCTTTCTCCAACACTCCTACCATGTATGGAGGAAATAGCAAAGTTAGGTAAAATCTCAGGTGGAATTCAAGATGCTTCAGAATCAAAGAAGAAAAATCAACATGATTTTTCATATGC
Source organism: Manihot esculenta (assembly GCF_001659605.2). Classification (NCBI taxonomy): domain Eukaryota; kingdom Viridiplantae; phylum Streptophyta; class Magnoliopsida; order Malpighiales; family Euphorbiaceae; genus Manihot; species Manihot esculenta. The sequence continues at coordinate 556,107 of NC_035175.2, read as the reverse complement.
CTCGTTGGAGCTGCTAAAGAAATATGACATTGGGCGGTTAAGTGGTAGACAAATAGTCCAGCCAAGATGTGATGCACAATATACAAAGTTCGCCAGCCAAGAATTGTCGACAGAAGAGATCATCAGGATAGCTGGAGCAAGGTTCATCCAATCCAGTTGCGAAGTGGTTGGTATTCCCTCCATGCTTAAGAACCCTATTGGTCTTTCTTTCTCTGAGCTTTCTGATGAGGCCGCCAAAAATGTGGAGCTTGTTGAATTCCTTCTTGCTTCTGCTGAGAAAGTTGGTCATCAACAATTTGAGCGTGCAAGCAGATTGCTCAAGTATTGTGATAACTTTTCTTCGGGTACTGGAAACCCAGTTCAACGAGTGGTTCACTATTTTTCTGAAGCTCTTCGGGAGAGGATAAATCTAGGAACTGGAAGAATCTCATCAAAAGGCTTCTGGAAGAAGCAGTCTTCTGATCTTAATCAGGAAATGACAACTCTGAACGAAGCCAGCTTGGCATGCCATGAGAGAATACCTTTCTTCCAAGTTGCACGCTTCACCGGTATCCAGGCAATTATAGATAATGTGGCTGGGGCAAAGAGGATTCACATAATTGATCTTGAAATCAGGTGTGGAGCACAATGGCCAGTCCTAATGCAAGCTTTAGTGTCTCGATATGATTGCCCTCTTGAGCTTCTCAAGATAAGTGCCATTGGAACTTCTTCAAAACAAATGATTGAGGACACAGGTAAGAGGTTAGCCAGTTTTGCCGAGTCCATGGACATACCTTTCTCTTTCAAGGTGGTCATGGTACCTGACATGCTGGATCTCAAAGAAGACCTCTTTGAGCTAGATGCTGAGGAAGCAATAGCTATCTATTCTGAGTATTCATTCATGAGCCTGATTTTTGTGCCAAATCGTCTCGAGTCTATAATGAGGGTCCTCAGAAACATCATTCCACGCGTAATGGTGGTCATGGAAGTTGAGGCCAATAATAACTCACCTTCTTTTGTGAAGCGTTTCATTGAATCTCTCTTTTTCTACGGTTCATATTTTGACTGCTTTGATGCTTGTATGGGACGGGATGATCCAAACAGGGTGATTACAGAATTAATATTCTTTCATCAAGGAATAAGAAATATTGTGGCTAAAGAGGGAGAAGAAAGGATAATACGGCATGTGAAGATTGATGTTTGGAGGTCATTCTTTGCCCGTTTTGGAATCATAGAGACAGAACTTAGCACTTCATCCCTGTACCAAGCAAGTCTGGTTCTTAAGAAATTTGATTGTGGGAGTTCTTGTACACTTGGTATGAATGAGAAAAGCCTGCTTATAGGATGGAAGGGTACGCCAATGCATTCTCTTTCTGTTTGGAAGTTCACTTGAAAAGGAAAGAAAGAGACATCATATGTACATCTCTTACACTGCCCCCACTCTAGTCTCCTCTGCAACTCATGTATTCATTAATTGGTTGACTTGTTTCTAGGTGCTAGTTTGGATAGAAGACAACTTTTGAAGGTGTATAATGTATGTGATGAAGATGAAGATGAAAAATGCCTCTGATAGTTATCTTAAGAATGAATCTGTATCACAATTCATATTATGTTTCTTGTACTAAAGCTTATGACACATATAGGAACAAAATGCGAAGATTTGAGAAAAATGATTTTCGTTCTTAGTCTTGAAGGTATTGGTCATATTAATGTTAGGAATCACTTTTAAAAGCCATTTCTGTTTCCAGCGATTTTCATACCTTCATTTATGTCCAAACTTGAGCATCTTAAAGTCTGAACCACTCTTGTGAACTTAACTTTCTAAGGGTATTTCTTTTGGTTTTCTTGTATTTTCTGAGTTGTCCAGCTTCAAGTGTCAGCTTCTTTATATGATCTCTCTCTCTCTCTGTTATTTCAAATGCCTAGTTAACTCTCTGATATCATTTTTTTTAATTAAAAAAAATGAAGATTTTACCACCTCTCAATCGAGTTCCCGTTTTCACCAACAAAATGCTTCAACGGAACTGACCATGAAAGCTTGTCAATTATATTCTTATTTATGCAGTGTTGATCACATTACAATTTAATTTATTTTTAAGACTATTCAGTAATTGAGTTACTTATAAATTAAAGGCTGATCAATCCAAGATTTCAACTCAACCATTTGTGCTTTCCCCTTTCATTATTTATATTTTAAACTAGGACGTGAGCGCACTTCTCCAACACTTTTACCTGCGTAGTTTAAAAGAAAAATAGTAAAGATTTGGAAAAATACTTCAATTTCGTAGCTAGATTGGATAGCTTCATTTTCAGTTTGGCATTAACTAATTTCGAACAGGCTTTCATTATATTAATATTTCATGCCATATACACAAAATATTTAAACAATGAGCATATCATCCTTATACCAAGCAAAAGTGATAGCTAAGAAATTTGATTGTGGGAATTCTTGTACACCTGACATGGATGGGAACAGAATGTGCTCAAAATAACAAAAGAAATCTGAATCATTTCAATAGAGAAGCAATAGGAAGGCAATTGCAAGTCATGTCGCTGAGTTTCTCGCCATAGCTAGCCATTGGATTAGGTTCACTAAACTCATCGTTGCATGTCCCATAATCAGTTATTGCAGCACTAAGCATTGTATTCACTTCCCAATATCATTCTCAAGGACGGCATCCTGTGCACTCTGGAAATTATCCAAAGCATCCTTCATAATTTTGCTTGCAATTATCAATGATTAGGGCCGTTTCATCAGGAGTGCTAGAAGCAGTAAATAAATTTTCAGCTGCAGAAATGGCCAACTTTGTTTGTTGAACTGTAGCATTTATTGCCATTTGAGCACAGAAACGGTATCAGTCTTGCCTTTAAACAAAGGGGTGATTGAAGACAGGCAGAGAAGCATAATCAGTTTAGTTACATATTTTCTTGAGTTGAGGATTGCTGGTTGCGGATCCTGAAGAGGCTGCTGCAGAATTAGAGTTCAGCAACCGAGCCTGATGGCTGCTACTCGGGAATTCCTTCAGCGTTATTGTCTATAGAGGACGCAAGAAAAATGTCGTTTTTGATGGGAGTTCTGTATAGGGGAAAGGTGCTGTATATGGTTTATTGGAGATCCATTCTCAAATGGATGCATATGTGGTGGGGGAACAGGGGCCTGAGTTATGATGCTGTGGTGGTAGAGCCTGTGCGAAGCTCAACAGCATGAAGAATAAGGACACAAGCAGATTCTTTAGATTAGCATTAGGCTCCATATTTTCTTGGATTAATAACAAAGCGAGATCCCAAAGGAATTAGCCAAATCGCCTTTGGCCTTAGTTCTGCACCTAAATGAGCAAGGACCTGGAAATAGGATTATCATCCGTAAATTAGCCTTTCTGTTCTGCTTTCCATGATAGGTGAATCTTATCAGTTGCAACCCTCTCAACATTTTAAAAGAAGAAAAATTACATGTGAGAGTATAAACTGATAGATGGCTGTAAAACTCGGTTGTTCAACAGACACACTTCTAATTGCTAAACTATACATATAATAGGAATTTTAGAAGCTGGAAGAATACAGGTAGAACAGTTAATCTCATTACCCAAAAGAGACGGATTACATTGCAAGTACTCACTCATACACGTTATAAACTCCATCAACATCCACACACTAATAAACTTGTCCAATTTGACAGGGCCGCTGCAAGCAATACAATTATTATGTAAGGACAGCTTCCTATATGACATGGAAAACAGGATTCTTTTCAGCAAAAAAGATATAGCTGCATTCCTTATTCCTCACGGAGTAAGAGGAGCTAGATTTCATGGTCGGTCTGCTTCACAACTGTAACAGGGCAGGTTCCGTTATTTACCACATAGTTGCTTACACTGCCCATTATAACCCTGCAAACGTGTGTACAAACAAGAATAAGAAAGCCAACTCCATCTCCAAAGAAGAAGAACTGATCGACCAATTTTGGGTCTAAAATTTGAAATCAACATTCAAATTAATTATAGCACTAACAAAGTTATTAGCTGCAACTTGTAGAACAGAAATTTCCAAATCATTCCCTTAAGAAAACTAATTAGAAGTCCATTTCTTTCTTGGTTGGATAATATAGAGGAATCATAGCTTATTGGGTTCCAAAAAACAAAGTTCAATTAGGATTACTTCACCGAGTCCAAATCCCCATCAAACCAAAGAAAAAACCCACACTTCAAAGTGAATTCACACGAAATGATTTCCAAGGAAACAAACAGCTAAAATAAACACAAACAAGCACTACAAAGATGGATAATTCAATATCTACCTCTTAATCTTGCCAAGGCCTCTGTTTCCTATAACAAGGCAGCTCAAAGGGATCTTATCAATAGCTTCACATATCTTCTCGCGAGGATCACCCCAGAAGATCTTCATAACCACGACAATCTGCACACAGCTCGCGAAGATTTAGTTTAGACGCGAAAATATAATCAAGAAACTTGTTTAAATTCATGATTGAAGCCAAATATGCCAGAACCTGTTTCTGGTTGGCAGCAGTGTTCGCAATGTCCAGGGTTTCTGGATCAGGATTCACTCCATACTTCTTCATGATCGTGGAATCGGAGAATTCATGTAGAGGGATTAAAGCTACACGCAGGCACATAAACAAGCAACCATTAAAAATATCAGTTGTAAAAGAATTTTCCCATGACACAAACAGAGAACATTATAAAATCGAGAGAAAGGGACGGAGAGAAAAGAAAAAATTGTAGAATGATTACGGGAACCGGTGACTGCCCAGAGTTGCATCTCTCCCGTCTCATAGTTCCCTTCGGGGCGTATAGTAAGGAGGATAAGGTGATCCCCGTTGCGGATAAGGTTATCCACCGCCCATTTTAGAGCTTTCTTGCTGCAGGGCGAGAAATCAACCGCCACACCCACTCTCCTATCTCCTTCCATTTTTCTCTGTAATTGTTTTTTCTGTGTTTCTCTCGGGTGAATGGTCTTTAGATAAAGGACAGCAAGTTAAATGACTCATAATTTTTATACACCTTTCGCCATATTAAAAAAAATAATTTTTTTAATTATCTTTTTAATTATATTTATTTTAAAAATATTAAATTTTATTAAATATTAAAAAATATTTTAATTTTTTAAAACAATATAAAATTAAATAAAATTATAATATTTATTTTATATATTATTATAATATAAAAAAATAAAAATATATAATAATTTTAAGACAATCGACCATAAAAAAAATAAAATGAAAGAATTATTTTATTATCTGCCTATAAATTATCTCTTTTCCATTCAGACATTTAATTTTGATCACACATGAATTGATTCTTAAATTAAAACTCCAAATACACTTAGCACAGAATAACTTGTATTATTCGTAAAAAAAAAAATACTGGCATAAAATATCTTTAACAAATATTACTGGTATAAAATATTTTTTAATTTGATCTGCAAACAGTAAAAAATGTAAGAAATATTTTTATGAAAAAGATTTTGCGTAAACCAAATGGAGTCCAAGTAATATTCTTTTCAAATTATATCAGATGATATTTGATTTCTAAAGGTATAATGCATTGATATCGAAAGGGTAGGGAATTAGTATTACTACCAATTTTTTTATTATCTATATTATTTACAATTATATATTTTATTATTTAAATTAATTTTGGAGTTTATATAATTAAAATTATTTAATTAAATTTTTCTTACTTGAAAATAAAATTTTCAAAGAAGATAAATAAATTTTATAATTATTTTTTAAATATTTTTATGTTTTTTAAAAAAATTTGTCGATTTATTTAAAAAAAAACCTACAAAAAAAAAACTTTTATTTATAGCTTTTATATTTTGAAAAATTAATGAATATGTAATTAAAATTTAAAGTATTATTTAACTTTTATGTTAACATTTTTTGCCTTTTATTTTTTCTATTTATGCAATCTATCATTCTATCATATATCATATATTTTATTTTATGTAATTAAAAACTTAAAGTATTGTTTAACTTTTTTGTTATTTATTTCTAAAGCCTTTTATTTTATTAATTATTAAAAATATATTATTTTTAATTAATCAAATTGTTTTTCCATTAATTTTATAAATTTCATGTTATTTTGAATTTATAAAATGATTGAATTTCATTGGATAATTCTCTTTTAATATAATTGCTTGGTGCTATTCGTATATTTTAAAATTTTCTTTTAAAATTTCAAAGTTTATATTGTGATTTATTGATTACCGATTTCTCAGTATTATAGAAATATTTGACACCCTCTTTTATGTCGTAAACTTTCATATAATATAATCAATTTTTGTAGATATTTAAAATTTAAGTGTATATTTGTACAATTATATTAATATAATAAATTGATAATATTAAAGTTATAAGAATAGTTAGATAAATTTATACTTTTTTAAAATTTTTCTGATATTAATTAATATGTTTTTTATTCTAAATCTTGTTCAGATATAATTTTTTCTATTAATTTTATAATTTATTATAAATAATGTACAAATCTACGTACATAAAATATTAATTTTGTAAATATATATTTAAACTTATTTTCAGCCTTTTTTTAACACCGAAATTAATGAAGGGAAAAGAATAGTTAATTAATGCTATTATAATTAAGCATATCACAATATTTGTAAGCGTGAAAGAATCTTCTCAAGATATACAATGAGTAATAATTAAGAGCAAACTTAATTAAAAAGGAAAAAAAGGGCAAAAGGCAATGTAGGAGGGAAAAACAATATTTATTCTCACCTCAACACAGGCAACAAGATTTTTAGGTGCTGTTCAGTGAGATCCTCATAGCGGGGGAGAAAAAAAGAGAGCACCAACCCACGACCACGAGGACGAGAAGAACAACCAACATTGTAGCAAGCAGCAATAGACGTAACCGAGGATTATTTCTATACAATGTGATTTTTTTTTTTAAAAAAAAAAAGGAAAGATATTTTGGAAATTTAAGAGCATTTAAACTTTTTAATATGAAAAACAGCCCTTTCCCCCTAACTTGGAGGGAAATAATTTGGGACAAAAGTTGATCTTCTTGTGCCAACTTCTGCCTTTATACCCATTCACTTGTGCGCACAGCCCCTCGTAGTAGAATTCAATCACATCCACACCCTTGCATAGCACTTCAAACAGTTTATTCACATCTTTCCGTGTGGCAGGGTAGCTGGTCAGAATGAATCGTTTCTGGAGTAATTTCACATCTTTGTCCTCCCTGATTAGGTCTTTCATGAAAATTGCATAAGAGGTGACGTACTGTATACTGTCGGAGGAACAATGCTCGAGCGCGATCAGATTCCTGAAGAGTTTTCTTGTAAATCTATGGACTACAATTGGTGGAATTTCCAGGATTCCGTTTGTAAACTTTATGTCCAGCAAGTTATCTGTTCTTGCCACCTTGATCTTAATGCCTGCAGTCTGGAGCTCTGTTGCAGAGGGTAGATACTTATTCTCAGACTTGGGTTGCTGTTGCCGCACTATTGGATATGTTGGTAGAAGACAGTGGCAGATTATGTCAAGCAAATGGTGTGCTTCTTGGTTGAATTTTTCTTGATTAATTTTTGGATCACCTGGAATTATGTTTCTGAAGAAACGAAAAGCAAGCTCAGGGAGAGAGTAAGTACATTGCTTAGGAATTGGCACCACCTGAAATAATCGCTGAAGAATGAACAAGGGAATCTGATTTTCTAGCAATATCAGATTATTCATCAGATCGGCAAGCATTCCTGGGGTGGTAAATATAGGATCATTTCTGCGTCTTAAACTCTTGACAGAGTACCTAAGAAAGAGTTCGATGATGAAACAGCCATCAGCTAACATCATTTTCAGGAATTTGTTGGATGACAAATCAATGTCACCCCTATCTTCATAGCACGCCCGTGCTCTATGTTCCACCTCTCTAAGTGCAGTGACACACTCATTTAGGCTTGCTTCTAGGTTCAGTTTTCGATTGAGGAGTGCATATACGTAGCGCCATTTCTGATCTTCCATGGATTTTAAACCTTCATCATCGTGGTGGTAAGGACCAATTGAGACTTTATCAGGATCAAATATGTTCCCATTTGTCTCACGAAGACTCCCCTTCACTCTGCCGATACTATGAGAGTAAGAGATGGTTTCTATCTCTTCCATGATTGAAGCCACCAGTTCCTCATCAGGTTGCCTGAAGTCAACTGATATATGGTCTCTCGTTTGCAACTGATCTGTTGTCAAGCCAGTGTTGTCCATAGCCAAATGAATTCAGAACAATCTGAAAAAGCACTTTGTTATAAAAAGAAATATTAAAATGGAGAAGACACGGATATAGACAAGAACTTGTCAAGAAAATTGAAGTCGCAAGAGGCGGGGGGGGGGGGGGGGGGGAGTCCCTAATTTTCTTTCTTCTTAAACAAACAGTTACAACCCCATCTGTTCATTGCATGGGAGGAATCAAGTAAAGGAAAAGCAGAAAAGGGGAAAAAATCGTAAGAAATCAGGACTACACAAGTTTTAGACACAATAGACAAGCAAACATTTCTAGGGTATGCGCATAAAAGAAAATTGAGAAAACTATGTATCTGGTTTAAGAGCTATAATAATTGATAGAATCCCTTGCATTCACTCGCATAATATTGAACTTTAGTCTATACCCCCATTCAAGATAGCAGAAAATAGCAAGTGTTGGGTTATAATATAGTGAAAAAGTTTTGAGAATCCAAGATGACTTGCTTGTTGAGATTGGTCAGAGAAACAATAAACTAGTGCCATGAAAGGAAAGGAAACTGAGAATCTCTGCTGATTATATGGACAGGAAGTCTTCATGCAAACTAAAAGCATAGCTTTGCTCAAAGTAAAGCTAAAACTGATTACTTTAAAGTAAATTCAAGAATTTAGTGACAGTAAAGCCAGTGTGTGCAATTTGGTCACAGGAAGTCACCTGGAATCACTGATGTACTTACGATTCATTAACAAAAAGAAAACAATTAGATACATCAAAAAGCTTCCAGGCAATTCCATACGCATAAGCTATAATTAGCAGTAATAATCAAGGAATTATTGCTGACTCTTTAGGATGCAAATTGAGGTGCTTGAAAGAAAATATGGACCATTGAAATTTTGTTGACCGAAAACTCTCAATTTAATCCAACTTTATTATGACGGATTTGACAATTCTTGCATCGTGTTTGAATCAAGTTTGGATGTCATGTGGTAGGTGTATTTTACATGAATTCATTTATATGTATTTAACTAAATATAAAACATTTTTTATAATAATATCTATACTTTAAATAAATAAACCTTAAATATTTCCTAAATTTACAAGTTTTTAAATATAAATGGTCATATAATCTATGCAAATTACTAATTAACGTATATAAATAAAATATAATATTTTAAACAATAATAATAAGAAGAAGAACACTAGCCATTAAACTAGACGGCGTGGACAATTCACATTCTGATTGGCTTCCTACTTCTGATCCGTTTAGAGTTACACAGTCCTTGCAAGAAGCTCATGTTCTATTGATGCTGCGAGAAGACCGAGCCGACAGTTTTCTTGCCCTATTCCCCCTTAAATTTAGAACAGCAAAATAGTCCAAATATACTCTTAAGCTCCATTTAGTATATATATATATATATATATATATATATATATATATATAATCTTAGAAAACCAATTAAGCAATTATTTTTTTTCGAATATATGTGTAATCGTGTTTCCCATAATTTTTTTAAATAGATATGTTAATGTTACTGCTTATTTATTTTATTTTTCTAACCCATCGTGATTACGTGGTCATTGATGTGTGTACACGTGTCATGCAAAGTTGCAAGCCAGCTGCCGGATCAACGTTGCATTCTCTTACTTCCAAAATTATCCTAGCTACATCTTCAGATTACAATTTTACCTTCTCAGACAATGGAAAAATAAAATAAAATTATAAAAAACTGATCATTTACGCCATAAAAACATTTTGTGTATCATTTTTCTAAAACCACATTCTAATTATTAATTGTATGAAAATTTATGTAAAAATAAATTTTATATTTTTATTTTTTCTAAAAAAAATTATCGATTATATTAATAAAATTTTAATAAATAAAAAAATATCATTCTAAATAGATAGACGATCATATTTAATAAAATTTTTAATAGATCTAATGACGAAAATATTATTTTTAAAATCTAATAAAAATTTATAATTATTTAAAATTAAATTCAATTTAAAAATATTTAAATACAGTAATTAGAAAGACAAAAATTTCATCCAAAAAACTATCAGCAGCAAAAAATTAAAATTTCAATAATTATTCTTTATTTAAAAAAAATTCATTTTATAAGCAAAAATTTAAATAAAATTTTATGAAATTATACACGATTAAAATTTTTTTTAATTTTGAAAATTATTTAAATTAAATTATTGTCAAATCGTTCATTTCAGGCAATTACAACTTATAAGTTGCAATCGTGTTCATAAGATGCTATTGAAGAGTAGAATGGAGTAGACCGGTGATCGAAGAAAAGGGGACCGACTAAAAAGGAAGAAAGAAAAAGCAAACGCAGCTTTAGAACAGCTGATTGGTTTCTAGGTGCTTTCGTCGTTTTCGTTTTTTATATTTCCCGAAACCTGCAACCGCTATAGCAATCCATAACCAAAACTCAGAAGAAATACATAAATAGGAAAAGAAAGAGAAACCGCTCTCTACATTTTTAGATTCAAGCACTGGATTACTCATGTGCTGAGCTTAGGCTACTTGGCTCTGTCCAAACCCTAGATTTTTCAGTTCTCTAAGCTTCATAGAGCTGCGAAATGGCCTTCTGGTGGCCGATAATTGTTCTTGCTTTTGCCTATGCGATCTGTCGGTTCTTGTTGATGCTCATCCCTCCCAATGTGCCTTCAATTGACGTCGATGCTTCCGATGGTATACATATATACACATTTCCTTAATCTTCTGCGTGTATGTGTAGTCTTTTGTTGATAATTAAGTGTGGATTGGATTTTTGGCAGTGTTGGATGGAAATCAAACGCAGGAGAACAGCTTCATATATGTGAGCAGGCTTGCATTTCTTTTTTTTTTTTTTTTTCCTCTTAAGATGTGTGATTTTAGATTAGCGAGCTTGAATTGATTAACTTGATCCTTTTAGTACATGATTCGTGCTTTTGAATTAGCTGTGGTTAGAGTTTTGAAAGAGAAAATCGAAGTTCTAATGATTCTAAGAAAACATTCAGAAATGATTCAGTGATTTCCTCATTGACATTGTACTCTTTAAACGGACAGTGAAGTTTGTCATTCTTAGATATGGATATATGTGAATCTGAACTTATATAAGGTATTTTACATTTGACATTATGGTGAAATTTTATGATCCAATTCCACCTCCTTTTCTGATGCATACCTATTGAAATGGAGCCTTAAGGATTTTCTATTCTTGAGTTTAATTTAAGCTGATTGTGGTGTTTCCTTTATGTTATCACTGTGCAGATACCTCCGAGAGGAAGGACGCAGCAACAGGACAAAAAAGTCCAGTGCTATGAGCCTGCAACTATGAAGTACTTGGGATATTTCCCTGCCTTGTCACCTGCTGAGGTTAGAGATGTTTTACACATAAAATGCATGCGTATGCATGCTGGGATTCTGATTACATTAACTTTTATATGTGTGCTGCAGGTCAAGGACCGTGTGGCACATGCAAGGAAGGCTCAGAAAACCTGGGCCAAGAGCAGCTTCAAGCAAAGACGTCAGTTTTTGCGGGTACTTCTGAAGTATATTATTGAACACCAAGAGCTTATATGCGAGTAAGGATGGAGGATGGATCCTTTGAAACCATATTTTGGTCATTGTTATTAGTGTTCAGATTACCTCGTTAAACAAATATACTTTTTACCCTTACAATTTAGTTGTCCAGGAATGTGCTTAGGCATTTAAAAGAAGGAAAAAACTCATAGAACTTTAGAATGACAAATGCTGTGTTATTGGATGCTTTGTTCAAAATCCTTGGCTGTATGGTTGAAACTGGCTTTTTCCTTTTTCTTTCTCCCCCCACCCTTATTAGAAGTGGGCTGGATTGCAAACAGAAGGTTTTCCATGTCCATGATATCTGCTGTATCTTATAACATACTACAATGTTAACTAAGGATTGCCTTGTGTCTTGATTAATGGGTCATTTTGATTAGGGTGTCTTCGCGCGATACTGGAAAAACAATGGTAGATGCATCCTTAGGAGAAATAATGACTACATGTGAGAAGATCACTTGGCTTCTCTCAGAGGGTGAGCGGTGGCTGAAGCCTGAATATCGGTACCTATTGAATCCCTTTTTATAGCCTTTCCCCATTTCATTCGTTAATATTGCCCTAAAATGCTCATTTCATTACTAAAATTTGACAGAAGACATCTTTTTGTCTATATCTTTTGCAGATCCACTGGGAGATCAATGCTTCATAAGAAATCCAAGGTGGAGTTTCATCCCCTTGGTGTCATTGGTGCCATTGTGTCATGGAACTACCCTTTTCATAATATTTTTAATCCAATGCTAGCAGCACTCTTTTCAGGAAACAGCATTGTGATTAAGGTACTTAATGTTGGAGTAGGTGCATTTTTATGAATTGCGTTTGATTTGATACTTTTCTTTGGTATAAACTGATGAAGCTGCCTCTGTGCTATGTCAAATATATCTCATTGCAATTCAATGTTGAGGATGTCATTCTGTGGCATTTTGTATCCTTATTACCTACTATTGGATTTGTTTTCACATGGCACTTCTATGAGTTTATGGGCCCTTTTTTTCCTTTTTGTTTTTTTTGGTTTTCTGAGCTGTTAAAACTGATAGGCGGATAACATGCTTCTAAATGCAGGTTTCAGAACATGCAAGTTGGTCCGGATGTTTCTACTTCCGAATAGTTCAAGCTGCACTTGCTGCTGTAGGAGCTCCTGAGAATCTGGTTGACATAATTACAGGGTATGCTGTTTCTCACATCAGATATTCGTCTTTGTTTATCTAGCTAACATTGACCTTTTTCTCAATAGGTTTGCTGAAACTGGAGAAGCACTTGTGGCTTCAGTTGATAAAATCATATTTGTGGGATCACCTGGTGTGGGTAAGATGGTATGACCTCCTTTGTCGACTGAATATTATTTTGGTCTTATGGGCGGCTTTGTCACTTGCTTGATCCCCGTTTAATTTCAAGAGAGCAATATAAGGTGTAGGAAGACATCAATCATTTTTGTTCTCCCCTTTTTCCTTAAAATTTGTTTACTGAGTTGTGTTCACGCCTTTGACTCTTAGATTCAGTATTAGGGAAGTAGACCTTCTGTGTGATGGAACTTATTCCTCTTCCAGCCCCTTCAATATTGTTCTTTCATTCTATTATTAATTAATTCACTGCCATGCTGTGTCCATTTTCCGTATTGCTTATAAGCTGGCATTTTTAATTTGTGCAGATCATGAGAAATGCTGCAAATACACTGATTCCAGTTACACTTGAGCTTGGTGGAAAAGATGCATTTATTGTCTGTGAAGATGTTGATGTGCCTCATGTATGAATCTTTCTACCTTTTGATGTCTAGTTCCATTGCATGATGCTTTGGATCCTTCTGAACAGTCGACTGAATGTAGGTTGCACAAATTGCTGTAAGGGCTGCTCTTCAATCAAGTGGGCAGAATTGTGCTGGGGCTGAGAGATTTTATGTCCATAAAGACATCTATTCTTCATTTGTCAGTGAAGTTGCTAAAATTGTAAAATCTGTTTCAGCTGTAAGTAATCTTTTACTTGTTTTAGGTATAGAACCTTTTTTTGCAGAATCTTTTGACTGTTACACTCATATGGTATATCATCCCAGAAAGCAACAGTTAGTTTCCTGTATTCACTTCAGCAGTATATATTCTCTGTCTCTCTGGATGTCACTGTTGTCTGTGTGGGAACAGGTGCATGTATTATCATGTCAACTCCCAGTATTGTATTAGTATTTCTGTATTACATGGAATAAGAGAAGGAAATAATGAAAGATGCAGCTGGACTTGAAATGAGAAAACTGTTGTCATCCATGAGTGCTATTGCACAAATCTATCTCTAGTCAATCCCTCTTTCTTTACTTGCTTAATCTGTCTGAAATTAATCAAACAAAAACTTAATGATTCATGAATTTATAAGAACAATGATAAATGAAAAGACACCTCAGATAATTTAAGCTTTCTTTTAATTTTTATTATCTAGAGGTTATAATTGGAGTTTTTATACATATGAAATTTGAATTATCTTATTATATTATGATTGGTAATGTTGTTTGTCTTTTTTTCTATTAGGTTTTGTTTCCGATTCCATAAATGATTTAGGCTTCAGAGATTTGTTCTTTTGTTTTATTTTCTCATTACTTGGTTCCACATTAGTAGGAATAAATAAAGAGAGAGGATTTTATATTTTTTGGTTACTTAAAAGAGTTTGGACTTTGGTGGCTTGTTATTAGCATTTGTGTTGGCCTGCTCATGGTGACATTTAAACCAGGGAACGTGATATTTTGTAACATGATTTGCATTTGATGTATTATGTGGAATTCTTTTTCTATGTACATACAAGGTATCTGGTCCAACAAGTGACTTGCTTTCAAAGTGATGTGTTATCCCCTTTTTGCTTTTATGCTCAAATGCCACGCATCTCGCATATTTCTGTGAAAATATGTATCAACAAGCGCAACTTGTTTCAGAATATGTGTTTTCCTGTATGAATTCATATCCGTTGGACTAATACATGATATTTCTTCTCCCTTGGCTAATCATCGCAGGGTCCACCACTTGCTGGAAGGTATGACATGGGAGCAATATGCTTGCAAGAGCATTCTGATAGGCTTCAAAACCTTGTAAATGATGCCATAGACAAAGGTGCAGAAATTGTTGCTCGGGGAAGTATTGGCCATTTATCTGAAGGTGCAGTGGACCAGTATTTCCCCCCCACCATTCTTGTAAATGTAAACCACAAAATGAAATTGATGCAAGAAGAGGTAGGACTCAGTCCCATCCTCCCCCTTTAAATTGCATTTGACATGGTTTTGGAGCCCCCATTTCTGTCCTGTTGCATGCAAAGAGGTTTTTTCAAGGAAATTATAGAAAGACATGATTATTCATTTTTCATCTTATCGACCAAAGTTTTACTTTTTTAACTTTGACTGCAACATTGAGAAAGGGAAATCACCTCCTTTTTTTTATTGATTGCATGTAGAATTGCCTGCTAAATCTTTTTTTTTTTAAATGGTGCATCATGCAGGCATTTGGACCCATCATGCCAATAATGAAATTTAGCTCAGATGAAGATGTTGTCAAGCTTGCAAATGACTCTAGATATGGGTTAGGCTGTGCTGTTTTCTCTGGTAGCCAGCGCCGTGCCAAAGAGATTGCTTCCCAGATACATTGCGGAGTTGCTGCAATTAATGACTTTGCTTCATCTTATATGTGTCAGGTAACGTTTTGTTTTTGACATTGCTATTTCAAATGATACTTTCTGTCTTGAATATAGTTGGATTTCTTAGGTTGTAGCTTGACTGAAATCAGCAATATCATTGATTATTTTCCTAACTACTACTACTACTATAATTATAATAATAATAATAATAATAATAATAATAATAAGCTACAGTGTTTTGCTGACTGAGTGTTCATCAGAAAGAGACAGGGAAGAGAACTCTTTGTTTTATGAGATCTTGTGGTTAAGCAGTCAATACATTTGCACAGATTTCTAGGGCTGATGTTGGGTTATAGTTCCTCTCCCCTTCTAATTGATGACTCTTGATATGCCAGTCCTTGCCATTTGGTGGTGTAAAAGACAGTGGATTTGGACGATTTGCTGGTGTCGAAGGGTTGCGGGCCTGTTGTCTTGTAAAATCAGTTGTTGAGGATAGATGGTGGCCTTATATCAAAACCAAGATACCAAAACCTATTCAGGTTAGTTTTGAGAATTTCCGACTCGTCATAATCTATGATAGGCATGATGTGTTTGACTGTTTTCACTCTGCCATCTATAGTATCCTGTTTCGGAGAATGGCTTCGAGTTTCAAGTGTCGCTTGTAGAAGCACTTTATGGCTTGAACATATGGGACCGGTTGCGAGCTTTGGTCAATGTTTTGAAGATACTCACAGAGCAAAACTCCAGCAGCAGTAAGAGAAATGATTAATATTGATTTAACCAATTCCCTTGGATCTTTTTTCGCGACTTCCGATCGCCGTTGCCATTAACTGCTATATTGAGCTTATTTTAGTACTCCTTATTGTTTATTTTGGAAGTCTAAGGTGCATTTCCTTCTCAAAGAGACTAACATGCGCATTCCTAAGATGCTCAAAATGAATTAAAATTTGTGAATTACACCATATTAACTTATTTTTTGGGAAATTACTTTTTTAGTCCCTGAAGTATAACGTAATTAATAGATTCATTTCTCTATTTTTAAAATTTAACACTTTCGTTTCTAAAATTTAATTTCGTTAAAATTAGAGGTTCTTTTATAAAAAATGCCATTAGTAATGAAAAAATGATCAAATTATCCTTTTTAGAATTCAACACTTTATAGGTTTCTCTATCAAAAAATTGAAGGAAAAATATATTTTCGTTTTTAAAATATTATGTAACTAATAGATTTATTTTTCTATTTTTTTTACTTCAACACTTTAGAAACAAACAGTTTCTAAAGTTTAATTTCGTCGAAATTTGAAAAAGAAAATTTTAAATTCACCATAAATAAATAAAAATTTTAATAATTTTAATAAGTTTAAGATTTAAATTCAGTAAAGATAATAAAAATTAAAATATATAAAATTTAAATTATTAAAAATAAAAAGTCAAAACACAATAAAAATTGTCGATCACTTTTTGCTATTCAGAAAATTTATTAAAGCGTTTTTGATATTTTAAAAAATTATTAGTTAATTTTTTATTAATTTTAATCGTTAAATATTGTAAAAGAAATTTAAAATACTTTTAATAAGGAGGGATTGATTAGTAAATTTTTTAATAATTGAAGAGATTAACTAATAATTTTTTTTAAACTATAAGACTAAATAGTAAAATATTTAGTAATAAAATTAATATAGATTAATGATTAAATTTTTTAAAATGTTAAAAATATTTTAATATATTTTTTAAAATTAAAAAATTTTAATATATTTTTTTAAATTGAAAGATTAAATAGTGAATTTTTCATTTTATAAAATTTAAATAATTTTTTTAATTTTATTATTGATAAGAATATTTTTAAAATTATATATATATTTTTTTAATTAAGTGGAAATTATTGATTTAATAGAAATTTTTAATGGATGGAGTTTAGATTTTAATGGAATTAAATTTAAAAATAAAAAAATAAAAGTATTAAATTTTAAAAATGAAGAAATAAATTTATTAATTATGTTATACTTTAAAAATTAAAAAATAATTTTCTTTTGTTTTTTCTAAACCATATTAACATTCTGATTTAGGCTTTTACATGTGTTGCATTTTCTTTATCTTCAAGATTATGTTTGTAAGGGCGATCCTTGAGATAGCCCTCACTGGGTTCGAGGCCTGAGTCTCGGTCTCTGTTTAGCTGGGCTTCGCCTAACTAATTCATGTAGTGTCGGTCCAACTCCATTTCATAAAATTTTGTAAAATTTATTTGAATTTTGAATAAAATTCAGGTGAAATAAAATTTTCGTTTAATGTGACACAATAGAAAGAAAAACAATCATAGGTGAAATGGGAGATCTGATGCTCAATACTAATTTAAACCCTCAGTTTAGAATAAAAAATTTTACAATTTCTCTTCCATCAATTTTGTTGTTTGGAGGGAAATGATTTGGCTCTTTCTAGTTTAAAATTTTTATTTTTTAAAAAAAAAATTAAAATTATGTATAATTTTATAAAAATTTATTTAAATAATTTTTTTAATAAAATTAAACATTCTAAACTAAGGAAAAATAGTTTAAGATGCAAATTACAAATATGCTTTTTGGTCTTAAAAGCAGTCTATTATAATTTGACGGTAACTGTTTCTTACATGGCACTAGAGAGCAGCAAATACTGTGATGATGCACTGAAAGTGAAAGCCACCGGACTCCTCTTGTATCATTATTGCAAAAATAAAAAATAAAAAATAAAAAAAAATAAAAATAAAAAAGGAAAAATAAATAAATTAAAAAGGAAAAAAGAAAGTTGCTGCTTAGCTTTGTATACTCTTCTGTTCTTACTTTTTTCACATATATTAAAAAAAGTATTTTTTTATTAATTTTTTAATTATATTCATATTAAACACATTAACTTTTATTAAATATAAAAATATATTTTGAATATTTATTTTAAAAAATAATATTTAATAAAAATTATTTTAAAAATAAAATAAAATTAAATAAAGTATCACTATAATATAAAAGAAGAGAATAGCAATAATTTATAATACAATAAAATAAATAAATAAAAATTATGAAACCTCAGAAATATTATTTACCAGAGAGCGTCTTCAGGATGAAAGTGCTTCCTCAACTTCAAGTAGACCAATATCACTTCAATGTTTAGTGGCTTTCCTTATCCTAAATTACTTTTACTTTAATTTATTATTTAGTTAAAAAGTTAAATTTGTTTGTAAACTATATAACTGAGATAAAAAATAATAATAAATTTGATATTTTTACTCTCGACAAACTTAACCTTATTGCCATTAATTATTATTATTATTATTTGACTTCTTTTATGCAACATATTCATACCTGACCCTGAGTGCACGAGTGATATCCCAAGAACTGTTGCAGTCCCCAGGGTTAGACTTTGATCGCCATTATCCAGTGATGAAAGCTACAAAAATCGTTCTTCCTGCAATTTAGTTAAGAGAATAGAAAAATGAATAAGGAATTGAACTTAAAAAAAAAAAAAAAGAAATTAACATCAGCGTCCAAGAGTTTCCAGGTAATTAACCCAAACTCGACAAATCTCGAACATGTTAAAAGATTAGTGGATATCACAACACAATTTCAATGTTTCCGAACAGCTATGTAAGAAAATTTAAGAAACAAGCATACGTACAACTAGAACCATATGATAGATCAGAAAATATATGACAATCCAAATGCAATTTAGAGACAAAGCCTCATTTCCACATTTACTTTCTGCAAAAGCAAAGAAGAATATAACAACAGGTTGAAGTGAAAGGAGCAACAATTGAGCCACGAATAACGTCAAAGAGATTCAATAATGGTAAAACTGCAAGGAAGAAAAATAGCTGAATAATAGGGGAAACAAAGAGTATTCACAGCAAGTTCATATGCCAACTGTAAAGGTGGGACATTGCATTGCATTTCATTAGAGGACAAACGGCTGGAGAAATTTTTAAGAGAGAGAAATTACGGAAGGCAGTACTAAACTTCGGTGGACATAAAGGTCCAAGGTATTTGAGCTCCAAAAATCCCCCAAGGTATGTTTGTACCAGAAGAAAAGATATGTCGACAATGAAAATAATAATATCTAGCAAAATTCACTAATGTTAGTGTTCGGATATATGGATTTAAATCCATAAATTTGAATTTGGATCAAATAGTTCTTTTCAAAGTTCACAAAAGAATTTTAAATCTAATATTTGACTATTATCGATTACAAGAGAATTCATTTTTGTAGTGGTACCTGGGAGAACAAAAGCACTGACAAAAACAGCTTCCAAATGCTATTTAAGGCAAGGAAGTTTTTGTCATATATATAAATAGTCAATTTATGATGGTGTTTGGCATCTTAGTTTTCCTATGTTTCTTCTTCAACAACTAATGATTTCGAGCCTTCTCTTTGGTGCCTGCTTCTGTGTAGTTCAGCTTCAGTCCACGCCTCCAAATAAGTAATGCAGAATAGTGAACTCATCAGCAACGAAAATTAAGGGCGAAAGAGATATAACACTATATAAAGCTACAGAAAAGCTTGTCCACATATTTTATAGCAAAACTGACTAAAATCAAAATGAAGCATAAAAAGTTTCATAATTATATATTAATTTAATAAAACAAAAATCCTTTATGAACCAAAAAGGAAACCTAACTCCTTTGATTTTGAGAAAATGGAATAACAAATTCAATTTTTCCTCTTTAACAACAAAAGAAATATAGGAAACTTAGAGAATCTGATTCTTTTCTCAGTAACAAAACAGAATGGAATAGCTGCAGTTACTCCGCTTGAATAAGCGACACAAATCTTGAGGATCCGAGAAGCGATCCAACTCCAGCCGGGGCCGACAGTTCTCTGTTCCATGACCATTAGTATCACAACCTCCTCCTTCCCCTAACACAGATCCTGTAAAATCGACGAATGCAAGAAACGGATCTTCTTCTTGTGGCAGTTGCTGCTGCTCGTTAATTTCCATGGTCAGTTTCCTCGAGTTATTGGTTTGAAGGTGCAACTCGTCTCTTCCTCGTCATGACGAGTCGCATGTTAGTGCGACGCAAAACCTTGGAACCTCTCGGAGGAAATCGTCAAGTTCGTAATTCTCCTTCGGCGTTTTTACTTCTTTAGCGCGGGTTTTTCATTGAAACATCTTTTGAAATTTCAATTTAGACGGGGCCGACCAGACAATAAATGGATTGGTCTAGGAGTCAAGACTATAATATAGTGCTGAGATTCTTAGGATGTTTCCTTCTTTCTTTTTTTTCCCCCTCCCTTCATCTCTAGAAATCTATTCTACAATTCTTCTACAACGAGAAATTTTTTGTTTGAACCAATTTTTCAAATCAAATTATTATATTTTGAACTTTTGATTTATTTTATTAGGTAATCTACTTTGGCCTAATTTGGCATTTATAAAAGTTCAGTTATTTAATTTAATTTAACTTTTAAAGAAAAATTGGGAAAATAGACTAAAATTCTTTATTTTAATAATTAGGGTTGCTACTTAATAAACAAAATTTACTTTAATTAGGGTATTTTGAATTGAATCATCCTCTTTCGAAAATTTAATTCAATTTATTAAATAATTAGGTTGAATTTGAGTTTCATATTTCAAGAGATTCGGTTTTCAGTTTTACCATTTGGGATCAAATCAACAGTTTGTTCAATGTTACTTTTTAAAAAGTTGGAATTGCTGAGAACCTTGATCGCGACCCTTTTTTTTTTCAAAAAAAAAAAAAAAGAATAATAAGAAGAAATAATAGGGAGAGGAAGAACCAAATCAAAATAATAACCTTGTACAGGAAACAAACAAGAGGTAAAAAATGACTAACAATAACACAGGGGATCACAACAGATCGTCAATGTGGAATTAAACAGAATGTTGTATTTGTCCACTCAGCCTCGGTTAAGAAAACTCCGAACCTCCCACCTCAAAAAAGGCCCATGTGGAGAAGTGGAAATGCAGGTACGAACTACATGCGGTATCGCAGTGTTATCACGACCCACAGAAGAGCTTTACACCAAGTCCTAGTAGCACTCAAATTTCCCGTTTCAGTGTCACATTGATGATCCCTATAGGAGACTTGGGCCTATAGTGTTCATCTGTGTCCACCTCCTCAATTTCCTGACGGTACATTACAGAAAAGTTTCTTCACTAAGGATCTAAGCTACAACCTACAAGGCATAACTACAAATTGCTAAAGATGCACACTTTTGTACCTGCGCCACATCCTCTCCCTTGATGACCCGTCCAAACACTATATGCTTATCACTTAAATCTGGAATTGGTGCAGTGGTCATAAATATCTCAATCCTTGGCTGTCTTTAGTTTTTAAAGTTCCAAGCATTAAAGCCTCATGCTTTGGACTGATTATTCACAATTAGATATGACCACTACCAAAAAAAAAGGAAAAAAGAATCCACTAAATAGCATTTTTAAAAAAAAATTAAATATAATAAACATTGTATCAAGCCTACTACGAAGCTTCACTTTTGTAGTCCAATCTTCAGCAGCTCCAAGTCCTTGGGAATCCCCCCCCCCCCCTTGAATTACATAATGTTTGATCACATGATGAAAAGGCATCCCTTTGAAGTAGCACTTTTGACTTCAAAGCCAATCAAAAGATAAAAGATCAATAGACAGGAAAGAAAATAAGTAAAATAAAAAGAGGAGCATCATCAAAAGTATAATACAGAACCACAGATATAATGAGACCAACTGAGGCCGAGCAACTCAATATTTGGATTCAATATCTTATCCCAAATCATTAAAACAAGATATCAAATCTAAATTTGGCAGAGAGAGTTAAGTTTCTTTCAATCTGCCATTAATAATCCAAGAAATTAAAAGTAATTTGGGCAACCAGTTATTGTTCTTGCTCAACAATTCCCATTTTCATAAACCATATCACTAAGTATCAAAACAAGAACATTCATGTAGCACAACAATGGCATATACTGGTAACTCGAAAATTACCATGAGTCAAGAAATTTGTCCACAATCCCACGAGAACAATCTTTGTAGAGTTCTACTGTCATATAATCGTTTGATGTATTCAGAACCTACAGGGAATGAAAAGCCTATACTAAATAAATGTAAATAATACCATAAATGATACAGAAAGCAAATAGGATTTTTTTCATGCAATAAAGGGATATGTAAAATCCATTAAGATAAAAAAAGAAGACAATAAAAAAAAACTTGTGAAAAAGAATCATCAGGCAAGTGCAACAACTTACAGCATAACCCGGGAGATGATACTTCTTTGAATCTGTGAAGCTACCAGAAGCGTCCTGAACCACAGATGACGGAATTAGCTTAAATGAGTATATATTTACTTGAACAATAAAAAAGCATTGTTTTGAAACCATTTGCTATGAATTTATTGAAATAAAAAGAGAAAAGACGGAAGAACACATCTTAAACTTCTTTCTTTCCTTTTTTTTAAAGTGCCCAAACCATACCTCAAAAATTTGATAGTCCTGTTTGTTCCATTGACCTAAAAGGATTAAATTAAAATAACAAATTCACTTTTTTTTCACGAGGTGAAAATAATGAGAGGAAAGCGACAGAAGAATGTATCCACAATACAATGAGAGCCATTAGCGAAAGAGAGGACGACAAACCTCTGAGACCAATGCTTGTATGTAGCAAGCAACAACAAATACAAGCAAAACAACAACTAGGTTCACACAATTATTGTAGTGGCACTGATACAAGTTGGCCCCTTCTTTTTGCTTTGGACTAGCAGAGCCTGAGGTTTTATCCTGGCCATGAAGTACAACCTTGACTATTTTTTTCTTTAAGACATACTTTATGCAGACAGAACCTGCAAGTTACAAGACAACTCAATACTGGGCCAGAGAAGGAAGGAAGAAACCAAAATTTCAAATGAAAATTAGTGCACCTTAATTTCAGTTAAAGGTTCCTCAACTTTCCTGCTGTATTCGCTTAAAATCAACAATGTATATAGCTATATGCCTGTACCTGCAAAAGGATTACAATGATAAGTGAAAGCGAAAGCATGTAAGGACCAATATTTTACTTATAATTATTCACCAAATAAATCAATTACTACCTTTAAAACTCACTTCAGTCTACACAAAGGATTGCTTACTTTGTTGCGTTGATTTCATTGCTAAACTAATCCTTCTACAACCCCACACTTAAAGAACAAGCACATCCAAACAAACATTGACAACTCAATCAATTTGCACGTAGTTTCCAGTATACAAACTTTCATCATATTGCCATTTATGAGAATTCAACTTCCTAACTCCCCTTGAAATTTGAAGTATTAATGCAAAGTTATTGAGATAATTTCTCAAATTTAAGTTTTCAAGAAGCCTGTAAAGTTAAACAATGCTTTGTTTCAAAAAAATAAGTAATGCTTAGAAACAAATTCAAATGATCAGTTCCACATTTTCGTTGTATAAAATCAGAAACATGAAATTGAAACCAACATGAACATTCCACAGCAGCAAACCCCAATTATATCGACAATTATGAACTTTTCAGTGCTCAAGATTCAAACAAATCCAAAATCCCACTTACTATCCGAACTTCATATCTTATGACTAGATTTCAAGTTCTATAATCTGCGGTGACTTAATCATCAAGGAGAGGATACAAAAATAGATCTACAGAAAACTGAACCTGACAAAAGCTCCAAAATGTATCAGAAACCCTAACATTGCGTTGAATGGTTTAACAAAATGCAATCACAGCGAATGGAAACTACTTTAGACTATTAAAATATAGTGAAAATCTCGAAAACCGTACCTCAAAAATCGATTAAGTTAGTTAAATAATTTAATCATCCCAGAATAGGTGATCGATTGATCCTTTCCCTCCAACTCTAAAGTCCAATCTTCCGCTTCGTTGGTCTTGGACGGACCCATGTGGTGCTTCAAGATGGTGGGCTCCACATGGAGAAGCTTCAATTCAAAACTTAATTACGTGAGAATGGACGGTTGGGATAAAGTCAAGGTTAAAGACTTGTCATCAAATCTAGAGATTATGGGGACTGGTGCAACTACGCAGGAGAATGTTTACAGGATTATTCGCTTAATTAAAATTACGCGGTCTCATTAACTATATATTTTAAACATTTTATCCAAATGAGCTAGTAATCCGGTGATAATGTTTTAAGGTTAAATGGATAAATTGGGAGATGGAGATTATTTGTCCTATTTTAAATATAATAAAAACATTTTAATTATTTACACTTTATATTACTATATATAAATATATTTTTCGAAAATATATATATGTACCCGTTATCTGCACGATTCGTTGAGCACCGTAAATTGATGAAGTAACAGTGGTTCACAGTCAAAGACGGGTTATCGCCGTATGATTTCTCACTCTCGCAAGATCTGGAGGCTTTTGACTGGTAAGAATGCCACGTTCAATCCATCAAGATCATAGGCCACTGGTAGCTAAAATCCAACGGTGGCAGTGCAACAGCGATTTTGTTTCAATGGGGGTCTGCTGTTGTCCTCGTTCAAGATCAGCAGCAAATGACGAAGATCAAAGAGGATGAGGAACATTGCGGATAATGGTGGAGCAAATCGTTGTAGCATTCCCACCCGGTCTTGAATGGGACTGAGTTGGCGCTTATGATGCAGGAGCAGAGAAGCTGAGCATGATTCCCTCCCTTTTTGTGGATACGTACAGCTGGGGGTTCTGATGAGTGATCAGGTTTGGTTAGGGTTTTGGCTGTGGATGTTTCAGTTGCTTTATGACTGCAATTTTTTTTAGTTATTAGACCAGATTTTGTCATGTGTCTTGCATTATTAGAGCGTTGTACTTCTCCCGTTCTCACTGGTGACTGTATTTCTTGTCTTCAGCCCTGCAGGTTTATAATTTTCTGGGCGCTTGCTACGGCTACCAAACGCAGGGGTGGGGCTTTGCCAAAATCACTTGTTTGACTATGACGCGATGCCCATTTCAGTGGACAATTTTCGCAAGATGCGGTCCTTATCACGAGTATTATTTATTTTCATCGAACTCACTACAATTATTACTCTCCTACCGCCATAAATATATGTTTGCTTTTTTGTTTTTCTCCGTATAAAATTATTGCATACATTCCACGCATATCTCAAAAAGTGTAAGCGATCGAGTAGACTTGATCACTAGCTCCATTGACTGGCTCCACCAAAAGGGCCCTATTTTGAACCCAAAAGAAAGAAGCATATGCAATTTCTATATCATTCAATTTTATGATTTGGATATCAAGTCGTTGTAGAAGGTTCAGAGTTTCAGGTGTATATGACATGATCCCCCACTCATTACCTTCTTGACTTTTTCTTCTTTTAAAAGTTTGGTATGCAAATTAAAGTATGATACTTATCTTCTCTGTTCATCCCTTTTACTGTTGATGTAGAAACGTTCAGTAAAATTAATCATTTTTTCTAAGGATATATATTAATCAGGGATTAGAAAACTCCAAATTAGTATTTGTTCAAATGTTTTAATTAACCCAAGTTTGTATGCTAGCTAATCATGTCCAGAACTTTAAAGACTCTATCAATTGCGGCCAAATTTTAGAGGGCAATTGTTCATAAACTATAGACCATTATCTATAGACATAATCAAAAGTGCATGAGTACTGCATGATCAAAGTAATTCTAGAATGTAATCATTATATTTATGATGATTATTATGATAGACGTTATGTGATTTCTACTATAATCAATTATCCAAACTCTTCATATATAACAATTGCAGCATCACTATGTATCCAAACTTGGATCTGTTATTGAGATTCTAAAGTCGCTGCAAAATGCAGATTCTTGCAGCAGGTTGCTTGAGGTACAAGACAAAAGACCATTATGAAATTGAAGACTACTTATATCCAGTAGCTGGGATACGATCTAAAACGATGGAAATCAGCAGCAACTACCGGAATGAATGGCTTTATCACATGGTTCTACCACTCATGCTCGATTTGCTACCTCAATAAGTGGTGGGTAGCAGAGAATAAAACAGAAATACATAGTAACAAATGAATGCCACAATCCATATCAGTTTGTCTCCAAAACTTCGCCGACATCTCTTTTGGACCTTTATACTTGATTAACTCAGTGAAGAGTTTGCATCCCTTTTCACACTTAAACCAACCCATTGCAAAACAAACCACCAGAACCTCTCTACAGTCTGGTTGATAAAACTTTATCCACTCGTATCTGCAACTTAATCCTCATAATTAAATCAGCATTTTGAATCTAATGACATTTGTCCAAAAACTCATATAATCTTATAAGAAATTATAGCTAGCCTCGTCAAGCTTCAATGATCACATATATAATTTGCAGTCCTGACGTAACCTTCCTCTTTTATAGAAAGAAAAAAATTTTGGTGCTATATTCAAAAGGCTGCAAGTATAGGACATCTTATTTAACCGACATGGAAAAATAAATATTACAATGATTACAAAGATTCAGCGAATCATTCGTAACATTATTGTTCCATTTTTGTGGTACAGCCCCCTCGTTAGATGGTTTACTACTTATCGTCAAGAGTGAAACATATTGGATAGATAAAGCTAACTAGCTGGTGAAAGGGTTCACAAGGAGATAGTAACAACTTATTTAATTATGTCAGTTTGACAGAAGAAGCAATAAGAAGAGTACTTCAAGGAGGGAAAATAAATAAATAAATAAAATAAACACTAGTCTTTATATTTACATGTAAGTATATAACTGGAGGAGGTTATGGGTTATGGCAGCTAGCCTATTCAAGAAAGACTTCAGACATTATCAATTAATATTTCCCATCTCATCTCTTCCTAGTATTTTACGCAAAGAAATGGTTGACAAGTTAGAGAACAAGGTGCTTATTAGGGAATACAATGAAGACAGAGATATTAAAGTGGTGGGGAAGCTTGAGAAGAATTGTGAGATAGGGTCTAATAAGGAGGTCTCCATTTTCACCAACATGATGGGTGACCCCTTACGTAGGATTAGGTTCTATCCTGTTCATATTATGCTGGTGGGTGAGGGAGTTTCTGTTTTGTGTCACCCTTTTTAGCATTTTCAAATCCAAATATGGAAATTTATTTACTTTATGTATTATATTTTGCAGTTGAAATTACCGTTTATCCATCTACTTTTTCTTCTTAGGCAACTTTAGCTCTTTGTCCCCATATTGAGGCGATGTATAAAATGGATTGCTTGGTCACTGATGTGCTTGAAAATGGCCTACAGGTTGCGGAGCTGCGTGAAAATGGGGAACTTGTCGGTGTGGTTAGAGGATGCATCAAGTGTGTGGGGACTAGATTTGGAGCAACTTATGTGAGGTTAGGCTGCATCCTGGGCCTTCGAGTCTCTCCCAAGCATCGGTATGCTCTCTCTCCGAATTCAATATGGAAGTAATTACTGTTTTCTCTCTCATTTTCCTGAACAATTTGAAAGCCTTGAGCATGCTCATTAAGATACAGACCCGTAATTAAAGTGATGTAAATGGAAAAGGGAGAAATCATGAGGATTTCTTCAATATATTTGGCTACATGTATATATGAATGCCAAGATTAATTAGATATGAGCAACTCCTTAAATTTAGAGAATGTATAGTTGGGTTGTCGAGAGAACATTCTCTCAAAAATTATATATACTTATTGACTTTGCTGATAATAATGATAGTTAATGCATATAAATCTGTCCAAACTATTGTAGACGGATGGGGATTGGATTAAAACTTGTCAAGTCAGTTGAAGAATGGCTTGTGGGAAATGGAGCACAATATACTTTCCTAGCAACTGAAAAGAACAATGTGGCCTCTACCAATCTCTTCACTTCCAAGTGTAACTACACCAACTTTAGTTCACTGGTGATATTTGTTCAGCCAACTAGTCTCCCTGTGAAAGGGTTGTCTCAAGATATTAAGATAGAAAAGCTGCAAATAAACCAAGCAATTTCTTTGTACAATAACCGGCTAAGAGGCAAAGATATATATCCAACAGATATTGATGCTATATTGAAGGAAAAGCTGAGCCTTGGTACTTGGGTTTCTTATTTTAAAGCAGAGGAGTGGATTATCTTGCACAGCAATAATGAGAAGAATAATGAAGAAGACATCATTAGTAAAACTCCGAGTTCTTGGGCCATCTTTAGCATATGGAACTCTTGTGAGGCATACAAGTTTCATATTCGAAAGTCTTATCATCCACTTAAGTTTTTTCATGCAACTCTAAGCCATGCAAGAGACAAGATTTTCCCTTGCCTTAAATTGCCAATTTGCGACTCACTGCAGAAACCATTTGGTTTCCTATTTCTCTATGGGCTTTATGGAGAGGGAGCAAGGCTACAAGAGCTGGTGAAATCGATATGGAGCTTTGCGTCAAGATTGGCTGAAAATGTGAAGGAGAGCAAGGTGATTATTACTGAGTTAGGGGTCTCCGATCCACTAATGGAGTATGTTTCCCATGAGTCTTCTGTGTCGTGCATTGATGATCTTTGGTACTTGAAGAAAGCGAATGGCCTGGATGAACAGGTGGCCCTGGATCAAGTGGGAAATGTATTTGTTGATCCAAGAGATTTTTAGGTTTGCTATCAGCTGATTTGTTAATCAGAGTGCTTAATTATGAAATAAGTGCAATTATCCATATAGCTTGCGTATGCTTACCTACTGAAATCCTATATTAATAAGGAACTACATTTGTAAAATCTAAAATCGCATCTTATATGTTGCTGATCGATTTTATTAACATTTTTTACAATTGTTATTGATACATAACAGAAGAACGTTTCGCTAATAATTATTTAGTTTTTATTAACCACAATCAAAATAGTAATTTTGAAGATAATTTATTTGATTAAACATTACGACAATAATAATTAAATTTTTTCTTAATGTTAAATTAATATAAATATATGGTTTTAAATCGATAGATATAACGAGTAATTAGAAAGTGTTTTGCCCATTGTACTTGACAAATAATTACTCCTGTAATTATTAAGATCTATCTAACGTTACTGCCTTAAATGTATTAAAATTTATTTCAAATTAAATTTAATACAACCAATTTTAGTATAACATTATAAACATAAATAGTAAAATAATTGTTTATCAACATTAATTTTTTTTTTTTAAAAAAAAATACTTCATATAGCTATGTAATTTTACAAAGGAAATAACTAAAAGATTAGCCCACCCTCCATTATTCGCTTTTTTTATTGCATGTTTTTATATGCTTTTGTAATAATTTTTCTTGGTAGATGCAATAAATAAATAAATTTATATTTTAATCTCTGTTAAACTTATTAAAACTTTTCCGATTATAATTTTATAAAATATATCAAACTTATCACGAGGCAAACAATTTTTAAGCGATTTTGATTTAAAATTAAAGCGATTTATTTATTTTAAATTTAAATTTATTTTATTTTATTTTTTTAAATAAAAATTAAAGATTAAAGGAATAAAATTTAAAATCTCACAAATCAGATTAATTCTGTAAGACATCCCACTTTTAAATTATTATAATATGGTGGGTTTAAAATCACACTTATAGTGTCATTTAAGTCACAAAATATATTAATGAATGTATTAATTCATAAGCCAAATAGGAAAATTTTATAATAAAGAGTATCTTATTTTGTCAATCACGAATACATTTTCTCCAGAAACTGGCCTCAATTTGTATAGTTGTAGATGATTAATATAGCCAAATGGATTTGACAAAAGGCATATTTATGCTTTTCCTGGGTTGCATTCAAACAGGTTTATATGAGCCAACCCCCTTATTCTTCTTCTTCTTCTGGGTGACGTAAAACACAGTTGCCATGATAACCAAACCTCCGATGGTTAAAAGCAAAGCACCTGCAAAGTAATCATCCCCTTCATCAGTTACATAATGGTCATGATTAAAGCTCCAATTAGTTATTAATTATTTATAAATATTTAAGGGAGACTCACCTAAGGCAACATAATTTGGCCGTCGCCGAGTTGAAGCAACCCCTGCCATCGCACACAATACATTAATTAGACCATTGAAGCCGGTTTTCAAGAATTATAATTAAAACAATAAATTTTATACTGTTTTATTGCTATATTATTTTTAAAATTAATAACTTTTACTTTTTTTCTACATAATGGGGTATTCTAGAAGATTAATAAATAAACTTTAAAATCTTTTTTTACAACCTACACATGGGTCAGCAAAAGGATTAAAACACAAGTTAAAATCATCTTACTAACATATTTAGAAATTATTTTCCCCAGACATAAACTTGAAGAAGGATGCTAAAGAGCCTTCATCAAAACAAAAGTATAGTCTTAATTCTGGAGAAAGTTGAATGATTAGATATTATGCTACTCGTGTTAGTAAGTAAAATTTAAACAGTTAAAAAAAAATACACTGTACTCCAGAAGAATTACCATGATTATGGCAGTTAATCGACTCCCTTCCATAACTGCAAATGCAAAAGAAAGTACTGGGTAGGCCATTGCTGTAACTACAGAATCCACCACTGGCCTCACATGACTGGCATACACCATCAGCAGCTGCTTGATTCCATGTCAACTTGAACCCTTGATCAAAACCCTGAACCAAATCTCCATGATCCATTGCCTCTTCAATCACAGGTACAACCACAGTAGATGCACAATATCTGTTCCAATCAAACTCTGGGATTGCACCCTCCTTGAACACATATGATCTCTTAGCACCGTACTGTAGGCATTGTATGTGTGGAAGTGAAGGAGGGTACAAGCTGCAGTTGTAAAAGAAACGAACCAATTTGTTGCCTGAAGAGTTGAACAGGAGAGACGACGTATTTAATGTAATATCATGGGTTATTGTTGGACAAGTTGCTGATTTTAGACCTGAGTAAGCAAGGATGAGTGATTTATTAGAGTAATTGATGTGTTTAATGGGGTAAAGATCAGTATAATTAGAGAGATGGAGCATTGGATTTTGGTCAGCGCAAGAGAGATCAAAGCCTGGATATCCACAGTGCTCAATTTGTTGGTTTTGGTGCCAGAAAGGGTAATCAATAGTGATGCCATTACCACAATCAAAGGAAGGGCATGCTGGGTCTTGTATGGAATCGCCATTTATGGACGAGAAGAGGAGGAAGCCAAGGGGGATCAGAAGAGAATAACCCATTTGTTAGCAAGAAAAATTTTGTGGGTCGATCCTGCAAAGTACATGTCCATTTTTAGATTGTTATTTAAGAAAAAAAAAAAAAAAACGATAGTCAACGAAGTAAGTAGAAATGATTTGGAATAAATAATTTCTTAATTGTTATTGTTCGGTAATCGCGTGCATACTGCTGATGGCTGTGTTAAGTGGCACAGCTAACCATTAGCCAATCATGAGATAGAAAC
This sequence comes from Manihot esculenta, assembly GCF_001659605.2. Lineage (NCBI taxonomy): Eukaryota > Viridiplantae > Streptophyta > Magnoliopsida > Malpighiales > Euphorbiaceae > Manihot > Manihot esculenta. The sequence goes on along the minus strand of NC_035175.2, from coordinate 524,434 downwards.
TCTTGATTTCAATGAGGTCTTGCTTAAAATATCATTAGACTAAATTTGAAATTTAAATTTTTATGAAAATACTACTCCGTCTATTCTGAATTAAAACACTTATAAGGCACATATGAGTAATTTTCTCCAGAAAAAATATAGAATTCACTTTGTATTTATATGATGGTATTCATTCAAAAAATTATTAAAAAAATATTATTTGAGATTTAAAATTTATTTTTTATTTTAACTATTTAATTTTACAAAATATTAAATACAATTTTAAAATTTTTTTGGATATACTAATTAACTGATATATTTTAAAATGTTTTGACGAATAATTCTATGCATAGTTAGTAGTTTTTAATATTAAAATATATTTTAATATAAAATTATTTTTTAAAATACTAACTAAACTAATATAATCTTAAACAGTTTAACGATAACCTTGATGTAGTTTTTAAAAAAATGTATTATTTTATTATTTTGAAATTTTATATTTAAAACGCGCACTTCCAGTGTGGTTGGTTTGCTTATGCAAGAATGGTAAACCCAACAAATTTCAAGAGGCTTTCCTATGATGATTGCTTGGTAAATGGTGGGAAATCTTTGAAGAACGGTAAATATTATCTGATTCACCTATTCAAATTCTTTTCGTGTACACAGTTACCTATGCTTGAATATTTTAAAGAGGGAAAGGAAAATAAAAAGAGGAAAATACTTTTTTTTTTTTTTGAAATGGAAAAATATTGTATATTTTCTTTTTTGTGTTTGATGAGTGAAAAATTAAAAGATGAAAGAAAGAAAATGATAACGGATATAAAAGAATAAAAATGTAATTTTATTAAAAAGTTATATATTTTTATTTTTTTTTTCTAAACCGAAGAGAAAATAATTAAAAAAAAAAAAATTTATTTTCCTTTTTTCTCTTATTTTATTTTATTTTTCCTTTTCCTCTATCCAAATAAAATCTTAATCATCTACAATATTAAATAAATTATTTTTATCTTTGATAAATTTACTAGGACCTGTAGTCATAGCAATCCTCATATTCAATTACTTCAATCATTTTTAAATATTTGATGCTTTTAAAATTTTTATTATTTATGTATGATTTAATTTTTTATGATTGACATCTCTAATTTTTAATAAATTTTAAAGAAAAGGATTCTAAATTATGAGATTCATCCATTCAAATTTTTTTATATACACTTCTATGATTTGAAATAAAAAAAATTATAAGATGATTTCTTTTCTTACAATTTTATTATTTGAAATAAAAGAGTTTTATTTTATTTTAATTTAAAAAAATTTCTTTAAATATGAAATCATGTATAATTCATGAGAATTTTTTATATATATATAAAATTATTTATGCCAAAAGATGGATCTACGAAGGAGGGAGAAAAAACAAAAACAACCTTAGCAATTATACGTGAAATCTTTTCTTTTTTTTATTTTTTTTATTTTTCTCTTTGCAGAAAGAACTTGTTTTATGAAGAGAAGATCCCACGTGCTTTAATTAATAAGTCATTATTGAGATCAATTGGAAAATAAAATGATGCAAACAAGAACACAATCTACAGAAGCAGGAAATTAGAGGGGCTAAAATACGGGAGGAGAGAATTCAGAAAATCACAAATATATAAAATTTTCAAATTCAAGAGTCTATTGTGAAGCTCCAAAGGGGAAGAAACTGAAATAAGAACAAGGTAACTGAAGTAGAACAATTTTCTTATCTTCCTCTAGGATGAGCTATCTGTGAAAATATTTCGTTCTGGCTCACGTCATCGTTCTCCTCGCTCAATGAACTCTCCTCCAAAATGGTAAGCATATGTCTGTTCATCCCATAAGTGTCATTTCCCTTGCTCTCTGAAACCATTTTAGCCCCTGTAGGGTTATCTTGCAACTGGAGAGAGAATTCTAGATTCCACAGCACATCACCCATTGAAGGACGATGGATCCCGTGATCAGACAAGCACTTTTCAGCTGTCTCCGCAAACTTTTTGAGACATTCAGGTTGTATCTCAGTCTTTATATGCGGATCAATGATATCCTCGATGATTCCCTTCTTTTGGCAATGCAGAGCCCACTCTGCAAGACTGACTTGTTCTTTAGACAAGTTAGGATTAAGGGCTGGCCTTGCACATAATGCTTCAAATAGGACTACCCCAAAAGAGTACACATCGGATTTTTCTGTCAGCTGTTGCCTTTTGAAGTACTCAGGATCTAAGTATCCAAAGCTGCCCTTTACTACTGTACTGACATGACCTTGGCTGTTGAGATTAGGACCTGTTTTTGACAGACCGAAATCAGAAACTTTTGCCACCCACTTCTCATCCAATAGAATGTTTGTTGTCTTCACATCCCTGTGAATGATTGTGTATTTGGCACCAGTATGAAGATAGTGGAGTCCCCTTGCAGCACCAATACATATCTCCAATCTTTGCCTCCAGGATAATGATGAGGTAGGCTTGGTACCCTTGTAGATGTGTTCCCTGAGAGTACCATTTGCCATGTAATCATAAACCAGAGCCATCTCGCCATCTTCTTCACAAAATCCAATTAAGGACACTAAATGTTTGTGTCTCAACTTGGACAACATCTCAATTTCTGTCTGGAACTCATTAACTCCTTGTTCTGATGACGGGTTTGATCTCTTAATAGCAACTTTTGTCCCATGATCAATAACGCCTTTGTAAACCTTCCCAAATCCTCCAACCCCAATAACATTAGACTCGTCAAAGTTCTTGGTTGCATGTTTGATCTCTGGCAATGAAAAATGGCGACATAGACCTTGTGCAAGATTGGAAAGGTGGCTACTAGCACTGCTTTTTCCTGAGATAGTCGAATTTCCATAGAGTGGCAACCAGCTATGACTCCCAGCCTGACTTCCATTGAGACCCCTCTTCTTTCTGAGGACAAAAATGGAGATAATAGCAGCCACTGCTAATCCAGCAACCCCACCAGCGATGCCACCAATTATCGAACTCGAACTTGATCCTGATGAAGAAAATGCTTTCTCTGCTTCTGCCTTGAGCATCATTGGCGAAGGGACAGGATTCGGGCCAGCCAAATTACCCCTTTGGTCATCAAGCTTAAAAATCTCCAATCCATTCAAAATTGAGTCATAGTATTGAGGCTTCAGTCCTACAGAAGGATGCAATGCCACCCATAACTGATCGTCACCAATCTGATCAGGAACATACAAGGAGTAATCCTTATAAAATGGCACTCCTTGAGACCCTGCCCAGCTGATCACATCTGCACCACTTTGTGCTGTTTGGTTATTTATATAAATATCAAATGCTCTCTGGTTGCTTCTGCTCAGCAGAAACTCACAGAAGTGGAACCTTAAAAGGTAGGTAAAATTGGCATCAATGTAAAATATCCAAGTGAGATTATAATTCACATTCACCTTTGGATCTGGCCCCATTGTTCTTGCAGTACTATAAACATTTAACGGGGCAATAGACCGGGGTACGTCAGCGGTAGGATATTTGATAGTGATGTTAGCTTGGGACGTGACGCCAATAGCTGCACCAAATAGATAGGGCGTATCATCGTACCATGTTCGTGTGAGGCCTGAGTCATTGGATGCAGGAATGAATTGTCCACCAACGTTTAGCCTGAACATTGTTTGTAAGGAAGAGTTGGTAAGATCAAAATTTTCGTCACTTAAGCCGACCATCGCAGCAGACTGGTAAATGTCAGGCATGGGAATTACTTCAATGCCATTGACAAAAGCGTATGAATCATCATAATCTGGAGAAGGTGTGAATGTGAGATCAAGATTGCCAGAGCCAATTGGGGTCAGAGAGTATTCCTTAATGAGATATGCCATTGTGAGAGCTTGTGCCGTAATGGAAGCGCTGAAATTCTTGAGAAGTTGGAATTTATTTGCAGTGACAGCAAAATAGGAAGTATTAGAACTGAGAGAGCTGTAAGTTGATGGATAGAAATGGAGCCTGACCCAGAGGCGACTCTTTTTAGGAACAGAGAGCTTATATGTGTATGCAGATGTGAAAATTCTTGCAGTCATGTATGGGACGGTGGATGGTAATGAAGGGTCTTGACTATCGGCCGATGCCGTCATCGAATTGCTAGAAGAGTTTATATATTTGGTATCAGGTTCCCATTTCCTGCCATCGCTATCAGTGTCTTCATTGGTTGCGCCACATGCGAGGATATAAGACTCTGAATCTGATGCAGAGCCTTTACTTGAAACTGGGATTGAATTCAAGGTGATAAAGAAGAAAACAGTAAGAAAAAAGATGCGTTCACTGCTGTTCATATCTGAGATGACATTTAAGAAAATAACAGATTGCAAGGAAAACACAGAATCCAAAGAAGAGGAGAGAAAGTGTTTCCTGCACCAATAATTTCTGGTTTGACAATATTAGTTGTATAAGATTAAATCTCCATTGCAATAGGATTAGCAAGTTTTCCAAGAAATATCGCAGGGAAAGAAACATAGAGAATAGAGGAGCTTTCTCTCTCCAAAATCTTCTCTGGGTTGTTTTGTTGGGGGATGCAAATTGCAATGTGGTGGGGATGTTAAGACATGAGCGGTGGTCAGAGAGAAACGGAAGGATAAAAAAGGTAATAACGCTGGTTTGCGTTAACTGCCCTTAAAACTTGGGTTTTAATTAGGGGGTTCTTACATTCTTCTTTTTGTTTATTTTATTTTTCTAGCAAACGCATGCTTCTGGTAGTCTCTATGCATGCCCGTCCAATTTTCTTATATTTAGTTTTTTTTTAAATAATTTTTATTTATACTACTAATATAATAAAATCTATAGCTTAAAAAAAATTATTTTTTAATATGATTAACGGTTATTCTCTTTATTATTTTATTATTTCATTCTTTTTATGTCGTATTCTCTTTATTTTGTAATTTTTATATAATTTTTTAAAATTGTAATTTTTTATATTATAGTGATATATAAATTATAACTCTATTTAATTTTATTTTATTTTAATTTTTTTAAATATTATTTAATATTTAATAAAATTTAATATTTTTAAAATAAATATAAAATTAATAAAAAAATTTAAATAAAGTGGAAAAAAAATGAGATGGGTGCATGTAATTTTTTTTTCATAGTAAATTATTATTATTATTTTTTTTTGTAAAATGGGGATTGGGGGATTAGAATTTGAGATCTCTGAGATTTATTCGGATACACTTACCACTAAATTAAATCTGTGAGTACTTCATAGTAAATTATTGATTCACTTTTTAATATATTCATATTTAATATGTATTTAAAAGATAAATTTATAAGTTTTAAGAAGAATTTATTAATTAATAAAATGAGTGAGAGTATATTTAAAATAATATAAAATTTACTAATTTGGTTATAGGTTTTTTTAATTAATATAAAAATGACAATATAACTATGTTTGTGTCATTTAACTTAGTTCAGCTCTAATGTGAAGTTTTTTTTTTGCTTATATTACATTTTTATTTTGTTTACTAGAAATCTTTATCATGCTATAATAATAAAATTTTAAAATTATATGATATAATACATTGATTATATATATATATCATAATCAATTAGTCGCTAAGGAAACACCAACATAAAAAAGTAAATAAATAAAAATCCCACCAGCTCCATTTGCTTTGCCAAATTTGGGGGGAAAAATTTCTTATACTTTGAAAAATAATTTTTTATGATATTTTGTTCTAATATTAAAAATACAAAATTTTAAAAAGACTACTGTTGTGTCTAATGATTTTAAATTTTAAAACCCAGAGTGGCGTGTGTGGCATATGTAGGCATTTTAAGATTTAATAAAACTTATAATTTGGTTTTTATTTTTCTTATAAAAAATAATTTAGTCATAAAGTCTCATTTTATTAAAATTATTTTTAGATTATAATAAATTTAATTACTCAAATTTTACTTTTTTATAATAGTTTACTTGTTTAAATTTAATATTTGTAACAAATTTAATTCTTATAATTTAATAGGTATAGAATTTTAGTATATTCAATTTGGATTAACTTTTAATTTACTGTAAATTAATAATAATATTTAAAAAATATTATTTTATTATTTTTACGTCCCCTAATTTTTATTTATTTTACTTTTTTATATATAGTAAAAAATATATTTTTTTAATAATTTTTTAATTATATCTATTTTAAATATATTAAATTTTATTAAATAATTTTAGAAAAATTAAAAAAAAATTATAAAATGAAAAGTGTAATAAAATAAAAAAAATTCAGACTAAATTATTTAATATTGAAAAAACAGAAATTAAGTTGTCGGTTATGGTAACATAGCTTATAATTTATTGATGTGCTTGTGGGGAGATTGGAAGCCAAATAACAAAGTAAAATAAGCCTAGATTTCATAACCACTTGGTCATTAATAACATTAAAAAAGCTAATCACTTTTATCAATTTTGTCAATTTCCTCCATAAACAATGGCATTGTCTTGGCAAAGCATATTCCCCTCCGTCCATATACCTTCATTTCCATTTCCTGTTCTCCTTCAACCTTTGAAAACTGTAGCCCCAAAAGAAATAGTCATGTCCACCAAGGTTCTCTTCTTCATCTCCAGCTTAGCTCTTCTATATGTTGCCTACACCATCCCCAGACAAGATCCAAAGCAAACTAACCTTGTAGTTTATGTGCATGATTACTTCACCGGCCCTGACAGTTCAGCAATCACCGTCGCCGGGAAAAGTGGGCCCAACTTCCACATCCTACACTTTGGGACAGTTGCAGTGGTTGATGACCCAGTTACTGAAGGAGCCTCTATCGAGTCCAGAGAGATTGGTAGGGCTCAAGGGACCTACATCAACTCTCAGCTTGATGGGAAGGGCTTGTACATGGTGTTTTCTCTTATATTCACAGATGGGGAGTATAAAGGGAGCACCTTGGAAATCCAAGGATCTGATATATTTTCAATGAAGGAGAGAGAATTTGGGATTGTTTCTGGGACGGGCTTTTTTAGATTTGTTAAGGGGTATGGTACTATGCAAACTGAGTTCATGGATATTCCTAATTTGAGAGCTATTATCAAGCTCAATATTACTGTTAAGCATTATTAATAACATTTTTATTTTTATTTCCTTGTCAGCAGTGTCTTTTTCCCTTTTTCTTCTCAAGTAGAAACCTATTTAAAAAAACTCTCAGTACTTCTGGGTTGGGCCTTGGCAAGTAATTTGTCGAAATGTTGGGCCTTCCACCACCAATTTGTCTGAGGCCTAACAAAATATAAATATCTTAGGTTCAAATTGTATTAAAATTAATACACGTCCGGTCCATCTAATTTTTTTCGAAAAGCAACTATCATTCATTCAAAACATGTATTACTTTCGTATAAAATTTTTTTTATTCATTATCTAAAATAATTAACATATTTATGTATTAGTTTTAAAAATAAGGGATGAAAAACTAATTTAATTAGTACTATGTTTGACTTATCTGTGGTTACAACGGAAGTATCTTTGTTAAGCCGCCAAAGTCTGCTGGCCATTTAACTGATAACGGATGTTCCCTGTTTATGTTTCTGTGCCTCTGTCTGTTAACATGGCATTCAGTTTCTCCATTAATGCTTCCATTTTACCTCAACACCAAGGTTTCCTTCTTCTGCTTTTTTTCGCTTCTATCTTTCTTTCCCTGTACATTGTAAGGATAGTTTTAGATTTTGTTAGCTCCAATTTCTTTCATTTCAGGAAAAGCGGGTTACAGGAACAGTAGATGTCTTGAAAGTGTCAGAAACATGGTGAGAAAATTTGAGGTTCCTTCAGTTGTGTCTGCTCCACAGGAATCCCTGCAAAAGGGCAACTGGGTCAAGCTCATATGCGGTGCAAGCTTTGAGGTATCAAGAATTCTAAAACCCTACAATATCAAAAACTTCAAAATTTTCCAACTGTCCCTTTAACTTTTTGTTCCCCTTTCTTTATCTCTCTAGGATGCTGTTGATATCAGGAATCTCTCTTTGGTTTACACTCTAGCCGGAGGTTAACACTCTTAAATTTCAATTAGTATCTATTAGTTTGAAGATATGTGCCTGTGTTGGTTTTCAAGGTTCATGATTAGGTGATGAACGATTTGCAGTTGATTGCATTGATTGTGCTGCTGATGAATCAGTGGTTAGTGCTGTAAATGAAGGTATTGAAGCTGCAATAGAAATTGTTCACATTCGAAGGCCTTGGGTAATGATTAGCGTTAATGACGATAAAGATCTTCACTTTCGCAAAGCCGGTAATCCTCTTTCTTTCTCTCTCTCTCCTGATGTCTCAGCTTATTTTTTTTCGTTAATTTAGATCACACTGCTGAGTACCATCTTCTGCCAATACAAGAAAATGCTATTCCCATTTTAGTTATCCATTTAAACAAAGAGACCAAGCGTTACCAATAAGCTTTGGCTCAGAAGTATTATTGCGAGGTATCGAATTTGAATCACAATTAGAGCCACAAAAGTTGTTCCTTCCTTTTAGTCACAGGATGGAGGGACAAGAGGTTTCTGTGAAGGTTTTGAAAAGCAAAGCTAGGTCTATGAGTTGTATGAATCCTTGTCTAGCTGACTGTATACTTTCTGTCACAGAATTTGATGCAGAGGAATGTCCACCAGATTGTTCAAGGCCCTGTGAAAATGTTTGTCCTGCAGATGCAATATCATTAGAGGAAGACAAATCACCAGCACATTTCTCCTATGGTACAAAAATGCTAAATGTGTTAAAGGTCTTACATAATTTACTTTTTGGGGTTTGTAATTGTTCACCTATATCATTGTCACATTGCCATTTTTCCAATATTCATTTATGTGATCAAAACTGATATACAGGGCGGAGTAATCACTGAACGCTGTTATGGCTGTGGCCGTTGCTTTCCCATATGCCCCTACGATAAAATAAGTATGTAAATTTTATATATGTATACATATGTGTATGTATTTTGTTATGCTAATCAGTATTTTGGCTTTCCATTATGAATCCTTTCCCCTACAAAACATAAACTTCTTTCCTTTTTTTCTCTCAAGGCTTCAGGCATTTAGGAATGTGTTCCATTAATCATATAGAAAAACTAACTTGCTCAAATTGATCTAGGAGTGGCTACATATGTGAGAGATGCTATTGCTACTGCTGAACTTCTTAAAAGAAATGATGTTGATGCCATAGAGATACATACAAGTGGAAGGTGCAATTCCCTATGCTGATAAATTGGAACTATTTGCTCTATTTCTCCTTTATTTTCATTATACTCTTCATATAGACTGTGACTTGGGACCATGTTCTTCAAGCCTTGAAAATTGGTCCTTACACCTTTGAATTGCAAAGATAAAATTCTCTTTTTATTCATGTTCTCTTCCTCTTCCTATGAGCAATGGCATTCACATAGGAAGTATGTAATTTTTGTAGGCAGATGGCGTCCTTCAAGGAACTTTGGGATGGCTTGGGAGACTCACTTGGATGTCTGAAACTACTCGCAGTGAGTATAGAAACCTGCATTGCTGATTGATTACCGGAAATATACAAGTTAGATAACCTGTCTAGTATTTAGTTTTTGAGTGAATGGAATTAACCCATTAATGTCAACAGGTTAGCTTACCTTATGCTGGGGATGCAACTGTATCTTCAATGAACACTATGTACTCAGTGATGGAACCTCAGCTAAAATGCCTCAATTTATGGCAGGTTTGCAACTTGTTACTTAAAATGTTATCATCACCACTCGTTTCTTTTAATAATCCATATTCCCTATGAACTAAAGTTGGATGGCCGTCCCATGAGTGGAGATATTGGCCGAGGTACCACAAGGGAATCAATTGCATTTGCTGTCCGTTTGGCTGCAGCCAACAGCAGGCCTCACGGTTTGTGTGCAGACTCACTAGCTTTGTGTACACATTTTTATGGTCAATTTGAGCAGTTCTCAGCTGAGGATGTTGTAAATTAAGCTTGTACTTCACCTTCCTGTCTGTTAGGTTTTTTTCAATTGGCAGGCGGCACAAATGCACATACTGTTGATGGACTAAAAAGAGAGGGACTTTTTCAAACAGCAGTAGTTGCTGGTAGTTGTATGCCCCATTTCTTGGATGTTTTATGCAATAATAATTTTTCTCTTACTTTTCCCCCTCTTTTCTTAGGGAGCTCAAAAGAAAATAAATCAGTGGCTTCATCACCTTGTTCCAATTCTTTAATTGGTGGGATAGCTTATGGTGGCTATGCACGCAAGGTTAATAATTGCATTTTCTTCTACATTCAGTACCTGTTTTAAACACTATATCTGGAAGTTCTTTACCTGAGATGTTTGTAATTCTACAACTTCAGATTGTTGGGAGGGTCTTAAGGTCCATGCAATCACAGCACGGCCTCGCTTGTATTGAGGATCATCCAGAGCATCTCTTAGAGGCGCTTACAGAAGCGCTTGGTTTGGTTGGATCAGTAAAATGTTATGATCCACTCCCGCAAGATAGCTGATGCAGCCTGAATTATCTGTTTTCTGCAAGAATTCTCGTTTTCTAAAACTTCAATAAAGTAATACATATGGTTTTAGATTTGGCATCTCCATTGGAAAGTTTCAGGTTTAAATACTCCAAACATGCAGGAAAAGTAAGAGTTGCCTTTTATTATGTAGCTCATCTCATAGATTCCTAGAAAAAAAAAAGGTCATTTTTCCTTTATTTGATATGATTCATTTCATAATAAAAGAATTTAAATGAATTCTAATAAAATTATATATGATTTTGTTTTTTCAAAAAATGAAAGTTTTATAAGATAAAAAAGAAGTGTATACTTTCATCTAAAAAAGAAATTAGATAGAAAAAAAAATAAATTATATTCTTGTAAAATTTTTGATTTCCAAACAAAGAGTTTTTGTAATCTTGAAACCTATGCTTTTGCCGAACTCCCTCCTACCCTGAGGGAAGATGTAAAACCCACTTAGTCTAACCATATTCTATCATATCGAAGAAAATATTTTTAGTAGTAGTTGCTAGACTCTACTTGGTTGGCAGTCCGTGAAGCATTATCTGACAGATGACCTGTAATAAAAATCTTTAATTACATAGCTGTTCTTGACCAATCTTTAATCCATCCAATTCAATGCCAATACCTACTGTGATTTCTGATGGGTCCTCCCCTGATTTCAAATGTATGTTGGACTTTATAAAGTAATATAATGGAGCACCATTCTCTCTCCTTTTAGGGAGGAAGGCACGGGTTATTTATTTATTTACTTGAAGGGAGTTTTTCAAAAATAATTTCTTATTGAAATCCCAATTGCCTGGTGCTGCTGCTAGAAACCATGTCAAATATGCATGTGAATCGAATTTGACACCTCTGAACTAATGGAACATATCAGAATTAATATTGTATCTCAAAATTAATATATATATTTCTCCAATTTCTAGAAGAGTATTTTGATTTTTGTATTATAATTTCATCAAATTGAAAATTTCTCCATTCATATTTTAAAATAGTTTTTTTATTTTTATTAAATTTAAAATATAATAATTATATCATTAATTTTTAAACTATTGAGAATATGTGTTAATTTGATGTAATTTAAGACGATTTAAAAATATTTTATTCATCTCGTTCATATGTAATTAATAAAAATTGAATGAAGTAATTTTTAATTTGATAGAATTAAAATATAATGATTAAATTATTTATTTTTAAAAAATTAAAAGACAAATATTTTCATTTTTTATATAAGAGAAAGTAATTTACACTTGATATTAAAGTCCTACTCCACTAATGCCTAATCCCAATAAGCCCTGCAATAATTAAGCCAAAGTCAAGTAGTGGAGGATATGATTTTACTTATTTATTTATTCCAATTTGCTTGGGTATGTAGAGCCTAAGTTGAGATTGACCTAATGGTAAAGGAACGGATTTTATGGTGTTGTGAAAGTCAATGTTCCAACTTCTCCGCAAACACCAGTAAGATAAAATCCACTCCATAAACTTTTCAAACTATTGAAATATTCTGGCGTATAAACTTGGTTGATGAGTGATTTTGATACTATAATAATTTTATAATATATATTCATTTGCCAATATAAAAGCATTCTTAATGAAGTGAAATTGATATTTTTTTATCTGCAAAAATATATTATAAAACTATAACGAGCAGTAAAATTAAGTTAAAGATAATCAAATAAAATCTTGGAAAAATATAAAAAAAATCTGATGTCAAAAATTCTATTTTGCTAACCTATCTGTTATAACGTTAGCCGAACGAAGAAATTTAACTGAAGAAAATAAATTAAAAGTGCGATAATAGAGTTGAGATAGTACAAACTGAAACTCTAATATCTCAAGATATTAGGTAGGCCATTGATAAGGCCAAATTTAAACTCATTTATCATGTTGTTATCAATGTTAATTTATATTTTTTCTGCCTATATAACGACCCGCAAATCGGACCGCCACCGGCGCTAGGATTCAGGTCGACTTAAGATCGCCGAAACCCGTAGCAAGCCTGTTATACTCTCTGTGTACCTGTAAATCCCATACATGATCATACATTTTCTGTGAAAATAAAAACTTGCCTCTGAACCAAGACTCAACCTGTGCATGCACTATCTATGTACACAGACCTCCTTGCCAGAGCACTCATTGCTCTAGCTGAGTCCACACAGTATATGTTAAACCTGGTCAATCATACTCATCAACTGGACGTATACATAAAAACAGACCATGTTACAAAAGGATTTACAATACAAAAGAACTAAGTCAAGCACAATCACTAGTACAACTCTTTCATATTACATGTCCACACTCTCTTCTTACACAACTCTGTTTTCTTCCTGTACCCTGCTGGACTTCCTCTGTACACTGATCCTGCAAAAATGGGGTTAAGGGAGTGGGATGAGCTCTATAGCCCAGTGAGTAGAACAGTAAAACAGGTCATTAAAACATGATCTCATGGAATGCATCATATCACAGACAGTTCATCTCAAGGGTAAATCTGTCACCAAATAGTCTATTGGATCATTCAGCATTCACCCACATCAACAAGTAAGTATGCAATGCAACATATTCGTGGATTCTAATGCACTCAACCTACTGCATAATCATGGTGCATGAAATATGCTAAAAGCATTCCATTTCTCAATTTAAAGAATTAGGTTTAGTTCCACTCACCTCTGGCTATCTCTGAACAGACTCTGCAAACTCTGAAGCAGTACTCACTGCTGACCTCTCTGGTTCCTCTGGTCTGTGCCTACACAGATGGACTCAAATGAGAGACCAAACTAGCTCAAGAACAACTCTATTAAACTCCCCAAGAATTCCCTTAAACTTCCTAAAACAATCATGCAAAGTATGCAAAAGAAGGCTGGATATAGCACTTTCGGCAGCAGGTTCGGCGGCTGAAAGTCCTCTCCAGAGCCGAAACTCATGCACCTTCGGCGGCTGAATCTCTACTTTCGGCAGCCGAACCCTTTCGGCAGCCGAACATGTAACGACCCGAAAATCGGACCGCTACCGGCGCTAGGATCCGGGTCGACTTAAGGCCGCCGGGACCCGTAGCAAGCCTGACATAAAACCTGTGAACCTGTATAATCCCATACATGATCAACAACATGCATAAAAATTAAAACTTTTCTTTTCATAAACATCAACCAAACTCAACCTGTGCATAAATATAAACATAACTTTGATCCCTCTGTGGGATCTCATCTGTGCCCTCAAAGGGTAACATAACCTGTGTTGAGCTGGTTTACATAAACATCATCAAAATCTCTAAGATCATGTATAAAACGGGATACAACATTCTATGGTCAAGCACACACTAACATCCATAAAACTCATTACATAACTATACTGTACTTTTACATTACAATTTGATCATGTCCATTGCTAGCTATTACATAAACATGACTTCTTTACACTATCCGGACTCCTGCTATATCCTGTACCTGCAAGCCTGGGGGTAAAGGGAGAGGGGTGAGCTAAAAGCCCAGTGAGCTGAACTATTAAAACACTTTAATACTATACTCTATGAAATGCATCATAACACAAACAATTCACATAAGGGTTGGGTGAACCCGTCACCAGTTAGTCCAAGTTAACTCTGTGCCAGGCCTGTAGAATGGGGTCCTGGTCTTTCCTGTCAGAACATACATTACTTACCATTTTCCCAGGGCCTCCTCTGGGCTCCTGGTCTTCAAGTCCCATAACCGTGCTAGACCATAGGATGGGATCCTGGTCTTTCCTTACTCTGTGCCAGGCCTGTAGACTGGGGCCTGGTCTTTCTTACTCTGTGCCAGGCCTGTAGCATGGGGCCTGGTCTTCCTGTCATGGACTAACTGGGTCATCCGACATTCACCCACAACAACAACAATTTATGCAATGCGGCATATTCGTGAAAACTAATGCAATCATCCTATTGCATAATCATGATGCATGAAACATGATAAAGCATTTAATTTAAAAGATTAAGTTTTAGTTCCACTCACCTCTGGCTGACTCTGACAACACCGAAGTAGCTGAACTCACTGCTGGGGTCCTTGGTTCCTCGGGTCCGAACCTACACAGGTGGACTCAAATGAGGGACCAAACATACCTGAACATAACTATAAACTACTCCCCAAAAACCCCTAAAACATCCTGAAAATATCACATAGAGATATGCATGAAATGGCTGAACAGGGCACTTTCGGTGGCACCTTCGGCGGCCGAAAGTCCTGGACAGATCCGAAAGTCAGGCACTTTCGGCGGCACCTTCGACGGCCAAAAGTCCCAGACAGAGACGAAAGTCTCTTTTCGGGGGCAACTTCGGCAGCCGAATGCTGCCTCCACAAAGGGGGTTCGGCAGCCGAAACTCCCTTCGGCGGCCGAACCTGGTTTCTGCCAGAAGGGCAGAAACTTGGTTCACATCAACCCCTTGCCTCCCAAAACTTCAAATCAAGCATATATCTCACCCAAATCATGCATACAAGTTCCTAGGGGTCTCAAACAGTCATATACCCCAACTACAACACTTCAAACATATTCAAACAAGCCACATTGTTCAAAACATCAATATTAACCCATAAACTCAACATATACCCTAACATGCATTTCTACCCATAGATCTTGCATAAAACTTATTTAAAATACATAAGGGGCTTAAGATCGGCTCTTACCTCTTGAAGATCGAGAGGGAGACGACCTAAACTTGGAGATCCACGAAAATGAGCTCCTGAGTTCCCAAAGCTCCAAAACTTGTTTCAAAAGCTTAAATCTTCAAAACCAAGTGAAAACAAGTGAAAATCTTGAAAGATTTAGAGGAAGAACATCAAAAATGAGTGAGAGACGGCGGAGAGCTCACCTTGGCCGAAAATGGGGAAAAGCTCGCCCGTTTTCGGCTAAGGGACCCTTTTATAGTGGCTGGCCAGACCACGTTCGGGGGCCGAATGTGCCTCCGCATGCATGCCATGTTCGGCGGCCGAACATGAGCTTCGGCGGCCGAACCTGGACTTCCCTCACTCATGCTTTCGGGGGCCTAACGTGCCTCCAAAACGCATGCATGTTTGGCGGCCGAACTTGACTTTCGGCGGCCGAACCTGGGTTTTCCTCCAAAGACTTTTCATGCAAAAACTCATTTTATTTCATACTTAAAACCATTAAAAACATGAAAACATTTTACAAAAACATGATTCTACCCTTCTAGAGATCTCCGACATCCGAGATTCCATCGGACGGTAGGAATTCCGATACCGGAGTCTAGCCGGGTATTACATTCTCCCCCCCCTTAAGAACATTCATCCCCGAATGTTCCTCAACTAGCACATGCACATAATCATCACCACATACACATAAAACACATAAAGACTAACCTTAAAAGAGATGAGGATATTGCCGGAGCATAGACTCCCGTGTCTCCCAAGTACACTCCTCAATATTGTGGTGGTTCCAAAGGACTTTCACCATCGGGATTTCCTTGTTCCTTAGCTTTCTGATTTGGGTGTCTAGGATCCGTACTGGCTGCTCAACATAGGTGAGATCCTCTTGGATCTCCACATCAGGTTCACTAAGAACCTTGCCCGGATCTGACACGAATTTTCTCAACATAGAAACATGGAAAACCGGATGGATTCTCTCCATTGAAGCAGGTAAATCCAGCTTGTACGATACATTCCCAATCTTTTGCAAGACTTCAAAGGGTCCGATGTACCGCGGAGCCAGCTTACCTTTCTTCCCGAACCGAACCACTCCTTTCATTGGAGACACCTTGAGCAATACCAGGTCCCCCTCCTGAAACTCTACTAGTCTTCTGCGGATGTCTGCATAACTCTTCTGTCTGCTTGCAGCAGTCTTGATTCTTTCTCTGATTAAGGGTACCACCTTGCTGGTGATCTCTACTAGTTCAGGCCCTGCCAAGGCCTTTTCTCCAACTTCCTCCCAGCAAACAGGTGACCTGCACTTCCTTCCATATAAAGCTTCATATGGAGCCATCCCAATGCTAGCATGATGGCTGTTATTGTAGGCAAACTCCACCAAAGGTAGATGTTGCCTCCAAGAACCGCCAAAGTCCAGCACACACATTCTCAGCATATCTTCTATGGTCTGGATGGTCCTCTCTGACTGTCCGTCTGTCTGTGGATGGAAGGCAGTGCTGAAATCCAACCTAGTACCCATGGCATCCTGTAGACTCCGCCAAAACCTGGAGGTGAACTGGGGTCCTCTATCTGACACAATAGAAACAGGAACCCCATGCAGTCTGACTATCTCATCAACGTACACCTGCGCCAACTTGTCCACAGAATAGCCACTCCTGACAGGGATGAAGTGAGCAGATTTGGTGAGTCTGTCCACAATCACCCATATGGAGTCCAATCTGTTGGACGTCGCCGGTAACTCCACTACGAAGTCCATAGCTATATTCTCCCATTTCCACTCTGGAATAGGTAGCGGGTTAAGCATTCCAGCCGGCTTCTGATGTTCCAGCTTCACCCTCTGACAAACTTCGCAGGCTGACACAAACTGTGCCACTTCTCTCTTCATAGCTGGCCACCAATAAACTTTCTTCAGATCCTGATACATTTTGGTGGCTCCGGGGTGAATGCTGTATTTTGCATTATGAGCCTCTCTCATAATGTCTCCTTTTAGCCCTATGTCATCTGGTACACATAAACGGCTCCCATAGCGGAGGATCCCCTTATTGTCGAATCGGAACTCACTGTCCTTGCCTGACTGAACAGTCCTGGCAATCTTCACTAACTCTGGGTCCTCATGCTGTTTCTGAGCCACCTGCTCCAGAAACACGGGTGTCACTTTCATCTGAGCGACCAAGGCACCTGTACCAGATAACTCCAACTGTAAACCTTCCTCAATGAGCTTGTAAAACTCCTTCACCACTGGTCTCCTCTCTGCCGTGATGTGGGATAGACTGCCTAGTGACTTCCGGCTTAGGGCGTCTGCCACGACATTCGCCTTACCCGGATGATACTGAATCTTGCAATCATAGTCACTCAGCAACTCTACCCATCTCCTCTGTCTCAAATTCAAATCCCTCTGGCTCAAGATGTACTGCAAGCTTTTATGATCTGTGAAGATCTCACATTTTACCCCATAGAGGTAGTGCCTCCACATCTTGAGTGCAAAGATTATTGCTGCCATCTCAAGGTCATGTGTGGGGTAATTCAACTCATGCTTCTTTAGTTGCCTAGAAGCGTAAGCAATCACCCTCTCATTCTGCATAAGCACACAACCCAGTCCCACACGGGACGCATCACAAAAGACTGTAAAGTCCTCTCCACTAGATGGCAGAGCTAAAACTGGTGCTGAAGTCAACCTCTTCTTAAGCTCTTCAAAACTCTCCTCGCACTGGTCGGTCCACAGAAACTTCTGATTCTTCCTGGTTAGTCTGGTCAGAGGAGCTGCTATCTTTGAGAAGTCCTGAACGAACCTCCTGTAGTAACCTGCCAAACCCAAGAAACTCCTGATCTCTGTCACTGAAGTGGGTCGAGGCCAGTTAGCCACAGTTTCTGTCTTCTTGGGGTCTACCTCTATACCATTCTCTGACACTACATGCCCCAAGAACGAAATGCTCCTTAGCCAGAACTCACACTTGGAGAACTTGGCATACAAGCCATGTTCCCTCAAGGTCTGCAAAACCAACCGCAGATGATGGGCATGCTCCTCTGCATTCCTGGAATACACTAAGATATCATCTATGAAGACAATAACAAAGTGATCCAGGTACTGGCTAAACACTCTGTTCATGAGGTCCATGAATGCTGCAGGGGCGTTAGTTAACCCGAACGGCATTACAAGGAACTCAAAATGCCCATATCTGGTCCTGAAAGTCGTCTTTGGCACATCCTCTTCCCTGATCCTCAACTGATGATACCCGGACCTCAGATCTATTTTGGAGAAACAACCCGCTCCTGCTAGCTGGTCGAATAGATCGTCGATCCTTGGCAATGGGTACTTGTTCTTGGTAGTGACTTTGTTCAACTGTCTGTAGTCGATACAAAGTCTAAGGGATCCATCCTTCTTTCTCACAAACAAAACTGGAGCACCCCAGGGTGAGGTACTCGGTCGGATGAAGCCCTTGTCTACCAGCTCCTGCAACTGCTCCTTCAACTCTTTCAATTCTGCTGGTGCCATCCTGTAGGGAGGGATAGAGATCGGTCGGGTTCCAGACATTAGTTCTATCTCGAACTCTATCTCCCTAGCAGGTGGTAAACCTGACAGCTCGTCTGGGAACACATCTAAGAACTCTCTAACCACTGGCACCGAGGCGGGCTCTCTGACCTGACTGCTAAGCTCTCTCACATGAGCCAAATACCCCTGGCATCCCCTCCTGAGCAACCTACGAGCCTGAAGAGCTGATATCAGACCTCTAGGTGTACCCCTCCTGTCTCCTCTGAAGACAACCTCAGACCCATCCTGACCTCTGAACCTGACTACCTTGTCCATGCAGTCCAAGGTAGCACCATGGGTAGATAACCAGTCCATCCCTAGAATGACATCAAAATCTGTCAAATCTAGAACCACCAGGTCGGCGGACAAGCATCTTCCCTCAACAAATACAGGACTACACTGGCAGACTGACTCTGCCACAGATGGATCACACTTGGGTCCACTGACCCAGAGAGGACACTCTAACCCATAAGTCATTAGACCTAACCTCCCCACGGCTCTCGGAGCTATAAAAGAATGAGATGCACCAGGGTCCATCAATGCATAAACATCCGAACAACCTATGACGAGATTACCTGCCACCACGGTGTTGGATGCGTCTGCCTCCTGCTGTGTCATTGTGAAGATCCGTGCTGGGGCTGACGGACCTTCACCTCTGAAACCCGCTGAAGAAGAGGCTGCCCCTCTCCCTCTGCCTCTGCCACTGGCCTGAGTCATGGCTGGAGCTGCTGACTGCGCTACACTGCCTGAAGCTGTCTGCTGGGATTGAGCCATCGGGGCCGCTCTTGGACAGTCTCGAGCTATATGCCCCTCCTGACCACATCTGAAACAGGCGTTCGTCCCAAACCGACATACTCCCTTGTGTGGTCTACCACACCTTGCACAATTTGGAATATCCGCACCAGAGCTTGAGCCACTCCCAAATCCCAGACTAGACTTGACTTTATTCCAGAACTTGTTCTTTTTACCCTTGGGCTTACTCCATCTCTTACTGCCTGAAGCTGTTGCACTCAAGGTAGAGGGATCTAACCTTCCCCCACCCGGAGTTTTAGAACCAGAAGCTTGTGCCACTGTCTGCTTAATTGTCCCCTGAACGATGGCACTAGCCTCCATTCTCCTAGCCATGTCTACTATGGCATGAAAACTCTCTCTATCTGCTGACTGTACCAAGGAGGAATACCTGGAATGGAGCTTCATGATATACCTCCTCGACTTCTTCTGGTCTGTGCTAAGGTCCTGCCCAGCAAATGGCAGCAACTCCATAAACCTGTCAGTATATTCGTCTACACTCATGTCATCAGTTTGCCTCAACTGCTCGAATTCTATCATCTTCAATTCCCTTGAACTATCAGGGAAAGCCCACCCTGCAAATTCATTAGCAAACTCCTCCCAAGTCATGCTGTCCACTCTCGGGTTCACATAATTTTTGAACCACTCCCGTGCCTTCTTGCACTTGAGCGTGAACCCGGCCATTTGAATGGCTCTACTGTCATCAGCCCCAATCTCATCTGTAATTGCCTTGACCCGCTCCAAGTACACGAACGGATCATCACCGGTTTCGAACTGGGGAGCACCCAGCTTCATATAGTCTGTCATCTTGACCTTGCTCCCACTGGCTGAGCTAGATCTAGGAGGTTGAGCAACTGGGGCTGCTGGTTCTGCAGGTGGTGGAGATGGTGCAATATTTTCTGAGGTAGGGTTTTCTGGATTTGGATAGTAGGGTGGAGGTGGATACATTGGGTACTGAGAGTACGGTGGGTAGTATGGTGGGTATGGCATCTGTGTGGGATAAGGGGTGAAACTAGGGTAATCCGATGTACCTCCCATCAAATACCCGGGATGTTGTGAGAAATGTGGGTAGTGAGGTGGCTGTACAAATCCCGAGGCCTGAGTGCCTCCTTGGGACTCTCCCATTCCTTCTTCTGACGTATTGACTCCCAAACTGCCATCCCTCCTCTGTTCTACGTCCATATCATCCCCCATATCCTCTGACGCTCCTCCCTGAACTGTCCCTCTGACTGATCTGCTCCTACCCAGATCCAGAGACCTTCTAGGGTCTCTTGCTGCTCTCTCTCTGTTAGACCTACTAGACATTGCCCTAGGCAATGCTGGAGGACGGGCGCTCATGCCCTCATCCTCAGGTGGTACTCCAGTCAATCTTGCTGATCGACGAGTTCCTCTCATCCTGTTTTCTGAAAAACAGTACACATTAAGCAAGCATTAGCATCATATGGTTCATGTGGGCACACATGAACCCTCATCACATACATCACATATCATAGCATATCATTAATGCACATGCATATTATCATGGCATTTCACATCATCATGCAAGACAGGACTCCACATCCTATCCTAGTGGACATGATCTTTTCCTATTGTGCTTGACCTTCTATAACATCTATGAGCCCGACACTCTAGGTCCGACCATATGAACCTAGGGCTCTGATACCATTCTGTAACGACCCGAAAATCGGACCGCTACCGGCGCTAGGATCCGGGTCGACTTAAGGCCGCCGGGACCCGTAGCAAGCCTGACATAAAACCTGTGAACCTGTATAATCCCATACATGATCAACAACATGCATAAAAATTAAAACTTTTCTTTTCATAAACATCAACCAAACTCAACCTGTGCATAAATATAAACATAACTTTGATCCCTCTGTGGGATCTCATCTGTGCCCTCAAAGGGTAACATAACCTGTGTTGAGCTGGTTTACATAAACATCATCAAAATCTCTAACATCATGTATAAAACGGGATACAACATTCTATGGTCAAGCACACACTAACATCCATAAAACTCATTACATAACTATACTGTACTTTTACATTACAATTTGATCATGTCCATTGCTAGCTATTACATAAACATGACTTCTTTACACTATCCGGACTCCTGCTATATCCTGTACCTGCAAGCCTGGGGGTAAAGGGAGAGGGGTGAGCTAAAAGCCCAGTGAGCTGAACTATTAAAACACTTTAATACTATGCTCTATGAAATGCATCATAACACAAACAATTCACATAAGGGTTGGGTGAACCCGTCACCAATTAGTCCAAGTTAACTCTGTGCCAGGCCTGTAGAATGGGGTCCTGGTCTTTCCTGTCAGAACATACATTACTTACCATTTTCCCAGGGCCTCCTCTGGGCTCCTGGTCTTCAAGTCCCATAACCGTGCTAGACCATAGGATGGGATCCTGGTCTTTCCTTACTCTGTGCCAGGCCTGTAGACTGGGGCCTGGTCTTTCTTACTCTGTGCCAGGCCTGTAGCATGGGGCCTGGTCTTCCTGTCATGGACTAACTGGGTCATCCGACATTCACCCACAACAACAACAATTTATGCAATGCGGCATATTCGTGAAAACTAATGCAATCATCCTATTGCATAATCATGATGCATGAAACATGATAAAGCATTTAATTTAAAAGATTAAGTTTTAGTTCCACTCACCTCTGGCTGACTCTGACAACACCGAAGCAGCTGAACTCACTGCTGGGGTCCTTGGTTCCTCGGGTCCGAACCTACACAG
The DNA here is from genome assembly GCF_001659605.2 of Manihot esculenta. Classification (NCBI taxonomy): domain Eukaryota; kingdom Viridiplantae; phylum Streptophyta; class Magnoliopsida; order Malpighiales; family Euphorbiaceae; genus Manihot; species Manihot esculenta. The sequence continues at coordinate 502,308 of NC_035175.2, read as the reverse complement.
GTGGACTCAAATGAGGGACCAAACATACCTGAACATAACTATAAACTACTCCCCAAAAACCCCTAAAACATCCTGAAAATATCACATAGAGATATGCATGAAATGGCTGAACAGGGCACTTTCGGCGGCACCTTCGGCGGCCGAAAGTCCTGGACAGATCCGAAAGTCAGGCACTTTCGGCGGCACCTTCGACGGCCAAAAGTCCCAGACAGAGACGAAAGTCTCTTTTCGGGGGCAACTTCGGCAGCCGAATGCTGCCTCCACAAAGGGGGTTCGGCGGCCGAAACTCCCTTCGGCGGCCGAACCTGGTTTCTGCCAGAAGGGCAGAAACTTGGTTCACATGAACCCCTTGCCTCCCAAAACTTCAAATCAAGCATATATCTCACCCAAATCATGCATACAAGTTCCTAGGGGTCTCAAACAGTCATATACCCCAACTACAACACTTCAAACATATTCAAACAAGCCACATTGTTCAAAACATCAATATTAACCCATAAACTCAACATATACCCTAACATGCATTTCTACCCATAGATCTTGCATAAAACTTATTTAAAACACATAAGGGGCTTAAGATCGGCTCTTACCTCTTGAAGATCGAGAGGGAGACGACCTAAACTTGGAGATCTACGAAAATGAGCTCCTGAGTTCCCAAAGCTCCAAAACTTGTTTCAAAAGCTTAAATCTTCAAAACCAAGTGAAAACAAGTGAAAATCTTGAAAGATTTAGAGGAAGAACATCAAAAATGGGTGAGAGACGGCGGAGAGCTCACCTTGGCCGAAAATGGGGAAAAGCTCGCCCGTTTTCGGCTAAGGGACCCTTTTATAGTGGCTGGCCAGACCACGTTCGGGGGCCGAATGTGCCTCCGCATGCATGCCATGTTCGGCGGCCGAACATGAGCTTCGGCGGCCGAACCTGGACTTCCCTCACTCATGCTTTCGGGGGCCTAACGTGCCTCCAAAACGCATGCATGTTCGGCGGCCGAACTTGACTTTCGGCGGCCGAACCTGGGTTTTCCTCCAAAGACTTTTCATGCAAAAACTCATTTTATTTCATACTTAAAACCATTAAAAACATGAAAACATTTTACAAAAACATGATTCTACCCTTCTAGAGATCTCCGACATCCGAGATTCCATCGGACGGTAGGAATTCCGATACCGGAGTCTAGCCGGGTATTACAGAACCCTTTCGGGGGCAAGTTTCGGGGGCTGAAAGGCACTCCAGAGACGAAAGTCTCTAACCTTCGGCGGCACCTTCGGCGGCCGAAACTCCCCTCCAGAGCCGAAAGTCCAAAGGCTCGGGGGCAAGCTTAGGCAACCGAAGCCACCTCCTCAGCACATTCGGCGGCCGAACCTTTCTTCGGCGGCCGAAGCTGGGTTCATCAGCAAGGCAGAAGCTTGCTCTGCCTCAAGCCAAAATGCACCAAATCTTTCCAAACTCAAACATCTCAACTCCTCAACATACATATATCCAAGTATATGCTCAAAGGGGTCACATACTACCTATAACTCCAACATAACAACAAAACACAACACATAAACATGCTTTTCTCACAAAAACATCAAAACTCACTCTTTACCCTAATCATGCAACTCTCCCCCAAAACTTCATAAAACTTCCATAAATCATAAGAAAAACTTCAGGATCTTCACTTACCTCTTGAAATCAAGAAGATAAACGATCCTAACGTGGAGATATGGAGCAACTCTCCTTCAAACTCTCCAAACTTCCAAATCTTGGGTTTTTAGCTCAAAACCTTCAAAATAACATTAAAACCAATCAAAACTTTGCAAGATTTGATGAAAACATGAAGAAACTCCAAGAAAGAGATGGTCTCACCTCTGGAAAGTGAAAGAAAAGGCGGATGCTTATCCTTCCACCGCTTGAGGGCCTTTATAGGTGGCTGGCCAGACCACCTTCGGCGGCCTAACGTGAAACCAAAAGCCATGCATGTTCGGCGGCCGAACCTGGCTTTTCTTCCTTGGTGCTTTTCTTTCAAACACTTAGTTCCATTTCACTTTAAAACATGAACACATACTACATTCCTTTAGAAAAATATAAATCTTACCCTTCTAAAAGATTCTGACATCCTGAATTCCACCGGAAAGTAGAATTCTGACGCCAGACTCTAGCCGGGTATTACAGCCTAATTCTGTGGTTTTGATTTTATTTTGCAGAAAAGGGTGTAAAGAGGTAATTTGGTGAAAATGCTCTTAAAACTGCCTAAAAGAGGATAAAGGAGAACAAGTTGTTTGCCCAAGTCAAGTTGCAGCTGAAGTGAAGATAAATAAGGAAAGTATAGTCAGCAGAGTAATTCGAAATTCAAATTTCAAATCTTCAAGAAGTCTTTCCCTTATTAAGGAAGCTAAATCTCAAGAAGATGCACTTGTCTTCCAAAAATTCAAAATTCAAAAGAGAATATTCAAAATTCAAAATTTAAAATTCAGGATTCAAAATTCAAAATTCAAAAGTTATCTCTACAAGGAAACCTAGGGCAACACTTTTAGCTATAAAAGGATCACAAACAAGCAAGAACTCTTCTCTCCCATTTGGATTGCAAGCCGCACGCCTCCTTCTTCTCCAAGCCGCTGGTTCTTCTTTCCTCTTCTCTTTCTTTTATTTTTTTGTTTTGTTTCAGCCATGAGTGGTTGAAACCTCTTTTTCTAGTTGAAAATTAGGTAAAACTTTAGTTGTTTTATGGATTGGGAGATCTGAACATACATTGTTTATCTTTTGTTTATCAATATTTATGCAATTTCATGCTTAATTCTATTGTTGTTTTGTTGTTTAGATCAATAGGGCTCATTGATTCTTGATTGCAAAGTAATAATTTGTTAGTTTGGATAGTTTTAAGTCCGTAATTGCTTTAATTATTCAAACATAAGTAACTCTTAGTGTAAAAACTAAGGAAATTACATGATCTAGCAATATCACCATACGTTTGGATAGCTAGAATTAGGTCTCTTTATTTCTTAATGCAATTGACAATTGTTAGATGCCAAAGACGCAGGGACGTTCCTTGGCAACTTGTTGATTAGTGATTAGCTAGAGGACGTTCCCTGATTAATTTATGCTTAAGGAGGGATATGGTGGTGAGAAGCATCTTCCCCCTCCATAACTAATTTATTGAATCAAATAAAGGAATCTTTGTGTCAATGATCAATCCCAACAACTGAAGTGGATCCAATTCTTCAACTAGACCTTTTCTCATTATTGAATTTCTTTACTTTAATTATTTGCTTTACTTTGTTGCTTTCAGTATTAGTTTAATTCATCAATCTCAAAATCCCCCCTTTATTTTACTTTCAGTTTATTTACTTGGTCTTGATAAGGAAAATATGTGAGTATCAATTCCTTGTGGATTCGATCCTTTTGCCACTATCTACAGTTGTAAAATTGTTGATAACCAAAAAGGTTATTTTTGACCGGTTTCGACAACCGCAAAGTCAGCCATTGAGACAGAGCAGAAATCAAAATAGCATAATCAACTTCAAATTGCTGAGAAGCTGCAGCCATGGTGGAAATTAAATTCCTCATCTCTCGAGGTGATTTATCCTCAATTGACCCTCCACAGGCTGCATCAATAAATTTTCTCTCTGAGGGCAGCAGACCTCCATAGAAGTATTCAATGAGGGATTGGTCAGAAATATCATGCTGTGGGCAGCTTGTGCACAACCTTTTGAACCTTTCCCAGTATTTGTACAAGCCTTCAGAGTGTTTTTGCCTTATACCACTTATTTCTCGGCGGATGCCCATGGCTTTTGAGGTTGGAAAGAATTTTCTCAAGAATACTCTCACCATACCAGCCCATGATGTGATAGATCCGGGTGGCAAGTAGAATAGCCATTCCTTGGCATAGTCGTCAAGGGAAAAAGGGAAGGCTCTAAGTTTGACATGTTCTTCAGAAATCCCTTGAGGTCTCATGGTTGAGCACACAATGTGGAATTCCTTTAAATGCTTGTGAGGATCTTCATTTTCTAGGCCTCTAAATTTGGGAAGGAGATGGATCAGGCCTGTCTTCAATTCGAAAGGTGCTATCAATGGGGGATATGCAATGCACAAGGGCGCTTGGTCTCCTGCTGGTTCAGCTAGCTCTTGGAGTGTTCTCTCCCGTGGCTGTGGTGCTTGGACAGGCAGGTTTCCAGCTTGAATTTCAGCTTCTTCATGTGCAATAGGGGGTTCTGCCATTGCTGGATTTTCTGCAGCAACCTGGAATTCTGTTTCTGGTGCAAATTCAGCAGTGGTAGGTGCGGCAGTGGGTGAATCTGCTGGTGCATAAAATTCTGCAGCAGGGGCAGTAGCAGATCTATTAGATGGTGTTGTTGATGAAGATGGTTTTGAGGCTTGGTTCCTCAAGTTTGCTTGCTTCCTTAAGCTCTTGGCAGTGCGTTCTATCTCCGGATCGTAAAGAAGAGTGTCTTTACGGCCAGACCTGGTCATAAAGGGAAAAATACGTTAGTTTAAATCAAATCCCTGGCAACGACGCCAATTTTTTATAGCGGTTGTCGAAGCCGTAAAAAATAAACCTATTAAACAATCAACAATTAACTTGTTATTTAATTCCTTCCAGCGCCTACATTGACACGAATCTGGATGTGTGTGATCTGCTGTTTCATCAATTTATTAAGTTAACTGAACTAGATCCTTTCCTATTGGGTTCCAGCCTTATTCGATCAGGCAGGTTGGCGTGAGGTTTAGGTCATGTTCATGAGAGTGGACTGATGTGTTGGACTGTCATAAGATTCAGGCCTAACCTTTTTCCATAGGCCCAACAGTAGCCTGAGTGTCTGGGATCCATCGATTATCGAAAGAGATAACTCAATAATTACAAACCTTATTGTATAAGCAGGATTCGACGAAGAGTAATAAAGATATCGAGATTAAGTGAAGTTGGTATCAGGGTTGTTCAATTCCAGTTCTGGTACGATTCTTGTTAAAAATCAAAATCAGAATCGGAAGCAAATCGGCAAGTTTTTTTATTTTTAGGAATCATATTTGAAATTAAATTTCAGTGAGATTCTAAGTAATTTCAATATGTTTTTATTTTGGTTTTTTAAACTTTAATTTTAATTTTAGTTTAAATCTTAATTTTTATAAATAAAATTATAATATTATTACATTTATTTTAAAATAATAAATAATTAATATCGAAATAATAATAAAAATATTAATAGTTAAATAATAATAATAATAATAATTAATATATATTCTATATAATTTTAAGAAAAAATATTATATTATTTTATATATAATTATTAATTATATGTTTTTAGTATAAAAATACATATATAATTAATATATAAAAATATGTTATATTATTAACATGTGATTCGCTGCTATAATATAATTAAAAACTATAAAATAATTAATATATTTATAGTTGAAATAATAAATATATATATATATATAATTTATTTAGAGAGAATAAATTATGATTAATTAATTAAATTATATAATTATTTTATAATATTCTTATTAACTATTTAATAGTTAAAAAAAATAATATTTAAATTATATAAATAATTTAATTTATAAAAATAATTAGATAATATTAAATATAAAAATAATTAAAAATAGTATATATACACAAGAAATTATATTTTTATTAATTTTGAAATAACTCTTAAATAACTATTTTATTTATACCTTTACTTATTTACATTTTTTATTATATATTATGTAATAATTTATAAAATTAAAATTTAGATTCATTAAATAAAATTTTATAATTTTAATAATATAAATTATAAAATCATATTAAAAATATATAAGATATAAAATGTATTACTAACATTATATAATATAATCATAATATCACTAAAATCATTTAAAAAATATATATAATATCGATTTTTTGGTATGATTCGAGTTTGAAATAGTTTTTATTTAATTTCAGTATAATTTTAAAAAATTATACTAAATAACTAAACAAATTTAATTTGATTTTTGTAATATTAATTTTTTTAATTTTGATACAATTCGATACAATTTTTTATTTGATTTAAAACTTTAATAATTATATATAATCCTAATTGTTATAGTATGTAAAAGTTGGTAAGTGATATTATTTTATTTCAAATAATTTATATATATATATATAAAGAAAACATTTTTAATTGCTTAACTTTTTTTTTTCTCAAAAAAATCATGGTAATCTTTTGAAAAAGAAAAGAAAAACGTTATACCAATTTAATTTAATTGCAACGGTCAACAAAGGGTTAGGTACGGCGCAACAATGAACGACCCTTCATGTATAGCTGTTGCTACCCAAAATACCCTTACACTCCAAGAAAACCACTAAATGGGACAATGGGTCCTCCACGATCCACTCTTTTTTCTCGAATTCAAAATGGGCATTTTACAAAACATCTATGGTTCCGTATTTTCAGGAATTTATTAAATATTTTTATATTTTGATTCTCTTAAATACCTTTTTTCTCAATCTATTAATTATATTACTTAAAAAAACTATAATATCTTTTATATAAAATGAATATTTTAATTTATTTTTTAAAAATAAATAAATAAATAAAAATTAAGTATAGCAATTTTTCCTCCATAATCCTTTTGTGGCTCGATACTCTTATCTTCTTCTCTTTCTTAAACCTAACTTTTTCTTTTTCATTCCCTATAAAAAACTATCTGCGTCAATTGACTATTCATGAAAAAGAAAATATTGTTGTCCTTATTAAGAGTTTCAGAGATATTGTTGTCCTTATTAAGAGTTTTGAAAAACTATCTGTATGGTGGGATGTTTCTCATATACAATTCAATCAATTTTCAGAATATGCAGATCTTTTGGACAGATTTATGACATCCTTTAGGTATCTATTACGGAATTAGAAGCAAAAAGATATCTGTTTCGATTTTTTAATAATGTTGATTTTAAAAATATAGTGAATGGGGCCCTTGGATATACAATCGATTCCTGCTTATTTGGAAGAAGATATAATGTAATAAAAATCCTTTCCATATCCCTCTAACTCATTCTGATTTTTGGGTTTTGATAGGCAATAATGAAGCGGTTTATCCCGTCAAAGGTCGGGATAGCCGAAAACAATGTGATTGTTCTATGTTGAAACTGCCGAGGACTCGGCAATTCTCGGACAGTTAATGCATTGAATGATTTGGTTACTAATTACAAGCCGGACATTTTATTTTGATGGAAATAAAAACTCTTAGTTTTCGTATGAAATTTTTTCGTAATTTTTTACATTTTAATGACTGCTTCTCAATCAATAGACAAGAATTGGGAGGAGACCTTTTGTTAATATGAAAGAGTCAGGTGTCTTCTGTGATTCATTTTTCTTCAAATTTTACTGATTCGGTTGTTTTGAAAGGTAATATTAAATGGAAGTTTACTGGTTATTATGGGTTTCCGGAATCGCAAAGACAATATCAGTTTTGGAACCTTATTCGAGTTTTATATGTAGAAGTTCTCTTCCATGGTTTTGTTCGGAAGACTTTAATGATTTATACTCGAGAAATGAGAAAGAAAGAGAAGCATATTTGCCAAATTATTTTATACACAGATTTAGACAGATATTTAGAGAAGTATTTTTGTCAAATTATTATGCAAGTGTTTGATTTTAAATGATTGTAAATTTTTATTAGACTCTAAAACTGATATTTCTGTTAGATGAGTTCGTCGTAATGTTATTCTAACTGTTCATACTTTGGTTAGAGAATCTATTAGGTATAATTGTTCCTTTAATTGCTATGATATATCTATTTATTTAATGAAATTTTATTAATACAAGGTTTGTTTTTTTTAAAAAAAGTAAATGAATAATGAGTAGTAATTTATTTAAGATTTAACTAAGGTAGTGTGTTGTAAATTGTAATACACTAAAATATTATTGTAATGAGAAAAACTAAAAGTGTATAATGAAAGTAAAACTTGATAATATTTTTATATATCTTTGGAAATACATAAACAAATTTGTTAATAATCAGAATATTCATAAGTGTTCGTTAAACAACCCTCTCAAAATTCATGGTGTCAATTTAAAATGAAAAATCATTTTATTAGTCTATTTCATATGAACAAAAATTTTATTTTAATGCTCAGTTAGAAGCTATAGAATCGTCCAATCAATAATTTATAAATCGTTAAAATATTAATAACAATAATAAACTTTATTACAAAATACAATAGATCTTCATAAGTATAGTTCACTAAACTTAGAGACACAGAGCTATTCAAGGCAGTGTGTGTATAATATAAATATATTACATTTTTTTTTTTTGGATTTTTAATAAATAAGATAAGTTTTAATGCAAACAAGGGCTGATGGCAACTGCTCATGAGCCGGTTAGTATAACCAAACGATTGCCTAAAAATTTATGAAAAGAAAGATACGGCATTCCCATCCCTGCCGTTGGTCCCTGCTGTTATTCAATGAGATGTCATTTTATTTATTTTATATATTATTATTCAATTAATAATTAATTCAAAATTTTATATTGAGAATAATTTCAAGTAATTCAATTAAAACTTTTCATACCGAGATTATTACAAATTTAATTTCATATGAAAATGAATTTACTATTATTTAATTAAATATTTATATTAATATTGTATATTCATTACACACTAATTTTATTGAATTCTCATTAGATATCAAAATTATATTAGATATATTTATTTTTTAGTATCGAGACTAGTTAATATTTTTTTACTTTGTCAGTAAAATTAAAATTTTAATTAAAAAACACAATAAATTTAATTTAAATAATAAATAAAAGGAAAACGTTAGAAAAAGGAGGACTTAAAGTTGAGACCCAACCTCCAGATCTACCACCTAACTAACTACTCCCCACCCCCAACCACACCGGTCCCAACTCTCAACTCTTGCTCTCTCTCTCTCTCTCTCTCTCTCTAAATTTTGACTCCAAGGATAATCCGCAAACACTACGTTATGCATAAATTCCTCTGAGTGGGCTAACTACTATGTGCCACGTGAACTGCTGCCCCTCCCTCCTCCAGTGGTAGCTGCAATTTTCTTCTACGCTTCTCCCCTATATATTCCCCTTCCCTCTCATATCTCGATTCCTAAATTGTTTTTGCAAGGCTTAATTAAGGGAGAGTCTCTCCATTACGCCTCGGGTAGATTCAGTTTCCATTTTCCCATTTCTTCCTACACCATTCACCTCTTTAACGACTTCAGTTTCCTTCCCAGATCTGCTTCTTGATTTCTTTCATTGTCTGTTTCTGTTTGTTCAATGTTAACTCTCGATGTTTTCTAGGAATTTGTTGTTGATGCTTTATTTTGGTTTTTAGCGAATGACTCGAGCATATTTAAATCGAGTTTTATCTCAAACGAAAGAGAAAAGTGTGTGCTTCTTTGTTATTCTGAAGATCATGTTAGCTGCATTACGTTTTGATTTGATTTGATTTTGTTCAGTTTGTTTTTCCAAATCGTCAAGATCTGGTACTATGTAGCTTCAAGTTGGGTGTAGTTTGTTGGTTGTGATTTGAGGTGTTAACCATGCATTTTTGTGTTCTACGTCTGATGTTTTTGAGTAGATCTTGTTTTGGTGGGAAAATAGTGAAAGAACTTAAAAAAAAAGGGAAAAAGATAAAACCGTTGTGACTGGGAACTTAAATTTATTCCTGTTTGTTTACAGGTCTCTTGAGCCTACACCATGGCCACTGGACAACTCTTCTCTCGTACTACACAGGCTTTGTTTTACAATTACAAGCAGCTTCCCATCCAGCGCATGCTTGATTTTGATTTCCTTTGCGGTAAGCGAGGGTAGTTGTGATTGCGTCTGAGTTTTAACTCCTTCATGTAGCTTATTATCCTTGTTTGGTTGATGTACAGACTGATGTAATACTTAACTTTTCCTCTTCTTATAGGGAGAGAAACTCCATCTGTGGCTGGAATTATTAACCCTGGTGCAGAGGGATTCCAGAAGCTCTTCTTTGGTCAAGAGGAAATTGCCATCCCTGTACATTCAACGTAAGCTATGCTTGGTTCATTTTGCCATTTATATTGACAACCAAACTGTGCAACATATTCAGGTTTTTGGAAGGTTGACGGGTCATTTTCTCTGGCTTAGTGAAGTTTAGTAGCACATAATCTGTTTAATATTACTTTCCTTTCTGATGACCGTTTACACTCCCATGTCCTGCTTTATCAAAACATGCGCTTCTCATTGACAACACTTAGATTCATATGCTATAATTAGATGATAAATTGCTGAAAATGGATTCTTTAGTGCTTGCCTTTGGAACTTTGATTAGTATGTAACTCAAACATAGATATTGCAAAATTTCATACAATTTCTGAATCTGCATAGAACAGTGCTTGCCTTCAGAACTATGATTAGTATATAACTGAAAAGTAGATATTGCAAAATTCGAGTTATCTTGGTTCCTTGCTTGGTCAAAGGTCAAGTAGTAAACTGAGAAATTCAATGCTAGACTTATATTATTGCACTATGCCAACTATGTGGTAGTAATTAGTAAATATAAGTCATCTGTTATCAGCATCCTTTAAAACTTCATTAGTTGTTAGATTCAGAAGAACCAAACTTTTGGCGTTTAACCTTGAAACTCTTCTAGTATTTTTCTTATATTTAGATTTCTTACACACCTTTTCATATTATTTGCAGTATTGAAGCAGCTTGTGCAGCTCACCCAACGGCTGATGTATTTATTAACTTTGCATCATTTAGAAGGTTAGTTTTCCTTTTCTTATTAATTCTTTTGATATCACGAACATCTATATTAGCATCATATAATCACTATGCATCAATCTATTTGCAGTGCAGCTGCATCATCCATGGCTGCCCTGAAGCAGCCTACCATTCGAGTTGTGGCTATAATAGCTGAGGGAGTTCCTGAGTCTGACACCAAACATTTAATTGCATATGCACGGTCCAACAATAAGGTGAGGCAATGTCATTTGCATTCAACTGTAAATGTGAATTAAAGGATCAAACTGCACATTTTTATTTGACCCTGACAATCTTTAGCTTTGTCTAGTTTAATTGTACATTCTAATTTTAATACCTGATGGTTTTGCAGGTTGTCATTGGCCCAGCTACTGTCGGAGGCATTCAGGCTGGAGCATTCAAGATAGGTGACACTGCTGGAACAATTGAGAACATAATTGCTTGCAAGCTGTACAGGCCCGGATCTGTTGGATTTGTGTCCAAATCTGTATGTACTTGTTACAGTTTGCTTATTTCTCATTGGAATGCATATTATGGAATCTCATATAAACTATACCTTCTGTGGTACAAAAAATGCTGCCTTTTTAACTGTGTTTTTATAGCATCCCAGCAATATGTTAAGATTGCTTCCACATAAAAACTCAGACAAGCAACAAACCAAAATCTCAGCTTGAAGCTGCTATGCAAGGTTATTGGCATGCTGGGCTGCATCTAATTATCTAGAATAGAATTACAAAATCACTTTAGCTCTTTGTTAAAATTGCATTTCTAGTATTTGTGGCTCTAATAGATAGCACATGCTGCATAGTATGGGACCAGATCTAGCTATTTTCAACTTGTAACTTTGATGAGAGGAATTAAATGAGAATGAAATGTTCTCATAGACCTCGCCAAGTGCCTGATGTCTTGCACTATCAACACCTCCTATCTAGCCCATGATTTATTTTAATGGTTCTGAATGTGATGTGCATTTATGCTTGTAGGGTGGTATGTCAAATGAGCTATACAATACAATTGCCCGTGTTACAGATGGTATATATGAAGGTACTCCTGCATACCTGCCTAGATTAAAGTGTGCAATATCTGAGTTCAAGTTAAATTTCAGTATGCGTTTTGGATATTTTTTAGGTATTGCAATTGGAGGAGATGTGTTTCCAGGCTCCACTCTTTCTGATCATGTTTTGCGGTTTAACAATATCCCACAGGTATAGTAGTGGTCCATCCATGGATTTTAACAATAGCTTCTGCTTTTAGTTTCTACTATGACCCACAAAAAAAGGACTTCCAGATGCTTTCTTGCATTTCATATGGTCTTCTTTTCCAAACTGAATTTCTGATATACCTCAGGTTAAGATGATGGTTGTACTTGGGGAACTTGGTGGACGAGACGAGTATTCCCTTGTTGAAGCCCTCAAACAGGGAAAGGTGACCAAACCAGTAGTTGCTTGGGTCAGTGGAACTTGTGCTCGGCTCTTCAAATCAGAAGTGCAATTTGGCCATGCTGTAAGTTATTGCCTGAAATGTCTTGCATCATCCGGAAACTAATCAGCACCCACCATTTCTCATGAAAAAATTTACCATTCATGCTCGGTCTTCCTTGATGCATTTCAAATCAGGGTGCTAAAAGTGGTGGTGAGATGGAGTCTGCTCAAGCAAAAAATCAAGCACTAAAGGATGCTGGAGCTGTAGTTCCCACTTCATATGAAGCTTTTGAGACTGCAATTAAGGAAACATTTCAGAAGCTGGTTAGTGTCTAAAAAAATCCGAAAGGAGTTTGGTTGGAGTTTCCTAAAGCTCCATGAGTTGGCATTCTTAATATTTTCCTATTCTCATAGGTTGAAGAGGGTAAGATTGCACCTGTAAAGGAGATTAAACCTCCTCAAATCCCTGAAGATCTTAACACAGCAATTAAGAGTGGCAAAGTTCGGGCTCCAACTCATATTATTTCCACAATATCTGATGATAGAGGTTCTTTTGCTCGTGTGTTGTTGATTAACGATAAAAGTGGTAATTGTCTTAAATGATGGTTCTGTAAACTAATCTTTTGATCCAATTTGCAGGTGAAGAACCATGCTATGCTGGTGTGCCAATGTCTTCCATTGTTGAACAGGGTTATGGTGTTGGTGATGTCATCTCTCTGTTGTGGTTCAAACGCAGCCTTCCACGATACTGTACTCATTTCATTGAGGTTGGTTTTTCATAACTTCATAGCTATATCGCTATGCTGAGTATTCAAGTTGAATATCAGCCTGTGTCTTTTTTTTTTCGCTCTTTTGCTATTCATGGTTTGGCATGTGTCCAGAAATAATTTAATGTTGTCTAATTGTTTCTTTATTGATTTATAACCTCAAACAGATATGCATCATGCTATGTGCTGACCATGGTCCTTGTGTCTCTGGTGCTCACAACACTATAGTAACAGCAAGAGCTGGAAAGGACCTTGTTTCTAGCCTTGTCTCAGGTAAAGTAGTTGATTGATTTCTTTTAATTGGTTAGTTCTCTCAAACAAGATGCTAATGAAGTGCGCTTATGAGAGCCAATTTTAGAACTTGATATTGAATCGTAGTCTTCTGAAATAGGTTTGCTCACAATTGGTCCCCGCTTTGGTGGTGCTATTGATGATGCTGCGCGATACTTTAAGGATGCTTATGACAGGGTGAGCTGTAATGAATTTACTCTGTTCATTGGTGATAAATGGTTTCTTCTCTGTAAGCTTTCATGCTTGGTGCATCCAAGATTGATTTCCTTCTGCCTTTTCAGGGTTTATCACCCTATGAGTTTGTTGAAGGCATGAAAAAGAAGGGTATTCGTGTCCCTGGAATTGGGCACAGGTATATAGAGCTTTAGACTGTTAATATGTTTTTGGAATTATTATGGCCAGAAACCATAGTATTCAAACTTTTTGTGGTTCTATTAGCTGTCTTTGTAAATCTGATTAATGGGAACTCTTATTGGCTTTGTAAAGGATTAAGAGAGGTGACAACAGGGATAAAAGGGTAGAGCTCTTACAGCTGTTCGCTCGCACACATTTCCCTTCTGTAAAGTACATGGAGTATGCCGTTCAAGTTGAAACCTATACTCTATCGAAAGCCAATAACCTGGTGCTCAATGTTGATGGTGCGATTGGGTCTCTTTTCTTGGATCTTCTTGCTGGCAGTGGAATGTTTACCAAACAGGAGATAGATGAGATTGTTGAGATCGGTTACTTGAATGGGCTCTTCGTGTTGGCACGCTCCATTGGTTTGATCGGGTAAGTAGGTTGAACTTAAAAATTTCTTGTTGCATACTTTTGGGTCTTGTTCGGCGGTGCTTATTACGTTACAAGCAGGCTCTTGATATCAACACCTTAACTGTTGGATTTCCAGACCCGTATAGCCTTTTCAATTACAAGGATTTTAAGTTTGAACTGTTTTTCTTTCAAAAAAGGAAAGAAAAAAAAGATTAAACTCCTTATGTTCCAATGGTGGTTTTGAGTCTTAAATGTTTATGACCTGTTTGGAGTAATGTACAGTTTTAGGTATTTTTGGGCATTTAATTGGCTAGGACCAACGCTATCTAGTATCCATATACAGCTGTATGGAAGTTTGTACCCCCCATATATCTAATGCTTAATTTCAATTTTAGGCACACATTCGACCAGAAGAGATTGAAACAGCCTCTGTACCGTCACCCATGGGAGGATGTTCTCTACACCAAGTGAGAGAATTGCAGATGGCAGGTGCAATTCTAACCTATTTTCAATTTTCTACAAGCTTTTCATTTTTCCGAATTTACCAAGTTTGCAATTTGCTGGGATGTATGTTCAGTTGTTAGATTAGTGTTGTTCTTTTGACAGGCTGAGGGGCCATAATTGTAACATGTATCAGAAGAGTTTACAAGCTAAGTTCTGACCATTTTATTCAGAGAAATGTTGCCTTGGAAGTGATTTTTTTTTTTTAAAAAGATGCTTATGTGGAAAAGTTTTACCCACATTGATTCTAGGGTCCGTTTGGTTCGCTAATTTGTGTTACTTTCCACTTGGTTGTAATATTAAAAAAATAAAAATATTAGAAAGGAAGTGATTTTCTTTGCAAGTGGTATAATTTTCTCTTTAATTGAGATAATAACAAAAAGAATCCATCCTTCTATTTTTACGATTGCAACTTTTATGATTTATTAATTAAATATCATAGATTTATACTTGTTTCAATTGTACTTGATAACAATTGTACTTGATATTAGATATTTTAATAGAGACTAATGAAATTATGACGTTATTTGACCGTCATTTTACTACAACATGAAATGAAATTTAAGATATAATTGATTCTAATTTAAACGATTGGTAAATTTTTAAAATTCAAATTACAAGTAATTTTTTTTAAAGATTATAATTTTTTATTATTTTTTAAAAATTAAAATTTGTAATATTAAAAAATAATTTTGAATATTATTATTAATTTTTTAATTTTATCAATGATTTAATATATAAATTTTATTTTAATTTAATCTTAATTTAATCTATTTTTAAATTAAAACTACATTAATTATTACTCTCTATTCCATAATTTTTATCCACTTTTTCCTTTTAAATTTATTTTAAAATTATTATCCACTTTTTTTTAAATTATAATAACATATAAATTAATTATTATAATTCTATTTAATTTTATTTTAGATTATAATAACATATAAATTAATTATTATATTTCTATTATATTTTATTTTCAAAAAATTTCTCTTAATATTTAATAAAGTTTAATGAATTTATCTCTCTCAATATTTAATAAAATTTATTAAATTTAAAATAAATAACTGAAAAATTAATAAAAAATTATATTTATTAATATGTATCGAAAAGCAAAATGGATAAAAATTTATGAGATAAAAGGAGTATTATAATTAAAAAAATTTAACAATATAGTTAAAAGTAAGAAAATATTATTTTAAAAAATATATTAAAAAGATATAATTATTTTATTAGTTTATATTTTTAAACATAAATTATGTAAAATATAATTTTAAATTAATTTTTTATTTAACGTTATGAAATATAATTAATAGACATTATTCATCACATACGTTTTTTAATTATAATAATAATTAGTATGAATTAAAAAAGAATTAGGATGTGAATTAATTTTGAATTAAATTAAAATAAATTAATATATTAAATTATTGATAAAATTAAGAAATTTATAATAATAATATAAATGATTTTTTTTAATATTATGAACTTTAATTTTAGAAGAAATGATAAAAAATTTTAAATTTTAAAAAAAATTTTAATTATACTTTAAACTTTAAAAATTTACTAATTAAATTTTGAAGTTTAAAGTTATAACTAATCATATCCTGAATTTTGTTGACTTACAAAATAGCGTGTCAAATGACGTTATAATTTTGTTAATTTAAAATAAAAAATTTAATGTCGGAATACAATTAGAGTAGTATAAAAATTGGAATTTAATTAGCGAATTATAAAATAATAGAGTGCAATTGTAAAAATAAAAAAAGAAAAAATATTTTTATGATTAATTCAAATATTTTTTGGTTCATAGTTATTTTTAGAGTTTTAAATGCCCAAAAATGTGATAAATATATTTATTTTCTGTAAAATATTCTAGAAATATTTTTGTTGTTGCCGAGCTAAACAAAGAAATAAGGAAAAGTAGCATAATAGTTTGGGCATGGACATTCTGGATTGGCTCTTTTCCTGTAGTGCAGCTTTATTGAGATGGGGTAATGAGTTGCGAAACGTCCACAAGCATGAGTTGGCTATTGCATACAAGTCATGTGACAATTAAGGGGCTCTTGTTTACTGGTTGATGTTAATCGGTTCATGGAGGGCAAAGACCTTTTAGCTTAAAGAAGATGATAGAAACACCCGATTTTTTCATCTGGCTGCCACAAATCGAAAGAAAAAGAACCCGTTCTCATGGCTCAAAGATTTTACGGGTCAATGGGTTGAGGATTCTGCAGAATTACAAGGTGCCATCACTTCTTATTTTGCAGATATATTTATGGCAAATTCGGGTTGTGTTGAGTCTATTGTTGAGAATGTGTCAGCTTGTGTCTTTGGATGATAATATGGAACTGATTGCTCCTTATACTGTTGATGAGATTAAATGTGTTGTGTTTAGCACGAAGCCTGCTAAAGCCTCGGGTATGGATGGTTTTAATCCGACGTTTTATCAAAATCATTGGGATATTATTGGTCCTGTGATTACTTCTGCTTGTATTGATTATTTGCAGCAATGTGCTTTCCCATCTGACTTGAATAATATCTTGCTGGTTTTGATTCCTAAGAAGAAAGTCCCTGAAAATATGTGTGATTTGAGACCTATAGCACTATGTAATGGGGTGTATAAGATTATGAGCAAGGCAGAGATTTTTGCCGAATATTATTTCACCCAATCAGTGTGCTTTTATTTCTTACCGCAACATTCTTAACAATAGTATTATTACATTTGAATTGATACATTACTTCTTGAGTAGAAGAAGGGGTATGGAAGACTTTGTCACTCTCAAGATGGATATTTCAATTCAAACACATACGATCGATTAGAATGAACCTACATATCTTCATTTCTCAGTAAAATAGGGTTTAATCAGTAGTGTATCAGTTTGTTGATGAATTGTGTGTCCACAATTAAATATTGGATGAGTCATTTAGAGGAGTGTGTCAAGGCGATCCTATTTCGCCCTATCTTTTCATTTTATGTGATGAAGATTTGATGTGGTTGATTAATTCGAATATTTCTATTGATTTGTGGCAAGGGTGTAAAATTGTGTGTGGTGCTCCATTAATTGATCATCTATTCTTTGCAGATGTTTGTTGGTGTTCCGGGCAGATCAAGGGGAGGCTATGGTGGTTAGAGGGGTGAATGAGACTTATGCACGAGTTTCAGGTCAACTCATTAACATGTCTAAATCATCATGTTGCTTTTCGAGGAATTTTAATGTTAAGCAGAAAAATATTTTTTGTGGTATTCTTGGAGTTGAAGAGAAGGAAGATTTGGAGAATTATTTGGGGCTGCCTACTCGGGTGGGGTTGAATAAGAAAGAAATTCTTGGATTCATCAAATACCGTCTTGTGCAACGTTTGAACTCATGGAAGTATAGATATCTTTCTCGGGCCGGTAAAGAGGTAATACTCAAAACAGTTTTGCAAGCACTACCTAATTATGTAATGAACTTGTTCTTGTTACCCAAGACGTTTTGTAATGAATTGCAGTAACTCATGAATAACTTCTGATAGAGCAAAGATGCGAATCATGATCGGAGTATTAATTGGATGTATTGGGATAGAATATCTAGACCAAAGTTTTTGTAGAGGTCTTGGCTTTAAGAAGTTTCGGGAGTTTAACTTGGCTATGGTTGGTAAACAAGCGTGGTGATTGTTAAACAATCCAGATTCGATTGTAGCTAAACTGTTAAAAGGCCAAATACTTTCTAGTAGTGAGTATTCTTGATTCACAAGTAGACAATAATCCGAGTTTTATTTGGCAAAATATTTGGGAGAGCATTAGTTTTATTAAAAAAGGAGCTTATAAGCATGTTGGTAGTGGTGGTTCCATTTTTATATGGAATGACTATTGGTTATTAGAAAAAGATGATATGAAAATTTCTTCTCCAAAAGCTAATAATGGGAACTGTAACGACCCAGAAACTGGACCGCTACCGGCGCTAGGATTCAGACCGACTTAAGGTCGCCGAAACTCGTAGTAAGTCTACTATGCATCCTGTGTACCTGATAAAATCCCATACATGAACATACATTTTCATATACCAAGCTCGACTTGTGCATTCATCATAAGCGGTATACATAAAACCCACACTAGAGCCCTCATCAAATGCTCTAGTATGGTCAGCATCATATACAACAAGTTTGGTTCACACATCTCAATATTAAAAACATTTACATAAAGATCATACACAAAAGGGATTACAATCTATCAATAGGGCCAAGCACAATACTATCCACATTGCATTATATGTCCACTACTAATCTATTACATCATGCTATACCAAAACTCTGATGACTCTCCCGCAGCTACCTGTGCTCCTGCAAACCTGGGGGTTAGGGGAAAGGGGTGAGCTACTAAAGCCCAGTGAGCAGAATAGTAAAAACAGTTTATAAACATATGCTATCATGAAATGCATCACAACACAAGTAAATCACCTTAAGATGGTATTGTCACCAATAGCCCTCTACATATCCAATAAATGCCCGGCCCTCGACGGAGCTCCTCAGGACTTCCTCTTAAACATAACATAACATGTCCAACTGTGCTAAGGGCGTAGAATGGGCAAGCCCTGGTCTTTCCCTTACATCGTGCCAGGGGCGTAGAATGGGCAAGTCCTAGTCTTTCCGTATCATATCATCACATATCATATCATATCATATCGAGAGTTAATGGATCATCCAATATCCATCCACATTAACAATAAATAATGCAATGCGTCATATTCGTGAATTCTAATACAAACAACCTATTACATATCATGATGCATGAACATGCTTAAAAGTTTGATTGCTTTGAAAATAAAAGAAGTTCTGTTCTACTCACCTCTGGCTGACTCTGGAACAACTAACTCACTGCTAATCACCTCAGTTCCTCAAGTCTGATCCTACACAGGTGGACTCAAATGAGGGACCAAACATACTCTAACATGACTTTAAACATCTCCCCAAAAACCCCTCTAAAACATCATAAAACATGCATAGAAAACAGGCAAAGGAAGGCTGGGCAGGGGACTTTCGGCGGTAGGTTCGGCGGCCGAAGGTCCCTACAGATCCGAAAGTCAGGCACTTTCGGGGGCATGTTCGGAGGCCGAAACTCCCCTCTAGAGCTGAAAGTCCAACTTTCGGAGGCGAGTTTAGGCAGCCAAAACTGCCTCCCCTGGCAGGTTTGGCGGCCGAACCTTGCTTCGGCTGCCGAACCTGGGCCCTCCTGGGTGGCAGAACCTGATTCTGCCATTATGCCCCAAGCCACCAAAACTCCCACAACATGCATCCAACTATTCTAAAATATGCATAAAGACATTTTCAAGCACATAGGGGCATAAAACTAGCCTAAACCCCAACAAATATCAACATAGCATCACATTTATCATTAAACTAACATAAACCCTAACATTTAGATCTACTCTAAACATGCATTAAACACCCTTAAAACATCTTAAAACTTACTTAAAACATATAAAAATGTATGGATCTACACTTACCTCTTGAAGATCGAGAGGAGATGCGATCCAAACTTGGAGATTAGGAGAATAGGTCTCCAAACTTCTAAAACCTTGATTTTAGCTCAAAAATCTTCAAAATAAGGAAAAATCTTATAAAAAACTTGAAGGATTTGAAGGAAAACATAAAATCAACCATAGAAGGGCGAAATCTCACCTATGCCCGAAAATGGAGAGAGAAAACTCGCCCATTTTCGGACAAGGGACCTTTTATAGGTGGCTGGCCAGACCACCTTCGGAGGCCAAAAGAGCTTCCGCAACTCCACCATGTTCGGCTGCCGAATCTGAACTTTTCCTCCATGGTGTTTTCTTTCGAAACTCAATTTTCTTTCTTTGATTAAGACCATAAAAATAGTAAAACATTTTATGAAAACCTTTATTTTCACCCTTCTAAAGGATTCCAACCTCGGGATTCTGGATTCCAACGGAGATTCCGCCGGAAGGTTGGAATTCAGATGCCGGAGCTTAGCCGGGTATTACAGGAACTATTTTTAGTCTCTAATTCAATTGTTAATTATAGATAGAATTTTGCTCTTATTTCTCAGCACTTCTGCCAGCAAGATGTTATTGTGATTTTGTCAATTCCATTAGGCAGGACATGGCAGTATGAAAAAAGAGGTTTCTACTCAGTTAAAAGTGTTTATAAGTATCTCACGGAGGTTCAGTTAGATGCTAGATAGTAGCAGTGAGCACGATTTTGGCAAAAATTCTAGTTGATTTCGGCTCCGCCTAAATGTTTGAATTAGTACGGCGATTGTGTAATGCTATTGTTCGAGTGATTGTAGCTCTGCAATGACTTCAATTAACGGTGCAAAGTGGCTGTTGTTTTTGTCGAGGTAACACTGAGACTGAAACTCATTTATTTCTATAGTGTATGTTTGCTGGACAAGTTTGGACTGCATCTCTGATTGATCTTAGGGGCATTGTGAGGGAGTCGTTGACATATTGGTTTATGAATTGTGTGGATATGTTGTCTTTAGATAATGTTCAGTTGATTATTGTGATCTTATGGGCACTTTGGGAGGTTAGAAATGATTTTATTTAGAGAAATGAGAGAAGCAGCCCTTGTGTTGTGGTTAATCGAGCAAGAATTTCCTCCGTGATTGGATAAGTGCTTGTATTGATGTAACACGTGGACATGTTGTTCATGTTGATGTTTGGCAGCCACCTCGTGTTGGTACTTTGAAGATTAATATCGATGGAACGTATGTGGGTGTTGTTTGTGTAGTTCGTTTGAGAAATGGTAGTTTTGTTCAAACTTTGCAAGTTGCAATTGAGAGAAATCACCATGCATGTGTTGCTGAAGCTATGGCCTTTCGAGAGGCTCTCAGTTGGGTGAAGGAGTTGGGTTGGTCGTCTGTGATTACGGAGTCTGATGCCCAGGTTTGTACATAAGCAATTAGTGGTTCTTTTTATACCGATATTTCTATTTTTGGCTTAGTTATTTAGGACGGTAAACCTCTTGTATCTGATTTGCGAGATGTGAGTATGTCTTTTGTTCGTAGATCTGCTAATAGTACTGCTCATAATTTAGTTACAATAATTAACCGTTCTAATCGTGTAGTGTGGGTAAGTTCACGACTGTGTATTTGTAATCAAATTTTACTTAAAGATATAAGTATGTCCTTTGTAATAGTGCTACTCATAATTTGGTTACAGTAATTAACTGTTCTAATCGTGTGGTGTGGGTAAGTTCATGATCGTGTATTTTTTTTTTTTTGAAATGAGGGTTGGGGATTAGGGGAGTAGAACCTGAAATCTTTCAGATTTATTTAGATACACTTACTATCAGGTTAAGCCTGTGAGTGCTCACGACCGTGTATTTGTAATTAAATTTTGCTTAGAAGCTAATAAAATCCTACAATCTTTTTTACCTAAAAAAAAAAGAAATAAGGAAATAGAGTTATTTATTGCTCACAAGTGAAATTAAGTACAAAATTTGCATTTAATCCTTGTATATGAACCAAAGCACAAGGGGGAAGTTTTTTAGAAAAACTGTTAATTTACTTCGCTGCGGTTCATCTAATCCTCGGTTTATTTGGTTAGGAGTTGATTTAGAGTAGTAGCTGGTGTTTCTCCTCTGTTTGTTGAGCAGTGTTTTGTGTTTGTAAGCCAAAAGGTTGCCTATGCTAGAGATAATAGGCCTTTGGTGATTGGTATCTTGCTGGGTTGATGCAGAAAATGGTACATCGTTTGTTGGATGATCTGCCTTCTGCTCCTTCATTCGGCTTTGGGCCCAGCGGGCAGGCTTCCCTCAAGTCTTGGTTATTTAGGGTATTTATTGCGAATGGGGACGCCTTTGTGGATGTGGACGTTGCACGCATTTGGCTAACGAATGACTATCAACCTCCACAAATTAAAAATATTAGTAATATTTTTACTTGCTAGAATCGATAAATTAAATAGTTGAAGTAATAGACTAGCAATCACGATCTCCTTTGCACATACAAAAGAAAAGAAAAGAAAAGAAAAGAAAAAAAAATCATGATCTCCCTTGATGGGTTCATTTTGCTTTGTCAGAGGCACAGACTACAGATCAGAGACGAGTTTTATTTAGGAACTTTTTTTTAAATAAGTTTTATTTAGGAACTTGATATTAAATGATATTTAATTTATGTGGGAATGGATGATCAGGATTAAGGGATAACGGTGGGGTGGGTTTACGGATTTGGCAAGAAATTTGTAAATTTGAAAGCAGAAAACAATAAAAGACGAGAAAAAGCCAAAACGTTTGTGAAAAAAAATTAAATTTATATTTTGTTTTTTTACAATAAAACTAAAATGGTAAGATTAGTCGATTGGTTTTATTTAATTAATAAAATAATTATTTAATAAAATAATTTTAATCATGTATTCGTCATTACTAAATTCCACCTTATTTATTTTTTTTTGTCAATTATATTTTTTTTCCTATATATTTAAAGATTATGAAAATTAATTTTAAATTAAATTTCATATATTTAAAATTTTATTAGCAATAATTAAAAAATAAAATAACATTTTTTTAAGTTTAACATTATTTAGTTTTTTTCTTAGTGGCTCTTTGAATTATTCATGTAATTTTCAATATTATTGAGAAATAACAAATTCCAATAACCAAAATAAAATTTTGGATACCTTTAAAATTAATTTAAAGATATTATTTTATTTTCATATGTGTTAATAAAATAATTTAAATTTAAGTTCGTACTCACATATTTAGACTGGTGATGAGTGTATATGAATAAATATGAGAGATTTTAGATTTTACTCTTCAATTTTCGATTTCTATTTTAAAAAAAATTAATTTAAGTCTAATAATTCTTTAAAATTGAAAATAGAAAAATAATATAATTGATGAATGATGAGATAATTAAATTTAATAAATATAGTTAAAATAGAATATTTATTTCAAAGAAATATTTTACTAATCGAATAAAAGTTCAAAATTATAATTTATTTTTAATTTTTTTAAATTTATTAAAATTATGATTAATCTTAAAATTTTAATTCTATTGTGAAAAATATTATGATATAAAGATATATTTTTTTAGTTTTAAATTTTTTTTAACAAGTCTAAATGCAAGATGCAAACTTTTATACTTTGTTTGGCTTAAATTCAAAATTTAAAATTTTATAAAATTTAATTAAATTTCATAATTTAAGTGTTTGATTTGAATAAAATTTAAAATTAAATTCTATGAATGAAATTTTGCGGAATTGATTATAACGGAAACAAATTATTTTCACATTTTATAGAATTTGATATTAACTCCACAAAATTTACATAAACCATAATTTTATATCAAAATATCCATATCAATTAATATTATTTTCACCATCCTGTTTATTATATTTAACTAAAACCTATTACTTTAAAAAAAATTAAAATAATAAATTTAGTTTCCCATTTATTTACTTTAATATATAAGATTACTATATAAAATATTTTTTTCTAACTTTATAATATTTAATTTCATTATATTTTTAATAACGATGCTACTTATTTTAGTATATAAATCTTCGAGATGTATAAATTTTATTTTATATTTATTAATACACTCTATCATATAATTTTTTTAATTATTTTAAAATTATTATTTATTTTTTTAGATTATAATAACATATAAATTAATTATTATAATTTTATTTTTAAAAAATTTCTCTTAATATTTAATAAAATTTAATATATTTAAAAGGAATATAATTAAAAAATTAATAAAAAAATTATATTTTATAAAAAAGTAAAATAAATAAAAGTTATAACAGAGGAATATATTATTAATGGCTATATATATTTAATAATTTTTATAAATTCATTAAATATAAATTTTTTGATAGACAAATAATTTTTTTATTTTATTATGAAGAAATGAAATAAATATATTTTAATTATGAAATATATTAAATATGAATTAGGGTATAATTTAATTAAATTTTATATTTTAAATTGTGTTATAAATTCCACTGAGAATTCAGTAAAAAAAAACTTTGGAGAATAAAATAATGAAGTAGAAAAATTAACAGAAGAAGAAAAATAATAATCTGCGTGTCACCCACAATCACATGCCAATAACTATAAAGCCCACCGGGTGTGGGCTATCGTCCATCAGTTCCACTGGTATGCCTCTCCACCTGCAGCCTGCAGAGCTCTCCGTGCCCACATCTACAAGACAAAAGAAAAAAGAACTCCATGGCTGTAAAAACTGATGAAATATTAACCAAAATCAAACCCCAAAAAGGTTAAAAAACATCGCGTTTCATGCACAATACAAAACGAAAGATCAATTCAACTTGTTTCGTTGTTCTTTGTTCTTCCTCCTACTTGGTAGTCTCTGCCCTTTTTCCAAAGGCCACAAAGAAAACAGCCAAGCTAGATTTCTCGCTTCATAGTGACATAGAATCTCATTATCCGCGTAACCAATTTGGGAATTTGCCTTATTGCCACCCTGTTCTGCTTTCCACCACCGCTAAATTCGACAGCTATTTCAGGCAAAGAAGAAACGAAAGCACAAACTACCACTCAGTAATGGCATCAGATGGCAGAGCAGCAGCGCACTCACAGCAACAACTGCACCACAACCATAACCTTCACCGAGCAGCCCAGTCCTCGGGCACCAGCGGCTTGAGGACTCACAATATCGAGTCAGTAAGCAAAGCGATTGCCCAGTACACAGTGGACAAGCAGCTCCATGCGGTTTTTGAGCAATCAGGCAGGTCCGACAAGTCGTTTGATTACTCTGGATCTGTAAGAACCACTAACCAATCAGTCCCTGAACAGAAAATCATACTGCCTACCTCTTCAAAATCCAACGGGGTGGCCATATCCTGCCTTTTGGGTGCACGTTCGCTGTCGACGAAGGTTCTTTTAGGGTTATTGGGTACAGCGAAAACGTGTGTGAAATGCTCAGTTTAACGCCGCTAATCAGTCCCTTCTCTAGAGAAACCGGAATCCTTTCTGTTGGAACTGATGCGCGTACTCTTTTCACGTCCTCGAGTGCGGTTTTACTGGAAAAGGCATTTGGGGCAAGGGAAGTCACGTTACTGAACCCTCTTGGATTCACTCCAAGAACTCAGGGGACCCTTTACGCAATTTTACACAGGATTGATGTTGGGATTGTTATTGATTTAGAGCCTGCTAGGACGGGGGACCCTCATTTATCTATAGTTCGGTGTCACACTGCTAAGGAGGTCAAATGGGGTGGCGCAAAGCATCATCCAGAGGACAAGGATGATGGGCAGAGGATGCATCCACGTTCTTCATTCAAGGCATTTTTTGGAAGTAGTAAAGAGCCGGAGTTTACCATGGGAGAATGCGAAATGGATGCTATTCATTCTTTGCAGCTCATTCTTCGAGACTCATTTAGGGATGTTGAAGCAACCAATTCCAAGGCTGTTGCAGATACTCAGATTGGGATCTGGAGGTTGCAAGGGAGGATGAATTCAACTCAGTTGCAAGAGAAATGGTAAGGTTAATAGAGACTGCAACTGCTCCTATATTTGCTGTAGACGTTGATGGCCGCATAAATGGGTGGAATGCAAAAGTTGCTGAATTGACAGAACTCTTAGTTGAGGATGCTACGGGGAAGTCTTTGGTTCCCGATTTTATTTATAAGGAATATGAAGAAGCTGTTGACAAGCTTCTTTCTCATGCTTTAAGTGGTATCATTTTTCACTTCTAACATATTTCCTGATTTTATGAAGCTGCTAGTGGTGTATTTTCGCTCTTTAATTATATTGAACAATCAGATCTGTGCCTTAGAAGGAAAACTCTACCCTTTGTTTGGATTGATGGAAATGTAGAGAAGAGGCAAAGAAATTAAATTTCTAGTCTTTCCCTTGTTCGGACAATAAATGGAGGATCGAAAAGAGGAAGAAAGAAGGATTGGTGGGGGTGGGGAGAAATTTAATTTCCCAAATTCGCTTTAACTCACAACATTTATCTCCATTTGAAAGGGAGGAAATTGAGATAGTTACATACTACTTATATTAAAATTACTTAGATACTCTTAACAGCACATAAACACAAAATCACATCTCATGGATATCAAAACAATTAGAAAAATAAATTGGTTTCTCTTCTTTTCTTTTCTCTTTAATTTCTCTTCATTTTCACTCCACAATTATGGATCCAAACAAAGGGATAGAACACAGGTATTTTCTTTTCTCCTAAACTATTGGAATTATCGAAGTGAAAAGATAGGAGAGTTTTGAAATCCTGGGGACTGTGGAAAGGTTCACATAGCATTGGGAAGCATAGTGGCTCTCTTGAAGTGCTAAGTAGAGAACATTTGATGGTTTCACATGCGCCGAATACCTGAAATACATTTTTTATGATTAAAATATTTTAATTTAAACTATAGGATTTTAATATAGAATATAGTAGTAATGCAGCTACTCATCCTTCTTGAGTTTTCACTACATTTAATTTGAGAAAGTAAAGTGCTGATGTAACAAATGTGGTGATGAGGACAGTTTCTTCAAAATCAGCTACAATAAACAAAGGGGTCGAGGATTTCGGGCTGGATTGAGAAACCAATTTCTTACAACTTCTAGGTGACTATTGAGATAAAGTTTTCAGTCAAATTGTAATTGGGAATATGTATATAGCCAATTTGGAAGAAATATTAAAATGGAAAAGACGATAATCTAGTGGAATAGCATCACTCTCTTGAATCTTGGGCATCATCCCTGAGAAAGAAAATTAAAGAATTCTCCTGACATTTCAAAAATAAGACCACTAAATTATGTGCACACTTTTTTTCTAAGCGAATATTAGTTCGATATGTAGGCTATCCAAGGAGATGATTGAATTACTTCTGAGGAATGGGTCTCTAGTACTCTAAAAATGCGGCTAATTAAGCAGCTATAAGGTTCCTTGAGTTAGAAGTCCCCAAGTCCCTGTACTCTAAAGAGGCTAATGACTAAGCTGCATAATGTCTAGATCTAGACATTTAGCTTACAAGTAAAACTCAGGTTTCTTAATTAGAAGTACTCTTAGGACTAAGTGTGTATTCTAAGGCCTACGAGGTTCCATGAATAAAGGAGTGAAAATGACAATGGAGAGTTATTCTCATTTCTAGTTGGTTTTAGTACTTGACCACCCTGGTAATGAAACCAGGTAACAAAAGACTTCTCATTTCTATTTTCACATGGTCATTACCTAACACACATGGAATGAAAGTAAAATCTTCATTTGCACTTTGGTTTTTCATTTCCTATAAGCACTAGGTACCTAAAGCTGCAGCTGACCAAGCTGTTATATTTCTAGTGAGCTTCCAAACTGCATATTAAGTGATATAGTTCTAGAACCAAGAAGTTTTAAGGACTAAGACAAAACTAAGTCTCTAAAAGAATGAGAAACAAACTCTGAAAAGGAGAGAGATGCATTCTCAGAATTAGGAGATATTAATTCTCAAAAGAACTTCATTAAATCTCAGTTGTGACGTTTGTGCTATGTTTGAACCAACTGTGGAGAAGGGAACGTCCAGCCATTCGACCTATCCACCCTACCTGTTAAAAAGTGGGTCACATTTAAACAGTAGCGACTTCTTCAAAGGCACAAGTGTTGTTTATTAAAAATAATAATGCAGGATTGGATGAAGATTAAACTTAGAAATTTTAATCATCAAGTCCTCATATCTGACAAAAGAGTGGCTACCATTTGCTTTTCCCTTCTTTTTCTTGTTTTCTTATAGTTTTTCTAAACTTTGCCTTAGTTTTTTTTTTTTAATTTTATTTTTCCATGTTCACTGAGGTTCATTTGGTTCTGTCATGCTGATGTCTCCATATAAATGATTCATTGTTCACTTGCTCTCCGTATGCAATTTTTGTATTTGTTTCTCTAATATTACTTTAGAAATTGAAGAAAACTCAGGCTATAATTGCTAAAGGAAATCTGATGGATTTGTTATACTCTGGTGCCAATATGAACAATGTCTCAGATCTTGTACCAACAATCTAACAACTGCTGTGGGAGCCGGGAGGAGTTTTGATATAAGATAGCAACAGAAAACAGAAAAAGTAAAAAAAAGAAAAAAAGAAGAGAAGAAGAAGAAGAGGAAGAAAACCTAAGTTTGGAATAGAAACATCTTGTGGTTGAATTGACGGCTTATTGATCTGTGGTAGCTTATTTTATCACTGAAATTTAACAAATGCAGGGGAAGAAGATAAGAATGTAGAGATAAAGATGAGGATATTTGGCTTTGAACATCAAAAGAAGGCTTTTTTTTTTTTTTTTTTTTTTTGGTGGTGAATGCTTGTTCTAGCAAAGATTACAGGAATAATACAGTTGGAGTGTGCTTCGTTGGTTGATAGCGGTTGTCGAAGCCGTAAAAAATAAACCTATTATCAATCAACAAAACAATTTGTAGATAGTGGCAATAGGGTCGAACCACAGGAATTTGACACTACGGATCTTCGTAATATAAATAACAAAAATAAAAAGAGGGGGGTTTGTTTGAGACGATAGTAGACTAGAATTAAAACTGAGTAAAAGAAAGCAATAATTAAAAAGATGAGTAAATCAATGGGAGAAGGGCTCTAGTTGATGTATGGATCTATTTCAGTTATTTAGAATTGATCATTGATTCTTCGATACTCCTATTTATTACAATAAATTAGTTTAGGGTGTGGAAGACGCTCCTCACAACCAAATTACTCCTTATTTTTAGTTTGACTAGGAAACGTTCCCTAATCAAACACTAGTTAACAAGTTGCCAAGGAACGTCCTTGGGGTTTTTTACTTTTCAACTGTTAACTGCATCAAGACTTAGAGAAACCTAATTCTAACATTGCCAACCGCGTGGTCAAGTTTAGATTATGCAACCAAGTGTGCTTGTGTTTAAACAATCTAAGCAATTACAGACCTAAATTATTTAAACTAACAATTTATCACTTATGCAATTAAAAGCAACAGGCCTTAATTAATTTTAATAACAAAGCAATAATAGCATGAAGAATAAGTTGCATAAATATTGAAAAATAGAAGCTTAACAATGGAGTTTTAAATCTCCCAATTCATCACAAAACTGAAATTTCCCAACTTCAACTAGAAAAGAAGATGTTTAGCCACTCATGGTGGACAAAAATACACAAAAAGAAAGAAGAAAGGTAGAGGAAGAGGGCTGCCGAAATCCTTGAGAGAATCTGAATTAATTTTGCTGGTTGGTTGCTGTTCCTCTTTATAGGTGAAGAGTCCTAATCCCAATTAGGATTTGGAATCCTAATTTGACTTGGTCTTTTGTAGTCTTTTATTCCTTCTTTGCCTTTGTATTTAATCATGAATAAATCTTCTTTTGGAGAAAGTCTTCCTTTGGAGTGGCTCTTGGAGTTGTCATAGGATTGGTCTTGTGGTGTTTGAAGTAGGATAAGACTCCAATACTTTTTAAATTCTGAATTTTCTTTTTCCTGCGCTGCTGGACTCTTCTGGGTCAGTTTGATTTGGGCAGTTGATTTGCCCAAATCGCTTGCCCAGATCGTTTCTGCAAGTCAGTCCCAGTTTTCTGCTTCAGCTTTCTGCAAGTGATTTGGCCAAATCACTTCGGCCCAATCGATTTTCCAGCTTTTTCTGCAATTTTTCTCCAAGTTTCCAGTTTTCTCCTTTTCTGCAAAAACATCATAAAAACATAGATTAAACTAGAAAAATGTGTATTTAAATAGTAATAAAGATAATAAAAATGTGGCTAAATTATGCTTGATCAAATACCCCCACACCTAACCTTTTGCTTGTCCTCAAGCAACAAATAACTTAGTCAATCAAGCCCTTCTTTCTTTTAAGCCTAAGTACCACTTAATCAACCCCCCCTAGACTCCCAAATTGAAGCACTACAGTGTAGAGTACATTCATTAAGGTTGTCATCTCCTTTCCTTGTTTTCCCTCACCTACCATGGCCAAGAGAGTGGTAAGATCATGCTCTTTCTTTAGTTTTTGGCTTTATGCAACCCCCCAAGAGTGACTTGCCCTTCTTTTTGAGCATTTTTATTTAGCAGCACTTTTTATTCTTGCCTGAACAAATCACCAACCTTTTTACGCGAAGGTGCATATTGGTGATACCCACCCCCAATTACTCAGTTGGTCACTTGTTCAAGTGGCTACTAGCTCTGTTCATAGTCTTTGACCATCGAAACAGTTTATGTTTTGTGCTTTTTGATTTTGCTGAGTTTTTCTTTTTTTTT
The DNA here is from genome assembly GCF_001659605.2 of Manihot esculenta. Taxonomy (NCBI): domain Eukaryota; kingdom Viridiplantae; phylum Streptophyta; class Magnoliopsida; order Malpighiales; family Euphorbiaceae; genus Manihot; species Manihot esculenta. The sequence goes on along the minus strand of NC_035175.2, from coordinate 471,735 downwards.
TTTTCTTTTCATAACAGTTTGGGCAAATCAGCTCTCAAGGTGTTGCACTTAGCTTTATTTCCCTTTACATGCATTTTTAGATTTTATTTTTCTTGACCACAGCAAGTTTAAAGATTCAATTCAAGAGAAAAACTCTCTAAGTGAAGGTAACCCACTGCAAATGATTCAATTTAGGCTTAAAGGGTTGGAAAATTTAATGGAGTCATGAGATAGGAAGCTTTTTTAACTTTGTCATCTATGTTGGGTAGAGTAAAGGCTAAAACAAAATCTGTGTGTATGTGTATGTGTGCAGAAGTGAATATGAGTGCAAAAAGAAAAGTGTGTGAGAAAAAAATTTGGTGTGTGTAACAGGGTAAAAAGATGCAAAAAGAAGCAAAAAAGATAGCAAAAGATAGCAAAGGATAGTGCAAAAATATTCCCCCAGTACCCCCACATCTAGTCTAAACATTGTCCTCAATGCAAAACATATAAAGAGAAAAATAAGAGAGAAAGGGACTCCCTGGGGTGGTGATTTGGCCAAATCAGTGGCCAAATCAGGTGTGATGTTGGTCTGCAGGTATGAAGTGTTGAACCAGTAGCTGCAGCATGCTTTCCATGTGTATGATTCAGGCCTCCATTCTGTCAAGATGAGATTCTGCAGATTGATTAGCTGTTGGAGGTTCTGCTGATTTGGACAGTGATTTGGGCAAATCACTTGGCCAAATTGCCTCCGCTGGGTTGCCTCCCAGTAGCGCCCTGGTTTAAAGTCGCAGGCCGGACTTTCCCAACTTGATCAAGGCTCAAGTAATTGGGGGAGAGAAAAGGGTCCTAACAGAATTAAGTAAGAAGTGCAACACACCTTTCGTTTTGGTTATAACCCATTCTATTTCTTTCATGTACTCATGAAGTAACATGATTAGTTTCTCCTCTTTCAAGTGAGGTGTGCCTCTAGCCTTTATGTTTGAATTTTTGAGGTGATTGGGCAGCACTTCAAACTCCAATTCATATTTCTCCATAAAAGGTGGCTGCAATCTGGTACTGAATTTGGGCAAATCGAATTCTGGTTGCACTGATCATTTGGGCAAATCAAAATCTGTCTGCACTATTGATTTGGGCAAATTGAATTCTGCCTGTTCAAGTGATTTGGGCAAATCGCCTTTGGACCAGTCTGTGCAGCATGCTGTCTCTTCCATTTCTGTTTCTTTCAAATTTTTCCTGTTCTCCTCATCCTCCTGGCTGGTGTCCCTTGGTATTTGTTTGACAGCATCAAGCAAAGGTATATTGATCTCCACTTTGCGAAAGGTTGCAAGTATTTCTTTCTTTCTTTTTCTTTTTGTGATCTTGCAAATCTCTTTGGGAAGGGGGGAGGTACCTTAAATTTTCCTTCTGGTTGCTGATCTGCCTTGGTCTGTTTGGAGCTGGATTCTGCCTGGGTCGTTGATTTGGGAAAATCGCCTTCTGTCTTCTCTGAGGATTTGGGCAAATCACCACTGCTGGGCAGTATTGTCTGTCCATCGATTGGGTCTGCGATTTGGGCAAATTGACTCTCTGGATCACTTTCTAGCAGTTTCTCCTCAGCACCTGGTTTCTGTATTTGGGCAGATCGTTGCTCAGTTCTGCTGTCTTGAAGCTCTTTCCCGCTTCTTAATGTGATGGCACTAGCATTCTGCCTTGGATTGATCTCAGTTTGGAAAGGTAGCTTTCCTTATGATTCAAGCTTACCCATGGATGAGGCTATTTGGCCCACTTGTTGCTCAAGGTTTTGTACCGTGTTTGCTAAGGATTTCACGATCTCTTCAAGGGGTGTATTGGACTTTTGAGGTGCTGCTTGGGCTGGATTCCGTTGCTGATAGCTCGGATATTGATTGGCCCTTGCATAACTAAAATTTGGATGGTCCTTCCAACCTGGGTTTTAGGTGTTAGAATAGGGATCGTATCTTCTTTGCCCATTAAATCCTCCAACTGCATTGACTTGTTGGTCCTCTTCTTGAAGGGAAGGGCATAGGTCAGTTGGATGGTTTATGTATGTTTGCACATATTCCACATGGTTTGGGTTGCTGAATTTGCTGGACTTGTTGGGCTTGTCCCACAACAAGGCTATGGACAGCATTGGTGAGATCAGAGATTTGGGATGCTAAAGTGGATGTACTCACCTCATTCACCCTTCTTGGTGGCTGTTCTTGGTCTCCAAATTGGTGCGAGGCTGCTGCCATGGTGGAAATTAAATCCCTTATGGCTTGAGGTGACTTGTCTTCAATTGATCCTCCACATGCTGCGTCTATGAACTTTCTTTTCGAAGGTAGCAAACCTCCATAGAAGTATTCGATGGGTGATTTGTCAGAAATGTTGAGGGCAGCTTGTGCACAACCTTTTGAATCTTTCCCAATATTTATATAGCTCTTCATAATCCTTTTGCTTGATGCAAATGCCAATAGCTTTTGAGTTTGGAAAGTATTTGCTCAAGAAGGCTCTCACCATCTCAGCCCATGAAGTGATGGATCCAGATGGTAAATAGAACAACCAATCTTTGGCAAAATCATCAAGAGAAAAGGGAAAAGCTCTTAATTTAACATGCTCTTCGGAAATACCTTGAGACCTCATTGCTGAGCACATAATGTGAAATTCTTTAAGGCGCTTGTGTGGATCTTCATTTTTCAGACCTCTGAATTTTGGAAGGAGATGAATTAATCCGGTTTTGAGCTCAAAAGGGGCTGCCAAAGGTGGGTAAGTTATGCACCATAGTGCTTGATCATCCAAGGGTGTTGCTAGTTCGCGGATAGTTCTTTCTTGTGCCATTGGAGCTCTTGCCTCAACATTTTTAGCTTCAAATTCAGCAAGGACAGCAGCTGGTTCAAGAGTAGTAGCTGCTGCATTTTCTGCCTCTTTAGGTGCTGCTGTGACTGTCTTTATAGCAGCTCGTTCAGCTACTGTTTTAAGGGCTGGTTCTGGGATTTTGTTAGCAAAAATTTCTGGGTTTTGGGCTGGTTCTGGTGCAGTTTTAAAGGCTGGTTTTGAGTGCAGCAGCTTGTGCAGCAACAGATTCAACAAGTGCAGCATGTACAACAATTTCAGCAATTGGTTCAGCAGGTACAACAACGATTTGTGCAGCAGATGCAACAGTGATTTGTGCAGTAGATATAGCAGCAAGTGTAGTAGGTTCAGCAAATTCTGCAGTAGGTGCAGCAGATTGGATGGCAGATACCAGATTTGTTGTTGTTGCTGATGAAGATGGTTTTGAGGCTTGGTTCCTCAAGTTTGCTTGCTTCCTCAAGCTTCTAGCAGTACATTCAATTTCTGGATCATAAAGAAGAGCTTCTTTACGATTAGCCCTGGTCATAAAAAGAAAATACATAGAGGGCTGCCGAAATTCTTGAGAGAATCTGAATTAATTTTGCTGGTTGGTTGTTGTTCCTCTTTATAGGTGAAGAGTCCTAATCCAATTAGGATTTGGAATTCTAATTTGACTTGGTCTTTTGTAGTCTTTTATTCCTTCTTTGCCTTTGTATTTAATCATGAATAAATCTTCTTTTGGAGAAAGTCTTCCTTTGGAGTGGCTCTTAGAGTTGTCATAGGATTGGTCTTGTGGTGTTTGAAATAGGATAGGACTCCAATACTTTTTAAATTCTGAATTTCCTTTTTCCCGCGCTGCTGGACTCTTCTGCGTCAATTTGATTTGGGCAGTTGATTTGCCCAAATCACTTGTCCAGATCGTTTCTGCAAGTCAGACCCAGTTTTCTGCTTCAGCTTTCTGCAAGTGATTTGGCCAAATCACTTCGACCCAATCGATTTTCCAGCTTTTTCTACAATTTTTCTCCAAATTTCCAGTTTTCTCATTTTCTGCAAAAATATCATAAAAACATAGATTAAACTAGAAAAATGTGTATTTGAACAGTAATAAAGAACATATCCAAGGCAATTACAGGGCTATTGTTCATGGTCCAAATCCTTTGATCCCTACAATATTTGCTTCAGATGAAAACACATGCTACTTGGATTGGAACACTGCAATGGACAAGCTCACAGGGTGGACCTGAGGGGAAATTATTGAGAAGATGTTGATTGGGTAGGTTTTTGGCAGTTGCTGTTGGCCCAAGGGTCCAGATGAATTGACAAAATTCATGATGGAGCACAATGCAATTGGTGGACAGGATACAGACGAGTTTCAATTTTCCTTCTTTGACCGGAATGGAAAATTTGTGCAGGCTCTTTTGACTGCAAACAAAAGAATAAATATGGGCGGCCAGATTATAGGAGCCTTCTGCTTCTTGCAGATTGTGAGTCCTGAGTTGCAGCAAGCTTTAAAAGTTCAGAAGCAACAGGAGAAGAAATTCTTTACAAGAATGAAAGAGCTGGCTTACATTTGCCAGGAAATTAAAAGAAAACCTCTAGGTGGTATTCGGTTTACAAGCTTGTTGTTGGAGGCTACAGGTTTGAATGAGGATCAAAAGCAGTTTCTTGAAACAAGTGCTGCTTGTGAGAAGCAGATGTTGAAGATCATTTGAGATGTTTATCTGGAGAGTATTGAAGATGGGTGATTTTTTCCTTTAAGGAATTGTTGGAATTTGTGGATTGCAAAAGAAATATTTCTGCCACAGCTGGCACTTCATTGGGCGAGAGTCAGGAAGCAATATATTAATATATCAGCAGCTCAAATTGAAAGTGAAAAAATATCTGCTATATAGATGAATATAATCCTTGGACTGACTTGTGACTATACTACTCAAAAGTTTTAGTAATAGTGCGCTGTTCAATTCAGGGTGCATATTTGGTTTTGAGAATACATACAAGTTTCCTGAACTTCAGGGTTACTGTATTCTATATATTTATTTTTGCATCTGAGCCTCCAGTGTGCATGTTACTAATGAGAGAATTTTATTTGCTTTTGAGCTAGTTCACTGGAGCTTGAGAAGGCTGAATTCTTACTTGGGAGTGTCATAGATGCTGTAGTTAGCCAAGTAATGTTATTGCTGAGAAAATGAAATTTACAATTGATTCATGATAGTCCAGAGGGACTAAAATCTCTGAGCTGTATATGGTGATCAGGTGAGAATTCAACAGGTTTTGGCTGATTCCTTGTTGAATTTGGTACATTGCGCACCATCTGCAGAAGGATGGTTAGAGATTCACGTTCCCAGCACTGAAGCAAATCTCTGGTGGACTTGCTGTTGTGCATACAGAATTCAGGTATGTCATCCTTGCAGTCCTTTTTGCATATTGTTTTTGAATGATGTCAAATATTTAATAAGTAAAAGAGCCCAACAAGTTTGATAGATTTTTATTCTCTCTAACTCTCCCTTCCTCCTTTTTCACTTTAAATCACTTTCCAGAGTTTTGTCATAGTCCTGGTATTAGTAAAAGTCAAAGCTTTATTCAGATAATTTATGTTGTGAAACTGTGATGACTTGCCATAAACTTTCTTAATCGGCCAGCAAATTATTATGCCTTTATTTCTTTCTCACTCCTAATGGTTAGATATTCAGTTGTGGAATCATGGTTATGAATGAGGGGTTCTTATTTTTTGAAATGACTTTTACATGTGAGTGTGTGTGTGTGTTTTTGTATAATGTCTAACCAATCTCCAGGTTGTGAACTTTTGACTGCAAAGTGGGTTTGGGAAATAAAGTTAAAGAGTCGATTACAAAAAAAAAAGCCCTTTGGTCTCATTTTTTAAAAAACTCACCAGTTTAATATTTAAGCTCTATACAATGACAAATCAGAAGCGATTGCTGCTTTCCATGCTATTGATAGTTTGCATTCAAGCATGAGTTAGTTCAGGGTCAGCAATAGGAATCAGAGAAAGGGCAGTTTAGTCAACAATCGTGACCATGGGAACATTTTCTCGGTTGCCACATTACAGTCATTTTATAGATCAAAACCATCATTTTACACGGAGACTAATCCTTTACAGTTATTTTTCGTCAATAAAGTACTGAAACACTGAATTAGAGAAAAGAGCAGATCAGTATGATAGGAACAAAGAGTGAGAGGGTTTGGATTGGACCAGACCTGTCTGAGTTTCAAGCCTAAGATATTTTCATAAGAGAAATTATGGAAATTAATTTGTGTAGGTCTGTAGGTCAGTTGTGTAACTTTTGTTGATTAACTTGGTGAAGGATGGTGCTCATTGCTCAACAATACAGTAGCTGATTTTCACAAATTCTCTATTTGATGTTTTTGAAAGATGGTTTGCCCTGGTGAAGGTTTTCCTCCTGAATTAGTTCAAGATATGTTCCACCGCAGTCAATGGACAACTGAAGAAGGTCTTGGGCTTAGCATGTACAGGAAGATTTTGAAGCTTATGGAAGGTGAAGTCCAATAAATCAGAGTCAGAAAGATGTTATTTCTTAGTTATCCTTGATCTTCCCTTGCCTCGGAGAGTTGTAAAAAGTGACGACTACCATGTTTAACCCTGAAGATTTTCTAAAGAGCTTTCACAATTTTGACTCTGGTATTGGTGATGCAACTCATGAGGATCATTTCAAAATGACGCCAGATTCATCTAATATCTGGGTAATATACAACCGCTTCATTCCATCCGTTTCAAGCATGCTTGATGCTTGTTCACCGACCCTAGCCTGAATCACCAACCTAGCTATGCTGGGTCGCTGATACACGTTTGCCTACCAGTGCAATGGTCTCATTGATAGGTTTTGGCCCATACTTGAATGTGGCAGTGTTCTGTCATCTAATCAAGAAGCAATGCATGGTTCTCAGTAAGATTTTTGTGGAGTACTGAAGTTGGACCAATTTGCAGCTCTTTCCTCAACCTGCTGCAAGTAAATATTTATATCATATATTCTCAAGTTCCCATAGTTAACACAGCTTATATCAGGCAACCTCTACTCCTCCAGGTTGTCTTCTTTTTTTTTTTTTTTTTTTTTTTTGTTCTGATATTTTTCATTTTTCTTCTGTGTAATAAAGTGAAATTTACATCTCTGATAGTTTAAATAAGAATTCTGGCTACCTCATATATGCATTTCCCCGTCTGTTGGATTTTACGGCCAGGTTATCATGGTTAGCAGTTGATTAATTTCTTAATTAATTTATTCTTATATATGTGTATGTATGTTGAATGACAATGCTACAAAGTATTTGAAATTGAAAATGTATATGCTTAAGGTTATCCGCCTAATGGTAGCCAGCACATGTTTATGGGTGGACAGAAGGATGCAAGTTGTGGATCCTCTTTAAGCTTTTTCAACGTTGAAAAATTCTAATTTTATGGTAATTTTTTATCTGCTGCAATTGAACAATTTGAACTATCACTTGTTTCCCTTATGACGATTGTTGTTATTATTATCATTATTAAGAGGAAGAGAAGAAGATTTGGCTTGGATAGTGGCTCTTGTCTCTATCGCTCGTCAACTGTGTGAATGCACGCTCTTAATCATGCTGTGCACTCAAACAAAAGTTGTGGGAGGAAAACAAGGCTTTATACAGGGGGGAGATACCAACTTGCGTTAACTTCCAAAATTGGAACTACCCTCCAACAATAACTTATATTAATAATAAGCACCCAGCAACATGAAGCTAGGGATGGCATGGCAACAGACTTTGTTTATTAGGCTGGAATAGGATAATATAGAATTTAGATTCAAAAATAATATTTGTGTTGAATTTAAATTTTATCCTAATGTTCACAGTTTTACAATATTATGTTTGAAATAAATAAAATTCCAACTGTCATGGACCCGCATTTTGACACCCAATTGGAACCGTGCGGCACTTCGACTTGAACGCCTTCAAGCCAAGTTAGTCTTGAGAATCACACAATTCTCTATGAACATGAATATCCTAATTAGTCAAGGTTTCGCTCGTGAACAACGAAGTCAATAGACAACATTCAATCAGAAGTCTTACCTTATGCACAAAGATAAAAACCGGATATGAGAATTCATGAACAGGCTACTTATTTTATTCCAAGAGCAAAATAATAATTATACATTATCACCGATACCATTGTTACAATAATTTTCACCTCCCTTATAGACAGGGGGACGGTCTACAAGGAGTGAAGGCACAACTCAAGATCTCCGTAGGCCTACGGTAGCCAACTGGGTCCAGTCCCTGCTGGTGGGCGACTAGTCACTCCCCTAAAGAGTTTTAGAAACAACTTGGCTTGTAGCAGGAGGAGGAGACATCAATATGTCTCATATGACACACCCATCTAAATAAATAATTTAAAGGGAATTACAGAAATCTGACATGGCACTTAACTTACTTCTATTTTATACTAATTTATCCCAATATTATTTCTAAAAAACTCTACTGTTGAAAAATTATAATTTTGGTCCCTGAAATTTTAGGATCCTAACACACCGGATCCACCACGCCCGAAAATTTTTTCGATGTTGAATCGAGAGGTAGAGGGGGAGAAGGGGCTAACAAGCTTATTTGCAGGCTATACCGATACCCACATATGGCCTAGCGTATGTCTAAACCCCGGCTTTGCTGTGAAGTATTCTATACAATAATTAAATGTTTGAAATATTAAATTATCATTAAATATAATAATTAAGAATTATGTGTGTGTGGGTAAAGTTAAATTACTTTAGGAACTTTTTAAGTAATAGAAATTAAAATTTAATTGAGTTTAAATAATTTAAAATAGTTTGAAGTAAGTTTAAATATTAAAAAATTAAATGAGAAAAATAATTTTACGGACACTTCATTAAATCCGATGCATGTACATTATGGGTATATACTTTAAAAGAAAAGAAAAGAAAAAAAAAAAGATAAGCAAGACTAACATGGCCACCAACATTTGAAAGAAAGCTACTATAATGATATGCAGTAAAACATTTCATAATCTTTTATAGACATTATTGGAAGTCAATCTCTTGAAGTTTTATGATTAAGACAGGTTTAATTTTTATAACAAATTTGTATTTCAATATCAAATCTTTTAACTTTCAACACCATTTAAACCCTAAACTTTAAAATAATATTTTTTAAGAAAAAGCTTTTTTAGGTTGATCTTTCTAAAAAAATACACATGCAGTATTTTCATTCTTCTTATTGAGCTTTATTATATATGATTATGTATTATTATAATGCAATATTTAGTAAAATAAATTACTATAATAATTATAGTACTGTATTCATCAGAAAATGGTTATCTTAAAAATTAATTTTTATTATAAAAAAAAAGGAAATAATGGTAAATTATTCCTTAAGTTTGTCCAATGAAGAGGTGACATTTGCAAATTCAGTAATCCAAATCTTGAAGTTAGCCTCAACTCTCCGGCAATACTAAATTATTATAAATAATAAAATGAGTTTGGATGGAAGGGCCCGGAGGAGGGCTTTGTTTTGTAGCCACCAATTTTGGACATAGAAGAAACCCAAAAGGATATGGAGTGGAAGGATGAGAAAGTGGAGTGGACGTGAACTCGTGATCTATTGGGTACTTTTACTGGAAAAGGACAAGAGAGACCTCTAAAGAAAATTCCAATCCCTCTTGTCAATCCGCGTGTACAAAACGTGTGTTCAGGATTGGATAAATATGCGAAAGATCTAGCAACATGATGGACAAAATCAATCCACGGCCTCAAATAGCGCGTGAAGAAAAGTAAAACTGCTTTTCTCTGTTATAAATAATGTCTGGTCTAATAAATGGTTAAATTCAGACGATAATGATGAGATGGAAAGAGAAAAGAGACCATAAACTAACAGGTAACCGCCCAAGACAAGAGAGAGGAAATCAAATGTTGTTGTTGTTTTTCTTAAAATAAATAAATAAATAGAAAAAGTGTAATAAATAATAATAATTAAAAATAAATGAGAGAAAGTTGATGGTCATAGAAAATATTTAGAGAACGGGAGAAAGATAGAGTCAGAGAAGGAAGAGAAAACAGACTGCCTGTGGTGTGTGTGAGTTGTGATATCAATTTCGACTCTATACTTAGCTCTTTCATTTTCTTTGCTTTACATTAATAAGAATCTCTATACCCTTATCCGTTTCAGCTTCAAAAACCATTATCAGCTATATATATATATATATAGAGAGAGAGAGAGATAGAGAGAAAGAGAAAGAGAAAGAGAAAGAGAGGGAGTTTAGTGGGTCTCGGTTTGATTTTGGATTCTTGAAAATGGAGACTCCACCAGCGGAGGAGCTGCTGAGGAAGATCCAGGAGCTGGAAGCAGGGCAAGCACACCTAAGTCAGGAGATGTCTAAGCTTAAGCTCACAAGCGATCCAAAATCGGAGCAGTTCTTACCGCACCGCCAGCAGCAGCCGCACCAGCGCTCTCATTCCATATCGCCGCAGAGAACAGGGCCTAGGAGAAGGAGCGTCTCCGGGGCGGGGACGGGTTTCGAGGCTGTTGGAGCTCGGAAGAAAGGTTCAACAACTATTAGGCATTCGTCGCCGTTACGGAGAGAAAGCCGGAGTATGAGTGGTACTGGTAATACTAATGCCGCTAAAGATGAAGCAAACTGCGGACCGTCGGCTATCAGGTTTACCGATAAGCAATATTTGAATATATTGCAGTGTATGGGGCAGTCTGTTCATATTTTTGATCTTAGTGGCCGTATCATCTATTGGTGAGTTTCTGATTTATTTGATTTTTTGCACGTCTTGTAGTTATTAATTTTTGTTTGATTGGTTGGGAAAGAGAGGGTTTATTATGCGTTAGAATGGCTTTTCGGTATTAATGTTGGATGGAAGTGTAGATTGCTGGATTGGATTATGAATTTTCTTGGTATAAATGAGAAAGATAAAGCTTTGACTTGGAGTTCCATTGTTAATTAATGTTGAATGAGTGGTTTCTGGCTTTAATTAGAGGTCGGTTTCAATATCATTAATGCATCGAATTTGGTATACTTAGTTTTTATCCATTCTTCCGTCAAAACAAAAGTTTACTATTACCCGATTCTGCAGGAACCGAACGGCTGAAATCCTTTATGGCTATTCTGCGGCAGAGGCTCTTGGGCAGGATGCCATTGAGCTACTTGTAGATCCTCGGGATTTTCCGTTGGCAAATAATGTAGTGCATCGCGTCACCATGGGGGAGAGCTGGACAGGGCCGTATCCAGTCAAGAACAAGATGGGAGAGAGGTTTACAGCTGTTGCAACCAGTACTCCATTCTTCGATGATGATGGTACTTTGGTTGGGATTATCTGTGTATCAAATGATTCAAGGCCGTTTCAAGAAATGAGGGTTACAATGGTTGATTCAAAGAATTCAGAAGCAGATTCAAGCTTTAGTCGGCCTAGAAGTGTGCTCACAACAAAACTTGGTTTTGATTCTCAACAGCCTCTCCAAGCAGCACTGGCATCTAAGTTATCAAATTTGGTTAGTAAAATTTGGTTCTTATTCTAATATGAGCTTAACCAAGTAGTGTAGCATATCTTGATTGTTGGAATCATTGAACAGGCATCCAAGGTGAGCAACAAGGTGAAGTCAAAAATGCGGACGGGAGATAACATCCTGGATCGTGAAGGTGGTAGTGGCGATAGTCATAAATCTGACCATGGGGAGGACGCAAACTCCAGTGGAGCTAGTACACCTAGAGGAGATCTGCGTCCATCTCATTTTGGTACATTTTCTCATGTTGAGGACAGGTCCCCAACCAAACCCTCCGGAGATTCTGGTGATGAGAGTGAAGGAAAACCTGCAATTCATAAGCTTTTATCTTCAAAAGCTGAGGCTTGGATGGGCAAGAAAGGATTATCATGGCCCTGGAGAGGGAATGAAAGGGAAGGCTCAGATACAAGGACCACCCGCTTTATGTGGCCCTGGTTGCAAAATGATCAAGAGAGTGAAACAGTTCATCTAAGGAGTCCTGCTTTAGCTGCAAAACCCGAAAGTCAGGCAAATGAAAGTAATCGAACTACCAATAATGAGGCCTCTGGGTCCTGGTCCTCGGTTAATGTTAACAGCACTAGTAGTGCAAGCAGCTGTGGAAGTACCAGCAGTAGTGCTATTAATAAGGTGGACATGGACACTGACTGCTTGGATTATGAGATTTTGTGGGAAGACCTGATAATTGGAGAACAAATTGGGCAAGGTGATATTATTTTACTAAAATTTGTGCTCCTGGGACATAAATTTTGCTTATTTTCAAGTTATTAACTTAAAGGTGTCCTTAATTGAAGCCGTTTACCACCATTTAGTCTTTCCTGAATAAATTTTTCATGTGCACCGAACATCTATGGTGATTACTTGGTTGTAAACATCAGATTTCCTCATTTCTGAGTTCAGATAGTGGTTTTTTGCTTGATCGTTCGCCATTCTAATTTCTTTTGTTTTCATCCTCTACATGTGCAGGTTCTTGTGGGACTGTATATCATGCCCTGTGGTATGGATCAGTATGTTCTTTGCTCCTCCTTTTAACAGCTTGATTCCCAACAGGATGCTTAGACATTGGGTATATGAACCCAGATTAATTAATTTGAGATCAGATGTAGCATTGTTGGCTGCCATCTAACCAAGCCATTGGTTTTTCATCCTGTAGATAATGGATATGCTGAACTGAATGAAACTTGAATTGCACTCTGCTAGTGTTTGAATACTAAATAGCCAAATGAACTTTCCTGGCATGCTCATAACATCTAATCTACTTTTTGCATGGGAATGCCGCTTGGACTCTACTTTATTTTTGCTTTTCTGGAAAAATGATGTTGCACTTGGATCTCTATCAGCCAGATTGTCTTTTGCATTAGATTGACAAGAAAAGGATCCCAAAAATATTGTGATGATGATAATTAATTTGTCTGGGTTCAAGTGATATCCATTTTCTTTTCAGGATGTTGCTGTCAAGGTATTTTCCAAGCAAGAATATTCAGAAGATGTTATACTATCCTTTAGACAAGAGGTGCGTATCATTGTTAATTAGCATTTAAGTTTCTTAATTCTTGCTGTTTTTGTGTACACTTTAATTGGCAAGCGTCTAGCATCACACAAGTATCTTTTACATGCAGTTTTTCTTTAACTATTCCTTTCCTATCCAATCAAATCTTATGCTTGGGTTCACATAAACACAAATATGATTATTGGTGCTGGAGTCTTAATCCATCTAGTTCAATTTTATAAGATGATGAAACTAGTAATTGTTCATACTTGATGCATCTACTTCAATTGTTTGTTGTTAAATGCTAAGATGTACAGCTTTTTGTTTTTTTCTTTAAAGTAATTTTTCTTGCCTTCTTCTTGTTAAGCAATTACTTGACATTATTGTTTTATTTCTGAAGGTCTCTCTTATGAAAAGACTTCGCCATCCAAATGTATTGCTTTTCATGGGTGCTGTCACCTCACCTCAACGTCTCTGCATTGTCACAGAGTTCCTTCCACGGTAATTCCAGTGTCCATTTCCAAAAATTACAATAGCGGGCAATCTTTTTCCATCTCCTCCTTTACCAACTATAAAAATATATGATTAGGAGCCATTATGTCACTGAATTAGTGGGGTTGATTGTATCGATGCAGTGGAAGTTTGTTTCGCTTGCTCCAGAGGAACACAACCAAACTGGATTGGAGGCGGCGTGTCCATATGGCATTAGATATAGTGAGTGTTTACTAACTTTGTTGGAGAAATTGCTTATTTTATTTTAAGAGGATTACGGCTTGGTATCATAGCATCCTATGTAGGTTTGTATCATTATTGCCTCGCTGATTTCCACTTTCTGTTATACCTTCTTGCGCTGTTTTGGCCGAGGACTGTAACCCATATATTAGTTCATTATTTCATTATTTAACCCTGCTACAGACACGGGGTATGAATTATCTTCATCATTGCAATCCACCTATCATTCATCGTGATTTGAAGTCTTCAAACCTTCTGGTCGATAGGAACTGGACCGTTAAGGTCCGTCTTTAATTATATGTAAAGCTGTTTTCCCACTTTAACTTATTAACTCTGTTGAATTTCTGCTGAGATGAAAGGATAATTATAATTATTTGAATATTGTTTCACAGGTTGGTGATTTTGGCCTATCACGTCTAAAGCATGAAACTTACCTGACAACGAAGACTGGAAAGGGAACGGTATTTAACTAGAAATGATACTTTCCTTTTCAGTTTTATCAATCTTGCCGGTCTGAAAAATTCCATGTACTGGTGTATAAATTGCCAACCAAATTGTTGTCTTACAGCCCCAATGGATGGCTCCAGAAGTTCTACGTAATGAACCCTCAGATGAAAAGTATGTCTTCTTAGGACTATAAAAATGTTAAAATTTAGGACTTCCTTACTAGAAGCATGTTTCTAGGCCCCCGATTTAAATGTAATGCAGCTTCTTTGCTGCCTGGGTTCATTTAGGTCCGATGTATACAGCTTTGGAGTAGTAATGTGGGAACTTGCAACTGAGAAGATCCCTTGGGATAATCTCAACTCAATGCAGGTATTCATCTCATTTGATCAGTCTTCATCATGATATTTATTTAGGAAAGTAAAAAGACCAAGCTGTCGTTGGATATAATCCTTCGGGTTTTTTCTTTTAGAGTATTTTGCTTTCATGGCAAAACTAGAGTGGATACTACAAATGGTTTTCCTGTTTGTGAGTTCCTTTAAACAAAAAGGTGATATTGCTTGTCATACACCACACCACACATATGACCAGTAGTTAATACTTACAGGTGATTGGAGCTGTAGGGTTCATGAACCAAAGGTTAGAGATACCCAAAGACGTGGATCCACAGTGGGCTTCTATTATTGAGAGCTGCTGGCACAGGTGCTTCCTCTCCTCGCGATGGTTACTTGTTTTTGTTTGCATTTTCTAGAGGAACAGATTGGTTATTGATGAAGATACCCAATTATGCATTTCCCAAGTCATTATAAATGCATGCACCAACATATGAGTTATGGCTCTCAACATTGTTGCCTTAAAACGAAATGCTCATCTAACCTATATTAGCTCAATTAGGATGTTGTTTATGGCTTGAATAACATTATAAATTTGAAGGCAGAGAGCATTTGAACAGGTTGACTGTAGCCGTGGAGATATTTCTTTATTTTGAGAGATATCTGAGGTTGATTTGTGAATTTCATTTTAGGAGTAAGGGTTAAATGGCACAGGTTATGTGAGTTTAGGTGTTAGACTGGGACAACTAAATTTAAAGGTGAAATCTGTTGTTATCATTGTCAAAGCTTTTTATGGTTCTCATATTCTTAAATGTTTTACAAATTGATAATGCTTGCTAACATTAAATCTGTAACTTATGTTGAAACCAGTGATCCTCAGCGCCGTCCAACATTCCAGGAACTGCTGGAAAAGCTTAGAGATATGCAAAGAAAATACACTATTCAATTCCAGGCAGCCCGTTCTGCAGCTGGAGATAACACACAAAAGGAATTATAGACCACATTTCTTTTGCTACTGATTTTGTTTCGTTGACACGGCCACAGAAAGCAACATTTTTTTGACGGCTATCCTGGGAAGAAAACGGTTACCACAAATTGCCCCTCCAGGTTTGTGGCAGTGCGTATAAAGCCTCGCAACAAGCAGACAAGGAAAGGGAGAAAGATAACGAGCTACTAGTTGGAAAACGTGTGAGCTGCCAAATGTTGATGGTGATTGGTTAACTTTGTTGTTTGTTTATTTACGGACATCACTAAAATCTTCAAAATCCATCACCAATGGTGCGTTGTGATTGGAGCTATGCTAACCAGTGGTGATTTTGTGAGAGATGCTCAGGACCACTTAGAAATTTGTACAGGAAACACAGTTTTCAATTCATAAAATAGAGTGAGATTAAATATCTTGTTTTATTCGTATGTTCCATTGTCGCAGCTGTTGTGTCTGCATCTTTATTTATCATAATATGATAACCAAAAGATGGGAAATAATAGGTTGAGCATTTGGTCATCGACTTTGCGAGTAAGGTGTTGGATCATCATAAATTTCAAACCCATAACTGAAACTTAATGGTCATAATTTCAATTGCTATTACTCTCTGAGCAAAATAAAATTCATTTAAACCTTAGAAGGGGTATGAGACTGGATAACAATTGAACTTTCTTGTCCACACTGGCAAAGTTTAATGATCATTCTCAACTAAATTTGAAACACAATGTTCAATTCATCACTGACAGTTTTCTAGCGAAGAAGATGTTGAATAGCAGCGACGGCATCACCTTTATGCTCTCTTAGTGTTCGCTCTGCCACCTTCCTGTCCAACTGTTTTGCACATAAAAGAAAGAGAAATCTTTAGAAGCCACAGGATGCAAATTGACACATGTTCTAAGCATTGAAAAAGTAGTAGAAAAGCAACCTCTAGTTCATTGGCAATTATGTCAACATCAGCAGCATTGATCTTAACAGCAGCCAATTCTTTCTCCCTGTGAAAAAAAAAAAGTAGGTGTCATGAAAAATATCAAAAAGTACTGATATAAACCAAAATCTGGGAATGGATTTCAGTGAAAATGTTCAAGCTACAGAGTCCCATAATTAAACTCACCAATTTGCAACTTGACAAGGTTTTTTTTGTTTTTGAACAGCCTTGACAAGGTTAGATATAAGATAAATCATCATTGAAATTCACATCAAGGCCTAAAATCTGCCACTTAAAGAGATCTTTAATGTAAAAGCAAAGAGTGAACAAAAACAATTGAAGCCTATTTCTTCAAAATGTACAAAAATAAAAGTGTATTTATTCACATACTATATCAAAGGGGTAAAAAGAGGGCAAATAGTACCTCATTCTCATGGCATTCCTATCGGCCTCTGCAGATGCAGCAATCGATGCCATTGCCTATTCAAATTAAAATATAATCCATAAACTCAAGCAAAACTCTATCAAAGGACATCCTGATTCTCATAAACTAAAATGTGCTTTGATTAAATGAACATGGAATTCATATAATTTCATAAAGCAAATCCTTTCATGTTTCACATCTTCTGTATTAACCATAAAACTCATTTTCAAATTGTTGGATTTTTCGTTTAGAGTTCATTTGGAAATTCTAAAAGTCCGGTAGCAATTCCAAATGAATTATTCTGCACATGAAAAATTCTAATCCAAAATCCTTTCTTTCTCAACATGCGTTGCCATTTATACCTTAGATTGCATATTAGAATTAGAAAAGGAAAAAATAAAATATTAACCTCTTGGACCCGAGTGGAATCGAGCTGGCGATCTTCGACACGATCAGTGAGCTTATCAAGGGCTTTGCTTTGTTGTTGCAAGTCCTTGGAGTCAACAACTCTCTCTATCCCTCCTTCATCTGCACCCTCCATTTTCTTGCTTAAACTACGTTTTGCTTCTAAACCCAAAACCCTAGCTTATATCTCCTCGCTGGTCGCAGCACCTTCTCTACCTCAGCTGCAGATGTGCGGCTGTTGCTAAAGCCTGTCCTTTGGTCCTCTCTCTCTCTTCTCTACCCGAACCCGGTGGTGAATGCGAAAGACTAAAGTAGCCCTCACTTGATTCGACCCGATAACGCTCACTGTGTGGGTTTTGACCCAGCCCATCAAGACGGAGAATGGGATCCATTTGGACAATCTCTTCGCTTTTTTTTTTTTTCAATTTAAAAAAGGAGAAAGAGGAAGCAATTCTCGGTTTGTTAATCTTAATCTTGGTTAAAGGGTAACTGTAACCGATGAATCCATTTCATATTTACTTTACTGAAAATATCCTAGCTGGAAAATATTTTATTTTTTAAAGAAAAAAATATACTAGAATCAAACACAATATATACAAGAAAAATTAAGAATAAATAAATTTTAAACTAATCTCGGCCAGTAAATCTTTTCGGAATTAACACTCAATTTAAAATTCTTAACAATAGCTTTGCAGAAAATAACACTAGAAATAAATACCGGAGCAGAGCCAACACATGGTGATTAGCATATAACAATGCTCCCCTATCTATTAATGAGTGGCACAACTAACTTGAATTTTTATACATTTTTAATGTTTAAAATACTTATTTTTATTCTATATATTATAATATCATCGGATTGTCATACTATCATTATGAGAAATGTTTTAAGATAAAATTTTAAATACTTAATTTTATAATAATTAATTGGTGCAAGGTACAACCGCATCCAAAATATTTGCAAATTTTAACAACTTCACATCCAAATGGGTAGCCATTGTTGGCCATCTATGAAATCAATGGACATAAAGCGTTCAGCTTCTTCTTCTGTGAGTTGTTTCGACCATGGAGCGCGAGCAATCGTATAAGCTCCTGGTCCATAGCATTTGTACTCTGCTTGGAAAATATGCCTGGTTCCATTCAAATGCATCATTTAATAAATCAAATAACTCCATTATTATATATCTAAACATAATATTAGATAAAGATTTTCCTTTCTTACTCTGTGCTGCCAACGCAACTCCAATTAGTCCAGCCTTTTGCTGTAATGGAATTAGAAAGATATGTCTTTGCAAAAACAGTCCTTGAATAGGCACCTCTAGCTCTTCCCAAGTAAACGTTACCAATACCATAAACTTTTCCTTTAACAAAAACAAATCCACTATTATCGTCTGATTCCCTATTCTGGGCTGTGATGGATCCAAGAATCTTCACCCTCATGTCTACAAGCACAAAGATCTCGCAGCTCTACACACATAACCACATTCTCAGACACAATAAAATAAAAATATGAATCTTAAAATGCAGTAAGTTGAATTAAGAGAGTATTTACTTGGAAAATGGATCTCGCACGTCCAAAAATAAAGTCGATTGAGCCTTGTATGTAGCATTTGTAATAATAATGCCTGCCTTTATAATCAAATAAAGTGTTGTGAGTGCTATAGAATGCACAGTTGTAGAATGCAATCTTGTCTGCACCTACAAATGCCGCTACCGACTGGTTCTGCGAGGTAAAAGCTATTCCAGTGGGAGCCTCGTTCTGGAATTAGCTAATCGTCAAAAACACAATAAAAATCATAATGTTCTAAATAATTGGAAATATATAGAGCAAAATATGTACCTTGAAACTGATACCAAAAGCAATGAAATGGGGAGATTCTACTGTAAATGTGGCAGATTCCTTATTATCAATAGAGCTCATGGACCAGACAAGGGCTGTTTTTCCTTTCCCATTTCCTCTCATGAATATATAAGGCTTATTTTTAGGAATGTGCACCTTTTCTCTGCCATACCACAATTCAAATGACAAAAATCATGTATATATACATTACGCTTGAAAATTTTATTGCACACAATCTAATAAAGAGAGCATAAATCGGTAATTAATTACCTGTAGACACCTTTCCTTACATGGATGATGATCCATTGAGAATTATTCTCAGGAACAGCATTAATAGCTTCTTGGATAGAGGTGAAATCCCCATCGCCATTGAGATCGACTTTAATGGTGCGATTTGTGCCAATTTTTTGTGTTAATAAAGGAGAATCTATAACAGTTTTAGATGAAATAGCATGGATATTGCTTGTAAAGAAGATGGCTATGATTAAAATGATTGCCAACCCAAAGTTGGCCTTAAGAAAGATAAAAGGAGTTGCAGAGAACATAGCCATCCTTAACAAGACAATATAAATTAATTGGCTTTTGATGAACTCTGCGTCGATGCTTGCTAAGGAAAAGAAACATTAAATAGAGGTGATGTTTAAAATGGAGAATTATTATTATTATTATTATTATTTTGTGAGGCTGTGGTTTATTATGGAAAGTAGCATTGGATGTCAATGAATTAGCGCGGGAAAGTTGGTTAGGAAACGCCTCCCTTTTTTTTGGAGGGTTTTAACTGAAACTTGTGTGGCTCATGTCACGTCCTCCTCTTCCTTTGTGGTTGTTGTTGTTTTTGTGTAAATGGATTTGTGTCTTTTGGGTTGATTGATGCGGTTGGCCCACCTCATTGGGACTCTTTTCATGATTAAATTAATTTAAATATTATATACCAACATTTAAAATTGTAAATTTAAATATAATTTTCATTCTAATCAATTGAAATTAATAAAGTTATATTTTTATTAAATTCAAATCATGTATTTCGAATTCCTCCATATTATATTATTTAAAATTATCTGATATAAATTTAATATTTCATATCATAATAATTTTAAAATAGCAAAATACTTATTTCAGTACATTTTTAACAATATATATAGTAATGTGTTAACTTAAACAGACTCTAATTTTGGAGACTAAATAGTAAAAGAGATTTTCAAGGATTGGGTTAATCAACCCCTTAAATAATATAAACAATTATAATTTTCTTAAATTTTTTCCTTTATTTTTTATTTTATGCATATTAATTTTTTTAATTGATTTAATTATTATTGATACCAATTCAAGATTTTTATTGCTTCTAAAATAACTCGTTGTGGGGCTTTTGGTGCTCCAATTGTTTTCATAAGAAAACGAGATATAGTTTCAACGAGGAAAACTAGTAAGTTGACAGATGTGTTGCCCTTGCAATATGGGAAATATCTTATTAAGGCCAAGATCTATCTGCACCAATTTAATAGACATTTAATAATTTAAATTTAAATATAAAGCTTAGTATTTAGCTGGTATATACAACTGGGTGAATTTTGAAGAGAATAGCAGTTGAAAAAAAAAAAAAAAAAAAACTCTCTGTGTGTTTTGGTAAGCAAAGCATGGCGATCGCTAATCTCTTTGTTTTGGCTTCTGATATATTTTAGACTTGAGCCTCCAATGGTGCGCTCATCTTTTGCGGGGCATTCAGTTCAATGCCATGCAAGTTGATCTATAAAAAACGATAGCTTAGTTTACTGTTTCGACCATACGTTCTGCTCTTCACCTTTTTCCCATTTGCTGAAAGCTTGAAATTTAATATCTTGGAACAAGTAAACTTGCTCCGCTTAAATACTTACCACTGGTGGAATTTTTTTCTTTTTTCATAACATTTAAGAGAGTTCTGGTTCACATTGAGAATTAGCTTAATTAGAATTCAAGTTCACATGTATACGATGGACTTAATTAAATTAAAATAAATGGATCTCATTTAATTTCTTTTTACCAACTTCTACAACTTGATAAGTTTTTGACAAGAAAATTAGACAAGCAGGGATGAGAAAGGAGATCCTACTCAAATTAGGGCTATTATTATTATTATTATTATTATTATTGAAAAACTAAGACACACGAGTATTAAGTCTTTTATGAAAAAGTTATATGAGACTTGCATTCATATATTGTGATACATGATTCACCTAAGAATTTTTTATTATAATTATTATTATGATTATTATTTGACACTTGGTCAGATCTTTGGGGTCACGCTGCATAGAGGATGGCCAATAAATTAACACCACAGTTTGGCAACGTAGCTTTTCGGTCAATATTCACTATTTGTTTCTATTTGTGATTCTTATAATGCTCATGTTACTCACTCCAATTTTGATACGCCATCTATATTTGAGAATCTACTAGTTAAATATCACTAGGAATTTACTTCTTTATTTGATTCTAGCACGTTCTTAAATATTTTTCTTGCTCATAGCTATAGCTCCTTTTATTTTTTGTATTGTAAGTTGTGTTCTTGGATATTAATTAAAGAAGGACCCAGCAGAGGTTGGATAGCAAGCAAAAATATCCCTTCACTTTACAAAATGAGTTCCCTTTCAAACAGAAACAGAGCAATCTGGATCACATCTCAAGTACTAACCATATTGGCGTTGTCGGAGATCTGCATTGCAGTCAATTTTTCTGCCAATTTTCTTTTTGGTGACTCCCTAGTTGATGCTGGAAACAACAACTATATATTTACGCTCGCAAAGGCTAATTATGTCCCAAATGGGATTGATTTCGGCCGCCCAACTGGACGATACACCAACGGGAGAACCATTTTTGACATTATAGGCAAGTTAAAGATGGTATTTTATATGACCTGAGTAAATTTTATTCTGTTGGCTGGAAATTTTTGTTGGTTTTACAGGTCAAGCATTCAATTTTGAAGATTTCACTCCTCCTTACCTGGCTCCCACAACTGTAGGATCTGTGGTGCTGAGGGGTGTCAATTACGCTTCCGGAGGAGGTGGAATTCTTAATCAAACTGGGAGTATTTTTGTAAGTTTAAAAGTTATAATAATTGCTTATATATATTTCTATATACTTGAAAGTGCATAAAGTATTTGGCTTTTAATTGTATGTACTACACTACTTTGCTCTTGATCATTGATGAGTTCTATAAATAGGGTGGTCGAATTAACCTGGACACACAGATCGGTAATTTCGCAAACATCAGGCGATACATAATTTCAAGCATTGGTGCTCCTGCAGCTCTAAATTTGTTTCAAAATGCTCTCTTCTCCGTTACAATTGGCTCCAACGATTTCATTGATAACTACTTCACACCTTTGGTCTCACTTCCCGAGCAAAATTTAATTCCTCCACAAGTGTTTGTGAGCACCATGATAGACAGATTCAGACAACAACTTACGGTATAATAACTTGCTATTCAAGTCTCTCTATTTCTGAGTTCCTCTAGTGAAATGCTACAAACAGCCTTTTCCCCTTTCCTTGTTATTTGCAGAGACTCTACAATTTGGGTGCAAGAAAGATTGTTGTAGCAAACGTGGGTCCTATTGGGTGCATACCATTGGAGAGAGAAACAAATCCTTCTGCAGGAGAAGACTGTGTTGCTTTTCAGAATCAGCTAGTTCAGCTTTATAACAAAGAGTTAAAAAGCCTAATCGCAGAGCTTAGAGCAAGCTTGGAGGGATCAATGTTCATCCATGTAGATGTTTATCACATTGTAGAAGACATTCTCCAAAATTACAAGTCCTATGGTCTGAAATAGCTGAAAAAGAAAAATTTTCTGTTTGCTAAGTGATGGAATTTGCGATTTGTGGTGAATCCTAACACGAGAAGCGTTTGCATGTGTTGCAGGTTTTGAGAACGTAAACACATCATGCTGCTTTATGGCTGGGAGATTTGGCGGTCTGGCACCATGTGGTCCAATGTCTAGGGTTTGTGGAGACAGATCCAAATATTTTTTCTGGGATCTATTCCATCCTACTGAGGCTGCTAATGTCATCATAGCCAAGCGCCTAATGGACGGTGACTTAAATGACATATCACCAATGAACATTCGTCAACTCTCTAGAGTTTGAGTCCATAGGGAAATTTATAGGTTTTTTCAAGTAGAAATTTATGCTAGGAATTTACTTCTTGTTGATGATTGATTTGGTCCAATTTCCTTTTCCGGATCCTAAGAAATTTATTTTTCAAGGACCAAAATTTTGATGATTACCATTTTGCTGGAAGGAGAGGACAAAAAAAGAGACTCGTGCACTTTTTCCAATGCAGAAAATTCCCAAATTGGGAAATTCTTGTGTGGAATTATGCCCACGACTGTGACGTTCTTGTCATTTATGTTTCTCGACTACTGAAACAACATAATTCTTCTTTTTATTCTTTTCGAGGATATCACACCATGCTCTTTGAACGTGTCTACACTTGACAATGATCAGCGAGTCAAATTAATTTTTTAATTAAATTGCATTTTTTTCCTCTAAGATATAATAGCTTCATTATAAAAGCCATTTGAGGGCCCAAAAGATTTAACAATATAAATCCAAGCCAGGAGAAAAAAAATACAGAAATTTTTAAAAAAAATTATAAATTTAAAAATCCAAAACTTAAATACTTGTGCAAACCAATTCGAACTAGCCAAAAAATAATAATACTATTTTTTTATATTTTGAGAATTTCGATGGCCGAGTTACTATTATCAGAATTTCATAAAAATTTACTATTCTAAATGAAATAAGTCAAAATAGACGATCTAAAAAATAAGAGAAAATCAAAATGAAAACATCAAAGAGATCAAAAGTATTTCAAAACTACTCTATATCTTGAGACTTTCTATCGTCGTAAACCGTTGTTCATCAGCATTTCAAAAAAGTTCACTCTTCTAAATGAGGCATAAGGCAAAGCAGACAACTTGAAAACTAACAGAAAAAAAAATGATGTATTAAAGAGATCCAAAATCTTCCAAAACTAAAGAGAAAACAGTGAGTAACAGATGAGAAGCGCATGCAAGATCGGATATAAAAGAATCGATGAACTGGACACTTAAGAAAGGGAGAGCAATCATCCACAATAGAGTCCAACCATCTCCTCCGAAACACTATAAAAGCTCTAAATCTCAAAAAAAGGAAAATTCACCTAAAAATATAAATTTACAAGACTCACATTTTCCAACCACTATAAATCTTTAAGAACACAATTTATAATGCATATATGCATATGCAAAAAAAAAAAAAAAAAAAAAAAAACTAGAAAAAGAGAGAAGGATGAGGCACAAGGAACCTCTCGCTTTTATATTCTACTTGCAGAAAATAAAACCACAAAATATTTACAACATCGGGTGAGAGCGAGGAGGAGCCACACCACCGGATAAGGGCAGGAATAACTGCGAAATTCGATAAAATGAAAATAAAAAATAATTTTTTTAAAAAAATTATTTTTCACATACAAGTTAATAATTTTATTTTTATTATAATTCTAGTTGAAAATAATTATCTACATTAATTCTAAAACTTCAACGTTTTACTCTCAACGCATGTACTACAAGTGGATAAAAATTTTCAGCTATTTTGTTCAATAATAAAAATTTAATCATTAAAATTTCAAATTTATCAAAAACCACAGTAAATTTTGCTCTGGATCTAAAAGCCAATCACAAAAGAAGTCCATTTTGGCAGAGGATGACCAGATAAAACACTTACTCCAAATTAAAGATGGGCATGGGGAATGCTTTCAATGACACCTAGTCTCATGGCCAGCCCAACAGAGTGAACTTTTTTCCTTGTTCGTGGACCTTATAAGCCCATACTGATTGTTAGTTGTCCCGGAACAGGGTTTGTAAAATACTCTCACGGCCAATTGGGTATGTTAAGCAGAGAGTGACTTATCTGCCAAGTGGTTCACAGGGTGGGTGAGGCTTTTCAGAATTAGTCATGGATATTGCATGATTATTAAGGAAGCCTTCTTCAAGTTATGAGCTCCACTCTGGAAGACAATCTTTATTAAATTTTAATCAACCGAAGAAAATGGTAGTATAGGGCTTGATTGATGATTCTGAGTTCTGACAGAATTCATTATAAAAGAGTGTTGGGTTAGCCATGCAGCATCAAAATACTGCTGATCACAAAAGGATTTTAGAAGATTTTCTGAAAATAAACTAGACAAGGAGCTATAGCTGAAATGTCTTTGATCAAGAGAGACACCACAGTTGAGCCGTCCATGTCCATGATAAAACGCCTCATTCCCTTATTCCAAGCTACTTGCAGGCTAAGTTATAAAAAAAAAAAAAAACAAAAAAAAAAACATATATATTTCTTTAATAATAATAGCTCATGCCCCAATATCCACTATAAAACTACCCATCCAAGACCAACACCTTGATTCTAATTAAACCTAACATCTGAAAATTAATGTTTTCTTTCATTCCATATATTTGTGTTAATCTATTATTTCTATCTCATATAATATATGAGATATTTTTTATCCAAATCTAACCAAGTATATACATTCAGTCTATTCATGCATATTAAAATTATCATAAATCTCATTTATAAATTTATAAAAGTATATTGATGATCGAATATATAAATAATTTAATACAATTGAAAGTTTTTCCACTTAGTAATCATATTTCCCTAATTAGTAGTATTAGTTTGAGATTTAAATTGGTTTTAAACATCCTAATTATATCACGTCATATCTAATACCTAACCCATATTATCATAATTCATAATTCATATTCATATAGATAGTAAAACAAACTCTCGTGGGTGCCCAATTGCGAGGAGAGGAACTTTATTGCTCAATTTCAAAAACAGACACCTCATTTAGGCCCAATATAGGTTAGTAGCTAGGTTCTTAATTAGCTTACTTTTAACCTTTCTTTATTGCACGCTTCCATTACTAGTGCCCCTCAACCGCATACAACAGATTATCATACTCCGGGATAATACTCGAAACGCTTTCCTTTTTTTTAACTTTTTGTATTGCCTTTTAAAGATAAAATTGTACCCCTACTTATTATGACAGGGTATAAATTTAATTTTTAATATTTATAAAAATATATCTAAATATTTATTTCATCCATTCACGTGTTTTGTAAAAATCTTAATAACAATTAAAGTAAATTACTATTTCATTCATAAATATTATCATTATTAAAACTTTACTCTCCAATGACCATGAATAAAGTTCCTTAACTAACAACTAAATATTTTCTATTTATTTTTTGACGAAGAAATCCAAATATCAAGTATAGATTAATACAAAAAAAAATGACCCCTCTTTTCTTGTATGACAAATAATAATTATTTACCCTTTATATACAAATTTCAAAACCAGTGTAAAGGCATATCCCCCCATTTTGGAATTATAATGAAACCCCTAAAAGGCAAGATTTTCTTCCATGATTTAAACCCTTTTTTATTTTTTAAATAAAATCTGGCATAAAATAAATCTATTTTTATCTGTTGTTTGAAATTTTTATATGATAATTAAGTAATAGCAACAAAATCCTTAAATTTTAATAATTATTGTGGTCCTTGCCTTACATATTGCATTGCATGTATACATAATATAATTAGAACACATTAGCAAATCCACCACGTCAATTGCAATACGTTCTCGTGTGATCAATTGCTGCTTTTCCATAAAAAGATGCGTTGTGCGTGACACTCCTTTATTATTCGGTAAATGCTTCTTCACATTTGACATCCCATTTGACATCCCATTTTATCCGTATTCCACATATCCCTTCTAAATCTAAACATCGGTATTAATGAAAATCTCATTATGCTATATAATAATGGCTCAAAATGATTCATGACATTTAATTATAAAATAGGGTCACGTGATAAGTTCTAACTGAAAAAAAGAACACCCAAACACTTTAACACTCAATTCTTTATCAAGACTTACTTCCCTCTAAAGAGATCAAGTCTCGACACAAAGATACCGTTAGCAAACACAATATATTTTCATTACGCCTGTAATCGAGGGATCACCGACTTATCAGTTGGCGGGGACTTTCTATCAAGCAGTCTGTCACATTATCGCTGAATTATCAAGTAATATTATATTTATCACCATCTTCTTACAATATAAGAGAGAACAATTTCAGAAGCAAATGTATACTATTCTCTTACACTACTCAAGTTCTAAACAATTCATTACATTTGCCCTATTATTCAGTATACTGACTTGAGCGTCGAAGTGGCTGCTGTGAACACTCACCACCTCACGTTCTCTTTCTTGCAGGTCTAGCCAATCATAGTGTACAACTCTGTTTTTGATCACATCATATGGTTCCACTGCCGGGAGTCCATTGAATCCTTCCTGTTCACTTGGATTAAAATCGGTCACTTATTCCTTTTCTCTTAAAAATAAATCTCTCTCCCTTCTCTCTCGAAATGGCTGGTAGTTTACGAGCTTCTACTAAGACTGCTAACAATGAGGGCGTCATCATCTCTTCCGCCCCTGGCAGTGGCAAAACATGCCCTCAATGGTCAATGGAGTAGATATCAATAACTTGACCAATGAGTAGATGCTCCAATATATCCAAAAGTTGCAGGCTACTCTCAAGCAGTACAAGACTCCGGGAGAGGCGTCAGTCATGGCTCCTAGAGAAAGGAAAGAAACTCCCGTTGACACCCCGAGGACTCATACATAGGCGACCAAGAGACACTCCAAAGGAAAGGTTGAGGTCGAAGAAGATGAATGTAATACCCGGCAGATTCAGACATCGGAATTTCTACCGTCCGGTGGAATTCGAGGATGTCAGAGGTTTCTAGACGGGTAAGAGAAGGTTTTCTACATTATTTGTACATATTTTAAAGGTTTAGAATGAAAAAGGAGTGAGTTTTGAAGAGCAAAGGCATTGGGGACAAAGGCCAGGTTCGGCTGCCGAAGGTAAGTTCGGCCGCCGAAAGTGCCCAATGTTCGGCCCCCGAAGGTTATGTTCGGCCCCCGAAAGTTGCATGGTTTTGCATGCAGTTTCGGCAGCCGAAGCTGAGGTGGTCGGTTAGTTGTGCACGCTCCTCAGTCCGTGGTTTGGCCAGGTGTTCACCTCCAGATCATGACCAGAGGTTAGGCCACGTCTCCCTTGACTCATCTGCAAGCTTTTATCAGCTTATGCAGAGGGTTGGTTGTGTCTAAGTGGTTTGAAAGGTTTTGAGAGAAAAGAAGAGTGTTGGAGGTGTGGTGAAGGTGAAGTCGTGGTGGCCATAGTTCAGAGTTCAAGTTGTTCCTCTTCTGGGTACAGGAGGTAAGGGAAGTCTGTACACTTGTTTTAATGGTTTTTAACAGCTTTTAAAGAAGATAGGGAAGTTTATGCATGAGTTGCATGGAGTTTTTGCTGTGTTTAATGGTGTAAGCATGTAAATGTGTTGTACTTGCTGTTTTGTTGGGGTTAATAGGTAGTTTGGACCCCTTTGTGCATGTACCAAAGTATGTGCAACTTGAGGAGTTGAGTTATGCATGTGGAGAGGAGTTGTTGCTTGGCAGAAGATGGTTGTGCACGAAGCTGAGTTCTGGATGAACTCAGGTTCGGCCGCCGAAGAAAGGATTCGGCCGCCGAACCCTGCGTGAAGGTGGTTTCGGCTGCCGAAGGTTGCCACCGAACATGCCTGAGTTTCGGCTCTGGAGAAGACATTCGGCCGCCGAAGGTGCTGCCGAAGGTGTTCTGCCCAGCTTTCTTTTGCATGCTTTGTGTGATTATTCCAAGAGCTTTTAGAGGGATTATAAGGGATTGTTTATGAGTTGTTTAGAGTATGTGTGGTGCCTCATTGACATCCTCCATTGTAGGATTGGACCCGAGGAACCGCAGAGGTTAGCAGTCGTAGCGGTCTCAGAGTTAGAGGTAGCCCAGAGGTAGCCAAGTAGAGGCTACAGGTGAGTGGAACTAACTGTACTATTTTACATTCAGAAATGACACGAATCTAGCATGATCCATGCATCATACAATGCCATGTTATATATTAGGTTGTATTGCATTAGAATCCACGAATATGCTGCATTGCATAAGCTGATATTGTGTGGATGAATGTTGGATGATCCTTAGCCCTTGCTAGAGCACAGATACAGAGTTATGGCATGAGATAGCCATACCAGGTCGCCCCTGGATAGTCCAGGTCGCTCCTGGTACTATGAGATAGACAGTTTGACCTGACTCAGATAGAGAAGTCCAGGTGAGGCCTAATCGCCCCTGGCACAATTGGCCTTGTGATAGAGCCAGGTAAGAGAAGTCCAGGTGAGGCCTAATCGCCCCTGGCAAGTTGGACATATTACTATATGTATACAGTAAAGGGCTATTGGTGACAAGTTCATCCTTGAGGTGATATGTTTGTGATGTGATACATTTCATGAGAGCATGTAATGAATGAACTGTTTTACTGTTCCTTCTCACTGGGCTGTAGTAGCTCATCCCACTCCCTTAACCCCAGTTTTGCAGGTTCTGAGATAGCTATGGGAAGTTAAAGTCAGCAGCGTACAGAGGAAAGTTATGCAGGGATGTATGCTGTAATAGCATAGTGGACATGATGTAATTAACAGATTAGTTGTCATGTCATGTATAGATATGTACTGTCATATACTGGATAGACTTATGCTTTCCCTAGTGTCACTGCTATAGTGTGATGTATGATTCATCCCTTGTACACAATCCTGTTATACGTTTCTTGATGAGAAATGTGTGAGTTAGGCTTAATGTATGGCTTCGATGAGATACCAGTGGGATGTGTTACAGATTGTGTTAATCCCTGGACCACAGCAGATAGTAGTCCCTGGTACAGGCCCTGAGGGCCATTTCGGATTGACATATCTGAGTCGCAGTGGTTAAGCCTACAGAGTTTTACAGGATTGTGAGTATTGTTTTGTATTATGAATGGGAGTTATCAGGTACACAGAGAGTATAGTTGGCTTGCTACGGGTCCCGGCGGCTTTAAGCCGATCTGGATCCTAGTGCCGGTGATGGTTCGGGCCGTTACAGAGGGGTACCGGTTTTCGAGTCGTTACAGATTGGTATCAGAGTATAGGGCCTCTAGAGTACGATGTGCTGAGTCAGTATACTCAGGGATCAGAGATATCTCACATCGGAAAGAGGTTAAGATGTCAGAGGTTTAGCACTTTCGAGTACGATGTGTTGAGCGAAGATGCTCAAGGTCAGATTTCCACATCGGAAAGAGGTGTTGTTTTGGATAGGAGGGAAAGCACAATAGGTAAACTCATGTCCAGTAGGATAGGATGTGGAGTCCTGTCTTGCATGATGATGTGAAATGCCATGATGAGCGACATGTGCATTATGAATATGTTTGATATGTGCTGAGGATTCATGTGTTCTCACATGAATCATTTGCTGATATTTTTGTGTGCTGTTGTGCTTTACAGAGGCAGGATGAGAGGAACTCGTCGATCTGCGAGATTGATTGGAGCTCCGCCGGAGGATGAGGACATGGATGCTCACCTCCCCGTTCTGCAAAGGGCAACATCAGATAGCTTAAGTAGCGAAGGTACATCAAGGGACCCTAGAAGGTCTATTGAGGAGAGTAGAAGGGGAGTTGTCCAGAGTGGTATGTCAGGGATTATGAGAGAAAAAGAGAAGGATGACCAGAGTAGAGAGGGCGGCTTTGGTATGAGCAGATTAGGAGGAGATATGGGTGAGTCCCAAGGAGGCACTCAGGCCTCGAGGTTTGTTCCACCTCAGTATCCACCCTACCAGTGGGGGGCAGAGTACCCGATGAAAGATACAGCAGAGTTTCCTAGGTATCACCCATATTCCACCTTTATGCCCTATCCTCCCTTTTATCCGCCATATCCACCATCATATCCACAGTATACCATGTTTCCACCCTTCTGTTGTTACCCAAGGTCAGTAAACCCTAACCCAGGGCAAGTTGCACTTCCTCCAACATTAGTAGAACCAGTAGCTCCAGTTATCCAAACACCTAAGCTTAGTTCACCTAGAGAAAGTATGGTGCAGCTGACAGATTATTTGAGGTTAGATGTTCCCCAATTTGAGACTGGTGATGACCCTGTGAAGTATCTTAGAATGGTTAAGATGATAACTGATGAGTTGGGAGTCAGTGAGAATAGAGCCATTCAAATGGCAGGGGTCACATTGCATTGTGACCAAGCAAGGGAATGGTTCAACCAGTATGTGGACCCGAGGGTAGAAAGCTTATCTTGGGAGCAGTTTGCTCATGAGTTTGTAGGAGGGGTTTTACCAGACAGATCAAGGGAGAGTCTCCATAATATAGTAGATATGGTACAGAAGAGGGAAGCTAGTACCAAACTTGCAGGGACAAGTGATGTTAATCTCTCCCCTCTGCATGAGGCTGATACAATGAGTAAGAAAGGAGGTAGAGGCCTCAGGAGATCAAAGAAGAATAAGTTCTGGAAGCAGATAAAGTCTGGTCTGGGAATAGGTGAGGGTTCGAGTTCTGGTTTGAATACCTCAAAATGTCCGAGGTGCGGTAGGCCGCACAAGGGAGTCTGTTTAGTAGGGACAACAGCATGTTTCAGGTGCGGACAAGAGGGGCACATAGCACGTGAGTGTTCCACCGCCACTTTGCTAACACAGTCCCAGCAGACAGTCTCAGACAGAGTGGCTCAGCCAGAAGCTCTAGCCATGGCGCAGGGCAGAGGCAGAAGGAGCGGGATCACTCCTTCTTCCACAGGTTCCCCAGGTGAAGGTCCATCAGTGCCAGCACGGATCTTCGCTTTGACGCAGCAGGAGACTGACACATCGGACATGGCGGTGACAGGTACTTTTCACTTCCATATGATTTGATGTGTTTGTTAATAGCGACTCTGATGTTTCGCTTTCCTTAGGGTCGTGAGAGCCGTCGAGAGTATGGGTTTGATAACTTCTGGGATTAGAATGTCCTCTTTGGGTCAATAGACTCAGGTGTGATCCGTCAGTGGCAGAGTTAGTCTGCCGATAGAGTTGAGTGCGAGTTTTGAGTAGATGCCTTCCAGCTGACCTAGTGGTTCTAGAGTGACGGGTTGAGGTCATTCTAGGGGTGGATGGGCTAGCTACTCATCGTACTGCCTTAGATAGCAGAGGCAGAGTAGTCAGGCTTTGAGACTAGGATGGATGGATCACAGGTAATGTGTGAGAGGACAAAATAGAGATGCCTAGAAGTGTTCGATCAGCCCTAGAGGCTCTTACGCGGTAGGAGAGGTTATCAAAGGTTTCTTGCTTGTGTCAGAGAACAGCGTAGTTAGTCAGATTAGAAGGGGAACAGTTGTAGTGCCCACAGCCAGAGAAAAGTTGTCGATAGGACCCAGACAAGTTATCAGGTGTACCACCCACTAAACGAAGAGAGTGAGAACGACGAATGGTAAAGATTGCACTACCAGAATGCGAGAGATAGGAAAAGCCAAATGAGTAATAGCGAGATAGTGAACCAGGAA
Source organism: Manihot esculenta (assembly GCF_001659605.2). Classification (NCBI taxonomy): domain Eukaryota; kingdom Viridiplantae; phylum Streptophyta; class Magnoliopsida; order Malpighiales; family Euphorbiaceae; genus Manihot; species Manihot esculenta. The sequence continues at coordinate 439,436 of NC_035175.2, read as the reverse complement.
AGATATTCGAGAGTGGTGCTATGAGATGCTTTTTATCCAGGTATAGGGAGAGTGATCTCTCATCTCCGAGTGCAGCCCTCCAGTATAAGAAATAATTCAGAGAATAGAGTAAGAAGTAGAAGAGTAAGAAAAGAATAAAAGTAAGTGAGATAGATCAGAATAAAAGGAAGAGAAAAGTAAATTAACTAGAGTAACAAAACAAAAGAAAGAAAAAGAATACGCAAACTAGAATGAAATAGAGAAAGAAAAGAGTAAGACTAAGGGTAAGTTCAGGAGGAGCTTTCAGTTTACTCTGGGATTCGGTGATAAATTGAGGCAGAGGAAAGGGTTAGCCTTTTCATTAGTACGTTCCCGAGAGAAGGTCCGTTACCTATAGTTCGGATCTTCACTCTGACTCAGTAGGAAACTATCACATCGAACACAGTGACGTCAGGTATGTTCACTTGTGGATGTTCGGATGTGTAGGTTGTTTGTTTTGAACCCGCGTATTTCTACTTTCTTGTGACTTAGTGAGCTGTTAATCGAGTGGGTTGGATGCCTTCTAGGCTTTGTTTTCTCTGGGTTAGTGGACCCGAGTATGATCCATCTGAGGCAGAGTCAGTCAGTCAGAGCAGTTTAGCGGTTGGAGTGAGTAGAGACTATCCAGCTGACCTTATGGTTCTAGAGTTGACTAGTTGATGTCATTCTAGGGCGGATTGGCTACTTACTCATTGTACTACTTGTGTCTGTATCTGTAGAGACAAGGTAAGAGAGTTCAGAGGCTAAGATGGATCAGAGATAGTCCGTGAAAGGGACAGAGTATAGGTGCCTAGAGGTTTGATGTCAGCCCAGTAGGCTCAACGGTACACAGGAAAGGGTATCAGAGAGTGAGCGAGTTTAGGAGTCAAATCAGGGAATCAGCCTCAACGCCCATTGCTAGTGAGTTCTAGATGGTTGTCCCAGACGAGCTGTCAGGTTTTCCATCTGTCAGGGAGTCAGAGTTTGGAATAGGAGGGGTGTCTGGACGCGGAACCATTTCTTTCCTTCTTTCCTGCTACCCTACAGCATGGCACCTGCAAAGAGAGCATAGTCAGCATAGTATAGAGAAGCTTGGTAGAAAAAGGTTATCCGACCTAGTACCCTCACCCTGGAATGTTCCAGTGTCAGTGTGAGAAACGAAGGATGAAACCTTGAGATTTTGTAACGACTGTGAGCAGTTACACAAAATCACTACCAAGGACAGGTGTTCCCACGCAGGATTCATAGTTTGTGGAGACAGCGAGTAGGAGCTGCTGATCCTCCACGATAGATCTAAGCGTTAGAGAGCGTCCAAAAAACCACAAAAGCCAGTATAGTAAAGAAGAAGAAAGGCGGGCAAGGATCAGAGTGCGCAGCAAAAGCGTAGAATCGTTCAGAAAACAGAGAAGCATGCCCAGTAGCTACTCAATGTAGTAGTAGCTAGAGAACATGGCATGAAGGCCAAGATCAGGGCATGTCTATTCCCTTGTGTTGTGTCACAAGTAGAGTGAGTGAGCGAAGCATATCCTGAGAGTCATTGCTCCTCTGACCGGAGTGAGTACAAGGAAACTAAGGGTAAAGATCTAGCGTAGGGAGAAAGCTAAGAAGAGCCAAAGAGAAAAAGAAAGGTAGCAGTCCGTATAGAGTATGGACATAGATTAAGCAGAGAAGAATCCACAGAGTCAGCAAATATGGCTACCCCGGGAGTATGTACTCCAGTGGTGTCTATGTCGCTTCTTCGAGGAAGGTGGTAGGCTTTCCTTATTTACTTGTGTGTATATGTGTTTGTTGTGTGAACATTCGAGGACGAATGTTCTTAAGGGGGGAAGAATGTAATACCCGGCAGATTCAGACATCGGAATTTCTACCGTCCGGTGGAATTCGAGGATGTCAGAGGTTTCTAGACGGGTAAGAGAAGGTTTTCTACATTATTTGTACATATTTTAAAGGTTTAGAATGAAAAAGGAGTGAGTTTTGAAGAGCAAAGGCATTGGGGACAAAGGCCAGGTTCGGCTGCCGAAGGTAAGTTCGGCCGCCGAAAGTGCCCAATGTTCGGCCCCCGAAGGTTATGTTCGGCCCCCGAAAGTTGCATGGTTTTGCATGCAGTTTCAGCAGCCGAAGCTGAGGTGGTCGGTTAGTTGTGCACGCTCCTCAGTCCGTGGTTTGGCCAGGTGTTCACCTCCAGATCATGACCAGAGGTTAGGCCACGTCTCCCTTGACTCATCTGCAAGCTTTTATCAGCTTATGCAGAGGGTTGGTTGTGTCTAAGTGGTTTGAAAGGTTTTGAGAGAAAAGAAGAGTGTTGGAGGTGTGGTGAAGGTGAAGTCGTGGTGGCCATAGTTCAGAGTTCAAGTTGTTCCTCTTCTGGGTACAGGAGGTAAGGGAAGTCTGTACACTTGTTTTAATGGTTTTTAACAGCTTTTAAAGAAGATAGGGAAGTTTATGCATGAGTTGCATGGAGTTTTTGCTGTGTTTAATGGTGTAAGCATGTAAATGTGTTGTACTTGCTGTTTTGTTGGGGTTAATAGGTAGTTTGGACCCCTTTGTGCATGTACCAAAGTATGTGCAACTTGAGGAGTTGAGTTATGCATGTGGAGAGGAGTTGTTGCTTGGCAGAAGATGGTTGTGCACGAAGCTGAGTTCTGGATGAACTCAGGTTCGACCGCCGAAGAGAGGATTCGGCCGCCGAACCCTGCGTGAAGGTGGTTTCGGCTGCCGAAGGTTGCCGCCGAACATGCCTGAGTTTCGGCTCTGGAGAAGACATTCGGCCGCCGAAGGTGCTGCCGAAGGTGTTCTGCCCAGCTTTCTTTTGCATGCTTTGTGTGATTGTTCCAAGAGCTTTTAGAGGGATTATAAGGGATTGTTTATGAGTTGTTTAGAGTATGTGTGGTGCCTCATTGACATCCTCCATTGTAGGATTGGACCCGAGGAACCGCAGAGGTTAGCAGTCGTAGCGGTCTCAGAGTTAGAGGTAGCCCAGAGGTAGCCAAGTAGAGGCTACAGGTGAGTGGAACTAACTGTACTATTTTACATTCAGAAATGACACGAATCTAGCATGATCCATGCATCATACAATGCCATGTTATATATTAGGTTGTATTGCATTAGAATCCACGAATATGCTGCATTGCATAAGCTGATATTGTGTGGATGAATGTTGGATGATCCTTAGCCCTTGCTAGAGCACAGATACAGAGTTATGGCATGAGATAGCCATACCAGGTCGCCCCTGGATAGTCCAGGTCGCTCCTGGTACTATGAGATAGACAGTTTGACCTGACTCAGATAGAGAAGTCCAGGTGAGGCCTAATCGCCCCTGGCACAGTTGGCCTTGTGATAGAGCCAGGTAAGAGAAGTCCAGGTGAGGCCTAATCGCCCCTGGCAAGTTGGACATATTACTATATGTATACAGTAAAGGGATATTGGTGACAAGTTCATCCTTGAGGTGATATCTTTGTGATGTGATACATTTCATGAGAGCATGTAATGAATGAACTGTTTTACTGTTCCTTCTCACTGGGCTGTAGTAGCTCATCCCACTCCCTTAACCCCAGTTTTGCAGGTTCTGAGATAGCTATGGGAAGTTAAAGTCAGCAGCGTACAGAGGAAAGTTATGCAGGGATGTATGCTGTAATAGCATAGTGGACATGATGTAATTAACAGATTAGTTGTCATGTCATGTATAGATATGTACTGTCATATACTGGATAGACTTATGCTTTCCCTAGTGTCACTGCTATAGTGTGATGTATGATTCATCCCTTGTACACAATCCTGTTGTACGTTTCTTGATGAGAAATGTGTGAGTTAGGCTTAATGTATGGCTTCGATGAGATACCAGTGGGATGTGTTACAGATTGTGTTAATCCCTGGACCACAGCAGATAGTAGTCCCTGGTACAGGCCCTGAGGGCCATTTCGGATTGACATATCTGAGTCGCAGTGGTTAAGCCTACAGAGTTTTACAGGATTGTGAGTATTGTTTTGTATTATGAATGGGAGTTATCAGGTACACAGAGAGTATAGTTGGCTTGCTACGGGTCCCGGCGGCCTTAAGCCGATTTGGATCCTAGTGCCGGTGATGGTTCGGGCCGTTACAGAGGGGTACCGGTTTCCGGGTCGTTACAATGAAGCAGATGATGTTCCGAAAGGTGTGGACTAGAAGCTAGTATAGGCGGTTCAAAGGTACTAGAAGGAACAAAAAGAGAACTACGGCATGGAGGATGCCTCACCTCTTTTAGAAGAAATCTAGGCAGAAACTTTTCCAACCAAGTTCAAGCTGCCTAGTTTGGACAAATATGATGGAACAACAAATCCCATAAGCCACCTGGCGATCTTCAGGATGATAATGCAGTTTCAGGATGTCAACAACTTTGTGTTGTGCCGAGTATTTTCGTCAACATTCGCATGTTTAGCTCATAAATGGTATCAACATCTGAGCCCAAGTTTGATTTAAAATTTTATGCAATTTGCTAGATCATTTAAATATCAATTTATTACTTGTATAACTCCCAAAAAATTCTCTTCTGACTTGTGAAAGATCCACCAAGGAGAGGACGAGTCACCAAGGAGAGAACAAGTCTCTAAGGAGTTTTATCTCACGGTTCAATGATGATGCGATACAGGTAGAAGAGTTAAATCATGAGATAGCATGTGGACCTTTGAAGAAAAGAACACGCAACCTCAAGTTCATAGATTCCTTAATAAAAAATTTAGCCACAACATAAAAATAGTTGATAGATAAGTCCAGAAGTATATCAAACTGGACAACAAAGTCCAAACATTAAGGGATGACAAGAGAGCAAATTAATAGCAAAATCAAAAGTTGGAGAGGCAAGGATGTGAAGGAGACCATAGGAGTTATCCCGTCTCCCGAAGGAGGAATGACCAAAGTAAGTATAAGAATTATACTTCACTAATGACTCACGGACGTATATTTTAATATGAATCTGAAAAAATGACAAGAAAGCTAGGTAGCCGCCCAAGCTTAATCCCGAGAAAGCGGAAAGACGAGATAAGACTAAGTATTGTCGTTTCCATGAAGATCATGATCATACGACAGAGGAGTGTTGACAACTGAAAGACGAGATCGAGAGGCTGATAAGGAACGACACCCTCCAAAAGTTCACCAATAAGAGTAGGAAAGAAAAGAGACCTAAACTCGAGGCAATAACTTTCGAAGCCACCCCTGATTGGGAATCGGTAGAGATTATTCATGTAATTACAGAAAGACCTAGTAATTATTACAGATAATAAGCAAGACACAGATGTAACAACCAGTCTGATAAGCTCGGTGAAGAGGGGAAAGGACCATTCACTCAGGGTCTTATAAGCCAGCTAACTGGCCAAGTCATGGAATATTTATAACCTAGTGAAATTTTATTAATAACAGTTAATGAGGTATTTTTTTTTATAGATATATGTGTTGTGCTCTTCAGTGATAAGAAACAATGAGATTGCATTCGTAAAAACAAAATTAAGGAGATAAGAAAAGGCCACAAGGCGGATTCCACCAGGCCAGGTTATAAGGCGGGTTCTGTTATACCACAATTCGAGTCTTGATCCTACCAATCAAGGCCACAAGGTGGGTTCCACCAGGTCAAGTCACAAAGTGAGTTTCGCCAGACCACAATCCGGACATTGGTCCCACTAATTAAAGCCAGAAGGCAGGTTCCACCAGGCCAAGTCACAAGGAGGGTTTCGCCAGGGCAGGTTCCACCAGACCATAATCCGAGTGTTGGTCCCACTATTCAAGGCAATAAGGCGGGTTCCGCCAGGTCAATTCATAAGGCAGATTTTGTAACACCCCTTACCCTATCAAAGTGTAGACAGAGCAAGGAATATCACAAACTATGCCTCTTTTGATATATCCAGACTAAACAATTTCCTTTATCTGTAACTACCAAGTTTTAGGTAGTCCAAGCAATTTTTATAAGGTGAATAAAGTAACTGTGAGATTTTAAACCAAAATTTATTTTGGCAGAATTTCCTCTATTTCATAAGTACTTTAACCTGTAATACATATGAAAATCACACTTATAATTACACTAACAACTGTCATTTGATATCTTACTATTCCTTGATTTACATAATCTTTACAACTCACTCTATTAAATATGTACATTCCAAAATATAACTGTATTATGACTCAGAGACTCAAAACAACCAGCTATGATAATGGCTTTGATATCTGATGTAGACCTCTGATGAACTCTGCGTATCTACTTTATCTATAACCTGCGTGAGGTAAGAACCAACACGCTGAGCTAATGCTCAGTGGGTGATAGAAAACAAATAACAAAATAAAGCAAACAAGTTCACTTATACAGATAATCAAGTAAACAATTTTAAGCTAATCAAAAGTTGTTAACATTCACTGATAATTTCACAAAACAAGTATCAACCTTAATTAGGTCCTTAGCCCTTATAACCACATAGTAGGGTCGACTAGGTAGATAAGGAATTATAACGGTAGGCACAGGGTGCCGAATGGTAGGCTCAGAGGCCAAAACTGTGATAGCAGGGCTTTGTGGCCGTGCTTATGAGGTACCTGATATGTAACCTCAAATATAGATCATGTATCGGCAGCAGTACTGCGAACTCTGTATGTTTATATGGCATGCCATACCCTTAAGCTAAAATCGACTCCTATTACGTTTACCAGGGCCAAGTATCATTAATTCAATGTAAATACACATCATTTGAAGCTATTTGAATTCATTTCCAAAATACACATATCATATGTCAAAGTAACAAGATGAGAAATTCATGGCAGTTTAGAGTTAAGCTAGCACCTCCCCTAATGCCACTTACTCTAGTAGTAAAATAGCCTAACCCTACCTTGTGATGGCACTACTCTAGCTATGGATTTGAGGATGTTACAGATTCTGTCATACTACAATTCATGTGTTGGTCCTACTAATTAAGGTCATAAGGCAGGTTTCACAATGTTATATCACAAGGCAAGTTCCGCCAGACCACAATCCGGGCATTGGCTCCACTAATCAAGACCATAGGGCAGGTTCCGTCAGGACAGGTCACAAGGCGGATTCTGTTAGATCACAATTTGAGCATTGGTCCTATTAAATTAGACCACAAGGCGAGTTTAAGTCAGGCCAAAAAATTGGACATTGGTCCTACTAATCAAGGAATTCGTACCAAGCCACAAGGCAGGTTTTGCCAGGCTCAACTACTGGGTGTTAGTCCCTTATAAAAAATTCTAAGGGTTTTGACACCTAAGGCCACAGGGCGAGTATAAGACAGACTAAAAGGTCAGGCATTGGTCCCATTAATCCTGTTTTTCATCAAGACTCGCCCTCCCCTGAAGAGGTAAAGTCTCGACACAAAGATATCATTAGCAGGCACAACCCAACATATCTCCATTATACTTGTAATCGTGGGATCACTGACTTTTCAGCTGGCGAGATCCCCTATCAAGCAGCCAACCACATCATCGCCGAATTATCAGAAAATACTATATTTATTCCATATTGTTACAGTATAAATGGATAATAATCTCAAAGACAAAGATATGCTATTCTATTACACTACTCAAATTTTAAGTAATTTATTGCATTTGCTCTATTCTCCAATATATTGACTTGAGTATCGGAGTGCCTGCTACCCACCACCTCACTTTTTTTTTTACGGGTCTTTCCAGTCGCATTAACAATTAAGGAGGCATTATTTTTCAAAAGGTCTAAGCTTCAAGTTTATCTAATGTGAAAATTAGACTATGATATTCTGAGATCCAGATGATAGAATTTTTGTGTGTGTGTAAGCTTGATCCTTGAGAAGGATCTCCCTCTCCTTTTATTCCTTTCTTCTTGCTTGCTAATGACGCTTAACGGCCTCTCAACTACAGTGACACTCATCTCTGTCAGACAGGACCGTATGTACAGTAGTGTCAGTCTTCCTATCTATGTCAGGCGGCCATTTAATGCTTTTCAGTATGCATGTAGAAAGGGTTGCGGGAGCCGGTTCTCATCCCATCCCATCCCATCATTGGGCTGGTTTTCTTTTTTTTTGGCTTGGACTCATGTACGATTCGGTCTGCCATGCATTCTGGGGCCCGAGCAGGTATGTCCGGGGTCGTTTCGAGCTCTGGATCTAATCTACTCTTGTGGGTCCTGATTCGGCTAGGGAAAGTGTATTATCATACTATATTAGTAAATTAGGTTTTCTTAGGAATTGAGGGAATGAAAGAGTAAATGTAAAACTATGGACCATTTTATTTCTTATATTCTAATTTTACAAATTTAAATAAAAAAGAATCAAGTTTATAGTAATTCGAATGGGAACGGCTGTAACAACCCCAAATGCATGACGAACTGATGGTTACTGCTACTGTACTTTGCCCCCTCCTTCGATTAAGCGATCAAAATACTTGAAAGTCAGAGGCCAATTCATCTCCGGTGAAATCATTCACCAAAGGGTCCACGTGTGGGCCTGATTTTATTTCCTGGAGCCCACGCTATATTCCCTCTTTTGAAGGTGCCCAAATCACCGTTCATCTCAACGTTTACTGGGACCCGGTACCAACATTCCTATCCTATCAATTCAAATCGGTAAAATTGTCCTTCCTTCGACACTCCGCCCCCTCCTAAAACATCACAGCATTTCTCCCTCCTCATGGCTCTCTCTATAACCTCAAAACCTCGACAATCCAACACCAGCAATGGCGAGATCCAAGAGATGGAATTTTTCCTCAGATTCGACGTGCTATCTGACTCCTCCGACCACCATTATGTTAACGCCAACGCCACCACCAAACACAGCGCCGTTGATTGCTTCACTAATCTCTCTAGTGGGGTCTACAAGAAGATCATGCAGGAGTGGAAAATCCTCGAGAAACACCTTCCCGATTCAATCTTTGTTCGGGTTTACGAGAATCGGATCGATTTATTACGAGCAGTGATCGTGGGCACCGCCGGTACACCATATCATGATGGACTCTACTTCTTCGACATTGCTTTTCCGTCCGATTATCCGTCCCGGCCGCCTCATGTTTATTATAGATCATATGGGTTGCGTATTAACCCAAACCTATACGCGAACGGGCGGGTCTGTTTAAGCCTTATAAACACGTGGCCTGGTAGGAAGAGCGAGAAGTGGAACCCCAGTGAGTCCACGGTGCTCCAGGTTTTGGTCTCGATCCAAGCTCTTGTTTTGAACGAGAGACCATACTTCAATGAGCCGGGTCATGGCATGTGGCCTGGTCGGATCATATGGGAGAAGAGATCGAATTCCTACAACGAGGATGTGTTTGTTTTATCTTGCAAGTCAATGCTGTTTCTGCAGCGCAGGCCACCTAAGAATTTTGAGGGTTTTGTTGCTAAGCATTTTAGAGAGCGAGCGAACGTGATATTATCGGCTTGTAATGCTTATGCAAGTGGGCGAGCTAGAGTTGCATACTACCCAACTGATGGGTCATCCTCGAGCGCTCCTATTGTTGAAGTATCGGATAAATTCAAGGGATTAATTGCACAGTTGTATCCTGAGCTGGTTGCAGCTTTTACCAGGAGTGGGGCTTCACGGGAGAAGTTGATCGAGCAGTTCAAGGTGGAGCGAAAATCGGCGTCGTATAACACCCAGGTGGTAGTTAAAAAGAAGACCGAATCCGAGAGTGGGGTTGCGAGGAGGGTTTTGGGGAAATTAAAGAAGGTTTTGGGATTGAAGAAGAAAAGTGGAAAAAGCAGCAGCGTAAAAAAGAAGACGGTGCCTTCTTGAGGGATGCGAAATAAAAGCAGCAAGGAGGGACCCCTTTGGGAATTTTATTTGCTTAGTTAGGGCACTTTAGAGAAGGTGAATTAACGGATAGGTTTTTGAAATTTGATGATTATTAGTTTTACAAGGTATATATTCGACTCTTTTAACTGTTAAGCACATAAAGTATATCAATGTGACGCTTTGTTAAGAGATATATATCAATGTGATGATGCTTTGTTGAAGCAATGCATGGCTATTTGTTAAAGGATTTCGGTGGTCAATAATCAATCTTCATTGCAATGCATGGCTATTTGTTAAAGGATTTCGGTGGTCAATAATCAATCTTCATTCTTACAACACTTGGCGTTACACATTACTTGAATAAGAATTATCAAGAAATATGAAAATTTGTCATTGAAATTGCCGTGTGAAAAAGGAATAAATAGTTAATGACAAAACAATAAATTTACATATTTCCTTAATTCCAAGTAATTTTGGACTAAAAATATGGAAAAATAAAAAGGGTCAAGTTAGCATACAAGCAAGTTTTCCTTGCCAAAAAAAGCCTGATTCCAGAATCCTTGTAAGTTCAGGTTATTGAGATAAAGATATCTGATGACTTCTTATCATTCCATGGGACTTGAAACCTCAGAATTCCATTGCTCGACCACTCAAATTCCACTTTCTTTCTGTTCAGCATAACCTCCTTGGGTTTTTCACTTGCTCATGACCTTGATCTTTACATAAAGAACGCTTTCTTGGCAACCATAATCCAGAAACTCAGTTGCTCCTCCACTGTTCTCGAGGCCAATTGTTGCAATTTTACCTCTCATTGAGCTTTCCAGTGAAAGGAGGGTTGGAGTATGATCTTAATCTGATCTTTGGACTTGACTGTACGAAGATTCAGACCTGCGAAGGTAAATTGTTAATCGTTCAGGGTTTGGGTACATAGCTGCGAAATCTTTTTGCTCCCATTCAACGTCAGCTGGGGATACCACACCAGACATTGATTTGCTACATTGTGGGTTGGCCGTAGGCCTTGCATTTATGCTCTTCAGCATGCCAGCCTGCCCCTTGGCAGTTGAATGCACCCACCATCCCAGCATACTGCATTTAGCAGATTGAGGCTTCAAGTAACATGAAATATAGAAAACAACTAAGTTCTCTAAGCATATGAATGTTGCAAATTACCTTGTTTATATTCCAAGTTTTGAGCAAGGTCTTGCCATCAAAAAGTGGGTTTTCAAGGAGGCAATCTCTAGTTGGAAGGGCATAACGTTGGCATCTGAGTATTGCTCAATCAGGAAGTACCAGCTTCCTCAGGAGATTAAAATTATGGTGACCAACTTTGTCACTGACATACACAGGTGCACCACATATTGTTCTTGATACAGCATGAAACTCTGCAGTGGAACATGCCCCAATCAGGCTGAACAAATTGCCCCTGCCACAAGCTGTTGCAGCTGCAGTGGATCATGTGGACTTCTTGCAACCGGTAAACTCCCATGGGGTCCTCAAGGGTATTATTGTTCACATTGTCAAAATGCAAAAAACCACTATCAAATTCACCAACTCTGCCTATGGAAATCTGTTTTTTCGCCAGAAAAAAGGAAATCATTGCATTGCTTCATACTTGCAGTTAGTCCAGTTTCTCGGAAATTCTATCTCAATGCCTATAACGACCCGGAAGTCGGACCGCTACTGGCGCTAGAATTCAGATCGACTTAAGGTCGCCGGAACCCATAGCAAGCCTACTATGCTTCCTGTGTACCTGATAAAATCCATACATGTTTATACATTTTCACAAAAATTTAAACTTTTCGTATATCAAGCTCGACCTTTACATGCATCATAAACTGTATACATAAAACCCACACTAGAACTCTCATCAAATGCTCTAGTATGGTAAACATCACATGCCTCAAGCTTGGTTCATCATAACTTATCATTAAAACTTTTACATAAAGACCATGATAAACAGGGATATACAAAATATAAATTAGGGCAAAACACAAATCTAATCCATTACATAGTACATGTCCATCACTATTCTATTACATAAACTTATACCAGCCCCTAGCCGACTTCCCGAGCTATTCTTGACCCTGCAAACCTGGGATTAGAGGAAGGGATAAGCTACAAGAGTCTAGTGAGCAGAACGTAAAAATAGTTTAATAAACATATGCTTTCATGGAATACATCACAACACAAACAATACACATCAAGGATGGACTTGTCACCAGTAACCCCCTACATATCCCAAATCAATGCTCGGCCCTCGACGGAGCTCCTCAGGACTTTCTCTTAAACATAACATAACATATCTAACTATGCCAGGGCATAGAATGGGCAGCCCTGGTCTTTCTCTTACATAGTGCCAGGGCGCGTAGAATAGGCAGCCCTGGTCTTCCGTATCCGTCATAACATAACCTGCTCGAGGGCTAGTGGGTCATCCAATATCCATCCACAACAACAGCAAGTATGCAATACATCATATTCGTGAATTCTAATGCAAGCAACCTATTACATAACATGGCATTCGTGATGCATGAACATGCTTAAAAAGTTTGATTACTTTAAAACAATATATTAGTTTAGTTCTACTCACCTCTGGCTTACGCCTGATTAAAACTGAAGCAGCGGACTCACTGCTGATCTCTACAGTCTCCCAGGTCCGATCCTACACAGATGGACTCCCATGAGAGACCAAACATAGCTAAAACATGACTCCATACAACTCCCTAAAAACCCCCTAAAACATCACAAAACATGCATATAAAACAAGCAAAGGAAGGCTGGACAGGGGACTTTCGGCGGCACCTTCGGCGGCCGAAGGTCCTCTACAGATCCGAAAGTCGGGGTTCTTCGGGGGCAGGTTCGGCGGCCGAAGGTTCTCCACAGATCCGAAAGTCAGGGACTTTTGGGGGCGGGTTCGGCAGCCGAAACTCCCTTACAGATCTGAAAGTGCATGCTTTCGGGGGCAGGTTAGGCGGACAAAAGGCTGCCTCCCATGCAGGTTCGGCGGCTGAACCCTGCTTCGGCGGCCGAACCTGGGTTCTTCAGAATGGCAGAACCCGATTCTGCCCCATGCATTTTAGCCCCAAAACTCTCCAATCCTCACATCCAACTTCCCACAACATGCATTCTCACTCCAACATGCATAAGGGGTATAAAAACTAGCCTAAACCCCAACAAACGACAACAAAACACAAGAGAGAGCATACATTCATCAAGACCTAACTCAAAGCCTATAACCTTAGATCTAGCCATATCATACATTTTTAACCCTTAACCCTTTCTAAAACTTACTTAAAACATATAAAAAGGCAAGAATCTACACTTACCTCTTGAAGATCTAAGGTAGATGCAACCCAAGCTTGGAGTTGAGGAGAAACAGTCTCCCAAACTTTAAAGTCTTTGATCTAAGCTCAAAACTTCAAAAACAAGCGAAAACTCATGAAAATTTGAAGAAAAAACATAAAATCATCAAAGGAAGGGGCAAAAACTCACCTTTGCCCGAAAATGGAGAGAGAAACTCCCCCATTTTCGGACTGGAGGCCTCTTATAGGTGGTTGGCCAGACTATCTTCGGGGGCCGAAAGGAGAGCTCCCGCGGCAGCACCATGTTGGGCGGCCAAACCTGGGCTTGTCCCTCAAAAATATTTTTCTTTCATTTTAAAACTTTAACTCAAAACCAAATAATAAAATCATGAAAAACATTTTGTAAAAACATATTTTATCCTTCTAAGAGGTTCCGGTATCCGATATTCCAGATTCCAACGGGGATTCCGTCGGAAGGTTCGAATTTCGACACCGGAGTCTAGCCGGATATTACAAATACCAACAACAGCAAGATATGAGTACATGGCCTCGTAGACTCTTCTGCTTGATTAGGATTGACAAGCCCATATTTCAACTTGAACAATCATATCTACAGCCGACTCACGCATATTCTGTTACAGCCCCAGCAGCCAATTGGCATCCAGGCCAATAGTCCCAGGCCAAACCCCTCCCCAAGCACCGGATAAAGCATGCCACACATGAACATCATCCAAGCTCAGAAGGCCTGGAATATCAGCTCCTTCTGCCTTTAGCTCCCTCATCATCTTGGCCTACTCAATCATCTCCTTGAATATATATCATAGAACATAGAAATTAAGTTCAAGGACTTGAATAAGGATCAGATGCAAGTCAGAACAATTGGAACCAATCCACATACTGGGCAAAATGCTAAGGAATTTACGATCAAAGAGCTTCCCAATAGGTTCCACATCCTGTCAAAAGGTTCTTTCACGGAAAAACCAAGAAAGGCTCCGTTTTTGGATTTAGAAGCCACCGATTTGAGAGTATGTGGAGGAATGTCATCAGCATCAGAAAAATGGACAAGTGAAATGAAGAAGACAGTTTTACATTTCTGGGGGCATCATTTTTTTTTTAAACTTTAGAGAATTATTATTATTATTATATATATAATTTTATTAAAACAAGAAAAATAAAGCAGAGTGTTACTAGCAGAAATGGCCATGGAAAGATTGTATGGGTGAGCCGGCACAAGAAGACCAGCATAACAAGGCTCGTACAAGCCCACAGTGAGCACATTTCTCCATTTAAGTATACACGAGACGACCAGTTACACAAGAGTCCATTATTCTTTGTGATCCAATCCAATATTAGTTTTCCGGCCCAAAAAGAGTAAATACCATAACCATATATGTGAGTTGTCACCGATATGTTGATGGCTACAACTCCTTCCTCTATAAAACAAAGGAGCCATGACCCAAGAGACAAGTGACGAACAACTGAACGCTGGGGCTTACTACAATCCAACACAACACCAACAAACAATAGCATGTAATCCTTCATGCCATGGCTAAATACCCGATTCAGGCACGGTTCCAAGGATTTCACTTTGAAATTTTGTTCCTAAAATTGTAACCATATAGGCCCCGTTTCATGCTTGCTCATCTCTGTGCTTTCAATAAGTGCGCAGAGACCCGGCTCTAGAGAAAATTTGGATGCAATGTCTCCCAATGCTCCACATACTCACAGTTAGAGAAGGAAAATCTGATGACCAATTTGTTTGTTTAATAAGACCACAGAGACACAAGTCTTTGTTTCGATCAACATAGCGAACAAGAGACTGTTTGCCGGGTCAATTTGATGTCAACTTCTTGGTTATATGGCAGGCCTGCACTAGCAAATGGAAGAGTCAATTCATGTCTAAGGTGTGCTGAGAAGGGCAAGCTATGAAGGTGGCTACTTGCTAGGCATGTGAGAGACTAACATTAATGATAGATTGAATTTTCTCAATATTAGAACATGGGTTTGTGATTTTTGAAGTGAAGGGACTCTCATTGTCAAGTTTGCCATCATGTGCCCCAGAATGATGCTAAGAGGTAAAAACAAGAAGCAACAATGTATGGCAATAGAAGCTTTTTCCAATTGTTCTTTTCTTTGGGCAACAAAAGCAAACAAGTGGTTGTCACAATCTTTGTTTTTCAATTGTCTCCACACAGTAAAGCAAAACCATTGCCAAACGAAATCTCAAGATGTCAAGTTTTCCCCAACTGTTTACATAGAAACTCAATGAAAAAAAAATCAACATGAAATCTTCAAGCAATTGTATTACATTGTTACCGTATAAATAAATGTATTGGCTCGTCATGTCCTCGTGAAAAATCTATTAGCAATCTCATATTTACTTTAATAATACTACATCTGTTTCACGATACATCCTTTAACATTTATTCACCAAAATCAATAAAAATAATTAATAGCCTTAATTATATAAAAGGTTATAATAATTTATCTAAAATATTTTTAGATAGTGATTTTTTTAACATATTAATATTAAATGATTTAAAAACTAATAAGGATGGTATAAAAATTAAAAATTAATGTTACTTTAAAATCTCAAAATAAATTTATAATATGAAATAAGAAAAATTTTCAAAAACAACATTTAAATGGAATGAATTTATTTTTAATTTATAAGCCGATGAAATCAACTTATAAACTGCAAAAAAAAAAAAAAATTAAGAGTATAAGCATTAGACTTATAAGTTGGTTTGATCAAATAATTTACCAAATTGTCCTTGTTTAATTTTAAAACTTCACTTTGTATTTTATTTAATATTTTTTAGCAATTTTAATAATAAATATAATTATAAGTTAATTATTACTAAACATGTTAACTATTTATAAATCACTTATAAATATTTTAACCAAATATATAATTACTTAAAATTTTAAATGTTTATAAGTTTTAAATAATTTATAAATAATTATTAAAGTAATTTTTAAAAATTAAACCAAACATTTTTGTAATATTTAATATGTGAAAGCTTATTCAACATATCAAAATTAATGTGACATCAAAGTATGTGCAATTTATAACTTAATTTTATAGATAAGATAGTTACAATTTTTGTAAAGTTGAAGGTAAAATGTTAATAAAATAAAACTAATGGTGCAAAAGGAATGTTGATGTGAAATAGTTTTCTTTGACCATAAAAATTATCCTTGACCATTTTTTATTCTCCCATGACAAAGAATCTATAATGGTGGCCTAATGACACAGAGCTAATTTCAAATTGGCTTGGTGGGGAGGACTTGTGGATCAAATTTCTTTGCAATTTGTTGAGTGGTAAAATTCATCCACCATTAATCTAACTGTGATGCGTGAGTAAGTGCTTGTGTTGCATTACCTAGAGTCCAGACTCCAATTGTCAATCCCAAAGGAAACAGAAAAATGGGCATAATTAATCTGAATAAAAGTTGAACTTCATAGAAATTGGTAAATATGTGATGGGTTCATAGAGAAGCAAGTATACTCGTTTTTTCAACACTCGAAGAAACATAGAAAAACAATCTAACTCAGGCCTAAGTTTCTATCAACTCTGGTTAAGTAGAGTTTGGCCCAAATTCAGCAATCAGTTTTATTCTGGAATCGAAGTGAAATTTTTTTCCTCCATCCGATCCATTACTGCTTAGTTCTTACCAGTGGGCAGTAACGAGTAGAAGTAGAAAAGTAGAAACTCAAACCGAGTCATGAAAATTCACCAAAGTAAAACTTAAAGCTTGGGACTTGAGAGTCACAGATAGTGGCACCCTTATGAAAGTTTTCACTTTCACCCGCAAGTTAAAAAGACGAGAGAAAAACAATTCCATGGAAAAACACATAAAAAGAAAGAATGTAAGCTAAAGAGGCATCGCAAGAAGAACACTCGCTTTTTGCGTACCTCGAATTGATGGTTAACGCACCAGAATACAAACAAAAGACATTGAAAACAACACCCAACAGAACTCTTCCCTACACCATCTCCTCCCAACAATGGCATGATCCTTTCCCTGTTCCTCTACCACCGGGCACCACCCTCCATCATCACCACAACCCTTCTCTCTTCTTATCCTGTACACCCATTTTCTTGTCAAAGATAAATTTGTTCATTCCATCAACGTCTCAGATTGGGATATCTTGGGAGATGCGATTGGGTCAGCGTAACTGAGAGATGTGGGATGCTTCAGGCATTAATGAATCTGCTTTCTTTATGTTTTAGGCCTTTTGGGCTCGGTAGCTGCACTAGTGGCAAGTTTGACTCTGCTGGTGTTGGTAGAGAAAAGAGAGACGGGTTGCTTTGGTATAGAGATACTGGAAGATATGGGTCTGGGGATTTTTCAATGGCTGTTATGCAAGCTAATCAAGTACTCGAGGATCAGTGCCAGATCGAGTCTGGATCGTTCGGGACTTTTGTTGGTGTTTATGATGGTCATGGTGGTCCTGATGCCTCTCGCTATGTCTGTGATCACTTGTTCAGGCACTTTCAAGGTCGGTTACTTTTCAAATTTCACGAATCCTCTTCATTTCTATATGGATCATTCCCCAGCTACCTATTTGGTTGCGTTCGTTTGTGGTTTTAAATCAGCCAAGTTTCAGAGAATATTTGGGGGTTCATGTATTGGAAACTGATAGCATTGATTCTCAAACCAATTTGTTTTCCTCTCTGAGATTTTGAAAGCTATGGTTTTGGTTCGACGAGATTCTATCATATAAAATTAAATTAGATAAGCTTTTTTGTTTATTGAACTAAAAATCACTTGAGCCTTTTATATTGGATTTCAAAAGGGTGAGTTTTGCATGTGTTTTTGATAGTTTGTCTTTTTTGCTTTTAACATCTGAAAAGAGTCCAATTTTGGAGTGGTCACATGTTTGATTCTTCTTTATGCTCGTTATTTCCATTGGGAGATTGTTTTGATTGGATAACTGTTCAGAGTATCTGGTACAGTGAAAAAATTGGAGGAGAGTGGCTCAGCGTCAGTTATTCTTTCTTTACCATATGGGAGCGGCTCTAGTTAAACGGTGTCCGACGGAACGTTTTGTATAGTGTTCTATTTCTTCATTTTTTTTCCTTCTCTTCACTGGAGTGTACTGCAGTTTTTCATTTGGAAAGCTGAGAAAATCTTACCAAAACTCTCAATGCATAAAAAATACCTGCATAAATACTGGATTCTGCTCAATGCTGATGGCTTTGACACTAGTGCCAGTGGTAAATTGGTAATAGAGGGGCAAATACATTCCACCTTCAGTCTTTTTAAAGTTTTATAAAAGTTCTCTTTGGCTTTATTAGCGAAATTTTTCTTCTTGTTTTAGTTTAAATGAGGAGCTGGTCTTATGTTGGCATTCTTAGGCTTTGTGGTTATGCAGCAATATCAGCTGAGACACAGGGAGTTGTGACATCAGAGACTATTCAAAGAGCTTTTCAAGCAACCGAAGAAGGGTTTACTGCTCTCGTGTCTGAGTTATGGACTACTTATCCCCAAGTTGCAACTACTGGATCTTGCTGTCTAGTTGGAGTCATATTTCAGCAGACTCTCTTTGTGGCAAACTTGGGAGATTCTCGAGTCGTGTTAGGGAAGAAAGTTGGCAGCACTGGTGAAATTGCTGCTATTCAGTTATCAACAGAACATAATGCAAACATTGAGGCCATCAGGCATGAACTTAAGGAGTTGCATCCAAGTGATCCCCAGATTGTTGTTTTTAAACATGGAGTTTGGAGAGTAAAGGGGATTATTCAGGTTGTCTCAGAAACCATATTTATCCTTATACTTTGCGTCATCAATAGGTGCTTTTGGAAATTCTCCTTGTTTCTCAGGCATATTCTGTATCTTAAAATGTTACTTTGATGTTTGTGTTAGTGCTGAGAAATTATGCAAAAAATTGATTAGATATCTTTAGGTATTGGGCTGTGACAAAAGCAAAAGTTATATTTCTAGTGTTTGTGATTCAGTCAAAATGCTTCTAGGAACTCATTGACCATTTATTATAGCTAGTAATACGAACAAATTTCACTGTTCTTTCTTTGCACTGTAGGATAGTATGGATGCCTGATGGGAGAGAGTCTCAGAATTAGTAGAAGCTAAACCACAGAGCAGAATAGTATATGGCATTGACAAAACCATGCAGTAAAGTTCTGTATAAGTATACTATGGGATTACATTCTTTAGGTAGAACTATAGGTTCCTTTTGTTTGTTGGAAGTGATGAATTAATACATTTGAGGATGTGAGGTAATTTCTTATAAAAAGACAAAGGCCAATCAGTTGTTTGAAAATTTTGTGATACATTGTTTATTGATATTATTCAAGTAAAAAAGCGTATTTGATCTCTCTTTTCCCCTTTGCCCTGACAGATGTATGTTAATATGGAAGTCAACTGAGTTATGTAAATTTCTTGCACATTTTATTTTAGATGAATATCTTCGTCTAGTTTCTAAATTTTTATTGTTTCTTCACAAGTAGAGATCTTACGTCCCAAGCTTCAATCATTTTGTTTGATGCAGGTTTCTAGATCTATAGGCGACCTGTATATGAAACATGTGCAGTACAACAGAGAACCAATTAATGGAAAATTCAGACTTCCTGAACCAATGAACATGCCTATCTTGAGTGCTAATCCAACTATCATTTCCCATCCTCTCCATCCGAATGATTCCTTTCTTATTTTTGCATCCGATGGGCTTTGGGAACACTTGAGTAATGAGAAAGCTGTGGATATTGTCCACAGTTATCCACATGCAGTAAGATTTTGTCCTCTTTCTCCTTTTTTTTTTCCCCCTCCAATCATTCTTGTGTGCACTAAAGTTGAATCCTTACTTGTGCATCTGCTTATTTTAAGTGTCTAATCCATATAACACTTTAACCTATATTAAGCTACTCTATATCTAATTTTCCACTCAGCCATTACATAGAAGATAGAACACTCAGGTACAATTTATGGATGATAAGAGTAGGACATGTTCCAGAAAGAAGGGATATTTTATTGCATTTATGCCAAATTATAGACGCTTACTTCATTCTTCACATGCATCCTATCTTTGACATTAGAATGTCTCAAGGGTGGCGGGCAGCATGGTGCCATGGTGATTGTCAGTTGAATTCATGGCTGTAATTAGGCATAAGTAGTATGATATTAAGCTGTAATTGGTATAGGTGGACTTACTGGCTTAGGCATCATCTGTAAGATCTCAAGAAATCAGTCAATAAGATTAAAAGGAGTATATTTTTTAGAATTTTATATTGTATTTATGTGTGTTGGTTGAATTGTTTCAGCATATGTTGGTATTTAAATCCTCAAAGCAGTTGAATTGTCAATTGTTGACTAGGATTTCAAGTAGCCGAGATCCTAGACTTGTGATGTTTTAATTACATGTTTACCTTCTTATCTTTTCTTCAACGGGCAATGTACAATTGGGACGTAGTTGAGTGTACATTTAGATTTATAATGCAGATATGAACATATTGAAATTTGTTTCTCTCTCGCTCTCTTCAAAGTAAATAGTCCAATTTAAAGATAGCTCTAACTGATAACTATTGGGTTATGCTATTGGCCTCGTGCAATATTGGCTTGTATTCATTGAACTTTTTCTAATGCAGGGAAGTGCCAAAAGGCTTGTCAAGGCTGCACTCCAAGAAGCAGCAAGAAAAAGAGAGATGCGGTATTCAGATTTACGTAGGATTGACAAGAAGGTTCGACGCCACTTTCACGATGATATAACAGTCATTGTTTTATTCTTAAATCACGATCTTATATCTAGAGGCACAGTGCAAGACCCTCCACTTTCTGTACGAAGTGCTCTGGAACACTGATCATTTGAAAACTCGTTCACGTATTCTCTGCTTCCTTTGCTCTGTTAAGTTCAAGACGGATGCTACTGGATACTAATGCTGAGACATGCTCTTCTTTATTGATTTGGAGTGCACTGACAAAGCTGTTGTTGTACTACTGGATACTAATGCTGAGACTCACTTGTATAATGTTGCTTCGGTAGAAAATTACTTTTGATTTGCTACATATAGCCCATGTATACCCTTTTATAATGTAATCTACTTGTTCCCAGACTCAGTTTTCGTATTTCTTTTCAACTTCTCATGTTATTACTGTCTTAAAAAAAATAGAGAGAAACTATCTAAATGCTTTCAACTCCTGACGTTATTTAATACCATCCAAGAAGCCCTCTCTGAGAGGACTTGAATTCTTTGATTTAATATATCATATATATTGGAAATCAAATAATTTCACATCCACTAAAAAGGGAAAAAGAAAAAGAAAACGACTTGTCGTTCTCTTAGGATGATTGTCACTCGGAAAACGGGTCGAAGGATCCGACTTAAAACTGACGGACTGAGAATTGTTAATTCCAAAAAGTAGGGGCAATTCGGGAATTGTGTTAGTCCAATTGAGTTCTTTCGCGGTGAATCGCACCACACCAGTGTCTTCACCAGCGATTCAAATTACTGATTATTCATGCATCGTTCTCTCTTCTTTCGAGTTAACAATTCCTGCTTGTTCTCTCTTTAATTATGTCTAGGAAATCAAATTCCAGCTTCCTATTTCTATATTATGCGTCGATTCTCACGCTTAGTCTGCTCTTGACTCGGTCTCATTCAGCGCCACAGGCTTTCAGGAGAGACCCTGGGCATCCTCAGTGGCATCACGGCGCCTTTCACGATGTCAGGGACAGAGTCCGATCAGACGTCCGCCGGATGCTCCACACTCGCGCAGAGGTGCTTCCCCTGAAAAAAGATCTATACATGTTCTATCATTTTAGATTTTACTCATCGTAGCTGTTAATTTCATTGGAGATGTTTTATGCAGGTGCCGTTCCAAGTACCATTGGAGGTGAATGTGGTGCTCATTGGATTCAATGGAGATGGAGGCTACAGGTTTACCTTAGATACGCACAAGTTGCAAGAATTTCTGAGAACTAGCTTTCCATCTCACCGACCTTCATGCTTAGAGACCGGCGAGCCTCTTGATATTGAACACCACGTTGTTTATAACGCATTTCCTGTAAGCTGTCTAAAAGTTGCATTCTTAATTAAGCCCATTCATACTTCTTATATTTCTTTTTCTGCTGTTTTAACAGGCTGGGCAGGCGGAACTGATTGCCCTCGAGAAGTCGCTGAAGGACGCTATGGTTCCTGCTGGGACTGCGAGAGAGGTGTATATATTATGTAGATTTGTCATATATATCATTTGCCCTGAAGTAAGTTTCTAATTATTAGTGTTTCATAATACTTCTTAGACTGATTTTGGAAGGGAGGTGCCGCTGTTTGAGGTGGAGGCAACAATAGTGGAGCCTATGTTTCACAAATTGTATTCTTACGTATTTGACAAGGAGGATATAAGGTATACTGCTGCGGAGAGTGATAGGCCTGTTCCCAATGCAATTTTTATTGTCAATTTTGACAAGGTATGGTTGTTTTATAATCTTGTAGTTGACCATCTTACCTGGTTGAAGAACTTTAGAGATTACTTGTTACCTGGATTATAAATATTTTAGAGGGAAATAAATGCTCCAATATTTTTTTGCAATCCATGTTTATCATCTCTTATACAGGTGAGAATGGACCCTAGAAATAAGGAAATTGATCTCGATAGCTTAATGTATGGGAAAATCACCCCATTGACAAGTGAGGACATTATTAAACAAGAGGGGGACTACGTCTACCGTTATCGATATAATGGAGGAGGAGCTACTCAAGTTTGGCTGAGTTCAGACAGGTATGAAATGATATAATTACTTGTATGTTGTCAGAAAGCCTAGGTCCAATATGCAATACTTATTTTACTCTGCATAGAAACTGCTTGTCTATCCTATAGAGAAAGACAACTAATTAAAATGCACAACCTCTCCTCCTCTCTGTCTCTGTCTCAATACTTGTTCTAATACTTTTTGCTATAATGTTCAGATTTGTTGTGATTGACCTGTCAGCAGGACCTTGCACATATGGAAAGATTGAAACTGAAGAGGGAAGTGTCAGTTCTAGAACATTGCCACGGATTAGAAACATAATGTGTCCAAGAGGTTTAGGTGCAATTAGTAATCATGTGTCTCATGATATTTTTGTTGGACAACTTGCTGCTTTGATTGCAACCACAGTTGAGCATGTTATAGCTCCAGATGTTAGGTATATTATGAAGTCCTTTTTACTTAATGTTTTCAACATGTTAATCTCATTACTCTATTTTGTTCCTAGATTTTGTAATTTTGCAGCTGATATTAATCTGTTGATTTAGGTTTGAGACCGTTGACCTGGCAACAAGGTTGCTAATACCTATCATTGTACTGCAAAACCACAATAGGTATAATATTATGGAGAAGGGTCATAATTACAGCATAAACATTGAAGAAATTGAATCAGAGGTGAGTTGTATTACATGGAAATACATGGAAATTTCTTTCTCTACGTTTGAATTCTAACATAATGGTGGCCCCCAAAATTACTTGCCTGCCAAACCCTACCATGCAGTGGTTACTAACCATACAATGAGCAGAACATGATAAATGCCTTCAATGATTTGGAAATACAAATCTGTCCTTTCAAGCTGAGCTGCCTATGACAATTTGCTTTATGACATCTTAGCTGATTCAATTAGTAAAATGATCAAAAAAACAAAAAGAACCCTAATGTGACTTGACAGGTTTCCTAACTAGCACTAACTCTGATATGCAAGCATGACTTCTTTTTGTGTCCTTTTACAGGTGAAGAGGATGGTTCATGAGGGGCAAGAAGTTGTGATCGTAGGTGGTTCACATGCATTACATCATCATGAGAAGTTAGCTATTGCTGTTTCAAAAGCAATGCGAGGTCATTCTTTGCAAGAAACTAAAAAAGATGGACGATTCCATGTTCATACCAAGATCTATCTTGATGGTGCTATACTTAAAGAGGTGGTCTTTTTTCTTTGAAAAAAATAATGCTAATATTGTTTAGCTCTGAAAATATATGATGCACTTATCTTTTTGCAATTTAGTTTCCATCACTGCAAAACCCAGAATTATACTATAAAAAAGTGAGGTCTTGGCTTTCCATGGAAAATAATTGCCTTCAAGAGAACTAACAATTCATCCCATATTCATTGGACAGTGCCCAGTATCTTTTGTCTAGTTCTCAGACTGCCTGAACATCACCTCAAGTCTGTTTGGTTCCAATCTTGTTGATCCATAACGTCATCTTGACTTACTTTCATTGGTTTACTTGGAATATTGAAATTATGCTTCACAGCTTCACCCAGAAGGCTTATACTTCAAATGAAGGTTATATGCTACATTGCCCCTTATTTAACTGTTGTAGCAATTGTGCATTGCAGGAGATGGAACGATCTGCTGATGTGCTTGCTGCAGGTTTAGTTGAGTTGGCCGACCCATCTCTTTCAAGTAAATTTTTTCTCCGCCAGGTCTGTTTATAATCATTAACTCACATATTATTACTTGGATAGATGTGGGTTCTTTACTGAAGAATTGTTATTTAATTACTATATTTAGGAATATACCCTGTGCTAAAATGATTTGTGTCCCTCAGAACTGGATGGATGAATCAGGTGGGTCAGATGACTCCATTCTTAAGCATAAATCTATATGGGCTCGTTATGATTCAAGACATGGCAAGAAGAAGAAGAAAAAAATAAAGAAGAATGAAAAGAAGAAACGAGGGGATCTACGTCGCACTTATGGAACAAGAATCATCCCAGTGTGAGCATACACCAGATCCTCATCATGAAGAGTTGATTTATGATCATTTCCAGTCAATAAATCTTACAAATTTTTTTGTTTCCTTTCCACTATATCAAGATCAATATAAGAGGAAGAAAATTATCATAAATCTTTTAATGTTGATCCATTTTAAGGGGACAATGTGCTTTGTGGTCTTCTACTGCAGCTTCGTGCTATCCTTGGCTGATGTGGACCCACACCTCATGATGGAAGATGACAGCCTTGTTTGGACAAGCAAGGATGTGGTCATTGTACTTCAGCACCAACATGAAAAGATACCTTTGAGGTGAGTAACACTGATCAATGTTTTCTACTTAGTTGTGTAGTTGGTTTTGTCTTCACATGGAAAACCATTTGCCTTCAAAACATATACCCTTTTAACTATGAACATATAATGTTTGTTTCTAGCTTGGTTGTCCACGTGCAGTTGTCCCATTCCATATTGCCTTTGTAGAAAGATAATATTTGTTATTGTATCACAATAAAGATTACAACCTATTTATACATGAGAGACAGTATCTAAACAGGAAGGAAAATCAAGCCTATGATTATACAATCCCTAAGATTAAGTAACTAACTCATCTATCAATATTTACTTTCTATATTAATATATTTACTTCCTATAACCTATAACACTCCCCCTCAAGTTGGAGCATAAATGTTAATCATGCCCAACTTGTTACATATATAATCAACTCGAGTTTCAAGATATCTCCTAATTGTTCTCCAGTTCAGATATGTCATGTTGATATTATCTTTTGTTGGACCTTTTCACGAACAAAATGACAATCAATCTCGATGTGTTTAGTCCTCTCGTGAAATACTGGATTAGAGGCAATGTGGATAGCTGCTTGATTATCACACCACAACTTAGCAGGCACCGAATTTGTGAACCCAACTTCTTCTAATAGTTGACGTACCCACAAGACTTCACAAACAGCTTGTGCCATGGCTCGATATTCAGCTTTAGCACTAGAACGAGAGACTACATTTTGCTTCGTACTTTTCCATGAGACAAGTTACCTCCCACAAAAACACAATACCCAGTAGTTGACCTCCTATCAACCTTTGAGCCTGCCCGATCAGCATCAGAAAAGCATTCAATATTTGAGTGTCCATGGTTACCATAGAATAGCCCTCGCCCTGGGGCCCCTTTAAGGTAACAAAGAATCTGTCCCAAAACATCCCACTGGGCAACAGTAGGGAGAGGACATAAACTGACTTACCACACTCACTGAATATGCAATATCAGGACGAGTCACCGTCAAATAATTCGGCTTGCCAACTAATCTTCTATACCTTTCAGGATCTGCAAATGGCTCACTGTCTTCTGTGGTAAGTTGAAGGTTAGGGGTCATTGGGGCACTACAAGGCTTAGCACCCAATTTTCCTATTTCTGCTAACAAATCAAGAACATATTTTCTTTAAGACAAGAAGATGCCTTTCTTACACCGCATAACTTCGATTCCCAAGAAATATTTCAATGAACCCAAATCCTTTGTATGAAACTGTTTTTTAAGAAATTCTTTTAGGGATGTGATGCCAGCAATGTCACTTCCTGTGATAATGATATCATCCACATATACTACAAGCAGAATTACTCCACTATCAGAATTTCTATAAAACACTGAGTGATCACACTTACTCATCTTCATTCCAAACTATTGGACCACCTCACTAAACCTGCCAAACCATGCCCGAGGACTCTGTTTCAAGCCATAAAGGGATTTTCGAAGTCTACAAACCTTGCCTGACTCCCCCTGAGCAATAAAACCAGGTGGTTGCTCAATATAAACCTCCTCCTGAAGATCACCATGAAGAAAAGCATTTTTAATATCCAGTTGATGCAAAGGCCAATCATGTGTAGCAGCTAAGGAAATAAACAATGGAACAGATGCGAGCTTGGCAACTGGGGAAAATGTATCAGAATAGTCAACTCCATAAGTTTGTGCATGACCTTTGGCTACTAAACGGGCCTTGAGGCGAGCAACAGATCCATCAGGATTTACTTTCACGGCAAACACTCATTTGCACCCAATAGCCCGCTTTCCTGGGGGCAAGGACATCAACTCCCAAGTACCATTAGTGTCAAGGGCCATTATTTCCTCTTCCATTGCAGCACGCTAACCAGAATGGGACAAAGCCTCAATAACAGTTTTGGGAACTGAAATAGAATCTAAAGCAGTGGCAGAACAACGAGAAGAAGAGGACAATTGATCATAAGAGACAAGCTGAAATATGATAAGTGCAAGTACGTTTACCTTTGCGAAGAGCAATGGGCAAATCCAAATCAGACAGTGAAAGATCAGTGGGAGCAGGATCTGTCAACGAAGAAGCGGGTAGTGGAGCGGAGTCAGAGTCCTCTAAGCGTCTGGAATACACATGAAAGATGGGAGGGCGACCTGGCACATGAGCGAAAGGTGTAGGGGTAGTCTGGGGAGACAGAGAGCGAACAGTGTATAACAAGAGGTCATCTTCCTCCCCTTGAGTGTTATAAACAGATGATGGCAGAAAAAATAGAGTGGACTCAAAGAATGTTACATCCGCAGACACAAGATATTGATTCATATCAGGAGAAAAACAACGATACCCTTTCTAACGTCGAGAGTAGCCAAGGAAGACACATTTGAGTGATTTGGGATCCAATTTAGTAACCTGTGGACGAACATCACGAACAAAACAAGTACACCCAAAGATACGTGACTCAATAGGAAACAAAGATTTAGTGGGAAATAAAATATTATAAGGAATATCACCATGAAGGATGGAGGAAGGCATGCGATTGATCAAAAAACAAGCCGTGGATATAGCATCAGCCCAAAAACATTTAGGTACTTTCATTTGGAATAAGAGGGCTCTGGATACTTTAAGAAGATGTTGATTTTTCCTTTCGGCAACTCCATTCTGTGAAGGAGTGTCAACACAAGAGGACTGATGAAGAATCCCTTTTTGTAATAAATAAGATTGAAATTCCCCAGAGATACTCTTTAGCATTATCACTTTGCAATATACAAATGGGAATATTGAATTGGGTTTGGATTTCAGCATGAAACGCACAAAAGATAGAAAATAATTCTGAACGACTCTTCATTAAAGATAACCAAGTAGTACGAGAGAAGTCATCAACAAAAGTAACAAAGTACTTAAAGCCAGATTTAGACACAGTAGGACAAGGACCCCAAACATCTGAATGTACTAACTCAAAGGGGGACGAAGCCCGTTTATTGACTCGAGACATTGAAGGTAAATGATGATGTTCGGCAAATTGACAAGACTCACAATCTAAAACAGACAAAGAATGAAACTGTGGATATAACCTCTTCAAAGCCGAGAGAGAAGGATGCCCCAAACGACAATGAACATCAAAATGTGTTAAACGCGTGGAATGTGTTAAATGCGTGGAACATGCAAGAGATCTAGGTAGTTGCTGATCCAAGACGTAGAGATCCTCTGACTCATGCCCTTTACCAATAATCTGCTTCGTCGAAAGATCCTGAAAAATACAGTGATCAAGAAAGAATAAGACACAACAATTCAATGCACGAGTGAGTTTACTAACAGAAAGCAAATTAAATGCGAACTTAGGGAGACATAACACAGAGATACAGAAAGAGAAGGGGTTAAGTTGACATGACCAGAACCCATGACAAAAGATTTAGTACCATCAGCAAGAGTAACATAAGAAGGCGATGCATGAGACTCGAGATTGGACAAAAGGGTAGAATTACCTGACATATGATCGGTAGCACCAGAATCAATAACCCATTTGGAGAATGAAGATACAAGATACTTGGCAATTGCAGTGATAGAGGAGGAATTAGAGGATTTCAGAGATGCTTGGTATTGGATGAATTGTGCATACTCATCTGCAGATATTAAAATTCCCTGATCTGAAGGGGCCTCAACTACCATATGCGCCATTTGTGTGCGCTGATTCTTATTCTGTAGAACAGTACCCGTGAACAGTACCGATGAACAGTACCGAAAAAAAAAACACCTTCACCCAACACCCGAACGGCAAACAAACCTCAGATCTGATAAGGGGATGGTTTGGCAACTCCAGTGACGGTGAGATCCAAATGTTACCCTTTATGGGTAATCCAAATGAACAGAGCCCTAAGTCCCCAAAAAAAATTTTTAAACTTGACGAGAGAGAAAAAAATTAAATTTCTATGAAAAAGGCTCTGATACTATGTAGAAAGATAATATTTGTTATTGTATCACAATAAAGATTACAATTTATTTATACATGAGAGACAGTATCTAAACAGGAAGGAAAATCAAGCGTATGATTATACAATCCCTAAGATTAAGTAACTAACCCATCTATCAATATTTACTTCCTATATTAACATATTTACTTCCTATAACCTATAACAGCCTTCAGTATCAGTTGATTGCATATACACTGATGCCATGTTTAATTCTATGCTATTTTTCAAGTTCACAGTTGTTCATGCATGCTTGTATCCCTCATGCACATGATATATTTGTACAGAATGATGACACTATTAGCCATCTATAATCTGTATGTCACTGCTCCTGAAGAACTCCTGCTGCTTTATATTTCTTACATTAATTGTCTATTAGCCTTTTCTGTAGCATATTTCTGTGTTCTTTATGGAGAAATGGAAGGATTTCATTATTTTTTTAGTTTACTTATTTACCATAACATTTCAATATTGTTCAAGTATTTTTCCAAATTGCTTGTTGGGACAGTTATGTTTCAGAAACAGAGAGAAGGCATGCCCTTCCATCTCTAGCACAGCGACAAATATTGGCAGGGCTTGCTTCTGCTGTTGGTGGGGTGAGTGCGCCATATGAGAAGGCATCTCATGTGCATGAACGGCCAATTGTAAATTGGCTCTGGGCAGCTGGTTGTCATCCATTTGGGCCATTCTCTAACACTTCGAAAATCAGTAAATTGTTGAAGGATGTTACCTTGGTAAAGCTAATTTCTGGACAAACTTCTTCAGGCATATGAAAATATTTACTTATATTCTATTATCAGTATAAGAACTTGTGGCTAGATATATTTATTAATCAGGCACATTTCTGGTAGGTATTATTTGTAAACTTAATTGGATTCCACTTAACTTGTCTCTGAAATTTTTTAAACGTGTTTTATTGGCAGAGGAACACAATATATGCATGTGTTGATTCTGCTCTTCATAGAATTCATGATACTTCAGAGGTAAGTGGGTTTTCATTCATCATTAAGCAAGCAAATAATAATTATTTGCACAATTTTGGTGCTTATGGAATCCTTCAATTCAGCAGGCTGTGCAAGCTTTCGCTGCAGAATACTTGAAAACCCCTATGGGCGAGCCTGTGAAAGGCAAGAAAAACAAAACGACCACAGAGCTGTGGTTAGAGAAGTTCTACGAAAAAACAACTAACCTACCTGAACCTTTTCCGCATGAATTAGTGGAAAGATTGGAGAAATACCTTGATGTAAGTCACTCTTGACTAGGAACTATATTAGGTATTCAATCATCCCAAAGATTACAACATGTAGTTTCGAATTCAAATAATACAGGGTCTTGAGGATCAGCTTGTAGATCTGTCTTCCTTGTTATATGATCACCGGTTGCAAGATGCACATTTGAATAGTTCAGATATTCTTCAGAGCTCTATGATTACACAGCGGTAAGTTTTTTCTTCTTGGACTACTTTTATGTGCCTCAGTGGGTTGATTTTAATGCAAGGTTTGTGCAATGCAGGTATGTGGATCGTGTTTTGGCAAACGAGAGAGATAAAATGAAATGCTGTGAAATTGAGTACAAATATCCCGTTCACTCTTCACAAACTTATATCTATGGGGGGGTTCTTCTTGCTGGGTTTTTTGTATATTTTGTCGTCATTTTCTTTTCTAATCCTGTCCGTTGATGAGTGATATGCCAACTGACAGCTTGCTTAATTTTCTTTTTTGGCATAGTTTTCAATTCTCGTGAAAAAAGTTTGCCTATACCAGAAAAAAGGGAAAACAAAAACTTTCTTCTGTAGTCTTTACTGAAATAACAAATATTAAAGATTTTATCGGAAACCATATTTTCACTCTTACGGGACTCTCAGTATCATTGAATTTTTATGAATTCAAACGGGTGAATCTTTTTTCTCTGCTATGTGATAACTCCATTCCTAGTTTTTTTTTTTTTTTGTTTTTTTGTTTCAGAAAAGCATGAACAGTTTGCTAAATCATGCAACCACCCCCATCCCCATTTCCATTAACTTCATTATCGCGTATAATGTACATTGAAGCGGAACGCGATGTATTT
This sequence comes from Manihot esculenta, assembly GCF_001659605.2. NCBI lineage: Eukaryota > Viridiplantae > Streptophyta > Magnoliopsida > Malpighiales > Euphorbiaceae > Manihot > Manihot esculenta. Next base: position 408,400 of record NC_035175.2, on the reverse strand, counting down.
TAATCTTTCTGTTCAGTGGTTTAGAGAGATAGAACGCTATGTATTTTAATCTCAATTGTAATTTTAGTTCAGTTTTACATATAGACTTTTATTACATTCTGAATTCATGTCAGAATGTGATTAATATCATTTAACCCTGGAGTTTGAATACCGTAATCGTGTCATTTTCCTTGTGACTTTACACAATATCTTATGAAGTAGTATTTACTTGCATCGCAATTTCCTAGGTAAAGACGCATGTGAAAGCTCCCGTGTTCCTTTCCACAACATCTTCCTCCTCAACTTGCGGAGTTGGTCCAAAACCTACCAATCTTCACTTGAACTTTCACCTCTCCAACATACTGGGATATGGAATTACAGCTTCGAAGCGTAAATAATTTATTTTATTTATTTTTTTATTAAATAAAAAAATTCCTAATAGAGCATATGAGCAAGAATAAAGCAACAATATTGCTAATTTTCCATTTCATGGTATAAATAAGAACATTTATTTTGCAATTGAATGACCATGAAATCAAAATCAAGTCGGTCTGTGAACGAAACTTGAGAAGTATCTGTAACTTCACCGTAACAAAACAAACCTAACAGTCACCGCCATTAGACTTTGTATTTTAAAAATATTAAATTATAATTTTAAAGTAATTAATAAATTAATTTTTATATTTTTAAAATTGAATATTTAAATTTTATATAATATAAATTAAAATTATTTTTATTTATAATTTCGTTAACCAATTAAAAAAATAAATATTTAAAATATTTTTTTAATAAAAAATTAAAAATTAAGAAACTAGAACTGAAACAATTGAGATTTACTTAAATATATTTATTGCCAAACATTTAAAATATACTTATAAATTCGTAAATTATTTCTAATATAAATATTTAGCATAATTAATAAATCAGTCATTAAATTTTTAAAATTAATTTTTTAAAATTTTTTATATTTAATTCGTTTAAAATTATAGTTATTTTATTCATTATAAATATTAGTTGGTGTATGATTAAATATTTTTAAAAATATTCTCTATAAAAATTTACAGCATATTTATTTAATATTACTTAAAAATAATTGAAATTATAATTTTTTTAAAAAATTTTAAAGTTATAAATATTAAAGTATTTTAATAAATAAAAATTAAAAAATAAAAATATTAAAATTAGTTAAATAAAATATTATAAATAAAAATTAATAGATTTAAATTTTTAAATAAAAATTAAAATATTTAAATATTTAAATTATAATAAATTAAGATAAACTAACTAAAAAAGAATTAAGTATATGATTTTAAAAATATAACATTAAACTATTAATTAATATAAAATTTAAAAATTTAAAATTATTTATTTTTTAAGAAAATGATAATAAATATATTTTTATATTTTTAATAGTAAAAGTAAACGAAAGGATTTTAATTTAAACGTTATAAAGCGATTTAAGTATTAAATTTTAAAAGTATAAAAATTAATTTATTAATTATATTAATATTTAAAAATTAAAAGGTAATTTATACTTAAAAAATCAGAATGCCCCACGTCACCCCATACGCATTGTTATTCAAAAAGTCGAACGTGGCTAATTCGTGGACTCACAATGTTTCACTACACATGAGAACTTGTCAAACAAGTCTCGTGCCTCTATTACGGTGGCCCCTCGCTTGGGCCCACTTTCCCTCCCCCTATATAACAAACTAGCCCTTCTATTTCTCTCCTAAACCCAAAACCTAAGGCTCATACCAAAAATACCGGAGCCCTCTCCTCTCTCTTCTCATCTTCTGAACTAGAAAAAAATGTGTCCCTCTGGTAGAAGTTTAGCTTCGAACACCAAAACTACGTCGGATTTCAAGGAAGCATTTGATATTCTTGACGCTGACCATGATGGGAAAATAAGCAGAGACGATCTTCGAAGGTTTTACGCGGGATTGTCGAGCGGCGACGCCGATAACGACGAAGTTCTAGGGTCGATGATATCTGTGGCGGACTTTAACAAAGATGGATTCGTGGAGTTCGAGGAATTCAAGCGTGTTTTAGACGGTAATGGGAAGAAGAGGAGTTGTAACAACGGAGTTATGGAAGATGTGTTTAAGGTAATGGACAAAGATGGGGATGGGAAACTAAGCCACGACGATTTGAAGAGTTACATGCAGTGGGCTGGGTTTGATGCCAGCGATGATGATATTAAGGCTATGATGAAATTGGGGGGTGGGGCTGATAAAGACGGCGTATCTTTCGGTGATTTGCTTAAGATTTTATCTCTTGATTCGTAGCTTCTGTCATGTTGTTGATATAATAATGGGTGAACGTCTTTATTAATTAAAAGGAACTCTATTATGTTTCGATTTCTGTTATTATGTTTCGATTTCTGTTCTGAAACAAGAATTTGTATTTTAGGGAGTAGGTTTTGTTTTGGACGTGTTCCATTTGCAAGCGTCCCTTTTCTAGTGATTTTGGCTTTTTGCCAGCTTTGAATGCCCCATTTTTGTGTGTCCGTTTTCTAGCTTCTGTTCGAGAATATTCCCCGAGTCCCGTGGTGTATAATTTTTATTTTTATGTCAATATTTAAAACAAACCACAATTTCAAATAAACCCTTACCCTTGTATAAAAATCAATTTCTTCGAGAAACTTCTAGGCAGACGGAAGGCATCGTGCTATAATTTCAGAGACAAAACGTGGCCATACATTCATCAATGGAGAGACTATTTCCATAGAAATTTCATACTCGAAACAAGGCATCGTGCTATAATGAAGTCATGAAATCAACAACTTCATTAGCATGCAAAGATGAGCAAAAAGATCCGGTACCTCGACTCAAGGGTCATTAAAGAAATAATTTGAAGTACTTAATTTGTTATTACATTAACATGCCTCTTGTTTGAAACGAAAAGTATCATAAAATTTTAATTTAATTTTTCTTCTACTATTTTCATATTTGAAATAAAAAAAAATTATTTTTTTAATTTATAAAATTTTCGTTTAAAAAAAAATAAAATTGATTTTGCAAAAAATTATTAATTTTTTTTCTTACGATAAAAGATGTCATAGGCTACCACATCCTCAGCATATAACCAAATTAGAAGCCAACTGCTTACCAACTCCATTACAATTCTGAGTAATATGATCAGATCATTTGGAGGAACGTTGTGCCCATCACTTATATGCCTCCTTATGCTTTCCCCATCACTTGTATCTCTTCTTATGCTTTAGGACAAGCATTGCTATCATAGAGTGACTGTTGCTTAAACCAAATCTATTTTACTCTTCTCTAAAGGCTTCATTATGAACTTGTAACATACAACGGTAAGTAAATCTCGCTCCATCTCTGTAATTTCCATGCTACCAGAACGTTGATTTGATCACTTGACTAAAGATTATATATGCCGTTTTTCTTATAACAAAGCAGGTAAATAATAAAATATTTTATTGTTATCTATATTCAGGCTCAAAGTCAATACTGGAGAGAAGATACTGCTGAGCTTTACAGATAACAAATGTGTCCAATCGTGGGGCTGGTACCACATGACAAATACCATAGGAATTATAAACCTATAGCTCTTCCTTGTGAGAAACATCCAAACTTCAAACTAGGAAATATGTCCCATGTTGGATACGATATAGCAAATCAGAAAAACCTTAAAACAACACAATCAAAAGAAGAATAAATCAAATAACGTTGGTGATCATTTGTGCAGCAACAAATATGGTTGCATCCTCATTACAGAAACAAAATGGTGAAAAAGATACAATCAAATCTAAATACCAATGCGCAATCTAGGACAAGTTTTCACATGCTGCAAGAGTCAAGACAATGAAACTAAAGCTCAACAATCATATGCATTTCAAGAATAAAATGAGACACGAGAGAATCCTACGCATGACCTTCACCTTGAATTAGAGAACACCAGAAATGCCAACTTAGGAATCAACATATGATGCACAGCAGCAACAATATGATCAACTAGTCCTGTTCTTAGGATTGGCTCTATAAGCACATTTGATGCATCATCAAATGGACTGTCACTATCATCACAGGTTAACCCCATACAGTACCATATGGAGTCTATATAATTGCATCTTCCTTCCAGAAACAAAATGGTGAAAAGGCTAATCCCATCTGAAGACCAAGGTGAAATTAACGCAAGATTTCAGGATCTACAAGACCATGAACATAATGCTCAGCCATTGTATCCATTTCAAGAATAAAATGAGACATGAGAGAATCCTAAACACAACTATTAGCTTGAACACTCTAGATAAGAACATTGGTAATAACAACTTAGCAATCAACATATGATAGCACAGCAGCTACAATATGGTTAACTAGTCCCATTCTTCAGATTGGCCTCATAAGCACATTTCAAGTATGATTCCACTGGACCACCATATTAATTGCAAATTATCCTCAATTCCAGTTTGAGTCACTAAAACAACAAAAAGGTTAAATTAGTATCTGTTGAAATTACTTCATCATCAAAATTTGAAGGTTACAAGAAGAACAAGTTTGTCCAGAAATAATAAAGATTCTCTTCATTAGGTTATTATAGTATAAATATTACTCAGGCTCGCTGATCCCATACTAGATCCTTATCCTATGGCTATGGTCAACAGGAAATTTCTAAATAATAGGATAATGATTGCATAATGGGGTGGGAGAGGCGGTGTTCTATTTCTGCTAAATTTTCTATGCACAACCACAACTAGAACCTCTTGAATAATCAACACTGAAGAAATACAAAGTTCTCACTAACATAAACTACCTACTTGAAGCTGCCTTGAAAAACATATAAACAAGTTAAAAACAATATCCTCGGTGATTTCAATGATGAGGACTTCAAAGGACCAAAGTCAATACTGGTTCACTATTATCACCGAGGATAGGACATACTAAACAGTTGCATATACAAGCCTCACAAAGCAATCTCATAAAACTGGTTTTCTTAGTTCAATAAAGATAAGAACACCAGCCCAACTTCTGCTGCAAAATCAGAATAGCTAATTTCGAACTCCAAATCTCATCTCCGAACAGGGAAAAAAAATACACTAAAATCTAGCACATCAGCAAGCTTCACGCAAAAGTTAAGATCCATTTACCGATCAATTGTTTAACAATAACAAAGTAAAGCAGAAACGAAATTGCGTACTGAATTTTCCCTTCTCCCTCGAAAATTCATGCGTAGAAGAACAGAGTATTAGTTGGAGATAAACAATACCACTAATTCGATCTGCTCTGACTCACTGTACCAAAGCAGCTTCACACTGAAGAATCTCTGCAGCAGCTTCTCGTTGTGCGAGGCCCTCTTCAAGAGCTCCACGTCGGTAGTCAAAATCAAGGTCTCGTAATCATCCATAAACGCGCTTGTTGACTCCTCCCCGAATCCCGGAGCCATGTGATCTGATTACTCCTTTGAACCAAAGTAATTTCTCGCCTTCTACGACTCTGGGCCCTGGGGCGCTGAATAGGAAAAGGGAAGGGTACGGAACGGAAAAATTATAAAGAGATGTGGCGCCAAAACGAGCATAGGGTATGTTGAACAAGACAAGACAGATGGCTAGTTTGTACGTGAATTTTACACCATTGGATTGATAACAATGGACGGCCACGATGGGGTTCTATTTCCCGCACAAAGTCGAAATATGTGTGCCCCGTTTTGTCGCTTAGGAGTCAGGACTCAGGACTGGTCGGTGGCGGGAGCGTGTGGGCCTGTAGAAAATGGAATTGGAGTTGGGCGATAGAAATTGGCATTCATATAGAAAGAAAATTTCTTTTGATGGATAGAATTAACAATTTAAGATTTAATCGCAACTAATCTATGTTGCACAAGCGCAATGTATTGTAGTTTAATCACATACTATAAAATAAATACTAATATTATATTAGAGTGATATTTTTATGGCTTTTAAATAATAATTAAAATAAATTCACTTCATTATTAAATATAAATATCTATTCTAAAAAATTGATATTTTAAATGATATATAATATAGTTTCAAAAAATTATTTGTAATTTTTAATTATTTATTATAAATAACTTAAAATTATAATTTTATAATTATAAAAATTTTATATTGATTAAAAATAAATGTTATTACATTAAAATTATATAACACAACACAATATAAATTTATAGCTATTTGTGCACTAAGAAAATTTTCGTTAATGTAGTTAAATTTGATACATTTTGTGATATATCTTTCGCTCATGATGTTTCATTGCTAAATTATTATTTGGGCTTATAAATTTTATTTTATTTTAAATATATTAATAAGGTCATATTAAAAAGTAATCAATGAATTATTATGGGACGCGACAGTACCAAGATTATGAAGAGATTTAGAATATCTATATAAAAAATTATATGAAAATCACCATAGACAACACTTGCTCGTTTGTAATTTATGATTATATTGGACGGTGTTGCTCCATGCTCTAGGCCTCTAGCTACAGATGCAGGACACTCTTATTTGGGATGAATTTGGGTCGGCATACAGAAAACTGGGCTCAGGTCAGTTTCATTGTACTATCCTAGATAAGGGCTTAAGGCCCATCTGAACTGCCCAAATATAGCTAGAGCCTCCCTTTTCTTACATTTCCTTTTTTTTTTTTTTTTTTTTTTTTAATTTCCACGATATATGTATACTGTGCCTGGCATAGTCCGTTCCTTTTTCCCAGCTCAGCCTTCGTGAAGTTTGGAATCTGAAATCCTCCCGCCAAAAAGAGAGGGAAAATGAAGGACTATCATACTCCGTTAAAGGAAGATCTCTCCAATCGAAAATCCAAGGAAGCTCGATTGAAGAAGCCTCAAAAGGTTCTCTTTAAATCCTAATCATGGTCTTTCTCTCTCTGTTATCTCTTGCTTGACTTTCTATCTTATTTCGCAGATCACAAAGAAAAGCTTGAATGGCGTGTTTGCCTCCGTTTCTGAAGATGTTTTGCTCGAAAACGTAAACGAATCCAGTGATTTCTCTGCGATTTCAGAGATCTCAGACGCTAGTTCTACTAGCCAAATGACACAAGTACGGTTTAGTTCAGTGCATTGCTTATTTGGCCTTTACTGAATATTTGTTCTCACCATTCTTGTGCATCGCTTGGCATTTGGTTCGGTGATTGTAATTTTAGATTGATATTTTCTGATATGTGTTGATTGTTTCCTCTACTTACTTTGATTCGTATGTTATGTAGGATCCGACGTTGCTGATTTTTTTTTTTTTGGTTGAGAAATTCATACAGAAATGTGAATTGTTTCTAATTATATTAATTAGTTATAAACATGTTGATTTCGTTGATTCTGTTTCAGAGTTCTGTGCCGGCATTTAATCCAATTCTTTCAGCTTCATTAGAAGCATTGCCTCTCTCTGATCTAACTCCTACTTCAAAGATTTTCACCTCCTCTGATGAGCCAGGCGATGTGTCTATGGAGCTTTACCGATTCCACAAACCAAAAGATTCTGTGGAGGAGGATATTGTGGCCAATCTCCTCAAACAAGCTCGAATGCGGGGCTTGAACTCGGCCAATGCGGATCAGCAGTCGAAGAGGCTTCTAGATGCATTAGTTAAGGTTGTGGTTGATGAGTGCTATACTTTGCATGAACAAACAGATTGGTACTTTGAACTCGTTTCGACCAGAGGTTATGTCGTGTTTCTTTGTTTCTTGCTTTGGAGCTTTGTAGTGTCTGTGGTATTCTTCTTTGGTTTGGGAGTAGACTCTTACAGTGGACCTTCGCCAACTTGAAGCAGTGCAAGGAAGAGGTACGATTTTTTTTCCTCTGATTATTTATTATTTTTATTTTGTGGATTGCTGTTCCTTTTATGCTCTTTTCATGGTCTAGTCGTGCTATTCAGCTCGAATTTCTTGTACAATCATCTGATATTGCAGATAAAAGTCTTTTGAGTTATAGATTTTGATTAAGGATCAACCAATTTTGATGCTAAATCTGCTACGCTTCCTAAATTGATTCTGTTTTGCGTTTCTAGACTTGCGCTTTTTTTTTTCTTTCTTTCTTTTTGTGAATATTTTCACATAGGCTAATGGCTGCTTCTCTCTTTCCTGTTTCATTCCAAACACATTTTAATCTGTGTCCTTAATGTGTTTTTTTGCATTAACGTGTATGTCTTTATGTGGCCACCCTTGGAATTGAGGCGTTCTATTTTCTTAAAGGGGAAAAAATCCCCTCATTGTTAATACCCTTATCCAAGTAAATCTACTCCGTAATCACTTTGCTTTGCCATTTTGCTGTTTCGAGTAACATATCGTATTGTGCTTTTCTAATTTCTAGTGGGCCAAACTTGAAGTTTTCTATTGCGCTAAGAAGCTAGTTTTCTCTGCGACTCTGCATCTTTTTTTCTTTTTCTTTTCTTTGTTTTTTTTTTCAAAACTCTGCATCTGATTTAGCCGTGTTCTTGCTATTCTTACTATGCGCCAACTGTTATAGTAGTTTCAGTGGATGAAAGTATCTTTAACCCCTGAACTCGTTTCTTGCCCAATAACATTGTATTCACGTTGGCATAGCATTCTAAACTCTCCGTTTTGAAATGGATTGAAAATCCCTTTACCAGCACCTAATGGATGTAATGCTTGCATTCTTCTCTGGTGGCATTATTGAACCATTATTTGACTGTGCGGTTTCAACAAGATCATAGATAGCTTGTTTGTTTTGTTTATTATTATTATTATTATTATTCATTTTTTTATGCGAACTCTCATTTCTTGTAACCTATAGAAAGACTATAATTCCTTTGTGTTTTACTTGATTGGGCCTAATTGGGAGTCCATAGCTTGCTGAAGTTGGTGGCGAGTCCATCGCTTATTGCCCCTGACTGATCTGATGATTCCAGCTCTCAGTAATTTTCATGATTGATATTGTTTATTATCCGGAAACAACTTTGTGTTCCCAGATACCAAAAAATAGGAGCATTTTTTATATCCATAAATGAACGAAGCTCCACTCTCTAGTTTTTTTGATCCATTAGTATGGATCAACAAAGAATTTATGATTTATTGAGGATATAAGATTAGTCTATAATTATGTCGTTATATTTTTGTTAATGTTCAAAATATAAATTAATCACACCAAGGGAATTTTTTTTCCCTCTTTCTTTCTTTTCTTTTATGAGCTACACAAGGAAATAGCTGCTTTTGTAAACATAAATATTCCACCCATCTAATATTCCACTTACTATAAATATCAAAATCTATATTTATGAATTGAAAGATCACTTATTATAAATATCAAAATTTATATCTATGAATTGAAAGATTGGAATGATCAGTTCTGCAGTTAGCTCGTAGAATCAATAGGTCTTCAAATTATTTGCGCATGAGATTCATAGAGATTCTAAAACTTTGATGAGATTTTCTGGAACCATTTCTTTTTCTTATTTATTTTCTTGGAAGAGGGGATGTTAATATGATTTTATGTTAAAGCAAAGGAACATGTAAAATAATTTATGCGTATGAAATTTTTCAATATGTTATTTTAAAAGAAATTTGCTGTTTAGGATTTTTTTAATATAATTTCACAGTTAATATGCTATTATTTGAAAATGTAAGATTTTATTATTATTTACTCTTTCTTAACGTTGATTAGGTAACATTCTTATTAAGAATTTCGATAACATATAAAATATAACTACTGCTCATATCAAAATACATGGAAACTCTTTATTAATTACATTAATTTAAAAGCCCATAATTTTGCCGAGGCTAATGAAATGTTTGACTAAACAGAATTCAATCTGTTTAGTCCCTTCTGATTCAAAACTCATGAGACACAATCTCTGGTCCCATCCTTCGTACAAACCTTTTAATATGCGTGTTATGATAACCATGATATAGTGTGTATATGAGGAAAGACTTGATTTTAACTAATTAAATATTAAATGGATCACTGTTTGCTATAAATGAACCGTCTAAAAGGCGATTGAAAGTGTAATCGTCCCTGAAGAGATATTTGGTAGGTATACGACATATGGACGAGAGTATATATTCTTCATCCACTCTAGAAAAAGATATCATCTTCATTATCTTCTGAAACTACCCATTTAGTCATCTATATCATTTAGTCATCTCCATCTATAGAACTTTAGTTTCTTCGAAATATATCATTCAGCTCCATTACTATTCCTATTTATTACCCTCATCACTAATATAAGTTCATTTACTCCTTAAGAACTTTGTTAACTCTGCTAAGTGTCAAGATCCTATCACTCTTGGATCTCAACCTCATTGGATTTTATGCAGTATTATTGGGAATTACCTATATAGAATATTTTATTGGTATATTTTCTTCTAAATCATATATGTGAACTGTTTGGAGACATGTGCAATGAAGAGTGGAGTTAAAGGACCATAAAAGTGAACGAGTCCCATGTTTCGCAGTTCTTAATGGAATAAAAGCATAAGCAGAGTTTCCTGCTTTTGTTTTTAACAGCCTTCTCAATTCTCTCCTACAGCTAATTGCTTTTTTTGGCCCTGCATACATTAGGGGCGACTTGTTAGATGGGTCCTTGATGTCATGCTTAATGAGTCGTTAGTTAGGGGGCAGGCGGGATTCAACATGTTATTTTAGTTCTAGTGCTAACAGGATATCTTAGGATAGGTCTGACTTTTGCACCATGTTGAGTTACCAATTAAAACGGGGTATTCAACGTATTGTTAATTTATTTCTTGGGTCTTTGTTCGTAACAAAGGGATTGGCAAATTTTTGTTACTTGAGCCATACAATTATTTATTGTCGAGGTGAATAACATTAATCTGATGCTGTTAATCATAAGCTATTAGATGCGTCATATAAATAAAAAGCTCAAACATGGCCAAGAATTTAAACAAGACCAAGAAACTAATTTCAAACGACACAAGTAATATGAGCTGACAATACAAGGACCCAAGGAGTCCGCGAGGAGGCCAAAGCCTTCAGGTAATTTATTGTGAAGAATCTTAGTGGTATTTGAATCACTCGTGATGAAGGAATAGGAAAAACATAAATAATTAAGTCAAAGTTTGGAATCAGAAAAAATAGTTTACTGCTAGAAACCAAACGGGTATTTGCTCCTGACAAATTATGGAGCACAGGTAGCTTAGGACAACATTAAGCTAATATTTAAAGTGTATAATGACAGGCTTTTAAAGGCTTATTTGCTGCATTATCAACTTGATATTTCTTTATCATGATAAAAGGACATGTCTAACAAGGCCTGATAAGCTATTTGGAGGAATGAAGTTAAAACTTGCGAGATTGGACGAGACAGAATATGAGAAGAGACAATGGGTATAATTCTGTAGGCTCTTTCTTGAAAGTGTCTTTGTGAATAGTATAAATCATATCTAATTTGCCATTAGTGGCTAGGTTATGATGGGCCTATAAGAGAAGCATGAAACTCGCTAATAGTGTTTTATAAATTTCGTTCGTATTAATTAAAATTTTATAGTGTTATTTACGAATTTTCATAAAGTAATAATTTCTTCTGAAAATTTAAGGTATGATACCACAGTTAATAGAAAGTTAACTATATATATAAATTTACAAATAGAGACTACCATAATTTTAATGTATGCCATTTTGAGATTTACTGAATACATACATCAGATACGGAGAAAACTTACTTTATTTAAATTAATTTTTTCCCTTTGAGTAGGTATTTTATTCCAAGCATTCCATTATTCAGGGACCCAAGAGACAAGGTGTGAGCCCCTTCTTTTTGACAGGGTGGATAGGGAGGAAGGTGGGGATGATTTGGTGTAATCCATGAAATTAGTTTATTAATTAGACAGAGCAGCCTTTTTAGCTAGCTGTACTTAAAGGCAAAAGACTTGGTGTAATCCACCTATAATTTTTTAATGCTCGTTGCATCAGATTAGAGTAGAATTCATTTCTTAAGAGAGAGAAGGTATTGGGGGTGTAAGCTGTAATTAAAGCAATGGTTATTATACCATAAAGAAAGTTTTTAAAGTTATTAGTGAGGCTTTATGACAATCATTTGATGTGTGCTCATCAATAGGCATCTTATGTCGGTACCATGCTCAATGATAGGGTGATTTGATTTTATTTGCATAGCATTTGTACGCTAGGCCAAAGGTAGATTCTGTAAAATGATGGAGCGCATTCTGTTTGAATTTTGTACCTTGGTAGTCTGCCACATCCCAAACCCTATTTTGATCTAAATTATGTAGATCACTGAAAAATCCTCCCAACCGTCGCTTGGCCTGGTTGAGATTTGTTTTAAGCAATAACAAACATCTGTTCTTTTCCGATGAAGTAATGGTAATGTTTGTGAAAATTCAGAAGATGGGGTATTGATAACATAATGTTGCTGGAAAACTTTAATTATTGTACTGGCTCAATGTATATTTTACCTTTTAATTTTTTATGAAATGTTATTTCATTCCTTTATTTCATAGTTATTCTATTTATCTTTTAAACTTATAAAATATGAAATAGTTTAATCATTTAGGATTCAAATTTAATATTTTTTTACTCAAAGTTCATGTTTTAATTTTTATTTTGTATATAACCCATTTTATTTTGTAGTATAAATTCATAACTGCATGTTATTTTATAATAAATATTTTTCTTGAATATGGTATTCTTAATGCTACTGGCTGAATGCATAATTTACTTATTAATCTTTTTTTATGAAAAGTCATTTTATTTTTTTTTAATTTTATAATTATTTTATTCACTTGTTCAACTTGTAGTTTAGAATAATTTGACTCTTGCAATTGTATATTAAAAGGCACCATATGTATGTATTGTGAAAATCAATTTTCTGGTCCTTTTTAATTGGTATTTAAATCTTTTTGAGGGAGAGAGAAATAAAGATAATTTGGACAAATTTTTTATCTATGCATTTCTTTATTATTATCTTTTTTAATGTTAGCATATTTAATTAGCTTCATTAACTTATAAGGGTCAACTAAACATATTGTTGACTTGGATTTCATGCAGTTTGTATTGTAAAGTATTTGTGTCTATCCACATGGGCATAGCCACATAAATGTATGTTTTAGAAGCATCTTGGCCTTTAGTGGATGGTAATACGATATTTAATGTGCCAGTTTATTCCTTTATTTAATATGGCTTTTGAGGTAACCTAGTGGTTATTGCATGATTTCCATAATTATGTTCTTGAAAGAGAACATAATCGTCATTACCATCATCCATAACACTACACTAGCTACTAAGGGTTGCCAGCAAAATGCGAACTGTCAAGCATGTTGATGCTCCTATTCCACACTTATTGTAGGGGTTACTATTATTATTGTTATCTTTGCACCATAAAAGTAGACTTTTTCTTTTTTAATTTTTACATATATTAATAAATGTATGAAAATAGTTAAATCACTGAGTTTGATTTAATTTTTTGCTAATATTTCCTCTTTTCATATTATCTCATTAAAAATTAAATAAAAAATGTACTAAATATATATTAAATAAATAGACATATATTTATAAGTCAATAAATGAACTACTGTACATATTCGTGTTCATTTCAAATGTTTGACTTCTTGTGCTAGGTCCATCTTGTGCTTAAGCCTGATGAATCCGGCTCACAGGTCAACAAATCTTGGAAGGGTTTAAGAGAAGTTCAGCTGTGTAGACTAAGGCCAGCAAGCTAAAATGGAGATGATGTAGAGTGGAGCCAGCTTGAATAATTCCACTTCGGATTTGATCCTTTATGTACATAAACACCTTTGATTCTGGGTTGAGCCTTGATGCACTTGAAATTCAGATATAAATCAAATAGGAATGAAAGTTTTACGATAACGATAACGCATAGATGAATTTAGATTTTTTGATGCACTTGAAATTCAGATATAAATTAAATAGGAATGAAAGTTTTACAATAATGCATACATGAATTTAAATTTCAAAAGATTTTGTGGTGGTTAAAATTTTTATAATTATTTAAAAATTTTATTTATGAAAGTTTTAACTGTTATAAATTTGATATTTAAATTTAATATTAAATTTAACTGTTATAATTTTATTATATTATTTTAAAATTTTTATAACAGTTTATAATGACTATTTTTTTACTATAAATAATTTGTATCTCCACAAAAGTCACTCAAATTTTTTATTTTATTTCTTTCATTCTTTATGTTTTTTGCTCATTTATAAATTATAAATAAATTTTTGTCGTTTTACTTTTAAAAATTAAATTTTTGAAAAACCTATTTAATTCTGAAAAATTATAAAATAAATCTTTAAGGATAATATCTAACACGATTCAGATTTTATTATTTTATTTTATTTTTCTAATAATTTTAAGGATTTAACTTTATTTTTCAACGGTGGAATGGAGAAAATCTTATACTTCAAACATAATTAAAGTTTTACTCTAAAATATCAATTATTAAAACTTGTTGCCATTAAAAACTGGTGATAGATAATGAAATTTAGTGAGTTTATTATTATCAATATTATTATTATTATTATTCTTTAATTTATTTTTACCATTCTTCAATCTAGTAGAGAGAATAAATATAAATTAAATATTAAATCTATTAATTCAATTTGAAAATAATTTTTTTAAAAAATGTGTTAAATCAATTTTTTCGATTTTGGAGCAATGAGTTATAAGATGTTATAATTGACAATATTCTTTTACTTTTTTCGATCAATCAAGCATAAATGAAAATGGTTATTTTTCAAAGTTATTTGCTAGTTTTTTTCACCAATTGAAATTGATTGTTTCTTATTTTTTATTTACTATTTTTTTTATTGACTATATGTCCATGAATGAAAAAAATAAATTTTATAGTTTATTTTTTTATGACTTTCTAGGCTTTATAATTGCTTTTATAGATGATATTTATTTTAATTATAAATTTAAATTTATTTATTTATTATTTTTATTTTTATTCATAGTAAGAGCATTATAAAGAAAATAGAAGTAGAATTGTTATATATATATAAAATAAAAGAACTCTTGAATTATGAAAAAAATAATAAATTTATCTAAATTATTTAAAAGTGGGAGACGTTTTTTAAATCTATTGTTTCTTATTAAACTAAAAAATAAAAGGAATGAGAAATTTTTTTATATTGAATATTTGAATAATTGCATATGCGTATCTTAATATCAATATTTTTTTTTAATTTTATGGTTATTTCTATTAGTTTTAAAATATCAAACCATTTTCTTGGTTAATTGATACCTATTTAGTTAAAAATCCATGAACCAAACAGATAAATTTTATAATTTTATCTTATTATGACTTGTTAAGTTTTATAACTGCCTTTTTTGATACTATTATTTTGAAAGATAGACTTAAATTTATTTATTTTATTTTTATTTATAGTAATATCAAGAGTACTGTAATATAAGAAAATAAAATATATATTTTTAATTGATAAAACTCCTATAAATTATAAAATAAATTATAAATTTAAACTGAAATATTTAAAAGGTAGAGGTATTTTGCTAAAATTATGTCTCATGATGCTTAAAAAAGTTCAAATTTAATTGTCTTAATTTGATTGTATAAAACTTTATTCACCAATTGAATTTTTTTAGAGATTTGAAAGAAAATATTTATATGGTACAACTTAAGAGAAGAATAAAATAAAATTTTTAAAATTTTTAAATTTTTATATATTTTGAAATAAGTATTTAAACAATAATGTGAGAAACTTGATAAAGTTTTGATTAGAGTTATTATTTTTTTTATTGAAATAGATAAATAGATGTTTACAAAATTTATAAACAATGAATGGGTGGTTATTTGTTATATGCGGACATATGCTCATATTTGATACAAATTATGATATAGCATATAAATTTAATATAAAATATATAAAGGAGTAAATGTAATTTAGAGTATTAAAATTGAAATTATAATATAATTATATCGTACGAGTATTAATATTGAGATTCTTTTAAAAGATTTTAAATATCTCAAGGTCAAACTAATGAATACCTCTATAATCCTAATTCTCGAAGAAGAATAGATAGTATATTATTATTTAATTTAGATATATATATATATATTATTAGAAAATTGTTATATTTAATGAAATTTTTAGATTTTATATAGCTTATGTTATGTAAATTGAACAGATTTATATGTAATTTAATCATGATTATTGGGCTATTTTAGTCAAATTTAATAATTATTTGAGAGGTAGTATAAGTTATGATGTTTTATATAGTGGATGTTCTACTGTATTAAAAAAATAAAATAATGTTAATTAAAATTTAAATTTAAATAAAATAAAATTTATTAGTAATTATATATTTAATTAGTAGTAAAATTAATTAAAAATTAATTATTATTGTCAAAACCTCCATAGAATTAGAATTTATTGCTCTGAAATTAAATGACAATGAGATTTGAGTAATTAAAAAATTTTTTTAGTAAATACTATAGTAGAATAAAATTAATATTATTTGTGTATTGTGATTGTCAAATGGCAATAGTTATTGCAAAAAATAAAATTTTTAATAATAAAAATAGATATATTTGTCTAACACACAATTATGAAAAATCTTTTAAAATATATGAAAATTATTATAAAATGAATTTAAATTTCAAAATGTTTTATAGTCGTTGAAAATTTTATGATCATCAAAAATTATATTTATGATATTTTTTACCGTTACAGATTTGATATCTATTTTTTCTATTATAAATAATTTGTATTTTTATATAAAAAATTATTCATATTTTTTATTTTATTTTTTATATTCTCTATACGTTCTATTGAGTTATAAATTATAAATAAATTTTTATTATTATAATTTTAAAAATTAAATTTTAAAAAAATCTATTTAATCTAAAAAATCGTAAAATAAATTCTTAAAAATAATATCAAACACTACTTAAATTTTATTATTCTACCTTATTTTCTCAAACAGCTTAACCTTTATATTGCTTGACCTGTTTAATTTTCTGAACCCGGGCCTAACTATGTTGACTTGAAATCTGAAAATAAGAACCAATCCGTAAGGTCGATAATGAGACCCTTTGCATTTGTGTGGTGCTCGAGTCAGAATTAAAGGCCATCATCAACAACTACCTACAACTGCTATGTCATGAAGACACGGATATAAGATTCAATCTCAAATCACTCTTGTTCGGTGTCTACTAGCTATAATATCCTCACTTTCTGATGTTTATTGTTGTTGTTGTTTATAATGCTCATGCTTTATTGTGTCGTGCGCAAAGGAGGCAATCTCTCTGGCAAGCCATAATGCCCTGTAGTTCTTTAGATTTTTCAAAACATACTTTTGAGTTTTCTTAATCCATTGTCCAATGGGTAGAGTGACAAACACTTGGTAACCACGGTTTCGGTGATAATGAGGATTGGGTTCATGATCAAAACGAGCACTCTTAAAATCCTTAAAGTCAGGTTAGTATTTCGTTAGTTTCTTGAACTACCTAGCGATTAACCGGCCGAGACTCTTTTGGCCATTACTGGGAAAACCTACAGTGGAGTTTGAACGTTCCACTAAATCAATCTCATTGGAGTGGGGATCACATTGGTGACTAGCGATTCATTATTACTTGGTCAAAGTTGAGCCCCGCAGGCTGCTTCAAGAGGACAAGAAGCTGGCTAGTGACATACATAAACCATTATTTGACTTCAACATGTTTCTGCTATTTTTCACTGATATAATATTGGGGAAAAAGCCAGCCTGTACTTGATTATTGCTTGTTTGCCGACCCGTAAAATCAATTTAAATCTGTTTGGACATTTCCTATGCTTAGCAGTATCTGTCTTGATAAGTACATATCATTTGCAAATTAGTGGTTGCTTGAAATAAAAATCTGATGTATAAGATGAACTAAGGACCCATTGCCATCCGCCATCGCTGGAAATGTGGAGCATGACTGTCCACACCTCTCAAGGTAGCAAAATTCCAAAATTTCCAACAAATGCTAAAGTTTAGCCGGAGATGGGAAAGTACCAGAACAACCTACATAGCACATGCATTTCTTTTGTTTATCATTTCTCTTCTGGATCATCATCTTCATTAATCATTGCACGGAATGATAACAAAATATTATACTGGACCCATGCTCCTACTCTATAAGTGGAAGCCATCACCACATATTCTTCCAATTGTTACCTGCCACGTCGTCAACCCATGCTCTTTTTTTTTTCACGGTCTGCTTATTGGTTTTATCAGCACTCCAAACCCCTGTTTAATTTCTAATATTTGGGTTGAAATGGTCAAATAGTCAACTCCATCCTTTTGGGCTTATCTCATTGTTATTTATTCATTTTTATTTTTATTTTTTGGATATTTAAGGTTTTTCATATTAATTTGCATCTATTTGGCCTGTGTTTCAGCCATGATATCAAAACTTGAGATTTTAGACTTGTATTTGTCTTCCCGAACCCTAAGTAAGGTAAGTCATGCCTGAATTATTTAAAGTGGCTTTATCCTGAGAATTTAGTTTTTTTTCCCCTTTAATTGCTCTATGGTTTGAATTTTTAATTTTTTGACCTGTTGAGAAGTCCGTATGTTGTGAAAATGTTTAAAATTTTGTTCGCAACTCTGGTGTTGATCCCTTCTGTGCACAACGAATATTTTCTTTTCCTTGAAGATTTATGCCATGTGCTGTGAAAAACAGAAGAAGAAGAAGCAGCTTAAATTAACCTAATGTGGAAAAAATAAAAGGATAGAGGAGAGCAAGAAAATGGGTGAATTTAGAAAGATGCGACAAGAGATGGCACTGTTCACCAGACAGAAGGAAAACAAATTGGAATTTTCTAAATAAAGTCGATTATCGTTTAATTTTTTCCCCTCCGCCTGTTATTGATTTATAATTTAGTGGGAACAACTTTTGTAGTCCAAGAAATAAGTAAATCATTTTTTTTTTAAAAAAAAAGAAAGTTTAATTACGTCACAACAATCAAATAAAAACGAATTGGATAAGTTGTGGTTTGCATTTTTCCTAACTTGAGCCTTGGGCACATCAAAACTTTTGCAGCACTTTATGTACTGTGGCAGGCACATGGTGAACCAACCTTCCAGCTGATAAAAAACAATTATTATATATACATATTAACAAGTCTTGAGCAAATGGGATATTTTGAAATATTACGGTATTACCGTTTCAAATTATATAAAATTTATCAATTTTATCAATTTTTATAAAATAAAATGATGAACCGTTTTTACCGAAAATTTTGTTTTCTTAAAGTTACTTTTAAGCAATAAAATAACAACATTTTGATTTTTATAAAAGCCTTAAATCAAAATATTTTATTTTTTAAAATAAAAATCACGATATTTTATTATAAAGTTAAACACATCGTGTTTAATAAATTTTCTGATAAAACATGAATATATATTAATCTCTACAAATAATTTAGTAAAGCAATCTTCCTCTCCTATAAATAGTATTAGAAAGTAAAGATCTGACTGACATGGATCATTGTATATTTAATCATTTTTATAAGTATTTTTTATGATTTTTAATTTAATTTTAATTATTTAAAAGAATTAATAATAAAGTAATGAAAATAGAGTTATGTTAAAAAAAATTCTGAGGAAACTAGAGTTATTTTAGCTCCCTATTTCATGATTGTGATCAGTATCAGTATGTATAGTTGATAAAGATCTTTAGATATTAAAGATTGGCATCTTTTACAATTTCAAAAGAATGTATATATTAATGTAATAACAGCACCCAGTCATCCATGGGCAGTGCAATGCAGAGTATTTTTCTTGCCAACGAAGGCATCGAAACAGAATCCATCAGGCCATGCCATGAAGGTTTAAAATGGCTAAGAGAAGTCTGGACCATCCTCGACAGCAAGGCGCACCCACGCCACTATGCCAGGGAAAAGAAGGGGCATCCATATAAATAAAACCCTGTAAAGCCGAAGCCCAAGGTGCTGAGACTGAGAACCAACAGCGCAGGTTAAGAAAAAAATGAAGCAGTCAGCAGAGCTGATCAGGAAAATTAAAAATTAAAAATTAATGTGGTTTTAAGGAAATGACGCATTCTCTTTCTTGATTCCTTTATAAGCTTCACCACCGTTTTTCTCTCCCATACTCATCATACTGAGGCCCCCTCTCTCTCTCAACCATCACCAGCTCCGTTCCGTTTCTTTCTTTCCTTATCTCTCTAAGCGATTTTTTCTTTCTTTCTCTCTCTAAACGAACCGTTTTTCCTATTTCTTCAGCTTCAGCTCTCCTAAATTGATTGTTCTATTTATCACGGTGATTTATATTAATACATTTTTTCCTTTTTCTCCTTTGAAAGGTAATTATCTTATTCTCTATTGCCATTTTCACAATTTTCTTTTTTTTTTTCCCATGATTCGTGTATCCATTTTGGAATCTCAGCTAACAAATCTTGTGCTTTAATCGCTAATCACTCTATTTTAATTCTTGTAATTCCGTTTTTAAGATCAAAATCACTCTCTTAAATTATGTATTAGATTTTAATCTTTGTAATCTTGATTGTGGATGCTGAACCCTGTCTTGGGTATTTAGATTTCATGTGTGTTGGTTGAATCTGCCTCGAATTTGCTTTCATGTGAATCTAAATTTTCTCCTTTTGGCTCAGGTACTTGCCAAGAGGAAAGAAAAGGAAATCGGAGCACTTCGATTCTCAAAATTTTGAAGCAAAATAGAGGACTTTTTTTCCTGTTGAATATTGGCGTCGGTCTAGTACTATATTCGTATTCAAAGAGAATCGATCGTGATGGCGTCAACTGTGATCTCGAATCATCCCCTAAACAACTCTAACTCTGATCGCTCAAAAAGGAAAAAGAAGAAGAAATCGCAAGCTCAATCCAAGGAGAGTCAAAATCAAGGCCACGCTAAATGGAAAACCGAAGCTCAGCAGCAAATCTACTCATCCAAACTCATCCAAGCCTTGAGCCAAGTCCGCCTCAGTCCTCCTTCCCCTTCAGCTCCGCGCCAAGGCCGCGCCGTTAGAGAAGCCGCTGACAGAGCCCTGGCAGTCGCTGCCAAGGGGAGAACAAGGTGGAGTCGAGCAATATTGACTAGCCGAATCAAGCTCAAGTTCAGGAAGCAGCACAAGAGGCAGAGAGCGGTGGCGGGCGCTACTGCCTCGACAGCAACCGGGACTAGCCGGTCGAAGAAGCCAAGATTCAGCGTTTTCAGGTTGAAAGGGAAGAGTTTACCGGCTGTCCAAAGGAAAGTGCGTGTTCTAGGCCGATTAGTTCCTGGTTGCCGGAAACAACCATTGCCTGTTATTCTAGAAGAAGCAACTGATTATATAGCTGCTCTGGAGATGCAAGTTCGAGCCATGAGCGCTCTTGCTGAACTTCTCTCTGGCTCCAGCTCAAGTTCCGGCGCCGGCTCTAGTACCGGGCCGACGCGTTGATGGCAGTCTAGGCCCATCGCCAGATGTCATTACGTGGTGCTTTAATATATTTTTTTTCTTAATTTTCATCTTCCCCCACTTTCTATCCAGTAATTTCATGTTAAATACGGGTCCTTCTTCTCATCCTCTTTCCTATTTTCCTATTTGTTCCGAGTAATTCTATCTCACATGGACTTTTCTTTTCTAAAATTTGCATGTCCTTTCTTTGGAGTCCTTTAGAAGGAATAATTAACCAGTAAAATCTTCACTTAAAATCTGTGAACATCTGGTTTGAACTTTGAACCTTTTAAGGGAAAATCATCCGTTAATCAGTAGTGGGATTTGGTGTATACTAATATATGAACTGCTTATGGGGATATAATGGAGAGCTTGTTTTCTCCAATTGTTTGTATATACTGCACAGGCTTGCTTAATGGGTTATTCCATCTCAGACATTGTTTGCATTTTGCTCTCTCTCTCTCTCTCTCCCTATGTGTGTGTTTGTGCGCGTGTTGTTGATGACTTCTGATTTGCTTTAAATTGTTGAGGGTGTTCTGCAATAGCCTTTAACTGCTAAATGTCACCACTTTTGGCGTTACACTGGTTTTACTCTTCTTTTTTAGACGTAAAGTACATTTACTGGTTGCTAAGACACATAGGACACCTGGCAAATGAGAGTTGGAGGTGTAGTTATGGGTGATAAGAGGTGGTTGTGGTTAGATTAGCTGAATGTGGCATTAAATTCTGCTTTCTATATTGGGTTGTTCTAGTGTTGAGGAATTTGGATGGCGAGGCGTCGGGATGGGAGCAATCTAGTATCTTGAATATTCAACTCCTCTACCGCCTAAACTCTGCGAAAGCACGAAATTATTATTGAGGGAAACTGGCACATATCATGTGGCGAAATGTCCCCCACCACACACCACAAAACCAAAACTCAAATAAACCTTGCAAATTTGTAAATGAGGAATGTCCGGACAGGTAGCTCTAAGGGAGGTACATACATGTGTTCCCTGTCCCAATTGAAGGACACTCACCTAGCTATCACTTTCGGTGGCAGACTTCATTAGGCCACACGAGTGCTTGTGTTTGATCACTATCTGTTTGGGTTGGTCTTGGGAGAGAGTGAAGTGAACAGACTTCATTAGGCCACACGAGTGCTTGTGTTTGATCACTATCTGTTTGGGTTGGTCTTGGGAGAGAGTGAAGTGAACGCACACTTCGGTCATTCAAATCCCAAGGACCACAAGTTTGTCTCTTTTTCTTTCAATTTGCTCAGGTAAGTAGTGATCATTTTTGGAGAGCACATACTTGGCAAAATGCATATTTCGTAATGTGCTTCTGGAGTTTTATTGTTTTCTATATTCTTTTTTTTTTTTTTAAATGTGAATTGGCATATAATAAGTGCATTATAATGTAATTGATAATCAAAACATATAAAACCTTAAAATAAGAGGAAAAGGAGAAAAGGAAACGGAGTCCTCGAGGACTCATCCTCCAATCCACGATGTTTCCTTGAACCCCTCTATAAGAATTGACACTATCAATATTTTATCAACCGAAACACATCTACATCTCTATTAAATCCATCAACAACCGCAGAGACTTTTTTTTCACAGTTAT
The DNA here is from genome assembly GCF_001659605.2 of Manihot esculenta. Taxonomy (NCBI): domain Eukaryota; kingdom Viridiplantae; phylum Streptophyta; class Magnoliopsida; order Malpighiales; family Euphorbiaceae; genus Manihot; species Manihot esculenta. The sequence continues at coordinate 385,486 of NC_035175.2, read as the reverse complement.
CATAATCCACAACCAAGAATTCACCACTCTACAAGTAATCATTGACGACATCCAACCCAAACAAGCTCATAGCAACACAATCGGTGGATTTCCATATAATCCATATCAAAATACTTAAAACTACTGCTAGAGAATTAAACGATAGAATATCCGAAAAAGTTATCATATCTTAAATTAAATTTGATTAATATTATTAATATTTAAATTTATTTTAAATTCAATTATTAATATTTGTTTAAAATTTAAACTTATTTGATATTATATATTTTAATTTAATAATTTATATAAATAAATTTGAGCAATGGATACTCAATATATAAAATTTGAATTTGACCTAAATTCATAACTGATTAATTTTTAAATTTAAATTCATTCCAAATCCAAATCATTAACTCTCCATTTTTATTCTCTGAAAGTCATTGGATTGATTTAAAAATGTTGATGATGCAAAATTTAGGATTATAGTCTCTTTAAATTATACAGTTTTCCTGCATTTTACAAAAATAGACTTATATTAAAAACTATAGGTGTATTATAATTTATTTTTTAGTTTCATAAAATGTTGTTATTTAATAAATATTAAAAAAATATATTTTAGTAATAATATTTTTCTATTGAAATAATATTAAATAAAAATGACTATAGAACATAAAAGAATCATAAGCATTGATAAACTCGAGGAGAAAAATGTGCTTTTTTCCTCACATGGTTTGCATTCATTTTGTTGAGGCATAGAGCATACAAACAACCAGAGGACACATGCACCCCATGTGCCTGATTTAATGCCTCCCCCTTGTCACTTTGCTTGGGAGGCCAGAGTCAATAAAACTCGATAACCCGCTTGAAATTTAGAACCAAGGTGGTTAAAAAACTTACCATTTGTGACTGGGACTTGGGGCTAATTGGGTTTTGTGATGGAGGATGAGGATGAGATCCAGCTGTTGTCTGTGGAGATAAAAGGTGGAAATTTCACTGGCCGCAAAACAAAGGGCGTCACTTTGAATAGGTGTCAACATCCACCACAAGTTAATGGGGGTGTGGAAAGTATTAACGGTTTTTAAAAAAGAAGGGGGAGTCAGCAGGCAGCAGCAATCACTTATTGCCATTGAGGTGCCTCCACTTTCATGCTCACATGTTGCAATCATATTGGAGAGGATTTTGAATTACCATATGAGAATTTCATAATATCTAAAACCACTATTATTCCCTTTGTTTTTGGATTTTGCTTAACTCCTCTCCTCTCCAATCTCATTTGTTCTCACCTTGCTTGCTACGGACATTCACCACAGATTCGGTTTCAGCTCTTTTTATCTATTACGAATGCTTTTCCTTTTCTTTCTTTCCCTTTTTGTTTTTTGGTTTAAATTAATTTTAATGATCTAAGAATTATTTCTGATATAATATTTTATATAATTAATTTAAATTAAATTATTTTGTAATATGATTGAAATATATTTAATAATATTATAGTAAAAATGATGTAGTATAATTTATTTTCTTAAAAGAAGTTTATTTATTTTAATAAAATATATTTGTAAGCTAATTTTTACTAATTTACATGTCAGCTTTCATCAATTATTTATAAATATTTTAATAACATATATTTTTATAAAATAATTTTTTTATAAATTAAAATAGACACTCTTTTACAAGAAAAAAAAATCATAAAAAAATAATGGATGATGGTAGCCATTAGTTTGTGATGATTAATTAGGAGACTCTTTCCAATAAGTTTGGCGTTGTGAACGTTAAAAAAATAAGATTGGATGCTTTAATTAATTTGGAAAATATATGATTTTAATAAAAATTGTTAATTAATTACTACTCTCATATTCATATAAGACATATATACACTGCCTACTGCCAAATTACTAATACTAATTATTGTTATTTTAATAAAATAATCATCTTCCCAATAATTGACGTCAACTCAAAACCCCACTGAAATAAAGGACAACTCGAACAATTAAGCAATAATCCTATCTAATTAACTCAATTATTAATTTAAACACAAATTATGGTTGATACTTTAGCAAAAGTGTCAATATCTGGTTGGCTCAAACTTCACGAAATACAAAAAAATTAATTAAGGAAAAGAAATGTGTGGGTTCGGCTTAACATCTGGAATCTTTTTTTTTTTAGGGGGAGTTGCATGCATGTGGCATGCAGGATTTCAGCTGCAACTTCCCATCAGCAACCCTTTTTTAGGGCTTTATTAATGCATTTACTATTGAGGAATAATATTAAACTGCTGCTTTTTTATTTTTAAAAATATTATTATTAATTGCAATTATATGAGGATCGATGCTTCTCTGCTTTTAATAATTGGGTTAGTCTTGGCTTGCTTGATTCATTAACAGGAAGACGTGTTTAACGTTTAAGTTTGAGATATTTAAGCTAAATAAACTAATGATGCCAAATAGTTTGTATACAGATTAATCTCACAGAGTTTTTTTAATTTAGAGCGCAGTAGAACTTAATATCATAAGAAAATAATAATTAACACATTTTATATAATTAATATATTTTATTTATTAAAAAGCGAATATTGCATAGATGATTAGAGTATAAGGAAGAGGAGAGATTTTTTGGGTGTGTGTTTGTTCCATCAACCAAAGCCGTATAATGTCAAAACTAAAATAAAAATAATGAACCATCACAATGATTAATGCTGCTAACCAATTAGGGAGCATTATCCAGTGATAAGAGGCTTTTTTAGGTTTTGCTTTTTCTCATTTTTATATTTTTGATTAAATATGTGAAATTACTAACAAGAATAATCCTACTTACAAAAAATTAAAAGGTTGAATTTACAAAGAGTTTGAGCTGTAAAAATAATAAAGATGAGGCTAAGAAAAAAATTTAATTTACATGAAAATTTATTTTTCAACTATTGATTACAGTATTTAAATAAATCTCATATATAAGGAATGATTGAAAAATCAAATTCTCGCACGGAAACTTTTTTTTTTTTTTTTTCTTAGCCTCGCCCCAAAAAGTCATTAAAGCTGATGCAATAGTGCAACGTGAGAAAGAAGTTTGAGGAATAAGCCAGCCAATACATAGCAGATAGCACATTCAGAAAGGGAAATCTCATTGGCCGCACTCCTCGTTTTCCCAAATACTTACTCAACTCAAAGATTGTTGCTACCCTTTAATATATATATATATGCAACCCATGGGGACCAACCTATATGGCTAATGGTTTTTAGGGACTTTTGGCTGCAACCCATCACCAACTTGATCAGAATTATATAATCAATATATATTGGAATCCAATCGTTTGATTTGATTATTAGTTTGTTTTTTAATTATAATTAATTTTTTAATGATTATTAAAGTGTAACATAAAATTTAAAATTAACATTAAGATTAAATTTTTTTTACAAAAGAGCTTCTTATAACTCAAGTTGGATTCTTCTAAATCTGATATAAAACCATACATTTAAACATCAGTCTCTACTACCTATGATATCACTAGCAATTTTAAGCATTCTTGCTCACCGTTTCTTCAGGTAAATATAATAATAAAAAGTCTAAAAAGATTTCAAAATAACATTTTCACAAGTTAAATATATAACAAAAATTCTAAAACATATATATATGGGTATAAATAAAAATTTTACAAAAGTTGCTGCCTAGACCCACATATGAATTGATGAAATTTGCAATGTATTCATGTGTCCCAGAATAGGGCTCGTCTTTTTCCATTTAAAGATGAGGGGGGGGGGGGGGGGGAAACACCCATTAATGCTCCATTTGCTGGGGCCAACATATTTTGTATATAAATTTTTTTAATCTAATTCACACACATCAATTCATCTTTATTAGTATACACTTGTTTTTATTTATTGTAAATCTAAGCCCCAAATTCTACTGGATTTTATATATATAATATAATATTCAAACCTAGTATAAATCCATTTCTCTTTAAAGTTTGATATCACAATTTAAATACGAAATGCCCTACTACTCATTAAATAGATTATCATCGGTAATTGAAATTCAATTCTACTCTTACTTTCTAAATACCTAACAATTGATGATAATTATTGTGAAAGTCATTAGTGGTTTTAAGTAAGTGATGATTAATGTAATGGCGTATGTTTTGAAATTAGTCCTAACAGTGAAAAGCATGGGGAATTTGGAGTCAGAATGCCACATGCTACCACTCCTACTCAGCCTAATGATCCTCAGAATTAGACAACTTGCATTTGTGACATAATCTGCCACCCCCTACACGACTAAACCTCATCATCTTAAGTAATTGAGTGGTATTAGCCAATTTCGCTTTGCTTTTTCCACCTAATAATTGAAATGCATGTGTGTCCAGTTGGCCTTTTTCTTATTTGTCACTTTATAATTTGTTTGGTCTAAAAATATTTATCATTTTGATTTTTTTTTTTCAATTTTACTCTTGTTTCGACTAAAAATAATAAATATTTTTGTAATTTCTTTAATTATACCACTTTTCTAATGATAAATTAATAGAAAGAATGATTGAAATTAAATGGGATAAATAATAATGCTAGTCCAATTAAAATGTATTTTATTAGAACTTTAATAATTTAATTGATCTGTTAATAAGCATGCAAAATGAATAATTTTTGCCAAATTAGAAGGGCCTCATTTCACGTTTTGGTTTCAGTAATGAATAATAATAATAAAAGTTGGTAATCAATTAATGACCTAGGATTTGTGGATTTTCTCTTACTCAGCAATGCCATTCAGTCTCTTGGAGCAAAACATCAATGAAAATGGACATCTCTTATTCGGCCTAAATATCGTAGCACAAGCCCAATAGCATTTTGAAAGACCTGCTTATTGCCATCAAATTAGTGAAATTCATATATTATATCTATTGAATTGAAATGCTTCTATTCTATTCACATGATTAATGTATGATAAAATTTAGAATCAGTGGGTCGTGGAGCGTTGCTGTTAGTAACCTCAAACCAGTAGAAGAAACATTAGAAAAACAAGAATTGGTTAACAAATGGATGCACAGAACAGAAAGGCTACTAATGCTAGACTTTCGTAATAAAATCCTCAATCCATCAAGTTTGGATGATTTTATCAAAGAGACCGTTCATTGCCCAGAATCACTCATGATACTATACTATGATTGGCTTCGGGATTTCAAATCGTATTGGGCCGTGTTTGGGCTCATATCTTTCTATTGGCACCCGTACGACGTTGTCGAGGAACGCCACTGGTCAGATCCCAGAAGCCCAACATACTGATTTGGCCGAACAAAGCGCGACGTCCTTGCTGCTTCACCCACGAGTGTACCAGAGAAGAGACAACTGTCGTCCTTCTCTCCCTCCAGTGGAAGTCTTCTGATCTTCTCAGTCCCACTAGAGTTTCTGGTTTCATCTACCTTTTATTTGGGAGAGATTGTCGTATTCTTCTCCTTCTTCATCAACGATGGACAGAAGCGGAAAACTTATCTCACCCCATCTGGCCTCCATGTCAACTCCGCGATTTCCTTCCTCCAAGAAATGTCTCCTTTTCCTTTACAGTGCTCCTGTTTTACCCATCTCACAAAATTCTCATAGCTTAGAAGACTTTTCCTTTTTCCTTTTTTTTTTTTTTTGAATGAAATCGATTTTTGGGTTATCGAGATTTTGCAGGCTTCAGCAGTATAAGTTAGTCGGGATGAAATTTCTTGCCCAGCAGAGGGATTTTCAGGTACGTACTTCTTAATTGTTTGCATATTACCTGTACAGTTTTCATTTATTTTTTACTATTATATCAAAACAAGCTAGTGGAATACTCTAACTTGCTTACCCAGGGAAACTGCTAATAACCCATTGACAGTAATACGGGTGTCAAACGCCAGAAGACATTCTTTTATGCTCGTGTTGTGCATTTTTCATCTCACCTATTTTAATGAGAAAATGGCTTATTATCAAGCATAACTATGTTATTACATTTTGAGAATTTCCCTTGTAAAGTTTGAGCCTTTTCTCTGACTTTGTTGTAAGCATTCTATAATAATCTTTAAGTTGTCTTGAACATGACCCACAAATAGGGACCTTGTTTAAGCATAATTGGAAAGTCCATTAGCTCATTTGTGGAATTAGGCAAATGTTGAGTATCACTAACTGAATGATTTTAGTTTTTGCTTCAGTACATGAACATATGCTCCTTTTCATATTTATCATACTAACTGATTTTTGTTGGATTAGGAATGTATCACTTGCTTGGTTCCATGAACTGGCCCTTCTCATATTTATCATGCTAACTAATTTTTTTTTTCCTTTTCTTTCTGGTGCATGCCCATCTAGGCAAAGCACTATTCTTATTTATGTGGCAGATTGTTTGGTAATGTGGTGGGAAAAATTATAGTATAGATTAGAGTTCCTGATCTTAAAGAATGCTGTCATAGACACGGTTCAGATAGGAAGCTTTTAGGAAATGGAAGTCTTTTCTCAAACATATCTTTTGGATGAATGAATTCTTGTGTTATTGGTTGCCAAATCCTTCCTACAGGACTCGTTCTCAAACTGGAATGATATGCATCCTCCTCTTAAATTTAAGTCAAGATCATGTAACTCTGTATCTCTACTCTAATGCAGACAAAACAAATGTAATATTATGGAAATATTTTGGTATGAATATCAATTTAATTATTTAATCTTTTTGTTGGGAAGCAAACAAGAAACTTGAACACAGAGCTAGCTTGTATCAAGTAAATTACTAGAAAATAGAAAGTAAAAGACACAAACAAATTGGAGAAAGAACTCAGTTATTGGATGATTAAATAAACAAAAACAATGGCTCTTATATAGCCACAAGATAATAACAAAATTCAGAAAAATATGGCACTAACTGAAAGTGCTTTGACTCAACAAACAAAGAGAAATAATAGGAGACTAAACAGCAACAAAATGACTACGTGATGCTAACAGAAAAGCACTAATGTTGAATCAGTTTTCAACACTCCCCCTTGATTCAAACTTACACAAAGCAAAACAGGAACAGAAGTGTGAATGTTTTTTGAGTGGGAGTGCTTTGGTTAGAACATCTGCAAGTTGTTCATCAGTACTGCAATAATTTAGGACAATTTGCTCAGTTGCGACTAGCTCTCGAATGAAGTGATGACGGGTGTCTATGTGCTTTGTCCTCCCATGAAAAGCTGGATTCTTTGCCATCGAAATTGTGGATTTGTTATCTGAAAATATCTCAGTTGCTCCCTCTTGTTCTTGACCAAGATCTTTCAGTAACCTCCGAAGCCAAATAGCTTGACAAGCTGAAGCAGTGGCAGCCATGTATTCTGCTTCTGACGACGACAAGGCTGCTGTTGGTTGTTTCTTTGAGCTCCAAGACACTGCACATGAGCCAAGGAAAAAAATCTGTCCAGAAATACTTCTTCTATCTTCAAGAGAATTGGCCCAATCGCTGTCTGTGAAACCTTTTAACTTGAAATCGGAATTAGCAGTATACCATAGACCAAAATTTTGAGTTCCCGCAACATACCGCAAAATTCTTTTTGCTGCTCCAAGATGAACCTTTGACGGATTATGCATAAATCTAGAAACAACACCAACAGGGAAGGCTATATCTGGTCTTGTGAGACATAAATAAATCAAACCACCCACCAAACTTCTATAAAACTTCCCTTCCGCAGGTTCCGAACCGTCATTAATTTGCAATTTTTCATTCACATTCATTGGAGTGGCTGTGGAATTGCAATTTAACATCTTAAATTTTCTAAGAAGATCAATTGCATATTTTTTTTGAGATATAAAAATCCCATCTGCCGCTTGAATAATCTCCACCCCAAGAAAATAATGAAGCTTTCCCAAATCTGTCATCTCAAAAGACTTCATCATATTCTCTTTAAAATCAAAAACAAGTGAAGAAGATGACCCCATGTAAATCATATCATCAACATAGAGACAAACCAATAACAGATCATTCACTTGTTTTTTAAGATAAAGAGTTGGTTCATTTTCACTTCTAACAAAACCAGAATTTTGAAAATAAGCATCAATCTTACTGTACCAGGCGCGCGGTGCTTGTTTCAAGCCATAAAGAGCCTTGCGCAGCTTATAAACTTTGCTCTCCTTGCCTTTGATTACAAACCCATCTGGTTGTGACACATAAACTTCTTCCTGCAAGTCCCCGTTTAAAAACGCTGACTTCACATCAAACTGGAAAACAGGCCATTTCATTTGAGCTGCTAATGCTAGAGCAACTCGAACCGTTTCAAAACGCACTACAGGTGCGAAGGTTTCTTCGTAGTCAACACCGTACTGTTGGCGGTACCCTTTGGCCACAAGACGCGCCTTATATTTTTGAATTTTTCCATCAGCTTGGTACTTTGTTTTGAATACCCACTTTAAACCAATTGCTTCTTTTCCAGCAGGTAAGTTAACCAAATCCCAGGTACCATTTCTTTCAATTGACACCATTTCTTCCTTCATTGCATTACGCCATACCTCTTTTTCTGCTGCTTCTCCATATGATGATGGATCAATATTTGCGAACATTGCAAAATGAATTATGTCTCCTTCGGCATCAATAGCATCATCTTGAAACACTTCAAAATCTCGCAAACGAGACGATGGCTGAGTTTGACGTCTTGGCCTGGCCTCCAATTGCAAAGAACTTTGAGCATTTGTTGTGGTTTGAGAATCAATGGACACTTCTCTCTGAACAGAAATATCATCTTCAATCTGAATTTCAGCAGTTTGTATTTTTTTATTCTCAAACCAATTCCAGTTAGCAAATTCATCAAACACAACATTCCTGCTAACAATTATTTTGCCACTAGTTGGATTGTACAGCCTATAAGCCTTTGATTGAGATGAATAACCAACAAAAATGCATTTTTCAGATTTACAATCAAGTTTTTGACGATTTTGTTGGCTAATTAAGGTATAGGCTATACAACCAAAAATCTTCAAGTGACTTACAGAAGGCTTCTTACCAGACCACACTTCAAAAGGAGTCTTATTCCAAACTGCTCTTGTAGGAGAAATATTTAACAAATAGATTGAAGTTGCTACTGCTTCTCCCCACAAGCTATTTGGAAGATTTTTTGCCTGTAACAAACTTCTGGCCATTTCAACAGTGGTGCGATTTTTGCGCTCTGCTATGCCATTCTGTTCCGGTGTGTAAGGAGTGGTCAACTCCCTGTGAATGCCATTACCTTCACAGAAATCTTTAAATTCTCCAGATAGAAATTCTCCTCCACGATCTGTGCGAAGAATTTTTAGGAATTGGCCACTTTGTTTCTCAACCATAGCTTTGAATTTCAGAAAATTCTGAAATGTTTCTGCCTTGCTATCCTGAAAATATACCCAGCTGAAACGACTAAAATCATCAGTAAATAACAAAAAATATTGAGATCCACCAATAGATTTTGTTTGCATCGGTCCACACAGATCGGCATGTACAAGCTCAAGACATTCAGATGCTCTCCAAGACTTCCCAACCGGAAATGATTTCTTGCTCTGCTTCCCGAAAATACAGCCTTCACATAGCCCAAATGATTCAATTTTGGGTAAACCAAAAACCATTTCCTTTCTGCTCAACAATTTTAACCCCTTTTCATTGAGATGTCCATACCTTAGATGCCACAAGGTAGAATCATCTAGTTCACCACCAGCAGCTAAGGCACATCTTTCAACGCCGGAGACATCAAGTGGGAACAAGTAATTTCGTGCCATGGGAACAGTAACAATAATTCGACCTGATTTCTTTTCTTTAATCTCACAACACCCATTATCAAATAAAACTGAATATCCTCCCGTCATTAACTGACCAACACACAACAAATTATTTGCCAAGCTTGGAGCAAAATAAACATCATCAAGAAATTTTACATTACCATTTTGATTCCGAATGGCAATAGTACCTCTTCCTTCCACTTTGATTTCATGATCATTCCCAAGCTTTACTTCTATCTTAAAGCTTTCATCAAGTTCTTTAAATGCAGATTTTTCACCCGACATGTGGTGTGAACTGCCGCTATCGACGTACCAAACTTCAGTTGCCACATTCACAATATGTTCTTTAGCCATGAATAGCTTTTCTTCAACCTCGCCTTCTGCATAGTTCGCTTTCTCCTTCCTTTTTAGCTTCCAACAATCTGCTTTCACATGGCCATAACCTTTACAATAGTAACACTGAACATTACTTTTGTACTGTTTTTGTTCATCATTGGACTGCCGATAATCAGCTTGTTCATTGGACCTTCCTCTACCTCTGCCTCTACCACTTGCTCTACCACCGCGACCTCCTCTATTGGACTCCTTGCCTCTACCAGATGAAGAAGAAGCTTTGGCTTGAAAAGCTTTTTCATCCACTCTACCAGATGATCTGCTGCTCATTCTTGCTTCATGAGACTGCAAAGACCCTTTCAAGTCATCAAAAGAAAGAGTGGTCAAATCTTTTGATTCCTCGATTGCAACTGCAACATGATCAAATCTAGGAGTTAAACTCCTTAGAATTTTTTCAACCACAACTTTATCAGTAATCTGTTCAGAATACGATCTCATCTGATTCACAATTGTGGAAACTCGTGACACAAAAACTTGTATCGTCTCATCTTCCTTCATCAACAAATTCTCAAATTCGCGGCGTAGTGTTTGGAGCTTAACAGTAACTGTTTTGCTCGTGCCTTGGTACTCTTTCTGCAGAATGTCCCATGCCTCTTTAGCAGTTCTCGCCGCTGAAATTCGACCAAAAATTTCTTCACTAACAGCTTGCTGTATGCTGTAAAGGGCCTTATTATCCCTTTTCTTATTCTCTTTCAATATCCTCGCATCAGTATCAGGATCTGCAAAACCAGTGTCCACCAAATCCCATAATTCTTGAGACCTAAAAAGTGTCTTCATTTTGATGCTCCAGAACTCATATTTCTCTCCATTAAAAATGGGTATGAGTGGCTGAACAGAAGCTGAGACACCATTCATAGCCATAAACTGAATTCCTATTGTGTTTCACTCCCTCACGTGTTTCTCTCGTACTCTCTATTTGAACTCACACTAACCCAAACAAGAACCGTACCGGCTCTGATACCACAATGTTGGGAAGCAAACAAGAAACTTGAACACAGAGCTAGCTTGTATCAAGTAAATTACTAGAAAATAGAAAGTAAAAGACACAAACAAATTGGAGAAAGAACTCAGTTATTGGATGATTAAATAAACAAAAACAATGGCTCTTATATAGCCACAAGATAATAACAAAATTCAGAAAAATATGGCACTAACTGAAAGTGCTTTGACTCAACAAACAAAGAGAAATAATAGGAGACTAAACAGCAACAAAATGACTACGTGATGCTAACAGAAAAGCACTAATGTTGAATCAGTTTTCAACACTTTTTGTGTAAGATTATTCTTTATCAATCCTGTGAAGTTCCTTATTTGAAATTCTCTAGAAGTTGTGGTTTTATTCTTGTTTGGACTATTTAGGATTTCTTATATAGAAGCCCTTCAAATAGTTGACAAGACTTTTGCAAATACCAATGTGATGTAGCTGTTCTATTGGGAATTAAATTTGATGAATGCACTAAGATATTGATGATTTGAAAAGAATTATTTCATTATTATTAATTTTTTTTGAAAATAATTTTCTTCTCTCTCTTACATGCGCACAAACAATTTTTGTGATTTCAGCAATGATGCAATGAACCCTGTCAAAATGCTACTTTCTGCATGTTGACTTTTGCTCGCGCAAACAATTTTTGTGATTTCAGCAATGATGCAATGAACCCTGTCAAAATGCTACTTTCTGCATGTTGACTTTTGCTCTTTACGTTTATATCTTTGGCTGGTTGAGTTGCGTGCTTATGTTGCCATACTTGTTCTGTAAATATCCCCCAGTTGAGCAGCTCATAGGCATGAAATGCGTGGACTACTTGCAATCTCATATTGGTCTTAAAAAAATTTTCTCATGGTCTTATTTCAGCCTGCCTTGAGTAAAACTAGATATGTATATGGTAACCTGAAAACCCATATTATAGGCACCTTGTATTTTAGAATGGTGGGTGCATTTTTACTGGGGTAATGCTGGGCGCTGGCTGTCCTGTAACTTCATCATATCAGACACCATAGCTCCTTTAAGTTAAAAATGATCAATTTACACCAACGATATTCCTGCTTTTAGGTGCTTGAATTTTAATCGGTCACATCAAATTGGCATACTTTTCAGATTCTCTTGACCTAAGAAACACTTCTTGTTTGCCACATAAATTTAAAAGGAATAGAACCAAATTAGTTCCGCTTGGTATTTTGCCAAGAAATTTTCCGACAACAATGTCAGCATTTGGTGGTATGCGCAGATTCTCCTTCAGTTTGTTTAAAAATATACTAGCAAAAAGCTCAGAAGACCAATACATGGTCAATGGGGCTTGGCTACATGGCTCCGACTGACAAAGAAATTACTGTAGATGTTGATGGTTGGTCCTTTTGGCAATTAAATATATGACTGGAGAACTGAGTTGATTTAGATATTAGTGTTGGCTGTTGATTAGCCATGCTTTTGCAGAAGCTCCAGGTGTAGTGCCTTTATTATCTGAAAGAAGTTAAAAGCTAATGCTTTTATATTTTTCATTGGCTTGATTTGTTTGATACAGGCACTTATTGCTGATTTTGAAGTCTCTGAAGGCATATATTTGCGGGCTTGCATTGAGGATGCTGATTCGGTATGTTTGTCTCTGGAAGCAAATGTCATGTTGGAATATTCATGTGACAAGGTTTGTGCCATTTGTTTTCAGTGCTTTTAAGAAAACCCCTAGTTGTGCCTGAATGATGCAATCATCTGTAACTTTATGTTGCATGCCACTGCAATTCTACAAAAGAATTTATATAATACTAAAGCTAGTCTAGAAGTCCTTGTAGCTGATTTACAATTCTTGAGGGATCAAGTCACAATAGCACAGGTATTATTAATTTTACTATAACGGTGGCTATCTTCTTCAAGTGATGATTAGATACTCTAAATTTAACAAGATTCTAAAATGTGATGTAGATGTTACACTGATTGGCATAATAATAACAATGTGAATGTTAAACATGCATGAAGCTCAAAATGCTCTGGCAGTTATATTCACATTTGGCCAGAACAAGTTGTCAGCGTTTTTTTTTTTTCATTTATTTACTTGTGTCAGGTCAATATGGCTCGAGTATACAATTGGGATGTTCACCAATGCAGAAGCTGCTGGTACTTCTACAGATTCATGAAACAAAAAGTTTACTACAGTCCAGATTCAGAGGTGACAATATATATCCTTGTGGAAAATGCAGTCCTAATTTCTCATAGTTTAATTTAGGTGGATGGATTGTCATTGTACTTTTGGTGATACAGATATTTTTGTTTTATGTTTTTTTGTGAATGTTCCGTAGCATGTTAAATTTGTTCTGTCAACCAACTGGCAGACAGGAATGCTTTCAGAGCCCTGGGTGCTTAGGAGCTTATTCTTTCACCTTCCTTCATGGTACTGTCGCTTGTGAAACGATTGGATCCGATCAGGTTTCTTGTGGGAAAGAGAGATAGTAGCAAAAGTTAATAAAATGAAGGGACAAGGAGTCTTGATCACTGGATCTCTGCTTATGTAAGCATCTTATCCTCGAAAGGGTTGTAGATATGGATGTTTTCTATTATAAAATTGCATTTTTTAGTCGAAAATGACATGACGGTGAACTTGGTGTTTGATCAAGTCAAAAGAATTGAAATGATTCTGTATGTTGAAGGAACAGTAGCAGTGCCATTCACAACTGGGTTGGAATATCACCAAGTTTCTGTTCCATTAGATCTTTCATTTTTTTGTTTTTTTTGCCCCTGAACAGCTGTTCTAAAGACTTTGATACGTGAGTTTGGTGGGACTATTATGTTTTTCGTTCTTGATAAGCATGCTTATTTTTAAATTGCCTCACATGAGGATGAATCAATGCAATGTGGACTAGAAGGATGGCAGCTTTGCAGCTCATAACGGCTAGAATTTTCACACTTGAACCTCAAAATCAGGAGCTACTGTATCTGGAAAATTTTAAAGCTTACCCCGTGTGTGTGTGTGTGTGTGTGTGTGTGTGCGTGCGTCTCTGGGAGATGCAATCGAGTCCATTGTGTTCATATTTCACGCCGCTTCATTTGAGATATTGGAGGATGAACTGGACACGCCATTTAACTTGCTGGAAAGTGCTTCCAACTCCCAAGATGAGATTTTTTTCACTGCCAGTGAGCAAGTAATTTAGTTACGGCCCATTTTAAAACCCATTTCCGTAGCCCAGAGAAGAAGGGGGCGTGGTGCTTCCCCATTTATTTGTCGGCTAAATTCTGCTGCCTTATTGATATGTCGGTACATCCTTGTCCAAAATGTCGGTTTTATGTTCAAACTGTCAGGATCACATTTTGGGTAATGGGTGGCTCCAAACTATCACCTAATCCCTCTCTTATCTCACACATAAGCATTACCATCCAAAATGTAATAATAATCCATTCATTTTCAAGGGGAAAAAACACACACACATGGAGAGAGAGAGAGAGAGAGAGAGAGAGAGAGAGAGAGAGAGAGAGAGATGTTAGCCAGTGACCCACAAAAGCTTCTTTCTTCTAAGGTTCAAACATTGCAGCAGACCCAAGAGAAATGAGAAGAGCCAAGACCTGAAATAGCAGTCAAGATGAAATTTTTATTGGAAAAGCAACTCCAGATGTCTAATTTCATGCCCAGTTGACTATTGTGAAAGGAAAGGGTAGAAAAAGGGTCACATTCCCAGACCATTCTTCCACTCGCATGTGGTTTGACAACCTTCAACAAGTCAGCAATACCATTCTTCCCCTTCTTGTGCTGACATTCTCTGGTGTTAGTTTTTTTTAATGTATCCTAAACTAATTGTATTAAAAATCTTTGATTCAATTTTAATATAGAGTTTAATGCCCTTGCATGATCTGATACCCAGATTTCACTGCCAGAAAATCTGGATTATTGTAACGGGTTAGATTGCTTCTTCCAAGATAAGAAATTCAATTTACATAGATTGTAGACTAAATTAAAACAAATTTACAAGTGGGAATTTTTTTGGTTCATTTGTTCTAAAAGTAATCATGCTATGAAGGACTTGATATTTGTAGAATTAGTTAAAATATGTATATAATAGAGGATTAACGTACAATTTTCAACTTTTACTCTTTTTTTTTGGGGGGGGGTACATATTCAACTTGTAGTAATATGATAACATCTCCACTTAATGACAAAATATTTATAAACATCATTGAATTAATCAATATCAATGCCCGTATGAATTAATAATGAAGTAAGTTCTAAGAAAGCTATAAATGTGAGGGGAAAAAAAAAAGAGATAAAAACATATTTTCTTAATCTCATTTCAAGAAAGAAAGAAAGAAAGAAATAAACATCACTGTTTAATAAAATTTACTTGGCAAGATAATATCCATGGAGATATTTTCAATTAATATTTTCAGAAAGAAGAGCTTTAAATAATTTATATTTGAATGAGAGAGCAGGGACGCTTTTACCCATGCAACTTGAGCTTGAAGGGGGAAAAAGAAAGGAAATTATTATAGAGACGTGCACGCAAAACGAGGCCGATTATTTATCCTCAACGCGGACGCGGACGCAGACGCAGACGCAGGCGCAGCGTTGCGATTTTAAAGTCGTTTTGTCCTCTTGTGAATTTTACGCGTTTAACGTTTCAATATTTTAATAGCTAAAAATGTTGACTTTGACTCTCCATGTGGTATCAAAGTTCAACAAGCCCTATTTTAATTGTCTCAAAAAAATATTGCTAAACGATTGTTTCAGCAGGTTACAACACCTTCCAATTGCCGCAATCATCGCTCCCCCTTTCTCACTGTCAGTCAACGGCTTTGAGTTTCCTCCTCAACCATTCTATTTCAATTCCTTTTCTAAGACGATTTAGGGTTCATAATATAATTTTACCATTGGTGAAGGGTTATACGTATAAAACACCCTAATTTCAATACACTAGAGATTAAGAAATTAATTAAGTCATCGAAGATGAGTAAAGGGATGATTATAGAATTAATACTTTTATTAAGTTGTTGTAATTGTCAAAGAAAAAAGTTGGGAGTTGTTGGTTTTGGGAAAGAAAGCTATTTCAGCCAAACATTATCTTTGAATTTAAGGTGTTGAGATATACATATCATAGTCATAGTAGATTGATTACAGTTGCAAGCTTTGCCAATTAAGTTGAGTTATTGACTAGGTCTAAACTGCAAAAGCTTGAGTTGTGTGATGTATTGAGTTGACCATCAGGACTATAGTGTAGAGGAAAGAGAGAGCAGTAATAATAAGATATTGAAGTAGGATAAGTTGAGGTCTAAAAGCTACGCATAGTGGGAAGTATAAAAATTATGCTACTCAATCCCACAACCAAAGTGAAAAATGTAGACGAGATCTAGGTTTCACCAACAAATTAATTAAGATAAGCAATAAGTGGTTGTTCTCTATAATATATCCAACTCTTTTCACAACGTAACAACTTAGGTTTACAAACCACAATTAGTGGATGATGTGAACATCATTCTAGAAACAGAATCAGTATCAATAAACAAACCATTATCATTAAGTTTTTAAAAAAGTATAATTAATTAAATTAATCGTCTAATGATCAACTGTTAATCATATATATATAATATTTTTTATAAAGGATAAAAAATTGTTGTGTTAATTAATTTAGCTAAATAATAAGCATGTGAGTGTTATAATATCAATCGTCAAAGCTTTGAGAATTTACCAAAAAGATATATAAAGAGCAAGAGTAATCCATTTAATTTTGTTGAGAGGATTATGCTATTTATAATTAATTAAGAAAAAATTAAGACCGGCAGATATTAAATAGATTCAGGTAGAGATGAATTCCGTAGGATGTATAATTAATTAAGGTGAGGTTAGGCAAATATTAAATTAAAATATTGATAAGGTTTGTGGAGATTAGTTAATATATAGGGTTAAATGAATTTGCGTTTAGGGTAGTTAGATACAATTAATTCCTCTTACCATAAATACCAAAATGAATAAATTAATTTAGGGTTTGAAATGAAGAAGTCGGTGATAAAATAACATAGTTATTCGTCACACAAGCCCTAGAACCGCGGCTAATCATGATTCTTCTCCATGAGAACCCTTAACCTTTTTTTTTTTTTTCTAAAAAACTGGAACTATTAAAATGCTAATGATAGGCAACTGGGCAAGTACGAGAGGTGGGGTGACTGCTTTTTGTCGTTGTCTAAAAGTTTGACCTGTTAGACAGTTTAAGAGTTTAGATTCCCATACAAAAACATAACCGTCGCCAAAACCTATATAGTCATTTGGGGGCCCTACAACAACCTCTCTCACGCGTTGTTTCCCTGCTGTGCTTTTCACTCGCTGTGGTTGCATTTACGCTGCTAGCTATTTGAAGGACTTATTGAAAAAGTATATTAATTAATTAAGTAGGGAAATAATTATATGAGATTTTCAAACAAATATGGTTTTAGAATTATATGTAGTTTAAAAAAATATGTATATTTAAAAGAATAATTAAAAGCAATTCTAATAATAACGCCAAAGATATCCAGCTAGTCTATTAACAAGTGCTTACTTTTCCCCTAAGCAACCCACACATATCTTTTCAAAATGTGTATCTTGTAATTGATATAATAATAAAAATTATCATACATAAAAGAAAATGGCTAACTAACTTGGTGCCATACAATGTTGAATAACAAAGTTATATATTTGATTACAAGAAGAAGAGAGGAAGCAAACCCTCAAAAACAAGACAATATATATACTAAAACTGCATGTGCTTTGATTTTTTATTATTATTATTATTTTAATTTATTATGAAATAACATCATAAAATACCCTCATTTATTTCAATCCAATACTTGCAGCTATCACGTGCTCCCTGCATGTCCCACTTCCATCTCTATACCCCACTGCTCACCGATATCCCACCTACGCCTCTTTTAATACTATCACATTTACATCAACAACAAAAAAAAAAATTTAACTTATCTATAATAATTTAATTAAATGTTGTAATTCATAGTTCAAGATGATTCTTATTTTTAAAATCCAATCAAAAAAATAATTATATTATATTATTTGACCTATTCTCGTCAATATGATAACAAAGAAGCTACTTCATTGACGTTTATTGTCAGAAGAGAAATTAAACAAGTTTAAAGGCATAATAAATAAACATCAACATTCTTTGCAACTATCTCAATTTTCAAAATGAAATAGTAAAAAAGGCTTTTTGATTAAAACGGTACCGATTGAGGTCAATTCACGTCGTTGGCTTGTCGGAGAAGAAGCGATAAAGAGACGTAAATTGTATCATCTTCTGCGTTTCATGTCAGACGCTGGACCATACGTGCCACAAAATTCCTTCACACGCTTCAGACATTGAACTTATTTTCCTTGTACATTTTTATCTTATTATATAAATATAAGGCAGAAAATCTACCACTTAACAATATATTAACCTACCATTTCAAAAAAAAAAAAACAATATATTAATCTAATAATAAAAATGGAATAGAATGATCAATTCAATTGATTTGACATGAAATAATTTTAGCATTGTGAGAAATGAATAATCCCTCGTGGCATTTCAAAAATACGAAATTGTACTTCAATTATTGAAATTGAGGGGTACTCGGGTAATTTCAAGTAATTATCTTCTACCGTTTAAATTTAAGAGGAGGAGAGAATAGATCCTAGAGAGAGGAACTCAAAAATGGGGCCCGGCCAGTGATCACTTTGTCCATTTGTAAACGAGCTATGGAAACTTTCTTTTCACCGATCTACGTGTCCCGTTAAGCGCAACCGGTGAAACCAGTCAAAATGTCCGCGTGGGAAAGACGTGGGCACAGCAGCGGTCCACGCAATCAATGGGAAACACCGGCCCAAATCCACTGCCTCCGTACCAGAGATAACCGGCAAATAGCGGTCATGAGCCAATGGGAACCTCCTTACTCCAAGCTGTTGTCCAAAATCCGAGCCAGTGACCATTCACACTAGGCCGAAAAGAGTCTCAATTGCTTCTTCAGTCTTTTTTTTTTTTTTTTTTGTAATAAAAAAACTTCAAAAAGGCGAAGAAAGAGAAAAGGAGAACAAGTGCCATACTCAAATGAAGAAGCAGAATATGTTCTTTTGATATAAATACACAGATTGTATCAAATTTCTATGGAGAAGAGAGCCGAGCAAATGATAAAGACTGAGATTTCCATGGCAAATTCCACATTCATCACGGAGGAGCTTTCCACTAGTTTTGCTTTATCATCCACAACCCCAACATCAGCCAGCATCTTTGACATGATGCCATGTGATATCGGTGATAAAGCCTCTTTAGGCATCATGGACTTGCTTGATAGCAACCAAGATTTTGGTACTTCTTTATTCGATTGGTTTCAGCCTCCGATTGTTCCTCACCAACCCTTACCTTCACCGGCGTCTACTGTTCCCGAATCATCCGAGGTCTTGAACACTCCGGCCACTCCTAACTCCTCCTCCATCTCTTCATCCTCGAATGAACCAGGAAATGAGGCACAAGCTAAAGCTGGAGATGAAGAAGAGCTGGATCAAGAAAAGAACAAGAAACAGTGAGTGTTCAAGAAGATGATATCAGGCTTCTTTTCTTTCTAGATTTTTGCTTTATTTGTCGTGTGTGTCGTTAGCTGGCTACTTTTTGGATATATGAAACAAGAAACAGGCAGCCACAAGTCTATTGCGGATATGGGTTTTATTCTTTTTTCTGCAATTAAACTTGATTGTGAGATTTATGGATTTTTTATTGTTTCACTTTCTTATACTGAAAGTATAATGTTTTATGGGTTTAGGTTGAAACCCAAGAAGAAGAACCAGAAAAGGCAAAGAGAGCCAAGATTTGCTTTCATGACAAAGAGCGAAGTTGATCACCTAGATGATGGATATAGATGGAGGAAGTACGGCCAGAAAGCAGTGAAAAACAGCCCTTATCCTAGGTATCAACGGAATCCCCCATCTCGTCCCCTAATGTTTCTTTGATATATATGTGTACGTGTGTGTATGTGTATGTATAAATACATTAATTAAGTAGTGTTATTACTTGGTGGGTTGCCAAGTTGCAGGAATATGCAAAGCTTTTGGATGATGTTGTGTTAAAAAGGTTTGTTCATGTATTATTACTTTTCAGGAGCTATTATCGTTGCACTAGTGCAGGATGCGGGGTGAAGAAGAGAGTAGAGAGATCATCTGAAGATCCCACCATAGTTGTTACAACCTATGAAGGACAACACACGCATCCAAGTCCCATAACCCCTCGGGGAAGTATCGGACTTTTGCCAGATTCAGGTGGTTTCGGTGCTGCAACTTCTTTTGTTATTCCACAACCTCAGTACCAGCAACAGCAACATGCCTACATGTATAGCTCATCACCTTCTCTGAATATTAGCACTAGTAGTAGTAGTTTCTATCCCCCGTTTTCTCCAAGTTTTCTTCAAGAGAGACGGTTTGGTCCTTCATCAGCTTCCTTCTTTAGAGACCATGGGCTTCTTCAGGACATCGTGCCCACCCAGATGAGAAAGGAAACTACAGAGGAGTAGAAGGATTTGCAGTTTAGTTTGCTGGTATGTAATTACTCACTTATGGGGTTTCCTCTCTGGAGAAAATCCCGCTTCATCGATCACCAAGTCTTAATTTCAATGACACAGAACCTTAATTATAGCTAGAAAATGATCGATGGTGATGATGATGGAGATGACTATCCTTTTAATTAGCAGCTTATATATGCAGGGACTCGTTTCCTTTGTTTCGTATGGTCCTTTTTTGTTATTCTTTGTATGCAGAGTTTAATTATCCGGTTATGGAGATATTAGAGTTTGTCTCATCCATTTCCCATTTGTTCTCTATAGTCTTTCTGTCTTCCTTCTTCTAATGCCCCCTCCTCCTTCTTCTTCGTTTTTGTTTTCTATGGTTGAATAAGCATGTGTACTGACATGAGAGTGTAGTTAGGGTTAGGGTTTTCCCATCAGCTAGTCAAAGAGAGTCGGCTGAAACTCATAAATCTTGGGACTTTGTGGGAACTTGATCCTTTTGCAAGTGTGCAAGGACTAAGGATCATGGGATGATATAGATAGCTAGTTATGTTGTGACATGTATGGAGAGATAACAATTAATTGACCACCACTAGGCATAACGAATCATGACCTTTTCTTCCATTTTAAGGTATATATAGAGACGAGAACTTGAGGCATTCAATGTGATGTGAAAATTTTTGGAAAGAAATGGCTTGTAATCTTGATTGGAAGGATGGTGAAAGATTTTGGTAGAGATTTGGTTGCTTTAAGCACTGTTGAAGTTAACCTTGTCTTTCTTACCTTGTGGAGTTGTTAAGTCCTAGTCCATATTGCACTGTCGTCGTTATCTATAGTGTTTTGTTTATTTTCATGAATGATTCATTATCTACTTACAGCCATACGTACATGATTAGTTAGGTACCCAAGTTGTTATGTCTAATCTATGAGAAGGCTTGGAGAGAAAGCTCTCAATCACTGACCAGTTGAATTACTGCACTATCTCCGCCTTTTATTATCTAATCGTTTTGGAGAGGATCGTGATCATATATGTACTTCAAGATCAATATAGTAAGATTCAGTTTGCTTCAAGAGAAAAATTCAGGTTTATTCCTTAAAGAAAACATAGTATTTAAATTTTAAAGAAGTTAATTTTTAAAAAAGGGATATCTTGATAAATTAAATTAAAAAATAAAAAAGTTTCAAGAAGTAAGATTTTGATGAGTGGTGTGAAGAGATGGCTTCAATTAAGTCTTATGCATAGCTGAATTAAGAGGTTGCTTCTTGGAATTGTGGAGCAGGATTTTTATGTTGACAACTTGCAAAAAGTAATGATAAGGTGATGCAGAATAATGATGATTTTTTCCTAAATTTTCCACCGCCTGTTCTAAGCATCAGCAGTGGAAAATTAGATTAGAAATTCAAATAATTACATGTTCAAATAAAATAAAGAATTAATGAATTTGTGGGAGCATCTGGAATCTTTGCATTCATTCACACACTATGTGAAAAGTGTTAGGCGAATTAATCGGTAAAGGTGAGAAGATTTCAAAAAGGGAAGATGTAGTATGAACATATAGGCATAGTTATGAATTTTCCTGTTGAGGGCGCAGTGAATATTCTCAAGTGTTTGCCTTGGGCTTTATTGGAAAGTGGAAAGGTTTTGAAGATTGGAAGCCTCTCCTCTCCTCTCCTCTCCTCTCCTCTCCTCTCGTGTGTGTGGGTTTTGAGAAAAAGTGCAAATATTGCCTTTGTTTGATTATGTGAATCCATCCTGCCTTTCTACCCATTATTTCACTTTCCATTTCCTGTTGGGATTTCGTATCATTTACAGCTTTTCCACTTTTTGCCTTTTTTATT
This sequence comes from Manihot esculenta, assembly GCF_001659605.2. NCBI lineage: Eukaryota > Viridiplantae > Streptophyta > Magnoliopsida > Malpighiales > Euphorbiaceae > Manihot > Manihot esculenta. The sequence continues at coordinate 363,082 of NC_035175.2, read as the reverse complement.
TTCCCTCAAATTATTAATCCTCTTCACTATCAAATGCCATTACGTTATAAATCAAAGGAAGAGGAGAAGTTCCAAACTTGATAGAAACGGACGTAAACAAAGTAGCTGGAGCTCGTGTATGAGCAATATCTGATTAGCCGATTTCCTTACATTATCATGAACAGCGTTAATGAGCTGAAATATAAGTTTGAATATCTAGCATCAAAAGAAAGAGCAAGATTGTTGAACATTATCATGAACAGCTTGAACAATTAATAATGCATCCGTTTAATTCCACCTGCACACCACCATAAAATTATTGCTGTTTAAGTCAAACACAATGCCTCCGCCATCAACGAATTCTCCGTCCTGACTTGGTAACCCTTTTCTGATTCTACTATAGTTGGCAATTCTTAATTTGATTAAACAACAAGTTTTGCCTTTTTCTAATTCTACTAAGAGCCATTTCAAATCACAATAGTTAATTATTTCAATTTAAAATTTAGAAAAATTGATTTATATATTATATATTTTTTAATTTTGATTTTATTTAATTATTAGTTTTTCTTAAAGAATTAATGATTTCATGTTCAATTTTCAACCAACTAACAAGTCCTTACTAATTAAAATTAAATGCCAATATATGTAATTTTCAAAGACATTGCTTCTAGTTCTATTACTTTCACTTATAAAAAAAATAAATGTATATAATTAAATTATTTAAATTTCTTTTTGTTCTCAATAGGGTTTGAAGAATTAGTAGAAGGTATGTATTTTAGAAATTAGAGAGAGGTAGACATTCCACGTGCAATTTGGGTAATGGAGATTATATAAAGCATCATGGTACAAAAAGAATTTAAGACAAATGGTAGATATTATTCTCTCATATACACAGGAATAAATACTTTTAACTCATCATCCTCACTTGCGAACGAGTTTTGAAAATTCTCCGATCACTAACATGTCATCTACGGTTTTTGCTCCTTCTCCCTTATCCAACTAAAAAGTCCATCAATATGTTCTGATTTAGTTTTTCTTCCACCGATAATGTCTTTCTCCTCTTTTTGTCAATACAGTGTTGTTAGTTCTAATACTTTCTATTTTTATCATATCAAGATGTCTCGATATACAGAGGTCTCTTACTGCGATCTGTGGATAACGTTGGATTGAAGATTTTCTTTAGGCTTAACAGGAGGTCTTGCATGTTCTAATACCAACAGCTCGAGGTTTCTACTGCTACGCCCGATAATCCATGCATCTTAAGGCAACATCGCCGTGAGCTCTGCCTCATCAACTCCTGAAGCTGAATAGATTCAGTATTTATAGTCTGGAATTTTGTGGCCTGTATGATTTATTTGCATTTTATGTTTTTGACTTTGTTGTATGTTTCTACGTTAGTTGTCCTTTCTTTGCTTTTGCTAGTTGTGTATGGCAGCCATGTTTATATTTTATAGCTATGACGGTTTTTTTTTTTTATTGTTTTAGGATTTCTTGAGTTGATGATGGTTTGATTTATTGGATTTTAATTTGATTTTTTAGATTATTTTCTAAGAAGGGTCTGATTACATGTTTGCGCTAATCTTGTAGATTCTCAATCATCTTTATTCTTTTGGATTTTAATGCAAATTTGGAGGTCAACCCAAAAAAACTCTTAAATTTATTGCCACATCTTACAATTTTCTTTTTTATCTTATGAACACATTCTCCTACCATATGTGTCAGTCACTTTTGATAAATATATATCCATTTTCTATTTTAAAAACCGACCCATATAAGTAAATAAGATTTTTAAAATATAAAAAACGAATCTTTTTTTTAAATAAGTTTTTTTAAAAATAATTTAATTTTTCATATAATTAAATAAATTTTTTATTAATTAATTTCTCAAAGTGTTTAAACACTAGAAAATAAAAAAAATATTTTTTTATAAAATATTTTATATAAAACAAATCAAGTTTTAATTAAATTTAATTCACCATTAATCACTACTCTCATATAGGTGATATTAAACTACTAAATAATATCCACGATAGATTATATGTTTTAATTATAAAAATTTTTATAAGTCAGTCTCAGATTTTTATGTTGTTTACCTAAACCAAATTACAAATTACAATCTTTTAACTTTGTAAGTAATGGGTCTGGGTGTTTTAAGTAAATAATATATTTTTTATCCACTAAATTAAGACAGGTTGATTTTTTCTTTCTTTCTTTTCATTTTAGAACTCAATATTCATGTTTGTATGATAATTTATTTAAATTGTTATCTTATAAATGAAATTTTCAAACAAAGTTTTCTTAATTTAAAAGAAAAAGGCCCAATAATATTTGAGAAAACAAGGCCTATTTAAAAATGGGCTTGTTGTCCTGATTGTCAACAGATGATAATTGCTGATGGAAAATATCCTGCTTTGATTCAGGGGTGTAGCCACGTCTATTCCGTTTGTTTGTTTTTCCCTCTCCTTGTCGCAAAAGCATTGAGAATAAAAGATTATAAGTTTAAAAAGGTGTGCTTGATAAATGTTTCTCCAGAAGATATATATCCCTTTATACAGAAAAATAGACAAAACATTTAGTCAATTTAAGAAATAATTTCTATATTGTTTTAATATCATGGACTTTACCTACTCGTCAATTATGAATTTCTTACAAGAATTCAATATATGATAAATGGTTTTGTAAACTAAAAAATTAAAGGTCACAACGCAAGGAGCCGTTTTAATTTGTTTGAATTTATTTATGATCTTCATTTCTTTCCCCAAAGAATTTGCACGAAGAGTTATTGTTTGCATGTGACCCCTGCACGTAATTACTTCATGAATAGAATAGTTCAAAACCTAAAGTCTCAACTTCCATGACCTCACCATCTCTTTGGAAGATGGAAAATCTCCATCCCCAACAGCCAGTTTGAGAGAGATATATTCTCCAAAAGGGCATTTGGAAGCACATGGCATTAGGTATATGAATGAACTTGACCTATTCTAATTCCTGTCACTCAACTGCTTTCTACTTCGATGAAATAATCTTGATTCTATAAAACCCAAGCCATTACAACACTTGCTATCACTGCGAAAATGGCAACACGTTTAGCTTTCTGTTTTGTAATGCTTAAGATTGTAATTGCATTTGCAGAGACACCATCCACCTTGAATGAAACATGCGCAGGGGACATTGGCTTTGTTCTGCAATTTAACATTTACCAAGAAAGCTGCCCGGAGGCTGAAGCTATCATCTTCTCTTGGGTTGAAACTGCAATCTCTCAGGACCCAAGAATGGCAGCTTCCCTACTTCGTCTTCATTTCCATGATTGCTTTGTTAATGCAAGTCATGCTTTTCTATATGCTTTCTTTTCTTCACTCTCTCTCTCTCTCTATATATATATATATACACACACACAAGCACACCCACACATGGAGAGAGAAACAGCATTTCAGCTGTGGTTATAACGGAAACTGATTAAACGTGGATGAGCTCTGCAGGGTTGTGACGCTTCAGTTTTGCTGGATGATAGTGGAAATTTTGTGGGTGAAAAAACAGCACCACCCAACTTGAATTCGTTGAGAGGATTTGAAGTCATCGATGGAATTAAAGCAGAACTAGAATCTGTTTGTCCTCAAACAGTGTCTTGTGCTGATATTCTTGCCATTGCAGCTAGAGATTCTGTCGTTCTGGTATATACACCACGCACACATTTGCAGTTTAACTGCTCCCTCAAAGAACAAATTATGAATATTTTCCTACTGGTTTCTTTTAATGATTTGAGCTAATCTAAGAACTAAATCATTTTCAGTCAGGAGGACCGAGTTGGGAGGTCCACATGGGTAGGAAGGACAGCTTGAGTGCTAGCAAATCAGCAGCCACAAACAATATTCCAGCTCCAAATTCTACTGTGGCTACCCTAGTGACCAGCTTTCAGAATGTTGGCCTCTCACTCGATGACATGGTTGCCCTCTCTGGTATTCTTATATCAAACATTCTTCATTTCACCTCATTGATGCCTTCGACAAAAAAAAAAAATAAATAAAAAACCAGCTTGGCTTTAGTTGAACAGGTGTCTGACGATTCGTTATGCTGCAGGTGCTCATACCATAGGAAAAGCTAGATGCACAACCTTCAGCTCTCGGCTTCAAGGGACTGCCAACTCCAATGGCCATGATATTAATTTGGATTTCATTCAATCGCTGCAGCAGCTGTGTTCAGAACCTGACAGCACCTCAATTCTAGCACACCTGGACTTGGCGACTCCAGCGACATTTGACAACCAGTACTACCTTAATCTACTTTTGGGCGAGGGTTTACTTCCGTCCGACCAGACCCTTGTGACCGATGATGACCAAACACGCCTGATAGTAGAATCCTACGCAGAGGACCCCTTTTTGTTCTTTGAGGATTTCAAGAATTCAATGTTAAAAATGGGAAGCTTGGGGCCACTGACTGAGGCTTCTGGGGAGATCCGCACCAACTGTAGGGCTGTTAATTAAACTCGAAGCTTATTAACCAAGATGGTGGTATCTGTATTCCGGTTCATTCCAAGATTCCTGTATGCTTTGATCTAGTGCAATACAGCTTTAACCAAATAAACAGCAACTTAAACGTGAAGAACTGCCGGGTATCAATTTGCCATGCCATCTACCGGTATTCTTTATGGCAATAAATTGTAACTAAGATGGTATTACAACAACTACAGGAAATGTTACATAACCTTGGATTTGTTAATTTACTAATGGCACATATCCTCAATTTGCTAACTCAATAACTCGGACGGTAAATTCCCCGAGTAAACCAAGAAAACTATAGGATGCAGAAACCATTATAGTTATCATTTCTACCATTTTTGTTTGAATTAGCCTTGCCACTGGGCATGCTAGCAGCAAAATCATGTCATATGCTGCTCTGGAATCCACTCTTCAGCTCATGTTCCTGTTATAAGATTTAGATAGGGGAACAAATCATTTTCTATAAAAAAAAATACAAAAAAAACGCAATTTTCATTAAGAAATGTCATAGAACTCCTAAAATGTCATTGCGAGGCTCAATTTTGTAAGCATCCACAAATCCCCCCAAAAGAATCTACTTCTTCAGCGTCCTTAGATCCAACTCCTCTACTTCCATGTGTAAGACATCATTAGAATTGTTAAAATTATGATGGCCTAGTATGGTACCGGAACCCACTTCAAACTCGATAAGTTTCTATTAGACAAGTTGGGGGCAACAACAGAAATGTCCTCCATTACTAGCCCATTCACAGACTAACATCAAATAGAATATAAAACCAGATTACCTGCTGCCTTATTCTTCCACATCCACTCTTGAGCAACCTGAAGCCCGCCGCAGAAATGACTTGAGATAAAAGCATTAATGTGGGTATACAGAAAATAAATAGGAGCATGCACAAGAAAGGGGAAAAAAAAAAAAGAAAGAAAAGAGAAGAGCAAAGAAGAGACCTAAACAAGTTCCTGCAAAGCCAGAAACATCCAGAAGAAAGATGAAAACCAGGAGCAAGAAAAACTCCCCACAGAATTGAGTTAAACTCATTAACAAAGAAACCACAGTCATAATAATATACTCCATCTGTTCCATAATTTTTGTCCACTTTACTTTTTCACACATATTAAAGATATTTTTTTTATTAAATTTCCAACTATACACATCTTAAAAACATTAAATTTTATTAAATACTAAGAAATGTTTGAGAAGTTTCTTGAAAATAAGATAAAATTAAATAGAGTCATAAGGAAAGTGCGACAATAATCGTGGGACAACCAAAAAAAAGAAAAAATGAACAAATAGTATAGGACGGAGGGAATATTATATTCTTCAATGAGAAGTCCCTTAGTTAAATAGTTAGATTGGTTGAGTGCTTACAAAAGCATAAATTAGACAAATATTGCATAGACAAATCCTTGTACAGAAGCAAACATTTCATACAAGGATGACATTACCTGATCATCTTGTTGAACTCCAACTCCGGAAGCAGCATCCTGGATATTCACATAATAGAGTCAGCAATTGGAACTAACTATTTACAAGCTCTGCAAGTTGAATAAAGACTGACCAATGAAGGAAAGGAAGGCTGTTGCAACAGCTGCTGCTGGTGAAACTGTGTTTGGAACGAAGCTTGAAGTCGTGGTACTTGTGGAACTTGCTGAATGGGCAGAACTTGAGGGTTTGATTGGGCTTGAGGTTGTTGAAGTGGAGTTCTTTGTTGTAGTTGCTGCTGCTGTGGTGGTTGTTCAAATAATGTCAGTTCCTCTGGTTTCTCCCACTGCCGCAAAGAGAACAAATCATTTATTTTAGATAAAACGACCACAGTAAAGCAAGTCAAGAAATTAGTTTCTCACCCGGCTCTCCCGAGTCACACTGTTGTAATAGTACTTGAATCCCTCAACAGAGGTATGCTCTGTCCAATTACATTTTGCAGGAGCCACTGGCTGAGATATTACAGGAGCAACAGGAGCAGAAGAAGTAGATGGAGGCACATCTGCAGCCACTCTAGTAAATGGCATACTAACAAATGCTTTTGGTGGAATCCCCGACCCCTATTTATTGAGGGAATGGAACAATCTTAGCAGAAACCACAATTTTATAAAATTTTGAAACAAGACAGCACAGGAATGGGCTTAAAAACCAGAGAAGACCATGATTAGAAGAATGAGACAACATGGGAGATGATTTAAAGGAAGATTATGCTATGCACATAACCCTAATAACCTTTACATCCCAGCTAATTCCAGGAAAGAAGAGGTGACACTAGAATCCTCCCCCCCACAACTGCAGTCCTAACACTTAAAAAGAGTATGCGAGGCAAAAAGCAAGGTGCCACAGCAACAGCACCTTCTAATGTGAAAAATTGGCAGGCAGGTATGTAACAGATGGTAAGGTGTCCCAACATCTAAATGTATCACATCTATGTGGAGATAGTAGCATCTACCAAAAATAGGATTTTATCCAAGAAAACTCTATCAAATTAAACAAATACTATATTCAACATCCAACCTCCCATGTTTTAAAAATCAATTACTGATGTTTCAATATCGTTTTTAATAATTGCTTCAGTTATTTATGTGCATCAATCTCAGAGCAAAACACATCATTTTGCCTCCAGATTTCAACAAAAGTAATGAACCCAGACCGAAACCTAACCAATCCCACTTAATCACTGGAAGACCATTCTCTCTCTAATTTCTGTTTTAAAATTTGAAAATGTGCACTCATTTTTCACCTCAAATCAAATCATACCTCCTGTTTAGTAGGCTGAGAACTCTGCTGCAATGTTAGACCTTGATTTGATGGTTGCATCATTTGCAATTGTTGTTGCAGCTGTGAAAAGGCCTGCTGAGATGACTGAAAGGTTGCTTGCAGAGTTTGTGTCTGTTGTGATAACATCTGAGCTAACTGAGAAGGGGACTGTTGAAGAGGCTGAAGCGGTTGCTGCTGGACAGGAGCAGGCATCTGCTGCTGATTAGTCGCAGCAGACACAGAATGGGAGTGTAAGTTGATATTCAAAGGTGCTGGTAATGGTATACCCGTTGAGGCACCCTGCTGCAGCTGAGATTGAGAAGCAGATAACTGTCCGCTCATACCAACATACTGCTGTGACGGTGGTGCTTGACTGAAAGGAGTTTGACTAGCAGTAAGTGGGGAATGTAACTGACCAACATGGGAAGTTTGTGCTTGTGAACAAGATGTAACTTGAAGGTTTAGTTGAAGAGAAGGCAAATGCTGGGGAGATTGGAGGGGTTTCTGTGGTGGAGAGGTATGCTGGCCAACTGGTGGGAATTGATGTAAATGCTGGTTAAAATTCTGGGGAGAAAAAAAAACCATCATTGTTCCAAGTCATTCTAGGAACACCATCAAAAGATATGTATGCATAACAGGACATTCTTCACATTCACATACCAGTTGTGCAGCAGAAAAAACATGTCCAGAAGGAGCACCATCAGGAGGGCCACCCTGAGTCCAGAAACCATAGCATGTATCAGAGTTTTAAGCTAAATGGGACCAAGAGACTGAGTGCAAACATCCATCAAAAGAAACTAGCACACAAACAATAAACCGGACAAATCTAATACAACAGTCGAGATCAACTAAAAGAGCACCAAGGTGAAATGTGAACTTGATCAGAACATCAATGTACTATCAAGCACAAAGCTGTTCCTTCTTTTTCAATTTAATGTCAGGATAACATTCCAGAACAAACATAAAACCAATCCCACCATTACCAGAAGCAGCAAAGTATCAATATTCAATCCATCAGGCAACCACTAGGCACCATTTCTACTTACCTGATTTAAAGGCGTTGCTAGATCACCAGACCTAGGAAGCAACTGACTCCCAAAACCAGAGACACCAGCATTGGAGGAAGGCCCCATATTTTGTCGACTTATTGGAAGACAAGCATTAGGTGGACCTCCATCACCCATAGGATCACTAAAATTGGATGCCGATCTAATAAAAGTAACCATGAAACCCCAAATTCACTAAAAGTAGATGCTGAAACTAAAAAGCATTAATATTCCAAAACAAGGACAAGGAAAGATACCTGGGCCTTGGAACTTGAAATCGAGTGCCAAAACCTGGACCTCCGAGTGCAGGACCACCCCTGTGAAAATTAAATAGGGATTGGTGTAAATTGCACACAACACAAGAAAATATCTATATTCCCAGGTTTGATGCTAGAGATGCCATATTTAAGACTTCATATGCCTCCCTATCTCCTCATCCATAGTAGTATCCCACTGAAAAAAAAAAAAAACAAGCAAAGAGCAAATGCACCAAACTTGCACATAAAGGAATAGATGTTAGCCGCCAACAGACCTTGAATCTCCAGGTCTGGGCCTCTTTGGATCAGCAAACCGAACAATCAACGGTTGATCACAACCCTAACATTCATAACAAACACAGATTAAAGCATAAACTTGAAACATATTCAATGAACTTAACACTAGGAAAGTGAAAAGGTGTGCTTACTTTCATTCTGTAAATCCCATTGAGAGCATTTATAGCTCGCATTGCCATTTCTTTATCAGAGTATTTAACAAATCCACATCCTGCAGAACGGATTGAAGAAAAGCAACAGCAACAGGAATATAGAAACACAATGGCATTAGATTTATGCAGACAAACATCACAAGTAATGAAACATAACAGTACACGAACTGATGACCTGATGCATAGTAGAGTAGATAATGTATATATTGATCATATTAGCAATCTCAAGACTAAAATAAGAAGATATCTAGTATGTTGCAAATGTTTTGAAGAAATGAATAATAATAATTTTAAAATCAAGCATTTGGTTAGTTCACAAATAGAACGTAAAATAAAGCTCTACTGATTTAGCTTCTGAAACATCATATCATAGCATGGCAAATAAATGCAGGAGCAGCAGGACGAAAAATCAAAACCTCAATTCAAAAACAGCCACATCATGTTTAGATCAAAATCAAATTAAGAGAAGAACACACCACGGCTTTGCTTCATTTCATCACGCATGAGATAGACATCTTCAACATGACCATATGGTGAAAAAATCTGAAAAAAAAGCAAGAATAGTTACTAGAATAAGATTTCAATTATCCAATACATGTGTCAATTTATCTATTTATCAAAACAGAACAGCAATTTTGCATTCCCACAAGGGAAGAAAAGAAAAGCTCCTTTGTGACAGCTGCTGTTTGAAGTGAGGAAGGATGGTACTGCAATGACATTAATTTTGAACAGCAGAAAAAATTCAACCAATTGAAAAATGTAACATACTTCCTCAACTTCCCTTTCTGTAGCTTGTTTGTTCAGTGACCCAACAAACAATTTGTACTCAACTGCACCTATCATGGAAAAATTGAAAGCATCGTGAATTACGAAACTTCAAGATAAAAGAACCCAAAAACACATACTACTTTCTACAAAGCTAAAGTTTTGCGAGCAAATATTCCCTTCAATACAGCATTTAATGATGGAAAATACTTGATCCTCAACGCTATTAGCTAGGAAAAAGGATATATAAAATCACCGGTTCATGAAAAATATGCAATGTTAATCACACACAAGTATTGCTATAATGCATCTCTGACATGCAATAAAAATAACCAATTTTGGAAAACCCACGCATATAGCATAAAAATTCTAGATAAGGAAAAATCATATTTTTTTTTTGTTGTACAATTGGCACTAACTGAGGGTTCGAACTCAAAACCTCACAGCCTTAAAAACAATCCAGAACCAATGAGCTAATGCCTATTGGTGAAAAAAAAAAAAAGAATCATATTTGGAAGGCTAAGAAGTTCAATGAGAAACAGATTATTACCAAGGCGCTCTCTCTCCCCGTCAGCATATCTTACTTGGATAGGACCTACTCCCTGGAAAAGGAATGTTTAAAATTGAAACTACCACAATGGTTTCCACTACTAATAAGTAGCACAAGGATAAAACTCACTCCAGGAAGAGTATGTTGATTGTGCAGAGCTCTCATAGCCCTATCAGCTTCTTCAGAAGTTGCATATTTAACAAAACAACAACCTGCACAAGTAAAATGTCTTTAACCTGATTTTATTTGGTACATTTCCAACAGTGATAGAGATGTGCAAATAAACCAAACACTTAAGCAGCTGAACTGATTAGATAGGCACGGACAATATTGTTCAACAGAGCAGACAGGATGAACCTAGAGTTTGGGCGATTACTTAAAACTATAGACCCACAAATTTGATTGGCTTGTCATGAGAAATAGGTGAGTGTGTTCAGAAGCCCATTTTACAAATATAAGCTGCTAGATTATACCAAAATCATTGCAATTTGAAGATGGATTTTCTTTTCGATTACATTGTAACCAGGAAAAGGTTAAAGCTCATAACTAATTCAAAATGCATTTCCCCATGCAGTAGTTTGCACAAGGATAGTAAAGGAAATAACAGATGACTTGTGCTAGCATTCACAGGAACACAATAAAAGAAAGACCAAATATGATCTGAAGTAACAACACAAAACTTTACCATCTCAAAACCTCACAACAGAGCAGAAAGGAATGCTCAGATATAAAATCAGAATGAAATTAACGAACAAGCAAACATGAGCAGCCCACTGAACCTCTCTTCCCACCTGTACATCCACAATAATACAACAAAACAACTAATGGAATATGTGAATGCAATCACCACCGTTAGCACATTCCGCCGTCAAAAGATACCTAATTATTCTCACACGAGCACACATGAATATATCCAATAAACAGAAAAGATGAACAATAATGAATAAGAAAATCCAAACAATTTTTTTCAAAGATCTTTATACAGTTTGGCAAACAGTAACATCATAAAAAAGAAATGAGATTACCACACAAAACAATTCGTCCATCTTAACCCCATTGTCAAGTCATGTGCTCACGAGATTAGCAAAACCAGTAAAACAGTTTACGGCATGTGTAGAATCCAAAAAGACCAACATAAAATTAGAGGAAATCCCTATTTGCAAAAGTTAAAAAGGCCAATATCCCAGGTTTTACTTCCAGCGCTCTAAGTTGGTACGCCTGGATGTGATTCTAGAGGGTCATATTTTAAACCGCAGGTCATGCAATGGAAGCATACTAAACAGTGAAAGGGGCAGTAAAAGATACTCAATGGGAGCAGGATAGTTCAGTGAGCTATTTACACAAGAAAGTAATGATAGTCTCCTGCTGCAACAATCAAGTAAAATATTCTCCAAGAATAGTACAAGTCGCAAACCAAGATTAGCTGCCATAACTATGATTACAATAATTTATGAATATCGCAGATACTGGGATCTCATATATTGCCACTTGATACAATCAGATCATAAACCAATAACGTAAAACAAGCTCCTTAATGCTACCCACAAATTTCAGTTCCCAAAATTGAACTTGGCAATATTGATTTGGGTAAGGGCAGCTAAGAGCCTGTTTCAATCCTACTCTGGCCTGACCCGGCAGCTCAGGTTCAAGGGCACTGGAAACAGCCTTTAGGGTTTCCCTGATTCCATTTTTGTTCCATTTGATCAAATCTAACAGTTGAATTGTTTTTTGTTTCGAATATTTGTATATTTTTAAAGAAGTAAAAAATCTGGTTTGGCTCAAAACCAAACTGGCAGGTTCAAGACTGGTTGGATGCTGGTTTTGGTCCATCCAGTTTTTAAATGCTTCCAGTTCCAAAGCGGTACTTACCTGGGTATATAGATTTGGGCATTCCACAAGTTAGTAAGATATCCATTAAAATATTTTACCTTCTCCGCTCTATGCACAACTCAAAATTCATACAAATCTCCTGCATTTTTCTAGAGAACAATATATGTATATGTATATACATATATTGTTGCCACCAGAAGCTACACGGATTTTCCAATCACTGTGTTACAAAGGGAAAAAGGCACACCCAAAACATCACAACATCACTACCAAGTGCCAACCCTGTAAAGCTACAAAGACATTCTGAAAAAGGAGACCTAGTGCCTATTAATAACTCAAGCAGACAAGGAGTACCTAGAATATCATAACATTCCTCCATCAAGGGTGCCAATAATCATCATGGTATCATTTCAGATACCAGGTAAACATTGCTAATTTTCACTGGTCTAAGCAAGGACAGGAGGCCAGCACATTGAAGGTCTGCAAATTCAAAAATTAGTTCACATATTCATCTACAAATGATCAGAAAAAGAACCATTCTACATTCATAAGGATCCAAACTGTAAGTCATTCGGCCAAAAAATAAATGCACATCATTAAAACATATATGATAATGAACAAGACACTTGTTCTCAAAATAATTTCATCACCATACAAGGTTCTCAGAGAACAGGAAAGGCTTCCATGGAAAAATAAAGCCAACATTAGGCTTGGGGAATACAAATCTAACAAACATTCCTAAGACTAGATTAACCCTCTTAAAAAGAAAATGTTACTTTATATAGTAGGTCAAGTTGAGCAAACCATGGAAAGAGAAGTTGGGGCAAATGAAATTAATTTTGGGCAGGTAACAACCTTGGTACCTGCAGGAAAACCCTAGTTACCAGGACTTGCTATCAACCTCTGGGAATTAGAAGAGGTATACCAAATTGAAGATAGTACACAAACTTAACCATGCTCTGAGATCCACTGGTCACCAGTTATTGGACAGGGTCACAGAAACGGCTTTCAATAAACTAGACCAGTGCAACCCACACATTCAGATCAAAATAAAGTAAGAGAACGTACACAGACGCTTCTTTCAAAATCATAAACACAGCATACCATACAACTGCATGAACAATACATGCTTCCCACAAAATCCATAAGATCACATTTCTAAGCGTTAAATCACACAACTGTCCATTCGTGGTCAACATAAATCAAGCCAAACAATGAGCTACTGAAGATTTTTGGAAGAATATTGAGTATTCTTGTATTTCACTCTTGATTTGTACAATATGTCTACATGGCTATTTATACACAAAGAATCATATCTAAACAGGAAGCAAATAATCAAATAATAATTACAGAGATAATTAAGGATCCTAATCAAATCAAATCAAATCCCTAGAATCAATTAGGATTAGCAAATAAGTCAACACTCCCCCTCAAGTTGGTGCAAAGATGTCACACATGCCCAACTTGCAAATCAGATTATGGTAGATCTTGTTGTTAAGCCCTTTAGTAAACACATCCGCAAGTTGATCAGTAGAAGTCACATGAACTAGGCTCAAGACACCGTCTGTTAATTTTTCTTTAATGAAGTGCCGATCAATTTCAATGTGCTTCGTTCGGTCATGTTGGACTGGGTTTTGTGCTATACTTATAGCAGCTTTATTGTCACAATACAAGGTTATCTTGTCTCTCTCGGACAATCTCAACTCTTCCAATAACTTCTGCAACCATAAGAGTTCACACACTCCTTGGGCCATTGCTCTGTATTCTGCTTCCGCACTTGACCGAGCAACAACACTTTGTTTTTTGCTCCTCCAAGTGACAAGGTTTCCCCCCACAACTGTGGGGTAGCCAGATGTGGATCTCCTGTCATCGAGAGATCCTGCCCAATCTGCATCTGTAAAACTTTCAATTCGGAGATGACCATGTTTGGAATAAAGAAGCCCTTTCCCTGGCGCAGACTTTAGGTATCTCAAGATGCGAAGTACAGCTTGCATATGAGTCTCGCGAGGGTCATGCATGAATTGGCTGACTAAGCTAACAGCATAGGCTATATCCGGTCGAGTGTGTGAGAGATAAATCAACCTTCCTACCAATCTCTGATATCTTCCAATATCCACGGACTCACCAGTTCTTGCTTTCAGCTTGTGGTTACTTTCAATGGGAGATTCTGCTGGCTTACACCCCATCATACCAGTTTCTTTCAAAAGATCCAGAATGTACTTTCTTTGAGAGATGAAAATTCCTTTTTCTGATCTGGCCACCTCGATACCTAGAAAATATTGCAGTTTTCCCAGATCTTTGATTTCAAATTCCTGAGCTAACAACCTCTTTAGTTGAGCCATTTCCTCTTTGTCATCACCTGTCACCACTATATCATCAACATACACAATAAGAAGGGTGATCTTACCCTTATGATGTTTGATAAACAGAGTGTGATCAGCATTGCTTTGTTGGTAACCGAAGGACATCATGGCTCTGCTAAACCTGTCAAACCAAGCTCTGGGAGATTGTTTTAGCCCATACAAAGCCTTTTTTAACTTGCACACCTTTCCTTGTGTCTTCTCATCAGCGAACCCAGGAGGAATTTCCATGAATACTTCTTCCTCTAAATCTCCATGGAGGAAAGCATTCTTCACATCAAACTGTTGCAAGTCCCAGTCCAAGTTGGCCGCGCAAGATAACAGAACTCTGATTGAATTCATTTTTGCAACTGGGGCAAATGTCTCTTGATAATCCACTCCATAGGTTTGGGTGAAACCTTTAGCAACCAATCTGGCCTTAAATCGTTCAATTGTGCCATCAGCTTTATGTTTCACTGTGAATACCCATTTACAGCCAACGAGTTTCTTCTCAGGTGGAAGAGTGACAAGCTCCCAAGTTTCATTTTTAGCCAATGCTTTCATCTCTTCAATCATTGCTTTCTTCCATTTAGGATCTGCAAGAGCTTTCTTCCAATCCTGTGGAATAGACACAGAGGAAATAGACAAGGCAAAGGCTCTATAGGAAGGTGATAAAGATTCATAAGAAACAAAGTTAGAAATAGGGTGTTTAGTGCAAGATCTGACCCCTTTTCTTTGTGCAATAGGTTTATCTAAGTCATTGAAACATTCAAGAGTTGTGGGTAACTCACCAGAAGAAAGAGTTGTGGGTAACTCACCAGAAGAAGATTCATGACTAGGTAACTCACCAGGAGAAGATTCTTGACTCTGAGTAGACTGCATAATGGCTTCTTCTGCCTTGTCTCTCCTTGAATACCTTCTCAAATCTGGCTTGTCCAAACGACCAGTTCTCTCTCCCTGATTGGACATCTCCCCCTGTCTACTAAAACTCAAACTTTCTGGTTGAACCATATCACTCAAAATCACAGAATTCGGGATCACCTCTTCTTGCTCATTATTCTTCCCCTGAAGAGGTGAGGGGTTGGTACTGAAGTAGGGTTCAGTTTCTCGGAAGGTAACATCCATACTAACGAAGTATTTCCTAGAGGGAGGATGATAACACTTGTATCCTTTCTGTGTTGGAGAATATCCAACAAACACACATTTAAGGGCCTTGGGATCCAGTTTTCCTGCCGTCTAGTATGGACAAAGCAAACACACCCAAATACTTTTGGTGGAACAACGTATGAATTCTTCCCTTGTAAAACCGCCAAAGGACTCATAAAGTCAAGGTTCTTGAGAGGCATTCTATTGATAAGATAAGCAGATGCAAGAATTGCATCTCCCCAATATGCTTTGGGTAGATTCATGGTGAACATAAGAGATCGAGCTACCTCCAATAGATGCCTATTTTTCCTCTCAGCAACGCCATTTTGAGCACTAGTATAAAGACAACTAGTCTGGTGTATTATCCCATTATTCTCCAAATAAGCAGAAAAGCTACTATCCATGTATTCTCTTCCATTGTCAGTTCTCAAAATTTTCACCTTAGTATTAAATTGAGTACAAACCATCTTATGAAAGGATTGAAAACAAGAAAAGACATCACTTTTAGCTTTAATCAAATAGACCCAAGTCATTCGAGTACAACAATCAATAAAGGTGACAAACCATCGATTACCAGACAATGAGACAGTTTGAGTAGGCCCCCAAACATCAGAATGAATAGTCGCAAAAGGAATTTGACTTTTATTATGACTCAAAGGATAAGATGTTCTAGTGTGTTTAGCATACTCACAAGCATCACAAAATAGAGAATCAAACTGAGTTCTAGCAAACAAATTAGGATAAAGTTTTTCTAAGGCAAAGAATGATGGATGTCCTAACCGTCTGTGCCACTGTATTATTTCCTGATTGACATCTTTATTTTCTCCAAAACAGGCTTGAGATATCGAAGAACCTGGATCACCCTCCAACATATATAAGCCATCATGCAGTCTACCATTGCCAATCCTCTTTCCTGTGTGAAGATCCTGAATAACACAATGATCAGGAAAGAATTTAATTTTACAATTAAGGGCATTGGTGATAGCACTAACAGATAAAAGGTTGACAGGAAAGTGGGGAACATGGAGGACAGATGATAATTTAATATTCGATGTGCAAATAACAGAACCTGTTCCGGATATGGGAGTAAAAGAGCCATCAGCAATTTTGACACTATCTTTGGTTAGGGAAGGAAAATAATTGAGAAGGCCTTTAGACGAACCTGTCATGTGTCTATTCGCACCAGAATCGATAATCCATGGAATATTATGGAGAGATGAAGTATTACCTGACTTTACAACGTCAGATGTGGCACTAAAGAATGAGGAATCAGAGTTAGGAATCGAGATTCTTGTACCTTCTGCTATCGACACCCTTTTACCTTCTGCCATTGACACCCTTTTACCTTCTGTCATGGTAAAGGTTTATAAACGGTGACAGAATAGGAGGTATTCAAGGGTGTACACACAAGAGAGCCCAATCGATTCACCAAAAGGACCGGGTAGCAGCACGGGAAGGCCGGAAAGATGATCGGAATCGTCGCCGGAGTGATCGGAGCAGCAAAGCAGTGGCAGATGATGGGTCAAGCGCCGGGAAGCGCCGGGTCACGCGCCGGGAAGAGGTGGCGCGTGAGCCTCACGCGCAAGCTTTTCCGGCGTCGGGGCTGGTCGATCGGCCGGCGGCAGTCCGGCGGTTCTTCTGGTGCCGGCGGTGAGAGAGTGAAGGGCTCCTAAATGGGTTAGTACCAAAAAAGTAAATTTAGGGTTTTGAAACCCTGAAGAGGAAAAATTGAATTTGAACCCAAAAAATCAGGAAAAAGGCTTTGATACCATGAAGATTTTTGGAAGAATATTGAGTATTCTTGTATTTCACTCTTGATTTGTACAATATGTCTACATGGCTATTTATACACAAAGAATCATATCTAAACAGGAAGCAAATAATCAAATAATAATTACAGAGATAATTAAAGATCCTAATCAAATCAAATCAAATCCCTAGAATCAATTAGGATTAGCAAATAAGTCAACAGCTACAACTATCCTTCTACCACATATCTACGTAAATGAAAAAATACCAAATTCAACCAGAAGAACAAATTCAAAACCCATATCCTTGCTTTTCTATCAATCTCTGATTCTACTCTCCCCTCCCCCCCACCCAACAATCTGATAGGATCCCTTAAATGTGAGAAATAAGATCATAATGGAACTTGATATCCATCTCATCAACAAAAGGCTCACTTCATAAAGTGAGGAAACAAGGTAAAATACATCACATTTTCCAACACATGATAAGCAAATAACTGCCACATCCATGCTCAAGAGAAAAAAAAATATCCAAACCATGAACTCCAAATTAAGCATCCTGCCTCAAATTACCAACAAAACAAAAGGTTCACATACCCATTCAAGCACAAGAACAAACTCAACCAACTGCTGTGGGTATTAAAAGAGTAAATAATCAGGCTATCACCATACACCACAACCATCCCACAATCAAGCCATTCACAATATCCAAAGCAGCTTTAAGGAACTTATAACCCACAATCACGACTTATTTAATCAGTAACCAACCATATATGATAAACTAACTCCTAAACCATCTCACATCGCACTGTACAAGGTGATACACAGACATTCCAATGCATTCTGAATTAAAAACTCCCAGGTTTAAGATCCAGAACAAAACAAAATTCCTTCAAATTACATAGTGTTTAACACCCATTAAAAAAGCAATAACTTAAGCAATTTTTTCCAACTCCAAGTCATTAATGTACAAATTTGTCTTGAAATATCCCGAAATTATAGAGCTACAGTATGGAAACAGACACTCCCAATACAAATAACTTGTTGGGTAATTCCCACACTGCTGCAGCCAGTATGACAAGAAGAGGATCTTATCATCTTGAAGTCCCAAGTGCTATACATAAACTGGTTTTTAGTAGGTTTATATGTGTTGCCTTCTTGTTTGACCAGATGTACACAAAAAAAGAGGGTTGCAACCAAAACCAACAAGCCTGAAACTTGTTGCAAAAAGAAACTGAGACGAAAGATGAGCATACTTTGCCCCCATCAGCCTCTTAAAGGACCTGAAATAAGAGAGTTTTGAATCAAAATTATTTCATTAAAAAAAGCATTTATACGTACCTTGTTGCTGTCCTGTTCTCTTATCTTTGATCAAGGAAACCTCTATCACATTTCCATGTTGTTCAAATAAGGGGCGAATCTGGCATCAAATAAACATAGGATAAAGAAACACAGGGATTCTAACAAAGAGAACCTAAAAGACTATTAATGTAATAAGTAGAGTAGAATTTAGCTGAGTATAGTACAATAGGTATAGCACTAAAATAAACAGGCTTAGTTGAGTTGAGCTTAGTAAAATAACTAAACCATTCACATTAGCTTTGCAGAAAACAAATGCAGGATGATGGTTTCAGATACTAATAACGATTTCACATTATGGTTTCTGATACTGTACATTCAACACAGCTAGATGGCATTTTAAATCACCAGAGCTTACTTGAGAATAAACATGTCAAGAAGATGAAGATGATGAAGGGGCAAGTGAAATCTTAAATCACTCATGAAACGGACCTAACACACATGAGCTTCACCAATGGTTTGGAATCCAGCCACACAAGGGTTGAGGTCTATGTGTGTGTGTGTGTGTACACATATACATTTCAAGTTAAGAGTATATCATGCCTCCATTGTTCAATATAATTTCATATACAATATGCTGCATAAATTGAAAAAACTTACATCTCCTTCAGTAGCAGTCCGTGGAACAGATCCCACAAAGAGTTTGGCAAAGCTACCACCATCAAAGCGATCTAAGAAAACAAACCTAAACTTATTACAATATTAAGGGAAAAACAAAGTGACTTTGAAGAAGCAAATTCAAAGCAAATAACATTAAAATCACAATATGCTGCACTCTAAATCATCATATTCAAGAAAGACAAACTTCAACAGTTGTTATGGCAAGGAACAATAAAGTGTCAATCCAAATAACCAACCACATGCTTGAAATAGGCCCAAGCTAAAAACAAAAATCTCACCAGGAGAACTCCCGCGGCCAATGAATGGATACCCTCGTTTCTGTCCCGACAGAGGCTGATGCGGAATCAGCGGTGGCGGTGCCTGGTAATTAGACCCAAAACCTCCACCTCCGCCCATTGCGCGAATTCCACCGGTACCGGCAGCACCACCGCCTCCAAGTGGTTCAAACCCTCCCATTCCTTCAGCACCACCAGCAGAAGGAGGATGACGGAGAAGACTGTCGAAAAGGCGGTGACCGCCGCCGCCACCACTATAATTGGTGGGGCTGCGGCGGTCGTAATTGCTGGAAGTATTGGTACCATTTGTGGAATAGCGGTTGACGGGAGCATCAGAGAATCGGGAAGGACCATCTGAGAAGCGAGAGGATCGACGATTATGGTAGGAGTGTTGGTTGTCAGAAGCGGCGGTGGGATTGTTGGAGGTGCCGCCGTAGCCGTCTCCCCTGTGACTATCCATGCAAGTATGAGTGAGAATTAAGAACCCTAATTGATAAAAATCAAGGGGTTCAGAAGATAGGAAGAGAAGCAAGCGTGAGCTCGAGAGAACCGCTGAGGGGAAATGAAGAAAAGGAAAGCATGGGATTGGCGTCTGTCTGAAAATGGCAGAAGCGGCGCTATTTTACCATTGGGCTCTTTGCCTTCCGAATAGCGCAGCCCATTCTTGGATCGCTATTCGGATTTTCTTTTTTTTTTTTTTTGTCTTTTTCTCCAAGCTATTCGGATTCATACCTTCGTAAACCCATCAACCAATTGTCCAATTCTTTTGGGTCTATCTAGGGTTTGGTCTCTCAGCCACAGAATCATGAGAGGGGACCCAGTTCTGAAAAAGGAAGGACATCCGACTGGCAAGATTTTGCGCGCGCGGTCCATCGAGCTATTAATGCAAGAGGCTGCCAATTTGAAAAACGACATCGTGTTGCTGGTTTTTCCTTTCTTTCTCAGAACGTAATTGCGCGTAGCAAATCTCAATTTTACAAGGTAACAACGAAGGTTAATTAAATTCAGTAACAGTAAAGAGAAAGTCAGCGAGTGCCCACTTATACCTGGAGAGTAGCATTTCAGGGAGGGTCTTTGGCGTTGGAGGGAGTCCTCTGGACACTTACTTCGGCGACAAGGTGGCCACGATAGATTCGTCTGAGAAAGAAAATAACATGGGAACATGGAGATAGTGAACAGACCAGTGAGCTAGTGGTGCTTATCTAGCGAATTAAATCAATCGCGGATTTGTGATTCAAATAAAAAGATTGAATATCAATTTGATTTTCCGTATTGATTTTTTATTTTGTTGGCAAGTAAAAAGTGATTGGTTAAGATTCAATTTGATCTTTGAAATTTTTGCCAATATCATATTACTCCAAGATTAAACAAAACCTCTCCAGTATGGAAGGTTCAAAGGCAAATGCTCTTGCGTTTGGATCAAATGGCCAAACCTCTGCTAGTCAGGCAAGGGCTGAAAGCGAAGACCATCATCTCCGCAAGAATTTTAGGCGATACATCCGCTATTAATGCAAAAAGATGCAATGGGATGCTGTTTTTGTTTTTCCTTTCTCTACAAGTAATTCTGCCTAAGGAGTCTGAATTTAAGATGAGGGTTCAGAAGGCCTTCAACAAGCAACAAACAGCAAACAAATATCAATCGCAATAAGAAGATTTCGTAAAATCACCATCGTCAAAAAACCTTAAATTGAACAGGAACTGAAGGATTCCAGTTTCTAGCAAGTTGTTCCCTACATAATTATTCTCAGAACCAATAAAAAACCCATTTTCGTGGACAAAAGATCTTCTTAGTATGCAAGGAAAACAAAATAAAGAAAGGACCTTCCCAATGATATTCGGAGAGAGAAGGGAAGGGACAAAAAAATTTTTTTTAAAAAAAAAAAAACGCCATAAGCACTCCCAAAACATCTAAAGCGTCACAGCTCCCAGGCACGCAAGTTCTTGCCAATCTCGAAGGCCACATAAGCATCGACACAAGCCTGCAAAATCTGCTCATAGGAGAGATCCTCATTACCCCAATCACTCATGCTGATATCCTTCTCCAATCTCACCCCCTCGTAACCCAAACATTCCTCCACTATCCTCTCCACTGAAGCCCTAGCAAGACTTCCCCCATAATCAGTGGATATATATCTCCTCAAATCTAGAAGCCTGTGAAGCCTGAGCTCGTGTTCCGACATCCGCAGCTTCTTCTCGTCCGAGCCATTCCAAATCCCAACGAAAGTGTTATCCCGGTCCAGGAGAAAGCGGCGAAGAATGAGCGGAACGGTAGTGGCTAGAGAGAGTCGGAAGATCAAGCAGCGAGTGCCCACGCAGAGCTGAAGAGTGTCAGGGGGAGGTTCGTTACCGTTCCATGGAGTCCACTGGACGCCGACACCGACAACGAGGCGGCCAATGTAGTCTCGGCGGAGGAAGAGAGTGGTGCGAATCCATTTCCGAACGACGGAGGAGGAGGAAGTGACGGTGACGTCGATGGGAGTGCCGAAGAAGTCAACTTTGTATGAGCTGAGGCTATAAGGGCATCCGTTGATGGTGATTTCCGGCGTCATTGTTGTTCAGTATTCGTCGGAGGCATAGTGGGGAGTGGGGAGTGGGTGTGGGTTTATATAGCGTTTTCCCGCTGAGATATGAAGGTTTTAGGGAAATTCATTAGTGACCTTATAATTCTTAGAAATCATTAAAATGCCCTCATCACTTAAAAATATAACGATTTAATCCTTTTATTATAAAAATTAACAGATTTTAATCCTTTTATTATAAAAATTAACGGATTCTGTTTGTCATAGGAAAAAGGCAATTTTAATTTTATTTAAAGTTACACTCATCCCTCCTACGTAAATCCTCCTTCTCTCCAACAAACTATCGATCCATTTTTTTTAAGTGCACAACATCGAATCTTACTACTATTCATCAAAATCCCATAAGAAAATCCATTTTCAAATGAAATTGACTGAAAGTGATCACAATCCGCCGGAAAATTTAGTTGATAATACTTTCATCTTCTCTCCAGTATGAAGAAATGTAGAAAAAGAGATGATGGGTTCGACGTTTATAACTTGGTCACTTGTTCTGTAGCATATGTTGCTCCATGTGGACTTGACCGCTATGATGCTGCACACGGAGGCAGAAGCGAGGACAACTATAAAATTGGAGTCCAAGATATATATGGTCAATGGTAAAGAGAAAAAGAAAGCAATAAATGTAACACTAATGACGGAAGAGACGATGAGAGGAGAGATGGGTAGTTTCATCGTCTATGAGAGTGCGTGAGGGCAAACGGAGGCAGAGGTGGAGGCAACTGTGGAACCGGAGCCCAAGGCATGTTTGGTCAATTGTAAAGAGAAAAAGAAAGCAATAAATGTAACACTAGCGACATGAGAGATGATGAGAGAAGGAATGGGTAGTTTCATCATCTACGAGAATGAGACCAAATAGAGGTAAAAACGGCACCAATGATGGTGGTGGGGTTTGCTTCATCCTAGAGAGAGATGAGACTTTAGGTGTCACTTTAGACTTTAAATTTTAAAGAGAAACAAGCTATAAATTCATACGTTATATTGAAATTTGTTAGAAAAGCATTTAGAAGTTATATTTAAAAAAAAAAAATGAGAAAAGGGACATTTTTGAAATTATAATAAACTTTTTCTCCTCTTATCATATTTTCTAATTTTTGAGTTGTGAAAATTTTAATAAGTGAACTAAATCGTTATATTTTTAAGTATTTTAGAATATTTTAATAATTTTTAAAAATTATAAAAACTACTTCATGAATTTATTTAAAATTTATAAATTTTAAAATAATTTTCTATTTTAAATTAAGCGTCACATCCTATTAAATGAGGGTATATACCCAAGGTGTTACTTGATCTACACGGAAGAGGGACATGGACCCATCCCTTTAAAAAAGGTTTTATTTGGTTCTAATCCGCTAGCCCCAGTTAAGATCCAAATCCAACGCTCACTCAAATTTATGTACATATGTTTCTATAAATATAAATATAATTAAATAATTTTATATGTTTATACAGTAATTTTTTATTGATTTTGTTAGCCGATTACAGATTTGTTATTGTATGTATTTGTCCAATATAAAAATGAAATATGCAAATCTAAGTTTTATAAACAAAAATAAATGGTGTCCAAATTATATCACCTCTAAGGTTTAGGTATGGCAATAACTAAGATTTTATTGTTTTAAAAATGAATTTAACAACTCATATTTTTCATATTTAAATTATAAATCCCCTTCTTTCATAAATTATTACTTTTATCATGGCTAAGAAAACGTGATTTGCTCCCACTTCATTTTTTTTCCTTCATCAATTATCTTTATCTATTTATGTTTAATACGAGATTCTGAATAATTGAACGCCACATTCATTAAAGTGCGAAAAATATTTTTAAAAAATAAAATAAAATTTATTTCCTTCAAGTCTTATATAATATATATGTTAGGGGTAATTTAAATATTAAATATATATATATATATATATATATATTTATTTCACTTCACCAATTAATGTCGTATTTGCCATCGTTAACAGCTTCGGAATTTAACAGACAACAAATGGTTTTATTTAAGTAAACGATTGAGTAAATTATAGCTAAATGCAGAGTTAACGGTAATGTCAACATAAATTATTCAGTCGTGATATGCCAGGCTCGCGTCTAATTTATAAGGTACCTTATGGGCAAATCATCTAAAAATTTCACATTTATATTTTAATTTAAATATTTAATATTTACATTTAAACCTAATGTTGACTAAATTTTAAAACTAAAATTAAATATAAATAATTCAATTGTTGATTATACAGTTAATAATAATGAATTTTATTTTATAGTAATTATTATAAATATTTTATAATAAATATATTATTTATTTTGACATAACAATATATATAAAATAATTAATGATAATATATGTGTTATAAAATCTTTATATTATTATTATAAAATAAAATCTTTTTTAAACTATATATTTAATATTTAGATTATTATTATTATTAAAATTATTTAAATATAAATTAATATTATTTTATATCTAAAAAAATAATAAAAAATTATATTTAGTATGTTATTTAAATTTTCATATTTTAATTTTTAAAAATTGATCAAAATTACTTTCAAATATAAATATTTTATTAATTCATCTAAATTTTAAATATTTAAATTAAAATACAAAATAATATAATTTAAAATTTAAATATTTAAATTAAAATAAAAAACAACATAAATACTGAATGACTATCCTTTGACTTTATAAATGATTACTATTTAATCATTCACTTTTTTTATTTATTATTAAAAAAATAAATATTTAAAATTATACATGAAATCCATTATTTTAGAAAAATAAAAATATTATATGATGATCGCTGGATTTCTTCACCCCGGTATAAAGGCCAGGCCCATGAAAACAGTCCATGATCCGAAGGCTTCAATATTCCCCTCGAGAGCCAGGTCCAGCCCGCTCAGTCACAGGGCCGGATTCCGCCTAGACTCCTCAATCAAACCGGCCCAAACCTCTCGGCCCAGTAATCAGGCCCTCACCAGGCCCAACTTCAGCCCTACCATTCAACCTAGCCCGGAAAGGGAAAAATGACCAAGATGCCCCGCTGGTAGGTCCTTCCGCATGCGTATCAGAGGAGAATCATACGTATCAGAGGAGAATTAATGGCCGTTACGCATGGAGCAGGCGCCTGACACATCCGTACATACGGAGCTAGGCGACAGAAGACAGCTAGCATTGTGGCAGAGAGACAGATATATATATCACGGTAGAAGCCACGCAGGGGGGGGCTCTTTTCTTCTTCCTTCTCCTTCCTGGACACCATTTTTATTCTTACTGTAACCCTTGCCTAAATATACTACTCTGAGCCATAAAATCTGACTTGAGCGTCGGAGGGCCTCTGCCGGGGCACACCCGGTAGGCCCCTGACCATTCTTTCTTATTTACAGGTCCTTTCACCAGGTAGAACATGGAGAGACCCATCAGGGAGCCCAACAAGAAAGGACCCAGAGGAAAACCAGATCTATCATGGACCAGGAAGAGGAAAATATTTATCAAATGGCGCCGTCTGTGGGAAACGAAGGAGATCTTTTCATCACCGGAGTTTTCACTTTCAAAACCCACTGAGATCCACAATGGCAAACCACCAAGAAAATAACCTTAACGTCATTCCAAATAATCTGAGCTCTGCCCAAGAGGGGCAGCGGTTCTTATTTTCCAATCCTACAACTCCAAACAACCAACCACCCATTCCTTTTAACCCCTCGCCGAGCTTGGCCGGGAATGTGCCCTCCACGAAAGAGATTTTACTGTCTCAAAAGTTTTCAGATCCACCCATTGAGATCCACATAAGTCTGGTGAATATTTTCTGTAAAAGAAAAAAAAAAAGAGGGTGAGGAATATATGTATTGTTGAAATTCTGAGGTCCGCTGTATATATATATAAAAAAAAAAAAAAATTCTGAGGTCCACTGTATATATATAAAAAAAATATATATATAAAAAAATATATATAAAAAAAATAAGAGAGAGAAGAAGAAGGTGAGAGAAAGAAAACAGGAGGTCGGAGCCGTGTTTAGCAATACAGAAAGGAACTCAGCAAATCCGACGACCACAGCGATAGATTGCTCGTTGAGGTCGGATCCATGTTCGAAACTAGATTCGTGGTCGAGGTTGGAGTCGCATTTCAGGACAGATGGAAAGCATCGGGGCGACAGGGAGACAATACAAAAAAGAAAGCTTACACGAAAAAGAAAGCTGGAGATTTACAGTAACCCAGCTGAAAAGAAAGACCCAGCTGGTGTAAGAATATCTTGACAGTCTCTTAATCTTCATTTTCCTACCCTCGTTGTTTATTTTAACATTTATTGAATTTTATTACTACTAACTTTTTCTTTGAGATCTGACGAGGTGAAACTTCAGATCGAAATGCTTGTCTCTGAGTGTAGATTTTAATTTTTTTTATATATAAAAGAAAAAAAAAAGAAAAAAAAAGAATGAGAAGTATATATATATTTGTTGAAGTTGTGAGGTCGGCTGTAAAGTATTAGGTTAGCAAGTTAGAGAGAAAATTAATAAATGAAAAATAGACAAGGTCGGACTAACATTTCAGGTCGGATAGGACATGAGGTCAGAGGATACACGATTCATAGCCATCCAACTCTGTTGGAAAGCAACGCCCCTCAAGTATCAGAGCAACCTGAAGATAATAGGAAATAATCAAATATCCAGGCAAGGTGGATAAGTTCGGACGCGGTACGCCGTCCAGCTCAAAGACAAGGTGAGATGAGATACCCAGGTCGGCATGGTCGGCATTAGTCCGCCTGATTGTCGAGAGAATGACTGATCAAGCACCGCTAGTAAGACCGTCAATAGTTTCGCTAGTCGGAGTAACAAAACCGAAAGGAGCTCGACATATCCAACGACCCCGACATTAGATTACTCGTTGAGTGTTCTGCAGAGAGATATTTCTGGGTTGGTTGGTCGAAATAGCAAGACAGAAGGAACTCGGCAAATCCGACGACCACAGCGTTAGATTACTTGTTGAGGTCGGATCCGTGCTCGAGCTTAGATCTGTGATCAAGGTCGGAACTCAGTGCGTCGTCCAACTTGAAGACGAGGTCGGTGAGGTTACGAGGTCGGCAATTTTTCAACCTCTTATTAACAGACCTGCTCTAGTACCAGGACGCTTGATCGAGGCATCGAGGAATTTGTATAGTTAAGACCGTAGGTCGGAAAATCAAAAGCTCAACAGGTCGGTCAGGGTATCAGGTCGGCAAGCCTTCAACCAGAACGACAAGCATTCAAAATTGAATTGTACAAGCCGACGATGCTACCCGATTGGCAGATCTCAAGAGAAAGCTAAACAGGTTGGGTCCTCAGCAACCATTTTGCTAAAGCCCTATATATATATATATATATATATATATATATATATATATATATATATATATAAAAGGAAAAGAGAAAAAGAGAGAGACAGAGAGAAGAAGAAGAGAAATGGAAGAAAACTAAAATCAATTAGCCACTAGCCAAGCCAGGTGACGTGGGTTCGTAACCCAAGGGGGTGGGTCCAAGAGGGAGGCCCGCTCAAGCGATTTCTGCAAAGTAAGCGGCGTCAACGCCCGGTCAGCCTGTACCTCCTCCACAAATTCATGCACACAATTGATTTAGTGGTGCGGCGAGCGGATCGGCGTAATTTCTGGCACGACCTAGAGTTTGAATCAAGGTATTCAAGCGCTCGTACAGTGGAGGATGCCGCGTGAGGCTGGCTTCACAGAGTAGAGGCTAACTGGGTCTACACAATCAGATGGGAAACTTTGGACCACCAGATCTTAAGAAGGGCCTCCATGATGAATTGGGGTCTTTTGACTAATTAAAAAACCATTAATCAGATACCATGTGAGCAGATCGGCGTGAACCCGCACACCATGGATTAGCGTGAACTGGCACTCACTCGATTTTCGAGAATCTGCACTGCTGGCTATATTTTGGACAATCATGCCAATTAATATTGAAATAAGGTACACAACTTGCCACGTGACATTAACACAATTACTGTTTGAAAAATTTACAAAGCCCTTAATTACTTATCTTAAATACTCGTGACATATATATGCTCCAGTTACCCGAATCGCACTTTGCTGTGTATATTTATTATTTTGCTTCAGAATTTCAAGAATGCCTTTAGTTATTGGCAGTCATTTTTAAGTAAATATTATCGAATACAAATGACTTCATAGATCATTAAAAGACATGTTTCGCATGTAAATAGTAAGACTAAATTTAATCAAAATATGCCTCTATAAGTTCAGATATCTTGATAACTGCCTATGTTCTATAGATTGAAAAATCCTGGAGAAAATTTACACATGCAAAAGTATTGTTCGCTGCATCTCTAAAATTGCATGAGTTAATACCTGCATGCATCTGAAAAATGAAACCAAGTGACATGTGCGACATATTATTAATTGATGAATATCATTGAATTAACAACGAGCATCCGCGTTATATACGCTCTGTGCAAGCTTTTATTTTGCAGAAAAATTCTAAATCTCACCCGAAGACCCTAAGACATAGAGACCTCAGAGGTAGAAGACCGGGATTCCCAAGATCTCCCGGATACAAGACCGGGATCCCCAAGATCTCCCGGATACAAGACCGGGATCCCCAAGATCTCCCGGATTCAAGACCGGGATCCCCAAGATCTCCCGGATTCAAGACCGGGATCCCCAAGATCTCCCGGATTCAAGACCGGGATCCCCAAGATCTCCCGGATTCAAGACCGGGATCCCCAAGATCTCCCGGATACAAGACCGGGATCCCCAAGATCTCCCGGATACAAGACCGGGATCCCCAAGATCTCCCGGATTCAAGACCGGGATCCCCAAGATCTCCCGGATTCAAGACCGGGATCCCCAAGATCTCCCGGATTCAAGACCGGGATCCCCAAGATCTCCCGGATACGAGACCGGGATCCCCAAGATCTCCCGGATACGAGACCGGGATCCCCAAGTTCTCCCGGATTCAAGACCGGGATCCCCAAGATCTCCCGGATTCAAGACCGGGATCCCCAAGATCTCCCGGATTCAAGACCGGGATCCCCAAGATCTCCCGGATACAAGACCGGGATCCCCAAGATCTCCCGGATACAAGACCGGGATCCCCAAGATCTCCCGGATTCAAGACCGGGATCCCCAAGATCTCCCGGATTCAAGACCGGGATCCCCAAGATCTCCCGGATTCAAGACCGGGATCCCCAAGATCTCCCGGATTCAAGACCGGGATCCCCAAGATCTCCCGGATTCAAGACCGGGATCCCCAAGATCTCCCGGATACGAGACCGGGATCCCCAAGTTCTCCCGGATTCAAGACCGGGACCCCCAAGATCTCCCGGATACAAGAAAAGATGACCTCAATGAGGTCCTAGCAAAAGAAGACCTCAATAAGGTCTTAACAAAAGAAGACCTCAATGAGGTCTTGACAAAGGAAGACCTCAATAAGGTCTTGACAAAGGAAGACCTCAATAAGGTCTTGACAAAAGAAGACCTCAATGAGGTCTTGACAAAGGAAGACCTCAATAAGGTCTTGACAAAGGAAGACCTCAATAAGGTCTTGACAAAAGAAGACCTCAATGAGGTCTTGACAAAGGAAGACCTCAATAAGGTCTTGACAATAGAAGACCTCACCGAGGTCCTAGCAAAAGAAGACCTCACTGAGGTCCTAGCAAAGGAAGACCTCAATAAGGTCTTAACAAAAGAAGACCTCAATGAGGTCTTGACAAAGGAAGACCTCAATAAGGTCTTGACAAAAGAAGACCTCACCGAGGTCCTACCAAAAGAAGACCTCACCGAGGTCCTACCAAAAGAAGACCTCACCGAGGTCCTAGCAAAAGAAGACCTCACTGAGGTCCTAGCAAAGGAAGACCTCAATAAGGTCTTGACAAAAGAAGACCTCACTGAGGTCCTAGCAAAGGAAGACCTCAATAAGGTCTTAACAAAAGAAGACCTCAATGAGGTCTTGACAAAGGAAGACCTCAATAAGGTCTTGACAAAAGAAGACCTCACCGAGGTCCTACCAAAAGAAGACCTCACCGAGGTCCTAGCAAAAGAAGACCTCACTGAGGTCCTAGCAAAGGAAGACCTCAATAAAGGTCTTAACAAAAGAAGACCTCAATAAGGTCTTAACAAAAGAAGACCTCAATGAGGTCTTGACAAAGGAAGACCTCAATAAGGTCTTGACAAAAGAAGACCTCACTGAGGTCCTAGCAAAGGAAGACCTCAATAAGGTCTTAACAAAAGAAGACCTCAATGAGGTCTTGACAAAGGAAGACCTCAATAAGGTCTTGACAAAAGAAGACCTCAATGAGGTCTTGACAAAGGAAGACCTCAATAAGGTCTTGACAAAGGAAGACCTCAATAAGGTCTTGACAAAAGAAGACCTCACCGAGGTCCTACCAAAAAAAGACCTCACTGAGGTCCTAGCAAAGGAAGACCTCAATAAGGTCTTAACAAAAGAAGACCTCAAAGAGGTCTTAACAAAGGAAGACCTCAATAAGGTCTTGACAAAAGAAGACCTCACCGAGGTCCTACCAAAAGAAGACCTCAAAAAGGCAGAAGACCTCAAATGAGGCAGAAGACCTCAATGAGGCAGAAGACCTCAATGAGGCAGAAGACCTCAAAGAGGCAGAAGACCTCAATGAGGCAGAAGACCTCACTGAGGCAGAAGACCTCACTGAGGCAGAAGACCTCAGAAAAGTAGAAGACCTCTCGGAGAGGTAGAAGACCTCATTAAGGTAGAAGACCTCACTAAGGTAGAAGGCCGGCGAAGATCTCAAAGATCTCCCGGAGCAAAAAATGGCCGGAATCCTCAAGATCATCCGGTGCTACAAGCAAAAACAACTCATAAGAACACAGTTCTGATCTCACATAAAAGATTGGGGCACGGAACCATAAAAAGCTAAACTCCGACCTCCCAAAGGACCTCGAGTCATCAGGTAGAGAGACTTTGATCTCACACAACAGCCAAAAGTACCAAAGCACCATGCCAATCTCAAGAAAACGAGCGCAGTACTGGTAAAACCAATAGGCAGACCGAATTAAGGCAAGGCGATTCTTAAGCAAACTGCATACCAAAATACAAAGCCAAAACAGAGAATCAGGGGCAATCATAAGAGGCACCGACCTCGGGAATTGACCGCTCACACTAAACCAACTCAGCTGGCCTAGAGAAAGGTCCAGGCAACAAAAAGCCCGCAAAACGCTCGAGACAAGACAACCCATAAATACTCAAGGGCAAAAAACATACACGAGAGTCCGACGCTCAGACAAAAATAATAAAAAGGCAAGAAAGGGATACCTTCGACAAGAACAGTTCTCGGACCACACGGTCATGAATAGAGTTTAAAGATTTATCCCCTCACCAGTCATGGAATAACTGCTGAGGAGATAAAGGGGCAATTGATGATCGCTGGATTTCTTCACCCCGGTATAAAGGCCAGGCCCATGAAAACAGTCCATGATCCGAAGGCTTCAATATTCCCCTCGAGAGCCAGGTCCAGCCCGCTCAGTCACAGGGCCGGATTCCGCCTAGACTCCTCAATCAAACCGGCCCAAACCTCTCGGCCCAGTAATCAGGCCCTCACCAGGCCCAACTTCAGCCCTACCATTCAACCTAGCCCGGAAAGGGAAAAATGACCAAGATGCCCCGCTGGTAGGTCCTTCCGCATGCGTATCAGAGGAGAATCATACGTATCAGAGGAGAATTAATGGCCGTTACGCATGGAGCAGGCGCCTGACACATCCGTACATACGGAGCTAGGCGACAGAAGACAGCTAGCATTGTGGCAGAGAGACAGATATATATATCACGGTAGAAGCCACGCAGGGGGGGGCTCTTTTCTTCTTCCTTCTCCTTCCTGGACACCATTTTTATTCTTACTGTAACCCTTGCCTAAATATACTACTCTGAGCCATAAAATCTGACTTGAGCGTCGGAGGGCCTCTGCCGGGGCACACCCGGTAGGCCCCTGACCATTCTTTCTTATTTACAGGTCCTTTCACCAGGTAGAACATGGAGAGACCCATCAGGGAGCCCAACAAGAAAGGACCCAGAGGAAAACCAGATCTATCATGGACCAGGAAGAGGAAAATATTTATCATTATATAAAGATGTTTTTTATTAATTTGTCTGACAGAATTAATATATGGTAGTTTTTGGGAAGAAGGTGTATATGGTTCCTCTTATATATTGATTTTTGGCAGGAGGACTTTTTGCTGCGAGTAAGTTTGTCTTATGTCCTGCTTTTTCTTGTGTTTTGAGTTGAAACGGTTACTCTCTCTCGCCAGCTTCATCATCCGTAGATTCTCATTTATTGACTTTGACGATAACGATAAGATTCGATTGTAGAAACTCCATTTTCTATTTCTATAATAGAAATAAAATTTAAGTAGTGTGGGACACTGAGATGATAAAATAATAAAATTTAAATTGTGTTGGATATTAAGATTTATTTTATAATTTTTTAGTAGATTTTTTTGAGATTTAATTTTCAGAATTAAAACAATAAAGATTTATTTTAATTTATAATTCAATAAAAAATATAAAGAAGAGAGAAAAAAATAAAAAATTGATATTGCATTTCTTTGCAAGGATGAAAACTATTTATAGTAAAAAAAATGGTCGTTGTAAGGGATTATAAAAATTTTGAGGTAATATAATAAAATCATAATGTTCAGATTTAAATATCAAACCTGCAATAGCAAAAAAATCTCATAAATAAAATCTTCAACGATCATAAAATCTTTTGAAATCTAAACTAATTTTACAACAATTCTCCACATATTTCAAAATATTTTTCATTGCTGGATTTAAAAATTTAGAGTATATGTTTCGAATCTGGTGTCTTTTGGACTATGAACCACACTTAGATTACTGTTTGAAAAATTTACAAAGCCCTTAATTACTTATCTTAAATACTCGTGACATATATATGCTCCAGTTACCCGAATCGCACTTTGCTGTGTATATTTATTATTTTGCTTCAGAATTTCAAGAATGCCTTTAGTTATTGGCAGTCATTTTTAAGTAAATATTATCGAATACAAATGACTTCATAGATCATTAAAAGACATGTTTCGCATGTAAATAGTAAGACTAAATTTAATCAAAATATGCCTCTATAAGTTCAGATATCTTGATAACTGCCTATGTTCTATAGATTGAAAAATCCTGGAGAAAATTTACACATGCAAAAGTATTGTTCGCTGCATCTCTAAAATTGCATGAGTTAATACCTGCATGCATCTGAAAAATGAAACCAAGTGACATGTGCGACATATTATTAATTGATGAATATCATTGAATTAACAACGAGCATCCGCGTTATATACGCTCTGTGCAAGCTTTTATTTTGCAGAAAAATTCTAAATCTCACCCGAAGACCCTGAGACATAGAGACCTCAGAGGTAGAAGACCGGGATTCCCAAGATCTCCCGGATACAAGACCGGGATCCCCAAGATCTCCCGGATACAAGACCGGGATCCCCAAGATCTCCCGGATTCAAGACCGGGATCCCCAAGATCTCCCGGATTCAAGACCGGGATCCCCAAGATCTCCCGGATTCAAGACCGGGATCCCCAAGATCTCCCGGATACAAGACCGGGATCCCCAAGATCTCCCGGATACAAGACCGGGATCCCCAAGATCTCCCGGATTCAAGACCGGGATCCCCAAGATCTCCCGGATTCAAGACCGGGATCCCCAAGATCTCCCGGATTCAAGACCGGGATCCCCAAGATCTCCCGGATACGAGACCGGGATCCCCAAGATCTCCCGGATACGAGACCGGAATCCCCAAGTTCTCCCGGATTCAAGATCGGGATCCCCAAGATCTCCCGGATTCAAGACCGGGATCCCCAAGATCTCCCGGATTCAAGACCGGGATCCCCAAGATCTCCCGGATTCAAGACCGGGATCCCCAAGATCTCCCGGATACAAGACCGGGATCCCCAAGATCTCCCGGATACAAGACCGGGATCCCCAAGATCTCCCGGATTCAAGACCGGGATCCCCAAGATCTCCCGGATTCAAGACCGGGATCCCCAAGATCTCCCGGATTCAAGACCGGGATCCCCAAGATCTCCCGGATTCAAGACCGGGATCCCCAAGATCTCCCGGATTCAAGACCGGGATCCCCAAGATCTCCCGGATACGAGACCGGGATCCCCAAGTTCTCCCGGATTCAAGACCGGGATCCCCAAGATCTCCCGGATTCAAGACCGGGATCCCCAAGATCTCCCGGATACAAGACCGGGATCCCCAAGATCTCCCGGATTCAAGACCGGGATCCCCAAGATCTCCCGGATTCAAGACCGGGATCCCCAAGATCTCCCGGATTCAAGACCGGGATCCCCAAGATCTCCCGGATTCAAGACCGGGATCCCCAAGATCTCCCGGATTCAAGACCGGGATCCCCAAGATCTCCCGGATACGAGACCGGGATCCCCAAGTTCTCCCGGATTCAAGACCGGGACCCCCAAGATCTCCCGGATACAAGAAAAGATGACCTCAATGAGGTCCTAGCAAAAGAAGACCTCAATAAGGTCTTAACAAAAGAAGACCTCAATGAGGTCTTGACAAAGGAAGACCTCAATAAGGTCTTGACAAAGGAAGACCTCAATAAGGTCTTGACAAAAGAAGACCTCAATGAGGTCTTGACAAAGGAAGACCTCAATAAGGTCTTGACAAAGGAAGACCTCAATAAGGTCTTGACAAAAGAAGACCTCAATGAGGTCTTGACAAAGGAAGACCTCAATAAGGTCTTGACAATAGAAGACCTCACCGAGGTCCTAGCAAAAGAAGACCTCACTGAGGTCCTAGCAAAGGAAGACCTCAATAAGGTCTTAACAAAAGAAGACCTCAATGAGGTCTTGACAAAGGAAGACCTCAATAAGGTCTTGACAAAAGAAGACCTCACCGAGGTCCTACCAAAAGAAGACCTCACCGAGGTCCTACCAAAAGAAGACCTCACCGAGGTCCTACCAAAAGAAGACCTCACCGAGGTCCTAGCAAAAGAAGACCTCACTGAGGTCCTAGCAAAGGAAGACCTCAATAAGGTCTTGACAAAAGAAGACCTCACTGAGGTCCTAGCAAAGGAAGACCTCAATAAGGTCTTAACAAAAGAAGACCTCAATGAGGTCTTGACAAAGGAAGACCTCAATAAGGTCTTGACAAAAGAAGACCTCACCGAGGTCCTACCAAAAGAAGACCTCACCGAGGTCCTAGCAAAAGAAGACCTCACTGAGGTCCTAGCAAAGGAAGACCTCAATAAAGGTCTTAACAAAAGAAGACCTCAATAAGGTCTTAACAAAAGAAGACCTCAATGAGGTCTTGACAAAGGAAGACCTCAATAAGGTCTTGACAAAAGAAGACCTCACTGAGGTCCTAGCAAAGGAAGACCTCAATAAGGTCTTAACAAAAGAAGACCTCAATGAGGTCTTGACAAAGGAAGACCTCAATAAGGTCTTGACAATAGAAGACCTCACCGAGGTCCTAGCAAAAGAAGACCTCACTGAGGTCCTAGCAAAGGAAGACCTCAATAAGGTCTTAACAAAAGAAGACCTCAATGAGGTCTTGACAAAGGAAGACCTCAATAAGGTCTTGACAAAAGAAGACCTCACTGAGGTCCTAGCAAAGGAAGACCTCAATAAGGTCTTAACAAAAGAAGACCTCAATGAGGTCTTGACAAAGGAAGACCTCAATAAGGTCTTGACAAAAGAAGACCTCACCGAGGTCCTACCAAAAGAAGACCTCACTGAGGTCCTAGCAAAGGAAGACCTCAATAAGGTCTTAACAAAAGAAGACCTCAAAGAGGTCTTAACAAAGGAAGACCTCAATAAGGTCTTGACAAAAGAAGACCTCACCGAGGTCCTACCAAAAGAAGACCTCAAAGAGGCAGAAGACCTCAAATGAGGCAGAAGACCTCAATGAGGCAGAAGACCTCAATGAGGCAGAAGACCTCAAAGAGGCAGAAGACCTCAATGAGGCAGAAGACCTCACTGAGGCAGAAGACCTCACTGAGGCAGAAGACCTCAGAAAAGTAGAAGACCTCTCGGAGAGGTAGAAGACCTCATTAAGGTAGAAGACCTCACTAAGGTAGAAGGCCGGCGAAGATCTCAAAGATCTCCCGGAGCAAAAAATGGCCGGAATCCTCAAGATCATCCGGTGCTACAAGCAAAAACAACTCATAAGAACACAGTTCTGATCTCACATAAAAGATTGGGGCACGGAACCATAAAAAGCTAAACTCCGACCTCCCAAAGGACCTCGAGTCATCAGGTAGAGAGACTTTGATCTCACACAACAGCCAAAAGTACCAAAGCACCATGCCAATCTCAAGAAAACGAGCGCAGTACTGGTAAAACCAATAGGCAAACCGAATTAAGGCAAGGCGATTCTTAAGCAAACTGCATACCAAAATACAAAGCCAAAACAGAGAATCAGGGGCAATCATAAGAGGCACCGACCTCGGGAATTGACCGCTCACACTAAACCAACTCAGCTGGCCTAGAGAAAGGTCCAGGCAACAAAAAGCCCGCAAAACGCTCGAGACAAGACAACCCATAAATACTCAAGGGCAAAAAACATACACGAGAGTCCGACGCTCAGACAAAAATAATAAAAAGGCAAGAAAGGGATACCTTCGACAAGAACAGTTCTCGGACCACACGGTCATGAATAGAGTTTAAAGATTTATCCCCTCACCAGTCATGGAATAACTGCTGAGGAGATAAAGGGGCAATTGATGATCGCTGGATTTCTTCACCCCGGTATAAAGGCCAGGCCCATGAAAACAGTCCATGATCCGAAGGCTTCAATATTCCCCTCGAGAGCCAGGTCCAGCCCGCTCAGTCACAGGGCCGGATTCCGCCTAGACTCCTCAATCAAACCGGCCCAAACCTCTCGGCCCAGTAATCAGGCCCTCACCAGGCCCAACTTCAGCCCTACCATTCAACCTAGCCCGGAAAGGGAAAAATGACCAAGATGCCCCGCTGGTAGGTCCTTCCGCATGCGTATCAGAGGAGAATCATACGTATCAGAGGAGAATTAATGGCCGTTACGCATGGAGCAGGCGCCTGACACATCCGTACATACGGAGCTAGGCGACAGAAGACAGCTAGCATTGTGGCAGAGAGACAGATATATATATCACGGTAGAAGCCACGCAGGGGGGGGCTCTTTTCTTCTTCCTTCTCCTTCCTGGACACCATTTTTATTCTTACTGTAACCCTTGCCTAAATATACTACTCTGAGCCATAAAATCTGACTTGAGCGTCGGAGGGCCTCTGCCGGGGCACACCCGGTAGGCCCCTGACCATTCTTTCTTATTTACAGGTCCTTTCACCAGGTAGAACATGGAGAGACCCATCAGGGAGCCCAACAAGAAAGGACCCAGAGGAAAACCAGATCTATCATGGACCAGGAAGAGGAAAATATTTATCATTATATAAAGATGTTTTTTATTAATTTGTCTGACAGAATTAATATATGGTAGTTTTTGGGAAGAAGGTGTATATGGTTCCTCTTATATATTGATTTTTGGCAGGAGGACTTTTTGCTGCGAGTAAGTTTGTCTTATGTCCTGCTTTTTCTTGTGTTTTGAGTTGAAACGGTTACTCTCTCTCGCCAGCTTCATCATCCGTAGATTCTCATTTATTGACTTTGACGATAACGATAAGATTCGATTGTAGAAACTCCATTTTCTATTTCTATAATAGAAATAAAATTTAAGTAGTGTGGGACACTGAGATGATAAAATAATAAAATTTAAATTGTGTTGGATATTAAGATTTATTTTATAATTTTTTAGTAGATTTTTTTGAGATTTAATTTTCAGAATTAAAACAATAAAGATTTATTTTTAATTTATAATTCAATAAAAAATATAAAGAAGAGAGAAAAAAATAAAAAATTGATATTGCATTTCTTTGCAAGGATGAAAACTATTTATAGTAAAAAAAATGGTCGTTGTAAGGGATTATAAAAATTTTGAGGTAATATAATAAAATCATAATGTTCAGATTTAAATATCAAACCTGCAATAGCAAAAAAATCTCATAAATAAAATCTTCAACGATCATAAAATCTTTTGAAATCTAAACTAATTTTACAACAATTCTCCACATATTTCAAAATATTTTTCATTGCTGGATTTAAAAATTTAGAGTATATGTTTCGAATCTGGTGTCTTTTGGACTATGAACCACACTTAGATTACTGTTTGAAAAATTTACAAAGCCCTTAATTACTTATCTTAAATACTCGTGACATATATATGCTCCAGTTACCCGAATCGCACTTTGCTGTGTATATTTATTATTTTGCTTCAGAATTTCAAGAATGCCTTTAGTTATTGGCAGTCATTTTTAAGTAAATATTATCGAATACAAATGACTTCATAGATCATTAAAAGACATGTTTCGCATGTAAATAGTAAGACTAAATTTAATCAAAATATGCCTCTATAAGTTCAGATATCTTGATAACTGCCTATGTTCTATAGATTGAAAAATCCTGGAGAAAATTTACACATGCAAAAGTATTGTTCGCTGCATCTCTAAAATTGCATGAGTTAATACCTGCATGCATCTGAAAAATGAAACCAAGTGACATGTGCGACATATTATTAATTGATGAATATCATTGAATTAACAACGAGCATCCGCGTTATATACGCTCTGTGCAAGCTTTTATTTTGCAGAAAAATTCTAAATCTCACCCGAAGACCCTGAGACATAGAGACCTCAGAGGTAGAAGACCGGGATTCCCAAGATCTCCCGGATACAAGACCGGGATCCCCAAGATCTCCCGGATACAAGACCGGGATCCCCAAGATCTCCCGGATTCAAGACCGGGATCCCCAAGATCTCCCGGATTCAAGACCGGGATCCCCAAGATCTCCCGGATTCAAGACCGGGATCCCCAAGATCTCCCGGATACAAGACCGGGATCCCCAAGATCTCCCGGATACAAGACCGGGATCCCCAAGATCTCCCGGATTCAAGACCGGGATCCCCAAGATCTCCCGGATTCAAGACCGGGATCCCCAAGATCTCCCGGATTCAAGACCGGGATCCCCAAGATCTCCCGGATACGAGACCGGGATCCCCAAGATCTCCCGGATACGAGACCGGGATCCCCAAGTTCTCCCGGATTCAAGATCGGGATCCCCAAGATCTCCCGGATTCAAGACCGGGATCCCCAAGATCTCCCGGATTCAAGACCGGGATCCCCAAGATCTCCCGGATTCAAGACCGGGATCCCCAAGATCTCCCGGATACAAGACCGGGATCCCCAAGATCTCCCGGATACAAGACCGGGATCCCCAAGATCTCCCGGATTCAAGACCGGGATCCCCAAGATCTCCCGGATTCAAGACCGGGATCCCCAAGATCTCCCGGATTCAAGACCGGGATCCCCAAGATCTCCCGGATTCAAGACCGGGATCCCCAAGATCTCCCGGATTCAAGACCGGGATCCCCAAGATCTCCCGGATACGAGACCGGGATCCCCAAGTTCTCCCGGATTCAAGACCGGGATCCCCAAGATCTCCCGGATTCAAGACCGGGATCCCCAAGATCTCCCGGATACAAGACCGGGATCCCCAAGATCTCCCGGATTCAAGACCGGGATCCCCAAGATCTCCCGGATTCAAGACCGGGATCCCCAAGATCTCCTGGATTCAAGACCGGGATCCCCAAGATCTCCCGGATACGAGACCGGGATCCCCAAGTTCTCCCGGATTCAAGACCGGGACCCCCAAGATCTCCCGGATACAAGAAAAGATGACCTCAATGAGGTCCTAGCAAAAGAAGACCTCAATAAGGTCTTAACAAAAGAAGACCTCAATGAGGTCTTGACAAAGGAAGACCTCAATAAGGTCTTGACAAAGGAAGACCTCAATAAGGTCTTGACAAAAGAAGACCTCAATGAGGTCTTGACAAAGGAAGACCTCAATAAGGTCTTGACAAAGGAAGACCTCAATAAGGTCTTGACAAAAGAAGACCTCAATGAGGTCTTGACAAAGGAAGACCTCAATAAGGTCTTGACAATAGAAGACCTCACCGAGGTCCTAGCAAAAGAAGACCTCACTGAGGTCCTAGCAAAGGAAGACCTCAATAAGGTCTTAACAAAAGAAGACCTCAATGAGGTCTTGACAAAGGAAGACCTCAATAAGGTCTTGACAAAAGAAGACCTCACCGAGGTCCTACCAAAAGAAGACCTCACCGAGGTCCTACCAAAAGAAGACCTCACCGAGGTCCTACCAAAAGAAGACCTCACCGAGGTCCTAGCAAAAGAAGACCTCACTGAGGTCCTAGCAAAGGAAGACCTCAATAAGGTCTTGACAAAAGAAGACCTCACTGAGGTCCTAGCAAAGGAAGACCTCAATAAGGTCTTAACAAAAGAAGACCTCAATGAGGTCTTGACAAAGGAAGACCTCAATAAGGTCTTGACAAAAGAAGACCTCACCGAGGTCCTACCAAAAGAAGACCTCACCGAGGTCCTAGCAAAAGAAGACCTCACTGAGGTCCTAGCAAAGGAAGACCTCAATAAAGGTCTTAACAAAAGAAGACCTCAATAAGGTCTTAACAAAAGAAGACCTCAATGAGGTCTTGACAAAGGAAGACCTCAATAAGGTCTTGACAAAAGAAGACCTCACTGAGGTCCTAGCAAAGGAAGACCTCAATAAGGTCTTAACAAAAGAAGACCTCAATGAGGTCTTGACAAAGGAAGACCTCAATAAGGTCTTGACAATAGAAGACCTCACCGAGGTCCTAGCAAAAGAAGACCTCACTGAGGTCCTAGCAAAGGAAGACCTCAATAAGGTCTTAACAAAAGAAGACCTCAATGAGGTCTTGACAAAGGAAGACCTCAATAAGGTCTTGACAAAAGAAGACCTCACTGAGGTCCTAGCAAAGGAAGACCTCAATAAGGTCTTAACAAAAGAAGACCTCAATGAGGTCTTGACAAAGGAAGACCTCAATAAGGTCTTGACAAAAGAAGACCTCACCGAGGTCCTACCAAAAGAAGACCTCACTGAGGTCCTAGCAAAGGAAGACCTCAATAAGGTCTTAACAAAAGAAGACCTCAAAGAGGTCTTAACAAAGGAAGACCTCAATAAGGTCTTGACAAAAGAAGACCTCACCGAGGTCCTACCAAAAGAAGACCTCAAAGAGGCAGAAGACCTCAAATGAGGCAGAAGACCTCAATGAGGCAGAAGACCTCAATGAGGCAGAAGACCTCAAAGAGGCAGAAGACCTCAATGAGGCAGAAGACCTCACTGAGGCAGAAGACCTCACTGAGGCAGAAGACCT
This sequence comes from Manihot esculenta, assembly GCF_001659605.2. Classification (NCBI taxonomy): domain Eukaryota; kingdom Viridiplantae; phylum Streptophyta; class Magnoliopsida; order Malpighiales; family Euphorbiaceae; genus Manihot; species Manihot esculenta. The sequence continues at coordinate 321,594 of NC_035175.2, read as the reverse complement.
CAGAAAAGTAGAAGACCTCTCGGAGAGGTAGAAGACCTCATTAAGGTAGAAGACCTCACTAAGGTAGAAGGCCGGCGAAGATCTCAAAGATCTCCCGGAGCAAAAAATGGCCGGAATCCTCAAGATCATCCGGTGCTACAAGCAAAAACAACTCATAAGAACACAGTTCTGATCTCACATAAAAGATTGGGGCACGGAACCATAAAAAGCTAAACTCCGACCTCCCAAAGGACCTCGAGTCATCAGGTAGAGAGACTTTGATCTCACACAACAGCCAAAAGTACCAAAGCACCATGCCAATCTCAAGAAAACGAGCGCAGTACTGGTAAAACCAATAGGCAAACCGAATTAAGGCAAGGCGATTCTTAAGCAAACTGCATACCAAAATACAAAGCCAAAACAGAGAATCAGGGGCAATCATAAGAGGCACCGACCTCGGGAATTGACCGCTCACACTAAACCAACTCAGCTGGCCTAGAGAAAGGTCCAGGCAACAAAAAGCCCGCAAAACGCTCGAGACAAGACAACCCATAAATACTCAAGGGCAAAAAATATACACGAGAGTCCGACGCTCAGACAAAAATAATAAAAAGGCAAGAAAGGGATACCTTCGACAAGAACAGTTCTCGGACCACACGGTCATGAATAGAGTTTAAAGATTTATCCCCTCACCAGTCATGGAATAACTGCTGAGGAGATAAAGGGGCAATTGATGATCGCTGGATTTCTTCACCCCGGTATAAAGGCCAGGCCCATGAAAACAGTCCATGATCCGAAGGCTTCAATATTCCCCTCGAGAGCCAGGTCCAGCCCGCTCAGTCACAGGGCCGGATTCCGCCTAGACTCCTCAATCAAACCGGCCCAAACCTCTCGGCCCAGTAATCAGGCCCTCACCAGGCCCAACTTCAGCCCTACCATTCAACCTAGCCCGGAAAGGGAAAAATGACCAAGATGCCCCGCTGGTAGGTCCTTCCGCATGCGTATCAGAGGAGAATCATACGTATCAGAGGAGAATTAATGGCCGTTACGCATGGAGCAGGCGCCTGACACATCCGTACATACGGAGCTAGGCGACAGAAGACAGCTAGCATTGTGGCAGAGAGACAGATATATATATCACGGTAGAAGCCACGCAGGGGGGGGCTCTTTTCTTCTTCCTTCTCCTTCCTGGACACCATTTTTATTCTTACTGTAACCCTTGCCTAAATATACTACTCTGAGCCATAAAATCTGACTTGAGCGTCGGAGGGCCTCTGCCGGGGCACACCCGGTAGGCCCCTGACCATTCTTTCTTATTTACAGGTCCTTTCACCAGGTAGAACATGGAGAGACCCATCAGGGAGCCCAACAAGAAAGGACCCAGAGGAAAACCAGATCTATCATGGACCAGGAAGAGGAAAATATTTATCATTATATAAAGATGTTTTTTATTAATTTGTCTGACAGAATTAATATATGGTAGTTTTTGGGAAGAAGGTGTATATGGTTCCTCTTATATATTGATTTTTGGCAGGAGGACTTTTTGCTGCGAGTAAGTTTGTCTTATGTCCTGCTTTTTCTTGTGTTTTGAGTTGAAACGGTTACTCTCTCTCGCCAGCTTCATCATCCGTAGATTCTCATTTATTGACTTTGACGATAACGATAAGATTCGATTGTAGAAACTCCATTTTCTATTTCTATAATAGAAATAAAATTTAAGTAGTGTGGGACACTGAGATGATAAAATAATAAAATTTAAATTGTGTTGGATATTAAGATTTATTTTATAATTTTTTAGTAGATTTTTTTGAGATTTAATTTTCAGAATTAAAACAATAAAGATTTATTTTTAATTTATAATTCAATAAAAAATATAAAGAAGAGAGAAAAAAATAAAAAATTGATATTGCATTTCTTTGCAAGGATGAAAACTATTTATAGTAAAAAAAATGGTCGTTGTAAGGGATTATAAAAATTTTGAGGTAATATAATAAAATCATAATGTTCAGATTTAAATATCAAACCTGCAATAGCAAAAAAATCTCATAAATAAAATCTTCAACGATCATAAAATCTTTTGAAATCTAAACTAATTTTACAACAATTCTCCACATATTTCAAAATATTTTTCATTGCTGGATTTAAAAATTTAGAGTATATGTTTCGAATCTGGTGTCTTTTGGACTATGAACCACACTTAGATTAATAAGACTTAACATACAAAGTAATTGGTGAAACTTTTGTTTCTATAAACCAGAAAAAAAATTTTATATGCTAATATCTCATCAATCTCATAACACTCCACAGATCTTATTGCCAACGCTGTTTTGCGCTAATAGGTTATGCGCGCGCCTAGTAGTTCATAAGTACTCTAGAGATTATGCCACAATCTCATAGAAGCGGCCCCACTCCATACTTATATAGGTGATATAATCAAGTGTATACTGCAATTTATACACCACCCATAAGAGATATGAATATGATTAAGAGCTTTCATCTCATCCTCTCATTAATGCAGTTTAGCACTTTTCACACCATAGGAATGAACAACGATAAATAGTGCTAGCAGAACTAACAAATGACTTGTTATTACCCATATGAATATTTTTCATGGGATCTCCAATCACAAAGGTTGAGTTTCTATCACTGTTAATTTCAAATTGACTCAAGTCTCATTCCCCTCTATGTTTCATCTATTAGTTTTATCTCTAAAAGTTTAGTCAGAGAATTGGGCAAATTCACTTCTGACTTCACATAATCAATTAAAATAGTTCTATCTTTCAGCAGCTGCTTAATAATATTATGTTTTAGACGAATATGTTTATTCTTACCATTAAAAGTTTTATTCTTTGCAATGACTATTACCGCTTGGCAATCACAACGCATTGATACAGATGATGTTGGTTTTATTCCTAACGGAATATTTGCTAAGAAGTTTCTTAGTCACTCAGCTTCTGTTCCAGCTAATTCCAGAGTAATAAACTCTGACTCCATAGTGGATTTAGCAATAATATTTTGTTTAGTTGATTTTCATGTAATTGCACCACCTCTTAGAGTGAATACATAACTACTAGTGGATTTTATCTAATTTGAATCTGAAATCCAGTTAGCATCGTTGTATCCTTCTAATACAACGGGAAATCCATAATATAAGATATCATAATTCATGGTACCTCTCAAATATTTCATTAGTTTAACTAATGCAGCCCAATGATCATTATTGGGATTATGTGTATACCTACTCAATCTACCTACATCATAAACTATATCAGGTCATGAAAAATTTATTAAATGCAACAGACTCCCAATGATCTGTGCATATTCAGATTGAGCAACAGAGTCACCTCTATTTTTCTTTAGTTGACAGTTAGGATCATAAATGGTACTCACTGGTTTGACATTGAAATGTCCAAACTACTTAGAAGCTTCTCAACATAATGCTCTTGTAATAGCATTAGACTATTATTCTTTCTTATGATTCTAACTTCCAAAATCACAATTGCCTCTCACATATCTTTCGTATTAAATTTAGAGGTAAGGAAAGTTTTTTATTTACAAACTATATTGTAACTCATACCAAAAATAAACAAATAATCACATATTCATCATTTATACGTTTTGTGTATACACACTGATCAAGTTCAACAGAGGTAAAATCACCATTCAATAAAATTTGGTTAAATTTCTCATGCCACTGTTTGGGGAGCTTGTTTTAAACCATATATGGATTTAAAAAGTTTGCAAATTTTATTTTTTTGACCAGAAACAATACAACCATCAGGTTGTACCATATAAATTTATTCTTCTAAATCTCCATTTAAAAAAATTGTTTTAACATCCATTTGATAAATAACAAATTTATGTATAGAAGCTAAAGCAATTAATACTCTAATAGAAAAAATTCTAGCTACGGGAGCAAATGTGTCAAAATAATCTATATTTTATTTTTGAAAAAAATCTTTTTGCTACTAGCCTTACTTTATATTTTTCAATTAACCCATTTGGGTTATATTTTTTTTAAAAAATTCATTTACAACCAATAGGTTTAGCTCCTGAAGGCAAGTCTACTAAAGTCCAGGTATCATTTTGAGTAATGGAATCAATTTCAATTTTAATTGCTTATTTCCAAAAAGGAGATTCAGAATTTTTAATAGTTTCAGAAAAACTTAAAAGGTTCATTTTCAATAAGATAAGTATAAAATTCATTTTCAAAAGAAATCTCTTTTCTTTATCTTTTACTTCTTCTTAAATCTTCATTATTATTTCCAAAATCATTTTCATAAATATTTTCATTAGGTGCATAGGAAATTTTCTCAATTTTTAAAGGAAAAACATATTAAAAAAACTCAGCATTTTTTGTCTCAATTATAGTATTACAATCAAGCATATCACTTTTCAAAATAAAAAATCTATATATAGCATTATGTTCAGCATAACCTATAGACATGCAATCATAAGTTTTTAAATCTATTTTTCGTTTCTTAGGATCAGGAAGAATTACTTTAGCTAGACACCCCATACTTTTAAATATTTTAAGTTAGGTGTATAGCCTTTCCAAAGTTTATTGGGTGTTTTATCAGTTTTCTTATAGGATATCCTATTTTGTAGATGATAAGCAGATAAAAAAGTTTTCTCAGCAGTATATTTTATGTTCATTGAATCTCATATTTCATTGGCTTCCTTGTAGGAACAGGAAGAGATCGTTAGAAAGAGTACTGATAAATGTATGCCTACATACCTTATTAAAATAGGTCCAGATTTCATACAACTTTAGATCAACAGCAGGTATAAGTGATAATGTCATTGGAAGTAGGCAGTGCAAAAGCAGAGGCAATGACAACGTTTTGTTCCATCTGTTTAAAATTTGTTAAATTCTTAAGATTGTTGAAAAAATATGATAAAATAATAAAACCTGAGTCGTGTTAGACACTATCCTTAAAAATTTATTTTGTAATCTCCAGGATTAAATAGGTCTTTCTGATATTTAATTTTCAAGATCAGGACAACAATAATTTATTTCTAATTTATAACTCAACAGAAAACATAAAGGAGAGAGAATAAAGTAAAAAAATGATATTGTATTTCTTTGAAAAGAGAGAGGTATTTATAGTGGAAAAAATTGCCGTTGTAAGCGGTTATAAAAATATTGAGATAATATAATAAAATCATAACAGTTAAATTTAATATTAAATCTAAATATCAAACCTGCAATAGTAAAAAAATTTCATAAATAAAATTTTTAACGATTATAAAAATTTTAATGACTATAAAATTTTTAATAATTATAAAATATTTTAAAATCTAAACTAATTTTATAATAGCAGAAACTAGTTTTTCTATTTCTCTAGCGTCTAGCTTTCACCTGACCACCCGTAACCCAACGCTGCATGTGCATTTTCCTTTTTTATTGGTTTTATTCTCATTTAATACTAGAAGCTTCGGTTGTTGGGAACCTCCGCTGTGTTTTATTCTTTTTTCTTGGGTCAATCATGACTTCAAGTATTGTTGCTGGTGGAACTATTATTCATATTAGTGTGTTGTTGATAATAGCAACAGAGAAAGTAGAAAGCAAATGACACAATTGAGATTGATAGCCGAGTTTTCTTTTCCCTTAGTGCTTAAGAGCTGTTGATTTTGATGTGTTGTATTAGTGGATCTTTAGCCTAAATCTATAACCTTTTAGCCTCATGAATCATATCTATTAATTATACCCTTAACTTTGAAAAAAGTACAGAAATTTTAAACTTTCTCTTGTAAGATGTATGGTTAGATATCGTTGCATTTTCCCCCCTTTTGTAATTAGAGATAATACTTTGATTACCTTTGCCTTTTAAATTACTTATTTCGTTTGTAGATTGCTAATATATAAGTTATTAATTAATAAAAAATAAATGGACAAGTAAGGTTTTTAAGAATAATTGTAATAAATTGAAATGGGAGGATTAAATCCTAATAACCTTTTAAATCAACATAACTTAGGGCTAATTCCTTCTTCTTTTTTTGTTTTTTTTAATAAAAACATATATTAATTAAATTAGAAGTCAAATACATCATGAAGGGAGGATGAATACTCTAGATATCCAAATTTTACATGAAAACAGTATGAGTATATTGATTTACAAATTTTTTAATACGAATGAAAAGGACATTTTGAAGTTATTGCAATAGCATTTCAACATCTCGAATCAAAGTGAAATTAAAATGAGTAATGAAGATGCCTGAGCAAAACATGTGCCAAATGGCTGTGCTTGGATCCAACTCCCTAACAGCCATTGCCTGAGTAATGTGAAGAGGAAAAATAACACAGTGCAAAAGACATACCGCCATGCGAGCTATTAATCACGTAAAATCCGTCCAAACCCAACTCCCACTCGGGCTACAACATGAAGATGACTTTTCATGGATCCAAGCAATAGCGCAACCTAAGTTGAAGTTGAGACAACTGTTTTGGTTTTGGATGGAGCTGCATATACTAATAACACCCCAAATTATATATGCCCAACTCATATTATCATAACTTCAAAATTTTTTAATTCAATTTTATTTTATAAATGATAATAGGGAATAATGTAAATATTAACCCTCCGTTTAAAAATAAAAAATTTTATAATAATTTAATTTATTTAATTTTTTTATAAAATTATTATTTAAAATAAAAAAATTTCAAAATTTTTTAATTTAAAAAATTTTTAATATATAAAAATAAAATTACAAATAATTTTACGAGAATCATTTAAATTTTTTTCATAAAATTATCCATACAAACGGGGGCTAAAAAATTGTAGGTATTAAAGGCATCGTGGCATGAAATTTGCGCTCAAGGAATCTCGAAAATATGCTAATTCTGTCAATTTCAGGACACGAGATGCCCTGTAATAGTGTAATGCCATGAAAGTCATAGACTCATCGGCGGATCGTAAATGCCTATTGCTTTTGTTTACACTGCCATATCATAAAGGTATATTTTTTTTAAAAAAAATTCCTAACTTTTATTTAATAAATATTAAAATAATTAATTTAAAGTAATTTAATATTAAATCAACATAGATAATCATAAATTAACTCTCATGAAACTTATACTCTCTTTTTTTACAAAGAAAAAATATCATATTTTCAAGACTATTAAAGTAGTAGACTATAAAAGATACTTCTTTCTTTTGCCGGAGAATCCACGCTAGAGTATTTGTTAATTTGAGTGATTAATTATTTTTATTTTTAAAAGAGATGGAAAATAGTAATTAAAATATAAAAAATTTACTATTTAATTTTTATATTATATATAAAAATATAATATTTTATTATATTTTATGACGTAAATTATAATCTATTTATATATAAAAGACGGTATTTAAATATAAACGGTATGTAAGTAAAAAGAAAAATTAAAATTTATAATTATACAATCCCTAATATTTATTTCTTATATTAACATATTTGCTTTTTATATAAATTATAACATTATAAAAATTTATTAATTGATTTATCAATTTTTTAAAAATATATTAAAATATTTTTAAAAATCTACTACTTATTATTTTATTAATTTTAATTATTAAATATTTTATTATTTAATTCTTATTATTTAAAAAAATTATTAATTAATTTCTTAATTTTTTAAAAAATTTACTAATTAATCTATTCACATTAAAGATATTATATATTTTTTTATAATATTTAATTATTAAAATTAATCCAGAGATTAACTAATAGATTTTTTACAATGTTAAGAACATTCTTATATACTTTTTAAAAATTAATAGACTAACTGATGTTACATAACATCCACTCAACATAAGTTGTAAACTGTTGTTATTAGGTAGAGACATGTGACAAGAATTAGAAACGTGAAAAATGCAGACTAGCACGAGAAAGAGAAGATCCAGACACTTTAATAGCCGGGTCATCACCAGAAGACTCATCCTTCCTTCTCAAGGTGAGTCTTGATACGAAGTTACTGTTATCACACACATTATGTCTGTGATCGCGGGATTCTCACATGTTGGCCGATAATGTCTCGTATCAAGCAGACGGCTACATTACTGCCGATTATCAGAAAAATATCATATTCATCTCTACCTCTTACAGTATAAATAGAGAAGAATTACAAAGAAAAATGGATGCTATTCTAAAACACTAAATCTCTTAGTAGTTCATTATATTTTCTCTACTTGTGGAGATACTAACTTGAGTGTCGGAGTGGCTGCCGTGAGCACCCACCACCACCTCACGTTTTCTCTCTTACAGGCTCTAACCAATCACAACACAGTCTCATTCTGGCTACGTCATCAATCTAATTTCAGCAACATCATTTGGTCGGGAACTCCATTAAATCCCCTATATTCATTTGGATTAAGACCAGTTTCCTATTCCTTCTTTCTTCCTTCACTCTCAAAATGGTTGGTAGTCCTAGAGCTGCTGTTAATATTGCTACCAATGAAAGAGTCATCATTTCATCTACCCGGGACAACAGAGAAAACAAGCCCCAGTAATCAACGAAGCATACCTAAATAATTTAAATAATGAACAGATACTCCAGTATATCCAAAGGCTGCAAGCTACTCTTGGGCAGTATAAGACTCGAGAAGAAGCGTCAAAGATGGATTATGGAAGAAGGGAAGAAGCCTCTATAGACACCACAAGGGCCCACAGAAGCGGCCAAATTGCGCTCCAAAGGAAGGATTGAATCCAAAGATAAATCGGACGAGACTCCGAAAGGAGTGGATTGAAGGTTAGCACGTGTTGTATAAAGATACAAAAAGGAATAAGAAGAGGATTTCAGTCTACATGGCGCAAAAGAAATATTAGCAAAAATCTTTCCCACCAAGTTTAAGCTATCCATCTTAGACAAGTACGATGGAACGATAGACCCAAGAAGTCATCTGGCCATCTTCAAAATGACCATGCAGTTTCAGGACGTCAATAATTTTGTGTTATGCTGAGTATTTTCATCAATACTCACAGGTTTGGCTCAGAAATGGTACCAATACCTAAGCCCATATTAGTTCAAAATTTTACACAGTTTGCTACATTATTCAAATCCATATTTATTACTTGGCATACCTTTCAAAAAACTTTTATCTGACCTGCAGAAGATCCATTAGGGAGAGGGCGAGTATTTAAGGAGTTTTATTTCCCGTTTCAATGTTGAAGCTATACATGTGGAAGAGTTAAATCATGAGATAGCATATGAAGCATTGAAGAAAGGAACCCGCAATATCAAACTCATGGATTTCTTAATAAAAAATTTAGCTGCAATGTACCAACAGTTGATAGACAAAGCTCATAAGTATATCAGACTGGATGATTAAGTTCAAGCACTGAAAGAAGACATGAGGGTAAATCAGAAGCATAGTAAAAAATCCGAGAGACGAGGACATGAAGGAGATCACATGAGTTACCCCATCTCACGAAAAGAGGATGAACAGAGTAAGTATAAGAAGTACACTCCGCTAAGTGACTCACAAACTTGTGTCTTGATGTGGATCAGGAAAAATAATAAAGAAATCAGGTGGCCATCCAAGCTCAATCTCGAGAAAGCGGAGAAATGAGACAGGACAAAATATTGCTGCTTCCATCAAGATCATGGCCACACAACAAAAGAATGTCGGCAATTAAAGGACGAGATTGAAAGGCTGATAAGGGATGGCACCCTTCGAAAATTCACAAGGAAGGAAAAAGAAGAAATGAGATCTGAACACGAGAAAACAACTCTTGAAACAATCCCTGATAGAGAACCCGTAAGAGTCATACATGTGATAACAAAAGGACCCGGTGAGAAGTAGGGGAAGTAAGCAGATTGTCAATATAATTGTCGGGTAGGTAGAAAACTTTTAAAAATCTTAGGAGTCATCTGCCCAAAAATCTCATAAGTCAGCCATTTTGAGGAAACCGGGTGGTTCCACTCTCATCTATTAAAGGAGGATATTCTTTTAATAACAAAGCCAACGAGGTATTTTCATATGATATGCTATTTAGTGTTAAGGAATAATGGATTGTCTTCCTCAAAAAAGAAGAAAGATTAAAGAGACAAAACAATTCAAAGTTACAAGGCAGTTTTCGCCAGGCAATGGCTCCAAGATGGTTTCCGCCAGACCACTCGGGCTTTGATCCCACTAATTAAGGCTACAAAGCGGTTTTCGCCAGACCAGGTCACAAGGCAGTTTTCGCCAGACCACTTAGGTGTTGGTCCCACTAATCAAGGCCACAAGGCAGTTTTCGATATGCCAAGTCATAATGCAGTTTTCACCAGACCACTCGAGTATTGATCCCACTAATCAAGGCCACAAAGTTGTTTTCGCTAGGCTAGGTCCCAAGGCAGTTCCCGCTATACCATCCAATAGTTGGTCAAACCAAACAAGGTCACGAGACAGAAAATCGACAAAATCATGGTCGGGTGACAGTCTTATGTAGCAAAGAAATATCATAAGGCAGTTTATGCCCAAGCTACATGTAACAAGTTCCGTGACATACAGGGTGGGCATCTGCCGTATGGCCAGGTGTTAGCCTCATGGCCACGGGTCAGGCCAGTAACCAGGTGTTAGTCCCTTGAGCAAAATTTTAAAAGAGATTATTTGTAAAATATATAAACACTTAATGAAAATAAGGGCAAAACATTCTCATTAAAATCATGAAAAGTTACAAAGAGATAGGCTCTTCAGGATCATCTGCTCGAGTCTCTATTATATCGATATTCTTTATGTCTATTACATTAACAGGTGAGACCTGGATGGAAGGAGTATCTTCAGCATGCTCCTCATGGGCGAGAGTATCTTTAGCATGCTCCCCTTGATCCTCTTCTTCTTCCTCAGGAAGAATGTCGTCCATCTAGGAGAAATTATCATAATGAAAATGATTCACCAGCTCTTTCTTCACTGAATTTTGGCATTGAATAAACATCTCCCTACCCGGGACCACTGTCTCCTTAAGCTCTACCTCGAGCTCAGCAACCCTGATAGAGGCAATTTGGGCCGCTTTAGCTTGAGCCTACAGCTTTAAGACTTGGCATTGCAACAAGACTACTTGATTCTTGGCAGATTTAGCCAAATTCTCAAGGCCCAAGTTAGAAGCAAGGGCCTCATTAAGATCAGCCTGAAGCTTTCCACTGACTCTATGGTCTCCTTCATTGTGCCTTGAACTTCAGCGACCCAGGCCTTTAATCAAACTCTCACCTTAAGGCTTTAAAATGCTCATTGGCCACATAGGTGCAAAGAGCACCCTCCAATGCAGAATGGATGGAATTAACAAACAGCTCGTTCATCTCAACCTCATTTAAGTGATGGCGATCTGCGGGCTTTAAGGCGTTTTTATTAGCAGGAGGCCTAGAGAAAAATCATCAAAGAGCGAAGGTGCTTGGTTTAGCACCAAGACAAAGCGCTGAATGCCTGCAGGCCAAGAAGACTCAACCTTTGCACTCGTAGGAGCAGGTACAAAGGAGGAAAGGACATTAGCAAGGAGCTCAGGAGCCGGGACAGAAGCAGAAGCACCCGGGGCTGAAGATTCAGGCTGAAGGGGTGCCAACTCCTCAGTTGCAGGCTGGGGAGGGGGAGGAGGAAGCACAATCACCGGTTTTGAAGGGCGAGCATGCTTAGCAGGGACTAACAACCCTAGTAGCAATAGTCTTGCCCTTACAAGCAGCACATATCTTCTCGGTAAATTTGCTTGACCCAGCCATATTTGTAAACAAAAAGAAAAGTAAGTAAGAAAGGCAATTCAAAAAAATAAAGAAGATGAAAAGAGAAGTACCCTGATCTCGAGCCAGGGGAGTGCTTTCGGGAAGGCTGGGAAGGTTGGGTGAGTGAGGACCATTGTAACGACCCGAAAACCGGACCGCTACCGGCGCTAGGATCCAGATCGACTTAAGGTCGCCGAGACCCATAGCAAGCCTGCTATAATCTCTGTATACCTGTGAAATCCCATACATGATCATATATTTACTGTAAAAACATTAAACTTTGCTATGAACCACGGCTCAACCTGTGCATGCACTATCTCTGTACTACAGAACCCCTTACTAGAGCTTGCTCTAGACGGATTTAAACTCATACTATGTTAAGCCTGGTTTTCAACAACATATACATACAATAAACAGATCATGTACAAAAGGATTTACAACACATCTAGGTCAAGCAACGAAACTCTATACAATACCATTACATCTCTTTACCACCAATATTACATGTCCACCCTATCCTATTACAACATTCTTTACTCTTCCTGTACCCTTCTTAACTTCCCCTGACCTCTGATCCTGCAAGACTGGGGTTAAGGGAGAGGGGTGAGCTACTATAGTCCAGTGAGTAGAACCATAAAACATTGTATTAAACATGCTCTCATGGAATGCATCACATCACAGACAATTTACATCATCTCAGGTGAACATGTCACCAATAGTCCCGACATCCTAAACTCGTGCCAGGGCGTAGAATGGGCACCTGGTCTTCCTGTCATATCACATCATAGCATAACTTACCATGTACCGTGCCAGGGCGTAGAATGGGCACCTGGACTTCTACTATTCCATGCCAGGGCGTAGAATGGGCACCTGGTCTTTCTCAGGGACTAATGGATCATCCACTATCACCCACATCAACAATAATATAGAATGCAATGCAACATATTCGTGAATTCTAATGCAATCAACCTATTGCATAATCATGGTGCATGAAACATGCTAAAAGCATTCGATTTCTCAATGTACAAGAATTCAGTTTAGTTCTACTCACCTCTGGCTGACTCTGAACTGACTCTGAAACCTCTGAAGCAGTGCTCACTGCTGATCTCTTTGGTTCCTCTGGTCCGTTCCTACACAAATGGACTCAAATGAGGGACCAACCTAACTCAAGGACAGCTCTATAAACCTCCCCAAAAGCCCCCTACAACATCCTAAAACCATCAAGGAAAACATGCAAATGAAGGCTGGACAGGGCACTTTCGGCGGCAGGTTCGGCGGCCGAAAGCCCTCTCCAGAGCCGAAACTCAGCTACTTTCGGCGGTACCTTCGGCGGCCGAAAGTCCCTCCAGAGACGAAACTCATGCATGTTCGGAGGCACTTTCGGCGGCCGAACCTCCCTCTAGAGCCGAAAGTTTAAACTTTCGGGGGCAAGCTTAGGCAGCCGAAACCACCTCCTTAGCATGTTCGGCGGCCGAACCCTCTTTCAGCGGTCGAAACTGGGTTCCCCAGTAAGGTAGAACCCTGCTCAACTTCATGCAATCTTCCTCCAAACCTCTCAACCATGCAAACCTCAACTCTACAACACACATAAACTCAAACATAAGCACAAAGGGGTCTAAAACTACCTCAAAACCCCAACAAACATCACAACTACACACATAAGCATGTTTTGACCACAACTCAACCAAAACCTCAACTTACCCTAATCATGCATCTCTACCCATAAACCTCTATAAAACCTTTATAAAACATCAAAGAAACTACGGATCTCCACTTACCTCTTGAAGATCTCGAGGATATGTGATCCTAACGTGGAGATGTAGAGAAACTCACTCTCAACCTCTCCAAACTTCAAAATCTTGGTTTTTAGCTCAAAACCTTCAAAACAACATACAAACTCATCAAAACGTTGAAAGATTTGTAAAAAGCATGAAGAGCACCCAAGGAAGATCATGGTCTCACCTCTGTCTGTGAAAATGGAAGAAAACTTATCCATTTCACCGACCTATGGCCTTTTATAGGTGGCTGGCCAGACCACCTTCGACGGCCAAACATGAATCCGAAAGCCATGCATGTTCGGCGGCCGAACTTCACCTTCAGCGGCCGAACCTGACTTTCCTTCCTTGGTGCTTTCCTTTCCAAAACTCATTTCCTGTACACGTAAACCCATAAAACATGCTAAAACAATTTAGAAAACATATCGATTACCCTTCTAGAGTAGTCCAACATCCGAGATTCCGCCGGTCGGCAGGAATTTCGATGCCGGACTCTAGCCGGGTATTACAACCATGGGTCTGGTTTGCCGGCAGATGAATCTTCCTCACTGCCTGGGTAATGTCAATTTTCCTTAGGGATTTAGCTATCGCCAGGAGAAAGGCTAAAGCTTCGCCTTGCTCTCTCCTCGGACAGATCCCATCCTTCTTCAACTCCACCCAATAATGCCAACTGGTTTGAAGACGCCCAAAATCTCTCCGCGTCCAATAATGGAGGATAAAAAATTTATTTTCTATCGCTTCAAAGAGGAAGGCATCCGGTAAAAAATGTTCAGAACTTTCAACTACTAAAATACCAGAATTTCTCATTCTTACAAGTACCTAGTTGGTATATGTAACAGCCCGGCCCCGTACGACCGGCCCTGTTACCGCTCACAGCCCGTGACCTTCCTCTGGGCCCAGCCACTGTGAGCAGCTCTTAACATCCTTTCACCCTCACGGGTTCCAGGCAGGATTTGTCCCTCGGGGGAGCCATTACGGCCCGCCCTAGCCCGAGTGGATTTGGCCCAATTCCTTCCTCTGGGAATTAGGTCGCCTCCCCCACTGCTCGAACCCTTGACCTCCCACTTTAAGGGAATAGTCTGGTGAGAGTGAGTACCAATTGTTCCATGGAACCACCATAACCTAGAAGAGTGCACCTGGGAGACGCGGGAGTCTATGCTCCAGCAGTATCCATATTTGTTTTGAGGTTCGTTTCCTCCAGTTTATTTGTTATTTGTTTTCGAATCATTCGAGGACGAATGTGTTTAAGGGGGGGAGAATGTAATACCCGGCTAGAATCCGGCATCGAAATTCCTGTCGTCCGGTGGAATCCGGGGTGTCGGACTTCTAGAGGAGGGCAGGATTTATGTTTTACTATGTGTTATGATGTGTGTTAATATGGTAAAGTCAAATGGAATTAAGTTTTGAGCTGAAATGACCCAAGGCTGATGAGCCAAGTTCGGCCGCCGAAGGTAAGTTCGGCCGCCGAAGGTAAGTTCGGCCGCCGAAGGTAAGTTCGGCCGCCGAAAGTGCCCAATGTTCGGCTGCCGTTGCATGGTTTTGCATGCGTTTCGGCCGCCGAAGCTGAGTCGGCCAGCCAGTGTTTGGGCATCCTTAGTCAGCATTTTGGACAGGTGTTGGCTCCAAACCCTGTCCAGAAGATTGGCCACGTCTCCCATGCTTTATTTGCTCAGTTTGAGCAGCTCATGCACGAGTTAGCTCGTGATTCACAAGAGTTTGAAAGTTTTGACGAAAAACCTAGGTTTTGAGAGTTTGAGAGGGTGAAGAGAGTTGGTTCGTTTCCCTTTGTTCAGGGTGTTTATCTTCTTATTACAGGAGGTAAGTGATGCTTTTGACCCTGTTTCTATGTTTTCTGAAGGTTTTAAGGGAGTTATGGAGAGAGATGCCTGTTTAGGTGATAAATGGTGGTTTTGATGATTTATGCATGTATACAGGATTCTGTGTTATGTTTGATGTGTTTTGTTGGGGTTTTTTAGATAGTTTTGGACCCCTTTGTACATATACATGAGTATATGTGTGTTGAGGAGTTGAGAGTGCATGTGTTGAGAGATGGAAAGAATGGAGGAGCTTGTTTGCCGTCGGGGCTGAGTTCTGGATGAACTCAGGTTCGGCAGCCGAAGGTTCATTCGGCCGCCGAACCTCTTGCATGGTGGCTTAGGCTGCCACAGCTTGCCCCCGCGAGTTTGCATGTTCGGCTCTGTTTAGGGAATTCGGCCGCCGAAGCTTGAGATTCGGCCGCCGAAGGTGCTTGAGTTTCGTCTCTGGAGAAGACGTTCGGCCGCCGAACCCGCCGCCGAAAGTGTTCTGTCCAGCCTTCTTTTGATGCTTTGTATGGATAGTTGAGTGAGTTGAAAGGGATTCTTGGGGAGTGTAATAGAGATATTCAGAAGCTAGTTTGGTCCCTCATTTGCATTTATCTGTATCTGTACAGATCAGAGGAACCAGAGAGAGCAGCAGTGAGTACTGCTCTAGAGTTTTCCGAGCCTGCTCAGTCAGTCAGTCCAGTTAGCCAGAGGTGAGTGGAACTAAACTTAATCTTTTAATTGGAACATGAAATGCTTTTAGCATCAGTCATGCATCATGAGTATATCATAGGTTATGTGCATTAGTATCCACGAATATGTTGCATTGCATAGTTATCTGTTGATGTGAGTAAATGCTGAATGATCCAATAGTCACAGACAGGAAGTCCAGGAGCCTTTGACTACGCCCTGGCAGGTATAGCGAAGTCCAGGAGCCTTTGACTACGCCCTGACAGGTTTATAGTAAAGACCAGGAGCCTTTGACTACGCCCTGGCAATGGTAAGTACAGAGGTGTTATATACACATATACATATATGACAGGAAGACCAGGTGCTCGATTCTACGCCCTGGCACAGAGTTACTGGGACTATGTGGTGACAGGTTTACTCTTGATGTGGTTTATCTGTGTTATGACGCATTCCATGAGATCATGTTTTACTGAGATATTTTACTGTTCTACTCACTGGGCTATAGAGCTCATCCCACTCCCTTAACCCCAGTTTTGCAGGTTCAGTGGTCAGTGTACAGGGACAGTTCAGCAGAGTACAGAAAGAGTAAAAGAGCTTGTAATAGTATAGAGTGGACATGTAAATTGTAAAGAGATGTTATAGTTGTGTATAACGTTAGAGTTGTGCTTGACTTAGTTGTATTGTGTTGTAAAGCTTTTGTTACATACATGATCTGTATATGTATATATGTTTTATAACCAGGCTTAACAGGTATGAGTTAACCCATCTAGAGCAAGCTCTAGTCAGGGGTACAGAGTACAGAGTACAGAGTACAGAGTACAGAGTACCGAGATAGTGCATGCACAGGTTAAGCCTTGGTTCAGCAAATAGTTTTTATTTTCACAGAAAATGTATCATGTATGAGTTTTACAGGTACACAGAGAGTATTGCAGGCTTGCTACGGGTTCTGGCGGCCTTAAGCCGACCTGAATCCTAGCGCCGGTGACGGTCCATTTTGGGGTCGTTACAGTATAGCTCAGAGAAAAGCGCTACATTTGGCTCAATTTGATTGTTAAGGCACACGAACTGAAAAGCTACTAAGATTCTCCAGTCATTGGGATGAAGTTGGGCAACTAAAAGCTTGTAAAACTGGAGGATCTCCACGAAGAAAGGGTCTAGGGGAAATCGGAGGCTCGCCTTCAACTGCTCTTCGGAGACAATGATAATGTCCTTGATAGAAATCAAGTCATTAGCACGAACACGTAAAGAAGGAGCAAAAACCCGAAAAGACTCTCGAGGAATGTGATAAGTATCATACAAACAATCCACGTTGCGCGAAGGCAAACGAGATATCATTGAGTAGACCACCCTCATTCTCTAGAGCCTCCCTCAACGGAACAATTGGGGACCGATGCTCGGATGGGGCCATCAAAGGAGGAACTAGAGATAGAGGCCCCACTAGGAAAAGAGGAGGTGTTCCTATTCATGTTGAAGAAAAAGGAAAATGAAATTACCGTAAGAGAAGTAAAACTGTAAAGAACAGAAACAAAAAGGAAGTTATGGAGCAAATTTCTCTAAAAAGTTGTAAAAGAGAGTAAAAGTAGTGCTTGGGAAAGACGAAGGGCTTTTATGGAACGATTTTAATAGCAAACTTTCAATACGGTACAATAAATATTGCAGTTATCATTGAAAGGTTAGATAGGTGAAATGACGTGAGCAGCAAGAAACTCATCTTGAGGGGCCATGTGCCCTAAACTTCGATGAGAGATACCTTCTTCGAATATGAAGAATCGAAAACTAGTAGAGGGACTTCTAATGTTACGTAACATCCACCAAGGTAAGTCGTGAGTTGTCGCTACTAGGTAGGGACATGTGGCAAGGATAAGACACGGAGAAAGAGAAGACCTAGACACTTTAACACATTGATCATCACTAGAAGACTCGTCCTTCATTCTCAAGGTGATTCTTGTTACGAAGTTACCATTATTATACACATTACGCCTATGATCGCGAGATTTCCGCGTAGGATTCTCACCTGTTGGCTGGTGATGTCTCGTATCAAGCAGACGACCACATTACTGTGGGATTATTAGAAAAATATCATATTCATCTTTACCTCTTGCAGTATAAAAGGAGACAAATTACAGAAATAAAATGACGCCATTCTAAGATACTAAACCTCTCAGTAGTTAGTTACATTTTCTCTACTTGTAGAGATGCTGACTTGAGTGTCGAAATTATTGCCGTGGGCACCTACAACCACTACCTCACATTTCCTCCCTTGCAGTCTCTAACCAATCACAACACAGTTTTATTACAACCTAGTCATCAATCTAATATCAACAACATCTCTAACTAAGAAATTTTATTTTATAATACGAAACTAAATAGTAATTTTTTTTTACGATAATAATCTCATCTGTTGTTTAAAATTTATTAGATACTTAAAATTTTTTTATTATTCTCTTTCTTTGACATATTTCATTTTATGATAAAATAATTTAAATAAATTATTATAAAATTATAAAAATTAATTTTTAAATTAAAAACAATTAAATTTTTTTATTTTAAATAAAAATAATAATTAAAAAAATATCAATTAAATTAAATTTTTGTAAAATTTTTCATTCTCAAATTATAAAACAATAACCGAGTTTATAGAACTTTTTATCTTTTATTATTCATATATTTTCGTAACAATTTATATTAAAATATTATATTGCAATTTTAATTTAAGTTTAATAATTTACATTTTACAAAATCAAACTTATTTATTCATGCATCCATTTAAAAAATTCAGATAACACTATTAAATACAAAACGTTATTTTTTTGTTTAAGGGAGGGATGGGTTGATATGCCTTTACTCATTCCACCGAATCAGACTAAGCAAATACAAAAATTTAGTTGTATTTCATTTATGAAGAAAATATTTCACTGATCTGTGTGCGTAACTAAAATTAAGTGCATTTAATATAAATTTTAATTTTACAATAAAAATGCTAAATTTAAGTTAAAATCATATTAATAATTTACTAAAAAATATAGACATATAAATATTCAATAATCTAATTAACTAGGGAACTTAACTTATAGTAGCATATCAAATTTGTTGGCTGTAAGCAGTTGAGATCACCGTACCGTGTTACACGCCGTGGGTTAAAAGGGGATTTTTCCCAATCGGGGGAAGGAATTGATTTATTATTATCCGTATCTTTATCCTTGATCATCTTTTAATTAATTTTCATCCTTAGATCATCTTTTAATTAATTTTCAAATCGTACTCTCACACTTTTTTCAATTATTATTATTATTTTTTTTCTGGTGATAATCTAATCTAATTCGTGCATCAAAAGGTCAAATTCTTTCAACCCAATTTCATTCCTTTTGGTCCTGGGTGTGATCGACTTCGTCAATGGCCCAACACGAGGAACTTCCCATCCCGATTTACTCTACTTTAGAACCTGTTTATGGGGACGGTTCTCATCTCGAAGAAGCTCAGCTTAGATTTGACAGATTGAAGTCTAAGTTTCTCGAAGTCTTTGGACACCCCCCTGATGTCTATGCTCGATCACCAGGTCTAATTTCGACACCTCTCTCTCTCTCTCTTCAATTTTCTGTTTGGTGGCTGGGAAAATGACGCTACAGAACTAAATTATAATACCTTGATAAGTGGAATTGAAAGTCCTTTGTCCGATTTATTTACGAGTTATTTAATTTTAAGGGGGAAAAATTGAAAAGGAGACGAACTTTTGTCTGCTTGATGAGAAATTATGTTATTACTTTTTTCCCCATCATGTCCTTTTTATTTTGAGATGAGATGAATAGTAGTGTTAATGGATTTGGATAATTGCTGGAAAATCGATTTGTTGGTGATTGATCTGTTTTTATCTGAGACGCAGGTAGAGTGAACTTGATTGGAGAGCACATTGACTATGAAGGTTACTCGGTACTGCCGATGGCAATCCGGCAAGACACCATCGTTGCCATCCGCAAGCATGACGCCGGAGAGGCTCAAAAGTTTATTCGAATAGCTAACGTTAATGACAAGTACACCCTGTGTACTTATCCTGCTGATCCTTACCAGGTCTTAACCAATCTTGGCCGGTGCATGGATTCTGCGTGCTTATCTAAAAATACTGATTTTGGATTATGTCGTCCCATAACATGTATGTGAATGCCGGTCTGGATGTTTTTTTTTCCCACTTAATTGCTGCCCTAATATTCGCTATGCAGGAAATTGACTTGAAAAATCATAGATGGGGCCATTATTTCATCTGCGGGTAAGAGTAAAAATCTGTACTTTTTGTCCCTTTTATTGTGTAACTTTCTGCAATGTGCTGAAATTGATAGTAGTATGATTGTTTTGAGTTTGTGTGCTCTCCAGGTACAAAGGCTACTATGCATATGCCAAGTCAAAAGGTGTGGACGTTGGTGTGCCAGTAGGACTTGATGTTCTTGTTGATGGAACCGTCCCAACAGGTTTATTGCTTATTGAAATTGATTTTTCTTTTCCAAATTAACAAAAGCTAATTAGCTTTCATTGTCTAGGCTCTGGTCTATCAAGCTCTGCAGCATTTGTCTGTTCTTCTACAATTGCTATTATGGCTGCTTTTAGTGTGAACTTTCCAAAGGTATACCACTTGATCAACTTTATAAGCGCATAGCAGTTGATTAAAGTTGAACCATTCTCATAAAATGAATTATTTTTCCAACCAAAGAACCCTCTCTTTTCTTTCTTTTTGGCTTTTAATTGTTGATGGTTGTGAGTATGTTGAGTGCTGTTTGATGGGAATACTATTTCCTCTGATGCTGGCTAATGCTACTATACACCTCTCCAGATTTTTTACTCTGATTCCATATCAAAATTTTGGATATGTCTTCTAGAGTCTAGATAGTGGATAATATATGTTTACAGAGGAGCTAATGAAGAGCTTGGCCATGCAGATTTCTTTTATATCCATCCACTTACTTTTCTTTCTTTTTCATCTCTTTTTCCCCTTCTTCTTATAAATGGACTATAACATTGTTCTCTCATTTACAGAAAGAAATTGCCCAACTTACATGCGAGTGTGAAAGGCACATTGGAACACAATCTGGAGGAATGGACCAGGTTATATTTATTCTTATAAGTCTTCTTACACTTCTATTGCATTTTGATGCTGCTGTTGTCTTTACCTGTCAATAATTTTTTTATCTTGTTGTTACTTAAAAAAAAAAAAATTCAAATCTAATTGAGGACTCAGTGCTTCTTTTGGTCAACAACAAGTGTAATGTGTTGGTTTTTGGACTGTAATCACATTGTAATGTATTGCATAGAGCTATTCTGAATTTGTTTTCCTTGACAGGCAATCTCTGTCATGGCCAGAACTGGGTTTGCGGAGCTGATTGATTTCAACCCTATTCGTGCCACTGACGTGCAACTTCCTGTTGGTGGGACTTTTGTAATTGCACATTCTTTGGCAGAATCTCAGAAGGCTGTCACTGCTGCTACAAATTACAACAACAGAGTTGTTGAATGTCGACTAGCTGCTGTAAGCATCATTTTCCTGTGTGTAATTTGTTTGTCTTTTAGTTATTGTTTCTTGTTTTCATATTGGATCATTCTTTCAGTAAAATCTTCCTTTTTTCTGAAGAAATATCTAAGTAGCTGTGCTTGGAATTTACAGTTTTAAACGACTATACATGAATTTATGCTAAAATAATGGCACACTTCATAATGGAACTCTCCTAACTGGCTCGCTGTAAAGCAAAAGAAGAAAATGGATCCATATCCTCACAAGTTGCTACTTGCAAATGTTCGTCACCTTTGCCATACATATAAGATGTTCATTCTTTTATTGCTCTTTTGTGATATTTCTTCAGATTGTACTTGCAATAAAGCTTGGAATGAAACCAGAAGATGCAAGATCAAAAGTGAAAACCCTTTCGGATGTTGAGGGGTTGTGCATCACATTTGCCAGTAGTCATGGTTCTTCTGATCCAGTTGTTGCTGTTAAGGTATGTGTCATTATGCTATTTGATATGATCATGATGACGTTCCCATCTTGGTTGACGTTGGATGATATGTTGAAGATACTTTCTTGATACATACACAATACCTTGTCATTGCCTTAATAATTGTTGGTCCTTATACCAGATTATCACTCCTCTCTTTATCCTGCAGGAATTTTTGAAAGAGGAACCATATACAGCTGAAGAAATTGAGAAAATCACCGAGGAAAGCCTGCTAACAATTTTCAGCAATTCGCCAACTTCATTGGATGTTTTAAAAGCGGCCAAACACTACAAGTTACATCAGGTCTATATGTTCTCTGTCAATTATCATTCTGTACTTAGAGAAGGTATCGTTGATTCATTTTGGCTCCTTTTTGGAGCCAATATTGCACTTTAGATTGGATGATAATTTTAATTTGCATCCTTTGTTTAGAGGGCTGCACATGTTTACTCTGAAGCAAGGAGGGTACATGCTTTCAAGGACACTGTATCATCAAATTTAAGGTATGCGTTTAAAACCTCACTGAATTTTTGATAAATGCTTCATGGGAATTCATTGCATTTTGTATGAATTTTTACTGTTATGTAAAGCTGATTTTTGGTCATATGGTTTGCATGGTACGGTATGGAACAAATATTTTGTTGGAGGAAAAAGAAGTTTCTTTTCTTGCTTTTTCCTTTGAATTTATCAGCTCTTTTTGTTCAGCTATTCGGTGATCTCATAAATTTATACATATTATAAATTGGAGTTAAGCTTAACTCCTGAAATTTTTTTTGGCAGTGATGAGGACAAGTTAAAGAAGTTGGGTGACCTTATGAATGACAGCCATTACAGCTGCAGTGTTCTATATGAGTGCAGGTACAAATTTGAATTTCAAGTTCAGTTTCCAAAAATGGGCATGATTCTTGTCATACTAAATCTATAAAAGGTGTGAATAAGCTGCTTCCTTCAATATGCTTGGAAGCCCAAAAAGAGTAGAGGATATAGTATGCTTGGTTCTGTGTCTTTTGGCATGTAAATGTGGACATTGCTCAACTGCTTTGGCCATTTCATTCTATGTCTTTATGTGCCTGCAGTTCAGTGTCTTTTCTGTAGAATGCTAATTGTGTTTAATCTGTCTTTCCTCGCTGGTTAACAGCTGCCCAGAGTTGGAAGAACTTGTAAAAGTTTGCAGGGAGCACGGTGCTTTAGGTGCAAGGCTTACGGGTGCTGGATGGGGTGGTTGTGCTGTAGCTTTGGTTAAAGAGTCCATTGTCCCACAGTTTATCATCAATTTGAAGGTAGTTTGACATTTTATTAACAGTAAATTCCCCCTGGCCCTTCTTTACCTTTTTGTGCCATATATAGTAACATTCCTGAACTCTTGTCAGGAAAATTTCTTCCAAGCAAGGATTGACAAAGGTGTAATCAATAAGAACGATCTTGGCCTTTATGTTTTTGCTTCAAAGCCATCAAGTGGAGCTGCTATTTTCAAGATTTAACATCCGCCAATTGTTTGCTCTTTGGCACATTGTCAGATCTTGTTTTATTTGTCTGAGAAGACTCTGATTTAGTTTAACAGAATAAAATTCTATGCTATGCTGCATTCCCCTGGCCCTTCTTTACCTCTTTGTGTCATATATAGTAACATTCCTGAACTCTTGTCAGGAAAATTTCTTCCAAGCAAGGATTGACAAAGGTGTAATCAATAAGAATGATCTTGGCCTTTATGTTTTTGCTTCAAAGCCATCAAGTGGAGCTGCTATTTTCAAGATTTAACATCCGCCAATTGTTTGCTCTTTGGCACATTGTCAGATCTTGTTTTATTTGTCTGAGAAGACTCTGATTTAGTTTAACAGAATAAAATTTTATGCTGCTTTCCCCTGGTCCTTCTTTACCTTTTTGTGCCATATATAGTATTCTTTACCTTTTTGTGTCATATATAGTAACATTCCTGAACTCTTGTCAGGAAAATTTCTTCCAAGCAAGGATTGACAAAGGTGTAATCAATAAGAACGATCTTGGCCTTTATGTTTTTGCTTCAAAGCCATCAAGTGGAGCTGCTATTTTCAAAATTTAACATCCGCCATTTGTTTGCTCTTTGGCACATTGTCAGATCTTATTTTATTTGTCTGAGAAGACTCTGATTTAGTTTAATAGAATAAAATTCTATGCTGCGTCCTCTTGGCCCTTCTTTACCTTTTTGTGCCATATGTAGTAACATTCCTGAACTCTTGTCAGGAAAATTTCTTCCAAGCAAGGATTGACAAAGGTGTAATCAATAAGAATGATCTTGGCCTTTATGTTTTTGCTTCAAAGCCATCAAGTGGAGCTGCTATTTTCAAGATTTAACATCCGCCAATTGTTTGCTCTTTGGCACATTGTCAGATCTTGTTTTATTTGTCTGAGAAGACTCTGATTTAATTTAACAGAATAAAATTCTATGCTGTGTCCCCCTGGCCCTTCTTTACCTTTTTGTGCCATATATAGTAACATTCCTGAACTCGTGTCAGAAAAATTTCTTCCAAGCAAGGATTGACAAAGGTGTAATCAATAAGAACGATCTTGGCCTTTATGTTTTTGCTTCAAAGCCATCAAGTGGAGCTGCTATTTTCAAGATTTAACATCCGCCACTTGTTTGCTCTTTGGCACATTGTCAGATCTTGTTTTATTTGTATGAGAATACTCTGATTTAGTTTAACAAAATAAAATTCTATGCTGCGTCCCCTGGCCCTTCTTTACCTTTTTGTGCCATATATAGTAACATTCCTGAACTCTTGTCAGGAAAATTTCTTCCAAGCAAGGATTGACAAAGGTGTAATCAATAAGAACGATCTTGGCTTTTATGTTTTTGCTTCAAAGCCATCAAGTGGAGCTGCTATTTTCAAGATTTAACATCCGCCAATTGTTTGCTCTTTGGCACATTGTCAGATCTTGTTTTATTTGTCTGAGAAGACTCTGATTTAGTTTAACAGAATAAAATTCTATGCTGCGTTGTAAGTAACTTTTCCAAATTAAATACTCATTTAATTCGGCAAAAATAAATTAACTATCATCTTTTTATCTGTCCTAAGTTATAGATACTTTATCTTTTGAGATGCTAATTTCTTTATTAGCTTATTAAATAGTTAATATTAAGGGAAAATTATCATTTAGTTTCTATGTTATGGAGAAATTTACTGATTGATTTCTTGATTTTAAAAAATATATTAAAATATTCTTGATATTTTAAAAAGTCTACTAGGTAGTTTTTTTTGTTAATTTTAATTGTTAAATATTGTAAATAAGTCTAAATTATTTTCGATATAGAGAGATTAATTAGTAAATTTTTTTAAAAATTTGAGAGATTAACTGATAAATTTTTTAAAATTATAGGGATTAATAAAATTAATGGAGGTATTCTATAGTAATTTTTTAAAATTGAGAGATTAATTAGTGAGTTTATTTATATTATAAAGACTAAATATTAATTTTTTTAATATTAATTATACTTTTCTTTGTAAAAGATTTAAGTAAAAACTTAATAATTTAAAATCTTAGGATGGAGATGGAGAGTAATTTTTTTCTTCAACATTCACTTGCGAGCAGAAAAAATCCATTGCCATTTCGAAAGTAAATAGTTAATGTAGCAAAAATTATAATAATGACGTTAAACAGGATCGTGGCACTAATAGGTCTTGTAGGAGAATTGGAATTGGACCAGCAAGGCATCGACCACCGTGCATATCCTATCAGGATGGGCCATGGTGGACACTTGATAAATCCAATTGCACGCACTTCCGCTTGCAACCTAATGCCCATTACTCGCCAGCCTGAATCGAAAAATTTGAATATGGTTTCCGAGTATAAGCCTTGAAGCACGTAGTACATGCCCATCTCACTCTCAGTCTCTTACGATTGAAAGGGTAGCTTTGTACATATCAAAACTCTAAATTATTGGAGCCAAAAATTTCAGATACATCGGGGTTTGTCAAAAAGAGGCTTCCCACCTACAAAACAATCAACGTTTTCAATTAAATTTCATAGGTCCTACCATAACCATAGCAACAGCTCCAACTCCAAGGCTGATTTTTATTGGATGCAGCAGCTGCTTTTGTTTTTCATATGCATGTTTCTCTTTGCTGCTCATTGTTGAGTTAGGTAATGAATCTTTATAAATATGAAGAGCTATTGAAAGAAACTCTTCCAAGTCTACTTTACAAGAAATTCTTATTTAATATGGAAACCACATATAAGGACAGTTCACATAGATTATAATATGAATTTATCATATGTAACTAACTGGTAATGAAAAAACAACAGCATTTTCTTATAAAGGAACCAGATTAGATTAATACCTGCAACAATGCTCTTTAAATAAAAGTCTTAATTTCAAAAATAAAATAAAAGACTTTGGTTAATCACTTTGTAACTTTTAAATTAAATATTTATGTTAAATTTCACTCTCTCTCTCTATTTAAAAATTCCTTTCTTATAGTAAAAAATAATAATAACCGAATCCATAAAGATAGTGTTATAAAAAAAAATCCATAATTAGAGTGTGATTTTAATTATATTTTTAGACTTAAATGAAGTGGGTCAATTCAAATTCTCCCGAAAATTATTAATCAGATAATTTTGATAAAAAACATTGATAAATCGTAAAATAGCAAAAAAATAATAATAATAAAGTGTCGGTGAAGCTTACATGGAGGACAGCTTCACATGCTTCGTTTCCGTTTCGCTGTACTTTATATGACACGCATCGAGAAAACAGAGCAGAGATGGGAGAGCTCAGAGCTCCAGAACTTCTGCTGTCCGTCCTTTTCTTCTCCTTGTATACATATATATATATATATATATTTTAATTACTTTTAATTTAGTATTTTTTATATATAAATAAATATTTTTCATATTCCAACGTATCAAAAGTCCAGTAGTTTCCCGGTTATCCTCCTTCCTTCCTCTACCTGAATCCATCTTGCTCGTGTCCATTCCTTATCTCTCGCTGCTTTCCATTCTCTTCCTCTCTCCAAAAACTGTCTCCTATATTTATTTATATATATTATAATCCGATCCGCATTCGTCTTTTTCAGGCTATCATTTTTTTTTGGTAGCCTCCATCTTTCCTCTTGCCCACATCGGATCTGGGATTTTCTTGCTTTCTCTTCAAGGTATTTGGGTGCTTTTAATTTTTTTTTTTTATTCACAGCCTTTAATGCATTGTTGTGATGCCTTTCTTCCTGCTTTTGTTTGGCTGCAATCTGCTTCTTGCGGGTTTATTTGATTGTGTTTCTTTTTTTTTTCCTGTTGATTTTGTAAGCCTTAAATTTCGTTCCTTGCCTTATTTGTAAGGGTTCCTGATTCTAATGTCAAAGCTGCGTTCTGGGTTCACCTTTTTTAAAAGCAATGCAACTTATTTCACATTTTACATTGGTGTGATTGACTTTGTATTTTTATTAATCAAATGCAGGGTTTGTCAATCCCGGGGTTGTATTTGGAGATTTGCTCTATGGGGATTTGTTGCTAATCTCTGGTTGATTATTTATGGGAAGGCAACACAGACGTGAAAAATAAGTTACTTTTGCGAGTATTGAAGATTGATAAGCTCTATTGCAAGTTAAAACTGGAAAGTGTTGTCTACTTAATGAAGTTGGATATTTTTATTGTTAATGTTCGCCGTAAGATATAACTTGTCTTGTAAATTTTCAATTTCCTGAAATGGGTTGACTCTGAGGATTGAATTATTTAAATAGTTTGTGTATATAGGGGCGGTAGTCATTTGATGAGCAGCGAGTAGTTAAAAATCAGAGTGGGCGTGACAGCTAGAAATGGATCATATAATTCTAAAAGACAGGGATTTTGAGGTTGATCTTGAAAATGGAGCGAGAGCTAGTGAGGAAGATCAAAGTAAAGAGACTGTTTCTGGTGTAAGAAAACAAGCGAAGGAGTTGCTTGCTAAGATTTGTGGCATTTTTGTTGATGGCACAATGAAGGGTGAAAACGGGTTAAATCTATGCCCTGATGGACCAAATTCAAATGGGGTTATTGGGGAGCAAGTAAAATTAGATGGAGAAAGAACCGTTGGTCATGTAGGGAAGAAAGTGGTAAAGGAGAAGCGTAAAAAGATGAGCAATAAGAAGGCTTCCAAACCTCCTAGGCCTCCAAAAGGTCCATCACTGGATGCTGCTGACCAGAAGTTGATCAAGGAGATTATGGAACTTGCTATGCTGAAGCGCGCAAGGGCTGAGCAAATGAAAGCCATGAAGAAAATGAAAGCAGCAAAAGCATCATCATCAAATAGCTATGTGTTTGCAATGGTGTTCACAATTCTCTTCTGTATAGTGATAATATTTCAAGGTAATTCTTGAAGCTTTTCTTTTTATATCAAGTCATCAATGTTTTAGCATTGATGTTGTTAGCTTGGCTGGTTAACAAATTTAACCTCCTTTCAATGTCCAGCTGAAACTTCCAAGTCTCATGCCATTTAAGTGTTGCCTCTGATTAACCTATATGCAGGATATCTTTTGGATTATTCTATTGCAGTAGTACAGTCTCACTCATCTTTTTTCCTGTTTTCTTTTAATTGTTTTGACCTTTTTGTTTCATTCCACTGCCCAGAAAAAAAGATTTTGAAATCCTGACTCTATTTCAATATATATTTTTTTCCCTTTTATGTGAATTCCTTTTAACAATTCTAAATGATTATTTAATTTGTTTGGCTTCCGGTCCTTGCTAGAGATCTCAATTGGTTCTCAGGATCCGAATTCTTTAAATGATTTTTTAAAAATATATTTATATCTGATAACTTTTCTCCATATATTGTTGGAATTTGCTTTTGCAGCAACGTCATCAAGGGTTACACCTGTAAGTGTACGAGGATCAGAAACACCTGAGAGTAGTTTGATTGCAGTTCAGCACTTTGGGAATCCATCTGCAAGTGTTCCAAATGAACATGCTTCTGAGTCTCCCAAGTATGTTACTATTCATATTAACTGGAGAACTACCTTCTGTGCCTATGATATCTTACCCTTTAGTTTGCATTGTATATTACATTCATTGGTAAATAACTCAGTATTTTATATGATATTTTGCAGTTACATAAAGCCAATAGCTGGTTTTGATCCTCCCGTAAATCTATGAAGTGCTGTGGGATAAAACGGTGAGATCTTGATGTTATATAGGCAAGCTTCCATTTGAGAAAGAATATTACCAGTCCATTGCAGTTCTCATGCAAGCATTATATGATTTTAACTTTTTGTGTCAGCAGCCCTCTGAAATTGAAGTTTGGTGGGTAATTTATGTCCGCTATGTAAAATCTTTTAAAGTGGGGAGTGAGGTAAATTAGCAAATGAGTTTCTTAGTGGATTGTAAAGGAAATGGGCGCCAGGTTTATAGGCCATGCTGCTTTTGTACACAGAAGTTGCCTCCTCTGCAACTAAGCCAGCTAAGTGATACAATCAATGTGTGGTTATGCAAGTTGCTCATAAAATGAAATTCAGAATGGAGTTATTTACCAAGTAGTTTGGTGGAATAAGTGATTTGCATATTTAATTATTTTATGTGTGTTGAACTTGAGATTTACTGGGTTCTACGGATATATGAAATGCTTTTTACCAGCTGCATATTTGTATGCATGTGTTGTCCGATTTTGGAGCGGAGATTGTTAGTGGTTGGTTCGATTAGATTAGGATAATCAATCAAGTATGTCACAATATTTGTTGCGGTTCACATAGTAGATGTCATGGTTATGTCTTCTTCTTAAAACTTTTGGGTTGCTGTTGCCTTTTGGTGACCAATGGCTTATGATCCTCTTTTGCCCAACTTGGCATTGTTTTTATTTTTAGTTCTGCTTGTGCGCTCGCACGTGTATATGTACATATAATTGGAACACAGTAGAGCGGCATGTGGCAATGGGGTTCATCAAGCCAGCTTTTGCCCTCTTTAATAAGCATGTTCAATTGTTGATTAAAGAGATATTTTCACATGTAGTAGCACATTGGTTGTTGGCTTAATTGCTGTGGGGGAGACAACTCCCTTGTCTGCAGCAAGCTTCCAGATTCTTCTGATATTTACAACCGAAGATGAATCGAATCTGAATTATGAAGGACACCTTGGTATTTTCTTATTTATTTTGGTGCTTTTGTTCTTACCATTCCTTGAAGTTCTAAGATTAAAAAATTCCATGTGGACTGAATCTTTTGCTGTATATAAGTTTATGAAGCTGATGGCCGATAATCGAATCAGTAGAATAATCCGGGAATTTTTGTTGTCGAACAAAATAAAAACGTAGCCTTAACCAAATAACACGGAAGAACCTGATCAAGTATTAGCAATCAATTGATGATGGCTACTGTTACATCGTAATAGTTTAGTTTTCTGCTAGTATTCAATGCTAGTTTTGAGTATAATGCATATAGGTCAAAAGCAGAAAAAAGCTTGCGTCATTTGTCTGTAATTTACTCCCTTGCTTAATTATCTGGTTTATGGCTTTCCATCAGTGTAGATGCTGACACTTTGTCCGAAAAGTAACGTGCTGCTGATTTAAGTGAAACAAATGACTAAACATCATAAATTCCAAAGCTGTGTTTGTAATTGGCGTATGACATTAGATGGCTATGGCTTAAAGATAAAGGAGATGGCTAACGGAATAGCATCAACTAGAAAGGTGAAAGAGACATGAAACTGCTTTATCCATGATAGTCTTGGAGGGATGATGCCTATGCTACTGCTATTTGCTTATACCATAATACGAATTTTCATAGCTTTATGTATAATATATATATATATGTTCGTACTTATTTATTGTACTGTTGCCCAAGAAATCCATCACTTCTGCCCGTTTTATTTATTTATTTATTATCAATATTGAACTATATTTTATTTGTGGCCAGCTTTATTTTCTATTTTTGCCACTTCTCTCTTTTCAAAACCTGAACTTGGCTCCATGGACATAATTCCTCCTCTGTCTAGCCCCTGTACTTGATTTTTCTTTTTCCCTTTGTTGGGTACCAAGGCTTGCAAAGCAGAGCTAGCCTGTACTCCTAATGCCCATGTTGATCCAATGCCATATAGAGAGTTTAACATTACTATGAAAAAGAACAAAGTTCAAATAAACAGAGTCTTAAATTCTTAGCAGTAAAAATGCACTTCTGGAATCCAATTACAAGAATATGCTAAGTTGAGAAGATAATAAACCTTAAAGATGCGAAATTGTTTGAAACTACTGCTCCAAGTACAACATCTTAGGCAGAGGCATGGAGAAGATGTAGTTTAATTAATTACTTATAAAGTCCTGCAAAATAACAAAATACAAGAATCAACCCTTCTGCAATAACTTCAGAATGGCCACAGCAACGTCACAGAGATTGCTGACGAGCTTGTTCCTTTCTGTTAAGGGGGACTGATCTGAGCCAGAGAAGTTCTTTTCACAGTCCTTAGCTTGTTTGCCTGCATCCGATAATAAGTAGCTGGTGAATCCAAACTGACCTCTTAGCAAAGCATCGATGGCTTGAGGAAGATTATACTTAACAACTGGAATATACAATTCAGCACAATTGGCCAAAGGTTTCTGCAGCTGGGTATCTGCTCCTTGCTTGATAAGCTCTTGGATATAGCTCAAGGTATCAGTTGCATTGGAGAGAACAAGAGTAGTGATTGTAGAGGCCAGAGCTTTGACATCTGTGATGGGGTTCTGAGGGGTGAGAGAGGAGACGCAGAGGTCATAAAAGGGTGTTTTCTTGCATATTTGCTGTATGAGATCAGAAGATTGGAGCAGGGGTAGGGAAGTAGAAAGAAGAAGAATACAAAGAAGAATGATGGGTGGAGAAGAAACAGAGGATTTCATGTCTTGCAGAAAGGAAAGATTGGTTAGTTGGAGGCTGAAGGAAATGAAGCTTTTGTTGGAAACTGGGAATGGTTTAGCAAGAAGCCATTAATATAAGAGACATGAACTCAAATAATGTTACAAAAACTGTGGGCAGTTTCTGCTACCAACTTTTGGTAGTTCGAAAAGGGAATTGCATTCACATTTATGGGTTAGTTTTTTGGGTTTCTGACCATATCTTAGTTTTTATCATTTGGAAGCAAATATATATATTTTTTTAAAAAAATTCAGATCACTAACGGAAAATCACATGTTTCTGAGGCCGAGGGTGACCACTTCTGGGTCGAATTTTGCTTTTTCATTTCAATTAAACCACCAAAGCTGCCAGTTGTAATCAAATTTAAAATGAAACCCCGGATCCGTTCTGAAGAATAATGGCAAATGAGTGTGTGTATGTGTCAAAAACATAGGAGAAGAAGCCAAAAGTGGGTGCAATTTTTATAATAATTAAGATCAATAGTTGTTATTTAAGAGAGTTGGGTTCTCATTGGGTATCTAAATCTCGACCATTGTTTGAGTTTGTGGTCTGTAATTCATCTTTCCCTCGGGCTCTTTGTCTCTAGTGCTTGGCTATCTTTAAAAAGCCATTTCTAAAACCTGCCTCGTGAACTTCTAGAATCAACTAGCTCTTTCCGTATCTCATGTTTCAGTTCGGCGCTATAGCATAGCTCACACTGCCACGACGCCGTTTTCCATTACAACCTTTTCACACCCCAATTTTGTGAAAGTCACATATTTGAACTTCAAGCTCATGGGAGAGAGTCGTGAGCTCGCTATTAACAGAGGCCCATTTCAAGGAGGAAATTTCAACTGCTGCCAAATATACCATAACATTTAAAAAGATTTAAGTATTATTAACTTTTTAATAATATAAAAGGCAAAGTAACTATACATATATATATAATTAATTGAAAAAAATCACAATTTTCTTATTTTTTTCACCAATACAAAATCTATTGTATTTTATATGTTCCATGAACTAAAAACAAAAGAAGGGTTATAGAAACTCATAATCTGGGATCTACTAAAATGTAGGATTAGGGTATGTGTGTGTAAATTTTGTTGACTCCTTCTCCCTCTCTTTATCCTTTTCCTTTTTTATCTTTTTACGGCATATAACCGTCGTCCTATAATCTTATTAGGGATGCTTACGGGTAGGGTACCCGCGAAATTGAGAGTACCCAAATTCGAATCCGATTATATATAAAATTTTCGAATTTATTTCAAATCCGTTTAATATTTTAATTTTATTACCCGTACCTGTTTTAAATCCGTTTAACAATATCCGCATAATACTCAAACCCAACCGAACCTGATTTTTTTTTAATTCAATTCAATGATAAAAAATTTAAAGATTTGGATATTATAACCCAAATAACAAACTTGAATTAGAAAATTTAAATATACTAAAATAAAATAAATATATTACAAATTCATCATAATACAACTATTAATCAATTATCTATCCAACATAAAATTTTAAACAAATGAAATGTTCCAAAAGTTCATTAAACTGCATTAATTGAACATAAAATATATTCAATTGGCCATTTTAATCTCCAATATCAAATTGCTTGAAAAGTTTTAAAAAAACAAATACAGAAAAATTAGAATATTACAGTTACAAAATAATACACGTTGTCATAAAAAATAATGGAATAAAAAAAATAAAAATCAAACTTACATATTAAAATTGTGAAATGCATGATTTAATTCACATCATCCTCAGCATCCCATAAACAAGATATACTCTCATTTGAACAACCAGCTACATAGTAATATAGAAAAAATTATTAACATTTATCAGCTTTACATTAAAATAAAATAAAATAAAAATAAGAGTTTATTGTTGTAATTACCTTCAATTTCTGACCATAACCAATTTTGTGAGCACATCAATGCTTCCAAAGTATCTTCATGGAGTCTACGTCTATATGATTGTGCAAAGACTTAGTCCCATTTTTGCTATTAGCTTTGAGACTTGTCTTACAATGATTACAAATTGCCCAATCATTTCCACTATGATGGACTTTTTCAAAATGATCCCAAACAGTTGATGTCAACTTCCTTTTCTTTTCCAAATTGCTAATTGGAGGAAGACTTCCAGTTGGATTTGTAGTGGCTGGCAATGAATGAGAGGGATTGATTGGTGTCGATGGCTCCAATTGAGAATGGGTGGAACTACTAACGGGCTGAGTAGTTGAAGAATGTTGAGAAACAGTAGTAGCTTTGCAACTCACTACATCTTCGGAACTATTAAATGTTGACATTTTAAATATCCTAAATATGGAGAACAATAACATGTATTAGCAAACAATACATAACCATAAGAACAAATAACATATAGTAACTTAATCAACAAATAAATTTATTTAAGTCAATACATAACCACAAACAAAAATAACTACTCCAGTTCACCTAGTTAATTCTAAAGATTTGCTCAAAGATACCTCTACTTAAGTCAACACACTCATACTCATCACAGAGAATAATAATATCAATAATTTAACTCACAAATAAACTACCAACAGTTAAAACATAGATTATAAATCAAGTATGAGAACTTGCAATAATTTTCACTAAAACTATCCATAAGATATGCACAACCTAGCAGTAGAAACATTGGAGAAATGCTCAATGACACGAACCAGGTGGATTACATAGATGGTACTTAGACTTTATAATCTCTTCACTACATCAAATATCATTCTGGTAAATTAACACATATTTTTCTTAAACAGCATGGGATCTGATAGTATTAATATAATTTAACAGTAACTAAAAAGATCTTGATTATCAGATTAAGAGTGACCAAATAGCAAATAATCATATTAATAATCAGATAATCAGATTAATAGTCCATAAGTTCTAAAAATCTTTAATAGCAACTTTTAGTGTTACAGTAATTAAATAGCAAATAATTAGATTTTTTAACAGTATCCAAATAATCAAATTAATAGTCCATAAATTCTAAAAATCTTTAATAGCAACTTTTAGTCCATACATCAGATTAATAGCCATAAATTCTAAAAATCAACAGTGTTACAGTAATAAAATAGCAAACCTGAAGAGAGTTCCAGTCAAAGGAGATGTCGCCGATGCCGATTGGGGAGAGGCAAGGGTAGTCGGAAGAGAGAAGGAGATGTCGCCGATGCCGACCGAGGAGAGGGAAGAGTTGTCTCCGACTAGGAAGTGGGAGATGTCGCCACTGGAGAGAAAAGATTTATCGTCGACTGGGGAGAGAAAGGAGACGTCGCCGGTGCCAACTGGGCTGCCGACACTCGTCAGTGAAGTGGAGGAGAGAGGCGTTAGATTGGAAAGTGGGACTGTGGGAGATGTCACCGACTGGAGAGAGAAGGAGATATCGCTGACTGGAGAGAGAGAAGATTTATCGTCGCTGGGGAGAGAAGGGAGACGTCGCCGGTGCCGATTGGGCTGCCGGCAGTCGTCAATGAAGTGGGAAGAGAGGGAAGGGAAGCGGGGGAGAGAGGCGCCGACGGAGAGAGAGAGAGCAGTATAGTAAAATGAAAAATGGAATGAGGGATTAGGGTTAGTTTTGTTAGTATAGCTAATCGGGTTCAGGTAACGGGTATCCGATCACCTAATCCCGAACCCTACCCGAATCCGAGACGGGTAAAATTTTTCAAACTTGAACCCGCCCAAATCCGTTTTGTAAAAAGCCAAATCCGTCCTAATAGGGTTTGGGCGGATCGGGTACCTGTGAAAACCCGCCCGCCTGACATCCCTAACCCTTATACTCTGTTATTTCTGCATAGTGTCATATGTATAGACGTATTGCCTCATTTTCCATCGTCAGATGTCCATTTAATACCCTTCAGTGTCACGCAGATACAATCCCAGACGTTTAGGGTCCGTTGCTCCGCGTATCCGTCACCTATAATGTAATACCCGGCTAGATTCCGGCATCGGAATCCCTACCTTCCGGCGGAATCTCCGTTGGAATCTGGAATTTCTGAAGATGCCAGAGGCTTCTAGAGGGGTAAAATGTGTTTTCTAAAAGGTTTTTACTGATTTCATGGTTTTAAATGGAAAAGAATTGAGTTTTGAAAAGAAAAAGACCAAGGAGGCGTTTGCCAGGTTCTGCCGCCGAAAGTGAAGTTCGGCCGCCGAACATGGAAAGGCTTCGGGAGTGCTTTTGGGCCTCCGAAAGTCTTGTTTGAACGAGCCAAGGTTTGGCCGCCGAAAGTCAAGTTCGGCCGCCGAACATGCATGAGTTTAGGGGGCACGTTAGGCCGCCGAAGGTCTTCGACTAGGCCACCTATAAAGAGCCCTCAGATCGGAAATGGGAGAGTTTTCTCCCCATTCTCGAGCTCAGGTGAGTTTTTGTCCTCCCTTGGCAGTTTTCATGTTTTTTCTTCATCTCCTTCATGTTTTCATGAGTTCCATGGTGGTTTTGAAGAATTTTCAAGCTTAGATCAAGTTTTGGGAGCTTGGAGCTTTTGGAGCTTGGATTCTCCACACCTCCGAGTTAGGGATCACACCACCCTCGATCTTCAAGAGGTAAGTGTAGATCTTTGCTTCCCTAGTGTTTTTATAAAGTTTTATGAAGGTTTTAATGGTAGATTATGGGTAGATATGCATGTTAGGATTTATGTGGGTTTTATGCCCAATGTATGTTATGTGATGCTCATGTGTGTTTATGTGATGTTATGAAGAAGTTTTAAGCTAGTTTATACTTGTGGGAGTGAGTATGCATGATGGGGAGAGAGTATGTGAGATTATGGGTTGTTTTGATGGTTTTGGCCTATGTGGGTCATAAGCTATCTATGTATGTTTTGATGTGTGTTTTGGAGTTTAATCAAGTTGTTAAGCTCCTTTGTGCATGGTTTAAGGTTTATGCATGTTTTGGTATAGTTGTGTGCTTGTTTTGGGGTGTTTGGAAGGTTTGGGAGGCTTGAATGCATGAGAAGCTGAG
The DNA here is from genome assembly GCF_001659605.2 of Manihot esculenta. Classification (NCBI taxonomy): domain Eukaryota; kingdom Viridiplantae; phylum Streptophyta; class Magnoliopsida; order Malpighiales; family Euphorbiaceae; genus Manihot; species Manihot esculenta. The sequence goes on along the minus strand of NC_035175.2, from coordinate 284,921 downwards.
TTCTGCCCTTCTGGGAAGAACTCAGGTTCGGCCGCCGAAGGTGGTTTCGGCCGCCGAACCTGCCTTTGGATGCATGGTTTGGCCGCCTAACCTTGCCCCCGAAAGTTGAGTTTTGGCTTGAAAGCAGACTTTCGGTCGCCGAAGGAAGGATTCGGCCGCCGAAAGTGCCTGACTTTCGTCTCTGGAGTGGGACTTTCGGCCGCCGAAGGTGCCGCCGAAAGTGCCCGAGTTTCGTCTCTGGAGGGAGGGTTCGGCCGCCGAAGGTGCCGCCGAAAGTGCCCTGTCCAGCCTTTTCAAGGTTGTTTTCTATGCATGTTTAAGTGATGTTTTAGAGGGTTTTTGGGGAGTTGTTTATGAGTTGTTTAGAGTGTGTTTGGCATCTCATTCGAGTCCACCTGTGTAGGATCGGACCCGAGGGATCGAGGAGGCCATCAGTGTTAGCAGTTGCAGAGTCAGTTCAGCGTCTGCCAGAGGTGAGTAGAACTAACTTAATCTTTTATTTTAATAAAATCAAATGCCTAAAGCATGCTCATGCATCATGTTTATATGTAATAGGGTTGATTGCATTAGTTCACGAATATGGCGCATTGCATTAATTGATGTTGTTTCAGGAGGTTTGGACCAAGGCGACTTCAATAGCCCATTTCTGTCATTGAGTCTTGGGTAAGTCCTTTGAGAGCCGGACAAGTACATATAGGAAAGTCCCTGTGCGCTCTCTGTGGACTAGGTACCCTGTCATGTATGTGAAAGTCCTGTGTGAGCTCCTTTGGGGGAGCCGGGCACCGATAGAGGGAATTTTGAGGTCATGTCCGATCCTTGAGAGTAAAGGATGCTAGCAAAAAGGAACTCTCAAAAACAATCCGTGGGGAATATTTATCTGCATGAGCCCCGAGACGGACCAGGTTATGTGATTTCTTTGTGTTCTGACGCATTTCATGAGAGCATGTAATTAATGAATTGTTTTCTTTGTTTCTACTCACTGGGCTTTTTAGCTCACCCCTCTCCCCTAACCCCAGTGTTGCAGGTTTGAGGTTGATCGGGAGGTCTCAGAGCAAAGGTTAAGCTTATGTAATAGTTTTAGATTAGCACTGTTAGTGTGGACATGTATTATAAATTGAGATAATGATTTGTAAGATGTTATGTATAGTAAGAGTTATGTTTATGGATTAGAAATGTGCTTGGCCCTAAGACTTGGTTAGTCCCTGTTCAATACATGATGTATGTAATGTTTTAGATGTTGAGTTGTGTTGAACTAATCTTGTGGCATGTGTTGTTTACCACGTTATGTTATGGATGAGGACCCTAGTGGAGGTCTTATGTTTGTGGTTTGATGCATGCACAGGTTAGGTTCTAGTTCTTTGGATGTATCCCAGCTTGATGTATGTTATGTTGACCCGGCTAGAGTTTTGAGGGCTCTAGAAAAGGGGGTTTCTTTATGTTTCCAGTTATGTTGCATACAGAACAAGCTCGGTTTGTACATCAGATGTTTCAGTTTTTATGTTAAAGTTTTGATCATGTATGGGATTTGACCAGGTGATAGGAGGTATGTTTGGCTTGCTACGGGTCCCGGCGGCCTTAAGCCGATCTGGATCCTAGCGCCGGTGGCGGTTCGGGCCGTTACAGAGGGGTATCGGTTTCCGGGCTGTTACATATAATAAGTTGGACCTCCTTCATGTGGGCTTGTTTCTCGTTTGATTTGGCCTGCCCGAATGAAACTTGGGCTGCGTGCTAGTGGTTCAGCCTGCACTTTGGACTTGGATGGGTTATGGCTTGGCCTTTCAACATGAGCTCGACCGCGAACCAAGTATAAGAGCCCAACGATTATCAAGTGTCCCTTACCTGCTCATTAATTATTTCATGATTAATAAAAGAGTAAATTTCGAAGTCCCAATTATGATCGCGCGGCTCTAGGAATGCTTTTGCCAAAACATCTTATCTCCGCCTTTACCCATTTCAAGTTCACATTTTCGACTATACTCTTGGTTCCTTTTCTTGTGCTGCTTTTGCTAACTCGTTTTCTTTTTTTCTCTGTAATCTATGCTTTCCCGATTCGAGGTACGTCTCACTTTTCTCATGACTTTCATTAGAATTCCTGATATCATTGGCTTAGCGTCTTCTGTCACCCCTTCTTCCCTTCTCAATTTCTTCTCTCACGAGTACACCGACACCACCACCTATAGGATTAGGGCTCCCCTTCCAAACAAGAGGGTTGTTCTTCCTAATCCACCTTCAGTGGGCTTGATAGATGCCTAACAAGGACATAGTTTAGTTTTCTTTGTGAAACACCGTGATTTCGGGCTAACATTCCCCTTTACCCCTTTCTTTATTGAGGTTTTCCGTCACTTTAGGGTGACTCTCTATATGTTATCTCCCAACTCCATTTTGTTTATGTGTTGCTTCTAGTCTGTTTGTCTATGTTGGGTTTTTGCCCCTTCTATTGCTTTGTTCTCCACCTTTTTTTGCCTTGTCCGGTCTATCCACAGGTTCTATTACTTTGGTCTCCGGGAAGAGTTATCTATCTTCACCGGGTATAAGGACTCGATAAAAGACTAGGCGGAGGTCTTTGTAGTTGTCGAGCTGAAAGAGAGCTCAGGGATCAATTGGGATGTTGATCTCTCTTGGGGGGAGGTCCCTCAAGGCTGCAATGATTTTCCTAGGCTGACCTTATTGGATCAGATTTGCCTTCTTCGACTAATCTCTGTGAGGAAGAAGTATGGCATTGAGAAATGCATGTTCATGTCCAACCTTCGGGACTTCCGGGAAGCTAATATTACTATTTTCTCATTTTTCTTCCTTATTGCATTTTTCTTTTGTTATTCTGAGTTCTGACTTAGTTAATATCTCTTTTTTCAGGTTCTGCTATTCCTATGGAGAGCGTCAAGCTTCCAAAGAACTTTTCTTTGTCTTGGGAGAACATAAAGGCGACCTTGGCAGCCTTTAAGGCCAATAAGTTGGTGGTCAATGTGACTCGAGAAGTCTTCCAGGCGGTGGATCCAGCAGTCGCGAGTTATTCGACTGCCCTTGCCCCTACTTTAGCGTTGTTACCTGCAACAGGGGGCTCTCGGTCTACCACCTTGAGGATGTTCGTTCCTCTCAAAGCGCCGGCTCTAGCCAAGACTCCGGCTACTCCTAAATCGACTTCTTGAGCGAGTCTACCAGGAGCAATTCGGAGGAGGGCATTGGGGTTACCCCTTTGGACGTTCCCCCTCTTCAGGTCGTAGGGGTCGTAGTAATTAGAAGGGCGATCAGTAAACGAGCCTAGACTTCAAAGCCTGACAATGAGGGTAGGACTACCAAAAGGGCTCTTACTGTGAAACCCACAAAGACAGCCCCTCCCCCCTCCACTGATAAAGGAAAGAGAGTCGTGGAGCAGCTATCTTCAGCTCTAGATAATGAGCTTCTGAATGTTGCCGAGGTGACCCTTGAGACTACACTGGCCTCGGCAGCTAAGGTGTTGTGTGAGAAGATGTTTAAGAGGATCCCAGATGCTTCGGATCCCCATTTCCTAGCTCTCATCAGCCTTTGCTTGCTCCACCAAGCAATAGGCGGCATTCAACACTCGCTCCCTGGACGATCTCGGAGACAACTTGAGGGAAATGTTCCTCATGGTAAACCATCTGCTCTTCTCAAGGGTATTTCTGAGCTCTTTGACTTTCTTAACTTTGTTTTCCTTTTCCTATAGCAGGCTTTCGGGGTGTTCCTTGAGATTGACACTAGGAACCAGTCTTTTCAGAGCTCAGTGGAGCAACGTATGGCTAAGAAGCGCCATAATGAAAATATCGTTGCCACTGGTGAGGCCCACAGACAAACCATTGAGTTCAAAGGGATTATTGAGGACCTCACTAAGCAACTAGCCTCTGCAGCTGAGTCTCGGCAAGATGAGGCCTTAGCACAACTGTCCTCTTTGGAGGAGTCCTGCTGCCAACGTGATGAGGCCAGGGCCTAGCGTGATAAGGCCTTAGCTCAAGCTGCTGTCCTCCAGCAGAAGCTTAATAAACACATCGAGGACATGAAAGGCATGGCTTTGGCAGCGGAGGAGTCTCGCCTCCAGCAACAACAACTCCGCCAAGAGGTCACTGCTTTGGAGGAGAGGTGTTCTGCACTACTGAGAGATGCCTAGGCTGCAGAGGATAGGGTTTAGCAGGCTTGTGTGGAACGTTTGCAAGAGTACAAGGACTATGCAGAACTGAAAAGCAAAATCCAGCAGGCCTGTGGAGCGCGACTATAGAAGTATAAGGCCTCTGTGAAGATGAAAGAAATAGTATATAAGGAGGCCTTACGCATGTTCACTTCGGGCTATAATCAAGGCCTTAAGTCGACTAAGGATGCCCCCTCCACTCCGTTGGCGGACCTGCGAGACCCTAAAGTTGACTCTGACGGCGAGGAGGTGTGCTACGGAGAGAATGACAACCTCTTGCCCAACAATGCTCCTCCCTTGCCTTCTGGACCTCAGGGGGAGGATACTGTAGATAAATTCTTTAATGATTTAGTTAGTTTTGGTTCTCCTTCCCCTGTTGCCTCTATAACTCATTCCACAAATTAATAAAATTTGCATTTCGTTATTTTGCCTTTGTCTATCTTTGTTTTTTATTTATTGAATTTTACTCATGTGCTTTACATTTTAATTTTTTGCCGAGCTGGTAGCCCATCATTCTAATTCTTTTGCATTTTTATACTTAGCCGTTTTTATGTATACAGCTTGTGAATGTCGCCAGACTAGCAGCTTGTTATTCCAATTCACTTACACTTATATACTTAGGTTGTTTTTAGATACACAGCCTATGAACTTTGCTGGCTGGTAGTTCATTAACTCATTTTCTCGTGACTCTTTATTTTAGCTCTCGCTGATCTTGGGATAACTGATTTTTTAAATTTCATTCACATATTGCACTGCATTCATTTTTGAGGTCGGCATAACTTTTTTGTAACAGCCCGGCTCAGATGAAAGTGACACCTGTGTTTCTGGAGCAGGTGGCTCAGAAACAGCATGAGGACCCAGAGTTAGTGAAGATTGCCAGGACTGTTCAGTCAGGCAAGGACAGTGAGTTCAGATTTGACAGTAAGGGGATCCTCCGCTATGGGAGTCGACTGTGTGTACCAGATGACATAGGGCTAAAAGGAGACATTATGAGAGAGGCTCATAATGCAAGATACAACATTCACCCCGGGGTCACCAAGATGTATCAAGATTTGAAGAAGGTGTATTGGTGGCCAGCGATGAAGAAAGAAGTGGCACAGTTTGTGTCCGCCTGCGAAGTATGTCAGAGGGTGAAGCTGGAACATCAGAAGCCGGCTGGATTGCTTAACCCGCTACCTATTCCAGAGTGGAAATGGGAGAATATAGCTATGAACTTCGTAGTGGGGTTACCGGCAGCGTCCAACAGATTGGACTCCATATGGGTGATTGTGGACAGACTCACCAAATCTGCTCACTTCATCCCTGTCAGGAGTGGCTACTCTGTGGACAAGTTGGCGCAGGTATATGTGGATGAGATCGTCAGGCTGCATGGGGTTCCGGTTTCGATAGTGTCGGACAGAGGGCCCCAGTTCACCTCCAGGTTTTGGCGGAGTCTGCAGAATGCCATGGGTACTAGGTTGGATTTCAGTACTGCCTTCCACCCCCAGACTGATGGACAGTCAGAAAGGACCATCCAGACTATCGAGGATATGCTCAGAATGTGTGTGCTGGACTTTGGCGGTTCTTGGAGGCAACATCTACCTTTGGTGGAGTTTGCCTACAATAACAGCCATCATGCTAGCATCGGGATGGCTCCATATGAAGCTTTATATAGGAGGAAGTGTAGGTCACCTGTTTGCTGGGAGGAAGTTGGAGAAAAGGCCTTGGCAGGGCCTGAGCTAGTGGAGATCACCAGCAGGGTGGTACCCATAATCAGAGAGAGAATCAAGACTGCTGCAAGCAGACAGAAGAGTTATGCAGACATCCGCAGAAGACAGGTAGAGTTTCAGGAGGGGGATCTGGTATTGCTCAAGGTGTCTCTAATGAAAGGAGTGGTTCGCTTTGGGAAGAAAGGTAAACTAGCCCCGCGATACATCAGACCCTTTGAAATCTTGCAAAAGATTGGGAATGTGTCGTACAAGCTAGATTTGCCTGCTTCAATGGCAAGAATCCATCCGGTTTTCCATGTTTCAATGTTGAGGAAATTTGTGTCAGATCCGGGCAAGGTTCTTAGTGAGCCTGATGTGGAGATCCAAGAGGATCTCACCTATGTTGAGCAGCCAGTGCGGATCATAGACACCCAGATTAGAAAGCTAAGAAACAAGGAAATCCCGATGGTGAAAGTCCTTTGGAACCACCACAATTTGGAAGAATGTACTTGGGAGACACGGGAGTCCATGCTCCAGCAATATCCCCATCTCTTTTAAGGTTAGATCTTTATGTGTTTATATATGTTTTGTTGTTTGCTATGCATGTGCTAGTTGAGGAACATTCGGGGATGAATGTTCTTAAGGGGGGGAGAATGTAATACCCGGCTAGACTCCGGTGTCGGAATTCCTACCGTCCGGTGGAATCTCGGATGTCGGAGATCTCTAGAGGGGTAAACACCATGTTTTCATGAGATGTTTTAAGGTTTTTGATGATTTTGAATGAAAATTAAATGAGTTTTTGCATGAAAAGTCCTTGGAGGAAAACCTAGGTTCGGCCGCCGAACATGCATGCGTTTTGGAGGCACGTTAGGCCCCCGAAAGCATGAGTGAGGGAAGTCCAGGTTCGGCCGTCGAAACTCAAGTTCAGCCGCCGAACATGGCATGCATGCGGAAGCACTTTCGGCCCCCGAACGTGGCCTGGCCAGCCACCTATAAATGGGTCACTTAGCCGAAATGGGCGAGTTTTCTCCCATTTTCGGCCTCCATTTTTCTTGAGTTTTCACCTCACTTTGCAAGTTTTGAGCATTTAAGACAAGTTTTGGAGCTTTAGGAACTCAGGAGCTCATTTGCTTGGATCTCCGAGTTTAGGTCGCCTCTCTCTCGATCATCAAGAGGTAAGAGCCGATCTTAAGCTCATTGTATGTTTTAAGTAAGTTTTAAGTTGTTTTACGGGGTAGAATGTTATGTTTAGGGTTGTATGAGTTTTTGAGCAAATGTATGTTCATGAACAATGTGGCTTGCAAATGCTTGTGTATGTGTGTTGTAGTTGGGGTATTTGATAGTTTGAGACCCCTAGGTGTGATGTATGTATATTTGCATGATTTGGATGAGTTATATGCATGTTGAGGGATTTGGGAGGCAAATGAGCATAAAGGAGCCAAGTTTCTGCCCTTTGGCAGAAACCAGGTTCGGCAGCCGAAGAAACTTTCGGCCGCCGAACATGGCTGGGAGGCAGGCCTTTCGGCTGCCGAAGTTGCCCCCGAAAAGAGACTTTCGTCTCTGTCTGGGACTTTCGGCCGCCGAAGGTGCCGCCGAACCTGCCCTGTCCAGCCTTCCTTTGCATGTTTTGCATGGATGTTTTGAGATGTTTTAGGGGGTTTTTGGGGGATGTTTTTAGAGTTATATTCTAGTATGTTGGTCCCTTATTTGAGTCCACCTGTGTCGGTTCGGACCCGAGGAACCGAGGACCCCAGCAGTGAGTCTGTTGCCCCAGTGTCTGGTCAGAGCTATCCAGAGGTGAGTGGAATAACTCTTACGCTTTTAAATAAATAAATCAGTTTTAGCATGATTCACGCATCATGAATGCCATGAGATATAATAGGATGTTTGCATTAGACTCACGAATATGTTGCATTGCATATTATGTTGATGATGTGGATGAATGTTGAATGATCCTTTAGTCCCCCTATGCTATGATGACGATGATACGGTACGGAAGACCAGTGAGGCCCATTCTACGCCCCTGGCACAGTTGGACCATGTTATGTTATGTTATGTAAGAGAAAGACCAGTGAGGCCCATTCTACGCCCCTGGCACAGTTGGTCCATGTAGGGGACTATTGGTGACAAGTTCATCCTTGATGTGATTAGCTGTGATGTGATGCATTTCATGTTATCATATGTTTTAAATGTTTTACTATTCTGCTCACTGGGCTTTGTAGCTCACCCCTCTCCCCTAACCCCAGATGTGCAGGTACAGGGTAGACCAGGAGGTTAGCCAGAGTTTTGAAGTATGTTTATGTAATAAGTTAGATTGTGGACATGATAATTGTACTATGATGTAATGTAAGAGATTACAGTATGTTATGTAATGAGGTATATTGAGGTTATAGTTGTGCTTGACCCTATGAGTATTGTAATCCCTTGTTGATACATGATCTTAATGTCTATTGATGTTTATGTTTAACCAACTCAACTTATGATGTATCGCCCATTGGGGCATTGATGAGATCCCACTGAGGGGTCAAGTTTATGATTATGTTAGTGCATGCACAGGTTGAGTTTGGTGTATGAGGAATGATGAAAAGAAAAGTTTTAATTTTTATGTATGATTGTTGATCATGTATGGGATTGAACAGGTTTACAGCTTCTATGTCAGGCTTGCTACGGGTCCCGGCGGCCTTAAGCCGATCTGGATCCTAGCGCCGGTAGCTGTCCGATTTTCGGGTCGTTACATTTTTTGACTTTGTGAGCCTTAAATTAGCTCTTCCATAAGTAACACTGTTTTGTGAAATAGACATTACAATGCCTTAGGCTAAATTTTTTGCATCGAATTCTACTATAAAATTGGTCATTACGTGTCGATTTTAGGCCCCTTTTTTCTATACGCCGAGCTCGTTTGTGAGATTGTCATCTCATTTTCTATGGTCTGAGCTCCTTGGCGAGGTCGACCCCTGCTTCTTTTTACTTGCATTCCTGTAATCTGAGCCTTTTTGTGAGGCTAGAGTCAAACTCCTGTCTATATTCTTATATGATCCGAACTCTCTTGTGAGGTCAGAGATATGTTTTTGTTTGTTTTGTTGAGTTTTACGCGTACTAAGATTCTTTCTTAGGTTGGCAGCATATTTCTTAGTTCGTTTTGTTTGGACTTATAGCTTGCTGACGTTGGGCCTTCATCCTGAGTCTTTATTCCCTCGATGGGTTTTGTGGTTATTAGGGTCTTCATATCCTTAACTGGTTTTGTGGTGCCAGCAGTCATGTTCCGAGACCGGTCACCTACCTCATTGAAAACTTCATTTCTCACAGCCGGTTTTGTGGTGCCGGTGGTTTTGTTTCGAGATCGGTCACCCACCTCACTGGAGTCTTCATCTCCTCAACTGGTTTTGTGATGCCGGCGATTATGTTTCGAGACTGGTTACTGTTGGGAAATTCAGAGACTATTGCAACCCAAATTGCGCAGCGGAAAAATAAAATCTCGAATTTCCTTTTCCAGAATCTGAGTGCTTCGTTTATTTCATAAGAAGGATATGAGACTAACCTGTTAATTCCGTCCAAAAGATACAATGCCAGACTGATGGTGCTGCTTTTCGAAATGAACACCCTCTATGGTATCCACACGAACGTCTTCTATCCTTCTAGAGTGCTAACTCTCTCAAAGATGGATAGATTATGTGCTCCACAATCTGCAATAGTTAAACTGAATTTTTTCTCAAAAATTAACATCATCATTCCCCAATTCATAGAAGGAGTATTTATATGTTTCAGTCTTTTATTTTTCCCACAACTCCTTTTCCTAAAAGGAGTTGTGTTCATAACCCACTATCACAATCTCACAGATACTCAAATATCTTATGTGATAGAGTCCTTTACCTGTAACAGTTACAGATAGACTGCAGATCTTTTAAATATTATTATCTCATAATAATAAATAATTAATAATAATAACACTTTATTATTATTAATTATATTAATGATTAATAATAATAACACTTTATTATTATTAATTATATTAATGGGCTTTGGGCTTTTAGCCCATTAATATGTCATAGCACATTAACAACGTTTTTTTGTGTGTAACCTAATAGGCTCACATTAATTGGTAATAGGCCCAGTCCCACAAAGCCCATAAGTCATAAGTGGCTTCTAGCAAGACATTATGACTACCCAACTAATATGAGGATTAATAGTCCGATAAAGCCTAATAAATAGAACATATATTAATCCCTTTGTCACACGATATCTAGTTTGAACATAAGTCATGGTCAATGTCAAACTTATAATGTTCAAACTTATGATTTCTCGATCTCTAAGTAGACTGATAAATTCAAATGATATTGATCACACTATCAATTCATTTGAGCACGGCCATGCATTTCTCAGTCTCACTTATCGAAGGGCCTAGAAGATATCTCTCTTAGAGAGAGGGACAAATCCTATCTTGATTGTTCATTATCCTCCACATAATTTCTATTATGCTCAATCATAACCTTTATGATTGTCCGATTAAAGACAATGTTTGGTTATGTCAAAACATAATAGTCCTTATGTTGGAAACTATGACAATCTCAAGTCAAAGGATTAAAACATAACTACTTTGAGATTCACTTATGACAATAACCCATGTAGTGATCTCAATGCGGGTCCATCCAATACTTTGTTCTCTAATAAGTATCTATGATTATTGAATTATATCAACATATACATAATCATCTCATGATTATCAATCAATAATCATACTAGTTATATTTTATTATTATTAACATAATAATATGTAACCAGAGATGATAATCATTATTAAGTAACATGCAAACAAATAATAATGATAAAAACCTCTTTTATTAATAACCAAAACGACATACAAAAAAAGCCCAAGATAATGGCCTAGGGCATATACACTAACAGTTACCTACCTCATTGAGGGCTTCATTTCCCTAGCCAGTTTTGTGGTGCCGGTGGTAATGTTCCGAGACCGATCACCCACCTCACTGGGATCTTCAACTCCTCAACCGATTTTGTGGTGCCGATGGTCATGTCCCGAGATCGGTCACCTACGTAATTGAGGGCTTCACTTCTCTAGCCGGTTTTGTGATGCCAGTGGTCATGTTCTGAGATTGATCACCCACCTCACTGGGGTCTTCATCTCCTTAACCAGTTTTGTAGTGCCAGCTGCCATGTTTTGAGATCAGTCACCTATCTCATTAATGGCTTCATTTTCCTAACCGATTTTATGGTGCCGGTGGTTATGTTTTGAGACCGATCACCCACCTCACTAGAGTCTTCATCTCTTCAACTAGTTTTGTAGTCCGGCGGACATGTTCTGAGATTGGTCACCTACCTCATTGAAGGCTTCATTTTCCCAGCCAGTTTTGTAGTGCCGGTGGTCATGTTTCGAGACCGGTCACCCACCTCACTGGGATCTTCATCTTCTCAACTGGTTTTGTGGTGCCGGCAGTCATGTTCCGAGATCGGTCACCTACCTCATTGAGGGCTTCTGTACCTGCTCGGAGATACTAAGAGAAAGATGGCAGTTTTATTCATGTTTTCCAAGAAATAACATATTACATTACATGCCTTTATGGAAAATATCTCTTCAGGTGTTGAATGTTCTAAGCGTGAGGCTCTAGATTTTCTTGCAAGTCTTCAATTCGGTATACCCCAGGTCTGACTACCTTGGTGATTCTGAATGGGCCTTTCCAAGTCGGTGCTAGCTTTTCCATAGCTGCTCTCTTCCCTGTTGCTTCCATCCTCCTCAAAGCTAAGTCCCCAACCTTTAAGTTCCTTCCCTGGACTTTCTAGTTGTAATACCAAACTACCTTTTGTTGTTAAGCAGCAGTTCTTACTTGTGCTTCATCTCTAATTTCTTCGAGGGCATCCAGGTTGTTTCTCAATTTCTCATTGTTGGTGCTCTTATCATTGAATTAGACTCGGTGAGTGGGGATTTGCAACTTTATAGGGACTATGGCCTCCGTCTCAAATGCCAGGGCGAAAGGTGTCTCTCCTGTGGGTGTCCAAGGTATGGTCCGGAATGCCCACAAGATGCTATGTAGCTTGGCTGCCCAATTCTTGTTAGCACCATCTAGCCCCTTTTTTAGCCCTTGTAGGATAGCTCGGTTTGTCACTTCTATTTGGCCATTTGATTGTGGGTGAGCCACTAAGGAGAACTTGTGCCATATGCCCATATTTCTCGTGAAGTTCCTAAAAGAGTTGTAGTCAAATTGCTTCCCATTGTCCAATATGAGCATCCTGGTTATCCCGAATTGGCATATAATATTGCCCTAAACGAATATCATTTTTTGGGCTGTGATAGTGGGTACAGCTTCTGCCTCAGGCCATTTGAAGAAGTACTCCACGGCTACTATTATGAATCTCTTCTACCCTACAGTCTTAAGGAATGAGTCCAGGATGTCTATTCCCCATTGTGAGAATGGCCAGAGGCTAGATATGCTCTATTGTGATGTGGCCGAGTTATTGATAGCATTGACGAACCTTTGACAGATATTGCATGTCCTGACGAATTCCCAGATTCTTTTTTGATTGTAGGCCAGTAATATCACTAGTATAGTTTCCACTTTTTTTGGGTTTGGCTCTGTGCCCTTCCCACTACTTATGTAGCCTAAAAATTTTCTTCCTCTGATGAAGAAAAGGCACTTTGCTAGGTTTAACTTCATCTGTATCGTTGCAATACCTCAAAGACTTCTTCTAAGTCGGCCAAATGCTACTGGAAGGTCTGGCTTTTGACTATTATATCATTGACATAAATTTCCATGTTTCTCCCTATTTGATCTTTACAGATTTTATTCATCAACCTTTGATACGCTTCCCCCGACATTTTTCAACCCAAAAGGCATAGTCTTGTAGCAGTATGTTCCATCTTCAGTTATAAAGGAGGTTTTCTCTTCGTTCGACCTGTCCATAGGGATCTGGTGATAGCCTGATATAGCATCTAGAGATGACAAGTAATCAAAACCGCCGTAGAGTCGACCATTTTATTAATATTTGGGAGGGGATAACAATATTTTAGGCAGACCTGATTTAAATTAATGAAGTCTATACACATTTTATATTTTTCATTAACTTTTTTTACTAGTACTTGGTTGGCTAACCACTGCGGGTACATGACTTCTCTAATAAACTCGGCCTCCTCTAGTTTTTGCACTTCTTCCCTCGTGGTGTGTTGCTTCTTCCCAAACACCCTCTTCTTTTGCTTTATCGGCTTGGCTTCAGGGAGAATATTCAATTTGTGGGTCATTACTGCAAGACTAATCCCCAGCATGTCTGAAGGCTTCCAGGCGAAGCTTGAGGTATGTCCTCTGATTAGGGTCATTGCAGCTTCCTTCTGATCTTTTTCAAGGCCTGAATTGATGCTGAAGACCTTGTCACTGTAACGACCCGGGAACCGGACCGCTACCTGCGTTAGGGTTCAGATCGACTTAAGGTCGCTAGAGCCCGTAGCAAGTCTATTATACATCATGTTACACCTGATATAATCTTATACATGATCACACGAACAACAAAACATAAATATTACATGAACCAAGGCTCGACCTGTTCATGCATCATATCTAAGAACATAAAACCCATACTGGAGTCCTCATTAAATACTCCAGTATGATCAACATAACATGCCTCAAGCTCGATTCAAACATAACATATACTTAAAACTTTTACATATAAGGATCATGAAGGAGGGATTACAAAGAAACACTAGGACAAAGCACAATTCTAATCCACAATTGAATACATGTCCATAGCTATACTATTACAACAGACTATATACTAGTAACTCAGCCGACTTTCCGAACTAACTCTGATCCTACAAACCTGGGGTTAGAGGAAAGGGATAACTTACAAGAGACTAGTGAGCAGAACATAAAAACAGTTCAATAAGCATATGATCGTATGAATGCATCACAACACAAATAATTCACATCAAGATGGACTTGTCACCAGTAACCCTCTACCAATTCCAATAGTGCCCGGCCCTCAATGGGTGCTCCTCAAGACTTCCTCTTAAACATAACATAACATGTCCATAGTGCCAGGGGTATAGAATAGGCAGGCTTGGTCTTTCCCTTACATAGTGCTAGGGGCATAGAATGGGCAGCCCTGGTCTTTTCATATCAGTCATAACATATCATAACATACTCGAGGGCTAGTGGGTCATCCAATATCCATCCACAACAATAATAAATTATGCAATACATCATATTCGTGAATTCTAATGCAAACAACCTAATTACATATACATGGCATTTGTGATGCATGAGTATACTTAAAAGTTTGATTTCTTTAAAATAATAGATTAGTTCAGTTCTACTCACCTCTGGCTGATGCACGCCTAGTGCTGAAGTAGTTATCTCACTGCAAGCCTCTACGGTCTCCCAAATCCGATTCTATACAGATGGACTTAAATAAGGGACCAAACATAACTTTTATAACACTTAAACTACCCCCAAGAAAACTCCTAAGAACATACAAGAACACACATAGGAAATGAGCTGGAAAAGGCTGGGCAGGGGACTTCTGGTGGTAGATTTGGCGACCGAAGGTCCCTCACAAATCTGAAGGTCAAAACCTTCGGAGGCAGGTTCGGCGGCCTAAGTTCCTCACAAATTCGAAGGTCAAAACCTTCGGGAGCAGGTTAGGCGGCTAAATGGTTACCTCCACAGACAGGTTCGGCAGTCAAACCTGGGTTCTCCAGCAAGGTAGAACCCGATTCTTCCCTAAATATGCAGCCACCAAAATACTTCCAAACACACATGCAATAGCCTAAAGACTACCATACACATTTAACACGCATAAGGGACCTCCAAAAACTGTTCTAATCTCAACATGCATCAACAAAATCCCAAGAGAAAATAATCTATCATTAGAACTAGCTCAAACCTTTCAACCTAAAAATAACTAACTTGCATACATCAAAAATCCCCTTAAACACCAATAAAACTTGCTGAAACTTTCAAAAAATAGAAGAAAAGCAAGGATCAAACTTACCTTTTGAAGAACACAAAGGTGAGGGTTTAGGAGATGAAGAGATGAGCTCCAAGGGTTCCAAGAGCTAGGATTTCGAAACACAACTCAATCTTCAAAACAACAGTAGAAACTCATGAATTCTTTAAGGGATTTGAAGAAATTTCAGCAAAAACATTAAGAAGGGTGCATGGACTCACCTCTGCCCGAAAATGAAGATTTCTCACATTTTCGGGCTTAAGGCCTTTTATAGGTGGCTGGATAAACCATCTTCGGCGGTCGAACTTGAAGGTTTGAAGGCCGAATCTTAAGATTCCTCTAAAACACTTTTTTAAAAAAAAAAAACACACCAAGAAAAGCTTCAAATTCATTTTATGAAAATCCTATTTTACCCTTTTAAGGATTCCAGCTTTGAGATTTTGAATTCTAATGGAGATTCTGTTGGAAACTGGGAATTTCGACGCTGGAGTTTAGCCGGGTATTATAGTCACTTTATTCCTCGGATAATAGAAAGGTCTATAGCTTATCTATAGGTTCAGTCCTGGCTTATTTCTTTTCATCTCGGACCTCTATGACTTCAAGGTTTACCTCTTCTGTCTGGACGCTTGGCTCCACTACTGTAGCCAGGCACACAGCTCTGGCCTCCTCCTGCCTCTCCCAGACTACTCTTACCCTTGCTTCCATCAGGGACTTCATGGTCAGATACCGAATGCTGGTCACTGCTTCAAACTCATACAACATTGGGAAGATGGCATTGTAATTCAAGAGTAGCTTCACCACGAGGAATGTTGCATAGTGAGTTCAAGATAGAGGTGGTTCTTCTAGAGTAAGGAACACTTTTACTTTCCCCTCCATGGCTACCGAAGTCCCTCCTATCCCTTTAACTGGAGCTTGATCTCTGATCAGCTGCTCCTTGGGTATGTTCATCTGCTGAAAGACCCAATAGGGCAATAGGTTCACCTTGTTGTCGTCGTCTATTAGGACCTTTCGGTCCCTAAAGTTGTGGATGACGACTTCTATGACCAAAGCGTCGTCATGAGGCATCTGTATTCCCTGGGCATCTTCCAAAGAAAAAGAAATGATCACTGGGGAATGCTCCACAATTTGCATTATTTCGGTGCTGCTTCCTTCTTTGTTTCTACTCCTCTTCTTTCCTCTCCTGCTCATTCGGCCTTCAGTCTTGTCTTTCCACTAGAGTTATCATTCACGATCCCTCTATCTGTCTTTAGGGCCTCTCCCCTTCTATGTTTTGTTGTGGTCTCTAGGCTTCTGATTTTTTCACAAAGTTCATGAGGTGCCCTCTCTTAATGAGCCTCTCTATCTCATTTATTAACTGATAATAATCATTTGTATCATGGCCATGAGTCCGGTGATACTGACAATACTTATCTGGGTCCCTCTTGCTTACTTCTGCCTTCATCGGCTTGGGCCACTGTATAAAGTCCTTATCTTGGACTGCTACGAGCTCTTCAGCTTTGGATGCATTCAGGGGAGTGATTACTTTGGAAAGCCAGAGTTGATAGGGTCTTTGCTCTTTTCTCTTCCAACCGGTGCTGGTTCAGCGCTTCGAGTCCCAGTCCTGCCTCCTTTCCTACCTCTCCAGTCGCTTATCTTCCCCAGTTTTTCCTCTGTCTCCAGCTCCCTTTGCAAACCTGCTAGTAGTTAAGGCATAGTCTTGCCTTATATATTTTTTTGCTCTCTTCATCAGTTCTGCCAAGGTGGTGGGCGACTTTCTGCACAATGATCCAAAAAAGTTATGGGGAGGTGGTACCCTTCTGCATGTCTTACACCGCTCTGGCTTCAACAAGCTCGGGGATTTGTAGAGACTCTGAGTTAAACCTGGCCATGTACTCCCTCAACAACTTATTCCTTCTCTGCCGAACTGTTTCTAGGTAACTTGTTTTTCTCTCGGCTGGGACCTACTGATAAATACGCTGGCTAGGTCTATAAAATTCTTAATGCTTCTTGCTTCTAGCCTGTTAAACCATGCTCGGGCTGAATCGGTAAGAGTGATGGAAAAAACTTTATACATCAGAGCATCTGAGTGGGTTTGCAACTCCATGAACGTCTTATAGTTCAGGACGTGCTCCCTGGGGTTCCCTGTGCCGTTATACGCTGCCACTGTTGGCATCATAAATTTTTTTGGGATAGCTTGCTGTTGTACCATTCTCACGAATGAGGATGAGGTCGGTAGCAGGGGGCTACTGTTGTCTCGTGCCCCCAGTTATGTCAACAGTTGCTCCTTCAGCCTTTTCAACTTTTGATCTACATCTTCCTCTCCTCTCCTTGGTCTTTTCTCTAGACGGTAGTTTCTCTCCAACTCTTTACTTTTTGATCTTTCTGCCGGCTTAGAAGAGTAGCTTTCAGCCCCGTCATTCTTGATGAGCTCTTGATCAGTCCAAATTTAGACCATTTTATCATGATGTTATTAATGTTAGTTTACACTTTTTCTGCTTAATTTTGTGGTTTTGATCTTATTTTGCAGAAAATTGTGTAAAAAGGTAATTTGGTGAAAATGCTCTTAAAACTGCCTAAAATGGAACAAAGAAGAACAAGCCTGCCAAGTTGCAGCTGAAGAGGAGATAAATAAGGAAAGTGATAAATAAGGAAAGTACATTTAGCAGAGCAATTTGAAATTCAAATTTCAAATATTCAAGAAGCCTCTTCCTTATTGAGGAAGCCAAATCTTAAGAAGATGCACATTCAAAATTCAAAATTCAAAATTTAGCTTGTTTAGGAAGCCAAATCTCAAGAAGACATACTTGCTTCCCAAGTAATCAAGATTAAAAATTCAAAATTCAAAAAAAGGCTCCACCTCATCTAGGGCAACACTCCCACAATATAAAAGCATAAGGAGTGCCGCCCATCCATCTCTTCCTCACTCATTCATTCGGCGCACAAGGCTCTCTCCCTTGAAGACCATTCGGCCACCTCTCTCCTTCATCTCTTTCTTCATTTTTGGTTTTGTTTCAGTCATGAGTGGCTGAAACTCTTTTTTCTAGTTGAATATTAGGTGAAACTTTAGTTGTTCTATAGATTGGGAGATCTGAAAATACATTGTTTATCTTTTGTTTTCAATATTTATGCAATTTCATGCTTAATTCCATTGTTGCTTTGTGGTTTAGATCAATAGGGCCAATTGATTCTTGATTACAAGATAATAACTTGTTAGTTTGGATAGTTTTAAGTCCGTAATTGTTTGGATTATTCAAACATAAGTAACTCTTGGTGTAAAAAATAAGAAAATTGCATGATCTAGCAATATCACCATGCGTTTGGGTAGCTAAAATTAGGTCTCTCTATTTCTTAATGTAATTGACATTTGTTAGATGTCAAAGGCCCAATGACGTTCCTTGGCAACTTGTTGATTAGTGATTAGTTAGAGGATGTTCCCTAATTAATTTATATTTAAGGAGAGATATTGTGGTGAGAAGCGTCTTCCATCTCCATAACTAATTTATTGAATCAAACAAAGGAACCTAAATATCAATGATCATGATCAAGCATAATTTAGCCACATTTTTATCATAATTATTATTGTTTATTTACACATTTTTTAGTTTAATTTATGGTTTTTATCTTATTTTTACAGAAAAGGAAGAAATTGGAAAATGAGAGAAAAAATGCAGAAAATTAACAGAAAAGTGATTGGGTCAGTGATTTGCCCAAAACACTCAAATCACCGGGCAAATCACTTTGACAGCAGAAACCTGGAGGCAACAGGCAGAAGTGATATGGGCAAGTGATTTGCCCAAGACACTCGAAGACACTGGCCAAATCACTCGCAGAAGACAGAGAGCAAAAAACTGGACTGACTCACAGAAAAGTGATTGGGTCAGTGATTTGCCCAAAACACTCAAATCACTGGGCAAATCACTTTGACAGCAGAAACTGACAGAAGAGCGGGAAATTGGGCAGAAAACAGAAATCCAAATTTTCAGAAGTCCAATTCCAACCCAATCACTACCAACATAAAACCAAGAGCCACGAAAGAGCTTCTCATCCAAGAAATTCCAATTGCAATTAAATTCAACATCAAAAGAGGAGTCAAACACCAAATCAAAAAGGGATTTTGACACCCTAGATGGATGGAATTTTTCAGCTATAAAAGGAGAGCCTCCAAACCAGCAGAGCATCTTCTGATCATCTCATCTTCAGCAATACTGCAGAAAATTACAGCAGCTTTCTTTCCTTTCTTTTCCTTTCTTTCTTTGGAGATTATGTCCACCATGAGTGGCTAAATTCCATTCTTTTCTAGTTAAAGTTGGTGAATTTCAGATTTTGTGATGAATTGGGAGATTTAAATCTCCATTGTTAAACTTCTATTTATTTTCAATATTTATGCAATTTGATCTTTCTATAATTGTTGCTTTGCTTTTAGAATCAATTTAGGCCTATTGCTTTTAATTGCTTGAGTAACAATTGTTTGAATAATTTAAGTCCGTAATTGCTTATATTATTTGAACACAAATTTAATCAAGTTGCATGATCTAAACTTGACCACGCGGTTGGCAAGGTTAGAATTAGGTTTCTCTAAGTCTTAATGCAGTTAACAGTTGTTCGATGCCAAAGGCCCCAAGGACGTTCCTTGGCAATTTGTTAACTAGTATTTGATTAGCGAACGTTTCCTAATCAAACTAGAAGTAAG
This sequence comes from Manihot esculenta, assembly GCF_001659605.2. Classification (NCBI taxonomy): domain Eukaryota; kingdom Viridiplantae; phylum Streptophyta; class Magnoliopsida; order Malpighiales; family Euphorbiaceae; genus Manihot; species Manihot esculenta. Next base: position 265,477 of record NC_035175.2, on the reverse strand, counting down.
GAGGAATTTGGATTGTGAGAAGCGTCTTCCACATCCTAAACTAATTTATTGAGATAAATAGGAGTATTAAAGAATCAATGATCAATTCTAAACAATCTGAAATAGATCCATACTTCAACTAGAAGCTTTTCTCTTATTGATTTACTCATCTTTAAATTATTGCTTTCTTTTGTTATTTAGTGTTAATCCATCAACTCAAAACCCCCCTCTTTTAATTACTTGTTATTTACTTGACCTAGTCATTATTAGGAAAATCATTGGTGTCAATTCCCTGTGGTTTGACCCTATTGCCACTATCTACAAGTTTATTGTTGATTGTTTAATAGGTTTATTTTTGACGGCTTCGACAACCGCTTATCAGATCAATCCCAACAACTGAAGTGGATCCAATTCTTCAACTAGAGTGTAATACCCGGCTAGACTTCGACGTCGAAATTTTAATCTTCCGATGGAATCTCCGTTGGAACTCGGAATCTCGAAGTTGGAATCTTTTTGGGAAGGGTAAAATAAGGTTTTTATTAATTGAATTTTGAAAATTTTGAGGTTTTAAGAAAGAAAGAAAAGAGTTTTGAAGAAAATAGTTTTGGTGGTTTAGCATGGGTTGAGGCTCGTTAGCAGTGAATCCTTTTGCTACTAAGGGTGTTTTCAATGGGGTATTGAGTCCCTTTTACTGCAGCACTGCCCTAGCCAATGAGCAGTATTTTGGAGTTGAAGAGCCATAATTTATAGTTTTTGGTCAAATATGATGGTTCGGGGTATGGTTTCTGTCAAGCTCAGTAAGGAGTTAAACAACACAAGTGGTTGGTTTAATGAGACGGTAGGGCTAAAAAATGAAAACTGTTGTCCTTCCTAAGCAGAGTTCAGATCATTTAGAGTGTTTTCGGTGTGGTTTTCGTCGTGATTGACCATGTAGATCTTAGTAAATATGATGAGGGTGATAACTCCGATGACGAAAAGATCTTCCTTCGTTTTCCACATACGATTCCAATTGATGATGTGAGATCGAGTAAAAAGTAGGATTAAGGTATGTGTGTATAAATCTAGTTTCGTTAGCTCCCTCTCCCTTTCTTTATCTTTTTTCTTTTTTGTCTTCTTGCGGCGTATAACCGTTGTTCTATACCCCTACATCCTGTCATTTCCATACAAGACCATACGTACGGACGTATTACTTTCTTTTCCATCGTCAAACGGCCATTTAATATCCTTCAACGTCATGCATATATGATCCCAGATGTTTAGGGTTTGTTGCTCCGCATATCTGTCACCTCTAATGAGCTGGACCTCCTTCATGTGAATTTGTTTCTCGTTTAGTCTGACTTGTCCGAATGAAATTTGAGTTGCGTGCTAATGGTCCGGCCTGCATATTGAACTTGGATGGGCTATAATTTAGCTTTTCGACGTGGGTTCAACCGCAGCCTGAATGTAAGAGCCTGCGATTATCAGAGACTATTCCAGAAACCCGATAAAAAAAAAAATCAATCCAAACCATGCAAATAAATCCAAAACCAAACGAAACTAAACTAAAAACAAAACCAAACAAATTAACCCACAATTTTCTTCGGTACTTTCACCTTTGCTTATATAACATTGGAAATACAATGGTGGTTTGGAATTTAATAAAGTAAATCTTATGTGGTAGAAGCTCCCCCTTGATGAATCAATAATGACAGTAGAGTGTGCAAGTCTGAATCTGGCAGAGTTGGGCTTCACTCCTCCTTTTGGTCTCCCTTCACAGATGCCACATCTTGGATAGGGTCTCAAATTCTAAGATTTCCGGAGATTTAGTTGGGTGTCAATGGAGGATTTGCAAAGTCTAACTGTGGTCCCTCCTCCTTTTCTCCTCAGTCGTGCTAACACTCCAGCGGCGCTTAAGCTTCCTCTGGAAATTTGCTGCGTTAGGGTTCTGTTTTTAGGGCCATGGGTCTTGTTCTCTGTTCTTGGACTTTTCTTATGTGGGGTGTTCTGAGCCTTGTTGCTCATTGACCATAGGCCAGTAATTTTTTGTAAGCAATGCAATATTAGGTTTGGCAAAAAAAGAAAAGAAAAAAAATTGTTGCGCTGATAAAAGTCCTTGCGTACTTCATTTTTGCACTCTATAATCCTCAGTCCTCACCAATTTAATGCCCTTTCCGTTCACTTGAGATAAAAAGAACGTTAGATGTCAACAGCTGTTTCTACATTACGCATCCGTTTTGCTCCTTCATACTTGAAATCATAAAACAAAGCCTTAAATTACCAACTTAATCATATAAGTCCTTATATTACAAGTTTTCTTTTTTAAGATTTAAGTAGAAAGAAACCTATATGAAAATATTATTTATAATAATTATTTATAAAGCAGCAGTTATAATAAAAATATTATTACTAAGTTCGAATGTGTTTCGACCTTCACCGGTTCAATGACCGGATCGAGTATTTATTATAAACAAGCTTCATTACTTGAGTGCTATTCATACAATTCCATATATCAAAGCAATAATCGGATAATGGCAGCAGCAATGGCTGAGCTTTTGCGTACAGCTGCACTGAATTTGGTGATAGGTGATTTTCCATTAAAATTAGCTTCGCATAACTCAGCCTCCTGTCTAGCACTGTTGGCTCCATCTTCAGCAAATTTAGCATTACCTTTCTTCAAAGCTTCAATTGCTTGTGGGATAGATGAAGTTAAAATTGCATTATAATCAGCAGCACAATCAGTCAAGGGTATCTTTAGTTTTGGCATCTTCCGAAGTAGTTGTTTGATTAAGTTTAGTGTGGTGGTTGATCTTGCTTTTACTATATCGACCATTATGAGCGCTAGCCCACGAACGTCTGCACTGGGGCTCCTGGGGTCTGAGTTGAGACTTCTGACACACAAATCGTAATATGGTGTTTGCTTGCATGTTTGAGCTATAAGATTGGCATCAGATTGCACAACTATGAACTGCGTTATCAGCAAAAACATACTCAATAGAAAGAAGGAAGAAAGGGATTTAGAATTCTTCATGGTTCAAGGGTTGACTGAGAATGTGGGAACAGAAAGAGTACTGGATTTTGCTTGGTTGATTGATTGCTGGATTGGTAGGTCCTTTTATAGGGGAGTTTCCTTGAAAAGAACAATTTTTACCTATTTACACCTGGCCCCACATTTATTTACACTCGTCTAGAGACTATGGTAAGCAGAAATATTTAGGAATTTTTTATTTTTATATATTTCTTTTTGCAAGTTTAGGCTTATATTTTGAAGTCAATGTGTTGGTACCTAGTAAGGTTGAGAATTTGAAAATCCTCGCTACATTTGACGGTCTAGGTTGGCTGTAATTAAGACATAGTTAAGCAATGATTTTTTTTAAAAAGAGAGAGAATGGAGGCGTACATTCCAAAGTTTACTTATTCTACATAGGCCAATAGAAAAAGGAACTTTCTGCCAACATCTCTTTAACAATTGCAATTATTAGAAATACATAGGATCATCTAATTAAACTAGTAAACAAAGAGAAGCTTTAACAAATGAGAAGGCTAGCAGATGCGACGGAGTGTTGCAGCCATTAATCAAGCATTTGCAGAATGAATTGGGTTCAGTGAGCTTCAAGTGTATTAACACAAGGGCGAATGGCACTGCTTGCAAAGCTTGCGTCTCAAAGTCAGCTTATTATGAACTGGTTGAGTATTTGCAGTCCAGATATTGTCTTAGTAGGGTTTGGAATTTTTTAAAGAAAAAGGGGAAAAAAAAAAAAAAAAAAAACCACAATAATTAACAAGAAAATAATTGTTGGGAAATTAGCAAGGGACATGGCACGATCGAGAAGCAAGAGTTGTAGAGACATGGAAGCATCATCTTTTGTCATTACAGGGATGAGATTAGTGACAAGTAACGAAAGGGCTTCAATATTTGTCTTCTATACATATGACGAAAGTTTTATTTCCTAAGAAATTTTATTATACCCAAATCAAAGCATGAGATATCTTGTGCAAGTGGACAGCTGATCTGTGAGTGATGGAGATTTGTACCAGAAAATTTCCATGTTTAGTCAGTTTCATCATAAACTGAGTAATCTTCCAACTTCTGTGCCTCGTCTCGTTTTCTTTGTGCCTTTGTTTCGGCCTCCTAGTTATTCACCTTGTTTTCAATGCTTAATAAATAAATTATGACGTCAAAAATAATGCACGATTTTTACTAATAAATACTCTTATTTTAAATAATTTTTTTATTTGCTTCTTTCTATTTATCCTATGTTCCAAAAAATAATTTTTAATTAAATAATAAATTTTTATTTATACAAAATGCAATTAAATCATAACTTTTAAAAAATCTACCATTATTTACAAAGTTTAACTATTTCCATTGAGAATTCTTAGTAGTTTTCCTTTTATCAAACATTCGATTATTTCTCTCTAGAATTTAATTAAAATTTCACACTTATAATTTTAAAAATGATATATTATTTTTATCAAGCTACTTATCTTTTTGTGTATTAATGATAATGGAATATTAATAATTTTTTTTATCTCTCAACTCACAATAGCACAAAAATGACTTTTTAAAATTTTAAATTAATCAAGATAATTAAATTTAATAATAAAAGTATTATATAATTTAATTGTGAAATTTAATAAATATAATACAATAATTTTATCTCAAAATTTATTTGTTATAACAGTTTGATCTTTTAACTTTAATAATTTATAATAATTTAGTTATTATAATTTTAATATTCTAGTAATTTAGTACCTTTAATTTAATTAAATTATAATTAACTAATAATAAATTTACCAGAATAATCATTTGCTAGTAAAACAAAAACATAATAATTAAATTATTTACTATTAAAAAATATAGACTTAAGTTATGAATTTTCCTAAGTGTCAGGTACTATAATGTAAATAACCTTTTTATTTTGTCTTAAACGAAGATTTTCTGTCGTTTTCAAATAAGGGAACGAACCGACTAACCCAGACGCAGAGAGGAGAGAGCCGGAGAAAGAGCAGATGGGAGCGTGAGAAGAAGGTACTTGCAAGTGCTAATGGTGTGATCGGAGAGACGGGATATCGACGATGAGGCAAAAGAAGATATTTGGATAAGGGGATGGAGAAGGCGAGAGAAATCAATTGCGTTTCTGTTCCATCCGAGCTGGTGAGACTGAGGCGCATCGGCACCTTCATTAAACATATCTAATTCTCCCATTGATAAGCTGATTTAGCTTCAACTTTGGAATTGATATTCAACTGATGCTTAAAATGTCTGGACCTTGAGTTTGAACTGTTATATATTAGAGAATCAGATTCAAATTTCTGCAAGATAGAACTTAATTTGTCCAGGTAGAGCATAAATATATATGCGTATATCGATTAAATAGGAATATTTGGTGTTTTCATTACAGATATATGTCTACATACGCGGAAAAATCAGAATGGCCATCATTTGTTTTTTCCCCCTCTCCTGTGCATGGCAAAGCAACTAAAAAATAGAGGGGCAAAGCTTTACAAATTAGCAAATAACAAATAGAAGGTGAGTCCTGCATTCTCCAAGTGATAATTTTGCATATTTAATTTAAGTTTTTTTTTTCTTTGTTAAAAAAACCAGTTGTTATTAAGTGACATAGGGACTAGGAGTGTTCAAAAGTGCGAGTATATTAAGGTATACGAGATGATAATAGAAGCACAGGACCTAAACTCATTTCAAATTTTAATGGACTTCCATTAATAGTTTAGATGGTGGGGTTTTTGGGAAGTGCCTTTGGAGAAGATACTCTCCTGTGTCTATTGCCTTAGGCTAAGCGAAACACATATGCATTGATTGGGATCAGGGATATACAAGGTTTTTTTTTTTGTTTTGTTTTGTTTTTTTTTTTTTTGGGGGGGGGGGGGAGAGAGAGAGAGACGAAGAGAGACAACGTTTAATTTTATTGCAAAATAGGTGAGTTCTGGCTTGAATTTGGCTGTGGTTCTTTTCTCTGCGTAGTTCTTTGTTTTCTTCTTCCTTTTTTTTGGCTATGCTCTCTGCCAATATATTTTTTTCGGCTAATATATGTCTTTAGTGTGAGGCTTTTTGGTTTAGACAATGAGAACTTGAGACTACATGAGGTTGGCATTAATTTTGCGCATAGCATATATTGTTTGAAACGCGATGAAAGAAAGTAAAGAAACATTAGCTAATGCATTTGAAGGAAGATGCTTCTGTAATGCATTTTAAAAAATTCATGCTTTTGAACACCTTACTCGCTACGCTATCTCGCCGCTTCATTATTACAATAGGGCTGATTCTTTCTGGGGATGTCATTTTCTACCAGTAGATTGCTGGCTGTAATAAAAGAGAAACAAGAAAAGAAAAACTCGGTTGAACTAGTTGGATATTAATTTTAATTGTTGCTGTATTTGTTCTCTTTGATCTAAATTTTTTTATTTTTCATCTGTTGGTTATCCCTCTTGATCAATTATTTTATCTTGTTTTATTCTTAGTTGTTGGTAATGCCTGCTGAAAATATGATTCAATTTCCTAATGTTCATAGTTTAGACATTTGTTCGAAAAAAAAAAAAGGGAATGCTGCGTGCTTTCATCTGTGTCTTAAGAATTTTAGCTGCGGTCTCAATAGACTTCCATTGGGTTTTGAATTTGTCTCAGTTGACGTGAAATAAAACAAAAGCAGCGATTAATTTTAAAATACAAAATTAACTCTCGGGGAAATAAAGGAGAGAAAAGAAAGAAGCAAAAAATGGGGGAGGATTCAGCACCATTTTGTTAGGACAAAAAACAAACACAAGAAGAAGAGGATGACACCTTGTCCAAAGTCAGTTCAAAACAAAAAACATCACAACCAATCAACCTTAATAAACATATAAGTGAATATATATATATATAAGTCCCTTCCTCAATTTTCTGCAAAATTCCCATCCTTGTAGTTCCTCAAATGATTAAATGAAAAGATATAATATTCTCCAGAATGACCTCTCAACACAGTTAGCTTATGCCATACCCATTCTAACATAAAAAGTGAAATCAAATCAATTGCAAGTGGGCTTCACACGTTGAGAATACATAATTAGGTCACCAAATAAGAGAGAAGTGAGAAACCACACATTGATTAATTGCTATATGCTGATAAATACAAAATTATAAAAACTTGTTCAACTGCGGGACAAATCCAAAATCCTGCTAAAATCTGAAAATGATTCAATGTCAAAGAAATGACATAGCTTTCTCTAGCTTGCTAATTCAACGGTCAGGAGCCTACATATGCCCTTTGAAAATACTAAACGCCAAGAGAAATGTTGAATTGACACTCTGCTCGTCCAGTTCAAAGCTACCGCAATGCATAATCTCAACCCAATTTGTGAATTTTTCCCTTAATTATGTTCATACTATAAACTAGTCAAAAGGATTACACTCGTAAATGCTTGCACTTTATCCCCATTGCAGAGAAGTGGTGGGATACTAGTTTCCCTACCAAATTCTGACTATCTCAAGTGGAATTACTGGGAAAGAACCCAGAAGATGTTGGCAACAGAAGTTGATTTGAGGGGAAAAAAAGAAAAGAAAACAACATATTTCAAAGAAATCAGCATCACAAAATGAAAATTAATCATAATATACAAATCTATAAGCTTCTCATACTCAAAAAGAGCCAATTATCTCCCAGTCATGTGAAGCAAGAGGAATTTAGGTCAGGGTAAATTATACAAAAGAATTGATCCAAAGAGAGAAGATGATTAAATCAAAGAGTACAACCGCAGAACACAAAGAAGTAGCAAAGCATGGCAACTAAAGCCACGGACTCCAACACCGTAACAAAAGTCCATACCACATCATCTATAGAGAAATCGAACCACCTGAAGCTCTGTAGACTCCAACCCGTTGTGAGATACGAAAAATCAAACTCCGGCCAACGGAAGATTGATGTTGGCAGTGAAAATCCGAATTCCGGCCATCGAAGAGCCGTCGCATACCACCTCGTACACATATCCCGTTGGGCGAATTCTATATATCTGCACTCCAATGGTGCGAATCGATTGAGATATTTCCAGTAAATTCAGAAATATGGGTGAGATGTTTAAGTACGGTAGAGAGGACTTCTTAAATACGCCGTCTGTTAATTAAGACCACGTGTTTCCCTGAGGATTTGACTCTCTCCTATAACTAAGCTGATAATCAACTGTTAAGAATAAGATAGTGATCCTGGCCAATGGTGAAACGCCACGCGTTAAATTAATTATAATCAAAGCATTAATTAATGTTTTGATTAATCAATTAATAGTAATAAATCCAAGGGGCTTACCATGTGCGAAATGCATGTGCATTTATATATGGTCATGAAGCATTGTGAATTCTGAATTTAAAGCATTTAAAAGATGTGACTTATTTATATGCAGGGTGATTGATGTTAGTTTTTTTTTTTTAAGGTAAAATGCATATTAATGTTCTTAAATTTTATTGAAAAGGTGATTCTATAATTATGAAAATATTTTATTTAAGCACATTTTGTATGCATCAAAAAAAATAATTATTTGACTTTCAGCACACATGTTATTGTCTAAATATTTTCTTTTTAGGTTTTTAATCGATTGAAATATATTTATTATCAGATTAAATTTGTGAATGTGTTGTGTGAATATATTATATTACTATTATATAAAATAATATATTTTTATATGAATTAACTTTACTTATTAAGAATAATAAAATATTTTAGATTTTAAATTATCATAAAATAAAAAAATAATTCTAAGAGAAAAATTAAAATTTTAATTAATATATATAATTTTTAATTTTAGAATAAAAAATTTAAAAATCTTGAATATTAATTAAATATAAAGCCCATCATCAAATTTAATTGTATAAAAAAAATAAAAATTTTAATATTTATTATTATATATTATTAATATCTAATAATAAATTTTATTTAAATAACTATATTATTAGAAAAATAAAATTCACTAAACTTTAAATTTTAAATGGTAGTTGATGACGGTGACAGCAACGGTAATGGCAATAGAGAGGAAAATCATTTAAATCAAAGAATATTAGTCCATTGAAATGATTCTTATTCAATTGAGTTGTTTGATAAGATTTGTACAGTTATGTATCATATATTAAATGTTAAGAATATAATAAAAAAGAAATATTAAATATTAAATGCAAATAACATAATAAAAAATAAAAAAATTTTAATTTCTATTTATTCAAGATAGTTGAGTTTTTTTTATAAGATTTGTACAGTTATATATCATATATTAAATGTTAAAGAATATACTAAAAGATAAAAAAAAAAAGTTAAATATTAAATGCTAATAACATAATAAAAAATAAAAAAAATTTCGAAACACGAGAAGTGAAAGGGAGATTTTGTGCTAGTGAATGCTATATAAAATGAATATATAAGATTTATAGAATGAGAAGATACTAAAATTATTATAATTATTAATATAATAAATTATAATAATTTAAATTTAATAATACGGCTATTTTAACGTTTGATTTAAAATATTAGAAACAATATTTTATTTTTTATTATATTTTAATTATTTTTATTTATTTATTTTTTATAATTCAAATAATAAAATTTTAGTTTGATAATATTTTACACTGCTAGTAATTTTTTAATTATTTTATACTTTATTATAATTACTATTTTTTATAATAATTTTAATTGATTATATATATTTATTTTATATAATTTTTTATATGAGAAGAATAAAAGTATATCACATTTGTTAATTAGATTATATTATATATGATTTCAAAAAATTATTATGTAAATATCTTTTTATACAGTAATTATTCAATTTTTATAAATATATTTTTAATATTTATTTTGTTATTAAAATAAAAAATATAATAATTTTTTAATAATAAAATGTTTGTTACAATATTAATAATATATTATATTAAAAAATAGTGAAAATTAAAAAGTCACATAAGAGTAACAATCAGTATAAATATAATAAATTATACTTATTATAACAAAAAATAATAAAATATTAAAAAGTCATCCATTAATAATGATGATAAAAAAATAAATTATATTTAATTTATATATTAATTATTATTTTATATAAAATTAAAATTAAAAATATATAAAACAAAATTATAAATTTGTATCACATATCATAATTATATAAAGTTAATTTATATAAAGTTAATTGTGCACTTGATAATATCTTAGATGTAAATGTTATATTTGTAATTATTACTATTCATTTAAAATATAAAAAATATATAGTATCAATTAATTAATAGTATTAATTTTTTCAGTTGATTTATTATTAAAAATAAAAATAATATATATATTAAAATTTTTATTTTATTATTATATTATATTAAAAAATTAATAAATTATATACAAATTATAATAATAAAAATAATAAATTACATTTACTATGAACATGTAACATTATTAAATATAAAATTATAACTAAAAAATAAAAATAAAACATGTTAAAGTTTGTTTCTTGCATCAATATATAGGTTTAAGTGTAATATTTGGTGTAACTACACACTTAAATATTGCCACTTTATCAATTTTTCTATAATTTATTTTAGAACCAGCTTTATATAGATATATAAGTATTTAATATTATTTAATTATAAAAGTTTATGGTAAAAAAAATACATATTTTTTATTTTGTTATAATTATACTATGTATTTTTTTCTATTAAAACTTAATTTTTTAAAATTATTTCAATTATACGTTACAATCGTTAAAAATTACAGTAAATTTCAGAATAAAATTAATAATAATTTAAAAGTTTAAAATAAAATTATAATAAAATTAAAAGTATAAAATTTTTTTAATAATTATTTATTTTATTAATATTTTTGTTAGGAGATGGAGAGATAGAAACTAAATTTATAATTTTAGATGAATTATATATATTTTTAGCCACTTAAAGTTAGACTAGATAATTAAATATTTAATTTATATATTATTTATTTTTTTAAAATCCTCTTTAAATATTATAATTTAGAAAAAAGTGATAGGTTAATATTATATTTAAGAATAAAAAAAATATTTTATTATTTTTAATATTTTTAAATTAAATTATGTTAAATATTATTTTAAATTATTTTTTAATATTTTATAAGTAATATATTTAATAAGATTATTTTGTTAACGATAATTTTAAAAATAATATTAAATAATAAATATATTAAATATATTTAAAAAATATTTTTTAATACTTTATAATTAATATATTTAACAACATTATTTTCTTAATGATAATTTTAAAAGTTATGGTGAGCATTGAGCATATTAGATAGATGTTAGAAAAATTTATTTATAATGATTTTAATCAAAATAAGATCAATACAAATTATTATTATATTAATAAAAATTTTAAAAAAATAAATAATAAAATAATTAATAATTTTTAAATATATTTAATAATAAAAAAAGTAAATTAATAATTTTATAAATTTTCAACTGACAGTATACATTTGATAAATATTAAAAAAATAGAGTTTAGTTAATAAAAATTAAAAATATAAATTATATAATTATAATAAAAGTAGAATATAAAACTTTTTTTATAATTAATGATAAGTGATGTTATAATTTTGTTAACTTTTTAATAATATAAATAATCACCGAATATAGTTAAAGTTGCTTCAAGAGATCAAATTTTAATTGGTATAATTTTTTTATTATTAATTCTAATTATAATTAATTTTTAATTTCATTTCAAAAAAATAATTTTTAATTAAAATTTACATTAAATTAATAATGAGCTCATATATTCATTGCATTTCCTTACGGGATTGTTATAATTTCAATTACAGCGTGCCGCCTGAGTTGGGTTTATTAGGGATTTTGTTCCTTGGGCGGTTAATTTCAGTAGGCTGCTTCAATCTCATCCCAACAGTAAACCCCAAAATAAGCAAAATCAAGCCCATCTCAAAGAATCTGATGTTTTAAAGACGTTGAAAAGTTAATCCAGCACTGTAGAGGCTCTAGATTAGTTCAAGTTAATAGCAAATTCACAAGCCTCTCAACATACCCCATCAACATGCCAAACTACAATTGAAAAACTTGGTGTCCGACGCGATGTAGATGGTGAGCAATACCATCTTCAGCAAACGAAATTAAAAGGAATCAGGTGTTTTATTTATCTTTGTGATCAATACTTAACCAGTTGATTTTGCTGAGCAAGCATTGAAATGTTCTGTAGAATTTAGGAATCTGGGTGCAAACCTACGGTTAAGATATATGATCATCTTTTGCATGCATTACTTAATGAAGATTCTTTCGAATGCTCGATCGGATGGTACCCAATGTTTATACCTATAACATCCTTTTGAAGGCATTGCGTAAGAACAATTACGGTTGGTGGGGCACGCAAGTTGCTTGTGGAAATGTCTAATAAAGGATGTAATCCAGATGTACTTAGCTACACAACCGTGATATCTTCTATGTGTAAGTTTGGTAAGGTGGAGGATGCAAGGGAGCTCGCTATGAAATTTCAACCTAGTGTTCCTGTTTACAATGCTTTGATAAAAGGATTCTATAGAGAATACAAAATAAAGGGAGTATTTCAATTGTTAGGTCTAATGGCAGATAAGGGAATTGATGCTTATTTTATTACTAATAGTGGCTGAGATATTTTGCTATAATAAGTAAAAGTATATATTGACTTTGTAAGACTTATCTTCATCTATAAAAAGAGTGCATTGCAACTGAAAAGTAAGAGAAAAACAAAAGAGAGGAAAATAGAGTTTTAAAAATGAGAAAGAAGAAAAAAAAGAAATTTGTATTTTTCAATTTCTATTTTTAACGAAATTTGATACTTGTTTTTTTTTCTAATTTTTTTTGTCAAGATAATTTCGTGTTCTGAGATATGTTTGCTAATTTTAAATTTCAGTTGTTCTCATTTTTGTTTTGATGCTGTATACTCTATAAAAACTTTAGTTTCTGGTTTATATTCGTGATACATCACTCTGTTTTCTGAATTATTTTTGTATGGATTTTAGATATCTATTTTTAATTTTTGGATATTTAATTTCAATTTTAAATATTTATTATCTGTTCTAAAATCGAATATATTATAAGAGTTTTTAAGTTTTCTGTTTTTATTCAAGTGATGGTATTAGAGTCTTTTATGGTTGTTTTCAAATTTCTTATTTTTCACCATTTTCATCTACTTTCTAACTTGAAAAGTTTTAAAAGATTAATTTTTTCATATATTTTTAAACATTCAATACTTTGAAGGGTTTATTTTTTATCTACTTTTAAAATTCAGAAACTTTGAAATATATGTTATTTATCTACTTTGAAAATTTCAAGAAATTTGAAAGGTTAGTTTTTTTATCTCTTTGTTTGAGAGAATCTGAAATTTGCGAGAAGATTTGTATGTCTATAAACTGATCTAAAATTTGTGAGAGAGCTGTATGTCTATAAATTAACGTTTAAGATTTTATATCTTTAAATTGATATTTTTTAACTATCATGTCTTAAAACTAATGTTTATAGTCTTAAAACTAATGTTTCAGACCAGTTGTCTCTAAACTGTTAAAAGAAAAAATCTTGTTTGAAGGACCAACAAATCCATAAAGGACTGAAAATTTCTTGAAGGGACTAACAAGTCCATAAAAGGCTGAAAGTTATTTAAAGAGACAAATATATCCATAAAACACTAAAATTTATTGAAGGGATCTACATGTCTATAAATTATAGAAATTTTTGTTGAAGGGACCCAATACATGTCCATAAAGTGCAGAACAAAATTTGTTGAAGGAACCGATGCATATCTATAAACTGCGGAAAAAATTGTTGAAGGGACCTTATGCAGTCCATAAACCGCTGAAATTTATAATTTTATTGCTTAAAGACTCTTAGGCATTTTTTTTTATGATTTGTTATTTGAGAAAAAATAACAAAAATTTGCTGAAATTGTTATGTTTTTTCTCAGTTCTGTTACTGATTTCAAATATCTAATTTCAATTCTAAATATCTAATTTCAATATTTAGATATCTACTCTCTCCTCTAATTTTTTAACTATGGTGAATCTTTGACTGCAATTAAAGAGGAGATTCGAACTTGACAGCAAAATTCTAAAGGAGGAGTATTGACAACAAGTTTGTTCTGATGAGTTTTTTTATTGAGTAAAATTAAAGAAAATCTTTGTGTAAGATAAGTAATGTATTCATCTTTAGGTATGTGCATGTATTGATTTTGTAATGCTTATCTTTATCTATAAAAAGATATATTGCATTTGGAAATCAAGAGAGAAAGAGAGAATTTTCTTCAAATAATTGTTAGAATTGAAAAAGAAGAAGAAGAAAAAAAAGAAATTTATATTTCTCATTTTCTATTTTCAATGAATTTTGATATTTGTTCTTCTCTCCTCCTTCTTTCTCTTTTGATATGATAATTTCATATTCTAAAATATATTTGCTAAATTTAAATTTCAACTGTTCTCATCTTTATTTTGATTCTGTATAGAAAACTTAATTTTTAGTTTGTGTTCGTGATTCTGTTTCTGTTTGATTTTAGATATTTATTTTTTATTTTTGAATATCTAATTTTAGTTTTAAACATCTATATTCTATTCTAAATTGAACTTGTTATCAAAACTTCTAAATTTTCTATTTTTATTTTAGTGATGGTATGATAGCTCCTTTTGATTTTTCAACAATTACTTATGAGTTTTCTATCAAATATGGAAAATATTGAATTGGCTTGCATTTGTATGAATGGTAGCATTCACACCTTCACTTCCTAGATGAAGGGCTATTTCATGAGAGGGAGATTATATGCTCTCAATGTATGGAACCAGGTGATTCAAGAAGAGATTGAGCACAATATTTTCAGAAAATGCTGTAACATATGATCTCTGCTCCTATGGGCAAATAGGAGAAGCTTTATCTGTTTCCTGTGAGATGGAGATGGCTGTTCTCCAAACGTGATCACATATAATGCACTCTTTGATGGTTTTGCAAAAACTGTGATTTGGTGCATCTGAGACATGGAACAAGATAGTATATGCTTGCATGTTAGACGTCCTTTGCAAGAATTCTATGTCCAACCAAGCTCAATGTCTTTAAGAGAAAATTACGATTGATGACTGTCTTCCATATACGGTTACATTTTAATGCATTTAGCAAAGGTTTGTATTACAGTGGAAGTGTAGAATGGGCTATAACAGTGCTCAATGATATGGGGCAGTATGGGTGTTCACCTAATGTCGTGACATATTGGATGGTCTTCGGAAAGCAAACAGAATAGAAGAAGCTCTTTAACTTATTAGGGAGGTGGAAGACAATAGTATAAACTAAATTTGGTGACTTATATACCATCTTGTGTGGATTTCTAATGATGGATCGTTTGAAGGGACTTTGAAGCTTCTAGGGAAAATGCTGGAAGGCGGGTACAAAGCTTGATGCTATCACACACAGTAAATTTTGCCTACTGTAATCAAGGCAAGATTAAGACTGCTATACAGCTTGTAGATAGAGCAAGTGCAACCCAAAATAATTGCATACACCAAGCTTTTATGGGGAATCTGTAATTAGATTGGGGGTAGAAGAATCCTTTCATGTATCTTGATAAACCGTCAAGTAAGGGTATCTCTCCTAGTGTGGCAACTTGGAATGTGTTGGTCCCGGGCTTGTCTAGCAGCTTAGGTCATCTCGAGCCAGTTTTATATTCTAGCTAATGGGTGAGATGCACATTATGTTAATATTGAGGGAAGGGGAGTTCAAAAGACGAATATGTTTTCTAGCCATCAACAAATGAGCTGCATTCTCTCATTGATTGAAATTCATAACTTCTTTTAGTGCTCGAACATCTTCATAAGGCGCAGAGGATGACTGCAATTTTTGTGATCATATATATGCCGAGCAACTCATTGCAAATTATGTAATTCTTGTAGTCTTGGAATGCCAAGATTATTCATCTAATAATTGGACACTACGTTACACCAACTAAAGTAGTCTTTTTCTTGTCCATGGATTTATAAGTGTAAATTTGCATATTTATAAACACGAAGCTTTAATTCTTTGTTTGTGCAGAGTGTACAGAAATGCTTATTGTCCTTCTTCTCTCTTTTTTTCTTATAATTAATTACTCATGTTTGCTTGTGGATAATAAGCGTTTGAATAAACCCAATAGGCTACCATGCATGCATGCATGTGCATACACATACACATGTAATGAACAAGAGGAGATCGAAAATCAATCAGATACTCTGTAAAAAGCCAATTTATTGCTTGATAAAGAAGATCATCAAGTCCAAACAATGAATACTCAACAGTACCCATTATGATTATTGTACGTCTCGATATAGTCGCAAAATTTTACGAAATCTAACGAAGATAAGATCTAGCAATGCGACCATTAGCTCCATGAGGGAAAAAACCTCCAGCAGAATGTTCATTACCTCCGCCGTACACAATTCTCAAAATCTCCCTAGGTGATCTTGCAAATCCCACCGAGTCCTGGTTTCCCGCAAGCACATTGCCTCTAATCTTGCCTTCTGCACCCTTGTACTTGGGAACTATAAGCCCTTCATCTTTTAGACCCCTATCTCCTAGTTTGTTCCTTAGATCTGAAAGGCGATCTGTGAACTCTGCTACAGTTATCCCATATGGTTGCACCTTCTCTAATGCTCGCTCGTATAGTAATCCTCGGATAACTGCATCTTGCCCAGATTTCACTGACAGAAGCCCTGCAACGAGCTGAACGTACCAGGATATACTTAAACTTCACAAACCATAAAATTTGAATATTCAAATTATAGTGAGAGAAATTTTACCTGCTTGGAAGCAGAGCCTTTGAGTCTTTGGTTTGTTCCAATATATCCTGTGAGACCAACATAGGGGATCATGTAAGAAGCGATGAGGAAGTTTATTCCAGAGGCGTAAGGGTCGAAAGGTGGAGATAGTGATCGCCCAAATGCCTTGTCCATAACTTTTGCAAATGATTCTGCCCTCAAGTCTAACAATGGCCTAGGAAATCCCTCTACCGTCTGCTTAATTGCCCTGCGTTATTCAACACTCTTCGCAAATTGAATTGCACAAACCAAGAAGCAAAGAAAAAGGAAAAAGAAGAAAAGAAAAGAAAAGAAAAGAATAATCTTTACCTCAAATGTCCCACATCTTGCCATGCAAATTGCTCGATAACATCTCTGATTAAAGGGTCAAGCTTAGCCTTCTTAGCACCCAGGGGTCGTGGACCTCCTGAGGCTAAATTGGGAGCATATCTCTCCAAGCCATGACCCGTTGAGGCATGAAGGAAAAACTCAGCCCCAAGATACTCTAAATTTAGGGGAAATTCAAGAAGATCAATATCCTTTTCTGAGATGGAGCTGGAGATGCGTTCATCATCAACAACATTTCTAATGACGAGTGGTGAAGAATAAGAGATTGGGGTGAGGAGGAGGACTAGATAGGCAACAATGGGAGCTATGGTGGTACAAGTGGACAATGCCATTGTGGTGGTATTGATTGCTTTGTTTGCGAGTAGTGAAGGTTCCATGCAAGATCTTCTATATATACACACTCGAATTGTCCAAGTTAAGAGGCAAATGGCTCAAAATCCTAGTTACACACGTGGAGATTTACTGATTCAAGAGAGAGCAGGATGAGGCGGAGGCGTTTCTCCACACTCCACTTGCATGGAAATTTTCTTGGCCAAAAAAACACTGTGTTAACTCATTAGCCAATTGATATGGGGATGCTTGGATTGTTTGGAGCTTCCATTTAGCTATTTTTAGCAAAATATCCCTTTAGATGCTCTAGCTAAAAACAGAGCATTTGCTATCCAAACCAAATACTGTGTTTTCGAAAAGGAAAAAAAAAAAAAAAATCATTGATGTAGACGATATAGTCACCTAAATTCATTTTCGGACGAATCAATATCTGCGACAACTATATTTCATGGCTAATTACTGTTGATGGTTAGTTAAACAGTTAATGACTAGATATGGGGACTTTCATTCCTTGCTAATTAATCATGTTGGAAATTTAATGAACGGCTTGGCATAAAACTCAGAACAAGAGATTGAGCCACCATCATCATCCAGGAAAGGATGAATGGCCTTTCCTTGTAATTTGTGTAAACTCTATGATCAAGAAAAATAAGAGCAAAAGATAAATTTTAAATTTGCAAAAAAAAAAAAAAAGAAAAGAGAAAATCGTTTATTTGTTAAGCAATTAGATTCCATTGACGAGTATATTTATATTATATGGATATAGAAGAATAGCTGAAGAGAAGATTTAATTTTAATTTAAAAGAAAATTTCAGATGAAAACTTCCAATTGTCATATTCATTTGCATTTCAGTGTTGAGTTGGTTCCTGCAGACAGAAGCACTCAAATGTTGGAAATTTGATGGCGTCGCCAATGGTAAAATGGCAAACAGAAAAGGAGGCGATGTTTCCTTTTGCTCCGAGTTGCCGCAAAACCTTTTCTTTTCTTTTTGGTCGCGACACAGACCGAGGATGCTTACAGAGCTGGAACGGTGACCAATCCTCTAGGGCTGTTGGGCCTATAGACAAATTGCTTTGCTCATCCTAAAGGAAAGGCTAAAGGCGGTGAGAAGTCGAGTGGGCTTAAACTACTCGCTTTTTGGGATCTTCTCATACCTTATTCGCATATGATTCTACCGTCCACTCGGAAATCATCATTTTCAAATTTTCTTTTCTATTATTGACATTTATTTTTATCGTATTTTCCAATATATTGAAACGTCAATTAAATATAATTTTTAAAACTTGATTACCAATGATTTCTCTAGTCACATTTAATTTTATCAATTTAGACAAAATATTAAATTCGACTACTCACGCCTTTAATTTTATAAAAAATAAAATAGAAATTCAAAAAATTTTAAAATTTGAAACGTGGAGACATTATTAAATTAGTACAAATAAACACGCCGAATAGCACAACTCATGAGATACCAATTCATATTCCAGGTTCCTTCAATAAGCCCAAAAATCAAAAGAATACCCACTTCTCTATATTACCATTACCAATACCACCTAGCTTTCCTGCGTTTTCCTCTACCAGTCTACATTCTTCCTTGAAAAACCGTATCTCATCCAATATGTATCCACCAAAGCTGCAGCTGCTTCCAAAGCTTCATTCAGGCAGGGAGATGTCCGCTGTGGCAGGGGACATGAAAGCCAGGGCTGAGGTTTATTATGGAGATGAGAGTTGTAGAGAGAAATTCATGTTGCTGCTGAGCGAGATAGGCCTACCAAATGGACTCTTGACCATAGGAGAGATAGAGGAATGCGGGTATGTTAAGGATACAGGCTTTGTTTGGCTCAGGCACAAGAAGAGAGATTATCGGAAGTTTGAGAATGTAGAAATCTGTTGTGACGCTGAAATCACTGCATATTTTGAACGAAACAAGATCAAGAAGTTGACTGGCGTTAAAGCTAAGGAGTTCCTGATTTGGATCACCTTGAGCGAGATTTATGTCAATCATAACAACCGAGCTGCTTCAATTACCTTCAAGACGCCAGCAGGTCTGTCCAAATCCTTTCCACTATCAATCTTCAAATTTGAAGCTATTATGGCTCAAGAGGATGTCAAGGAAGTTGAAGGGGGTGAAATTAATTGTAAATAGAAAAAGGAAAATGTCAATTACTAATTTTAAAATTTAGCTTCTGGGACTCTTAATTTCATCCTTAATTATGGCTTATTGCACTAATGATTGTTCAGTGTATAGTGTTTTAAGATTAATGGTAAATGCAAGTACTAAAATAATAGCATTTTTTAGAAAGATCAATTTGTTAGATTAACATGCATAAAGATTGGAGGATATGCTTACATATGCATGTTCCCTAAGAATATGCCTTTCTTTTTAGTGGTATTTCTCTCTCCAGTTTCAATCACCCACGCAAAGATAATAGCTCTAAAAGATAATATTTCTCTGGCAGTAAATGAACCGGACGAAGAATGCTAACTCGGCTCATTAAATTTTTAATTAGCTCGACTACCGTTTAATTTAAATTGTAAAAAAAATTAAATCTATCGTTGTTTTTTTAAATAAATGCAAAATTTTTCACTAATAATGCTCAGATTAATTCCGAACGCAAAGAGTAATGTTTCACTACTAATGCTCAGATTGTATTCCCATATTATGATTATGATTATGACAGTAATGTATGTTTATGTAATTAAATGAGGAATAGCATATTGTGTTGCAAAAGCATGAATAAGCAATCACACGGTATGTTCAAGAGTTTGGAGGACGAATTCATCATCGTCCACTCCATGCTTTCTTCTCTTTCTAATGCCAAATGGTTGTAAAAACCATCTTGCCAAGCGGCTTAAAGGGTCCTGCAGACCTTCCATCTCATAGTGTCCAAATCGCCAATCTCTTTCAATAAAAGGTCGCTGTATGGGCTCATCAAGCCCTCCTGTACAGTGAAAAAATTACATCATGATAAGTCATCCCATCAAATTCAAAAATAGGAAGAGGAATACAAGTCAAGGGATTCATATTGTATTCTGGGATGACAAAACATGCACTGCTTCATTTACCTGCATACATTAAACCGTGTTTGTTAACTGCTCGATGAAACGGCCGTGTTCTTTTCTCTTTAGCAGCTCTTTGGAGGTCATACCACGCTTGTGCCCGGTCTTCACGTGTGATCTTACCAGTTGTCACCACCTGAATTTGCAGCATTGAAAATATTACCCAAGGAAAGCACGCGAGGAAAACACCAAGAAAGGGACCAAATGAATAATTGTAACCTTGGAAAACAAATAATATGAAGGTCGTGGAATTCGTGCAAGACCATTTTCACGATCAACTGCCACAAGTCCAAACTTGGGACCATATCCATCAGCCCATTCCCAATTGTCAGAAATAGTCCAGAACAGGTAACCAAGCACAGGGATACCCTGTAATTTAACCGTAGGAATTATATGCACCCTGTTATGTTAAATGTACCAAACGTTGAATCATTTCAACAAAAATGAGAAGTTAAGTTCAGATTCAGGACCATGGTCATTGCCGCATAAATAGCAAGTAAATGCTCCAACAAATATGGCCGACGAATAACATCTGTTGCATCTGAGACACCATTCTCGGTAATGATGAATGGCAGCTTTAGATGTTTATACCTCTCATGGAACTGAACCAGCATGCGGAATAAGCCATCAGGATATACCCCACGCCCAGATTCACTATATTCATCAGTCTCCACTAGTTTCAGTCCAGCTCCACAGACCACTTCCTGACCATTGAAAGTATGAGCAGGCTTAGGTATACATGCCAAGAGTGTTTTAGGTTAGAGAAGTGATAGACCTGTCCGTAGTAGTTTATGCCTATAAAATCCAACTTATCAGAGATACTATCCACATATGGGAAAATGGTAAGAGAATTAGCCAAGGAAACAGCAGCAACGTCAAAGAGACCATATGGCCGCATAAAAGATACATGGTGTGCGACTCCAACTATTGAACTCGATGAGGTCCTGAAGAAAAATAACAAATTCGAGAAAGATTACTTGAAAAGGCAATAAACATTTTGAAATATGTAGACAAGCTTCTTCGTCATCCTGGCGAGGACCAGATGGGGCAAGAAGAATATTGCCATTTAAGCAAACAATCACTGGCAACTAGCAGCAAAAAAAAGAAAAAAAGAAAAAGAAAACCTTTGTTGATGGATATAGTCATATGCTTTTGCATGTGCAACAGCCATCCAATGCATGGCCTGGTTGAAAACACCAGTAGGTAATGCTGAAGTGGCAACCTCTAACATATCAGGATGACCACCAGGCCAAGCACCCGCACAATAAGTAAGCATACAGAAAACATGAGGCTCATTAAATGTCACCCAATAGTCTACCAGCTCTGACACACTGTCAACAACGAGCCTGCATGAACAAACATGTTCAAGAGCAACAATATTGTATAAACACACAATTGAAAGAATCCTTAGAATTTTATATCAAGACATGCATAACTCATACAATTATGGACTTTGGCTTTCTTTTACAAGAGATGAACGAGAAACAGACACTGCGATATTTCCCCAAGTATCAGAAAGTAAAATTACAGTATGGATTACAGAAGCCAGCTGGTGGATCTAATACTCAGTAGACTACTGACCTAGTAAAATACATGAAGTAATCAACAGTTTTCTCAAGCTTCCATCCCCCATATTCACCAGCCCACGGTGGCAATGAGTGATGGAAAAGGGTCAACATCACCTTCATTCCATAAGAACGAACCTTATTGATGATCCACTTATATCGCTCCAGAGCTGCAAAATTAACCTACAAAAGAATATCGTGCAACTGAATTCTATGCAAACTCATCCCACCTCATTCTTCAATTAGGTAACTGTTTCAAGCAGCTCGTTGTTATGAAAAAGTAGAGAATTTACATACCGATTGGCATTACAACAATTCAAAAGCAAAATTGTATTTGAGCGGATAGCATCAGACTTACAGTTTCTTTAAGTCCATTGACAGGCTCTGCTGGCATAATTCGCGTCCAATCTATTCCCAACCGGAAAATACTAACACCAGTATCTTTTGCCAGCTTCAACTCTGTGTCAGGGTCAGACCAAAATTTTAGCCTCTCCTCCCTAAAATCAATTTGAGCAGTCATTCTCCAGTCAACAACTGGCAATGCAAGTTTGGAGGATCATGGATGAATTACAAAGGCGTTATGATCAGAGATACATAAAACACATCATGCTATTTCTTCGGACAACTGCAGGAACCACATTGCAACAAATATATAAATTTAGGCTTACGGGTGAGGAACATTGTGCCAAGCAGCTACATTATGATGGCATTCTTCATTTGGAACAGGCACTTCTTCTTCTGTGTACTTCTGAAATCCTCTAATCATAGCTTCCATAGCTATCTTAAGATGCTTCTTCTTCTTTACTATCTTGTTAATTTCCTTTCCAGAAATTGGAGCTTCCTGAGACCCACCATCACCAGTAGCTGAACCCATCAGTGCATCTGCAGGTTCCAGGCTCTGATGAGACAGTGAGCGGTCACAAGGGCTTTCCTCTGCAAACTGGAGCCAAGCATCATTAAGCCTGTCTTCAACATGGGCTGGCGCTGTGGCCAATCCAAAGAAAAACTGGTTTTCTTCTTCTGAAAAACAAAACAAAAAAACCAAAAAAGAAGAAGAAGAAGAAAAGCATAGGTTACATATTCAATTAACAGATATAGACTGGCCAAAAGCTGCTTTTAGGAGTAGTAAGTCCTAAACAATCTCTATCCAATACCAGAAAACTGTATTCTTTGATCATCCAAAGTTCCAACATATTGGATCTACATGAATCAACTATCTTAAGTCATCATTAAACAAAATATTGTAATATGATGGTAATAGTTATCCTGCCTAGTACTGAAATTAAATAGAAAGGTTAGTACATATCAACCAAAATGATGAAGGAAGTCTCCAAAATACTCCATAAAGGGTAATATGTTTTGAGTTTCTCATCCATTGTATAAACTTCCTAGATTTCTTGTTCTGTACCAATCAATAGCGGTTATAATATAATTTAAACGAGCCAACGCAGATAGAAATCACACCGATTCATCATTCATCCAAAGCCAAAGGGTTGAAGTTCAATTTAAACATCCAGTTTATAAGCCGTTAATAGCTAAAATTGACGAAGCAATTTTGAACCTAAACATTGCATTAGTTAAACAAAGCACGACGGATGGTCGTACAAGGTCCCTGACTCGCTCCTTAAGCTAATGATTTCCTATCTGTAAGGCATAAGAGCCATCCATACCGAGCATAAACTACCTTAATAGCAAAATACCAGTTAACAAGTGATTAGAAATTTCAGAAAGCGTACCATTAACATTAAAAGACGCCAGAATATCAGAAGACTCGTCAATTGGAGACTTGAACTGCCGTAGATTCTTTCTCCGATAACGCTCAAAGGAGAAAGCGTTAGCAGCAACAGTGAGAGTCGCCAGGACTCCGGCGAGCCTCGCAGCTGACAAGAAGAGTGCCAAAAACGACATTTTCAAGTAAAACCACGGGACGGAGTGGATAGATAACAAGTCTGAAATAAAGGAAAATTAATAATTGAAGGGGATTGTATTTTTCCTTATGGAAAATTATTATTTAATTCACATACTATTTAAAATTTTTTAATTAATTTATTAATTTTAAAAAATATTTCAAGTAATTTTAATTATTAAATATTTTAATATTTAATTTTTACATTTTTGAAAAAATTTATTAATTACTGTCTAAATTTTATAAAAAATATTTATTAATTAAATTTGTTAAAAACTGTTATAATTATTAAAAAAATTAATTGATAAATTTTTTAAAATATCAAATATATTTTAAATTTAATAATCTATTTTTTTTAATTTAAAAAAAATTAAGGAGGCAATAAAATTAAAATAGTGTAAAATAATAGTGTTTCTCCTTTGTTATTTTCTCTACTCTTATATTAGAAAAATTATTTTATTTATATTTAAAGAAGAAATGACTTTTAAATTTATTATTTTTAAAAAGAAAAAAAAATAAAAAGTAAAGTTTTATTTTTATTTTTTTAGTTTTCTCTTTCTTTTTAAATAAGTAATCAAAGTCAATTATCTTTTATTTCTCAGCTTATTTTTCTAAAAAAAAATGGTATCTTTAATGACTCTTACTTAATGTATATTGAATATAAAATTTATTTATTATATAAACAATTATTTAAATTTAATAATATAAATTAGATATTTAATTAAAATTAAATAAAGATAGAAAAAATGAATAATATGTAATTGTATATATAATAGAATAAAATAGATATAGCTTTTGGTTTAAAATAAAGAAAAAAATATTTAAACTTGCAATGAGGATATTTATGGCAAGTCATTTCATTTGCGTGAGAGTCCACGCTGCAATTGTATTAATTTAAAATTGGCGATTATTTTTAATTTCTTCCATAAATATTTTCTCTAAAAATTAAGTTTTTCTATCTTTTAAAGAGTGAGTTTTCTCTCTATTTTTAAAATTTATTTTTTTCAATATATTTAAATGAGATTATCGAATTTTCTTGAATAGTATTTCATATATGTGTGAAAAGAATATTGTTTAGAGATAGAATATTTACTGGAGTCTAGTAACAGACTTTTATACTATCAATGATAACCTTTATTTTTAAATATGCTGAAAAACTCTGCTCATAACCTCTTCTCAATTTTTGTTAATACTGCAATCTGCATGTTATTCATGTGGCTAAGATAATTTGAGTTTGACTTTCTGTATCAAATTCAATGACTTGATTTTTATTTGCTCTATGCGTGATGAGTTTCTATAGTGTTTTATTGGTTTATTTGCTTGAAAGAAAAGAGGTAGTGAGATATTTTAGATATGGATTTGTGAAGTTTCCATTTTATTCAAATTTGAGACTATTCCTTTGCTTCCTTTGTGCTATATATTTATTATTTTTAGCCATAATTTTCCACACGAGGTAGGCTTCAGCTAGTTCTTGAGTTTATATGTTTGGATCGGATCATAGGCCTATTGTTTAAGAGTTTGGACTTGTATATGTTTGTGGGCTTAAATCCTTGCTTAAATGGATTATCTATATTCTCTTTAAAAAAACAATGAGGCAATCGCCCCTGTGTTGGGTTGTGGGCTTGTTTGAGGTGGTCCCGGCCCAACCATATTTGATGACCATATGGCGTTGGGCTAGTTTAAGAAAACAAAAAAGAAGAGATTTTCAGCTGATTCATAAAGAGTCAAAAATGGAAGCAGAAGCAGAAAAAGAAAAAGAAATAGGAAACAAAGAACTGAGGACAAATGTATAACTGATTAATATAAATTTTTATCTGTAATTTTTGTATAACAAAATTTAACTATTAAATAATAAAAACAAACTGCTTATTTTCATTTTTAAAAAAATATATAAAATCAAAACAAACTTAATTTCTTAAAATCAAAGCGGTACCATTACCAAATGTGATATTTAGCAAAAATAATAATAATAAGCGTACAAATGAGGTTGTGGGGTGGTCCAGCTCCACCGTACTTGATGGTCTCTAGCCAGGAAATACAGGTGTGGTTATCTTATCTGCATGAGAAAAATTTACCTTCATCCGGATTACATGAATTGGTAACATAAAATAAAACGATAAATGCATTTATATAACATTTTATATATTTAAATTACAGATTCATATAAATTTTATGAAACTTTTACATCATAACCCTTTTTTTAAAAAAAAAAAAAAGTGAACGAATCATATAAATTGTATATAAAATAAATTAATTATAACAAATCTTATATAGATGAAAATTATCATAGTAAATTCATATTACATATAACGTATAAACGAAATAATTTCTCTTTCCGCCTTCGATATGATACTTTTCAGTGCTTTTATATTTCTAATTTCTTAGTACAAGAAGTCAAGAAGGGTGGCCTAATTGCAGTGACAAGTCGTATTCATCTTCAATTGCTACTCTATCAATATACCTATCCTTAATTATATCAGTATTTTCTCTCAAATTCATTACAATACATCTATTATTAGTGACTGCCATTATTTTATTTATATTTGGGGAGAGTCAAATTACTGGTTAATACATCATTTATATTTAGCGCTAAAAATACTTAATAAATTTAAATGCAATATAATTATATTTTAATAGAAATACAATTCTAATTTATTGAATATAAATTCATTAAATTTTTGTTAAGTCAATGGAAAAGGTTAATAAGAGGTTAAATATAACCATCTATTAACAATAAATAAATTAATTTATATTCAATATAGGAAGTTGACTCTTACCGTCCCACGTAAATCCGTTATTGTTGTGATAATTGATTTTAACATGCTACAAAAGAAAAATGTTAATAACAATACATGTTGGAAATCAAAATTATTAAATAAGAAAAGATAATGGCAATAATTATAAAAATGGATGTCGCCATTATACCAGGAAACTGTAGGTGGACCACCGAACCAAAATTCAAATTATTCACTCCCTCTGCAAGAATCTTTGCAGGTTTTTGTTTGTTCCTTACTTGCCATCACTCTCCAGATAACACAAAACACAGCTCTAGCTACTTTGGACACACATCTAAAATCAAAATGAGACATGTACGGGTGGTATACATCTTTCAGCTAATTTGTTTCCACATTTGAGTATGCAAATTTTATCATCAAAGTCACCTCACGTAAACAAAGAGATGTGCCTGTTTCAAGCTTATATATACAGTTACACCTCTCTGCTAAAAATCATCTCACCCCCCTTCTTCTCTTGTAGTTAGTGCTCAATTATTCAACTCGCAGCCTCCTTCTCATCGTATTTCAGTGATTCTCATGTCCAAAACATATCTCCTGATTGGCATTGGCATTGGCATTCGCCCTCTCTTTGGTCACATCACCTCCCCAATCTACGCCAAGCCAAATGCTATATCATTTCCCACCTCCATTGCTATATTTCGTCTCCTTACACATACTTCACGAGTCACGGATTTATATCTATCTGAAATATATATTTCCTTTCTTTTTTTTTTAAAAAAAAAAAAATAATAATATTGGGATTGCCCTTTCGATGCAAAGTCAAAAGATATTTAATGAGGAAGCACACATGTAAAATAGTGACCGCATATGAAAAGGTGGTATGGGCAGGGAATGGGAATTGAACACTAAGCAAAAAGGGCACTGGGGGACCTCAGCTGTGTAAGACAGGTTATGGACCCAAAATAGCTGCAAATGGAGTGATAGTGGGAAAGAAAATAAAAATTGAAAAAAAAAAAAAAAGATGAGTGAAAGAGAACAATCACCTGTGGATTTCGCGTCTGGCAAGCTTGCGGGCATTTAGAATTTTTGAAGCACCCGAAATCTTTCTGCAGCTGATTAGTCAGCATGCAGTTGATATATATTTAAGTGCTGTGGTTTGGCAGACCAAGAAGGATAAACTACTTAGCTTCGAATAGTTTCCATGTCTTGGAGCTGTTGGCAGTATGTGATGGATCTTTGAAGACCTTTACTTACTAGCTAGGGCAGAGATTATATTAGGCATTGATGAACATTCTATATCACTACTCATTTCCTAAACAAGACTAGATCTACAATCTTATTATTGTTTACATATTATTAATAATCTAGTGGATGAAGAAGCTTAGTGGGAGCAAATCAAAATCGAGGGGCGATTTTACAAAATAGTAGGGCTTACAGGTACAACAGGAGAGAAATTTGTCTGCCAGAAGGACAGTTTATGTACAATAATCAGTGAGATGTTTGTTTATGATGATAATACATAGTAACAGTGATGGAGAAGACAGGATTCGCAGAAATTAAGAGAGACTTGGGAGGAGTCCATGTAAAAATAATTAATAGTAATACTCCTAGGTAGAAATTAAGAAAACCGCAGGCCAAGGAATCGAAGGAGGTGATGAGTTTGACCATATCTTTAGCTAGGAGACTGTGATGGTTACGACTCCTTTGCCCGCACGTCCTTGTAAGTTCCATTTCCCATAACCCTTTTTAACATTTAATTAATCAAATATTTGCGCAGTTGATATCCAATTAGGCATATTCACAAATCTTTCATAACTTGTACCAACCTACTTTATTCTATTCCAATTTCCTAGATTCTCATTGCCCTACTCCAGCTGGCTTTTTTTTTTTTTCCATATATATATATATATATATATTCACGTTCACTGGGCAAGAGTTCGAATTTCTTAGTTACAGTTCGATTCTTACAATTTTTTATTGAGGTTGAAATAAATGAAGGATTAATTCAAAGTAACTTATTGTTCCCTTGAATTAAAATTCAGAAACAAAATCATTATTGAATTTTTTTTTTTTAAATTAATGGACACATATATATAATACTATTAATTTTGGCATAACAGAAAATTAAAAACAATTTTCTTTTAAGATTTTAAATATTTTTATTTTTTAATCACTCGACAAAAATGAACTGATAATTTACCTTAAATCTGTTGAATGAGGCTTGGAAAATGAGGGTGCCGAACGTGCAACTGATGCGCCGCACCAGCACAATGACGACCATTCAAACCAACGGAGCAAAAGCTGCCACTTGGACGATCGAAAGGCCATAAAAGGCCCTTCCATTGTACGTACGAAATAGCCAAGAAAAAGGACCAAATGTGGTAAATAACAATATAACATCATTGCGACCTACTATACTTTTTGGCTTATTGACTAACCCTTGTTATTTTAATTCCCTTTGCTGCTGGACGGTCGCACGGGCAGAATGGTCAGTCCCCGCCGGGCAGCTTACGTCAGCTTTCAGTCGGTTTATTCTTTCTGGGCCTCGGTTCTGTCGCTGTCAGCCCACTGCCCTCTCCCTTTCTATAAACCTTTTGCCTTTTCCTCACTTTTTCTCATACCATTTACTTCGCTTTTTCTCCTTCTCCTTCTCCTTCTCCTTCTCATCTCTCTCTCTCTCTCTCTCTCTCTCAGCATGAAAGAGAGAGGAAAGCATTCAGAGGTGAAACTCAGGCATAAGTTTCTTCAAGGTATGCATATTCTTCTTTGTCTTAAAAGTCAAATTAAAGCTGCTACTTTCCTCGAGCTTTATTTGCCTTCACACTCATCTTTTTCTAACCATACATAAGTTTATATAAACATTAGATGGTTCTGTTATATATATTTACATGGAACTTTGTCTCTCCACGTCCTTGATTACTCAATTTGCCTTAGACTTAATTAATTACATAAAAAAGTAGTTTTCTTTTGCTGTTATAGATCATGATTACATGTGTATACTTATTCTTGACTAGCAGCTTCAGCCTTCATCTTATATATATGTTAATGGTCCACATGCAGGCATTCATGAAGTTAAAATCATGAACAACGCCACCATCTGCAACGCTTCCAGTGGTGGGTTTTTGGCTGGCTTCTCGTTTGGGGCTAAAAGTCCCTTTGGAATGGTGGTTGGTTCATGTTGATGGGGTGCTATCCTACCTGAGCTTTTTCTATTATTTTCCTTTTTATTTTTTTTCTTACTTTTGTTTTTAATCTTCTTGACCTTGTAAGACCTTTTCTTGACCTTGTAAGACCCCTTTTTATGTTTATTTATCTTAATTTTTGTATTGTCATAAATTCTATATCAAAATTTTTTGATATAGAATTTCATGTTTATTTTTTTCTGTTTTTGCCCAACTCATATTCTCCTTCCTTGTCTATCCCTCCTGAGCTATTTGAATAAAATTATTATGCTAATTATTCAGAAAATCACCCAATTGAAGAGTCGTTAGAAGCCTTTCAAAATCTATGCAAGCTATGGATCGGAGCCTTTGTTTTTATGCAAGTTTACTTTTGTTTGGTTCAAGTAAAATTTGGCAGGAGAAGAAGGAAAAAATATCTTTTGGGTGGTATCTGAGGCAGACTTATAAAAGAGTACTGGAAGCACTAGTGAGAACTGAGAACAACTTGGCCTTTTGTTCGCGGTAAATAAAACCCTATCTTGCTTGTTCTGTTAAGGCCATCAATTTAGATTGTTATTAATTTGTGCAGAAATATGCTGTTGCAGGCGTCAGTTTCGTTGTTTTATATGTTGTTGGCTGAGAAAGTAAGAGAATAAATATTCTCTCAGGTCTGCGTAAAGACTTCTCCTCGTGACTGCTCTAGCTCATGTACAAAAGTATGTGCACTGTATTATTGGAGGGTTCCTCCCTCACTCTCTCTCTCTCTCTCTCTCTAAGGACCTTTTGTACCCAGAAAAGTTGTTCATGAAAAAAAAAAAGCTGATTACCTACAGTGAGAAGCGTTTTTTTCACACCTCATAAATGTCAAGACCATACAGAGATGTAAAGTCTTTTTTTTTCTTTTGAACTTGTTTCTTCTTTTACACAAGACAAGTGGGATAATACTACATGAGCTCAATTTGGCAGTTGATATGCCCTAACAGTGGTTCCCATTTCTACATATGCTATAGCATTCAGAAGTAGTCTTCCAATTTCTGCCTTAAGCGGCAAAACATTTATTACATCTCTCTACTGTGGATTCTTGAGCTGAAGTAACACATGTCTAGTTTTCATGCAGTGATTATCTGCAAAACCTAATTCAGTTCATGTGTGCAGATGATTAGTTCAGCCAATGTTCCTGTCACGTAAACTTCTGATGTCTTACCAACAGAGTTCATTTTTTTTTTGGGAGAAAAAAGGTTAAGTGCAAGCTACTTTCCAATACCATAGCATATTTTTTCCAACAATCCAATTTAATTAACTCACCTGGACGAAACAGGAGTCCAGATTCCAAAACTAAATCTGAACATGTCAACATGGGAAAAAAAAAACACTTATTAGGCGCTTTTGTTAATTCTTTGAGTACAATAATTTCGTGAAGAAATTGGAGGCCGGCTTGCAAGAATTTTAGGTTGGAAACGTGTCTTTGATAATGATGTTAATGTTCAAATGCTTTGAAAAGAAAAAGAGTCAAAATTAGGAGGTTAAACATAGATGTGGACAGCACATGGACATGAAATCACACCCAGCATCCTTGATTAATACATAATGATGCTTATGAGAAATTATTGGACAAAATTTGTGACAGCAATATAGTACATATGTATCACATGAAAAGAGAGATTATTCCCTTGTCCTACGCTGCAAAACCTGCATGTCTATCTTTTCTCTAGAGAATAACATTATTCCTCAACTTCAAAGGCAATGTATAATTTGAAGATGGAGAAGGCATATTAGCTTCGTTTTGCAGTGAAAAAAAGCTCAAATATCAAGGCAAAAAGCTCTGCTCATAATTATTATCTGCTAAGACTGACGTGAGAAATTTTTTTTAGCAGCAAAAAAGTGGGGTTAGAGAGAGCGGTGACTTGTTTACTTAAATGATGATTTCCACGAGAAAAAAGGCCTCCTTATACAGTGTTTTACCTCTCTTTCTTGCATGTGGCAGTGCAGGCGATATGATTTGGCTTATATTTGATATCTAATTTGAGGTGTTGTTGTGCTAGGTATCACCAACATTAGGGCCCTTTTTTCCCAACTTTTTACCATCTTTGGGTAACACACTAACATGGGTCACTCGTTAGGTTTTTATTTACTTTTTACTCTAATCATTTCTTTGGAGACTCTTGAAAAAGGTATGGCATGCAAGAATGGGAAAAAATGAAAAAGGAATATGGGAAATAACGTCTGTCAATGTCCTCTCAGTAATGGCTGGCTGGCTGGCTTCATGAATTACAGCAATGCTATTGCTAGCCTTTGGTCTTTGAAAAAACAGAGGGAGAGAGAGAAAAAAAGGGCTAACAACACGCACGGAGAGCAATTTGCAACCACAATAATAAATTATCAATAACAGTACTCTTCCATTTTCTGAAAATGAAAATATTTCCTCTTGTACCCCACAAAAATATGTTATTTTTATCTATATTAATTATATATTTTTTAATAGCATATAACAAATAAATATGTCCATTTTTTAGCTAGAAATTCATTATGTAGTTACCTTGGAGGGGTTTTTCTATAATGATTAATGAAAATAATTAAATTAAGTAAATTGTAATATTTTTTAATTTTAAATTTATTTTTATTACATATAATTGATTATTATCTCTCCATTAGTTTACTATAAAAAAATGGATATGATTAGATGGGTTTTAAATAATTATCACGTTTAATAAAGATAAGAGTAAATTTATAAAAAATAATTAATTAAAATTTTAAATTACATTTTAAGATTTAGATAATGTTATTTAATTAATAACTAGCGTAAAGTAATTGTGTATATTTATTTTGTAATAATTGTAATTAATTTTTCATTAGTATATGTTATCCCTCCCGTGAGTTTTTTGTATTTCCAGACCAGAGCTCTAATTGAAGATGTAAATAACTTGTCTACCACCAATTGAAAATACTTGCATTTCCTTTGAATAAAATTAAAAAGAAAAAAAATTGATGTAGCTCTCATAAAAGAATAAATAAACTTAATTTTTGTTTAATTTTGGTTTCTGATTTGAAGCAGCTAGCCTTAATTAAGTAGAGATGGATCCATCACCATATGCATCAACTAGTTCGCAAATCCTTGAGACATTTACCAGCTTGGCCTTAATTGCCTCATATAACATTGAATTGCCAATTCCTATTTCCTTGCTCATTAACTCACCAAGTATATATTATATTATATATCTTGTAATTAATAACAAATAATACCTCCAAAAAAGACATGGCTAATTAATTTTATCTAATATTCACTGCTCGATGGTGAAAAGGCTTTTGAATGTTAAATGGATTCTACAACATCATCTTATTGAAAGCAGAGTTGCAAAATAGAAATTTGGAGGAGTTTCTTTTCCCCGTCTATAAGTCTCATTCTCTTTTTCAATCTACAATAGTAAATTAAGTTTGATAAAATAGTAGATTTAAGTAAAAACAGAAATTTTATTGTGCGAATAGCTCGCAATAATGAAGGAAAACCTATAGTCTGGAATTGCACAAGGATTCCTTACATTATTGATTCGAAAGTATTACAAGTGAAACGGATGAGCCCTTGCCAATTTATAGGGAAAGAATTAAATCTGTGCTGGCTTGGCTTAAATAAGAGAATCAAGTATTGGGTTGCAATTGGGCCAACCGCCACACCAAAACGAATACTCTAACAAGGCCCATTTTATTTACTTATTTTCCAACAATCGGCTGAGTCATTGTGGTAAAGATATAAACTTTATTATAATTAAAATAAAGATTAACAAATGAATATATAAACATTGAAATATTTTGTATTAAAAAAATTATAAATATTTTTATTTTAAGTAATAGGGTAAATTAATTTTCATAATTTTATAATTATATCCAGCAGATTGAACATTTACTTTTTTATATTTAAAATCTAAATTTCAAAATCATTATTATATAATTTATAAAAATATTATTTTGTTATAATATAA
This sequence comes from Manihot esculenta, assembly GCF_001659605.2. Taxonomy (NCBI): domain Eukaryota; kingdom Viridiplantae; phylum Streptophyta; class Magnoliopsida; order Malpighiales; family Euphorbiaceae; genus Manihot; species Manihot esculenta. The sequence continues at coordinate 231,673 of NC_035175.2, read as the reverse complement.
TATTTAAATAATTAAAAAATGATAAAGGCATTACGTTCACAATTAACATATTATTTTTATATTTTCTTTTTCACTTTTCATCCACTTGCAACTATTTTTAAAAAAATTATAACATTAGCATTAAAATATAATTACAAATTAGAGTAACCAATAATATATAATTTTTTATTCTCTTTATTTGGTATAATTTATTTTATTAAAAAATTAAATAAATTTTTACAGAATTATATGTTATTTTATTTATTTTAAAAGTAAAAGTTTTATGAATTCAAAATAAAATAAAATAAAGAAAAATAATTGAATCTTTGTGAGACTTTTCATTTCAAAGAAGAGGATTATGTTATTACTTGTATGCTTTTTTTCATATTAAGATTACAATACTTTATTGAGTTACGGTAATTATTTTATATTCTTTTATAATTTCTAAACTATAGAATATTTTATTTTCACTTTATTATAATGAAAAAATTATTCATTATTAATAGCGATATACTGTTGGACTTGACTTTTTTTGTTGGTACGTTTATTAAAAAAACATTAATTATTGAGAAGAAAAAAGTTTTTTTTTTTAAAAAAGAGTAGATTATATAATAGTAAAATAATATATTAATAGGACACATGCGATTGGGCAAACAGAAAAATAACACGTGGAGACAGGGGCTTGACGCCCAGCAAAGGCTGATGTCATCCTTGAGGTAACATCATTATGCTTACTTGTGAGTCAAGGATAATGGGCCCTCGTAATTACATTTCCTATAAACTCAATTTTATATACAAATAAATTATTATTATTATTATATTTTAAATTAGCTAAAAATAAGTAAATATTCAATAATTTTAAATATAAGAATTTAATTTAACTTGTAAAACATACCTTTTTTTTGTAAAATTATATTTACGATAGTTAAAATTAATCATATGTGAATTTAATTAATTAAAATTTTATAAGAAAATTATTTCATTAATTTAACATACTATAGAAGTCAGACGTTAAAAAAAGAAAGGAATTTTAAGTCAACCTTCTTGCATTACAGAAGGGAAAGGGATAATGAGAGAAAGGTATTTTTTTTTTTAAATGTGTTTAGAAATGGAAGGGAAAATAAATTATGGGAAGAAAATAAGTTATATTTTTCTCTATTTTTTTTAAAAAGTTTGTAGCAAAAAAAAAAAGAAAAATATCTAGTTATTGTATATTTATTTTAAATTTATAAAATAAACTCAGTTTTCACCGTCTATATATTTTCCTTCCCTTAACCTTTCCACAAAATTAGACTACCTAAATTCCTTTTCCTTAGTTGAATTTCAATTAAATAATATTTGAAATAATAATGACAATGAAAAAGCATTCTAATTTAATTAAAATAGATTTTATGTAATATTATAATTTAATTTATAATAATTAAATTTTGTAAGACTAATTTATATTAGTTAAAAAATAAAATATAAATATAATGAGTATATTTTAAATCTACTTATCCTCTTTCTATTTTGCCCCGTATATTTAAGTTTTAAGTCCAAGCACAAAGCAGAACAACACAAAGCAACTCTTCTTCTTTCTTCTTTTTCTCCGTTATAAAAAAAAAGTCGTCCTTTGTCCCTCGTTATTTTTACATATATCGGAAGATATATGGCAGTGGACATGGTGGTGGCATCTCCAACTCCAATTGGCAGTGAAAAAATCATAGAGGGGGCCATTGAGCTGCCTGTAGTAGACCTTTCATTGGGTGAAAGGTCAGAGATGTCTAATCTCATTGTTAGAGCCTGCGAGAAGTACGGTTTCTTCAAGGTTATCAACCATGGAGTATGCGAAGAAATTATAGCCAAAATGGAAGAAGAAAGCCTCAGATTCTTCGCGAAGCCTATTACTGAAAAACAACTGGCTGGGCCAGCTAATCCCTTCGGCTATGGCTGCAAAAACATTGGCTTTAATGGCGATACGGGAGAGGTCGAATATCTTCTTCTCAACACCCATCCTCTCTCCATTTCTCAGAGATCCAAAACCATCTCCAATGACCCCAGCAAATTCAGGTACTTGCTTATGCATGGAAAATTCTCGTATGAGTAGTTTTAGACAATCTAAAGCTATATTTTAGTGATTGGAGTTTTCAAATTGGATTAGTAGCAGTTGTTGCAGCATGCAAAACTAGTACCATGTTCAATCTTATGAATATATATATATATTTTTTGAAAAAAAGGGTGGTGTATTAATTACATGATATAGATATATGTTTCAACTATTCTATTGCTATTCAACTACTACGCACAGCTGCTGTCTTTGCTTCTAAAAGCAACCATTTTTAAATTTGTTCAACTGTCTATACATATATGTATATATAACAGATGAAATCAATGGGTTAAATTTTGCTTTTTATATCACTAATATAATGAATTTGTTGCTATAAGTGAGAGGGAGAGAGAGAGAGAAAAAAAGTTAATACACGTGACAAATACCCAAAATCACATGGGAGTACAGGGAGTGGGAACGAAACGAGGCTCAGCCTCAGCTGGCTCCTAGAAGGTGGGATCACCTCTTCACTCGCAAGTCAAAATTAACCCGATATTTTTATTACAAGCAACATGAGGTAAGTACCATTCTCACTTGCAACACACTGGACAACGAAAGAGACGGATTGACAATTCATACTCATAAATTGAACATGCTCCATTCAAATCAAAGCTAAATTACCCCCATCAAGCCTCAACCTCTTACTTATTATGATAATTCAAAACAAATACATCAGTGTTTAATTGATCCAGTCTGGTGCATGTACTGATCATGTGTGTGATTTTTCTCATCTATATATGTGACAGCTCTGCTGTGAGTGGTTACATAGAAGCAGTTAGAGAGCTGGCATGTGAGCTACTAGATCTGATGGCAGAGGGGCTGGGGGTCCCAGACACATCACTCTTTAGTAGGCTCATCACAGACGCCGATAGTGACTCCATCCTCAGGCTCAATCACTACCCACCTATGCCTATTCTCTGCAAAGATAAGGACACGTCACCTTCTTACAACACCAACACCAACAGGGTTGGCTTTGGCGAGCACTCTGACCCTCAGATCTTGACCCTGTTGAGATCCAACGATGTGGGTGGCCTACAGATTTCCTTAAACAATGGTGTCTGGTTCCCAGTCTCTCCAGACCCCACTGCTTTTTGTGTTAATGTTGGTGACGTGTTGCAGGTTGGTCCATTTCCTTGCTTCTCTCCTCTCTCTCTCTGGTTCTTCTTGTAGTCGTCGTCGTCGTCGTCACAATTCATAATCTCAGGAAAATAAAAGAGGGAATTGGATTGATGGAAACTGATTCTAAAGAATTGGGTTCTTGATGTCAGTGGGGAACCACAGAGTCAGTTTCTGTCCAATCAGGATCAGAAACATGAGTAATTGAATGACGAGCTTGTTTCAGAATAAATGGAACTGGAAAGTGCCTCCTCTGTTGGGCCTCTGTTTCTATTTATGGTGTGTTTACAAGCTGACCTTAAATTTTTCAGCACCAAATTCTTTTTTACTTTCACCTAACTAAGATATTTTTAAAAAAAATTCTGCCTTCCGTTCTTTCTGGTGGGTATTTGTTACACTGCTCAAAACGAAAATGATAAGTGAGAAATTAAGCTGATTTTTTTGTATTCAAAATCAAAGGTATGATTATGATAATGATAATGATAAATGATCATACAAGGTCTTTTATCCTAGCTGTCTTTCCAAAAGAACATTTTCAAAGTAAAATGATTCTTGTTTTGAAAAGGACATTGAAAATGAAAAAAGATTCTTATTTCCATAACCAAAGCTATGAAAATGACAGAGATAAGGTCTAAGGTCTGTGGTAGGCCATTTTCAAGGCTGTCAGGAAATGCCCTTCTGTTCATTTGCAGGAATACTTTCATTTCCTTACTTTACGGGCCAATTTAATAAAAATAATCTTCTTCTAGGCTATGACGAATGGAAGATTTCTGAGCGTGAGGCATAGAGCCTTAACCAATTCATGCGAGTCTAGAATGTCAATGGCATTTTTTGCTGCACCACCTCTCAACACCAGGATCACAGCACTACCACAGATGCTCTCAGGCGTTGGAACTTCCTTGTACAGACCATTCACTTGGGGTGACTATAAGAAAGCTGCTTATTCTCTGCGCCTTGGAGACACCCGTCTTGATCTATTCAGAAAACAAGGAGAAGAGCTCGCTTGATGGCCTGTGAGTAGGACGATGCATGACCAATATCCAAATATGGAGGGTTAAATTTATGTCCTTTTTGCCCCCCTCAAGGGGAGTTTTGGTTTAGATTCCAGAGTTACTGCTTATAAGAAAGAAATCAAGGAAGGGTTAGCTTGGGACTAGGGATATGGTGGATTTCAAATGCATCGTTTAGTAATCAGTGTAAAATTTTGGTTTCTTCGAGCCTGCCTACTTCAGCTAGATAGATGAGATTGCAGTTCTGTTAGAGCAGAGGCAGCTAAAAATAAGACTATCTTTTTTCCAATATAATTTTTGAATTTTTTTATAATTTGAAAGAGTTTTTTTTTAGGAGTTGAAAGTAAAAAATTTAAAATAAAATAGAAATGTTTGAATAAAACCTCCTACTCCAAACATTAGCTATTGATGAAACCAACAATAAAAATTGCAACAAACGCTATAAAATTTACCCTTGCCCATATCCATACAACATGCTAGAGTCTCATAGAACCAGTAAACATGGTTGATGCCTGTTTTATTACCAAAAATGAAGTCACTTGTTAATATTGTTCATCTGTTTTCCCCCGCCACTACTGTGAATAGTTTGTTAAGGAGCATTAACACCTGAACGCGTCTTCCGACTGGTTTTGTTAAGTACAGACACAACAATAATGATGCCCTCCCAGCTGGTTACTTCAAAAGCATCTTTGATGTCAGGAAGCCAGCGGTTGTCCGTGTCCGAAAAAGCCGGGATTGTTTACCTATAAACCTTCCACTGCGTGTGTCATAGTTCTCAGGCCACTGATCCAATGACAACGTTTTCACAGCCAAATAAACTGGTCTCTGTTCTAATTCAGGTCTCCCATTCTTTGTACAATGTACATGCCATGTGAACTGGAATAATAAGCAATATCTCAGCAATCACAGGTCTATTATTTGAGATCATCAGAGAGAGCCGAGGTCCAGATACAGCATTCAACCAACTCATATAACTAGGAAAAATATTTACCTGCCATAGGAGGGTTGGCCTAGAACCTCCATTGTGATATGACCATGGGCTGCAATAATACCAGGAGGATAACTCCATTCCTCAAGATCTGTTGTGCTGATTAGGGGTATACATGAGAAACATCTAGTAAAGCGCACAGAATATAAAAGCCTCACGTATTCTTTGGGTCACTGCCAGTAATTATACGCCATTCATCATATTCAAAGCAGGATAACAAATCTTAAGAGAGATCATCCCATTTGGCTTAAATCAAATTCGGGATACCCTCATTCTGTTTTAGGTTTCCCAAGGAAGAAATACTAGACCAAAGATTTCCAAGACTGAAAAACCTAAAATCCATACGAGAAGCTTGCAGATCGCCAATGAGGTAGCCTCCTTCTTCAGGTATCCAATCCACTAGCCATGAAGGAATTTGATCCGGATCCATATCGAACTTGTTCACTGAATCAGCTGAGTATTCCTCTGTCTTGTAAGGATAGATCTCATTAATCTTGTCAGTGTCCACCCAATAATTAATACTCTCTGATATGAAAAGAGAGTGCACCGAGTCGGCTATTGACGGCGGCTGCCTACCAAATTCTTGGTTCCATCATTCAGGATGAGCATCTCATGGGCACAATGGAGAGCCAAACAGAATAAGGCCTAAAAGATCATATAAATAGCATAACAAAATTTTAATAAGAATGAAACCCTGTCACAATGAAGGGGTAAGGTTAAGGAAAGAAGAAACTAACAAGTAAGCAAGGAATAACAATGGAACACACATATTTATTGAACAGAACAAGGGAGCTATAACTGTTGGCTCACAGCATCAACCGAGGAAAATAGCTTCAGAAACGTAGCAGTTAGAACACTTTGTTCCTATCATTCATGAGTGCCAGTGCAGATTCTATGAGTCTAATAGTATAATTTATGACAACAGAAAAACTATCCAGGAAATGTGAGAGGGTATTCAAAGCATTAGCACAACAGCATCTCAATCCAAATTATTACTTCATCCCAAGTATATTAATGCTGCTGGCAGGCAACTGGTAACCTCGAAGACACATAAATAGGAGCACTGCAATCAGGCACCGCAAAACTCTTTGAAACTGCTAAAGTTTATAACATGTAATAACTGAAGCAAAATCTAAAATGTTGATTTGACTTCTAACTGGCTTAGTTGGATCTCAAGAGGATGTCCATGAATACCCATCCTTCAATCAATCATGCAGGAACCATCAGTGACTAACAGCCTCGGGAACATGTCAAATCCTGAGATAAGCACAGAGTAAGTATGAGCCTTATGGCTGTCCGAAAATTGATTCGCTCTTGCAATTTATAATCAGCTGTGATCTCTCCATAAGCTTGCAGAAAAATTATTCAACACAACGCTGTCATGGACATATGTTTCAGATTCCAAAAATCCTTCAATGAATTGATAAATAAACTAAAGTAACATTTGAGAGAGACAGAAATGAAGCAGCAAAGCCACGAATTTGAAGCAATATACAACCATACAGGACAGCTTAGTATACCAGATCAACAGGGCATACACGCCCAATGCTGATTCACCAAAGTCAGGATCCAAAATTTCTTCAAATGCCCCATTGCTTCCATCTAGGAGAAAAGTTTTAACTTCAAAACTTGATGGGATCAACACTTGTCCTGTACTGGAACACTCCACTGTCTTCTCCCAACTCTGATAAAACAAGCTAGACTATCGTTTTTTACAATTAAAAAGGACTGCTTAATAGGATAACTTTACCAAAGAAAGCCATTTAAGATGCATCATCACTATGTTACATTTTATGATATCATTTAAACTACTTCAATAAGCTATTCTACTACTTTTAGAAATCAAAAAATTTCCTTATTAAAAATTTGAAGTACTATGTACATTACAGAATGAGACAGTTTTTTTATTAAGACATGCACCACTTCAGCTAAGTTAGGCATTAAGGGTCAGTTGAGTTGGATTAAAGAATGCAACATTACTGGGCAATAAGGATTGAAACAAGCAAGAATGCTCAGATTACAGACAAAGCAAACATTAAGCTCACAAATTTTACCACTTAATACAAGACAAAAGTGATTCAACTGAGAGAACCAACAAACATAAATTCATCAATACCATATGCTATTAATGACTATGAAAGCACACAAAATGCATAACCATTCAATCATACATTACCTGCAACTGCAATGTGTAAAGAAGAAAAGTTCTTCTCCATTAAGCAAGAAAGTGAGAAGAGATGGAAGAAAATCACGAATAAATAGTTGATCCTGGTTCAGTGGTTGCTTACCTGCAGGATCATTTGCAGCAGCAGTCCTCACTGGATTCCTACAGTAATTCACAGTAGCACCTTGAAGCAACTTCCAGGCATCCTTTTCAGTCCTAGACGTCTCTCTCTCAACCTTGGGAGCAGTCTCATTCATCCTTTTCATTACTAAAGGTTTCACATCCGTACCTGCTTGAATATAAATGTTATCAGATCCCTTCTCATTAATGTGAGACTATTGATGTTGAATGGTTCCTGATAGATGCTTAGTTAAAAGCCTAACTATAGGTCAATATCAATGAGTGATTCATCAGTTTAATTTTCCTTTTGAATTATTTTGTGTCTAAATAATAATAATAATATTATTTAAAAAAGGGGAAGAATTCGAAAAGCAATTCAAAGTTGGAGATATCATCATTGATAAAAATAGGGTTTTTGTAAAAGTAATAAAAACTCAGCCACCTTGTATGAATAGAAGTAGAAAAATGTATGATGATGAAGGGATGGGATAAGCATGAAATTAACAAGGAAGGTAGCATATGAGACTAGAAACCAACAGCAACAGGAGGAGCTGAGCATTTGTTGCGGGTAGGAAAAATATTCTATCCATTCTGGTAAATGACCTATATTAATAATATTTTGTTTTCATTACAAAGCTTCACGCAATTGATAAAAGAAATATGGCTCTCATTCCATTTCTGTCCATTTTAAGAGGTTATTAATTACCACATTCCATGCATGTGAAGAAGAAGAAGAAGAAGAAGAAGAAGCAACCTCCACCTCCATGTGCTCTAATTAACTTCTTCTCTAATCCAGGGAAAGAACCAAACCTTGTGTCTACATTATTGGATACATGGCTATTTTCCAACCAAACTTTTTATTTCTTATATATATATTTTTTATATAATTTAGTTATAATTGAAATTCAAATTTGAGATGGAAGGATGAGTACACATGTACTTGTTTATATTTTAATATATAGGTTTTTTTTCTTTTTTTAAAAAATAAATTCTTTTCACATTGGAAATTTTCACGGATTATTTTATTTTCTACTAAATTCCTCCTGGAAAGCGCAGTACAGAAAAGTTCAAACCAAAGTACAAAAGCAATGTAAAAGTCCCTGACGCATAGCTTTTGAAACATCATCGACAGGTTACGCACGGAAAACATGTAGCATCAGATGGCCACGTGGGACTACTGGCCCCCAGTTTTTGACTGGGAAGTCCTTGAACTTCTGGGGGCCCTACCATGGAGTAGATTGCTCTCCCAATTTTCAAAGAGATGAAAAATCGAGGAAATCAACGTGGCGGAAAGATTTTAAGTCCTTTGCTGAGAGAGCACAATGGTGGAGTCCAGTTGTACACTGTGCTTACATTTCATTTACGCACATTAAATAATAATGCTTTTACACATGCTCTGCCTCAATTCAATCTAAGCCTTAGGCTCTTAGGCATAAATTAGCTAGGCTCCACCCATTCACACCCTAGCTACACTTTTTTTTAAATAAAATATATCAAAGTTTTTCATGTATAAACGTAATGTATACGTACACACTGAAAGGTCATAGAAGGTGGAGGGGGCTGTTTCAATGGTTGCGGCTGTTAGTGCTTTAGTCCAGGAACCCTAACCAGTAACCACACCCAGATTAATAAAACCTTCTTTTGGTTCTAATTCAACACGTGGCACTCTTTAAACACCTGCCACCATCTAGATGGCTTCCCGTATGGGCACGCGTCTACAAAGATTCTCCGCCTCTCCCACTACTCTTATCACGTTTTCGCCCTGACCTTTTACTCTAATTAACCCCTCTTGTCGACTGTCCAAGTTCCAACTCAGCAACCCTTGTTTCTCTAACAAGGTCAAAAATGTGATATCAGATATTTTATGTTATCCTTCATTTCTATTCTATAACAAAAATCGTAGGAGTTGTTAGAAAATTGTCCATCTTAGTACTTAACAAAATAACAAGAAAGTAGTCCCCTAATGGCCAACTTAAAGCTCAACTCAAAAGTTAAATAAATATTAAAAATACAATGCCACGTCACTTATTGTATGATTCAGGCCCCATGAGCCGTGATATAATTAATTAAACTCTGTAAAATATAGACATCTTAATACCCTAATCTAAAACCATGCTTATATTACTATTGTGCAATCATCTATCTATATGGTAATTAACAAAAAGAGCTACTTACAGCGTCGAATATTAAAGAATCCGATTAAGAAAACACATTACAATTCCCCCAGTTAAAGGAGAACAGCAAACGAAGGAAATATAAAATCAAGGAAGTAATCCACAATTAAACCTCTATGCCTATCACAGGTTGTACATGCATTTTCAATTATTTTATATTCTTCTTCCAACATCATGGATTTTTTCTCTTTTTAATCCTAAATCTCTACATTTAAGGGTCTATTTTTGTTGGGATTTTCTCACATGTTGAACCACATATCCTCAACTTTCCACAAATTGTCGGATGTGTACCCACCCTCCACCCATAGGTTGTTGTCATGCTCCATGGCTTGGAAATCCAATACCTGGTTAAAATAACCAGATGGACTAATCATGGACTCTGAGTAGCCAACTTGCTCCGGTTGAAGATTATCAGGATTAACCGAGAGACTGAAATGATCATTAGGCCAAATATGCGTCCCAAAAGACTCCGATGAGGCAGCGGTGTTCCAAGTCTCTGGGGTATTGTAAGTAGTAGGAATAACTTGTGCAACCCCAAAATCACCCCCGAAGACCCCTACATGAGCCACGACCCATTGCCCGCTGCCCACGTCGGTGTTGGTGTTGTCGTTTAGGTGGTGGTGATGAGTGGCCTCTGTGGTGGTGCCACTACCTATGGTACATGCAGCTGTGGTAGAGCTAGCGGCTGTAGTGTTGGCTGCTTGAATTCTCTCAATTAATCTAGGCATCCATAGATATCGCATAGTGTCCTTGAATTGCTTGCTATTCACGTCACATTTAAGCTGCTTAGCGTGCTTTTGGACACGGGTTCTCCAGTAGTTCTTGATTTCATTGTCGGTTCTTCCTGGCAAGTGTTGTGCGATCTTGGACCATCTACAGAACACAATTATAAGGTTAGGGTTAATTAATAATGAACCCAATAAGAAAGAAACAAGGAAAGAGTGGGAGTAGTTGTGTTTATTACCGATTGCCCCATCGTGAATGAAGCTCGAGGATCATGAGCTGTTCTTCGAGGGTGATATTTCCACGTCGAACGTCAGGTCTTAAATAGTTGAGCCATCTTAATCTGCAGCTCTTTCCGGTTCGTTTAAGGCCTGATTCACATTGCAACCGAGTTTTGGTAAAGTTAAATCTCAAACAATGAAGTAATAATTGGAGAAGAAAAGAAGAGCATTTTGGGTTATACTTTTTCTTTGCAGTTGATGCGCCTTTTGCATAAAACTTTATGATCAAGTGATGTTACATCCTTTTCACTTAATTTAGTTAATATCCAGCAAGTTGTACGGGCAAAACCCCTATCAGTCCTACAAAGGCATAAATGAAACATCCATGTTTCTGAAAAGTTTCAAGATCAATTAATTGAGAAAAAACCCAGGATTTTCTCATGGAATGAAGGAGGAGAAGCAGAGACGTCTTTGCACTTTTGTTTAACGGGTGAGGAAATTAAACCCATTAATTGGAGAGCGGAGACAAGTTGCGAGAAATGAAAGAAGATGGATGACCAAAACAAGCAGGGACATGTTGGCAAGTGAAATAGTGTAGGATATAATTACCAGCACAACGAGCGAGGGAGTTCCAGCGACCCTCTCCATGAGTAGCAATGTAATTGATGAGGTTGAAGTCTTCTTCTGCAGTCCAAGGACCTCTTCTTAAGCCACCCATCTCCTCTTCACTTTGTGTGGTGGTGGTGGAGGAGGAGGAACCGGTGATCTTGTGGGTGCTGTATCTGGCTTTAAAATCCATCATTCTCAATTCCCTTAAATGGAGAGACTGATTGATTGAAGGACAGAACAAATTAGAGAGAACACAGGGAAGATAGAGAAGTTGGGGGTTTTATAGATGCGGTTGGAAAATAGAGAAAAAGGTGGCACATGAGTGAGAGGGGCCTGGAGATAGCCGCAGTATGAACTTGGGCTTTAATTAAACCACTTAAGCTGTGGCTTTGAAGTTTTGACCTCTGTTTATATTTTAAAAGTTCCATTGAAATGAAACCATACACTTACTATTGGAATTGTCTTTTAACTTTTTTATTTAATTAATTACTTTGAACTTTTAATTTAAAAATATTTTTTTTATTTATAGATTAAATTAAAAATAAAATATTAAATATTACATCAAAATAGCTTAAATGTTTAATTAACAAATGCTTAAAGATATTGAAATGATAAAAATGGTATAGTAATTAATATTTTACTTGACTAAATGGTGTGTAGCATTAGAATAATCAGATGGACTTAGTTTTGAAGTATGAATTATTTTATTTATATGTATTAATTTCAATAAGATGCTAAAACATTGCTTTATTTTTGTCATGAAAAAATACATACTCTAATCATCTCTATATTTACAGTAAACACTCCATAAAAAGCTAAATTCCCCAAAATTTTATTCTTCTTAGTGCAACAATTATATTCACATTTTGAAAAATAAATTGAATTTAATAAACTAAAAAATAAAGTGAGCTAAATAACAAGTCCTTCTCACTAGCATTCGGTCGGTCCCTCTGGCTCCACGGGGGGGTTGGCAGGCTTCCGAGATTAAGATGAATATGGATGCTGAGGGCTGTAACAGATGGAATGGTTGGTTTTGGAGTGATCTTCCATAATGAACGTGGTGAGGTACTGGCAGGGGCCGAGGGAGGGGGTAAATATATATATATCAATAAAAATTAAATTTTTTTATTCTGTTCTGATTACGGGTCTAAAAAAATTTCTCACATTTAATTTCTTTCATAATTTATAATTTTAAATATTTTTTTTTAAAATTTCACATACCTAATTCTTCACGTAATATGTTTATTTTATATTTTAAATTATTTTTATTTTATATTTTTTATTCACTTTTTTTATAATAATTTAATTGATTCAGCTTTTGTATTTTAATATAATTTTAATGAATCTGTAAATTTTTAAATTTGATAATTTAGTTTGTATAATAAATATATTATTATTAGGTCAATTGATTGAAAAAAATTCAACTGTCATGTCATTTTATATTTTAATTTAGATAAATTAGTCCAACATTTATATTTAATTGTAATTTTAGTTAAATTTTAAAATCAAAATTAAAAATAAGTACTTTAATTATTAAATATACGCTTAACATTTTTTATAGCAAATATTTACCCAATACAGTGAGCCATCCATCTTTATATTTTGAAAACCTGTATGCAAAGGTTTGTCAATGGCTAAAGCAAACCGAATACACAAATAATGAGGAATACCCAAAATGCCATCTTGAGCCAAATCAACATCCAAATATTCTCCAATGAAACTCCCTATCACCACCTGAGCATTCTGTTTGGTCAATTGATTAGGAGGCAACCCAAGTACATGCAACCAGAAAGGTTGAGAAAAAAATGATAACTCTTCAAAAGGAATATCATGAGGCTACTCTCTAATAGCCAACAAATATTTGTATAATAATATAATTTATCCAGAATGTGTACATGGCTTACACATAAACACTTGTGGAGGTCTATTTCAAATCAATTATTCTAAGTTACTTTTGAGGGATTCTTAAACCAATAAATATTTACTTATGGTATAAATATATTCATTGCTCTTATACTATACAAACAAATTTATTTAACAAATCAAATAAAATTTAATATTTAGCAATATTCTAGTGAAAATCGTATTAATTTTCTAACAAAATGGAAAATTCTTTCCAAACATTCCATATATGAATATACGTACTTATTTAGCAATAAAATTTTTAAAGGAAAACAAATTCAAAATATAAAATGCAAAAAAATGATTAAAAAATTTCACTTAATTTATATTCCCTTGTTGACATGTCCTTGAATTTTGAAGTACCCAATAGTTGAAACACTGTAGAACTAGTTTTTTAATAAAATTTCAAGTACCGAATAAATTTATATAATGAGATTTTAATAAAAATTTTAAAATGCAAAAAAAAAAATGATTTATTTTTTTAATTAAAATTTTTAAATATACAAGACATTAAAAAATACAAAAGATATTTTTTTGTAAAATAACCAGAAATTAAATGTATAGACATAATTAATTTATTATATATAATAAAATTATATTAATAATTTTGAATTAAATAGAGTGATGCCTTATTACAAATAATGAAAAAGAGAAGTGAGCATATAATCCTCCATGGATTAGATTTAGAGGACGTACCATATCGAAAATTAAATAATTATTAGTAAGGTCCAAAATATGTGAGAGTGAAACAAAGAAAATGCAGAGGATGTTTTTTCAAAAGCTAAGCGGGTTTTAAGGGCTAAATGAGTTGACATTTCCATCAGCTCTGGCTTTAGCCTTAGCAATAATGAAAATTCTTTTTCTTTCTTCTCAAGCTGAAGCGTCTTTGACCCAAATATGGAAATGGAAAGGTTCCTCTTTTTCTTTTTTTTTCTTTTTTTACCTATAATTTATGCGTAATTTAAGTCTCCTCCCTCACAATTAGGTGTAAACAAATTTATCCATGTTACACATTTTTGCTGATCGAATTGGATGAAAACCAATTCATCCATTTCACCTCAGCCTATCCAACTTGTTTCATCTCTTTCTTAATTTTATTATATTTATTAATATTTTCCTTTATATTTTGATGTTCGCAGCCTCCCCTCCTTTTTGTTTGATAGCAGGGAAAATACCAGTTAATAAGATCCCAATGTGCTGCCACCTGGTGGTTTCCATGGAATACTAACATTTTTATAGATGGAAATAGGAATTTAAGAGTAAAAAGCAATGGATATTGTTCCCTTGGTCTTTGCCATTTCTTTAAAGTATACGTAACTCCAACTCTACACTTGACATATTATAATGATTATTACAGATATCTTAATTTCTGCTCATCAATAGGAGCATGTATGTTGTTGCTCCACTAGGCAAGGGTTTTGGATGTTTTGATGTTGAATGGGTATAGAGCCACCATAGTCAGAGTTCACACTGCTGGACTTGTTCTTGCCTGTCTGTCGCCTACGCGTATCGACACATGTTTAACTTATTGACTGTCATAGTGATGAGGGGGACCATTTTCTTTTTCTTTTTCTTATTCTTTTAGGTCTTTTTAACAAAAATGCACTTACGATTGTTTGGAGTGGATGGTAACCTTAATTTCAGGTGATTCCTCTTTGAATTTTAGTTTTAGGTATATATAATTTTTTAAATAATGAGAAATATATCATATAAAGATTTACTAGCTGTTTGAGGAGGCGGGGAAGGAAGGGGGCTCTATCTCTATCTGTTATTGAAAATTGATACATTTTTAAAGACGTCGTGGTCGTGGGCATGTTGGTTTTACAAACAATGCAATGGAAATGACGATAATAATGATAAAATTATGGATGCAATTACAATCTATGCATGAAGTTTATGGGTGAGATGAGTAGGAAATTACAAAGCTAGCTAGGTCAGCTTTAGTCCAGATTCAATGGCACATCTTAGATATCCACGTTGTAAGTTTGGAATTTTTCATTAATTTAACACCTCCCCCAATCATCCTTCTAGATTGCATTTTTTTATTGCTTATTATAATTCATATTTATCAATTCTCTGAAAAAATAATTAAATTGCAATATTACTTTTTCAATAAACAATTAATTTTGTCAATTTGATTGATTGATGATGTTTCATTATTTTAGTGCTTAAGTGGATTTTCAAGAAGTTTTGATTAATTAGTTAAGGTGTAATCAAGATGATTGCTATTAAAAGTCAGTTGAAGAATTTTAGGTTTGTAATTTTCTATAATTAATTCACTATATATTAGAATTAGATGAAGGTGAGGCATCAGGATCACGTGTGGCCGCCTTCTATTTTGTTTCATTTTAAAGAATTTGGACATTCAACTAATTAATGGATCTTACCTCAACCTATCCTATACTTATTTGGACTTATTCTTACATTATGAAAATCGGATTTTTGCACATGTTATAATTACTGTATTAAAAAAGAAAGACATACGTGTTTAAACAAGGCTTTTTTTTTTTTAAAAAAAAATCTTATCATTAGAAATTAATTTATTGTGTATGATGTAAATTAATTTGGCTGAGAAAGTTGAAAATCTATAGAAACTGCAAAAATCCAGGTTAGTGATAATTCTAAGGGTTTTTTTTTTTTTTTTACTGGAAACTAAAATTTCTTATATAATATGGTCTTGAATCGTTGCTCTTCAATAATATATTTAAAAAACAAAAAAGAAGAGAGAGCAAAACCAAAAGCTGTAAAAACTAAAAAGGGAAAGCTGCCATCATAGGAGGCTTGTGCTATAATAAAATCCTCTCTCTTGCTCTCTGTTTAAATAAATAAATATTTAAAACCCAATATTAAAAATTGTAATGCAAATTGGCATTGTGGTTTGCATATATATGTTATATATATAAAAGAGAAGCCTCCTTAATTAGATAACATATTTTTGTCATTCTTTATTTGAAAAACACTATGCCTATGCCTATGCCTATGCATAGGGCAGCTACACTTTGAAACAATTGAGTTGTTATTGTCAGCAACTTTAATAAGCCATCAATCGTCATATGGTGCGTTTTATATAAATTATGTGACCCTAAAGTTTCAACACCTATCAGTATTACCCTCTCTATTATATATATAAGCCATCATGGAAAACACCATCCCATTGGTGTGCTGTTGCCTTGTTTCTTGTCAACAAAGGATGCTTGTATTTTTCTTTTTAATACTTACTTTCATCACAAATATCTATACCTTCTTAAATCAATTTAAAAAAAAAAAAATATCCAATTGCTGGTTTAACAGTTTCAGTGCGTCAAACCAAATCTCTACCAAGTCAACATCAATTAAAAGATAGATCCATATGTAAAAGATTGTGTTGTATCCAAGTGTATGGCTATAAAATAATCACCTACATTACATGCATATGAATTTAGCAGATTAACAAGGTTGTTAGCTAGCTAGTCAAAACAATTAAGAAAACTAATGGGTTCAAACCCAAGTCAAAGAAGGCTAAAATGTCAACTAGCTAGCAGATGCCTCTAAGTGGGTAAGGCAGGAGTCTGCTCAATAAGCATTAATCTTCGCGGTTTGAATTGATTATAAATTTTATTTAATTAGTTTGCATAACTAGAATTAAGCAATCCCACGAATTTATAGTATTTGCACAGCCACCTAATTTCCTTTGACATTAATTAATAAGCCAAGCCTTTGACTTGTATGTCATATTTATCCACCTACACTATACATGTTCCTGCTCTCTATTTTTCTTTTAATCTTTTTATATAAGGAAAAAATTAATATTAAAACCAGCATTTTTCTTTAATCTTTTAACAGCTTTGATTTTGATTTGTTTTGTGCCTTTTGAAAAAGGGGGAGGGAGGCTGCGCATGTTATTTATAAGCCCAACACTGAGTAAGACACTCAACGTGGGCCTTTACCACCTTAAGAAATGTTCAATTCCTGTATTGAACGTGTTGGACTGTCGTTTTGGTTGAGAAGTTAAAAGGAAACGGCATAACAAAAAATATTATATGATAAATTACATCTGTGGTACCTCAACTGTAAAATTTGTAACAATAAATTAACTAAACTTCAATCTATAACGTAAGCTTCCTCCAACTTTAGTTAAATAAAAAATATAACATAATTTTAATAAAAGGAAATTTAATTTTAAAAAATATAACATAATTTTAATTAAATAGCTTTGCAGATGGAGAATTGTTTTCAGAACTGCTGTTACGGTGCTCATATTTTGCAAAATTGTTACCTTGGATACGTTCGCCCTAGCCTTTTTTATTAAATGCCACCGAGACCGCAGTGGGATGAAGTTTATCCTATGGCGTTTTCAGGTTGTACATGTACGCATACACTTGTAGGCAATCAAATCAAACGGAATACAACAGTAACTTTGTAGCTCAGCCTCAAATGAAGCCATTTGTACATTTTTAATTTTACTGACCAAATCAATGACCAGAGACTAAATATTGCAACCTCAGTCATCAATCTTCCTCTTCCGCGGTGGGAACATAACTCAAGTCTAAACCCTCTGCTGGCATGTCCGACGTCAACGGACCCAAGATCCCATCAGAGCTCAGAGTTAGTCCACTCTGTTAACAAAGGTAAACTTTAGGTTGTTTAACGAATAAATGGTATCTATCACGAACAATTTATCTAATTCATAAACTTCTCATCCCACCCAAAAACAGATAACCAATTACACACGCTTGCCAAAGTAGAACACAAACCTAGTATTAAACGATACATGACTAATGCATGTCCGTAAGTTAGAAAGTTAGATTTCCATCCTATTAAAATTTCTTATTATATCCTACTAAAGACAGGGAGAGAACTATTTTCTGTCTTGTTCTTTTTGGAATAAGTTAATGGTGAGAAATGTGACCGAACAAGTACCTCAGGCTGGAATCTCAGCATGTCAGCGCGAGCCATAGCTTCTGCTTGAGCAATTCTCTGCCTGAACATCTGAGCCATCTCCTCAGCCTATTAAACCAGGAAACAGTGAGAGATAAGATATGTATCAGAAAAAATTAAATCAAAAAAGAGAAAAAAGAAAAATAAAAAATAAAAAAAATAAACACAAGCAATGGGATTTAATTTCAGAGCATCCTCCATCTGAAGTACTTTTAAACTCCAAATATAAGTATAATTTATATGCATGCTACAAAACGATATAATTGCCAATACAGCCAACAATCTGGTAATAGTACTGGTCAATATTCTCAAATTACCTTCTCAAAGACAAGCTTTGGATTGCGAATCATATCACCAGGAGTAGGTTCTAACTTTTTGGTAGAAAGACTTACTCTACCTCTTTCACGGTCATGGCTCAGTATCATGACCTACATAACCAGATGCAGCTAAAACATGTTCAGCTCAATCAAATGTTAGGTCCCTATAAGGTGGCAAAAATAATCAAGAACAACTGACCTTGAGAGTATCACCAGGTTGAAGGACTGTTGCAATATCAGAGACACGATCATGACTAATCTGACTAACATGAAGAAGCCCATTGATTCCACCAATGTCAATGAACGCACCATATGGTTTCAGGCTCTGAACAGTTCCAGTGACCACTGATCCGATGCCTAGCTGTGCCTGACTGTCTGCCATGGCCTTGCGGTTACTGAGCACAAGCCTAGACTGTTCCTCATCAACATCAACAAACTTCAGCGGAAGTTCCTTATCAAGAAGTTCTTCTGCAGTTGATTTCTGATAGAATGCAAGGGAAAGGTTACATGTTGAAATACAGAATAATGTACTGCTCTTCACAGATGAAACAAAATACGATAGAAAAGAAGCTGAAAGGGGAAAAAGCTTATGCTGTTTCTCTTAAATTACAAGAATTGACAAAGCCGATATCAAAATTACATTTATCAAGTTATCTTGCCACCATCTGTAAGTTGCCCTGTATGACCATTCATTAAACCGTTTTTAAGTAAAATCCCCAGGTCCATGCCCACAGAATAGAACTTAACAGAAGGGTTTAGAAAAAGAGCCTGTAAGTTGGGACTGTTAGAATATGGAAACATATTAATATCAGAGTACGAATTTAGCATTGTACAAGCAAGGTGAAGTACCAACCGATGATATCTGAGAGAAAGGGACAAATCCGCGAAGGCCCTCCACTAGAGCAACCACTCCACCTTTGTTAGCACCAACAACCTACATTGTATTCCAAATTTCAAATGGCAGAATTAGAAGACCTAGCAATAGAATGACACCCTCGTCTGCTCCATTTTGTTTAAAGTATCAGATGAGATTTTCACAGCCTACCATCCACCATGAAAGGGGAAAATTGCAGTATATAATGAGGATTATAAATGCATTTCTTATAGATGTGTAAATACTCACCTTACCCTTCACAATAGCATCCTCAGCTTGAAGCTGCCTACACCTTTCCCAGGCAAGGTCATACTGAATTGACCTTAAGCTCAAGACTAAACTATCATCAGCTTCATTTTCACCGATGATAACAAACTCCTCTGTCAATCCAGGGACTATACCAGCTTCTTCTACATGTTTTATCTTGTGAATGCAAGCTTCTTGGATAGGCAAATATGCAGAGGATTTTGCAGTAATATCAACTAATGCACCATTCGCATCAGTCATGAACACAGTGCCCTTGACCTGTTTCAGGAATAAACCACAAGGATCCTCAAAATATGCTAGGGTTACAGAGAAGTCCATATATTTTCAGTTTATTAACAAAAAAAAAAAAACAAAGAGAGGAAAGAAAAAAAACAATCGTAAATAAAATTTTCCAGCTTTAATGCCAAATTCACTAATAAAGGTCAGTGAAAACCTACGAACACATACACACTCCATTGAAGCCCATTCCTTGTAACAAACTAACATTCCCAGTAATTGTCCAGGATCCATAAAAATAAATAAATAAATCTGAAAATTCGCAAGATACCGACTATTAGAACAGCAATTAAAGCATATTCCGTAGATTCAGATACATTTCCCTATAAAATTCAGTTATCCCAGCCCAATTTGAAGTCATAATAAGAAAACAAGTGTTGTTGACTAACCGTGGTACCAATCTCGGAATTGAAGTCATACTTATCGAGAGCGGTGTGAAAGTCTTCGAGGGTGAAGGAAACGCCTTCCATAGGGGCAGTACGGCAGCGCTCGTAAGCTTCTTCGAAGAGCTGTTTGAGCTTTTGCCTCTCCTTGGTCTGGGCATTTGATATTGCCACCGCAGATACTACAAAAGACGACTTTCTGAGCTTGGGAGAAGATAATAGGGAAGCTCGATTGGCGAGGCGAGAAGTTGAGAGAGGTGTGCATCTGAGGCCTGTGAATTGCTGAGCGAACGACGCCATCTCTCTTTGCGCTTTGGTTTCACTCGTCTGTGTTTGTTTTTGGCTAATACTTTTTCTTTCAATGTGGCTTGCAGGCCAGGATAAGGCAAAGTTCGTTCGAGATTGAGAGCGAGCGAGAGAGCGCTAGCCCAAAAAAATAAAAAATAAAATAAAATAACTATCTGATCCTTATATTATAATAAATTAATTATTTAGTTTTCATATTTTAAATAATATATTAAATTCCGACACATTTTTATATTTTTATTTTTTGCTGTCTTAATGTGTTTATTTACATCTATGAAATTTTAGTGTTGTTAACATCTGTTGATTTCTTGACTAGCAATTAAATTTACAAAATGAACAGAAGTAGATTTTTTGTTGTTGTTGTTGTTGAAACAGAACTAAATTTAAGTTTTAACATATTTGAATATTCTTTGGAAAATAGTCAGTAATGAATCTTTTAAAAAAGGAAAAAGAAAAAGTAATAGTTTCATAACTTATGAATGTAGAGTGGTCCGAATTTATTGGAGAGAGAAAATAAATAATATTTAAAAATATTTATCTAAATTTAATTTATTGTGAATTTTAAGAAATTTTTAAATCATAAATAAATAAATTCATTAAAAAAATAAATAAAATTCACTTTTAATATCTTAAAATTTTATAATAGACCAAGTTCAGTATAAAAATTTTCCAAATAATATTATATCGAATGAATAAAGTTTATCTATTATTGTGAAATTTCTGAAAAGAAAGTCTATATACGAAAGGATTGAGATTAGAGGCTTAAAAGATAGAAGGAAGAAGTAGTTGGAGTATTAGTTTCCACCAAGTATTGGGCCAGATCTCTTACTAACATAATATCAAGTCAGTTTTATACCCACCCAGATCAAGCCTCGAATTCGTTTTTCCTTTTATTATTTTTTTTAATGCTAAATATTTTTATTCATAACTAGCCTTTTCTTTTAAAGGTGTTACATTATTCGTACTTGTCACATAAAATATATTTTATTTTTATTAAATTCTTCTAGAACTATAATATACTCATTTTTAATAATTAAATTATATAAATAGTATAATTAAAAATATGTTAAGATTAATAATTAAATAAATAAAAAAAATTATTTGTGAAACATATCATCATTTTTATTATTTTTCAATTGCAATCTAACAATTCAATATTATTTTTAATTATTTTTTTTAGAATTATCTAACATTAATTTGGATGTATTAATTATTTAAAAGTTTTTAATATTGCTGTATATATACATTTTAATATTCAATAATATTTTAATATCATCTAAAGCCAAAAAGCAGCACCTATCATGGGACTTGATGCCACCCGAAATACGGAGTGGAGCTTTGCAAGTTTTTCAGGACTTGCAACTTGGACTTGGCTCCTAGCTTGTACAAGTGTTGAGAGATTAAAATTATAATTGCTGCAACAAAATAATAAGCTTAGTCAAATTCTAGGTTTAGATTTGTTGGTTTCCATATATAGATATTTATACGTACCTCTCAATCATGCAGTAAGCAATAAGGGTGTCCTGAGAAAGCAAGCTTTTTCTAGTGTATAAAGTTTCCTTAACCTCATGTACACTTGTTGCTTCAACATCACCAGTATATACGTGACCAAGTATTTTTGGTATCAAAGCTGAAAATGACTCTGCTTTAAAAAAGTTAATTTTTTATTTGATTGCAATTGGAATCATTTACTTTGTACATGACACCAAACATATGATACTATTTTTATTTCTTTTCATAAATGATTTCTCTGTGCATTATGTACTTTCGTGTTGAATTACATCTCTTTTTTTTTTTTTTTAAAAAAAAATTTCAATGCTATCACTTCTTTATGTATTTATTCATTCTGGCTTTTTTGTCAGAGTAAATAACTTATTATTCTTTTTGAATTTGTCCTCTTATATACGTATATATCAAAATTCTTCTTTTTTGTGATTCTATTGAGCACTAACTAATAAGGACTAGTACGCAAAAAATTGAATGTTTTTTGTTGCTTTATTTTTTTATGTTTTATTATAATTTTTTAATTAAATAGAGATACAAGGAATCCATAATGAAACCATGGTTGAAATTGGAACTCTTTGACACTTTTTTTTCTATTTACTACATAATCAACTAGGTACCACTTTTTGCTTACTGTCCGATATAGTCATTATAAGTAAAATTCCAAGTGGTAAATCTTCAGCCTCGGTTAAGAAAATAAGGCTTTATCCTTTATTTTCCCAAAATGACATGTGAATCAAATCCTTTCATGTAAAATGTGGAAATTAACCTAATTATGCTCGACTCATTTTAATGGCCGAAAGATTTTACATATATATATATTCCACTGACAACAAGGATATAGCCACTTTGCATGAGACCTTATCATCCCCAGCTGATAAATTCGGTCCACTTGGATCAAAAGCCCACGTAACCTAAAGTTGCCCCACCTTTACTGTGTCAAATCCCGAAACCACCATGTGTAACCTTCCACAGAAACTACAATCTCCCTCTGCTCGCCACGTTTCAAATTCTAAATCAATGTTCAAGAAATTAACTATGCAATTATTCCCCTTTTCACCA
This sequence comes from Manihot esculenta, assembly GCF_001659605.2. Taxonomy (NCBI): domain Eukaryota; kingdom Viridiplantae; phylum Streptophyta; class Magnoliopsida; order Malpighiales; family Euphorbiaceae; genus Manihot; species Manihot esculenta. The sequence goes on along the minus strand of NC_035175.2, from coordinate 208,676 downwards.
TCAAAATACCACCACCACTACCTTTCCATGCTTATATATAGAGGCACCCGCTACACCCAACATCTCATACACAACTTTGTTGCCTTTGCTCTTAAGTCTGTATCTTCTGCTTTTGTTCTTGAGACTGTATCCTCTTTCTTCATCTTTAAAAGATGTCGCGTAACACAATCGTGGACCCCAAAACCAGAGCTTACGTGACTTTTTTGGCTGGCAATGGGGATTATGTGAAGGGCGTGGTAGGCTTAGCCAAGGGTTTAAGGAAGGCAAAAACTGCATACCCTCTTGTGGTTGCTGTTTTGCCGGACGTCCCTGAGGAGCACCGCCATATTCTTGAATCTCAAGGCTGTATTGTCCGTGAGATTGAGCCGGTGTACCCACCGGAGAACCAGACCCAGTTTGCCATGGCTTATTATGTCATTAATTACTCAAAGCTGCGTATTTGGGAGGTAATTAGCGTTCATAAATCTTATCAGATGCATGTTTCTTGTTTATGTCACTATTGGCAGGATTGAGGTGTGCTATTGGCCATGCACTTAGTGCACGTGTGCTACTCGTGGTAGGTCTAGTCTCCACGTGTGATCTTTCATAGCGTAAATCACCCCATCATTTTGTGCTTATGTTACTACAAAGAGGATTTAGCTAGAAAGCTAATCTTGGAAAGAAAATCGGGCCAGCTATTATATATGCGTGTATGATAGATCACGAAGGGATTTGATGATATATAAATTTGTATGGTTGCAGTTTGTTGAGTATGAAAAGATGATATACTTGGATGGAGATATTCAAGTGTTTGAGAATATCGACCACCTATTCGATTCACCAAATGGGTATTTCTATGCTGTGATGGACTGTTTCTGCGAGTATAATTGGAGGTTCTCTCCACAGTACAAGATAGGATACTGCCAACAGTGCCCAGAAAGGGTTCAATGGCCAAAGGAGATGGGCTCTCCACCTCCTCCCTACTTCAACGCTGGAATGTTTGTGTTTGAGCCTGAGCTTTTGACCTACTCTCATCTCTTGGACACCCTCAAAGACACCCCTCCAACTTCATTTGCCGAGCAGGTACTATTTTTGCTCCATCCAGTTAATTAAACGCGTGTGTGTATATATACGTATCTATGTATAACCTGAGATATTTGTTGATGAATTGAATCTAATAATATTTGGGGTTCTATTTGAAGGACTTTCTGAACGTGTTCTTCAAGGATGTGTACAAGCCAATTCCTCCAGTGTACAACCTTGTTTTGGCAATGCTTTGGCGTCACCCTGAAAATGTGGAGTTCGACAAAGTCAAGGTTGTCCATTATTGTGCAGATGTAAGTGATGGAATTAGAGAGAATGAATTAATTGGAAGTGTACAAATAACTGAATTGAATATGATTTCTTGCTGAAATTAAAATTCGCTGTAGGGTGCAAAGCCATGGAGGTACACTGGGAAAGAAGTGAACATGGAGAGAGAGGACATAAAGCTGCTGGTGAAGAAATGGTGGGATATATATGAGGATGAATCATTGGACTACAAGAATGCTGTGCCTGCTGATCATGGAAAACTTGGATCCATAATTGCAGCAATGACTGAGGACGAAGTGGTTCACCAGAGGAATGCTCCATCTGCGGCTTAATAAATAAATATTTCAATGATTCTATAAGCAGGGGGTGATATTAATTACGGATAAATCAACTTTATTATATATATTATATATAGACAAGTATTGGCCTTTCTTTTTATTAATTGTTGAGCAGTAGAATGAGTGAAGGTGTGCTCTGAGTCGAGAAGGAGGGACAACGTTGGCAATGTCAAAAATATATATACTTAATATAATTTTATTAAAATTTTTAATTTAATTAGATTATTATATTGATGTGGTTTATTTGAACTAAAATTATTAAAAACTTTTATCAACATTTACCTAAATCGTTAACTATTTATAGTAACTTTTCATCCTATTAAATTAAAATCTTATTTTAATTCAAAATAAAATCTAAAAAACTAACTAAAACAACAAAAAAAAAAATTATATTTAACAAAATCATATAAAAAATGAAATCTTTTGTAAGTTCTAATAAGAGAGCTGTTATTAAATTAATTTATCGTCGCTAAAACATTAGTTGTATCATCAAAATCTCTAAAAACGAATTATTTGTCCTTAACAATTTTTAGAATTGATATATTTTTTTTATAAACTAAATTCTTACAATATTTATTTTTTTAATATTATTATTTTAAAATAATTTTAACATATTAATTTTTATTTATAATAATTAAAATTCTAATATTACTATAAAGAATTAGTTAGAATCACTAAAATAACTAAATATTAACTTTTTTTAATTAGAGTAAAACTTTACAAATAATTAATAAGCTTTCATTGTGTTAAACTAAAAATAAAATAATTAATAATAAAAATATATATACTAAAAAATTAATTCAATTATATGTTGGAAGTGAAACTCAGAATTACCCGCTGACTCGAAGGTGCCTTGCCCCTCGTCTCTACTCATGATTGATGGCCAACATCTAACACCTAGCTTGTTTTGAGCGCGAGGGAAATTCTTTCTTAAATCTCGTGGTTTGGCTTTCCAACTCCGACAAAGTAAGTCGAGGTTTCATCTTCTTCTTGGCAATCAGTCTGTTACAATGTTTTACCATTTGCTATTTCTCCACTTTCCATGCTTCTGATTATTTGTTGGTATTTGGAAGAAATTACCTAACAATGCAACTTGCCATTAGGTGTTAAGTATCACGCTCTTCATTTTGCCTCTTTCCCCCTTTTTGGTTTAATTGCCCAATGTAATGGGCTTTCTATTTCAGCTTTACCCTGACTGCCTTCGAAGGCTAAATATATTGGTCATAAGGTAAAACAATCATCCCCCCCCCCCCCCCCCCCCTTTTATTATCAATTTTTGGTATTTAATGCAATTAATTAGCCTTTTTTATATAATTTTAATTGAATATTGATTGTCATAATTTTAATTATGTTCCTCAGATAATCTTAAGTTCTTTTGCCTGCTTAGTTTGGTGCTTTAGGTGATAAAAGGATTGCAACAGTATAGTTACGGATCAGATATATGGCCATCGAAATTTGCTTAAACTGTATTACATTTCATAAATTTAACTATGCTTTCCTTTCAAGGAAAGAAAAAGTTATTCAATTATTTTATTCCCTGAGGTGCTTTTCCAAGATTAAGTCAAGTCTTAGCTCTTAGTTGCTCTATGATAAATATCAGAGAATAAATATACACTTTACATAATTAAAAAAGATTACTTAATTATAGGTTAATCGATAGACCTTATAATTTATATATAAACACAATTATTTCAATGGACAACATATACAAATTGTCCAATTGTTCTTTATCTTGTTACATGATTCAGAGTATTTAGGTTTATAAGTCTTCTGTTTTTTAGTTTTTCGATAGAGAAACTGTTTACTTAGGTGACCGGAATCTAGTGCCCGTTTGGTCTCACCTCCAGCTTCCTAAGGAATGTAGGCGTGTTTCCCGCTATTTTCTGAAGTCCGACAATCATTCTGTCAAAGAGTGGATTTTCATGTGCCGTTTGAAGGTTCGGGTCTATCTGTCACGCGCTGGCATGTAGAGGAGCATGGCGCTTCCGGCAAGCCTTTGATTCCTATTACAAGGTCGCCTCGTGGTTTCCGTCCAGTCTCCGACAGCAGATCTATCATTGGACACTGTTGTAGTTGGGTTTCTCCTTTATTGTGACTGAGCATATTCTAGATCCTCCATTTCTTATTTGTGTTTAAGCTTTTTAAGGTTGGGTGCAGTATTTTAATGCCTAATTTCATGTTCTGAGGTGGTATGTGAAGTGAATCAGTATTCTTTCCTAGGTTTTTGTTGAAATAGCTTCTGATAGTAAGACTCATATTACTAAAATCATTCCAACGTTTACCAAAAGTACAAAACATAAGTTGAAAGGGTTCACTCTAGTAGTTGTATTGTTGAGATAGGTAAACTTGCCTTATCTCCTCTTCACACATGGGTCATTCATTATGGTGTCACGGATTACATTACAAATAATCCTCATATTTTTGTCAGCTTTCGATTTCATACAGCATCTTCTCATGTTATTATAGCTGATGGGTCAAACTATAATATTGAGGGTTCTGGAACTATTAAACCGACTCATTCTGTTACTCTATCATCTATGCTAAGCATACCTAATTTTACTTTTAATTTGATCTCTGTCAGTAAACTTATCAAAAACCTAAATTGTTGTGTCTTATTTTTCCCTGATCATTATCTTATTCAGAATCTTGTGACGAAGCAGATTATTGGTAAAGAATATGTGTCTAAAGGTATATATATTTTGGATGCATGGGTGTCTCGGTCTATTGCATGTTCCAGTGCAGTGTCTTTGTTCAAAGCACATTGTCGATTGAGATATCTTTCTTTACCAGCTTTGAAGAAGTTATGCCCTCAATTTCACAAGGTATCTTCACTAGAGTGTGAGTCTATGTCATTTTTGTAAAATATTATTGAAACTCTTTAAGTCCTAAGATCAATAAACTATTAGTGTATTTGCCCTAAGCCATTATTTTGGACCTTTTTGTATGTCATTTTAGTTATTAATAAAAGATGTTTTATTATCATTATTATTTATTTGCATGTTACATAATAATGATTAACATCTCTGACTACTTATTATTATGTTGATAATAATAAAATATAACTAGTATGGTTATTGATTGATAATCATGAGATGATTATGTATATGTTGATATAATTCAATAGTCATAGATACTTATTAGAGAATAAAGTATTGGATGGACCCGCACTGAGATCACTATATGGGTTATTGTCATAAGTGAATCTCAAAATAGTTATGTCTTAATCCTTTGACTTGAGATTGTCATAGTTTCCAACATAAGGACTGTTATGTTTTAACATAAGGACTGTTATGTTTTAACATAACCAAATATTGTCTTTAATCGGACAATCATAAAGGTTATGATTGAGCATAATAGAAATTATGTAGAGGATTAGAATATCCTAAAGTACCTTAGAAGGACTAAGGATGCATTCCTAGTTTATGGAGGTTTGGAAGACGAGCTAGTTGTAAAAGGTTACAAAGATGCTAGTTTCCAAACCGACATAGATGACTTCAGATTGCAGTTAGGACTTGTATTCACTTTAAATAGTGGAGCTATTAGTTGAAAAAGTTCCAAGCAGAGCACTGTAGCAGATTCTACAACAGAAGCTGAGTATATAGCAGCATCAAATGCAGCTAAGGAGGCAGTCTGGTTGAAGAAATTCATATTAGAGTTGGGAGTGGTTCCCAGCAGATCTCATCAGAGATCTAAACATATACTCAAGCGATATCATCTTATTCGAGAGATCATTGATAGAGGAGATATCAAAATATGCAAAGTAGACACAAATGACAACATTGCAGATCCACTGACCAAGCCTCTCTCACAAGTCAAGCACGATCAGCACACTAGGTCTATGGGTATTAGATATTTGTATGATTAGGCCTAGTGCAAGTGGGAGATTGTTAGTGTATTTGCCCTAGGCCATTATCTTGGACCTTTTTGTATGTCATTTTAGTTATTAATAAAAGAGATTTTATTATCATTATTATTTATTTGTATGTTACATAATAATGATTAACATCCCTGGTTACTTATTATTATGTTGATAATAATAAAATATAACTAGTATGATTATTGATTGATAATCATGAGATGATTATGTATATGTTGATATAATTCAATAATCATAGATACTTGTTAGAGAACAAAGTATTGGATGGATCCGCACTGAGATCACTACATGGGTTATTGTCATAAGTGAATCTCAAAGTAGTTATGTCTTAATCCTTTGACTTGAGATTGTCATAGTTTCCAACATAAGGACTGTTATGTTTTAACATAATCAAACATTGTCTTTAATCGGACAATCATAAAGGTTATGCTTGAGCATAATAGAAATTATGTAGAGGATATTGAACAATCAAGATAGAATTTATCCCTCTCTTTGAGAGAGATATCTTCTGGGCCCCTCGATAAGTGAGACTGAGAAATGCATTGCCGTGCTCAAATGAATTGATAGTGTGATCAATATCATTTGAATTTATCAGTCTACTTAGAGATCGATAAATAATAAGTTTAAACATTATAAGTTTGATATTGACCATGACTTATATTCAAACTAAATATCATGTGATAAAGGGATTAATACATGTTCTATTTATTAGGTTTTATCGGACTATCGATCCTCATATTAGTTGGGTAGTCATAATATCTTGTTAGAGGCCGCTTATGATTTATGGGTATTGTGGGACTGGGCCTATTGCCAATTAATGTGAGCCTATTGGGTCACACACAAGAACGTTATTGATGTGCTATGTTAATGGGCTAAAAGCCCATTAGAATAATTAACAATAATAAAGTGTTATTATTATTAATATTAATTATTTATTATTCTAAGATAATAATATTTAAAAGGATATGCAGTCTATCTGTAACTGTTACAGATAAAGAACTCTATCACATAAGATAGATGAGTATCTGCGAGATTGTGGTAGTTGGTTATGAACACAACTCTATCATATAAGATATTTGAGTATTTGTGAGATTGTGGCAGTTGGTTATGAACACAACTCTATCATATAAGATATTTGAGTATCTGTGAGATCGTGATAGTGGGTTCTGAACACAACTCTTTTACGAAAAGAGTTGTAGAAAAATAAAAAGACTGAAACATATAAAAACTCATTCTACGAATTGTGGAGTTAACGTTTTTTAGAAAATTCGGTCTAACAGTTGCAGATTGTGGAGCACATAGCTTATCCATTAGTGTGAGCTAGCACTCCAGAAGGATAAGAGACATTCGTGTGGATACCATAGCTGGTGTTCGTTGAAAAGCAGCACTTTGAGTCTGCGATTGTATCTTCTCGTCAAGTCTAACAGGTTAGTAGCTATCATTCCTTTCGAATTAAACAAAGTACACAGATCCCGAGAAGGAAAACAGAGATTTTTATTTTTCCACTGCGTATTTGGGTTGCAGTAAATCTTTGGATTTCCTAACAGTGGTATTAGAGTCTGGTTGTGCTCTTCGTTTAAGTCGAATATACCATGTTTGATGTGTTATATGTGATATAAGTTTGCTAGAATGGCATGGTAATTAAACCGTATATGTAATGACTCGAAAACCGGACCGTTACCGGCACTAGGATTCAGATCGACTTAAGGTCACCGGAACACGTAGCAAGCCTACTATGCATCCTGTGTACTTGATAAAATCCCATACATGATCATACATCTTCATAAAAATTTTAAACTTTTCTTTCACCAAGCTTGACCTGTGCATACATCATATCTATAAACATAAAAACCCCATACTAGAGCCCTCATCAAATGCTCTAGTTGGGTCAACATTTCATACATCAAGCCTGGTTCCTCATATCTCATCATTAGAAACATTAACATAAAGATCATGTACAAAAAGGGATTACAATCTATCAATAGGGCCAAGCACAATACTATCTTCAATACATTACATGTCCACCACTAATCTATTACGTAGACTAACCTTGCTGACTTTCCCATAGCTACCTGTGCTCCTGCAAACCTGGGGGTTAGAGGAAAGGGGTGAGCTATAAAAGCCCAGTGAGTAGAACAGTGAAAATAATTTAATAAACATATGCTTTCATGGAATGCATCACAATACAAACAATTCACATCACGGATGGACTGACCCAAAAATTCCTCTACTCTGTGTCCGGCCCTCGGTGGAGCTCCTCAGGACTTTTATTACATAACATAAGCTGTGTGCCAGGGGCGTAGTGCAGGCCACACCTGGTCTTTCCTATACTGATCAAGCATAATTTAGCCACATTTTTAGTATATTTATTACTATTTAATTACACATTTTTCTAGCTTAATTTATGTTTTTGTTATATTTTTGTAGAAAAAGAAGAAAATGGAAAGTTGGAGAAAAAGTGAAGAAAAAGCTGAAAAAGTGATTGGGTCAAAGTGATTTGGCCAAAACACTGCCCAGATCAAGCTGAAGCAGAAACCTGGAGGCAACAGTCAGAAGTGATTTGGGCAAGCGATCTGCCAAATCACCGCCCAAATCACTCGCAGAGACAGAAAGCTAAAAACTGGACTGACTCACGGAAAAGCGATTGGGGCAAGTGATCTGCCCAAATCACTGCCCCAATCACACTGACAGCAGAAATAGACAGCAGAGGCGGGAAAAGTGCAGGGAACCGAAATTCGAATTTTGAGAAGCCCAAATCCAACTCAATCACTGCCAACAAAATTCCAAGAGCCACGAAAGAGTTTCTCACCTAAGGAATTCCATTTGCAATTAAATTCAACATCAAAAGAGAAATCAAAAACCAAATCAAAAAGGGATTTCAAAACCCTAGATGGATGGGATTCTTCAGCTATAAAAGAGCAGCCTCCAAACCAGCAAGGGGACATCATCTCAGCATCCTCTCCTCCTCGGGAATTCTGCAGAAATACAGCAGAACTTACTTTCTTCTTTTCTTCTCTTCTTTTGTGTATTTTTGTCCACCATTAGTGGCTAAAACAATTCATTTCTAGTTGAAGTTGGAAAATTCAGATTTGTGATGAATTGAGAGATTTAAATCTCCATTGTTAAACTTCTATTTATTTTCAATATTTATGCAATTTGATCTTTCTATAATTGTTGCTTTGCTTTTAGAATCAATTTAGGCCTATTGCTTTTAATTGCTTGAGTAACAATTGTTTGAATAATTTAGGTCCGTAATTGCTTAGATTATTTAAACACACATTTAATCAAGTTGCATAATCTAAACTTGACCACGCGGTTGGCAAGGTTAGAACTAGGTTTCTCTAAGTCTTAATGCAGTTAACAGTTGTTCGATGCTAAAAGCCCCAAGGACGTTCCTTGGCAACTTGTTAACTAGTGTTTGATTAGCGAACGTTTCCTAATCATACTAGAACTAAGGAGGAATTTGGATTGTGAGAAGCGTCTTCCACATCCTAAACTAATTTATTGAAATAAATAGGAGTGTTAAAGAATCAATGATCAATTCTAAACAATCTGAAATAGATCCATACTTCAACTAGAAGCTTTTCTCTTATTGATTTACTCATCTTTAAATTATTTGCTTTCTATTGTTAATTAGTTTTAGTACATCTTCAAAACAAAACCCCCTTTTTATTTTTGTTATTTACTTGCCTTAGTCATTATTAGGAAGATATTTGGTGTCAAATCCCTGTGGTTCAACCCTATTGCCACTATCTGCAAATTTATTTGTTGATTGATAATAGGTTTATTTTTTACGGTTTCGACAACCGCTATCATGTACTCTATGCCAGGGGCATAGAATGACATCCCTGGTCTTTCATTACATAACATAACATCTAGAGGGCTAATGGATCATCATGTTGTCCATCCACATCAACAACCAATTATGCAATGCGGCATATTCGTGAGATCTAATGCAACCAACCTATTACATATATATGATGCATGAACATGCTTAAAACATTTGATTTCTCGAAATAAAAGATTAGTTTAGTTCTACTCACCTCTGGCTGATTCTGAACTAACTCTGAAGCAGCTATCTCACTGCTGATCACCTCGGTTCCTCAGGTCTGATCTTACACAGGTAGACTCAAATGAGGGACCAAACATACTCTAACATGACTCTAAAAAACTCCCCAAAAACCCCCTAAAACATCACAAAACATGCATAGAAAACGAGCAAAGAAAGGCTGGGCAGGGGACTTTCGGCGACCGAAGGTCCCTTCCAGATCCGAAAGTCATGCACTTTCGGAAGCAGGTTCGGCGGCCGAAGGTTCTCCCCAGATCCGAAAGTCAGGAACTTTCGAGGGCAGGTTCGGCGGTCGAAACCCCTTCACAGATCCGAAAGCCCAGCCTTCGGGGGCATGTTAGGCGGCCAAAAGGCTGCCTCCCATGCAGGTTCGGCGGCCGAACCTGGTTCCCTCCGAACGGCAGGTCCGAATCTGTCACAAGTATTTCCAACCCCAAAACTCTCAAATCCTCACACCCAACAACTAAAAACATGCATACTCTCTCCCACAAGCATAAGGGGTAAAAACTAATCTAAACCCCCAACAAACATCAACACAAACAACACAAGGCATGCATTCATCATAAAACCAACACAAACCCTAACATTTTACAACTAGCCTAAACATGCATCAAAACCCTCAACCCCTTCTTAAAACTTACTTAAAACATAAAAGAAGGTGAGGATCTACGCTTACCTCTTGAAGATCGAGAGGAGAGGTGATCCAAACTAGGAGAGGTGATCCAAACTTGGAGATTGGGAGAAATCGAGCTCCGGGGGTCTCCAAGCTTCAAAACTTTGATCTTAGCTTAAAATCTTCAAAAACAAGATAGAAACTCATAAAAATCATGAGAGACTTAAAGGAAAAACACAAGATCGACAAGGGGTGGCGGAGACTCACCTTGCCCGGAAATGGAGAGAGAAAACTCACCCATTTTTGGACAGGGGGCCCTTTATAAGTGGCTGGCCAAACCACCTTCGGGGGCCAGAAGTGCCTCCGCATCCGCTCCATATTCGGCGGCCGAACATGAGGTTCGGCGGCCGAACCTAGGTTTTTTCCTCAAGCTCTTTTCTTTTTCATTTTTAAAACTTTAACTCAAAAACTTAGTATTAAAACCATAAAAAGCATTTTGTAAAAACATATTTTACCCTTCTAGAGGTCTCGGCATCCGAGATTATGGATTCCAACTGAGATTTCGTCGGAAGGTTAGAATTTCGATACCGGAGTCTAGCCGGGTATTACAATATAGTTCGTTTTACATATGATGTCAAAAATGATAGATTTATATGTGATATGAATCCATGATATCTGTAGACTTTATGTGAAAATCGTTTTCACAAAGTATACACACACATATACATTACTGTTGTTTATTAATATGATTAATAAACGATGGTATCATTTTCTGTATAGTCAGGATTGTTTGATATGATCAAACAAATACTGATAAGATCAGTAAAATCAATCTGACTGATATGCAGAATAGCGGGACCGCTGTGTGCCTAGCGCCTTAGATATCGTTCCCGCAACAAAATAAACTTTAAGATAATAAGTTTATAACATGTTTGTATGAAATATGTTGTGATTATGTGGAGTCTTGGCATGGTGCATAGCATGGCCTTATTAACCTATGAGATTGGTTTTTATGGGATGTAATTTTTAAATACGGCCTGCATGTCGTTTATTTTAATGTAATCGTATAGGCTTCTTTACATTTTGTAAATGGAGATCCACAAGATGGAGGAGTCAAGACTCATGCTTCCATGGTGATGGTGGAGTTGCTTCTAATGACGAGTAGATTCCATAGTGTGGACAAGCAAGCTCAAGATATAAAGTCATGTTCTATTGCAACTGATGTAATAGGATTACATCTAGGTTGCCCCTTATGATCTTCATATTGGCTTGTGAAGGTCATTTTAGATTTTGGCCATGCTATGTCACGTTTACATATTCTGTCATATATTAGTATGTGATGCTATGCATGATAGTTTATATATATGTATGCATATAGGATGCTATGATATATATAATTGCAAGACAACATAATTAAAATTGAAAGTTTAACCCTCACTCTAAAATTTTAAGTTTAATGCCACCCATGTATTAAATACCTATCAAGACTAAGATCATCAAAATGCAGGTTTTGTCAAAGCAAAGTGTTTAGGTTATCTTAGTAAGATACGATGAGTAATAGTTACTCATTTATTTAATTTTGGTTGGGCTTAATTAGGCTATCAAAACGGTTTTGGGCCTAAGGCATTAGATGGGGTATAACATGCATTTGACATATGATGTCAACATCTCATAATCTAAGAGTTACATTAGATGTAATTGGTAAGGAGTTACCTATCTAAATAACTTAATTCTAAGCGTTATGCCAAAGCTGACTTGAAATTATGTGAAATATGGATCTTAGCCTACTAAAATATTATTATTGTAATAATTCTTTTTGAGAGTTGTATTTTAGTGGGAGATTATTATCACCTCAATATTAATTTACTAAATTGATTAAATTTGCATATTTTGTAGATCATTATGGCTGCTAATAACAATTCCACTTTATCACTGCAATCCATCCTTGAGAAGGATAAACTGAAAGAAAATGGGACTAATTTTGTTGACTGGTTTAAAAACTTGAGAATTGTTCTCAAGCAAGAGAAAAAGTCTTATGTGCTTGATGAAACTATCCCTGAACCACCTCCTGTTGATGCTACTAATACTATTAAGAACAAGCATAAGAAGCATATGGATGATTCTAATGACATTAGATGTCTTATGTTGACAACTATGTGCCCAGAACTTTAGAAAGATCTGGAGCACCTTGAGGCTTATGAGATGAATGTTCATCTCAAACAAGCTTTCCAATAGCAAGCAAGGCAGGATAGGTATAAAACTACCATTGCATTGCATGATTGTAAAATGGCTGAAGGTGAATCAGTTAGTGCTCATGTTTTGAAAATGAAAGGCTACATTGATCACCTTGCTAGGCTTGGCTATCCTCTGAGTTTAGAACTCTCCACGAATTTAATCCTACATTCTTTACCTGGCAGTTTTTCTCAATTTGTCATGAACTATAACATGAACAACATGAAGAAATCCATTCCTGAGCTGCATGGGATGCTAAAAATAGTTGAGGTAAATGTCAAGAAAAGGTCTACCCAAATTTTGAATGTCAATAAGGGTAAGCCCACGAAAAATAAGGGGAAGTCCAAGTCTAAAGGTGGTAATGGGTCTAAGGGATGAGGCAAGCTTAAACCGCAAGTCAAGGCAAAAGTTCCTAAGGAAATAGTTTCTAAAGAAGGAATTTGCTTCCATTGCAAGGAACCAGGGCATTGAAAGAGAAATTGCAAACTCTTTTTGGATGAGTGCAAGAAGAAGAAGAGTAGTGAGACTATGACTTCAGGTATTTATATTATAGATATTAATTTATCTATTTCTACTTCATGGGTATTAGATGCCGGATGTGGTTCTCACATTTGTACAAATGTGCAGGGTCTCAAAAGGAGTAGAAAACTGAAAAAGGGCGATGTGGACCTACGTGTAGGCAATGGAGCAAGAGTTGCTGCTTTAGCCGTAGGGATTTATGAACTTGTTTTGCCCAATGGGCTTTTGTTAATTTTGAACAATTGCTTTTATGTTCCTACTTTGAGTAGGAATATTATTTTAGTTTCTGTCTTGGACGATGAAGGTTTTTCATTTTTTATTAAGAATAAGAAATGCTCCATTTATAATAAAGATTTGCTTTATTGTATTGCAAATTCTTATGATGGCCTTTATGTCCTTAATCTAGATGATTCTAGAGACAACAATATCTATAACATAACTTCTAAGAAAACTAAGCCAAATGAGTTAAACCCAACATATTTATGGCATTGTCGTCTTAGCCATATAAATGAGAATCGCATATCTAAGCTCTATAAGAATGGTTTATTAGATTCATTTGATTTTGAATCATTTGAAAATTGTGAATCTTGTCTGCTTGGTAAGATGACAAAGGGTGTAATACCCGGCTAGACTCTGGTATCGGAATTCCTACCGTCTGGTGGAATCTCGGATGTCGGAAACCTCTAGAAGGGTAAAAGCATGTTTTCATAAATGTTTTAATGTATCTTATGGTTTTAAGTAAAAAGGAAATTGAGTTTTAAATGAAAATGACCAAGGAGACATTTCCAGGTTCGGCCGCCGAACGTGGGATGGTTTAGGGGGGCAAGTTAGGCTTCCGAAAGTTTCAAAGGTTCGGCCGCCGAACCTCATGTTCAGCCGCCGAACTTGCATGAATTTTGGAGGTACTTTAGGCTACGGAAAGGTGGTCTGCCAGCCCCTATATAAGAGCTCCATGGTCAAAACGGGCGAGTTTTCTCCCCATTTTAGGCCACGGTGAGTTCTTGCTCTCCCATGGTTCATTTTAGATGTTTTTCCTTCGATCTTTCATGTTTTAACAAGTTTTATGTTGATTTGAAGATATTTGAACAAAAGAGCGAGTTTTAGAAGCTTGGAGACCAAAGAGTTGAGATCTCTCCCATTTCCAAGTTGGATCGTCTCTCCTCTCGTTCTTCAAGAGGTAAGAGTAGATCCATAGTTCCTTTAATGTTTTAAGTAAGTTTTATGAAGTTTCTTGGGGTAGAAATGCATGTGTAGGTTTATGTGGAGTTTATGGGTTTACTGTGCGTTTATGAACAATGTATGTTGGATATGCATGATTGAATGAGTTGGGAGGCGTTTATGCATGTTGAGCTGAGTTTCTGCCCTTTTGGGAAGAACTCAGGTTCGGCAGCCGAAGGCTCTTTCGGCCGCCGAACCTGCCTTTGGTAGCATGAATCGGCTGCCGAACCCTGCCCCCGAAAGTGGACTTTCGGCTCTGGAAGGGAGTTTCGGCCGCCGAAGGTGCCACCGAACATGCATGAGTTTCGTCTCTGGAGGGAACCTTCGGCCGCCGAAAGTACCGCTGAAGGTGCATGACTTTCGGCTCTGGAGGGCCTTTCAGCCGCCGAACCTGCCGCCGAAAGTGCCATGTTCAGCCCTCCTTTGTGTGATTTATGTGATTGTTTTAAGGTGTTTTAGGGGGTTTTTGGGGAGTATTTTAGAGTCATATTTATGTATCTTAGGTCCCTCATTTGAGTCAACCTGTGTAGGTTCGGACCCAAGGAACTGAGGACCCCAGCAGTGAGTTCAGCTGCTTCTAAGTCTGTCAGAGCTTCAGCTAGAGGTGAGTAGAATAACTTTTTATGCTTTAAAGAAAATAAATCAGTTCTTAGCATGATTCACGCATCATGAATGCCATGAGATATATTAGGGTGCTTGCATTAGAATTCACGAATATGTTGCATTGCATAATATATTGTTGATGCGGATGGATATTGGATGATCCATAGCCCTCGACCTATGATGTGATGATATGTTATGTACGGTACAGAATGAAAGACCAGTGGGACCCATTCTACGTTCGCTGGCACCATGTAAGAGAAAGACCAGGACCCATTCTACGTTCTGGCACTTTGGAATGTTATGTTTAAGTGAAAGACCAGGACCCATTCTACGTTCTGGCACTATGGAATTATGTAGAGGGCTAATGGTGACAAGTTCATCCTTTATGTGATATGTTTGTGATGTGATGCATTTTATGGAAGCATGGAATTTAGCTTTAATGTTTTACTATTCTGCTCACTGGGCTTTATAGCTCACCCCTCTCCCTTAACCCCCAGATTTACAGGTACAGGGTAGACTAGGAGGTCAGCAGGAGTAGAGTCATGTGTTATGTAATAGCTAGATGTGGACATGGGTATGATATAATGTAAAAGTATGATATAGAAATGTTATATAATGATACTTATGAAAGTTTAGAGTTGTGCTTGACCATAGTATTATGTTAATCCCTTTCTAGTACATGATCTTAATGTTTAATGATGATTATTGTAAACCAAACTTAATTTATGTTATGTCACCCCATTGGAGCATTGATGAGGACTCCAAGGTGGGGTTAATGTTTATGTTTATGAATAGTGCATGCACAGGTTGAGTTTGGTGATTGAATGGGAAGAAAAGTTCAAAATTTTATGTATGTTGTTGATCATGTATGGGATTAAACAGGTTCACAGGATGAATGTTTGGCTTGCTACGGGTCCCGGCGGCCTTAAGCCGATCTGTATCCTAGCGCCGATAGCGGTCCGATTTTCGGGTCGTTACAAAAGGCCCTTTTACTGAACAAGGTCAAAGGGCTTCAGACTTATTGGACTTAGTACATATAGATGTATGTGGCCCACTAAGCATTACTGCCAGGGGAGGTTATCAGTATTTCATTACATTCACTGATGATTTCAGTAAGTACAGCTATATCTACCTAATGAAATATAAACATGAATCATTTGAAATATTTAGAACTTTTCATAATGAAGTACAGAATCAACTTGGTAGAACTATTAAAATACTTCGTCTGATCGAGATGGTGAATATTTGAGCCAAGAGTTTGATGAACATCTTACAAATTGTGGAATTGTTTCATAATTAACTCCTCTAGGAACTCCATAATGGAATGGTGTTTCTGAAAGGAGAAATCAAACTTTATTAGATATGGTTCGATCTATGATGAGTCAAACAAATCTCCCTTTATCATTTTGGGGTTATGCCTTGGAAACAACTGCATTCATTTTAAACCGAGTACCATCGAAAGCGGTTGAAAAGACACCATATGAGTTATGGACTGGCAAAATGCCCAGTTTGTCTTTTCTCAAGATTTAGGGTTGTGAGGCTTATGTGAAATGCCCAATTTCAGATAAGCTAGCTCCAAAATCTATCAAGTGCAATTTTGCGGGGTATCCTAAGGAAACTAAATGATACTATTTCTATATTCCCTTAGAGAACAAAGTGTTTGTTGCTCGAAATGGGACCTTTTTGGAAAAGGAATTTATCTCTTAGAGATTCAGTGGGAGTACAGTGCGACTTGAGAAAACTCAAGCACCACAATAGAGCATTGAACCGCCGGTAGAACCACTTCCAGAACCACAAATAGTTATGAAAACTGAAAGGGTGACACAAGTCCCACGCAGATCTGATAGGACACGTCATCATCCTGAGAGATATGTATTTCTCATGACTGACAGTCGTGAACTTTTGCTCATTGATCAAGATGAGCCTACTACCTATCAAGAGGCTGTGTCAGGTCCAGATTCTGAGAAATGGCTTTCCGCCATGAAATCTGAAATGCAATCCATGTATGACAATCGAGTTTGGTCATTAATTGATCCCCCTGAAGGTGTTAAGACCATTGGTTGCAAATGGATTTTCAAGAAGAAAACTGACATGGATGGAAATGTGCATACCTACAAAGCAAGGCTTGTTGCAAAAGGTTTCAAACAAACTTATGGTATAGACTATGATGAGACCTTTTCGCCAGTTGCAATGCTTAAGTCGGTTAGAATTTTCATTGCCATTGTTGCATACTATGATTACGAGATATGGCAAATGGATGTCAAAACAACTTTCTTTAATGGAAACTTGCTCGAGGATGTGTACATGACACAACCTGAGGGTTTTGTAATCCCTGAGAATTCTGGAAAGATTTGTAAGCTTCAAAGATCCATTTATGGATTGAAGCAAGCCTCTCGAAGCTGGAATCTTCGTTTTGATGAGACAGTCAGAGACTTTGGATTCATCAAGAATGAAGATGAACCTTGGATTTACAAGATGGTTAGTGGGAGTGCAGTTGTGTTTCTAGTCCTATATGTGGATGATATATTACTCATTGGAAATGATATCCCTACCTTGCAAAAGGTTAAGAATTGGTTAGGGAATTCTTTTTCAATGAAGGACTTAGGTGAGGCTACATATATCCTTGGTGTTAAGATCTATAGGGATAGATCCAAGAGGATAATCGGTCTGAGTTAAAGTACTTATATTGACAAAGTGCTGAAAAAGTTCAGCATGCAAAATTCCAAAAGAGGATTCTTGCCCATGTCTCATGGTATTCATCTCAGCAAGAATCAATGTCCTATGACATCTGATGAGCGAGAATGGATGAATAAGATTTCTTATGCTTCTGCTATTGGATCTATCATGTATGCCATGTTATGTACTAGATCAGACGTCTCATATGCATTAAGCACAACAAGCAGATATTAGGCAGATCCCAGTGAAAGTCATTGGACAGCTGTTAAGAATATCCTAAAGTACCTTAGAAGGACTAAGGATGCAATCCTAGTTTATGGAGGTTTGGAAGACGAGCTAGTTGTAAAAGGTTACAAAGATGCTAGTTTCCAAACCGACATAGATGACTTCAGATTGCAGTCAGGACTTGTATTCACTTTAAATAGTGGAGCTATTAGTTGAAAAAGTTCCAAGCAGAGCACTGTAGCAGATTCTACAACAGAAGCTGAGTATATAGCAGCATCAAATGCAGCTAAGGAGGCAGTCTGGTTGAAGAAATTCATATTAGAGTTGGGAGTGGTTCCCAGCAGATCTCATCAGAGATCTAAACATATACTCAAGCGATATCATCTTATTCGAGAGATCATTGATAGAGGAGATATCAAAATATGCAAAGTAGACACAAATGACAACATTGCAGATCCACTGACCAAGCCTCTCTAACAAGTCAAGCACGATCAGCACACTAGGTCTATGGGTATTAGATATTTGTATGATTAGGCCTAGTGCAAGTGGGAGATTGTTAGTGTATTTGCCCTAGGCCATTATCTTGGACCTTTTTGTATGTCATTTTAGTTATTAATAAAAGAGATTTTATTATCATTATTATTTATTTGTATGTTACATAATAATGATTAACATCCCTGGTTACTTATTATTATGTTGATAATAATAAAATATAACTAGTATGATTATTGATTGATAATCATGAGATGATTATGTATATGTTGATATAATTCAATTGTAACGACCCGAAAATCGGACCGCTACCGGCGCTAGGATCCGGGTCGACTTAAGGCCGCCGGGACCCGTAGCAAGCCTGACATAAAACCTGTGAACCTGTATAATCCCATACATGATCAACAACATACATAAAAATTAAAACTTTTCTTTCCATGAACATCAACCAAACTCAACCTGTACATAACATTAATATAAACATAACTTTGATCCCTCTGTGGGATCTCATCTGTGCCCTCAAAGGGTAACATAACCTGTGTTGAGCTGGTTTACATAAACATCATAACATAAGATCATGTACATACAAATGGGATTAACAATATACTATGGTCAAGCACAACTCTATCCTCAATAACCTCATTACATAACATACTGAATATTTTTACATTTCATCATAATACAATTGTCATGTCCACAATCTAGCTATTACATGCATATGACTTTCTTTTTTCTCTTCTTGCCTTCTCTATCTATCCCGTACCTGCAAACCTGGGGGTTAGGGGAGAGGGGTGAGCTAGATGCCCAGTGAGTAGAACTATAAAAAGAATATTTAAAACATGCTATCATGAAATGCGTCACTGCGCAAACATTTCACATCATGGACGGACTGACCCAAAAATCCCTCAGCTCCATGCCCGGCCCTATTATGGGCACCACAGGACTTTGTATTGCCCGGCCCTATTATGGGCACCACAGGACTTCGTAGATCGGAGCTATTGCCCGGCCCTATTATGGGCACCACAGGACTTCGTACAAAGGGCTAGTGAGTCGTGCAATGTCCATCCCCCATCAACATCAAGTAATAATGCAATGCAACATAATTCGTGATTCTAATGCAACCAACCTATATTATAATCATGATGCATGAAGCATGATAAAAACATTTAATTTCTTAATTTAAAAGGTTAAGTATAGTCCCACTCACCTCTGGCTGACTCTGACAAACTCTGTAGCAGCTGACTCACTGCTGGGTCCTTGTGTAACGACCCGGAAACCGGTACCCCTCAGTAACGGTCCGAACCATCACTGGCACTAGGATCCAAATCGGCTTAAGGCCGCCTGGACCCGTAGTCAGCCAACTATACTCTCTGTGTACCTGATAAATCCCATTCATAATACAAAACAATACTCACAATCCTGTAAAACTCTGTAGGCTTAACCACTGCTACTCAGATATGTCAATCTGAAATGGCCCTCAGGGCCTGTACCAGGGACTACTATCTGCTGTGGTCCAGGGATTAACACAATCTGTAACACATCCCACTGGTATCTCATCGAAGCCATACATTAAGCCTAACTCACACATTTCTCATCAAGAAACGTAAAACAGGATTGTGTATAAGGGATGAATCATACATCACACTATAGCAGTGACACTAGGGAAAGCATAAGTCTATCCAGTATATGACAGTACATATCTATACATTACAACTAATCTTTCAATTACATCATGTCCACTATCCTCTTACAACATACATTCATGCATAACTGTCCTCTGTACTCTTGCTGACTTTAACTTCCCATAGCTATCTCAAAACCTGCAAAACTGGGGTTAAGGGAGTGGGATGAGCTCTAGAGCCCAGTGAGGAGGAACAATAAAAACAGTTCATTCATTACATGCTCTCATGAAATGCATCACATCACAAACATATCATCTCAAGGATGAACTTGTCACCATAGCCCTCTACATACATAATAGTATGTCCAACTGTGCCAGGGGCGATTAGGCCTCACCTGGACTACTCTGAAGTAACTCATATCATAACATGTCCAACTGTGCCAGGGGCGATTAGGCCTCACCTGGACTGCTCTGAGCTCTGATCTGACAGCCCAGCTGTCTCACTCATAGTACCAGGAGCGACCTGGACTATCCAGGGGCAACCTGGTATGGCTATCTCATGCCATAACTCTGTATCTGTGCTCTATCAAGGGCTAAGGATCATCCAACATTCATCCACACAAATATCAGCTTATGCAATGCAGCATATTCGTGGAATCTAATGCAATACAACCTAATACATAACATGGCATTTTATGATGCATGGATCATGCTAGATTCGTGTCATTTCTGAATGTAAAATAGTACAGTTAGTTCCACTCACCTGTAGCCTCTACTTGGCTACCTCTGGGCTACCTCTAACTCTGAAACAGCTACTACTGTTAAACACCTTGGTTCCTCGGGTCCAATCCTACAGTGGAGGACTCAAATGAGGTACCAAACATACGCTACCATAACTATGAACATCTCTCCAAAAACCCTCTAAAACATCACAAAACATGCATGCAAAACAAGCAAAGGAAGGCTGGACAGGGCACCTTCGGCAGCACTTTCGGCGGCCGAATGTCTCCTCCAGAGACGAAAGTCAGGCATGTTCGGCGGCCTAACTTGGACTTTCGGCGGCCGAACCTGAGTTCATCCAGAACTCAGCTTCACACTTCAACCAGCCTCTCAACTCTTTCCATACTCCCCAAAGCATGCATTCAACCTCTCAAACGATGCATATACTCATGTACATGCTTCAAGGGGTCCATAACTAACTTAAAACCCCAACAAAACAACAAACATAACACATACACATACTTACACCATTAACTCATCAAAACTAACCTAAGCATGCAACTCGACATAAACTCCCATACCCGCTTGAACAAGCTGTTAAAACTCATTAAAACAAATATAAAAACTTCCCTTACCTCCTGAAATCAGAAGAGGAACAACCACACTCAGCAAATCCTCCTCCAAAGCTTCCACACCTCAAAACCTCACTTTTCTCTCAAAAACATTCAAACTCACTGAAAACACGACCAACCCTCTGCCTAAGCTGATAAAAGCTTGCAGATGAGTCAAGGGAGACGTGG
This sequence comes from Manihot esculenta, assembly GCF_001659605.2. NCBI lineage: Eukaryota > Viridiplantae > Streptophyta > Magnoliopsida > Malpighiales > Euphorbiaceae > Manihot > Manihot esculenta. Next base: position 187,383 of record NC_035175.2, on the reverse strand, counting down.
CCAAACCTCTGGTCATGATCTGGAGGTGAACACCTGGCCAAACCACGGACTGAGGAGTGTGCACAACTAACCGACCACCTCAGCTTCGGCTGCCGAAACTGCATGCAAAACCATGCAACTTTCGGGGGCCGAACATAACCTTCGGGGGCCGAACATTGGGCACTTTCGGCGGCCGAACTTACCATTCGGGGGCCGAACATGACAGAAACTCCTTTGGCTAATTCTCCACAAAACTTAACTCTTTTCTTATTCAAATCCTTAAAACATACTTAAACCCATCAGTCTTAAAAATCCTTTAGCAAACCTTCACTCTACCCTTCTCGACACCTCTGACATCCTTGAATTCCACCGGACAGTAGGAATTCTGATGCCTGATTTAGCCGGGTATTACAATCTTCCCCCCTTACAAAACATTCGCCCTCGAATGTTAAACACATATACACACAAGTAAAAACGGAAAGCCTACTACCTTCCCCTCTAAGAAGCGACACAGATACCACTGGCGTACATACTCCCGGGGTAGCCATATTGTCTGACTCTGTAGATTCGTATCTGCTTCATCTGTGTCCATACTCTATAGGAACTGCTACCTTTCTTTTTCTCTTTGGCTCCTTTACCCTTAGTTTCCTTACTCTACCTGTAACAGCCCGGAAACCGAACTGCCACCGGCACTAGGATCCAGATCGACTTAAGGTCGCCGGGACCCGTAGTAAGCCTGCTATCCTGTGTATACCTGTAAAATCCCATACATGATCATACAATCTGTAAAACACATAAAACTTTTCTTCATTCCAAGGCTTAACCTGTGCATGCAATCTTTCTATGCTCTACTAATCCCTACTAGAGCTCCTCATGGCCCTAGGCGGATCAAACTCATCATGTTAAGCCTGGTTTTGCTCATACAACAAGAAAGAAACATACATAAACTGATCATGTGACGCTACAAAGGGAGTACAAGTCTTATACATCAAGCACCATGCTATACACTATACATATACACTATCTCTATACATTTACATGTCCACACTAGCTATTACAATACTCTGTACTCTTCCTGTACCCTGCTGAATTCTCTCTGACCTCTGAACCTGCACAACTCAAGTTAGGGGAGAGGGATGAGCTACGATAGCCCAGTGAGTAGAATAGGAAAATAACAGGTGATAAAACATGCTCTTATGGAATGCAACATATAAGCACATCACCTCGGCCGGACGGATCAAAAATCCCTCTATCTCATCTGGGGTACCTAAGTACCATGTACCTGGTCCCCGTAGGGCTGTTCCAGGTCTATGTGTTGTGCCTGGTCCCCGTAGGGCTGTTCTAGGTCTTCCTCTGAGGGCTAATGAATCCTCACGAAGTCCGTGCCGTCTCACATAAGCAATGTACAAGGAGCAATGCCAAGTACAAGGATAAAAATGCAATGCATCATCTTTGTGTACACTAATGCACTCACCCTATAGTATAGTCATGATGCATGAAGCATGAGAAAATATCCGTTATCATATTAAAACATTAAGTTAAATTCCACTCACCTCTGGTTATCTTTGCACTGACACTGCAGGTTCTGACACTGGACTCACTGCTGATTTCCCTGATTCCTCTGGTCCGTACCTACACAGGTGGACTCAAATGAGGGACCAAACTCACTCAAGAACATCTCTAAGAAACTCCCCAAAAACCCCTCTAAACAAACCTCAAACCTCACATAAACCATGCAAAAGAAAGCTGGACAGGGCACTTTCGGCGGCAGGTTCGGCGGCCGAAACCCCACTCCAGAGACGAAACTCATGCATGTTCGGCGGCACCTTCGGCGGCCGAAGGTCTCGTCCAGAGACGAAACTCACACACTTTCGGCGGCCGAACTCCCTCTTTCGGCGACCGAAAGTCTCTTTCTACACCGAAAGCCTAGCTTTCGGGGGCAACCTTTGGCAGCCGAAACTGCCTCCACAAGGGGTTCGGCGGCCGAACCTTCCTTCGGCGGCCGAACCTGGTTTTGCCCGAAGGACAGAACCCTGCTCTGTTTCATGCAAACTTTGCCCAAAAACCTACAAACATGCATAGCAACTACTCCCAACTAGCATATACACATATATATGCACAAAGGGGTCTAAACTACCCTAAAACCCCAAACAAACATAGCACATAACACTTACACATGCTGGAACACCACAAATCACCAAAACCTCACCTAAACCTAAACATGCATACTACCCATACAAACTTCATAAAACCTTTCAAAATCATCAAAGAAGCTCAGGATCTTCACTTACCTCTTAAAGAACTTGAGGATGAAGGATCCTAACGTGGAGATATGAAGAAAAGCTCTTCCAAAGCTCCAAGTTTCAAACCTTGGTTCTTTTGCTCAAAACCTTCATAAATCACCAAAACTCTTAAAACTCTTGAAAGATTTGATGAAAATCATGAAAAACATGAAAGTCAACGTAGGAGAGGCTGAAACTCACCTCTGGCTGCAAGTGGAGGAGAAAATACCCTCCTCTCACCGACCTTTGGCCCTTTTATAGGTGGCTGGCCAGACCACCTTCGGCAGCCGAACGTGAAGCCGCAACCATGCAATGTTCGGCGGCCGAAAGTGACCTTCGGCGGCCGAACCTTTACATTTCTCCCTTGTTGCTTCTGTCACAACTCAATGCTTTTCACACTTCAAAACATGAAAACAAGTGAAAATACCTTGGAAAACATATGCATTACCCTTCTCGAGGGTTCCGACACCCAAGATTCCACCGGACTACAGGAATTCCGATGCCGGACTCGAGCCGGGTATTACATTCTCCCCCCCTTAAGAACATTCGTCCCCGAATGTCCCTAACACAACATAAACACATAGAAAAGGGGAAAAACTAACCTTAAAACAGATATGGGTATTGCTGGAGCATGGACTCCCGAGTCTCCCAAGTGCACTCTTCTAGGTTGTGGTGGTTCCACAGAACTTTCACCATTGGTATCTCCTTGTTTCTCAGCTTTCTGATCTGGGTGTCAAGGATCCGCACTGGCTGCTCTACATAGGTGAGATCATTTAAGATTTCCACCTCAGGTTCACTAAGAACCTTCTCTGGATCTGACACAAATTTTCTCAACATAGAAACATGGAATACCGGGTGAATTCTTTCCATAGAAGCCGGTAAATCTAGCTTATACGATACAGGCCCGATCTTCTGCAAGATCTCAAAGGGACCAATGTACCGTGGGGCTAGCTTACCCTTCCTTCCAAAGCGAACCACTCCCTTCATCGGAGACACCTTAAGCAATACCATATCCCCCTCCTGGAACTCTATCTGCTTCCTACGGATGTCTGCATAGCTTTTCTGTCTGCTTACAGCTGTTCTGATCCTCTCTCTGATGATAGGCACTAACTTGCTGGTTATCTCAACTAACTCTGGCCCTGCAAGAGTTTTCTCTCCTACCTCTTCCCAGCAAACAGGTGTTCGGCACTTCCTCCCATACAAAGCTTCATAAGGAGCCATCCCTATGCTAGCATGATGGCTGTTGTTGTAGGCAAACTCCACCAGAGGTAGATGCTGCCTCCAAGAACCGCCAAAGTCTAACACACACATTCTCAGCATATCTTCAATGGTCTGGATGGTCCTCTCTGACTGACCGTCTGTCTGTGGATGGAAAGCAGTGCTGAAATCCAACCTTGTGCCCATTTCGTTCTGTAAACTCCGCCAAAACCTGGAGGTGAACTGAGGTCCTCGATCTGATACTATCGACACTGGAACTCCATGCAACCTTACTATCTCCTCGACATACACCTGCGCCAACTGGTCTACAGAGTAGTTACTCCTGACTGGAATGAAGTGAGCAGATTTAGTGAGTCTATCCACAATCACCCATATGGAGTCTAGTCTGTTAGACGTCGCCGGTAACCCCACTACAAAATCCATAGCTATGTTCTCCCATTTCCATTCTGGAATCGGCAGTGGGTTAAGCATTCCAGCCGGCTTCTGGTGCTCTAGCTTCACCCTTTGACATGTCTCGCAGGCTGACACAAACTGTGCCACTTCTCTCTTCATTGCTGGCCACCAATACACCCTTCTCAGATCTTGATACATCTTGGTGGCTCCCGGGTGAATACTATACCGCGTATTATGAGCTTCCCTCATAATGTCGGCCTTCAAACTGCTATCATCTGGTACACATAACCTCTTACCGTGCCGAAGAATCCCCTCTCCGTCAAATCTAAACTCTGCACTGTTGCCCGACTGAACAGTCCTGGCAATCTTTACTAACTCGGGGTCTTCATGCTGTTTCAGAGTCACTTGCTCTAGAAACACTGGTGTCACTCTCATCTGTGCGATCAACGCACCTGTACCAGAGAACTGCAACTGTAACCCTTCTTCCACGAGCTTGTAGAAATCCTTCACCACCGGTCTTCTCTCTACTGCAATGTGGGATAAACTGCCAAGTGACTTTCGGCTTAAGGCATCAGCTACAACATTAGCCTTGCCCGGATGATACTGGATCTTACAATCATAATCACTGAGCAATTCTACCCACCGTCTCTGCCTCAAGTTTAACTCTCTCTGACTTAAGATGTGCTGCAGGCTCTTATGATCCGTATAGATCTCACATTTTACCCCATAGAGGTAATGCCTCCACATCTTAAGTGCAAAGATAACAGCTGCCATCTCAAGATCGTGTGTCGGGTAATTGCACTCGTGCTTCTTTAGTTGTCTAGAAGCATAAGCTATTACTCTGTCCCTCTGCATCAACACACAACCTAATCCCACTCGGGATGCATCACAGAACACTGTGAAATCTTCATCACTGATCGGCAGCGCTAACACTGGTGCTGAAGTTAACCGTCTCTTCAACTCTGCAAAACTCTCATCACATTCCTCTGACCACACAAATTTCTGATTCTTTCTGGTCAGTCTGGTCATAGGAGCAGCTATCTTCGAGAAGTCCTGAACGAACCTCCGATAGTAGCCTGCCAAACCCAGAAAACTCTTAATCTCTGTCACTGTAGTGGGTGTAGGCCAGTTGGCTACTGCCTCTACCTTTTTGGGATCTACTGATATACCGTCCTCTGATACAACATGTCCCAAAAAGGAAATGCTCCTTAGCCAGAACTCGCACTTGGAGAACTTGGCATACAAGCCATGCTCTCTCAAGGTTTGCAGCACTATCCGCAGATGCTGGGCATGGTCCTCTGCATTCCTGGAGTACACCAAGATATCATCAATAAAGACGATCACAAAACGATCCAAGTACTCCCTGAAAACCCTGTTCATGAGATCCATGAATGCTGCAGGGGCGTTAGTCAACCCGAACGGCATCACAAGGAACTCATAATGCCCATATCTGGTTCTGAAAGCAGTCTTGGATACGTCTCCTTCCCTGATCTTCAACTGATGGTATCCAGATCTCAGATCTATTTTTGAAAAACAACCTGCTCCTGCCAGCTGGTCGAAAAGATCATCGATCCTGGGTAATGGATACTTATTTTTTATAGTGACTTTGTTCAACTGTCTGTAGTCGACACAAAGTCTCAGAGGTCCATCCTTCTTTCTGACAAATAATACTGGAGCACCCCAAGGTGAGGTACTCGGGCGGATGAAACCCTTAGCTACCAAATCCTGTAACTGCTCTTTCAACTCTCGCAACTCTGCTGGTGCCATCCTGTAGGGAGGAATAGAGATCGGTCTGGCATGGGGCATCAACTCAATCTCGAACTCTATTTCCCTATCCGGTGGCAGTCCTGGAAGCTCTTCAGGAAACAAATCTGGGAAGTCTCTAACAACTGGTACTGAGGATGGTTCCCTAACCTGACTGTCTAGCTCTCTCACATAAGCTAGGAACCCCTGACACCCCTTCCTTAACATCCTACGAGCCTGGAGGGCTGATATCAAACCCCTAGGTGTCCCTCTCCTGTCTCCTCTAAAGACATACTCTGACCCATCCTGGTCTCTGACACTGACTACCTTGTCTCTACAGTTCAGGGTAGCATCATACGTAGATAACCAGTCCATCCCTAGAATGACATCGAAATCTGTCAACTCTAGAACCACCAGGTCAGCTGGAAGGTATCTACCCTCTATGCACACTGGACTGAACCGACAGACTGACTCTGCCAAAGATGGATCACATTTGGGTCCACTGACCCATAGAGGACACTCTAACTCAGACACTATCAGACCCAACCTCTCTGCAGCTCTAGAAGAAATGAAAGAGTGAGAAGCACCGGGGTCCATTAAAGCATACACCTCAGAACACCCAATGATGAGATTACCTGACACCACCGTGTTCGACGTGTCTGCCTCCTGCTGAGTCAGGGTGAAAATCCGTGCTGGGGCTGACGGACCTGCACCTCGGGAACCCATCCCTGATGAAGAGGCTGCCCCTCTTCCTCTTCCTCTACCACTGCTTGGTGGTATGGCTGAAACTACGGGCTGGACTACACTGCCCGTACTCATCTGCTGGGATGGTGCAACCAAAGTCGCCTGAGGACATTCTCGTGCATAATGTCCCTCCTGCCCACATCTATAGCAGGCTGTGGATCCCAACTGACAAGCTCCTCTATGCTGTTTGCCACACCTCTTACACACTGGAAAATCTGCGCCAGAACTGGAGCCACTACTCATTCCCAGACCCGACTTAAGCCTGTTCCAGAACTTGCCTCTCTTTCCTCTGAATTTCTCCCATCTCTTCTTACTTGCACTTACTGTACTCTGTGAGGAGGAACCTGGTTTAACACCAGAAGACTGTGCCTTGACTACACCTTGACTTATGGCACTAGCCTCCATCTTTCTAGCAGCATCCACAATAGAGTGGAAACTTTCCTTCTCCGCATGAAGAATCAAAGAGAAATACCTGGGATGAAGCCTTGTGGCATATCTCTTTGCCTTCTTCTGATCTGTATCATATGCCTGACCGACATATGGCAACAATTCCAGGAACTTATCTGTATATGCATCAACACTCATCTCCTCCGTCTGTCGCAACTGCTCAAACTCCACAACCTTTAGTTCCCTGGAACTGTCAGGAAAAGCCCATCCAGCAAATTCGTTGGCGAACTCTTCCCATGTCATACTCTCAAGTCTCGGGTCCACATAGTTCTTGAACCATTCTCTCGCTTTCTTACACTTTAACGTGAACCCTGCCATCTCAATGGCTCTACCATCATCTGCTCCCAACTCACTTGTTATCATTCTAACTGCACTGAGATACTCAAAGGGATCATCTCCTGTAGTGAATTTAGGAGCATCCAACTTTAAGTACTCGGTCATCTTCACCTTACTTCCCCCTGAAGAACTGGGTTGCTGTGCTTCCACAACAGTGGCTATTGGTTCAGGTGGTGGTGGTGGAGGAACTGGTTCCCTCACTTCAGGCTGTACTGGACTTGGATGAACAGGTGGGGGTGGGTACATGTGATATGGTGGATAAAAGGAAGGATAGGGCATATATGGCATGTAGGGTGGATATGGGGCAAAGCTGGAGTAATCCGACGTGCCTCCCATCGGATACTCTGGGCCCTGTGGAAAGGGTGAATAGCCAAACCCCGAGGCCTGCATGCCTCCCTGGGATTCCCCTATACCTTCTTCTGACCTTCCTACACCCATGCTTACATCTCTACTCTGACCCTCTTCCATCACACCTCTTTCTTCTACTGACCTTCCCCCTCTGTTTACGCCTCTCCTGCTCTCGTCAGAAGACCTTCTCGGGTCTCGTGACGTTCCTTCCCTGCTTGACCTGTGAGATCTTGCCCTTGGCAAGGCAGGTGGACGAGCAGCTGTACCCTCACTTACAGGTGGGACTCCAGTCAATCTCGCGGATCGACGAGTTCCTCGCATCTTCACTCTCTGGAAAACAACAGATCACATAACACATCAGCAACACATAAAAAACATGCACATGCATAACTCAGGGCATGGCACATCAGCATATAGACAGGACTAACATCCTATCCTAGTGGACATGTTTTTCCTATGGTGCTTGACCTACTAAACCTCTCTATGAGCCCAACTCTCTCTCTCTATAGGTTCGACCATGTGAACCTAGGGCTCTGATACCAATCTGTAACAGCCCGGAAACCGAACTGCCACCGGCACTAGGATCCAGATCGACTTAAGGTCGCCGGGACCCGTAGTAAGCCTGCTATCCTGTGTATACCTGTAAAATCCCATACATGATCATACAATCTGTAAAACACATAAAACTTTTCTTCATTCCAAGGCTTAACCTGTGCATGCAATCTTTCTATGCTCTACTAATCCCTACTAGAGCTCCTCATGGCCCTAGGCGGATCAAACTCATCATGTTAAGCCTGGTTTTGCTCATACAACAAGAAAGAAACATACATAAACTGATCATGTGACGCTACAAAGGGAGTACAAGTCTTATACATCAAGCACCATGCTATACACTATACATATACACTATCTCTATACATTTACATGTCCACACTAGCTATTACAATACTCTGTACTCTTCCTGTACCCTGCTGAATTCTCTCTGACCTCTGAACCTGCACAACTCAAGTTAGGGGAGAGGGATGAGCTACGATAGCCCAGTGAGTAGAATAGGAAAATAACAGGTGATAAAACATGCTCTTATGGAATGCAACATATAAGCACATCACCTCGGCCGGACGGATCAAAAATCCCTCTATCTCATCTGGGGTACCTAAGTACCATGTACCTGGTCCCCGTAGGGCTGTTCCAGGTCTATGTGTTGTGCCTGGTCCCCGTAGGGCTGTTCCAGGTCTTCCTCTGAGGGCTAATGAATCCTCACGAAGTCCGTGCCGTCTCACATAAGCAATGTACAAGGAGCAATGCCAAGTACAAGGATAAAAATGCAATGCATCATCTTTGTGTACACTAATGCACTCACCCTATAGTATAGTCATGATGCATGAAGCATGAGAAAATATCCGTTATCATATTAAAACATTAAGTTAAATTCCACTCACCTCTGGTTATCTTTGCACTGACACTGCAGGTTCTGACACTGGACTCACTGCTGATTTCCCTGATTCCTCTGGTCCGTACCTACACAGGTGGACTCAAATGAGGGACCAAACTCACTCAAGAACATCTCTAAGAAACTCCCCAAAAACCCCTCTAAACAAACCTCAAACCTCACATAAACCATGCAAAAGAAAGCTGGACAGGGCACTTTCGGCGGCAGGTTCGGCGGCCGAAACCCCACTCCAGAGACGAAACTCATGCATGTTCGGCGGCACCTTCGGCGGCCGAAGGTCTCGTCCAGAGACGAAACTCACACACTTTCGGCGGCCGAACTCCCTCTTTCGGCGGCCGAAAGTCTCTTTCTACACCGAAAGCCTAGCTTTCGGGGGCAACCTTTGGCAGCCGAAACTGCCTCCACAAGGGGTTCGGCGGCCGAACCTTCCTTCGGCGGCCGAACCTGGTTTTGCCCGAAGGACAGAACCCTGCTCTGTTTCATGCAAACTTTGCCCAAAAACCTACAAACATGCATAGCAACTACTCCCAACTAGCATATACACATATATATGCACAAAGGGGTCTAAACTACCCTAAAACCCCAAACAAACATAGCACATAACACTTACACATGCTGGAACACCACAAATCACCAAAACCTCACCTAAACCTAAACATGCATACTACCCATACAAACTTCATAAAACCTTTCAAAATCATCAAAGAAGCTCAGGATCTTCACTTACCTCTTAAAGAACTTGAGGATGAAGGATCCTAACGTGGAGATATGAAGAAAAGCTCTTCCAAAGCTCCAAGTTTCAAACCTTGGTTCTTTTGCTCAAAACCTTCATAAATCACCAAAACTCTTAAAACTCTTGAAAGATTTGATGAAAATCATGAAAAACATGAAAGTCAACGTAGGAGAGGCTGAAACTCACCTCTGGCTGCAAGTGGAGGAGAAAATACCCTCCTCTCACCGACCTTTGGCCCTTTTATAGGTGGCTGGCCAGACCACCTTCGGCAGCCGAACGTGAAGCCGCAACCATGCAATGTTCGGCGGCCGAAAGTGACCTTCGGCGGCCGAACCTTTACATTTCTCCCTTGTTGCTTCTGTCACAACTCAATGCTTTTCACACTTCAAAACATGAAAACAAGTGAAAATACCTTGGAAAACATATGCATTACCCTTCTCGAGGGTTCCGACACCCAAGATTCCACCGGACTACAGGAATTCCAATGCCGGACTCGAGCCGGGTATTACACTACCGACTCTCAGGATATGCTTCGTTCACTCACTCTACTTGTGACACAACACAAGGGAATAGACATGCCCTGATCTTGGCCTTCATGCCATGTTCTCTAGTTACTACTACACTGAGTAACTACTGGGCATGCTTCTCTGTTTTTCTAAACTATTATACGCTTTTGCTGCGCACTCTGATCCTTGCCCGCCTTTCTTCTTCTCTCCTTTTTACCTACACTGGACTATCTCTAGAGAGCTCGCTAGCTCTCTAGCTTAGCTGTTTCTATAGGCTCAACTGATAAGCGATTTCTGACTGAGGGCAGCTCACATCTCAGTTGCCTCACCCAGTAGATACTGTCTGGTATACTCAGAGTCGCTGAGCAGGTTTACCCCTTATCTCGGGTTTAGACTCTTCACTATGATCAAGATGTCAGTTTTCTAACTTTCAACATATAGTTCCCAACTCTCAGATCTCTTCTGGAAAACCACTAGCTTCTACTAGCTGGTCCTATAGCTCATCCATTCTACATGGAAACCTTTCTCTACCAAGCTTCTCTATCCTATGCTGACTAGGCTCCCTCTGCAGGTGCCATTCTGTAGGGTAGAAGGAAAGAAATGGTTCCGCGTCCAGACACCACTTCTATTCCAAACTCTGACTCCCTGACAGATGGAAAACCTGACAGCTCGTCTGGGACAACCATCTAGAACTCACTAGCAATGGGCGTTGAGGCTGATTCCCTGATCTGACTCCTACACGCGCTCACAAGAGCTAGAACCCTCTGATACCCTTTCCTGTGTACCAATCTGTAACGACCCGGAAACCGGTACCCCTCAGTAACGGTCCGAACCATCACTGGCACTAGGATCCAGATCGGCTTAAGGCCGCCGGGACCCGTAGTCAGCCAACTATACTCTCTGTGTACCTGATAAATCCCATTCATAATACAAAACAATACTCACAATCCTGTAAAACTCTGTAGGCTTAACCACTGCTACTCAGATATGTCAATCTGAAATGGCCCTCAGGGCCTGTACCAGGGACTACTATCTGCTGTGGTCCAGGGATTAACACAATCTGTAACACATCCCACTGGTATCTCATCGAAGCCATACATTAAGCCTAACTCACACATTTCTCATCAAGAAACGTAAAACAGGATTGTGTATAAGGGATGAATCATACATCACACTATAGCAGTGACACTAGGGAAAGCATAAGTCTATCCAGTATATGACAGTACATATCTATACATTACAACTAATCTTTCAATTACATCATGTCCACTATCCTCTTACAACATACATTCATGCATAACTGTCCTCTGTACTCTTGCTGACTTTAACTTCCCATAGCTATCTCAAAACCTGCAAAACTGGGGTTAAGGGAGTGGGATGAGCTCTAGAGCCCAGTGAGGAGGAACAATAAAAACAGTTCATTCATTACATGCTCTCATGAAATGCATCACATCACAAACATATCATCTCAAGGATGAACTTGTCACCATAGCCCTCTACATACATAATAGTATGTCCAACTGTGCCAGGGGCGATTAGGCCTCACCTGGACTACTCTGAAGTAACTCATATCATAACATGTCCAACTGTGCCAGGGGCGATTAGGCCTCACCTGGACTGCTCTGAGCTCTGATCTGACAGCCCAGCTGTCTCACTCATAGTACCAGGAGCGACCTGGACTATCCAGGGGCGACCTGGTATGGCTATCTCATGCCATAACTCTGTATCTGTGCTCTATCAAGGGCTAAGGATCATCCAACATTCATCCACACAAATATCAGCTTATGCAATGCAGCATATTCGTGGAATCTAATGCAATACAACCTAATACATAACATGGCATTTTATGATGCATGGATCATGCTAGATTCGTGTCATTTCTGAATGTAAAATAGTACAGTTAGTTCCACTCACCTGTAGCCTCTACTTGGCTACCTCTGGGCTACCTCTAACTCTGAAACAGCTACTACTGTTAAACACCTTGGTTCCTCGGGTCCAATCCTACAGTGGAGGACTCAAATGAGGTACCAAACATACGCTACCATAACTATGAACATCTCTCCAAAAACCCTCTAAAACATCACAAAACATGCATGCAAAACAAGCAAAGGAAGGCTGGACAGGGCACCTTCGGCAGCACTTTCGGCGGCCGAATGTCTCCTCCAGAGACGAAAGTCAGGCATGTTCGGCGGCCTAACTTGGACTTTCGGCGGCCGAACCTGAGTTCATCCAGAACTCAGCTTCACGCTTCAACCAGCCTCTCAACTCTTTCCATACTCCCCAAAGCATGCATTCAACCTCTCAAACGATGCATATACTCATGTACATGCTTCAAGGGGTCCATAACTAACTTAAAACCCCAACAAAACAACAAACATAACACATACACATACTTACACCATTAACTCATCAAAACTAACCTAAGCATGCAACTCGACATAAACTCCCATACCCGCTTGAACAAGCTGTTAAAACTCATTAAAACAAATATAAAAACTTCCCTTACCTCCTGAAATCAGAAGAGGAACAACCACACTCAGCAAATCCTCCTCCAAATCTTCCACACCTCAAAACCTCACTTTTCTCTCAAAAACATTCAAACTCACTGAAAACACGACCAACCCTCTGCCTAAGCTGATAAAAGCTTGCAGATGAGTCAAGGGAGACGTGGCCAAACCTCTGGTCATGATCTAGAGGTGAACACCTGGCCAAACCACGGACTGAGGAGTGTGCACAACTAACCGACCACCTCAGCTTCGGCAGCCGAAACTGCATGCAAAACCATGCAACTTTCGGGGGCCGAACATAACCTTCGGGGGCCGAACATTGGGCACTTTCGGCGGCCGAACTTACCATTCGGGGGCCGAACATGACAGAAACTCCTTTGGCTAATTCTCCACAAAACTTAACTCTTTTCTTATTCAAATCCTTAAAACATACTTAAACCCATCAGTCTTAAAAATCCTTTAGCAAACCTTCACTCTACCCTTCTCGACACCTCTGACATCCTTGAATTCCACCGGACAGTAGGAATTCTGATGCCTGATTTTGTAAGACCCCGCTCGTTCAGACATCGGAATTCCTACCGTCCGGTGGAATCTCGGGTGTCGGATCCTCTTTGGAGGGTAGAGCAAGGGTAAAGGAAAGGTTTTCTAAAATGTTTTTAAGTGTTTTATGGTTTTAAATAGAAAAGAGTTGAGTTTTTGAAGAGAAAGACCAAGGAGGCGTTTGCCAGGTTCGGCCGCCGAAAGTGAAGTTCGGCCGCCGAACATGTGAAGGCTTCGGGAGCGCCTTTGGCCTCCGAAAGTCTTGTGGGAGCCAGCCAAGGTTCGGCCGCCGAAAGTGAGGTTCGGCCGCCGAACATGCATGAGGTTAGGGGGCACGTTAGGCTGCCGAAGGTTGATGACCAGGCCACCTATAAAGAGCCCTCAGATCGGAAATGGGCGAGTTTTCTCCCCATTCTCGAACTCAGGTGAGTTTATGCCCTCCCTTGGTTGCTTGTGTGTCTTCTCTTCAAAATCCTTCAAGTTTTCATAAGATCTACCCTTGGTTTGAAGTTTTGAAGCTCAAATAGAAGTTTTGGGAGCTTGGAGCTTTTGGAGCTTGGATTCTCCACACCTCCGAGGTAGGGATCGCACCAATCCTCAATCTTCAAGAGGTAAGTGTAGATCTTGGTTTCCCTTGAGTTTTCATGAAGTTTTAAGTAAGTTTTATGAAGGTTTTATGTTGGAATGGGTAGATATGCATGTTAAGGGTTTATGTGGGTTTTATGCCCAATGTATGTTATGTGATGATGTGTTGAGGAGTTTGAGTTAGTTTCCTTGCTTCCTATGCTTGTGGGAGTGTGTATGCATGCTTGGGAGAGAGTATGTGAGGTTTGGGGTGTTTTGGAAGGTTTTGGAGGGTGGTGTGCAAAGGCTGAGTTCTGATGAACTCAGGTTCGGCCGCCGAAGGTGGTTTCGGCCGCCGAACGTGCCGTTGGATGCATGGTTTGGCCGCCTAACCTTGCCCCCGAAAGTTGAGTTGTGGCTTGAAAGCAGACTTTCGGCCGCCGAAGGAAATGTTCGGCCGCCGAAAGTGCCTGACTTTCGTCTCTGGAGAGAGGGTTCGGCCGCCGAGGGTGCCGCCGAACCTATCCGAGTTTCGTCTCTGGAGGAGACTTTCGGCCGCCGAAGGTGCCGCCGAAAGTGCCTGTCCAGCCTTTTCATGGCTGTTTTCTATGCTTGTTCCAGTGATGTTTAGAGGGGTTTTTGGGGAGTTTCTTATGAGTTGTTAGCATGTGTTTAGTACCTCATGTGAGTCCATCTGTGTAGGATTGGACCTGAGGAGAGGTGTCTAGCTTCAGTGCTAGTTGACCCTGAGTTTGTTGAGCAGTGGCTTCAGGTGAGTAGAACTAAACTTAATCTTTTACTTTAAGAAAATCCAATGTTTAATGCATCTTTTAATGCTTAAAGCATATGCATGCATCATGTTTATATGTGATAGGATGATTGCACTAGTTTCACGAAGGTGACGCATTGCATTACTTGATGTTGATGGAGGAAGGGTGGACCGAGGCGACTTCAATAGCCCATATCTGTCACGCGTCTTGTCTTAGTCCTTTGAGAGCCGGACAAGTACATGTAGGAAAGTACATGTAGGAAAGTCCATGTGAGCTCTCTGTGGACCAGACACCATTTTGTGAGCTCCTATGGGGGAGCCGGGCATCGACAGAGGGTATTTTTGATGTCATGTCCATCCTCTGAGAGGAAGGATGCTAGCATTTTACGAGGACTCTCAGAAACCAGGTTCCGTGGGGAATGTATGCTTGTGTGAACCCCGAGACGGAAAAAGTATGTGATTTCTCTGTGTTATGACGCATTTCATGAATGCATGAATAAGAAGATAATAAAATACATAAAAAGGGTGGAACATTAATAATGAATAATAAAATGAACTGTTTTCTCTGTTTCTACTCACTGGGCTCTTGTAGCTCACCCCATTCCCTTAACCCCAGTTTTGCAGGGCCAGAGTAAGTAAGCCAGAGTTCAGTCAGAGTAAGCTATGGAGATAGAAGAGGTTCAAGCATGGGTTGCCATGTTTGGTTGTAATAGCTTAGCTTGTTTTGTTTATGTTTATGTATAAGGAGAGATGCTTATTGTATATGTTTATGGAGATAGTATGTAATGTAAGTTGTAAAGAGATGATATGTTATGTAATGCTATGTATGTTTGTTGCTTGCATAGTTTAGTGGTGGACATGAGCATGAAAATTTATGGACATGATAGATGGACTTGATGTATGGTCCTTATGTATATAAGGGATATGAAAGAATAGAAAGAGTAATGTTATAAAGAGATAGAGCCAAGTTAAGAAAAGTATAGATATGCCATGTGTTGTAGCATGAGATGTATAGAATTGTGCTTTGCCTAGAGTGTTGGTAAATCCCTTTTTGCCATATTTTGTTATGCATGATCTTGAGAAAATGTTTCAAATGTTATGAGTTTTGAATGGCCCGTGAGGGAAGAAAGGGTTCCAATCCCTTGACCCAAAGCGGATATGTTTTAAAGCAAGCTTGATGACCCATTTGGTATGAGGTTCTATGTTTGCATGCATAGGTCAAGCTGAGGTAAGGAAAAACAAGTTTAAAGGTTTTTATGAGACCAAAGTTTAAGTTTTCAAGCAAAGTTTGATCATGCACGGGATTATACCTAGAGTTCAGGATGTTTAAAGGCTTACTACGGGTCCCGGCGGCCTTAAGCCGATCTGGATCCTAGTGCCGAGCAGTTTGGGGCCGTTACAAGAGGGGTACCGGTTTCCGGGCTGTTACAGATTTAGCCGGGTATTACACCTTGGTTCCTCGGGTCCGAACCTACACAGGTGGACTCCAATGAGGGACCAAACATATATAAACATGACTCTAAAATATCCCCCAAAAACCCCCCTAAAACATCATGAAAACATCACAGAAAATATGCATGAAATGGCTGAACAGGGCACTTTCGGCGGCACCTTCGGCGGCCGAAAGCCCTGGACAGAGACGAAACTCAGGTAGGTTCGGCGGCACCTTCGGCGGCCGAAAGTGCCAGACAGAGACGAAAGTCTCTCTTCGGGGGCAGCTTCGGCAGCCGAAAGGCCTGCCTCCCCAGCCATGTTCGGCGGCCGAAAGTACCTTCGGCTGCCGAACCTGGTTTCTGCCAAAGGGCAGAAACTTGGCTCCCTTTGCACATTTCGTCTCCAAACCTTCCAAACATGCATATTTTTCAACTAAAGCATGCATACAAGTTCCTAGGGGCCTCAAACATGCATATACCCCATCTACAACACTTCAATCACACACAATCAAGCTACATTGTTCAAAAAAGTCATCAAAAACCCATAGGTTCAACACATACCCTAACATGCATTCTACCCCTTAAAACTTCATAAAACTTGTTTCAATCATACATTGAGCTTAGGATCGGCTCTTACCTCTTGAAGGCCGTGGGTTGAGGAGATCTAAACTTGGAGATGGGAGAAGTTCCAACTTTTGGTCTCCAAGCTCCAAAACTCGTTCTAAGCTCAAAGATCTTCAAAACCAAAGTTATAAACTTGTAAAGATCATGGAAAAAGGAAGGAAAAACTCAAGATTGGGGAAGGATGGCGGAATGCTCACCTTGGCCGAAATGGGGAGAAAAAGCTCGCCCATTTTCGGCTAAGGGACCCTTTTATAGGTGGCTGGCCAGACCACGTTCGGGGGCCGAATGTGCCTCCGCATCCATGCAATGTTCGGCGGCCGAACTTGACTTTCGGCGGCCGAACCTGAACTTCCCTAACTCATGCTTTCGGGGGCCTAACGTGCCTCCAAAACACATGCATGTTCGGCGGCCGAACCTGACTTTCGGCGGCCGAACCTGGGTTTTTCCTCCAAGGACTTTTCATGCAAAAACTCATTTTATTTCATACTTAAAACCATTAAAAACATGAAAACATTTTACAAAAACATGAATCTACCCTTCTAGAGATCTCCGACATCCGAGATTCCATCGGACGGTAGGAATTCCGATACCGGAGTCTAGCCGGGTATTACATTCTCCCCCCCTTAAGAACATTCGTCCCCGAATGTTCCTCAACTAGCACATGCATAGCAAAACCACATAACATACATACAAGGCACATAAACACATAGGGATCTAACCTTAAAAGAGATGAGGATATTGCCGGAGCATAGACTCCCGTGTCTCCCAGGTGCATTCTTCCATATTGTGGTGGTTCCACAGGACTTTCACCATCGGGATTTCCTTGTTTCTCAGCTTCCTGATCTGGGTGTCTAGGATCCGTACTGGCTGCTCAACATAGGTGAGATCCTCTTGGATCTCCACATCAGGTTCACTAAGAACCTTGCCCGGATCTGACACGAATTTTCTCAACATAGAAACATGGAAAACCGGATGGATTCTCTCCATTGAAGCAGGTAAATCCAGCTTGTACGATACATTCCCAATCCTTTGCAGGACTTCGAAGGGTCCGATGTATCGCGGAGCCAGCTTACCCTTCTTCCCGAACCGAACCACTCCTTTCATTGGAGACACCTTAAGCAATACCAGATCCCCCTCCTGAAACTCTACTAGTCTTCTGCGGATGTCTGCATAACTCTTCTGTCTGCTTGCAGCTGTCTTGATTCTTTCTCTGATTAAGGGTACCACCCTGCTGGTGATCTCTACTAGTTCAGGCCCTGCCAAGGCCTTTTCTCCAACTTCCTCCCAGCAAACAGGTGACCTGCACTTCCTTCCATATAAAGCTTCATATGGAGCCATCCCAATGCTAGCATGATGGCTGTTATTGTAGGCAAACTCCACCAAAGGTAGATGTTGCCTCCAAGAACCGCCAAAGTCCAGCACACACATTCTCAGCATATCTTCTATGGTCTGGATGGTCCTCTCTGACTGTCCGTCTGTCTGTGGATGGAAGGCAGTGCTGAAATCCAACCTAGTACCCATGGCATCCTGCAGACTCCGCCAAAACCTGGAGGTGAACTGGGGCCCTCTATCTGACACAATAGAAACAGGAACCCCATGCAGTCTGACTATCTCATCAACGTACACCTGCGCCAACTTGTCCACAGAATATCCACTCCTGACAGGGATGAAGTGAGCAGATTTGGTGAGTCTGTCCACAATCACCCATATGGAGTCCAATCTGTTGGACGTCGCCGGTAACCCCACTACGAAATCCATAGCTATATTCTCCCATTTCCACTCTGGAATAGGTAGGCGGTTAAGCATTCCAGCCGGCTTCTGGTGTTCCAGCTTCACCCTCTGACATACTTCGCAGGCTGACACAAACTATGCCACTTCTCTCTTCATAGCTGGCCACCAATAAACCTTTTTCAGATCCTGATACATCTTGGTGGCTCCGGGGTGAATGCTGTATCTTGCATTATGAGCCTCTCTCATAATGTCTCCTTTTAGCCCTATGTCATCTGGTACACACAATCGACTCCCATAGCAGAGGATCCCCTTATTGTCGAATCTGAACTCACTGTCCTTGCCTGACTGAACAGTCCTGGCAATCTTCACTAACTCTGGGTCCTCATGCTGTTTCTGAGCCACTTGCTCCAGAAACACAGGTGTTACTTTCATCTGAGCAACTAAGGCGCCTGTACCAGATAACTCCCACTGTAGACCTTCCTCAATGAGCTTGTAAAACTCCTTCACCACTGGTCTCCTCTCTGCCGTGATGTGGGATAGACTGCCTAGTGACTTCCGGCTTAGGGCGTCTGCCACGACATTCGCCTTACCCGGATGATACTGAATCTTGCAATCATAGTCACTTAGCAGCTCTACCCATCTCCTCTGTCTCAAATTCAAATCTCTTTGACTCAGGATGTGCTGCAGGCTTTTATGATCGGTGAAGATCTCACATTTTACCCCATAGAGGTAGTGCCTCCACATCTTGAGTGCAAAGATTACTGCTGCCATCTCAAGGTCATGTGTGGGGTAATTCAACTCATGCTTCTTTAGCTGCCTAGAAGCATAAGCAATCACCCTCTCATTCTGCATAAGCACACAACCCAGTCCCACACGGGATGCATCACAAAAGACTGTAAAGTCCTCATCACTAGATGGCAGAGCTAAAACTGGTGCTGACGTCAATCTCTTCTTAAGCTCTTCAAAACTTTCCTCGCACTGGTCGGTCCACAGAAACTTCTGATTCTTCCTAGTTAGTCTGGTCATAGGAGCTGCTATCTTTGAGAAGTCCTGAACGAACCTCCTGTAGTAACCTGCCAAACCCAAGAAACTCCTGATCTCTGTCACTGAAGTGGGTCTAGGCCAGTTAGCCACAGTTTCTGTCTTCTTGGGGTCTACCTCTATTCCATTCTCTGACACTACATGCCCCAAGAACGAAATGCTCCTCAGCCAGAACTCACACTTTGAGAACTTGGCATACAAGCCATGCTCTCTCAAGGTCTGCAAAACCAACCGCAGATGATGGGCATGCTCCTCTGCATTCCTGGAATACACTAAGATATCATCTATGAAGACAATAACAAAGTGATCCAGGTACTGGCTAAACACTCTGTTCATGAGATCCATGAATGCTGCAGGGGCGTTAGTTAACCCGAACGGCATCACAAGGAACTCAAAATGCCCATATCTGGTCCTGAAAGCTGTCTTTGGTACGTCCTCTTCCCTGATCCTCAACTGATGGTACCCCGATCTCAGATCTATTTTGGAGAAACAACCCGCTCCTGCTAGCTGGTCGAATAGATCGTCGATCCTTGGCAATGGGTACTTGTTCTTAGTAGTGACTTTGTTCAACTGTCTGTAGTCGATACAAAGCCTAAGGGATCCATCCTTCTTTCTCACAAACAAAACCGGAGCACCCCAGGGTGAGGTACTCGGTCGGATGAAGCCCTTGTCTACCAGCTCCTGCAACTGCTCCTTCAACTCTTTCAATTCTGCTGGTGCCATCCTGTAGGGAGGGATAGAGATCGGTCGGGTTCCAGGCATCAGTTCTATCTCGAACTCTATCTCCCTAGCAGGTGGTAAACCTGGCAGCTCGTCTGGGAACACATCTAAGAACTCTCTAACCACTGGCACCGAGGCGGGCTCTCTAACCTGACTATTAAGCTCTCTCACATGAGCCAAATACCCCTGACATCCCTTCCTAAGCAACCTACGAGCCTGAAGAGCTGAGATCATACCTCTAGGTGTACTCCTCCTGTCTCCCCTGAAGACAACCTCTGATCCATCCTGACCTCTGAATCTGACTACCTTGTCCCTGCAGTCCAAGGTAGCACCATGGGTAGATAACCAGTCCATCCCTAGAATGACATCAAAATCTGTCAAATCTAGAACCACTAGGTCGGCGGACATGCATCTCCCCTCAACAAAAACTGGACTACACTGACAGACTGACTCTGCCACTGATGGATCACACTTGGGTCCACTGACCCAGAGAGGACACTCTAACCCAGAAGTCATCAGACCTAACCTCCCCACGGCTCTCGGAGCAATAAAAGAATGAGATGCACCAGGGTCCATCAATGCATATACATCCGAACAACCTATGACGAGATTACCTGCCACCACGGTGTTGGATGCGTCTGCCTCCTGCTGTGTCATTGTGAAGATCCGTGCTGGGGCTGACGGACCTTCACCTCTGAAACCCGCTGAAGAAGAGGCTGCTCCTCTCCCTCTGCCTCTGCCACTGGCCTGAGTCATGGCTGGAGCTGCTGGCTGCGCTACACTGCCTGAAGCTGTCTGCTGGGACTGAGCCATCGGGACTGCTCTTGGACAATCTCGAGCCATATGCCCCTCCTGACCACATCTGAAACAGGCGTTCGTCCCAAACCGACATGCTCCCCTGTGTGGCTTACCACACCTCGCACAAACTGCATTATCCGCACCAGAGCTTGAGCCACTCCCAAATCCCAGACTAGACTTGACCTTGTTCCAGAACTTGTTCTTCTTACCCTTGGGCTTACCCCATCTCTTACTGCCTGAAGCTGCTGCACTCAAGGTAGAGGGATCTAACCTTCCCCCACCCGGAGTTTTGGAACCAGAAGCTTGTGTCACTGTCTGCTTAATTGTCCCCTGAACGATGGCACTAGCCTCCATTCTCCTAGCCATGTCTACTATGGCATGAAAACTCTCTCTATCCGCTGACTGTACCAAGGAGGAATACCTGGGATGGAGCTTCATGATATACCTCCTTGACTTCTTCTGGTCTGTGCTAAGGTCCTGCCCAGCAAATGGCAGCAACTCCATGAACCTATCAGTATATTCGTCCACACTCATGTCATCAGTTTGCCTCAACTGCTCGAACTCTATCATCTTCAATTCCCTTGAACTATCAGGGAAAGCCCATCCTGCAAATTCATTAGCAAACTCCTCCCAAGTCATGCTGTCCACCCTCGGGTTCACATTATTTTTGAACCACTCCCGTGCCTTCTTGCACTTGAGTGTGAACCCGGCCATTTGAATGGCTCTACTGTCATCAGCCCCAACCTCATCTGTAATTGCCTTGACCCGCTCCAAGTACACGAACGGATCATTACCGGTTTCGAACTGGGGAGCACCCAGCTTCATATAGTCTGTCATCTTGACCTTGCTCCCACTGGCTGAGCTAGATCTAGGAGGTTGAGCAACTGGGGCTGCTGGTTCTGCAGGTGGTGGAGGTGGTGCAATATTTTCTGAGGTAGGGTTTTCTGGATTTGGATAGTAGGGTGGAGGTGGATACATTGGGTACTGAGAGTACGGTGGGTAGTATGGTGGGTATGGCATCTGTGTGGGATAAGGTGTGAAACTAGGGTAATCCGATGTACCTCCCATCGAATACCCGGGATGTTGTGAGAAATGTGGGTAGTGAGGTGGCTGTACAAATCCCGAGGCCTGAGTGCCTCCTTGGGACTCTCCCATTCCTTCTTCTGACATATTGACTCCCAAACTGCCATCCCTCCTCTGTTCTACGTCCATATCATCCCCCATATCCTCTGACGCTCCTCCCTGAACTGTTCCTCTGACAGATCTACTCCTACCCAGATCCAGAGACCTTCTAGGGTCTCTTGCTACTCTGTCTCTGTTGGACCTGCTAGACATTGCCCTAGGCAATGCTGGAGGACGGGCGCTCATGCCCTCATCCTCAGGTGGTACTCCAGTCAATCTTGCTGATCGACGAGTTCCTCTCATCCTGTTTTCTGAAAAACAGTACACAGCACATAATCATTAACATCATATGGTTCATGTGGGCACACATGAACCCGCATCACATACATCACATATCATAGCATATCATTAATGCACATGCATATTATCATGGCATTTCACATCATCATGCAAGACAGGACTCCACATCCTATCCTAGTGGACATGATCTTTTCCTATTGTGCTTGACCTTCTATAACATCTATGAGCCCGACACTCTAGGTCCGACCATATGAACCTAGGGCTCTGATACCACTCTGTAACGACCCGAAAATCGGACCGCTACCGGCGCTAGGATCCGGGTCGACTTAAGGCCGCCGGGACCCGTAGCAAGCCTGACATAAAACCTGTGAACCTGTATAATCCCATACATGATCAACAACATACATAAAAATTAAAACTTTTCTTTCCATGAACATCAACCAAACTCAACCTGTACATAACATTAATATAAACATAACTTTGATCCCTCTGTGGGATCTCATCTGTGCCCTCAAAGGGTAACATAACCTGTGTTGAGCTGGTTTACATAAACATCATAACATAAGATCATGTACATACAAATGGGATTAACAATATACTATGGTCAAGCACAACTCTATCCTCAATAACCTCATTACATAACATACTGAATATTTTTACATTTCATCATAATACAATTGTCATGTCCACAATCTAGCTATTACATGCATATGACTTTCTTTTTTCTCTTCTTGCCTTCTCTATCTATCCCGTACCTGCAAACCTGGGGGTTAGGGGAGAGGGGTGAGCTAGATGCCCAGTGAGTAGAACTATAAAAAGAATATTTAAAACATGCTATCATGAAATGCGTCACTGCGCAAACATTTCACATCATGGACGGACTGACCCAAAAATCCCTCAGCTCCATGCCCGGCCCTATTATGGGCACCACAGGACTTTGTATTGCCCGGCCCTATTATGGGCACCACAGGACTTCGTAGATCGGAGCTATTGCCCGGCCCTATTATGGGCACCACAGGACTTCGTACAAAGGGCTAGTGAGTCGTGCAATGTCCATCCCCCATCAACATCAAGTAATAATGCAATGCAACATAATTCGTGATTCTAATGCAACCAACCTATATTATAATCATGATGCATGAAGCATGATAAAAACATTTAATTTCTTAATTTAAAAGGTTAAGTATAGTCCCACTCACCTCTGGCTGACTCTGACAAACTCTGTAGCAGCTGACTCACTGCTGGGGTCCTTGGTTCCTCGGGTCCGAACCTACACAGGTGGACTCCAATGAGGGACCAAACATATATAAACATGACTCTAAAATATCCCCAAAAAACCCCCTAAAACATCATGAAAACATCACAGAAAATATGCATGAAATGGCTGAACAGGGCACTTTCGGCGGCACCTTCGGCGGCCGAAAGCCCTGGACAGAGACGAAACTCAGGTAGGTTCGGCGGCACCTTCGGCGGCCGAAAGTGCCAGACAGAGACGAAAGTCTCTCTTCGGGGGCAGCTTCGGCAGCCGAAAGGCCTGCCTCCCCAGCCATGTTCGGCGGCCGAAAGTACCTTCGGCTGCCGAACCTGGTTTCTGCCAAAGGGCAGAAACTTGGCTCCCTTTGCACATTTCGTCTCCAAACCTTCCAAACATGCATATTTTTCAACTAAAGCATGCATACAAGTTCCTAAGGGCCTCAAACATGCATATACCCCATCTACAACACTTCAATCACACACAATCAAGCTACATTGTTCAAAAAAGTCATCAAAAACCCATAGGTTCAACACATACCCTAACATGCATTCTACCCCTTAAAACTTCATAAAACTTGTTTCAATCATACATTGAGCTTAGGATCGGCTCTTACCTCTTGAAGGCCGTGGGTTGAGGAGATCTAAACTTGGAGATGGGAGAAGTTCCAACTTTTGGTCTCCAAGCTCCAAAACTCGTTCTAAGCTCAAAGATCTTCAAAACCAAAGTTATAAACTTGTAAAGATCATGGAAAAAGGAAGGAAAAACTCAAGATTGGGGAAGGATGGCGGAATGCTCACCTTGGCCGAAATGGGGAGAAAAAGCTCGCCCATTTTCGGCTAAGGGACCCTTTTATAGGTGGCTGGCCAGACCACGTTCGGGGGCCGAATGTGCCTCCGCATCCATGCAATGTTCGGCGGCCGAACTTGACTTTCGGCGGCCGAACCTGAACTTCCCTAACTCATGCTTTCGGGGGCCTAACGTGCCTCCAAAACACATGCATGTTCGGCGGCCGAACCTGACTTTCGGCGGCCGAACCTGGGTTTTTCCTCCAAGGACTTTTCATGCAAAAACTCATTTTATTTCATACTTAAAACCATTAAAAACATGAAAACATTTTACAAAAACATGAATCTACCCTTCTAGAGATCTCCGACATCCGAGATTCCATCGGACGGTAGGAATTCCGATACCGGAGTCTAGCCGGGTATTACATCAATAATCATAGATACTTGTTAGAGAACAAAGTATTGGATGGATCCGCACTGAGATCACTACATGGGTTATTGTCATAAGTGAATCTCAAAGTAGTTATGTCTTAATCATTTGACTTGAGATTGTCATAGTTTCCAACATAAGGACTGTTATGTTTTAACATAATCAAACATTGTCTTTAATCGGACAATCATAAAGGTTATGCTTGAGCATAATAGAAATTATGTAGAGGATATTGAACAATCAAGATAGAATTTATCCCTCTCTTTGAGAGAGATATCTTCTGGGCCCCTCGATAAGTGAGAATGAGAAATGCATTGCCGTGCTCAAATGAATTGATAGTGTGATCAATATCATTTGAATTTATCAGTCTACTTAGAGATCGATAAATCATAAGTTTAAACATTATAAGTTTGACATTGACCATGACTTATATTCAAACTAAATATCATGTGATAAAGGGATTAATACATGTTCTATTTATTAGGTTTTATCGGACTATCGATCCTCATATTAGTTGGGTAGTCATAATATCTTGTTAGAGGCCGCTTATGATTTATGGGTATTGTGGGACTGGGCCTATTGCCAATTAATGTGAGCCTATTGGGTCACACACAAGAACGTTATTGATGTGCTATGTTAATGGGCTAAAAGCCCATTAGAATAATTAACAATAATAAAGTGTTATTATTATTAATATTAATTATTTATTATTCTAAGATAATAATATTTAAAAGGATATGCAGTCTATCTGTAACTGTTACAGATAAAGAACTCTATCACATAAGATAGATGAGTATCTGCGAGATTGTGGTAGTTGGTTATGAACACAACTCTATCATATAAGATATTTGAGTATTTGTGAGATTGTGGCAGTTGGTTATGAACACAACTCTATCATATAAGATATTTGAGTATCTGTGAGATCGTGATAGTGGGTTCTGAACACAACTCTTTTACGAAAAGAGTTGTAGAAAAACAAAAAGACTGAAACATATAAAAACTCATTCTACGAATTGTGGAGTTAACGTTTTTTAGAAAATTCAGTCTAACAGTTGCAGATTATGGAGCACATAGCTTATCCATCAATGTGAGCTAGCACTCCAGAAGGATAAGAGACGTTCATATGGATACCATAGCGTGTGTTCGTTGAAAAGCAGCACCTTGAGTTCGATATTCTATCTTCTCGTCAAGTCTAACAGGTTAGTAGCTTATCCTTCCTTTCGAATTAAACGAAGCATACGGATCCCGGGAAGGAAAACATAGATTTTTATTTTTCTGCTACGTGTTTTGGTTGTAATAAATCTTTGGATTTCCTAACATAAACGAGCTGAGTCTGCTTTTGAATTAATTCATTCAGATGTTTGGGGATCATGTCCTATTGAGTCTAAGACTGGATTCAAATATTTTATCACTTTTATGGATGACTTTTCTAAAATGACTTGGATTTATTTTATGAAGCATTGTTCGAAAGTGTTTTCTTATTTTTTTGCCTTTTATTTTGAAATCAAGACTTAATTTAATGTCTCTGTGTAAATTTTGCAAAACGACATTGCTACGAGTATATGTCATAATCATTCTAGAGTTATATGACTCAACATGATATTCTTCAGTAATCGTCATGTGTTAATACACCCGCTCAAAATAAGATAGCTGAAAGAAAGAATCGACATTTCCTTGAAACTGCTCGACCTCTATTGTTTCAAATGCAAGTTCCTAAGTAATTCTGAACTGATGTTGTCTATACTACATGCTTTTTCATTAATCACGTGCCCTCCATAGTACTAGACGGTGATACTCCCTATAATGTCCTCCTTCCTAAAAAGCCATTATTTTCTCTGAAACCACAACTTTTTGACAACACTTGTTATGTTCAGGATATCAGGTCTCATGTGACTAAAATTGATTCTAAAGCTTTAAAGTATGTTTTTTTGAAATATTATCACCTTCAGAAGGGGTATTGATCAAACATAATTTAGCCCCATTTTTATTATCTTTATTACTGTTTAGTTACACATTTTTCCAGCTTAATTTATGTTTTTGTTATATTTTTGTAGAAAATGAAGAAAATGGAAAGTTTGAGAAAAAGTGCAGAAAAATCTGAAAAAGTGATTGGGTCAAAGTGATTTGGCCAAATCACCCGCAGAAATCAGAAGCAGAAAGCTAAGGCAGAAATCTGGAGGCAACACACAGAAACGATTTGGGCAAGTGATCTGCCCAAATCACCCGCCCAAATCACATTCACACAGAGAGATAGCAGAAGCGGGAAAATGTGTAGAAAACCAAAATTCAAAAGTGGTGAAGTCCAAATCCATTTCAAACACTGCAAGATCAGTCCCAAGAGCCACGAAAAGGTCTTTCACTTGAGGAATTCCATTCACAATTAAATACAAGATCCAAAGATTAATCAAAGACCACAAAAGACCAAGTCAAGATGGGGATCTCCAAATCCTAATTGGATTAAAATTCTCCAGCTATAAAAGGAGACAACATCTAAACCAGCAAGGGCATCATCTCTCCACAGCAGGATCACTGCAGAATTACAGCAGCAAGTCTGCGGCAGCCCCTCCACCTTCCTTTCTTCTTTCTTTTGTGATTTTGTCCACCATGAGTGGCTAAATTCCATCTTTTCTAGTTGAACTTGGGGAATTCAGATTTGTGATGAATTGGGAGATTTAAAACTCCATTATTAAACTCTTATTTGTTTTCAATATTTATGCAACTTGATCTTTCTATAATTATTGCTTTGCTTTTGGAATCAATTTAGGCCTATTGCTTTTAATTGCTTGAGTAATATATTATTTGAATAATTTAAGTCCGTAATTGCTTAGATTGTTTAAACTCAAGTGTAATCGGTTGCATAATCTAAACTTGACCACGCGGTTGGCAATGTTAGAATTAGGTTTCTCTAAGTCTTAATGCAGTCAACAGTTGTTCGATGCTAAAAGCCCCAAGGACGTTCCTTGGCAACTCGTTGACTAGTGCTTGATTAGCGAACGTTTCCTAATCAAACTAGAACTAAGGAGGAATTTAGTTGTGAGAAGCGTCTTCCACAACCAAAACTAATTTATTGAATTAAAATAGGAGTATTAAATAATCAATTATCAATTCTAAACAAGCTGAAATAGATCCATACTTCAACTAGAATCTCTTTCCCATTGAAATTCTCATTTATTTAAGTTATTGCTTTCTCTTGCTATTTAGTTTTAATCATCAAAACAAAAACCCCCTCTTTTAATTATTTGTTATTTACTTATCCAAGTCATTATTAGGAAAATCCGTAGTGTCAAATCCCTGTGATTCGACCCTATTGCCACTATCTACAAGTTAATTGTTGATTGTTTAATAGGTTTATTTTTGACGGTTTCGACAACCGCTATCAGGTATCAGTGTTATTCTCCAGAGTTCAACAGATATAGCTTTTTCTAAGCAAATTTCTTTTTTTCTACTGCACAAACCTCTACTAGTTAAGGGGAGGACGATGAATGACTCATCTATATAATCACATATGATGGTGGGAACTCCTCTAGTGTGTCTTCTGCTAAACAATTTGATGGTAGCACTCTTCCTAGTACTCAATCTCCTGTTAAATCATCAGTTGTTTAAGTTTATTCTCGGAGACCAATACCTGATGATACATGTCCTGCACCAGAATATTCTTCACCATCAGATCCACCACCGAGTGACTTTGACCCCCATTAGTTTTCGTAAAGGTAAAAGACAGTATAAGTCTATCTATTTTGTTACTAACTTTTTTCTTATAATCACCTACCTCCTTCTTCTACCTCTTTAATTGTCTCTCTAGATTCCATTTCTTTACCTAAGACAGTTAAAGAGACTCTCATCCATTTTGGATAGCCTGATGCAATGCTTGAGGAGATAAAGACTCTAGATAAAAATCATACTTGAAAACTAATTTATTTACCCCTTAGCAAGAAGGTTGTGGATTGTAAATGAGTTTTTGCTATCAAAGTCAATCCAGATTGTTCCGTAACGAGGCTTAAGGCTCGTCTTATCGCTAAAACCTATGCACAAACCTATGGCTTGACTATGCTGACACTTTTTCTCATGTAGTCAAAATGACATCGGTTCGCTTGTTCATCTCTCTAGTTACTTCTCTGCATTGGTCTTTACACTAGTTAGATATCAAGAATATATTTTTACATGGCGACCTCCCAGAAGAGGTGTATATGAAGCAACCATCTGAGTTTGTTGCTTAGGAGGGTATGAAAAAGTCTGCCATTTAAATAAGTCTTTATATGGTTTGAAGTAGAGTCCCTATGTATGGTTTGACAAGTTTAGTGAAGTTGTTCAAGAATTTATGTTGAAAAAGGTAAGTGTGACTGCTATAGAAATTCATACACTAGTATTATTCTCCTTATTTTGCATGTTGATGACATTGTCATTATAGGATATAATAGTGCAAGAATCTCTTCTCTTGAATCCTTCTTGCATACAAGTTTTCATACTAAAGACTTGGATCAGCTTAAATATTTCTCAGGAGTCGAAATCTTGAGTAAAAAGAGAATTTTCGTATCTCAAAGGAAATATGTCTTTGACTTACTTGCAAAAACTGAGAAGTTGGGAGATAAACCCTATAATACACAAATGATTCCTAATATGTGTCTCACAAAAGATGATGGCGACCCCTATGATGACCGAGAGAGGTACACGAGATTGGTTGGAAAGCTGAATTACCTTATGGTGATGACTCAACTAGATATTGTTTTTGTAGTAAACATTGTAAGAAAGTTCATGTCTACACTTACAGTGAAACATTGGGCAGTTCTAGTTATGTTATCTAAAAAGGACCCCCTGAACTCGGTATACTCTACAATAATCATGGACATACTGCAGTTAAGTGTTTTTTAGATACTGATTGGGCGGGATCCAATAATGATAGAAGATCGACTACAAGCTACTGTATGTTTATTGGAGGAAATATTATGTCTTGAAAAAGTAAGAAGTAAATTGTGGAATCCAGATCTAGTGCCGAATCAGAATACAGGAATATGTTTCAATCCACTTGTGAGATTCTATGGATAAATCATATGCTAGATAAAGTTAATTTGAAATTATATCATCCGCAAAATTTTAGTGTGATAATCATGTTACTTTTCACATTATCTCAATCCAATATACCACGAACGGATTAAGCACATTAGAATTAAATTGTCATTTCATATGTGAAAAAATTTAAAAAAATTTAATTTCCATCAATTATATGAAAATAGGGGTAATCAATACACTAAAATTTTAAGTGAGTTTCGAATAGAATATATTTATAATAAGTTAGGCATGATAAACATTTATATTTCAACTTGAGAATTAAAGAAAATTATATAATTATAGACTAATCGATACTAATTAATTAATAAAAAATTTTTAAGAATTACCTTAATAATATATTGTAATATGTATATAAATATAATTATTTTAAAAATACATATAAAATTGTCCAATTGGTACTTTTATCTTCTTAGAAGGAAAAAACGGATACAGATAGAAGGTTTTGATTGTGAACTTTTTTTGGGACTTGGGATGAGTGAGGAACAAGCTGGGCTCTGGCAAATCATTGACTTTGTCGGCTATAAGTTGCCCATGCTTGACAGCTTATCTTTTATCGTCAAACCATTGATCATCTCTTACATTCTAACTACTGAGAAACCATGATGGCTTGTGATACAGATTTTCAAGAACCAAAAGTGGAACTCCTCATTTTGAAGTATAGATGAAAAACTTAAGCCCTGTTCACTTTAAAAAAAAAGAAAGTAGTTTTCTTATAAATGGAAAATAGAGTTTCTTTTTACATGTATCAATTTTTTAAATTGAGAATTGGAAAATTAATTTTTCAATTTTTTAAAATTTAGCTAAAATTTAGACAACATCTTAAATTGTTTTTTAACTATTTTCCTTTACAATAATGGTTCTGTTTTCATTTTTTTTTTCAAATATTTATTTATACGTATAAATTTAATTATATTATTATGAAATAAAATGAATAATAATTTTCTAAATACATATTTAAATGATTTATTCTTGAATTATTTTATTTCTTTTCCCTTATTTTCTGTAGAAAATGGAAAATAAACAGCAGAAAATTTTTTTTCCACAAGTAAGCACACCCTTAATGTTGCAAGCCTATTTTCCCAGTATTCTCTAGTGAATTGTACTTTGGCTGAGAAAGTGTAGATTCAAGAGTTTAAACTATGAAACAGAGGGAGTAGAATGGTCATGCTGGCTTTCTGCATGTTGGTTTCTTCAATATCATACAGTAATGAGCAATGTTGCATGATAACAAGAGGGAACAGTAGCCAGGTCTTTTGGGGATGAAGTGATTCTGAAATTCAAAGCTGGAGGGGGACCAATTTTCCCCATCCTTTTCCTTTTCTGGATGGTTTGATGGAAAGATGATTACGGATTCTCTTGTATAGAATTTCTCAGCCAAGTTTTAAGTTCAGCCAAGTGTGTTTGATAATGAATTAACGATACTAAAAGTTAGTTCGGGAGAAACAGGATATTTGAGAAATATGCAAAGCTCTGGGAGATTTGAATTTTAGCTGGCCAAAACAAAGAATAAAGAAATAGAATTAGTAATTGATATAACTTCTTAGCTCAACGGGTCATAGAAGAGTGCTGCAACTCAGAATCTAACATCTCAAGTGTTCATTGATATTAGGATCTTATGAAGTCTCTCACCATTCAGATATTTTTTGAATTTGCCCCATATAATATGGATGAAGTAATAGGTGCTTGTAGCCATCCCCTCGGGGGTGCTTAGAGTACGTAATACATTGTTCATACCATTTCAAAACCAACACCTCCCAAAGCTGCTGATAGCTGGTAGATCCACTAGTAGTATAAGATCTAGACACATGGAGATGAGAATACTGGATCTGGTTTGTACGAGTGTGAGAGGTATTGAATGACTTTAGTAAATGGGATGAGTTATTATTCTGGGTAAGAAGTGTTTAAGGTTGTTTTGGGATGAGAGTAAGAGTTCATAGGTTGAAGATAAATGGTAGGTTAAATGTTCTAAGAGGGTTAGGATTCTTATATTTTAGGTATGACTGAAAAATATTCTTTTAGATCCAGCAGTTTGTATTATGACAGAAACTTTTAATATTGAGTAGTTGACTTATTTAATATTTAGTCTGTTAATATCATTATTTTTTCAAACGTATATCAGATCAAAACGGTATAAACACACATATCTTCAAGATATGTCCCACTCAATGTTGATTGATTGAACCCTTCTCAATTTTGTTCCTTACCCAACATCTTTAAACATCCTGATTTAGAATAGAAATAGTGAGGTGTATATTTACCCGCATTATTTAATTAGTGTGCACACATAGCATAATCTAAGAAAGACTTATATTTTATGTATTATCAGTGGCAAATAAATTGATGGATGCAAGTGTAGAAAGAAAGTAAATTGAGCTACATCTATGTTCCTGCAACGTAAATCATCATTCAAATAAACATAATTTAGTTCAAAAGTGTGAAACCTCTTCTCTCGCATGCTGAGGTATTTTATTGCAAGCTTGAAAATGACCATCTAATTCTGGATCATTTCTTCCAATAAAAGCCTCGTGCTGCGCAAGCAACAAGTAACTACAGCCACCTAAATCTGTAAAAATACCAAGATGAAAGTCTGTGACAAACCGATCACAGGGCGTGAGAAGCAACAAAAACAATAAAATTGAAATTAAGAAATACGAGAAGGCAAGCTAAAAAAGCAGGCGACAAAGCAGCACAGATAATAAAGTTTATAAACAGTACTAAGCAAGCAAAAGAAGGATAGCTAAGATGAAAGAGATAAAATCATGTATTCTCATATATTGTAATGCTAATAGAAACCTTGGATTTAAACCTTTCTTTCAGTTTCTTCCCCAGAGGCAGCGTGCGGACCACACAACCACCAGAAGGCAAAATGCCGTTAAGCGGATAAGTTCAAAACCGCGTCAGGTGAGCGCAGGTTTTGCCCTTACCGTCGTCTAGGCGAGGTGTTAACATCTTATCAGATTATCAAGCATTGCATGGATTCCGCGGGTCATTAAAAGTATTAATTACAATTTCATTTTTAATTCTTTTAATTTTATTTCGTTCCTGGATCATATCATCGTCCAAGATGTATAAAAGAAAATGCAGCTAAAATCTAAAAGGAGCTGAAAATAATACAACACATCACTGAGGCTACACAGACGATGAGAGAATTATCCTTTTGACCTTTAATATAATGATGGAAAGTGAGAGAGAAAAGAGTGTGTGAGAAAGATTACACTGTATTCGCACTTCTGTAGCAATAACAAAACCCCCCAAAATTAAAACCAAAGGCATCAATACAAGTCTCATCAAAATAATTGCGCGAGTGTGGGGGGGGGGGGGGGGGAGGGAGGGGAAAAAATCACAATAATTTAAGAAAACAAGAAATTCGAATTTTCCAACTGCTGTAGCCTTAAATCGACTATGAAATGATGATCCGCCATGCAAAACTACAATGTGGTAAATGCTCAAACACAATGAGATCCCAGCTAAATGATAACCCTTGCTAAGACTGATACTTGGCAAATGCACCACCTCTTTCACGCTGTAGTGCCCTAGGATCAAGTGGGATACTACCAACTCTTAGAAAACCAGATGATTCAGCAAATCCGTTAACTTTCACAGGCATTGATCCCACCGTAACAACATCAACAGAATCAGAACTAGAACCATAAGGGGCTGCATCCGGAAAAGGTTTTGGTTCAGCCTGCTTTGGATTAATACTGAGCGAACCTATCTTTAAAAAAGATGCAACATCGCCTCCTGATTTGGCTATCGCTTGCTCAGAAATTTTACTCTCATTATTCACATGAGCAACATCAAAATTTGAAGTAACCTGATCAGTGAGAGGGTCCTCAGATTTTTTGATGCAGTTAGTACCTTTCTGCTCCATAGTTTTCTCATCTTTATTTGGAGGTAACTCCACAAGACAATCCAGCTTGTGAGCAGGTTCTAATGCAGGTACCAAGAATGGAGTTTCAAATCTTTTAAATATAAGCCTGGCTTTCTCTTCCTGCATAATTCTCTGACGGTTCTCATAGTACATAAAGTCATCAAGTATCGACGTCTTTGATGTGTGGATTTTGAATATTTTCAGCATCTCCAGACCTTGCTTGTACATTATCTGCATGAAATGACAAGTAGAAGATAACAACTACCAGAGGCCATTAATCAAAAAAATAAAACCAACCAACCAACCAAACCACTGTCAAAAGAATCAGGAAGAGAAATTTCAACATCCAACTACAGGTGATGAGGTAATAGAGAGGCTCTTGTACTAGACATCACAGGGACCAAAAATTTACACATTGCTAGCGAAATGCAAACCACCACAACCGAAAGACGAGATACCATAAAAATAAACCTACAATACCTCTTGAGTGTCTCTGCTATTTGTCACTGGCTTATTCTCATTGTTCTCTAATATAATGTGTCTAAAGCTGGAATTTGGTACATCTTTAATAATATGCCACTTGACAGGAAAGCTACCACTCCATTTATCTTGCTGCCAAAAATCCATATCCTTTGCAAAGTCAACTGGGCCAATCATCTCAGCAACACCACAAAATTGACCACTTGCATTTACCTGTATTAAGAATCATAATATTATAAAGAAATAAATTTTTACTACACTTTACTCCCCAACAAGAAATCATTTAAATTAGACCACAAAAGTTGAAATTTAACTAATTTAACTGCACTACACCCCGAATTGTTGTTAATCACAGAAATTTAGTCACTTAACCAACTGTTAAAATAAAACTCACAGAAAAGAACAGGAAAATAGGGCAGGCTTTAGCATCTCCAGCAGCTATTTTTTGAGCATCATCATACGCGCTCTGCAGCTTCTTGTTCCCATTGGGTGTGGATGACCAAACATTATACTTAATGCTCTTGTGGACATCATCCTCACTGTAAGATTTTATTACAAAAAATTTTGCATCACCATAGTCGACTGGAAAATCATCCTTGTTATACTGGTCAGTGTATATTATAATGTTTCCTTGTTCATCATCTCCAACTTTTGTTGTGTAAGCTTTAACAGCCAGTTGATTCTTTGATTTGTTTGTTCTAGGCCCACGATTCTGCTCGCCCAAAGAATCTGGACCTCCATTTACGTCATTAAGAGTTCTACCAACATGAATCTTAGATCGAACCTTATCCACTCCAGCCCGTCCAGGTGCACTTGAACCAAAATCAGAAAAGCCATTATTGATAGGAACAGCAACTTTTAATTGGTTAGAATGTGGTAGAACTTTCCCACTGGAAAAGTTATCAACGGGTTGAATTGATCCAGAGGCACCTCTACCCTGTGGAGTAGAACAGTTCAACAAACTTTCAGCAAAATCCCCCAAACTTGCATGTTCAAGAGTAAGTTATTGAACCAAAAAACCTAGATATACAAACCCAGCCCGACAAATGTATCTAGAATACATGTTGTCTATACATCCCTGCACTGCTCTTGGTAGAGAAATGATAACAAAGGTAATACATGATTGCATAATTTATCAACAACTTCCATTCTCTGCAACAGTATGATAGTTACATAATGAATCCTTAAACCAAATAAAACAAATTACCTGAAGCATGTGTGATGAAGCTGGAGTAGGAAAACTACCAGCAGAAATACTTCCATGTGTCAGACTCATCTTGCTCGATCCTACATTAGCTCTTGACCCTTCTGATATCTTGGACAAGGTATTAGTCTGATTTGAAGTAGGTTTTGATTGGTATTTGGGAAAGGCTGCAGATGATGAAGCAAGACCATGCTTTGAACTTCTTCCATCAGGTCTATTTGTAAATGCTACACCTGCTGCATCTAGCAAGGGGTCTGTCGAATTGTTTGGGATGAAATCTGGTTGAACAACAACAGGGACATAACCAGGTGAAGATACAGGGTCCTGATAAGGGGGCATGGCATAATACTGTTGTGCTCCTACATATGGGCCATCAACGCCTATCATAGCACCAGGTATGTAAGGATTGTAAGGGTTATAAGGAGACTGTGCATATCCATAGCTAGGGGTATAATATACATAAGGTAAACTTTCAGATTGTGCACCCTGAGCAAACAAAAGAACATTAAAAAGAGCAAATGAGAAGTCAAGAACACAAGCGCAACAAAATCATTGAAGTGAACTACACAAACAATGTGTACACCCACCGCATACTGGATTTCCGGACCATCTGCACCAAAAATCCTATGGTGGTCCTCCCATTCACCGGGTGATTCAAAACCTAATCACATTCAATCAACAGAATATAAATGACAATGTGTGCAGCATCAGCTAGGGGGAGAAGAGGAATTCATAATTACCTGTACAGTAATATCCATAATTGGTGGCAGTAGGATAATACAAGCCCTGATCCATAAAAAACTCAGGGGCTCCTTCGTTGTACATAGCTTCAACTTGTTCAAGAAGAGGACTTGTCAAAGAGGTTAATCTCGGCACCTTGAATCTAGAAGACCAATCATGACAGAAATTACCGAGCAGAACTAAACAATGCACCCAACAAATAGCAACTTAACATCTCAACACCATTCAAACAATTTATTGAGTAAGAAAGTAGTATAAGCGGTTAATTGCAATACAAAGTTTCTCGCATTTCCATGACCAGAAAAATGATACATTTCCATTACAGAACTGCCACCCATGTAGAGTAGATGGAAAAACTTAAGCACATGCTATGCAGATCATCTTTTTATTGCAGCATAAAAAGTGGATGGAAACATAAAGAGTAAGGGCGTGGGTGACAGTATATTCCAAAATAAATGGCATAGCAACAACTTTGTATGTGAAGCCAACACAGCCCGACTGTAGATAGCCTAACTAACCCAAATAAGTATCACCAGTTGAAAAAAAAAATCCATTTACAATAACCACACAAAGCAACAAAAAGATAATTTTACTGGTCTTATTTAATAAGCATATGATATCTCAAAAAATTGAAAATACACCCAACAAATAAGAACCAAATCAGTTAACAAGGTGTGCCACCAAACAATCTAATAGTATAGACATGAATAAACTTCAAATCATAAAATGCCTAGAAAATTTCCCAAAAGTCAAAACCTGTTCACGGCAACAATAACATTAAAATCCACTAAAAGACAAATCGTGCACGGATCGCCGGTCAACACCCAAACAAAAATCTAGTCGCCACATCGATACACATCCTTTTATCCATAATAGCTCAATCACACAAAAAATCCAGCATGTAGTAGACAGAAATCCAGAAATAGCAAATATCAACTCTAAAGCACATTATAGCTATGATGTAAAAAAACAAGAGAGAAAAAGGCGCACTTCAACTGAATCAATTGCGAGTAACATAGAAAACCAAGGAGAGAAATGAGTAAAAGAGAAAACAGGCAAAGGTTATGCAAAATGGATTAATTACCATAGAAGAGCGCATCAAGCCATGCTTGACCTAGAAAGTTCTTCGAAGGAAATATTAATAAATTTGAAAAGAAAATTAGAAATTACCCGCAACATTTGTTTTCTTAGAAATTTCAAAGTAGACGCGACTAAGAAACCCTAACCCTAAAGAGAAGAAACCATATGAGAGAGAGATAGAGAGAGAGAGAGAGAGGAGGGCTTGAAAAGGCGGTTTGGGCGTGAGCAGAGAGGAACAAAGAAGGAATCGCATCCAATACGAAACGTTTTCTTGGCTACGGGTGTATTTGTGGATTCACTAAAATACCGAAATTGCCCTCTGGTAATTAAATAAATAAATATGATAGCCAACTGGAAGGTTCGCGGGAAAGTGAAAATATAACAAATCGAATTCGACTTTTAGGCCTGAGAGAACCGATAGGATGTCCATTATAGGGATGGGCCACAGAACGATGTGCAGCCCATTTACCTGCCACCTCGGATATGCTGTGGCCATGGGCCAGGAGCCCTACAGCGAGGGCGAGCTTCCATCTCCATCCCCTGTTTTTTTTAAATGGAGACCTCATTGCTGGAAGCCTGGAACTTTCTCCACTCTTCTTTTTCTCGTAGAAGCCACTGCACTTCCTCGGCTGAATCCCAGGCAAACGGTGCCACTGCCACCTTTCAAAACTAAAATTTTGCTTTGATATTGTGATCTCCAATTTTCGTTTGCCGACATTCAAGAACTAGACATTGATTAAGTAATGGCTGTTGAAACTGAGGTCGCAACTCCTTCGGAATTGGCTCTGGCGGATACCGATGTCAATTGGACAAGGTATTCGTCTATCACCCTGTTTACCCTTTCACTCTTTGAACCAAAAAATAGCACAAAAAACTTAGAATATTTAGCTTTGCATGTGGTTCTACTGTGTTCTTGCTTGAGCATTTAAATTGTCTTATAACTTGACTGGAATTGGTTCAGGTTGGACAAGACAAGGTTTCACATCATCGGGGCTGTACTGTTTACTGCTCAGCAAGCCTTACTGCATCCAACTGCAGTAGTAAAGACGAGAATGCAAGTAGCTGACTCTGGTCTCTCTCACTCGGGCGGAATCTTTGTGTTCAGACATATACTGAGGAATGATGGTATTCCTGGTCTTTTTAGAGGATTTGGCACGTCTGCTATTGGGTCATTACCCGGTAGAGTACTTACTTTGACATCACTTGAAATGTCGAAAGATGTGATGTTGAAATACACTGAAGGACTAGATATGTCTGAAGCAACGCGTGTTGGTATTGCAAATGGAGTGGCAGGCATGTTATCGAATCTAGTTTCTTGTGTGTACTTTGTACCTTTGGATGTGGTGGGTAACGTTATTTCTTTCCCATGTTTCTTATGGCTTGTTTGAGCTTATTTATCTTCAACGTTACTTTCACAAACATCATACACAAGGAAGGGGTAAAAAAAAAAAAGAAGATTTCTGCCACCATATAACGTCTGGCTCTCGCTCAGTATCTCATTGATGTATCTTAAGATCGCTTTAGTATTTTGGGGGAAATATGCTGCAGATTATTTTGTTCAGCTCTTCCCTTCTCATAATCATGTCCCGTTAGGAACTTATTTCTATTGCCCTCTTTGGCATTTGCCTTTTTGTTTCTTCTTCTTAGTTCTAATTATTCTTCTCCTTCCACTTTCCCCTGTTTAGTATATATAAACATATGGCAGTAATCAAGAACGCATTGTTTCCGTTGTAGTTTTTCTCTTAGCTTTCTTCCGGTAGTGATGATCAATATCTGCTTAAACTATTTGTAGTCCATATTTTCTTGTTATTTTTATCTCTTTGCTCTCACAACTGATAGAGATACCAAAAATGGTGGTGGGATCCCCTCTCAATTACTACTACTCAATATTTCATGTATGTCATGCTCTTAATTTACACTTTTAAAGTGGCCCATTTTACAACCTATCTAATTTGAGGTGCTTTGATAAAAGGAAAAAAAAATTGAGGTGCTTATGAACTAGGATGCTGGATTCCAGTTGCATTGTCAAGAAGTACTTTTATGCAGTAATTCCTGCAGTTTACCATATGGTATTGCAGTACTTCTTAAAGTTTTCTTCATTCTCAGATATGCCAAAGACTAATGGTGCAAGGGCTTCCTGGGACTACATTCTGCAACGGGCCTTTTGCTGTCATGCGTAGAGTGATGAAGACTGAAGGGTTCCGTGGTTTGTATAGAGGTTTTGGATTGACAGCTGTAACCCAGTCCCCTGCATCTGCACTTTGGTGGGGGGTGTATGGTGCTGCCCAACACATCATTTGGAGGTGTTTCTAATTGTTCTATTGATCTACATGTGATGTGCAGTTACAATTATGATTTAAACTGAAACGCGAAATAGTATTATACTGCTTTGTATC
This sequence comes from Manihot esculenta, assembly GCF_001659605.2. Classification (NCBI taxonomy): domain Eukaryota; kingdom Viridiplantae; phylum Streptophyta; class Magnoliopsida; order Malpighiales; family Euphorbiaceae; genus Manihot; species Manihot esculenta. The sequence continues at coordinate 147,746 of NC_035175.2, read as the reverse complement.
TTAGGAGCCTGGGCTATAGAGATGATAAGGATGAGAAACCGTCTCATTGGGAAATGGTAGCAGTTCAGGCTACAGCAGGACTGGCGGCTGGCGCTTGTTCCTCAATTATCACTACTCCTGTTGATACTGTAAAGACTCGCCTACAGGTATCTAGTCTGTATAGTATATCGTACCAATGTTTTTCCAAATTTGCACTGCATTGATGTGGCTGGTAGAAAGAAAATTTGTGTTCTGGATAGCTTAGCAACTAGTTGGATAAATTGTATTTGGCATGCCTTTTAATGAGGATCACCTTGTATCTGGAAGGTTATGGACAACTATGGTGTTGGAAGGCCTTCAATACTTAAGACGGCAAAGGCGCTATTCAAGGAAGATGGATGGTGGGGTTTCTACAGAGGCTTTGGACCTCGATTCTTCAACATGTCGCTATATGGGACTACTATGATTGTTACCTATGAATTGACAAGTAGGTTTCTGCTCAAGTGCTGCTTGTTAAACATATGGGTAACTTTAGAATTTCACTTCAACCAACAAAATAACTAATTGATAGTTTTGGTGCTTGGACATTTTTCACCAAGTTTTTGATATGCTGTATTTTAGGTTCATGCTTTTGAAGCACATGTTCAAATATATTTTGTTTTTTACTGTCAATTTCATATTGTTTTCATTTAGTTCTCTAGAAATTCTCTATCTTGCAAAAAATTATTTCTAGTCTTTTGCTCCCCAGCTTTCACTATTTGGGAAACTTTTATCCCATCTAATCAGATAAATTAATATCTGATTACAGTTTAAACAAATTATAAGCAGAAACATTGTTTGCAAATGCAAGGAATTTGGCTTCAATCTGCCCTTTTTTTTTTCTTTTGAAGGCTCTAAATGTGCCCTTCCGAATTCCAAGTATTGCATAATTCATAAAAATTTCTATTTTGTTTTTTGTTGTCTTTCAGAGAGATTATCTATAAAGCAAGTATAACAGCTGAAAGCAAATGATGTGCAAATAGGCAGCGATCTAAAAATTCCGAGTGAAGAGGAAGCTGATTATAACGAGGAGTAACGTCTTCTTAATGATAACCTTTCAAGTAGACTATACATCCTCGGCACGGTTGGAATAGGTAATGCTTTGGATTTTTTGATGCTATTAAGTTAACTATTTATTTCGGAGCACATTTGACATTTGTTAGCCATGAAAATGGCGTCCTTGGTCGGTTGATTTTGTATTTCAAATGTCATATCAGCGATGGTTTATTTCCCTAAGTGTGGCGTTGATTTAATTTTCTAATCCATGAGTCATTTTTTTATCCGAAATTTGAATAGGACTAAGGCTAGGATTTTTTTTTTAAAAAAAAAAGCTTTCGATTCTTTTTGAATTGTGATAATTCAATTTGGATATACATTTTGAATTATTTCTTTTTTCAAACTTGGGTCTAATTTAAGATAATGTGTTGAGGATTTCTTTTTTTTTTTTGGGGTCGATAAAGAAAAGGCAGCCAGAAGAAGGCAATATTTGAGCCATGGGGCTATACCCGAGGTCATTGTCCCGAATGGCTTTGGTAGCTAAACAATGAGTTAAAAGAATTGCAATTTCTTCTCACATAATCATAAAGAACAACTAACAAAAATACCAATAAAGAAAAGGATGTCTTGAATATCTTTAGGTGGCATGGCTCCATATCTGGGAATCTCTCTATATGATGATGTGGTGGTAATTTTACTTTAGCCAAGAGAAGTTTTTTCCATAACCGCTTGTTCTGTAGAGCATTGAATGTGCAGCTCTTAATTAGGCTGCCATAAGATCTTCATAATGGTTCATAGCCATGGAGATAATCTACCCGAGGAAGTTTGTTGGTTACGAAATTTATTATTATTATTATTCCTTGATTTTTATAAGGGTCGCAAGGTAAGAACAAATTGTGGAATCAACTCTGCTTGAAGCAGATGATTTGAACAAGCCTTTTGCAATTTCGACCAGCAAACCATAATCGGGACTCCTCGCAACCAATGTGATTTATGTTGGAAAATGGTAGAAAAAGATAGAGAAAATAAATAAAAGATGAGCAGAATATTGCTTGAGGCGTGATAAGAATCACTGTCCTTAAGGATAATTTGCCTACAGTTGCGTATCCTTCAGGATTCAACAAGCCTTCTGAATTACAAGTAACCCAGGAGCAAGAACAGCAGCTTATGTTTAATTACCCAGAAATAGAGAAGAAACAATAGAGAAAAAAGAAGTATTTAGTTTTTTGTGTGTATCCCATAACACATAAATGCACTCCTATTTATAGTGCTTATGGTTATTCAAATCCACAATATCAGATAAAATATTATTCAGTTAAGATAAAGATTTAAGATATCCACAAAATCAAATAAAAAATCTGGTTTAGTTAGGATAAGGATTAAGATAATTTAAAGTGGAAAAAATCCTTTTAACCAACTTAAAATCTGCAACTTATTTCAAAATATTTTTATGATTCTTTTGAGATAATTTGTTAAATATCCAACAATCCCCCACTTATTTCAAAAGAATTGAAACATAAATTTAAGTAAAATATTTTCTGGGTACAGTACAATGTATTAATTTTGGTGTCTTTTGGACTATGAACCAAAATTTGATTAAGTGAAAGATAATTTACTGAATATTTGGTGAAGTTTAAACTTCTATGAACCAAACAATTCTTAGTGTAAATTAAACTTTTCACCAATCACAATGTACTTTTATAATTCTGCTGTTTGACGCGGTGTTGCGCTAATAAGCCATGCGCATGCCTGGAAGTTCATGAGAGCTCTAGAAATTTGCCTTCAATTTCATAGGAGCGGCTCCACTCCACTCTCATATAGGTCATTCCATCAAGTGTATACTGCAGATTATACACCACCTATAAAGGATATGGAAATAATTAAGAGTTTTAACTCAACCTCACTTTCTTTGCAGTTTTAGCACTAACACCATAGGTAGCACTTTATAAAGTGCTGAAATCAACTAATGATTTGTTATTACCCATATGAACCTATTTCATGGGATCGCCAATCATATAGGTTGGGTTACCATCATTGTTGACTTCCTCCAACAGGCTGTAGTCCCATACCCCTCGATGTTTCGTTTATTAATTTCTTTCCCAAGGGTTTAGTCAGAGGATCGGCCAAATTCACTTCTGACTTCACATAATCAATAGATATAACTCCATCTTTTAGCAGCTGCTTTACCACATTATGTCTCAACCGAATGTGTCTATTTTTACCATTAAAGGTTTTATTTTTTGCAATAGCTATTGCAGCTTGGCAATCACAATGAATAGACACAGAAGGTGTTGGTTTCATTCCTAATGGAATGCCTGCCAAGAAGTTTTTCAACCACTCGGCCTCATTACCAATCAAATCTAGAGCAATAAACTCTGATTCCATGGTTGATCTAGCAATAACAGTTTGTTTTGCTGATTTCCACGATATTGCTCCACCACCTAGGGTGAAAATATAACCACTAGTGGATTTGATCTCATCTGAATCTGAAATCCAATTTGCATCGCTATACCCTTCTAGCACAGCGGGAAATCCACTATATAGAATACCATAATTTATGGTACCTCTCAAATATTTCATTAAACGTACCAAAACATTCCAATGATCATGGTTAGGACTTTGAGTGTACCTGCTCAGTCTACACACTGCATAAGCTATATCTGGTCGAGTAAAATTCATCAAATAAATTAAACTTCCAATAATTTGAGCATATTTAGACTGGGATATAGCATCTCCAACATTTTTCTTTAATTGACTGTTAGCATCAAATGGAGTGTTTACAGGTTTTACATCAAAATTCTCAAATTTCTTTAGAAGTTTTTCAACATAATTTTCTTGAGTCAACATTAACCCATGATCATTTCGTACAATTTTCACACCCAAAATTACTTTAGCTTCCCCCATGTCTTTCATTTCAAATTTAGAAGATAAAAATTGTTTTGTTTCCTGAACTATATCAAGACATGAACCGAAAATGAGCATATCATCCACATATAAGCATATAATTACACAATCATTTCCAATAAGTTTTGTATACACACATTTATCAACCTCAATAGAAGAAAAACCATTACTTAACAAAACTTGGTCAAATTTTTCATGCCACTGTTTTGGTGCTTGTTTTAAACCATATAAAGACTTAAGCAATTTACAAACTTTATTTTCTTGACCTAAAACAACACAACCTTCTGGTTGTACCATATAGATCTCTTCTTCCAAATCACCATTTAAAAATGCAGTTTTTACATCCATCTGATGGATATAAAGTTTGTAAATAGAAGCCAAAGCAATTAAAATTCTAATTGAAGAAATTCTAGTAACAGGAGCATATGTATCAAAATAGTCAATATTTTGTTTTTGAGTAAAACCTTTTGCAACAAGTCTAGCTTTGTATTTATCAATTGAACCGTCAAGATTTAATTTCTTTTTGAAAATCCATTTGCAACCAATTGGTTTTGCTCCACGTGGTAGCTCAACAAGTTCCCAAGTATTATTTTTTAAAATAGAATCAATTTCAACTTTAATAGCTTCTTTCCAAAATAATGCATTAGAAGAAGAAATTGCATCTGAAAAAGTTAAAGGATCATCTTCCAAAAGATAAACATAAAAATCATTTCCAAATGATTTTTCTTTCCTTTGTCTTTTTGATCTTCTTAACTCTTCAATTTCACTTTCATTTATATTTTCACTAACAGATGCATTAGAAATAACTTTATTTCTTAGAGGAAAAATATTTTCAAAAAACTCAGCATTTTTAGTTTCAATAATAGTGTTACAATCCAAAACATCACTTTTGAGCACAAGAAATCTATATGCAGCACTACAATTAGCATAACCAATAAATAAACAATCAGAAGTTTTTGCACCAATTTTCCTTTTCTTTGGTTCAGGAAGCATAACTTTGGCTAAACACCCCCACACTTTTAAATATTTTAAGTTAGGAGGATAACCCTTCCATAATTCATAAGGTGTAATACCAGTTTTTTTATAAGGAATTATATTTTGTAAATGACATGCAGATAAAATGGCTTCACCCCATAAATTATCTGGTGCATTAGAACTAACAAGTAAACAATTCATCATTTCCTTTAAAGTTCTATTTTTTCTTTCTGCTACCCCATTTGATTCAGGTGAATATGGTGGGGTAATTTCGTGGATTATGCCATATTTTTCACAATAATCATTAAGTAAGACATATTCACCTCCTCTATCTGATCTAATTCTTTTAATTTTTCTATTTAATTGATTTTCTACTTCATTTTTATATGCAAGAAACATGTCAAAGGTTTCATCTTTATTTCTTAATAAATATACTTTAGTATATCTAGAAAAATCATCAATAAAAGTTACATAGTACCTTTTTCCACCTCTAGTCATAGTTTGTTTTAAATCTCCTAAATCAGTATGAATTAAATTTAATAATTCTGTTTCTCTAAAAATAGAAGCACAAGTTTTCTTTGTTTGTTTTGATTCAGCACATACTTCACATTTATCTAAACATGAATAATTAATATTAGATATAAGTCCAATTGCATGCATCTTCTTAATATAAGGTAAACTTACATGACCCATCCTATCATGCCATAATTTAAAAGAATCAATCAAGTAAGCAAAAGAATCAATATTTTCATCATTAACAATCTTGGAAATATTCAATACAAATAGTCCATTATTACAATATCCCTTACCTACAAACACATTATTTTTAGTTATAACTACTTGGTCAGATTCAAATGCAACTTTCACTCCATTTTTACCAAGCAGAGCAACAGAAATCAGATTAGTTCGAATTTCAGGGACATGTAGCACCTCATTCAGTTTTAAAAATTTGCCAGATGTGAGACGAAGAAGCACTTTGCCTTTTCCAAGAACTTGTGTAGTCCTTGAGTCACCAAGAAACACAGAATCTTCTCCTGCACTAGCTTGAGTGTAGGATGAAAAGGTACTTCTATTTGCACAAATGTGCCTCGTAGCACCTGAGTCTATGACCCATTCATTCACACTAGCCACAAGATTGGCTTGAGAAATGACCGCAGCAATTATGTCATCTGCTTCCACCAAATTTGCCTTTGGTTTAGCAGGATTGTCATTTCTCCCCATTCTTTTCCTGCATTGAGGTGCATAATGGCCTGGCTTACCACACACAAAACAACTGCCTTTTTTCTTAAAAGTATGATTATTAATTTTTGGTTTATAATCATATTTCTTTTCATACCTTTTGTTTTGGTAGTGTGGCTTGTCTTGAATGAGGTTGGCGTTGGCAGCGATCTCTTTTCCTTTAGCTTTCTTGATCTCTTTCTTGTTTGTATCTTCTATGATGATATGAGTAATAAGCTCAGAAAGGGACAGCTGCTTATGTTTATGCTTGAGTTGCTGCTTGTAGTCGTTCCACGAAGTCGGTAATTTTTCAATCAGCAAACCAGCAACAAGCTCCTCTTGAAGTGTTATATTTTCTGATTTCAGGTCCTCAATCAGTTTGTGGTATTCATTGATTTGTGCCTTTATATCTTTATCATCCACCATCTCCCATTTGTAAAATTTGCCAATAGTAAATTTCTGTTTGCCAACATCCTCAGCAGTATATTTGGCAATTATGGACTCCCATATTTGTTTTGCTTCTTTATAAGAGCAATAAACATCAAAGAGATCGTTAGATAATGTGCTAATAATAGTGTACCTACATACCTTATTAGCATGAACCCATAATTCCCATTGTTTGTTGGAAGTTTCTGCAGGTTTCGCATCGGTGAGAGCAAAAGCAACTCCATGCATATCAAGAACTGAAAATACACGTTCTTGCCAGCGTTTGAAATTGTCACCATTGAATTGTTCAATTTTGGAGACATTTGGGAATGGCTTGGACATTGTCATGGCAGGTTGCATCATTACAGCAGGATCACCACTTGGAATGACAGTGGCAGAAGGATTAACAGGTCCAGTAATTGAAGTATTTTGGGGAGAAGTAATTTCAGCCATTATCCTTAAGATTGTTGGAAAATGGTAGAAAAAGATAGAGAAAATAAATAAAAGATGAGCAGAATATTGCTTGAGGCGTGATAATAATCACTGTCCTTAAGGATAATTTGCCTACAGTTGCGTATCCTCCAGGATTCAACAAGCCTTCTGAATTACAAGTAACCCAGGAGCAAGAACAGCAGCTTATGTTTAATTACCCAGAAATAGAGAAGAAACAATAGAGAAAAAAGAAGTATTTAGTTTTTTGTGTGTATCCCATAACACATAAATGCACTCCTATTTATAGTGCTTATGGTTATTCAAATCCACAATATCAGATAAAATATTATTCAGTTAAGATAAAGATTTAAGATATCCACAAAATCAAATAAAAAATCTGGTTTAGTTAGGATAAGGATTAAGATAATTTAAAGTGGAAAAAATCCTTTTAACCAACTTAAAATCTGCAACTTATTTCAAAATATTTTTATGATTCTTTTGAGATAATTTGTTAAATATCCAACAATTTAGGCAGAAAGGGAATAAATTCTAAAGGAGATGCTTTTAGTGTCTTCCTGTCTCCGAATATATAAAAATAAAAATAAACAATCCTTTCCCCCTGCCAATGTGAGCATTGCATGGAAGTCAACCTCTCATGTGTTATATTGGAGGCAGCGATGGAGAATAGATCCAGCATTTTTTTGATAAGCAATATGATAGCCGGACTTTAAAAGAGTTGGTTCCATCCCATGTACAGTACCAAATGAGTTTATCATGTCTGCGAATCAAAAAAATTTGGATTGGACTATAGGTTAGTTTTTATTCGATCATAATCGACTACCATAATAGTTTAATGTAATGTTATCATATAATGCAATGATAGTTTTTTTTTTTTTTTAACAAAAGTTAGCTCCCTAAGCTCACACAACGTCTTTAGGCACACAGTCACTCCCTAAATTTCTTTCGAGCCAAAATTGCAGTCCCTCGAGAGAATCTTTCAATATCTGAAGGCTTTGGCAGTAAGACGAGGCGCTCCTTACCAACTTCTCTGCACAAACACATGATGAATCTCTATATTCCAGCTTGGGTATATCAACCCCGTGGATGCTGTGGACAGTGCTTGTCAGGTTTTGCTTCCTTTTGGCAATAATATAAACCGCCTCTTGAGAATCACTCTCAACCAACAAATTAGTAATTTTCAAATCAGCTGCAAGTTTGATGCCTTCCAGAATGGCTCCCAGTTCTGCATCTAAGATGGACGTGTGACCGAGGGTTACCCTGAATCTAATTGCGATCCATTCTCCCTTTTCATCCCGGATGAGACCACCTCGATGAGCCGTATTGGCAGGAGGTTCTTTAATGCAATCCACACATTTAACTTGTTATATCTCGCCTCTGGTTGATCCATTTAACATCGGTAATCTTCGAAAACTGACAGAGCGTAGTAGAAGCACGACAACTCTCGACATCCATATTTTCTCAAAACAAAGCTAAAAAGTTCTCCCTTCCGCTATATCTATAATTTCTTTCTCTTTCAATAAATTCAATTTTTCTTTTAAAATTAATATTCTGAAATCCAAAAAATAAGGTTTATAATAATTTTTCTAAGTTTAGATCTTGAGGAGAGCATCCCCTCTCTTTTTATCCTTTTTTCCTTCGTCTCCTAACCATACCTAACGGTCTCTTTGCTACAGTATCTCTGTCGGGCAAATCTGTAAGTACGAATGGTGTCAGACGTCTCTTCCACGTTAGACGACCACTTAATTCTCCCGGCGCACATGCAGATGAAGCTGCGAGGTGACTGGGTCTTGTGGATGGGGTACTTGGGCTTGTGAGTGGCCCAGTATGCTCTCTGAGGCTATGTCTGGGCCGCAGAATTCGGTCTGACCCGGCAGGGAGACTTCTTGAGTCTTGGACTGGGACAGCCTTCGCGAGCCCAGCCTCCTATCTAGACGCGTGAGGCCCAATGGTTATCAAAGATTAATAAATTCAATTTATATTTATAAGATAAAAAATACACGTATATAACATAGCCAATATAGTCTTTCCCATTGTCTTTAAATTTTATGTATTGTGATGATAAATCGTGAGAAAGTTAATAAAAATATCTGTTTATATGTTAAATTATTAAAATTAAGAAAAATAAATATCAAAATTAGGAAAATAACTTTTTCCTGTGTTAGATTATTTAATCCAAGAAAAAAAAAATGATTTCATGAGTTGGAATAAATAGATAAATAATTGGATGAGATCAATGAAAGCACTTATTCCGTTTTTCAGCTATTAATTATATATGAAATTATTGAATTTAAAATAAAAAAAATTATTCATCTTCATATATAATTAATGATTATAAAGTTAACACTCATACAAGCACGTACTTTTCTTATTTTTATTGTTTTTTTAATATATAAATTTTTGTGTATAATTAATAATTAAAAAATTAATATTTATATGAGCACTTTTTTTTGAATTTTATTATAAAATGATTGAGAAATAGAACAATATTATGAGTTTCATAAAAAATAAGTATGGAATATTAATTTTAAGTAGTGTTTATTGTATTCACATTGCACAGGTGTTTTTGTTTTTTTAGTTATGCAATGATTCTACAAATTGAACTTCTTTTCAATAAATATTATTATATGAGCTACTAATTAAATAATTATTTGGCAACTTATATTAAAGTATAATAATGAAATTAAAATGAATAGTTTTCGATGGATAAGGAATGGGACAAATACTAATATTTAACAGTTGAGAAGGTGAATTATTAAAAATTATTTTTTATAATTTCTATTAATAATTATTAGAATAACTTTATTATTATTATTATTATTAATTTTAATGTTTTTATAAAATTCAATATAATTATTTTATATTTAAAATGAATATTATTAAAAAGTTAATAAAAATAATTAATCATTTAATTAAAATAACTATATTTTTTATCCGTGTGAAAAGGGAATAAAAATTATAGGTAAAAGGGAGTACGTACAATCTAATTACACAGTAGAATCATTAAAACACTCGAAATCAATACAAGTGCATAACAAAATTTCCATGGAAAATTATTGCTGCCATCACCTGCTGTGACACTGCCTGCGGCTGAAAGAGAAAACAATTATAAGGATTAGCAAATTATCGTATACAGTTGCTAAAATTCCAAGCTTTGGCTCGCGTTAGGTAGCAAAGTCTTTGCTAACAACTAGAGAAGAGAAAATAGAAGTATTCAACGAATTCTCACCGCATTCTCTAGTAGCATTAGTGGAAGCAGAGCAAAGACAAACCATACCCTCCGTCTCTGTGTCAAACCCACACGTTCCACCTGACAGTGAGCACCGCTCACATCCAGCGTCTGGCACGCTAAAGGATAGTTTGATGCCATATACCCAATCCAAGGGTCCAATGCCCTTCAAGTTATCGACGTTAATTACAGTAGTATAATGGGAGCAGTCCAAAATATTCATGCTCATAAACTTCACCGTATCATACCCAGTAAAACAACAAGGCGGAGAACTGTTGGTAAGCAAATGGAATACTCTGAAAGCGTTGCACGAGCCATATAGCTCGTCGCAGGAGTGCTCAGAGAAGTTGAAGCAAAGGTTCTTGTAGTGGTTAAGCACTGGAGAGTCAATAGAGCAGTTGAGGAGAGCAAAAACGGTGTCTGGAGTTGGGCGGATTATGAAAGATTGTATTTCAGTCATAACGAAGTCATGGTGAGGCTGAAGAATGGAGCAGGTAGACATGGCAGGATCGTAAACTACCATAGTTTTCTTGTCGTAGTCGATGTGCTGGACTTTGTAGCTGCCAGAAGGGGTTGTAAAGAACAAGTCACTGCTGCAGTTAAACATGCCGCGAAACTGCGGCGCCCCACACCCGTCATCCACGCCAAAAGGGTAGCGTATGTCGATGCTGCCACAGGAGGTTCTGCAGGAAGTAAGAGCGAGGGCAGGTGGTAGTTGAAGTGTCGAGGCAGTAAATATGAGAGTGAAGATGGCGAGTAGAGAATGCATTTCTTTGCTATAATTTCCGGTTATCTCAAAACATTTGATATGTGGGAATGAGGAGAGCAAAGGGAAATATGTAATCTGATATTCTACCTTTGGCACCAAAAAAAAAAAAAAAAAAAAAAGGAAGAATGTAATCGGAACCAGAAAGATGAATCATTTTGGCTTCATCGGTTGTAACGAAAGAATTGAAGTTGATGCTTATCCGGGATTTACTCCATGAGTTGAGAAGACTTTTTGACCGTTGAGACAGCCTGGTGCTGGGGTCCACAGGTTGAAATTGGGAAAAAAGTTGGCTCTTACTTTTCAAACACACGGGCCCACCGCCCTGTAAAGCCTGCAATTCCCATTTGTTGCCATGTTCTTAAAGATTTTCTTTGTAGTTTTTTTTTTTTTTCTTTTTTCTTTTTTTCCCAATAGGCTCAAGTGGATATCGAGTTGACGAGTTTTGTATTTATAGTTAAACTTTTTAATTTTAAATAAAAAAAATTTAAAGCAATTAATTTTAATTAAATTTAAATTAACTCACATATTTTTATTTTTAATATATAAATAATTTAATTAATTTAAGTTAAATTTTAGTTAAAATTTTAAATTTATAATTACTTAAAATATTCAATTAAAATTATTATTTAAGTAAGAGATTTGAGTATTTTAATTATATAATTTTAAAATTTTATTAAATTAGAGTTTAATATCTTAATTAAGATTTAATTCTAATTAATCAATATTTATGTGATAAAAGTTATTGATTAATTTAAAAAATTATTATAATACTATGTAAGTTAATTAAAATTAATTTAACAAATAACTATAATTATAATAAATTTAAAATTTTATATTTTTTTATTTAAAATTAAAAAATTTCACTATAAATATAAAAATTCATAAATTTTCTCTTATAGACTATAACAAATATAATCGGTTATTAATTTCATTTTATTTTTGGAAAAATTTAGCCAAGATTTATTAATATATTGAGTTTCAAACGAAAGAAAAAGGTTTAAACAAGGCAGTTTTAAAATTTTTATCTCAGAAAAATCCCATAACTTTTTTAGAAGAAAAAAAAGATTTTTTAAAAATAATTATAAATATAAATATACAAACTATTATTTATTATGAAAAAGCAAAACCCAGATAATTAATACCAATATTTTATATTATGGCAATTGGCAACAAGGAAAGTTGTATTACAAGGAATTATATTATGTTGTGCGGAATGAAAAGATATATTAATTGCATTCTATTTGTATTAAGTTTGAGAGCTTTGTTCTTGTAAAGAGCTGTTTTTATCTTATTAATTTGCATTATATTTATTTAAATAGAGTGAAATTTCTTTAAACTATTAAAATATATTAAGATGGTAAACATAAACCCATGCCTTACTATTGTTAATTGAATGATAGTCTCCAAGTCTCAGCCCCATAAGCTTACTACCAATTCACACCTTAAAAATTATACCTGAAATTTTCCATTCTAATAATTAATTTTCCTCACCACTTTCGTAATAGTGCTTTGTTGGATCCAGCTCAAAAGTCATCAAACTGGTTAGCTCATCACTGAAATCACAAAAACATTCGCTAAAAACAATAATTTCGTATCATATAAATAATTTTATTTAATTATTTTATAAAAATAAAATTATTTTGTAAAATCAAAATTACTTTTTTAATTTATACTTTAAAATTACTCAATGTGTCAAAATAAATTTATAGTTAATAAATATCAATAAAATTATATAACTAAATAGTATGCTGATTTTTTTTTAATAAATCGAATAATCCAAATGAAAATATTGCAAGCGAAATAAAGGTGAAAAATGCAGTCCACTTGATTTTAAAATAAAACTGAAATAGTTATTTTTATTATTGAAAATATGTTAATCACATAGTTGCATTCTTTTTTTTTAAAAAAAAAAAAAAACTTTAACAAAGATGTTACCTAACATTTTTTTTGTTTTTACATAAAATGAGAATCTTATTCATTAAGAATTAAATATATGAGCAATATAAACTGGAATTGAAATCCAATGACAAAAGCTAGCTGTAACTGAAATATCACTTGCTGATGCGTGAGCTGTTTCATTAGCATGCCTTCTAACCCAGACAAAGTAACTCCTGGTATTTGTGATAGTAACACCTTGCAATCTTCAATCATTAGACCATATTCATTGACACTTTCTTCAACTCTAGAAACTGCTTGTACAACTTGGAGAGAATCCAATTCCACCATACATGGTTGCTCTAAATGTTTATTATTTAACCAGCTCAACAAACATCTCAAAGCCAAAGTTTCGGCAACCTCTGGGCTACAACATGGCAATAAATCTGAATCAGCTTCTACAAACCCAACATCCGAACATCGTTCTATCCAGCCAAACGACGTTGCTGCCGGAGCTAATCTCAGAGAAGCATCGACATTATACTTAATAGCCCCGTTAACATGCTGTACTCAATCTGCAGAAACAATAGTAGTTTCAGGTATTGTTCAACTAACATTCACCCGCCACCCTTATTCCAGTCAGTTTTCGACTGGACTGCACCAGTTACCATCGCATGAGGAGTGAAACAAGATACGGAATAATTGGGTAATTTCAGTATTTTTTTTTATTGAAGTAAGTGGATATATATACAGAATATTACACGGTCTTGTTAAGCCAACCTCTAATAATTCTCTATAAATCAATTATCATATAATTACGTAATCTCCTATAATTATTTACAAATTATGTTCACGCTCTAATACTCTCCCTCAAGTTAGAACATAGATATTTATTATGTCTAAATTATTAGAAAGATATTATATTCGAGACCCATTTAAAACTTTGGTGAGTAGATCACCCAGTTGCTCTCCTGTCTTCACATAACCGGTGGAAATTAAATTTTTTTGAATCTTCTCATGAATGAAATGACAATCAATTTCAATATGCTTAGTCCGTTCATGATATACTGGATTGAAAGCAATGTGAAGAGCAGTCTGATTATCACACTAAAGTTTCGTGGGTGACACAACATCCATACCAATTTCCTTCAGCAGATGATTTATCCACATAATCTCACAAGTGGATTGAGCCATGACCCTGTATTCTGACTCGACACTGAATCTGGATACCACATTTTGCTTCTTACTTTTCCAATACACTAAGTTTTCTCCAACAAATATACAGTAGCCTGTAGTCGACCTTTTATTACTTTTGGATCTGCCCAATCAGCATCAGAAAAACATTCTAAGTGCAATATGTCCATGATCTCTGTAGAGTATACCGAGTCCAGGAGTCCCTTTTAGATAACATAGAATTTGTTCTAGAGCGGCCCAATATTTCACCGTAGGTGCATACATGAACTGGCTTACAACGCTTACTGCAAAAATAATATCTAGTCGAGTCATTACCATAAGGTAGTTCAGTTTTTCAACCAACCTCCTGTACCTCTCTGGATCATCATAAGGGTCTCTATCATCTTTTGTAAGACATATATTAGAAATCATTGGTGTGCTACATGGCTTAACTCCTATCTTTCCAGTTTATGCAAGTAAGTCAAGGACATAATTCCTTTGAGATAGAAAAATTCTCTTTTTACTCCTCAAGACTTCGACTCCTAAGAAATACTTAAGCTACCCCAAGTCTTTGGCATGAAAACTCGCATGCAAGTAGTTTTTGAGAGAAGAGATCATGTACTATCATTTCCTGTAATGACAATATCATTAATATATACAATAAGGAGAATAATACCAGTATCTGAATTTCTATAGAAGACTGAATGGTCACATTTGCTTTTTTTCAACTCAAATTTTTGAACAACTTCACTGAACTTGCCAAACCATGCACGGAGACTATGCTTCAAACTATACAAAGATTTCTTCAAATTGCAGACTTTTCTATACTCCCCCTGAGCAACAAACCCTGGTGGTTACTCCATATACACCTCCTCCTAAAGGTCACCATGTAAAAATGCATTCTTGATATCTAATTGGTGTAAAGGTCAATGCTAAGAAGCAGCTAGGGAGATGAACAAGCGAACTGAAGTCATTTTTGCCACAGAAGAAAAAGTGTCAGAATAGTCAACGCCATAGGTTTGGGCATAACCTTTGGCGACAAGACGGGCCTTAAGCCTCGCTATGGACCAATCTGGATTGACTTTGATAGCAAAAACCCATTTACAGCCCATAGCATTCTTGTCAGAGGGTAAATCAACTAGTTCCCAAGTATGATTTTCATATAGAGCCTTGATCTCCTCAAATATTACATCATGCCATCCAGAATGAGACAGAGCCTTTTTAATTGTCTTTGGCAAAAAAATAAAATCTAGAGAGACAATTAAGGAGGTAAAAGAAGGAGACAGATGATCATAAGACAGAAAGTTAGCAACATAATAGATAGATTTACACTGTCGTTTACCTTTACGAATACTAATGGGGAAGTCAAGGTCACTCGGTGGTGGATCTGATGACGAATAAGATTCTGGTGTGCGACATGTATCATCAGGTACTGGTGTAATACCCGGCTAGAGTCTGGCATCGAAATTCTACTTTCCGGTGGAATCCAGGATGTCGGAATCCTCTAGAAGGGTAAGATTTATGTTTTTCTAAAGAGTTTTGGTATGTTTTAATGTTTTAAGTGTAAAAGGAAATGAGTTTTTAAAAGAAAAGCACCAAGGAAGATTTGCCAGGTTCGGCCGCCGAAGGTAAAGTTCGGCCGCCCAACATGCATGAGTTTGGAATCACGTTAGGCCGCCGAAGGTGGTCTGGCCAGCCACCTATAAAAGGCCCTAGGTCGGTGAATGGATAAGATTTCTTCCATTTTCACAGACAGAGGTGAGACCATGCTCTTCCTTGGGTGATCTTCATATTTTCTTCAAATCTTGCAAAGTTTTGCTGGATTTTATGTTGTTTTGAAGCTTTTGAGCAAATCAACCAAAGTTTTGAAGTTGGAGACTTTGAGAGAGAGTTTCTTCATATCTCCACGTTGGGATCGTTTATCTTCTTGTTTGTAAGAGGTAAGTGAAGATTCTGAACTTCTTTGCATGTTTTTTTAAGGTTTTATGGAGTTTATGGGTAGAGATGTATGTTTAGGAAAAGTTGAGGTTTTGGTTGATTTGTGGTCAAAGCATGCTTATGTGTTTAGTTGTGTTGTTTGTTAGGGTTTTAAGTTAGTTTTGGACCCCTTTGTGCCTATACTTGAGTATATGCAGGTTGTGGAATTGTGGTTTGCATGTTTGAGTGAGGTTGGGTAAGTTTTGCATGAGGCAGAGCAGGGTTCTGCCTTACTGGCAAACCCAGTTTCGACCGCCGAACATGCTAAGGAGGCGGTTTCGGCTGCCTAAGCTTGCCTAAGCTTGCCCCCGAAAGTTTGGACTTTCGGCTCTGGAGGGGAGTTTCGGCCGCCGAAAGTGCCGCCGAACATGCATGAGTTTCGTCTCTGGAGAGGACTTTCGGCAGCCGAAGTGCCGCCGAAAGTGCTTGAGTTTTTGCTCTGGAAGGGACTTTCGGCCGCCGAACCTGCCGCCGAAAGTGTCCTGTCCAGCCTTCTTTTGCATGTTTTTCTTGATTCTTTTAGGATGTTTTAGGGGGGGTTTTGGGGAGTTTTATAGAGTTGTTCTTGAGCTAGTTTGGTCCCTCATTTGAGTTTACCTGTGTAGGAACGGACCAGAGGAACCGAAGAAAGCAGCAGTGAGCACTGCTTCAGAGTATTCAGAGTCAGTTCAGAGGTAGCCTGAGGTGAGTGGAACTAAACTAAACTTAATCTTTTAATATGAGAAATTAAATGCTTTTAGCATGTTTCATGCATCATGATATGTAATAGATTGAGTGCACTAGAATACACTAATGTGACACATTGCATTATTCTATGCTTGTACGGATCGGACATAGAGTGGATTCATTAGCCCTCGGAGTAAAGTCCTGAGGAGCCCTGAGAGGGCCGGGCATAGAGCACCAGAGGGTGCGGAATAAAGTCCTGAGGAGCTCCTTCGCGGGCCGGGCACAGTTTAGAGGGAATTTTGAATCTGTCCGTCTGAGATGGGTGATTTACTTGTGATGTGATGCATTCCATGTGAGCATGTTTTATTAACATGTTTTATCTGTTCTACTCACTGGGCTATAGTAGCTCATCCCTCTCCTTTAACCCCAGTCTTGCAGGATCAGAGGTCAGGGGAAGTTCAGCAGGGTTCAGGAAGAGTAAAAAGTTGTAATAATATAGTGTGGACATGTAATATTTGTAAAGAGATGTATTAGTCTTGTATAGAGTATAGTATTGTGCTTGATCCATATGTATTGTAAATCCCTTTTGTATACATGGTCTGTTTTATTTGTTATGTAAATGTTTTTATGAGGATGTGAAAACCAGACTTAACATGTATGAGTTTAATCCGTCTAGAGCAAGCTCTAGGAAGGGGTTCTGTAGTACAAAGATAGTGCATGCACAGGTTGAGCCTTAGTTCAGAGCAAAATTTTTATGTTTTACAGAAAATGTGTGATCATGTATGGGATTTTACAGGTACACAGAGAGTATAGCAGGCTTGCTACGGGTCCCGGTGATCTTAAGTCGACCTGGATCCTAGTGCCGGTAGCGGTTCGATTTTCGGGTCGTTACAGATTGGTATCAGAGCCCTAGGTTCATATGGTCGGACCTAGAGAGAGTGTCGGGCTCATAGAGGTTATAGTTGGTCAAGCACACTAGGAAATCATGTCCACTAGGATAGGATGTTGAGTCCTGTCTATATGATGATGTGAAATGCCATGAGTTATACATGTGCATTGTTGTTATGTGATGTATATATATGCTGATGTGTGCTGTTATGTGTTGTTTTCCAGTAAGCTAAAATGAGAGGAACTCGTCGATCTGCACGATTGACTGGAGTCTCACCAGTGAATGAGGGTTCAGATGCTCGTCCTCCTACTTTGCCAAGGGCGAGGTCTCAGAGATCAAGCAGGGAGGGTACGTCAAGGGACCCTAGAAGGTCTTTTGACGAGAGCAGAAGAGGAACAGATAGAGGAGGAAGGTCAGAGGAAGTGAGGGAAGCTATGGATGTGGATCAGGGCAGAGAGGAAAGCATGGGTATGGACAGATCTGAAGAGGGTATGGGAGAGTCTCAGGGAGGCGCTCAGGCCTCGGGGTTTGGTTATCCACCCCATTATCCACCCTTTCCGCAGGGCCCAGGGTATCCGATGGGGAGTATGTCGGATTACTCGAGTTTTACCCCATATCCTACCTATATGCCTTATATGCCTTATCCTCCTTTTTACCCACCATATCCCATGTATCCACCCACACCTTTCCATCCCAGTTCAGCATACCCAGATCCAAATTCAGTACCTCCACCACCAGACCCAGAACTAGTAACCCCTGTTGTCCAAGCACCTCAACCTAACTCAGCTGGGGGAAGTAAAGTGAAAATGACAGAGTACCTGAAATTGGATGCTCCCAAATTCAATACGGGAGATGATCCATTTGAGTACCTCAGAACGGTTAAGATGATAACCGATGAGTTAAGAGCTGATGATAGCAGAGCCATTGAGATGGCGGGGTTCACACTCAAATGCAAGAAAGCTCGAGAGTGGTTCAAGAGTTATGTGGAACCCAGGTTGGACAGCATGTCATGGGAAGAGTTCGCCAAGGAATTTGCTGGGTGGGCTTTTCCTGACAGTTCCAGGGAGATGAAAGTAATAGAATTTGAGCAATTGAGGCAGACTGAAGAGATGAGTGTAGATGAATACACAGACACGTTCCTGGATCTGCTTCAGTATGTGGGTCAGGCTTATGACACTGACCAGAAGAAGGCAAGGAGATATACCATGAGACTGCATCCCAGGTATTCCTCCTTGATTCTTCCAGCCGAGAAAGAGAGTTTCCACTCTATAGTGGATGCCGCCAGGAAGATGGAGGCGAGTGCCATTATTCAGGGAACAGTAAAACAGCATATGGCACAGTCTTCGGGTTCTAAGACCCCAGTGCAGTAGCTTCTGGCAGCAAGAAGGGAGAAAAGTTTAAAGCTAGGAAGGGCAAGTTCTGGAACAAGATCAAGTCGAGTCTGGGAATGGGTAGTGGCTCAAGCTCTGGCACAGGCAGTACAGTGTGCATGAGATGTGGGAGACCGCACAGAGGAGCTTGTCGGATGGGATCTACAGCCTGCTATAAGTGTGGGCAAGAGGGACATTTTGCACGGGAATATCCTCAAACGACCTTTATGGCACCATCCCAACAGATGAGCTCAGGCAGTGTAGCTCAGCCAGCAGCTCCAGCCATACCTCAGAGTAGTGGCAGAGGCAGAGGGAAAGGGTCAGCCTCTTCTTCAGCAGCAGGTTCCCGAGGTGAAGGTCCGGTAGCCCCAGCATGGATCTTCACTGTGACACAGGAGGAGGCAAACACGTCGAACACAGTGGTGTCAGGTAACCTCATCATTGGGTGTTCAGAGGTGTATGCTTTGATGGACCCCAATGCTTCTCATTCCTTTATTGCTTCGAGAGCCGTGGAGAGATTGGGTCTGTTAGTCTCTGGGTTAGAGTGTTTTCTCTGGGTCAGTGGACCCAAGTGTGACCCATCAGTGGCAGAGTCAGTCTGTCATTTCAGTCCAGTGTTCATAGAGGGTAGATGCCTTCCAACTGACCTGGTGGTTCTAGATTTGACGGATTTTGATGTCATTCTAAGGATGGATTGACTATCTGCATATGGTGCTACCTTGGACTGTAGAGACAAGGTAGTTAGTCTCAGAGACCAGGATGGGTCAGAGTGTGTCTTCAGAGGAGACAGAAGGGGGACACCTAGAGGTTTGATCTCAGCCCTTTAGGCTCGTCGTTTGCTTAGGAGGGGTTGTCAGGGGTTTCTAGCTCATGTGAGAGAGCTAGATAGCCAGGTTAGGGAACCAGCCTCAGTACCAGTAGTCCGAGAATTTCCAGACGTCTTCCCAGACGAGCTTCCAGGACTACCACCTGATAGGGAAATAGAGTTTGAAATAGACTTGCTGCCTGATACCAGACCGATCTCTATTCCTCCCTACAGGATGGCACCAGCAGAGTTAAAAGAGCTGAAAGAGCAGCTGCAGGAATTGGTAGATAAGGGTTTCATCCGCCCTAGTACCTCACCTTGGGGTGCTCCAGTGCTTTTTGTCAGAAAGAAGGATGGATCCCTCCGACTTTGTATCGACTACAGGCAGTTGAACAAGGTTACTACCAAGAATAAGTATCCCCTGCCTAGGATCGATGATCTATTTGACCAGCTAGCTGGAGCAGGTTGTTTCTCTAAAATAGATCTGAGATTCGGTTATCATCAGTTGAGAGTCAGAGAAGCAGATGTGCCAAAGACAGCTTTTCAGGACCAGATATGGGTATTATGAGTTCTTAGTAATGCCGTTCGGGTTGACTAATGCCCCTGCAACATTCATGGATCTCATGAATAGAGTTTTCAGCGAGTATCTGGATCACTTTGTTATTGTCTTCATCGATGATATCTTAGTGTAC
Source organism: Manihot esculenta (assembly GCF_001659605.2). Lineage (NCBI taxonomy): Eukaryota > Viridiplantae > Streptophyta > Magnoliopsida > Malpighiales > Euphorbiaceae > Manihot > Manihot esculenta. Next base: position 127,314 of record NC_035175.2, on the reverse strand, counting down.
TCCAGAGATGCAGAGGAGCATGCCCAGTATCTGAGGACAGTTCTGCAGACACTGAGAGAGCATGGGTTATATGCCAAGTTCTCTAAGTGTGAGTTTTGGTTAAGGAGCATTTCATTCTTGGGGCATGTGGTATCAGTAGAAGGCATTGAGGTAGACCCCAAGAAGATAGAAGCTGTAGCTAACTGGCCCAGACCCACTACAATGACTGAGATTAAAAGTTTTTTGGGTTTGGCAGGTTACTACAGGAGGTTCGTTCAGGACTTCTCCAAGATAGCTGCTCCTATGACCAAACTGACTAAGAAAAATCAGAAGTTCATGTGGTCGGACTAGTGTGAAGAGAGCTTTGAAGAGCTAAAGAGAAGATTAACATCAGCACCGGTGTTAGCTCTGCTAGTCAGTAATGAGGACTTCACAGTGTTCTGTGATGCGTCTCGAGTGGGATTGGGTTGTGTTTTGATGCAGAACGACAAGGTGATTGCTTATGCTTCTAGGCAGCTGAAGAAGCACGAGTTGAATTACCCCACCCCTGACCTAGAGATGGCGGCAGTTATCTTTGCACTTAAGATGTGGATGCATTACCTTTATGGGGTTAAATGCGAGATCTTCACAGATCACAAGAGTTTACAGTACATCTTGAGTCAGAAAGAGCTAAATTTGAGACAGAGAAGATGGGTGGAACTGCTCAGTGACTATGATTGCAGGATCCAGTATCATCCGGGTAAGGCGAATGTTGTGGCAGACGCCCTAAGCTGGAAATCACTTGACAGTTTGTCCCATATATCAGCAGAGAGAAAACCAGTGATGATGGAGTTTTATAAGCTCATCGACGAAGGGCTACAACTTGAGTTGTCTGGTACAGGTGCATTGATAGCACAGATGCGAGTGACACCAGTGTTTCTGGAGCAGGTGGCTCAGAAACAGCATGAGGACCCTGAGTTAGTTAAAATTGCCAGGACTGTTCAGTCAGGCAATAATGCAGAGTTTAGATTTGACAACCAAGGGATCCTCCGCTTTGGGAATCGACTATGTGTACCAGATGACATCAATCTGAAAGGAGACATTATGAGTGAAGCTCATAATGCAAGATACAGTGTTCACCCTGGAGCCACCAAGATGTATCAGGATCTGAAAAGAGTGTATTGGTGGCCAGCCATGAAGAAAGAAGTGGCACAGTTTGTGTCCGCCTGTGAAGTTTGCCAGAGGGTGAAACTGAAACATCAGAAGCCGGTTGGAATGCTTAACCCACTGCCGATTCCAGAGTGGAAATGGGAGAACATAGCTATGGATTTTGTAGTGGGCTTACCGGCAGCGTCCAACAGGTTAGACTCCATATGGGTGATTGTGGACAGACTGACTAAATCTGCTCACTTCATCCCTGTTAGGAGTACTTACTCTGTGGATAAGTTGGCACAGGTTTATGTGGAAGAAATAGTAAGGTTGCATGGGGTTCCAGTGTCTATAGTGTCGGACAGAGGACCTCAGTTCACATCCAGATTTTAGCAGAGTTTGCAAAGTGCTATGGGCACAAGATTGGATTTTAGCACTGCTTTCCATCCACAGACTGACGAACAGTCAGAGAGGACCATCCAGATCATCGAGGATATGCACATAATGTGTGTGTTAGACTTTGGCGGTTCTTGGAGGCAGCATCTGCCTTTAGTGGAGTTTGCCTACAATAACAGCCATCATGCTAGCATAGGGATGGCTCCATATGAAGTTTTGTATGGAAGGAAGTGCAGGTCGCCTGTCTGTTGGAAGGAAGTTGGAGAAAAGGCCTTGGCAGGGCCTGAACTAGTAGAGATTACCAGCAGAGTGGTGCCCATAATCAGAGAAAGGATCAAGACTGCTGCAAGCAGGCAGAAGAGTTATGCAGACATCCGCAGAAGGCTAGTAGAGTTTCAGGAGGGGGATTTGGTATTGCTCAAGGTGTCTCCAATGAAAGGGGTGATTCGGTTTGGGAAGAAAGGTAAGCTAGCTCCACGGTACATCGGACCCTTTGAGATCTTACAGAAGATTGGAAATGTATCGTACAAGCTGGACTTGCCTGCTTCAATGGAAAGAATCCATCCGGTTTTCCATGTTTCTATGTTGAGAAAGTTCGTGTCAGATCCGGGCAAGGTTCTTAATGAGCCTGATGTGGAGATCCAAGAGGATCTCACCTATGTTGAGCAGCCAGTACGGATCCTAGACACCCAGATCAGAAAGCTAAGAAACAAGGAAATCCCGATGGTGAAAGTCCTTTGGAATCACCACAACATCGAAGAGTGTACCTGGGAGACACGGGAGTCTATGCTACGACAATATCCTCATCTCTTCTAAGGTGAGTTTTTATGTGCTTTATAGGAATGTTTATGTTTTATGCCATGCTATGTTTGTTTGGTGAACATTCGGGGACGAATGTTCTTAAGGGGGGAAGAATGTAATACCCGGCTAGACTCCGGCATCGGAATTCCTATCGTCCGGTGGAATCTCGGATGTCGGAAACCTCTAGAAGGGGAAAATCATATTTTCATAAATGTTTTAATGTATTTCACGGTTTTAAGTAAAAGGGAAATTGAGTTTTAAATGGAAAAGACCAAGGAGACATTTCCAGGTTCGGCCACCGAACCTCAAGTTCGGCCGCCGAACATTGGATGGTTTAGGGGGGCAAGTTAGGCTTCCAAAAATCTCAAAGGTTCGGCCGTTGAACCTCATGTTCGGCCGCCGAACTTGCATGAGATGTGGAGGCACGTTCGGCTGCCTAAAGGTGGTTTGCCAGCCCTATATAAGAGCTCCATGGCCGAAACGGGCGAGTTTTCTCCCCATTTTCGGCCACGGTGAGTTCATGCTCTCCTTTGGTTTGTTTTTGATGTTTTTCCTCCGATCTTCCACGTTTTAACAAGCTTTATGTTGATTTGAAGAGATTTGAGCAAAAAGAGCAAGTTTGGAAGCTTGGAGACCAAAGAGTGGATTTCTCCCTACCTCCAAGCTAGAATCATCTCTCCTCTCGATCTTCAAGAGGTAAGCTCAGATCCAACCTTTCTTGCATGTTTTAAACTAGTTTTATGAGGATCTATGGGGTAGAAATGCATGATAGGTTATTGTTATGTTTATGAGTTTATGTAAGTTTATGAACAATATAGGTTGCTGAGATGCTTGTGATGTGTTGTAGTTGGGGTTTAGGATAGTTTGAAGCCCCTAGGAGCTTGTATGCTTGAGTATGCATGTTGTAGAATAGGAAAATGCATGATTGAATGAGTTGGGAGGCGTTATGCATGTTGGAACCAAGTTTCTGCCCTTTTGGGAGAAACCAGGTTCGGCAGCCGAAGGTTCTTTCGGCCGTCGAACCTGCCTGTGGTAGCATGAATCGGCTGCCGAACCCTGCCCCCGAAAGATGACTTTCGGCTCTAGAAGGGACTTTCGGCCGCCGAAGGTGCCGCCGAACATGCATGAGTTTCGTCTCTGGAGGGAACCTTCGGCCGCCGAAAGTACCGCCGAAGGTGCATGACTTTCGGCTCTGGAGGGACTTTCGGCCGCCGAACCTGCCGCCGAAAGTGCCCTGTTCAGCCTTCCTTTGCATGTTTTCCATGGATGTTTTGAGGTGTTTTAAGGGGTTTTTGGGGAGTATTTTAGAGTCATGTGTATGTATGTTTGGTCCCTCATTTGAGTTCACCTGTGTAGGTTCGGACCCGAGGAACCGAGGACCCCAGCAGTGAGTCGGTCGCTTCAGAGTCAGTAGAGCTTCAGCCAGAGGTGAGTGGAATAAACTCTTTATGTTTTAAAGTAAATAAATTTATTCTTAGCATGATTCACGCATCATAAATGCCATGAGATATATTAGATTGTTTGCATTAGAATTCACGAATATGTTGCATTGCATAATATGTTGATGATGTGGATGAATGTTGAATGATCCTTTAGCCCTCCCATTATATGATATGGTATGATATGATACGGTATGGAAGACCAGTGAGGTCCATTCTACGCCCCTGGCACTATGTGAAAGAAAGACCAGCGAGGCCCATTCTACGCCCCTGGCATAGTTGGAATGTTATGTTATGATATGTTATGTAAGAGAAAGACCAGTGAGGCCCATTCTATGCCCCTGGCACAGTTGGACCACTTAGAGGGCTATGGGTGACAAATTCATCCTTGATGTGATTAGTTGTGATGTGATGCATTCCATAATATCAAATGTCTAAATAAAATGTTTTATCATTCTGCTCACTGGGCTCTAGTAGCTCACCCCTCTCCCTTAACCCCCAGGATTACAGGTACAGGGTAGACTAGGAGGTCAGCAGGAGTAATGAAGTTATGGTCACGTAATAGCTAGCTGTGGACATGAATATATTGTAATGTAAAAGTATAGTATAGAAATGATATGTAATGATGTCTATTGAGGTTATAGTTGTGCTTGACCCTAGTTGTGTTAATCCCCTTTGTTTACATGATCTTTTAAGTGTAATGATTTTAATGAATGACTATGGTTAACCAAACTCAATGTATGTTATGTCGCCCTATTGGAGCATTGATGAGGACTCCAAGGAGGGGTTAATGTTTATGACTATGTAATGTATAGTGCATGCACAGGTTGAGTTTGATGAATAAATGAAAGAAAAGTTCAAAAATTTTTATGTATGTTGTTGATCATGTATGGGATTAAACAGGTTCACAGGATGAATGTTTGGCTTGCTATGGGTCCCGGCGGCCTTAAGCCGATCTGGATCCTAGCGCCAGTAGCTGTCCGATTTTCGGGTCGTTACACTGAGTATTAGGAGAAATGTTACCATCAAATTATACAGCAGAAGGTATACTCGAAGAGGTCCCACCATCAGGTATGATTCTATAGATGAGCCACTCATCATCATTCTCTTGATCAGTAGAGGTTTGTGCAACAGGATAAAAAGGAACTTGCTCGAAAAAAACTACATCTGTTGAGACCAGATACTTGTTGAGGTCTAGAGAGTAATACTGATACCCCTTCTGAAGGCGAGAATATCCTAAGAAAATGCACTTCAAAGCTTTAGGATCAAGTTTAGTCACATGAGGTATGACATTCCAAACATAGCAAGTACAGCCAAACAGTCGTGGTTCGAGAGGAAATAATAGCTTCTTAGGAAAGAGGACATTATAAGGTGTATTACCGTTTAGTACTGCAGAGGGCATGCGATTAATGAGGAAGCACGCAGTAGAGACAACATCAGCCCAAAATTGCTTAGGAACTTGCATTTGAAACAATAGAGCTCTAGCAGTTTTAAAGAGATGTCGATTCTTCCTTTCAGCTACCCCATTTTGAGCGGGTGTATCCACACATGAAGATTGGTGAAGAATACCATATTGAGTCATATAAGCCTGGAATGATTCTGACATATATTTTTTAGCATTGTCGCTCCGCAAAATTTTCACAGAAACATTAAATTGAGTATTGATTTCAGCACAAAAGGCAGAAAAATAAGAAAACACTTCTGAATGATGCTTCATAAAATAAATCAAAGTCATTCTAGAGTAATCATCCACAAAAGTAGTAAAATATTTGAATCCAGTCTTAGATCCAACCGGACATGGGCCCCAAACATCTGAATGAACTAATTCAAAAGCAGACTCAGCTCGTTTATTAACTCTAGGACTTAAAGGGGTTTGATGATGTTTTGCAAAATGACATGACTCACATTCTAGTAAGACACCTTATGAAATTGAGGGCATAACTTCTTCAAAATCGGTAAAGAAAAGTGTCCCAACTGACAATGTGCTTCAAACGGAGACACGACACTGGAGCAAGCAACAGACTGAGGTACCCATGCATCCAAAATGTAGAGACCCCAGATACATATCCTTTACCAATAATCTATTTTGTCACAAGATTCTGAATGAGATAATAATCAAGAAAAAAAGAAACACAGCGATTTAGGTCTTTGGCAAGTTTACTCACAGAGATTAAATTAAAGGTAAGATTAGGTAAACTTAGCACAGATGATAGGATAATAGAAGGAGTAGGTTTACCAGTTCCAGAACTCTCAACATTATAGGTTGACCCATTAGCTATAATAATAGGAGAAGGTGCTTTATGAGATCGAAATTTAGTAAAAACATGAGGATTACCCGTCATGTGATCCGTGGCACCAGAATCAATGACCCATTTATATGAAGAGAAAATAAGACATGTTTTACCTGTCTCAGCCGCTACTGAAGACATTGGAATAATTTTAATAATATGAGTTTTACTGTCAAAAACTATTTCAATCAAAATTTTATACTCCTATACCTTCAAACGAATTAAAGGAAGATAACAAAACCTAACCCAGTGAATAGTAAAAAAAAACGCCTCCATCCAACACCCAAACGGCAAATGAAAGATCTGACAAGGGGGCCGCAAGGCAACTTCGGCGTCCTCCTTAGGTGGACGGTGAGAGACAAATATTACCTTAGATGGGTAACACAAAAGGACAGGAGCCCTAAGTCTCCAAAATTTTAAAACTTGACGAGAGAGAAAAAATTAAATCTCTACGAGAATGACTCTGATACTATGAAACAAAATAAAGAATAATTGAATAATTTCAATATTTTTTTTCATTGAAGTAAGTGGGTATATATAGAGATTACAAGATTTTATTAAGTCAATTCCTAATAATTATATATCAATCAATTAGCTTATAATTATATAATCTGCTATAATTATTTACAGATTATCTTCACAAGCTAATAAGGGGATACTTGCAGCTGATTCCACCGAAAATTATTCTTTCCTCTCCATATACTCCAAGCAACCATCATAAAATCTTCAAAGCTTTCATTTCCTAGAGTTGCATGCAAATGGACAGCAAACTCAAGAAAATTATCAAACCCAACACTGCTACTCCAAGCTAATTGTGCATGTGAACAATCTATCAACGCGTGCAATAACGACTCCTTATCACCACAAAAATCAACCCATAGTTAACGACACATCTCACTACGCAAGAACAGTTTTACTAGGTAGAATTCCACAACCACACCGCCATCTAAATTGCGTCACTTTTGGAGGAACCTTTATCTTCCACAGGACTTTCCAAAATGGGGATAACATTCGAGCCTTCAGCAAAACAAGCACTCCATAATATGCTTATACCTTAATTTTACCGAATACTTGCCATCTTTAAAGGCGTGCCAAATCAACTTGTCATCCACTTGACGCCTTGAAAGTGGAATATTCATAATTTGGCTATTGTCTGAGGGCTAAACAACCCGTTCAGTAATGAAATATTCTAATACTGGCGGTCTTCCCAAATTAAATCCGACACTTGAACATGTTCAAAATCTTCAACAACTTCCGATTGCACATAAAAGAGTGCTCGTTTGGAATTCATGGATTTTTCCAAAAATCTACCTTCAGACCCGAACCATTTCTCCATCTCAAACCGTCCAAAATTGATTCTTTAGCACGGCAAATTCTTCTCTATACAAAGCTTGGATTGCGACCACAGTCAGCTCCAAGAAAATCTCCTGAAAATATTTATATTTGAAAGTGCAATAAAAGAGAGTATCTATATGAGACGAGAGTTTAATTTAAAGTTTTCACCGTTTTAATATAATTAGTTATTTTATTACATGCGATATGTATCATAAAAATAATGAAATTTATTAATTAAATTATAAAAAAATATCATTAAAATAAATTATGATAATTTACCAATTATTTATTTCGTAACTTTTTTTTATTTTTTTTGAAATATAATAATTTAATCAAATGATCGCATAATAATGTATTGTTATTTATTAATTTAAACAATGAAAAAAAATATTTATTATATTCTCATCACTCTTTTTTCTTTTTTCCTTTCAATTGAAATGTGTATTGTTTTGCAAGAAAAATAATTGAGTTATTTTAATAGAATCAAATTATTTTTACTTACTAGTTTTTTCTTGGACTGCGTTGCACGTGCATTTATGTGTTTATATTTTTATTTTTATTTTAATTGTAATATTTTAAGTGTTAAATAATATTTGTAATTTAAATTAATTAATTAATATCGATAATAATATTATTTAACTTTCTTATCATTAGACTTTTATTGTATACTAAAATGATATATTATTAGTATTATTTAAATTTCCATATATTTATCAATATTTAATTTTTAATTTTTAATTATATCAGATTAATTTTTAAAATTTAATTTCATAATAAAAAAATACAATAAATGAAATAATATAACGTATAAATTTTATTTTTAAATAAAAAATATGAATTTATGATCGTTATTTTTTTAATGAGTTTTAAGTTACATTTGAATAAAAAAGCATGCAATTATATAAATTTAAAAAATTATTTAAAAATGATATAAATAATTATTCAATCAAATTATAAAATATATTTACAAGAAAAATTATATAATTTATAGATTATGATATTCATCATATAACAAAATGGGAGCAGATTGTATCACTGTGGCAAACCAAATAAAACAATAAATGGGGATTCACCTGTTATTTTGTGAGGATTCCACGTTTTTTTCTTAATATATAGCACTTTCTTCTTAGAAAGTAAATTGAACTCATGATCTTTGAGAACCCTTCTTTCCTATCAATGTCTTTTAGGTCAGCCATTGACTCTCAATTTTGCGAGCCTCTCTCCTCTCAAGCCCGACGCCTTCCTTATTTCAACCCCAAACCAGCTCCTTCATCTCCACTCTTCCTCTTCACTAAGTCACCCACTAAACAGAATATCTCTTTCCCACGAAACGGAGCTTCAAGTCTCTTTTTTTTTTCTTCATAAGATATTACAACCATTTTTTATAGAATTCACGATAATCCACACTTTATTCACATTACCCATCCCTCGATTCCCCCATTTCACTAACAACTCAGCTCTCTCAACGCCACTACCATTCGGATCGCTCATTCTTTTTATACGTCTCAGCCATCATTTTCCACCGCCCTAGATAAGAGTCACAAGCAACGCAACCATTCGCCCTCGTAGACCAATCTTCATTTTGAAACTCTCATTCGTGTGGGTGCGGTCCAGATTCTCTATATTTTATTTATCATGGTTACAATTTCTTTAAAAATGATAACTATATTATTATGAAAAAATTAAAATTATAATAACCTTGCTCATTCCCTAGATTATTTAGCGGTATCTGCAAATATCAATTTGTTAGTTTGGATGGCTGATATTCGATCATATCTGTAACGACCCGGAAACCGGACCGCTACCGGCGCTAGGATCCAGATCGACATAAGGTCGCCGGAACCCGTAGCAAGCCTGCTATACTCTCTGTGTATCTGTAACATCCCATACATGATCAAACATTTTCTGTAAAAACATAAAACTTTTCTGTACCAAGGCTCAACTTCTGCATGCACTAACTCTGTACTACAAAACCCCTTACTAGAGCTTGCTCTAGACGGGTAAACTCATACAATGTTAAGCCTGGTGATCACATACTCATAAAAATATTTACATAACAAATAATACAGACCATGTATACAAAAGGGATTTACAATACATATTGGTCAAGCACAATACTAATACATCTCTTCACAATATTACATGTCCACACTAAGCTTATTACACAATTCTTTACTCTTCCTGAACTCTGCTGAACTTTCCCTGACCTTTGGTCCTGCAAGACTGGGGTTAAAGGAGAGGGATGAGCTATACTAGCCCAGTGAGTAGAAGCAATAAAATCATGGTAATAAACATGCTCACATGAAATGCATTACATCACAAGTAAATCACCCATCTCAGACGGACTGATTCAAAAATCCCTCAACTGTGCCCGGCCCGCGAAGGAGCTCCTCAGGACTTTATTACGCACCCTAGGGTACCTTGTGTCCGGCCCTCTCAGGGATCCTCAGGACTTTACTACGAGGGCTAATGAATCCACTATATTTGATCCGTACAAGCATAGAATAATACAATGCGTCACATTAGTGTAGTCTATTGCACTCAACTTATTACATATCATGATGCATGGAACATGCTAAAAGCATTTAATTTCTCAATTTAAAACATTAAGTTTAGTTCCACTCACCTAAGGCCGACTCTGAACTGACTCGGAATACTCTGAAGCAGTGCTCACTGCTGCTCTCTTCGATTCCTCTGGTCCGTTCCTACACAGGTGGACTCAAATGAGGGACCAAACTAGCTCAAGAATAACTCTATAAAACTCCCCAAAACCCCCCTAAAACATCCTAAAATAATCACATAAATCATGCAAAAGAGGGCTGGACAGGGCACTTTCGACGGCAAGTTCGGCGGCCGAAAGTCCCTTTCAGAGCCGAAACTCAAGCACTTTCGGCGGCACTTCGGCTGCCGAAAGTCCTCTTCAGAGACGAAAGTCCCTAACCTTCGGCGGCCGAAACCCCCCTCCAGAGCCGAAAGTCCAAACTTTCGGGGGCAAGCTTAGGCAGCCGAAACCACCTCCTTAGCATGTTCGGCGGCCGAAACTGGGTTTGCCAGTAAGGCAGAACCCTGCTCTGCCTCATGCAAAACTTGCCCAACCTCACTCAAACATGCAACCCAACATGCCACAACCTGCATATACTCAAGTATAGGTACAAAGGGGTCCACAACTAACTTAAAACCCCAACAAACAACACAACTAAACACATAAGCATGCTTTGATCATAAATCAACCAAAACCTCAACTTACCCTAAACATGCATTTCTACCCATAAACTCCATAAACCTTCAAAAACCATGCAAAGAAGTTCAAGATCTTCACTTACCTCTTACAAACAAGAAGATCAATAATCCCAACGTGGAGATATGAAGAAACTCTCCCTCAAAGTCTCCAACTTCAAAACTTTTGGTTAATTTGCTCAAAAGCTTCAAAACAACATAAAACCCATCAAACCTTTGAAAGATTTGAAGAAAATATAAAGATCACCCAAGGAAGAGCATGGTCTCACCTCTGTCTGTGAAAATGGAAGAAATCTTATGCATTCACCGACCTAGGGCCTTTTATAGGTGGCTGGCCAGACCACCTTCGGCTACCTAATCGTGATTCCAAACTCATGCATGTTCGGCGGCCGAACTTCACCTTCGGCGGCCGAACCTGACAAATCTTCCTTGGTGCTTTTCTTTCAAAAACTCATTTCTTTTTACACTTAAAACATTAAAACATACCAAAACTCTTTAGAAAAACATAAATCTTACCCGTCTAGAGGATTCCGACATCCTGGATTCTACCGGAAAGTAGAATTCTGATGCCGGACTCTAGCCGGGTATTACAATATCCTTTATTCATGTAGACTTACTTGATGTGAGGTAGACTTCTCCTATTTGTTAATCAATGATATTAATTTACTTCTCTAGAAACAAAAAAATAAAATAAGTGAAAAATAATTTGATGTATAAAATAACTAAGACACAATATATATTTTGAATTTTATCTTTGTGCAGTTTTCTCCAGATAATATTATACTTAATTAGTAATATTATACTTAATTAGTGCTATTTAGTCTACCATTCTAAGTTTTCTTCATGCTAAGATCTTATCTTGTGTATTTGATGTGATAGTGAATATGCTTTTGATGTTGATTGATTATTCATTCACTAATAAACCACTTCACTGCAAAAAGAGGAAGGCAATTGTTAACCGTATAATTTGGAACTTAATTTTTTGAATATTTTAATTTTATTATACTTTTGCAGTAATAACACTTCTTTGTATATTATATTCTTTGTATATGTTCTTTTTTTCCTCTTTGTCTTATTTGACTTCATCGAGACTTTTGTTGTGGACATTGAGATTAGTGCAACATACAATTGTCCATGTGAGAATATATGCTCATGTAAATATATTCCCACATTTGGTATTGTTTGTAACGACCCGGAAATCCGGACCGCTACCGGCGCTAGGATTCAGATCGGCATAAGGCCGCCGGGACCCGTAGCAAGCCTACTATGCATCCTGTACAGCTGGTATAATCCCAAACATGATCCAACATAAGCATAAACTTTAAAACATAAAACTGTAAACTTTTTCTTTAACCCGTTTGACCTGTGTATGCACTATGACTGAACTCATAGAACCCCTAGGGTCAGTATACCCTATGTCAAACTCGGTCCATCACATGAAACAACATAAAATAAAACTCATGTACAAAGGGATTATCCAACTCGGGCCAAGCACAATACTATAACTCTGAACATATAACATAAGGTCATATTACAATACAACTCTTTTTACAACAATACATAATCTTATATTACATCATGTCCACTACTATTCTATTACAAAAACACGACCATGGACGTAACCTGCTGATCTCCTGACTATCTCTGACCCTGCAAACCTGGGGTTAGGGGAGAGGGGTGAGCTAAAAAGCCCAGTGAGCAGAAACCATAAAGAAAACAATTCATTTTTAACATATGCTTTCATGAAATGCGCCACAGCACAAACATATCACATCAAGGATGAATTTGTCACCACTAGCCCTCTACATATCATAACATGTCCAACTACACCAGGGGCGATTAGGCCTCACCTAGTGCTCGCTTACATAACTCATATCATAACATGTCCGACTACACCAGGGGCGATTAGGCCTCACCTAGTGTTCGCTTGCATAAACATAGTACCAGGGGCGACCTGGTCTTTTCATCTCATATCATATCATCATCATCATTATCATATACTATCATGGTGAGGGCTAGAGGATCATTCAACATTCATCCCCATCAACAACATAATATGCAATGCATCATATTCGTGAGTACTAGTGCAGCACAACCTATTATATATTTCATGGCATTTTATGATGCATGGATCATGCTAAAACATTCGTTTAATTTTTAAAACATAAGGGTTAGTTCCACTCACCTGTGACTAGCTCAGGGCCGACTCTGAAATGGCTGACACTGCTAAACACCTCAGTTCCTCGGGTCCGATCCTACACAGGTGGACTCCAGTGAGGTGCTAAACATACTCTAAATAACTCATAAAAGACTACCCAAAAATCCCCTAAAACATCATAGAAGCATGCATAGAAAACACCCAAGAAAATGCTGGACAGGGCACTTTCGGCGGCACTTTCAGCGGCCGAAAGTCCCAGACAGAGACGAAAGTCAGGCAGGTTCGGGGGCACCTTCGGCGGCCGAACCTTCTCTCCAGAGACGAAAGTCAGGCACTTTCGGCGGCCGAACATTACCTTCGGCGGCCGAAAGTCTGCTTTCAAGCCAAAACTCAACTTTCGGGGGCAAGGTTAGGCGGCCAATCCCTGCATCCTCAGGCAGGTTCGGCGGCCGAAACCACCTTCGGCGGCCGAACCTGAGTTCATCCAAAACTCAGCCTTTGTGCATTTCAAGCCTCCCAAACCTTCCAAACACCCCAAAACAAGCATCCAACTTCTCAAACACATGCATACATCCTCAACCATGCACAAGGGAGCTCAAACAAGCTTAAACTCCCAAAAACAACATCTAAAGCATACATAGATAGTTTATGACCCACATAGGCCAAAACCATCAAAACAAACCAAACCTCACATACTCTCTCCCAATCATGCATACTCTCTCCCATATGCTCAAGGGGCTTGAAAACTAACTTAAACCCCAACACAAACATCACATGAACATACATTATCATACATTGGGCATAAAACCCACATAAACCCTAACATGCATATCTACCCATCAAAACCATCTTAAAACTTCATGAAACGTAAAGAAAAGCATAGATCCACACTTACCTCTTGAAGATCGAGGGTTGGTGCGACCCAAAGCTTGAGATGTGGAGAACCCAAACTCTTAAAGTCTCCAAGCTCTCCAAACCTTGATCCAAGCTTTAAAACTCTTCAAAACAACCATATAGCTTATAAAACGTGAAGGATTTGAAGAAAAAGCAAGAAAACGACTAGAGGAGGACATGAACACACCTGAGCTCGAGAATGGGGAGAAAACTCGCCCATTTTCGGTCTGAGGGGCTTTTATAGGTGGCCAGCCAAACCTCCTTCGGCGGCCTAACGTGCATGCAAAACACCCCCATGTTCGGCGGCCGAACTTGAGGTTCAGCGGCCGAACCTGGTTTGTTCAAACATAGCTTTCGGAGGCCAAAAGCGCTTCCAAAACCAACTCATGTTCGGCGGCCGAACTTCACTTTCGGCGGCCGAACCTGGCAAAAACCTCCTTAGTCTTTTCTTTTTTCAAAACTCAAATCTTTTTCATTTAAAACCATGAAATCAGTAAAAATCATTTTAGAAAACACATTTTACCCCTCTAGAAGACTCTGGCATCATCAACATTCCATATTCCAACGGAGATTCCTCCGGAAGGTAGGGATTCCGATGCCGGAATCTAGCCAGGTATTACATTCTTCCCCCCTTTAAGAACATTCGTCCTCGAATGTTCAAACATCAAACATGTATCAAGCATACATCAACAAGCAAGCAATAAGCAAGCAAAACCTAAAAACCTCTCTTCTAAAAGAGAGACACGGTCATTGCTGGAGTATAAACTCTCGGTCTCCCTGGTGCACTTTTCATCTTAAGGTGATTCTAAGGGACTTTCACCATCGGGATTTCCCTGTTTCCATACTTTCTAACTTGTGTGTCTGCGGTCCGTACTAACTGTTCAACATAGGTGAGATCCTCTACGGTCCCCACCTTCTGTTCCTTTAAGAACCTCACTCGGACCCGACACGAACTCATATACCGTGGAAACATGGAAAAACGGATGAAGCTCTTCCTTTGAAGTAGGTAAATCTGACTCGTGGGATACATTCCCAAATCCTTTGCAGGATTCCAAAGGGTCCAATGTATCTGAGAGCTAATTTACCTTTCTGCCCATAACGAATCACCCTCTCTTTAAGAGACACCTCCAGCAACCCTCAACTTCCTCGAGAACCTCAACACGCTTCCGCTGCGCACTCTGACAAAACTCTTCTTCCCTTCTGAAACTCTACATGCCTCTTGCGGATAACTTCATAACTCTCCTGCTGACTCACAGCAGTTCTGATTCTCTTCATTTTCTGACTATTGGCCTTCTTCTTACTATACTAAGGGATGGGGTAAGCTGCCAAGTGGTTTCCGGTTGAGGGCATCTACCGAAATATCTGCCTCAGCCGAATATACCGAACCTTGAAGTCGCGAATACCACGCAGTTTTTACCCATCTCCTATACCTCCTGTTCTTCTCCCTTGACTCAAGATGTATTTCAAGCTCTTTCGATCTGTAAGGATCTGTCCACATACCTTATACAGGTATCGCCTCCACATCTTGAGTGCAAGTATTACCATTGCCATCTCTGGATTGTGTGTAAGATGATTCAACTCATGCTTCTTCAGCTACCTAGAAGCATAAGCAATCATTCTACCACTCGCATTAACACACAACCTAGTCCCACACGGGACGCATCACAGGACACTGTGAAATCTCCATCACTGGCGGACAGAGCTACCACTGGTTCTGACATCAACATTTCCTTTGGCTTTTCAAAGCCCTCATCACTCTGAGTAGACCACACACCCTCTGGTTCTTCTTGATCCATCTGGTCATAGGAGCGCAACTCTAGAGAAGTTCTAGATGAACCTCCATTAGGTAACCTGCCCAACCCAAAAAGCTCTTGATCTTAGTCACTACAAGGGGCCTAGGCTAGTTAGCTACAACTTCAACTTTCTCAGGTCTACTTCACTTTTCTTTTCTCCGACACACATGACCCAAGAAGGATATGCTCCTCGACCAGAACTCGCATTGGAGAACTAGGCATCCAAGCCATGTTCTCTCAGGATCTGCAATCCTGATTTCAGATGATGGGCATACTCTTCTGCATTTCTGGAACTCGCCGAGATACCGTCAATGAAGACAATAACGGAGTGATCCAGAAATCGACTAAAACTCTGCTTATGAGATCCATGAATGCCGTAGGGGCGTTCATTGACCCGAACGACACTCCTAGAAACTCATAGTGCCCATATCTGGTTCTAAACACTGTTCTCAGTACATCTTCTTCCTTGATCTTAACTGATGGTACCTAGACTTCAGATCTATCTTGGAAAGGCAACCAGCTCCTGCTAGCTGGCTTAAAATAGATCGTCGATCCAAGGTAACAAATACTTATTCTGGGTAGTGACTTTGTTCAACGACTAGTAGTCGATACAAAGTCCTTGGGATCCATCTTTCAACCTCGCAACAACACTGGAACACCCCAAGGTGAAGTGCTCAGTTAGATGGGAACCCTTGTCTACCAACTCTTACAACTGATCCTTATAACTCCTTTAACTCTGTTGATACCATCCTGTGGGGAGGGATAGAGATTGGTCCAATTCCATGAATTACTTCTATTTTAAACTCTATCTCCCTGACAGGTGGTAGCCCTGGGAACTCATCTGGGGAAACATCTAAACTCTCTAACAATGGGCACTGAGGCGGGCTCCCTAACCTGACTGCTATACTCTTTCTCAAGAGCTAGAACCCCTGACAACTTTTCCTGAACAACCTACGAGCCTATAGGGTTGATACTGAACCTCTAGGTATCCCTATTCTGTCCCCTCTAAGGACTACCTCTGATCCATCCTGACCTCTGAACCTGACTACCTTGTCTCTGCAGACTAGGTAGTACCACTAGTAGAAGAACCAATCCAACCCTAGAATGACGTCAAACAGTCAAATCTAGAACCGCTAGGTCAGCTGGAAGGCATCTACTCACAACACATACACTGACTATACCGGCAGACTGACTCTGCCACAGATGGATCACACTTGGGTGTACTGACCCCAAGGGGATACTCTAACCCATAAGCTATCAACCCATCCTCACAAGGGCTCACAAGCAAACAAAGAAAAGAGAAACATCAGGGTTCATGAAACAGACACACCAGAACATACCAGAGTGAGATTACCTGATCCCATCGGGTTCGATGTGTTAGCCTCCTGCTGAGTCATGGCGAAGATCCGCGCTGGAGCTGATGGACCTTCCCCACGGGAACCTGCTGAAGAAGGGGCTGTCCCCCTGTCTCCGCCTCTACCACTGCCCTGAAACATGGATGGAGCTACTGGGTGAGCTACACTGCCCGAAACTGTCTGCTGGGACCGTGCCACCAAGGTCGCAGTGGGACACTCACGTGCCATGTGCCCCTCCTGTCCGCACCTGAAGCATGCTGTTGTCCCAATCAAACAGACTCCCTTGTGCTGCCTACCGCACCGTGTACATCTGGAGTTACCTGAACCAGAGCTCGAACCATCACCTAAACCCAGACCAGACTTTATCTGTTCCCAAAACTTGCTCTTCTTCGATCTTCTGAGGCCTCTGCCTCCCTTCTTACTCTTTGTGACAGCCTCGCTTAGAGGGGAGAGATCAACATCACTTGTCCCCGGGATTTTGGAACCCGAAGACTGTGCCACGTACTGTTTAACTGTCCCCTGGACAATGGCACTAGCCTCCATTCTCCGCGCCATATCCACTATAGCATGGAAGCTCTCCCTTTCTGCTGATTGAACCAACGAGGAATACCTGGAGTGAAGCTTCATAACATATCTCCTAGACTTCTTCAGGTCTGTGTCAAGACCTTGTCCTGCAAACGGCAACAGCTCCAGGAACCTGTCCGTAAACTCCTCTACGCTCATCTCTTCCGTCTGCCTTAGCTGCTCAAACTCAATCATCTTCAGTTCTCTGGAACTATCCGGAAAAGCCCATCCTGCAAACTCATTGGCAAACTGCTCCCAGGATAAGCTCTCCAACTTTGGGTCCACATAGTTTTTGAACCACTCCCTTGCCTTCTTGCATTTCAATGTGAACCCTGCCATCTGAATGGCTCTACTGTCACTTGCTCCTAGCTCATCTGTTATCATCTTTACCGTTCTGAGGTACTCAAAAGGGTCATCGCCTGCTTCGAACTTGGGGGCATCCAACTTGAGGTAATCTGTCATCTTTACTTTACCCCCAACTGATGAACCAGGTTTGGGTATCCGGACATCAGGGACTATTGGTTCTGCTGGTGGAGGAGGAGGTGCAGCATCCCCTGGGTTAGGGTTTGCTGGACCTGGGAAAAAGGGTGAGCATGGAAACATGGGGTACTGTGGGTAAAAGGGAGGATAAGGCATAAAGGTGGGATATGGGTTAT
This sequence comes from Manihot esculenta, assembly GCF_001659605.2. Lineage (NCBI taxonomy): Eukaryota > Viridiplantae > Streptophyta > Magnoliopsida > Malpighiales > Euphorbiaceae > Manihot > Manihot esculenta. Next base: position 109,291 of record NC_035175.2, on the reverse strand, counting down.
AGCTGAAGAAATCTGACGTACCTCCCATCAGATACCCTGGCCCTTGCGGGTAGGGTGGATACTGTGGTGGAACAAAACCCGAGGCCTGAGTGCCTCCTTGGGACTCTCCCATATCCTCTACTGACATACTCATGCCCAAACTACTATCTCTTCTCTGGTTATCCTCCTCTGTTTCCATCACATCCGCTGACATACCTTCATGAACTGATCTCCTCCGACCTGCATCAAAAGACCTTCTAGGGTCCCTTGATGTACTTTCCCTGATCGTCCTACAAGATCTTGCCCTCTGCAGAGCAGGGGAATAGGCATCCATGCCCTCATTCTCTGGCGGAGCTCCAGTCAATCTCGCAGATCGACGAGTTCCTCTCATCTTGACTTCTGAGAGCATAACATAGCACATAAACATTAGCATCTTATGGTTCATGTGAAAACACATGAACCTGCATCACATACATAACATACATATCATAGCATTAATGCACATGCTCATCATCATGGAATTTCACATCATCATACAAGACAGGACTCCATATCCTATCCTAGTGGACATGATCTTCCTATTGTGCTTGCCCTACTATAACCTCTATGAGCCCGACACACTATAGGTCTGACCATGTGAACCTAGGGCTCTGATACCATTCTGTAACGATCCGGAAATCCGGACCGCTACCGGCGCTAGGATCCAGATCGGCATAAGGCCGCCGGGACCCGTAGCAAGCCTACTATGCATCCTGTACAGCTGGTATAATCCCAAACATGATCCAACATAAGCATAAACTTTAAAACATAAAACTGTAAACTTTTTCTTTAACCCGTTTGACCTGTGTATGCACTATGACTGAACTCATAGAACCCCTAGGGTCAGCATACCCTATGTCAAACTCGGTCCATCACATGAAACAACATAAAATAAAACTCATGTACAAAGGGATTATCCAACTCGGGCCAAGCACAATACTATAACTCTGAACATATAACATAAGGTCATATTACAATACAACTCTTTTTACAACAATACATAATCTTATATTACATCATGTCCACTACTATTCTATTACAAAAACACGACCATGGACGTAACCTGCTGATCTCCTGACTATCTCTGACCCTGCAAACCTGGGGTTAGGGGAGAGGGGTGAGCTAAAAAGCCCAGTGAGCAGAAACCATAAAGAAAACAATTCATTTTTAACATATACTTTCATGAAATGCGCCACAGCACAAACATATCACATCAAGGATGAATTTGTCACCACTAGCCCTCTACATATCATAACATATCCAACTACACCAGGGGCGATTAGGCCTCACCTAGTGCTCGCTTACATAACTCATATCATAACATGTCCGACTACACCAGGGGCGATTAGGCCTCACCTAGTGTTCGCTTGCATAAACATAGTACCAGGGGCGACCTGGTCTTTTCATCTCATATTATATCATCATCATCATTATCATATACTATCATGGTGAGGGCTAGAGGATCATTCAACATTCATCCACATCAACAACATAATATGCAATGCATCATATTCGTGAGTACTAGTGCAGCACAACCTATTATATATTTCATGGCATTTTATGATGCATGGATCATGCTAAAACATTCGTTTAATTTTTAAAACATAAGGGTTAGTTCCACTCACCTGTGACTAGCTCAGGGCCGACTCTGAAATGGCTGACACTGCTAAACACCTCGGTTCCTCGGGTCCGATCCTACACAGGTGGACTCCAGTGAGGTGCTAAACATACTCTAAATAACTCATAAAAGACTACCCAAAAATCCCCTAAAACATCATAGAAGCATGCATAGAAAACACCCAAGAAAATGCTGGACAGGGCACTTTCGGCGGCACTTTCAGCGGCCGAAAGTCCCAGACAGAGACGAAAGTCAGGCAGGTTCGGGGGCACCTTCGGCGGCCGAACCTTCTCTCCAGAGACGAAAGTCAGGCACTTTCGGCGGCCGAACATTACCTTCGGCGGCCGAAAGTCTGCTTTCAAGCCAAAACTCAACTTTCGGGGGCAAGGTTAGGCGGCCAATCCCTGCATCCTCAGGCAGGTTCGGCGGCCGAAACCACCTTCGGCGGCCGAACCTGAGTTCATCCAGAACTCAGCCTTTGTGCATTTCAAGCCTCCCAAACCTTCCAAACACCCCAAAACAAGCATCCAACTTCTCAAACACATGCATACATCCTCAACCATGCACAAGGGAGCTCAAACAAGCTTAAACTCCCAAAAACAACATCTAAAGCATACATAGATAGTTTATGACCCACATAGGCCAAAACCATCAAAACAAACCAAACCTCACATACTCTCTCCCAATCATGCATACTCTCTCCCATATGCTCAAGGGGCTTGAAAACTAACTTAAACCCCAACACAAACATCACATGAACATACATTATCATACATTGGGCATAAAACCCACATAAACCCTAACATGCATATCTACCCATCAAAACCATCTTAAAACTTCATGAAACGTAAAGAAAAGCATAGATCCACACTTACCTCTTGAAGATCGAGGGTTGGTGCGACCCAAAGCTTGAGATGTGGAGAACCCAAACTCTTAAAGTCTCCAAGCTCTCCAAACCTTGATCCAAGCTTTAAAACTCTTCAAAACAACCATATAGCTTATAAAACGTGAAGGATTTGAAGAAAAAGCAAGAAAACGACTAGAGGAGGACATGAACACACCTGAGCTCGAGAATGGGGAGAAAACTCGCCCATTTTCGGTCTGAGGGGCTTTTATAGGTGGCCAGCCAAACCTCCTTCGGTGGCCTAACGTGCATGCAAAACAGCCCCATGTTCGGCGGCCGAACTTGAGGTTCGGCGGCCGAACCTGGTTTGTTCAAACATAGCTTTCGGAGGCCAAAAGCGCTCCCAAAACCAACTCATGTTCGGCGGCCGAACTTCACTTTTGGCGGCCGAACCTGGCAAAAACCTCCTTAGTCTTTTCTTTTTTCAAAACTCAAATCTTTTTCATTTAAAACCATGAAATCAGTAAAAATCATTTTAGAAAACACATTTTACCCCTCTAGAAGACTCTGGCATCATCAACATTCCATATTCCAACGGAGATTCTGCCGGAAGGTAGGGATTCCGATGCCGGAATCTAGCCGGGTATTACATTGTTTGTCCTTAGATTTTATTGATTGTCATTGCATAGCAAAGTTTAAGTGGAAATTGTTTTCTTTTGATGTGAAACGGGTAACCTTTATTTTCTGCCGGTGAAAGTGGGATCCTTGATAAGAAAATCTGTTTTCTTAATGTTGTCTAACAGTAATTTCTGCATGTATTACATTATCAGTAAAACTCTTGCAAACCATTCTTGTTCCATTACACAAATCATTCTTATTAAGTAAAATTTCAAGAACCCCATAAAATTAATGGTATTTTATTGAATCTGCAATAAAAAAAAACTTTTAAAATAATTAAATAATAACACCTATAAATATATTAATATCATATTTGTTGAAACAATCTAGATATTGTATTTACTTTGCATCTGTAATTATAATATCTCTTTTTTTTTTGTGTTTTTATTGTAAATGCTAACTTCACATGAATAACAGCTGCCAAAATATCTACAAAATAAAAATATTAATATTAAAATTACTCATTAACAAAATTAACCCAACAATAATATAATATAATACAATAAAAAAATATCTAAAATTTGGTATTGCTCTTAGCAAGTTTATCCATATTTTCAAATAGTATAAGATTATAAGATATAATTTCTCGTGGTATGATAATGCTATTTTCTTTCACAATAATATATTGTGTGAGTATTAATTCAAATTTTTAATGAATATTAACATATTTATTATCAAATACGAATGGTATAGATCTTTCCTTCTTCGAAAAGATGTTTAAATTTTTCTACCGCACAAACATTATTGCTAATAGTTTTGTTCCCTGAAAAAAATAAAATAAAAGTTAATATTTTTATTATTTGGAAATTAAAATATAATTTTGTTTTCAAAAAGCATAAATAATGTATATATTTATTGATTTATATAAATAAAAAGAAAATATCAACTTAAATTATAAAGTTTATATACAAAATAATTTTATAGAGAAAAAAAGTGTGTAAATTTTAGTTGATTCAGCAGCTGTCCATATTTTTAAATGGTTAGAACAATCATAACAGGACAAAAAAAAGAAAAAGAAAAAGTAAAGTATTTATACAAAGATGTTATCTTGATCTTTTTCATTTAAATATGGATAAAATAGGACATCAACCATATTCAATTATAAATTAATTAATTTCAAATTAAATTAATATTAGATATAATTTTATTTATTATTTATCTCTTTATCAATTAAAATTATTTTTCTCCTTTCTCCGTTACCATTGCTATATGATTCTATGCAATCTTTTCGAATTAATACTTCATTCTTTTTTATTTTCTTCCAATGAATTTATTAGAATAATCTGATATGATTCTTCTGTGTTGATGAACTTATTAATTTGTAATAAAAAATTATAATTAATTTCATATAAAATAAAAGATAATTCATATATAAGCAGCTTAATTTAATTTATGTGAGAAAATAAAAAAAAATTACATGTTGTTGGCTGTCTCCAAGATAGATAAAAAATAAGAAAAATTACTAAACTTTAGTGCTCTCCACAACAAATTGATGCCTCTTCAAATTTCATTCACTATTCTTTTATAGACATATTAATTAAATTTAATTCAATTTAAAATAGTATTATATTATAGATTATGAATTCAAATTTTATATGAAATAGGATTTCTTAATTCAACATAGAATGAGTTATTTACACTATCCTGACGTAAGATGTCTTCAATTCAATATCCATTATAGATTTCCATCAAATTATGAGTCCAAATTCTATATGGAGTAGAATTTTCTTGATTCAACATAATAAATTATTTATAATATTATATAGATATTAATTAATTAATTATAAATAATTTAAGGATGTTTTAGTCCATTCAAAAATTCACCCCTCATTCATATTTTTATATATATATTATAAAATTATAAATGAATTAATTATAAATAATTTAAGGGTATTTTAGTCCATTCAAAAGTTCGCTCCTCATTCATACTATGATATATATTATAGATAGATATAGATTATGAATAAAAGAATTATTTTGCTTATGACTAAAATTTTAAATTGATAAAATTTAATTGAACTATTTTATTTTACTTAAATTAATTTAAATATATTTATTTCTTTTATCATTATTATTATTTTTAAACGAAACATAGATATTTATATTATAAATAACAAGTGTTTTATCACATTGAAAATATTTGTTAAGAAGCCACCATTAATAATTTTAATAATATTTAAAATCTAAACTTACATCTATTTACCATTAAAAATATAAATTAAAAAGACTCTCTTTTATAAAAAAAAGTAACAAAATAAAAATGCATTTAATATTAATGCCAATATTAAATTAAATAATAAAAAATTTGTTTAAAATAAATACATAAATAATTATATGAAAGAAATAAAATTTCAATGGCTAATTAAATACTTTTGATATAAATTAATTCAATTAAAATAATTTCTTACAAAATTTCAATAATTTTGATAAAATTTTATTTAATTCAAAACTAATTTTTGCGACTAGCTTTGTTAAATATAAAAATTAAAAAAATATTTCAATTCATTTAAATTATTCTAAAATTAGCCATTTCAACTCTACTTTAAAATTAATTTTCATTTATTTTTAATATTACTTATTAAAAATAAAATAAATATATATTTCACCGTATTTTGTTGAGTGTTCAAATAATAAAAAAATCAACCAAATATGCGGTAATTAATGCAAACGATAGCCATTTTAACACTTAAACTAGTAAATTGAATAACAGAGGAATTATAAAAAATTATTTAAAACTCAGTAATAGTTATATAATAACTGTATATCTGTTGTTTATGTGATTATTGATTTTTAAACAGTAATAAAATTGAATTAATTATAATATTTATTAAAAATCTGGCAGTGATGTAGCCGATTAATTAACAAGTAATCTCGTCGGCTAATCGAACGAAATGATTATAGACAAAATGGAATCTATTAGTTTATAAGTGCTAATGGTAATTTTATATGAAAATTAACTGCTAACAATAATTTTATGTGAAAACTCGACCTATTTAGGAAATGTAATTCTTGATGAAAAGCTGAACATTACAATATTCAGGTCTTCCTCTCTATTAATGAAATTATATATCGATTTATTGGAACTTTTATCATGTGATCTATCTTATAATGACAGTTCATTGTTTACTTTGAGCATGATTTGTAACATCTATGTGCTAAAGTGCTATGTTATGTGTTATTTTTCAGAGGTAAGATGAGAGGAACTCGTCGATCAGCTCGATTGACTGGAGTCCCACCAGAGAGTGAGAGACCAGCTGCTCGTCCTCCTGCATTGCCAAGGGCAAGGTCTCAGAGATCTAGCAGGGAAGGTACGTCAATAGACCCTAGAAGGTCTGTAGACGAGAGCAGAAGAGGTACAGCGAGAGGAGAAAGATCAGAGGAAATGAGGGAGGCGATGGACATTGACCAGTCGAGAGATGACAGCATGGGTGTAGGCAGATTTGAAGAAGGTATGGGAGAGTCGCAGGGAGGCGCTCAGGCCTCAGGTTTTGGCTATCCAGCCTTTCCGCAGGACCCAGAGTATCCGATGGGAGGTATGTGAAAGTACTCTAGTTTTGTCCCATATCCTCCTTACATGCCATATATGCCTTATCCTCCTTATTATCCACCATATCCTATGTATCCACCCTCCCCTACCCAGCCAAGTGCAGCACACCCAGAGCTAAATGACCCAGTACCACCACCACCAGAACCAGTAGCCCCTGTTGTTGACAGACATCAACCTAGCTCATCTGGAGGTAAAGTGCAAATGACAGAGTACTTGAAATTGGATGCTCCTAAATATAACACGGGAGATGATCCATTTGAATATCTCAGATCAGTTAGGATGATAACCAGTGAATTGGGAGCTGATGATAGTAGAGCCATTGAGATGGCAGGGTTTACACTTAAATGCAAGAAGGCCAGAGAATGGTTCAAGAATTATGTGGAACCCAGGATGACCAGTATGTCATGGGGAGAGTTCGCCAATGAATTTGCAGGGTGGGCTTTTCCTGACAGTTCTAGGGAGATGAAAGTCATAGAGTTCGAACAGTTGCGACAAACAGATGAGATGAGTGTTGATGAATTCACAGATAAGTTCCTGGATTTGCTTCAGTATGTGGGTCAAGCCTATGATACTGATCAGAAGAAGGCAAGGAGATATACTATGAGACTGCATCCCAGGTATTCTTCCTTGATTCTTCCAGCAGAAAAGGAGAGTTTCCACACTATAGTGGACGCAGCCAGGAAAATGGAAGCTAGTGCCAATATCCAGAAACAGTCAAAGGCACAGGCTTCGGGTTCTAAGGCCCCCAGTTCAGGCACTTCAGGCAGCAAGAGATGGGATAGAGCAAAAGGAACAAAGAGTAAGTTCTGGAATAAAGTCAAGTCAGGTCTGGGAATAGGTAGTGGCTCAAGCTCTGACACAGCTCCAGTATGCAGAAGATGTGGAAGACCACATGGAGGAGCTTGTCGGTTGGGATCTACAGCTTGTTTTCGATGTGGACAGGAAGGGCATATTGCTCGGGATTGTCCTCAGGTGACTTTTGCACCATCCCAGCAGATGAGTTCAGGCAGTGTGGTACAGCCAGTTGTACAGCCAGCAGCTCCAGTCATGCCTCAGAGTAGTGGCAGAGGTAGAGGGAGAGGGGCAGCCTCTACTTCAGCAGCAGGTTCCCGAGGTGGAAATCTGGTAGCCCCAGCACGGATTTTCACTGTGACACAGGAGGAGGCGAACACGTCGAACACAGTGGTGTCAGGTAATCTCATCATTGGGTGTTCAGATGTGTATGTTTTGATGGACCCCGGTGCTTCTCATTCCTTTATTGCTTCGAGAGCCATAGAGAGATTGGGTTTGATCAGTTCTGAGTTAGAGTATCCTCTCTGGGTCAGTGGACCTAAATGTGACCCATCAGTGGCAGTGTCAGTCTGTCGTTTCAGTCCAGTGTTCATAGAGGGTAGATGCCTTCCAGCTGACCTTGTGGTTCTAGACTTGACAGATTTTGATGTCATTCTAGGGATGGATTGGCTATCTGCATATAGTGCTACTTTGGACTGTAGAGAGAAGATAGTTAGGTTCAGAGATCAGGATGGGTCAGAGTGTGTCTTCAGAGGAGACAGGAGAGGTACACCCAGAGGTTTGATTTCAGCCCTTCAGGCTCGTTGTTTGCTTAGGAGGGGTTGTCAAGGGTTTCTAGCTCATGTGAGAGAGCTAGACAGTCAGGTGAGGTAACCAGCCACAGTACCAGTAGTCCGAGAGTTTCTCGATGTGTTCCCAGACGATTTACCAGGACTACCACCTGGTAGGGAGATAGAGTTTGAAATAGAATTACTGCCTGATACCAGACCTATCTCTATTCCTCCCTACAGGATGGCGCCAGCAGAGTTAAAAGAGTTGAAAGAACAGTTGCAGGACTTGGTAGATAAGGGTTTCATCCGCCCTAGTACCTCACCTTGGGGTGCTCCAGTGCTCTTTGTCAGAAAGAAGGATGGATCCCTCACACTTTGTATCGACTACAAACAGTTGAACAAGGTCACTACCAAGAATATGTATCCTCTACCTAGGATTGATGATCTATTTGATTAGCTAGCTGGAGCAGGTTGTTTCTCAAAAATAGATCTGAGATCCAGATATCATCAGTTGAGAGTTAGAGAGGCAGATGTGTCAAAGACAGCTTTCAGGACCAGATATGGGCATTATGAGTTCTTAGTGATGCCGTTCGGGTTGACTAACGCCCCTTCAGCATTCATGGATCTCATGAACAGAGTTTTCAGTGAGTTTCTGGATCACTTTGTCATTGTTTTCATCGATGATATTTTAGTGTATTCCAGAGATGCAGAGGAGCATGCCCAGCATCTGCGGATAGTTCTACAGACACTGAGAGAGCATGGTTTGTATGCCAAGTTCTCGAAGTGTGAGTTTTGGTTGAGGAGCATTTCCTTCTTGGGACATGTGGTATCAGCAGAGGGTATTGAGGTAGATCCCAAAAAGATAGAGGCTGTAGCTAACTGGCCCAGACCCACTACAGTGACTGAGATTAAAAGCTTTCTGGGACTGGCAGGTTACTACAGGAGGTTCGTTCAGAACTTCTCAAAGATAGCAGCTCCTATGACCAAACTGACTCAGAAGAACCAGAAGTTTGTCTGGTCAGACCAGTGTGAAGAGAGCTTTGAGGAGCTCAAGAGGAGATTGACAACAGCACCAGTGTTAGCTCTGTCTGTCAGTAATGAGGATTTCACAGTGTTCTGTGATGCATCTCGAGTGGGATTGGGCTGTGTTTTGATGTAGAGTGATAGGGTGATAGCTTATGCTTCGCGACAGTTGAAGAAGCACGAGTTGAATTACCCTACCCATAACCTAGAGATGGCAGCAGTTATTTTTGCACTCAAGATGTGGCGGCATTACCTCTATGGGGTTAAATGCGAGATCTTCACTAATCACAAGAGTTTACAGTACATCTTGAGTCAGAGAGAGCTGAATTTGAGGCAGAGAAGATGGGTAGAATTGCTCAGTGATTATGATTGTACGATCCAGTATCATCCGGGTAAGGCGAATGTTGTGGCAGACGCCCTAAGCCGGAAGTCACTAGGCAGTTTATCCCATATAGCAGCAGAGCGGAGACTAGTCATGATGGAGCTGTACAAGCTCGTAGCAGAGGGGTTACAGCTAGAGTTGTCTGGTACAGGTGCGTTGATAGCACAGATGAGAGTGGCACTTGTGTTTCTGGAGCAGATAGCTCAGAAACAGCACGAGGACCCAGAGTTGATGAAAATTGCCAGGACTGTTCAGTCAGGCAACAGTGCAGAGTTCATATTTGACAGCAAAGGGATCCTCCGTTATGGGAGTCGCCTTCGTGTACCAGATAGGAGCAGTGTGAAGGAAGACATTATGAGGGAAGCTCATAATGCGAGGTATAGTGTTCACCTAGGAGCCACCAAGATGTACCAGGATCTGAAAAGGGTTTATTGGTGGCCAGCCATGAAGAAAGAAGTGGCACAGTTTGTGACAGCCTGTGAGGTTTGCCAGAGGGTGAAACTAGAGCATCAGAAACCAGCTGGAATGCTTAACCCATTGCCGATTCCAGAATGGAAATGGGAGAACATAGCGATGGATTTTGTAGTGGGTTTACCAGCAATGTCCAACAGGATAGACTCTATATGGGTGATTGTGGACAGACTCACGAAATCTGCTCATTTTCTTCCAGTTCGGAGTAACTATTCTGTGGATAAGTTGGCACAGGTCTATCTGGATGAGATAGTGAGATTACATGGAGTTCCAATGTCTATAGTCTCAGACAGAGGACCTCAGTTTACCTCCAGATTTTGGTGAAGTCTGCAGAGTGCGATGGGCACGAGGTTGGATTTTAGCACTGCTTTCCACCCACAGACGGATGGACAGTCAGAGAGGACCATCCAGACCATAGAAGATATGCTTCGACTGTGTGTGTTAGACTTTGGCGGTTCTTGGAGGCAGCATCTACCTTTGGTGGAGTTTGCCTATAATAACAGTCATCATGCTAGCATAGGGATGGCTCCTTATGAAGTTTTGTATGGGAGGAAGTGCAAATCACCTGTTTGCTGGGAAGAGGTAGGAGAGAAGGCTCTTGCAGGGCCAGAGTTAGTAGAGATTACCAGTAGAGTGGTGCCCATGATCAGAGAGAGAATCAGAACAGCTCAGAGCAGACAGAAAAGTTATGCAGACGTTCGCAGAAAACAGGTAGAGTTCCAGGAGGGTAATTGGGTATTGCTAAAAGTGTCTCCAATGAAAGGAGTGGTTCGTTTTGGAAAGAAGGGTAAGTTAGCCCCACGATACATTGGACCCTTTGAGATTTTGCAGAGGATCGAAAATGTGTCGTATAAGCTAGATTTACCTGCTTCTATGGAGAGAATTCACCCGGTATTTCATGTTTCTATGCTACGGCAGTTTGTGTCAGATCTGAATCAGGTTCTGAGTGAACCTGAGGTGGAGATTCTTACAGATCTCACCTATATAGAGCAGCCAATGCGGATTCTGGACACACAGATCAGACAGCTAAGGAACAAAGAGATCCCAATGGTGAAAGTTCTGTGGAACCACCATAATCTAGAAGAATGCACCTGGGAGACACGGGAGTCTATGCTCCAGCAATATCCATATTTGTTTTGAGGTGAGTTTCCTCCTTTTTATGTGTTACTTATTTGTTTTCGGAACATTCAGGGACGAATGTTCTTAAGGGGGGGAGAATGTAATACCCGGCTAGAGTCCGGCATCGGAATTCTACTTTCCGATGGAGTTTCGGATGTCGAAAGTCTCTAGAAGGGTTAGAGTGATGTTTTTCTACCATGTTTTGATAATGTTCATAGTTTGAAAGCATAAGGAAATGCATTTTTGAGTGAAAGGAACCAAGGCAGAAAAGCCAGGTTCGGCCGCCGAAGTTGAGGTTCGGCCGCCGAACATGCATGGCTTTCGGTTTCACGTGTGGCCGCCGAAGGTGGTCTGGCCAGCCACCTATAAATGACCTTCAGTCGGTTGAAAGGATAAACATCACCGTTTTTTTTCACTTTCTGAGGTGAGACCCTGTCCTTTGTGAGTATTCGTTCATGTTTTCATCCAATCTTGCAAAGATTTGATTAGTTTTTATGTTATTTTGAAGGTTTTAAGCTAAAAACTCAAAGTTGTGAAGTTTGGAGAGTGTGAAGGAGAGTTGCTCCAAAACTCCACGTTAGGATCGTTCAACTTCTTGATTACAAGAGGTAAGTGAAGATCCTGAGCTTGTTTTTATGTTTTCTGAAGGTTTTATGTGGTTTTGGGGGAGAGTTGCATGAATAGGGTTATTTGTGAGGTTTTGATGATTTTGTGAGTAACGCTTGTTTTTGTGTTGTTTTTGTTGTGTGTTTGGGGTTTTAAGGTAGTTTCTGACCCCTTTGAGCATATACATGAGTGTATGCAAGTTGAGGAATTGAGGTGTTTGAGTTTGAGAACGTTTTGGTGCTTTTGGCGAGAGGCAGAGCAAGTTTCTGCCTTGCGGATGAACTCAGGTTCGGCCGCCGAAGGTACATTCGGCCGCCGAACCCATGAGGAGGTGGCTTCGGCTGCCCAAGCTTGCCCCCGAGCTTTTGGACTTTCGGCTCTGGAGGGGAGTTCGGCCGCCGAAGGTGCCGCCGAAGGTTAGAGACTTTCGTCTCTGGAGTGCCTTTCAGCCTCCGAAACTTGCCCCCGAAAGGGTTCGGCTGCCGAAAGTAGAGATTCGGCCACCGAAGGTGCTTGAGTTTCGTCTCTGGAGAGGACTTTCGGCCGCCGAACCTGCCGCCGAAAGTGTCCTGTCCAGCTTTCCTTTGCATGTTTGCATGAATGTTAGAGTGAGTGTAAGGGGATTCTTGGGGAGTTTCTTAGAGTTGTTCATCAGCTAGTTTGGTCCCTCATTTGAGTCCATCTGTCTAGGTACAGACCAGAGGAACCAGAGAGAGCAGCAGTGAGTACTGCTCCAGAGTTTTCAGAGCCTGCAGAGTCAGTCCAGATAGCCAGAGGTGAGTGGAACTAAACTTAATGCTTTTACTTGAGAAATGAAATGCTTTTAGCATAGTTCATGCATCATGAGTATACAGTAGGTTGTTTGCATTAGAATCCACGAATATGCTGCATTGCATAGTTATTTGTTGATGTGGGTGAATGCTGAATGATCCAATAGTCTCTGAGAGAAGTCCAGGAGCCTTTGACTACGCCCTGGCAGGTATAGAGAAGTCCAAGAGCCTTTGACTACGCCCTGGCAGGTATATAGTAAAGTCCAGGAGCCTTTGACTACGCCCTGGCAATGGTAAGTACAGAGGTGTTATATACACATATACATATATGACAGGAAGACCAGGTGCTCGATTCTACGCCCTGGCACGGCAGAGTTACCGGGATTATGTGGTGACAGGTTTACCCTTGATGTGGATTGTCTGTGATATGGTGCATTCCATGAGATCATATTTTAATGAGATGTTTTACTGTTCTACTCACTGGGCTATAGAGCTCATCCCACTCCCTTAACCCCAGTTTTTCAGGTTCAGTGTACAGTATACAGAGGAGATCCACAGAGGACAGAAAAAGTAAAGAGATTTGTAATAGCTTAGAGTGGACATGTACTATTAAAGAGATGTAATAGTTGTGTATAAAGTTAGAAATGTGCTTGACTTAGTGATGTTTATTATGTACATGATCTGTATATGTATATATGTTTTACTGTATGTGAAAAACCAGGCTTAACAGGTATGAGTTAACCCATCTAGAGCAAGCTCTAGTCAGGGGTACAGAGTACAGAGTACAGAGTACAGAGTACAGAGTACAGAGTACAGAGTACAGAGTACAGAGTATAGAGCTAGTGCATGCACAGGTTAAGCCTTAGTTCAGAAAAGAGTTTTTATTTTTACAGAAAATGTATGATCATGTATGAGATTTACAGGTACACAGAGAGTATAGCAGGCTTGCTAACCTGAATCCTAGCGCCGGTGACGGTCCATTTTGAGGTCGTTACAAATTATATTAAATTATTGCATAAAAATTATACGATTAAAAGAAAGCATCATATAAATCCTCAAAATACATCAAATACTAATATAAGATTCGGAAAGTTAATACTAAATTAAAATAAAAATATATGAAAAAATTAAAAATTAAGAAAATACAAAATAAACATATCGAAAAAAAAATGTAAATCTAAGTTAATCAATTCAAAATTCCTATAAGAGATGAGATAACTGATTATATAATAATAATAACAAAAGCAAATTTTGATTGAGAATCAAATTAATTTAAGATTGTATGATATATAATTTTTAGATTGACTATCATTTAATTTTAAAAATAATTATCAATAAAAAATTAATTTATAAATGTAATTTTGAAAATAAATTTTAGTAACAACCAATTAATTTTATGTTCCGATTTTAATTATAATGTTTATATTATAAATGGTCAAGAACTAAAAAAAAAGTTTCAGTCAATTAAGGAAAGTTAAAATTTCTTGTAGTTACTTGAGATTTATTTTTTCTATATAAGTTGTTGAAGAGGCCAACACAAAATTTCAAAAGACTCGTTAATAAAAAGAAAAAAAAAGTTACGATTAAGAATTGCAAAAATATTTGGGGCCAAGGTTCCCCTGCTCCCCTATATCCCTGATTTCTAATTTCCCGTTATCATATGTTAGTCTCTGCTGCGCTTGAGTAAACCCTTCTGTATCTAAATGACAACGAAGTTTTTGTTGAAAAATTTGTTCGTTTATTTCCATGTATTACAACAGATCAACATAATAAGACATTGAGCATCCACATTTCCTTTAAACAAATCATGTATCAAATGATCCGAAATCTGCAGCTGTTGGTTTTTACGCACAATGACTTAGAAACCAGGCAGCCTGAGCATAATCACACCTCAAAAGCACAGGCTCGATTATCTCAGATTCTGATCTTCAATTGCTAAATTGGCATTAACTGGAAGTCCATTGAGGATAGCTTTCCGCATAAACACCTTCAGCTCAGGTTGTATAGGCAAACCCCGAAGGCTTTTCCAAGAAATATGAGGGCCCCGTCCATTTTTATTAATCAGCCAGCGAAGCCACTCTTAACCATGTGCCCTATACTTTTGTCAAATTGCCACAAATATTTATCCTGCTGAAAATAGCTTCGATATTTTCAGCTATATCAGGAGGGAAAAAGAAACCAACTACCACTGCAGGCTTGCATAGTTTGTAAGACTGGAAACAAAATTAACAACATGAGAGGGGCAATTAAAAGGTCTTTAAACCTTTAAATGCGAATCTGAAGGTAGCCAAAGATCCACACACCCACCTCCAATATTACGATGAAACACCAAATATGGGTTCATTCCACAGAAATCTAAATAAATGCAAAATATTTGTGGATAGAAATTGTAAGCCGATGTATGGAGAGCTGCATATGTTCTCTGTAAAATATGTGTCGGTTAATTACGTGAGCATAAAAGACTTTTAATGGGAATTTTCAAAGTTCAAAATTTTAGTTTGTATACCGTCACGAAAGTATGTCGTCATATTTGAAGTTGATATTGATCTGGATATACATTTTGTAAATCACTTTTTTGTCAGTTTACATCCATATTTCTGATTTGAGAAAAATCAAAATTTCAATTGTCTTCAATTTTCGATTCGGTGTAATTAACCTATAAATTCGGTTGAATATGCGAAAAAGATGGTTAATGTTCAGTTTTTTGGTTCCGGATATGGTCATTGAATCAGCGAAAGTTCAGATAGCCTCTTCTTTGGAACATCAACTCCCCAAAATGAAGTACGAGCCTTTAATGACTTTAGCTCATAAGCTTGAAGTATTTACGAGTAACCTCTAGCTTTGTTTAGTGAGGCAAAGCATGATCGAACAATTCAGTAATTTAGTCTTTTTGCCTTCGGAATTGTGGCAGCTGGAGGTTAAGTTCCCAAGTTACATAATGATAACCTATTTAGCACTCAACAAATGATTTCAGAATAATCTTAAAATGCAAATAAAAATTGATTAAACAAAGTTGTAATATATTAATTAAAAACTCTTTCTGCCGCGGACATTAATATACACTGGATGGCGTTCTAACTAAAAAAAAAAAAATAGAGGAAAAATAGAAAAGAAAGAAAATAATATTACAAGTAAAACGAATTTTTAAAATCACATAATTTATTTAAACTCCCCTTATTTTCCTTCCTAGCACGAGTAAGCAGTCCACACGCCCTTATTTTCCTTCCTAGCACGAGTAAGCAGTCCACACGCCCTTATTTTCCTTCCTAGCACGAGTAAGCAGTCCACACGGGGGACGACATATAATTGTGTTACCAAGTAGCAACAGAGGCTATACAATAACATTAGGAAACAGACCACCTAATTTTTCCTGAGCTAGTACTAGTTGGTGAGTCTAGTCGACATTGGTGAGTCGCAGGTATTCCTTCTTGGAGGGAAGGTCAACAGTCTTGTATCCCTGCGGAAACATCCTTTTGGCCTCATCGTTAGACACATCAGGAGATATTACCACTGGATCACCCGGTTTCCAATTGACAGGAGTCGCGATCTTGTGCTTTGATGCCCTCTGCAGGGATTCCAAGACCCTTATCACTTCATCCATGTTCCTGCCTGTACTCGCTGGATAAAGAAAGCTTAGCTTGATCTACTTATCAAATCCACGAAAATGTTCATTAGTTAGCACATATCAGTCATTACTTGCTTGTAAAATAGAGATAGTGATGGTTAATTAATTTATGTTCCTTGTTTTGCACCTTCTTATCAGGACCCACAACATGCAGAGACCGTGATGGGACACTGTTTCCCGAGGGGTCTTTCTCATCTGGATCCACCATATTGAGTTGATTAATGACCTGGCGTTTAGGATCTGCAATAATTGGATATGTCACCTTCCTTCCCGGGGTGTATGCTTCAATGTCCTTAATCCACTCAACGTGGGAAAGAACATCATCGCAGGACAAACCCAACAGCTTAACCCCTCTCTTACTGAACTCTGGAGCATAAGCAGCCATCTTGCCAAGTTCAGTGGTGCAAACTGGAGTGAAATCCCCTGGCATTCAAACAAGCACTCAGATTAACCAATTGTATCCACAGTAACAAAAATACAAGTACACCATAATATCCAACCTGGGTGGGAGAAAAGAATGGTCCAGGTATCTATATAATCATGGAGCTTGATAACTCCATGGGTACTTTCAACTTCAAGGTTGGGAATAGTATCCCCAAGGGTGAGTCCTGGCATTTTCTAAAACTATAAACGAACGGAGCAAGTTTTCGCTTCTCAGGCAGGGGTGGGGGGTGGGGACGTTTGAGAGTGGAGAGGAGAACTATAAAGAACTGAAGGATCTGTGCATGAAGGGAACGTGGCAAGTGTCGTGGCTAAGGCCCAGGGGTCCAGGCAGTTACGTTGGCTGCTTTCTTTCCCCGTGTACTGGTTTCATCTGAACGGGTCAAGAGACGACGCATTGTTGATGTTACAGATGTACGGGGTTCGATACCTATTGTTTCCATTTTTAAAAGGTTTTCTTTTTCAGATAGCGGTTACTGATACAAGGGCACTGTCATTTTTGCCCGCGCAAAGTTTTCACTCCAGGTTTTCCCTCCTAACTTTCAATGACACGTAGACACTGTCATTTTTGCCTGCGCAAGAGTTTTCAACACTTTTTTTTTCGGTTTTCCGTTTTGCCCCTCGCTTGCCCAGAATTAGATTAGGGTTTTCACTACCAAGTGCAGCGGGGGAGCAACCAATGGAGGTGAGCCAAATTCCTCAGCTTCTAAATGACACGCTCAGTTCTGATGTCAATGTCGTCCATACGGCCACGGAAGCTCTAAATCGCATCTCTCTCCTCCCTCAATTTCCCCTTTCCCTCCTCTTCGTTGCCAGTGGTAATAAAGCCTCTAGATTTTTACTATATTAATGGTTTTGCTTCTCTTAAAATAAATACGCAATTTACTAAGCTTAGAAGTTATATCAAATAGCGTTACTAGATTCCGATCCATTTTTTCGAAGAAAGACTAGCATAGAACTTTTGCAATACTGTCTATATTATTTCTACATGTGACATTAAGAGGCCTCATTTTGTTTTATTTTTCTGTGGACTCTGCGTTTACATCTGAGCAATCATATAGGACACGGAAAAAAATTACTGAGAAGTTAATGCGAGGCTCATAATTCTGATGCTTGTTTGTTTTTCTTTTTTCTCCTGTTACTTGTAGAAATATGAAGGAATTTTGCTCTACTGAAGTTCAAAATGATCCAACTTAGTTGAGTAGGATACTTTTTTTGTTCTTTGTTGCTGAACTTGTTTATGAATTTTAGACTGCTTATATTTCAAGATTAACAAGTCTTAGGAACCGAGCAAAGCTGATATGCTATAAATGAGTCCAATTTTGTATTTGATCATCGCTTGATCCTACTTTATTTGATATTCATAGGAGGTGAAAATGACGGTCAAAAGGTTGCTGCGGCTACATACCTTAAGAACTTCACCAGGCAAAATATCAAGGGCAATGGTCCAAATTCAAAAGTGAGCAAGGAGTTTAAGGATTGTCTTATGCGAATTTTGCTTCAGGTGGAACCTGCGATTATGAAAGTCTTGATTGAAGTGGTAAAATACATATTAAATCTGTTTTCTTCTTTGGGGCTCTTTTTGGAATACCTTATCATCTTCTATTGCTATGATTCAAAGAGGAATATTTCTGGTTGGCAGTTTCGGATCATTGTTGTCGCTGAGTTTGTTGAGCAGAATTCTTGGCCTGAACTTGTACCTGAACTGCGGTCTGCTATTTGGAGCAGCAATCTTATCAACAACGGTACCAATTATGAATGGAATACCACTAATGCCCTTACAGTTTTCCAGGCACTTATCAGACCTTTCCAGGTACTTATTATCATCCATTAAAGGGGAGTTTGTGTGGATGAAGAATATTTGCAACCTAGCAGTTAATGTCATCTACTCTCTGTTTAATGCTTATTTATGTTTATCTTCTGGCAGTACTTTCTAACCCCTAAAGTTGCCAGGGAGCCAGTGCCACCACAACTAGAGCTAATTGCAAAAGAAATTCTTGTACCTGTGTTAGCTATATTCCATCACCTACTTGAAAGGGTTTCATTCTTTCCTTATTTTGTCGTAGTTCTCAGTCCCTAGTGGCATTTTCTTTCCATAAGCTTCCTTAATGATGGAGTGCATGGTGCATGAAACAGGTGTTATCTACCCATGGCAGGACAGACTTGGAAGTGGAGAAGATCCTTCTCATTGTATGCAAATGCATATATTTCACTGTAAGTCAATTTTGTTGCTCACCAGAAAGTATATTGCGTGGATAATCCATGAGTAAGTATTCATTTTCCTACAAATTCAACATTAAATTTCTTTAAGGCCTTATTTTAACACACGATATCCTTAAATGGAAAATTGTTTTCATGATAATGCTGGTGGTTGGTTGGCACAATTGTAAATTCATGTCATACATCCAGAACTAAAAATAGTTGAAAGTATTTGTTTCTATCCTGTGGCTGCTTCTAGGCCTTCTATTGAACCACTTAACTATCAGTTAAAACCTCATGGCTAAATAGATCCCATGAAGTGAATGGTGTTGACAAAAAGAAAAGGAAAAGAAAGATGTTAGATATCGACTTTTGTCCCATGAAATGTCATAATTTGCTACTGTACTCCATACTTTATCCTGCAAACTGATTCATGCTTTTCTTTATAGGTGAGGTCGCACATGCCATCTGCGTTAGTTCCTTCTTTGCCAATGCTTTGCCAGAGTTTGATTGGGCTTCTTGATTCCTTGAGCTTTGATCATGGTGTTACTTCAGAAGGTGGGCAGTTGCTGAGACTGAAGGCTGGAAAGAGGATTTTGCTCATATTTTGTGCTCTGGTTACCCGGCATCGGAAGTATTCTGACAAGTAATAGAGTACCTTCTATTTAATTGTTATCAGGTTGAAGTAGCCATGAATACTCTTCATGTCATTTTTCTTTGCAGGTTAATGCCAGATATTTTAAACTGTGCTCTGAAAATAGTTAGATACACCGAAAATATCAGTGTAATATTTTTGTTTCTTTTTTCTTTTTTCCTTTCAAGGTTCATTAATGATAATTGCTACGCAATTGGATCCTTGAATAGTTCTAAATACTAATGCACTCTGCAAATTCAGATCTTGAAAGTCTCATTAAGTTCTTTAAAGCACTGGGATCTATCATGCATTTATATATGTGCTTGTGACATTCTTTTTTTTTTTTTGGGCTTTTACTATGTTGTTTCATTAAATATTGGTGGCTTGACATGATTTTTTGAAATTGTCAACCTGGGTTGTTGTTGCTTACTTGTGTTTATGTCCAACTATAACTTTCTTGTCATATTAGACTTAAAAGTCATAATCTTCATGTGCAGAAGCTTGATTTCCTGTCAGAGAGAATCATTTCATTAGCTTTTGACTTAATTTCCCATATTCTGGAGACAGGCCCGGTAATTTTGTTATGCCTTTTTATGCAATCAATGTTAGAGTTGTTTTATTACTTTATTATTATTTCAAAAGATCTTCGTTGAAATACTTTGTCTACCACTTTCTGCTTAGTGCGTGGACCAGTGGTTGTTCTTTGTCTAAATCCGACAGTTTTACTAAATTTCATTTTAAGTGGAAACAGGGATGGAGATTGGTTTCACCCCATTTTTCACTTCTGTTAGATTCTGCAATCTTCCCAGCATTAATCCTGAATGAGAAGGTGTAATTTTGGACATTGAACCTTCTTTTAAGTATGTTCTTGTGATTTAGTGACTTATACCAACTTTTTTTTGGCTGTGCTTGCAAGTAGGATATTTCAGAGTGGGATGAAGATGCAGAAGAGTACATACGAAAGAATCTTCCGTTTGAATTTGTATGGCAATTAATAATTTCCTAAGTGGTCCATTCACCATAACGCTTGTTATTTTTTCATAATTTTTCCTGTATATACAGGAAGAAATTTCGGGATGGAGGGAGGATCTGTTTACGGCCAGAAAAAGTGCAATAAGTTTGCTTGGTGTTATTTCAATGTCAAAGGTTGGTACTTGGTGATCCCTGAGATAATGTGGACCTGTACTCAGTGGAACTATTGTTTGTTGTCTCTTAATGCTTACAGGGGCCTCATATGGTGACCTCTTGTAATGGTTCAGCTGCATCTTATAAGCGTAAGAAGGGGGAAAAGAACAGGAGAAATAATCGGCATTCTATGGGGGATTTGTTGGTTCTTCCATTTTTGTCCAAGTTTCCCATCCCTTGGGATGCTAATGCATGCAAAGCAAGCATTATAAATGAGTAAGTTCAAGAAAACTTTCCACAGATGTAATTCGCTCCTGTAATATTTGAAGGTTCTCGCAGTGGTAAATTCTATTTGAAATACTATACATCCAGATTGAATTCAGTAGTTAATTAAAACTTCCTCTTCCTTTTGTTTAAGTGTGTGTCTGACAGTCTGTTTATCCTCTCTTAGGGATTGGGCATGTTTTAACAACTCTCTCTCTCTGGCAGGGGTTTGATTTAATTAAATATTATAATGGGACATCCAGGGTACAAAGGTACCTCTGGGTCTGAGATGGTGCCATTAGCCTGTCACCATCCTTCCTTCATCTAAAAGAGCTGCTATATTAGTGCCCTGTGCTTATTTTATTGTTGTTGTTTTTGTTTTCCATAATGAATTGAAATGTCAGTGGACTCACTTGTAAGACTTGGTGGTAACATTGTGACATCCTGTTAAAGTCTGCTGGTGAACATGAATATAATGTCCACCTTCTACATATTTGCCTTTGCCTGCTTAACTAGCAGTTGAATTTTTGGATGATAAAAGTAATGCGTAAGATATACATTCTCTTTCTCTTCCCCTTATTCATGAAAAATTTCAGTTTTTCCTAGATGATAGGCAATAAATACCTTGGTTCAGACAAGTCTGCTGTAGTAATCTGGGGCTGAAAGAAATCAATGAAAAATGTCCAGTCATCTGTCAACAGATGAAAATGTCAACAAGTAACTTGTTCTTCATCTTTTCTGGGAGTGATTTGAGCATTGTGCCTCTGTCTCTGTTCCTTCTTTCTTTAGAATTCTTGTATGTTGCTTCCCTGTGCAAATATGTGCTTCAGTATGGAATTTAATAATCAGCTGGTTACTTGACACAAATTAAAAGGCAGCTGTTTTTTGATAAATTGTCTGTAATTGGGATAATGAAAAAAATCCAAGAAAAAGAAATATGCGACAATTTGAAATTGAAGTATCAGAAAAGTAATTGAGAAATAGGTCAGCCAGAAAATATTAACCATTTGAATTGTTGACCTTGAGATGCCGTTGCCATTTTCATTTCGTTCTTTCTGTATAGACATGCTCAGTTTATTTTGTTCATTTTTATCTGTACCTTGTTTCATTCTCCTTGTGCATCACATGGCAGTTATTATGGGGTTCTAATGGCATTTGGTGGCCTGCAAGAAGTAAGGAAATGTAATCCCATTTATTCAGTTTTTAGTATTTTAATGAAAATCTCAAATTGAGGCTTTTTCTGGTTTTGCCATTTGATTAGTTTCTAACGGAGCAGAAAACTGGATACATAACTGTTCTGCTTCGGGCTCGGGTGCTACCGTTATATACCATGTCTGTAATTCCACCATACTTGGTTGCTGCTGCAAACTGGGTTCTTGGGGAGCTAGCGTCCTGTCTCCCAGAAGTATTCTTTTCTTATCATTTCATTCCTTTGTTAATGCAAAAGAATTGCCTGAGCATTTTCTTGCCATCTTATTTCTTATATTTCTGCTGATCAGTGAAACATTATTGATTTTTCCAGTTCAAAATGTTTGAAGTTTCTGCTTGTTTTCAGGACATGTGTGCAGATATATATTCCTCACTACTCAAGGCACTGGAAATGCCAGATAATGAGGATACTTCCTATCATCCTGTACGAGTTTCTGCAGCTGGGGCGATTATGGAGCTTCTTGAAGTAGTTCTCCAGATAACCCTTTTGATTGTGCTTTGTGGCATTCACTTTTGCTATTCTGGTTTCTTACTGGCCTTTTATGTGTTTTTCTTTTCCTTCTTCAGAATGAATATCAGCCACCTGAGTGGTTACCACTTCTTCAAATTGTGATTAGTAGGATAAATATTGAAGATGAAGAGACTTTGATTTTATTTCAGCTTCTAAACTCAGCGGTGGAGGCTGGTGATGAGAATATTGCAGATCATATTCCTTTCATGGTTTCATCACTAGTTGGAGCACTCTTAAAGTTTGTTCGTCCTAGTCTGGATTCATGGCCTCAAGTATGTTCGAGTCCTGGGTTAGCATTGTCATTTACCTGCTTACTGTGTGAATCTAAGAAATGCTGCATGTCGTAACAAATTTTGGCTTATCATTTCATAGGTTTCATCCAGATGAAATGGAAGAAAGCAAAAAGAAGAGTTCTGGATAATACACTGCTCCTATTGGATTAGATACTTTATCCTTTACTAGCCTTTGAAATACATGCATCTAAGTAGTGTGTAATTTATAAGGGAAAATTACTAGTTATTCACTAGTTTGTCTATCGGTTTTAAAAAATGTATTAAAATGTCCCTGACGTTTTAGAAAGTCTACTAGTTAATCTCTCCATTAATTTTAACCGTTAAGTATTTTACGATTTAGTCTTTATAATTTTGAAAAACTTATTAGTTAGGCTTCAGGGTTTTAAAAAGTCTACTAATTAGGCTAAAATTAGCGGAGGGACTAATTAGTAGACTTTTTAAACGTCAAGGATATTTTAATGCATTTTTCAAAATGGAAGAACCAATTAGTGAGTTTCTTATACCATAGAGACTAAGTAGTAATTTTTCTAATTTATAATTATGGATATGAGATTAGGTCTTAAGAATTTAAAACTAGGAACACATTGTTATAGATTTAATTTAACGAAAATGGTAGTATATCAATCAAATTATAAATAGTGGGTGAATAGTGGAGAAAGTGATATTTATTATGACTACATGTAACATAATTTTAGGTGATTATGTACTTTTTTTGTCAATTCATCTATTCTCTAGAATAATTCTATAAAACATGTAATCAATGTTAAGAAGTCAAACCTGTAATACATCCCTCACAGTATTTAAGAGTTTGAAGGTATTTGGTTTGGCTACTTTTAGCTTTGACTTGAAATTTATTTTTTAACTTATAAGTCAATTTAAAATAAGCAGCTGAGTGTTTGGTAAAATTATTTATAAGTTGCTTTTAATTAGTTCAAATTTTTGGTTAATTGTTGCTTAGAAGTACCTTAGATTGTCAAACTGACCAAAGAGTATGTGCTATTTCTATATAGTTGAGAGTTTGTTAAGGCAAGAGTTGGTATTTTTAATAAATTATTATGATAATTTATTTACTTGGTCAAAAATAGTTTTAAAATAGGTAGGTAATCAGAAGAGATACCTTAGTTATGGCTTCTAACTAATTTTAAATATTTAACTTACAGGTCAAAATGAACAATATTCTACTTATAAATAGGTTTGACTGGCTTATAAGTCCAATCAAACACCCTCTTTATGATCAATGATATCAATATTAAATAAATAGTGCTCATGTCAATGAAAGGTGTTATTTTCTTAGCATAAATAAAATTGTATATCTATACATAAAGTAAGGCAAGCTTTTCCAAGAGTATAAGTTTTCTTAGAATTTTATTAAAAGATATCACATGGCTAACAGCTTGGCTTGCCCTTTCATTATTTTTGTTTGTCTTTATTAGGATAAGATCTGTTCCAAATTTTAATGCTACTTTATTTTAATTTTTTTATTTTTAAATGCTTTAATGTAGTATTATATAAATATTATTGTTGCAAATGCATGCACACGCAATAACGTGTCAATTGCATGCCAAATGTCTTAATCTGCTGTGGCACTGTTAGTTGGGAAAATGGCCAAACTATTACTCCCTTTTAATTTCCTCTCATTTTAGTTGTTTTCTTCATAACATTCCCACTCACTAAATCTTTCTCCTCCCTCACAGCCCCATGACAAGGTCTCTCTTGTGTGTGCATGTGTTTGGGTGTCTGCTATATTCTTTGTTATTTGTGTTTGCTGTCCCTGTTCTTGCCTTACCATGGTTCCTTCTCTCCTCATATTTCTCAATTGCCACCCTTTCCTCATCTGTATGGGGTTAGAATATATGTTTTCATACACGCACATGCCGACAACCAATAAGAAATTTTCATTTCATATATATATATATTACCCATCTTGGTACTTATAAATTTATGCGTGATACAGCCACTCTCAAGATTCAATCAAGCAATCACCTGAAAGGGGTTTCCTGGATTTGGTAACTAAAATTCTGTAATAGGTTAAACTTTGGAACATTGAATCTGTTATGCACCCCAACTTCCAACCTTTTCCTATCATATACATATGCTTTTGATTGATAGGTGTTACTGAAGGATAAAGTAAGAATACAGGTGCCGATGCGCTAGTGTGTTTCAAGTCTTATATAATTACATCCTATGCAAAAGTCGATTTTGCTGGAAGGAATGAGTGGTTGCCCATTGATTGGTCGATTGCTTCGGAACATCTGTCTTTGCTTCAGTTGACTAAACATGTAGATGATTGCATATATGCACTCATTATTTTACTGGTTGAGAATGCCATTGATGGAGCCTCAAATTATGTGTTAATCTTTGCCCGTGCTTCTGTTTAGGTGGTTGAAAGTGGCTTTGCAGCATTAGCAGTAATGGCCAAGTCTTGGGAGAACTTCCTGCCTGAAGAAATTGAGCAGATTGAATCAGGTGAAAAGTGGGCATCTGGCCAGGCTGCCATTGGTAGAGCTTTGTCAGCACTATTGCAACAGACTTGGCTTGCACCTATGCATCTAGTGGTTAGTCCACTTAACTCAACTGGATGTAATAATCACACACATGCACATATATAGAATGCTGCTTGATTGAATTTGCTCAAGTTTTCTGGATTAAATCTCACTTTTTTAGTCTGATTATTACTAGGACATATTGAGTTTTGAGTCATTCATTTTGTATGCTTAAAATGAAATGGTGTTTCTAACTTTACCCATGTGTGCCAAGCCAAGAAAGTGAGTAACTTTAAGTAGTCTCACATGTGCAGCAACAACAACAACAATAACAATAATAATAGTATAATCAAAGAATTTATACTTGGCACTTAGGATAAGTGCACTTAGGATAAGCAAATTGCTAGAGGCAGTTCTTTTAAATTTGTTTTCTTCAAGAATAACTGTCCAAGATAGTTGCATACTGTAATAGATAATATCTCTATAAATGCAAAGTGTCGTGAATTTTTTCCACACATACACATGTATATTTATTTATATTGTCTAAATATTTGTACTCCTACTGTTGGAATTTGACAAGGA
Source organism: Manihot esculenta (assembly GCF_001659605.2). Classification (NCBI taxonomy): domain Eukaryota; kingdom Viridiplantae; phylum Streptophyta; class Magnoliopsida; order Malpighiales; family Euphorbiaceae; genus Manihot; species Manihot esculenta. Next base: position 83,287 of record NC_035175.2, on the reverse strand, counting down.
CCAACAAGGTCAGGTTTCTCCATCTCCTACATGCATAGATGATTTATCGATGTTGCTGCGATCCATCATGCTTTCTGTTACTGGAAGTGATGTGATTTTACAGCTTAGACTATCTGATTTACTATTAGTTTGGGCTGGTCTGATTGCTGATTGGCATGCCTGGGAAGAATCTGAAGATCTATCAGTCTTTGAGTGCATTAAGGAAGTTATTAATGTACACAAAAAGTATGGACTGGAGAATTTCATTGTTGGACAAATGCCTTCACCCCCTGCTCCACCTGTGCCCCAACAATCGATCATTGAAGGCATTAGTGCTTTTGTTAGAGAGGCTGTTATGCAATATCCATCTGCAACAAGGAGGGCTTGCTTATGTGTCCATTTGCTACTACATGTACCATGTTACTCAACTGAAACCAAAAGTGTGAAGCAGTCATTGGCAATTGCTTTTAGTCAGGCTGCATTTTCTCATTTCAAACAAATTCAAAGCAAACCTTGTTCACTTTGGAAGCCTTTGTTGCTTGTTATATCATCATGCTATTTGTGTTATCCTGATACTGTGGAAGAGATTTTAGAGAAGGATGTGAAGGGAGGTTTCACGATTTGGGGATCTGCACTTGCTTTTGCCTGCACTGGCTCTTTTGAACATGGTTTGGAGGCCAAGTCTGAGATAAAGTTAGGAGGTTGGTCGTACATTTTTTCTTGTCTTTCTGAAAACTTATAAGCTCTTTTACAATTCTACTTACGTGTGAACCTATATGGCTACTTGCTGTCTTCCTCACATGCTTGTATCCATGTATCTAGCGTTCTTAAGGCGAGAGTTGACACTAAGGCAACGGAATGCCGTATGGCCTTAGGTGAGCGGCATGGCGAGAGCCTTTTTGAAGTGAATAACCATAGTGTATATATGTACATATATATCTGTTGAATCCCATATTGGTTGTGGAAAGGGGTAATGTGCCCCTTATATGGGCCATAGGTACTCTTCCCCTGAGCTAGCTTTTGGGGTGAGTTAGGCCTGGCCCAAATTTAACATGGTATCAGAGCCTCCTCATCCGATGTTGGGCGCCCCATAAATGTTCCACGCACCAATAAAAATTCTGGGCGTGAGGGGGGTGTGTTGAATCCCACATCGGTTGTGGAAAGGGGTAATGTGTCCCTTATATGGGCCATAGGTACTCCTCCCTCTTGAGCTAGCTTTTGGGGTGAGTTAGGCCTGGCCCAAATTTAACAATATCTATATGTGTGTGACACACAAAAGCAAAAGAAAAAAGAAGCAACTCTGCTGGCCGCACAGCAGTGACAAGAGGAAAAGAGAAGAAGAGCATAAGAGGAGAGGGGAGAGAGAGAGGGGAAGGAAGAAGATTTGAAAATAAAGAAAATACCTGCTGATTTGCTGCATCAGCAGTGAGAAAAGAACAAGATGAGAGGAGGGAGAGAGGACAAAAGAAGAACAAAAGAGATGTACCTGAAATTTAGTTATCCAGCAGGTGATGTTGAAATACACGATATGGGTTAGGGTTTGATTTAAAAAGCAAAAAAGTAGAAAAAGAAAAAGAAAACTGATCTGCCCATTACTTCAAAGAGGCAATGCCTCATCTCAGCCGGGCAAGGTGAGGCAGCCTCACCTGGTCTGACCTGGCATGCGCCCTTAACAACAATGCCTTGTATCCCATCTTTTATATTTGATTAAATGATGGACCCCTTTTGTGGATCAATGATGAGCCAAACTGCTCAAAAAGTGAAAATAGTTCTATAATGGATGTAATTTATGTCATTCTTCTTATGCTGATGTTTCATTTGCATGTAATAGTGTCTTGTGATTCTCCATCTGGACTGAAGCTGAATTTTATGGTTCCGTTTTTCTCAGTTAATTCCCTTTGCACTGATCTGATGTTTTCATGTAGTTTCTCTTATTTGTTTATCACTCAACAGAAGTTGAGGGTGGTTGATCATGCTGAAGCTTGATAACAGTCCTTAATTCCCAATTTCATGAAAATTCATGTTTTTCTTGGCTTCAATTTATGAACTGACATCAAAGTCTGAACTGCTAAATGTTTGTTTATTTTCACTTCTCAGTAATTACGTTGGCTAAGGTAATAGAGCGGCTCTTAGAGCAAGGTAATTCAGGTGGTGGCTTATTAAGGGACTGCTTTAGTTCATTGATGGAGGCATCGATACAGTTGAAAGAAGCACAAGAAGAAATGGAAGATGAAGAAAGCAATGGTGAAACTGAAGACATTGATGAAGATGACGACAATGAAGATGATGATGTGGTTTGAGTTCCAAATTACCTCCTGTTCAGTTTTTTAGGAATATCATATTATATTTGTTCACATTTCCATCCTTTAGAAGGAAAAGAAATATATTTTTGGCTCAAGATAGGAGCACAATTTGTGCTTTACATTTTTAGTTGATGACCATAATATCTTTGTCCCTCAAATACATCAATGCTACTAGCCTTGCATTCACGACCTGGATGTGTAACTATGATTTTTTTTTTTTTGGTTAGGATTCTGAGGATGAGGAACGCGAAGAAACTGAAGAAGAGTTTTTAGAAAGATATGCAAAAGCAGCGATAGCATTGGATGATGACACCATTGTTGAGGAGGGGGATATGGAAGATCAAGAGCATGATATTGAAATGGGTAAGTTTCATGTCCTTTTTTGTTACTGCTGTACATAATATTATTGATTGGAAGCTGTTCTTATCAAAACTCATAGCTAGATGCAGTTAATTCACTAGTTAAAGGTCATATGTTTTCTTTTTCTTTTCTTGAATAAACTAGTATATGACATATATAAGATGTTGAATCCCATATCGGTTGTGGAAAGGGTAATGTGCCCCTTATATAGGCCATAGGCAATTCTCCCCTTTGAGCTAGCTTTTGAGGTGAGTTAGGCATGGTTCAAATTTAATGTGGTATCAGAGCCTCCCCATCCGATGTTGGGTCTCCTATAAATATGTCACGCACTAGTTAGTCATATGTTCCTAGTCCTTTTATTGAAGTATCAAATTATTAAATTAGCAACTGAGTAAGAAAAGAAGGGTGCTTTATTGGTTTCTGTCTTTGATTAATACTTGAGGCATTAAATAAGCCCAATACATGTTTGACTTGACACTTCTTTTTCTTTATTTCTCGGTTTGTGCATTGTATGGTTCTGTGCTTCTGCACTGTTAACCAGTCAAACAGGATGGTTATATGTCTCAATGTTTTGCTGCGTAAGGTGGATGAATTGCCATCTCAGATACTGATGTTTGTTTGCATCTTGTTGCCTACGTGGAACATTTGTTCTTGCCATGGTGTGATTACAGGTGCTTTGGAAGATTTAGATGAACAAAGGATTATATTTTCATTGATGGAGAGATTCTATCATTTTCTCATACAAGGGCAGGCATTGTCTTCGGCTGTCGTATCGAATTTCCTGTCTGCCTATCCCGAGTGTAACCATTTCTTCCAACACTAGGACATTTCTTTGAGGCCTATCCAGGAGGAATGTTATATATTTACTTTACATTTTGGGGACATAAGTTTTGAGACTATATAGTCGATTGGATGTCTTCTATTTAGAGTTCGAGACAATGTTTGATATTCATCAGACGGGAAACTTGAGATAGAGGATGAGATTCCTCATTTCCTACCCTGTAATATGATGGAGCTTAAGTGGTATGGTGAAAAAAAAAGAAGGAAAATTCAAAGAGCAAGGAGGGAATGTTACCCTTCCTAAATGAAGCTCCCTAGGGTTCCTTAATTGTTGTCAGAAATACTGCTGATAATGAAAGATGGAAGGATGAGCTGAGAAATTTAATTTTTGAATGGTAGCTTGCGCCTAGCGTATATTATTACGATTAAATTCTAAAGCTTCATACAAAAAAAAGGAGGGCATGCTCCATAGAATACCATATATAGAACTAGCTGTTTGAGTTATCGTATGAGCGACTCGATTGATTTTTTATAAAAGAGTAAGAAACTTCATCTAGCTCACTTATAAGAGCGTTATAATCGTCAAGTATTGAAAAATAGGATCTATAACATTCTTTTGACTTTAAAGTTTAGAAAAAAATCAAGACTTTAACCAACTCTAAAGCTTTACCAAAGCATAATATTTTTCCTATTGTTGGATCATTTATACCCATATGAATAGCAAGTTTGCCAGCTCAAAATAAGCTATTACTATCTCTAATAATCATGCCAAGATCCAACAAACCATTTGGTTGAACAGAAACATCTGATTATTAGATCCAACAAACCATTTGGTTGAACAGAAACATCTGCATTGCATACGTACCTAGTATTGGAGCTTTCCATATCCCACAATTGATACTTATTACTATTGCAGTTGCTTCCCTTTCCTCACCATCCTCCATTCTGAAAGCACTAAATGAGCTCTAAGCAAGACATACTGTGAATCACAAGTTCTTTTATTTCACAATACATCATTTCGGGACATCCATAAGCTCCACATAATCATGAACACCTCCTCTTTGTCCTTCAGCTTCAACTGCTGCAAGACTTGCAAGAGCCATTGATGGAGTGGCTGAATGCGACCAGCCAAATGATGACAACAAGGCGCGCTACTGGATAGTCATGAAGAATGTGCAGCTCCGTTTTGCTTCATGATTACAAACTGGGCAGCAATTATTAACCTCAACATGGTGGTATTGAAGGTTAACATTATAAGGTAAAGTTTGTCTCAAAGTTCTCCACACCATAATCTAAACTTTACTCGGAACTTGCACCTGCCAAATTTTTCCCCAAAGAAAATTTTGATCGGGAAGCTGCTGTTCTGGAATGGCAGTCGCCATTTTATACCCTTCTTTAATAGTATATTGTCCAGAATGTGTAGAAGTCCACACCCATTCATCCTTTCTAACCGTTCGCGAAAGACGAATCTGCAATATACACGTTACATCTTTTTCCTGGAAAATGCTTCTCACAAGCTCAACATCCCACTGCCTATTCACAATTAAATCAGCCACCATATTAACTTGAATAGCGTCTTCTCGTTCTGTTTGTACAAATGGTTGATGAGGATCTACCAGCTAGGGATCTCTCCATATGTCTATGGTTGTACCATCACCAATTCTTTTCGCACTTCCTGTATAATATGTCACGAAGCCAAAATTGCTCTCCATATTTGGCTTGGATTATGCCCCAATTATGCTTCATTGGAAGATGAATCATGACTTGCTTTTAACACTTTTGAAGCTAAAGTATCCGGTTGTTGTAATATGCGCCATCCCTGTTTTGCAACCAGAGCCAAATTAAATTGATGTAAATCGCGATAGCCTAAGCCTCCATGTACTTTCGGAATAGCCATCCTTGACCAGCGCATCCATTTAACTCCTTTACCATTATTTGACCCTGATTCCCAGAAGAAACTAATCGTTGCCGTCTCGAGTTCTTGACAAGTTTCCATAGGCACCAAAAATAAACTCATCAAGTGGTTAAGCATAGCTTGTGCAGCTGTTCGTAAAAGAACATCTTTATCGGCCTTCGACAATACCTTGAATTTTCAACCTTTTAGCCTTTTCACAATTTTTTAAACAACATATTGAAAGACCTGTTTCTTGTTTCTTCCAATAGTTGATGGCATCCCAAGATAATTGCCATAACTTGCTTCCTCAACACCCAAAGTAGCACACAATGCAGCTCTATCACCACTAGCAACGTTAGAAGAAAACATAACAGAAGATTTAGTGAGACTGACCTGCTGACTTGAAGCCTTTTCATATTCACATAAGCTGGTCTTCAATGTATTAGCTTCAGCAGAATTTGCCTTTGTAAAGTAAAGAGCGTCATTGGCAAAAAAAAAGATGGGAAACTGGGACTGCACCTCTTGCCGCCTACGCACCATGAATTAGTCCCTGGCTTTGTAATACAAACAACCTAGCCGAAAGACCTTCGCACATATTATAAACAGGTATGGGGACAAGAATCCCCTTGCCTCAAACCCCGTTGAGAAATCACAGGTCATTCTTCTCGTCCATGTCCAAAATAATACTACACAGAGTAACTACTTTCATAATTTTTTCGATCCACATACTAAAAAAATCGAGCTTCAGTAACATTTGTTGCAAATATTGCCACTCAATTCTGTCCTAGGCCTTCGCCGTATCTGTCTTCAAAGCTAGCAATCCCGTATTACCTTGAGTTTTCCGTTTTAGAGAATGGAAAGTCTCACAGGCAATTATAATGTTATATGTAATCAATCGATTTGGAATGAAGGCACTCTGAGATAACTGCAGGCAGTACTAATTTGAGATGATTTGCAATTGTTTTAACACCATCCGATCAATTACATTGCTAAGAAATCGGCCGCAAATCCTGAACTTTCCTTTTTCGGAATCAACACTACATTAGTTCGATTATTCCTAGGAAGCATTCCATCACCATTTAGAAAATCCAAGCAACCTGTAACAACGGCATCACCCACTATATCCCAATAAGATTGAAAGAATAACCATCAAGTCTAGACTTTGTTGAGATGCATAGAAAATACTGCCTCTCTAATTTCCTCCCTTGTATACGGGTCAAGGAGAAAATTATTCTGCTCCTCAGTAATTTTTGTTTGAACAAAAGGCAAAATACCATGCATATCGCCTTGAGAAGATGTGTACAAGTCATTGTAGAAGTCTAAAATCAATTCTGGCAATCCCGAATCCCATGAGACCCACTGATCATTCTCATTCTTCTGACTGTGTGACAGTTTTTTTTCAAAAAATAGCTGGTATTTGAATCTCCACCTGCAAGCCAATGCTGCTTTGCTCTTTGTTTTCAATAATTTTCATTCTGGAACAACAGATTACTATACCGTGCTTCCACTTCCTTAAGATAATACAAACATGTCGTTGTTTATGGAGGAACGACAGATGTTGTTTTACCTCAGCCTTTTTCGAAAATCTTCATGATGATTTTTAGCCCATACTTGAAGCTGTTTCACACGTAAATCAATTCGTTCATTAAGTTGCATATTTTCACTTCTACGCCATCCATCCTCCACAATCGATTTACAATCCACTTCCTGAATCCAAGAATTCTCAAAACGAAATTGCTGCCTTACAAACTTCTGTATCTGTACAACTAGTGCAAGGAAAATCAGAAGGTGATCTGACGATTCCGTTTCAAGCACATGAAGTTTTGCCATATTAAAAATCGTTCTCCATGAACCAGTAACAACAGCTTTGTCAAGCCTTTCACGAACTAAATCCCCATCACTTCGATTAGTCACCGTGGCCCTTCATACCCTAAGTCTTGCAATTGACATGAATCAAGAGTTGCCCGAAAGCCTTATAATAAATGTCGAGGTTGTCCGTCTCCTCTTTGTTCCTCCGAAGGCCAAAGCAAATCCTACACACCACAGTTTGTCTGATTTAACCACTAACGATTTTAATAATCCCTTCCTATCCTTCTAATATTTCTATTTGAATACCCATAGAAGTCTGTCAATCTCCACCGAGCCATTCCTTCAATGTTAACCAAAACATCAATATGATGGTTTGAGAAACTAACTAGGCCATTGACGTCTCCTTCCAAAACAATGCCAACCCTCCACTGAAGCCCAGAGTTTTGTTGAGCCGAAATATTTTATTTATTTATTTTGTTTTCATAAGAAAAATAAAAGTGGGCTTTTTTATTCTGGATCATATCTTGTAAAGCCCGTAGTTCTAATTTAAGGTACTCATTGATCTAGGCAGGCCTGAAAACTAGAATCCACCGCTAATCCGTTTTTTGAATCGTCTTCAAACGTATCTTGTACCTTATCTACACCAATCGCCTCATCTGATTCATACACCACATCCCCAATCCTTCGACGCTTTTGTTCAGTTAATAGAATTGACTCATCAACATTTTGAACCCCAGCGTTATCATTATCCACATCCTGTTCAAAATCCATCTCATCTGTTTTTGAATTTTGATTAGGATTGGAACTGCCTCTGCTATTCTCCACCACCCTTGCTCCACCGCCGTCAACAGGTTTCTTTCCGTTCATCTTATTGAAAATCATAACATCATTCGATTCTTCCTTCTTCAACAGATCACTTTCCGACCTCAACCATCAAGCCCCAATCTGTGACACCCATCGTGTTTCTGCTTTTAGCCAAGGTCCCCATAAAAACTTGTCTCCTGTGAAGTTTGGCATATCATAGAGAAGATGACAGAAACGATTTGTACGTCCACTAATTCCACAGAAGTAATAGAACATATTCAGCCTTTCATACTTCAAATCAACCCACTCCCACTGGGATTTGGGTTTCTTAACTTGCAGCTTACGTTTTAAAGGCTTGCGAACATCCATACGAGCACGAATTCTCATATACTCCCTCTGTGTTCGTGTATAATTCTTTGGATCAGATGCAATAAAACTTCCAACATGATTACCAAAATCAATAGCATATTTTTCTGACACATACCCTGAGAGTAAATTATGAACCTGAAACCACATATCTATTTTCGTCAAATCTACCTCCTTTGGGTTTTCATTCAACTGCAGTTCATGAAGGAGCAACAGAACCTGTTGATAATTCCACGGCGCACCCTTCAGGATTCGATCAACATCCATCTAATAGAAAAACTAGAACAGGAAAGCATTGTTGCCAAGTTCCTTAATAATCACCGCTTTAACCGGCATCTAAACACTAGCCATTATTTGATGAAAAATCTGAAAATTAATGGATTTTTCCGTCAAAAGACGATCAGCAACACAGAATTGCCAATCCGACACCGGACTCTCCTCCTGATTCACATCTTCATCTAAATACTCCAATTTATCCTCCTCTTCCCCCCCCATATTCAGCCGTCAGTACATCTCAGCATCAATATGATTGGTTTTCACCATCATAAATACAAAAAAAGAACAGTGCTAAGGAAAACTGACAAAAAGAAACAGAAATGGAAAGAATAGAGAGAGATAGAAATATAGAATAGATAAAGAAAAAAAGAGACAGAAACAAAAAGAGATGATGAAGAAATGATTAAGAAAAAGACTTTTTATTAGAAACAAAAGAGAAAAGCCTCAACCATCGTGAGAGCTGTTTTTGGAAAAAAAAAAAAATTCTTAGTTGCTAAGTTTTGAAGAATTTTTCATTACCCTAAAAAAAAACTCATCCTAAACAAAGAGTTAGTTCCGAAAATTCAAAGTGAGGTTAGTTTCAAAAATTCAACATGAAAACCTTTTATTTTTAGTTTTTAATAAATTAAAAGGGGCATTTAGTAACTTTATATTTTTTGTTCTTATTTTAATAAATTAATTAACTTTGACCAGACACTTAAAAAAAAAGTTTTAAAATTAGTAATTATAAGTTAAAAATTTATTTGAAATAAAAAATTAAAAGTAATTATCCTCTAAATGTACGAATCTCCATTTCTTCATATATATTTATATATTTTTAATATTTAGATTCGTAGTTTTAGCATCTCATTCTACATCCCTCGAAATGCCCATTTGAAGACTCTACAACCACGGAAAGAAATAGATGGGAATGAATTCGAAACCTTGTTGAATACATCTTCGTTTGTGTCTATAGAATACTATTAGGCACTATTTCTAATATTTCAGTATGAATTTAATTTCCATCCTAATTAAGAATAAACATGAAATAATTCGGGATCCTATATTATCAGGCAAGAAATTTGAGCCTGCCGACAAAGTTGCAAGTTACGTGTGCCTAGCCCCACCAGCATAATCTCCAACTTCTCCACCTAGGGCTAGGGAAGCTTCAGCCTTCAGATTGACTCTTCACAGTAGGGCTTTAAGCTCCGAATTGGTTGATTGAGAAGGAATCTTCTCGTCTTAGCCATTGATATACTCATGAGCAAATGTAAACTTACATACACAAAAGCAATACAAAAATTATGAATATAAGGGGAAAAGAGAACCAAAAGTCAAGTGAAACGAAGATAAATTAAAGTTAAGAATAGAAGGAAAAGGAAAATTTTTTTTGAAGATGTTGAGAATCAAAAACCCAAATTTTTTTGAAAATTTTATATTGTATTGTTTGGTAACATGAGACAGGGAAGAGAAAAACATATCTTCCAAGGGGAAACGAGAGAGAGGGTATGAAATGAAATGAAAAGGAGAGAAGGAGGAGTTAATAAAGAAAAATGATTTTTTAAAAAAAGTATTTTAAAGAATAAGTACAAATAGTAGTTTGAAATATTTAGAATTTTATAATTTTCTTTTTGAAAATCGAGTGATAATTTATTCAACTCAAAGAGTAGTAATCAAATAAACAATAAAAAACTCCACCCATACTTGAAAATATTCGTGATAAATTGATGCTCTAACTAACAAATGAGCACCAATATTACTTAAATGTCTAATTCAATACACAGTAGACGTCTAATTCAATACACAGTAATATCAGTCATGACATTTAAAATATTCTTACAATCAAATACAATTAAGTCAAATTCATAATTATCTAATTGTCTTGAATTTAAGACAAAGAAAAGAGTTTGGTTATCAAAGAAAAGAGTTTGGTTGTTAATGAAAACACAACTAGGAAGGAAAAGCAATCTTTAGTATAATTAAGACATTGTCAAATTGTCGTCACTTCCGAAATGGCCGGATTGCCAACATCTTCAACAAAACCTGTTATAGTCGTTGTAAAAGCACTCTCCATATCCTCAAACAGCACCCCAAACCCGAAAAAATATTCTTAAGCAAAAACTGATCCATCTACAAATGCAAATCATTCCGTTGAAAGCGATGCAATTGAAACTATAGCTAGATTGTTGGATATTGAAAGAGCAGACTGGATAGCATTTCGGCGAGACTGCTTGAACTCTTTGTATTCACAATAATATCTATTTACTATTATATGAACTTGCTGTGGATTAGAGAAAATATTTGACCATAAGAGATTATTTTTAGTTTGCCATAATTTTCACGCATGCATGAAAATGCGTGCAGCTCTTTCACGTCCCAAGCCCTCATAAACATCATTAAAAAGGCCCTGAAATGAAGAAATAGTATTAGTCAAAACAATACCAGCCAGCCTCCATAACTCCTTAGCAAAAACACAATCTAGCAAAACATGATTAATGCTCTCGTTCCCATCACAAAACAAGCAATTAGAATCCACATTCATCTCCTCCTAATTAGATTATCCTTAGATGGTGGGACACCTCGCCAGGTTCTCCAAATAAAATCCCTAAGCTTAGGGAGCACATCCAAATTCCAAATTCGTTTCCAACCCACAGAAGCATTTAAGGCCTACTATTCTCGATACAAATTCAACGCCATATGATAAGCAAATTTCATCATATATAAACCATGTCTATCAAATTGCCACAACAAGACGTCCAGTTTGGCCACCAAACTCAAAGGAATTTGAAGAATGGCTCTCAAATCATTGACACTAAATAAATGCATCAACTTATTCACGTCCCACCATTGTTCCCCAAACAAAAATAAATCACAAATACGTATAGCATCATTAATGTCTAACGAGCCTTCATCAGGTAAAAAGCCAACATCCTTTGGGATCTATGGGTTCCCATTCACATAAATATTTCTACCATCACCAACTCTCCATCTTGCATCCTGTAACAACAACTATTTTGAGGATGGAATACTCTTTCAAACAAAGTTGTAACTGAAACCCAACTCAGCAGATAAGAAGTCCCCCCAGGGAAATATTTTGCTTTGAGTACCTGATAAAGAAGAGTATTATTGGTAACCATAAGTCTCCAACCTTTTTCCCCAATAAAGTAGTGTTGAAACACCACAAGTCTCTAAAATTCATACCACCATCACTTTTAGCACAACACATGTGATCCCACGAGAGCCAGTTAATGCCTCTGCAATTTTCTTTACACCCACCCCACCAGTATTTGTCCGTTATCACTTGTATTTTATGACAAGTAGCAACAGAGAGCAAAAACACATTCATACAGTACACAGGTATAGCTTGGAGAATAATTTTAATCAAAACATCCGTACCCGCTCTAGATAGGAAATAGTTGTTCCAGCTACTCAACTGTCTCCAAACCTCATCTTTAATAAAAGAGAAAATTTGTTTCTTGCTACGCCCAATCAGGGATGGCAATTCCAAATAGTTGCTATTCCCTAAAGGAAGATTCACACTAAGTATACCAGAAATAGCATCATGATCCACATTCTGCACATTCAGACTGAACATAATTCCAGATTTACGATAGTTCACTGATTGCCTTGAAGCCTGCTCATACGTATCTAATATATTCTTCATTTGTGTGACCTCTGATACAGAATCCTTAAAGAAAAGCAATGAGTCATCAGCGAAAAATAGATGGCAAATATGCGGACATCTTTACACTCTCTATCTTGAAGCAGTAAAGACAACCCTTCAGCCATAATAAAAAACAAGGTGAAATTGGGTCACCGTGCCTAAGGCCCCTGCCAGGAATAATTGGGCCAATTTTCTTCCCATTAACTGCAATTAAATAATTCACATTTGAGAAACACATCTGCATCCACTGGACCCAAATCAGAGATAAACCCAAGAAGTTTAGCATAGCAGATAAGTAATCCCAATTTACCCTATCATAGGCCTTGGCAATATCAATCTTCAAGGTACAATTGCCCAAAGAACTTCGTGATCTTTGTCTCATTCCATGAATAGTTTCAAAAGCCACAATAAAATTATCAGTAATTAACTGGCAGGAATCTCTTTAACCTGTTAGCAAGAGCCTTTGACAATATTTTATACAGGGCATTACATAGGGCTATAGGGCGATAATCCTTAACAAACAAAGGGTCTTAGACTTTTGGAATTAGCACTATTAAAGTATCAGCTAAAGAAGCAGGAAGAGTACCTTGAGCAAGTCACGATCTGCAAGCATCTAAAATATCAGTCCTCGGAATATTCTAGTACTGCTGAAAGAAAGCAGGATTCAAATTGTCAACCCCTGGAGCCTTGTTAGGATCCATTTGAAAAAGAGCCTCCATGAACTCCTCATCACTAAAATCCCCCATAAGCTCCAAATTATTAGAATAATCAATTTGCCTCCAAACTAATGTCAACACCTCTGAACAATCCGAATTAGACCCTTAAAATAAGACTTCAAAATAGTCATGAATGAGAGAAAACATAACCTCCTCATTTGTAGTAATCGAACCATCAGCACATGTAAGTTTTTCAATTTTATTTCTGCGCCTGCGACTTTTAATACTATTGTGAAAAAATTTCATATTTTGATCCCTATGTTGAAACCAGAAAGATTTTGCTTATTGTTTTAATCGAATATCATCCTCCTCCAAAATCGAATTCCACACTTCCTTCAACTGCTTAAGTAAACCTAAAGTTTGCTACTCGTTTTGTATCTGCTTTTTAATTGTTTCTTTCTGAACCCAGCGCAATTTGTTCTGAGTTTTGCTCCACCATTGAACGTTTTGCACCACTTGATCATGCCATTCCAGACAAGGCAATTGAGCACAATCAGACCAGGACTGAGCTATAACATCCTTCAAAGACAAATCGGCCAGTCAAGAGTTGTCAAACCGAAAACGTCTATCAGCCACCTTCTTTTCACTCCTCGATATTTCGACTAAAATGGGATTATGATCTGATGTAGGAGACATAAGTACAGTACATACCACATCCTGAAAACGGTTAGACTAAGAAATTGTTGAGCAAGCACGATCAAGCTTCTCCCTCATACAATGATCAGTGCCCTCCCTATAGTTATAAGTAAAGGAGGAGCCTAACTGTACCAAATCCATAAGACCAGCATCACTTAACGCCTCACAAAAACCCGAAACAAGATAATTTGGGCGAGCAGGGCCACCCAATTTCTCTCTATAAGAAGAAATGTCATTAAAATCCCCACGGCATAACCAGGAAAGCTAGCTATGAGTAGCAAGGGCTCTAAGTAAGTTCCAAGAGGAACGACTCCTTGTAACCTCAGAAAAACAATAAAAACCAATGAACCTCCAACTATCAATCTCAACCCCAACTATAGACTCGACAAAATTTGAAGAAAAACTCGTAACCTGTAAACAAATATTTTCAGACCACATAAGAGATAAGCCACCCCCAATACCAATACTATCCACATAAAAATAGTTATCAAAGTGTAACCATCTCTTAATAGCTTCCATACAAACACAATGCACTTTTGTTTCCATAATAAAAAGTATATTAGGCCTATAGCTTAAAGAGAAATCCCTGAGCGCTCGTACTGTGCAAGGGTTGCCAGCCCCTCGACAGTTCTAACTTAAAATCCTCATGGTTGTCGGTCACCTTGTTTAAAGGGGTTGACCACTGGTCTAGAATTCATCGCCGACACTGAATCCTTGGTTTGAGAAACACTGTTGGCATAAGACGGTTTGATACGTGGCCTATTCTTTTGTTCACTTATTTGCTGATTCTAGAAATATGATCTGATTTGATTAGGATCCTTAATTATCTTTCTAATTATTATTTGATTATTTTCTTCCTATTTAGTTATAATTCTTTGGGTATAAATAGTCATATAAACCAATTATAAAGATTAAGAGTGAAATACAAGAATACTCTAAAATTTTCCAAAATTCTTCATAGTATTAGAGTTTTTTTCCTGATTTTAGGGTTTAAATTTAATTTTTCCTTTTTAGGGTTTCAAAACCCTAGATCTACCTTTTTGGTACTAACCCATCTAGGAACCTTCTCACCACTCACCGCTAGCACCAAGAGAATCGTCGGATCGTTGCCGGCCTGACTACCTAGCCCCAACGCTGAAAAAATCCACGTTTGAGGTTCACACGCTCTCCTTTCCCGGCATGTGAGACATCGTTTGACACTGCTTCACTGCTTTGATCACTCTGGCGATGATTCTGACCGTCTTTCTTGGCCTTTCCATGCCACTACCCGGTCTTTTGGTGATTCGGTTGGGCTCTCTTATGTGTACAACTTTGGTACCTCATATTCTTTCACGGTTCATTTGTCTTTATCATGACAGAAGGTAAAAGGGTCTCGATTCCTAATTTTGATAATCATTCCTTACAATGAGTCCTGTAAAACTTGATGGAACTAATTATCTTGCTAGGTCAAGGTCTTGTTTATTTTTATTAAGGTTAGAGGACTACAGGGCTATGTCACTGGTAATAAGAAGTAACCAGATGACAGTGATCCAAATTTTCCTCAATGGGACTCAGATAATTGTCTTATTATGACATGGTTACTTAACTCTATGTAACCTCATATTTCTAAATCCTATTTGTTAATTGATACTGTAGCAAAAATATGGAAGGTTTTGTCCTTAACTTATTCTAAGATTGGAAACGATGCCCAAATTTATGATATTCGAAATAAGATCCTTGGTACTAAGGAGAAATGACTATCTTCTAATTTTATTTTGAGTTATATGGCTTATGGCAGGAACTTGATTACTATCAGGACTTCCAGGCAGACTGCACTATAGATGTAGTCAAATTTCGAAGAATGATTGAAAAGGAGCGGGTTTATGATTTTCTTGCAGGATTGAATAACGAATATGATTCAATTTGGGTCCAAGTGTTGGGAAAAAAAATATTTTTCTTCTCTAAAAGATGCTCACACTCATGTTCAATAAGAGGAAAGTTGTTGACATGCTATGCTCTATACTGCACCAATTGAAAAGGCTGGACTGACTACTAGTTTGAGCACACCTAACCTCCTAATTTTGAGAAAGATCACCTGCATTGTGACTATTATGGAAAACCGAGGCATACCAAGGAGACTTGTTGGAAGTTACATGGTTGTTCCATTAGAGGCCGTGGGGGAAATGAGCTACCTCCAGAACTCAAGCTAATTTAGCAGAAATTGTGGAAGAGCCCTTTAAGGAGACAACAACGGCTGAGTTCTTTTCCCCTAATGAAATTCAGAAGAGTCTCAAGCGCCTCTTGTCTCATATTGATACCTCTTTATCCTTTGATGCCACATTTAACTTTGTAAAGTCAGGTAATGCTTCCTCTCTTGATACTGTTCTATGAATTATTAATTCTAGTGTGAATAGACACATGACAGGCTCTTCTAAAAACTTTCTCAATTATTTTTCTTCTTTAACCAAAGATAGTGTTAGAATTGCTGATGGCTCTTTTACTCTCATATCCGGAACATGTTCTGTTATTTATGCATCCAATATTAAATTATCATATGTCCTTCATGTTCCCCATTTTACTGTCAACCTTTTATCTGTCAATGCTATCACCAATGCTTTTAACTGTAAAATTGAATTCTTTTCTGATAATTGTGTTATTCAGGATCTTCTCACAGGGAAGAGGATTGACAATAGTAGACTACATGATGACTTATATATGTTGGAAGGTGATCCAGATTTTCCAATATCTTAAGCCTGTTTTGGAGAAATAAGGATGTCAATCAGGAAATAATATAGTGGCACAGGCGTTTAGGGCATCCATTTTTTTTTGTCTTAGAAAAAATTTATCCTAGTTTTTTTACTAGAACTCAGTTTGGTTCTTTATTTTGTGATGGTTGTGAGTATGCTAAATACACTAGAAACTCCTATCCTTTGAGTCATAATAAAAGGCAAATTCCTTTTGTGACTATTTATTCTGATGTTTGGGGTCCTATTCAAACTGTCTCTTTATCTGGTAATCGATGGTTTGTCACCTTTATTGATTGTTGTACTCGAATGATTTGGGTCTATTTGATTAAGGATAAAAGTGATATCTTTTCTTATTTTCAATCATTTCATAAGATGATTTGTACTCAATTTGATACTAAGGTGAAAATTTTGAGAATTGATAATGGAAAAGAATACATGGATAGTAGTTTTTCTACTTATTTGGAGAATAATGGGATAGTACACTAGATCAGTAATCCTTATACTAGTGTTCAAAATGGCATTGCTGAAAGGAAAAAAGAGCATCTATTAGAGGTAGCTCGATCTCTTATGTTCACTATGAACCTACTCAAAGCATATTGGGGAGATGCAGTCCTTATATCTGCTTATCTTATCAATAGAATGCCCCTCAAGGCCTTTGACTTTATGAGTTTTTTGGAGGTTCTACAAGGGAAGAATTCATACATTGTTCTACTAAAAGTATTTGGGTGTGTTTGCTTTGTCCATACTAGGACGGTCGGAAAGTTACACCCCAAGACCCTTAAATGTGTATTTATGGGGTATTTTCTGACACAGAAGGGATATAGGTGTTATCACCCTCTATCTAGGAAATACTTTATCAATATAGATGTTACCTTCCGAGAAACTGAACCCTACTTTAGTACCACCCACTCACTTCTTCAAGGGGAGAATAATGAATAAGAAGAGGTGATCTTAAATTTTATGATTCTGAATGATATGGTTCAGCTAGAGAGTTTAAGTTCTAGTAGATAGGGGGAGATATCCAATCAGGGGAAGAGAATTGGATGTTTGGACAAGTCAAATTTGAGGAGGTATTCGAGGAGAGACAAAGCAAAAGAAACCATTATGCAGTCTACTCAAAGTCAAGAATCTTCTTCTGGTGAGTTACCCATAACTCTTGAATGCTCCAATGACTGAGATAAACCTATTGCACAAAGAAAATGGGTCAGATCTTGTACTAAACACTCTATTTCTAACTTTGTTTCTTATGAATCCTTGTCTCCCTCCTATAGAGCTTTTGCCTTTTCTATTTTCTTTGTATCTATTCCACAGGATTGGAAGGAAGCTCTTGCAGATCCTAAATAGAAGGGAGCAATGATTGAAGAGATGAAAGCATTGGCAAAAAATGAGATATGGGAGCTTGTCACTATCCCACCTAGGAAGAAACTTATTGGCTGTAAGTGGGTGTTCACAGTGAAATACATTGACCCAGACCTATAGAGTGAATTATCAAGAGACATTTGCTCCAGTTGCAAAAATGAACTCAATTAGAGTCTTATTATCTTGTGCAGCCAACTTAGACCAGGATTTACAACAGTTTGATGTGAAAAATATTTTCCTCCATGGAGATTTAGAGGAAGAAGTATTCATGGAGATCCCTACTAAGTTCGCTGATGAGAAGACAGAATGAAAGGTGTGCAGGTTAAAAAATGCTTTGTATGGGCTTAAACAATCTTCCAGAGCTTGGTTTGACAGGTTTAGCAGAGCCATGATGTCATTTGATTACCAACAGAGCAATGCTGATCACACTCTGTTTATTAAACATATAAGGGTAAGATTACCCTTTTTATTGTACATGTTGATGATATAGTGGTGTTAGGTGATGACAAAGAGAAAATGAATCAACTAAAAAGGTTGTTGGCTCAAGAATTTAAAATTAAAGATCTAGAAAAACTGTAATATTTTATAGGTATTGACGTGGCTAGATCATAAAAAGGAATTTTCATCTCCCAAAGAAAGTATATTCTGGATCTTTTGAAAGAAGCCGGTATGTTGGGGTGTAAACTAGCAGAATCTCCCATTGAAAGTAATCACAAGATGCAAGCAGGAACTGTTAAGTCCATGGATATTGGAAGATACTAGAGAGATTGGTAGGGAGGTTGATTTATCTCTCACACACTCGATTGGATATAGTCTATACTGTTAGCTTTGTCAGCCAATTCATGCATTACCTTCGCGAGACTCATTTGCAGGCTGTACTTTGCATCTTGAGATACCTAAAGTCTGCGTTAGGAAAAGAGCTTCTTTACTCCAAACATGGTCACCTCCTATTTAAAGCTTTCACAAATGCAAATTGGGTAGAATCTCTCAATGACAGGAGATCCACCTCTGGCTATTACATCGTTGTGGGAGGGAACCTTATCACCTGGAGGATCAAAAAACAAAGTGTTATTTCTCGGTCAAGTGTTAAAGTAGAATACAGAGTAATAGCCTAAGATGTGTATAAACTTTTATGGTTGCAGAAGTTATTGGAGGAGCTGAGATTGTCCAAGAGAGATAAGATAACTTTGTATTGTGACAACAAAACTACCATCAATATAGCACAAAATCTAGTCCAACATGACCAAATGAAGCACATTGAGATTGATCGATACTTCATTAAAGAAAAATTAACAGATGGTGTCTTGAGCTTAGTTCATGTGACTTCTACTGGGCAACTTGCGGATGTGTTTACTAAAGGATTCAACAATAAGATTTATCATAATCTGATTTGCAAGTTGAGAATGTGCGACATCTTTACGCTAATTTGAAAGGGAGTGTTGACTTATTTGCTGATTATAGGGATATGATTTGATTAAAATATTTAATTATCTCTGTAATTATTATTTAATTATTTACTTTTTATTTAATTATAATTTTTTATATATAAATAATCATGTAAACCAATTATAAAAATTAAGAGTGAAATACAAAAATATTCTAAATTTTTTTAAAATTCTTCATCTTTTTATCACCAGGTTTTTTCAAAGCGGCATCCTCATTAGCAGGCCCATCATTATCATCATGGCCCATACTCTCATATTCGTTTCCATACTCCCGACCTCAGATAGTCTCCCTTCAGCATGTGAATTTGTTCCCAAAAAGGAAGTCAAAAAAATTTGGGAAGGTGGTTGACTTGCTTGATTACTCCCCATAACTCCCACATCAGATATAGCCTGTGAGTATGGCGATTCCTTTCTGAGCTAAGAACTCAATGAAAGTTGATGTCGCCGAACCACCACATGAAGATTAGCGCCCCACAAAGGCTTCAATTCACACTTGCTCTTATGAAGCAACAGATCACAAAATGAGTCGGTGTGTCCAAGCTTCTCACGAAAATAACAAAAAACATGTATTCTTTCATAAGAGAAATGAGTATAAAAGAAGCTTCCATCAAGATCAGCCAACTTCTTCCTTCTCCTCAACGGGTTCCTAATACCCATTTTGACCCTAATTCTCATCACCAGTTCATCATCATCAATAAAAGAAGTGAAAGTCGAATTATATTCAACAAAAGAACCCACAAAATTGCCAAGAGAAACTGTTATACTTTCTGATATATACCCAGGCTTGAGATCATGAACCAGCACCCACACATCTACAAAAACTAAAGGAATTTGCAAAGGATCTTCAGCTGGTTCGATTGTTTGGCTAACCAGCAAATGTTTGTTGAAAAGCCATGGCTAGCCAGTGATGACACAATCTAGGTCCATAGTATTAAAGAAACAAAACAGAAACCTTTTCTCTCCCAATTCTATAATTTGAACACTCCGGAGGATGCCAATTATCTGCAAACACTTCCTCATCGTGTTGAAGTTGATTCGATTATATGTTCAAAACATACCCACCAGGCAAAACTCATAAGTAGAGGTTGGAGTCGACACAGAAGGCGGGATAATTAGCTCCTAATCCTCTTCATCTGATAAAGATAATTGATTCAAATTTATTTTCATGATGAAAAATCATAAACTAGTTCTGATAAAAAACGAAGACTAGTTCTGATAAAAATCGAAAAGGCATTGAGCATGTGAAGAAAATAATTTAAAAGTAAAATATATTCTAATTAAATGTGTCGAGTGAAATATTTAACAAAAGAATAATATATGTAAAAATTATTCTTTCAACAAGCTCAAGCTAAATTTATTAATGCATCCTTGTGTTCATATTCTAAATTTGGAAGGATAGTGATCGAGAGAATAAGAGGGGCCATAGCTTACGGGGCATTTTGGTTATTTGCGTTCCACACATGAATGGACATGATTGATTTGATACGTACATGATGCTCTAAGTTTCATGTGTAGCCTTTTTATTTTATGGATCATTCGCGGCGCAATACAAACTAGCTGAACGGAGGCATAAACATTTTTTTATCGAATTTTTGGTAAAAAACAAATCATGAATTACATAATATTAATTTAAAAAAATAAAAAAATTATTAGGTAACATCTCCTACTCGACTAATTAAATATCCGAGCATTTGGTGTTACAAAAAATGTCTAAAGAGAATATGTTTTATAGCCTTGTTTGTCTGAGAGTAAGGGAACTAAGCAAGTAAAATTTTTCAAGGAAGTGTGGAAGTAAAATACGTCAGCTTGCTAGAAAATTGATTTATATACTAAACATGTTCATATCATACTTCCCGGTAATTGAATTGTTTAGAAATCTATTCTCTAAGAAATATATTAAAATAGAATATTTTGAACCAAACAATATAAAATTTATTAGAAATAGCAGCATTACAAACCTTCCAAACATTCCAACAAAGAAACCAGCCACCTCTAATTCCCTTCGATCGCCAGATTGTAAGCCTCCAAACATTGAATACCACCAAGCAGCAAAAGACCGAAACTCGTCTCCTCGATGCGCAGAATCTTAAAATTTTAAAAAATTCTTAATAAAAAACTTTTAGATGATAAGCTCAAATAACAATGGAAAAACAGACTCATATAGTCGTATTGTATTTAGAGAACAGCAGAAGTCACATGAAACAGGAGTAAAGTGAATGAGTGTATCTATCAAGAGTCAATAAAGTCAATGTACCTATCAATGTGTCGATCAGCACACCAAACCACAAGAATTCATCATTCAAGAGCAAATAATCTAGATAATTTAAATCTGATCTAATAGGGAAATTGTCACAATCGCACATACAAGCCAATCTACTAGAAAAAGGAGAGTAGCAAAAGATTACATTTTGCTTTGGCATACAGTCCCATCGACATGTCGGTTCAGGGAATAAACAAAGTCATGGTTAATTAGGATACATATAACATCTCTGAACTAACAATAAGTATTTCAACAAAGGATGTCCAATTATTCACAGATAAAAAAGTTGCACTGCAAGATGTTGGCTGAAAGTGAATCTTGGTACAAGAGTAAGTAACTTGGAAGTCAGAGTTTTAAACCATGAAACAACCTCCTTGGCCGTTGTACTACAAGGGGTCCGGACACCAATGCCAAAAGCACCATGCTGGTGTATGCACCTTATTGGGAATGGCTGACCATCCTAATATGTCTCACTCAACTGCCACATTGTGCTTTTGGTCTGGCCTCAAAGATTCATCCTAAAGGGGAAAAAAGCAACAAGAAGTATAACCATTAAGAAAAAAAAAACCTCTCTGCTTGGAACGCTGATAAATTTTCAGCTAGAGTGGATGTTAATATATTATTGACAGATTGCTAATTGCATATTTTTCAGGCAAGCGAACCTCGAGGTTTTAGGGACTGGACAAAGTGAAACAAAAAAGGAAGTTGACTTCACCAACCTTAGTGCAAACGTAAATGTAATGGACATCAGGGTTCTTTCCAAGTGTTGCTTCCACTGAATTTCCATAGTCATCAAGTGGAACAGGATTTGTCAACTCCCACATTGGATGTTCAGAGGCTCCTTCAGACAATAGCTTTTCTGCACATCACAAACAGCAAGATTAAGAGCATTGAAGAAGAAAAGCAAACAAAATCCAACAATTATAAAGGAAGCATCTAGCAGCCCATATGATGATGAATGCATGTTGGACAATCATATGAAGTAAAATTTGCTTGACAAATATCTCCATTCCCATTTCAATTTTATGAAGGGATGTCCATTTTGTATGTCAAGGTTAAGTGTTTCAAATGAGCATGATACTTTAGCTACAATGCACATAGCACTCCAAAATAAAACATAGCAATTGCATTTCTTCCTATATTATAGTAAAATTTAAGATTCCATTTCCCCCTTATTTAGGTATTAAATTTGGCGTAAAACAAAGGAAACAAATTGTATGTATGAGCAAAAATTCTTATCATCGAGGAAAAGGAGTAGATAGAACCTATCACATGAAGTTTTATCCTCCACAAGCAAGATTCTCTTAACAAGTGTAAACGATAAACTGGAGCTCCATACGTAACCTGCTCATTTGCAAGGCTTGTCAATGCATGCAAGTAAAGGCAAATACAAATCATGCTTTAATTACTAGAGCAACTCAAGAAAGCAATTTTCTTTACCAGGATATATACTCCTTTATTTATGAGGACCCTATAGTTTGTCATCAACTGCTTCAATATATGGTGAACAGATCAAGAAAAAAAAAAGCAAAAATAAAATTAAGAAAAATTTTGAGTGGTGTTATTCATAGTGTATCATTTTACCTCCAAACTTCATCAAGCATCTTGGCAGCATTTTGTCTTGAATTATTTCCGCACTAGAGAGAAAAATATGTTGCTAATAAGTATCATCCATAGTACAATAGGAATAACACCCGAAGCAATTCAGTATTTGAGAAGAAAAAAGAAAGCATGCAGCACTCACCAAGATAGAGTCTAGAGTTCCTGAAAAAGCCATGTCAAACGAACATAAGAATCAACTTTAAAAGATCATTTCAGTGATATTTTACATAGGATGGAAAAGAAAATGCCCTTAAAAGGATACCTTTATCAATAACAGCACCAAAGGAACCTGTTTGAAAAGCACTCATATCGCGGACATCCATTTGAATATCTGCACAAGGGTTGCACGAGGAAAGAACAACAAAATGAAAAGCCTTTGCACAGAAAAACAAACAAATAAATAAAAACTCACACGACTAAGGGGAAGTAGATACATTTCAGTTGAGGACGATTAAAATACTTCTTCCGCATAGCCTCGATAACTACAGAGGATATATCAACGTTTACCACATCCTCATATCCATCATCCACCATTCCTTCGCTAAATGCTGGAATCACGTTTTGAAAATTTCTAAAGAAATGAATTATATATAAAACAAAAAAGCGATAACTGATCTCATCCATCAAGGTATACAAAATCAGAACCAAAGGGCATCACTCTAGGAGTACGGCAAAGAAAACTGGACGCACTTAAATGTAGAAAATAAATTAAGTAGAATAAAAATAAAATTTTGAGGAATTGAAAGGAAAGGGGGGAAGCTAAGAGATGAGGCCATGATTCGAAGGTGCCATCCCCGACAGAGGCGAAAAGGTAATGAAGAGCACCTGAGTTGCCACATCCAACGACTAGGATTCGTGGATGGTTGTGGCGAGGGGTGTAGAGATTGACGAGCGGAGCTAAGGAAGCATACTTCTGGTACCAATCGAAGGGCCCTGATTCATTCGCATATCTGTTGTCCCAGTACCATGGCTCGCCGTATGCCTGCGTTGATGTTCCCATTGTCATCTCTCTCTCTCTCCCCCCTCCCCCCCCTCAGACTGTTCGGCGCTCCTTCGGTCTTGTCAGAAATGGACTAAGAGGGACAGACGGTCACTTTACCATTCCCGTCGGTCGAATAGAGTTGCAAGGAATGAGTGCGATTGTATAAAACAAACGACGCCGTGTTAACTTCCCCTGGGCCAGCGTCCAGGTGCTACAGCAAGTGCGGTTTTTTTTTTTTCCTCTTTTTTTCAAAGAAGTGCGTTACTGAATATCTTAGATAGTTAGCCAAACGAATTATTCAACTGGGACATAAGCAAAGCGAGAATAGGAGAGAGAAGCGAGAGAAGAAAGAAGAGACGAGGTGTCCGGCGAGGGAGGTTATCTTCTTCAGCCGTATTAATTCCTTTAGGTGCCTTTTGTAGGTCTTTTGTTTTTTTTGGGCAGTTTTTTTTTTGAATTTATTTTTTTTTATTTTTAAAATTTATTTATTCATTTGTTTTGCTTTTTCTTTTTTTTTATTTGAGCTATGGCTCTGGACGATGATATGGCTCAGTTGTCTTCGTCGAGAATGTCGGTTCGGCGACAATCAGTGTAGGAGTATTGATTTGCTCTTTTTGATTTGCTCCTTTAGATGACTCCATAGCTAAATTAAACTAAAAATACCATGAATTAATCCTTTTTGATTTGCTCCTTCGCGGTGACTCATATACACAATCAACTTTTGCTTAGCAGTTTAAGAGCTTTGTTTCTTTATTTATTATTATTTTCTATTTTATTGGTGATAAGTCTCTTAGTTGATTGTGTATTCGGGACCTAGTAATTTCTGTGCTGTGGTTGTACTTGGTGCTTGTTGGCTTGTTGTTTTTGTCGTGGTTGTTCAACGGTTTGCATGGGCGGTAAGTGTTGGATGGTTGCGGTGGATGCTCCTGCATCGATTTCATTCCTGGATTAGAATGTTGGTTGGTCTTCTGGGTTGGGTTTTGTATTTTTTACTAATGCGAATAAAATTGCATTTCAGCCGGGCTCAATCAGGCTAAGATCAAATCATACAAAAAAAAATAAAATTTATTTATTAAATGTGTTTAAATGACTATTGAGCCTTTTTTATTAAGGGTTTATATGTCAATTTTTAATTTACTAATATAGTTTTACTGGAATTAGGATTTTAAACTTAAGTGATTATTTTTAAAAAATTTAAAAAATTAAATGATTATTTTAAACTGGTAAAAAATCCAAATGGACCATTTTTTTTACAATTGTTTAAATGATTTTTTAAATATTTATTGAGGACGTAAAAGATCCATTTACATAAATAAATTACTATTTTAATTTAAATGTCTAATAAATTATTCCTTAAAAGTGTAATTATATAGATGAATGCATAGTTTACTTTTTTTAAAAAAAAAGTCATTTTACCCATTATTAAGTTATTTCTAATTACCTGTTTACCTTTTTAATCTTGTAAACTACGAAATAAGCTAAGCTTTAAGACCCAAGTCAATAATATGCATAATTTTTAAATAAGGCAAAAAAAAAGTCGGCACGGCAACATGCGTAGTTCAAAGTTTTAGTAGGCGAGTAAAAACTCATTTAAATAAATTTTACCCATTAAATTTTTGTAGTATTTTTCTTTTTAACGATATTAGTTTTTGTAGTTGCCGTATTCCAAAAATATTTGCGTCTGATGTGATTTGATACACAAGGGTAAGTCATATCGGGCATAGTACGTATTTCGAAACTTTAGGTTGATTTGTGAAAAATAAATTATATTTAAAAAATATATTATATGAAAAATAGGAAATATTTTTTATTAAAAATATTTTTAAATAAAATAATTTATTTCTTATTATTTAATTATAATTTAAAAATAAAAAATAATAAATTTGTATATTATCGCTTCAGTAAGATTTTTACTCTTTTGAAAAGAATTCAAAATTACATAAAAAATACTTCATTTTTTTATTTAATTAGAAAAATATTTTGTATTTATTAATTTTTTAAAATATTATAAGCATTATATCACTGTAAAATAATTTTTTTTATAGAAAATTAAGTAATTTTTATAGTATTTGAAAATGAATAAAAAAAATATTTGTACAGAAAATAAAAATAAATAAATATTTAGTCTTTTTATTTTTTGATTTATTAATTTTTTTTATTTCTCCTGTAAAAAAATATTGTCTGTAAAATAATTAGAGATATATATTAATTCTGTTTCGTATTTTTTTTATAATTATATTAAAATTATTATTTATTTTTATTTTTTATATTATAATAATATATTTAAAATGTGTACAATCAAAAAATTAATTAAAAAATTTTTTACAAAATAAATTAAATAAAAATTATGAGATAAATAAATTATACAGTGTAATTGCATATATATTTATCATGATAGTCTATAGATGAAATAACAGTTGCAACATAAAATTACTTGGAAGACATATGTAATAATTTGATTAATTGCATATTTAAATATTTATATTTTAATATTTTTATTTATTAAATATTTTAATTTTAATATTAGCTTAATAAATATTTAAATTTTAAAAATATATTAATTTTAAACATAATTAAATTAAATTTATGATTTTAAAATTGTATTTAAATTAATATTTTTTTAAAATTTAAATATTTAAAAATAATTTTTTAAAAATTAGGTATTTATTACATTATAATTAAAATTAAGTTATCTAATAAATAAAAATATTAAAATATAAGTATATAATTAAGTGTGTATTTTGCGTAATAATTTGTTTGCCGAGAGATGTGCATCGATGGGTAAGTTGTTGACAATTTGAGATTATGGAACGGTGCGTTTTAGACTGACAACAGTTCCAGCAAGGAAGTGAAAAATTGACGTTTTTCCAGAGGGGGATTCGCCTACCTAAGAATTCACATGGAAAGCTAGCTTCAGTAGCAAATGGAGATCCAAATGAAGGATGTAGAGCTTGCGTAACACAGAACATGAAGCAACAGACGTGCTTCGATTGCCTTCAACGCCGAATAAAGTCCGATTTCTCGGACCAACTTCTCTTTTCTTATGGCCTATCCGATTCTGCTTTCCCCTTCGGCTCCTCTGCTGTTGTCCAGGTGTGTTCCCCTCTTTTTCTCTTTCCCCCTCTCTCTGGCATCAAGGATTTTACGTAATTGCATTTGTTTGTCTGAAATGGTACAGATGCCAAATTCTAAGGAAGAGGCATCGGCTTCAGCTTCTCAGTTCATATTGGAGCAGTTGCCGACTGAAGAACACGATTGCTTGACTAAATACGTGTAAGATTCTTATTTTTTTTCTTGCTGATTTTTCCAATGATTCTTTTAAGGCTTTAAATTTTAATTATTTGGTGGTGAATTTTACCATTGATTATTTCAAAGGCTTTGAATTTTAGCTCATCAATTTAGGTTTTCCCCTATTTTTTTTTTAACGGTCATAAGAGAATAATCCCCGGTATTCGTGGCCGTACCTCCAAACAATGCTTTCTTAGCATCGTACCTGAGTTCTCTTGGGGAGTGTAGTGTGCCTAATACTTGTTGATAGCTCATCAATTCAGATTAATAGACCTCCCAATTTCAGTAAATTGTTCCAATTTTAGAAGGAACTGTTGATGCCTAATGAAGAACCTAATAATTGTTTATGGTCGTGCCGATGCTTACCTAAATCAATTAGCGAATTCTGTAAAAAATAAAGAAAAAGTGTTTAGTATTTAAAAGATAAAGCAATAATATAGGGAAAAAATGGTTTTTAATTACATAGGATATAGTATACGTAAATATATTTTTCTCTAATTCTTAGCCCATAAAATAGCCTCTTATCACAATAAATAGCTGCTTTGAATTACTTGATTTTTCATCAAGGTGAATTGATCAATATATTGTAGTGTATTACGACCCTATATAGTTTACCAACTAAATACTACACCTGTACCCATATCACGTACAGGGTCGGACCAAGTATTAGCCTTTTTTAATCCAACATTTTTCTGTGAACCTGTTCTTGTTGAATTTTGTGATTATTGGGTCCTATTTCTTTTGGAGGGCATGGTAATTTTTAAACAAAAATTCTGATTAGTTATGTTATGTTACCCTAGATAGCTTAGACGCATATCTGTTATCTTTCATGACAATCTAAACTAATTTCAACTGAACTTCCTGCTTCCTTTTGGCAGTGATGAATATATAATAGAAAATGTTGTTGAAGACAGTGACAATTGTAGGATCGGTGATATGTCTTTATCTGAAGAAAGCCAAGATCCTTCCAAGGTCAGTGATCTAATGGTGAGGTCAAGTACACTGGAATATTCATTAAATCAATCTTCTTATTTGCTGCATGGTGACAGAAGATCTGTAAATCTGATGAGATCTGAAAGTTCCACTTGTACATGTTCTAGTAGGTTCACATGCTCCCGTACATTCAATGCTTTAGCCTCAGTTGCTCATATAGGTACTTGTTCCTCTAATGCCTTTGAAATGCTTACTTCTAACTTTTTGTCTGGCTATCTGGAAAATCAAGTATTGTGCTCGCTTAGTTGCTTGATTGAAGGAAAAGCTTCAGGGAAAGATAGTGTAAATTTTCTTCGTCTAGTTGGGGTTCCTTCATTTGATGAGAATAGTATCCCTGGCTGCCTGAGGCATCCAAATATAGCTCCAATTCTTGGATACTTTAAAGCATCTGGGTACATTTACTCAGTGCTTCCAAAGTCTCCATACAACTTGGATAGTATTCTGCATTACTGCCCCAATGTCTTAAAGTCTGAGTGGCATATAAGGTTTTTGGTTTATCAGCTACTGTCTGCCCTTACTTGCTTACATGGATTAGGGGGTTACCATGGTAACATACATCCATCTAATATAATGCTAACTAATTCATGCTGGTCTTGGCTGTGCATTAAGGATAAGCCAAAATCAAGATCTAGTTTGTGTTCAAGAGAAGCTGAACACAAACATCCTGCTGTCTCTGCAAGAATTTGCTGCTGCATGGATGGTTGTTCTTCTCATGGACTCTATGCAGATTTGAAGCTTTCGCCATCTACAGATTGGCATTCACAATTTCATCTGTGGTGGAAGGGAGAGTTGAGCAATTTTGAGTATCTGCTTGTCTTAAACAGATTGGCTGGGAGAAGGTGGGGAGATCATACATTTCATACTGTAATGCCATGGGTAATAGACTTTAGCACAAAACCTGATGAAAATTCTGATTTAGGGTGGCGGGACTTGAGCAAAAGTAAATGGCGGTTAGCAAAAGGTGATGAACAGTTGGACTTCACCTATTCAACATCTGAAATACCTCATCATATATCGGATGAATGCCTTTCTGAGTTAGCAGTTTGCAGCTACAAAGCTAGGAGGTTACCCTTAAGTGTTTTGCGACTGGCTGTTCGTTCAGTCTATGAACCCAATGAATATCCCTCTAATATGTTAAGACTATACCAGTGGACACCTGATGAATGCATCCCAGAGTTCTACTGTGATCCTCAAATCTTTTATTCTGTGCACTCTGGCATGACCAATCTGGCAGTACCTTCATGGGCACATAGTCCAGAGGAGTTCATTAAACTTCATCGGGATGCTTTGGAAAGTGACCGAGTCTCATGTCAAATTCATAACTGGATTGACATTACATTTGGTTACAAAATGTCTGGGCAGGCAGCTGTGGCTGCCAAGAATGTTATGCTACCTTCGTCAGAGCCCACAAAGCTAAGGTCGGTGGGACGCAGACAGCTCTTTACTCGACCACATCCTGGACGTCTAGTTTCTCCAATGAAGAAATGCTATAGCACAAATATATCTGCTGTGAATGAATGCCAATCAAATGGGGTAGAGAGAGAGACACCTCTTCTTTTTGAAAATTCTTATTTACAAGAATTGGAAAATGCATCTGCATTTTCTGAGCACGCTGGTCACTTGAGTCCTCAATATTGTTATGGTCCAGAACGCCTTGTGCGCACTACGTCTTCTGTTGATGAGTCAGAGACTGAAAATATTGGGAAATGTATATCTAAGTCACTTGAAATTAGTAAAACCTATGGATTTCCATCTGATATTAATTTAAGTTATCTTCTTGAGCATATAGAGGAGGAAGTTGAAGGATCCATGGGATTCCAAGAGCTATTGCTTTGGAAGCAAAGATTGTTGTATTCAAGGAACTCTTCTGAAGATGTTGCAAAGGATGTGTTTTCAATTGGTTGTGTATTGGCAGAGCTTTATTTGAAGAGGCCACTCTTCAATTCAACATCATTAACTATGTATATTGGAAGTGGTGTATTACCTGAGTCCATACTCGAACTTCCCCCACATGGTAAAGTTCTGGTGGAAGCCTGTATCCAGAAGGATTGGAGGAGGTATTTATTAATTGTTTTGCATAAATGTTGTGGTATACACAATGGAATTTGTGGTTCTCAAATATTTATTGATTTTGTGTTATTGTCAGATTTAAAGGCTTTTACGTGCGCATGCCTGAACTATTTGTTTTCCTTTTTCCCATTCTCAATAATTAGGAGGCCATCAGCCAAAAGTCTTTTGGAATCACCTTATTTTCCCAGAACAGTCAAGTCATCCTACTTGTTTATTGCACCAATTCAGTTACTAGCAAGTGATGGATCCCGACTTCAATATGCTGCTAATTTTGCAAAACAAGGAGCCCTGAAAGCAATGGGAGCCTTTGCAGCTGAAATGTGTGCCCCTTATTGTTTACCTCTTGTAGTAAATTCTCAGTCTGATACTGAAGCTGAATGTGCTTATGTACTGCTGAAAGAATTCATAAAATGTTTGACACCAAAAGCAGTAAAGACATTGATCTTGCCAGCTATCCAGAAGATTCTACAGGCTAGTTGTGAACATTATTGTTGTATGTGTGCAACTTTCATTTTTTGCCTCTTACTAATAAATAAATTAATTTCAGACTACAGGTTATTCACATTTGAAGGTATCACTTCTCCAAGGTTCATTTGTACAGGAGATTTGGAACCTCATTGGTAAACAAGCATACTTGGAAACAATACATCCTTTGGTTATATCAAATTTGTATGTTTCTCCTCATAAGAGTTCAGCTGCTGTTGCTTCTGTGCTGCTGATTGGCACAAGTGAAGAGCTTGGTGTACCCATCACAGTTAATCAGGTTGATCATTCTAGAGGTTT
The DNA here is from genome assembly GCF_001659605.2 of Manihot esculenta. Lineage (NCBI taxonomy): Eukaryota > Viridiplantae > Streptophyta > Magnoliopsida > Malpighiales > Euphorbiaceae > Manihot > Manihot esculenta. The sequence continues at coordinate 52,213 of NC_035175.2, read as the reverse complement.
TGGTTTTGTAATATGGTATTGGATGCACAAAATGATTGTGTGCTTGTGTGTATGCAATTATGCATTAACTCACACACGTGAAATGCCATCCAAGAATTCAATTTCTTTTTGCAGTTGTAACATACTTATATCTGTGTGTTGATCCAGACAATCTTGCCTTTGATTCATTGCTTTGGGAAAGGACTGTGTCCTGATGGAATTGATGTGCTGGTTAGAATTGGTATTTTCTGTCTATTGGTCAGCAGAATAATGTTCTTTATGGAATGGGCATGATCAATTCATTAAGCTACCTCTCTGCTTTGCTGACCTTTCAGGTGGTCTTTTGGGCGATAACTTCATTGTCAAACAAATGCTACCGTTGCTTAAACAAGTCATTCATTCTTGTATCAGTGTTTCATATATGAATAAGCCTGAGCCTGTTCATAGTTGGAGTGGTTTATCCCTAATTGATTGTCTGAATACATTAGATGGTGTAGTTGCATTTTTGCAAAGGGAGTTGATTGTGAAGGAGCTGATTGAAGTATGGATATTGCTTTTAGTCTTCATTCATTTTTATTTCTGTTCTTATTGAAGGTTTGTTCTACTTCTTGAAAAGTTCACGGTACGTCTTTGATCATGCAGGATAGAAGTTGTTTACATGTTACTATCCTTATGCAGACAAAATTGGATATGTCGGTGCTTCAGGTGGTCCAAACTTCTATACTGTGCTTTTTAATCTTGCAGGCTTTTTCCTTTCATTATTTGTGAAGGCAAAGTTGTAGTATGTTTGTTCCTCATTCGATGTGACCTGAAGTAATTCTCCTATTAAGTAGGTTGGAAATATGCAACAAGGTTTTATTTTCTCATCTCTTTTTGATGTTTATATTTTTATTTTCCAATAGTAGGTTTGCTTGCAAAGGGCAAGAACAAAAAGTTGTTGTAAGGCTTGTTAAAATTGTAAATCATGCAAATTCAAAGTATTTAGACTTAATTGAATGCAAGTGTGTCTCTTATATGCAACATTGAACTTGCGTGATATTTTTATGCTGTGTACACCTTTTTAGCGCCTCAAACGTGGAATTGCTGCTTTTACTTTGCTTATACTCATTGACTTTGTGCTAGCATTGTGATCCTAACTTGCTTAATCAGTAAAAATGCCCTCTTGATTGTTTAACTTTTGTTTTCAATCTGATTGTGATTGAGTTAGTCTTTCTGAACTTCCTTTTCCTCTATATTAAGTTCATTTTCTCAATTTGCTTTTTTCCACTATGAACCTCCTTTTCCCTAGTTCTGTTCATGATATGCCAACTATTTTCTATGTTTTCATTAAGCAACGCAATCTCTTTTGTCAGGTTGCTGCTATGACTCTCATGGCAGTTTGTCAACGAATTGGACCAGAATTAACAGCATTACATGTTCTGCCGCAACTTAAAGAGCTATTCGATGAGCTTGCTTTCTCACAGGAAACTGGAAATGTTTCTGGCTCTTTTGGCAGAAACTTGAGGATTTCCAAAGCCAAAGTAGATGGGGAGGCACAAATTGAAAGCCGAATGGACCTTGTGTGGGTGTTATATTCATTATGGCCTTTCAAAAAGCCAAATCTGGCATGGGATTGCTCACATAATTGTATAGGTGTATCTGATTGCCACCATATATTATTACTTTTATTGAGCTTTTTTTCCTTCTAATTTCAGGTTACTTCTATATCCATCATTTGCATCTCTTCTTGGGATTGAGAAACTTCGCCAGTGCTGTGCCACTTGGTTGCTGCTTGAGCAATTTCTTCTGCGGTTTCACAATTGGAAGGTATATGCTTATAAATTATAATATCAATACGAAATTGTTAGGGTGCAGGTCTGTGCATTTCACATGTACATATTTTGCACTTCATAACTGTTATGATTCAGTGGGAATATTCAGGAGAATCATCTAGAAGTGGAGCAGAAAATATAACTGGTAAAAGGCCTGCTTTTACCAAGAGCTCAACATCCGAGTACAATCCTGCTAAGCTGTTGCTTAATGGGGTTGGTTGGTCAGTTCCACAATCACAAGGAATTAAAGGTGGCAAAAACATGATTCCTCAAAGACTGTTAGATGGCATTCATCAGAATTCAGTTGAAAGTCATGTAGCCTCAAACCTTTTGAAGCGTGAACCATGGTTTTGGTTACCCAGTCCAGCTGACAGCTGGGAAGGGCCTGATTTCCTTGGGCGTGTTGCGAGTCTAAAAGATGAACTTCCATGGAAGATCAGAGCATCTATTGTACACTCAATCCGTGCACATCATGGAGCATTAAGATCTTTAGCTGTTACCCAAGATGAGTGCTTGGTTTTTACTGCAGGAATTGTCCCAGGATTCAAGGGAACAGTTCAAAAGTGGGAACTTTCAAAAATAAACTGTATGTCTGGTTATTATGGTCATGAGGAGGTTTGTAATTGCATCTTTTACTATTTTTTGCCTTTGTCGAGCCATCTGAAGCACAAAAATATTGTTCACATGGAGGCATCTGTACCTTCTTTTCCTCAGATACACTATAGGAAAAGAGATTTTGTATGTACACACATGCACAGACTGAGAGAGAGACATACACACTTTCTCTTCAGCTTAAAATTGTTGTGGTTGTTTTGGAGTGTGGGTGCTCCTCCATGTATTTCATTAATGGATGATGTTGATTTAGAAATACCAGAACTGGCATCGTATCAATTTTTTTGCTCCCTTTCAGAGTATGGCTACAATCTTCTTTTAATTTAATGGCTGTAATTTTCTTTTCAAACGTGCCTTTGGTGTTCATTAATATTACCATTCTAAAGCTTTGGAGGGATGTCTATCATACACCAAAAGTTCATTTGTTTTTGCTAGATCTGTTTGTGGTTAGAGCTATGCCTCTAATTGGTATGAAACTTGCAGGTTGTGAATGACATTTGTGTATTGTCATCCAGTGGAAGGGTAGCGTCTTGTGATGGAACTATTCATGTTTGGAATAGCAGAACAGGGAAAGTACTGTCACTTTTTGCTGAACAATCAGTGGATTCTACAAACATCTCAAGCTCTTCATCCTCTAAGATCAATGTTGATCATCTGAATATGTTGAACTCCAATACACTATCAAGTGGATTATTGACTAGTGCATTTGATGGGAGCTTGTACACTAGTATGCAGTACTTAGAGTCTCTTGAAATGCTTGTGGTCGGCACTGGAAATGGTTCTGTGAGGTGATATCCTGCTGTTTCATTAAGATTTCATCTTAAGCTAGTGCAAGAAAATCTCATTCTAATGCAGTTAAGTATTTTATAACTTCTGTTCAAAAACACAGATTTATTGATGTTGCCCATAGTCGAAAGCTTCATCTCTGGAGGGGTGAAGCTGTTGAATCCACTTTCCCTTCTCTTGTCTCTTCAATATGTTCATGTGGATCTGACAAAACTCGAGCAGATGGAACTCTTGCTTCACCATCTTGGATTGCAACTGGACTAAGTTCTGGTAATTGCAGGCTATTTGATTTGAGAAGTGGAAATGTTATTGCTTCTTGGAGGGCTCATGATGGATATGTGACAAAGGTATGGTTAAATTTCTAGCCAGAATGCTATGTTTTTAATTGGAAGAGCTGTTGTTCTCACCTTGCATTGCATGTGTGCAGTTGGCTGCACCAGAGGACCATTTGCTTGTTTCCAGTTCTCTTGACAGGACTCTGCGAATTTGGGACTTGAGAAGGTAGTTTCATAATATCTCATTTCTTTTCAATCTACCAGTTCTCGTTTGTGACATATTATATTTACGATCTGGCTTCTGGAGCTTGATTGCTACTTTGATGTCAGTTCTTTGATACTTTAAGCCTCAACTAAAGTTGAAGCTTTAATTACGTTGGTTTGGAGTTCTATATATGATTGTTTGTCAGGAATTCACAATCACTATTTCAAGTTTGGCATAGACATCTTTACCTTTCCTAAATAGTATTTTTATGTTATAAATTTTCATTGAAAATCTTCTGTTTTTTTAGTCTGTGTTTAAGCTTCTTGTTTGATTTGTTGAATTTTATCCAATCTAATTGTGGGACATATTTGTGCAGGAATTGGCCGCCCCAGCCCACTATTTTTAAAGGCCATACTGATGGGATATCTGGTTTCTCTGTGTGGGGTCAAGATGTTATTTCAATTTCTAAAAATAAGATTGGGCTTTCCACCTTGTCCACATCTGCTGAAGAAGTATGTTTCGAATGTTATTTCTTCAACCATGCTCCTCTTAGGCACATAACTCAAGAACTATGAATTTATTGAACATTGCTCATACAGTTTGTCTGCAAAATGCAAACACGAGGAATTTTGGTGGACACTATCAAGTCTAAGATCAAATGAAAATTAGATGTGGACAGTTTTATGGTGTCTATAATTTTTATGGAAATAGTTACGCCATTTCTTCCTGAGCTTTAGGTTCTGGTGGTTCTCCCATAGAAGGGAGACGATCCTAATTTGGTAGGATAACACTTTTCAGCTCTCTTTTAGAGGCCCCTTATCTATTATCAGTCTTTCACTGCCAGGGAATCTTTTCTTCGGTATTTTAAGGGAATTAATAATATTATACTCTACCTTTTCCATTGTTCAATTATTATAATTACAACTGTGTGAATTTCATGATGCAGGATGGGCAGCAACAGATTTTGCCTCAGAAACTATGTGCAGCTGATCATGGGATGAAAAATTTGTCAGTGCTATCAAGTATAGATATTCTACCTTTCTCACGTTTGTTTGTTGTTGGGACAGAAGATGGTTATTTGAGAATATGCTGTTAGATGTGCGTTGATGCCCCAAAAAGGTTATATTTTATATATTTACTTAATAATCTCGTTTAATTTGAGTTCGATTACTATGTTTTGGGATTAAGCAATTCATTTTGTTGCAACTGGAAGTTGTTTCCAACCTAATGTTGATGTGAGGTTGCCATCGCTGTCTCCAACCTGTCATTGAGGATAATGGAAAATCAAGTTTAGGAAGCAAAGTATTTCATAGTTCGGCACGACAAAGACATTTTGGCTAGAGCCCTTGCCCCTTGGGCAATTTGATAATTTCCTGACGTCTATGCCTAACCGTTACCGTTTCCCCCTGTTTGAGCTGCATCTCTGTTTCTGCTCATTGTTCACATTGATTATTATGAAAATTCCAAAATGCACTTTTTTACATCTATACAGAAATATTTATTAAGTAAAGAGTTTGGGAAGAAAGTTTTTGAATCAAGGTAAGGTTTTTTAAAATTTTTAAAACAGAAATAAGTTCACGAAATAAATTTAAATAAGTTTAATTTAACTTTTTTAGCTAAATGAACTCATAATTTTGTATTTAAGGTAAAGTGGGTTTCAGAATAAGATATTATTTTTTATTTATATTTTTAATTAAAATAAAAATTTAAGAAAAAAAATCAAGAGATCAGTTCGACACGCCTAATCAAACTCAGAAAGAGTCTTACTTTTTCTTTTTTCTCCGTTTCTTTCTTCTTTCTTCCAGTGTTAGTTAAAGCCAATTTCCTCCTGTTCATTACCTCCTATCAGCATGCATCACTTGCCGATGTCCAGTCGGACACATCAAAATACAATGGATGAGAAATGTACAACCATTACTCCAGCATTTCCTTCATTTTCCAGAGTCTCAACCTCCGTTTTCTTCTTCTTTTTTAACTAATAAATGTCATTTATAATAGATGAAGATGAAGAATCAAAACTGACATGCATCACCTTGCTTTTTACTTCTCAAAAATCGAGAAAGCCATATTCTTAGCCGAAGAAAAAGATCCACATGATTCTTCCTCGCCATTTTTTAATATTAAAAATTTTAACCTGCTCGATATATATTAGCAGTTTAAATAAGTGTTAACCGTTTCACAAGCGATTAGTTTTAAAGTGTTACATATAAAATAAATATTAGATTAGCTATTAAATATAAAATGAAAATAAATAAAATAAATGAATATGTAAATTTATAAAAATAAAGAGATATAAATTTTAAACAAAAATAATTAGTGGTTGCCGATCACTAAACATGATGAAGGGTACATTTTTGATATCCATTAGTAATAAATAATAAAAATTAATATTTTGAGTTAATTTAAACATAACACTATTACTAAATAGTGTTGCTGCCTAATAGAGCTTTTATTTATCAGATTGTTGATTATTGTTATGTATTTATATATTTTCCAGGAGATATTGATATGAATAGATTTGTATCTTTATTTGTTAATTCTCCTTTACATATTCAATCTTTCCTCTATTCATCGTTGTTTTGGTTTTAAATTGAGTTTTGATCAAGGAAAAATAAGCATGAAATTCTCCAGTATATTCATTTTCATACATACAAATGATAATTGAGATTCATTTGAGTTTTATATTTTTTTAATTTTTATTTTAATTATTAATATTTAAAGTAGTAAATTGATATTTATTATAAAAATTAGAAATAAAATATTATTTAAATTTTGTACTCAAATGAGCAGGTGAAACTACTTGTTTGATCTTCTATAAATAAAAAAAAAAATTGAGGGATGTTTTTGATATATCTCACCTTTTCAACTGATTAAGTTTAATACCTTAAATTAATGGAAGGTATCTTAGTTTATTTTTAAAACATCCCTTCACTTTATTTTATATTATGGAGCTTTTAAAGTCTTTTTAGCTAGAGAGAGAAGCTTTTCCTCTCGGATAAGTTGAATGTAGTTTTTTCCTATATCTTTCTCTGTTCTTTGAGAGTTCTTATGAGATTTTAGTCTCTACTTGCGGTAGTTCAACCCTTTCTCCGTTGGTGTGGATGTATAGTTCCTTCTACCTTCCGCAGCTCAGATACGGGATAGCCCTCCAAACTGCAAATAAAGGAGAAATAAACACAAAAAAGAGAAAGAAAAACAACCGATTGATAGCAAACTCATAATCATTTGTCAGATCATCTCATACATGTTCATGTGTTGTCAAAGATGCAGGTCAACTTTTAAGGGTCCCCAAAAATGGACCCATAGTGTAAAAAGGATGGTAGAGTCCAAACTCCATATATTTACATTACAAGACCATATAAACTCATCTAAATAAATGATAGGCCGGTAATCTTATAAGTATATAGAATAGTTTTAAACAATGAAGAGAGAGTACTCCGAGACTTAGCCTAGTGGAAAGTGCATCCTTATAACCTTGTGAGGTCAAAGGTTCGACTCCCCACCCCTATTTCAAAAAAAAAAATAATGAAGAGAGAGAAAGTATTATATCTATGGGAATCAAAAATTAAATATTAAAATATTTGTAAATTTAATTATTATTTAAACTATCAATTGTGATAAATGTTTGTAAATTTGAAATAAAATAAGAAAATGAAATTAAGCGCTCAACAAAATAAAATTTGTGAAACAATTAATATATTAAGTACTAAATTATCTTAATTTCATTTGGACCTAATTCAATTGACTCATTTAATTAACAATTTAATTTTAATTACTAAATCTAGTACAAATAAGTAATTGACCCTACTCTCTTGAGCAAAACCAAATTAATTAACTAAACTTTATCCTCTATCTCTTAATAATCTCATAATTCTCTAATTAATTTTGCAAACACTAATTATTTTGTCTAATACTCCACAAGTCAAATTTTCATTTCCAATTTAATTAATATTTCTATGATATTCAATTTCTAATTCAGTCCTAAAACGTTCCCTTCCATATTAATCTCAGAATAAAATCATTCAAACATATTCATATTAAGAATTGAATAGTAGATTTTGGTAAAGAAAATTAACTCAAATAAATTAAAGAATATTATTTTGTTTAATACTTCACAAGTTAAATCTTTATTATCAATTCAATTAATATTTCTATGATATTCAATTCCTAATTTTGTCTTAAAACGTTCCCTTCCATATTAATTTCAGGATAAAATTATTCAAGCATATTCATATTAAGAATTGAATATATAGTAGATTGGTAAAGAAAATTATTTTGTCTAATACTCCACGAGTCAAATTTTCATTTCTAATTCAATTAATATTTCTATGATATTCAATTCTAATTTAGTTCTAAAACGTTCCCTTTCATATTAATTTCATGATAAAATCGTTCAAGCATATTCATATCAAGGATTGAATAGTAAATTGATAAAGAAAATTAACTCAAATAAATTAAAGAGAATCAACAATTTAAACTACATTAAGTTCTCTAGTAAACAAATTTAGTTACTCATATTCAAGAATTCAACAATAAACTTTATTGAAAAATTATCCAAAATCATCATAAAACAATTGTGAATAATAAATCAATAGAATAAGAGAAGAAATAAAAACTCCAATAAATTAAAGAGAATCAATAATTTAAGCTGCATCAAGTCTTTTAGTAAACAAATTTAATTACTCATATTCAAGAATTCAACGATAAACTCTATTGAGAAATTATCTAAAATTATCGTAAAATAATTATGAACAATAAATAAAAAAAATAAGAGAAGAAAGAAAAATTGTAGGTGAATTTTCCTTTTAGATCTTTTAAATTTTCTCCTTTTTTTTTTCATGATTTATGCCGTGTATATGTTGTTACGGTCAGCTGCCTGCTTGGGATTTAATCCTACATCGGCGGATTGCGGCAATTCCGAATTGTATATAATAGCTAGCACGAAACTACTAAATAACTTGGGTTAACCATTTTGGGCCAAGTGGAAAGTGAGTCCAAAAGTTATTTGGGCCAGTTTGGGCCGGACTGTTTCAATTGGTATCAGAGCCACTCTGAGTCAGAAAAATTATGCAAAACTAGTGGGTCTGCGAGGAAAGGGCTACCCGTATGAGACGAGGTGGAGCCGCCCGAAGTGTCAGCGAACCACAATACTCGAGGGTCCGGTCCTGGTTAGCAATTGTATCTGATTCAGTTGCGATAAGGACGTCGCAAATTTAGGTACTAGCGAACCACAATACCTGAGAGTCTGATTCTGATTAGTAATTGTATTTGATTCAGTTGCGATGAGAATGTCGCAAATTTAGCGGGACCGAGTGATGGTTAGCTGCCTGCTTGGGATTTAATCCTAGCGAACCACAATACCCGAGGGTCCGATTCTGGTTAGTAATTGTATTTGATTCAGTTGCGATGAGAACGTCGCAAATGTAGCGGGACCGAGTGTAATAGTCAGCTGCCTGCTTGAGATTTATTTCCACATCGGCGGATTACGGCAATTCCGAATTGTATATAATAGCTAGCACAAAACTACTAAATAACTTGAATTAATCATTTTGGGCAAGTGGAAAGTGAGTCCAAAAATTATTTGGGCCAGTTTGGGCCGGACCGTTTCATATGTATTCAAAAGTGAATAAAAAGACTTTAGTCTTTCAATTACGATGTATTTATACTCTCTTGATACTCCTAATTCGTGTACTTGGTAGAAAATTTAGACTTCTGGTAAAAATATAGGGTGGAGTATATAGAAAAGAGTGAAATACGGGATAGACCATGAAAATACAAATCTGTATTTATTTTATCCAAAGAGAAATACAGGACAAAGAGCAAAAGACGGTGCAAAGACAAAAATACTAGGTTGTTCCATATTTTTAGTTTTAATTTACAATACCTGAGGGTCCGGTCCTGGTTAGTAATTGTATTTGATTCAGTTGCAATGAGGACGTCGCAAATTTAGCGGGACCGAGTGTAACGGTCAACTGCCTGCTTGGGATTTAATCCCACATTGGCAGATTATGGCAATTCCGAATTGTATATAATAGTTAGCACGAAATTACTAAATAACTTGGGTTAACCATTTTGGACCAAGTGGAAAGTGGATCCAAAAATTATTTAGGCCAATTTGGGTCAGACTGTTTCATTTGTATTCAAAAGTGGATAAAAAGACTTTAGTCTCTAAATTATGATGTATTTATACTCTTGATACTCCTAATTCGTGTACTTGGTAGAAAACATAGAAAATTTAGATTTTTGATAAAAATATAGGGTGGAGTGTGTGAAAAAGAGCAAAATACGGGATAGACTATAAAAGCACGAGTCCGTATTTATTTTATCCAAAGAGAAATACGAGACAAAGAGCAAAAGACGGTGCAAAGACAAAAATACGAGGTTGTTTCATATTTTTATTTGTTTTTTCAAAATTCCTCAAAATTGTTTCGAATTTATTTTTAAAGTGTCTCCTTTTATTTTTTGACCGGTCAAAACACTATAAAAATGAAAATATCAAGTAATAAATTATAACTAAAAATTCTAAAATTAAATATAAAAATCTAATAAAACTAATAAACATATAGGTAGATATAATTTCAAACTATATGATTAAATGTGTAAAATTTCACCTCATCAATAAAAATTAAAATTTGGTCTAAATAAAAATTAGAAGTTTCTGTTTTTGAACATGATATTGAGAGTGTTTTTAGGATAATATTGGAATTATATCGAATTGAAGTTATTTTACGATTTTGATTTTTAATTAAGAATCAAATTGAAATTTAACTCAAAATCTATTTTACACACATGTTTTTCTATAATTTTTTAAGTATATGAGCGGAGACAGGAGTCCAGAATGGGTGGCTGCACCGATTTAAGCAAATATATATATATTTAATAAAAATTAATTTTTTTTCATCCTACTCCGGTTATAATCTAAAAAATTTTTCCACATACCTAATTTCTTTCATAACTTGCAATTTTGTACATTTTTTATAAAATTTTCATATATTTAATTCCTCCACCTAATTTCTAGTGGTATATTTATTTTATATTTTAAATTATTTTTATTTTATATTGTTCAATTACTTTTTTATAATAATTTATTATAGCCATTGACACGGAGCAACTAGCCTTAGATTTTATGACAGATTTGGACCGGAGCTAACTTTTGTATTTTAATTATTATTTTTGAATATTTTGAGTATTTTCATAATTTTGCTATTAGGATTTTATTTCTATTGTAAATAGCCTCCCTTGGCTATTAAGATTTTAGACTCCTATTAGGATTATGATTATTTTTGCATATTAAGATTTTATTTCTATTGTAAATAGCCTCCCTTAACTATTAGGATTTTAGACTCCTATTAGGATTAGGATTATTTTTGCATATTAAGATTTTATTTCTATTATAAATAGCATCCCTTGACTATTAGGAACTCATTTTCAAATTTTTAAGAAATTTCAATAAGACTTTTCATCTTTTAGCTTATCTTTTCTCTTATTTCGTCTTAACCAAACGATATTAATTACAACTCCTGACGGAGTCTAAATAGTCTTATATCAGCCATTATATATATATTTTTTTATTTTTTTAAATTACAAATTCACTCATTCCGCCACTGTTTAGGTATATTAAGTACTATAAATACAATTATATATATCTATATAAATCAATATCATAATACATTATTATAAACATTATATTATATATTAAGTAAAATATATGCTTGCACATTTATATTTTAATATTTTTATTTATTAAGCACTTTAATTTTAATCATGATCTAATAAATATTTAAATTTTAAAAATATTATTTAATTTTAAATACCTAAACTTTAAAAAAATATTATTTTAAACAATTCAACTTTAAAAATAATTTACCTTTAATTGCAATATTAAAACTATGAATAAAATTACGGTTTTGATAAAATTATATTTAAAAGTAATATTGTTTTTTAAAATTTAAATACTTATTAGATTATGATTAAAGTTAAAATATTTGATAGGTAAAAATATTAAAATATTATAATTATGAGCAATTTATATACTATTATTATCTTTTATTCATCCATATTTTCTTAATAACTTTAGTTATAAAAATACTAAATCATTTTATCATTCTAGTTACGAGTTTATTGCCATATTTATAATATATTTAATTATTTTTATATAAATATTTTATAATTAAATATTATACAATAAAAAGATAATTAAAATATATATTAAATAATATACTTATATTATTACTTTCATGATTATTTTATATTTATAAACATTTTATGTAAATTGGAAACGTTTAAATGTTATTATTATATATAATATAATTTATATTAATAATTAAATTTAAAATTTAAATGATAATTCAAATGTAATTTTTTTTTTGAAAAAGTTACGTAAATTTATTTTTAAAAACTTACGAATGAAATCGTATCCAACTGAATTAAAATTGAAGAACTAAGAATCGTACCGGACAGGGACGAAAACAGTAAAGCGTGAGTCAGACTTTGACGAGCCTAGGAATTCCTTCTACTTACTTTGTCGAGGAGCATTTAATTTTTTTTTTTTCGGGGCGAAGAGCATTTAATCAATCAAATATTTTTAATTTTATTTATTTTACATGGAAACGTCTTTATAGAATCTGGATAAGCTAACTGCATTATCCAGATAATGTTGATACATAGGTACAAGTTTTACCTTCTCTGGAAGTTCAGCTTTCCTATAAAATATGCAAAAAGTGAAGCAGAGACAAAGGGGAAGATGATAAGAACAGCACCAATGACTCCCAAAAAGCTGTGGTGAAAGCCAAAGTAATCTTCTAAAAAAGCAGCTACAGTTTTTTTCTCACCGAACACCAATATTTCTTTGTTTATATCTCCAAATTGTGAGGTGAGCATACCATTTAGTATCCAAGAGGTGGGACAAAGATAATACAGCCAAAGCCACCACTTGGGGATACGCTGCAAGACGGAAAAAGCACCATTATTCAGTCAGTTATCAGTCTTAAAATAGTTGAGCAACATAAATAGCACTAGTTACCAATTCGATAGCTTGGATAATTAATTTAATTCTTATTCAATTGTATCCTGCTTAATTCATTAGAATATGCTAGTATTCCACTTATCAGACTTGAACCCAAGTTTTTGAGATAAAACCTTCGATCTCAATTGTCCTGTGACTGGTCTCAAGTTTTCGGTATTTATCCCATTCATTCGAATGTTGAAATTTGATTACCCAGATAACCATTTACAGTACTGATCATGTAATCCATATCCAAAGTGTAATGCACATATCCTAAAGTACGCTCCTCTGCTTACAAGGATGAAGTTTTTATGTACTTGAAGCAGAGGGAATTCCCTTGGTACTATAGCTTGATGAACAGAAAGCTTACTGGTTTAGGCACAACGAACCCGGAGAACAAAATCAGCATTGTGTATGCAGATGATGCTAGAATAGAAGCAACTTGAATATTTGGTGTCAATGATACTAGCAGCATTCCCAGGTAATTGAAACATAGCAATGTACAGAACATGGCATAGAATGCCCAGAATATCTTGTAGGCAGACATGGAATAACCAACCATAGGATATACGACGACAACATAAATAATTGCAATAATGAATAAATATGGTACCTCCACTAGCACCTACAAAACAAAACATCAAGTTACTGAAACTAATAAAGAAGTATAAATGGGAACAGAACCTTAAAAAATTTTGGAAATGCAACTTTCTAGGTCTGCTTCCAGTGAGCAAACTTAGCTATCTGTGGCTGTTGTATAAACTTCACTAAAGGACGACTTAATCATGCAAATTTAATTGTTTTTATTATTTTTTTTTTGGGTGATGACTTTATAACCTCATCAAATTCCTTGACAAACTTTTCCAGAATGAAATTAAGCTAATCTTTGGGAACTATCTGAACCTGTGCAAAAGAATAAGCCCAAGGAGAATACATTCCCGCAAATCTTTCCCTGTATAGAATACTCCGTTCTGTAGCAACATATGGTAAGACTGTTGAGCAATTGTTTATGCCAAAGAAAATTACTGCAGTGTACATTGAACCAAGCATAATGAACAGGTCTTGCTGGTTGTTTCTGCAATAATAATAATAATAATAATAATTGTGTGAAGAAGAAGAAACAGCAATACCAATAATAAGTTTTCGTTGGTAATACTTATTTTGACAAAATAAGATTTAATTATTTGGTTAGGTCTATTGTTATTTTGTTTTGGACAAAATAAGATTGCTTTATTTCAAAAAATACAAAGATGCTTTATCTCAACCCTTTTATTTGGGGGGTGGTATTTATCTTTTGTAAAACAATCACTTTATAGGAGATATAATTTTATTATTTTAACATATTTCTAAAAATTATTATTTTTCGTTTATTTTTTTCCTTGCAAAGTGATTACTTTATGAAAACACTAATATCAATTTACATAAATTTATAAAGTAAAAATATAAAAATATAAAAACTCTGTATAAGTAAAATAATTTCACCCTATTTTAAACTAACCTGGAAAAAACCATTTAGTTGTATTAAAGCTAATATATATTTTTTCTCTCTTTTTTACGAAATTTTTTTCTCTACAAAAAAAGACAAGATTAGAGGCGTCAGTTTCGTGATCTATGACACAAATAGATAAGAGGACTTATCTACTAACATTTTCTTTCTAACGTCAAAAAAGAAAAAAGAAAAAAAGAAAACTAACATTTTCTTTCCATGCTGCCAGAACACTGCGCCAAATAGGATAGATGCGGTCATCATATAAACAATGCGAGTCAGATTATATGAAGGACTTCTCCAATATGACAAGTGATGTTTCCACAAACAAGCTTTGAATTGCTCCCAACCGTTTTGTGGAAAACGGGTAGGAAAATTCAATTCCTTTGAACCAGGAGTTGGTAAACTCAATTGCTTAACTAGTTCTTGATTCTCCCTGCAGTCAAAGAGCAAGAAGGTTTCCATCACTTGTGAGCTTTTAAGGAACTCAAAGCAGACACGTAGACTTTCTCATACGTCTTCAGCCAATTTTAAGTACTAAGTCTAGGCAAGCATAAAAAAAAACAACCAACATTGAAAATCACATTCAATATACATGCGACATTGGATGAACACGGAGCATAGTACTCTTCTTTCAGGTCCTTTACTTTCAACTTTTTTCATGTCTTTGGTTTATTTTGTACTGCTAGTTTGTTTTTTAATTGTGGTTGGTTTTGTTTTTTTACATTGAGATGTGCAGGTTTTCCGTTTAGCATGCAAACACCTAAGTTGTTTTCGCTCTGGGTAGTCTTTAGTGGTGTGTGCTATACTAAACTTTTCCGGCATTTCAATGAAATTCCTCCATATAAAAAAAATAGTAGCAGTTTGCACTTACTTGTACAAGGAGGACTGTTCATAAATTCTTCCAAAATCTACTCCAAGTTCAGCCTCCACAGATTTAGAAGTAACCTCTAACATCCATGTTGCTGGATTATAATTGTCCTTAATCTTAGGAATCCCAGGAATACTCTATGCAAGAAAATTAAAGAAATGGAATCAAGATTGAAATATTGAAGTATTGTCAGCAAGCACAAATATGCATCGGGCCAGAGAAAATATTGTCCAGAAGTAACAACTGTGGGACAACTGACCTCAAAATATTCAATGACGCTGCTTGAGTGCTGCCCCAGCGGTCCAGAATAGATGGTGCGTCCTCCAGTTTTCAGTAAAATTAACTACGAGAATCAGATGCATTCAAATGAAATTATACATATTTATATATGGCATGCTCCGTCTTACTTAGTTTAACCTATGCATACAGAACAAAATGTAGAGAACCAATTATTTCCGTAAATAGAATAACTCAGCTTTTGCAGAAAGGTGCATTAATTCAGTGCTTGCAGTTAATATCCATGTCAATAGGCACGTGCCAATTCTGTCCTAACCATATGATTTTGCATCAGGTTTATGGATATTACAATATGCATTTTTTAATGCTGCAAACGATGAGGAGTTGACTCATTTTAATTTGATTTGACAGATAATATCTTAAGCTGCTAAAAATAAGATTTTATTGAGATTTTTTAGTTATATTTTAGTAAATTTTATACACCATCCGTCTTCTATATATATATATATATATATATATATATATATATTTAATATCTTCTCCCTTTATAACCAACGGTGGGTTAGTGTGTTGCCCACTTGCAAATGGCCAGAGGAATAAAGTTATGCACGTAGTCTTACCTCGTCAAATGCCTCGAAGATGTCAATACTTGGCTGGTGGATTGTGCAGACAACCGTTCTTCCTGTTTCAACCACATTTTTCACTGCTCTCATAACAATGGCAGCTGCTCTGGCATCTAAACCTGTCGTGGGCTCATCCATGAATATGATAGAGGGATTAGCAACAAGCTCCACAGCTATAGTCAGTCGTTTACGCTGCTCAGTCGATAAACCGCTCATTCCTGGCAATCCTACCAGAGAATCTTTAATTCCATCAAGCTCAATAATCTCAAGGACTTCATTAACAAACTCCTGGGAGAAAAGTTACAAACAAACTTCAGTGCAATTCGGTCTTAAATCTTAATGATTATTCACAGGAGATAATTACTACATCAGCTCTAGGAAAGACATCTCACAGATTTAGTTTTTCGATCGATCTCAGAAGGGAGTCGCAACCAAGCAGAGTATGCCAAGGATTCTTCTACAGTAATTTGTGGAGAATGTATGTCGGTTTGTTCACAGTAACCTGATATTCTAGCAAATGCATCCTGAACCTTTGGATAGCCATCAATGCTAATCTCTCCGTCGATAGTACCACCAGTTTTCCTTCCACAAAGAACATCCATAAGAGTTGTCTTTCCAGCACCACTAACACCCATCAATGCTGTCAGAATACCAGGTCTAAATGCACCAGTAATGTCAGAAAGCAGCTGAAGCTTCTTCTGTGCAAAACCTCGTTTTCTCATTTCCTAAGAAAAAAAGCATGACTTTCAACTGTTTACTCCTATACTTCATAATCACCAGAAATTTTCTTTTTCTTTTTTTTTTTTAAAGGGATTAAATTTCTCATGATTACCAAAGGAGCGTCAACGTAGTATTGCAAATGCTGAAATGTTATAGTAAGGGGCTCAAAAGGTAAAACCATCCTTCCTGCAACAAAGATTAATAGCACTACTTGAGAAGGCATATAATAATAAATGCTACAAATAGACCGGAAAGTTAACCTAAACGCGGCCTGGTCTGGGTTTGGACAGGAATTTGACCGGCCAATAGCATATTAGAACTGGTTAAGTTCTGTTAGAACAGAAAGCTTTCTACAGAAAAGAATGAACTCAAGGAAGCTAAAAATTTGAAGAGAAAAGGATCTGATTTCATTGATAACTATTGGATATTTATACGTAACTTTTAGACTAAAGTTTGTTCATCAAACCTCCATAATTTAGGGAAGTTTGTCTTCCAAATTTCAGCTCAAAACAAGTTTCACCACTTCTTCATTAATTACTACTTCATAACTAGACTAAAAACAAAAGATTTACGAGCATAACAAAAACATCCTAACTAAACAATAAGCACTTGTATCATTCTGTTGTGAACAGTAACAGCAGCTTCAGCATTCTTTAAAAAGTGCAGACAAATAGATTTTAACGGTTTGGCGCTGAATTAAAATCGATTTTTCACTTGAAAAAATACCTTTAAAATTTGGTTAAACTTGACATCAATGTAAACCATAAGTAAATTTGAATCAGAACCCTTTTCGTCCATTTCTCATAAACTGGAGTACTGGACCGCGCCAATGTCCCCGTAACCTTATAATGTCCTCTAACAAAAATTAGCTATCAGAATCTGAAAATTGTGTTACCTTCTTTTGCAGCTGTATTAGGTGTAGGGTTACCATCATCAAGTCTCCTGTCTTTGTCGACATGATTACTATCATCTATTTTTTCTTGAAGTTGATGGTACTTTTCATGAGAAATAATGGCACGAGATCTTCCAGGAGCTGCATGAGTATCAAGTTTGTTCAGTTAGGATGGACACGTCATATATATATATATCTTTTACAGTGCTACGAAGCGGTGGAAGATGATCTTACGTTTCAAGAAGGTCAATGCCAAAATAAAACCAAAGTTGAAAAGAACTGTGAATCCTATCAGGACCCCAATAGATATCCAGTAAAAGTAATCCTGATAGTTTAGTCCGCGGATTTCTAGTATCTGTTGCCCTATGGTGGTGTTAGCAGAGGCAATCTGCGAATACAAGTAAACGGGAAATGAAATTTTCAGCATCAAAATGTCTACTCAACTTTGTAAGGGAATACTGATAACTGATAAGAACAAGGAAAATAATCCTCACCTCCAATCTGCATGCAGATCTCAGAAATAATGAGTAAAAGGAAAGGAAGTGCAACAGAGAGACAGAAAGAGCTTAATCCATCATTAATATTGCTGCTCACTTGAGCATTATATTAAATATTTCATGATCTGATGGAGAACCTAACACTATATTTCAGAGGAAGTTTTAGGAGTTGAAGTAAGGGTTTGTAAAATAATGGTCATGTTTGGGATGAAGTTTTTTTAAGAAAGGTTAGGGTTTCAAAACCTCTTTTTTCAATTCCAGCTAACAGGTAAGAAAACATAAAATTGTCTTCTGAACTTCAAAATAGACAAGGCAAGGCTCTGATACCAAATGTTATAAGTGAACATAAATATAACTCAGAAACTAACTTGTAAGGAAAGGGTTGCAAATCGACATTTATAACAATATATAACATTTAAGACCACACTTTCTAATTGATGTGGAGCAAACCTCAAATTTTATTTTCGGTTCTCTCCCTTCTGGTTTGAAGAGAGAGAAACTCTCTCATCTTTTCTTTTTTTTTTTTTTTTTTCATTGTGGCCCGTTCGCTTTTCTTCTGCCACTTTCGTGTGGCCGTTCTTTACCCCTTTTGAACAAGAGATGACTATCCTTCCCTCTTATCTTGGTGAGGTTTTGTGTGTAAATAATGGTTTTATTTTATTTATCTACATTTTGACACTTCTCGGAGATTTTATCCATGGACCTGTTTTTTCATTTGTGTTTTTGTGTTTCTTTTTTTGTATGCAGGTGAGTTTAAGTTGTTTTCCATATCAAGATGCGCCTATATGTGTCAAGGAGTGAAGAATGGGTTTCTTGTCTATGGATTTTGGTTATCTTATCTCCTGGTTCTATCCATCTTCGCCTGTCAAGCTTCATATTGAGATCTGTTGGAGAGGAGAAAAGAGATGGAGAAAAGTGGGAGAACCCCACATCGGTAAAGTAAAAAGAAAAAGAGCAGCTTATAACTTGGCTGGAGCTAGAGCCAAATTGCCCTCTAGTATTTTGGAGAAGTCCACCACAATAAGACCTTTCAATTAAGATTTTTGAGAGTCCAGTGGTGTCACGGTCCATGAAGAAATAAGGTTCAAGAAAATTCCTAGTAGGTTGATCTGGCAATTACCTTTCTCCACCGGCGCTAATAGGTTGAGCTGGCAATTACTTTTCTGCTTCCCTCTCTTATTAGGGTTTCAGGCTTTTAGGTTATTGGGGTTGGGTTTGAGTTCCGTTGGGCCTCTCTAGCATGTATCTGAAAGCTTATGAGATCTTTTTGTATGGCTGGGTGTTCGTATTGAACCTTTTGGTCTCTTTTAATGGAACTAATCTTTGGACAAACAAATATTTGATGTGGGGCACATCATTTTTCCTTCCAGAACTTGGTTATATCCTAAATCAAAAAGAGTGCCTAATCTTATAGTTTGTTGTTGTCCTAAGGTGCCCTCCTGGAGCAGTCGCAAATCACCCATGCATGCTGTAGTACCTTGTTCTTTGGTTAAGCAAATGTTACCTTTTGCCACCGAGGAGCAAGAAATTCGTTCACGCACAATCCTATCTCCCCATACGTCAGTGGGGAAAGCCAAAATCCCCAGTCCAACCAAGCCGGCATATAGGCTGCAATTCCAAAAAGTGAAAAATTAAGCAAAATATTTCCTTGAAAATTCTATTGAAAAGAGAAGCTATAAGAAACTTACGTTTTGGGATTATGAAACCACCAAAAAGTAAAGATACCACTATGAAGAGACTTCCAACTGCTGTTGAAACAACCATGGTTTGGCAGATTGAGGCAATAAGGCGAAACATGGATATTGATGTCAGATGTATCACAAAAAGTAGAAGAAGTTGGCGGAAGAACCTGAGAAACACAACAGACTGGGCATAAGAAGATTATTAGATATCCAAAGTTTCTAAAATGATGAGTGACCCTTGCTGAAGCTGGAGAATATCAAGATCAAATGGATATTAGTTCTTTGCATGACCTAAAGAAGGCAGCAACCGCCATCTTGTTTATTTTATGAACAATTTCTCATACTCCAAAATCTAAGTGCATGAGCATATATCCACCTTCCAAGTTGTAGTGTTTGCCTCATCTTTGATAAGGTGCAGAACTGATATCAATAATTCTCATTAATAATTCTGTGGCTTAGATGTATCAGCATTAGTTGTTTTATATAATAAGACATATGTATGATTCGCATATGCTGGTTACAATTCCCCTTCATGGACACCGCAATTACAAGCAAGTCGCTGCACGTTTTATGTTCTGGACTCACCTGCCAGCCTCAGGGCTGAAACCAATAACATAGTAAGTAAGAGATGTCCAAACAACAGCTTCCAAGAATGAAAGCGGAACTTTCAGGATTGTAGCTGGAATTACATAAGCCCAAGCAGGGTAAAAGCACAATTCTTTCTGTTTATAGAAAACTGCAAGTCTTGAAACAGTCATCTGCAGCTCTGGAAATCCATCGACAAGTAATAGAAGTAGTGAATAGAATATAGCTCCCATGTAATCATTAGCATGGAGCATGTCAACAGCCAATCTAGTGCGTAGCAAAACAGTCATTGTTATTGCAGCAATGATCACTAGCTGCAAAGAGAGAGAGAAAGAGAGTCAAGAGACAATTTTAGATAGGAAAGGTCCATGTATAAACTGATTGTCTATGAGTTTTAAGCATAAAAGCTTTGCAGTTATAAGGGAAGCTACCTGCGTAGTTTTAAACACATATATAAAAGAATTTCTCTTCATCAGCAGAAATTCCCTCCTGGTGCAAGCTTTTAACAGTTCCCATTTAGGTAACGAGTATTTGTTAAAGGATAAAGAACTCTTGTGGCTTTCGGACTTGTCGAATGGCTTTGAGAGCACCTGGTTTAGCTTTTGTCCAAGCTGGCATTCTTTGAATTTGATAACAAACTGGTCAACAGAAACATAACTGTAAGGTTCTGTGCGACACCAATATTGCGCTTGATCCTTTCTGGAGATAACCTGGAGCATAACGAAAAGGTAAGACAGTTTCTTTCTTAGTTGCAGTTTCTTTCTTAGTTATTAGTAATAAAGACGTGAAACTTAAGAGGCTACCTCTTGAAGGAAGTCAGCAACACCTTTTCTTTCAGGACACCTGAATCCACAGTCCTCGAAGAATTTGCAGATGCTAGAACGTGGGCCATGATACACAATCTTGCCTTCCGCCATCAGAATTACATCGTCAAAAAGATCGAAGGTCTCTGGTGCTGGCTGAAGAAGTGAAATCAATGCAGTAGCATCAGTAATATGGGCTAAATGCTGAAGACAAGATACAATCTGGAAAGTGGTGGAACTGTCTAAGCCATTTGATATTTCATCCATGAATAGTGCTTTGGTAGGTCCCACAATCATCTCTCCTGCAAAAAGTTGCCAGGAAATAATCCATCGATACAATTGGCACTTGAGCTTAACCAAATATCATAATAAAGATTTATATCCAGCATGGCTTCAAGAAAAGGATGTCTCAATTGAAGTTTTTTTTTTTTTTTTTTTTTCAAATCAATGCAAGAAAGAAAAAAAAAAAATGTAAACTAATGTCAGGCAAATTTGTTTAACGCCATGAATCTGAAAATAATTTTTTGATTTGTATGATTTTTAATTTTTTTTCTTTTCTCATATGATTTCAAAAAAAAAAAAAAAATCTCTCAATTGAAACCGAACTCAACACGCCAAACTAGAGAAATAATGAACTACCTGCAGTCATCCTTTTCTTCTGACCACCAGAGATGCCTCTTCTCATGCCATCTCCAACCATTGTGTCAGCACAAATATCAAGTCCCAGAATCTGAAAGAGGAATTGCAAAGAACATATCTTCAGAAAAATCATGTTTCGATGAAAAGCAAAGAACATACGGAAAGTGTCAGCCTGTAAAATAAACGTAGTACACTACCTTTAAAATGTAGTCTGTCTGGAGATTACTTTTCAGTCCTTCAATTGATACCGCCTGCCGTAAGAAAAAATATGTCAATTATAGTTACATCAATGAAATAGAGAAAATCTAGATAATTGCAAGGGAATCAATGCGCTGGGCACGGAAAACTATTAGACAGAAGTTCTCTTTGTCAAAATACAGCGGTTAGTTGATGGTCTTACCGAAGCTTAATATTAGGATTAATGATACTATTAATTACAGGAGTAATTATAGAATAATTGTAGATTAATTCCATACAAAAGAACTTGTAAATTGTATATACCTGCCCTTATTCAAAGATTAATACGCATAGAAAATCTCTTTAATCTATCAGAACTTCTAATTTAGGGCTCGAGTACTATTTATGCATATTGTCCATTTGTACTATTCACAAACATTGTTTCAAGTGTATGGTTCATCGATATTGTTTACTACCATATTAGAGATCAACCTTTTATGGATTTTGTTTGCAAATTGTTTTTCTATGTCATTTCAGGCTTGCGATTCTAGCGTGTATATTATTTTGATTTTTGACACCTCATTTTTGATGGTGCGTGCTTAGGAATTTTATTCTTCAAATGTAATTTTTGATTGCTATTACAACTCTTTATTTTTATCTTTCGGTGTTGGGTTTGATTTGATTATAGAATTTTTTTATCTTTTATTTACTAGTTGAAGTTTTTTAACTAGTTGAAAATGTAGAAATGACCATCAATAGTAAGCTCACGGTTGCTAAAGTAGGATGGGAGCATAGTAATTGAGGTGAAAATGATGCAAAAATCTGATCATATAAAGAGATATGGTTATGAGTTTTGAGTGATCTTATCTAATATTATTGTAATGATGCAAATGATAATATAAAAAGCTGCAGAAAAGTGAAAATGATGCAAAGTCTAATGATTTGAGTGATCTTATCTAATATTGTTGTAAGGAATCTGACCATATAAAGAGATATTATAAAAAGCTATAGAAAACTCAATCTTGCTTTAATTTAATTTTTGTGAATAAGTTTACCAACGACCTAAATTGTTGCGCCTCCTTTTCTACTGATCATTATTTTTTTCGTGATCTTATGATGAAAAAAATTATTGGTAAACGACATGTATCTGATAGTCTATATATTTTGCACGCATGAGTGCCTAAGTTAGTTGCTTATTCTAGTGTAATCTTCCTATTTAAAGCACATTGTCAATTAGGACATTATTTTTTTTTATTAATTTTGAAAAAGTTATGTCCTTAATTTTATGATGTACCTTTACTAGAGTGTGAGTCTTGTCATTTTGCAAACACTATTGTAGCCAACTTCTTATAATCAATAATCAATCAATAATCAAGCCAAATATACTTTTGAATTGGTTCATTGAAACATTTCGGGACTTTTTCCTATTTGGGTTTACAACTAAATTAAGGTATTTTGTTACTTTTGTGAATAAATTTTCTCAAATGACTTGGATCTATTTTATAAAGGATCATTTTGAGGTACTTTCTCACTCTTTTGCTTTTTGTACTGAAATTAAGAATCAGTTTAATGACAAGACATATATAACTCAATAAAGTATCTTTCATCAATCTTCATATGTTGATACACGCTCTCAAAATAGAATATCTGAGAGGAAGAATAAGCATCTTCTTGAAACTTCCTATACCTTATTGTTTCATATGAAAGTCCCTAAGTAGTTACATGCTGATGGTATTTCCAAAATATGCTTTCTTATTAATCACATGTTATTTACGGTTCTTAATAGTGATATTCCCTATAATGTTCTCTTATAACAAACCATTATTTCTATTAGAGCTTTGGGTGTTTGGCTGAAACAGCTTGACTCAAACTGACCCAAATAACTTTTAGATCCACTTTCCACTTGATTCAAAATGGTTAACCCGTATTCCGTCGATGTGGGATGGGAAGCAGGTGAATCTCACACTCTCCCCTGCTAAATTTGTGACGTCCTCGTCACAACTGAATCGGATATAATTGCTAAACCAGAACCAGACTCTTGAGAATTGTGGTTTGCTAGTACCTCGGACGGCTCTACCTTGTCTCACACGGGTAGCCCTTTCCTCACAGGTCCACTAGCTCTGTACAATTTTTCTGACCCAGGGTGCCTCTGATATCAATTGAAACAGTCTGGCCCAAACTAACCCAATTAACTTTTAGATCCACTTTTCACTTGACCCAAAATGGTTAACCCAAGTTATTTAGTAGTTTCGTGCTAGTTATTATATACAATTCGAAATTTTTGTATTCCGTCGATGTGGGATGGAAAGCAGGTGAATCTCACATTGGCAGTACTTGTTATGTTTGTGATGTACGAATTTAAATTACCAAATTGGATTCAAAGCGTTGAAGTATGTCTTTTTGGAATATTCTCGCCTTTAAGGGGCATCAGTGTTATTCCCCAAAACTTAATAAATACTATAACATTCCGGCCGAAACTGACCCAAATAACTTTTGGACCCACTTTTTACTTGTCTCAAAATGGTTAATTCAAGTTATTTAGTAGTTTCATGCTAGGTATTATACACAATTTCGATTTACCGTATTCCGCCGATGTGTGATGCTTTCCCACAAGCAGACAGGTGAACATTACACTCTCCCCCGCTAAATTTATGACGTCTTCGTCGTAATTGAATCAAATATAATTGCTAAGTTAGGACCAAACCCTCGGATATTGTGGTTTTCTAGCAGCTCGGGTGGCTCCATCTCGTCTCATACGGGTAGCCCTTTCCTCGCAGTCCCACTAGCTCTGCACAATTTTTCTGACCTAGGGTGGCTCTGATACCAATTGAAACAGTCCGGCCTAAATTAACCTAAATAACTTTTGGACCCACTTTTCACTTGGCTCAAAATGGTTAACCCAAGTTATTTAGCAGTTTCGTACTAACTATTATATATAATTTCGATTTACCGTATTCTGCCGATGTGGGACGCTTTCCCACAAGCAGGTGAACGTTACAAATACCAAGTCTTGGCTGATGTGGTAATTTTAGAAAAAATATCGTTCTTTTATGTAGCTATTCCTACAAGTTAGAGGAGGGAAGATGAGTAGCTCATCTATAAGCTCAAATCAGATAGTGGGATTTCCTTTAGTGCTCCTTCACATATTCAGTTTGATAATGTTGGTTCTCCTAGTGTTTAAGCCTCTGCTCCAATCAAACCATCAGTAGCTCAAATTTATTTCAGAAGACAAGATATGTCTGATGATAGATGTCGTATGACAACTTCTTTTTCATCATCAAATCCACTACCCAATAATTTTAATTAGTCTTCACAAAAGTAAATACCAATTTTATTTTTTATGATCATTTATCTTCTTCATCTAGCTCTTTAATTACATATCTAGATTCTATTTACATACCTAAAATAGGCAAAGAGGTTTTGTCTCAATTTAGTTAGCATGCTTAAGGAGATAAGAGCTTTAAATAATAATCATACATAAGATTTAATCACTTTACCTCCATGTAAGAAAGTTACGGGATGCAAATGAGTTTTTGCAATGAAGGTCAACCAAATGATTCTGTAGCCTGACTCAAGACCAAACTTGTAGCTAAAGGATATGATAGACCTATAGAATAAACTATTCAGGCACTTTCTCCCTATGGCCACATTGACTTTTGTTAATTTATTCACATCTATTGTACCTTCTCAACATTTGCCTTTACATTAGCAAGATATCAGGAATGTTTTTCTTCATAGTAATTTCTAAGAAGAAGTATATATGGAGCAACTACTTGATTTTGTTGCTCAGAAGAAGAATGAGAAAGTCTGTCATTTGAAGAAATCTCTATATGGTTTAAAACAACACCCCTATGCTTTGTTTGACAAGTTTAATGAAGTAGTTCAAGATTTTGGGCTGAAGAAGAGCAAATGTGATCACTCAATCCTTTATAGACAGTCAACAGCTGATAGGATTCTCCTTGTTATTACAAGAAATGATTATGCAAGAATTTCTTCTCTCAAATTTTTCTTGCATGCTAATTTTCATACTAAAGACTTGAGCCAATTGAAATATTTTTTGAGAGTAGAAGTTTTGAGAAGTAAGAAGGACATTTTTCTATCTCAAAGAAAATATATTCTTGACTTGCTTGCAGAAACTAAGAAGTTGGAATCAAAACTATGCAATATACCAATGATTCCTAATGTGCATCTTATAAAAGATTATGACAATCCATTTGAAGACCAAGATAGACACAGAAAGTTAGTTGAAAAACTAAACTATCTTATAATAATATTTGGTCAGATATTTTATGAAATCAAATATTGTCAAATATTGGACAGCTCTAGAACAAATCTTATGCTACTTAAAGAAAACTCCTGGACTTGGTATAAGAAAACTCCTGAACTTGGTATATTATTGAAACAGTCCGACCCAAACTGACCTAAATAACTTTTGGACCCACTTTTCACTTGGTCCAAAATGGTTAACCCAAGTTATTTAGTAGTTTCGTGCTAACTATTATATACAATTTCGATTTTCTATAATCTCCCGATGTGGGACGGTTTCCGCAGCGGAAGCAGGTAGCTGACCGTTACATTCGGTCCCTCTAAATTTGCGACGTCCTCGTCGCAACTGAATCGAAACAATTGCTAAATCAGGATCGGACCTTTGGGTATTGTGGTTCGCTAGTATCTCGGGCGGCTTCACCTCGTCTCACACGGGTAGCCCTTTTCTCGCAGGCCATTAGTTCCGCACAATTTGTTTGACCCAGGGTGGCTCTGATATCAATTGAAACAGTCCGGTCCAAACTGACCTAAATAACTTTTGGACCCATTTTTCACTTGGCTCAAAATGGTTAACCCAAATTATTTAGTAGTTTTATGCTAGCTATTATATACAAATTTAATTTTCTATAATCTTCCGATGTGGGACGGCTTCCGCAGCAGAAGCAGACAGCTGACCGTTACAATTATGTAGTGATCATGAGCACACTCGCATTAAGTGGTTTTTAGATGCTGATTGTAAGACCCCGCTCGTTCAGACATCGGAATTCCTACCGTCCGGTGGAATCTCGGGTGTCGGATCCTCTTTGGGGGGTAGAGCAAGGGTAAAGGAAAGGTTTTCTAAAATGTTTTTAAGTATTTTATGGTTTTAAATAGAGGCTTGCTACGGGTCCCGGCGGCCTTAAGCCGATCTGGATCCTAGCGCCGAACAGTTTGGAGCCGTTACGGCAGGGTACCGGTTTCCGGGCTGTTACAGTTGGTATCAGAGCATAGGTTCCTCGAGAGTACGGTGTTTTGATGCGAAGGTGCTCAGACATCGGAAAGAGGTTGTGCTAGATGTTAGGAGGGCAAGCACATTAAGAGAGATTAAGAGTAAAATCATGTCCACTAGGATAGGACGAGGAGTCCTGTCTTGCTTGATGCTGTGTAATGCCATGTGTGATGCATGTGCATTTATGTTGTATTATGGATGTTGTTAGTCCCTTAGCTGCGAGATGGCATGATATGTACTGATATGAGATGAGCTGAGCGACCAAGAGTGGCCCTTGGCCCAGTTGGTCATGGCATGTTCTGCTATGTTGTAGGCTATAGGTGACAGGTTCATCCATGATATATGTTGCTTGAGGGGTCATGTGTTTATCACATGGACCATATGATATGATGCTATGCTATGTGTTGTGAGTTCATGTGTTTGTCATGGACCACATGATGTGATGTGATGCTTATGTGTGCTTGTGTGCCTGTTGTGTTTCAGACAAGCTGAGATGCAAGGTGCTAGGAGCTCTATGGAGTCAGATCCATCTGAGTGGGAAAGTGAGCCTTTTCCCCTTGCGAGGTCAGGTGGAGATGACAGAGCAAGAGACCCTGAAAGGTCTGTGGAAGTCAGCAGAGAAGTTATGGTGCAGAGGAGGGATGTAGGTTTGCAAGTGAATATGGATGAGGACTGCATGAGAGAATCTCAGGATTCTAAGAGTTCAAGTTCAGGAGAAGTTGATCCCTCCATGCTGAGTACAGCTACCAAGAGAGGTAGAAAGTGGGGAAGAGCCAGAGCCCCTAAGCAATGGGGCAGGACTAGGAAGGGTAGGTTGTGGAAGAGGTTTAGGCTAGATGCTGAGGATGGTTCGAGTTCTGGCCGAGGTCCTACAAGATGTTTGAGGTGCGGAAGGTTGCACAGAGGGTCTTGTCGAGTTGGGACAACGGCATGCTTCAGGTGCGGACAGGAAGGGCACATAGCACGTGAGTGTCCTACTGCGCCCAGGAGGGTGTGGTCCCAGCAGCGAGCTTCAGGTGCTGTGGCTCAGGCTTGTCATCAGAGTAGGAGAGGAACAGACACATCGGACACAGTGATGCCAGGTACGCTCACTTTTGCATGTTCTGATGTGTGTGTTTGTGCTCTGGTGTGTTTCTTTCTGTTGTTGCTCTAGGAGCCCTTTGAGAGGTTGAGTTGATAGCTTCTGGGTGTAGAGTGTTCTCTTTGGGTTAGTAGACCGGGTAGGATCCATCTGTAACTGAGATTCAGTCCAGTATCGTATAGGTAGATGCCTTCCACTCGATCATGAGGTCCTAGACTTGAGTGTCTGGATGTCATTCGGGGGATGGATTGGTTTTCTACTGGTGGTGCTGGTGTTATCTGCGTCTGCAGCGCAAGATAGTCGGGATCGGAGTTCAGGATGGGTCTGAGGTAGGCTTCAGAGAGAATCGAGTAGGATGCCTAGAAGTTTGATGTCAGCTGTTAGGCTCGTAGGGTGTGTAGATAGTAAGAGTGTTCAGAGGTTCCAGGCTAGTGTCAGGTTTACCATCGGTCAGGGAGGTAGAGTTTGGTTTAGAGGTGGTACTTGGTACCAGAACCATTTCTCTTTCCTTACGGGATGGTACCTGCAGAGAGTAAGAGTATAGCAGAGAAGAGTAAGAGTAGAAAAGAAGGCAGAAGAGAAAAGTAAGATCAGTGAAGGAAGAAGAAGAGAAGGATCAGAGTAGCGCAGCAGAAGCTTGTGGCGTTCAAGCGCAAGTTTGAGGTTTTGTTTGTTTGTGTGTTTGTGTTTTGAACATTCGGGGACGAATGTTCTGTAAGGGGGGAAGAATGTAAGACCCCGCTCGTTCAGACATCGGAATTCCTACCGTCCGGTGGAATCTCGGGTGTCGGATCCTCTTTGGGGGGTAGAGCAAGGGTAAAGGAAAGGTTTTCTAAAATGTTTTTAAGTATTTTATGGTTTTAAATAGAGGCTTGCTACGGGTCCCGGCGACCTTAAGCCGATCTGGATCCTAGCGCCGAACAGTTTGGAGCCGTTACGGCAGGGTACCGGTTTCCGGGCTGTTACACTGATTGGGTTAAATCCAAAAATGATAGAATGTCAACTATAAACTATTGTGTTTTTGTTAGAGAAAACCTAGAGTCGAGAAAGAATAAGAAGCAAAGTGTTGTATCCAGATCAAGTGTAGAGCCTAAATATAGAGCTACAACACACTCCACTTATGAAATCTTGTGGATAAATGAATTGTTAGTAGAAGTTGATTTAGATTTCTTATCACTGGTAAAACTTTAGTGTGATAATCAAGCTGCTCTCCACATACCATGAGTAGACAAAACATATTGAAATTGACATTTACTTTAAGCGAAAAGATTGAAGAAAATGTAATTTCTATAAGATATATGAAGACAATAGAACAACTAAGTGACTTGCTTATGAAAGCATTGAATAGATCTCAAGTGAAATATTTCTATGCTCTAACTTGAGAGGAGTGTTAGAATAGAATTAGTAGTTGATTGTCTTAACATATGTAGAAGCTTAATCTTAGGAATTAATGATATCATTCATAAGAGTAATTATAGGACAATAAATGTAGATTATTTCCATATAAAAGTACTTATAAGTTATATATATATATATATATATATATATATACACTCTTATTCGGACATTAATTTACACATAAAATCTCTTTAATTTTCTTGTATTTTTACAATTTTCAAATAGAATATAGAAGCCCAAAAAAGAGGTCTTTAGTGTGGTGAATGAACAAAAGTTGTATTCAATTATATCATCTTTTCAACTATGAAGGGAAATTAAATATAAATCTAAGACATGCTTAATAGTTACCTTCATATAAGCATCCACATCAGGATCTGGAACAATCCCTGCCTGTTTCTCCCTTCTACTGACTTCTGTCATGATGTCTTTATGCAAGAACAACAAATTAACCGTTCATCAAGAAAAAGGATGCTCGGTATTTCATGTTGAAAATTCTACAGATCCGCGCAAAGTGAGTATCAAAAAAGAAAGTAATTCATAATGACAGGCTCTTATACTATTATGCCTTAGTTATACTTTCTAGAAGATTGAAAAAAAGAAAAGGATAGTTGAACTCCTATCCATTAGTCATTAACCCTCCATTTGGAATCCAACATTTTATAAGAATTTAATTTAATTGAATTCTTTTTATACAAAATTTTTGTTTAAAATAAAAAAATTTAAAATTTTTTAATTTAAAAAATTTTCTATCATATATGGATATGAAATCATAAATAATTTTTCAAGAATTCATTTGAATTCTTTCTAGTGAAATCATTGATGCCAAATGAGTGAAAGCATTCATACCAAACACCGAGTAAGAGTATACTTACAGATTCTCATTGTCTGGCTGATCATTTATCTCTATATGTATTTTGCATATGTTAGGAAATATTGCAAGCTACTAATTTTCTTATTAAAAAATATTTGTCGGATGTCTCCT
This sequence comes from Manihot esculenta, assembly GCF_001659605.2. Taxonomy (NCBI): domain Eukaryota; kingdom Viridiplantae; phylum Streptophyta; class Magnoliopsida; order Malpighiales; family Euphorbiaceae; genus Manihot; species Manihot esculenta. The sequence goes on along the minus strand of NC_035175.2, from coordinate 21,614 downwards.
TCAAATGTAACCTATCTTTCTATCAAAAAAAAAAAAAAAAAAGGAAAAACCACATATTTCATAATATGACCCTTTGTCCACTTTCCCTTATTGGCTGTATATAATGCTACCATGCAGAAGTCATTTTGATCATCATCAATCAAGCACAAAACTATACTAAAACAATGGCTCGCACGGGCTTCTGGTTAAAATTAAGGAAAGTGGACGGATAATTACTAAAAATGTTTATCCATTTGTAGGACGAAACGACAACTAGTCTACACCAAGGAGTGCTTACCAGCTCGGCTTCCTATGCCCTGAAATTGAGCAGAAAAATCAATTGTTTCCCTGACAGTAATCTCTGGAATGTGAAGATCAAACTGGCTTATATAAGCTGAGGTTTTCCGAGGAACAAACTCTTCCAATTTGTAACCATTGTAAGATATTTCCCCTGTAACCTGTTTGAGTGAATAGCACTTAATTTTATTTTGTTCGAATAAGGGCTTTTTAAACTTTATTAGTATCTATAATAAAGAAAACCTTAAGCGAATGGCTCAATTTCCCAGAGAGCGCCAACAAAAATGTCGTTTTACCACAGCCTGGGGGGCCAAGCAATAAAGTCATTCTGCAACAAAGAAAATTCACCTTCTTATTAATTACAATCTTAGCAAGTGATTCAATTCGCTAAACTTGTTCGGATCAAATCTAAGTTTACCTTCTCTGCTTAATAATGCCGCTCACATCTTTAAGGATGCTTATCTTGGCGTCTTTTTCGGACCATGGAAGTTTGACAAACTCCTGTCACAAGCAAACAGCTCAAAGATTGCAGAAGGAAGCAGTGTTGCGAATGAAAGAATTATATATTCTTGTTACTTACAGAAAGGATACTCTTAGCGGTGTTCCAAAGGGTGGGGAGAGGGCTGCCACGAACGACTTTACAATCTGCTTCAACAGAAAGATTTCTGTATCTCACTTCCACAGTGGGCAACCGTACACCAACTCTGGAAAATAAGACGAGTAAATATAACATTCGAGTATTAATTATTGACTAAACTTCAAAAGGATAAACAGAAAGTTTACTTGTCGATCCTTTTTCTAAGTTTCTGCAACAATCGCAGATTATCATGCTCAATGTGTTTGATGAGTTTCTCAATGAACATATGCCTCTCCTGAGCTCCCAGTTTGGCAACATTGACGATTCTTTTCCCTTTATTGGCATCTCCATTTTCACATGTGCCACCTGTTTCCTCAAATAAAGCAGTGGTAATCCGTGTAAAGGTGGGTAATCTCTCCACTGCAGCCCATTGCAACTCAATTTCTCCGCCTCCTTCGGATTGACGGTCTGAAAGCGCAGATGAAATACTGCGGAAACTTGACACGTGACTTCTGAATGATGATCTTAAGCTTCTTCCTAACTCAGCAAACTCTATCTCGTCAGGGCCTACTAGCTGAGCTGCCATTGCTTGCTCTGCAAATTGCAGGCTCATCTATATTTGGGTGCTTTATATTCAAAGTGAGGTGGGAGTTGATGAGGCAAGGAAATGCGTCACGTACACGTTGCAGCAAGCAAATGGCCGCTTGTGGGCATAATTAAAATCAATCTCAGATGAACACATTCTCCTTACATGTAAATTGTTTATTGTAAATCTGGTTCATCTCAAAAGAATAAGAGGATATTAAATTTAAGGAGGCAAGGATAATTCAGTTACACCAGAATTCAATTGTTGACTTTCTCTCTCAGTATGTCAGCACCTTGTGCTACAGGTTGAATCTTCATTACATAAAAAAACTAAGCAATAGCAGGGGAATAAGCCACATATACTATTCTATATAAAACTGAGACATTATATTTAAAATAAAAAAATAGGATAACTTACACTTCAATTCTTGAGTTTTAACATAATTAACAAATCGATTTCTATATTTTTAAAATTAAATACTTAAATTATAATATAATCAGTCCGTCCAAATTGATGGTTCTTTTATTCATAATTTATTATTAAACTGGTTAAAGGGAGTATAAATATTTTAAATATCTAAAATACTCTCATTAATGCTTATATCTTTTTTCAATACAGGTGAAAATTTTATATTATATGAATTGCACTTTGATCCTAAATTTTAGCATAATTGATGGATCGGTCATTCTATTTTTAAAACTAAATCTTTAAATTTCTCTATATTTAATCCGTCTAAAATTATAATTTTTTCAACCATTAATCATTTATTAATGTCTCATTATAGACATTAGTTTAAAATTAGTAAATGGTCAAATTTTTTCTGAAAGTATAGTTTTTTTTCTAAAATACTCTTTGTAAAAGATTAAAACCTATTTAAAGGTTACTTGGTATCATTTAAACATAACTGAAATTGTAAGTATTTTCTGAAAATTAAAGTTATAAATATTGAAATACTTTAATGAACAGCAATTGAAGAATAAAAAGTGTTAAAAACTAGTTAAATAAAATATTATAGATAAAATTTAATGTGAAATTAAGTGTTCTTTCAAATGAAGGATTAAAATGTTTAAATTATAATAGATGAGAATGAATTGATCATACGGAGATTTAAGTGTACAATTTTAAAAATACAGAGATCATTCATTAATTATGTTAAAATTAAAAAACTCAAATATAGTTTATTCATTTAAAAATGGTAATAAAGAGATTTTAGCACTTTTTTTTAAAAATGGAAAATTTTAACACTTTTGAATGATAAAAATGAATGGAGGGACATTTAATTTGAACGGACTGATTATAGAGGGATTTAATTATTCAGTTTTAAAAATATAGAGATTGATCCGTTAATTATATTAAATTTCAAGAATTAAAATATAATTTATCTAAAAATTATCAAAAATATAATAAAACTCATATATTAATATAATATTTTAACTTTTAATTAGTTCAACATACAAATTAATTTATATACCTTAGTACATGCTAAAATTTTCCTTGGAAAGTAAAACTAATTGTTTGGATGGGTAAAAATTGAAAAAAAAAAATTTCTAAAATAAGATAAGTAAGATAAAATAAAAAAGAGTAAAAAGAGTTAAAATCTTCCCGATCCATCATCAATTTGGTGGATTGAGGTCATATTTTAGAATTAAAATATAAATAAATATGATATCTGCAAAAATCATCTAGCTGAATTTAAAATCGTTTACTATTATTAATACATAATTCTCAAGTCTAAATAAAATTTATTTTAAATTAATTCGTTTTAAACTCGATTATTATTATTTAAATTAATATTTAATTTATTTAATTATATATATTAATTAATAATATATAAATATAATTTTAATTATATATATATTAATTAATAATATATAAAATATAGTTTTCATCAATAATTTTCATTTTAAAAATTAATATTTGTAAAAAAAATTTACATTTTAATCTGTTAAATGAAAACATATAAAAGTTTACAAATATTATTTAAAATAAATATTTTATATTAAATTAATTATTTGTATAAACCGAATCTAACAATCAATATCTAATATATAAAATTTGAATCCGTCCCATGGATTAATCAATTTTATTAGTTTTCGATTAAATTGAGTATCCTAAAATATTGTTATCTATGTTTAAAACCTCCAACATATTTGATAGGCGGTTGTCGAAACCGTCAAAAATAACCTATTATCAATCAACAAATAAATTTGCAGATAGTGGCAATAGGGTCGAACCACAGGGAATTGACACCAAGTATCTCCTAATAATGACTAAGGCAAGTAATAACAAGTAAGTAAAAGAGGGGGGTTTGTTTTGATGAGTTTAAATCTAAAAGCAAAAGAGAACAATAATTTAATTGAAAAGGTATTTCAATGAGAAAGAGATTCTAGTTGAAGTGTGAGTTTAGTTCAGTTTGTTCAGAATTGATCATTGATTATTAAAGACTCCTATTTGATTTCAATAAATTAGTTTTGGTTGTGGAAGACGTTTCTCACAATCCAAATTCCCCCTTAGTTCTAGTTTGATTAGGAAACGTTCGCTAATCAAACACTAATCAACAAGTTGCCAAGGAACGTCCTTGGGGCATTGTAGCATCGAGCAACTGTTGATTGCATTAAGACTTAGAGAAACCCAATTCTATCCTTGCCAACCGCGTGGTCAAGTTTAGATTATGCAACCTGATTAAATGTGTATTTGAACAATCTAAGCAATTACGGACCTAAACCATTCAAACAATATTACTTAAGCAATTTAAAAGCAATGGGCCCTTATTGATTCTAAAAGCAAAGTAATATTTATAGAAACGATCAGATTGCATAAATATTGAAACAAACAAGAGTTCAACAATGGAGTATTAAACCTCCCAATTCATCACAAATCTGAATATTCTCAACTTCAACTAGAAAATAATGAATTTAGCCACTCATGGTGACTAAAATACACAAAAAATAAAGAAGAAAAGAAAGAAGGATAATTTCTGCTGTGTTGCTGGAGAATTTCCGAGGATGGCAGATGCTGAAAAGAGATGATGATATGCTGGTTTGGATGTTGCCCTTATATAGCTGGAGAATCCCAATTCCAATTTGATTAGGGTTTTGGAATCTCAATTTGATTTGGTCTTCTTTGTAGTCTTTGATTCCTCTTTGGATTTTGTATTTGATTGAGAATGGAACTCTCTAAGTGAAGGGCGTGGCTCTTGGGACTGATCTAGTGGTGTTTGAAGTGGACTTGGACTTCTTTTCTTTGAATTTCTAATTTCTGCCCTTTTCCCGCTCTGCTGTCAACTCCTGCTGTCAAGGTGATTTGGGCAGTTTCTGCGAGTGATTTGGGCAAATCACTTGCTCATTTTGCCCCAATCGCTTCCTGGGGTTTAGTCCAGTTTCTGTCTTTGTTTCTGCGAGTGACTTGGCCAGTTCCTGCGAGTGACTTGGGCAAGTCACTTTGACCCAATCACTTTTTCCAGCTTTTTCTTCACTTTTTCTCCAACTTTTCAATTTCTTCCTTTTCTGTAAAAGTATAACAAAAACACAAATTAAGCTAGAAAAATGTGTAAATAAACAGTAAGAGATATAATAAAAATGTGGCTAAATTATGCTTGATCAAATACCCCCACACCTACCTTTTTGCTTGTCCTCAAGCAACAAACAACTTAGTCAATCAAGCTCCTTTTTCTTTTGAGCCTAAGTACCACTTAATCAGCCCCCCTAGACTCCTAAATTGAAACACTACAGTGTAGGATGCATGTATTAAGGTTGTCCCCTTCTTTCCTTGTTTCCTATCGCTCACCATGGCCAAGGGAAAGTTTTTTATTTGATCATGCTTATTAATTTATATTAGGCTTAATGCAATCCCTTAAGAGTGACTTGCCCTATTTTAAGCATTTTTAGTTACCAGCACTTTTTATCCTTGCCTGAAAAAATCACCAACCTTTTTACGCGATGGTGCATATGGGTGATACACCCCCGGTTACTCAGTTGGTCACTTGTCCAAGTGGCTACTAGCTCTGTTCATAATCTTAGACCATCGAAACTTTATTTTGCTTGAAAAAGTCACTGACCTTTTTACGCGATTGTGTACATGGGTGATACACCCCCGGTTACTCAGTCAGTCACTTCTCCGAGTGGCTTTTAGGCACAGTTCATAGTCTTAGATCATAGGAACAGGTTGTGCTTTCTGATTTGCTGAGTTTCTTTTCTTTTTTTTTTTTTTTATCAATTTGGGCAAATCAACTCAAAGAGAATTACACTAACTTTTATTGCATGTATTTTATTTTCCTTTCCTATTGGCCACAGCAGTTTCAAGGACTCAATTTAAGAAGAAAAACTTCCTAAGTAAAGGCTACACACTGTGCATGTTTCAATTTAGATTTAAAGGATTGGATAATTTAATGGGGTCATGAGGTAAGAAGCTTTGTTGACTTAGTCATCTATGCTGAGTAAAGCAATAGGCTAGAAAAAACAAAATTCTGTGTGTGTGCATATGTGTGGCAGGGACAAAAATTTTCTGGTGTGTAACAGAGGTAAAACTTATGCAAAAATAAACAAAAAGAATGTAGAAGAAAACTAAACATGCAAGCATGGTGAAGAAAAGAAATGTTCCCCAAACACCCCCACACCTATCCCAAACATTGTCCTCAATGTTAAAACATAAATATGAAGAAAATTAATAAGGAGAAGGAAAGGGACTGCCTGGGATGTGGGTGATTTGGGCAAAGTGCCCCAGTGATTTGGGCAAATCACCCAGCCAAATCACTGTCTTTGCTGTTCTGTGGGCAGGAAGTGATTCACCAGTATTTGAAGCAAGTGCTCCACATTGTTCATTCTGGTCTCAATTCTATCAAGACGAGCCTGTATTGACTGGTTAGGGGCTACGTCTTCATGGACTTGATTCTGTTCCTGCTGTGGTGCTTCTGGAGGTGCTTCTTGTGCTGGTTCATTGATTCTCACTTCTGCTGTTGCTTCGTGAGGTGCAGGATGCTGAGAAGTGGATGGTTGACTAGCTTTCCTTTTCCTGAACACACGCTCATGGCGTGGTGTGAGGGGTCCTGCAGGGGAAAGAGAAAAAACACCCCCCACTTGGCGTAGCAACCCCATATCATCCAATGATCGAAGGTCCAGAGGAGTTTGCTTACCAGTGGGGGTGAGGTCAGTATGGGCAGGGTGTAACAGCTTTTGATTCACTGCTATGGCAGTGATCAGATGCCCAAAGATCAGTGGCCTATTGTATTGTATAATGCTTGAGATTTGTGTTGCTACCTAATATCCTAAGTGAATCTTCTGTTGTGTGTGCATACACCACAGAATGTAAAGTTCTGTTTTGGTTAGGACGTTAGGTGCATCCTTTCTCCCAGAAAAGGTATAGGCCAAGAATCTGTGCAGGTATTTGAGGCTGGGATTCCTCAGGTACAGGTCTTTGGACCTGGTGGGCAGGTAAGAATCTGGAGGGTTATCACATAACTCCAGATAGGCATTGCTGGGATTGAAGTCAGTAGGAAAATCCCAGGTGGATCCAGGGCATTCAGAGCCCATGGCAACGCCAAACTCCTGCATGGACAAGTGAAATCGCTGTCCCAAAAGTCTGAATCCAATTACATCATGTGTGTGCAGATTGTGCATTGCATGCTTATCAAAGTAAAATGTAGTGTAGAATTCTTGTGTGAGTTCAGTGAAAGAAGGGAGGCGAAGGGAGAAGAACCTGTCCCAACCAATGGCAGTGATTAGAGAGCGTACCTGGGCATGGAGTCTCAGGGTGGCAAGAGTGTCATGATGAAGGCATTTACCTGGACGGTGTGGTAGGGACGAGATTCTGGCAAGCCTGGCCCTTTCTGAGGCTTTGTTGAATGTGAGTGCCTGGCTGATGTGATCAGGGCATGACGGCTTGGGCAAGTCACTGGGTAATTCGTCCCCTTCACTGCTTGCGGGAGGTGTACCAATGTGGGTGTCTGAATGTTGCTCGGTGTCAGGCGGTGGTGGTGACGGTGTCCTGAGTCTTTTCTGACCACTGGTGGTGGAAGGCGTGGTCTCTTGAGGCGTTTCGCCTTCTTGAATGTCCGTCGCAACTGGTGGGGAAGGAGGTGGTGGTGGTGACTTCAATGGCGACCTAGTCCGGCGGCGGTAGGTCTGTGCCACTGGGCTTTCTGAGTTTCTTGCTTCGACTGTCACTCCGATGTTGACGTCGTCGTTGTTTGGCACTGATGGAGGGCTGTCCATTGCTTCCTCGTCGCTGTCAGTGGGGAGGCGGACGGGCCTAGGCATTCCGCGTCGCCTCCACATTCCGGGGCCGCCGGTGACCATCATCTTGCTACGGGCCATGGTGCTTCTTGATGTCGCCGGTGGGTAGGATCTTGAAAGAGAAGGAGAAGAGGAAACAAAGATTGCGTAAGGAAAAAGAAATAAAAAAAATGAAAGAGAAATTACTTAAAGTGATTTGGGCGGTTGAACTGCCCTGATCATTAATTGCTGGTCCTCTGGATTCTTTGACAGGATGATTTGGGCTAGTGATTTGGGCAAATCACTTGGCCAAATCACTTTTCCTCATTGCAGTGCTATGTCGGTACTCCTTGTGATGATGTGCTGAATGGGTGTCTTGGCCTGGTGATCTGGTCAAATCACTTGGCCAAATCACTCATTTGGTTCGACCGACTTGTTTGAGCTTATTCTCCCTGTCGATGTGCCTGTCGGTTTGGGCATATCACCTGCCCCAATCACTTTTAACTATGCTACAGTCAGATGATCTGCCCCCGTGATTTGGGCAAATTGCCACAGTGATTTGGGCAAATCACTTCATCTGGGCTGCCTCCCAGTAGCGCCCTGTTTTCTGTCTTGGGCTGGACAGCAGTATCTTACTCAGTAGTTTGGGAAAGGGGATCCAAGGGAACCTCTTCCACAAGATGGGCAGTGAATTCTTCATAAAATCTCTTCAAACGGTGCCCATTAACCTTAAAAACTTTGCTTGTTTGTGGGCTCCGTATGTCAATAGCTCCATGTGGATAGATGTGCTCAACAAAGAATGGCCCAATCCACCTAGACCGAAGCTTCCCAGGGAATAATTTGAACCTGGAATCAAAGAGCAAGACTTTATCTCCCACCTGGAAGTATTTTCTGGAGATATTCTTGTCGTGGAAGGCTTTAGTCTTTGCTTTGTAATCCCCTGAAGCTTCATATGCATCACGTCTTATCTCCTCAAGCTCTTGAATTTGTAATTTTCTGTGGACTCCAGCTTCTTTTTCATCAAGGTTACAGCTCTTTACAGCCCAATAGGCTTTGTGTTCAAGCTCCACAGGTAAATGGCAAGCTTTCCCATAAATCAGCCTATATGGAGACATCCCAATTGGGGTTTTATAGGCTGTTCTATATGCCCATAGAGCATCATTTAGGTGCACACTCCAGTCCTTGCGACTTGGGCAGACTATTTTCTCCAAAATTGACTTGATCTCCCTATTTGACACTTCGGCCAGCCCATTTGTTTGAGGATGATAGGCAGTAGAGGTTCTATGGATGACATGGTGCTTCTTAAGGAGATTTTCTACTACCTTGTTGCAAAAATGGGTGCCTCGATCACTGATAATAGCCTTGGGCATACCAAATCTTGAGAAGATATGGGATTTCACAAAGTCAACTACTGTTTTTGCATCATCAGCCCTTGTTGCCTTGGCTTCAATCCATTTGGACACATAGTCCACAGCAAGAAGAATGTAGGTGTTGCCAAAGGAAGGTGGGAATGGTCCCATGAAGTCAATGCCCCATATGTCAAAGATTTCACACACCATGATGGGTGCTTGTGGCATTTCACTTCGGTTGCCAAGATTGCCCGTTTGTTGGCATCTTGCACATGACCTACAAAATAAATAAGAATCTCTGAATATGTTAGGCCAAAATAACCCACTTTCAAGGATCTTCAAGGCTGTCTTGCGTGGCCCAAAGTGACCTCCACAGCTGTGAGAATGGCAGAAAGTTAGGACAGAAGAAATCTCATGATTTGGGATGCATCTCCTTATGACTTGGTCTGCACAATGCTTCCATAGGTAGGGCTCATCCCACACATAATACCTTGCATCTTTCTTGATCTTATCTCTCATGTACTTGGGCAAATCAGTAGGTACATTCCCTGTGACAAGGAAATTCACAATATCAGCATACCATGGTTCCTCTACTTGGACAGCAAAGAGGTGCTCATCAGGGAATTTTTCATTGATGGGGCAAGTCTCCATCTCGGTCAGAATTCTGCTGAGGTGATCAGCTACTAGGTTCTCCTTTCCCTTTTTGTCTCGAATCTCTAAGTCGAACTCTTGCAAAAGCAATATCCATCGCACCAGCCTAGGTTTGGTCTCTTTTTTCTTGATTAAATACCTTAGTGCAGCATGATCTGAGTAGACAATCACCTTTGTCCCAAGTAGATAGGACCGAAACTTCTCTAATGCAAAGACCACAGCCAGCAACTCTTTTTCGGTGGTAGAATAATTGCATTGTGCAGCATCTAAGGTGCGTGAGGCATAGTGAATGACATGAGGAGAGTTTCCTACACGCTGTCCCAACACTGCTCCTACAGCAAAGTTGCTGGCGTTGCACATGATCTCAAATGGGAGAGTCCAATCAGGTGGTTGGATGACTGGGGCAGAAATCAGTAGTGACTTGACCAAATCAAAAGCTGTTTTGCAGCTGTCATCAAACTCGAATGGCACATCTTGTTGTAACAGCCTGCACAAAGGCTGAGTTATCTTGGAGAAGTCTTTGATAAACCTCCTGTAGAAACCAGCATGCCCAAGGAATGATCTAATCTCCCTAATGCTGGTTGGGTAGGGCAAATTTTTGATGGTGTCAACTTTAGCTTTGTCCACCTCAATCCCTCTTGCTGAAACAATATGGCCTAAGATTAAGCCATGGCTGACCATAAAGTGGCATTTTTCATAGTTGAGAACCAGATTTGTCTCCAAACACCTTTGAAGTATTTTCTCCAAGTTGGCTAGGCATTCATGGAATGAGTTGCCATGCACCGTGAAATCATCCATAAAGACTTCAATAATCTTCTCCACATAGTCAGAAAAAATGCTCATCATGCACCTTTGGAAAGTGGCTGGTGCATTGCAAAGGCCAAAGGGCATCCTCCTAAATGCGAAGGTGCCAAATGGGCATGTGAAGGTGGTCTTCTCTTGATCTTCAGGTGCAACAGGGATTTGATAGAAGCCTGAGTATCCATCAAGGAGGCAGTAATGGCTCTTTCCAGCAAGTCTCTCAAGCATTTGGTCCATGAAGGGCAAGGGAAAGTGGTCCTTCCTTGTGGCTGTGTTGAGTTTCCTATAATCCATGCAAACTCTCCACCCATTTTGTACTCGAGTGGGCACTAGCTCTCCTTCAGAATTAGGGACAATGGTAATCCCAGTCTTCTTTGGCACCACATGGATGGGACTCACCCATTTACTGTCAGAAATTGGGTAGATGACTCCAATGTCTAAGAGCTTCACTATTTCTTTCTTCACAACCTCCATCATGGGTGGATTCAGCCTCCTCTGTGCCTCACGAACAGGTTTGCACTCATCCTCCATAAGTATTCGATGCATGCATGTTGAGGGTGATATGCCCTTGATGTCCTCCAAGGTCCACCCAATTGCCTTCTTGTGCTTTTTCAACAAATCAAGGAGCTTTTCCTCTTCTTCTTGGCTGAGCTGGCTGGAAATGATTATTGGGAGTTTATTTCCAGCCCCCAAGTAGGCATATTTGAGATGATCTGGCAGGGGCTTCAGATCTGGTGCACTTTCTGTCTTTATCTCAGCCTGCTGTCCGCTTGTTGATTGGGGCAGATTTCCTGTTGATTTGGGCAAATCATCTGGTGATCTGGGCAAATCACCTTCTGTCAGGTCTGTCTGCTCACTGATTTGGGCAGATTGCCTGGGTGATTTGGGCAAGTCACCTGCAGAATCTGCCCACATCACTATCTGGTCTGTCTCTGAGCAGTTTCTGTCCATCTCTTCATATCTGCACAAATCAGCATGGAGTGTTTCCTCTAGATCAAAATCAAAGATTTCTTGGCTCAAGTCATCAATGACATCAAGGCCATAAACAGGAGAAACATCATTGGGGAATTTCATGGCGTCATAAACATTGAATTTGATAATCTCCCCTTCAAACTCCATGGTTAATGTGCCATCATGCACATCAATTTTGGTTCTTGCTGTGCTCAAGAATGGCCTTCCAAGTAGGATGTCAGAGGTGGTGTTGCTCTTGTCTTCCTCCATGTCAATGACGTAAAAATCAGCTGGGAAGACTAGTTGGTCCACTTGCACCAACACATCTTCAAATACTCCCTTGGGATAGACAACCGATCGGTCAGCCAATTGAATTACAATGCTGGTACCTTTGAGTGTACCTGCATTCAATAGATTAAATATAGAGAGAGGCATGACATTGATTGAAGCTCCAAGGTCACACATGGCCTTCTTGATCCCCACGTTGCCTATCTTACATGAAACAGCGAACATCCCTCTATCCTTGCATTTGACTGGAATTTTTCTTTGAATAACAGCTGAGACACACTCCCCCACGCTCACCTTTTCACGTTCAGCAAGTTTCCTTCGGTTGGTGCATAGCTCTTTGAGGAACTTAGCATACCTTGGAATTTGCTTTACAGCATCAAGTAGGGGAATGTTGATTTCCACCTTGCGAAATGTCTCAAGTATTTCTTTCTCCTCTTTTTCTTTCTGAGACCTTGCAAATCTTTTGGGGAAGGGAGGAGGTACCTTAAATTTTTCTGCTGGTGGCTGTTTCTGCTTCTTACTGGTTTATGCCTCATCTGTTGACTTGGGCAGATCGACTTCTGCCTGCTCTGGTGATTGGGGCAGATTACCGCCGGTGACTTGGGCAGATCGATCGCAGAAATTGCCCTGATCACTTTCTGGCAGATTTTCCTTCATAGCCTGTTTTTGCAAGTTTTCAGACCTACTGTCTTGCAACTCCCTTCCACTCCTCAATGTGATGGCACTAGCATTTTGCCTTGGGTTTATCTCAGTTTGAGAGGGTAGCTTCCCTTGAGACTCATATTTGCTCATTGAGGAGGCCATTTGACTCACCTGCTTCTCAAGACTTTGCACAGTATTTGCTAAGTTTTGCACAATCTCTTCAAGAGGTACTTTGGAGTTCTGAGGTGCAGCTTGAGCTTGATTCCTTTGCTGATAACTTGGATATTGATTTCCCTTTGCATAGCTAAAATTTGGATGGTCCCTCCAACCTGGATTATAAGTATTTGCATAGGGATCATACCTCCTTTGCCCATTGAAGCCTCCAACAGCATTGACTTGCTGGTCCTCCTCTTGAAGGGAAGGACATAGATCAGTTGGGTGGTTGTTGGCACATATTCCACATGTCTTGGGCTGCTGAATCTGCTGGACTTGTTGGGCTTGACTCACAACAAGGCTACGGACAACATTGGTGAGTTCAGAAAGTTGGGATGATAAAGTGGAATTACTCACCTCATTTACATTCCTTGTTGGCAGCTCTTGATCTCCAAATTGCTGAGAAGCTGCGGCCATGGTGGAAATTAAGTCCCTCATCTCTCGAGGTGATTTTCTCTCAGTTGATCCTCCACAGGCTGCATCAATAAACTTTCTTTCTGAGGGTAGTAGACCTCCATAGAAGTACTCAATGAGAGATTGGTCAGAAATATCATGTTGAGGGCAGCTTGTGCATAACTTTTTGAACCTCTCCCAATACTCATACAAGCCTTCAGAGTGCTTGTAACAGCCCGCTTACCGGACCATCACCGGCACTAGGATCCAGATCGGCTTAAGGCCGCCGGGACCCGTAGTAAGCCTACTGTCAACTCTGTGTACCTGATAAATCCCATACATGATCATACTTAAGCTTAAAACTGTTACTTACTCTCTTTCTTTTTTTTTTTCTTTGCTTGACTATCTTTTCTTTCTGTATAACTTCCACTAAGCCTGGACTATGCATGCTCTGTCTGTATGCACTCGAAGAGTGATACCTGCTATGGTACCATACAATGACTACAGAGATAGAAAGACTACCATGCACCAAGCTTAGCTCAGCATCATCACAACATGATCTCAATCATATATAACATCAACATAAAATGATCATGTGCAAAGGGATAAACATACACTAGGGCCAAGCACAATTCTATAACTCAGTACAACATTACATAAACTCTGTATTGTACATCATTATCATGTCCACTATTCTATACTATTATATATGCCTTTTACCCTTGCTATCTCTTTCTCTTTCTCTTCTCTGAGGCCCTGAAAAATGGGGTTAGGGAGAGGGATGAGCTGCTAAAGCCCAGTGAGCGGAATCTAAAAAAAATCACATTTAAAACATGCTATCATATGATGCATCACTGCACAAACATTTCACATCTCGGATTGGACATGATCCCAAAACTCCCTCTGTCAGTGCCCGGCCCCCAAAGGAGTTCACACAGGTCTTTCACTAACTACTCATGGTGCCCGACCCTATAAGGGCTCTCACAGGACTCATCCAAGGTACATGCCCGGCCCCAAAGGAGCTCACACAGGACATACAATAATGACAGACTTATGGGCTATTGAGATCGCCTCGGTCCAATCCACATATACAAGTAAGAATGCAATGCAGCAACTTGGTGAATACTAATGCAAAGCATCCTACATAAACATGGCATTAATGATGCATGAATCATGCTAAAACAGTTCTTAACTTTTAAAAGAAAGTTCTGTTCCACTCACCTCTGTCAACTGCTGAGCAGTCTCTGTACCTCTAACTCTGTGGGCCTCCTTGGTCTCTCGGGTCCGTACCTACACAGGTGGACTCAAATGAGGACCAAACTTACTTAAACATAATTCCCACTATCTCCCCAAAACCCCTCTAAAACATCATAGGCATGCATGGAAAAATGGGCAAAAGAAGGCTGGACTGGGCACTTTCGGCGGCTGGTTCGGCGGCCGAAACCTCCCTCCAGAGACGAAACTCATGCATGTTCGGCGGCACCTTCGGCGGCCGAAAGTCTCGTCCAGAGACGAAACTCATGCACTTTCGGCGGCCGAACTCCCTCTTTCGGCGGCCGAAAGCTCCTTTCTCACCCAAAAGCCTAGCTTTCGGGGGCAAGGTTTGGCAGCCGAAACTGCCTCCACAAGGGGTTCGGCGGCCGAACCTTGCTTCGGCGGCCGAACCTGGATTCTCCAGAAAGGCAGAATCCGAGCACAACTCATGCTCCCAGCCTCCAAACTCCTATCAAACACCCATAACATGCATACCAACACTTCTCAACGAACATATCACATAACTCAAGCATATAGAGGCCTAAAAACTAGTTCAAGCCCCAAAAACAACAACAAAACGCATATGAGCAACATATGCTCAAACTCATGCTTATACCCCAAAACATGCCATAAACCTCTCTAAAACTTCTAAAACTTGCTTTAAACATAAGGGGAGGTGAGGATCCATGCTTACCTCTTGAAGAACTAGAGGATTGATGATCCAAGCTTGGAGATAGGAGAAAACTCAATCAAACTCTCCAAGTGCTCAACTTTGCTTCCTTTTGCTCAAATCTTTAAACCAAGGCTCAAATCGAGTTACAACATGCAAGATTTGAGGAAAACATGAGAAATCACACCAAGGAGAGCTTGAACCTACCTTTGACCCAAAAACAGAGTGTTTAACACTCAAGTCTCGGGCAAAGGGGCTTTTGTAGTGGCCAACCGACTCTTCCTTCGGCGGCCTAACGTGCATGCGAAACCATGCAACTTTCGGCGCCCGAACTTCACCTTCGGCGGCTGAACCTGGCTTTTGTCCCCTTGGCCTTTTCATTTCAAAACTCAATTTTCTTAACTCAAACCATGCAAACATGAGAAAATAACTTAGAAACATCTTAAAAACCTTTCTTATACCCTTAGGGCAAGCTCCGACATCCTCGAATCCCGACTTCCAACGGAAAATCCGCCGGAACGTAGGAATTCTGATACCGGGGTCTAGCCGGGTATTACAGTGCTTTTGCCTTATGCCACTTATCTCTCGACGGATGCCAATGGCTTTTGAGGTAGGGAAGAATTTTTTCAAGAATGCTCTCACCATATCAGTCCATGATGTGATGGTTCCGGGTGGTAAGTAGAATAGCCATTCTTTGGCATAGTCGTCAAGGGAAAAAGGGAAGGCTCTAAGTTTGATATCCTCTTCTGGAATACCTTGGGGTCTCAAGGTTGAGCACACAACGTGGAATGCCTTCAAATGCTTGTGAGGATCTTCATTTTCAAGGCCTCTGAATTTGGGAAGGAGATGGATCAGACCTGTTTTTAGCTCAAAAGGTGCTGTCAATGGGGGATATGCAATGCATAAGGGTGCTAGATCTCCTGCTGGTTCAGCTAACTCTCCAAGAGTTCTCTCCCGTGGCTGAGGTGCTTGGATGGGCATGTTTCTTGCTTGATTTTCAGCTTCTACATGTGCAGCAGGTGGTGCTGCCATTGCTGGATTTTCTGCCATAACCTGGAATCGGGTATCAGGTTCAAATGCAGTAGTGGCCGTAGGAGAGTCTGCTGGTGCAAAGATTTCTGCAGCAGGGGCAGATGTGACAGCAAGTGCTTCAGCTGGTGCAGAAGTAGGTGAATTTGCTGGTGCAGAAAAATCAGCAGGTGTAGCAACAGCTCTGTGAGATGGTGTTGCTGATGAAGATGCTTTTGAGGCTTGGTTCCTTAAATTTGCTTGCTTCCTTAAGTGCTTGGCAGTTTTCTCAATCTCAGGGTTGTAAAGAAGAGTGTCTTTACGGCCAGACCTGGTCATAAAGGGAAAATACGTTAGTTTAACTCAACTCCCCGGCAACGGCGCCAATTTTTGATAGGCGGTTGTCGAAGCCGTCAAAAATAACCTATTATCAATCAACAAATAAATTTGCAGATAGTGGCAATAGGGTCGAACCACAGGAAATTGACACCAAGTATCTTCCTAATAATGACTAAGGCAAGTAATAACAAGTAAGTAAAAGAGGGGGGTTTGTTTTGATGAGTTTAAATCTAAAAGCAAAAGAGAACAATAATTTAATTGAAAAGGTATTTCAATGAGAAAGAGATTCTAGTGGAAGTGTGAGTCTAGTTCAGTTTGTTCAGAATTAATCATTGATTATTAAAGACTCCTATTTGATTTCAATAAATTAGTTTTGGTTGTGGAAGACGCTTCTCACAATCCAAATTCCCCCTTAGTTCTAGTTTGATTAGGAAACGTTCGCTAATCAAACACTAATCAACAAGTTGCCAAGGAACGTCCTTGGGGCATTGTAGCATCGAGCAACTGTTGATTGCATTAAGACTTAGAGAAACCCAATTCTATCCTTGCCAACCGCGTGGTCAAGTTTAGATTATGCAACCTGATTAAATGTGTATTTGAACAATCTAAGCAATTACGGACCTAAACCATTCAAACAATATTACTTAAGCAATTTAAAAGCAATGGGCCCTTATTGATTCTAAAAGCAAAGTAATATTTATAGAAACGATCAGATTGCATAAATATTGAAACAAACAAGAGTTCAACAATGGAGTATTAAACCTCCCAATTCATCACAAATCTGAATATTCTCAACTTCAACTAGAAAATAATGAATTTAGCCACTCATGGTGACTAAAATACACAAAAAATAAAGAAGAAAAGAAAGAAGGATAATTTCTGCTGTGTTGCTGGAGAATTTCTGAGGATGGCAGATGCTGAAAAGAGATGATGATATGCTGGTTTGGATGTTGCCCTTATATAGCTGGAGAATCCCAATTCCAATTTGATTAGGGTTTTGGAATCTCAATTTGATTTGGTCTTCTTTGTAGTCTTTGATTCCTCTTTGGATTTTGTATTTGATTGAGAATGGAACTCTCTAAGTGAAGGGCGTGGCTCTTGGGACTGATCTAGTGGTGTTTGAAGTGGACTTGGACTTCTTTTCTTTGAATTTCTAATTTCTGCCCTTTTCCCGCTCTGCTGTCAACTCCTGCTGTCAAGGTGATTTGGGCAGTTTCTGCGAGTGATTTGGGCAAATCACTTGCTCATTTTGCCCCAATCGCTTCCTGGGGTTTAGTCCAGTTTCTGTCTTTGTTTCTGCGAGTGACTTGGCCAGTTCCTGCGAGTGACTTGGGCAAGTCACTTTGACCCAATCACTTTTTCCAGCTTTTTCTTCACTTTTTCTCCAACTTTTCAATTTCTTCCTTTTCTGTAAAAGTATAACAAAAACACAAATTAAGCTAGAAAAATGTGTAAATAAACAGTAAGAGATATAATAAAAATGTGGCTAAATTATGCTTGATCAATATTATACCCAAATAAACTTCCTCCCAACAAAATAATTATTTTAAAAATCCATACCTCACACAAACATAATGTAAGAGTTAGCATCTTTCAATCTTAGTCTCGTGTATATGACAGTAGTAAGAAGGCCAATTTGCAATTAAAAAAAAAAACTAATATTTAGGTTGATTTGTTTTTTTTTTTTTTTTTTTTTATCTAAATGAGTAAAATTTAGAGTAATTAGTCCAATCTATTAGCCTTAATGATATTTTAACCAATTTCAAAAATAAAAAATTACTATTTAGTTTATATAGTATGAAAAAACTTATGTTTTAATTTTAAAAAATACATTAAACTTTTTCAACATTTTTAAAAGATATACTATTTAGTTTTTTCATTAATTTTACCGTTTAATATTTTACTACTTAGTCCCTATACTTTTAAAAAACTTATTAATTGATCTTCCAAATTTTTAAAAAAGTTTACTAAAGTGATTGATACATGTATAATTTTTATTTATTTTTAAATATATTTTCAACATTTAAATTAAAAAATAAAAGGATTTAAGGTTTATGGTTCAGGATTCAGGGTTCAAGATTCAAAGTTCAGGGTTTAGGATTCAGGGGTTTGGAGTTTGGGGTTCGGAGTTCAGGGTTCAGGGTTCAGGATTGCAGAAGACCCGCCGGTTTCTGTCTATCTACTTTGTCCTGTTGCCACACCAAGCAAGCCTTTGTGTACTCTTTCATATCATCTTCCATGTGAGGCCAATAATAGCCATGTTTTAGCAAAGTTAGTGTGCGCCGCCAACCCGGATGTCTAGCCCATAGCGTATCATGACACTCCTTTAATAATAATCTTCTGTCGTTCCATATCTTTGACACATATACTCGACTTCTCATTGTCAAAATTAGATCATTAACTATTCAAAATTGACGAGTTTTCCTTTCTTGTGCTAAACTCCACAAGGCCATTGTTTGGGGATCCTTCTTCAAATTCCCTCGAATCTTACTGCCCACTGAGTCTTCCACTTGGCTTTGAGACAGATGAGTTATTCGGTTAAGTGTGAACACTTCTGACTTTCTACTTAATACATCTGCAACTCTATTGGAACTCTCAGGTTTGTATTCAAATTGAAAGTTGAATTCAGCCAGACATTCCTGCCACCTGGCTTGTTTCGGTGATAATTTTGGTTGTGAAAAGAAATGGCTGACACCGGTATTGTCTGTCTTTACCATAAACTTTGATCCCAACAAGTAGTGCCTCCATGTACGCAAACAATGTATAACTGCTAATAACTCCTTCTCTTGGGCAGTGTAACGAATCTCTGCATCTTTCAGCTTACAGATTTCAAAAGCAATTGGATGACCATCTTACATTAATACTCCTCCAAATGCTAAATTTGATACATCAGTCTGTACCTCAAAAGGCTTGTTCATATCAGGTAGAGCTAATACTGGTTATGCTGTGATAGCTTCTTTCACATCATCAAATGCAGCTTGGCACTCCCTCGTCCATAGCCACTTGTTTCCCTTCTTCAGCAATTCTGTAAGGGGACATACTTTCACATCATCAAAAGCAGCTTGGCACTCCCTCGTCCATAGCCACTTGTTTTCCTTCTTCAGTAATTCTGTAAGGGGACATACTTTATGGGAGTATCCCCTCATAAATCGCCTATAATAATTTTCCAACCCTAAGAAGGGTCTTAACTCCGTTACTCCCTTTGGCACACCTCATTCTTGAATGGCTCTTATCTTATCCTGATCCAAATGTCACAGGCCCAGGCTTTGGTTCTCAGTTGGGACCGTGTGGCACTTGACTTGAACACTATCAAGGCAAGTCAGCCAATGTGTCTACACGTTAATCTGCACAACAAAGCAAGTTGGTTAGCCAAAAGGGTAGAAAGCTATTAAAGCGAGCAAGATAAATACATATCGAGCAAATATCAACATCCAACAAGGGTTCGGGGTTTAGGGTTCGGGGTTCAGGGTTCGGGGTTTAGGGTTCGGGGTTCAGGGTTCGGGGTTCGGGGTTCGGGGTTCGGGGTTCGGGGTTCCGGGTTCGGGGTTCAGGGTTCGGGGTTCAGGGTTCGGGGTTCAGGGTTCAGGGTTCAGGGTTCAGGGTTCAGGGTTCAGGGTTCAGGGTTCAGGGTTCAGGGTTCAGGGTTCAGGGTTCAGGGTTCAGGGTTCAGGGTTCAGGGTTCAGGGTTCAGGGTTCAGGGTTCAGGGTTCAGGGTTCAGGGTTCAGGGTTCAGGGTTCAGGGTTCAGGGTTCAGGGTTCAGGGTTCAGGGTTCAGGGTTCAGGGTTCAGGGTTCAGGGTTCAGGGTTCAGGGTTCAGGGTTCAGGGTTCAGGGTTCAGGGTTCAGGGTTCAGGGTTCAGGGTTCAGGGTTCAGGGTTCAGGGTTCAGGGTTCAGGGTTCAGGGTTCAGGGTTCAGGGTTCAGGGTTCAGGGTTCAGGGTTCAGGGTTCAGGGTTCAGGGTTCAGGGTTCAGGGTTCAGGGTTCAGGGTTCAGGGTTCAGGGTTCAGGGTTCAGGGTTCAGGGTTCAGGGTTCAGGGTTCAGGGTTCAGGGTTCAGGGTTCAGGGTTCAGGGTTCAGGGTTCAGGGTTCAGGGTTCAGGGTTCAGGGTTCAGGGTTCAGGGTTCAGGGTTCAGGGTTCAGGGTTCAGGGTTCAGGGTTCAGGGTTCAGGGTTCAGGGTTCAGGGTTCAGGGTTCAGGGTTCAGGGTTCAGGGTTCAGGGTTCAGGGTTCAGGGTTCAGGGTTCAGGGTTCAGGGTTCAGGGTTCAGGGTTCAGGGTTCAGGGTTCAGGGTTCAGGGTTCAGGGTTCAGGGTTCAGGGTTCAGGGTTCAGGGTTCAGGGTTCAGGGTTCAGGGTTCAGGGTTCAGGGTTCAGGGTTCAGGGTTCAGGGTTCAGGGTTCAGGGTTCAGGGTTCAGGGTTCAGGGTTCAGGGTTCAGGGTTCAGGGTTCAGGGTTCAGGGTTCAGGGTTCAGGGTTCAGGGTTCAGGGTTCAGGGTTCAGGGTTCAGGGTTCAGGGTTCAGGGTTCAGGGTTCAGGGTTCAGGGTTCAGGGTTCAGGGTTCAGGGTTCAGGGTTCAGGGTTCAGGGTTCAGGGTTCAGGGTTCAGGGTTCAGGGTTCAGGGTTCAGGGTTCAGGGTTCAGGGTTCAGGGTTCAGGGTTCAGGGTTCAGGGTTCAGGGTTCAGGGTTCAGGGTTCAGGGTTCAGGGTTCAGGGTTCAGGGTTCAGGGTTCAGGGTTCAGGGTTTAGGGTTCAGGGTTCAGGGTTCAGGGTTCAGGGTTCAGGGTTCAGGGTTCAGGGTTTAGGGTTCAGGGTTCAGGGTTTAGGGTTTAGGGTTTAGGGTTTAGGGTTTAGGGTTTAGGGTTTAGGGTTTAGGGTTTAGGGTTTAGGGTTTAGGGTTTAGGGTTTAGGGTTTAGGGTTTAGGGTTTAGGGTTTAGGGTTTAGGGTTTAGGGTTTAGGGTTTAGGGTTTAGGGTTTAGGGTTTAGGGTTTAGGGTTTAGGGTTTAGGGTTCAGGGTTCAGGGTTCAGGGTTCAGGGTTCAGGGTTCAGGGTTCAGGGTTCAGGGTTCAGGGTTCAGGGTTCAGGGTTCAGGGTTCAGGGTTCAGGGTTCAGGGTTCAGGGTTCAGGGTTCAGGGTTCAGGGTTCAGGGTTCAGGGTTCAGGGTTCAGGGTTCAGGGTTCAGGGTTCAGGGTTCAGGGTTCAGGGTTCAGGGGTTTCAGGGGTTCAGGGGTTTCAGGGTTCAGGGGGTTCAGGGTTTCGGTTTCAAGGGGGTTCAGGGTTCAGGGGGTTCAGGGGTTTTCAGGGGTCAGGGTTCGGGTTTCAGGGGGTAGGTTGTTTCAGGGGGGGAGTTTTTTTAGGGGGGGGGGGGGGGGGTTTTTTTTAGGGGGTTTTTAGGGGTTTAGGGTTTATCTTCT